>NC_056676.1:26717500-29385000 GCF_018350195.1 Panthera tigris | reverse complement strand
TCTTCAAAGAATTATAATAGATGAATCAGGCATAATTTGATTTTGCAGAAGTCAAGTCATGTACTTAGTGTTCTGTGGCCCCACCCTTTTGATTTCATCAGCATAAAAGGAAAAAAGAATCCGTGTCTCAACAGTTGGTGATTTTGGGGGCATCTGGGTGGCTCAGTGGGTTAAGCGTCCAACTCTTGATTTTGGCTCAGGTCACGATCTCACAGTTTGTGAGATTGAGTACCACGTGGGGCTCTGTGCTGACAACACAAAGACTCCTTGAGATTCTCCCTTGCTCTCTCTGTGCCCCTCCCCCACTCTCAATCTCTCTCTCTCTCTCTCTCTCTCTCTCTCTCTCTCTCTCTTTCTCTTTCTCTCTGTGTGTCTCTCTCTCCCTCTTTCTCTCAGAATAAGTAAATGTTGGTTTCTGATAACCCCTGAGAATCCTCCTTAAAAAACAATTACACAAGACCATTTAAAGACAGGCTATATATTTTAAGCTCCACAGGTCCTCCCTTAAGTTCCCTTAATATAGTGAGTTTTTAACCTACTGGAGGTTATGGATCAATTTCAAGGAACCCATTAACCTGCTGAAACAATATACAAAATCTTGTGTGCATGTATATATACATTTTTTCTTTCCAGATACAGATTTTACACCTGACCTGCCATTCACAATGGATTTCTCCATCTTTATGGTAGGTGACCAAAACATCATTAGTCCCAGTGTCCTCGAGACTGTTGCTGTTCACCACTGTTCACTCCCATTGCTTCTGCTGCTAGTATCAGACCCACCACTGTCATCAGGATCACTGTCAGCTCCCATCTCCCCAGATGCAGCTTCGTTATAGTCTCTGGTGCCCCCTCCACCCTATCCATCATAGGCTTCTTCCCCAGCAAGTCGCTTAAAGAACTCATCCTGTCTTGGTGACTGCCCCTCAGCACACTCAGACTGATAGAACAGCTGTTATTTTGCTCCCTCTCTGAACTTCTAGAAGGTTACCTGCCTACAAATGACAGCAGGTGCTGTTTTCTGTCTATGTTGGATGAAACTTCATTGAAATACCAAGTGAGAAAAGAAACGTTCATGGAGTTAGTGTCACGTCATACCAAAAAGGCTTTTTTTCCTCCATATTTTTATAATCATTTTAATTGGATCATTTTGTCATCAAATTTCATATAAATCCAGATTTTGTAGTCTCTATGTTTGTTAATTCTTTATCATAGGCTCATGGGTTCAAGCACGCAGAAAGGCAAATTTATAAGCCTTCTTGATGATTCCAAAAAAAAAAAAAAGGAAAGAAGACAGATAGGTAACCATTGAACTAGGGGCCTGCTTGCATTTGAAATACTTAGAACTTTGTAATGGCACACAATTGAAGATATATTGAATTGGTAATTCACCATGGTTTAATCAACATGCTGTTACAGTAAGTGCACCTATAAACGGCTGCTACACTAATATGACACCCTAAATGAGTGAAAAATTACCAGCAGCGATGGAAATTATTATTTATACCTGATAGCTATACAAGCATTTTCAGTGATGCTTCTTACCATTATTCATTCTAGCATCCTAAGCTTATAAGCCATTTATATTGTTTTCAGAAGAAATGTGAAATAGTAGCTGCAATGCTTTGCCTGGACTGTAGACCCCACTTGGCTTTAGCCTAAGCCCTGCTTGGCATTGCAAACCTGTATTCATCCACCTCTTGTTACAGGAAACTGGATATGCCTTGGCCAGGAGCCAACCAGCCATGTTACTGATCTGCTGTTATGCCCAGCAGTAACCTTTTCATTGTGTTCCTCACTAGATCAGTTTCTCCTGGTTATTCCCTTGGGGAAGTCATGTTCCCTGTGCACAGAGTATACATAGCTAAATGTGCGATTGTTCGGCCTTTGGGTGTTCAACAAATAGGTTTGATTTCATAGCGGTTAGATGGTACTGTTAGGAACAAATTTAAGAATGATGGAATTACTGTTTTCTAGATACAAGACCGTCTGAATTGATCTGTCATCAAATAATAGCTATATGGATTGACTGAAACATATATTGGTAACATGGTTAAAATATAAATGAAAACACAGGAAGCAGAGCCAGTAATGTTGTGTGTGTATGAGAATTCTCCAGAGGGCAGGATAGATGCCTCCACTTATTTCCCAGAACGTGGGCATTCCAAGAGCCTTATGTAGAACATTGACAAGTATGGGGCAAGGAAATCTGCCTAGAGCAATACTTTGCACACACCAGACATTATCGAATTGAAGCTTGCTTGAACTATACTAATAGCAGATTATCTTCAATGAAAGTCAGCTCTAGAAATAAAATTACCTATAGTAAACACCTTAGGAAAGAGAACTATTGTCTGGCTCATTGATCTGAAACAATCAATTTAAAATGAGGATAAATTGGCTCACTTCTAGCCTGGGAAACTAAAGATAAATGTTTAAAATAAGAGTAAATATCAGATTGAACCATATGAAACTGCCACTTGTGTAGATAAAAAATAGTGCCTATCAGCAATTTCGGATGGTTCAACCTAACAGTATATAAGAGGCATTGGTGGAGAGGTCAGGATTTGGGTATGTGAGTTGAGTTGAAATTTAATCATTCAAAACATTTTAAGCATATTATGAGAACCCCATTAAAGAAAATCCAGAGAGAATCCGTTTGAAAGCAAAACACCGTTTATTAATATGAGTAATAAAACTGTAACTTAATCTATTTTGCCAACTTGATCTTTTATATGCTATGTTCTCATTAATTTGTAATCACTCACATATATAAAAGAAATCTGTTTCATTAGAAGATAATTTTTAATGTAATACAGAAAAGCATAATCTGCAATGAATTGCGTTTAGTTTACAAATATGTTTCAGTTACTGAAGATGACATTGATGTCTCAAATTCAAAACAAGATTATGGAGGGGCACCCGGGTGGCTCAGTCAGTTAAACGTCTGACTTCTGCTCAGGTCATGATCTCGAGGTTCCTGAGTTTGAGCCCCGCATCAGGCTCTGTGCTAACCGTTCAGCATTGGATCCTGTCTCCCTCTCTCTCTCTCTTCCCCTCTCCCGCTTGCTCTCCCTCTCTCTCTCTCTCAAAAATAAGTAAACATTTTTAAAAAATAAAAATAAAACAAGATTATGGAGATGATCATGCAAACAGCATTAGTATGTGACATGAAGATCCCGTTGAGCCGCAAATAAGGCAGGCCTGGCTGACTGGCCCCTGCCCTTAGGAAGTCACCACAGTCTCTGTATTTGTAAAATGGGGAAATAATATCAACCCATGATGGCAGTCTAAAATAGTGTATACAAAAAGCCTGGCATTGGGAATGCTCATTAAATATTAGCTATTATTAGAAAGAAGATGTGGTTTTTGAAAACAGATTACAATTTTTTTCTCCTTTTTAAGCCAAATCTGTAACTTAAGCAGCTTAAAGGGGATTAATTCAGCCTACATCACTTACCAGTTTGTTCCCCTCTTCGCAGCATAAGACAGTGGAGGCATCAGCCCTGCCACGGGTGTAGCCAGAGGTGGCCAAAATCTGCGCCCAGATAGGTTAAACGTGAAATAACCAAAATTTTTAAATATAAGTAAAAGTCCACATTTACCTTCACCATAGAGTATGAGAGCAAATTAACCCATTTCACCATGTCTGTCAGTTATCCTGTGCCAAGATTATGTTCCTGGAGGGCGGCACCTTCCCCTCAGAGCTCGTACCCCAGTGCCTTTGCAATATGTGGACAGTGATGACTCCAAACCTGCTCTATCAGAAGGGGGGCTTTCCCTGTCACTCCCAGGGAGCCTGTTGGGTGGTGTGGTAGAGAATAATGAGTCCTTTTTCTTTGAAAAAACAATAAAGTGGCTACGGCTGTCACTTCTAGCCCACATTTAGATCTATTGCCAACATAATGTTGCTATTTCAGGTAAGAGAAGAAGCAGAAATAAAAAAGACAGTATTTTTTAATCTTATTATTTTTTTAATCTAGGGGGATAAAAATCATCATATTTTTCTTTAATTGGCAAACCAGAAAACACTAGATTTGTTTTCTCCCAACTGTCCTCATGAAATAACTATTATCACTATAAAGTGTAACTGAGAGTTCTTTACATTATTGAAGCCTAAAAGGATTTGAGACCTCTAAGCAATAATGTAATTAACTGTACTGATAAGTCTGGAATGACCCAACTTGGACGCAAATATAAGAGAGATGCAGTTTTGATTATGGTTTTCTTCTTGAGGACAACTGTGACATTTATCAGGTGGACTATTAACCTGCAGATTGCCCAAACGACTCTGTGCACTTTCACCCCATTAGCCTGGGCCCCACCACCTCTGCACACATGGAGGCTTTGCATACATGGAGGCCCTCCACACACAGAGGCTCTGCACACACAGAGACCCTGCACACATGGAGGCTCTGCACACACGGAGGCCCTGAACACATGGAGGCTCTGCACACACGGAGGCTCTATATACATTGAGGCCCTTCCTGATGAGGTGCTCCCCAAGACTCCAGACTGACCGGACAGCCAAATGCTTTCTGAAACATCCACAAGCTCTTTCCAGAGAGTCTGACAACTTGGCTTTGGCCATTGCTGAGTAGCAGCAGATGTTTAGTGCAACAGAAAGAAGTCAGCAAGGATTTTTGCCATCCCAAAGTGCTGGGAAAAAAGAGGCTAGCCGCCCAAGGATGGGACACAGGGCCTGAGGACACAGGCACCCACTTCCTTTCATCCCCCCCCACCACAGAGAGATCACACCTGTGCGCAGAGCACAGGTCCACATGGAGATGCTCACACACAGACCCAGACACTCAGATGAGCACACACGGATACACACAGTACACAGACACAGATAAGCACCTAGATCCACACAGAGACAGTCACACACACACACACACACACACACACACGCACACACACACACAACACATAGTACATATACTCACTGAGGTATGCACACAGATACAGACACTTAGACACATACAGACCCACACAGGACATCAACCCACATAACACACATATGGAGACACACACACCACACAATCACACGTTATTACAGGAGGGAACTCACTTCTGATCTCATTACCTGGTGCCTAAATGGCAGTCCCAGAAGGACACCCCATGTGCACACAGGGCTTTGTGTTCAGAGAGAACCTCATGGATTTAAGACTGGCCTCGTGACTCCTGAGAGAGCGTGTTAGCTACAATCAAAAACGCCAAACGTACAAAGCACAAAGGCCATCTAGGGATGTTCACGATGCTTCCCTGAACTACACTTTGCAGCCTGCTCACATCAAGAAGTCCAGCTAATCACACAGAATTGTTTTCAGGGGATTTGGAACTTATTATTTAATAATGTTATTGCTGCCATTCTAGAGTTCACTGATAGGTCTGTGAGCCTTTGTGAATATAGAAGAATTATCACAGACACTGGAACGAAATCAATTTTGCATAGATAGGCCAACATCTTTTAGGCCTGGTAAAAAATTTTATGTAAATGATTTATTTAACAGCTGCATTGTTGAGGAATCGTTTTCCACCAGAAGAACTGAATGAATTACCAGATCAAATAAGATGAGAGAGAGAGAGAAAGAACAGAGAACAACTGCAGAAGTTTTTATGCTCCTCCCTGCCATCCCTCAGCAACTGTGAACCACCGTGACTAAATGCCGATTTGTGCAAAAAAACCCTTTACTAAGAATGTACCTTAGGCAGGGTTTTGTACTAGATGTTGGAAATAGAAGCCAGACTGAGTCCTGATCTACAGGATGGGAGGAGGTGAGAGCACAGCCATCCAGGTGACACAGGGCAGGAGCGGAGGCGCCTGGCACCACCTGGAGAGGCACCGAGCTGCTTGTGGAAGGGTGAGTGAAACAGGCCAGGTGGAAAGGGGAGGAAGCCTGTTCCCAGCAGAGGACATAGCTTGTGCAAAGGTATGGAGAGGAGGAGAATTATGGAGAATTGCCACGAGTGTGGAGCTGTTCCCTGCAGAACACCTGTTGGGGTGGGGCGGGGGGAGGTGGAGAGACCCAGCTAGAGAGGGCCAAGTGCTTCCCGCACCAGCATTGAATCTTATCCTGAAGGCAGTGGGGAATCTCCCAAGAATTTCTGCATGCCCCCATAACTGGGGCATCATCCACCTCTGTCCCTGATTGGCTCTCCTGCCATCTTGATCATTCACTCTTTCTTTCTTAATTTTTTTAAGTGTTTATTTTGAGAGAGAGCGTGCTTGCGAGCAAGGGGGTGGGGGGGAGAGAGAGAGGGAGGGAGAGAATCCCAAGCAGGCTCCTGGCTGACAGAGCAGAGCCCAACGAGGGGCTCAAACCCACGAACTGTGAGATCTGAGCTGAAATCAGGAGTTGGACACTTAACCAGCTGAGCCACCCAGGTGCCCCTTGGTCATTATTAACTCTTTACTGATGTCTTGAGCTACCTGGTCACAGCTTTCCTCTCCTCCTGAGTCCTGCTATCATCCTGGATGACCTCAGTGCCCATCTCATATGCAGCCTCACTGTTCACGATCCAGTGACCTTCACCCTTACTCTGCCTCCACCCCCACTCCTATGGCCACACTCCGGGCCCTGCTATCTCCCAGAATTCCTCTTTGTATCACACCCCCTATCTCCAGCACCCCTCTTCTACTCATAACCTCCTGTTCTTACCTTTCTTTGTCTCTTCTGCTTCCACCACACCTGTTTTTTTCAGCTCATTAGGATCTCTAGTTTCTCACCATTTGACCCCCCATATTTCAGTCCCCTCCAGCCTCTACTCACTTCCTAATCTGGCCACAATCCCATGGCCATCTCCCCCTACACAGGTTTACCACCACTCTCCACTTTGCCTGTGCTCTTATTCATTGAGCCCTCCCAGGAAAACCCAGTGGGGTCTCCATGCAGCAGCCTGCCCTCACAGCCCCAGGCTCCAGGCTCAGCCATCAGAACCCCAATGGGTCACATGACACAGCCAAGGCTTCCAACCTCCACTGGCCTGCTCTGCTGCCTACCAGACTTCCCACATCCCAGTCAGTTTTGTTTGAAACCTTCTGCATGCCAGAGTCCCCCCTCCCACTTCCCAGGTGGAAACGTGTTTGCTTCTGAGGAGGGAATCACAGCAGAGACCTCCAAGAAGAAACGCCATCCACCTCCCGAGCCCCACACCTACAAATGTGCCTGCACCCAGGCCGTGTTCGTTCTCCTCACTCCGCTTATAACTCTAAAGCTAATTCCACCCAAGCCCAGGACCCCACTCTGCAGCGTCGGTAAAGACCTTGTCCGTTCATAATCCCTTCTCACCTGCATCTGCAGCCTCTCCAAGGCTACTGGCACTTTCCTGTCAGCCTTTCAATGTGCTAGAGTTCCATTCTTCTGAAGGGAAAACTTTCCTGACTCCCCCAAGGAACCACACTCTTCCTCGCTTCATGGCGAAGATTCTTTAAAGAGTCATTTATAGTCACAACCTCACTACCCATTCACTCCTCAACCCATAGCCATGCCGCTTCCGTTCCTGCTGAAGTTTCTGCCTACTTCCAGGCTGCTAGTTCCAGGGGACCCTGTCCTGATCTGTGTTGCCCGGTCTCCCACATTTTCCAGGCTGCTAGTTCCAGGGGACCCTGTCCTGATCTGTGTCGACCAGTCTCCCACATCCTCAAAGAGGATGCCTTCCTTGAGATCCTCTCCTCTCTTAGACCCTCTAACCCTCTAACTGCTCTCCTCAGTTCTTTTCTACCATGCTGTGCACCCCTGCTCCATGTCCCTGCATGCAGGTGGGAAAACAGCTTGGGCACGGCAGCAGACACAGAGAAAAGCTGGTGTGAACGCCAGGGAAGAACGAGGTCTTGGAGGCAGGTGCGGATAGCACAGGTGGAGGCATGGCTTCAAACAGGAAAAGCAACATTTCCGCCTACCTACCTGAGAGACTGAAGAAAGGAGGTGAAAAGGTGGAATGTAATAAAGGCCATGCCTGGTGGCCTCAATTTTCTCTATAATGTAGGAGGTAAGAGTATCTGCTTTTTGGGTTTGTGGGAGTTGAACCTTGGAGAGCGAGGTGAAGACCTGCGATAATTCCTAGTGTGAATGGGAAGGTGAGCTGGCCAAGGACAGGGGAAGGATCTGAGGGAGTGAAGCGCGGGTAGAGTCTATGCAGAGGATGGGTCCACTCAGCAGTCTTTGATGTTTTCCATCAACACTTGGCTGCCCCGGGTTGGAGGAGAGAACAGCCGGAGAGGGTCCAGTCAGGGTTTGGTTGTTCTGGGCCAGTGAAGCAAAAGGCTCAAAAGGCTGGGGATTCAAGGTTGCTGGTGAGAGAGAGGTCCAGGTGTTCAACCGGGGAACCCAAACTGTAGGGAAGAAGTAGGCGGCATCGAGCTGGTGACCTGGGAGAAAATGTAAGAAGCTAGAGCCTGGCTGTCTCTGGGGGATGTAAGTGCAGGTGCAGTGAGATGGTGGGAGCTAGAAGGAAAGGAGCAGCGTGAGGCTGGGGAAGAGGAATGACAGGTTATGGCCAAAATGAGATCTGTATTCTCGTTTTTATTCATATTATGGAAGTTTCATGTAAGCACAAAGTGTGAGGATCAATGAATCCCTCAGCACCCATCGCCTTGCTTCTACAGTTGTCAGCCTTTTACCCATCTTATTTCATCTAATCATCCCCCAACTCATATTTTTGGGGGTGGGGGAGTGGGAGGCTGAAGTACATCAAAGCGAGTCCTAGTTTTCGTGTTATTTCACCTATAAATACTTCAGTAGATAAGATTTGGGGTTTTAATCTGAGAGCAATTCACCGAAATAAGAGTTTGGGTAGAGTGATGAAAACAGTTACGTGTTTAGTATATGCCAGATATTTTACATGTACTATTTAATTCTTCCAAAACCCTGTGAGGTTGTTGTTATTATCGCTCCCATTTTATAAACAAGGAATATGAAGCTATACAAAGCCACATGATTTGCATAAAATCACTCCGCTCGTAAATGCAGTTGCTGGGGATTAAACCCCAGTCCATCTGACTGTGGCAGCCTTCCTGTCAAGTTCAGCACTCTGCTGAATGTTGTTGGGGCAAAGGGAACAGAAACTACAAAGTTAGGAAGTGGGATGCTCTCCCTACATCTCCTAGGATCATAATTCCAGATGAGGTAAAAATAATGGCTGGGGCAACTGGGTGGCTCAGTCGGTTGAGCGTCCGACTTCGGCTCAGGTCATGATCTTGCGGTTTGTGAGTTGGAGCCCCGCATCAGGCTCTTGTGCTGACGGCTCAGAGCCTGGAGCCTGCTTCAGATTCTGTGTCTCCCTCTCTCTATCTCTGCCCCTCCCCTGCTCATGCTCTGTCTCCTCTGTCTCTCAAAAATAAATAAATGTTGAAAAAATAATAATAATGGCTGTAACTTCGGTGCCAAAATATTTGGTGACTTTTAGGGGAAAGAGGTGCTAATGGAAGGGCTGGTAGACAAACAGGAAGAGAGACAGAGAACAAGATAGCTGCACACCTGATCTGCAAGGGCTAGGGTTTCCACATGCAAGTAAAGAAGGATGGTCTAGGGGAGCAGGTTGAAGGCCAACAGTGGGGGCAGGGGGGATGACATGGGGGACAGGGTGGGTAACTCTAATGGAAAGGAGGAGTGACCCTAGGGGAAAGCCCTGGTACAGTAAAAGGGGAGAGGGTATGTGAGGGGCTATTCATAGTAGAATACGGAGTGCAGTGAGCAAAGCGACCAAGGTCAGGAGAGAAGTCATGGTGAGGATCCAAGAGGAGAGAGCAGCAGGTGGGAGAAAGAGCAAAACAGGACTGAATGTCATCTTTTTCGGCAAAATGAATTGGACATCACAGCAATTGCCTGGTTCCACGCTACTCAGCATGGGCCAGGGACAGTCTTCAAACTCTGTTCCCAGTCTACCATGAGCTAGGTGCAGAAATTGAGGAGAAGCAACAGTTTAGAGGCTCGCGTAGCAATATGCCAGAGCCATAATTGCCATGGGCCCGTTTGTCTTGTATTTTACAGAAGTATCGATCCATGACAGATTAGAGATTCCTTTAAACTGATCCTTCACTGAAAGGGGAACCCTTTTGCACTGCTGGTGGGAATGCAAACTGGTGCAGCCACTTGGGAAAACAGTATGGAGGTTCCTCAAAAAATTAAAAATAGAACTACCCTATGACCCAGCAATGGCACTACTCTAGGTATTTATCCAAAGGATACAAAAATGCTGATTCTAAGGGGCACATGCATCCCAATGTTTATAGCAGCACTATCAACAACAGCCAAATTATGGAAGGAGCCTAAATGTCCATCGACTGATGAATGGATAAAGAAGATGTGAGATATATATATATATATATATATATATATATATATATATATATATGTATATATATATATACATACACACACACACATATACACATATATATGTATACATATATATGTATACATATATATACACACACACATATATACATACATACACACAATGGTATAGAAAAATATCATATGATTTCACTCACATGTGGAATTTAAGAAACAAAACATGAACATAAGCAAAAATAAGATAAAAAGAGAGAGGGAGGCAAACTATAAGAGACTCTTAAATATAGAGAACAAACCGAGGGTTGCTGGCAGGGAGTTGGGTGGGGGGATGGCCTAAATGGTCCATGGGCATTAAGGAGGGCACTTGTTGGGATGAGCAGTGGGTGTTATATGTAAGTGATGAATCAGTAAATTCTCCTGAAATCATTTTACACTATATGTTAACTAACTTGGATCTAAATAAAAATAAATAAAATGATCCTTCACCACAGGTAGCTTCAGAAGTACTAGTCTGTATTGCCTATGTATTATGATGTGTGTGCTCTAATTTTCCCATCTCGTTTGATCAAGCCCACCAGACACTTTATGCAATAGGTAGCTTCCTTAATCTTCCCTAGAGCCTTTAAAAGAAAAAAAACTAAAATGAAATCGGAAGGGTTAACATTAACGAGACTCCTGCTCTTGCTACAAAATGCCTTTAGAAAGGAAACAAAGTTTTGTGCTTAATCGAATTTAAAAATTAACTGAATCCAGTTTTCCAAACCCTTAGTAAAAGCTTCCCAGAATTCCAAGATTAGAGCTGGTTACCGTGGGCTTTTCTGTACAAGAGATTTCATTTTCTGACTTCATTCCTTGTTTTAGGATTATCACAAGTTTTAAAAGTAATCAAACTTGGTCTAGACAGCAGATTTCTGTAGTTGCTAAGGAACTGGATTAGTGCTAATCTAAGGAATGTATTATTCATTTTTATTTCCGTTTGTTACTACAGTGCTTTAATTGCAGATAAATGTCTTTTATGGCTCTCCGGGGTGTAAAACGTTTCTCTGTTAGCTGGTGGGTTAGCCAGGGGAGACTGTGTTTGCATGCACCCTCGAAGCAGATGGCATTCAGGCATGAAGTGACTCAAAAGAACTAAAAAGGCTTCTTGCAGTATAAACAATAGGTGGCCTTGTCAGCACAGGCCACGGCCGAGCGCCCAGGGCCCGACCAGCATAAGACCCAGGGCCCGGGGCCGAGTCGGCTGAGGCTGCCCACACTCCTGATTGCCTCTTCATGTCGCAGATGATGTCATTCTGCAACCTGCTGCCACAGTCACCAGGCAGTCGGTTCCTCAGATAAAAGATTGGTTGTCAAACAAAGGAACTCATTTTCCACACGACAGCCAGAGTGAGCTTGTTGAAAAGCAAGTCTGATAGCATCGCCCCAACCTCCGTGACCTCTCCGACCCCACCCTGCTCAAAACACTTCAGTGATTCCTGGGGCCTTTAAGATGAGGGTTAAAACCTTTACAGAACTTCGAAAGCCCCACCCAGCTGTCCCCTCTCCAAGTGCACAGGACACTTACTGTGCTCAGCCTTTTTCTGTTCCTTTTGTGAAGGAGCCTTGCCCTTGCTTTTGCACTACCCAGCCCAGAGCTCTCTTAGGCGGCATCAGTGCTCGCTTCCCGTCCCCCTTAGCCGGAAGCTCTCTCCTCAGCCCAGGGGTCTCCCCTTCCCCAGCGGTGCCTAGATAGAGCCTCCTCAAATCCATACCGCTCCTTCCTGCACTTGTCACATCTGTAGGTTAATGTTTATTTGCTGTGTGTTTGATTAAGGACTGGTTTTTCAAGACTAGAGCTCAGGAAGGCACAGACTCTGCCTGATTTTCCTTCAGACCGTGTTTCCAGTTGCTAGAAGAGCCCCTAGCACATGGCTAGTACCCAAGACTGAGGATTGAAGGCAGAAACTCTTACACATAAAATCCAAACCGCCTTCCAGACTTTGGCTATTTGAGAACAGCCCTCAAGAGCCATGATGTCATGGGCTGTGTGGTTGCCAAGGTCCTGTGAAGCTCCAGTGAGGGACCAGCAGCTGGCCCTCCATGAGCCAGTTGCCACGTCTTACAGAGTAATTCCTAAGAACTTACAACAGTTCTGTTCATCATGAAAGATAATAACACGCCCCCCCCCCCGCCCCAAAGGAACAACTGCTAGTGCTGGTGCCTCATAAGAAGAGCAAGTGAAGTAACCTAACACTGTCCTCTTTCAGGGGGGAGGTATGCTACGGGCATATTCGTGAATTTGAAGGTCGATAATAGCCAACATCTATGGAACTCTGACAGTGGCTGAGACTGTGTCCTGGTGCTCGTGTGTGTTTTCTCACTGAATCTTCTCAACAGATCTCTTTTTGTCCTCCGTTTACAGATGAAGAAACAGAGATTCAGAGATGTCAAGTGATTTACCCAAGGTCACATAGCTAGTAATGGCACAAAGTAGACTTGAAGCCACGTGATCTAATTCCAGAGCCTGCACTCTTGACCATTACCGTTATCACCTCTCCCAGAGAGGTCCAGGATACATCCTTACCAGATATCAAGGGATTCCTGTCCCCATAGACTAAATACCTCTTTTCATAGAGTAGTTGTCCCTTAGTCTGACACTTTGAGTTTGAGTCAAGATTTAACTATAAATAGCTAAATAGCCTTCCTTTAGCTCCTTCCCTTTCCAAACATTTTCAATTGTGATTCATTTCTAAAATACAGATTGGTCATCTCCCAGGTTGATGAATGTTCAGTGGCTTCTCTCTGCTTAAAAGAATACGACAAACCACTTAGCCTGGCACAAGGCCCCATGATCTGGCCCAGGGGTGTCCTCTCTCATCACCCACTACATCCTTCAAATAGGACTCTAAGCAGACGGCAAGCCAAAGACTTGCCTGCTTTCCTGCCTGAAATGGGATCCTGTCATCTTGAAATCCTATTCATCCACCCAAGCCAAGTCAACGTGAGGAACAAATCCTGTATATGATGACAACAAGTATTACTATTGTCAAAATAATTCTAAATTTTACTACGTTCCATAATGTTCAACAAAGTCTGAGAGGAAGGATTAATTGAAAAAGACCTCAGCCTTTTGCAAACATGGGGTGGATAAGGTTTTCAACAGTAGGTTCAAATTCAGTTTCAAATCAGGAAAGAATATTTCACATCACCTCTGGTGGGTTTCTTTCTCCCTCGACAACTGTAAACCTACCAGAAGTCCTTTCTGGCAATTTTCTCAAAGTGTAACAAACTCTACTTTGTATATCATCTCTTCCTGTTTAATTATAAGGATTTGAATTTGCAGCCCAAATTAATCAGTAATTAGATAGTACTGAACCAAAAGAAATTAAACAAAGATAAAAACAAAAACACAACTCAGCACAAGACCACATCATCTGGTAACATTTCATGCAGCATGAGAAAATACTCCCAGAGAGATACAGGTTAATTGAATCAGTAACAACGTATTCCTTAGATTTTTTTTTTTTTATTATTGTTGTCAGTGGCCTCCAATGCCAGTGGGAAAGTCAGAGGAAATACAAACACAAAAATGCTCTAATCGTTCTAATGTTTATTACTCTTTTCACTCTTGGTCAGAAATCCGTTTATGACACTCAATAATTGTTTTGAAATGTAGTCGTAGACGTCGGCAGTGCAAAACAAGTGCGTATTTTATAATGATACATTCCCTGTTGATCTTCATATTTAAAAAATAGATCGGCTTTTGAGTTAATTATCAGTCAGACCTCTAAAACAAAATGTTCGCCTTAGATGTGAAAAAAAAAAAATCCAAAAAGATACAAAGCAGATTGAGGAAGGAAAAATAAAGGTCCCTGAAACGAAGATGTAAGTGGGGGGAAAGGCCTGACTGTATAGCAAGCCCCAGAGGGCAACGGGACTTCTCCCTCTAGTCATGCCATTTCTCTGTGCCAAGCTCATACTGCTTATCCTGGTTCTCAAGCCTTTTGTTACAAGAGAAAGAGAAGGCGGACGGTTGGAAAGAGAAGTCAGCCTCTCCAGTAATCCAGTCTTGAAAGACACGACAGCAGCCTGCTCCTGTGTGCCCCCCACTGGCATGGAGTGATCCTGACAGTTGGGCTCTGGGGAGGGCAGACCGGCAGGGGAACCCCAAGGTCTAGACAGCAGGTTGTAGAGCAAAACTTTCTCCTTCAAGGCCTCCAATTACTCCCTCCCCCGTGACTACATAGGGAGATAGAGAACAACACACTCAAATTTATCTTAAGGCACTTTGAGTTCTTTCTCTGGTGCTGTTTCAGGAAGCTTTGTTTCTGTAAGATATTGGCATCACCTTTCCTCCCAAGTATGAGGCTCGTGTAAATTATGGATGTTGTAAAATCTTTTAATTGTGTGCCAAATGAATGAGCACTTTTTCCCCGTAAGTGTATGAAATTGTCTTGAAAACTCATGCAAAGTGAATTTCACTGTGTACTTTCAAGCTTGCTTTCTAGAAGCATTGAATTGCCATTCTCTGTAAAAAAAAAAAACAAAAACAAAAAAACAAAACAAAAAAAACACCTAATTTGTCTTTTGATAGAACAATTTGCCAAGAAAGAGGGGAAGGTGCTTTGAGAAGAACTATAGAAGGAAATTTGAAAGATTCTCATCTTTTGGCACCTAGGATGGAAAGACTAAGCTTTGTTTAGTAATTCAGTGTCATCGTGGACATTGGAGAGCCGAACTGTAATGATTTTTATGACGTCGTGGTGAAATTAATTAAGCAGCCCCTAACTTTGGGGATACTTTGATTTTTCTCCAATTTATGAATCTCTTTTCCCAGTGTATTGTGAAGTGATGCTATAAAGTCTCAATCTCTAAGAGTTCATCGCTTTTACAAATTATACGGCACCCCTTGAATGAAAGCCGTATTTGCCAACGTGACATTCATTTGTCAGTATGGTTTATTAATCCTCTGTTGTACTTCTTCAACTGTTCCCTAATTTGAAAATGGAAAATGTTCATCTCTCAGGAGGTGGCACAATTTATCTGATGTCAATGTATTACGTAAGTCTTTGCCTCTTGATATTAACTTCTTTGTTGAAATAAGCTTCAACAAGCTGACTCCAGTTCACAATGACCATTATCTCAGGAACCTTCACTCGGGGTTCACCGGCCAAAATTAATGAACCAGAGTAACCTCTCCATCTCAATGAATGATTACCAGTGGCTCTTCACTGTAACAGCATGGTAACTACTCCTATGACCTATCCTTCCTCTAGGAGAGTATAGCAAAGCAGAGCACAGGAGTTTAAATACCTCTAATTGCCTTTCTCCTCCACTCTCTCCTACTTCAGTAAATGGCTCTAGTGAATGCTCACACCAAAAGCCTGGGAGCCAGCCTGGATTGCTCCCTTTTGCTCGTTTCCCACACTCGGTGCATGAGCCAGTCCTGCCAGATTACCTGCCACTGTCCCCACCCTAGTCCTAGCCGCTATTTTTCCTCTTGTTTTGACTCCTAGCAGGTCTCTCCTACTGGCCTCCCTGCTTCTAGTCTGCCTTCCCTAAAGTCCATTCTCCATATAGTAGCTCAGGTAGTTACTTTTAATCATATTGTGTCACTAGGCCTGCTTAATGCCTTCCACTTAGAATAAAATTGAAGTCGCTCCCATGGCCACAGGACTCCACATGACCAGCTTTGCAACCCTCTCCCCTTCTCACCCAAAGTAGGTGGTTCTTCAAATATCTGGTGCTCATTCCTGCCACTTCGCCTTTACACAGCTGTCCCTTCTGCTAGGAGGGCATGTCCCTACCTCCTTAGGACTGACCCCTCCCCCTTCACACTTCACCTCAGATGTCATCTCCTCAGAGAAACCTTTCCTGACCACCCTGAGTGCAACCGCCCTCAGTCACTGTCACGCCAACCTGTTTATACCCTTCGTAGCACTTGTTACTATCAGAAATTATTCTTCCCTTTTTTCTGTTTACTGATAATTGTGTTTCTCCCCACCGGCCTTGTCTATTGTTCACTGTGTGTCACCTGTGCCTAGAACAAGGTCTAACCTGTAGTTATAGGTCTAACCTACACTCTCAATAAAACACTTGTCAGATAAATATCCAATGAATGAATCCTTCTCTTCCTCATCCTATAGGATTTTGACTGGATCACTTAACCTCTGGACCTCAGCTTCCTGATCTATACAATAAAGCTAACAACCCTTTGGGTTTTCACGGGGATAAGTTAAAGGAGCAAATATGTGTAGTAGCATGTGATACATGGTACTTGTGGGGTACGTGGCCCATTGTAGGCAGAGTAAGCACAGATAACAGTGTCCCCCCCCCCACCCTGTTTGACAGGAAATCTTCAGAGGAACTGGACATGGACAAGGTGACAGCAGCAATGGTACTAACCAGCTTGTCCACCAGCCCTTTGGTTCGAAGCCCTCCTGTGCGGCCAAATGGTAAGCCTGGGGTCTGGGGCACAGGGAAGGGCCCCCTGACACCAAGAACAGAGCCTCTCTTTGAGGGCTCCCATTCCTATCAAACACAATAAACAAGTAACTGCCACCCATTAGCAGAAAGCAGGGGGAAGTATGTGTAGAAGAAAGGGAGACCTCACAGCTATCAGCCTCCTCATCTCCCCAGAGACCTCACAGCATCTCATCCCTCCATCCATCCATCCATTCAGCTCACATTTACTGAGCTCCATCACCTGTCCAGAACATATCTTTCAGTGCCTGTGTTCCTTTTTTCCTAGATAAATGGAGATTGGTCCAATGAAGTTATTTTCACCAGCATTATTTCTGTTCAATTGGACAGGCAGTTGGATCAAAGAACTCTGAATATTAAATATTTTGAAAAAGTATTGTCCCAATAGAATAATATCTATTAATCAAATAAAAGTATGTAGTCCATTCACTTATTCAATATATATTTATTAGGTACCATGCTAGATGGTTTGAATACATCATTGAAAACAGTGTTCATAATCATTCGTATTGTACAGTTCCTTTGGGGAAAAAAAAAACCAACTATCATATTAATGGCTAGCATTTATTAAGCACTTACTGTATGCCAAGTACTAAGCTTGCTTTTTATCATGTAATTCTCACAACTCTATGAGATGTTATTATCACTGTTTTACAGATGAGTAAACTGAGGCACATGTGGATTAACTGACGTTTAAACAGCAGAGCTGGCTGAAATTCTATTCCATATCTTTCTAATTCCAGATCTGCTTAGTCGTGATATAATATTGACACATATAATTCAGTGTGATAAATTAGGAGGGAAATGAAGTGGGAAAGCTTGACCCAAGATCTATCAAGAGGAGCTATGTGTTCCTGCCTAGGAGTTTGGACATTAATCTGAGGCTGTAGGATAGCTATGATGTGGCCACTGGAAAGTTATGATTGGGTTTACAGGCAAAACCAAAAAACAGAACTATGTGAGCATCCTGGGCCTTGGTGGTCACAGTAGGGATGAATAGGACATAAATGAGAAATGTGAAGAAGGTAAAGTCGACAGGACTGAGTGATGGACAGAGAGGATGAAGGAGAGGGAACAGCGAGGGTGACTTCCCGGCAGTCGGTGTGCTTCCGGAAGAGGCCCACTCCCCAAGATAGAACAGAGTAGAGAAATAGATCTATGGGCAAATGTTTGAACACGACGTAGGGTTTCTGAAGATGATGCTAAGTCTGGTTTGAGACATGTTTAGTAGTCAGAACCTGAGGATTTTTCAAGGGTCCATGTCTGGTGGAGATTTGGGTGCAACCTAGGACAGAGGCCTGGGCTTTCCGTGTGGAACTGGGAAGCCATACGAAGAGATGAGATCACCTCGAGGGAGTTGTGTAAAAAGAGTGTAAAGAGAGGATGGCTAAGGGGGATGGTAAGGCCCTTCATCAAGTCAGGGACCAGCAGAGGGAAAAGAGCCTGAGGGGAGCCTGACGGGTTACCACAGAGGTAAGGGAGAACCAGGAGAGTGTGCATGCAAGCCAAGGGAAAAGCGTGTTTCAGGGAGAGACTCTGATGGTGCAAAAGGTCAACCATGAGAAGGACTAAATTTTGCATCAAGTAGAAGGTCACAGGTGGTTTTGGCAAGATTATTCACAGCGGACAACCCCTGGGCGGAAGGCAGACTGAACTTCAGTTCAAACTTCAGTTCACTGAAATGTCAGCCACTGAGACCACTGGATGAAACTTTGCAGCAAGAGAAAACCTTCTCTTAAAAGCCAGTCTAGTCAATTATGGGATTGAGCTATGGTTCACACATAATTTGGTTTTAAGCAGGAGGTGTTAAAATAAGTATGTTGAACGTCCGGTGAGTCCTGACCACAACTTACTCCAATCCACCTGGGGTATAAGGTGCTCTTGAAATGAGCCTAACCGTTGCTATTAAACGACCTGATCGGGGCATGTTGGAAAATAGGTATCCTGACTTCCCTTTCTCAGCTTGGCAACGCCACTAAAGAAAGATTACAGTGAAAGCAAAACCGAAGGCACCCCCAAAAGCAATCATAGGAGAAAGGAATTGCAGAATTTCATGGAATCCTCAGAGGAGAAAAAGTATATTTTTAATGTATTCATCATTTTTACCATTTTGGTATTTTTACCAAATACCATTTATTGCATTCTTTTTTAATTGAGAACATCTTTAATGTTCCTTTGTATTAAAAGGTTAGAATCAAAATAAAGTGTTCACTTCTTCAATGAAAACTTTTGTTAGCATAGTTATAAAGAAAGTAATTCAGTGTTCATTATGATTTAAAAAATAACTACCCAACTAATAATCCCAAATTGTCTATTATCTCTCATTTAGTCTA
This sequence comes from Panthera tigris, assembly GCF_018350195.1. NCBI lineage: Eukaryota > Metazoa > Chordata > Mammalia > Carnivora > Felidae > Panthera > Panthera tigris. The sequence continues at coordinate 29,365,907 of NC_056676.1, read as the reverse complement.
CAACAGGAAGCAAATTCTTAAAAAAAGGAGAGCAGTTTATGATAATGAAGGAATTACCAAATTTTTTAGAAATAAAAAAACTGTCGTGATCCTTTTCTGTTTCTGGGAAGAATCATTTTGTCAGGATGTGGGTCTGCAAAGAGAGTAAGAGTCCAGCAGTATATGTCTGCATTTTGGGCAAATACTTATTTAAGAAGACAGGATCCTCTTAAAAAACAAACAAAAAAGGAAAACTCTGAATTGGTTCTGATTTTTTTCTGAAAAATCTATTTCTATATTCTATATCACATTGTCCTTCTGTTTAAATAGTGTTTCTAAAGGTCATTCACAAGTAAACAGATTAACTTTTGGCACTGACACGAAGCAAGGTAACCACACTATAATCATAGTTGATTCTCAAAATAAATTCAGTTCCTCACAGTGAGCATGATTACACATCTAGCACCATGAACGTATTTTGTTTTGTAAGTGCCTACTGCAGTGTATTTATAAGCTTCATAAGCCTGCCAAGCAAGTGTCTCACACCAGGTTCTATTACTAAGGCCTTACATTAGGCTCCTCTTGAAGTCGTGTTGTCCTGAATGGAGGTTTCTTATTTTCTACAGGCAACTTGGGTCCCGTCAGTACATCAGTCTCTGTGTAGACTGCAGAGGTGAGATGCTAATCTGGTTTTGTTGAGGCCGGCGAGGTGTGAGCCCGCATAAATGACCACTGGATTCTGTTAGAGCCTTGTTTTAATGATATGGGTAACTTACATCTGGCATTTCAACTTCAAACTTCAGTCTCGGAAGTGAACTTTTTGTTTGACCTGGCTGAGGAAGACGCTAGAAATCTAGAATTATGTGAAAGTGGTTAATAAATTTTTCCATGAATGTTAGTCTACTGTTTACCTTCATTACTAATTACACAGACGTTAGCAGCATATTTTAATGAGGCATTTTGAGATTCTTCCCCCCCCCATGTACTTAGACGATAGTTTTAATATATTCAGAATGCATATAAATATGAAGCAGAAATTATCCTTTAAAAAGAAGGTAGAATTTATGCAAGTGCTAATTAAGATTGGGTATCTCCAAAGGTAAAGCAAATCTTCAGTGATTAAAAGAGCCCCCCCCCGCCCCCCCCAAAGACATCCTAACTGGGCAAAGATCTCTCTACATTAGCAGACATTTCATAATGTTTCCCCACGAGTGGAAAGGTAAAATTCAACACCAGTCTTACCAGTAATCATTACCAATAAATTCTCCTCTGATCTCCATTTTGCTGGAGACAAAGGAGGCTGCTCACAGCACAGGGCCCACATGCATGAAGGAGAAAGACCCATGGGTAGACCAGGGTTTGGGCCTCATGCCCACAGGGTTACACAGTAGTCATGTGACAAGTCACTTAACATCCTGGTGCCTCAGGATCCCCATCTGTACAGTAGGCATAACAGTCCTTACTCTGAGAGACAGATGTTGTGAGAATGCATGCGATTGTGTGAATGAGTTCTGTGAAATGTAAAACATTCACCAAATGTAAGGCACTATCATTTGTTATAATAAGCAGCTGTTAAAATAAGGTAGATGGCTTTAGGTAACTATCCAGAAATTATTCTCTTAGGTTCTTAAACCTTAGACTAACTTTTTCTATACATGTAATCCAAGGACCACAGACCTATGAGAAATTCCTTTTAAAAAGTTAAAATAGGGGATGGGGGTGGAGGGAGACCAGTGCCAATGATTTCTTTCTTAGAAATGTAGTCAATAAATACATACAGGGCTCCCCAAACTTAGTGAACAAGAACATCTTATTTTTTCTCATTTTCATATAATTTCCACTGTCATCCTGAGAAGCTAGTGTTGAACAAAACAACACACGTCAGAAAACTGTTAGAAAAACCTGTTATGTGATTAAAATAGCGAAATGTTTATCAACTATAATACGATGCGATTTTTTTTTTTTTTTGAGATTCTGAGTAAATGTTACATACGCAGCCGTTGCAAAGTATGGAGTGGGCTGCAAGCGCTTTCAAGAGCATAGAATCGAGGTTCCCCCCCCCCCCCCCCCCCCGTGCTCCCCAACCCCCACCCCCCACGCTCCGCCCGGAACACAGCCAGCTTGCGCTGACAGCACTGACACTGTGTTTGTGTGCACGGACAGAAGGCCTCAGCGGATCCTGGAAGGAGGGAGGAGGCGTGCCTTCCAGCAGCAGCAGCAGCGGCTACTGGAGCTGGAGCGCCCCCAGCGACCAGTCCAACCCGTCCACGCCGTCGCCGCCGCTGTCGGCCGACAGCTTCAAGCCCTTCCGCAGCCCCGCGCCGCAGCCGCAACCGCAGCCCGACGACGGCATCGACGAGGCGGAGGCCAGCAACCTGCTCTTCGACGAGCCCATTCCCAGGAAAAGAAAGGTGGGTGTCGGCCACGCGGTTTTCGGGTTTTGGTTACAGGAACGGCCGCCTTCGAAGGGCCAGTGTGAGCCTGGCGTGGCTGTTCTGCATTCCTGCTGCCCACATCCCTTGTGAGCCACAGAAACAGCTCGTGCTCCCCTCTGACGTTCTCTGACGTTTCAAAATAAATTAAGGATCACGATTAAAAACAAAAATGATCACCTCATTGATACGTTTCTTCCAAGTACACGTGTCCCCGGCCCCATCCTGTGGACGTTTCAACGTAAATTAAGGGTCAGGATTAAAAACAAAAATAATCAAATCACTGACATGTTCTTTCTAAGTACACATGCCCTCTCCCCGCCCCCCACCCCATCCTGTGGTGTAAGAATTAACAACAGGCTTCAGATGGCACTTCAGGCTTGGTTTGGTGATTCACTCTTCGTGGGACTTATTTGTGTGTGTGTGTATATAAAGTAAAGTTAATACTCTATTTTCTCTTTTCTGCTTCCGTAAGCCCTGAAGGGTTGTTGGGAAGACTATTTTGCGTCTAATTTTTATAAAACCGGGTTGAAACTTAAGTGCAAACTGACATATAAACCTATGTACATACCTACATGCTAAAAATGATATAGTTGCCAGATTAAAAGTGAAAAAGGAGACCTAATTAATTGACTATACTTTCATTTAATCCTCACAGCAGTCCTGCTGGTAAGTATTCTATTCCCATTTTGATACGAGAAGGTTAAGGAGCGATAGGTTATGCATCAACTCACTGCTGTCATGCACGTTAGAAAGGGCTAGACCTGCCATTCAAACACAGGTTCTGCCTGGACCTAAAGCTCAGATTCTTTTCATTTTCTTCACATACATTGAAATTATTATGTTTACTCACAATTTTTGAAAAGCATTGCTATTTCATAGAATAGAGCAATGCTACTGCTACATCTAGAAAACACTTTAACGTTTTTTTTTAAATCGCCGTATAAATGTGAAACTGTTACTTGATATGTTGGTATTTTAATTTGTCATGGTAGCTTCCTTATTAATGACTATTCACAAACAAAAATCCAAAGCAAAGCCCCGAGTACTACAATGCAACCTGTTTTTTTTTCCCCCAATTCATTCCAAAGAGCAAAACAAAGAGATGGCATCGGTCCAACTGTCCCTCCCTGCTTCTCTCTCAGCATCATTCAGCATGTGTAACAGTAGAGGTTGTACAGGCTCTCTCTCTCCCCAGAGAACAGGGCATTCATGTGGTCTCCTGTCCTTCCCAGGGGCAGTGGCATGGAGAGTTGCTGTTTTACATACAAGTCCCCTAGGTGGAGGGGGAAGGCTGGAGTGGCTCCAGCATCCTGTGGGGCCCCAGGGACTGAGTCTTCACTCGACTAGTCAGGGAGACAGGCTGGCACTTGTATCGGGGGAACCTGCGGGCAAGTTGGACCCAAAGCCTGCAGGTCTCTGCTTCAGGCTGCACAGACTTTCTCTCTGGGGTCACCTGCGTATGTAGTTGTGGCTCCCATCAAGCAGGTCTTGGCATTGTGGCAAGGACTCCCGGCCCGGGGAACCCCCGCCTTATAAGGTGCGCTGCTGAAAGCCTGCCCCAGCCTTTCGTCTCTAATGGAGCCACACCAGCCAAATTCACACTCTTGCATTACGCTAAGTTGCACTGGCCACATTTGTACTTAAGGTCTGTCAGCTTCGACTAAATTAGGGGATAGTCAAGTCACCAAAGGAAAAGAGCAAAAAAGCTTCATTACAAAGTGGCTTCATTTGAAGACCCACTCTGCAGTATACGGGGTAGTTGGAAAAAACACATGAATAAAAGCCATATTCTTCCTTCTTTCTTTCTGACTTTTCCAGCTAATCAGAGCCTGGATTTGCCCAGAGGAGTACCCCCTGCTGGCTGAAGCTCACCATCACTAACTTTTAAATCAGGGATCTTACATAGACGTTGCCTGTTTATAACTTAAAGTTACTTTAAATAGTGTAATGAGAATGTGGGATGGTTGCTGCTTATTTTTGTATTTGTTAAGTGAACCAGCACAACGTCCTGAGATTGAGACGCAGCCACTTCCGTTAAGATTGGATGCTGGGTGGGTGGACACTGATGTGTAAAGAGGCAATAATGACTTGGGGTGAAAAATGCTGTGCTCATAATGTGGTGGAAACACGGCAACTGTGATGCGGTTGTTTTAGAGCTTTTAAAATCCTTTAAAGATTTCTAAGAGTTAATTTGCATAATCCATTAGACACTATGTTCTAGTTGGTGAGATGCATCATATCCATTTAAGACCATGGGCAGTTGTGATGGTCATATGTCTTGTGGGGATTGAGAACCTTCTAGATCAGTATTTTCCACACTGCAGGTTTCAATCCACTAGTGGGTTATGAGTCAATTTAATGAGCTGTGAATAGCACTTCTTTAATGAATAGGACAGAATAGGATGCATTGTACTCAGTCAGGGTAAGTGTGGTTTCTTGATGTTTTTGTTTCAATTATGCACTTACCTGGGTAATGTACAAAAATTTACCTCTTACTGTGGTTCATGGTTTAAAAAGTTTGGAGGCTCCTGTTCTATGTTGTAAAGAGATAACATGGTAAGTGGTAAACGAAGGAGCACTGAACAGAAATCAAGATCCACATCCTAAACTCAACTTGGCCACCCTGAGAACTTAAGAAGATCCTGTATCCCTTTTGATTATCAGCTTCTTCACTTATAAACCAGGCAAACAGGTACTATCAAACCTCTCTCAGGATAATCATGAAGATTAAATGTGACCATAAGTAGAAAGGATGTACAAGCCCTAAAACCCCATGTACTGGAATGTAGCATCATTATAACAGACATTTTTAGACCCTATACAAAGGGGGAAGCAACATTCCCTAGATGGGATTATGAAGCAGCGGTCCTGATCTTTCTCCTCCTTATGAAAGCTCTCTCATCTCTTCTCCTACGTCTCCCACACATGGACATCTCACTCTGACCTCTTAAGGTGATCCATGTTCCTCTTACGGAAGGAGGAAGAGAGTATGAAATGTGCTGCCTAGACAAGGCATTATCTTCTATCAGCAGTGATGGAGAAACATTTGCTGGTAACAACTGCATTTGCATATTTAGTTACAATTTACAACATGCTTTTAACATGTTTTTAGCAGTTTAACAACTATGCTATGCCTTGGCATAGTCGTATCCCCATTCTGCAGAAGAGGCTCACTAAGGTTATACGAATTGCCCAAGGTCCTGTAGCTTATAACGTGGCAGAGATAAGATCAGCCTAGCTGAAATAGCCAAGATGAAATTTTGGAAGCAAATTCAAGGAATCCACATTTCCCTCTGCCCACAGAGGAGAATAACACGGAAAGAAAATAATCAGATGCAGCTACAGCCAACGTTATTTGGCAGGGTGGGATTGGGGTGCAAAGGATCCAGAGAGAAATCCAAGGGCAGAGAACAGAACTCCAGGCTGTCTGCCACAGCCCACTACTTCCTGAATGAAGTACCCATCGCTCTTAAGAGGACCTTTAGCCAAGGTATTGGAAATGGGAGAAACAGAAATGAAAGCCTTCTTTCTCCTGGCTCTGGAGATCAGCCAGCCAACTACCTCAAGCCCAGTGCTAGCAGAATTTTTTCTCTGGGATTTCAGACGAACAGACAGGCAGTTCTTCCATGCTCAGAGAAAAGCCAGGACCCAGACTACAGGGGACATGCAGTTCCGGTCATGACCACAAGGTGATGCAGTGACCCTAACTACCGACACTCTGGGAGCCTGGGAGAAAACCGTCTCTGTAGTTTACCATCAATCCCAGAAGACCTCTAGAAAATCAAGAAGTGCTGATAACTACTTATGAATATGCTTTTTTTCCATGTCAGGTCCCTAATTCTGTCAGATTCTAAGTTTGCCCATCCCTGAACAGGATAAGAAAGTCCGGGCTCTGGAATTAGCACCCCAGCTCAATACTTATGTATTGAGCAAGTCGCTTGATTTCTCTAAGCCACGGTTTCCTCGTTTGTAAAATATGGATAATGATAGCACCCCACTGATGAGGTTGTTCTGAGGATTATATGAACATTATTGTTCATATTGAACATATCGTTCATGCTGGCTGCTAATACTTTGCTTTCCTTTTTACCCATTTGACAACTGACTGAACAGAAATTTGAGAAGCGTGGGTGTGGAGAGAAGGGGGTGCTCACCTCCATTCTCCATCCTGTCCCCACATTGACTATATCAGTATTGCTGCAGCTCAAGACACTGGATCCCTCAGCCACTTCAGCCACCTTGGACTTATTTAGGGTTAATGGGAGAGGCCAGCCTACGTTCAGGTGAGGGGTGAGGACAACGACGACAGGGGCAGAAATCAGGGGCCATACAAGGAAACCTGACTCAGGACTCCACATTTCAGAACATCAGCAGCAACTCGAAGACAATAACTACATTCCAGCCTTCATTATTCTCATTGATTTTACAAGTGTCTTGACCACGAACCATCTTACCCGGGGACTAGGGAGAATCCCAAGTCAGAGAAAAAAGTGCTGAGTGATCATAAGGTGCTCCAGCAATAGTTTTGCGAGTAGTAAACAATGAATTAATCACTTGCTCCACTCTGCATTTTCAGTCTTTCAGAACCAAAAAAGCAGTGAGTCACTTTAAATTGTGAATGACTGCTCTGAAAAGAAAACAAATGCGTAAAGCCCTCACGCATAAGCTGTTCCCAGTCTCTGCGCTGACTTAATTCCTAGCCCACTAATTCTGAGCAGAGAGTGCCTTCTGCAAGAAGAACCGCTGTTCCAGAAATAGACCCATCTGTTAGAACTGCTGGGGAGGGCGGTGCTAAGAAAAGCAGCTCGGGGTCACACCCTACGGATTTCATGGTGATGACACAGCATCGCCAGCCAGATCAGGGGAGCCGATTGGCCACGGAGAGAATCAGGACACAGAAGAGTGAGATCTAGGCACTTTAGTGATAGGACCTCAGAATAATCTACCAAGCAGTACAGAAGATCCGGAGTATTGGACCTCGAAGGACTTCAGAAATCACCCACCACAACCTTTCCAAGTTACAGGACTGCTTGAACACATCCAGATATGTACAAATTCTCCTAAGGATGAGATGCACTTTTATAAGCCACTGATTGAGAAAACAGATCATGGGTACAGATTTTTGTTAACTCACAAATGCTTTTGTCGTTGTTCTACAAATCATTTGAAATCAACTTTATTTTGGCATAATCGCCACTCAATAAAATGAACCCATTTTAAGTATACAGTGCAGTGAGTTTTGACTAATTTCTCCACCTGGGTGACCCCCGCTGTAATCAGGCCAGTAGTTCAGCACTCCTCATGCCCCTCTGAACTCAGATGCCCCTCACAACACCTGCAAAAACAGACAGCCAGTTAGTGACCTGACTTCTGTCACTATAGGTCCATTTCACACATTGCAGACTTTCCAGTAGATGGAATCCTACAGTGTGTGCTTTGTAGTGTACAAAAATCCCACGTGTTGGCAACAGGAACTCTCATTCATCTCTGGTGGGAATGTAAAATGGTGCAATCACTTTGTAAAACAGTTTGGCAGTTTCTTATAAATTTAAATAGACGCTTACCATATGACCCGGCAATTCCACTCCTCGATATTTACCTAAGAGATAAGAAAACATATGTCCACAAAAAGACTTGCAGACTTAAGGTTCATAGCAGTTTCATTCATTATCACCCCATGCTGCAAACAACCCGTATGTCCATCAAGAGGTAAATGGATAAGCAAATTGTGGTATATTCATTCAACAGAATACTACACCACAACAAAAGGAAATAAACTACTGATATGTGAAACAGTGGGCAGATCTCAAAAACATTATGCTGAGGTAAAATAGCCTGACACAAAAGAATGCATTCTCTATTATTCCATTAGAAGAAACCTTTTTCTTATTTTTAAGTTTTATTTGTCATCACAGCATCTATAAGCAGTGCCTGTAGATGGGAGATGTTTGATCCACATTTGGTATACATTTGAATTCACCCATCACTTCGCATTAACCTCACACACACAGATTACTTGTTCAGTCTTCCTGTCGAACAAATAAAGAAATAAAGCCCTGAAGCTGAGGTGACGTGTATAAGGCTGTTTTCCCAATAAAGGAAAGAACTGGAACCGCTACCAGTTTCTAGGTAGGTAGTGAATTTTTAAATATGTCTGTTCACTTGCCAGTCTTTTGGAAGCTGTTGAGTGGACCTCTTAGTCCCCAAAGAGCCATTGGAGCCTCTGCCAAGCAGTGTGCGTTCCTCCCACGTGAGGCAGGCTAGGGAGACGTGTATAACACAGCAAACTCAGGTATACAGAATAATTGGATGCTCCCCTTCCATCAAGGACCCTGGTCCTCTCTGGGGAGGCCTAGATGTATCAATGTCCACCCCCAACACACACAGACGTGCACACGCACGTGCACACACATACACACACATACACCTACATATAACACCTCAATCGCCATATGAAACATACCCAACGATCTTCACACTTTTCTCTCGGAAAAAGCAACTTGGTATTAACCCCAGGCTGCTGTGTGGTAAAGCGGACAGTAAAGTGATGTTCATGTATCTTCTGGAACATAACTTTCATTGAACTTATTATCCCTAGATGTAATGTAATCTATCTATGTAGATTATTATCTACGTATATCTACATTATCTACATATATCTACATACATCTACATTATCTACATATATCTACATATATCTATGTAACTTATTATCCCTAGATGTAATGTAAAGTATAATGTAATACTTCAAAACTCAGCCATGTTTCCACTCTCGGACATGAAGGTGACCTTCAGCAGTCATCTTGTCAGTCCTGTGGACCAGTCTGGGTTTCTTCAGGAAAACAGAAGCCATTCCATGTATTCCAGATACGAAAAAATTCAAAAGCAGGGTTGAGCCTTGCCATGGGAAGGACAAGCAGAGAAAAGATGAGGGAAGCCTTGGCCAGAGATGTCAGTCTGTTGCCCCAAAGCAGCTGGCGTCCGAGACAGTCTGGAAACCGCTGCGAAGGTCACACATCTCCAGGAAGCTGTCTCCAGCCTTCATAGCCTACTGCACCAAAGTTGGGTGATTCTGAAGAGCTTGCCTAGAAGCTGCTGAGGAGCTCACATCGGGCGTGTTTGAGATCCCAGGAGTCTGCCTGTAACCGCTGAGAGCTTCACTCCTGCAGGGTTGTTGGGAGTGTGAAACTAGGCACATGTATGGAAGACCCTAGCACAGTGTGGTTCCCAGCCAAGGGTGGCCTCGTCTCCCTCGGACATCCTCCTCTGTGAACATCTTTCTGTTAGAGCTGCGAGGGGCAGCTGGGGCAGAAGCACTGAAGGGCACGTTCAGACTGGGCCCTGCGATTGCCCCAGCAACTTTGCTTGGTTTGGCCTCCTTGGGAGAGCTAGGACCCATGTGGCAACTTGGGTGACGTTTACTTAGCTATTTTTTCCTGTCCTCTCCCTCCCATGGCTTGTTTTTTCTTTTCATGTAACAGTGAGTAGTCTGTTTGTAGACAAAGGATTTGTTTCCATTGGATGTCGTTAGGGGACTTTGAAAAGTACTTACCCACTATTTAAGGGGCCCCATGGTTTGACACAAGAACATCCTTCACCTATGTAGAGAGAAGCCACTTGATTTCATTCAAGTTGAGATATCCTTTTAATATACTGTTATTCTCCCAAATTAGTCAAGCAAGTGTGATAGGGTGACTCCATTTTTAAATAACTTTTAAAAATTAAAAGTAGGATAATTTTTACATTTGCAGATTAATGTAAAAATAAGATCCCCCTCCCCAATATTTCCACCATGGCGTAGTACATTTTTATTTGCAGGACATATCCTCTCCTCAAAAAAGATAATGTTCAGATACTTTTATGAGCTGCTTTTCCCCTGTATCAGTCAAGGTTCGGGCAGAAAACAGGTGCTGTACTCAAGTGGAACAATTGAGAAGAGTTTAATAAAGAAGCTATTGACAAAGGTGTAGACAGGGTTCGGAGACATCAGGAGAAGTTACCCCAAAAGCTAACAACATTACCACCCCTAAGCCTGAAGAGGCAAATAAACAGAGAGGTTTCCAGAACCCAGGGGGTTACCAAAACTCCAAAAATACCAACAGAAGTGTTAGTTTTTGGAGAAGAAATGGAGCCACTGCCCACCTGTGGCCAGGCAGACAGGAAGTTGAGGGAATCCATACCCTCTTGCCTTTCAGTCTCTTCCCTTTGCTTGCCCGCCTTCTGTCAGTCCTTCCATTGGCCAGACTCAACCAGAAACCAGTTGGCCAGGGTACCCGCTGATGAAGGTCAGCCTCCAGGCACTGAGCGGGGTGGAGGGTGGAGGATGGTGTGGGCCTGCACTAGGAGCTTGTTTTTTCACATCAAAGAAGTTTTTCTTACAACTTCATTTTTAAGGCTCCTTAATATTCAGTTATATGGAATTAATTTAACCAGTCATCTGATAATCCCCTCAGCAATCTTGGCATTATTTCTGATTTCTCGCTGGTCTAAAAATCAGTGCCGTGAGCATCTTTATACACGTCTTTGGAGACATTTCAAATGACTTTCTTAGGATAGAGCCCCTAAAAGTTGATATTGGGTCAAAACGATAGATGTTTTCAAAGCTTCATCTGTATTGCTCTTAAATTTAGAGATAGCAAATATCTGTGCATGGGTAAATTATGAGGGCAGGGTTCTGGCAGGTTGGGATAAAATGGGATAATGAATGAAAGATGTCATTCAAAGGAAATGCCAAAAAGAAGAGGTAGAAGGGAAATCAGGGCTTTCCCTCTGTGAAGGAGTTTGGGGTTGCCCCCTCCCAAAACCCAGTTAAAGGTCTCCCCACTATGTGTAATTATGTTTCTGAGTTTGTGTTTGTAACCACCTTGCAAATCAGCAGGAACTTTCTCTATGCTTCTGGAGTATAATACTGCATAAAGTCCTCCCAATTGCTTATGCTAATGACCCAAATCATTGTAAATTAGACAATCATTTTTCCTGCTGCACATTTTCTGTTTTCTTCTGGTGAACTTAGACCTTCCTTGAGTACCGAGCATTGCAGGGGGTGTAAGTCTGGAAGAAAAAATTACTGTATGGAGTGAAGAGAAAACCATCTATAATTCAGTGTGCACCATGCCTGCCATGGGCCTGTGCTAAGAAGTTAATTTACAGCCAGATAAGATCATCAGGTGGTAATCACACTGGGAAATCTTCTGGAATTTCACAGAATAATGATCTTTTGGACAAACATTCTTTGAACATAGAGTATTTACTAATAGCTTCCAAAATGCTTAAGTAAATTAAGATGTCTCAAATACGGCTCATTGCCGTGGGCCCCAAAATGCAACTTTCCCAAGATTCAGCACAGCCAATACTAATTAATAAGTTATGCTAGGCACAGGAGTAGAGTGTTGGGCAAGAAGTCATGGCTCCTACTCTCAGAGAGCTTACGTGATAAAAACTGGCCTATCCCCAGCGTTTCTCTTAGAAACCCAGCAAAAGAACAAAGCAAGGAGGAAGCAAAGTTGATCATTTTTCATATGCATTACCTAATTTTTCTGGGCAACTGATTCCTGGGGAGCCCATACCAGAGACCCAAAAAGTGAGAATCTAATTGAGGAGATGATACTCAAAACAATTGTGATTGGTGGTTATCCTAATTCTGAGAAATTTAGAAAGGATATTGGTCATCTTCATTGTAATTTTTGGATTTGATCTCTGTATCAGCTGTTTTCTCCTGACTAAGGAAAGGAATTATACCAATGATATTTATTTTTCTACAATTTGTATTAAGCTTTACTGCTTATCAATTAAAAAACAAAAACAAAAAAAACAAGTGTTCGGGGCACCTGGGTGGCTCAGTTGGTTGAACATGCAACTCTTGATTTTGCCTCAGTTCATGATCCCAGGGTCATGGAATTGAGCCCTGTGTTGGGCTCCGCCTTGGGCATGGAGCCTGCTTCCTCCCCTCCCCTCCCCTCCCCTCCCCTCCCCTCCCCTCCCCTCCCCTCCCCTCCCCTCCCCTCCCCTCTCCTCCACTCCCCTTCCATGCCCCTCCCCTCCCCTTCCCCCCCACCTCTGCCCCTCTCCCCTGTTCATGCTCCCTCTCTCTCTCTAAAAGGAAAAAAAAGTGTTTGACATATTACTGCAAGGACTGGGAACAGCAATCTTATAAATAATACTTGTTCTGGCACAAAAATACCAGAGTGATAGTCATTTCCTAAAACAATCAGCAATTTGAACCTTTAAAATAATTCCTAATATGCAGAAGGAATTTGGCTCTGTATGTTGCACAATACTATTACATTAATTACGAAAGCCTTTATCTAACTGACCAATTGGTGGAACCATCAAAGGACACTGGGTAAGTTTCCTAACTTTTTGGATTCTTGCTTCCCCCCATGAAAATGAAAATAGTATCACATGCCTTGCCTGGTCCTTTCCCACTCTCTAAAGCAGCCATTTCAGCCTCGTCTGCTCTCACACAGCCTCCCCACTTTGCCCTTAGATTTGACCTCACTTCCTACCTCACTGAAAAATTAGAAGCATTCAGACAGGAATGCTTTTTTTTTTTTTTTTTTTTTTTTTTTATCAGCAAACTAACTGAATCTACATCCATCACTTGGTCTTTCTTTTCAGGGCAACCCTACCACTGTGCGAGGGGTTGCTAATGCTGAGTCCTCTTTCTTTTTCAGGATCTCACCCTGTAGTTATCCCCCGCATCTCGACTACATTGTCTGTCCCTCCTTCCTTTGCAACTGTGACCGTCAACATAAAAACTCAATTGAGTATGACTCATTTTTACAAGCTCTCCGTTTACTGCTCTCATATCAGCCACCTTTCTTGAAAAGGTGGCACTTACTCTCTTTACTTCTTTATTATTTTTAAATTTATTTTTATTTTAGAGAAAGCACGAGCAGGAGAGGGGGGCAGAGAGAGAATATTAAGCAGGCTCCACGCTCCGTGTGGAGCCCAGTGCAGGGCTTGATCCCACAACCCTGGCATCATGACCTGAGCTGAAATCAAGAGTCAGATGCTCAGTCAACTGAGCCACTCAGGCACCCCTCTCTCCACTTCTTTAAATCCCACTTATTCTCCAGCCATGGCGGTTGGACTTCGTCCCACTACTCTGAGAAACCTGCTCTTGTCTGGGCCACTGACAGCCTCCATGTATCGAATCCACAGGACTCTTCCCAGTCCTTGTTCAACACAGTTGGCCACATCTTCCTTCTTGAACAGTCTTCTGACTGTGCAGTAATACCACACTGTCTTGATTCTCCCTCTCTCTCTCTTTCTGCTCCTGCTCTATCTCCAATAAGAAATACCGGATGCTGTAAAGTCCTGGGCCTTCTAATTATCTGTACCTTCATTTTTGCCTAGATGATCTCATCCAGACCTGAGTTTTAAGTGATCCTTTGGCTGCTGACTCCAAATTCAAATTTGTATCTCTCGCCCTGACTTTCCCTAAGTTCCAGGCTCATATGTCCAGTGTCCTACTTGCCACCTTCTCTTGATCTATAGTAGGTATCTCTAAGTTAACATACTCAAAACAGAACAACAATTTGCCTAGCTACGGAAGTCATCTTTAATACCCTCCCTTTTAGGGGCACCTGGGTCGCTTAGTCGGTTAGGTGTCCGCTCTTGATTTGGGATCAGGTCATGATCTCACAGTTCGTGAGTTCCAGCCCCACATCCATGTCCGTGCACATTGGTGTCGGCGCAGAGCCTGCTTGGGATTCTCTCTCTCCCTCTCTCTCTGTCCCTCCCCTGCTCACGCTCTTTCTCTCTCTCAAAATAAATAAACAAACTTGTAAAAAATAACAATAAAGTCTCCTAAGTATGCATTTGCTTCTCAGCTTCCTTCAGGCCCCTCTTCAGCTCCAGCTCCACCTCTCTGTAGCTTCAGCTCCTCCGTAGCTCAGCCCTGCCCATTCCCACTGCGAGCATCCCCGCACTGCGTGTGGGGCCCCAGTGCCAAGACAGGAGTGGCTGGGTTGCTGCGCCATGAATGCCAGCCCCCTGGGAGGAGCCTCTGGGACACAGCGGGCTCCTGGGTCACAACGCCCACAGGGAGAGCGGGCTTCTCCTGCTGCTGCTCTTCTGCTCTAGCGGACTGCAGCCGTGGGCTGCTGTGATTTGTCCTCTACTTGCCATGCTGAAAGTGGCCAGTCCCCAACACACAGAATCGTCCTCAGTTCTGGAAATTTCCAAGTGTCTTCTCAACTGAGAAACAGAAAAAGTCTTCCGTGAGGGTGGCTGTCTGGATCAGGATACTAATCCCATCAGTAATACCTGAATAAGTCATCTTCTAAACGTGTAAATGATTGCTCACAGAACAGGGCGAACACTGGTGGGCCCCACAAGGACTTGACGGCAGAAATCCTGCTGGACTCCTAAACAAGTCTACATCAATTTCATCAGTTCAGGAAAGGTACCACCACTACTGTGTTTATTGGTAAGGGTAGGCTTCCTGTTGGAACAGCCTATTTCCAAACCTCAGTGGCTTAACACCATAAAGGTTTATTTATTTTGTGTGTCACAGTCCAATCAGCTCAGTGGGAGTGGTGAAGGGAGTGTCTCTGTTCCCCACAGTCCTCTAGGGACCCACGCTCCTTCCTCCTAATGCAGGGGTTCTTAACTTGGAGTCTATAAGTGCCCAGAAGGGTGGGCAGAATTCAGGGGGTCTGGGAACTTGGAGTGGGGGGAAAAGTGTATCTTTATCGTCATTGACCTCTTAACTATAATTCAGCCTTTCCTGCAGTTATGACTGATGGCATCCAACCACGGTATTAGTGCCGCCTGTGACTTTACTACCAATAGAAATCATAGATGTTTTCATATCACATGATAATTTTAGGAGACATCATGAAATATCATTTAAGCTTAACACCACTTTGAAATTATGGTAGCTATTAGACTCACCTCAAGATCTTGTTATTTAATATGATACGTAAAGAGCACATACAGTTCCATATCACAAAATACTTTTCATATTTTGGTAACTATATTTCACTCTGCTGGCTCTTCTTTGTAATTCTACGTTTTAAGTGTTAAAAAATGCTTTGAGAAGGGGTCCATAGGTTTAATGAGGTTGCCAAAAGGGTTCATAGCAAAGAGAAATTTAAGGACCCCTGATCGAGTGGTTCTGCTGTCCCCCAGGCCTCAAGTGTCCTCTGCATCTAGTCAGCAGCCTGTGCTCGGATGGCACTGGAGGAATATGCAGCACTTCTGCCCGTATCCCATTGGTCCTGATTCAGTCACATGACTCCACCTGACTGCAAGGGAGGCTGGGAAATGAGGTCTAGCTGTGTGCCCGGGAGGAAAAGGAAACGGGGCTTGATGAGCACACAGAAGTGACTGTCACCATGGCCATGGGAATAATCAGCAAAGCGGCAGCATCCCGATGACAAGGGCCCTCTCAGGAGAAAACTAATTTCCTGTCAAATTCATTTCAGGAAGCATAATCATAACACCATAACAACTGTCATTGGTTGAATGATTATTCCTGTTGATGTTGTGCTAAATGATTCACTTTCATGACCTCATTTAATCCCATAATAACCCTATGAGACAGGTACTATTATTGTTCCTACTTGATAAAATAAGGAAACTAAGGACTTGAGAAAGTAAATCCCAAATCAGTGCTCTCAATCACTGTGCTGGACTATTGGGAAAATGCTGAGACCCTTGTACAAGAAGGTGGCATTGTGCCCTAGTGGAAAGGACAGTTCCTGGAGCTGAACTCGCTGGATTCCCAGCTTTGCTAGGAGCTGATTTATTGACTGGGCACAATTTACTGAAGCTCTCTGTGAGTCTATAAAATGCTGGTTATAAGGTTATCCATCTCTTAGTATTAAATGAGATACTCTTTTTAACAGCGCTTGGCACAGGGTAAGTGCTCAATTAATGTTAGATACAGTCATTAACACCACTGTGACCACCTTAGTGAAACCGAACTAAATATTCAGGGGAGCTTGGTATCTGTCAAGGATGCAGGAAAATGTCTGAAGTCACCAAGATCCTCACCAGCTTTGGGGGCATGGTGGTTCCTAGAATGGTGCGCCGAGTTAGAATAAAGGTGATGGGAAGTTGTTACTTTTCTAATGAAGGGGGGTGGGGAATGTGTTGAGATGAAAGAAAGAAAATACTGATGGGTTAGTTATCATTTTAATGTAACTCTGTCCTGTTTATAGAATTCTATGAAGGTGATGTTCAAATGCCTCTGGAAAAACTGTGGGAAAGTGCTGAGCACCGCAGCAGGTATCCAGAAACACATAAGGACCATTCATCTTGGGTAAGGCAACCCTCCCTTCAGAGCCTGATGTAGTCTCCAGGAGTTCAGTCTAAGGCCCCCTGCACTCAGAAATTATATACCACACTCTTCCTTAAAAGTTCTGAACACAGGAATAGAGACTGGGCTTGGTTGGTCTTCCTAATCAGTGTGGAGAGGGCCACTTAGATAATATAGGCCTGTGTGGCACAGTGGAAAGAAAATGTTTTAAACTTGCAAAGCCTCCCTAATTTACTTACTAAGTGATTTTAGGCAAGTCACTTCTCAGAGCCTCAGTTCCCTCTGAAAATGAGGCTAATAGTAATATCAGCCCAGCAAGGTCATGGGTAAGGGTCAAAAAATAAAATGTACCTGAAAGTGACTTATAAAATATAAAACACTAGGTAGGGTAGGTTCATTGGACCCGCTGAAACTGTCAAGTTAAATGTGCATTTTTCCCCAATGGAGAGTATTGGTGACTTTGAGCCTGAGAAGTACATATGTGTGTGTGTGCGCACACACACACACACACACACACACACTAAAAAGAGGTTAAGAACCATTGTGTCAATCAGTGCTGTGGTTTCTGTTCTCATGATGCCTGATGACTTGGCTCCATCATTTTCTGTTGCTCAAATAAGCCCTTTATTTGTACGATCTATGCTTTTCTTGTGTTATGTAAAAACCTTTCTAAGGAAGGAGAACACAAAGTTTCCAGCAGCAGAGATTAGGGGTCACACCAGAGGGACAGTGGACCTTCAGCAGTCTTGTCATTTATTCTCTGGGTCTCCTGCCCAAGGACCTCAGACTTGGAAGGGACCTCGGGAGGCCGTAAGTCATAGTCAGTGTGCACAACACAAATCGAAACACATGACCAACTCCCCAAGTGCTTGGACAAAGAAGTCCTTTCAACAAGATGAATGTTGAGAAATAAACACTATAGTCACTTTGCCCAACAAGGGATAAATTTAGGAAATGCAGCATCCATAAAAAAAAGAAAACAAAGTGGGTTCTTAGGTGATTGCGCTGATCTGTGCAGGCGAGTTCCTTCAGTGACTGTGGAGAGGAGCAGGGACCCACCACACTCACGGGTAGCGCTGATGTTCGGGGACACCGCCAAGCCCTTCCAGGGCACAGCGCACAGATCGCCAAGTGCCGTGTGTGTGGCGCAGCGAGGCCGGGCTTCTGCTCCCCTCACCAGAGGGCCCAGCTTCACCCTCCAAGAAATACCACACTGAAACGCTGCAGGGCAGAACGCCCTCATTCCTGTTGCTGAAGTCTCCAGGGAAGGAAATTCTGCAGTGTCTCCCCTCAAACCTCACTGTCAGGACAACTCATAATGTAAATAGCTCAGAGTTATTTAAAGGTTTAGAAAAAAACTTCCCGAAGCTATAATCAGGAGCTAGGGTATTTGTTTTAAAGTCCATCTGCCCAGAAAATTGAATCCAATTCAATTCATGTACCTCACAGAAGCACATGCCAGATAGATGTATTTATAGACTGTGAGTGGCATCTCATGATTTTTCTTTGGGTCCCCAGGCTGCTCTCATGGTGGGTAAAGTTAAAAATGCAGCCACTGTATTTGCTTCCCTAGGATTCCCTTTTTACTCCGTGCTCTTAAAATTGCCTTGATGAATTAGAATTCACCACCCCGCCAGCCGCTGCACAGGAATGGACCTGGGTTGGCAGGACGCTAGGGCCAGTCTGTGTCTGTGAAGCCTGAGTCTAAGCTCTCTCCTGGCCTGGGAGAGGGACATCACCTTTGCCATAATCCAGGAGCTCAATTATGTGATGCCGGATGATGGAATCGTTTTAATGCAGGTTGGATGGCAGGGAGGGAGGGGAGCATCCCACAGCACCCCCAAAACATATATGCCGTCCCATATTTCTGGGGTGCACACCAAGAGTAGAAGAAGTACAGTGTTTTTCTCTGAAACCTCACTCCACTCTTGCACACCAGGGGCTGATCCTGATTTATCCCCGCGTGGGACACAATTTCCCCCAGGCCCGTGTGTCTATTAGTAGCACTCGGCAGCCAGTAGCAACTTGGCCTGCCCTTTACTGGAAAGGAAGTGGGGACAGGAATAGAACAGGCACACATTCTTGGGCCCACTCTCTGGGGTCTTTAATGGTATGCTTGTCAGAAAGCCAAGGCCTGCCAGACCTGGTGCAGCCCAGAGGCACCTCCCCAGACGCCTCAGCCCGAGAGCTCAGGGGAGATGGGGCAAGGCCGAGAGAAGCCACTGATCTGACCGAGCGGAGAGGCCAAGGTGAAGGGCAGATTTTTATTCTAGGTTCTGTAGAGGGCTTGCCAGTGGGGGGAAAAGTTGATTCCAAGTCAGTGATCTACTCCTGGTGGATATGTTCAGGAAATTTGGGGATACCTCGTGGAAGGGAGGTAGAGGCCATCCTATAAAACTAGGTTGCTGGGTGTATACCGCTTCCCTAGAAGTTGACAAATCGGATAAGTCTTTTCCAAGGTTATGGACAGTTATTTTATTTTACTCAAAACTTTCTGTGGACGAGTACAATTTCTGGTGTCTCAGGGAGAACTTTTTTTTTTTTTTTTTTTAGTTTTTTTTTTAATGTTTATTTATTTTTGAGAGAGAGAGAGACAGAGCATGAATGGGGGAGGGTCAGAGAGAGGGAGACACAGAATCTGAAACAGGCTCCAGGCTCTGAGCTGCCAGCACAGAACCCGACGTGGGGCTTGAACTCACGAACCGCAAGATCATGACCTGAGCCGAAGTCAGACGCTTAACCGACTGAGCCACCCGGGCGCCCCTCAGGGAGAACTTTGAAAGCACCAAGAAGATACTTTTCTGGTCAATAGTAAAAATTGAAGCCTTCTGACGTCAGCTTTATTTTAATTTAATAAGCATTTAGTACTTACACTTCTGCGCCCTGTATATTTATTTGCCTAATCCTCACAATAAGCAGGCACTATGACTATCCCCATTTTATCAGTAAAGAGCCTGAAGCACTGGGCCATGGAGTCTGCCAGAATCCCACACACAGCTAGAGGGTTTCAGGATTTGAACCCAGGAGATCTGACTCCAGGATTCATGCTCATAATCGCTGTGCTACAGTATCAGCTTCATCCATTCAACATTTAATAGGCACCTACTCTATGCCAGATACATCAATATGCATGGGGAATGAAATCACAGTGTTAGGGAAGTGATCGAGGGTTTAAAAAAATTACAGAAATGTGCCAAATCATTCAATAAAGTGAATTAAACAGAATGGATACACTTCAACAGGAGCATAGAGGATCTAGCAGTTAGGAGTTAAGTCCTGATTCATAACCTTCAAAATAAAAACCAAATTTGACTCCTGGTCACTTCCATCACCACCTGGTCGCCAGATATTGCAAAGCTCATCTGGATTATTAGTGATAACAGCCTCCTCTCTGGCCTCCTGCTCTTGCCCTCTGTCCACTATTCTCTATACATTAACCTGAGTGATCCTTTTTTTTTTAAATGTTTATTATTTTTGAGGTGGGGGGGGAGTGAGCGAGAGAGGGGCAGAGAGAAAAGGGGAGGGGCAGAGAGAGAGAGAGAGACAGAGAATCCAAAGCAGGCTTTCTAGTGGAGAGCCTTATGTGGACCTCAATCAGTGGCCTCAAACTCACCAATGGCCTCATACTCAAACTCACCAACCGTGAGATCATGACCTAAAGTGACATTGGATGCTTAAGGGACTGAGCCACCCAGGCGCCCCAGCTAGAGTGATCTTTTTAAAAAGTGACTTAAGTTCCTCACAACCTCCCCTCTGCCCCCCACCCTGGCTTCTATCACACTGAGAATAAAATGCAAAGCCATTCCATGGGCTGCAAAACCCTGTGCGATCTTGCCCCTGCCTTTGTTCACTGTCCCCGGTGCCCGGAGCACCAGCCGCTGGCCTCTCTGCCCTCTGTGGAGAACACTGAACCTGCCCACCCCAGGGCCGTGTGGCTGGTCTTCACTGTGTGATCTTCCCATGCATTCTGGTGAGCGTCTCTCCCTGATGTCACTCAGGCCCCTGCTCAAATGTCACTCTTCCAGGAGACTTCCTTCAAACACTCTCTTTAAAAGGATGCCTTCCCCTCATCAGTTACTCTACTAAAGGACACTAAATCTGCTTAATTTTTCTTTCTGGGATCTGTCACTACCTGACATATTCAAAGTGCATTTCCCTCCGGGTTTCTTGTCTGCCTCTCCCACTAGAATGTAAGTTCTATCGAGTCATAGCCTGTGCTTTGTTCATCTTGCTTTCAGAAGACCCTAGAAAAGTGCCTGGACATAATAGATTCTCAATAAATTGCTGAATACTTGATTGATTGAAGGAATTGTTTTAAGAGGTCAAGAAGGCCTCCCTGCAAGTGGACAGTTGAGTGTTACAGGGTAAGTCAGAGTTTGCCAGGCAGACAAGACAGAGGAAAAGCATTCCAGACAGAGGGAACAGCATGTGCAAGATTTCGAGGCAAGAAAGCCAGAGGGGTTTGTGTAATCTTGTCACTTTCTTCACTCTAGACGTGTTGGGGACTCCGACTACAGTGATGGAGAAGAGGACTTCTACTACACTGAGATCAAGCTCAACACAGACTCCGTGGCAGATGGACTGAGCAGCCTGGCCCCGGTCTCACCTTCTCAGTCCCTGGCTTCACCGCCTACTTTCCCCATCCCAGATTCAAGCCGAACAGAAGCTCCTTGTGCCAAAACTGAGACGAAATTGATGACGCCCTTGAGCCGCTCAGCTCCCACCACCCTCTACCTCGTGCACACCGACCATGCTTACCAGGTAACTCGCAAAGGACCGTGAAGGTAATCACCTTGACCCCTGACCAAAAGGAGTAGTGTTCTGACCTGTGAGGGAAGGGTAACCCAGGGGAAAAACAGCATCACGCACGGAGCCCCGTAGCTGAGTTTGTTATTTCTTCTCCTTTTAAAGCCCAGATCTCACACAAATGGGACCCTAGGGGCTCTTTGGTTCCCCAGTGCTGACTGAAGATCCAGCCCCTTAGAGGTGTTCATAGGATTAAAATCCTTAATACTGTAAAGCTCTCAGAAGGGTGCCTGGCACACGATCTGTTAAACAAAAATAAATAAATAAATGAAAAGGTAAGCATGGAAAGGCTCAGAATGGCCCTGCGCCCCGGATCTGGGACTTCATGCCCTGCCTTCTGAATTGGTAACTAACTCTCATGGATCAGAGCGGTGATTATCAGTGTTCCCCACATCAGCAGTGTCAGCATCACCGGGGAACTTGTTAAAAATCTAAATTCTTGGGACGGCCCCAGACCTACTGGACAGAAGCTAGGGGTGGGGCCCCACCATCTGTATTGTAACAGACCCTCCGGGATCTGCTTCACTCTAAAGTCTGATAAGATCGTAGAGACAAACCCTGCAAACACAGGACGTGGCTCCTTTTCCCCACACAGTTACTCTTTTAAACATTGGTGTGTTTTGAGGAGCCTGGGTGGCTCCTAAGCGTCGGACTTTAGCTCAGGTCACCATCTCACGGTTCGTGGGTTCAAGCCCTGGTGTCAGGCTCTGTGCTGACAGCTCAGAGCCTGGGGCCTGCTTCACATTCTGTGTCTCCCCCTCTCTCTCTGCCCCTCCCCTGCTCATGCTCTCTCTCAGTCTCTCAAAAATAAACAAATGTTATATAAAATTAAAAAATAAACATTGATTTGTTTTAATGACATTTCATAATATTCAGATTTTAAGAGAGCATTTTTTCCATAATTCTCAGACTGCCTTATGCAATATCTTTAAAAAATCTCCTGTCTGTACTTAATTGTGTTCTCCTACCTTTGTTTTATAAACACTTTCCATATGACTGAATAGTATTTGACTAAATCGAGGCACCAAATTTGTTTTAATCGTTCTCTTATTGTTAGGTGTCTACTTTTTAGCCTCTCCAGTCTTTCCACGATCATTACTAACTGTACTGTGAAACCTCTGTGCCAGTACCTTTTTTTTCCCTTCTGAATTCCCAGAAGACTAATTACCGAGTCAGAGGATACAACACGAACAGCTTATGGATCTTGCTGTGTATTGCCAAAATATTTTCCAGTGGTGCCAGTTACAAAACCACTGTCACTAGCACCTGTATTTATAATTATTAAAACTAAACCTGCGGGGGAGGCTTTCAGATATGTATTTAGTAGACTTACACTCAAGAGCAATGGAATACAGCTAATTATTAAAGTAGTAGATGCAATAAATCTCATTGCTGACTCGTTATGTTGGTCAAAAAGAATTTTTCTTGTTTGTCAGTGTTACGTTTAGAAACACTGGCTCAAAATCATGGGCTTGAACCAACTGAAACTATTTTGCTCATCTGTATGACAGTTGGAACATGCAGTAGGTGATCTGAAAGGTCCTTCCCAAACCATTTATTCATAATATTGGGATTTTTCTGTTCGTAGACATTATAAATGTCCAGCATAGAAAATATTATCTTTTTTAATGTTTGTTTATTTTTGACAGAGAAAGAGAGAGAGAGAGAGACAGAGCATGAGTGGGGGAGGGGCAGAGAGAGGGAGACACAGAATCCGAAACAGGCTCCAGGCTCTGAGCTGTCAGCACAGAGCCCCACACGGGGCTCAAACTCACAGACAGCAAGGTCATGACCTGAGCCGAAGTCAGACATTCAACCGCGACTGAGCCACCCAGGCGTCCCTAGCATAGAAAGTATTAAAAGCACAAGCAAATAAAGAAAATTCATCCCCTAATCCCAACAACAAGAAAGCCCCTTGGGTAATACTTTTTGTATGTCCTTCAATGTGTTCTGTGTGTGTGTGTGTGTGTGTGTGTGTGTGTGTGTGTGTGTATACACACTCATTTTTTAAAAAAAAAAGGAATTTATTGGGGTGCCTGGTGGCTCAGTTGGTTAAGCGTCTGACTTTGGCTCAGGTCACGATCTCGCGGTTTGTGGGTTCAAGCCCTGCTTTGGGCTCCGTGCTGACAGCTCAGAGCCTGGAGCCTCCTTTGGATTTTGTGTCTTCCTCTCTCTCTGCCCCTCCCCCACTCACACTCTGTCTCTCCTTCAAAAATAAATAGACATTAAAAAATTTTTTTTTAATGTGGAAAAAAAAAGGAATTTATTGTAGTACTGTTTCTCTTGTGCTTTGTTTTTGCTGTTTAATATAGAATGAACATTTTCCCATGCCAGTGGGTATTCTTCAACAACATCAGGCTCTGTGGGTATATTACCCACTTCCCTATTATTGGACATTTACGTTTCCAGTTTTTTGCATAATACATAGTTCAGCAGTGACCATCCTCATAAAAATTAAAAAATTACCCTCCTGAAATGTACCAATTTACAAACCCAGCATCACTGTATAAAACTATTTCCCAATTTGATAGCGAGGCATTGTGTTTTTCACACAAATAGTTATATGTTCTAAAATACGTATATGTATGTATAATAAAATCTGTTTTCAAAAATAATCAAAAACCTTCTCCTTTTATTCCTTAGACTGCCAAGACACATAAAAAGTTGATTTCTAGCTATTCTCTTTGACTATGTTTAATCTCCTCCTGTTGGATATTTAGTCTAAGTTATTAATACAGCTGAAATCATGTTTGAGGCCCTACCTAGGCAATGATGGCTTAAGACTCTGAGGAAAAATGTTCTTTCATAACAGTGTTCTGTTTTCTGTATAACAGGCCACGCCCCCTGTGACCATTCCAGGGTCGGCCAAGTTCACCCCCAACGGCAGCAGCTTCAGCATTTCTTGGCAGTCTCCTCCAGTTACCTTCACAGGCATTCCAGTAAGTAGAAAAATAAAAAGCCAGAAATCTGGTCAAAGCTGAACATAAATTTGGAGAACAAATTGTCAAAACACACAAGGAAACGGCAAAACTCACAATGCCAGAAGTACTCTATATCTTTTTTTTTAATTTTTTTTATTTTCCATAATTTACTTATTTTTTATAATTTACATCCAAGTTAGTTGGCACATGGTGTAGCAATGATTTCAGGAGTAGATTCCTTAAGCCCCTTACCCATTTAGCCCATCGCCCCTCCCACAACCCCTCCAGCAGCCCTGTTTGTTCTGTATATTTAAGAGTCTCTTATGTTTTATCCCCCTCCCTGTTTTTATATTATTTTTGTTTCCCTTCCCTTATGGTCATCTGTTCTGTGTCTTAAAGTCCTCATATGAGTGAAGTGATATGATATTTGTCTTTCTCTGACTGAATAATTTCACTTAGCATAATACCCTCCAGTTCCATCCACGTAGTTGCAAATGGCAAGATTTCTTTCTTTTGGATTGCCGAGTAATACTCCATACCACATCTTCTTTATCCAGTCATCCATCAATGGACATTTGGGCTCTCTCCATACTTTGGCTATTGTCGATAGTGCTGCTATAAACACGGGGGTGCATGTGTCCCTTTGAAACAGCACACCTGTATCCCATGGATAAATGCCTAGTAGTGCAATTGCTGGACCATAGGGTAGTTCTATGTTTAGTTTTTTGAGGAATCTCCATACAGTTTTCCAGAGTAGCTGCACCAGTGTGCATTCCCAAGAAGTACTCAATTTCTCAACTGGTATCTGTAAACTCTTCAGCAATGTGTTTCATAGACCAGCCCAGCTTCTCTGTGAAAAAGGTGTGATGACTGGCATTTTGGAAAACTAGAAGAGACCTGCAGCTATTGATAAACAACTTGTTAGAAATATATCAAGATTTTTTGTGTTGGTGGCATAGTTGTATGTTTCCAAAAGGCTCTGTAGAATCAATAGCTGAACTCAGATGCTGAACATAATAAAAGAAAAAGACCCTGTAATGAATAATATTTACCATTATGAGTAACTTTATAAAACTTATGACTCTGAAATTATTATTTGTGGGTATGCCAATTTGGAAGTCCAAAAATAACATAAATTGAAATAATGTTTTTTCCTCCAAAGCTTGAATAATCCATGCTGATGGATACTCTGAAAATAAATGAGTGCTGAACTATGCAATCAGGTTTTAGTAGCATATAAGAATTGATTTGACATATTAAGTGACTGCTGTCTGATAAATCACCATGAATTAACTTGATTCCTAACCATTCCTTTAAAAATATATTGGGTCTTTTATAGCTTATCACAGAATATCCACAGGCCTACACACTGTTGATGCCCACAGTGGTTTAGAACTCCTGATAAGGTTCACAAAGTGGCTTATGATAACAGATATTAACCTTATTCTCGCCTCTCCGCCCTCTCCCCAAGGACCTCACAAAAGCTTCTTATTGTCAACCACTGGCAGCTCCCAGAGGTTTCCAGAAAATACTAAGGCCTCCTACAGGGCTGATAAAAATGAAAGCGGCTCAGTCAGTTATGCTGTGCTCTGTCGATGAATATTTATTAAATTCCCAAGGAGAATAGCCAACAATAAAAAGCATCCTGCTGGCAGCAATTTGGGAATTTGTGGAGTCCAGAAAATACTCCTGGAATTTGATTTTTAAATAATAATCGAGGGTCTGGAGTAATTATGAAAGTCGCCTGCCTCATCCAATGGTAGTATCAGTTTTACTCCTGGCAAGAACAGTGATCTACTGAAGAGGGTGTCAGAGGTCAGCAATCAGTCCTTTGGGGGACTTTTTTTTTTTCTTAGTAGACATAAAAAGACCCAGAGTGGTTCTCGATATCACATTTGAGACAACCCTTCTAACCTAGAAAGGCAGCTATAATTACAGAATTATAGAAACTCACTGTTCTGGATCCTGTTAATTCCTATCTTTGATTTGAGAAGAATTTTCAAGAGTATACACCATATTGCTTACCTGGTGTATAAACAAGTGTAACATGTGGGTGGAACAGTCCAGTTCAGGCTTCTTTTCAGGTTACCTCTGTGACCAACCAAAATGCAGTTTCTTTGCCTTTGCTCTGTTAATTAAATCATCTCCTTCTGAAATACAGAGAAATCACTCTGAGTGGTTTTGTACTAGCTACATGTCCTCCAGAGTTCCTAAATGTCTCACACAGTAAGATACCAGCCAGGACACCTTCTATTGTTTATTTTCCAGCAGTGAAATCTTCTCTGCTGTGAACACGGTGTCTATCTCCACCTTCATCTCAATGCCCTAGATTTTTCAAAGTCCCTAATTTCATTGGTTACCAGGGACATTTTAGACAAGAACTTTGACGTAAAGTATATAGAGTGGCTAGGTTAACTAGGTATCCCACTCAAATCCCAATTTAGCTTCTGATTTATTCTTTCACCAGAGAATTCTCAATCTATCTGGTTGTGTAATGTTTCGGCCAACCCTTTAGACTGTCTTAGCAGCCATTCCTATTTAAAAATAAAGATATGGGGAGGGGATGCTATTTTCCAAGGCTTTGTTTTACCCTAGGAAGAAGGCTCACTATTCAAAACGTTCTTTATGTTGCTAAATTACCTATCAATCCTTTAAAAAAAAAAAAAAAAAAAAAAAAGGTGGGTACGGGGCACCTGGGTGGCTCTGTCGGTTGAGCCTCTGACTCTTGATTTCAACTTGGGTCATGATCTCACAGTTCGTGGATTTGAGCCCCACATCAGGCTCTGCACTTAGTGCAGAGCCTGCTTGGGATTCTGTCTCCCTCTCTGTCTCTCTGTCCTTCCACTTTTCTCTCTCTCTCTCTCTCTCAAAACTAAATATTTTTTTAACACAAAAAAAAATCTTTAAAAAAACGAAAAAGTGGGTGCATACTGTGTGTCTCCTTTGACTGAAGGCTGGATCTTACAACTCCACGCCACACAGACACAAGACTGGCACACGTCCACTGACTAGGTGCCAACAACTGTCCAGGAAAGTTAGTCCATCCCTAGAAGATGGGGAGCCAGGGTGAATTTAAGAGCATATGAATTCCTACCTTCTAAATTAATGTAGTAAGGGTTTCAGACAGAAGCTCTAAACATTTTCAATTATAATGAATTGGTGTTAGTGACGGCCTCAACCATATCCAAACTGAAGAACAAAGCAGTTTCCATTTTATAAAATGCTCTTTAAAGAACACATTTCTCTTTGTACCCCAAAACAAATGCCCTGAGGTTGTCAGCTCCATTTAAGGTTTGGTTTTTTTCCCCGCGGTATCTTGGAGACCTGGAAGGGGGCGGAGGATGCTTTTATATGCTTCCTAGAGAATGGAAATAATCTCCTTCTGAGAAATCCCAAGGTTTGCAGGATTTTATTTATTCATTTGCCTACACTAGATTTCCTGAACACTGGGCTTTAATAAGTTCCCTGGGTAAGACCTCTTCCCTGAGGTGTGGTGGAGAAGGCTGTTCTGCGTATTTACAAATGTAACTGGAGGTTCACTCTTTTCTAGCCGAAGGCTGCAAATGTACAGGTAGGCAGAAGACCCTCATTAATTACAGCATTCTTTGAGCTGTTTTTCCCGAATGACCCCGTCTTTTCTTCTAATTATCTACATTCTTTTCTCTGTCTTTTCATGACAAAAAGCTGAGAGTTTTTGGCCCCTGTATGAGTCTGCCCATAATGCCATAACACAATATCACAGACTGGATTGCTTTAAACAACCAAAATGTATTTTCTCACAGTTCTGGAGGCTAGGAGTCCTGGATCAAGGTGCTGGCTAATTCAATGCCTGGTGAGAGCTCTCTTCGTGGCTTGTAGAGGGCCACCTTCTCACTGTGTCCTTACATGGCCTTTTCTGTTGGTGGGGGCAGGGGGTGGGGTAGAAAGAGAGCCTTTTGGTATCTCTTCTAATAAAGACACCAGTCCTACTGGATCAGAGTCCCACCCTTTTGACCTCATTTATCTTTAATTACTTCCTTAAAGGCCCTGTATCCAAATATAAGCACACAAAGGATTAGAGCTTCAAAATATGAATTGGGGGGGGGGGGGGGGGGGGGCGGGGACAACACAAACATGCAGTCTATAACAAGCCCAGGCAAGCAAGAGCTAACAAACCTGCTATCTAAAGGCCATTCCTGGGGCGCCTGGGTGGCTCAGTCGGTTAAGCGTCCGACTTCAGCTCAGGTCACGATCTCGCGGTCCGCGAGTTCGAGCCCCGCGTCGGGCTCGGGGCTGATGGCTCAGAGCCTGGAGCCTGCTTCCGATTCTGTGTCTCCCTCTCTCTCTGCCCCTCCCCCGTTCATGCTGTGTCTCTGTCTCAAAAATAAATAAACATTAAAAAAATAAAATAAAATAAAAGGCCATTCCTGGAGGCTTCAGGCTGAAAGGAGGGTCTCCTAACCTAAAATAGCAATGCTTAATTGTTAGATATTTACCTGTATTTTTTTTAACACCTTGATGGAGGAGGATTCAGAAATTCAGAATAGTATGTTATAAGAGGTTACAACCAAGACAAGGATGTGGTTTTCTTCCATTTGAGAGATAGAAAACCACAAAGAAACGAACTTTCCCCAACGTGTTTACAGATGGACACAACATTCTTATTATTGCTCTGGTTTGAGGCTCAGATGCAAATCCTGACTCTGGCATTTACAAACTGTGACCTCTAGCTGGTCACATGACCTCTCTTAATCAATGTCCTCGACTGTAATCTACCTCATAGAGTTGTATCGTTGAGCACAGCGCCTGGCACTGGCTGACACCGTGGAGCATTTACGATCATCGCTGCCTGGGACGTGTCTCATTGCTGTAAAACAGAGGTCAGAAGTGGATTCTCTCTATTTGGGATTGACTGATATAACACACATATACTGAACCTGTGAGAGAGATTAGCCATGATTTTTGCAGACTGAAGTTCTTTCAACTGAAATCATATCGAATCAGCAGAAAGATTAAGGCATATACAGTCCTCCATGCTTCCCAGGCTATGTGGGAAACTGCATTACTGTGTGAGATGTGCATTCACAGCAAGGAAGTCTTGCCGGGAGTCTTCAGCCCGTGTGAAGCACGGAAGGACCAAACACCCCCACCCCGATGAGCCCCACGAAGCGCTGCCCCACGACCTCCGCCGAAGCCCACGTAAGGAGCTGAGTCCTTAAGGACCAAAGAAAATCTGTTCTCTAGAAAAAATAAAAAATAAAATGTACTCTATAGAACATGCCCCCAAATAAAACTTAGAAATGATTAAGATATAAAACCGATAAGAATTGACAAGTGGAGACCACTGGGAGAGAGGGCCACAGTAATGCTGCGCAGGGCTTTATCTCAGCGCACACCACGCTTCCCTCAGCGGCGTGGCAGGACGGAAGAACGGAAGGAGCAGGGCCCGTACTAGTTCCTTCAGAACAGCTCCAGCGTCAGCCGGTACGAGACAGCCTGTGTTCAGGTGCCGCCCCGGCACTTACCGTGTGGTGGCTTACTTCACTTCACTTCTCCGCTTCCTTATTGAGAAGGTGGAAATGACAGCAGTGCTGCTTACCCTGGGGTCGCTGTGGAGATGAAAGCAGATAGCACTCACAGGCACTTGGTTTAACAGGCGCTCGGCAAGTTACCACTACTGCTACTTCCTCTGGGATGCTGTGCAGGCCACCTCCCTGCTCGAAGTCTAAATTATCTTATCTACAAAATGCAGATAACAGCGCTCCCTTGCAGGGGTTTGTGAGGATGAAAAGAAATCATAAATCACCTAGTAGCCCACCTTTCACATTGGCGAGAGCTAAATACACGTTAGTTCCCTACACCGGCCACCACCTCTCTGTCCCACCCGCAGTCCCCACTAAAATGAAAAGCTGAACCGTGACTGTCTTGCTATTAAAATTGTCGAGAAAAACCCACAAGTGAGGTCATATTGATCCTCACGCAGAACGGATCTACACGCCAGCGTGTGATGTGGGTCCTGGTTTCTCCTGTGTCGTGCCCCGGAAAACCCAGGTCTGTCGCTGCTGGACAGGACAATAACACACATGCCCAGAACTCCCAAGTTAAGAAAGCCATCGGCAGGAATAAAGACTGTAGAGAGGGGTTATTCCTGCAGTCGGTCCGTATTCCTCAAACGGTGTTCCTGGAATTTTCAAACACCTGGACCTCACTCCCTTCTCAAACCAACCACACCACCAGTTTTCTCATGTCTGTAAGTGGCCCACCGTCCCTGCAGCTGCCCAGGCCAGCACCTAGGACTCCCCCTTGATCCCTCTCGATGCATCCCTGATTCTTCTAAAGATTTGTCCTCGTTTTTTCCCATCCTTCACCGAGTCCTAGATCCTGCCTGTTCCTGCCATAAATCCAGCCACTTCTCACCACCACTGCCACCCCCTTGTCTAAATCGCCGGTACATTCTTTCCCCCCAAATAGTGCAAAAGCCTCTAAACTAGACTGCAGGGCTTCTCTCCATACTGTCTCCAATTCACTCTCAAAGGAGCCAAAGCATTAATCAGACGTCTCTCTTTCTTAAAATTCTCCAATGACTTCTCTGGCCCTTAGAATGATGCTCAACTCAGGGATGCCTAGCTCAGTCGGAGAGAGACTCTCTCTCCCTCCCTGTCTCTGTCCCTCCCCCACTCATGCATGCGCTCCCTCTCTTTCTCTCTGTCTCTCAAAAATAAATGAACATAAAAAAGAAAAAGAATGACATTCACCTAAAATTCGTCCATCCCAGCCAGGAGGCTTGCCCTGAATCTACCGCCTCCTGCCCTCCCACCCCCAACTTGCACACCGTGTGTCTCCTGGCCCCCTTGGCACTCTGCACCTGCAGGCCTGTGCCATTGTGCTCCCTTTCTCCAGAGTGCCCAGGAGATAAAAGGCAACCCCTCAGGGGCCTTCTCTCACCACCTTCAATAAATAAACGTCCTCTCCCTTGATGATGCTTTGCCTCTTGGCCTATTTTATTTTCTTTAGGCACTCATCACTAAAATGATCTTATGTGTTTGTATTTCTTGTCTGTCTCCCCACTAGAATGTATGCTTTATAGGGGCAGAGACTTGGTATTGTTCACAGCTAGGTACCCACAATCTAGAACGGTGCCTGGTGCATAGTAAGTACTTCATAAATACCTGTTGAATGAAGAGCACCCTATCATCTCATATCACCCAACACAACAGGGGTGTGGCAGTTCTGCACAATTTAGAACCTTCCACATTATCCCCAGCTGATGTCATGTCAACTAAACCTCTCCTAGTTCTCTTGCTAATAAGGCAGTATTCTTCAGATTCTATGAATTCTACAATTTTTAAATTTTTTTAATTGTCTTGACCATTTAACAATGCATATGAGCACATTCTAGATCACTCTGGTGGCTGTGAACTCTGAAGCCTTCACTCCCTCTGGTCTGCTGCTATGCACACTGGTCAGGGATGGGATGTGGAGTAGGTGGGGGGAGGGTAGATTCAGCTCCTGGAAAGGCCTACATAGTTGTCTAAATCAAATGCATATACTGAACTCCACAGCTTTTGTTTAAAAAAAAAAAAATGTGTGTTAACTCACTTCTTCTGGCCCTCACTCCTACCCAGCCTTAGCAAAACAGTAAAGACCAATGGTACAGAATAATTCAGAATCATAGCAACAGTGGTTTAAACTGCTAGGTTTTTACTTAGCTTTTTAATTTTTTAAATTAATGTCTAGGAAAATAATACTGATGTATATTCCTTTGAATTGGAAGAAAACAAAAAGTGCTAGTATCTATACTAGAGAAATTCAGTCCTATAAGTATGCTTTAGGAATGTTCCCATGACTGTCAGTCGGTCATGGTACTTTGGTACTTCTGTGGCCATGTTGGCGTCTAGATAATTAAGTTTCTAAATTCATTAAAGGTCTGAACTTCTGTTTATGGCAATGTCATATATTTACTTGGAATACCATTTATCTTTTCTTATAAAAATTCTTTTTTTGTAGCTGTTGAGAATCCCTGGTGCTGGGAAGATCTTTAGCATTATGAGAGCAGGTGATGCAAAGGGACGGGTAAGAAGTGCCAGAGGAATCCAGAACAAGAGGCCCTCCTGCTATTGTGACTGAGAGGCAGAGGTGTAACAGGGTGAAACACATGCTCTGGCATCAGGTAGAGCTCAACACAGAGCTGGCCCTGCCATTACAAGTTCCATGACCTTGGCCAAGTTATTTAACCTCCCCATGCCTTGGTTTCCTCATCTATAAAGTGGGAACAAGCATCGTACTTACCACGTGGGGTAGTTGTGAAAATGAAAACTATTGTCAGCGAACCTGGCACGTAGCGAATGCTCAGTAAGTATTTCAAAAGTCAATAGATGACTTCTGTTCTTGACTTTCTTGGGCTCTTTGCTTCTAGACTTTATTCCTGTTTGGATCCTACAGTCTGCTGTGTGGATGTCTCATGCAAGAAGCCCTTTATTTAGGGGGTGTGAATGATCTCTTAAAGCAAACAGGAGGCCAAGGTCCACGTTGTGGTATTCCCATTGACTAGCCTTCTAATTTGAGATAACTCTCTTCACCTCTCTAGCTATTTGCCT
Source organism: Panthera tigris (assembly GCF_018350195.1). Lineage (NCBI taxonomy): Eukaryota > Metazoa > Chordata > Mammalia > Carnivora > Felidae > Panthera > Panthera tigris. Next base: position 29,332,921 of record NC_056676.1, on the reverse strand, counting down.
TTTTTCAAAGGTAGATCATAAGCCTTACAATAGGTGAGACTATACTTTAAGGTTTGGAATATTATACAAGTGAAAATATGTTACTATGGGCAACCTGGAATGCACGCATGAAGTCATGAAGATTTTTGAAGTATTGATTGTTGTCCAGTCTTTCCTGTTTGGGGAGGCATTTAAATTCACCTTTAACCTGTGTCTCTGTGAACAAAGCACTTCATTTCTGTGGCTGATGGTCAGGTGCCATGGCCCATGTGGCAAGGGCTAAATAAATGCACAGTGAGGAGAACCCGCCCCATCAACTTTCTTTTCCATGTACTTACCAGGTGTCACCAACGCATAATCGTCCGGTGGGCACGGGAGAGCAGAGACAGCACACACACACCGTCTTGTCCTCGCCACCCAGAGGGACGGTCAGCCTGAGGTATGACTGCTTGAAGCTCCACACTCCCCATCTCGAGGGAATCTGCTGAGAAACAGAAGAACAGCAAGGAAGAGAGAAACCAGACATACGATCTTCCATAAAATTTCTCTGGAATGGACAAAACACCCTTTCTTTTGTTCCCTTGGTTTTCCCCACCCAGATATTATTAATGAAGATTTATTGTTTTGTGGTAACAGTTTGCAGTGAGTTTTCTCGCAGAATAGGTACTGGTGATTACTGGGTCTATTTAAAGCCATATTTGCACTAACCTCTGTATTAACAGAACTATAAGGTATAGTTTTTAATGTACAGATCAAGGAGAAAATCCTCAGGATTCCCTTAACCAGAATGCTAGAAATTTGAAAAGCAAGAGAGCACTTGAAAGTACCTATTTAAAATGTAAAAGAAGAAACCTCTCTACTGGTATTTTTTTGTATTTACTTGCTTAATTCAATTTTATGAAGATGGCCAAATGGATGTGCCCACAAATGAACATGTAGAAGCTTAAGAGTTAGAGTAGCAAATTGTGGGTGCCTGGGTGGCTCAGTTAAGCGTCTGACTCTTGATTTGAGGTCAGGTCATGATCCCAGGGTCGTGGGATCGAGCCCCAAATTGGGCTCCAAGCTGAGCGTGGAGCTTGCTTGAGATTCATTCTCTCTCTCTCTCTCTCTCTCCGTCTCTCCCTCTGTCCCTCTGCCCCTCTATCCTGCTTGCGCACACTCTCTCACTCTCTAAAATTAAAAAAAAAAAATTAAAGAGCTGTGGTAGCAAATTGTAATAGCTAAGTGTAGTGGCCGTGAAAACATCCAGCACATTAAAGTCCAAAGCTGGTAAAAACCCCTACTTTGTTTCTTAACATTGTTTCTTACTCTTTCAAGGGACCTCAAGGCCTCCGTAGAATGAATGCCCATTGAATCAGTCCCACAGAATAAACGTTCGTTGTCTGTCTTACAGAAAGCCCAGGGGAGAAGGCAAGAAGTGCCGGAAGGTTTACGGCATGGAGAACCGAGACATGTGGTGCACAGCCTGCCGCTGGAAGAAAGCCTGCCAGAGGTTCACTGACTGAGGAGAGAGGCTCACCAAGTGGGCGGCCCAGGGCCCTGCTGCCCTCGCCTTCCACTGCGGGTTTGGGAAAGCACTTTTGCTTCTGAACAAAATACACTTGAAGCCCAGGAAAAGCACTTCCAGGAAACTTGGTGGAATTACAGCCAAAAAAATAAGGTCACCACCCTCCACTGCTCCTGCTCAGAATCCAGCCTGGAGCGGCTGTAACTATTTTTTTTTCCTTGAAAAGAAAAGTCAGCTTTTTTTTGCTGTATGCCTAGGTCTGCAAACTGTGGACTTCCGTAGCAATGGAACCAACAAAGCCCCTTTTACCTAGAAAGGAGGCATATTTTGATAAGCTTTCTGAATAATGCCATTTCTGAGATTTTTTGACATAGTAAAAAAAAAAAAAAAAGCGACGCATTATTCAGTAGCATTTGTACAGAGAACAACACTTGCTTTCATCGTGAATACTATTTTCCCTGTTTTCCATTTGACTTCCTGGAGCAGTGCACATCATGATGTGTTGCCGGAAAGTGCAGCACTCTGGGTATCTCTTCTATGTCTTGTTTGTTTGTTGTGTTTGGAAGAATGGCCCCAGACCGAACCGTGGCTTGGAGGGTCCCAGATGGCATAAACCTGAAAGGAGATCACCAGCAGACCTCAGACCCTGAAGCTGAGTTCAGGACATCCCGCTGTAACGTTGGGAATATCTAGGAGTCTTCCTCAGATTTCTAAGAAGCCCTTCCTCCGAGAGGTGGCTCGGCTCATTCTCTACCTGTCACAGCTCTATCAACGACTGGCACAGGTAGCCACCTGGGTAAGCCTCGATGCTTCTTTCAGGGATGCAACACGAGCCGCAGCACAGATCCGTTTGTCACTGCTTGTGTGACAGTGCTGTTGCCAGGTTAGTGGGTTGTCGGGCCGTCCCTCAAAACCCCACCACTGGCTGGTTTCAGAACAGGTAGAGAATTCCGACTATCCCAGCAGGTTTGCTGTAGACAGCGGAGTACAGCCTAACACATCCCCCTCTGTTCAGAAAGACATGTGAAGTCAGCAAACCGACATCCATTCTGAGTGCACTTTCACAGGTTTTATGCTTTAGCATGTCTGGGAGATGGGTTGATGGACAATACAAACGTGATCTGAGTACACGGAAGGTCCAAAACTTTGTTTTTCTTATTCAAATACCGGCACTGTTCGCTTAGAATTTGCTCAGAGGGGAACGTACAGAACACCAAAAGGAAAATGCATGTGGGTATAGGAATCTCTCAATTTAGTAGGACCAGGGCTTGCACTGTGTTGCATTTAGCAGGTTTCCTAGCCTAGTATGTTTGTTTGTTTTGGTGGTAGTGGTGCGGGGGAGGGAGTAGTTGTCACGTTCTATATGTACGCTCGTTGTCTGTCTGTCCTACTCTCGATTGCCCTGCTAAAGAGTTACTTCTCCTATACCTATGCAAAGGATTAAGAGCACCTTATAGGATGCACTGTGTCAGGATGGGGAGCCGACGATCAGCCATAGGAATGTTCAGTGGAATTGCACAGAGGAGAGGTTAATATATGTTTAGAAATTGTACATACACGTTTGTTTTAGAGTTGAAAGAAGTCAGTTAGGAATAGCAGAAATCCTTTTCCTTTTAGAAGCAAGGGAAATAGAAGGAGGTTTCACAGTGTAATAGCCACAACTTATACACTCATAGATTTTGGCAATTTTATTTTGTAAGCTTTCATGTGACTTTTTCAATATTATTCCTCAAAAGAGATCCTGTTTTCCTCCTTCATTTATTTTTCTCTTAAAAACATGTATTTCAAGAGAGCAGGAAAAGAGCTTCCTTTACCTTCGTGGGTAATTGAAAATCATGTTTCATTTCATGATTTCCAATCAATAGTAGCCACAGCACCAGCTATAATGTGTGTTTTAGTATTTATGAAGTCAGCCAGGAAAGGGCATATTTTTTTAAGGGCAGAAGTGTATTCGTATCCTCAACCCCAGCATGTCTTTTCTCCTCCCTGGAGTCCTCTTGCTTCCCTACAGGCACCCTCTGCTGTGACATGATGCTCCCTCTGGCCTGGTCCGGGAGGCTTGAGCTGTGGGTGGATTGCCCCGTGGCCACAATGAGTCCAGAGCCAGTGAGCCACTCGAGCAGGTTCTCCATGTACTGAAATGATGGCTGGGATGCAATCCTAGAGCAGAGGTTTTTCTCTTCGGCAAATCTCCCTGGCTCTTGATCCTTGGATTAATTAAGTCCCTCATCAAAAACAATTACAGTGATGAGGGGCTAAATCTATCCTCCCCACCTCCCAGAACTTTGGGACACAGGGAAGGAGAGGTCTTTGTCCTGGAGGGAGGTTTTGTGGCTGCGCCCTAGAGATGCAGCACGTGATTCGTTCTGAGCTCTGGCCTGGAGGAGCCACGCTCAGTCCTTACCTGGGATTTTGCCAATGCACAGGTATAAGCAGAAGCGTACAGCTGAATGCATCTTCCCTGGGATTTCTTGTCCTTTCTAAAGGCTTCTCTACACATACTCTTCTGCATCCCCAGTCACGTGGGGACTCCTTTCTGCCTACTGGCCCCGGTCTCTGGGTACTTTCTTCTCTGGCACAGGTGTGCACAGACCGTCGGTCCCTTCCTGCACACACAGACATCCGTTTTTTGTACCAAGGCACGTAATAACTAGAGAACCATCAAAATTACCTGGCTGGCCTTGGGAAAAAAAGTGACTAACTTCTTTGCAAGCCACCCAGAAAGCTATGAATTGCAATATACAGCACTGATTGTAAAAGCCAAAATTACAGGAAAAAAAAAGACATACAGCCATTTTGTTATATTTTGGAACTAAATTAAGTGCCAAATTAAGCCCGACATTCGTTTTATGCCATCCCTGTGGTACCACGTTCTTTTATGTCTTCATTCGGCAGGGGGAGGCAGGGGGTGGGTGCAAAGGGCAGTCCCATAGCATGCTGGCTGGTTAACCAGAGCTCCGTCCATCCCACGGATCTCAGAGACTTGTCTGTTCAAAAGGAATGGCCATACTATGGATTCTGGACCCAAAGTATTTCTAAATAAGGCGTGCTCTAGCCTTTTGACCTTTCTCTCCCTTGATACTTCTTCCTTCAGAAAATAGTTCTCATCTCTAAGAAGGCATTTCATAATAACGGACAGGCATTCTTCAGGTAGCTGCAAAGAGAGTTCATCATCCAGCAGTAGTTTTAAGCCTTAGTCCTTCCCAGAGGACGTGCACCCAATTTATGGGCAGCAGTGTGACAAGCTGGAGAAGACACCCAGGTAGCAAGTGGGTGGATTGGAGGCCAGAGAGGAGACACAAGAGGTCCATGGACATCTGGCTCCCACTCACCTTGTTAATGCTGATCGGCCAGTGGTGACTGTCCCTGGACACCTCGGAGGGAGCTGTCATGTCGTCCCTCCAGGAGCAACTGCCACTCCCGTGCACATCTCTAGTGGGCACGGACCTCCCTCCACCTTACTTGCCGGAAAGTTTCCTCTCCTGGTTGGTGAAAGCCAGGGTCAGGAAGAAGGCAGCGGGTTTCTGAACGGGTGCGGTCTCCGCGGTGAAGTGCCTGTCAGCAGCTCCGTGCACCGGGGTGCCCTTTATTAGGTGATTCCCTGTCCAGTCACAACTGTGTTGCAGACGAACACTTTCAGTAGAGAATGATGGGTGTTGCAGTTCCTGGGCTTTCCAAAATCTTCTTAAAGAAATAGTCACACGAATGGTGCAAAAGATTTCTGAGACCAAAATGCCTCGATCCCATTTCAAGATTGTCTGCGTTTAAGTCGGCTGCCTGCGGTGTCACACCAAGCCACGCTTTTGAAAGCCGCCCTGGGTTCCGTAGTAGCCAGCACGGCTGATCTGAGTCCTCCTTCATCCGGCTTCACCAGAAAACAAAAGAGCAGCATTCACTTGCGAATGTTTAGAGGCAGGTGGCAAGAACTGTACATATAGGAGAGGATACCTTGAGAATAGTAGCAAAATACTGTAAATAATATTCATTTCCTCAGGGAAAATTAAAGGGTATGTGAAAGATAGATCTGGAGGATCCTTAGAAAGACTTTTATTATCTCTAGAGTCTTTCCCAGTCAGAACAGTTTGGGTGGTATTTTTGTTTTTAACGAACATGATAATTATTTCAAGACAAATTTACATGAAGTGGACGATGTCAACTTTTTGAGGAGCAGTGCTCTATGGAAACGAGCGGTTTCTTTGTAGCTGACCTGCAGTCTAAGGCTGACATTTGAACCACAGGCACAGTCCCTGGTGGGTATTCACAGACTGGCGTAAGGCTTTTTCTGAATGTAATTGTGAGTCCGAAGCCTCAGTGTTCCTTTTCATAATCACCCGGTTGATGACTGTACACAGAGTTCTGTAGGCGAAGGTGTTAAAGACGTGCACTTTGCATTAATAGCATGTTAAGGAGCAAACTTCCATGGACTTCTGTGGACAAGGTGCTGCTTTTTCTCATGACCCTGTAGAATTTCTATTGCCCACATCAACTGTAGCATTGACCTGTATGAAGACAGGGAAGGATTTGTGCATACAAATGAATGGAAACAGAGCCGAATTCATGAATATGGATGAGGCTGTGGATCATTTTGGAGAAGACGCTGGGTACATGGGTCAACTGGAAATTTCATTTCTCTAAGAAAATAACCCTACCAGCGGCACATACGCTCTCCCTGTTCCTCATACCTGTGGGGATTCCTCTCTACTGGAACTGTTCCGTTGTGTCTTTTTGCATTGTAACTTGTCGAAGCAGAAGTTGGTAAATAAAATGAGATTAGCACTTTTAGGTACCAATTGTATCACTATGTAATACACACCAAGAGAGCAAGGAAGTATAAACTGCATTTAAGACCAACCGGTTTGCTTATTGTGAGTGACTCTGAAAAAGCCCATACCCAATGATATACATGCTTTAAAAGGTGTACCTATCGTAGGACCAGAAATCAAAGTGGGAATCTTACTTCTGGTCCTATTTTGTAAATAGTTGCTTTTTTTTTTTTTTTGAAGACAATCTCATGTTTTATAACTTTTCATGTGGGTCGGAGAATCACAATGGTAATGTGTTATATCAAAATGTAATCTTAAATACAATAGTAATTATAACTTAATTTTCCAAATAAGACAAGAAATATACTGCTTTAGGCTTCTACAATTCGGAGAGACATGACACTTTTATAATCAGCATTGGTACTTCTCAAGTAAACAGAACTGGAAATATTTTACAAGATGCAGTGTTTTGTAATCACAAAGAACATGAACATTTTGTGGGAAATGACCTTGGTTTTATACATTGTAGCTTATTTTTTAAAATACAGTACTTACCAGACAGGAAGTCTTAATATTATAAGCAATTCCTGCTCTCCAAACAAAGGGCTATGCCTCTTTTAAGCAAGTGTTTTTGATGCATATCTTTTCAATTAACCCTCTGCAGCAAGGGTAGAAATGCAGATCAGATGGAAAGATTATTACAAGAGAATCAAGATAGCAACAGCTACTCCTTTTATCATTGCCAGTGTGTTTTCAAAGGATTATGGGAAAAGACACTTTAAGAATCAACCATATGTATCTTAAATGGGAAAATATTAATAGATATGCTTGTAAGCAATGGGAGAAACATTCTTTAAATTCTTTAGTGTAAAATGAGATTCTGTCACAAAGACCAGCTTACCACAAACCTGCATTTAACTAGCAACTATCATTTGCTGGTAATTCCTGAAATCATGGTATTGTAAGCCCAAAGATAGAATTTTTAGGTGATCAGTGGTGTTTGAGATAATTTTTTCCTCAGCACTAACTAAATAACTTTAATTTTCTTATCAAAGCAAGTGCTTGATTTTTCACAAGAGGAACAGACATGCCAGGTTGCGATCAGAAAGTCACTGTATTCCCAAGGGAGAGAGCCATGGAGAGTCTATTAACTGCACAAATAGTTTTGAGCTTTGCCAAAACCATTTCATAATGCTGTACAGTTTCTTCTAGCCCACTCACTGTTAAAAAATAAATAAATAAAGCATCTTCTCTTTCTAAGATGTCAGTAACTCAAAAACTAATTAGCAGTATGCAGATAACATCAAAAGACAAGCTGGCATAGAATGACCGTATATCCATTGGGCAACTCCTGTGGAGTGGTCAGAGGGTCACTCAGACCTTGCTTTCAAATAGCTTTTAGAATGTGCACCCATGAGGACTAGAAATGCACGGAGATATGGAAAACCACGCACAGCCTCGGCTCCTGGTCTCTGAGATGAGGCAGTCTGCAAATCTCTATCTTTATAGTCCCTTGAATATCTCCATTGTTAGCATTAAATCCCCAAGACGTGTTCACTGCTCTATGGTTTTGAAGCAAATGAGTCTTGCTTCATTTTTCAATAGAGGCTTCCTAATGGTTTATAGCAGAAGCCTTAGAAAAGCCAGGCAGTATCTGTAAATGAACGATTCAGATCAGGCAAAACAGGGACACCACAGAATGGTAGAGATCATTGTGAGCCAGACCGCCCATGCACCCACTGCATGGGGCACCCAGCTCCAGACAATCAGAACCATGCAGAAATCAGGCCCAGGGCTGCTAGATCTTCTGACTCGGAAATACGGTGTTACGTGACATTTAAGTGTTGACAGCTAACTCAAATTCTTGGCCAACACTGTACAGACCAAAGAGAACCCACATGGGGCAGACGGCAGCCTTCGGCCACCGGTTTCATCTCGCGTTCCATGGGAGATGTTGAGGAAGGCACATCTCACATTCCACGGCCATCGGGTCAACTTCCTCCCTCAGCCCCACAAACTCACTTGTGGGCACAATCTGGGCAACTAAAATCAAAGAAATCATTCTCATGGAAGACTTGAATATAAAAATACAGTATCCTTAAACTAGCCTTGCCTCTGATCAAAATACGCTGAAGTACTATCCAGCTCCCCCCAGGCCAGGCCTCAAAGCATTGATTGAATAACTGTCATCCCAACTTCAGTTTTCACTACCGTGACCACTGTGATGAGGGGCTGGCAAAGAGCAGCCTTATGCCTTCAAGAAGGCAGCCAGGAGCCCCTGCAGCTGAAGACAGCCCACTTTGCCTCCTCGTGCCAAAGCCCTGTGCCAGCCCCTCCACACTCCCTCCCGCTCCATCCTGCCTCGTGAGTCTTCATTCCAGGGTGAAATTTCCATTATTTCATCTCCCATATAGCAACATCCTGGCTTCAGACCTGGTAGGTACTTTAGAATGTCCACTAACCCCAAAGTGGAGTTTTTCCACATAGAGAACCCTAGTATCTTTGTCTGAGGGCAAAGACGAAATGGGAATAAATGTGTCATGGAAAAAATTAGAAGCTGCTGCTTTTGCTTGGGAGGACTAAGTGACTTCCGGCTGTGTCTTACACCAGAGTCCTGATGGTGTTGGCATCGTCGCTAACCCTTTCACACATATAATAAAGTAGGGGTCTTTCAGAGACACTATTTCATTTGACCTTCCTAAGCATCCAGGGCACAACAGGGATACTTAGGATCACCTCCAAGGCCAACCCACAATAGTCTTAAATCTGTGAGTCAGCCTTATCACTGCCCAAAAGGAGGAGGGGAAGCGCTTGGAAAGCACTGGCTCAGACCTTAGTCTTCCAGACACTAACCCTGAAAAGATCCAGGGACCCACCACGTTCCCATCCTTTCAGTCCATCTTTCCGCATGGAAACAAAGAGCATACTCATTCACACGGTCACATGCAAACTCAATCCTCCCTACTGTATCCCTTTAGGGTGCTGCTGTGCCCCCACTCCCTAAGTTCCCACCATCTAAGTGGTTAATTACAGGAGTTTCTTAGCTAACGTGATGTTCTGAGTAAACGTTTTGACTCCTTGGGAAAAAAAAATTATTTTGCTAACATGCAACGCTTATTATCCATCTAAAGGCAAACTGATGCCAGAAAATTTTAAAGCAGCTCAAAATTACAACTTTTCATGATCCAATCAACAGGTACTGTCAACTCAAAGTTGGAAATACCTGGTAATATGGTTAAGTCACGTTAAAATACAAATGCAATTTAAACAACACCGTCAACGCCTGAGATTTCTGTCACCATGAGGGACTAAAATGCTGTCCAGAGATGAACAGGCTGCTTCAGGCCTTCGCCCTGTCGTTGGCCAGGCTTCACATCATGAGGTTAGGGTACTCACGGGAAGTTTAGTCATGGAGCTAGAAGGGGCCTAAACCATTATGGCCTGCCACCTACTTCAGTAACAGGCTTTTTGATAAATGAGACTTGTATTATTTGTCTGGAAATACAGTGCTGGGGGAGGACTCTCCTCCTCTGCAGGAAAAGAAGTCCGTTTTGCAATGGTTAGCACCAATGCCAGGTCAGTGGCGGGGCTGAGTGAACAAGAAGAAAGCTGAGGCTCCCAAAGAAAATAACTACAGATTTTGAAAGAAGGTAGAGACTGTGAATTCGATGCTCAAATTAAGGTCCTCGTTTAAAAAAAAAAAAAAAAAGTTATTTCATAGTGGGCGCCATTCACATAATTTTTAACTGCCAGCTTCCAAAGAAAGAATCCCCTTTATTTATGTTATGAAAATGTTAAGAATTCAATGCTTGAGTCCGATTAACTATTACATTTACTTACTAGGGGCGGTTCCCTAAATTTTTAATTCAGAAGATTCACCACAGTAGAAAGTAGCAACTCCTGAAAAAGGCAAGAGAGCAGTCATTAAAGAACAAAATTTTCTTTAAAAAAAAATATATATAACAATAATAATAAAAGTTGCTCATCTATTTTCTTCTGAATTCTCTCTACATCTCTGACTAAAGAGGAAAACCAGGACTCTTGAGAAGAAATTGAACTTAAAGAGAACAGTTCCTGTTCTGGTGATTAGTTTTGTTTCCCCATTCTTGGCAACCTCCTTGTGTCCACTGGTGTGACCTTACTGAGGCCACGCTGTTATTATGTATGTTTGCCTCCAGAAGTTCCAGATTAAGCACCTTTGCTTCTGTGCTGATTTCTCACTCTTCAGTTAAGGTCCAGGGGGATAAACATCACTACGACTCATATGGGAGGCTCCGTGAGGCGACCCTCTTCTTTTGGAGAAAAATTTCCATCTGTCTGAACAGTCTTGGGTGATCATTCAGACGGCAGGTCAGTCAGCACCCAACCTGCAACGCTCATCACAAAAGACTCGAACAGACTCGCCAAGAAAGAATGACAAGGCAGATACCTAATCATTTCACCTGGACTCAAAGCCTCCACGCAAGTCACCTGCCCACTGGGCCCGTCCACGGGGTGTGCCGGCTGCATGATCAGAACCAACATGGAAGGACAGAGGAAGAGAGCTTCACATTTAGTTTTTCTGGGCCCTGGCCTCCGCCCACAATTATACAGCATGAGAATGGACTTGTCCTCTGTTATGTGAAAGTGGCCCCTTCAAGGTATAATTGTTTTAACTTGGTGTTTACACAAGGAGAAAACTACTCCAGTTCTCATTGTTAAGCACTTGCCCCTCACCCTGGCGGAGCCCTCTTCCCATGCTTTGGGCACATGTGGCCAAGACAAAGGGGGAAATGGTAGAGCTTTTGGGGCCAGCAGTGCCAGAGCTGGGATTACCCCTCAGGGATCTACAAGTGTAGTGGAATTATAAACTGCCCCCCTCCAAAAACAGCATGCATCTCTTTGCAGATTACAAACCCTTGCTTTGCTTTTTTCGCCTTTTTATCCTATACTCTGCTAATTGGAAATCAATGACTGTGACTTGACCAAGCCCTGTGATGATAGCAAAGCCCCTTCTTCCAAAGTATCCCGACTGTTTGGGGAACCTCTGTGATCACTGGTAGAAAGCTTTAGAATAGATTTAGATTTTTAGGAAAGAGCTCAATACCCCAAATGTTCCACGACTTCAATAACTGAAAATGCTCTGGGTGTAAAATAACCCAGGAATGTGGATTATTTATGTTTTAAAAAAATGTCATTAATCAATATTTTCCTACAACGCGACCTAGAATTCCTATTTTTGTAATTAACGGTTGGACGATGGTCAACCATTTAAGCATATGCTCTCTGGAATAACCAGATACTAGTGTAGTTTCCAAAGTGTTTCGTGTCTCAAAATCTATATACTTAGAGGAAGAACTCAGGATAAGAAAAAAATCGCTAGGTCCCAAAGGGTTCATGACTATCATCAAATGCAACTGCCAAGTGGCCTGCGGTCATCTTTTTCAAATGAGGGGCCTGGGGAGTAAGAGAACAACAGTTATCACAAACCCTCCGTTGCCCTTAGTCCACGATAAGGTTTTTAAAAAACTCTGCTTTTAAAAATTAAGCCATCTTTCAAATTGTTTTCTATACCAAATCTAAAATATTAAAATGAAATTATAAAATATTTCAAATGGGGTATTTACTGGAAATGCTGTCAGTAGAAAGCATTGCTTTTTAGTGCCTGCTAAACAGGTAAAGATGGACGAAAGAGAAAGAAGGAGTCCCTTCTGTGTGATGCCAGGGGTAAAATGACAGGCGTTAACTAGTAACTGGGCACTAATTCAAAGCAATGTGGCGATGCTATCCAATTTTTACAGATCTTTTGAAATACAATCTTACCACCATTTGGGGGTAAGTACTTGCTTACAAAAATCTTTAATATTAGTGAATGAATGTATGAAGCTACAAACTATGCATTTTCCAAGAGTAACGTGTATTTTATATCAAATCCAAGTAAATTTTTTTCATAGACTTATCACAACCACAAATTATGAAAATAAACTTGAATGCATAACATTGTGGGAATGTGGGACTCCCATCTATATTCTTCCAGCTGATATTTTTAAAGACAGTGCATTGAAACTTCAGGCTCTAAACAAATACAGCCATTAAGGTAAATAAATGGGAAATGGTTTATATGTTACTCCGTAAGCAGAAATGAGAAATGCTGGCTGTTACAAATGTGCCCAGTTTTTTAAAGGTGGATATTCTAGTAACACTGGATTAGCAGGCAAACAAAACTGCATAAGGTTAATGAGCATCGCATTGGATAAACATAGCATAGGTTGTGTCCGTTGTGTTTACTTCTCAATCTAATAACAAAAACTATTCTCCAAAGGGTTTGGGTTATACAGTTTCAAAGAACAAAATATAAAAATGCTGTCCAGCAAAGCAAATCATTGAGCTTTTTTCAAAATCACATGGAGATAATTACTTTACATGTCTGGAACGTCCATATAGAATATACACACGTTTCTTCAGCACTCTTGTTGATTTTGTATTTCTGTGAAACCTTTTCCAATAATTTATCCTTGCTCCTCAATCAGTAACTTCCTACGTTACTCAGCATGAAAACATATTCTTTCCTTCTTCTGACAAGGTTGAAATAAAGAACTCCAGTTCTCTTGCCGTTCTGGCTCTCTTCTACGTCCGTTGAGAAAGTTTCTCAACTGTTCGTAGAAATACGGAAAATATGGAAAAACGCACTTCTAAGCCTGGTACTTATGGTTATACTGGATATGTTTGCTACCTATTTAGAAGTTATTGGGGATGGGGACGTGTCTTTTTATATGATTTTTAGCCAAATTCAGATGTTCTGATACTCCACTTCTGAATACCTATCTGACTGTAAATACAGCCTGTGGAGGTTCAGGTTAATAAACCTTTCATGTGACTGTTCCTCAGCCATGCTCCTTGCCAGCTGTTGGCACACTGTACATAGATTTGTTGAATGTTTCAATGATGTTGTTTTTCTAAATGCTGTTCTCTAAAACAACTTTTTGAATGTTTTTTGCTTTCCATTGTTCGGGACTTTGTGTGTTGATTTAAAAAAAAAAAAAAGTTTCCTAAATATTTAACACCAGGAAAAAGATTTAAAATAAACTGGTGCTAATTGAAATAGAAGAAACATTTCAGATTTGAAGACTTACAATATAAGATGTTCACACCAGTTAAACTATCTAAACTGCACTTTCCCGCGGGGACAGCTGTCATCTACCTGCAATGGGCATCAGGAGGACCACTGAATGTTTACAGTCTCTGTGGCCCATTTAAGTGTAAAATACAAAAATGGCACTGTCCCCCCAGAGTTGAGGATTTGCCGCATTGGTCCTATGGAAGCATTGAAGTAGAAGTAAAGGCTTATAGTAAGAATCAATTTAGTAATAGTCTTCTGGTCTTTGGACTTTCATGTTCTGTGATGCTTAGCTGTAACAATGAATATGGTGTTGCCAATGTAGTCTGACATCATCGTTGACCTGTACTTACTGCGTGTATGGTTCTACCTTGGGTTGCACTGGCACATGCCACGCCAGAACACTGGACTTTCAGTAAGACCATTCTGACTTCTACAATGTCCACACACATGAATTTAAATGCACTTGTAACTGGTTAATTACCATGGAGTCTAACTTCCACTTAATAAAAGTTTTTGTGTACCTGCTTCTATTTGGGGGCTATTTATTTAAGCAAAAAATAACTAACTAAATACCCAAGAAAGGCTCACCGAGGGTTTGAGGTTTTACCACAGTTGTAAAAATAATTTAAAACCAAAGGGATGTCTTCCCCGTATCAACGTTCACCATCAAGGCTATCTTTAGGAACGTGGAAGGCACACCTTCCTTCTATAGTTCATCCCCTGTAACTACAATTCAAACCCATCCCCTTGGCCGTGACTGCCCAGATAAGTTAGCTGCTCACCCTGTGTTGCTAGTCGAAAGGCGATGTCTCTTCTAGCCCAAGCCAGCCTACCCCTACCCCAGAACAACGCTGGGTCCACTAAAACCTGATATATTCACCTACAAGAGCCAAGCATATATATGTGCGCAGCAAGTAGGAGGCTTTGGAGTTCAACAGACTTGAGCACAAATCCAAGTTTGGCCTCTTGCAAGGTAAATGACTGGACAAGTGATTTAACCCTTCTAAGTGGCATCCTTACCGTGGGACACGATAATGAAAAAGAGGAGAACTAATTAGCCTGGCTTGGACAGTATCTTTATCTACTCCTAGTCCACTCATCCCTAGCTGGGGTGGGCAGGATTATGACCCCTGTCCTACCACCTGGCCCAGAGAATTTTCCACAAATGGGGCTATTGTGAGAATGACCTAAAGTAACACGTCACAATGCATAGAGAAGTAGTCCACAAAAGGAAGCCAAAATACTCAAACACTGGAACCCTCAGAGATCCAGAATGAGTGCTTCCAAACACCAGAATTTTCCTTTCAGCTTCTTAAAAACATTATTTCTGAAACAAGAATGTCCTGCCTTATTAAATGCTTACACAGCACATCTAAATGTGTTCTTGGTTACTCCTGATCACCATTATTTCATCAATAGAATGTGCAGTGGAGACAGTTTTATAGTTCGGCCTATTCCAGAACTGAAGGGCTGTGCTGTTGGACACCCACTGCTTTCTTTCATGCCGCCCCCAGCCCCAGCTCAGTTCCCGGCCAGTGAACCTCTGTGATTTCCTTGTATTTGGCACAGGGGACACTGAGCCCCTCGCCTTTCCTGAGATGCTGTAGAACAGCAAGTAAGACTAGCCTTCCCGAATTCCTACTGTGTGCTGGGCAATGTGCTAGATGCTTTCACGTGGTCATCTCACTGAGTTCCCACAACAGCTCTACGTGTGGGAACTGTCACCCTCATTTTCTCCAAAAGGAAGTATCTTCCAAAAAAGTTAAGCAACTGGCCCAAGACTACTCAGCCCAGATGGACACTGGCATCCCCTACCTCTGACCCTGCCCACTGGATGTTCTGTGTTTTAGGGGCTACTAGCATATGAGTGTATTGTGACTTATCTAAAGCAGGTAAGTCCTAAGTTCCCTATTGCCTTTCCTCTGCTCTTGAACCAGGTGTGGGCTGCTCTTCACCTCTTTACTGCTTCCCATCTCCTCCCTGTTGTCCACGTGTTTGCTGCTGTTCATTCTCATCTCTTCTGGCTCCAGCTCCTCCCCAGAATCCAAAGCCACTGCAGAACAGCTGGGCCCTGTATTCACATCCAACAGTCAGAGTTCTCCCATGCTTCCCCGCAACACGTCGGCCAGGTGCACGTCCACATGGACGCCAGCCCTCCTTCCACAGCCTTAGCATCCTCAGGCCTCCCGAAGATGGCTTCCACACAGTTAACCTTCAGTGCCTACGTTTATGCGATGAAAGAGGATGGACATAGCAACCTCTGTGAGTGGTGCTCAAACCATACATTGTTTTTTTTTTAATTTTTTTTAATGTTTATTTATTCTTGAGAGAGAGAGCGTGAGCAGGGGAGGGGCAGAGTGAGAGGGAGACACAGAATCCGAAGCAGGCTCCAGGCTCCGAGCTGTCAGCACAGAGCCCGACGTGGGGCTCGAACTCACCAACCATGAGATCATGACCTGAGCTGAAGTCGGACGCTTAACCGACTGAGCCACCCAGGCATTCTTGATTCTCTCAGGCTCTCCCTCCAAGGTTCCAGGAAGCTCTCCTCTGAGAGCCACTTGCAGAGGCTGTAGCCTCAGGGGCAGGAAGCAGGAGAAAATACTGAGAATCTGGACTATAGGTTTGTCTTGCAAGGTTATATGTAGATCCTCTATTTGCAAACAAGTTTTTACCAAGCGCTTCTTATCTAAAGGGATGCTAAACAGCAAAAGCTTATGAAGTAATGAATTATCTTAATGAAAAAATGAAAGCTACCTTTCCCTCAAAAAATATCCTCCACGACCTTCCATTTCTTGAGCTTGCAGACTATGTCCTACTTGTGTACAATACGCTATCAGGCATATACTACGTGAGCAATAAATTTGTTAACGAATGAATGAACAAACTGATCAGAGCATTTCTTCAGGCTTTGGATATGCTCTCTGCTTTCAATCTACCGTTGTCCAAACAAAGCAAAGGAGGACGAAGTAAGTGAACATTTTGAAGACTGCCATAAACATTTATTTGGCCTAAGCAGCATTTTTTTTTTAAGTTTCTTTAGAATATGTACATTCTCAGGGTGCCTGGTGGTTCAGTCAGTTAAGCGTCTGACTTCGGCTCAAGTCAGGATCTCACCGTTCATGGGTTCAAGCCCCGCATCGGGCTCTGTGCTGACAGCTCAGAGCCTGGAGCCTGCTTCAGATTCTGCATCTCCCTCTCTCTCTGCCCCTCGCCCACTCATGCTCTGTCTCTCTCTCTCAAAAATAAACATTTAAAAAAACTTATAGAATATGTACATTCTCAAAATTGCCAACGCCTAATGACTATACTGATTACCTAATAATTACCCAATACAAGACAAAGTGGATACTAACATCCACTGTTTTTATTGTACAAATTCCTTGCACACAGCCAAGAATCCAATAAGCATCTAAATAAAAACAAAACCAAAAGAATGCCTCTAAATGAAATAAATTGCAAAACAGGTCTGTGCTATTAAAAGCATGCAGAGTAAATGGAATGAGACCACTAGGATTTGAGTCAGTAACAGGAGAGAGGATGTAGACTGGCACCAAGACATAACAGACACTATTTTATGATGGGGAGCTGGGTATTATAGCGACTGTTTATTTGTTTGTATCTAAGCAATATATGTACATAGTAAAAAAATTATGGCAATAAAAAGTTTACATGGAAAGCAGACCCCTGTTGCTCTGCCCCTTTCTACCCCTTCAGCATATACCGAGAAGTCGCTATTTCTAACTCACTTTATTGTTTCTTCTGATAATATTCGACTCCATTTTTTCTAAATGATATGCAAGTATTGCCTGACAAACAGGAAGACCAGCACAGGCAGAGGTGTCCACTGTATCAAGACCAAGAGGACATGCCCAGCACGAGACTGCAGACAGATGCACAGGGGTGGACAAAGTGCCCAGCACAGGCAAGTCTCTCAATTCCAAGGGGGCCCTTGCACACAGTCTAGATCTAACGATCTGAGCAAGACATGCATGTGGCTGGCCCCCCAGCGCCTGCATGGCTCAGTCGGTTAAGTGTCTGACTTCGGCTCAGGTCATGATCTCGCACTTTGTGGGTTCAAGCCCCGCGTCGGGCTCTGTGCCAGCAGCTCAGAGCCTGGAGCCTGCCTCGGATTCTGTGTCTCCCTCTCTCTCTGCCCCTCCCCCCCTCAAAAATAAATACACATTAAAAAAAATTGTTTTTAAGCACTGGTGCACCAGCTGCTCCAGGAGTCTCCCATGAGTTGGCTACCAGTCAGTTTCCCCCCAAAGCATGGTAAGCCCTGGGCAACCTGAAAACAGTCAAGCATCCTCTCCTCTAAGTTAAATCTATAAACTAGCCTCCACTCCAGACCAGACCCTTCAGCTGGCTAGTGGGTCTTCCACCATCTCTTTTAATAGTATTTTCCCCAGCATGCCTGGTTTTCGGTACAACCCTTGTTTAGCTGACTTCATCATAGTAGTGCCTGAGTCATCGCAGGAAAACATCTCAAGTCAGATTTTGAAAAATGCCTCAATGCAAAAGTTCCTCCTTATTCACCTTGAGGCTACACCACACAGGCTGGGAACGAGTACAAGGTTGGTAGCAAGTAATAACCCCACTCAAACTAGATTAAGCAAACACAAGTGGGGAATTTATAGAAAGGACACAGGGTGTCTTGTAGGATCTAAGGATAATGGGCAAGGTCTTGTGGAGGCCTAAAAGCAAGGGTGAGAAAGCCACTGGGAAACACAAAAACCATACTTCCTTTCCAGTCCCATCCCCTCACTGCAGTGGTGAACAATCCAGAGGCTTACACTGAACTCATGGTACACGTGGTCAAGAGTGGTCTAGAATCCTGGAGCACCAATTCCAAACTCAGAAATCACTGGCCCAGCTTGGTTGAGATATTTTCCCCTGTTCTGATCAACAGGGCATGGAAGGAAGGGTGGGCTTAGGGATCAATGTCAGAGGCTCCCAATAAAAAGGTGTGTACTTGGGAAGGAAATGATGGGTGCAGGAAATAAGTAGCATTCCTACTACAGTATACAAAAGCCAGTTTTTCTAGCTATTAAATACAATTGTAGAATTCACAGCCAAGGGAGCATTAAAGATCATCCTACTTAACTCTTGTACTTCATAGATGAGATTCATGACCCAAGAATGTCATTTTGCATTTATTATTGTTGTTTGATGCTAGTTTGTTTTCATAAGATTTTCTTGTTTGCTTGTCTTCTGAAAAACAAAATTGTCTTTTCTCTTAAACATAACCATGCAGCACATACAGGGTAGGGCCACTGGAGCATTCATATTCTAGCTGAATTCAAATCCTAGCTCCATCATATACATGCTATGTGACCTTGGGGAGGTTAATTAACCTCTCTGTGCCCCAATTTCCTGCTTCATAAAATGTGAATAATAATGTGACCTACCTCCTGTGAGTACTGTGCATTCTAACCGAGTTAATATGTGTAAAGTGTGCAGTACGGTGCCTGACACATACTGAGAGCCATAAAAGTATTACGTGAGTCATCATGTAAATACTTGTATCATGTGAATACATGTAAATAGCTTGAGACAAATGCATTAGCCAACAAAATCATATCAAACCATCAGAGTAGGAGCCATTAAGTTGCAAGAAAGCTAAAAGTAGGTATTTATTTCTAACAAAAACTATTTTCTAATTTTTCCAACTTAGAACTCTTCTGCACTATAGAAGAAAAAAAGTAAAAAGAAAATAAGATAACTGATAATTACAACACTCAAAAAAAAAAAAAGCATGGGTAGATTGATGCATTTTTTCAAACTATTTCCGTGCATATTTATGTGCATAGTTGTGATCACACTGTATATATAATTCAGCATGTTGCTTTTAGCCACTTCACATTATAACATATGCATTTTTCCTATATCATTAAATATTTTCAAATGCCTCCACTTTAATGGCTCTGTAATAGTACAACATGTAGATATACACTGATTTCCTGAAATATTCCCCTACTTGGAAAACACAGGTTGTTTCCAATGTTTTTTTAAGATTTATTTTTAAGTAGGGGCGCCTGGGTGGCTCAGTCGGTTAAGCAGCTGACTTCAGCTCAGGTCATGATCTCACAGTTTGTGGGTTCAAGCCCCACATCAGACTCTGTGCTGATAGCTCAGAGCCTGGAGCCTGCTTCAGATTCTGTGTCTCCCCCTCTCTCTGCCCCTCCCCTGCTCATGCTCTTTCTCTCTCTCTCTCTCAAAAATAAATAAACATTAAAAAAATTTTTTTAAAGATTTATTTTTAAGTTATCTCTACATCCAACATGGGGCTCGAACTCACAATTCCAAGATCAAGAGTTACATGCTCTACCAACTGAGCCAGCCAGGTGCCTCTTGTTGCTTCCAATTTTAAACTCTCATACTTTTTATACAGATTACCAAATTACTATCTTAATTATTTGCTTCAATTTAGTCTCCCAACAGCAAAATGAATGAGTGTATTCCTGCATACTTACCTGAAATGAGTATTATCATTTTTTAAATCTTTCCTAAATGGGTAGGTACTAAAAGTCATGTCATTCTTGTTTTAACATGTATTTATTCCGTACTAGCTAATGATATTAAATATTTTTCCATGTCAGCCATTTAAAATTCCTATTCACAATATGCCAATTCATGTCCTTTGCCTATTTATATCTGTTGAGATCTTAACCTTTCCATACATATTAGTAGGACTTCTTTATATTGTTAGGATGTAAACTTCTGTTTTGTTATAATAGTTTTCCCAATTTATGTGCATTTTCAATTCAGTCAGACATTTTTGCAGACAAATTTTTAAATCATTATATCATGAAATCTGTCGATGTTTTTCCTTAAAATTTCACATCTTTCTTGTAGCTTAGATAGGTCCCTTTATTCAGCTATTAGAAAATCCTCTTTTACATTTTTTTCCTTTTATTTTAATACTATTGTAGGGAAGAGGGTCGGTTTTTTTTTCTATCTAAAATATTTTGTGGGACACCTGGGTGGCTCAGTCAGTTAAGCATCCAAATCTTGATTTCAGCTCAGGTCATGATCTCACAGTTCATGAGTTGGAGCCCCACGTCGGGCTCTGCACTGGCGGTGTGGAGCCTGCTTGGGATTCTCTCTCCCGTCTCTCTCTCTGCCCCCATCCCACCTGCTCTGTCTTTCAAAATAAATAAATAAACTTAACATTTTTTTAATAAAAACAATATTCTGTTATAGGCAAAGATCAAAATGTATTTTTTTCTTTCCCAACAGCTGACCAATTGTCCCAGTCTCATTTATGATTAACCCAGCCATTCTCCAGATTTGTATTACCATTAGTTACTGAATTGTTATATTAGGATCTGCTAAGGCTCTTTTGTTCCTGATTAAACTCAGTCAACCCAAGTTATCTCCTGCCTCCTTTTGCTTTGAGCATTTGCACAAGATCAGGCATGGACGTAGTGAGGCAGACAGAATCTGGTCCAGGGAAGTCATCCGGTGTCGACTGCTGAGAACTTCATTCCATCTGGTTGTTGAACTTCTGTCTCTACCATCCCATCATTCACCCTTGATGTCCATGATCCCGCGTGGCCTCTAGCTGGTATAGACCATCCACATCTACTGATAATGCCCCATGTTACTCCCTCCAGGACGCTTCCAGGCTCCTGGCCTTGTCTCAACACTTCTGCCTCTCTTCTGGGATCCTGGGAGACTTGAAAGTCTGTCTCAAGTCATCCCAGACCTTGACATGCCACCTTACCTCCCTTATGTGGCCTCTCTAGTGCCACGATGGCCTCTCACTACAGTAAGCTCTGGAAAGCAGGGCACAGACCCACTCGACTTTGAAGTCTCCCTAAATGTATTTGGCATTGCTCACACCTGCCACTCCCACAGTAACTTTGGGGAGACTACACCAGAGGTTTGCCCTGTGGCTCTCCTTTCTGCCTCTCCAAACTCTTCTTCCTCCTCCCCTCCACCAGTTAGTCTCTACCTTACAGTATCCTGTGCCCCTCCCAGCCCAATGTCATCTTTGACCCTACCTTCTCTTTCACTCCTTGTGACAAGTCCATTACCAAGCCTATTGGATTTCACCTACTAAACATCTCATAAATATACTCAGTTCTGTGTTTCCCCTCCCACCCAGGTGGAAGAACCCATCTTTCACTGCCTGTACTTCTCGATGGCACCTATGAGGTCTCCCTCAGGTACTTTTGCATGCTTTCAATGCATTTTCCTCACAGAAGCCACTGAGCTCTTTAAAACGCAAATCTGATCACACAACTCTTACTTTGTACACTTTGGCAAGGCCATCAAATGTGAGTCCCTGCCCATGTTGGCCATGTCCAATGGAACCTTCTCTCTACTTGCTAGCCTCAGTCCTTACAGACTCATCCTCCCCCCATTCCAGCGCCTTCACCCATGTTCCTTCCTCTGCCTGGGAAGCTCCCCTGAAGTTTTACTGTCTTTTTCCCTGCCCTCACCTCCACCCCCACCCTTCATCTGGCTTACTCATCACGTCCTTGGAGAGGAAGTCTTCCTCCTCATCAGAGCTTAAGTCTCTCATAGTCACTGCCCAAGAGCTCTGTGAAGACAGGGACTATACTGATCTTACTTGCTACTTCTCTGGTATGTAGTATACAATGGGGAATTAATGGATGAAGAAATGAATGAATGAATGAATGAATGAATATAAAGCAAGGATGCAGAAGATCCAAATAGAAACATTTGTCTCTGTTTTTTTAATTAAAAAAAAATTTTTTTAATGTTTATTTATTTTTGAGAGAGAGAGAGAGAGAGAGAGAGAGAGACACAGAGTGTGAGTAGGGAAGGGGCAGAGAGAGGGAGACACAGAATCCGAAGCAGGCTCCAGGCTCTGAGCTGTCAGCACAGAGTCCGACACGGGGCTTGAACTCACAAACTGCAACATTATGACCTGAGCCAAAGTCAGATGCTTAACAGACTGAGCCACCCAGCCGCCCCTCTATTTTTTTTAATATCTATTTATTTATTTTCAGAGCATGAGAGAGCACAAGATGGGCAGAGAGAGAGGGAGAGAGAATCACAAGCAGGCTCCACACTGTCAGCGCAGAAACTGACACACTCAATTCCATGAACTGTGAAATCGTGACCTGAACCAAAATCAAGAGTCGGATGCTTAACTGACTGAGCCACCAGGCACCCCATCTCTCTCTATTCAGTATCAGTCATCATTTCTTAAATATTATTTTCCCAAGTCATGCACCCTAGTTTATGACACTTAGCTTGTGGTTGATCAGAATTTCCAGTAGTGAATTGGGCATATTTCTTTCCTTGTACATAATTCCAACAGCTTCTATTTACCTATTCTACCAGAGGCAGAAATGGAAGAGTAAATTCTAAACAAATGTAGGAGGGAAAGAGGGCAATTAGGCCTAGAATGATACACACATCAAAATGCACTTGAGGGGCACCTGGGTGGCTCAGTCTGTTAAGCATTCAACTCAATTTCGGCTCAGGTCATGATCTCAGTTTGTGGAATAGAGCCCTGCCTGGCGCTCTGTGCTGACAGCACAGATCCCACTTGGGATTCTCTGTCTCCCTCTCTCTGCCCTCCCTGCTCGCACTCTGTCTCTCAAAAATAAACATTAAAAAAAATGTACTTGAAAGTTTATCAAATGAACAAACAGAATAAAAACCTCAAAACTGGGTGCCTGGCTGGCTCAGTCGGAAGAGGCTGCAACTCTTGATCTTGAGGTCGTGAGTTTGAGCCCCAAGTTGGGTCTAGAGATTACTTAAATAAATAAACTTACAAAAAAAAAAAAAAAAACTGCAAGGCTACTTCAGTTACATGGAATCTGGTCTTCCCCCTGCTCTCGGCCAAAAAAATGTGGGGGAGGGGGACATCCAAAAATAGAAAACACAAAGAGCAGCATTTGCTACATTTTTTGAGGTGGTAGCAATGGAAGGAAGATGGTTTTCTGAAAAAACTCAAGCAATAAATGTCTCTGAACGCTCAAGCCCTAGACCTTTTATAATCTGATGACAATCTGGAAAAACTGCATTATGAGCATACACCCTTGGCCTTGTCTACACAGAATGAACAATCTCTTTTCTCTGGCAAATGTCAGCCGTCTTCTGCAACACCACTATTTTCACGCAAGTCTCACAATCCAAAACTGTTATGTAAGCCACAACACCTTAACATGAACTTATTTACTCTTAATAATAGGAAAGTGCTTTTTTTTACTGCAACGAAACCATAAATCTGGCCTGTTTTGCTTCAGTTCATTTGTTTGGAAGGCCATCTGGCAAGATTATTCAACACAATGCAGACAGACTCTTCCTCAGCACGAGTCAAATATTTTCTGTTTCAAGGTTGATGTTGTGCCTAAGGCTGGGATGTAATTCTTTTTTCATTTTCTTCTCTTGGCTTTTTATAGCCACATAAACCAAGGATTTGACTTAGAACCTCTTGTACATGTTTATTCAACATATGATGATAATGTAATAAAAGTGCTTCCAAATGGCACATTTGAAAATCAGTGTCATAACTTTAGAGAGACCAGAACTGGCTGTAGATACTTCTGCCCTGTAGGACAGAGGGACCATTCATCCCTAGGTAGACAGGTCTTTGGTTTTGAGGAAAACACTTCAGAGAGCTTTGACAGTTCTTTTTAGTAGAAAGAACGGAGGCTGTTTGGGCAAGCCTGAATGGCCAATTTTTCTGCATAATACACAAATGGAATTTGGACAGTTGGGCAGCGTGTGTGTGTGTGTGTGTGTGTGTGTGTGTGTGTGTGTGTGTGTAGAGGATAGAGGACCTGGGACTGGGAAAGGAAGCAGGGAGATCTGAGGAGAGTCCGGTGCTGTCCAATAGAACTTTCTAAGATGATGGAAATGTTGATGTTTTGCTCAGTGTGGTAGCCATTGGCCTGTTGAGCATTTGAAATGTGGCAACATGACTGGAAATCTAAATTTTTTTAATTATTTAATTTTAATTTAAATTGCCACATGTGGCTAATGATAATCCTACTGGATATTGCAGAAAAGAGGATTCACATCAATCCCTCACCCTCCCCAGACCTGAGGCACAAACTGCAAGGAGAGGCCTGAAAGCTCCAGAAAGAATCTCCCAGGGTAGGGACACTCAAGGACTTTCAAGAAGGCAATGAGTGAGTGATAGTCAATTTTAAGTTGCTGCTTGCTCTGTTTCCTTTCTGTTATCCACAAACCTTTCATAAACATCTCCTATGCTGAAGTGACCATTCATCTCAGCTTGCCTGGGACTGCCACTTTGTGTCTGATGTCCTGATGTAATTACTAATAGTCCTGCTTTACTCTCAAGTGTCCCACTTGGACAATGTATCATATCTACTCCCTTCTTATGCACATAGCCTTGTATTGGTGGTGTTGTAGAGATCTGGGGAAAGGAATGTAAAGACAAGCTTCAACTTCCTCATCACCTCTCCCTAGCAGCCCTGTGCAAGAGCTGGGGGGAGGGGGAGGCAGAATCAGCAGCAGAAGAGCCAAGCAACATGGCGGACCAGGACATAGGTCAGCCAGGCCAGAAGTGAGACCAAACCACCCTTCCCCCAAATAAACTAGGGAAGGGTGAAAGTGGGGAGAGAGAGGAGGGGGAGAGAGCCAGTTACCAAAAAGGAAAGAGAAATATAGTTTCTCTGGCATTCTCAAGTATTCCCAAGAAAAGTTGGACAGATTAAATGTCTTTCCGCTTCTGTTTTGGTAAAATCCAATATTAGAATACAGAACACTCTACTACAGTTAAACCTGTAATAACACTTACAAATTTTCCAGGCATAATTAAAGTTTAAAGTAAAATTATCTGAGACTTTCACAAAAATACAATAAAACCAAACTTCCACATAGAAGGTAAACTCAAAAGTTCTATAGCCTGAGCTTTAACTAAAATATATGATTCGGCATTGATTTCTAAATTTAGATTCAACATTTTGTTTGTGTGTGTGTGTTTTTACCTTGTGTGTGTGTGTGTGTGTGTGTGTGTGTGTGGTCAGGATGCTTAAGATCTACTCTCTTAGCAAATTTCAAGCATATAATATAATATTGTCTCCCCATTTCCCCTACCTACCAGTCCCTGGTAACCACCATTCTGCTCTGTTACTAGGAGTTTGGCTTTTTTTTTTTTTAACTACTTATGTTATTTCCATATCTTGGCCATTGTGAATAATGTTGAACATGAGAGTGTAAATATCTCTTCAAGATAGTTATTTTATTTCCTTTGGATAAATACTCAGAAGTAGAACTGCTGACTCCTATGGCCATTCTATTTTTAGTTTTTTAAGGAACTCCGTTTTGTTTCCAATAGTGGCTATACCAGTTTACACTGGCACCAACAGTGCACACAGGCTCCCCTTTCTACACGTCCTAAATGACACTTGTTATCTCTTGTCTTTTTGATACTAGCCACCCTGACAGGTATGACGTGATTTCTCATTGTGCTTTTATTTACATTTCCCTGATGATTAGTGATGTTAAGCATCTTTTCAAATGCCTGTTGGCCATTTGTATATCTTCTTTGGCAAAATGTCTATTCGGGTCCTTGCCAATTTTTAAATTACTTTTTTTGTTCTACTTCATGTGTGTTTTTAAAGCCTTACACAGAACATTAAGTGATTCCTCACTTAGATTTGTAAATAAGAACTAGACATTTTTAGTAAGTACATCAGTCTTAGATCCACTGTACATGAGACATTTGAAGAATAATTCACTGTCATTGACTTCCAGACATACACAAGATGTATCGTTGTCCTTTTTGTGACCCAAGTAGATAAATGCTTAGTGTATATTTCACCTAAATATCACTGAGTTGATAGTGGCAAGAAACAGAAGGGCAGAGTGATTAAGCAAGGGTGCTCTGGAGTCAGACTTCACGTTTGAATCCTGATCCCACCAACTTAGTTTTCTCATCTGTAAAATGGGGATACTTTTAGTAATTACCTAATGAGGCTGTTATTAGGATTCAATTAAATAATCCGCATAAATCACTTAGCACCATTCCTGGCAAACATAATATGTGCTTAATAAGTGCTAACTGTGATAATGACGATAACGAAGAGAACGATGATAATGAGTGATTAGTAAAGAGAGAGATAAGAAAATTTGAGGCTTTAAATATAACCTTGAAAACAAGTTACAAAGACCGACTTTAAAAAATGAGTCCTAATTGAGGGTTCCCTGTTGCTGCTCTAAGGTAACAACTTTGTAAGTCGTTTATCCCCCATTCCCCTTTCCACACACTGTGGCAAAATTCTTTCTGTTTTCTAATAAAATATGAAGTCCTTGAGGGAACAGATACATTGGCACATATTTATATCCTGACCACTAGCAAGAATATTTGAAATATGGAAGGTGATTAATAAATATTTATTGATATCAGTTATGCAACAGTTATTGACTAAGCACCTGCCACATGACCAACACTGACCGCACTAGATGCTAAGGACACACACCTGGCTCACTGTTGGGGTTTAGCAAAAGGAGAAGTTGATCACACAAAGCCATTCTATTGTCTTTTATGGGCAGGAAGAGAAGAAACTGGCTTTTGCCAATAAATTCGGTATTTACTTCCCACAGTGTCCACTTTTTGTAATCCCCTCAATAAGGGGAACTTAAAGAACCCAGGAGCTTCTCCTAGGGCTGGCTTCCCTGGGAGGCAGAGGGAACAGTGCAGCTGTAGGAGCATCCCCAGTCAACCACAGGCTGCTTTTAAGGGTGTACATCACAGGTCAGAGATGCGAGACTAGGAACACACAGGTGAGTGCAGAGGCCTCCCTAGCTTAGAAGTTCCATCCTTCAAGAACTATTTCTACTGGAATAGTCTCAGAACCACAGCTTGCCTATCAGCTCGTGCCCACCATGCTCAGGAAGCCCCAAGCTGTGCCTTCTCACCAGGCAGGTATATTCATTCATGGACCTCCTAGTCCATACTCCGCTTACGAATCACAAACCTCCCTAATAACACAGCTAGCATTCACCTCTGTTGCATTTCCCTGCAAACAGAGCTAGAAAGTTAACCCAAGGTCATTTTATTTTTCATAAAGAAGGGGAAAGTGTTTTGTTAACCTTTCACTCACAAATCCCCATTCTTTATTTTTTTTGAAAAGAGAGCAGGTTTTTACTTCTGGCAAAAAAGAACAATAACTCATTATCTTAGACATGTGGTGCAAACATTTAAAAATTTTTAAGATTAAATAATGTTTAAAAATCTAAACAGATAAAAGAACAGGTTATCTACAGCTTACAGAAATTGAGGTGATCTTAACATTCCCCATGACACTAAATACCAGAATGAAATGATAAGATTTTATGGAGCTTATACTTGAATAAGAATTCAGCAAAGTTGCAGGATACAAAATCAATGTACAGAAATAAGTTGCATTCTTATACACTAATAATGAAGCAACAGAAAGACAAATAAAGAAACTGATCCCATTCACAACTGCACCAAGAAGCATAAATACCTAGGAATAAACCTAACCAAAGATGTAAAAGATCCGTATGCTGAAAACTATAGAAAGCTTATGAAGGAAATTGAAGAAAATATAAAGAAATGGGAAAACATTCCATGCTCATGGATTGGAAGAATAAATATTGTTAAAATGTCAATACTACCCAAAGCTATCTATTCAATGCAATCCCAATCAAAATTGCACCAGCATTCTTCTCAAAGCTAGAACAAGCAATCCTAAAATTTGTATGGAACCACAAATGACCCCGAATAGCCAAAGTAATATTGAAGAAGACCAAAGCGGGAGGCATCACAATCCCAGACTTTAGCCTCTACTACAAAGCTGTAATCATCAAGACAGCATGGTATTGGCACAAAAACAGACACACAGACCAATGGAATAGAATAGAGACTCCAGAATTGGATCCACAAAAGTATGGCCAACTAATCTTTGACAAAGCAGGAAAGAATATCCAATGGAAAAAAGTCTCTTTAACAAACGGTACTGGGAGAACTGGACAGCAACATGCAGAAGGATGAAACTAGACCACTTTCTTACACCATTCACAAAAGTAAACTCAAAATGAATAAAGGACCTGAATGTGAGATACAAATCCCCATTCTTGACCCCTTATTGGAAATCGCCATGAGAGAGAGGTCTCTGATGTACCCTAAACTCAGTATATACAAGACCCACATAATTCTCCCTCTCTCCTTCCTTGGACACTATATGTTCCCTGTTTTAACCAACACAAT
Organism: Panthera tigris; assembly: GCF_018350195.1. Lineage (NCBI taxonomy): Eukaryota > Metazoa > Chordata > Mammalia > Carnivora > Felidae > Panthera > Panthera tigris. Next base: position 29,304,386 of record NC_056676.1, on the reverse strand, counting down.
CATCATCCATCCAATCATCCTCTGCATGGAATTCTTCCCATGGCTTCCAATTCCAAAGTCCAGAGCATGACAATCAGGCCTCTTCAGAACCTAGACTTGGTCTGCCTCCAGACTCTTCCATAGCCCCCTACCCGTTAGACAGAGACTATTTGTCATCCTCCCATACGCCATCCTTAGAAAAAGCCTAGAACCTTTGTTCAGACCTGGAATAGCCTTCTACTGACAAACAACCGGTCAACCAAGAGCTTCAAACTCTTGAAAAACCAATTCAAGCATCACCTCTAAGAAGACACAAATTCATTCCCAGGACAAACCTATCATTCCCTCCGTGTTCTCCCACAGCACACTGGAGGCCTCCCTTGCAGCATTGTCCATGGGGTTGTGGTCCCCATCACCTGCAGAGCTGCTGCAAGGAAAAGGCTAAGCCCTATCCATGTTGCCTTTCCAGAGCCATGGATACATCTTTGCACATGGAATACCTCAAGGTCTACTGGCTTCACTGCAAATAGTAGCATTGAAGCTGTGCCTTAAGAAACTGGTAGAGCTTCTAAGACAAACAAGGAGAAAAAGGCCCAGAAGCAAGAAAGTGGAGGCTCAACAGTCCAGTTTGCTGACAGCTGGGTCCTTGGAAGGAAATAGACATTTCAGATTCATTGTGATCCTATCCTAGCCTAAGAGACTTAGCCTTTATCAGTAGGAAATGGCTGTAACTCACAGTGAAAACTCTGCAAAGACTTGAAAAAAAGGTAAGAGGTTATGCCACAATCAAGTCTCTAGGTGTGATTATTTCTAAACGGTAAAATACATAGGTCTTTTGGGAACAACAACAAAAAAAAGAGTTTCTTAAATCAAGGCTCAAAAAGCTACACAAAGGATATATTGTAAGAAGTACTAAGATTTTTTTTGTGATTTTGTCTATCCTAATACACAATATTTGACATGAGGGATGAGAGGTCCAGGTCCTTATGATAGTAGGCCCAACAGAGGAAAAAACTGAGGACCATTATCAGTGCTACATAGCATGGAACCACTAGACCATATGAATGCCACCTTTGGCTTCTAAGGACACTGTCACCATCCAGCCACAGTAATGAAATTACAAACACCTGACAAATGGACAAATAAAATAACAAATGAAAGGGGCGGGGACAGCCCACAGACCAAAATAATGCAAGGCTTTTGCAGTCAATTTCAAGTGTTAGGGGTTAAGAAAAATACTAGACAAGGTCACCCAATGTATCTTTTCTAGTTCTTAGGGGGAGGAGTTTGATTTTTAATTTATTTTTGGAAATGAACAAAGCATGTGCTTTGTTTCTCCATGTGACTATACCCCTTCTTTCTTGTCTTATCTCATCAGGGGAAGACTGACCTTTCAGCCAATCAATCCCAGAATGGTTATTTAAACACCTAATATGTTGATAGTACTCTCTGACACTATGAGACAAAGGGGACAGGCCATGAAGTTCCTGCCATTGAGAAATAAAATGGAAAAAGTTAAGCAATAAGATAAAGAGATATCTAAGATGCATTGTGGAATTTTAAAGAGATACAGGGGTGCCGGAGTGGCTCGGTCAGTTAAGCATCTGACTCTGGATTTCAGCTCAGGTCATGATCTCATGGTTAGTGAGTTCAGACCCTAAGTCAAGCTCTGTGCTGACAGTGCAGAACCTTCTTGGAATTCTCTCTCTCTCTCTCTCTTTCAAAAATAAATAAGTAAACTGAAAAAAATGTTTTTAAAAAGTGAGAGATAGACTAACATCAATATAATATGTTCCTATTTGTATAAAATGTATATATTACAAACATATGTCTATATACACATGTTTTTGCATAGAAATTTTCTGAATGATACAAAAATAATAATACAAAAATTCATTGCTGGAGGTTACCTCTGGAGAGGTCTGGCATGTGGAATCAGAAAGATGTTTTTAATCATGTATTATGTTACGCTATTTGTTTACCATGTGCATGTGTTCCTTTAGTTTTTTTTAATTGTAAATACAACAAACAAAAGTGAAGCAATTTCACAAGTAGGAAGCAACTGCAGTGAGCAGAGGAGAAACTAACATTTATTGACTAACCTCTATGCACCAGGCATACCTCTCGGCTACCTCCCAACTGTTACCGCCCCACGGGCGTGGCTGTGATGTTTCTAGCCCCTGGAAAACAGCCTGAAACCTCTCCTCATGCTGTTCTGCCACCTCAGTCAAACCCACAGTTGGCTCTGACTCCAAGCTTTTTCTAGCATATGGACTGCAGCCAAATTTGGATGGTTTCCCAGGGAGGGTAAATAGTGTGTTGGAGATTGAGTTAAAACAACCAAACTCCTTTTTAGCAAGCCAATGGGATCAATCCAGGGCTTGTAAAGTACTAACTAAATTGTTTTTAGTTCCTTTGATTGCTTTCTTCATCCTGAAAACTGCAAAACACACACACCCTTTCCAACTTAGGATCTGCTGCTTTAAGAACTATTTGCCTCATGTAGAAACCAAGCATGCATAGCTTCGTTACTTCATTTGTGCTGATGGATGCAAAAGAAGCACTTTCTACTACTATCATTGTTAATAAAACAAATTAAACTTTTGTGATATCTATAAAATAATGTATATTTCTATCAAACCCTTATCAAATGCTGCCCTCTAGTGGACCGTTCAGTGAAAAACCTTCTAAAAATAGATTTTAATTAAGGCTAAAGATGTTTTAAAAGAACACTAATAATAGATTCACATCTTTTGAAATTAAATTTTCACCATCGAACTGCAATTTCAGTTAACTTTGCCCTTCATAAAATATTGACATTGTCATCATTTCCTTAAATATTTTAAATATTTACTTTGCTAGAAAACATTTACCTTAACACACAAATGTGGTCTGTTTTCCAAGGCAGACCTGAGTTGACTTCACAAGCACCCCAATAAATTGTTTAAATGTATAGTTTCATAAAAGCTATCTCTATAACTGTCTAGACAGTCATAATAATTTTAAAATCATATATCAGCGATCCTGTCCTGAGTCTTAATATTGTTAAAGCAGAGCTTAAAAGAGGAGCAACTTTTACTATGTAAGGTCATTTTAGCAAGAAAGCAGGAGGACACCTGAGTGTGATGCCCTTGCTTCGGTATCGGCAGACACTTGGAAACTGTTGTCTTGCCTTTCTGCTTCATTGCCTGGAAGTCATTCATCACTTAGTTTAATATGACTTGGGACCCAAACATACACAGGCTGCCAAGTTCTCCAAGCTTTAAAAATTATTCTTCTTCGACCAGATCATGCTTCGTGTTTACAGTATACTCTCCCCTCCCCCACCCCCAGAAGTTCAGAAAGCTTTGCCTAGACCTCCTCCCGAGCGGCTCTTAATCCCATTACCTGCAGGCACCAGAGCCCTGAGCATCCTGTCAGCCCCTGGGGCGCAGTCCCTGTCTGATTCCGACCCCCATTCCCGGGCCTCTTGCCCTCAAAGGCTTTGGCAGCTCCCCGAGAAAGACGGGAAGAAAAATACACGTGAAATCCCAAAGAGCGAGCCTTCTTAACGGCAGGCCCCACGCACCTACCCTTCGCAGCTGCGGAGCGGCGCCCTGCTGCCGGAGGCCTGGGCCAGAGCATCCCAGGTGATACGACGGCCCCGGAGGCCATACAGGCGCCGGGACAAGGAGGTCACCCACGTCACCCTCCCCGCCCGACAGCCGTGTGCTGCGCTCCGCATCCCCGTTAGGAGGCGCGGTCCGGGGAGGATGCGGCTGAGCTCAGCCCCTTCTCGAAGGTCACGTCCACAGCCACGCACCAGCTCGGTACAGGCTTGAAGGCTTCACAGGCCCAACTCCGCGTCCTTTACCCTTGCCCAACTAACCATCCCGGGCCTCCTTGCGGTCCATATTTAAAACGACAAAAAATAAGGAAATACCACAAACACCTTGATGTCAACATCCAAGAAGGAAAGTAAAATAGCTTTCAGAGAATATAAATTACCATAGGAGAAATGAGTCAGGGGACCCCCTTCAGGCCACCACCAGCCTCCCCAGTTTTAACTAAGCTCCCTCTGTTCCGCTAAGTGCCTGTTATTATCACTTCAATTATAAAACTCTCTCTCAACTTACAATTATCACCCCTTTCATCTTCCCTGAGCTTTTCCCTTTTGATGCCCAATTCCGTGTGGCTTCTTTCTCTCTGCAGATTCCTTAGCTGGTATTTTTGCCACACTTTCTTAAACTTTTCTAAATACCTTATCTGTTGCTTCTCCTGCTCACTTTTCCTTGCCGGGAGAAACGCATCCAGGGTGAAAATGTTCCATTTGAGCCAAGTTGATTTTTTTAATACACTAACAGTTGTGCTAAGACGGTGTGGCCTTTTAAAAAATTAACGGATAAAGAAATATCTTGCATAGGTTTTGCTGAGCCAAAAACAGGAGAGGGAAGACAGTGGAAGTGAGAGACAGGGAGAGGGTGGAGAGGGGGAGAGAAGGGAGAAGGAAGAGGAGGAAAGAGGGAAGGCAGACAGGGAGGGAAAGAGGGAGAGAAGGAAGGGACAGGAGGAGAGGAGGAAGGAGGGACAAGGAAGAAGGCGGGGAGGAGAGAGTGGGAATAGAAGAGGAGAGAGGGAGAAGGGAAAGGTGCAGAGAAGGAGGGAGAGAGAGTGTGGGAAAACAGGGAGGGAAAGAGGGAGTGGGGAGGGAGAGAAGAAAGGGAGGAGAGAGGAGGCAGGGAGAAAGAAGAAGAGAGGAGGGGGAGAGAGGGAGGGAAGAGAAGAATGGGGGAGAGAATTTGGGGAGAGAGGAGTAGAGAGGGAGGGGGAGAAAAGGAGGGGGAAAGAAAGAGGGAGGGAGAAGAGAGGAGGGGGAGAGAGGGAGGGAGGAGATGGGGAAAGAAGGTGAGAGAGAAGGGGAGAGAGGAAGCTGGAGAGGGAGGAAGGAGGAGGAGAGAAGGAGCAGGAGAGAGGAAAGGGGAAGAAGAAGAGAGAGGGGAGAGAGGAAAGTGGGGAGAGGGAATGGGGAGAAGAGGAGAAACGGAGAGGGATGAAGGAGAACCTGTCTTCATCTCTTAATAAGGCCATATAGAAATAAAAACAAACTCCAACTCCCCTTCCTACAGAACTTGCAGACTGGCTATGTAGCTTGGAGGATGTAATACAAAAGAAAAATGAGAAGCCCCTTCTTCAAAAGTTATTAAGACCTCCCAGTGAAGACAGCAGAGCCTTATACCCAACACAGGGCTCTTCAGCATGCAGGACTGCCTGTGACTTCACTACACCAGTCCCACACCTATGAAGCCAGCCCTGTTTCCTCCCACCAGTCAAAACAGCAGTGTTGCTATGCTGTCAATGATTTGGGGTTTTTTCCCCCACAATGGCCAGCCCCTGCTTGAGGGATCAACTTGTCTTGCTTCGTCCTAGACTATCAGAGGCTTAGCACTGAGAATCCCACGTCTCTGGCACCTCCTTAGTCCCAGGCATGTGGGGACAGCTGGTCACCACCCTGTTCTGTGTGGACACGGTCTAGTGACAGAGTTGTCCTCTGCTTTTCTACTGCTTTGAATGTCTTCCTCTCAGAACCAGCAGCGATCTCAGGCCAACCCCTCCCTCCGTGGTGGGGCATGAAGCCATTCCAAATGCCCCCCAGATTTATCCCCCTACTTTTCATATGCCCAAAAAAGAAGGCTGCTAAACCATGATTCTGGCTGTTCACATGTGTCAGAGGTAAGATGAAATGTGTAAACATTAGTGGCACCTGTTGGAATTTCTTGTAACTACTTGAGAAAGAATGAAGTTTAGACGCTGCATTTCAGGATTTGGTAGTTGTCCACTTGGGAGTCTTTTTTATTAAGGTGTAATATTCCAACAATGTAGAAAACATTATCTCTCTCGAGATAATCACACAGTAACAAAAATTATACCCATGTAAAAACGAACAAACGGCCGTTTTGTTGCAGGGGTTCAATCTAAACTACAAATTGAACCTCACATGTTCCTTTACCGTTAAACACGAACTGAACATTCACCAAGCAATTTTCTGGGCCTGGAGACATCTTGATGGATACAGTGCCCTATCCTCCCTGGAAGTGCTGAAAGTTTAATATTTAGATGTTCATAGTAACATAAAAATATAAACATTAGTCAATTAACTCCTTAAAGAGATACTTAACCCATGAGTGGCTCAGTCAGTTGAGCATCCGACTTCGGCCCAGGTCATGATCTAATGGGTGAGTTTGAGCCCTGCATCAGAGCTCTCAGCTGTCAGTACAGAGCCCACTTCAAATCCTCTGTCTCTCTCTCTCTGCCCCTCCCCAAGCCATGCATGCATGCTTGCTATCTCTGTCTCTCAAAAATAAACATTAAAAAAAAAAAAAAAGAGGTACTCAACCCTGCTTGAATCTATCATTCCTTAGTATGTATTACACCTGCTATGTATTACACCTAGTGTGTATTTCACTACCCTGGTACATTGCATGTGCCAAAACTATTTCATAATTTCTCCTCACATAGCTAATGTCACTCACATCAATTAATGCTCTTGCATATCTTCCCTGAGGAAATAGAAGCCATTGGACAAGAGTTCCCACAGCCTCCTCAAAGCAAATGGACCAGTCTACCTTCATCTGCACCCAGCCTTGCTGGCCTTCTTCCTATAAGCCACAACTCAGTGTCCTAGTCCTATCAGAGTCCAATCTTCCTTGATACTCTACAATCTATCAGCGCTTGTCTCCTCAAAAGGCTTGTCTTCCATAGCCAAACCACTTTTAAATATTATTTTGTAGTTCACCTTCCCAACTAAAAATCATAGTCTAGAGTAATGTTTCTCAAAGTGTGGTCCCTGAATCATCAATATCAGCATCACCTGGGAGTTATTAGAAACCCAATGACTTGGACCTTACCCCAGATACACTGAATCAGAAGCTCTGAGGCTGAGGTCTAGATCTGTGTTTTAACAAGCCTTCTGGGTGGTTCTGATGCTCACTAAAGCTTAAGAGGCACAGATCCTTGGCTGACACTCCTCGGCTTCCCCCTGCACCATCTTATACCTGTGTCACATGCAAGATGGCTAGATCACCCAAGAGGGAGCTCTGTGGAGTAGGCTGGAGACTGCTGTCCTTAGCCCTCTCCTGATCCTATTTTTATTAATGACTCAGATGAAGGCACAGATGGCACACTGATCTCATTAACAGATGACAGAGAACTGGATGGGGTGGAGAGGTTGAATGATGGCATCAGTACCCAAAGACACAAAGTGATGGTCCAAGTCTATCAAGATGAAACTTAATAGGGCATATTAGCTAGGATTAGATTCAGCTTTGAGCGACAGAAAACCCAAAATAGTACTGGCTTAATAAGAGACAAGGGTATTTCTCTTTCACGTAAATGAACTCTGGAAGTGTCAGGCCAGAGTCAATGTGGTGGCTCTGCTCCCTGGAATTCCCAGGACCCAAGCTCTGCATTTGTCCCATTCCTAAGGTATGGCCTCGTTCTCAAGCCAAGGATGGTGACATCCACGTTTCAGAGAGCAAAATGGAGGAAGGATATTCTGACTGTCTTTAAGGACTCTGCCTGCATTATCCTTCTGCTTGCATCCTGTTGGCCAAAATTTAGTCTTGTGGCCAGAGCTGCAATGGAGACTAAGAATTGTCTTTATTTTTCCAGGCAGCTCAGCTAGAAGTGCTATTACATGGAAGAAAGGGAGAACAAACATTGGAGTACAGTGAGTAGCCTCTACCAACCAAAGCAAAACCAAAGTCCTTTAGATAAGGCGTAAAATATGAACAGCTCTTGAAGGCTTTGGTGAAGAAGCGGGAGATAGGGGGTAAAAGCCATGCAAGCAGCCCTCTATTGTCTTCCCTTACAAAGGCATAAAACCCAAGCAATACTAGCTTAGGTAAAAGAGAAGGTACGGGATACAAAACTGAAATTTCTAAACACAGTGCTAGCTTCAGGAATGTCTCAAATAATGTCATCAAGATTTGGCTCTTTTCCATATCTCAGTTCCACAGTCTCCCATGTTGGGTTTATTCCTAAGCTTCCAAGGCAAGATGTCTGCCTACCCATCCAGGACCCTATCCCCTGAACCTGCTGGTAGACCAGGAGAGGTTCAAATTCAATCTTCCCCACCCTCATCTTCACTCGTTTCTCAGGCCAGCTTCCTCTAGCAGAGCAGTTCGCAACCCTGACTAATCATTAGAATCCTCTCAGGAGCTTTTTAAAATGATACCAACTCTCTTCCCAAATCTGATTTTATTGGTCAGGGTGGGACTTTGGCATTTAAAAAAATTTCCCCAGGTGATTCTCCTGTGCATCCAGAGTGAAGAACCCCTGACCCAGCATACTATGAAAAGCAGAAGCTTTGCCTCTCAAGTTTCTCTGGAGTTGTCTCCTCAGACACTGTGTGCAGATGCCATATGTCTCCTCCATTGGGTCCTATTTAACCGTGAGTCCCTCTCACTATACTGCTGGTCACCACCTGGACCTACAACATCTGCATTTCCTTCATAGATTCTAGTTCCCTTTGTGGGACCTGTGGGAGGGAAAGTTGAGGAGGCACTCCTTGAGTACCCTGCCTTTCTGTCTCCCCAAGATCCCTACACATGGCAGTCAAGGTCAACTTTCTCGTATTAAAGGACTCGAGTGATTTTAAAAGGGAAACACAGCATAAAGAAAAAAATTAAAGACTTGGGAAGCCATCTGCTCATAGACTATAATTGAAATCTAAGATTAAGACTTGAAGAATGTGAACAATCAGAAGCTCCAATGCAAGGATTAGCTGATCAAAGAAGCAGTGAAGGACTATCCAGAGAGGTCACAGGAAATGCTCAAGAACATGGATTCCTGGAAGCCAAGAGAACAGAGTGGAAGCCTCAGGACTAGCTCACCCACTTCACTCTTTCGTCTAGTGACCTCACCTGTTGTCATCTACTCTGGTGACAATGACCACAATGCTCCAAATTTCACCTGAAGCTCAAGTTACTACCTTTTGATATGTTGTCAGTAGATACTCAGATTTCTCTACAACAAAACAGAAGTTCACAAAAGGCTATGGTTTTTTCAAAAGATAGGGCTCCTCAAATCCTCACAAATATTAAATCAAAGAAATAGAGTTCCCAAACTATGTGTGCTGAGGTGCCATAAGTCACTGCAGTGAATCAGATGGGCCCTGCAGGTGGTTTTAAATTTTTGAGGGAAACGTGACATCTGGCAGGCACAAATTACTGTTAGTAATTCATTTGGGCCCACGTACTTAGTAATCTGAAATGTTATTATATATTTTTGGGCCTAGGGTACATGAATAAACTACTGAGTTGACTATAACCATGAGCTGAGAAAGTTAGGGAACATCTGCAATAGGTAAACGATGGACTTCAGCAAGCCCATAGCACTCTCTTCCTCATACTTGCCGTCTCTGCAGCTGTCAGCCTGAAAATGTGACACCCCCAGAGTCTAAGAATTTGTTTCTTACTACAGCTCTAAAGGAATTGCTCCTGTTCAGAAATTATAAACAACCTACGGGTTAGGTGAAATGAGAATTTACAGCAGATACAACTATATAGGATACTAAACTAAAATATTTTATTTTAAGCCCCTAACACATCTAAAGAAATTTTATTTATATTCAGAGCATTTTAAGGCTTCATATCCTTTGCTTTCGGCCAAGCACTTCAGGATGGGTGTCATAAAAACAAATAAAACCATGAGGTCAAAGTCATAGACGACATCCTAGTTTATGTCAATTAAATGTGTTCAATTCCATGGCCAAAGAGCATATTTCTAATTGCATATTATATCTTTATTATATATGGTGTTTTATACACACACACACACACACACACACACACACACACACACACACAAATCAGGATAGTCTTGGCAATGTTGCAGTAAGCTATAAAAAGGCAAACTATAAAATATCAGTGGCCTAACCCAAAAAAACCTTTGCTTCTCACTTACCTGAAATCTGATGTGAAAGGAGGAGTTCAGGAAGCACACTGGTTCATAATTGCCTCATCCCCAGAGTAACACCAGTGATTTCCACCGTAATCCACCCACCAGAGCTTGTCACATCGCTACTGCCACCCCTCTGCAAGGGATGCTGGGAAACGTAGGGGAGGCCGTGGACATTTGGTAAACACTATTTCTGACACAATCAATTTAGTTATGGTCACATCAAGTGAGGATATGAATTTACTTATTCACTCACTCAGTCAGCAAAAAATACCTACTACTATGTGTCAGGTGCTATACCTACATCCTAGTGGAGAATGCTAGACTATAAATAAGATACTAAATAAATAGACAAGAAGATCATCTGAGATTGTAGTGTGAATTCTTCACTAATTAATTCAATAAACTTAGATTGAGTGCTGGTTTTGTGCCAGATATAGTTGTAGTGCTAGGATATAACAGTAAATGAAACAAATTCTCAGCTTTCACAGATGCAGGGGCCTCTCTGCCATAGTGAGTTCCACGTGGATGCTGATGATTCCAACAGTATGACTATTTGCTATTCGGCATATCTTCCCTCCCTTCCAGATTGGACTTCAATGTTGGAATTACATCAGACTTTTATTTATTAGCAGGCAAAGATTTTCAAAATATATTAAATCAAAATTTTAAAATTCAGGGGCGCCTGAGTGGCTCAGTCAGTGGAGCGTCCAACTTCGGCTCAGGTCATGATCTCACGGTTTGTGGGTTCAAGCCCCACATTGGTCCTCGTGCTGACAGCCCAGAGTCTAGAGCCTGCTTCAGATTCTGTACCTCCCTCTCTTCTTGCCCTTTGCCCATGCTTTGTCTCTCGAAAATAAGTAAATGTTTTAAAAAAAAATTTTTTTTAATTCAGGTCAAAAATGGTGTGCACACTGGGCACCTGGGTGACTCAGTCGGTTAAGCATCCTATCTTGATTTCGGCTCAGGTCATGATCTCAGGGTCCTGAGATCAAGCCCCCAGCATGGGACTTTGCACTGGGTGTGGAGCCTGATTAAGATTCCCTCTGTCCCTCTCCCTCTCTCCCTTCCCAGCTCATTCGCTCATTTTTTCTTCTCAAAAAAGTTAAAAAATAAAGGCTGTTTTTTGTTTTTTTTTTTAAATGGTATGCACATAACAATCCCATCCCAAGAACTGGACTATATGAGAAAATATGGAAGTCACCATATTTATATGCCAACAGAGCAAATCCTAGATATCAAAATTATACATAATTTCCTTTTTTTTAATTTATGCAAATTCATATTTTCTCTAGTTGTCTGCAATAAGCATTAATTATTAACATAATAAAATAAAATGTATGAAGATTCTGAAGGCTAAATAATTCATGGGTCATATAAATTTTCCTGGGAGGGGTGCCCTGGTGGCTCAGTCAGGCATCCGAGTGGCTCAAGTCACAATCTCATGGTTTGTGGGTTTGAGCCCTACATCGGGCTCTGTGCTGACAGCTCAGAGCCTGGAGGCTGCTTCCAATTCTGTGTCTCCCTCTGTCTCTGCCCCTCCTCCACTTGTGCTCTCTCTCTCTCAAATAAATAAACATTAAAAAAAAATTCCTGGGAGAATAAAGGTATAATTTTTAAACTTTGCTTTGGGGAGTCAAGAAGGCAGCCAAATTTGGAACATGTGGAGGTGTTCTCAGAGTTAAGGTTTGTTTTTCTTTTGTGGAATGGGAAATGTGGGCTTTCTTGGAAGAGAGAAAAAAAGGGTAGTGATAGTGCTAATCTATGAAAAAGGAACATGACCCCTTTCTGGGATGAATCTGATGCGCTTTTCTCCTTCTAAGTGCATGCTATACAAAATTGTCAGTTCCAGGGAGGCAGTGTGTCACCGACCTGGATCGAGGACACAATCTATGGTAAGACCTAGAGGTGCCAGGAATCAGCCTGCTTCATGAGGCTGCAAGAGAATGAAGGAGGCTTGTTTGCTTTGGCCCAAGCAACAAGCATGAGATGAGCCTTGGGTCACCAGTGAGGGAAATGAACACGGGACAATGACATCATCATAACGATGATGATGCACAGTTATGGAGTCTTAGTAGAATGCCAGGAAATAAGTTACATATGTTATTTACATGATCTCATTCAATATTGTATACAAATTCATTCATGTCCGTGTTATATAATATATTCTATTATTTTAATACTATGACAGATTCAGTGCCAGAATACTGACAAGGAAGGTCATGTAAGGAAGAACACTTCAAAGCTGCTCAGGCAGGTAACAATTCCCAGGTACAATAAGAAGAGTCCTAGAAAGTGTGGGCAGGGAGCCCATGTGGCATGAGATGTGGAGGTCATATTAGTAATACATATATAAAATGATTTACTATTTCTGGATAGGAAAAAGTTCTGGATGGGAAAGAATTCCTCTTCTCACTTGGGAGTTCTCTAGTGAACTCTGAAGACTAAAGAAGTAGATTCATGAAAGAAGGCAAGTGGGGAAAGATCAGGAACGTGGCAAATTATTCCTTGTGTTTCATTGTTCCTTTCCACGAGACATTTGTTCATTCCCATCTTATCTTGGGGCACGAGTTCTGGGATAATGGAAACATCTGCTTTAAGCCAAAAGTCAGGATCAGGAAAAGAAAGTGTTAAGAAATATCTCAAATGGCTGTTTCTTAATTCACAGGCAACAGATTGTATCTTAAAAGACAGCCAAGAAGCAGCCCATAATCAAACACATTAATATTTCTGCAGCAGAAAAAATAATCACATGAGGTGGGAAAATAAGAACTAAAACAGCTTCATGTCAGTTCAGGCCAGGTTTTTCAAGTACTTTGTAGAGAGCCCATCTACATCTAAAATTCTCAAAGTCTCCATAGTTCTGACTCATCTGCAGTATTTGGCCACATAATTCGCCTAGCATGCTGGTCAGCTGTTCAAAACAACCTAGTTGCTTCACCCACACTTTAGGATTTTCCTTTTTAAGGGAACTGCTTTAAAAAAAAATTCTTAAAAACTAAAACAAAAACAAGCCCAAAAAAATTTTTTTAAATAAACAAAAAAAGAAAAAAATTTTTCTTGCAGCGCGTGGGCAGCTCAGTTGGTTAAGTGTCTGACTCTTGGTTTCAGTTCAGGTCGTGATCTCAGGGTTCGGGTTCCGTGCTGACAGTGCAGAGCCTGCTTGGGATTCTCTCTCTCCCTCTCTCTCTATCCCTCCCCCACCTCAAAATAAATAAATACACTTAAAAAAAATCCTTAAAAAATGTTTTAACTTCAGTTTTCAGAGTCTGAGGATTTGGAAACTGGAACTAAGGGATTGTGATCTGTAACTAAAATTTTTACCATGTGCTTTTTCAGCAAAAATATTAATAATTTTTAAAACAAAGTTTGTAAAGCTAAAGAATAGATTAGGGGCGCCTGGGTGGCTCAATCACTTAAGCCGCTGACTTTGGCTCAGGTAACGATCTCCTGATCTGTGAGTTCGAGCCCCATGTTGGGCTCTGTGCTGACAGCTCACAGCCTGGAGCCTGCCTCAGATTTTGTGTCTCCCTCTCTCTCTGCCCCTTTCCCCCTCGTGCAGTGGCTCTCTGTCTCTATCTCAAAAATAAACATTTAAAAAAAAAAGGAATTTGTTAAACTCTGGTTTCTGGCTGTCTGATAGTCATACCTCTTTAAAAACCAAAACAAAAAACTTACAACCCTGAGGTCAAAAGTCACATGCTGTACTGGCTGAGCCAGCCATAGGCCCCTGATTGTTGTACTTTCTAATTGTCTTTTACGTAGGCTTTAAACTATCACGCTACTATCATTTAATTTAAATTTCTTTGTTCTGTTTGTTTTCTACACAGCATAGCATGCAGCTGTGTTTTCTGCCTATCTCCCCTGAAATGATTGAATGTCACTGGCGTGTGCAGAACTCCAGGCCTCCCTTTCGCCTGATTCTCTTATCCTCACTTCTATTAGGGTCTGCACTTACTTCTTACTCTGTGTCTGAATGGCAACAAAGTGTTTTATGGATTTTTTTTTTGACAACTTTATATATCCAAAAAATGAACTTTCTCTTTAGACACTGAATTCTGTCTTGGGCTTATGACACATCTACTTTTCTTTCCAAAAGTTGAAGAGCCTCAACTTTAGCTCTATAACATTTCACCTGATGTCCTAGTCCTTGTTTGACTGTAAATTCCACTAATAGCCACTTGCTGAATCAAAGACTGCCCTTAACGTGTTTCTGCTTCATTCCTGCTCCCTAGACATATGTGATATTTTTACCTCCAAATATTGTTTAATTATTCTTTTATTGGGACACCTGGGTGGCTCAGTCGGTTAAACGTCCAACTTCAGCTCAGGTATGGTCTCACAGTCCGTGAGTTCAAGCCCCGCCTTGGGCTCTTCGCTGACCGCTCAGAGCCCGGAGCCTGCCTCGGATTCTGTGTCTCCCTCTGCCCCTCCCCCACTCGTGCGCACACATGCACTCCCTCTCTCAAAAATAAATACACGTTTAAAAAAATTAGTCTTTTCCTTCTCTCATGGTTTCCCAAATTCAATAAAAACTCAGTCATGGAGTACCACCCTCAGTCTGAACTTGTAATGACTGATGTATTACTCAGGGTTTTCCAGAGAGAGAACCAATATGAGATGATATAATGTTTATTATGATATTGTTTTTATTATTTTTATTGTTAGAAGATATTAACTCAGGTGACCCGAAGGCTGAGAAGACCTATGACCTGCTGTCTGCAGCTGGAGACCCAGGAAAGCTGACCGTGTAGCATGAAATCCTGAGAGCCTGAGAGCCAATGGTGCAGCTCCAGTCCAACTCTGAAGGCCTGAGAACCAGCAGCACAGAAGGCAAGACAATGTCAGTGTCCCAGCTCAGTCAGACAGAGAGAGGATTCAACCTTGCTCTGCCTCTTCATCCTATTCAGGCTCTCAACAGATTAGAGGATGCCCATCCACACCGGGGAAGGCCATCGGCTTCACTCGGTCCACCAATTCAAACGTTTCTTCTAGAAACAACCTCATAGACACATCCAGAATAAGAGTCAAGCAGTTTTCTGGGCACCCCATGGCCTAGTTAAGTTGACACATGAAATGAACCATCACAACCAGATACGTTGAAGTAAGAGTGTCAGCCTTGGAAGTCAGAAACCAGGCTGCTGGCCCTGCCTGTGCCTCCCACTGCCTCTGTGAGCTTGGGAAAGCCACAGAAGCCATCTGGGATCTGCTGTGGGGAGATGTGTCCAAGGCTTCCTCTCAATGCCTTTCCATGCTCAGCTAAATCACCATCTCTGAATTTGTCTCCTCAAGGCACAGAGGCATTGACAGAGGGGGTTCTCATTAGCAACCTTCCATTAGGGTTCAAGGGCAAGGAAGGCTCAACTTGCCAATGGAAACAAGTTTAGGAATATAAGACAGGCAGAGCAGAATAACAGAATGCTTTTCTGGGAGAGAGAGGTCTGTGTTCGTATGGACAAAATCAAAGGAGAAATGATACATGAGCAACCCACTCAAGGACAAAATAGTCACCAGAAGCCCATTTGCATCGAAAGCTAAGTAATGCTTAATAGTTCTGGCTCTTTTGTGGCTGCATGGTAAGCTAGCTGCATGGTGGTCTAGTGTGCCACTTTCACAGTTCCAATGACTGCTCTGCTTTATCTGTGTTTTATGATGATTTTCACTTACGACAGAAAGGCCCAGGAAGCAATTCTTTCTGAAACCACTTCTCATATTTTCTCCCTTAAAAGAAACCTTCCATCCATGCAGAGGGATTTCTCAGCAAGTGATGTCACAGTCTGAGAAAGGTGAAAAGTGCCCCCATGCATGAGGGTGGAAAGGGCAGCTTTCAGACAGGTGTTGGAGCCCAAGCAGGGTGGAGAAGGTACCCACCAGGGGCATGGAGGCAGCATGGAGGGCTGGAAGACTGGCTGGATCAGGAGGTATTCATGCGGAGGGGGAGGCAGCAGAGGTGATGGGGGGTTGGTTACACACAGGGTGATTGATCAAATAAGCAAGTATATTAAGGATAATGGGAGCCAGCACAAACCCTATGGTGTTGTCAATATCTATGTGACCTTACAGTTTTTGATAGATAGATACAGTTAGATACAGAAACGTGTGTGTGTATGTTCCCTAGCTCTACTGAAAGGACCAGGGAGCAATGAACCCCAATAAGCACAGCCCAATAGTGATAACCATCTCAGCACCCAGATCCTGTTTTAAATACCATTCTCCTTCAAAATAAACCAGGGTTTCTTGCAGAAATAGCTGATTGAAGGGCTGATGCAGAGAAAGTATAAGAGGAGCCTAGAATATCTTGTTGGACCAGAAATCAGGGAAATGCTTCAAGAATGAATGACAGAGCCATGTCAAAAGGACACAGGAGCCAGCTTGAAGGGGCCATTTCTGGGACAACTGAGTATCAGCATACTGGTAGTGGTCGAGATTCTGACGCAGAGTCTCATGTAAAAGCATCACCCACCTAAACAAACGGTGGCCCAAATGCATCTCCAGAATCAATGTCATTTCCTCGGTATTTTTCATGACCTCCTGCAGCCAGTGATTGCTGCCTCAATGGTGGTGGTATAAGGTGACTCACGCACATAGCAACTAAGACTGGCTGAAGCAAAAACCCAGGGAACTATCAAGGACCACACTTAGACATCATCTGACAAATTAGTCCTCTCTTCCCTCTTTGGGTCATGCAAAACCACAGTATCTTCGGAGTCTTGCCTATGCAAAATGATCTCCCTACTATCCTCAGAAGTCATTTATCTTGTTTTAAAATAATACCCGAAAGGGAAACACCTCAAAATTAAAAGATGCCAATCCTCAAGACAGTGTTCCATCGCCTTTGCCTGGTCTGAAATTGTCTTCCCATATAGCAGGGGCCACAACTACATGGCCCTTTCGGACACAGAAGTGGAGCCGATGAAGTAGTGAGGAAGTTAGGCTGGCAATTTGAAGAGAGAGCAGAAAGGACTTTTGACTGACCCAGGCCTTGAAACACGGGTTCAGGCTGAGTTTACTTCAACCCCAAAGGGCAACATGGAAGATAAAGGGAGACCAACATAAATGACAAGTGTTTTCAGTTACAACTGTCAGGAACTATTTCTTTAATTCAGATTTAAATCAGTAGCCTTTGAGTAGATTACCCTCTATATATGGGTGGGTCTCATCTAATCTCTATATATGGGTGGGTCTCATCTAATCAGTTTAAGGACTTAAGAGAAAAATGACTGACATCCTCTAGAAAGGAAGCAATTGTGCCTCCAGACTGCCTTGGAGTCAAGACCACAACATCAGCTCTTGCTGGAATTTTTAGGCTGCCAGGCTGCCCTACAGAATTTTTTTTTTAATGTTTTATTTATTTTTGAGAGAGACAGAGCATGAATGGGGGAGGGGCAGAGAGAGAGAGGGAGACACAGAATCTGAAGCAGTCTCCAGGCTCTAAGCTGTCAGCACAGAGCCTGATGCAGGGCTTGAACTCACAAGCCCTGAGATCATGACCTGAGCCGAAGTTGGATGCTTAACCGACTGAGCCACCCAAGCGCCCCTGCCCTACAGATTTTTGACTTGCCAGTCTCGTGACAGCGTGTGAACCAATTCCTTAAAGTACCTCTCTCAATCCAATCTCTTTTTCTCTCTCTCTTCCTAATACATTTACGTGTATATAAAATAATATAATAAAATAATTTGATAGACTCTATATTGAATTAGGAAAAACTGTGGAAAGAAAAACTAATACAGGACAGAAGATCTTCATATTTAATCTTCATATTTAATCTTACTTGAATCCATTACTTAAGCCTAATTAAGAACACAGGGCTGGGATTTATTTATTATATTCACATAGTTCCACGTGTTCTGTTTCAGTTACTCTCTCATTAAGTAGAGACATATTACTGATTTTGGATTCTGTTTCCCATTAAAAGGCATTCACATTTTTCGATTTCCACAGCCAAGTGGTATTTATTTTGGTAATAAGCAGGACTTTCTCAAACCTTAATGTGCACGTATGAATCACCTGGAGGTGTTTTTAAACTGTAAA
Organism: Panthera tigris; assembly: GCF_018350195.1. NCBI lineage: Eukaryota > Metazoa > Chordata > Mammalia > Carnivora > Felidae > Panthera > Panthera tigris. The sequence continues at coordinate 29,286,439 of NC_056676.1, read as the reverse complement.
TCCTGACTCATTAGGTCTGGGGTGGGCCTCAGATTCTGTATTTTTAACAAGCTCCCAGGCAAGGTCAATGCCATTTGTCTGGGTTCCACATTTTGAGAAGCCAGGAACTAGAGCGGTTCTGAAGCTTGAGAGGACATCAGCCTCACCTGCAGAACTTGTTAAATAACAAAGCACTGAGCCTTACTCCCAGAGTTTCTGATTCAGTAAGTCTACAGTGAGGCCCCAGAATTTGTATTTCTTTTTAAAAAAAATTTTTTTAAATATTAATTTACTTATTTTGAGATAGAGAGATAAATTGGGGGGAGGGGCAGAAGGAGAGAGAGGGAGAGGGAGAAAATCCCAAGCAGGCTCCACACAGCACAGAGCCCAACTTGGGGCTCAAACTCACGAACTATGAGATCACGACCTGAGCCCAAGTCAAGAGTCAGATGCTTAACTGACTGAGCCACCCAGGTGCCCCAGAATTTGTATTTCTAGTAAGTTCCCTGGTTGTACTGACACTGCTGGTCTGAGGGCCACCCTTTGAGAAACACCCATCTAGAAAAGATTCCCTAATCTTTCCTAATGGTTTCCTAATCATGAGAATCACCTGAAGAACTACTCCAGACTACAAATTCCCATGCCCCCTCTGTCAGAGAGTCTGGTTCAGTGAATATAGAGAGGATCCAGGAATCTGTGTCCTTAACATGCATCCCAGATTGTTCTGTGAAAGGCAAACCTCAAAGCCAAAGAGTTTGAGAACTCTGACTTGGGAGTTTCAGCCCCAGACTGACTTCTGGACACATTTAAACCTATAAAGCCTCTTTCCCCCAAACCCTGGGCCAGAGTGAGCAAAGCAGCTTGCCCTATGCCTCCTTCCCCCTTGCACATGGGACACACCTAGTCTCCTAAGGGTGAGGACTGTACCCCAGCAAGAGGCACCCCCTGGACTCTGTCTGACCAAAGCGTCCTCAGAGAGAGTGAAGAAGAAAGAGGTCGGGGGGAGGGCAGGGAGAGAGAGTGAAGAAAGTGGCCTCCTCCATTTTCAACTCATTCACCCATTCATTCATTCAAAATATTTATAATGTTCTAAACTAGAACTAAACTAGAATTGGGGAATATGATTAAGCAAGTTCTGCCCTGCTTTTAAAGACCTTATGATCTAGTAAAGGAGTCACGCAAATAAATGCTATTTTCACTCATAGCAACGCTCCTATTCCCTGGGATGTAGGTGACAGAGGGACACTCTAAACTCTCCCTCAGAATGAGATGAAATACAAGACTTGTGACCTACACGGTCTTCTTCCAGGCGCAGGCCCCCACCTACCACATCAGGAAGCGGCCTTGTCATTTAGCAGCTCCACTAACCAGATGTGTCCTTTGACAGAGCACTCAAAACAGCACACCTGTAGGCTTACTTTGGTTTGACATGCACCATTCTGTTTTCTGCCACTTCCCAGAAACTGAAGTTCCCACAGGAGGAGTTGTTGCTGTGTCCCAAAGCACAGGCTACCCTGGCGGTCAGTCTAGAAAAGATGACAGTTCACCAGGGGTCCTGACCTTCCCTGAGCGGGTACTTCTCCTTGCGACCACTCTCTCAGTCACATTGTCATCACTTAAGGAAGGGATAATAACAGCATCCCGTTGGTGCACATCTGAACTCATGAGCAATCACCACCCCCCCCACATAACGAAAGCATTGTCATCCCCTTGTGGATTCCTGATAGAAGTCATCAGTCGGCTGTTTTCATCATTTTTGGTTAAAAGTAAATAAAACACTTCCCAGTGCTTCTTGTCATCCCTCCTATTAGAATGTTACAAAGGGGAGGAGCCAAGATGGCAGAACAGCCTGGAAGCTTTCCGTGTGTCTCGCGTCCATGAAATACAGCCAGACCAACACTAAACCATCCTACACACCTAGAAAACTGATTGGAGGATTAACACAACAATCTGCACTACCTGAACCACAGAATTCAGCAGGTACTCGGCGTGGAGAAGTGAACTTGAGGAGCTAGAAGGTGCAGGAAGGGAGGTCCTTTTGCGAGCTGAGAGAGGTCAGACACTGCGGGGCGGGAGATATGGGAAAAGCACCCCTCCCCAAAAGCAGCTAGAGAGAAAGTGGAAAATTGGAAACAGCCGCAGGGACTAAACTAAAAAGGGAGAAATGAGAAAGGAGAAAGGAGAGGGTTTAAATTGCATTAAGACTGTAAACAAGGGGAGGGCAAAGCCTGCAACTCCACAGCTAGATACCTGGCGGTGCTCTGGTGGGAACGACGAATCCCCAGGAGCAGAATGGGGTCCGGGAGGTTCTTGGGCCACACAGGGAAAAGCGGTTCCACTGCTGGAAGGACATTTGGCAGAAACTGTTGAAGCCACCTGGTCCCAGCCCAGAAGACGGCCACATTCGCTGGTGCTGGAACAAGGTCCTTAAGGGTGAAGCCTGGTGCCGGATGTGTGTTGTGATTTTCCATAATCCCTGAAATGCTGCTGCTACACTGTCTCACAAACTTTTTCTGGGGCCGGCTGGCACCTGGCCACAGTCTTGGGGTGCCGGCAGCAGCAGGGTCCCGCAAGCGTTCCTGTGCGCAGCCGGCATTCAGCCATTGCTCAGTGAGACCCTCCCGCAGAAGCACAGAACGGGTCAAAACCTCAGTCCTTCAGAAGGGGCCGGGGAAACAGCCGCATCTGAGACAAAACCCGGGAGAGCAATACTGCCTGGGGCCTGGTCACAGAGAGTGAAAAAGCGGGGAGCGGACGAGAGCTGAAGACGAAGACAAGTGCGTGATTGCTAATCCAGGAGAACAGACTGGATAGCTGGCTGGCGCCATTTTCACCAATCCCGTGCATGCGCATACGCACCTACGAGCCCCGCAGCAATCCACCCCAGTAGGCTAGTAGCGCCATCTAGTGGAGAGCGGAGCTGTTACACTGAGCCCCGCCCAACTGGGCCAACTTCGCTCTTCAAGAACACAAGTCTCACTGCCTGCTTAATTTATGGACTATAAAGGGCTACATAGACTGACTTCTAGGGGAAAACGAAGTAATTTCAGTGCTACGTCAATCTATTAGGTTCATCTATTCAATTTTTTCTTTTTTTTTCTTTTTTCTTTTTCTCTTTTACAATTCTTTTTCTTGAATACAGAAAGAGAAAAAATTCATTTTTATTTTCAGTTTTTATTAAAAACATTTTTCTTTAATTTTTATTACTATATTTTTTACTTTTGTGTAAATTTTTTCAAATTGTACTTTTCTTCCATCATTTTATTTTAGTCTACTTCAGTGTATTCACCTTTTCAAATTTTCAAACAATTTCCTTTTTTCTTTCTCTTTTTTCTCTTTTTAGTTTCTTTTCTTTTTCTTGAATGCAGAAAGAGAAAAACTTCATTTTTACTTTCCATTTCTATTAAAAACATTTTATTTAATTTTTATTACTATATTTTTTGCTTTCATGTAAATTTTTTCAAATTCTATTTTACTTCCATTATTTTATTTTAGTCTACTACAGTGTATTCATTTTTTCAAATTTTCAAACGATTTTTTTCTTTTCTCTTTTATCTTTTTTATCTTTTTTCTTTTTTGTTTCTTTTCTTTTTTCTTAAATACAGAAAAAAAATATTTATTTTTAATTTTTATTAAAAATATTTTTCTCTAATTTTTTTCTACTATATTCTTTACTTTTGTATATATTTTTTTCAAATTCTTTTTTTTTTTTTTTTTTAATTTTTTTTTTTCAACGTTTTTTATTTATTTTTGGGACAGAGAGAGACAGAGCATGAACGGGGGAGGGTCAGAGAGAGAGGGAGACACAGAATCGGAAACAGGCCCCAGGCTCCGAGCCATCAGCCCAGAGCCCGACGCGGGGCTCGAACTCACGGACCGCGAGATCGTGACCTGGCTGAAGTCGGACGCTTAACCGACTGCGCCACCCAGTCGCCCCTATTTTTTTCAAATTCTATTTTACCTCCATCATCTCATTTTAGTCTACTTCAGTGTATTCATTTTTTAAAATTCTTAAATGATTTCCTTTTTTTTTCTCTTCCCCCCTCTTTTTTTCTCTAATCTGTCAAACTACTTTAAAAACATAGACCAAAACACACCTAGGATCTAGCATCACCTATTCAATTTGTGTGTGTGTGTGTGTTTTTAATTTTTAATTTTAATTTTTTTAATCTTAATTTTTCTTAATTTCAATTTTTCTACCTCATTAATTCCTTTTCTCTCTTCAAAATGACAAAACGAAGGAATTCACCCCAAAATAAAGAGCATGAAGAAACAACAGGCAGGGATGTAACCAACACAGATACAAGCAAGATGTCTGAAGCAGAATTTAGAATCATGATAATAAGAATACTAGCTGGTGTCGAAAATAGATTAGAATCCCTTTCTGCAGAGATAAAAGAAGTAAAAAATAGCCAGAATGAAATTAAAAATGCTATAACTGAGCTGCAATCACAGATGGATGCAGCGGCGACAAGGATGGATGAGGCAGAACAGAGAATCAGCAATACAGAGGACAAACTTATAGAGAATAATGAAGCAGAAAAAAAGAGAGAGATGAAGGCAAAAGAGCTCAATTGAAGAATTAGAGAAATCAGTGACTCATTAAAAAGGAACAACATCAGAATCACAGGGGTCCCAGAAGAGGAAGAGAGAGAAATAGGGGTAAAAGGGTTATGTGAGCCATCATAGCAGAAAACGTTCCTAACCTGGGGAAAGACACAGACATCAAAATCCAGGAAGCACAGAGGACCTCAATTAGATTCAACAAAAACTGACCATCAACAAGGCATATCATAGTCAAATTCACAAAATACTCAGGCAAGGAGAGAGTCATGAAAGCAGCAAGGGAAAAAAATGTCCCTAACCTACAAGGGAAGACAGATCAGGTTTGCAGCAGACCTATCCACAGAAACTTGGCAGGCCAGAAAGGAGTGGTGGGATATATTCAATGTGCTTAATCAGAAAACTATGCAGCCAAGAATTCTTTATCCAGCAAGGCTGTCATTCAAAACAGAAGGAGAGATTAAAAATTTCCCAAACAAAAATTAAAGGAGTTTGTGACCACTAAACCAGCTGTGCAAGAAATTTTAAGGGGGACTCTCTGAGGGGAGAAAAGATGGGGGAAAAAATATATATATATATATATATATATATAGCAAAAGCAACAAAGATTAGAAAGGACCAGAGAACACCACCAGAAACTCCAACTCTACAAGCATCATAATGGCAATAAATTCATATCTTTCAGTACTTACTCTAAACATCAATGGAATCAATGTTCCAATCAAAAGACATAGAGTAACAGAATGGATAAGAAAACAAGATCCATCTATATGCTGTTTACAAGACACCCACTTTAGACCTAAAGACACCTTATGATTGAAAATAAGGGGATGGAGAACCATCTATCATGCTAGTGGTCAACAAATGAAAGCCAGAGTAGCCATACTTATATCAGACAATCTGGACTTTAAAATAAAGACTGTATCAAGGGATGCAGAAGGGCATTATATCATAATCAAGGGGTCTATCCACCAAGAAGACCTAACAATTGTAAACATTTATGCACCAAATGTGGGAAAACCCAAATATATAAATTAATTAATCAGAAACATAAAGAAACTCATTGATAATAATACCATAATAGTCGGGGACTTCAACACCCCACTCACAGCAATGGACAGATCATCTAATCAAAAAAATCAACAAGGAAACAATGGTTTTGAATGGCACACTGGACCAGATGGACTTAACAGATATATTCAGAACATTTCATCCTAAAGCAGTAGAATATACATTCTTCCCCAGTGCACATGGAATGTTCTCCAGAATAGACCATATACTGGGACACAAATCAGCCCTAAGTAAGTACAAAAAGATCGAGATCATACCGTGCATATTTTCAGACCACAACACTATGAAACTCGAAATCAACCACAAGAAAAAATTTGGAAAGGTAACAAATACTTGGAGACTGAAGAACATCCTACTAAAGAATGAATGGGCTAACCAAGCAGTTAAAGAGGAAATTAAAAAGTATATGGAAGTCAATGAAAATGATAACACCACAACCCAAACCTCTGGGACACAGCAAAGGTGGTCATAAGAGCAAAGTACATAGCAATCCAGGCCTTCCTAAAGAAGGAAGAAAGATCTCAGATACACAACCTAAACTTACGCCTCAAGGAGCTGGAAAAAGAACAGCAAATAAAACCCCAAAACAGCAGAACACAGGAAATAATAAAGATTAGAGCAGAAATTAATGCTATCAAAACAAACAAACAAAAAAACCCCCAGTAGAACAGATCAATGAAACCAGAAGCTGGTTCTTTGAAAGAATTAACAAAATTGATAAACCACTACCCAGTTTGATCAAAAAGAAAAAGGAAAGGACCCAAATAAATAAAATCAAGAATAAAAGAGGAGAGATCACAACCAACACAACAGAAATAAAAACAATAATAACAGAATATTATGAGCAATTATATGCCAATAAAATGGGTAATCTGGAAGAAATGGACAAATTCCTAGAAACATATACACTACCAAAGCTGAAACAGGAAGAAATAGAAAATCTTAACAGACCCATAACCAGTAAAGAAATCGAATTAGTAATCAAAACTCTGCCAAAAAAACAAGAGTCCAGGGCCAGACGGCTTTCCAGGGGAATTCTACCAAATATTTAAGGAAGAGTTAACACCTATTCTCTTGAAGCTGTTCCAAAAAATAGAAATGGAAGAAAAACTTCCAAACTCTTTTGATGAAGCCAACATTATCTTGATTCCAAAACCAGACAGAGACCCCACTAAAAAGGAGAACTATAGACCGATTTCCCTGATGAACATGGATGCAAAGATCTTCAACAAGATATTAGCCCACCGGATCCAACAATACATTAAAAAAATTATTCACCACAACCAAGTGAGATTTATACCTGGGATGCAGGGCTGGTTCAATATCCGCAAAACAATTAACGTGATTCATCACATCAATAAAAGAAAGAACAAGAACCATATGATCCTCTCAATAGATGCAGAGAAAGAATTTGACAAAATATACCATCCTTTCTTGATAAAAACCCTCAAAAAGTAGGGATAGAAGAAGCATACCTCAAGATCATAAAAGCCATATATGAACAACCCAACACTAATATCATCCTCAATGGAGAAAAACTGAGAGCTTTCTCCCTAAGGTCAGGAACAAGACAGGGATGTCCACTCTCGCCACTGTTATTCGACATAGTATTGGACGTCTTAGCCTCTACAATCAGACAACACAAAGAAATAAAAGGCATCCAAATCAGCCAGGAGGAGGTCAAACTTTCACTCTTCGCAGATGACATGATACTCTATATGGAAAACCCAAAAGCTTCCACCAAAAAAACTGCTAGAATTAATTATTAGAATTTGGAATTTATTAGAATTATTAGAATTTGGCAAACTTGCAGGATATAAAATCAATGCACAGAAATCAGTTGCATTCCTATACACCAACAATGAAGCAACAGAAAGAGAAATCAAGGAATTGATCCCGTTTACAGTTGCACAAAAACCATAAAATACCTAGGAATAAATCTAACCAAAGAGGTGAAAAATCTATACATTGAAAACTACAGAAAGCTTATGAAAGAAATTGAAGAAGACACAAAAAAAATGGAAAAAGATTCCATGCTCCTGGATAGAAAGAACAAATATTGTTAAAATGTCGATACTACCCAAAGCAATCTACATATCCAATGCAATCCCTATCAAAGTAACACCAGCATTCTTCACAGAGCTAGAACAAATAATCCTAAAATTTGTATGGAACCAGAAAAGACCCTGAATAGCCAAAGCAATCTTGGAAAAGAAAACCAAAGCAGGAGGCATCACAATCCCAGACTTCAAGCTATACTACAAAGCTGTAATCATCAAGACAGTATGATACTGGCATAAGAACAGACGCTCAGATCAATGGAACAGAATAGAGAACCCAGAAATGGACCCACAAACGTATGGCCAACTAATCCTTGACAAAGCAGGAAAGAATATCCAATGGAATAAAGACAGTCTCTTCAGAAAGTGGTGCTGAGAAAACTGGACAGTGACATGCAGAAGAATGAACCTGGACCACTTTCTTACACCATACACAAAAATAAACTCAAAATGGATGAAAGACCTCAATGTAAGACAGGAAGCCATCAAAATCCTCGAGAAGAAAGCAGGCAAAAATCTCTTTGATCTTGCCTGCAGCAACTTCTTACTCAACACATCTCCGGAGGCAAGGGAAACAAAAGCAAAAATGAACTACTGGGGCCTCATCAAGATAAAAAGTTTCTGCACAGTAAAGGAAACAATCAGCAAAACTAAAGGGCAACCAACAGAATGGGAGAAGATATTTGCAAATGACATATCAAATAAAGGGTTAGTATCCAAAATCTATAAAGAATTTATCACCTCAACACCCAAAAAACAAATAATCCAATGAAGAAATGGGCAAAGACATGAATAGACACTTCTCCGAAGAAGACATCCAGATGGCCAACTGACACATGAAAAAATGCTCAACATCACTCATCATCAGGGAAATACAAATCAAAACCACAATGAGATACCACCTTACAACTGTCAGAATGGCTAACATTAACAACTCAGGCAACAACAGATGTTGGCGACGATGTGGAGAAAGAGGATCTCTTTTGCATTGTTGATGGGAATGCAAGCTGGTGCAGCCACTCTGGAAAACAGTATGGAGGTTCCTCAAAAAACTAAAAATATAACTACCCTACAACCCAGCAATTGCACTACTCGTATTTATCCAAGGGATACAGGTGTGCTGTTTCGAAGGGACACATGCACCTCCATGTTTATAGCAGCACTATCAACAATAGCCAAAGTATGGAATGAGCCCAAAAGTCCATCGATGGATGACTGGATAAAGAAGATGTGGTATATATATACAATGGAGTATTACTTGGCAATCAAAAAGAATGGCATCTTGCCATTTGCAACTACGTGGATGGAACTGGAGGGTATTATGCTAAGTGAAACGAGTCAGTCAGAGAGAGACAAAAATCATATGACTTCACTCATATGAGGACTTTAAGAGACAAAACAGATGAACATAAGGGAAGGGAAACAAAAGTAATAAAAACAGGTAGGGGGACAAGGCATAAGAGACTCATAAATATGGAGAACAAACGGAGGGCTGCTGGAGGGGTTATGGGAGGGGGGGATGGGCTAAATGGGTAAGGGGCACTAAGAAATCTACTCCTGAAATCATTTCTGCACTATATACTAATTTGGATGTAAATTTTTAAAAATTAAAAAAAAAAATAAAAAAAAATAAAGAATGTTATGAAGCATCTCCACTGATCACCCACAGCCATGCTGTCCAACAGGCTGCAGTGGGTTGTTAACATCTGGAGGGGAGGAGATTGGTGAGGAGAGTTTTAAGTTAGCGAAGAGTTTTCTTTAATGAATCTCATTTTGGCAGGAGGAAGTCATGACAGGCATCATAATGTCATCTAATCTGCCAAAACCTTTCTAAAGTTGATGTTTTTCCCCTTCCATAATCAATCCTGTTATTCCTTCCCTTTCAACATCCTCGAAGGGTCAAGACCCTGTAGCTAGAAAATATATTAAGCGGCTAGCTTTTCTTTAAATGAAAAATGTTTCACATTGCTTTGTCTTAATTTATTGCTTTTTTTTCCCCCTCTAAAGTGTGCAATTTGTGCCTGGCTAAAGGCAGACTGGGTCTAGCTTATTTGTAATGTTTAATATACACCATCCCAAGACTTTGCTGCAAAGCAAATTAATTTTCTAGGGAAATTGACAAGATTAACATGTCTCCATTGAAGCCAGCTTCCAAAAAGCAAAGCCTAAATCTGTTACTTCAACTCCTTTCTGAGTTGGTTTAATTATTTTTTTTCATTTGTGGAAATTATTTTTTTTCCCAGATATGAGACTTCCTCAGGTACAAGGGTAAAATAAATGGTGTGATTGTGAGTACTACTAAGATGCTTGCCTGCTGTAAAACTTAGACAAATTACATAAGCTCTGTAAGCCTCAGTTCCTCATCAGTAAAACGGGTCTAACCTAGTACTGACATCACAGGTCACTGTGAGCATTAAATGTCAGCAGCTAGACATCAGGCTACACACTGTGCTTGGCCCCAGAATAGTCACTCAGTAATGGTTTTGCTAGTAATCTATTATGATTATTCTCTTTAGAGATAAGAAGGAAGGGTTTGGATGAAATGATATCCAGGAAACTATTTACTTTTCTTTGTATATTTTTTATTCTAAGGAAAATGCAACATTCGTGGCATTAGCAACATGCCATCATACTTTACATCAACACAGAAACATTTTTTCTGTAATCCTTTCTATAGAAGCAAAATAACAGTGTTGAAGCTTAAAAGTATTGTAGAAAATGTCACCCTTTAATTACTTTACAATGCTCCCCAAGGGAAGGGTGCTTGGGCATAGTCAAGGAGCATGAAGTCCTGAGTTTGAGTTCCATCTCTGCTGCTAATTGGTGACCTTGAGCAAGATTCAGGACTTCACTTTGGGGTGAGAAATTGTGTTAATTTATTGGAAAGGTCTTATGTTAATATTAATGTTAAAGAGATGTGACATTATTAACAAATATAACAATTTTCCATTAACTATACAGAGAATAAGCACTATTTTCCATGTTGACATTGTCCCAGGTTTTTACACGACATTTCAACAGGAACGAGGCTCTGCCCTTCACAGAACCATAGTGCCCAGAGTTGCCTAAGGTATTGATCCAAGCAGATGGAGAAGAATTAATGGATTCTCAAGCCAGGGTCATAACTGCAGGTGTCACCAGGAAAGCCCACACTGCTGCCTAAAGACAGAAAGAAAGATAATAAAATAGAGAAGAGAGATGAGGAATCAGTCCTCTTCAGGTCAGCTTCTGGGGTCAGAATACTGAGATGAATGTAAGATGTTGGTAACGTCCCCACAGTAGTGTGAATGAATTGGTGGGTGTGCGAAGGGTGTTAAAGTGGAACTCTCCCAACCCAATTTAAGTTTAATTACAACAAAATAGTCTCCCTCTCTACTTTTTTTGCATCATGTAGACTCACAAAGATACCTGTGCTTCTATACCACTTTGTCTGTATGGGAGTATATGATGGCATTTTAAAGTCATTTCAGAGACAAGGTCAATGTAGTTTGACAAACCGCCTCCCAAATTCTCTCCCCAAACTAATTTGCCATTGATTATAAAGAGAATAAATTCTGTTTTCCATGTTGACATAAAACAAAGAAAAAGGAGAGGTGCCTGGGTAGCTTAGTCGGTTAAGCATCCATCAAAAAAAAAAAAAAAAAAAAAGGAAAAGGAAACCTGGTCCTACAATAAAGTCCAGAAATTATGGTGGTTTATAAAATAATATTAAACACTGTGGCTTTCTTCCTCAAGAAATGGATATGTCATATATTCAGTTTGACTGCTAGACAAAATACCCAGGGACCCATACCGCCAGATAGCATACATGGAAAAATGACAGCGTCAAGGTGACAGTCAATCAGAAAGATCAATGGGTGCATATTGTCACCAGTTTGCAGCCCTGCCTCAGGCCCAGCTGAACCAAAGCAGCCAACTAATTCTCCGACTCACTGTCTCGGCACCTCCTGAGCCTGGATATACATAGGAGGGCCCATTAATATTAATTCCAATGACAACAGCTCTTAGCATCGACAGCGTAACATGAGGACCTTAAGATGCCTCCCAAGCCTCCCCCAGTTATTTCTGGGTATCTCCAGGTGATACTTCAGGCACGTCCAGTCCCCAATCTACTCATGTTTTATTATTCCTGCTGTCACTTCAGGACACCATACCTGCCTCTGCTGCTCCCCTGTGTAGAAATACTGATGTCTGAAAAAGAGAAGCCGTGTCAAGATCTTCCCCAGACCTCCAGTCCCTGAGACATCATAGCACTACTGAGTCCTGGGGCAAAGGTGGAAACATAGCCCTCTCCTGATTTCAGGCCACCACTGTGTCACTTAGGTCTGAAAACATAGTGCAAGACTCTGAAAATCACCCATGAAAGGAGTTTTTTTCAGCTTCCAGCTCAACTTCCTTTGCCACTGGGAGCCGCCAGCTAAACTAAGGGCCTAGATGGAGAACAGATACATGCCATCTCCTTCCACTGTCCTTGTCCCTTCACTCCCCCATCTTCTCTCCACAACACAAGCAAGAGAAGCAAATAAAAACTCTCTCCTTCAGTTAAAAATAACAAAGCAAAACGAAACTCTAAAATATCATACCTGCCAATCGGGAGAGACCAGGTCATGCAGCAGTAACAAACAAAACCAACAGTGACGTAGCATAGCAAGTTTGTTCCTCGTGCCTCCTGTGTGTTCAGTGCAGGTTGTCACGGGGTCTCTGCTCATCTGAGTCACCTAGGAAACCAAGCTGATGGAGCATCTTGACATGCCTCTATGGTTTCTGTGGTCAGGCAGCTGTTTGATGTGACACAAATCACCTCTAAATGCATTTCTTCAGCTAAAGAAAGTCCCATGGGCATGCCTGAACTCAAGGCAACAGGAAAGCACAATTTTATCATATGCTTAGCTGAAAGAGAATGAGAACAGATGTTAACAGCCTAATGACATCAAATAAACCCATTGAAATAGATGTTCACCTTCCCGCTAGGTGTACACACAGCCTAACTCTGAACCCAGTTGGGGCTTAGCCAGAGCCCTTATTATAATTATGAGAATGGTAAAATCACTTACTCTGGAAATTCAAGCTATCACCCTAACTGTGCAGGTGCCTCTTCTATAGGCCATATATATAATCACTGAGGGACCAGGTGGCCCACATGTAACTGGGAAGAAAAACACTGTCATATTCAAAAACCCGTTTTCAATGCCCAAAGAGTACAGATGTTTTATTAAAAGGTAGAATTTTGAGGGGCATCTGGGTGGCTCAGTCGATTAAGAGACAGACTTGGGTGCAGGTCATGATCCTGCGGTTCATGGGTTCTAGCCCCATGTCAGGCTCTGTGCTGACAGCTCAGAGCTCAGAGCCTGGAGACTGCTTTGGATTCTGTGTGTCTCTCTCTCTGGCCCTCTCCTGCTCGCACTCTGTCTCTCTCACTCTCTCTCCTCTCTGAAAAACAAATGAACATTAAAAAAAACAAAAGTAAAATATTGGGGTACCTAGATGGCTCAGTGGGTTAAGTGCCTCTTTCATGATTGTGAGATCAAGTTCCAAGTCAGGCTCTGGGCTAGGTGTGGAGCCTGCTTAAGATTCTCTGTCTCCCTCTGCCCCTCTCCCCAGCTTGCTCTCTCTCTTTCAAAAAAATAATTAATGAATTAAAATAAATTAAAAAGTAGACCTTTATCCAGAAAAAAGTTGTTTTTTTTTGTTTGTTTTTTTGTTTTTTGTTTTTTGTTTTTTGTTTTTTTTGCTTCCTAGGGCATGAAGTGAAGCGGCCACACCTCCATTTAGGAGTTATGGCACCATCCTCTATAATCTATCAAAAACCAGGCATTATGGTACAGTCTTTAATTATATTGCCTCTTACACTCATGACTGTTCTCTAAGAAACATATCCCCATTTTGTGGGTGAGAATTAAGGAGAGTAATAATTTGCTCATGGTTGTCATTTTGTGTATTTCTTCAGTTTACCCTCACTGGCATATTTTGTCCTTCAATAAGTCCTATTCTCTTCTTTTCTTTCTCCTTCGGTCTCCCTGCTTTATTTGTTGCTGTTACTGTTTGTTTGCTGTCCAGAAGACAAACATCCCAGCCAATCCTAAACCTCTCTCTCCTGATTGGCATTTTCGTCTCAGGCCTGAGGTATCTCCTGTATGACTCTGCCCATCCACATCCTAACACTGTCAGAGGAAGTCACCTTCCTGCACCAGCTGTCTAGGGGCAGTTCTGCCCCAGATCCACCAGCCTCCCGCCCGTGTTGGTGGGGCATCTAAACTACAAATACTTGGGGTGCCTGGCTGGCTCAGTCGGTACAGCATGTGACTCTTGGTCTAGGGATTGTGAGCTTGAGTCCCACAATGGGCGTAGAACCTACTTAAAAAAAAAAAAAAAAAAAAAAGTACAAATACTTGAGGCAAGTAGGTGCAAACACAAATGTCTAGAGGGACCACCCGGTGATTAAATGACTGCTGGAGGCTGTCAGTGGTGAAGACTTGGAAATGGGGGTCAGGGAGAGGGGTGGTGAGCCCACAGTCTGCCAAAAGAAGGTAAGGCTGACTGGTGGCATTATAGGAAATCTGGGCTAATGTTACCAGATCTGATTTTCATGAAAAGTCATAAAGCCGAGGGCCACCTGGGTGGCTCAGTTGGTTAAACATCTGACTTTTGATTTCTGCTCAGGTCATGATACAGGGTTATGGGATCAAGCCCTGCATTAGGGCTAAGTGTGAAGCCTACTTAAGATTTTCTCTTTCTCTCTCTCTCTCTCTCTCTCTCTCCCCCCCCCCGCCCGCTCGTGCACGCATGCTCGCTCACTCTCAAACTAAATACATAAACTTTTTTTTTTTAGTCATAAACCCAGATTTTTAGATATGAAATCTTCCAATCATTAAATATCGGCTCAAACTTTTTAAAAGTCCTGTGAAGATCTTTTTTGGAATTTGTACCATTTTCAAGTGCTACTCATTCAAAATAAATTTTTTTTTCAAAATAAATTTAAAAATATGTCTGCAGGTAAACATTTGGCCCTCCAGCTTTCAGTCTGCCACCTCTTTCCAACAACAGGCAAATTACAGAATACATTCGTGCACACAGGCACACACACACACACACACACACCTTAAAACCTCTAGAGCAAGAAGTAGTTTAGGGGGGCATTTAATTATAGAACATAGTTTTAAGCATCACTCACTACAAATGGAAGTAAAATAAAAATGAAGAGGTCCTAGGAAAAACATTTCACACAGAGGAATAAGAGATCAGAAACTCAGGAGCCAGAAGCGTGAATGAGAACCCTGCCAGGGTACTGCGGGACCACAGAGAAGTGGCAGGATCCTAGTTCCTCAATATCTTCATCTTGAAACAGATTTTTTTTTTTTATGAAGATCAACCTATCACAAGGGTTCTGTAACACGTGAATAAAAAACTAACACTACTTTCACATCAAGGTTTCTCAGATTTACCAGAAAGGCAAAGGTTCTTGGAATCACAGACCATTAGAGGCATAAGGTATTAAAATCATCCTGGACAATATCCTCCTTTTACATTTGAGGGATGGAAGGCCTGGGAAGACCAGGACCAGGCCACACAGCTAGAGACCACCCAAGCCTGACCAAGAGAGGAAGAGGGGGTAAGACCAAGAAGGAAACAGCCTCCTAGAGAGCACCTGGAAAACCAAGTGTGGATGCAGGATCTACCCCTTACAAAGCATAAGACCTTGAGATTGCACATCCTTAAGCCATCACCTCTCCTCAGCATCCTTAGAATAGCACCCTGCCTTAGCCTGCAGGTAGGGAAATTGGAGAATGAGAAGAGACAATACAGGCAAAAGAGAGTCTGCAGATCAGAAGCATTACACAATTGCCAAGGTTGGTTTGCTTTCTTTGTCTCCCCTGGAGTCCCTGGCACCTCTCCTCTGACTTCCCACCTCACCTTCTCCCCAATCATAGGCTTTCTTCCACTGTGTTGACACTGCCCATGGACACTCTTATCTTACCCAAGACTGTGAGCTCCCTGGGGCCAAGGGCTTTGTCTAATTGCATTTGGTGCACCCGTAGACCCTTGATGGATGTTTGCTGAATGAATGAACCTCTAAATATCTAAGGTCCCAACCCAAAACACCTAAACTAAACTAAATGAATTGAATGCTTGTAGGGTCTCACTAATAATAAAGCAAACATATTCATATAAATTTATACATGAAACCTTTCTGAGAAATGTTTACAGCATTTTAAATTTATAAACTGCAACTGTCTGGTGTGGGGACTCTATTGAGTGACATGCAGAGAGAGAGAGAAAGAGAAAGAGAGAGAAATGACTACAATTCAGGATGCCTCTGGGCCTAACTCTGCCTCTTATCCAAAATAATACATCCACTCATAATCAAGCTTTCAGGTCTACAAGCTGCCCATCTGAGAAGTTAGTCACTTGGCATGATGAAACTTCAGATACTCACTCCAGTGTTCAAGACCTGGATTTCTTGTGGGAGTCCCAAATTCGCCTACTGCTAGGAATGGACATACATAAAGCTCCTCTTTATGTAACTAAGCATTAACGCCTACTTTATCTCCTACCTCATCATCTGTCACAGTCAAAAACTGACAGCACAAATTCAAATTTCAAGGGAATAAAAAAATAATTGCACAGGAATCCCTTTTTAAAGCGTGACCTTGGGGCGCCTGGGTGGCTCAGTCGGTTAAGCGTCCGACTTCAGCTCAGGTCACGATCTCACACTCCGTGAGTTCGAGCCCTGCGTCGGGCTCTGGGCCAATGGCTCAGAGCCTGGAGCCTGCTTCCGATTCTATGTCTCCCTCTCTCTGCCCCTCCCCCGTTCATGCTCTGTCTCTCTCTGTCTCAAAAATAAATAAACATTAAAAAAAAAAAATTAAAGCGTGACCTTAAGAAGATTCCTCTGCAAGAATAAAATAAAAACAGAGAGGGAGGCAAACCCTAAGAGACTCTTAAATACAGAGAGCAAACTGAGGGTTGCTGGAGGGCAGTGGGGGGAGGTGGATTAAATGGGTGGTGGGCATTGAGGAGGGCACTTTTTGGGATGAGCACTGGGTATCATATGTAACAGATGAATCACTGGGTTCTACTCCTCAAGCCAAGACTACACTGTATGTTAACTAACTTAAAAATAAATTTTTTAAAAATTTATTTTGCTCAACATCTTCTGGATTAGGTAAAGTAGGGTAGAGAGAAAAATGATTGAACTTCCGTGAACCCAAAAGCCCATCAAAAGTAATCTGTGTAGATACTGTCTTGTATCCCATGCCTCTTGGAACAGTTTAAATACAACAGTCTTGAGAGTTTCTCAGATTCAGACTCTGGAAGTTGGAGATTTATATTAGCATTATTCCCACATAGGAAGAAGCAACATATTCTCTGCCAAAATATATGTAAAGTTCTTCCTCTCCCTACTGCTAATCTTCTGCCCAATAATCTACCTTTATATAGTACCTCTTTATATGTCCTCGAGAAATTTCACACTATTTTGAAATTTAGAAATTTTTTTGTTTAAGTTGAGAGAGAGAGAGAGAGAGAGAATGCGAGTGAGGGAGAGGGGCAGAGGGAGAAAGAGAATCCCAAACAGGTTCCATGCTCACATGGAGCCCAACACAGGTCTCAATCCCACAACAGTGAGATCATGACCTGAACTGAAATCAAGAGTTGGATGCTCAACCGACTGAACTACTTCAGGTGCCCCAAAATTTAGAAATTTTTTTAAAGTTTAAGAAATAATGTTTATTCTAAGCAGCCGGCAGTTTCATTAGCCAGCAAACGTGAACAATGATCCTTAAATCAGAAGATAAAGTAATGGGGGCGCCTGGGTGGTTAAGCAACCGACTTCGGCTCAGGTCATGATCTCCAGATCCATGTGTTCCAGCCCCACGTGGGCCTCTGTGCTGACAGCTCAGGGCTTGGAGCCTGTTTCAGATTGTGTGTCTCCCCCTCTCTGCCCCTCCCCTGCGCATACTCTTTCTCTCTCAAACATAAGTGAACATTACAAAAAATTGTTTTAATGAAGATAAAGTTACTAAATTACATTCTCTCTAGAGAATTTGGGTTTTATACATAAGCCAAAATAATTAATGTAATCCTCCGAATTGATTCAGCCAATATTTATTCAACATCTATAATGTTCCACTGTTCTGGATCTTGAGAATGTAGCAATAAACAAAGCAGACAAAAATCCCTGCCCATATGGAGCTTACATTCTAGCAGGAAGAGTAACAAAAGTCTATATAGTAAAATATACAATATGCCAGATGTTGACAAGTGCCGTGTTTGACTGCATCAATGGCCCCAAATTTTTTTTACCCTCCCTCTGTTCATTTCCTTTGTCATGTACTCTGTGGTGAACTGGACTTCTTCCCTTCTCCTTGACTTTGGGCCCGACCATGTGACCTGTTTTGGCCAATAGAATAAGGTAGAAGCAACAATAGGCCAGCTCCTGACTCCAGTAAAACATAGACCTTAAGAGGCTTTCATGATTCCAATGCCCTTCTTACTCCTCTGTCATTGCCATAAGAATATGCCCAAGCTAGTCTGCTGGTCACAGGAGAAAGGTAAAGGGTGTGGAGCAGAGCCACTCAGATTAAGCTTCCCCCACCAAATTCAGTCAAAAGCAGAGCCCCTGGAGACCCTTAGATGCATGTATAAGCTGAACCAACTTCAGCAGGACCACCCAATGTGCTCAACCTAGGTCAGCTGACCTCCTGCTGACACACAGATGCACGAGCTAGAATAATAAATGAATGTCATTTTGGTGTTGAGTTTTGAGGATGTGTATTATACCTCAATACTTAACCAATGCAAATGCTAAAAAGCAGTCAAAATAAAGCAGTAAAAAAGGCTAAGAGACTGTAGTGGTGAGAGGGGAGTCAAATTCAAATAATTTCCTTGTATATTTTTTAAATATAACACATTATTAGTGATTCTTAAAACATTCTCTTTTCAAAAATTGACAGGTTTTTTGTTGTTGTTGTTGTTTTTTTTTTTTTTTAAGAATTAAGAGGTTCTTATGTTTATTACCTAAAATCCTTATCACATACTAGGCACTCTCATCCTAGTACTTACTATGTGAGCCCAGCAAATGAAAGGCAGGAAAAACTGGCTAACTTGTTCTGGTATAAGAAGCAGAGCAGAAATGAACCCCCATTTCTGGTTTCAATCCAGTTCTACACTCTTGCTCTTTCTCCTGTTTGAAACGCAGTGTATGAGCTTTTTTCTTTTTTTTCTTTTTTTGCACTGGGACCTGGATAATCAAATTACCCATGCTTTAAAATATGTTTAAAATACGTTTAGAATTGGAACTGAGAGTAAATTGTTATTTAAAATAATAATTATGAAGCTACCCATTCTCTCCCATGTGCCAGGGGCTATCCTAAGCATTCGCAAGCAATGGCTTATTTAATCCTCACAAAAATAGCCAGGAACTGTCTTGTTCCCAGATGAGGAAACTAAAGCTCAGAGTAAGAATCAGTTGGCAGCGCTGGGATTGAAATTCAGACCCAAAGTCGCTGCTTTGGACAATGTTCAGAAATGTGGCTCCTGTAACTAGATGTCTATCTTCTTGGTAATCAGAAACCTCCAGAGGTGAGGATAGTATTAGGAAGAACTACAGTTTTCATCTTCTCTTTTAAGGTGGCACCCTGTGGTTCACTATGGCTCTACTAAAATCTTCCCCAGAGGCACTCTCCAAATTTATCACAAATTCACTTAGGGTTTAAAGGCAGAGGTAGGCAATAGGAGTCTATTTGTAAGTTTAGCCAATAGAATTCTTCCAACACAGTCCCTGAAGTAAGGAGAGGGTTCAAGGATTCTTTCCAATTGTTATAAATGTAGCTAGTGTTGTTGTTCTATGGAGATCAAAGCCTTTCCAAATTAGCCACCCTACCTTCTAGCAAGGTGAATGCAGGTTCCATTGTAGTCATCTTGTCCACTCACCTGAAAACATAACCAGAGGGTTCCAGGCCAGCTTTGATTTCCCATTTCATTCCATTTTAACCATGCAATTTTCATCTTATCACAAAATGGTTACACTGACAGAAACAAAGTCAACAGTTCCAGTTCAGAGTTCTGGAAGATTCTAGTGGCTAGAATTGGCTCTGGTACAGTCTTGAGCTAAAGCTGAATGTATAAAGGCAGAGGGGAAAAATTTTTCAATCCCTTGTCTTCTGGGGAGTTACCTGTTGGTGGCTCCAGCGGACTGGTGGAAAGGTTTGAGAGCTTCCTGATTAAGGTATTTTCAGGGGCTTCTAATCTCCTGTCTTAAATCTTCCCTTTCCATTATCTTTTCTGGATTCTAACAACAGATCATATTCCAGAATTGTATGACTTTGGGCAAATCACTTAACCTCTCTGAGATTCAACTTCCTCCCTAGTAAAATAAGAATTAAAGTCCCTAACATTCTATCACTTAAGTGCACAGGTTTAAACTACTGATTACAAACTAATGGTAATGTTCAGCCTGTTGCAGGCTATGGCCCTGGACACAAGCTAGCAGAGTTAAAGTAGTTTAATCAAATGAATTAGATGAGATCTTTTCATCAATTTTTTTTAAGTCCTGGCAGTTTTTCTTATGCCTTTCATGTTCAGCCTTACAACTTTTACAAGCAGGAAAGCGTAAATGATAACGATTTAAAAATCCTCCTCAGATCCCAATTGTTTGGCTTCTTAGATTTCTGGATAAAATAAGCCTTAGTTCTATAAGAGAGCATCAGAAGTCTTCGGAAGACTTTTCCATTCCATGATCTTATGCGGTGACCAGGCTGATAAAATTTCTCTATGAACGCTGAGTTTCTCCAAGGCAGACTAATAGCTACCGGTTCCCAATCAATTACTATTCACACTCACACATCTGCACACATAAAGCCACTTTAAACATCAAGCTGTGGGGTCCTGACATGATGACAGAGCCACCAGCTGTCGGGGCACTGCACTGAATTGGGGACACAAACCCCATTTTCCTATGTAAATTGGCCTGGACGCTGCTTCGGCCCCCAACAAAAGGGGACAGTCCTGTTAAATGGGGCCATCTGGCCGTCCCCCAGCCTCACTGACACCTCCAGCACGGGGGTGGGGATGGGGAGAGCGGGAGTGATCTTCGGGAGACCAGGAAGGTAGCTCGGTAGCGCACAGCTGTCACTCCGACCCCAGGGGTCCAGTCAACAGAGGTTGGGGGAGAGAAGATCCGCGGTGGTCTTAAGCCTCCGGGCCTGGGGCGCCTGGAGGTCTCAGTGCACTCCCGAGATGGGGGAGGACGCTCTTTGTTCCGGGGCCCCGAGGGGGCGAGGCGCCAGAGCCCAGGGCAGAGTCACAGCTCCGTCCCCAGGGCCCCAGGGCAGCTCCCGCCCGGCCGCAGGCAGCCTCTGGCGCCTCCATAGCAACCGCGTGGGAGCTCCGCAGACCGGGAAGAGGAGCCGGGGAGGAAAGAGGGGAGGAGAGCTGGAGAGAGGGGCAAGGGAGAGGAAGGAGGAGGGGTCCGGAGGAGGAACACTGGAGGAAAGAGGGAGCCAAGCGGGAGAGGTGGTGGGAGAAGGGAGAAGGGGCGCGCGGGAGGAACTGAGTGGGAAGACGAGAGGCGAGCTGGAGAGAGGGGTGGTGGAGACGAGGGGATCTGGAGGAGGTGGTAAGGAGGAAAGGAAGGGAACAGAATCGGGGAGGAAGGGGGAGTAAGGGCGAAGAGAGAGAGCAAGAAGGGGCACCAGGGCAGGAGAGGAGGGAAACATTAGAGGGGAGTAGGGAAGAGCGCAGGGGAGGAGCCTGGGGAAAGAAGCACGGGAGCCGGAGCGTGGGTAGGGGACAGGGAGCAGGAGTGCAGGGGAGGCGGAGAACCGGAGGAGCTGGGAGCTGCGCGGGAGGATCGGGGGGGGGGGGGGGGGGGGGGGAAGGGAGGGTGGAGGAGAGCTGGAGCCCCGGAGGGGGAAGAGCAAGGCGGCGGCCCGGGGGAGGGCGCGGCCCCCGGCCCTGCCCCGCCCCGCCCTCCAGGGCACTGAGCCCCGGCCGCGTTCTCCGGCGGAATTCCTGCCCCCACGCCTACTGGAGGGAGGTGGAGCGGGAGCCAGCGGCGGAGTGGGACGACGGCTGGCGGAGGGGAGACCGCGCTCGGGGCGGAGCCGCGGGCGCGCAGGGCGACGGGGAGAGGGCAGGTCCGCCGCGGCTCGCCGCCCACCCCAGCCCGGGTGGAGCGCCCCGGGAGCCGGCCGAGGCCTCCCTTCTCCCCGCCCCGCCCTCGGCTGGAGGACCTCACTCCAGCTGCGTCGACCTTCCCAACCCCCAGGGCCGGCTCCCCAGACCCGGAGCAGCCCGAAGTCCTCCCGGGAGGCGCAGATGTCCCCAGGGGCGGCAAGCCAGGCTCCGCAAGCTAGGCTCGGGGGGACGCGCTCCGGCCGTTGGAGAGTTCTTAGCCAAGACTCGCTGTCTCCAAGTGTTTGCAGCCGACAATATTTTCTGTTGCAAAACTGTTAGAAAGGTGATTTGAGATTTGTTCTGAGTTCACTCCCTTCCCCCACCCCTGCCCCCGCCCCCATCACGAGCGGCCTCGGGGAGAGAACTTATTACCAATATCGAGCTCGGAGATTGAAACAATATTTTCTGATACCCAGCTGAAAATGTTTGGAAAAAGCCAAACCGCAAACGCATCATTCTTAAGTACTATGTGCTGAACACCAACTTGCATAAGACATTTCACAAAGTTGGCGAAAAGGCTGCGATCCTTGCTCTCCGAAAGTTTGCCACAAAAATGGATTACTATTATTCTCTGAAAAGTTTTAGAATAGTTCTTCTTACCTGGCGTTAAATGTGTGAGAGAAAAAAATCCACAGTATTTCAAGAGACCAATAGATAAAAGTGTTGTATAATTTATTTTAAGACCTTTATGAAAAGTAAAGAAAGAAAAACTTTGGGACGTTCTCAGCTAACATGGCCTATGGGAAAATGAAAATAAACTTAATTGAAAAAACAGTGCTCACCATAAATAGGTTTAGCTTTCAGGCAGGGAACATGGTGAAAAAAAAAAAGCAACTCGGAGAAAATTCACCAATCAAATGTAAGATTGTCCATGTTTCATAAAGCAAAGGTCAAAAAATCCTCTCAAGCCTTAAAGAACACTGCTTCTGTGTATATAGTCAGGGCTTTTGTTGTTTGTTCTGAAGGTCTTAATCTATAACTCCTGCTCTCAGGTATTACTCTAAGGAATATGTTTTGGTTTCTTCTACCCGCATAATCCAAGATTGGGTACCAATCTAAAAGAAACAGGAAATTTGTAGGACTATAATATGTGATATCCCATCCGGTTTCAGATCTATCTTTGACCAAAAAGAAAAGATGAAAAATGTAGGCAAACATCAAGCTATATATATAAAACTCTAAATATTCACTTATTTTGACATAAAATGAATAACTTCTAGTCTTTGCTTCCATGTAGTTGATACATAACGTTTTTGAGGGCTCACTACATTCCAGGCATTGTTCTCAGCAATTCATAGATATTAACATTCGATTTAATCTTCTTAAACTGAAAAGGCAGTATTAATACTATCCCATTTTACAGGTAAAGAAACTGAGGCTTAGGTTATATAACCTGCCCAGATTCACACAGCCATGGTGGGCAGGACTGGGATGAAGTCCTCAAGTCATCACTGAGCAGTTTGTTTGCTCCCTGACCACATGCTCTGTAAGAGAGGGACTTTCCTCGCATCTCATCTAGAATTATCCTGAATATAGGGTCAAATAGATTTATGGATCAATTGAATCTTTCAATTTTACCTGTTTTTTCTGGCATTAGGTAAACATGTAAATTCGCAAAATTCACAATTCATTGGTTTTGTTTTGTTTTGTTTTGTTTTGTTTTTTCAAAGTAATCTCTATGTCCAAGCTAGGGCTTGAACTCACCGGCTCCACTGAGGGAGCCAGCCAGGTGCCCCTGTTTTCTTATTTTTTAAAGTGTTCCTCTAATAAGTTTGTGTACATATCATAAACTTCAAAAATATAAAAAGCAACAAACTTCCAGGGCTAATTCTACCAGGCACAAATTGTTAATGGAGTTTCACATAAATATTTAGGATTGTGGCAATATTTAAAAATACATATTCTGAATTCAGTAATAAACCATATTTTTTTAACTTGCTTATATCCTGTTGCGTATACTTTTTTTTTTTTTTTTTAAGTAACCAGTTTGGTGTGCTTTATTCAAGCGAAAACAATACATGGATTGGGGGAGTATAGTGTCTCGCAAGCAGTGCCATGTTGCTCCTGAGAGATTTGGGGCAAGAGCGAGTTTTATAGAGCATTAGAAGAAGCAAATCAGAAACAGGGCAAGACTGGGAGACTGAGGATTTCCTTATAACGTTAGTAGGTCCTATTTTCTGGGATAAGCTAGATAACTAAAGCTAAGACAGAAGATTGTAACTGGTGAATGTTGGGTTTCCTTGACAGGTGTTTCCTATAAGTGCAAGCTGACTTAGGTTTATTCTTATTTATTTATTTATTTATTTATTTATCTATCTATCTGATTTAGGTTTAAGATTTGTGATGCGGCCCAGGCCACTGGGGCAATCCCCTCTTTTGATCAATATTCTGGGTTGTTTTTTTTTTTTCCTTTTACAATGATTTTTATCATGAATATGTTCTTTTGGAATAAACAAATATTGCATTTAAGACTACGTGCAAACTTGTTCTGAATAAAAGTGGAAAACGAACCAGGAGCCGCGTAGAAGTAGAGAAAAATAGCAAAGACACCTGCATGCCATGCTAAATGCCTTTCCCCCCAAAGTAACAGGTCAACAAGGAATTTCACGTATCTCATTAGCCTATTCAGTTAAAATAGGTTTTGAATTTGGTAATTGGCTTTCTGTAAACTGAACAATTCCTTCCTTCAGTCCTAAGAAGTAGAATGGGAAGACAGTCTTCAGAGCCCAGCATCATCAAGCCCTTGACTTTGTATTTAACTCTTTGCTCACAAACACAATTGTTCACTATTTGCCAGAAGTCACAGTAGTCCTTCAGCACTCCAGTCAGTCGTACTGAGAACGCTCATCAAAAAAAAAAGGTACTAGCACCATTTGGATCTACCGCGTCTTGTTGATGTTGGAGTCAGGTTGGATCTCAGAGTAGAAGACATAGGTTAGGATACTGAAGCCTTGTTCCCTTAGTTGGCTATGTTCATCATCCCGTTTTGCGTGTTCTAGGCAAAGGGAGATCATTCGTCTGTTCACCAGTGGCCGCACGCAGGCATTTAAAGCTTTTGAGGGAACACAGTGAAGCAGGGAAACTATTAGAACGACTATAAACAGAATAATATCCAAAGTTTGGAGGGGACTCTGAAGCCACAGTCCCCATTACCCAGACCAACTTATGTCAAATAGATTGACTCCCATTGAAGGAGTCACTTTCTTGAGCCAAGTGGCTTGTTCAGTGATGTCATGTAGCCAAGTGTCAACTTCCCCAGAGGTGTTAATCTAAGTGCAGCAAGTAGTGCTGGCCAAGGCACAGACACCTCCTTGCTCAGCTAAAGGGTGAGCAAGGGCTATCCTATCATCGAGAACAACTTTGGCCAGAGTCTTGGGCAACTATTGCTTTAGCAGCAGATTCTGCAATATCTTCAAGAGTCAAGGAAAGGTTCCTGATCATAGCCTCATTTACACTTATTTCTACTTGGGGGATTAGGGATCTGCCAAAGGAAGTAAATTTGGGATCATGAATACCTCCTGGTAATTTCCATTAAAGTCTGTGGCTCAAGACTAAAAAGGTGACAACCATGGAAGTCAGTAAAATTTAAGGGTCTGTAGACCACATGAGTGGTTTTATTTTAGTTACCTTTGCCTTGGGTCCTTTTCTTTGTACAGAGCTTGGAAGTAAGTTTCCCCAGGTTTGGGATTGTCTTATTGCTTATAACTTAGACCTCCTTATTTTCTATCTAATGTCTGGCCACATTAATCTTAATCTTAGGATTAATCTTAAATCCTTAGGCACCTACAATTGAGGAGGAAAACACTAAGCACTACTTGATGTTTGTTTGTGCATTCAGAGTCAAGTGGGGCTTGAAAGTTCTCTGCTGAATTCAGCTTCTATAAATGGGTAACAAGAATATACCTGTCACTAAAATCTTTTGCCTTTGCATCTTTTGTCTTCTGTCTGAATCAGTCCTACAGTCAGTCCTTCACTTGACTTAGCTAGGGGAAGAACGCAGATGTGGGTGGTGGAGGAAAAGAGTTAGAAAGAAACAAAAGTGGAGCATTTGGGACAAAAGCAAGCAAAGAACTAACTTTTCCCTGTGCAGGGTCAGCAATGCTGGAAGCTGAAAATGGGCAGGGCTCAGGTTGGGGGAGAGATGGGGAAATGGAGTGAGGACCAGTAAGGTGGTTCAGGCCCATTTTTTTAGGCTGAGAACTAGAGGGAAGCGCTTCTTTGTAGGCTTGGCTTAGGGGTCAAGTTTGAATTTCAGATGACTCACTGGGGGTGGGATGAGACCCTTGCCTAAGAGGCCAGGCCTCCAGGAAATTTCAGAGTATGGATTTACTCTTCTCTCTTCCTCCCACTGAAAAGCTGAAGGGGAAAAAAAAGGGTGGTTCTCATGGCCAGAGCCTTTTTCCCTGATGGCCCCTGTGCCTGTCCAAAGGCCTGGAGAGCAAGGGAAGAAGGCGGGGGATGGTGGGGGGGGGGGGGGGCATCGTGTTCTGCCTGAGCAGATGCCACTGGCCAACTCTGTCCTTCTTCCTTGACTGACTGCAATTTCAAATCGTTTTGTTTCTTTTAATTTTCTTTTAAAAAAAATGTTTCCCCCTTAGGAAAACACTCCCTCATAAACTTTAGTCCAAAGGTGATTTTTTTTTTCCCCTTTTACAGGATGGGGGGCAGGGGTGGAATACCCTGTGACTATTTTTAACACATGTGAGAGAGAAAAGATTATTTTCTCTTGCTTACATATTCTGATATTCCCACCACTGGTAACTGACATTTCCCAAAACTAAAAGTGAAATTTCCCAGTAGGGTCTCAAGTCTAAATAAGATTTATTAGAAAATAAGAATGAAGAAAACAGAGAAGGAGAGAGAGAGGGAGACTATAAGAATTTTTCACAGGATTCTAGTTTTTGTCTCAATAAGAAAAATTTAATTTCTTTAAATTCAATTAAATTTTCATTGAATTCATAAGGAGCATTTTTCCATAATGTTATTGCATGCCTCATTTTTCTTTTTATATCCACAGACTTATGTTTAGATTTGAAACTTAAAGGAATACAACTGAGGGGTGTCTGGTGGCTCAGTCCGTTAAACATCCGACTCCAGCTCAGGTAATGATCTCCAAGTTTGTGAGTTCAAGCCCCGCACTGGGCTCTGTTCTGACCACTCAGAGCCTGGAGCCTGCTTTGGATTCTGTCTCTCTCTCTCTCTCTCTCAAAAGTAAATAAATATTTTTTTAAAAAATTTAAGAGTGCCTGGGTAGCTCAGTTGGCTAAGCACCCAACTCTTGGTTTTGGCTCAGGTCATGATCTCACAATTCCTGAGTTCAAGCATCACATCAGGCTCTGTGCTCACAGCATGGAGCCTGCTTGGGACTCTCACTCTCACTCTCTCTCTGCCCCTCCCCTGCTCGCTCTCTCTCTTTCTTTTCTCTCAAAATAAATAAAAGCATAAAAATCTTAAAAGAATACAACTGAATATAGTTTTTTTCCTCACTAAAGAAGTCAAACAAAACAAAGGCAATTGAAACAATATAGAGTTTGGGCCAACCAATTCAAAGTGACTAGTTGCAAGTCTGCAATGAAAACATTAAGCATCCACTGAACAGAATACCTAATTAGTATTGATCACCAAATAATTCTAAGCATATGTGCTATTCACATAGAAAGGAAGCAATATATTTTCTTAGAAAAATAAAAGCAACAGCACTGTATCTGGACCTCATTAACATGAGGTAAAGAAAAAAGGCCTGATACAGTGCAATTCATGGCATTGCCACATTAGAAAACATTATTGGGCAGGACACTTTATTTAGCAGAAACTGTAATAATGTCCAGGGATAAAAAAGAAGATTTGGGAGGAGAGTTGTGCTAGCAAAGAAGTCTGAGTGAGGACAAGAGTAACAGCCTGAAGTTTCCATCTGGGCTTTCTGCCTAAATAAAAAGAACATCTGATGTGTGTGTGTGTGTGTGTATGTGTGTGTGTGTGTGTGTGTGTGTGTGTGTGTGTGTGTTTGTGCATAATGGCATAATGCTGGGCAATAAAGTTACAGACATTATCTGCAATCCTCTTATTTAACCTAGAAGGCCCAGCTACCTACTGTATTAATATTGTGCTGATTATACAGGTAAGAAGATGGAGGACTGGAGAGACCAGATAACTGACCCAAGATCACCCACATCCTAAATGGCAAAGGTGGCATTCCATCTGGATTCTCTCTCTTCATCCTTCCATCACAGTGATCAGTGAGTGGGGGGTAGAGGGAAACCCCTCCCAGACTCCCCCCAAAAAGTGCACTTGGACAAGCACATTTCAGCCAGCAAGGGCCCCCCCATCGGCTACTTTCTATTACTCATGTGACCAGAAGAAACCTCAGAGCAGCAAGGTGTTGCTGGCTTTCCTTGCGGAGGGCAGATTTAGATAATGTCATCTCTTTCACCTAGAATCAGATGGAAAGTAGAGGCTATCTCCCAGCATCCAGGCATGCTTAGAAATCTCCAGAGGACTGACCACAGTTTTCAGTTTTGAACTAAAAGTTTTGACCTAATAGAACTGAGGGGAGGTTCACTGCTTAGGAGGAGAACTGACAGAATGGAAGAGAAAAATTCTTAGTTGATTCGTTAGCTGGAACTTGAAATAAAGATGGAGGACAATGTTAATACTTTTACTGTTAAAGCTAATTGAAGAAACCTTGTTTTGTGGAATTTGCTAATTTGTAAATCATTAGCCTATTTCTTTATGGCCTGGGGGGAAATCAGGAATAGAGAGACTGAGATTGGGGAGAAGAGACGTCCCCCAGTGGTGACTTTGCAGTAGCTTGATGGTTAAGAAGGACCCAACCTTGGGGAGCACTGAGGAGGAGGAGGAGAGGTTGGGGTGGAGGTGTGCAAAGAGTCTGTGAAGCTGACAGATTCGATTTTGCTGGGATTCACCCTTTCATCTTTTGTCTAAGAACCAAACTTCCAGACCAAGGACATGTTTTATCTGCACTGATTTTCCCCATTAGCCTAAAGTAGACAATGTTCCTGCCCCTTTTTATACATTGCCTTCCCAATATTTACCCTTAGGAATTTGTTGTAGGGATTCAGGGACATAGACAGACTTCATGGTGCCCAAGGGCAAGTGCTCCCAGGCCCCAGCAGGGACTTGGTCCCAAACTTGAAAGTCATCAGGAGTGAGGCAGAACACCCTCACCATTTCTGCCTTTTGTCTCTATTTCTTTCATCACACCTCCGAACTTTTCACCTCTGCAGACCTACTTTACTGCTCCCATGAACATGTGATCAATGAGGTCACAGAAAAGCTCGGTTTCCATCACCTCAGTTCCAGGAATACTACCCACTGTATCTCATTTCCAAACATGAGAGCAAAAATGTGACTGATCCAATTCGTCAGGTGTTCGTCTTTGAGCCAATCATCATGACTGAGAATGTTGATTTTGAATAGGAAGAGAGTTCCCTCTCTGAGAACGAGGTTTGATATGAGCTAGGCAGGCAGTCTCCTACAGACTCCCTGTGGCTTTCTTTTTTTTTGTTTTCTTTTTTTTTTTTTTATTTTTTTAAACGTTTATTTATTTTTGAGATAGAGAGAGACAGGGCATGAACGGGGGAGGGTCAGAGAGAGAGGGAGACACAGAATTTGAAACAGGCTCCAGGCTGTGAGCGATCAGCACAGAGCCCGACGCGGGGCTCAAACTCACAGACCGTGAGATCATGACCTGAGCCAAAGTCGGACGCTTAACCGACTGAGCCACCCAGGTGCCCCTCCCTGTGGCTTTCTACATCATGTTTTAACTTCTCATATCATGACTTCTAGATTCTCTAAAATACACTTTTTCCCTTTTTCCATGTTAACTGCTACTTACTTCCATTACTTTAAGAATATTAATTAACGTGTCCTCTGCTTTTCCCAGCCCAACTTCACAACTCAAAGAGGCACAACACAAAGAGAACTTTGCTCTTCTGTGAACCCCCACTCCAGTCTCCTTGCCTCTGGATTAAGAGGCAGGAAGGACGCTTGAATTGTTGCGATATAATAAAGTACAGTATATTCTTTTAAAGACAGAAGTGAAAACAATTAATCTCCTTTTTAGGATTACATTAAATATTTGTTTCTTTAATTTTAGAGGTCAGCTGATCCTGTCCATTAAGAAGTAACGATGTTAAGTTCCTTGTCTCATTTGTGGCTGAATTCTCTGTACAGGATTTTTGGTTTTAACACACTGCCTCTCACCCTAGTATATCAGGGTCCAAGGCACAGAATAAGAAAAGGAACAGCAGGAACCTCACCAGCCTATGTCTTAGCTCAGAGTGGGCAACCTTTACTGATGGGGTCCCTCTGGCACATGCATGCCATGCTATCATACAGATGTTTTGAGAGGCAGAATTTTGGATGACCAGGTCTTAGCTGTAGTCTTAGTTGAAGTCTTTCTGAATTCTCGAGAGGTTTTACTCACAAGAAAGGCCAGTGATCCTGTTTGGGATACTGCCCACCTTTATTGCACAATGAAACCTCGTAGGCTGAAAGAGCTGCTACATCAGCTCTTTTAGAGAAATGGGATCTTCTAGAGAAATCACATGCACAAATAACTCTCTCTGGGCCACCATTACCAAATTAAATGGTTGGATAAGAACTAAGAGACTTCCATGACTGCTTGATGCTCTAAAATTCCAGGACAAATATATAAGAAGAACAGGAGAAATTCATCAGATATCAAAACACAAAAGGGATCGATAGGAAGCCCTCAGACTAAATGTAATTCTTTTAAAATCTGGGCATTTTTAAAAATAGCCCAAATAATCAACTGCTTAAGAAGTTTGAGGAAATGCTCTTGTAATCACTGTGGAAGGGAAGAAACAGTCTCAACAATAAATTGTTTTTAAAATTGTGAAATAAAATTCTACACTTTAAATCTTTAAAACACAGGCAAGCTGTTCTTCTCTGCAGCTCATGAAGCTCTTAAATATAGATTACCTCATGGCAACGATAAAATATTTATAACCATTTTATAAATGAGGACACTGGAATTCAAAGGAATGGGACTCAGGCAAAATAACATGCTTGCCCAAATGTCCATCAAATGATGAAAGGATAAAGAAGATGTGGTACATATACAATGGAATATTACTCGGCGATCAAAAAGAATGAAATCTTGCCACTTGCAACAACACGGATAGAACTAGAATGTATTATGCTAAGCAAACTAAGTCAGTCAAAGAAGGAAATATCATATGATTTAACTTGTGTGGAATTTAAGAAACAAAACAGATGAACATAGCGGAAAGGAAGGAAACATAAGATAAAAACAGAGAGGGAGGCAAAGCATAAGAGGCTCTTAAATACAGAGAACAAACAAGGTTGCTGGTGGGGTATAGGTTGGGAGGAATGGGCTAAATGGGTGATGGCATTAAGGAGGTCACTTGTTGGCATGAGCACTGGGTGTTACATGTAAGTGACGAATCACTAAATTCTACTCCTGAAACCAATATTATACTACATGTTAACTAACTTGGATCAAAAAAATAATAATAGCATGCTCATGAGATTATAATCCAAAGCTTCAATAGGTGGACAGAAATGGAATTTTCTGATATCAAGAGAAGCTTTATTTTGTCTAATGACCATACCCTCATTTTTATTCTTTTTAAAAAGGCTAATC
Organism: Panthera tigris; assembly: GCF_018350195.1. Classification (NCBI taxonomy): domain Eukaryota; kingdom Metazoa; phylum Chordata; class Mammalia; order Carnivora; family Felidae; genus Panthera; species Panthera tigris. The sequence goes on along the minus strand of NC_056676.1, from coordinate 29,254,942 downwards.
TCCATTTAACAAATGATAAGACAGGAGTGTTTGGCTAACTCAGTCAGTGGAGCATGTGATTCTTGATCTCTGGGTTGTAAGTTCAAGCCTCATGTTGGGTGTAGAGATTGCTTAAAAATAAAAATCTTTTTTTTTTTTTTTTTTTTTTAAAGGGGATCCTGACTGGCTCAGTTGGTATAACATGTGACTCATGATCTTGGGGTTGTGAGTTCAAGCCCCACATTGAATGTGGAGATTACTTTTAAAAAATTTAAATTTAAAAAAAATTTAAATGCTAAAATAATTTTGCAAATCAAAAATGATATACAATTATTAAATTATGCAGTTTTATGCTTACATATTTAAAAATATGAATAAATTTATTTCCCACCAAAACTGATATCAAATAGACTCACCTAATTTTATTTTTTATTAAAAAAATTTTTTTTAACATTTATTTATTTTTGAGAGACAGTATGAGTGGGGGAGGGGCAGAGAGAGAGGGAGACAGAATCTGAAGCAGGCTCCAGGCTCCGAGCTGTCAGCACAGCGCCTGACACGGCACTCAAACCCACGAACTGTGAGTTCATGACCTGAGCCAAAGTCAAGAGGCTTAATCGACTGGGCCACCCAGGTACCCCAGAGACTCACCTAATTTTAAAAGCTGAAAATTTTTCTTCATATTTGGCAATTAAAAAAAATTCTATTTAAGAACGTGTGCTTGTGTGTGTGTTGTGTTTCTCTGTGTGTGAGTGTGTCCGTCTAATTGTCTTGATGGGGCTAAGTGTAACTGCCACTAAAGCAATGAAGAAAGATTTGGCATTCTTATATAAGAAAACATGGTCAGTTTTAAAAAATGGGAATATCCCTATGTACTTACTTCCTCCTGAAGGACTTCTGAAGGAGCCATGAGACATAAAAAGTGTGTTACTTCAGGCAGCATTTCCAAAAGTGTAGTATGGTAGATAATTTCATAGTGCATATGAATAAACATTTGTATTTGAATAACTATGCATTTTTTACTGCCTCACTCCCCAAACACTCTGCCTTGGGATCACTCGTTTTACTCACAGAACTTATTTGGCTCCTAGGGGCACCTGGGTGGCTCAGTCAGTTGAGCAGCTGATTTCAGCTCAGGTCACAGTCTCGTGGTTTGTGGGTTTGAGCCCCGCGTCAGGCTCTGTGCTGACAACTCGAAGCCTGGAGCCTGCTTCAGATTCTGTGTCTCCCTCTCTCTCTCTTCCCCTCCCCCACTTGTACTCTGTTTTTACTCAAACATAAATAAATATTTTTAAAAATTAAAGAAAAAAAAGAAAAAAAAGAATTTATTTGGCTCCTCATGTTTGCCACCAGCATCCCAGGCTCGGAAGGTCGTCCTCCTTTTCCCCACTCAGCTCTGCATTGTCTTTTCTGACCCCATCTCCCCGTCCTCCCTAACTGCAGGTACCCTTACCTGAGCCCTCTGCAACTCACCGTAAATCATCCAAACCCAATCTAGAGAAGCAAGTCTAGCTGTCTGTCTCATAAAGCAAAGCCATTCCCTGTTAACCAAGAGTTAAAGGTGACAGTAAAGGGCTTGCTTTCTATTTCGGTTATTTTTTGCTATAGAACAAATTACCCCAAACTTAGTGGCTTAAAATGACAACCGCTCTGTTTGCCTTCTAGCTTCTGTGGGTTGACAGCTCAACCAGCAGTTCTGTTGGTCTCCCTTGGCATCTTCCAAAGGATGGCTGTAGCTAGAGGCATCTGGGCCCCTCCCTCCCCGCAGGAGGCCAGCAGGCTGAGCATCCTTCCTCTCCATGCAGGGCACAGGTACGTAGTTTGGGGCTCCCAAAAGAGACAGAAAATGGAAACCTCCAGGCCTTCTTAAGGCTTAATCTGAGAGCTGGCATACCATCCCTGTTCCATCTTCTATTACTTAAGTAGTCCCAGAACCAGCCCATAATCAAAGTGAAGGGAAATAAATTCCACCTCTGAGGTAGGGGAGGTGGTGACAAAGAATTTGCAGACATCTTTAATTCGCAACAATTTCTCAAACAAGAGAGTTCCTTTTAGTTTCTATGTAGAACAAGTGCTTTGAGGTTTCAAAACCTATTCATTATCCTTTGGAATAAACTTTAATTCCTTGGGTATAAAAAGTAGGCTATTTCCCCAAAGCAGGGAAACACTGAGGTTAAGAGCTGGTTCAGACAGACAGTAAGTGATTATAAAGTGATATACAGATAACATACACTACTTGCCTTTCAAACAACACTCTGAAATCAAGTTTAACAATCATAAACTATAGAGCACATAGATGTACTCACATTCTCTACTTTCTTAGATATTAAAATTCATTTTCTGATCAGTAAAGACATTTCTGTCCACACTTTTAAGTTAAAAAACAGACTATAATTGGGTGCCTGGGTGGCTCAGTTGGTTAAGTGTCTGACTTCTGCTCAGGTCATGATCTCAGGGTTTGTGAGTTCAAGCCCCTTGTTGGGCTCTATGCTGACAGCTCGGAGCCTGGAGCCTGCTTCAGATTCTATGTCTCCCTCTCTCTCTCTGTCCCTACCCCACTTGTGCTCTGTCTCTCTCTGCCTCAAAAAAATAAATAAAACATTTAAAAAATTTAAAAACAGACTATAATTTATAAGAAGTATCAATAAATTGGTTACAAATGAGGTTTTTTTCCCCCCATCCCAAATGCATCTAAGCAAATAAAGAGCACAGTTTAAATTAACCTACCATGGGAGGGTCGTCTGGGTGGCTCAGTCGGTTGAGTGTCAGACTTCGGTTCAGGTCATGATCTCATGCTCTGTGAGTTCAAGCCCCACGTTGGGCTCTGTGCTGACAGCTCAGAGCCTGGAACCTGCTTCGGATTCTGTGTCTCCCTCTCTCTCTGCCCCTCCCCCGCTCGTGCTCACTCTCTCTCTCTCTCTCTCTCTGTCAAAAATAAACATTAAAAAAAATTTAAATTAACCTACCTGGGAAACTTTCCTGCTTTAATTTAATCTCCTGTACCTCTGAAACATTTTCCCAGAGTATTAAGACACTTTCAGAATAGGTGCCTCTATTTCTGTTTATTTCACAATCTCCCTCTTCTTTTCTCCTTTTTATTTAATCAAAATGTATGCATTTATTTAAGGTAATTAAAGAGAATCTACAAGAGGGAAGCAGTTGTGTGAACAATTTAAAAATCGCTCACATTCAATTTGGTAAATAGACTGTATTTATATTTGGAATGGCTGTATGAAGATGTTTTTCGAGTCAAATCTTTTAGCTGTATGGGGAAAACTGCCAATTTTGCTCGACTGCTCCTGAGTGGTTACTCCCTGCAATTCTACTTATGATAGAAGTAGATGCTGAGAGAATTGCCTTTCCCTTTGGCCTCTTCTGTGACTCGTCTAGGACTGGGCTTGACAAATGTTTGGGTTCAAAGGGCTTTTCTCTTTGAAAAGCAAATAGAAGGAGTGGAGATGTGAAGAGTGCAAGTAATTAAGTAGGAATATATTGTCAATTTACTGGAATTTACTTTACAGACTTGGTGGTCATTTTCTACCCATGTCATCACTCATTGACTGTATTTGTTATTGCATGTGCAAAATGTTGTACTGAAGTAAACAGACGGAAAACAGCCTACTGGTTACTTACAGGGATGTGGGAGTTTCGCCAGCCCAGACATTTATCTATAACAACACAGTAGGAGTTCTTTACCTCAGAGCTTTATGAAGATAACAAAAAGAGTAACTGTGTGGTAATGATTGAACAGACAGGGCAGAATAAGAAGTACATGCATTTTACAATACCTGGCTTACATGTGACTACAAAGATATTAATTTTCAATAAAATTACTTCACTCTCATAAAAATCTTATCCAATTATACAACGGAATAATCCCATCACTGGGTGGATTCGTCTTCCCATATTATCCAAATTCTCCTGTCCTCTACAGGGGAGCTGCCTCCAGGGTAGTTCTTGGGAAGCAGCTTTAGGAATTCAATTTAGGGAAGCTTATTTTGGGGAGGAAAATGTCCAAGACTTTGATACTCATGGGAAAAGATGTGAATTCCTGCCCCTCATTTCTAGCTCCAGGGGAATTGGCTTCCTGTTTGCACCAAGCTCTAATCAGCCTTTTTCCCCCACTCGTTCTGAAACTGTCCAGCTGCACAGATGAGCGGGAAGTTTTATTTTTCTCCTGTAGCACAATTGGGGGCCGGGCTGAAAAGAGATTTCCTCCACCAGCAGAAAGAGGATGCGGGATATTTGTTTGAAACCCTTACTTTCTCCATCCGCGATCCACCCACAGCCGCAAAGCCTGGAGGTAAGGATTTAACCACCAGACAGGCAAGAGCAAATGGGCCGTGACGTCATCAACATCCGCCCACCGCGCGCTGGAGGTTGACAAGGTCATGGGGGCAGAGCTGTAAGTGTTTAACCTGGTACAGTCCTCGCACAGTATTTCTCCTTCGACGACAGGGCTTCATAGGTAAGCATAACATATCCTAGGAGAAAAAAATGACACACACAGGCCAAAGCGAAAACAGTTAAACACAAAATCTGTAAATCGCCTCCTTAGAGAGAAGTAGCCTGGAAGTTTCCAAATATCATAGAAAAAAAAATCTTTTTTTTATTAAAATTTTTTTTCCCCAACGTTTATTTGTTTTTGAGCCAGAGAGAGACAGAGCATGAACAGGGGAGGGGCAGAGAGAGAGGGAGACACAGAATCTGAAACAGGCTGCAGGCTCTGAGTGGTCCGCACAGAGCCCGACACGGGGCTCGAACTCACGGGGCCGTGAGATCATGACCTGAGCCTAAGTCGGACGCCCAACCGACCAAGCCACCCAGGCGCCCCAGAAAAAAAAAAAAATCTTAAAATACGGAGCAAACATCCAGCATGGTTTCAAGTGACAAATCAAAGAATAAAATACTAGTAAATTTTCCTAAATTAGTTGCTAAATTACTGAAATCCGTTTGTGAAAAAAATTCTGAGATTTAAACTAAGATGAACACTGAAGTTACTTAAAAAATAAAGTGAGAATAAAAGTGGACGAGGGCTGTTAAGCCTCAAAACTAGATGGTCGAGGGGCGTCTGGGTGGCCCAGTCGGTTAAGCCTCCCACTTTGGCTCAGGTCATGATCTCGAGGTTCATGAGTTCAAGCTCTGTGTCAAGCAGACTCTGCTGACAGCTCGGAGCTTGGAGCCTGCTTCAGACTCTGTGTCTCCTCCTCTCGCTGCCCCTCCCCCGCTCACGCTCTGTCTCTGTCTCTCAAAAATGAATAAACGTTAAAAACAAACAAACAAGCAAAACTAGATGGTCGCAAACACTGACCAATGGAGGGAGGAGGTGCTTTACATTCTAAATTCTGCCCTAAACATGGCTAAAGTTTTCCAAGAAAATATACTTTTCTATAAATTTTGTTTGGCATAATAGAATAGTAAAAAAACCCCAACATATTATTGTTACATATTTGGAAACTTCTGTATACAATCACTTCTTAATGTATAAGGCACGATAAAGCCATCAAATATTCAGAAACAGATTTATGCTTTTAAAAAGAACTGATAGGCACGCCTGGGTGGCTCAGTCTGTTAAGCATCCGACTTGGGTCATGATCTCCTGGTTTGTGGGTTTGAGCCCCGCATTGGGCTCTATGCTGACAGCTCAGAGCCTGGAGCCTGCTTCGGATTCTGTGTGTGTATATCTCGCTCTCTGACCCTCCCCTGCTCACACTCTATCTTTCAGAAATAGTAAATAAACATTAAAAAAAAAAAGAACCAATAAAGCTCTAGCAGAAGGAGGCATGATTAGAAAGTCAACATGTCAGTTTAAGGTAATTGAATGCAGTTTAGTGTGCATTGGTAGAATGCCTATATGTTTGGCTTATGCTGTCTTTTTCTGAGGATTCTAGAACCCTGGGCATTCACTGGAATCAGCTGCCTATTAGTAGGTATGCAACATTCTCCAAGTTCTGTGAGCAAAGCACTGAGGAAGCTTTTTTGATCTGCTTTTCTAGATTTGATGACACCTCCAACCCTATCAAAGTGCTTGAACATTTTTCCCTCTCATCATTGATTGACCTTTATCTGTATTTTTCTTGTTCTGCAGATAAATACAAAGTGGTTAAAAGATACTAATTTTAATTTCACCTTTTATTTTTGTACTAAGGTTTTTTGTTTGTTGTAGTGATACTATGCCAAAGTGATTGTATTGTCATTTTAAGAAGGTTACTTAAGTAGTTATCCAACATTTTGCATTATATTTGGTTAAAACAGAACATTAAGACAAAACCTACTGGTTGTATAAAGGAAAAGATATACCTCCAACATATGTGTGTGTGTGTATGTATATATGCGTGTGCATATATATGTGTGTATGTGTATATATATATGCTAAAGTGTATACAAATTGGTCTTTACTTTAACACCTTAATACTTATGTTTATTCCTATCAGATATCATGGTCAAGCAAGATGCATTGCCCTAAAAATTTGAACACACAGTTGCAAAATTCTGATACTTCCATCTATTATGCCTATAAGAAAACTCCCCTTCATTACTGTGTATGTGTAAAATACGGAGCTAATTCAGTAACAAGTATTTTCTGCAGCCTTTACATACATTTCTGCATAATGAGATGTCTTAATGTACTTACTATAACTAGAAATTATGCATATTACTAGAAATTATGTCTTGGTTTTGCAGCTTCAAATACAACTCTCGGCCTCGCAGCCTCTAACAACGAGCACTAAAATTGCAAGTAACAGTTAGAGCCCTGAGCCCCTTAGAGAAGCATTCCTTAAAGTTCCTTCTGTGGACAGCAGTGAGACCTGTGTGAAGTCTGTTTCAAAGAGTAGGGAGAGGAGGTAGGATTCCTTGTTAAAAACATTTGGGAAACATTTTATATCCTCCCTGTTGGAGATTCACAACATACATTAACATATTAAAGACTCTTACATTTATGCTCAATTGATTTTCAACAAAGGTGCCAAGGCAATTCAATAGGGAAAGGATAGTGATTTCAACAAATGGTGCTGGGACAATTGGATATCCACATGCAGAAAGATATATTTAAACTCCTACCTCCCATCACACTCAAAATTTAACCCAAAATGAATCATTCATCTAAATGTAAGAGATAAATTATAAAACTCTTAGAAGAAACATAGGACAAAATCGTCATGACTTTAATAAATATGACAAATAAGCACAGCAATAAAAGAAAAAAATGGACAAATTGAACTTTATCAAAATTAAGAATATTTGGGGCACCTGGGTTGAGCGTCCGACTTCAACTCAGATGGTGATCTCGCTGTTCCTGAGTTTGAGCCCGGTGTCAGGCTCTGTGCTGACAGCTCAGAGCCTAGAGCCGGCTTTGGATTCTGTGTCTCCCTCTGTCTCTGTCCCTCCCCTGCTTGCACTCTGTCTCTCTCTTTCAAAAATAAACACTAAAAAGTTTTTTAAATGAAAGATATTTGTGCTTACAAAGACACCATTAAGAAAGTGAAAAGATATGCCACAGAAGGAGAAGATATTTGCAAACCATATTGGATTAAGGTCTTGTATCCAGACTATAAGGAATCCTTGCAACACAATAATAAAAGGAAATAACCCATTTTTAAAATGGGCAAAACATTCCAATAAACACTTAAGCAAAGAAGATATATGAATGGCCAATAAACACATGAAAAGCTACTCAGTATTATTCACCATCAGGAAATCAAATCAAAACTACGGCTGAGATACCACCATGTACCACTACGATGACTAGTTGGTGAAGATGTGGGGAGATCGGAACTCATGCACTGCAGGCGGGAATGCAAAATAGTACAGCCACTTTGCAAAAAGAGTTTGGGGGGTTCTTAAAAAGTTAAACTTACCATGTCATTCACAACTTCAACCCTAAGTATACACCCAGTAAGTAAACATATAAAAATATATGTCCACACCAAGTCTTGTACATGAATGGTCAGTAGCATTATTCACAGTAGCCAAAATTCATAATGGAAACAATCCAAATGCCCATAAACTTATGAATGGATAAAAAAAAATTGAGGTATATCCATATGAAACACTACTTGTCAATAAAAAGAAATGAAGTACTAGCATATGCTGCAAAATGGATGAGCCTCAAAAACATTATGCTTAGTGAAAGAAGCTAGACACAAAAAACAAATATTGTATGAGTCCATTTATGTACAATTTCCAGAAGAGGCAAATCTATAAAGACAGAAAATAAATTAGTGGTTGCCTAGGGCTGGAGGTAGGAATTCAAAGTAATGACAAATGAGAACAAGGGATACTTTTGAGGTGATGAAAATTTGGTTAGAATTGTTTATATAAGGAAGGAGAAGAGGAGTTTTTAAAAGAAGCATTAACAAGATATACTCTGCAAATAAGTATTTGGTACTTTTTGTCAAAGAGAGAAATGATTGTGGGAATGAGAAATGGATAAAGGATTTATTATATCCAGTTGGCTACTTTGTGAAGAATTTCTTATAACCATATTAACAAAGAACTACTACAACCATATATCTATATGGAACACCATTGGATTATGAAATGGAACAGGGAATGTTATTTGTCCGTTGTCTTTGTTCCAAATATATGCAGATAATATTAATGAGCCCAAAAGATACCAGCTGGAATTTCAGAAGTGTTGGTTTTCACTTTTGGAAAGTGAATATAAACTTTTGATGGAATTATTTTCGGGGCATGCCAGCTAGAAGGCCAAAAAAAACCATTTTTAAACACCATTTTATATAAATTTTGCATTAATCTATTCATAGTCACTTGTAACTAGAATATTCTTTTAAACAAAAGTTTGTATTGAACTAAAAAACGAAAATCATCCAAGATTAAACTTGTTTAAGCAAGAGGAGAAAACTCCCCTTGTTAACACAAGGGGAGAAGGCAAGAACTTTTTGATGATCTCTGAAATCTGAATTTGTGTTCCAAGTACACATGTAAACTACAGCTAAATAACATGCTTATGACAGAAGAACAAGCCAAAAAGCCTGCAGGTAGGAACCCCAGTCCACTTTGGAAAGCCAAAATACCCCCTTTCTCCCATCCATCGCCATCCAGGGCAATCTGATTTTTGTCTGTAATTTCACTTTTGTTGATACCAACACTTGTCTATAAAGTTTGGGTTTCAACTCTATGTTGCAAATTCTACTTCCACTTCTTTTTTTTTTTAATTTTTTTTAACGTTTATTTATTTTTGAGACAGAGAGAGACAGAGCATGAATGGGGGAGGGGCAGAGAGAGAGGGAGACACAGAATCGGAAGCAGGCTCCAGGCTCTGAGCCATCAGCCCAGAGCCCGATGCGGGGCTCGAACTCACGGACTGCGAGATCGTGACCTGAGCTGAAGTCGGACGCTTAACCGACTGAGCCACCCAGGCGCCCCTCTACTTCCACTTCTAACTGGCTTTTTTAATGCTAGTTTTAAGGCTTTCCCCCCTCAAAACCAGGCATTCCTCTGATGGTATCACATCGTCATATATTCTTCATACCTCTTTATGTTGACTGCATCTTGTTTTCTCAAAAACAGTTTTGCAATTTCTGATGTGCGTTTGCTGTTTTCTGAATTAAAGAGTAAAATATTTTTCACTCCTACTTATAAACAGAATACCTTAAGTTAACTCCAGGTTGTGTGAAGAGTTGAGGATGTGACAGAGCTAGATGGAGAAGTCTGGCAAACACTTTTTCCTTTGAAGGATGGGATAGAACTTATTTGTAAGGGCACTCTGCCCCCTGATAGAAGCCACCTCTATGTGCCTCTTGAATCTGGGTACTATGACAAAAGCAGGACCCCTGTCAAGACTTTGTCCATATTTATGTGTCACTTCATTAGCTTAAAACGATCTTTATTCTCACTTGCTGGATCCAAGCATTGTTAAGTACTTAACAATTGTTTTAAATAATTTTAGTAACAATTATGTAATCACCTTCACAGAATGTAGAGAAAAATGAGAAAAGTAATCATGCTTTGTTCTACTACCCTAATGCAACCTTTGTTAGCATTTTAATATGTTTCCTTCCTTTTTCTATAGGCTCTTTTTTGCAGAGTTATAATCATAATCTACTTAAAGTTTGGGGTTCTGTTCTATATAATAAGATTCTGGTTACTAAATGTTCTTCATAATCCTAGTGCTCTGCATAATACAATATACTTGATGATCTTGGATTTTTTGACATTTAAAAAAACAGACAATACTGTGATGAGCATTTTTCTGCATATACTCTATCAATATTTGGGGTTTAATAATTATCTTTAATGAATCTTAAAGACTCAAGCCCTCCAAGACTCAAGCAGTACAGCAGAATGGCACTCCAGGAGGAAGTCCATAGTGACGATGGATGCCAACTTTCTCCAAGAAATTTGCCCTGATTTACGAAAAAATTTTTAATGGGATTAAGAATCAGATTTGGGGTGCTTGGGTGGCTTGGTTGGTGGTGCATCCAACTCTTGATTTCGGCTCAGGTCATCATCCCAGGGTCATGGGATCAAGCCCCGTGTCAGGCTCCACACTGAATGTGGAGCCTGCTTGAGATTCTTTCTCTCTCTCCCTCTGCCTCTCTCCCCTGCTTGCGAGCTCTCTCTCTCTCTCTCTCTCTCTCTCTCTCTCAATCTCTCAAATTAAAAAAAAAATTTTTTTTAAGGGATCAGATTTGTAGTTTGTTTAAGTCAGCAACCACTCAGAATTACATACAAAAGAGAAAAGATGAAAAAAAAAAACATCAAAGGGAGGAGCAGAGGGCCTTGAAATTCATTTCTTCCAAGTTTATCAGGGAGGGTATCCTACCACCAGAGAGCAAGTAGAAATGTTCACATTTGTTCAATGAGATATCCAAAGGAATGAACCTTTGTTAGCTAATAACAGACTCCTGTGGACTTGACATCTGCTACTTCCAAGGTCGAAAATAGGTACTTTGACTTAAATGGGAACAAAAGGAAAATTAGAATCTAATAACCTTTTGTTCTTAATAACAAATAGTTTTCATGGGGTGCCTGGCTGGTTTATCTGGTAGGGCATGAGACTCTTGATCTTGGGATCATGAGTTTGAGCCCCATGTTGGGTGCAGAGATTACTTAAAAATGAATAAATAAATAAATAAATAAAACAAAACAAACCTTTGAAAAAATAGTTTACATTTTATCTTTATTAAAAAACGAAGGCAGTGCTACTCAAGATTACATGCTGCAGTATTTTCATAGATTGAAATGGTTGATAAGCTCCAAGTTGGTTTCTTCAGTCTCATTCTTCATTGCTTCCTCCCAAATAGTGTATTTCATTGTTAATATAAAAGTGCACTGTTGTACTCTCAAAAGAACTTGGCAGTTCATAAATAAAAGAATAGGGGAAAAAGTATGCAAATCTTTGCCAACCTCCAAGTCCCTTCAGGTTAATTTAACTGTCACACGTAATTTCCCAGGAAAGAAAGCAGCCAGTGTCCATGAACCAGCCAGTTAACTCATCTGCACTTGCATCAAGCATTTAAGTCCTGTGTAATTTTTTCGCCACGATATGATTTACTGTGACAAAAGCATTGATGAGGTCAGGAACCACATTTTGCTCAAACTGACTATTCAGTAACTGTAGGCAAATCTTGAAGCATCCTGCAGCAAGTAACAGGTCCTTCATCCCAACATCACAAAACACCAGCATTAGATAATTAAATTTCCCACACCTATAACATGATTCTTAACAATTCAGTAAGGTAATAGTAGAGTTGTTGTTCATAATTGCTTAAAATATTCTGTTCTGTCTCCTCAAAAAAAAAAAAAAATCCAGACATCACAAATGCATTTTTAGTGTGTCTATTTGAACTTTCATGGCTCTAATTCATTTCCTAGGACTGTTTGTCCAAGTTTGGGTCATCTGCTTGGTTATGATCCTACCTGCATTTGACCATGCTGCTTCTCACTATACCTGGATTAAGCACAGAAATAGAAGACAGAGCTCTGGGGCCCCAGGCCTTCCCTCCATTTCCATTGTCATTGAACTAGTGGTAACTGTTCTTCTGGTCATCTACTACTGCATAACAAGCTACCTGTGCTTAGTGGCTTAAAACAACATTTATTTTGCTCATGAATCTGCAATTTTGACGGGCTTCAGCAGGAACAGCCTTTTTCTTTGCACAGCATCAGCTGGTGACAACAGCTATGGGCTGGAACCATCATCCAAGACCCACTCACACATCTAGCAATTGATGCCGGCTAGAATCTGGGACTTTAGCTGGGCTGCTGGCTGGAATACCTGCATGTGGCCTCTCCATAAGCCTGCTTGGCTTCTTCACATACTGGCTGGGTTCTAAGAGCAAGTGTCCTGAAAGGATGAAGAAAATTCCATGGCATTTTTTTTTAACGTTTATTTATTTTTGAGACAGAGAGAGACAGCATGAACGGGGGGAAGGTCAGAGAGAGAGGGAGACACAGAATCTGAAACAGGCTCCAGGCTCTGAGCTGTCAGCACAGAGCCCGACGCAGGGCTCGAACTCACGGACCGTGAGATCATGACCTGAGCTGAAGTCGATGCTTAACCGACTGAGCCACCCAGGTGCCCCTCCATGGCATTTTTATGACCTACCTTTGGAATTCATATGGAATCACTTATAACTATATTGTATTGATCAAAGCAGTCACAGAGGTCCAGCCAGGTTCAAAAGGAGATCTAGGCCACCCTACTTGATGGGAGGAGTGTCAGGTCTCACTGCATAAGCATGTGGGGTAGGGTATATTGTGGTGGCCATCTCTGGAAAATAAAATCTTCCAGAGTTGTTAAATGAATCAGTCAGATGGAAATACTCATTGTTTAAACAGACCTGTTTTTGAAAATATTTAGGTATTACCATTGATATCTAAGTACAATTGTCTAAACATTGGCACTGTCTCAGGGAGAGTATTGGTATATGTTAGCACTGTACTAGGGACTAGGGTTCTAAAGAGGAATAAGGCATTATCCTTGCCTTTAAGGATTGTATAATCTCTTAAAGTAAACATTTGCAATTATATGTGATAAATGCAACAACATATATATTAATATGTATATGAAAGGAAAACTGCCTCTAACTCTTAGTGAAACATAGATGCCTTCACACAGGACCTTTTTATGCTGGCTCCTAAAAAGTGTGGTCATAAAAAAGGAGGGGAAGGGATTATTTATAGTAGTGAAAACAGGATACTTCATAAGCTATATTTCTAATGAGGACACCAAATTTAAGGCTATTGGAAATAGATGATCTTGTACTCAGTTTATTCTGGTTGCATCTTAAGTTTAATTTCTCATGTAATATATCTGAATAGGTCATAATTGACTTAGTGACACTTTAATATTTCACAAAAGAGAATGACACACTACAAATCAGGAATTAGTACATAATAGGAAATGTTATGAATGTAATACCTCTAAATACCTCACATTTCCACAAGACACTAGAGTATTGGTTTCCAAACCATTATTTACCAACAAATATGCATTGAATCAATGAGTAAATAGCCATTTGTCATTGTTCTCAAATAGCACTCTCAAGCATAATATGTTCCTTTTTTTTAATGTTTATTTTTTTGAGAGAGAGAGAAGAGCGCAAGGGGGGAGAGGCAGAGAGAGGAAGACAGAATCTGAAGCAGTCTCCAGGCTCCAAGCTGTCAGCACAGAGCCCAACTAGGGGCTCAAACCCACGAGTTGTGAGATAGTGACCTGAGCCGAAGCCAGATGCTTAATTGACTGAGCCATCCAGGCGTCCCACTGTGTTCCTTAATTACTCTTAAAACAAACTTAAGTCATGTCTATGTGAGATCAAAGAAGATGTTTTTGTATAAAAAATAATACCAAATCATTTTTCATCTATGCATTTTTAGCATAAATGAGGTCAGTTTATGCACGTAATTCTGAGACATTTTCACTTATAAATTGATGGGGATATTTCCCATGTCCGTTCATATAGTTCCACCTCATTCTTTTTAACCTACCTAATAGGGTGTTTTAGGATGTATGTGCCATAATCTAACCATTCCCTGCTTATGGACATTAAAATGTTTCTAGTGTTTCACTACAAACAATGGTATCTCTGGATGATGGACTGTGGATTGTTTTGACTTTGCTGTATTTTCTAAAATTTCATTTGTAAGTAACATGAAAAGTATAATTTGGTTTTTAAAAAGATACCAATGCATCAGATGAATAAGATAGCCAGGGATAGGTTACTTATTATGTAAGTAGGTTGTTCACACTTGGTTTTAATTCTGCTCCCCATTTCATTTCAAAATTGTTTGTTTCTAAGGGGAGTCTTCCAGAAAAAAGCCTTCTGATTGGCTTTTTATTCACCCTACTTTTACTCCAGCTAGGCAAACAGTATAGGAGTGAGGGAAACATTTTGGGTAAACAGTTGAGAACAGGTTGGAAATAGGATCCTTATTTGGACAACTTAAAACAAAATTTTTTTTAATGTTTAATTTTGAGAGAGAGAGAGAGAGAGAGAGAGAGAGCGAGCATGAGCAGGGGAAGGGCAGAGAGAGAGGGAGACACAGAATTCAAAGCAGGCTCCAGGCTCTGAGCTGTCAGCACAGAGCTCGACACAGGGCTCGGACTCACAACCATGAGATCCTGACTTGAGCCAAAGTTGGATGCCCAACTGACTGAGCCACCCAGGTGCCCCATATTTGGACTTTTAAAGAAATAACCTTCTTGCATGTGGATTTCTCTGTTGAAGATCTTGGATTGTTTTCTTGTTTCAAAGTGTACTCCTTGTTAGAACTTAGGACAGTGATTACCCTGGGATGGAGACAGAATAATTGTTAGGAGTCCCTGGGGATGACAGGCTTCTGGGTGCTGGTAATGTTGTTTCTTAAAAGGGGTGCAAGTTTCACACAGGTGTGCTTACTTTGTGAAAATTCGTGAAGCTCTATACCATTTTTGCCTTTGCTTTTCTATATTATGTTATTCTTTAAGTCCAAGTTTAAAAAATAAAGGGCCCTGGAGTGAAAGATGATGAAATCAAAGAAATCAATGAAATAAAGGGATGAAGCAAGAGGACTTGTAATTTGAGTAGTTTCAGGATAAAATGTTATCTGTATATCATTCACGATAATAAGTAAAGGTAGCCAATGACAAAATTTCCACCGTATCAATAATTTTTTTGCTTTTCATAGAAAATTTAACAATATTGCAGGCCTTGGCTATTACTTGTTTGTCTTACTCCTAAAGTGGTTACTGTGCTAGTTAATCTTTCCCAGGTGAATCCCTCCACCTCTGGACTTGGCCCCCCAAACCCACCAACACCTTAACTACATCAATTAATCATGCTCGGTCTTGGCCTTTGCACTAGTGCCTTACCTTCAACCTGTAAAAATATTCAAATCTCTTCCAATCCTGGAGAAGATCTCCCAACAACCAGGCTTCTTTCCCATTGTTTGCTCTCGTCCCTTGTCATTTCCTCCCCTGCTTGCCGTCTTCATTTCCTCTGTTTTTAACTATCTGTTAACTCCATGCAACTAAATGTTGTTATGTTGGTCTGATGCATTAATATATTATACTATAATTATGTATTGCCCACCCCCACACTATCACACTAACAGCAGTGAAGAGACCATCCTACTTGTTCATCACCATATTAGCAGAACCAAGTACAGTATCTTCCTTTCTGAACACTGCATTCGTTGTTACCACCAGGAAACTCTTGAATAAATGACCCCCCTAGTGCCATGATATAAGAGCACATTCCACCTCCTTCCTCACTCCACCATTGCCCCTCCTTTGGGATCTAGATCTCTTTTGACTCAGGCTTTCTTAGAGTTGGTTACTCCTGTAAGCTCTGGGGTCTATCCTGCCCACCACCATATTCTCAATAAATGGCCAAGTGCCTAACTCATGGCAGAGGCTTCATAGGTCTTCCACTAATAAATGAAATGAAGGAATAAGTGAATGAATGAAAAAGAAGTGTGGAAGGTGAATCTGAAGTGGATTGGCAACATTTTTGGAGCTGGTACATAGATAAGACATTTCCAGTTTTCATTCTTTGCTGTACCCTAAACCAGAGCAATATTTTTCAAACTACTCATTAAGATCAATTAGTAAGTTGTGAAATCAACTTTGTGAGTCACAATTGACATTTTAAAATTAATTAGAATTGGATAGAACAAATAGAGGAACTAATAGAACTAATAGAGGAACAGAATAAGATGGAATGGAACACAAAATAAAATATCAGTAAATTGCAGGTGGTGAAGGAAGGAAATATTTCATATTTCTCCGTTGTACATATACATGTAAATGCCTGTTGTAGATTGCAATTTAAAATATTTTTTATGAATGTCAGGGTCAAAAACCGGAAAGCTACTGCCTTAGTAGTCCGTGCAAGATAGAGTTAATGGAACTTCAAAAGGTGGACAGCCATGAGAGAAATTAGGTTATCATAAAGATCAGCAAAGTTTGAGCTGCTTATTTCTTTATTATTTTGTGTTATCTTTTGGTATTTTTGGCAGCACAAAGTCTTTTAAACAAGTTAATCTTCAACTCAAAGGCACAGTTCACTTCAAAATGTCCAGAAAAACTTCTTGAAACAGGAGATAGAGAAATCAACTATCTGTATAGAATATATTAATGTACCAGTGGCACAAACAACACACTCTACAGGGCTCAGAGTGAAGATAGCATGCACGACTTTTTTTCTTTGCCAAGAAAATAGTTTCAGTGTCTTTCAGATACTTATATGTCATTTAACATAGTTTAGGAATATTTTTCCTTGATTCTCAATTCTCTAAAAATGTTCTCAGGATCAGGTCTGCCTTTACGTTTTAATTCATCAGCAGTTTCTTAATGAAATCTCATTTTCCTTTCATTTAATATATCTAATTTCTTTGCTATCCTTCCAATCAGATTGAGCTGGCGACCTTCACTGTGGCCCGTTCACTTTGACTTTCTCTGACCATGTTACTCTGTAGTTCCTCTGGACACCCGTGTCTGACAGGAGGCAATTCTCAGAGCCCAAGACAGAGATAAGGGGTCATGCGGAGGCTTCCATCATCACATGGAATGTGGTGTTGAGAAAGCAGGTCGGGATGGCATGCTTGCCCGCAGAGACAGGGCTGGGTTAGCACTACCTGCATCACATGGACTGAGAATCGGAGGAAGGATGACATCAGAGATCTTGAAAGACAAAAGACTGAACAAAACAAACAAATGTATCCCCCTAGGAGGTCTCCCAGCTTCCAGGCTTCATTGCACACCAAGCGGCTCTCTAGGCTGCTGAGTGTCGAATGCATGAATGAACTAACTGTACTGAGGTGGAAGGCTCAGTGCTCGCATGTTCTGTTTATTAAAAACATTTTCTTTTGAGATCTCCTACATCCAGATTGCTAAATGCAAGAAAGAAAACCTGAAGCAGTCAGACACAGAACCAGACCAGACTGGTAACTCTGAACACTTTCCTTTCAGGTACATAAGAGGGCAGTTTTTTGCTGTTTTCTCAAAACCTATTGTAATCGTAAAGCGAAGACAATGAAGGAACATTGACTTCAGGTGTGGTGAGATTTCTGTCATTGGAATTATTTGATATAGGCCATGTGATTATTGTCTGAGATGTGAGGGAAGGAACGCCAGTACTGGGGGTGGAGGGGGTTGGTGAACCCACAGCTCTGAGGCCATTTTATCTCCTCGAACATGTCTCTAGAAGTTCTCCCAAATCACACAAACAAGCAAAAGGTGTTCCAACTCCCTGGCATCATCCAGGGCCTGAGTCATCTGTAAAGGCCTGAAGCCACTCAGGGAGCTCTCTGACAGCCACTGATTTTTACAGATGGATAAAATGACAGGGAACCAGACAGCAATTTTTTTGCCTTTACTATTTTCTGTTGTGCTTTTAGAGACCTATACAAGAAAAAGATTGAACACTATAAGCTTTGTATGTGAAAGCCCTATAAATATACTTC
The DNA here is from genome assembly GCF_018350195.1 of Panthera tigris. Lineage (NCBI taxonomy): Eukaryota > Metazoa > Chordata > Mammalia > Carnivora > Felidae > Panthera > Panthera tigris. The sequence goes on along the minus strand of NC_056676.1, from coordinate 29,237,050 downwards.
AGGGAGGGGGAAAAGGGGAGTTGTTTAATAGGCACAGAGTTTCAGATTTGCAAGAGAAGGAAGTTCTGGAGATCTGTTTCACAACAATACGAGTATATTTAATACTACTGAACCAAATACTTAAGAATGATTAAGATGGTAAATTTTATGTTGTCTTTTTTTACCATAGTAAACCTATGTTTCATCATGTGTGTTTCTTTTCTTTTTTTCCTCTTTTTCTTTTTTTTTTTTTTTAGTGTGAGAGAGATAGAGAGCTTGAGAGAGCTTCAGCAGTAGAGGGAGAGGGAGAATCTTAAGCAGATTCTACGCCCAGCATGGAGCCTGACATGGGGCTCAATCTCATGACTCTGGGATCATGACCTGAGTCGAAATCAGGAGTCAGACATTTAACTGACTGAGCCACACAAGTGCCCCTCATCATGTGTGTTTCTTAAAATACTATTTAAGTAGGAAAATTAGATAAATGATCTCTTCATTATTCTGCAGTAGCCCTAGACTCAACAAGGGATTACAAATCAAGTCAGGTATTTCAAAGTTATATGCCATGTGGTTGTCATCCAAAAAATAATAGTTATAAGAACCTGGGCCCACATGAGCTTTTATGGTCTTATCCAAGCTGCTGCCTGGGTGCAAAATATTATTAGTCACCTTACCCAGTAAACACTCAAAGCAGGATGTAGCCCATGGGCTAGGATATAATTTTCATGAGTGCCTACTCAATGGTAATAATGAAGAGCTATGAGCCAGGAAAGGAACTTGGTAAATTTTATATGTAAAGAGATGTGGCACAGTTAGTGATAATTTCATGGTCTCTTGTGTCACTCAGAATAGATTAAAGGAGATTAATGTAAATTAGGACCTTTTCCCAGTTCTCTAGGTTAATGTGCACCATGACACTTGGGAAGTGTCACAACATGTGACTTGATAAGATGATATACGTAGAAAACATCCAGTCCAGAGCCAGACACATAGCAGAAGTTTTTGTCCCTTCTATTTTGTAATTACCCAGAACAGTGTTTGGCATATTGTAGATACTCAATACGTATTTATTAAATAAGTGGATAATGGGAATGTAAATTAGTGCAGCCACTATGGAAAATAGTATGGAGGTTCCTCAAAAAATTAAAAATAGATATTTCTATTTCTGGATATTTATTCAAAGAAAATGAAGACACTAATTTGAAAAGATATATTTACCCCTACGCTCATTACAGCATTATTTGCAGTAACCAAGACATGGAAGCAGCCCAAGTGTCCGTCAGTAGATGAGTGGATAAAGATGTGGTGTAGATACACAATGGAATATTACTCAGCCATAAAAAGCAATGAAATCTAGGGGCGTCTGGGTGGCTCAGTCAGTTTAAGTGTCTGACTTTGGCTCAGGTCATGATCTCATGGTTTGTGGGTTGGAGCCCCACATCGGCCTTTGTACTGACAGCTCAGAACCTGGAGCCTGCTGCAGATTCTGTGTCTCCCTCTCTCTCTGCCCCTCCCCTGCTCGCACTCTGTCTCTGTCTCTCAAAAATGAATAAACATAAACAAATTTTTTTTACAAGAATGAAATCTTACCATTCACAATAACATGATGGACCTAGAGAGTGTTATGCTAACTGAAATAAGTCAGGCAGAGAAAAACAGATACCATATGATTTCACTTATATGTAGAATCTAAAAAAAAAAAAAAAAAAAAACGACCCAAAAACAAAAAAACAACGAAACAGAAACAGACTATAAATACAAAGAACAAACTGGTGGTTGCCAGACGAGAGAAGGGGTTGGGGATGCATGAAATAGAAGAGGATTAAGAGGTACAAACTTATAAAAATCACAGGGATGAAAAGTAAAGCATAGGGAATAAAGTCAATAATACTGTAATAACTTTGGTGACAAATGGTAACTGCAGTTTTTATGGTGAGCATTTTGTATTACATATAATTGTCAAATCACTTTGCTGTACACCTGAAACCTAAAATATAGTAATATATGTCAGCTATACTTCAATTAAAACATTGGGTGGCTCAGTCAGTTAAGCATCCAACTCTAGATTTTGGCTTGGGTCATGATCTCACAGTTTGTGAGTTCGAGTCCCACATAGGGTACTGCTTTGCCAGTGTGGAGTGTGCTTGGGATTCTCTCTCTCTCTCTCTCTCTCTCTCTCTCTCTCTCTCTCTCTATTTCTCTAAGTAAATAAACTATAAAATATGTTTAAAAATTTTTTTTAAAAAGTAACTTTTAGAGAAAAAGTGAAAAAAAAAGTAAGGGTTCAGTAATGTTAGCTAACACTGTGTTAGATTTCCAACACAAAAGAGAAAATGCTCTCCATGGAAGATGTGACAAGGCTGAGGAAACTGGAAAAATTGCAGCTCAACCTATTATGCAGAGGGAAACTAGTTAAAAATCCAGACGAAACCAAAAAAGAGTGAAACTTATGAAAGATAATAAAAAAGGAGGCAGCTTTTGGAAACCTGAGAACATGAAAACAGGTGGTCTGACAAACAAAAAACCAGAGAAATACTAAAATACACAAACCCTATCACCAAACTTTAAAAACAATCTAGCTTTGTTCCAAGTTAGAGGCAGGATGAAGCCCATGAGAGCAAACAGACCAGATATTATATTCACATGGACTATATTTCTTAATTACATACAGGATTAGCACACTAACCTAGATTTCTGCTCTCCACCCTCCCTCATAACACGCAGAGAGGGGACCAAGGAAGGACACTGATGGGCCAAGTCCTGAGTTGGAGGGATAAAAAGTAATATTCTGGGGAACCAAACACCAGAGTTACCATGATGCATTGCAGAAAGAAGTAGAGCTGTGGTGAGATTTTTTTTCAAGTAAAGTGTTTTTTTTTTTTTAATTAAAATGTAATGCATACAGAAAAGTACACGCATTTTAAGTATAGAGTTTGATGAATGTTTACAAAGTGAAAACACCCATATAACTATCACCAAGATCAAGAAATGAAACATAGTATTTGAATTTTTAAAAAGTTTTCTTAGGTCTTGACTGGCTTCATTTGAGATCCTTTTAGGCCAGTTTTCTAAATATGCTCACTCAATACATAAATATCTCCAAATGGTAATTTGGATTGTATTTGGAAATATAATCACAGTGCTTGTATTCAAAGAGTTAATACGGTCTTCTAAATCATAAATACAGAAACCTCTTGGTTTCACCTTGAGCAGAAGAGGAGGGCCGTAGAACTAGAGCATGTCTGTGGAATCAGAAAACAACACAAAACAAAACAAAATTTTATAATGGCCAACTCCTACCTGCAAACCCATAGATCTCATTTAGGGGACTGTAAGTCTCAATTATAAAACCAGATAAAGAACCCACTGGAGCTTTAAGGAGATTGACATTTTAGCTAGTTTCTCCACAAAGTGTCACAAGTATGCACATAAGCTATACAATAGGCACTTTCTGAATTACATTTTATCTCTCATGGGAAGTTAATAAGAGACTAAGAAATCATTTAAGATTACTTAGAGTAATATGAGATTAATCTCTAGGAACTGTCTTTCCCACAGTTCATGGGTTCCTCTGCAGTTCATAAACATGAAGCACAGTTTCAATGGTAACTGAATCTGTTGAAAAGGAAAGTTAAATTTGAACATGATAAATTCAGATATCAAGCCTTGTAATGGAGAAGAGAATGTGATAGTAAAATCATTATTTAACTCGTTGGGACTGAAAACAAGGTGAAAGCGTACTGAACTTGGATCCTCTGACATGGAATTCTTCTAAATAAATCACCAAGTAATCTTACAGTTTGGGGATTTGCTTAGTTTAAGAGAAATATTGAAAGGAACATACATGGCTATTTTAATCATTTTGAGTTGGGGAAGGGCTTTCTATATAAGACACCAAAGGCAAACACCATAAAGAGAATAAAAATGTGAAAATGTTAAAAAAATGTTAAAAAAAGTTTTTTATATTATATTATATTAAAAATCTTTATATTAAATATTTATATTTAATATTATATTTTATATTAAAAATCTATACAGCAAAAAGGTAAGATAACAGAAAAATAAAACAATGTGTAAAAGGGTTTTTTTTTGATGTTTATTCATTGAGACAGAGAGGGACAGAGTGCAAGCAGGGGAGAGGCAGAGAGAGGGAGACACAGAATCTGAAGCAGGCTCCAGGCTCTGAGCTGTCAGGACAGAGACTGACATGGGGCTCCAACTCAAGAACTGCAGAACTGCAAGATCATGACCTGAGCCTAAATCAGATGCTCAACAGACTGAACCACCCAGGTGCCCCTGTGGGATTTTTTTTTTTAATGTAATTAATTTGTTGGGCTTAATTCATTCTATGCCTCTGACTGTGCTGGCCAATTTGTAATCTGTTTTGGGTGGGATATGGATCTTGCAGAAACAGGCTTTTGTAATTACATCAAAATAACTTCTAACAAAGTTTTTATTGAATACCAAGAATTATACTTAATTGGGGTGGCAGGTAAATTACAAGGATGCAGGTTAGCACTGCTCAAGAGCACTCAGAGCCTTTGAAAGACTCTCAAATCTAGGTTTAAATTCCAATCCTATACGGGGCGCCTGGGTGGCTCAGTCGGTTAAGCGTCCGACTTCGGCTCAGGTCACGATCTCACGGTCCGTGGGTTCGAGCCCCGCGTCGGGCTCTGGGCTGACGGCTCAGAGCCTGGAGCCTGCTTCTGATTCTGTGTCTCCCTCTCTCTCTGCCCCTCCCCCGTTCATGCTCTGTCTCTCTCTGTCTCAAAAATAAATAAACGTTAAAAATTCCAATCCTATACTTGCTAGCTGGCAGTTTATTACCTTTATGAACCACAGTTTTTTAATATATGAAATGGACCTAAATACCTACCATACAAAGTTTAAATGATGATGATTAAATGACATAGTGTATATTAGGCTTTTGAGAGAGTACTTGGCAAGCAAAACATTTCTGAATATGTGGCCACTATTAATGCTCAATATTCCTTTGTGGCAGTCATTTAAGAAAAAAAACAGCAATACTTAAGGAGGACAGATTATAAAAAAGAAGCATGTATAATGAAGTTTGAGGAGTTTCCACAGGACAACACTAAGGTAAGGTCTTTGTCTTCAATAACAAGTCAATTTTGTCTCAGTAAAGTTATAAAAGCAATGGGAAAAATTTATAAGTAAAGAAAGAAATGGAATTTATAAAATCTACTAGTGCATTCCATGAACATGTTTGGTTTCTGAAAAAGTGAAGTCATTGTGATTCTAGACCTGAAATGAAGGTGTTCACCCTGCCTCTAAATTTTACGGTTTTAGGATTTGGATGGAAATGTGACATTCTTTAGGGATCCTCTGTACCATCAAAAGAACATTTTCCTATAAGGTTTGCATCTAACTGAAGGAAACTTACATGTGACACTGATATACTTCATGGCAGAAGATGAAATATTTGAAGGGAAGCATTCAACTAGAGAAGGAGTCAGCAAGCTCCGGCCCAAATCCGACCTGCCAGTCATTTTTGAATGACTGGCAAACTAAGAAGAGGGAGAATGGTTTTATATTTTTAAATGGTGGGAAAAAATTTTTCATGGCATGTGAAAATTACATGAAATCAAATTTCGGTGTGCCTAAGTAAAATTTTTTTTTTAAACATTTATTTTTGAGACAGAGAGAGACAGAGCATGAACAGGGGAGGGGCAGAGAGAGAGAGAGAGGGAGACACAGAATTGGAAGCAGGCTCCAGGCTCTGAGCCGTCAGCCCAGAGCCCGATGCGGGGCTCGAACTCATGGACCACGAGATCGTGACCTGAGCTGAAGTCGGACGCTCAACCGACTGAGCCACCCAGGCGCCCCGTGCCTAAGTAAAATTTTAAAGGAACACAGCCACATCCACTTGCTTAAGTAGTGTCTGTGTCTGTATTCCCAGTACCGTGGCAGAGTTGACCAGTTCTGATAGACACCATATGGCCCACAAAGCCAAAAATATTTACTACCTGACCCTTTTCTAGAAAAAGTTTGCTGACTGTTGGGCTTGACATAAGCTTAGCTGGATAGTAATATAGATGGCTATTTTAATAATTTTGAACTGGAGAAGGTCTTTCTAAACACACAAATATAGTGCAGTTGTTAAAATGATGAAGTAGACCCATACTGTTCGTTAACGTAAAAAGATGTTACGATGTGATTAAATGGGAAAAAAAGTGCAGATTATAGAACAGAGCATATAATATGATTACATTGTTTAAAATATAAAAATAGGGGCGCCTGAGTGGCTCAGTCGGTTAAGCGTCTGACTTCGGCTCAGGTCATGCATGATCTCGCGGTCTGTGGGTTCGAGCCCCGTGTCGGGCTCTGTGCTGACAGCTCAGAGCCTGGAGCCTGTTTCAGATTCTGTGTCTCCCTCTTTCTCTGACCCTCACCTGTTCATGCTCTCTGTCTCAAAAATAAACAAATGTTAAAAAAAAAATTAAAATATGAAAATAGATCAAACAATTGCTCGATCGACGAATTGATAGATTGTGAAAGGGTGATAATCAATGTATTTTGCCACCAGTTGGCATGGACACCAAATCACCAGAATAGCTGCTGTTTGTAAATAACTGATATGCTTATTTATCACTGTACATCCCTGAAAACCAGTCCTGGAAACAGATATATATGCATAAACATTATTTGGAAGAATATACAATAAATGCTAACAATGACTGTTTCTGGGTGGTGAGATTATGGGTAATTTTTCATGTCTTTAATTTATTCATGCTTTTCTGTATTTCATGTCTTTTTTTTTTTTTTTTTTTTTAAACAGCACCATTATCCTTACAGTCGGGGGAAAAAAAGCTATGTCTGTTTGGAAAATGCAATAAAGCAACCAACTTATCAAATAGCATAATTTCCAAAAACTGTGAAATGGAAATGATGTTTCCTAAAATAATAAGAAATGCCTTGATTTATATTTATCATATAGTTTTCTTTGTTTCTTTTTAACGTTTATTTACTTTGAGGGTGAGGAGGGGCAGAGAGAGAGGAAGAGAATCCCAAGCAGACTCCCTGCTGTCAATGTAGATCCCCATGCAGGGCTCGATCCCACAAACCATGAGATCATGACCTGAGCCAAAATCAAGAGTTGGACGCTTAACTTACTGAGCCATCTAGGCAACCCTCATTTAATATTCTGATTAAAATAAATGTTCATTGAAGAAAATTTGGAAAATACAGTACAGGGTAAAAAATAATAAATTATCCCAAAAGTTGACATTTTTGTGTATTTATTTAGGTTTCATTTTTTTATCTTAATTTTTATATTAATTTATATCCCGATACCATCTCGTCTTAATATTGAGAGAAGATAATACACTAAATTATCAAACGTTCTTTGAAAATATTAACGGGTACCTAATATGATAACCTACCATAGTTTATTTATCCCTACATGATTGGAAATGTTATTTTTCTTTTTATAATTTTATTTTTCAGTAATTTCTAAACCCAATGTGGGGCTCAAACTCACAATCCCAAGATCAAGAATTGCATGCTCTACTGACTGAGCCAGCCAGGCGCCCCTATTTTCTTTCTTATAAATAACACTTTGAAAAATATCCTTATATAAAAATCACCTCTCCTGTGGTACAGTTTTCTAGAAGTGCATTTGGGGGGGGATACACATTTTTTAATAACTCTTGAAACCAAAATTTTTACCAAATTGCTTTCCAGAGAGCCTCTTCTAGGAGTCCCGAAAATTTCAATTAACCTCATACTTGCCAATTTAGAACATTACAGTTTTTAAAAATAATGGCATCCGTAGAAAAAACATTGAAAACTAGTTGAATTACTTTTGTATATTTGCCAGGTAAATGGTATTTTGATGGCAAGTGCTATTATGGTAGCACTATCTTGATGACAGTTGTACAATAAATCATGGACCTGAAATTTTATTGAAAGGTTTAAAAAAAAATTTTAACAATAGGTTTTTAAGGAAGAACTTTATCTGTAACTCTTATTTCTGTAGATTTTTCTTTTCCAAAAAAGTGATGGCCTTCTCTTAATCCACCACATGGGACTACTCTGATCTTACAGTATTTTAATTTCAGTTGTTAGTGATAAAGAACTTTTAGCATTTATATTAGACCTAGATCATAATCATTCTACTAAATCATCAAGGGAAAAAAACAAACAAACAAACGATGTTCTATTTATAGCATGATATTTGCCATTGATATGTATGTTTGTAAATTAACATTCAAAAGGACTTTTTTAGTTCTGTGAAGTATTTTTCATGCACTTAGTATGTGGTATCATCAGAAACCTGCAGTGGCACGGTTGTTTACTTAAAAAGTAAATACCAAAACTTAATGTTTAGGCTTAGATGCTTTAATGAAATCACTTAGAACTATCAAGTGGAGCAAGCTTTTGAAACACACATAACGAAACCTTTCTCACCAAACCTTAAGTGCTACCAAACACCATTTAATATAATCCCGATACCATCTCATCTTAATTTATATTACATTTCTAGAATCTTATCTAGCATCACATAGTTCTTCAGTGGGCATTTCTATCTCTACTTCATGTGTGCTACCAATCCTAATTAGTATTCTTTCATATAACTGAATCACTGGCTTTGGTTGACTTTTTCGGGAGGCCCTGATCAGCTACCAACAGGACAACTTACAATTGGCTGTTCTATTTTCTCATTTGACAAAAGCAAAAACCTGGAGAAAAGAGGCATGTGGACCATACACTGCAACCATAGAACTTTGCAACACCTTCACCAGTAGAAGGTGGTTCTTTCAACTCTCTTCAAAGAAATTCACTAGATAGCACTAAGTGTCATTGGACTTAGTACGATTCGTTACCCTTAACACTGGTCAGCGATTTCTAATTTTACAAATTGGAAAGAGAATGCATAAGAAATAGCTCTTAGAAACTTTTTATTTGTATAGAGAACATTTAAGACGTATATTCAAACATTTTTATGAACAAGGATTTAATGGGTTCCATGATATTGGCCATATGAAGATCATTCCAATATACTAATGTGTTTGCTGAATGAATGTTAAATAATTTCACTAAAGGAATTTCCATCCATTTAAGAAAATCTGGATTTCAATACCTGTTTACAACAACAAAAAAGTGACTTAAGATTTCTTCATGTATTGAAAGTAATAAATCACTTGCCACTAAGTCTCCATACATACTGTATTGAAAAAATTGGTTGAAGCCGACAGGGAATTTCAGAAAGTTCCTAAATATAGGCTTGGGCCTTTTTGACCCTGTCTTGAGCACAGGAACTACTATGAGTCATTTAAAAAGTCTTGCACATAACAGGAAAAACTTTAATTGCACCCAGCTTTCCCTGGTAAGAATGGGCACAGCACAGGAACTCTGGTTACCTCCTGGCTTGAGCAAGGGAAAATCCGCTAGGGGTTGGGTGTGTATGTGTGTGCACGCTCCTTTTTTAAATGTTTGGGCATTCGCCCAGTCCTGTGGCTATGGCATTCCTGGGTAGGGCATGCTGGTAGTGGAAATAGTGAAGGTCATTCAAACCACTAAATTCTCTACAATATGGAAACTGGCAGACCTACCCCAAGCATAAGTTCTCCACCCTCTCTGTCCACCTCCACCCCACATCTAAAACATTAGGTCTCAGAATATTAATTACGTTAGGTCTTTATTCTAGTAGGCACTCAAAGGGAAGCTTAAAAATCCCAACTATTGTAATTATGAGGATTGTATAGTGTTTATAATGATCAACTTAGATTACAAATATATAAATACAGAAACAAAAATCCTCTTTTAGAAGCTGGTGAGAATGAGGAAGATATAGTGAGGGATTTATTCATAGAATAGCTTCATCATGAAAAATTACATCTGGATCAAAGATAATTTGTTTTTTGACTACCAATATTCAAACTGCAACTGGCAACACTTTTAGACTTGGGGGAGACCTCCTAATCACAAGTGTGAGGTCACAGATATCTCACCTTAAAGCGGGGAGAAGTAAATAAGTCTTATCTTGAATGCCAACACCAAAGGATCAGGAGTGACTGCCCCATAGCACCTCATGGAGGATTCTAAGGCTATGTTGGTGATCTGTGAGAAATAGTTTTTAGCCGTTGGCTCTGTCTCCCTCAAATGTGGGAGAGTGGGGTGGTGGCACACTGACCTTGTATCTACCATTCCTGACTTAAACTAAGGCCATTAATCAGCACACCAAGATTGAGTCCAAAGTCTGTCACCTAGTAGCCATAACCCCTTGGGCTAATTCCCTTAAGCCTCAGTTTCCTCATTTGTAAAATAAGGATAATAAAAATGCTTCATCTTACAAGTTTTTAAAGGATTAATGCATGAAAGAAAATATTTAAAGCAGGGTCTGGCATATAAGCACTCTATAAATAAAAGCTACTATTAACTATGATCGTCCATTAATACTTTAAGTTGGCAGTTAAAAATTTTTTAAAAAACACTAGGCCATGAAAGCCTAAGGAATAAGACAAAAGTGAAGCTGTTGTAGAGGTTTGGCTGAAGGCCCAGGGCCCCACCTACTCTGCACCAGCTAACCCCATACCCAGAGAGGCATCTTCAAAGAACCCCTACAATCCTACAGCACAGTTTGAAAAATCCCTGAAGAAGGTTATTTAGAAGTGAAAACAATGCTCCTCTTTTGAGGTTTGCGCTGCATTTGTTAGCCAGTTAGGCTTAAATAAGAAAGGTCATAGTCAGGGCAAAATGGTCAAATTTATGGTACAGAGAAATACGTTATGAAGAAACTTCCTGGAAGTTAGGTACTGGAAATCAGGCAGTAAATTTAGATGGTTACCATTATAATAAAAAAAATTTTTAATTGACACTATTTTTGCAAATAAAATAGGATTAAAATTCCCTTCAGGTTAGCTTGGGCATGAAGTGGATCCTTAGCTTTGTATTTATATCTAAAACAAAGATGGATGTAGTTGAAAGAATTAGCCAAAGATCAGATAAAAGTAAACAAGGAGGTGCTAAAGTAGGGAACTCAAAGAGATGAAGGTAAACAATGTGTGAATACCTGTCAAGCATGAATGCAGAAAGGGAAAATAAAATGTTTAAACAATGCATTCCTTTAAAATTTCACATAATTTTACTAGATTATTTAAAAATGAATATTGTTACTAGCAATTATCCTACAAAGTATATTTTCTCTTTAAGGATGGATTTATTTATTTAAAAAAATTTTTTTTAAATGTTTATTTACTTTTTAAAGAGACAGAGTGCAAGCAGGGGAGGGGCAGAGAGAGAGGGAGATGGAATCCGAAGCAGGTTCCAGGCTCTGAGCTGTCAGCACAGAGCCCTATGCGGGGCCCCAAATCACCAACCACGAGATCATGACCTGAGCTGAAGTCAGACGCTTAACCCAGGTGCCCCAAGGTTGGATTTTAAAATAGAAATGCCTTGGCGTGTTTGAGGAGTTTCTGCTAATTAGTCACTGTAGAATACGACAGCATGTATGGTAATTTTGATCACTGTTTACTAAAGAGAAAACAAAGGGTCTCTAATAGAGCTAAAGAAATATACATGATCTGAATAATAATAATGATCCCATATACCAAATGAACACATTAAAGAAAAACATTCTTTAATTACCAAATTTACCTGTTCAAACATGTAAAATTCATGACACTCCATAGTTTATTCTGAAAGCTTTCTAAATCACATCTACAAATCATGAAAACTTTTTCTCGCGGAATCCTCTTTGCAATGGAGTATACCTCATGAGGCTTATGGAAATCCTTTCTCCAATGTCCATGAATGAGAGCCACATAAATGAGTTATAGCTTTACTTTTTACAAGCATTGGAAAACTTTCAACTCTGAAACTAAAGGGATTAAATATATACCATATTCTGATTACTAATCCCACAATGAAAATATTCTAAACATACTTAAATTATTACAATGGAATTCAATTATATAGTACATTAATCTTCAGTTTCAGTTGCTTAAGATTTTACTTTACTGTCATGCTTAAGTTTGGCTTCTGTGTACCTGTGGCTAAAAAAAAAATACTAACAGTCTGTTTTTTTAAGATATACAAAATACAGGGGTGACACAGTTAAGTGTCCAACTTTAGCTCAGGTCATGATCTCATGGTTTGGGAGTTTGAGCCTTGCATCAGACTCTGTGCTGTCAATGCAGAACCTGCTTTGGATCCTGTCTGTCTCTCTCTCTCAAAAAAAAAGATATACAAAATGCAATTGTCTCATTAATCATCTCCAACAATGACTGTTAATAAAGGTGCTAATATAAGAAAAAAGATTCTATTAAAAAGGACATTAATGACAGTATGATATATCAGGAAAATTCTCAAGTCAGATTTTTCAAGTCAATTCCTTTATAATATGCTGAAAACACTTTTACAGTGGCAAGCAAGCTAATTCAAATTTATTTTCTGCTTGCAGAAAATATTACATCTGTATCATTTATGCCTGGTTTCCCAAAAATGGCAGTTCTGAGGTCTAGAATCACAATAATATTATAGAGAAACTGCTTACGTTAAACCAAAGTTTTAACAAATTGGCATGATGTCAGTGAGTGATAAATGCTTAGAAGAGTAAAAACATCCCCTTTTTCTTTCATATCCATAAATGGCTGAAAATGGCAGTGACATTCATCACCTACACAGGCAAAATGTCCTAGGATTCTTAGGTATCTCCTATTCCTGGGTTTTTGCTGAGACAAAGATGAAGGATAGGATGGTAACTCTCAACAGCATGTGATAAAATTTACAGAATGTGTTTTTGGTAACTATTTTTATGGAATTTCCTGATTCCTATTTTTAACGTTCAAGCATTGAGAAAACATTATGCTAAGGAGCATGTGGTAATTTTCAAGACTTATGGGTACCCAATAAGGACAATATTCCCATTTTTCCATCTTAGTGACATAAATGCACTAGGACAGTAACCATAGTCTTTTTCAAAATAAGTATAAAAATAAAAGCAGCCATAATTAGAAATCTGCCCTGCTGCTTAAGGAGAGGAATAGTTTGGGCCTGCGGGACCTAAAGATTTATAAGAATTTAATAAAAATGAAATATTTCTCACTTAAGAATATGATCTAAAATGCAATCCAAGGAAATAACTCTCATCTTCCTTGTAATACATTTTAAGGGAGTTGAATCACTAAATTTATACATGTTAAAATTATACTGCATTTAAAAATCAGTTGATTGTGAAATTCTTGAGAGCCTAGGATTAAGCAACATTTAAATTTTTATATCAAGCTGCAAACTTAATCTTATCTTGGGAGAATCATGTTTAATCTTATGTTAAGTGTTCTACACCAGTGCCAGTAAATTAATATTCTACTTTCTAAGAAATATTTCTGGATGCTTTTCTTTAAAACATCTTTTTGGGCATTGGTTTTTTTATATTAAATATTTAATTCTTAGCCTTAAGAGGGAAACATTAAATGGGAAAAGGATGAACAACATGGGTTTCTGATGTTATACAGGAATGAAACCATACAGTACTGTTTTCTAGCAATGGAAAAATCTAAGTTCCTAAGCACTCTTAAAATATAGTATACTCCCCCACTTCCAATTTCCACTGTTACATAGACTGTTACATGGAAGGATGAGTTTCTGTGCGGCATTAAGAGATGGAAGAAGTGGGTTTCAATTCGGCTCAGTTCAGAGAATAGAAAAGCATCTCAAGCTAATATGAACTGCAATATGAGGTGATGAGCTGGAGAGGAGTATTTATGGAATGAAATCAATCAGAGGCTGGGTAAACAAGTGTAATTGTGTCTAAGGTTCTTTCAGTTCAAAGATTCTATTGGTCTATCTAGTTAACAGAGGTATATACATGTTGATATGATAGCCAGCTAGACACCACCTCATCAAATAGCGTTAACATGGTTGGATGCATTAAATGTCTCTGGAAAACCAAGATTATAGTTTTTCTAATGGTGACTTTGCTATGTACTATCAGCTCATGGTGAGACCCCATACAGTGAAATGTCAGCGTAAAGACTCTTTCAAGAGAAATGAAAGAACTGTGACCCAAATTAGGATCATGATTGAAAATCCTTGGTTTCCAACAACAATGCGTGGTGTCATTTAAACTAATTATTTGTAAACTCGAAAGAGAGGTCAGTGAGGAGAGTCACCCAGGCTTGTCATTGTGATCATATGGGACTGAAGAACGCCCAAGTGAAAGAAGATGGGGAGAGTGCCCGGCACAGAATTAAGGGAATACCAATACTTATGGGGTCAAGAGGAGATCTGTATGAAGGAAATTAGTCATTAACAGAATCAAATGCTGCAGAGGTGAGGATCTAGCAACTAGTCATTAGCGGCCTTTATGAAAATAGTTTCGTTCAAATATTTAACTTGCAATCCAGATTGCAGTGCACGGAATAGTGCAACCCCTGCTGAATTCTATGGCTATGTTCTTCTCAGACTTTCTACATATGTCCTTTCTGAATAGATTTCATGCTCCTGAAGGGACAGTATTTTTAATTTTTTTTAATGTTTATTTTTTAGAGACAGAACACGAGTGGGGGAGGGGCACAAAAAGAGGGAGACACAGAATCCCAAGCAGGTTCCAGGCTCTGAGCTATAGCAGACCCCGATATGGGGCTCAAGCCCACAAACTGAGACTGTGACCTGAGCCGAAGCCGGACACTCAATTGACTGAGCCACCCAGGTGCCCCCTGAAGGGGGAGTGTATCTTATTAGAAGAGCAACAGAACTTTTTCTAAATTCGTTAGAATCAAACCTCTGTTCTAATTTTAGCCTTAATAAGAAAAAACTCGTAGAACTATTTTAGATGTTGAAACTGCGTTTTAAATGGAAGTTCTGACTATGAAGAATTATAATCAGTACTTGGTTCATCTGACATGTATTTAGTAATAGCCTACTATTGCAAGAGACTGAGAAACACAAGACCACAAGGGCCTCAGTAGGGCTTACAATGGGGAATTCGTAGGTTTGAAACAATGGCAGATTTCTGGTTCAATTTGGTAGTCTTTAGTCTTCTGATTCAGTGTGAGTCTTTAGTCTTGGGAATATTTCCTAAGGGATTTGATGGAAAGTATTTTTCAGTTCAGATACTTTGGCTCATTTACTCACAAGCTTAGCATTTTCAACCTATATCCAAGATGACTGACAAGTCTAATTTAATCATAATCTTTTATGAATGCAGATGTTAATGAAAGACTCCCAAATAGTTTACATTCTCAAGGCTGTGGAAAATAAACGTCATAGTACTTTGTACATAGTATGTTCAAGTACATAACTTGATTAAGGCTGAGGCTGATGTAAAAACAATCTTTTAATATGGGATAAAGTGGCAATGAAAGGGCCTAGATTAAAAAGTGTATGTTTTGGGGCGCCTGGGTGGCTAAGTCAATTAAGCATCCGACTTCGGCTCAGGTCATGATCTCACAGTTTGTGGGTTTGAGCCCCATGTCGGGCTCTGTGCTGACAGCTCGGAGCCAGGAGCCTGCTTCGGATTCTGTGTGTGTGTCTCTCTCTGCCCCTCCCTACTTGTGCTCTGTCTCTCAAAAATAAATAAATGAAAAAGAATTTTTAAAAAAAATAAAAAGTATATACCTTAATCAGCCAGTAAGTCTCCTCTCTTAAAACTCTGAATGTATTTCTGAGTTGGATGTATTCTTGTTCCTATTAAGGTCTTACTGTCTAATCAGAGCAAAAATGGTAAGGTTTTTATCCTTCTCAGCTAAAATGGTGCCACCAGGACATTAAATCTTGTTGCTACTCCAGGTCTGCAATTCTGAAAAGAAAATAATTCATTGCTATTTAGAAGGCACATGATTCTTCAGTGTATGTATTGCAAGGACAAAGAAGAGAGAGAGAAGATAGATGTGGAGAATTTATAGATCAGGGGTCAGCAAACTGCGCCCTAATTTTGTTAAGTAAAGCTTTATCAGAACACAGCCACACTATTCATTTACATGTGGTCTATGGCTGCTTTCATGATACAACAGCAAAGCTGACTAGTTGGACTGAACACCTTATGGCCCACAAGGCCAAAAATACTTACTATCTGGCCATATACAGAAAAAGCTTGCGGGCTCCTACAATTTAGAATCCTGGCCAAAAAAACTGTAAAATACATAAGCGCACACGTGACAGAAGCTTGGAATTTTGAACACTGATCAGATATTTGATACTGAGATTAATTTTAGTGACATTTAAATATACTATGCTAAAAACAGAGCACATCAAAATTGAATAAGGATATTTCCTTAAGAATAACTTGGAGTGGAAGGAAGTATAGAAGCTTGCAGTTTCATCCTTTGAGAAAAGGTGATGTTCTTTCCCTACGCCAAAAATAAGTGGACTGAACATTAACCCTAAGTGTGTGCAAGTGTACTGAGCTGCTTTACTGGAAGGGAAAACTCCTCTAGGTCAAAGACTTCATCATCCCCTCCTTTCCCCAAATAGGAGGTAGACCGTTAAGGTCTCAGTTTCATAAATGGACCTCAGTACATAAATGGACCTTCTGAAGAAGAGCTTGTCTAATCCTATAGACTTGTCCAGTATAGTTCTTGTCCTATAGAACTAGGAGACACCTAAAGAGTAACCATTCCTATCCCAGAAAAAGATAAATAGCTGACATAAACATTTTTGTTTACCACTTAAGACAAAAATGTTAAAGTTCATTCAAAAATTATACAGGAAACATCTTTTTTTCTGCAGTAACCTTAAGATATATTTTCAAGGAGAAAGTTTTCTTTCTCCTTATTATGAAAGGAGACAATACAAAGTGCCATGTATGCATTTTCTGGGGTGCCCGGGTGGCTCAGTGGGTTAAACGTCTAACTTCAGCTCAGGTCATGATCTCACGGTTCAAGAGTTTGAGCCTTGCGTCGAGCTCTGTGCTGACAGCTCAGAGCCTGGGGGCTGCTTCGGATTCTGTGTCTCCCTCTCTTTCTGCCCTCTCCCGCTCAGTCTCTCTCTCAAAAATAATAAACATTTTTAAAAAAAGTGCCATGTATGCATTTTCTTAACTTAATCTGCTCCATTTTATATATTTAGTTATCCTACCTATTCACAACTCCCAATCGTTCCTGCTTTTTAAAACCACTGATGTGAAGGGACTTTTTGTTCCCTGCTTAATTTTGAATCTTTTCCCTTTGCAAATGGCTTGTAGTAGAATAATTGAGAACAGAATATAGTGTGATCTCATCCATCACAGGTAACCATTTTCTCACAAATGGGTATTTAATATATATCTATATAACTAAAGAAGAGTCCATAGGCTAAAATGGGAGCTCACATTTTTGAGTATAGTATAAGTCACCAGTAGCAACAAAGAAAGAAGGGCCAGAAAACAGACTGGATGCCAGTAAGTCACCTACCTTCAGAAGACCCACATAAGGGCAGAAGTTTAGAATGAATGACTCCAAAAAACTGCCAGAAATCTAATGTAGGATTCTAATAAACATCTTTAGACCTATGAAGTAACAAAATCCTAAAAGAAGGTAAATTTAAGACTACCAATAAAAGAAAATCCACATCAACATATATAAAGCTGTTGTTCAAATCTCCCTTGCCACAGGTGAGGATAATTCCTTGGACTAGAGCTCTTGGACATGGATTCCGTTCCTAGAACTGCGATTCTTTGGAATGAGTTAATTATTTGATCTAATCCTTTAGGTGGCAATTACTTTAAAAATTAGCATAGTAAAACCTACTTTGGAGAATTACCCATGTGTCCATGAAAATGCAACATCCCAGTTTAGGAATCTAGGTCTTACCATAATCCAAGTGGATGGCTCATGAACAGGGGAGAGGGTGACAAAACTACTAATCTCCATCTTCCACATGAACACAATCTTTCATATGGCAAAATATAAATGCCTACACAACATGTCTCTTTACAAATATAAAACTCATCATCAGCAACAAAAGCATTAGATCTAAATGATCTTTATTGATGCATTGCTGCACTCTACATCAAAGTATAAACTCTAATAGGGTTTTTCACATCTTCCTCACATACACAGAATATTAGATACTTTAAGATGTTAGTGGGGGCTATACCAGTCATTTTAAAACAAATATTTTACAGCAAATGGCTAATACTTAATCTTGTCACTAACTATTCCAAGTTATATGGATGGTGTAGGTTAAAAAAAAAATCAAAAGGCTATGTGCACTGAGATTTCTATCATGATACCTGCTATAAGTTGGGTTTGGTTATTATGTCTTCAGATAGTGGTCACCTATGGGGGTATTGTGGGAAAGGATCCAAAGGAATCCCACACATCCTGTGCTTGGCAACACAAACTACTTGTAAACGAAATTAGCTTATTAACTATATGCCATTAGATAGTAGCAAGCAAATTCCTAAAAAATTTGCTGACGGTCTTTTAATCACTTAGTAAATAATTTTGAACTCAGAATGCGTGCCAGAAATTACATTTAAGTTCACTTTGTAGTCTCTAATTTCAGTTTTCCCAAATCCTGGATCCCAAAACTGACTGCAAAGTCATTGTTGTAACCTCTCTGGGAATCAGTTATCAGTCTGTCAAAATTTCTTTCAACCTAGGGGATCCTGGTGGCTCAATCGGCTGAGTGCCCAACTTTGGCTCAGGTCATGATCTCACAGTGTGGAGTTCGAACTGCTGCTGTAAGTACAGAACCTCCTGCTTCAGACCCTCTGTCCCCCTCTCTCTTTGCCCCTCCCCTGCTTGTGTGCTCTCTCTAAAAAATAAACATTAAAAAAATTTCCTTCAACCTAAAAACTTATACAATTGGGGTACCTGGGTGGCTCAGTTGGTTAAGTGTCCGACTCTTGATTTCAGCTCAGGTCATAATCTCAGTTTGTCGGTTTGAGCCTTGCATTGAGCTTTGCACACTGATCATGCAGAGCCTGCTTGGGATTGTCTCCCTCTCCCTCTGCCCTTCCCAGCTCACAGTGTTTCACTCTCAAAACAAACTTTTTAAAAAATTCTACAATTATCTTGAAACATTTTGTGTCGCTGAGTGACTGTTCAGACATGTGCTAAGAAATGATTGCCTCCTGTGTATCTTTCACTAATATTCTAAAACATACCAAATTATGCCTGGAAGATTAATAATTACTTATTGCCAAACTTTGGTTGGGTTGGAAAAAAGAAATATCTGGCTGGCAATCAGAAAGTATCAATAGCATGTAAAGGCACCATGCAGTAATACAGCCTATTTTTTAATTCCTATAATTAACTGAATAGATTTCTTGTGGTTCATTTTTTATTTCCTTTAGTTCAAAATTGAGAAAAAGTTACAACACAGACGAAGACCTGAAGGACCTTTAATTTTCTCATCTAACCAAGGACCCAGTAATTTAATTTCCTATACTACCTTCCAAACATTGGTCTGTGATGATGTGCAAAGTGAAAAAGAAAAAAGCTCAAATAGCAATTTTTTCCATAAAGCTAAACCAATCGCTCTTAATTTCCACTGTATCCTTTTTGGTGTCATGAGATACTTACACATAATCTTATCGATGTTCTTGCTAAACCAGATAAAAAACTGGTTAACTACAATGGTCCAAAAATTTTTAAGCGAAAAACAAAACACCTTTGGATAGAAATGTTTGGTCAATTATTACCTTAGCCAAACGGCTTATCAGGTAATCTTCCACTTTCTCTAGAATATCTCCAGCAATAGGACATCTGGTTTCTTTCTGAAGCAATTACATTTCATCTTTGGATAATTACTAAAAGCTGCTTTTTAATCTGGAGTCAAATAGTCCCAGTCTTAACCTCTTGGAACCATACAGAATATATGTAATTATTCTGCCACATGACGGCTTTTATAAGTTTAAGACACTAGGCTTTTACACGTTACATGGCCACCCTTCTCCAAACAAAACTTTCATTTCTTTAGTAAAGTCTGTATCTGGTCACTCTATGATTTCCTTTGTTCTATTACTAACACCACAACCACAAATACCTAAAAAAATAATAATAAAACAAGTATGTTTTCTCTATATTATTAAAGTTACAGACACCCAAAACATAGATTTACTTGTAATTCATTAGTCTACTAATACGCAGTAAATATGGGATGTAGTTTACCTTTGCTTTTCAATCCACTTCCCAAATTATGCACACGTGTAAATTAGAGGGGAAATATTTTAATGTTTTCTAAAACCTGTAAAGAATCCCAAAAGTAATAAAGATTAAAAGATAGATGAAATGCTGATTACAAATCACTGCTATCTATTAATTAAAGCAGCTCTCCAAGCATTACGAGGAGGTAGTTTGAGTCATTTATGCACTTCATATAAAAACATACAAACCAAAAAACCCTATTATGTAATTCAAACGTGTAAACCTTAAGTACAAAGATATCTGAATTATACATAAGTCAAAGTTAACAAAGGTGCTCCCCTACCCCAAATAGTCCAAATTAATACACTTTCAAAGAAATCTGAATTAAATGTCAGAGTCAACAAAATTCACAAAGCCAGAAGCAAGTTTAGTGCTCACAAGTTTATATTTTTAGGTTTGATAAAGATTCTTGTGTATTTTCTAAATACACAGACAAAACAGTTTTGGAAGTTTACATACATGTCTTAGGACACTTATACTAGGTAGGTAAATTACATTTAAAAAATTGGTCTTCGTAAAAGATCTTCCCCAAGAGCTTTTACAAACAGCAGGCAGAAGAAAGCGTTCTTTTATGTTTACAGTGTTTAAAATGCTGATTCTCCCATTTCATAATGGCCTCAACCATCCCTCTCCTCAACCCAAAATTTTGTTCTCAATAGCCAGTGTACTCCAAATTAAGTACCCAATGTCATAAAATTCAGGGCCAGAAAACATCTTTTAAAGTGTGCTTATCCCTAACACATTTTAAACTATCTAAGAACTGTTCAACTTCATTTGAAAGCAGGGATACAGCAGGAAAAAACTTGCCATTTTAAATCCTAAAGTGACTAAGAAAAAACACCTGTTAGTTCTAAGCACATATATTATGTACCATAGTTAAGTTTAAGGATCTGGGTGACTGAACGGCACAAAAACTGGGGTTCGCATCTAGTTCTTCACTTTAAGACCATCCTTTTAAAAATAAAAATGCCACAGCCAATTAATAGCATGTGCTATACTGAGGTCAGGTGTCTTATTTATAGTCAGGTGACAAAACTGCTGTATTAGGAGGAAAAGACTGATAAGGATATTTGAGGGGGAGGAAAGATTAGACACTCAAATTCCTAACGTATGATGTTTTATGGGGAGAACATGTCTCCATACACAAACTGCTTTTAAAGCACTGAAATTCTACAAAAGTTTAATGAGGCAGTTAATAGAGCCCCCTAAAAAGAACATGGGCTTCAGAATCAGATCTGGTCAAAACCCAGCTCTACCACTTAGTAGCTGTGTCACATCGGGCAAGTTATGTTATGCAAATTTCTTGGAGCCTTTTCTCTTCCATAAAATGGAGACAATAGCACCCACCTTAGGGAATTAGACAAAATAATGTAAAGCGCAAGGGCACATGTAGGCACTAAAACAATGGTAGCTTTTGAATCATTATCCAGAAAAATAAACTCTTCTATGTTGACAAAATCTTTAAAATATACATAAAGCTTACCGAAGTTTTTAAATTTATTTTTTAGAACTCCTCTTCCATCACACTTTGCCCCGTATTATACTCCTCCAGTCATCTTCAGGCTTTTTACAACTGTACTGTATGAATATAAATTTCCCAACCCTGATCCTTTCATTTTCTATTTTCTCCCCCTTTCCTCTTGGTTCACATCTATTATTAAACTAAGATGTATTAGGCTCCTATTATGCACCAGACATTGTTCTAAGCGCTTTACATGAATTAACTCATTCATTTCTCTCTTCTCCAGCAGGATGGCTCTACCAAAACCAGCTAGTGTTTCCCTTCCCCCCGCAAATTTCAAAGCTATTCATTAGTGTTCAGCTTCCCCTTCCTACAGTTTTTTTAAGCTCTTAATTGCTAGGGTGCTAAAATTTAGCAAAACATCTAGTGAATATGAATAATGAGGGCCAATAACAACAATGCAGGGACCATATGGAAGTAACTGTCTCTGAGAATTCTAAGAAATAATACATGATCTTGATTTATATGAGAGGGTCTGTTACTAGAGCAAATAGGAAAGAAAGTTTATATTCTTCCTCTTCATTAAAATTACAAGCTCTAAAATATGCTTCTCATTTAAAATATAAGTTACAAGAGAAAAATTCAGCAAATGTATAACACATAATTCTGCCAGGGCTCCACAGACAAAATTATGAGTATTTCATTGTCACCTTGAGACCAATCATAAGTTCTTATTATCTATCAACTTCCTGAAATTGTACTGTAAGTCAGAAAAAGAATATACTTTAAAAAAAAAAAAAAAAGTCCAGTAGTATACCTTAGTACTAAAACTATTTTTAAAAAAAGACCTAGAAGGGAAAAGGCAGTCCCTCGAGATCATGAAACAAAATAAGTTAGGCAGTCAGCAAGTAGAAAAATCTGTCAGTTCTGTTTCTGGTAAAATGTTTACTTTAAAGAAGAAATTTTTATATAGGCTGAGGCTAATATATTCAAGAGTATAAACATTATTCCTTTGGATTACCTTTCTAAAAACAAACTTTTAAAGTATCATATTTCAGTTGACTAAAAATATAGCCAAATCTGTCACAACACAACATAAAAAGTAATGGACAATTATAGAATATTTTAAATTAACAGTAACAAGCCATCTACATCAAACCTTGTTTCCAACTAAAACCAAAACAAAAGCACAACAATCCCGTAGTGTACCAAGTGTGTATTTCAATTTACTGTATGCAATCTAACAAAAATTTGGTCATAATTTACCAGATATACATAAATGATTTAAGTAGTAAAAGAAAATTCAGTTTAAAGAGAGTAAGTTCATATCTTGAGGAAAAGTAAAAGTACATTAAGAATGTAAAGCCAAGTCCAGTTTCTATGCAATAAGTGAACTGTAGTCTAATAAAGCAGATTTAGGTGATTTTCAGATATATATCTTTTCTCTTTAATATATATTTATATATAGACAGATCTACCAATTGTAAACTATGGTTTATTTTAAAGGAGGGGGATAATGGGATGAAAGAAATCTTTATACTATACTTACATATTCACAAAGCAGAACATTTTACGTTTAAAATACTTTTTCATTCATAGTATCTTTGCCCAACTAACGTCTACTTTGGACCCCACCAGAATTACATTATACTCATTTGTCTAGAACACTGAGAATAAGATGTACTCTTCAGTCTTAAACAAAAATCAAAACCAAACTATTCATGTCAGTTTTACAATTATGTAGAAACTACAATAAAGTTTAGATGACAAAAGATGTATCTAACCATGTAACTGTATTTTATATCTTTGATTTATCCAAGCAAAAACATCAATGTCTAACATTAAACCATTATAGTACTGAAGTCGGAGACAATGAGAAAGCTTGTCTCTTAAAAAACCTATCAGCTTTTCAACTTTGATCAGATGGAGCACCAAAAGGATTATGTCTGTCAAAGTATACTTTGCAATTTTTTCCACACAAATAGCATAATTTAGTGACCTGATATAAAATAGGAAAATATACTCAATTTCTATTTAAAAGAAAGCTGAAAATATGATATCCCTCAATCTTATATAATATACAATATGTTCCTGATAAATGTCATGCATGTTAATATTAATTATGTGAAATGCTGCTGTGAGTTTAACAATCAGCTAATTCATCTGTCATTAGGCTAAATAAATCTGACAATTTCAACTTAATACATCACCCCTTGTACCCTGAAGAATTTAGTTAACAGAATAATTGTAAAGCCTCTCAATATCTTATTTGTAAGATTTTTGCAGATTGTTGAATCATGGTGACTACCAGAAAGACTATATATGAAGATGTAGTAACTTTGAGGAATTGAAAAAATAATGATCTATCATAATTTCAAAACGTTCAATATCCCAGTAAGTATCAAACAAAAGAGAATGCACTTTTTGTGTTATTTTTAATGATAAAAAGGGCACAGGAATAAAAACCTGATATTTCACTTATATTGCATAACAAGCTAACCAAACTGGACATGGAGGTCAAATTAGGAAACAAATCATTTTCCTTATTGTTTCTATGACGACTTTTCTTTCGATTAGATTTCTGTCTTTTCATATAGGACTGAGGTATAGTACACTGGCAAAAATAAAAAGAGGCAAACCAGAATAGTGCCAAAGTAACAGATACCCAAAACCGAATACCATGTCAGAAAACGTCATGTCATATAGTAACCATTTATCGATTACAGCAGCAGGAGAAAGTTACTTCTAGATCATAATCATTTTAGTGGTATTTGTCAACTTCGCCATGTTAACTTTGCAACATCATTTCTTCATTTGTAAAGTAGTAAAATTCATGTCAAAAAGGAAAGGGGGAATGGAGGAAGTCAGTTAGTTCATTCCAATAAATTACCTCTCCAGTTCTTATAAACATGCCCATCAGCACAAAATTGAGAAATAATACCTAAGACTAGAAGAGACTTGGTTTAAGTTATGAAGCAAATTAAAATGGAAAAATACAGAAAGGTAGAACCCATGGGGTTGAAAAGGCCCCTCACTGAAAATCTGTATTAAAAAAAATAAAATTAATAAAAATAAAAATAGAAACAAAACTCTACTAGTACAAACTAGCCTGAGTGGTTTGATGGACAGAGTATTGGGTCAGCTGTCACTGTAGTCTTATAAATGGGTTTTCTTCATTCATGTTAAAGTGGCACATGAATGTAAGCTCTTTAAGGACACATACTATATATTCATAGGACCCAAATAGTTACTGTATATCCTATAAATAAAAAATATTTTTGATAACTGACTGAAGATGGGACTCCATGTAATCCAACCACAAGGTTGTTTGCTGTACAGTCCTGTGCAAATATAAAAAAAAAAATTTTTTTTTTGCTATAAGGCTTTTTGACCCTACAGTTTTCACAGCAACATAACTACCATCCAGCATGTACCATATTTTGCAAGCCTTCAAGTTCAACAATTCAAATTGTCGATTCATATTATGTCCAAATGCAGCATCCTTGAGGAGTATAGGTCAGTTAATCATCTAGAGACATACAAACATCTCCTGATTCATCCCATCGAGATGGATCATTCTGATCTTCTCCATCATCAACCAGCTCTTCGTCAGCTTCTCCTACTTCATTTTCCTCATATTCTTCATCCCGAGGGAAATCTGTATCCTGTCCCTGATCTACACCTTCTTGCCCTCCTGGTTGTGATTTATCTGCACAGTCTACACAAACACCATAGCGTCGAGATCCATGTCTTATTCCAACACTGGCTGCTAACATGAAGATCTTCTTACACACCATACATTTGTATTTTTTATCCTTTTTATGCACCTAATTGAAGGGGGGAAAAATCCAATATAAGGATAGTACAGACAATAATGCATTTGAACCACTCAAACCACCCATTCAACAATGAGTGAATATATACCTTGTTTTTCTGTATGAAGTTCAGTTCATAAATCACATTCTCTGTTTAAGGCAATTTATTTAATATCAACCTTCCCTAAATTTCAGGTAATAGTGTTAAAATATCTTAAACTTCCCTGACATAAATATAGTTTATCTCAAAGATCATTTATATTTAAAGTTACTTACCAGGGAATGTCTTTTCACATGTTCTCTGCGAGTAAACAGTTTTCCACAAATGTCA
The DNA here is from genome assembly GCF_018350195.1 of Panthera tigris. Lineage (NCBI taxonomy): Eukaryota > Metazoa > Chordata > Mammalia > Carnivora > Felidae > Panthera > Panthera tigris. Next base: position 29,211,367 of record NC_056676.1, on the reverse strand, counting down.
CAGCTAAATGATCTGACTCCCGTATGAATGAGCAAATGCCTTTTTAGTGTTCGTCTGTATTTGGCTACATAGCTACAATGAGGGCATTTTAACTTGTTCATGATTAGAGATGATTCACCTTTGAGAATAAAAACAAAACAAAACGAAACAAAAACACACACACACAAAAAGCAATTATATATTAAACAGAAAATTTGCTATCAAAACCTTGTCTCTATCCCTGAGAACAGGGATTATTATAGGGCTACCATACTATTCAATTTTTTTAAAACCCAGAATATGGAAGCTTTTAATTGTTAAAAATAATTTAAAAAATCTGTAGATGTTTAGATGACTAATACTTGCCATTTTCCCAAGTTTCTTGTTTTGGCCAAGATTCAGGCAATAATCCATACTTGAAATCGTTTGAAGCACCTGGTATCAATCCATACTTGAAATCATTTGAAGTACCTGGTAGCAATCCATACTTGAAATCACTTGAAGGGCCAGGCATCAGGCCATACTTGAAATCATGTGAAGTACCTAATACAATTGAAAAGTCATTCTGATACAATGGTGGTAATAAACACCTCTTATTAGAATTAAAAGAAAAAAATATTTATTTATATTTTATGAGCACTATGATAGAGAAGCTTAATATAAATAGCTAAATAAAAATGTCTACATTTTAGTCTAAAACTGACATGTCTGCATACTTTATTGCACTTTTTTCCATTATTTATTATCCTAATCATAAAACCCTGATTGGCAGGCATCTGAAATAGGAAAACTAAAATTTAAAACACAATTCAACCACAGGTAGAGAAAAATTTAGGGAAATAAATCTAAATACTATTTAATACTGCATGGAGGCCACAAGAAAAGTGCTCTTTTATACTGTATTTCAAACATTCAAAACAGCACTCTTAATTGTTACTCCTAATTATTATATCATTTGAGACTATCGCCCTGAAGCCCAGCTGTGGAATGGAATAGTGTCCTTATTGTCCCCAAAATAATCACAATCTTGTTTTTAAGACTAATCAGTATATGGGGCGCCTGGGTGGCTCGGTCGGTTAAGCGTCCGACTTCGGCTCAGGTCATGATCTCACGGTCCGTGGGTTCGAGCCCCGCGTCGGGCTCTGTGCTGACAGCTCAGAGCCTGGAGCCTGTTTCAGATTCTGTGTCTCCCTCTCTCTGTGACCCTCCCCCGTTCACGTTCTGTCTCTCTCTGTCTCAAAAATAAATAAATGTTAAAAAAAATTAAAAAAAAAAAAAAAAAAAAAAAAAAAAAAAGACTAATCAGTATAGAAAAACAGATGAAGAATAAATACAAGGAAATTACAAATTCAAGGTTCTCGCATTATTACACCCGTTTGTTGTTTCAGACACACTGGACAAGGTAACTGAATGCCCTCTTGGGAAGTTCATCAAAACCTCTCTAACTCCATCCTTAAATCCAGAAAGTAGAATTAGAATAGTCAATATCCCTTAAGGAATCTGTGCCAGAGGACCTTTAGACTAGCTAAGAGAAAAATTACCTCCTTTGGATATGATTCCTTTTTACTTCTTAAGATTTTATTTTTTTAAGTAATCTCTAAACCCAATGTGGTTGCTTGAATGAACTTACAACCCTGAGATCAAGAGTTGCATGCTCCACCGACTGAGCCAGCCAATCACCCCTGGACAAGATTCCTTCTTGAATTTGTATGTATTTCCCTAAATCCAGGAATCCTGTGGCAATGTAAACATATCCAGAATTCTCCATAGCTATTGCCACACTGATCCAATCAATCATCAACTCTTGCCTCTGGATTATTTTCAGTAGCCATCAGAGTTTGTATCCAGGCTCACAATGTTGCCCGCTTACAGTCTGCTCTCAACTCAGCAATTAGAGATTCTTTCAGAACTTTAATTCAGAGCCTGGCACTGCTCTGCTCAAAAGCCTGCAAGGACTACCCATATCTCATTCATAGTAAAAACCAAAGACTTCCAAAATCTTACATAGCCTTACCTACTCTAGCCCTTGCTTCTAACGACTCCCCCTGGTCAATCTGTTTCAGCCATACTGGCCTTTGTACTGTTCCTCCATGGGAAAATGGGTCCCTCTGCAAGACCTTTGCACTTCAACTCTTCTTTCCTCTGCCTGAACACTCCTTTCCAGGCTATATACTCACTCACTTGTGCAGTAATTAATTTTCCTCCCACAAAAACCATGGACTTTATATAAAACAATGCTTGTTAAAAAGGACTTCGTAAAAATTTATTTTCCTGTATCTACCTGCCAGATATACTACTTCTCTTAAAAATTAAAATAACTTGGGGTGCCCGGGTGGCTCAGTCGGTTAAGCATCCGACCTCAGCTCAGGTCATGATCTCATGGTTCAGGAGTTTGAGGCCTGCATCAGGCCCTGTGCTGACAGCTCAGAGCCTGGAACCTGCTTTGGATTCTGTGGTCTCCCTCTCTCTCTCTCTCTCTGCCTGTCCCCCATTCATGCTCTCCTTCTCTCTCTCTCTCTCTCAAAAATAAACATTTAAAAAAATTAAAATAACTTAATATTTCTTCTTCATTGAAAGTATCACTAACCAACAATGCAAAAGGTCTCTAAGGTGTTTAAAATTTCACTATAATCGGCGCACAGGGGAGGCTGAGTTGGTCGAGCCATCCAACTCTTGATTTCAGCTCAGGTCACGATCTCTCCTTTCTTGGGTTTGAGCCCCATTATCAGGCTCTACAATGACAGCACAAGCCTGCTTGGGACTCTCTGCCCCTCTGCCCCTCTCTCTCAAAATAAATAAACTTAAAAAAAAATTCATTTCTATTAATGTAAATTGTTTTATACTTGGAATACCTTTATACCTTTTTAATGTCAGTAAAGACTTCTGAATTGACAATTAGACAATTAAACTATAATGTACTTCTGTTCAAGGGTAAGTTTTCAGAATCCTAAAGTGAGACATCATGCGTGTACATGTGTGTGTGGGGGGGGGTGGAGACTGGGATGGGGGTGGTAGCCTGTGAACACAAATCTATCAATTTTCAGTTTTACACTTCTACATAAAGCCTGAGCTTTGACTTGTAGTTCTTGATGAAATCAGTACAAAAAAGCTGAGAGCAAGAACTTGCCTGTTTTACTCACCTTTGTATTGCTAATGTCCAAAGCATATACCCTTCAACTATTTATTGAATAAATGTATCTAGTGAATGCTAACACACACGTACTATTTTTTACTTCCTCAAAATACTTAAAAAAATTAAAACTTTTTAATACTCGAAATTCTGTATTTCTCTAGGTAATCTAAAGATCTAATAAACATCCAGGATAACAGACAAGAGACACCATATCTAGAATACAAAATTCAAATTAAGAAAACCTCAACCCAAACTTCTTTCACCTGTCCCAATTCTTTTAACAGTAGAAATTACTATTTATAGGAAGTATATGAGCAGTTTGACAAAGGTATTGCCTTTATAATTCAATACACTGGAAGATCATTAAGGTAATTAAAGATCTACTTCAAAACTGTGCTCACTGTTTAATAATATCCTTCAGGGTACATTTTTCCATAATGGCAAACTAAGAAGAAAGCAGTGTTTTTCTGAACTCAAATCCTAAGACAAAGGCTGATCTCAGTCATAAAAAGCACATGGATCAAAATGACCCCTAAGAGAAACGGCTTTAAACCAAGGGTTTACTTTTTTTGAAAAGATTATATGGACCATCCCCCATTGAAAATGTTTATGTGTAGAAATTCACTTCACCCCTCAATATAGCATGTATTTTCTAGAGCTTTTTCAAACATAACCACAGTACCTTTATCGCATCCAAGAAATTTAAAATTGCCCAACTACCATTTAACCCATACTACATATTCAAATTTCCAACTGTTCCCCAAATGCCCCTTTACTCATTTTAGAACCCTGATGTTATCAAGACTGATAATGCCTTTTGGTTGGTCTCCTGGAGTCTAGTGGTTCTTCTGCTGGTCTTTCATGGCATTAACATTTAAAAAACCCAGAGTAGCTAGATTTCTGTAGGCTTGTCTGATATCTCCCTCATGATCAGATTTGAGTTAAACATTTTGGCATAGGTGATGTTGTGCACCTGCTACTGCATTATGGCAAGAGGCAGGTTATTTCTGTTTTTTTTATTGTAAAGAAATCTTTTCTTTTTTGTAACTGAAATAATCTATGGGATAACATGAAGACCATGTGAATATGCTATTACAACAGTCTTTTGCCCAGTCATTATGGGATAAGCCCATCAACAGTGGCTTAACATCCATGGATGATCTTGAATTGTTTCCTGTGGGGTATTTTTCAATTCTATCATTCTGTATTTATTAGCTTGGCATTCTGTTAAGAAAGCTTTTCCCTCTCCTAATTTACTCAGACTCACATTATTCTCTGGAATATTCATGGATTCTTTGCCTTTACTTCTCCCAAAGTTCAAATGATAGAAATATTACTATTCAGAATTAACATTTTGTATTGCCATCACTAATCATACTATTATTTTATATCAAAGCTAATTAAAATACATTAACTAGCCATTTGGATAATTATCATTCTCATTCCATGTATATACTAGCAGGAAACCACCATCTCTATTAACTTAATTATTCTGATATTTAAGAATTCTAAAATCTCTAAATAAATGCCTCCCACAAAGAATAAGAAACACCCATCTATTTGTGTTCACCAGGCTTCCAAAGCATTATCGCAAACATAGCTACTCTCCTTTAAGGGAAGAAACTGAGGGGTGCCTGGCTGGGTGTGGAGCCTACTTAAAAATAAATAGATAAACTGATTAGACAGACAGATAGGAAAGAAACTGCAGTAGGTCCTTAAACATATACACAAACAATGCCAAATCTTTAAATCCTCTTAAACATACTCTTACTAATAAAATCCTACTGCACCTACCAGCATCACCTCCATCCTGATTGGAGCCGGCTTCAGCCAATAAATTTGTATTCACATTCCTATCACAATCTGGCCCTGAGAGTAGAGCACCATCCAGGTCTGAAAAGGAGATATTTTAATCAGTTATTTACAACCATACCATAGCCATCATCAAAACACCACTCCCTTCTTGGTATTGTTTCTTATGCAACACTAAATAGAAAAATATATGTAAGTATTAAATACCTGCTATATGCTTAATGCCATTAAGGTACAAAATCGTTAAGACATGGTTTTCAACCACAAGAACAAGTGCACACTCAACAGTGAGTACACTGTACTGAACATGAATAAGCTTTAGAGACAGGGTGAATTAGGCTACTGGCTATGTGAGCAAGTACCTCAGTTTCCTCATATGCTTCCAACTAGATCACAGATTTGATATATATAGGTAATGCAAGTCAAGTGTTAGAGTTTTGGTGTCTGGCATCCAATGACAGCTGCTACTGCTGCTAGTACCAAGTACTAGGTGTGTAAAACATGGTTTCTGTATTGATTCAGAAATGAAAAAGACCAATTAAAGCTAGAATAGTAAAGCAAGGCTTCAGAGAAGAGGTAATTCCTTAGAATTAACCTTGATACATGGAAAGGATGTGGAAAGGCAGCGTAAATGACATACTAATGATACCAATACTTTTGGTTCCAATCTGTTAATTTCTTTTAAATCTGTTCCATCCCTTCTGTTTCTCTACCACTGCCTTAATTCAGGCATCATCATTCTCTTGGATTAGTGAATTACTGAAACAGTTTCTTGGGTCTCCTTGCTTAAAAATATAATGCTCATAGTTCTATTCATTATCTTTTTTTAATGTTATTTTGAGGGAGACAGCATCCTAAGCAGGCTACACGTCCTCAGCACAGAGCCTGACCCAGGGCTGGAACTAACGAACCCATGAGATCATGACCTGAGTTGAAATCAAGGCATCCTCTTGGTACTTTAATTGGGCGCCTGGTTGGTTCAGTTGGTTAAGTGTCCGACTTCAGCTCAGGTCATACACAGTGCAGAGCTTGCTTCAGATCCTGTCTCCCTCTCTCTCTCTGCCCCTCCCCCGCTCGTGTGCACACGCACGCTCTCTCTCAAAAATAAACTTCAAAAAAACTTTTTTAATGTTTATTATTTTTGAGAGAGGGACAGAATGCAAGCAGGGGAGGGGCAGAGAGAAAGGGAGACAATATCCAAAGCAGGCTCCAGGCTTTGAGCTGTCAGTGCAGAGCCAGATGTGGGGCTCAAACTCACAAATTGCAAAATCATGACCTGAGCCAAAGTGAGATGCTCAGCTGAATGAGCCACCCAGGAGCCCCAAAAATAAACACTAAAAATGCCACTTTGGGCACTCCTGGATGGCTCAGTCAGCTGAGCATCTATCGGTTTCAGCTCAGGTCATGATCTCAGTTTTGTGGATTTGAGCCCCATGTAAAGTAGAACCTGCTTGGGATTCTCTCTCTTTTCATCTCTGCCCCTCTCCTGCTCATGCTGCCTCTATCTCTCTCAATAAACTTAAGAAAAATTGGGGACATCTGCGTGGCTTTGTCGGTTAAGCTTTCAACTTTGACTCACGTCATTCAGGTCATGATCTTGCGGTCCGTGAGTTCGAGCCCAGCATCAGGCTCCTTGCTGACAGCTCAGCGTCTGGAGCCTGCTTCAGATTCTGTGTCTCCTTCTCTCTCTGCCCCTCCCCCACTCATGCGGTCTCTCTCAAGAATAAACATTGAAAAATTTTTTTTTTATTTTTTAAATGCCACTTTTTATGGACAATCTGTCCTCTACTTCCAAGATTCATTTTTTTTTAACGGTTATTTATTTTTGAGACAGGGAGAGACAGAGCATGAACGGGGGAGGGGAAGAGAGAGAAGGAAACACAGAATCTGAAGCAGGCTCCAGGCTCTGAGCCATCAGGCCAGAGCCCGACACGGGGCTCGAACTCACGGACAACGAGATCGTGACCTGAGTTGAAGTCGGACGCTTAACTGACTGAGCCACCCAGGCGTCCCCCAAGATTCATTTTTGATAATACCACTCCATACTTACTGATCTAGCTTCCCAACACTCAAGATAAAAAAAATTTTTTAAATAACAAAGAGAGAAATCCTTCCTCTTTACATAAGCAGATACTTGATTCAAAAAAAAAAAAACAAAAAAACTCCATGGTGGGCAAATGAAACTGTGGTACACTTACACAATGGAATTCCACCCAGTAATGGTTCTAGTGCATAGTTATAAAACCTCAAATCACTGAATGGATCTGGCATTTATGGTCTGGTCTAAGAAGCCAGTAGGATTACGTATTTGCATAATGAAGGAGAGAAGAGTATATATTGATCCTCTCAAGCAGGTGCAGATAGGTCATATAGAGCCCTGCAGGTCATGGTCAGGATTCTGGCCTATAGTCTAAAAGCAAAAGAAGGATTTTAAACAAGGTGTTAATTTCATTTACCTTAAAAAAAAAATCCTGGTATTATATGAATTAATTAAAAGAGGGCAAAAAGGTGACTAGTTAGTAAACTATTTTAGAAATTCAGGTAAGAACTGATGGTGGCCTTGACTGACGAGAGCAACAAATGGGGGAAAGTAGAGAAGTAAGGAAACTTTGTGGAGGAAGAACCAATAGTGCTTGGTGACAGACTGAATATGGAAAAGGCAGGGTTTGAAGGTAATGAGGGAAATTTCCAGCCTATACTAAAGGCAGTTAGGAAACTCTGGTGGGTAGAGGACCAGTTTTGGAGGCTTACGTAGTTATGAAGATACTGAGTTTGACATACCTAAGAAAGAGGTAATTTAATAATAGGTTTGGAGTAGGAATAGGGGTTAAATGGGTAAACTCTAGATACTGCCTGGGACCAAATCTCATCTGTGCCACTTCCCAGCTGTGTGACAGTTGTGAAGCAGTTTATTTTGCTTTTCTAACATAGTGGTTCTCAAAGTATGGCTCCTAAATCAGCAGCATCAGCATTATCCGGGAACTTGCTAGAAATGTAATTTTCAGGACCTATCCCAAACCTACTGAATCAGGTTACTGTGGTGGTGGGGGCCCAGAAATCTGCATTTTAAAAAGCCCTCTAGGTGATTCTGATGCTTACTAGAGACTGAGAACTGTTCTATTATAAAAATGGGGAAATTATCAGGCAAAGAACTAAGTACTTTTCATTTATTATCTCAAAGGACCAAATTAGATAAATGAAAAGTACTTAGCTCTTTGGTAAATAGCAAACACTCAAACTTTTAATTTTTTTTAATTTAAGCTCCCAAGTGAAGAAATTTAGTACCAAAGGCTATACAGATTTGATGCTTCAACTGGTGATAAAAATGAGTTGTCAGAACGTATGTGGTAAATAAGACCACGGAAGTAAACAGAGGAGACCATTAGGAAAAAAATATGACCAATATGCTGAGGAATCCTAGCATTCAATAAACTTGAAAAGGATATAAAAGGACTTTAAGAAAGATTATTTAAAAAAAATCTTTTTAATGTTTATTTGTGTGTGTGTGTGTGTGAGAGAGAGAGAGAGAGAGAGAGAGAGAGAGAGAGAGAGGGGGGGGGAGGGAGGGAGAGGGGCAGAGAGAGAGGGAGACACAGAATCTGAAGCAGGCTCCATTCTGAGCTGTTAGCACAGAGCCTGCCTGACACGGGGCACCTGAGCCCAAGTCGGACGCTTAACTGACTAAGCCACCCAGGCGCCCGTGGAAAAAGAGTATTTCAAGAAATACTCCACCATGACAATGCTGAAATGCTGCCAAAACTTCAAGATTAAGGACTGAAATGTGCATTACTTTCATTCAATAAATACTGAGCACCTAGGACATCACTAGTGATCTTAGAGTAACACTGGTGTTATCAGTGGGGCAAGGAGAAAGAGCAAGAGTGGCCTGTGCTGTGGATGGAAAATGAAGAATTATGATATATAATACAATCTGAGAGATTTGGTTGCAAAAGGGAATAGTGAGAAATAGAGAAAGAGTTTATTTTTTTAAAGATGAAAGTAATAAGCATCTTTGAATGCTGAAATGAAGAGGTCACTAATTAAGAGAAAAGTTAAAAATATTGAGGAAATACTGCAAAGAGGAGTCTGGAATCCAGAAGCAAATGTTTGGGTACTTAAGAGAGAGAGAAAGGATAATCAACATATAGAGATAAATTTGAAGACAAGTACTTAAGGGCATTCATCTATTGGCTTTTATATTCTCCATAAGGTGGAATAGTAAAATAGGAAGTTATTGCCTACAGTAAATGTTGGCTGTCAGGAGAATGAACAAGTACTTCATATGCAGAGCAGGAAAAGGAAATAGACACAGACTCCTTTACCTGTTCCTTGAGAGAAGGGATATTGGTTAGGTTTTATTTTCCCAGCATTGTCATAATGAGTGACAAAATGCTTTTCAACAAGTGTTGTTAAATGTTGGTTTGAATATTCTGCCTTCTGCAACCTCTATTACTAGTTTAATTAATGGCATTTAAATGACAATTTCTCAGTTTTCTGGTGTACAGTAACATTAAAACATAACCAGTAACTGAAAATAATTAACTGAAATCTAGTGCCTTTGTTTTCCTATGAAAACCTGAATGTATTTCAATAGTAAATTTAAATTGTTATTCAAACAACTGTACTAGGTTTCCCCAATATCTTTTTTTTTTTTTTAAGTCACTATTCTGAAGAATATAGCCTGTTCAGAGGGCACTACAAAGTGGGTTTGTAAATACAGGCAGGGCGTTTCTATTTATGTAACATTCTATAGTGATTTGTTGAAGGCTTCCTCAGCTAGTTCTTAAAATAGACATTTCCTGTCTCCTACTCTACCTCTTAAGTATTAGAATTTAATTTGTGATCTTTACCCTAAGCTCAGAACACCTCAACCTGAAAGCTTAACAGATGGCAAATATATTCTGTGGACAATATTTCTTCTCAAAAACAAAATCATAACCATGCTACAAATATCAAATCTCTTTCAAAAGGTACTACTTAGTTCTTGATATCAAAAACAAATTCTCATGGGTGCCTGGATGGCTCAGGAGATTGTCTCTCTCCCTCTCTGCCCCTCCCCTATCACACTGTTTCTCTTTCAAAAATAAACATTAAAAACAAAACAAACAAGCAAACAAACACACACAAATTCTTAGAATAGGTAAGCTCTTCCAGGTTGACAATAAGCATGTTTAACTCAGGAATCAATACATCATGCTGGTACCTTATTCAAAAGCAGCCAAACTGCCTAGCAAACCATTTTTAATCAGTTGATGTGAATGGGATAGGAGGCACCTAACCATTCACTTCAAACAGAAATGAATTTTGTTTCACTAGCAAGCAAAAGCAGTAACTCTGGGTCATCGTTTTTCTCCAAAACTATAGGATTAAAGAATAAACTCTACTATATTTGGTTTTAGGACATTCGCCACCTTCCTACTGAAATCTTTTTCATTTAAACTTGGCAAAAAGGGCTAAGATATCTCTGCAAACAAAAGACCTTTTTTTTTAAAGAACTATTAAAACAGTTTCACAAGATAGCCATCTTTCTGAATTACAGCAGGTATAGGTACACTATGTATTATCATTCAAACGACTGAATGAATTTAAATGATTGAATTCAAATGGCTATAAGCTGCTTTTTCTCCAGTGAACAGGTAACTACAGACCTCTTCCCCCCCCACCCCCCACACAAACCAAACACCAGATTTTACGCATTCAAGTCTGTAAGTCCCTTTATGTATCTCATTTAAATTTTACTACAAATTTATGGAAGAATAGTAAAAATATTATCAGCTTTATGAGGAACCTAAGATAAGCTAGTGGCAGAGTGCTACATTTATTGCCTATATTACATTGCCTCCCGAGAATATGTAAGTTCCAAACCTATGGACTTGCTGCACACGAGGCCAAAAAAAAAAAAAAAAAAAAAAAAAAAACAATCTGCAATGCTAGAAACGAGTGAAGTACACCCATCTTTAACTTAGTTTCCTAGTGATACTTTATACTTTTTGCTAAATGAACAAAAATAAACTTTACACTCCATGCTAAATCAACATTTGCTTTACTAACTTTATTTAATAAAACCATTTCCAAAATCTTAAATGTACCTAGGTATCAGCTATTGTGGTTCTTTGTAAGTATTACATTTTTGTCTTTGAAGGCAATTTTCTCTTCAGGTTTATTTTTAAATAACTGACTAACCATGTTTTTGCATGTTTAAAAAGATGACATTTTAGTCATGGATTTTTAAAAAATCAGATTAACAGAAAATCAGATTAACAAGCAAAGAAAAGAGAATGAGATTAAAAAAAAAGAATGGTGTGGTGCCTGGGTGGTTCAGTTCCGTTTAAGTATCCAACTCAATTTCAGCTCAGGTCATGATCTTGCAGTTGTGAGATTAAGACTGAGCCCTGTGCGTGGGGCTCTGCACGGGCAGTGAGGAGCCTGCTTGGAATTCACGCTCTCCCTCTCTCTGCCCCTCTCCCCCCACACTCCTGCAAGTATTCTATCAAAATAAATAGTTAAAAAAATAAAAGTAAAATAAAGTAAAATCTTGGTCTCTACTCCCTCTTTAATTTATAACAATCACAACTTCATTTTTCTCACATAAAAAAGAGTGGCAATGTTTGCCCACTTCACAAAGTTCTGTGAAAAGTGACACCAGGGGGCGCCTGGGTGGCTCAGTTGTTTATAAGCATCCAACTTTGCCTCAGGTCGTGACCTCACAGTTCGAGTTTGAGCCCCACATCGGGCTCTGTGCTGACAGCTCAGAGCCTAGAGTCTGCTTCAGATTCTGTCTCCCTCTTTCTCTGCCCTTCCCCCACTCGCACTCTGTCTCTCTCAAAATAAACATTAAAAAAATTTTTTAATGAATAAAAGTGACACCAGTAAATGAAAATACTGAGTAAACTGTGAAGTGTAATATCAATCTGGTGTCATTAAGTGTGATTAATCTTGGGGCCTATTGTTATAGGTTTCTCTTGGACCACGGCAGGCAATGCTTCCAAACCATCTGGTAAAGGGAGTGGTACGGCACTTGCCTGTAAATGCTAAATAAACAAAACCAAGTTGGAAGGTTTCCCCAACAATTTTCTTCTGGGTCTCAAAATTCCAAACATGAAGCAGGTACAAACTTACTCAGACTTGTCTTAAGAGACAGATATTCTTGAAATCAATGAAATGATAGAGAACATCAGAAATCAAGATTTATTATTTTTTTTAATATTTATTTTTGAGAGAGAGACAGAAAGTATGAGGTGGACACAGGCAGAGAGAAGGAGACAGATTCTGAAGCAGGCTCCAGGCTCCAAGCTGTGAGCACAGAGCCCAATGCAGGGCTTGAATTCATGAACCGTGAGATCATGACCTGAGCCGAAGTCAGAAGCCTAACCGACTGAGTCACCCAGGTGCTCCAGAAATCAAGGTTTTGGAAGTCACTAACTCAACTGTACAAAAAACTCTTAAGAGACCCAGTAAGATATATTCCACTTTCATATAAATATATCAACATCAAGTTTCTCTTCTCTGAAGACAGTTTCAGAACTGTTTTTTTCATAAACAGGTACAATTTTTTTCTCTTGATTGTGATCAGGTTTTTTTCTGCTTTTCAGTGGAGAGTAGTCAGTTATAAATGTATCATATAAAATGCCCTTGACAATTCCTGTAGTAGGATAGAGACTCAACATATAGTAGTTTCCTTTCCCCCACTGACTCAAGTGACTGCCCCATCTTTACTTAGATTAAGTTCTACTGTTTTTTCTTTGCACTACTCAACTAGGGCTGTTATTTCTGCCCTCACTAGTCCTTAAAAGGTCTACCCAGATCACTCCCCACTCCAATCCATGAACACACGCCAAATGTTTTTTTTCCTAAAGGCTAATATAAACACACCTAATCTCTAGTTAAAAACCTCTCACTACCTCAGTCTATTTTTGAAACCGAATCGACAAACTTACCATGTAAAACAAAGAGAATTACAATCTGCTCTAACCTACCTACCCAACCTCATCTTCCCACTACACTCCTTCTATTCTTTTACCTATTTACCCTGATTTCTTGCCGTGTTGTAGTCACTGAACAACCTCCCCCTCCTCTGGCAAAGGCTTACACAAGACCCTGTTCTTACTATTGCCTTCTCCATGAAGCCTCCTCCAACTCTTCTGAGCAGTTAGGAACCTCCCATTGCATCTGCTCATCCTACTTATTTTAAACATTTGTTCCAATGCACTGGGTACGTTTCTACCCTACAGCGACCCTACTATGAACAAGTTCCAGGTAAGGTAATCCTCAATCTTGACATCAACGTCATCTGACAAGATACTTACTTTTTTGGGGACTTAAATAGAAATTTTATTATCAGGGGCACCTGAGTGGCTCAGTTAGTTAAGCAGCCCTCTTGATTTCAAGTCAGGTCATGATCTCACAAGATGGAGTACCACATCAGGCTCTATACTAACAGCCTGGAGCCTGCTTGGGATTCTCCCTCTGCCCCTCCCCTGCTTGCTCACTCTCTCAAAATAAACATTTTTAAAAAATTTACTAGTAAATTTCCTGTTATGATGTGGAAAGCTATTCTGGTATCCCAGAAAAATAATATTTGGTTATAAGATAACTTTTCTGGAGAGTAGATCTTTGAATGAAGATTTAAGACCTTCTGGTCACCCCAGAATAAATATTAAGACTATGTCAGAAACCAAAGTTTCAGTTTTATAGAACTCTCAGGGATTGACACTTAGACAATCTGATACTCTCAGGCAGAACTCACAAAAATGCCTTTGTAACTGATCTACAAGGCTTCTTCAGTACCTAGTCTGGCCACACAGATTCTATTTATTTAGGGTTTCTAACTTATTGGTAATAATCCTAACTACAGTCATCTCTTGGGACAAATACGGCAGACAGGGAGGGAAAGGAACACTAGGCAGATGAAAAGAAGGGGAAAAAAGATGGCAGAATATTCCTACCACCATACAGCTATCTACTATCATCCTTTTAAGATTAAACATTGGGAAGATTCTTATGGATTAGTGTATTTTATAATCCATTCACTACTGGTGGACATTTACTTTTTAAAATGATCATCAGGCCTTCAAACTATCATTTAACACCCAACTGTAACAGTTTCTGAAGAAAAGTGACTGGATATTATCACTTATAGATCATCCTTCATAACACATTCAACCAAAAGGATGCCTCAAAGTTAAAGAACATCTGGGACCCCCTAACAAAGAAAACTAATCTAGATCCATCAATCTATCTACTTACAGTAAGATGTAGAAGGCAGCAATTTTCAGATTTTATAAAAGTAATAACTACAATACTCCCAGTGGTGTCTAGGGGTAGCATCCTATAATCAGAACAGTATTTCTGCAAAGAAACATGAATATTCACATTTAAAGAAATGAGTAAAAGATATAAATAGCTGGTTTTGCTGCCAGCTAAGAATCAAGTTTTGTTGCCAAAATGATTAAGAAAAAGCTTTGGGTAGTTTTTACAGATTTCAAGATTTCAGAATTACAAAATTTTCCTTTCTTTCTTCCCATTAGAGACATTATGTGGGATACAATCAGAACCAGTTACAGTTAAGTGACAAAAGTTAGTCCAAAGCCCACATCTCCTTAAATAAAGCCAAGTTTCATGGTTTTTAAACATATTTAATAGTTTATAAATTTATATAGCATGGTCAAAACAGGACTCTCAAATGTGATGGCCAATTTTCAAAATTGTAAAAAGTTAATCATTTAGAAAGCAGTTTAAGATTCTGCAACATTTGGGGCACTTGCGTGGCTCAGTTGTTTGTCAGACTTCATCTCAGGTCATGATCTCATGGCTGGTGAATCTGAACCCCATATCAGGCTCTTCACTGTCAATGCAGAGCCTCCTTCACATCCTCTGTCCCTCCCTCTGCCTTTCCCTTGCATGCACGAGCTTGCATGTACACGCACGCACCCACAGGTGCATGTACACTCTCAACCTGTCTCAAAAATAAACATTAAAAAAGATTCTGAGGGCACCTGGGTGGCTCAGCTGGTTAAGCATCCAACTTCAGCTCAGGTCATGATCTCACCATTCGCAAGTTCAAGTCCCATGTTGGCCTCTGTGCTGACAGCTCAGAGCCTGAAGCCTGTTTCAGATTCAGTGTCTCCCTCTCTGTCCCTGCCCTGCCCCCTCTTGTGCTCTCTCTCTCAAAAATAAACATTAGAAAAAATTTTTTTAAAGTTTCTGCAACATCTGACTGAAGGTAATGCATATACCTATTATCGTCCAAAACATAGAAAAGCAGAAGTGCGGGTTAGTAGCAAACTCTGAAGAATTCAATATAAATAGAATAATTCATTAGTCCAAACATGACCCATTGGAGTATCTTAAAGATATTTAGCTTGAACATTCTGTTCTCCAAGTTGTCTTCTAAATACTCAAAAATTATTTGCTTTTTAACCAAAAGGCAAATATGCAAATTGAAATTTTAAAGCTAAAACTCTATTTGTAAAGGATTAATAGAAATTTACAAATGTTGTAAAGCTGTTTTCCCTGAGAAGTTCAGATGAGAGAAAGGAACGTTTAGATTATTTAAAAGAACTGTTAAATTCTTTGCTGAGGTAAAATCACCTTGCATCCTGTATACATTAAGAAAAAATCCAGGGCCACCTGGGTGTCTCAGTAGGTTTAGCGTCAGACTTTGGCTCAGGTGGCTTGCTACTGTCAGCGCAGAGCTCACAGATCCTGTCCCTCCCCGCCCCTTCCCTGCTGGCACTCTCTCAAAAATAAATAAAACATTTAAAAAAATCAATCATCTATACAGAATTGTAATCAGCTTTTATTAAAGATAAAAACCAGGTTATATAATCTACGGCTTCATTTACAGAGGAAATGGTTATTATGCTACATGGTATCAACTATATAAAACCCCAATGGAGAAATTCCTTTCAGAATTCAGTACCAGAAAAGTTTGTCATCCTCCAGAACTGGCATGTTTCCTCCTTTTGAGAGAGGCTTAGTATCTTAGAGCCAATTAAAAGCTTAATTAGGGCAACCATATTAACACCCTTGACTAGCACACTTAATTTCTTTACCGCTAAATTGTTTTGCTGATTTGTCAGTCATTTCAAAAAATGTTTGTACAAAATGTG
Source organism: Panthera tigris (assembly GCF_018350195.1). NCBI lineage: Eukaryota > Metazoa > Chordata > Mammalia > Carnivora > Felidae > Panthera > Panthera tigris. The sequence goes on along the minus strand of NC_056676.1, from coordinate 29,195,332 downwards.
GTATATATGCATGCATAAATTAAATGTGTATACAAGCAAAGCAGTATTTACAATGGGTGCAACCTGCTAGTGTGAATGAAATAACAGAAGAATCTAGATTCAGAAAACCATGTTCCTTATAGTCCCAGAGCATCAAAAGATCAAAAATAGGATTAACACTTGACTTGCTCTGTGAACACATTGTTAAATAATTTAGTTATTATTTTTACTCCTACAATTTAATTTCTAATCTTAGATTTTTATCTACTTCATTTGGCTGAAATTGGTTTTCTGGCTGTGTATCAGCAAGACAAGTATTTGAAATTTTTATATTAGCAGAGGAACTAACTCATTAATGACATCTTTTTTCCCTATTACCTAGAATTTAGTCTTTCCCAATAGTTTTAATTATCCCATAAACCTTAATAAAATAAAAATGACAGAAGTTTCTAACCTTTCCTGAGTTCTACTTTGTTATTTTAATTTTCTTCAAATGTTTATTTTTGAGAGAGAACACAAGTGGGGAAGGGGCAGAGAGACAGAGGGAGACACACAATCTGAAGCAGGCTCCAGGCTTTGAGCTGTCAGCACAGAGCTGATAGAGGACTCATGAACTGTGAGATAGATCATGACCTGAGCCCCAGTCAGATACTTAACTGACTAAGCCACACAGACACCCCTCCTGAGTTCTATTTTCAAATATCCTCCTATATTAAAACTAATTTGAAGCAAACTGCATTAGTGAGTCAAATAACAAACATGCTAGTTTAAGATAAAAAAAAAAAAAAAAAACCCACCTAAATAAAATCCCTGATATTTGTGGGTACATCTTATCTCAATATCTTACAACCTTTCTGTATGAGGCATCTGAACACCAGCTTCAACATTATGTGGCAAGAAGATATTTAGAGCTGTGGTTTACAAACTGTAGACTTAAGAATCTGGGGGAAGTCATAGTTCTTATAAAGGATCCACAAATCCAAATATGTCCAGCATTGCTTGTAGACTATATAATTTACTAGGACTTTTCAATATTTATGTATAGAGCTTTAAATTCATTTAAAACTATTTCACTGAACATTTTCACCATTTCTAAATAAATGGAAGTCAAAGTATAACCAATGATGGTACAGTTCATAAAAATGTTTGAGATTTTAAAAGGGACCAATTTTTTAAAAGACTGAGTCTACTAGTTCATTAATTGCAAAGTTTTATTGTGAGATAGTCCTTAACATGAAACCTGCCTCTATTTTTACTAGCTGATTGACCTTGAGATGGGCCTTAACCTTGATAAAACACAGATGCACCGTGTTCTATATTGGTCAGAATTTGCCTGAAGAGTTGTAGTTAATTCTGTACACCACAATTTCTGGGTAAAAAAAAAAGGGGGGGGGGTTAATTGTAAGAAAGATGGTAAAAAGGTTTGGAATTCAGAAGGTGGGTGGTATAGCACTTAGCCTAGAAGAAAAAGGGACTTCAGGGGAATACTTAAATTATTTATAATATCAAGAGTCATCAGGTAGATTTGGAGAGATTAGGTTAAGCTCAGATTATACTACTCAAAATGGAAGAATCAGGAAATTTATAAGAAGCAAATTGCGGCTCAATATAAAATAACTTCCTAATAACTACAGTCATCATACACTGGAATGGGCTGCTTAAAAGAGTATTCTTTCTAAATATTCAAACAAAAGGTCAAGCTGAGGCCAATAAGACCATCCTTCGTAGAATTTAGTAGAAAGTACACTGCACTGGAAAACTGACTTCAAATAATCTCAATAGTCTCAACTTTAAGGGGACCTAGGATGACTAGGATAGGTGTGCTTTGTCATTTAATTTTAATAATCCTAGAAATAAGTACCATAGTTTAAAGATAAAGAAACCAAAGGCAAGAGTTTAATTTGATCATGGTTACGCTGTAGTTAAATGTTAAATACACAGCTCATTTTCAAATCATAACTCCATTTGGGCTCTTTCCTCTTTGTCAGTGGATTTCAACCTTTGCTCACTGTGTAATCACCTACAGAGCTTATAAAAATTCTAACAACCAGGACACATCACAGAACCAATTAACTCAATCCCTACTGTAAAGACCCAAGCATCATGGTCTGTAAAGTTCCCAAGTGATGTTAATATGCAGCCAAAATTAAGATCCACTACTCTATACCAAGGGTTGGCAATAAGGCTTTATAGTGAAGCATATCCATGTTCACTTGTGTTTATTGTCTATGGCTGCTTTCATGATGTAAATCAGACACTGACCTTATAACTGGCAAAACCAAAAATACTTACTCTTTGGTCCTTTACAGCAAAAATTTGCCAACCCCTGGCTCGTTTTATTATGTCCGAACCATAATAATCTCATAAGACCCTATTTCCTGCCATTCAGTGAGTTTGGATCTAGAGGCCTTGAAAAGTTGCAAAAAGTTTAACTGAAATATAGCACATCACTGATTAAACCAATTTGTCAGTTAAACAAGGTCCAAAACCAAAGTGATACTCATAACGTAATAATCTTTTCTAAGATGTAAGAGATAAACTGAAAACATATTATTAGACTACTAAAAATTAATTTATGATACGCCTACTCCATTGATGCAAACTCAGCTGGGGGGGGGGCTGGCCAAGATAATAGCCAGTAATGTTATTTTTTAATGAATGCATTGTGGTTCAGTATGAGTGCTTTTCTTTGAATCATTCCAATTATATGTGGGACTATGAATGGGTTTGGCTCTGATTAGTTTTGCCAATTACTACCCCAAAAACCTGCTTATTCCTTAAATTGTGTATATATGTATTTTATTTAAAAAACACTACAGGGTTCCCAACATACTATTAAACAATTAATCCCTGCAACGGAAAGACAATGTAGTTCTAATTTTTGAGAACTGCTTTCAAGGGCTTGTACATTAAAAATTAAGCCAAGGGGCACCTGGGTGGATCAGTTGATTAAATGCCCAATTTTGGCTCAGGTAATGATCTCACAGTTCATGAGTTTGAGCCCAGCATTGGATTTTGTGCTGAAAGCTCAGAGCCTGCAGCCTGCTTTGGATTCTGTTATCTCCCTTTCTCTCTGCCCCTCCTCCCCTCGAGCTCTGTCTCTCTCTCAAAAATAAATAAATACTGTAAAAAAAAAAAATTTTAATTAAGCCAAAATAAAGTGATGCTAAGAAATTCTATCTTCCCTTAATACTTTAAAGAAACTGCCTCTGGGCTTTTCTTACTGAACAGTTGACAAGTAGGAGGGAAAAGATCAGTAAATCGTTATTACACAGGCATGCTGATTTTTACAAAACTAAATGTAAAAACCAATGAAAACTAAATCCAAACCTAAAAAGACAGAGAAAACCATTTCATTTCATAAGATTACTATGGCATTTTGCCCTTTGAGACCTAAAAACAATGATTCTCTTTAACAGAAAGTACTCCATCCCCAGATAATCACCATGATGTAAATCAGACACTGAAAGAGCTTTGAAAGCAACAAAACAAATATCAAATCATATGTGACAGTGGTAGATATATACCTCAAGTCTAGGGTCTGCAAAGGAAAACCTCAAATCCACTGAACTCTTCTTCAAATATATTTAAGTTAGTTAGGCACAGGCAATTAAAGATAAAATTTTCAAATCTTTCTATTTACACACACAGTAACAATGGTCTCCCACTCCACTAAAAAAAAAAAAAAATCCATAGTACAAATGTGATATGCTAAGATTGTGTTGTATGTGTATACATTTAGGTTAAATAATGAGGAGAAAGGTCTGAGTCCTTTTAGTAACAGGCAAATGAGAATGAAAATGAGGGGACAATGGGACAAATTTAAAACGTGTAGCTTCTGTAAGATTTATGGTGAGAACAGAACAGTAGCCCTAAACAAATTAGAATAATCCCACTGTCATTTGCAAAATCCTATAAAACAAATGTTTACTCCCCCCACAAACTGGGAATAAAAAATGTTAACTAGGTCTCAAAAATGTTCTGAAATGACAAACTGATTATATATTACAACTAAGATTTTAACTAAGATTACAAAGACTTTATCCTTTCCAGTACTGGATGCAAAAAAAGTGATCAGAGCATAAAGATCAGAAACACCTAACAACTATAAATGAAGCTGAGTCCACATTACACATAATAATATAAACAAACACCTGATTAACACAAACTTTGAGAAACTCACACACACACATGTTCCGAGAAAAAAGACATAGCAGAATTATATGCTTGAGTAATTTTCTCCCTTCTACTATAAACACTCAAATTTAGTATTACTTGTGGATTACTTCTATGATTTAAAAAAATACTTTAAAAATATACTTCAAGATTATATCCAATCAGAATTAATTAGAATGAAAACCCAGATACCTTTGTATATAAAATATTTACCTGGTTCTTCCTTGATGAATGATAAATCTTCCTCTGGATAGGCAACAGGTGGCTGCATCACTGAGCAATCTTCTAAATTTGTTTCATTAGGTGGTATATTATAAATAAATCTCTTTGTAGTTTGGTTTTTCCTCCTTGTTTTGCCAGTCTCTTGAATTCCCTGGGAGCCCATATTATTCCAAATAAACACTTTTGTTTGACCTTGAGATTCATTTTCAGCCAATTCAGGTGAACCATCCTGGACCCAACTACTGTCATTCATCTGGTAGTTTTCTATTTGGCCCTCGTCGACGTTACAACCATCATTTTCAATTTTTACATTACTTGCCAAATTGGTAAGATTCCGTGTCGCCCAGAAACTGGCAATTTTTTGATCCCGTGATGAAGATAGACCATCTCTATTAACTGGTTTTCTATTATTATAGTCCACGACAACAGACTCTGGAGCTTCTGATTTAATGCTTATATTTAAGGCATCTTTAATGAAATTTCGGCAGGTTTGAACAACTTCACTCATTTGAAGATAGCTGGCCACTGTCATCACTTCAATGGCATTTTGGCTTGTGAGCACCAGGTTACCAGAATACAAGAAGTCCAAGATGACTGAAAAACCTTGAACTGCAGCAATATCTAAATGGGTAGTATTGTTTTGGTTAGGGCTTTCTTTGTTTGAAAAGCAATATAAAGTCTTAAAGAAACGGCTGCCTGCAACCAGGATGTTCTTATGGGCTTTAAAGATTTTTCCGCTCACCACGATGCTGACATCGCAAAGAATACCTTTCTTTCTTTGTTCATTTAGTTGTCGAAGAAGTTGATAGCAATAAGAGTTCTCATTTGGCCTACTATTAAAGTCACAGTACCCCTCCTCTGATGGTATTTCTGACTCCTGTAATTGGATGGAAAACATCAATATTAAATTTTATCTACTTTCTAAAAACCCCAAAGGAAAACATGTATCATCAATGTAACTTTTTAAAAAGTGCTAACCAAACACATTAACATTAGTAATCCTGATGTATTTTGAGACCATAGTGTTCACAGGGATCCCAAATACTGAGAGTAAAGTTGTGAAGAGCTTGGTGCAAGCCACTGCTATTCTAAGTCAAACACATCTGAATGAGGATCAGCAGGAGTTCATTTGAGGAATAGCATGAATCATGTTACTTTTTTCATATATAAGCCAAGGATATAGATTAAGAATTACTTAAAATCATAATAATACTTTCTTATGAAAAGAAACTTTTCTATATGAATCAAATTAGTTTGCTTTATCTCTGATAGGAATGCAGCAGCCTTCCTAATTGAACTAACAATGTTCAAGTTACAGTATGTTGGGCATCTCATCCTATTTAACACTACTAAAAAGGTAAATTTTAAGTCTTGGCAAACATCCAAATAGTTTAGGTCAATGAAGTTAATTAAATCTAATTCAAGAAGATAAAGTTAAGACCCTAATAGGAAAATGGGTTTCAACTACAGGAATATCCAGCTATATAATTTCCCAATCAACTTTCAAAATACCTTATCAAAAATTCCTGAACTCAAAATTCTCAAAAGTTTATAATTTTCTTTCTTTCAATCTGACAAGTACTCATTAGAGTTCTGTTTAGCATCACTAAAGTTATGGTAATTTCCTCTAGAGCCACAGCACACTGTTTAATAACTTCCGCTAGGTAACTGAAGTAATCACTTTTTCCAATCAAAAAAGTGCTTAGACATTTCTAGTAGAAAAGATAACTGAAAATTGTGACCTGAAGTGTTAGTCCACTTCTGTGAAATAATGACACACAGACAAATCTAAGATTATATGAGCATGGGAAAAACATGGAAAGATACATACTAGATTGTAAACATGCTGGGAGGACTGATATGCTTGGAGAGAAGAGAGGAAGGGGGAATTAGGGAAAAATATTGAAGGGTGTTGGAGACACAGTTAAGACTGCAAAAGAATTCTCATGGAAATAATATTCTAACTGGTGGTAAGATTCCTAAACAATCCCACAACTTCCTTAATTAACCCCACCCCACATGGGTAAGGCTAAAGCACAAAAATACTAGGTTAAAGTTTGAGTACTGAACACAGCCATACATACAATTCCAATTCTCTTGAAACTAAACCAGGTCACATGGTCCATTTAAGAATTTGTGTGTTTTCAAGTATGAGAAGTCAACTGAAAAGAACCAAAATTAGAATTCCAGGTCCCTTCAGTATTTGCAAGATAACCTTGCAAATCTGAGATACAGGATCACTATATATAGAAGGAAGAATGGCAAGTAGACATTTTCCTCTATTTCCAACTGACCCTTGGCAGTCTATCACTGTCCCAGTGTCTCACATACAGAATGCCTTATACTGTATGCCTAGTCCCTCACATTCTCGATCTACCATACCAAAAAGTCTCATGCTCTAAATTAGCTATTTTTCCCTACCAAACACCCAATCTTCAGCAAAAACTGGTAATAGCCAAGGTTTGTGTGAGGTAATCAAAACAAATAATTCTCAAGTCCAAATTTTTTTTGCTTTTGAAGGTGTGCAGGGAAGGAGGTGAGATAAAAGACATTGTTTCAACCTTTAGAGCTTGTACATAAACCAGCATGTTTAGCATCACTAAAGTTATGGTAGAGGGGAATGAACACGTATAAATATATAAAGAACTAAACCAATACTAGAAACACCTACAATCAATGCTATGGTATAATTTTCTATAAAAGCATCATACTGCTTACTTGATCTCCCTCTTATGAGACTATTTGAATAAGACTTTTTACTAATATCCTTACGCTTTCTACTCACTACAGAAATTTCCAAACTCGAAAAATCTTCCTTTGATGCAGGCCTGAAACTGAGCTTTGCTATGCATGCCATACCTGCCCAGCAAAGCTCATTTGGTTCAAAGTTCTGATGTTGTAGTAACAGTATAAATACTTGGAAGAAGCAAAAATTTAAGCACTGATCAAAATTTGGCAGCACATCATGAAGTATTTGTGGAAGCAGTGAACTAGCATTTACAAATCAAGAACCCACCTAGAGTTTATACATCTGGCAGTTCAAACTCGCAGTTCAAGCTCTTTAAGAAGGAGGTAGCTATATCTAACTGTGGCAGTCATTTTAGGCTATGGTCACTGTGTTCTGCATTTTCTGATTTTCTGGGCCAGTCCCAATTTCTGAAGTCCTCTGCCATTATCAGACCAAATGTCCTAACTTTTAACAGTAACTCAGACAAAACCCTATCCACCAAAATATTTACCCATACTATTTTAACACAAACTATACAAATCAAACACAACTGTTCACCTATTTTTTCTCTCATTACTGTTATACAAGAATAATAATGTTCTTTGATTTTATGAGCGACATCAGCAATTTCATTTCCGCTACTGAGTAGAGCACTAGGTCTTGTTTCTGTAGCACCTATTAAACATGCTCTTCACAATGAAGGCTTTTCAAGTCAAGAATATGTGTAGTTTCGGCAGTTGGGTAACACAGAGCTTCAATAAGCACATAGCTTTAAAGTAAATTGCTGGTATTATATGCTGAACTAAATAAATTAAGAAAAATCTTAGTACTAAATATAAAAATCTTTAAAGTAGTTTCCTAAGAACTCTTGGCATCTGTCTCTGGTTCTTTAACATTCTAAATGTCCACTCCTAGTATATGGTAACATAAGTTCAGTGATATGTAAAAATATACTGATGAAAAGATTTAAGTATTTCCAGAAGTGGTCTTTTCAAATGTTGGGAACCTTTTCTGTTCCCTTTCCCAAAAATGGAAAGCACAACTTAGCCTAGACATCAGTCTAAACTGGCTGAACGATATTTTAAGGAAACGGACATTCAGACTTCAAAAGTTAGACAATTTGTTACACTGAAGATTCTATAAATGTGAAAAGCTTTCAAGTTTTTTACTTGTGAAAATGCCCAAAGTAAAATTACAATTTTACATCTGTAAGAGACCTTAGAATTAACTCTTCTATAATCAAGAAAATATAAAAAGGTGTTGATTTAGTTAAAATCCTCATAACATGTATCTTCAAATCTACTTCCAAAGAAGCTTATATAAGTACTTTACTCACAGAGGAAAAAGCTGCTAAAAGCTTGAAAAATTCTGACTTCACTCAATTATTAAATAAGCATTAAACAAATGCCTACTTTACACAAGTTCTACACTGGGGACCAAAAATGAGGAAGTATAGTTCCCAATTTGAAGACTATCACTAGTGGGCAAGACTCTTAAGGTACTGAAGATTGTAACAAAGTTGTTATGAGGGCAGAGAGGAGGTGTATACAGTCCAGTGTTTTTTGTTTTGTTTTGTTTTGTTTTTTTTGGTGGTGGGGGAGGATGCTTATGCTTTTTGGAAGAAAGATCTTGAGCAGAGCCTTACAGGACAAAAGAGTGGGATGGGAGGATGAACATTCTAAGCAAATAAAACATTAAAAGAAACAAGACAGTCTACAAGAATCTTCACAATACCAGATTTATGAAAGAACTTGAAGGTGATCCCAAAAAAGCCCAAGAAATACAAGTATACACTTATGAACATTTTTTGAGACATATGTCAATAGCTTCCAGCAGTTACCAAGAGATCAGAATCTGTCCCCTGCCCACCCCCAGATTAAGAACCACTGTAACAGGTACCTACAGAGCCTTAGAAACAGTGATCTGATTGGATTAGAAGATATAAGAGATGGTTATGATAGCAAAGTAGGGGATTAATATCAGGGAACTAGAACTAGAGATACTGTGACCAGGGGAAGCTACTGTTTAATAGTGCAACATACTTGCAAGAAACCAGGACCCTAACTAACCTAAAATGGATAACGTTAATGGGGGGAGGGGTGATGAGTCACAGCCTGGAAAAATACCTGGAAGATAAAAATCAGCAGAACCTGAATAATCAACTAGATTTGGTTGAGGGGGTAGGGATCATAGGGTTGGTCTTCAGCACTCTAACTTGGGGAGCTAGATAATGCCACCAACTTGCAAAGAATCCAAGACCACCACCCATCTCCACACCCTTATGAGAAGAGTTGGGGATACCTTCATTTACAGTGAGTTCATCTGTAGTTAATCCACCAATCATAAGAAAATATTAGTTAAAAATCAACAAGTAATTAGTATTTACTTTCCCTACCCAGAACTAGTCCTTTAAATAAATGGATTAGCAGAAAAAAGGCATTTCCAATGCAAAACAAAGTATAAAATTAAAGTATTAAAAACAAAAATCTTTACTGCTTTTGTTGCAGCAACCCACTACAATACTATACTGAAAGAATGAAAATGTCAATTTCACTTCCAAATCCAAATTTTAGAACAAAATGGAAATTCTAATTCTATAGGTTAGCAGTGGAAATCTTCAATTTTAGATACTAAAGATATGCTTTATTACCAGCTCTCTTCTAAAAACACAACTACCCAGGTGTCTCTGAACAGCAACATATTTCTTCATGATCCTCCCCTGTTTAAAACTGCTAAATTTAACTGCTAAATGGTTGCCCATTTGTTAGAATAGAATACAATCATTTTAGCATGACAAAATACCCTCCATAGTCTATTACCTATTCAAATTTGATTTTTCATTCTGGTCAGCAACCAAATTATCCACTTCTTAGACACATCAATTTCATTTTGTTAATGCTGCTTCCAATTGCAGTGCCTGCAATGCCCTCCCCTCCCTGTTCAACAGCTATTCATTTAACTCAATGAAGTTCAAGAGCCAATTATACAAGCTTCTCCCAACCTTCACAAGTAGAATTTATGACTCCCTTCCTTTACTGTTTCCATTGTAATCTGAACATACTTCTAATATGGTATCTATCATTTTATTGTCTGTCTCTTCTTACTAGACTACAAGTTCCTTGATGGCAGAGAAAATGATTTACAGGTTTACCTCCAGTGCCTTGAATGTACCTAATATAAGTAAATTTGAGAAGGAGAAAGAAGCCAATCCTAGATACACTATAAGGTAGTCAAAGACACTACTAAAAAGTCAAACCCAAGGCAAATGAACCAGCTCAATAAACCAAACACAATGAATGTTAGAACCTACATAATATTATACAAAATGCTTCTTTAATGGGCCATAAGTTCATCTTTAAGATTTCTTAGTGAAAACTTTCAGACTTTCTTCCTAAATTGTTAACAACAAACCTTTAAGCCTTATTTTTGCCAAATGCAAAGAAGGCTGGGTAGACTGTCACTTTGTCACTTTTGCTTTAGTTGCTAACCTCAACATATTCTTATTAGTAATTTCAATCAGATCACTGATCTAAATTAAGTATTTACTTTCTAGAAAGGTTAACTAAATTTATAATATATTTAAGTGTATGTTTCAGACTTAGCAAACTTAGAGTTGACAGAATGTGTGATTTAGGCTATGAAAATTTCACAATTGGATAGAAAGTGATCTGAACCAAGATACAGTGGTAATCACTGTTATTAAAGCAATTTTAAAGTCCTCTGGGCCAAATGGTCAAATTCTGTATGAGCTAATCATTGAACTTGCCTCAAAGAAGATAATTACTACTCAAAAAAACCTGTATGCTGCCCCTTACACCCTTATAAATACAGGTATCTCTCCAAAATAGAAGGCTCAGAACAGATTCTGAGAGCATATTTTGACTCTCCCATGAGCAGTCTTAACAACCAACAGCCAATTAACGGTATAGCAAACTTTTTAGGAATGTACTGTAATTCTTTGGTCACTACAGAATTAATGAATCGTACTTTCAGAAAGCATAAGAAAAGTAACACTTAGTGATAGTCTAAAATTTGGCCAACCTCCTCTCAAAAAAACATCCCTCTTTAAAATAAAAAATTAAAAAATTTTAAAAAAAAGGAGGGGTGGAGTTGAAAGGAATAAAGGGAGTGAACTACCCTTAGCCTCAAATTCAATTCTTGCCTGAAGAACTCTAGAACTCTCATTTCATTATTTTTAAACAGGAGAAAGCCAAAGCAAAGTATTCTTATGAAGCTGTGAAAAAATCTGCCTATGTGAGAAAATCTCAGAATGTTCAAAGAACTGGATAACCAAGTCTCTGAAGGTATGAAATGGAGAAATGGTTTATTCTCTAGAATCAAGATTGATTCCACAAGATAAAGTGCTTTCCAAACTGTCAAAATTGGTAACACTGAAGACAGATGAGGTACCAGGCCCCCCCCCCACACCCTTACAATTATCTATGATAAATATACACAATGATAATAATGACTAGCATTTACTAAGTGATTATGTGCTGGCATATATACTTTTCATACACAAGGAAATTAGAAATTAACTCCTTTGCCTGCCAGGAAAATAGAGGATTAGGATTCAGGTCCCCTTAACCTTAAGCCCAAGAATGCTCTCACAGATTGTGTTATACTGCCTCCTACAGGTAATCAAAGGCTACAGGATAAGAAAAAAAAAAAAAAACAAAAACAAAAACCCCGAATTCTGTCCATAGGAATAACTCATTTCTTGAACAGGTCACTCATATTAACAAGACAGAGATATGTAGGTGGTATCTGGGGTAAACAGCAAGGTTAACACCCACAAACTAACGTTAGAATGAAAACAAAAAAAATCAGGATCAATTCAGAGGGGAAACATCTGAAACTCAATCAAGGGAACCAATATATATATATATATATACACCCTTAGACACAGGACGTACTTACTAAACTGTATTATCCTCAGCCTAATGAAAGTATGTCCTAAGAGAAAAATGGTATCTTAGATCTATAAAAATTTTTGAGGGGGCAAAGGAAAAAGGAAGGGTAAATCAGAGATCAAATTCAGAAAAGATTTTACCTAGGGAATGAATCCCCTGATCCAGATAATGCCTAGGGGAGAAGGTTACACCATACTAAGTCTATCATAAGGTTATCCAACTAATTCTAATTCCCCTTCCTCTGATTTCAGGTTCACTAAGCAGCTAATTATATTTTGCATTCCCATTCAGATTTGCCTAGAGGGACAGACTATGCTGACAAGAAAAGTAAGTGGGTCCACATGTATATTAAGAATATATATATTCCTTCTCATTGTCTTTTTGTAGTTTTCTGAATAACAAACCTATGATTATTTAGAAAAATATGCTTTCATTTTCACAAGTCCCCCTCCTCCATCATCTTACAAAATAACTTAATATATTACTTAACTCTTTAAAGCCTCTACTTCCACTTCTATAAAATAATATTACTTTGCAGAGTAAGGTGATGTGTGTTCGGCATACATTACAAAAGGAAATGCTAGTTATATTTCACTCCATTGCCCAAGCTCATAAAGCTAGTAATTGTAGAAAGCTGAGATCCGAACCCAGATTTACTCTAAAATCCATTCTTTTTCCATTACAACATTCTTTATAGGCCCTAGTCCCAGTTGTCATCGAGGACTCTTAAGACTTAGGACAATTAATTTACTTAACCTTTTGGGGCCATATATCTTTAAGTGACCTTCCTTCTAGGGCTTAGGCAACTAAAATTTGTACGAAGACTATTGCCATTCTCCACTGGGCAAAATAACCCTATGCTTTAAAGTTAACTTCTGAGAAACTGCTGTGCTATGGGGGGTTATTGGATAGCGCCTAATTAACTCCAGTGTTGTGAACAGTAAGATCACTCCAATACACACACAGAGACTAGTATCTAAAAGCTGATTTTCTAAAATCAATGAATGGCTACCAATACAAAAAAATGAATTCCATCCACCACATTGGTTGTCCAAAAACTCTTAAACGAGAAGTGCTCAACATCTATTTGGCTTGAAAAGGGATTACCAAAATGTTAAGACTACTATCTTTAGACTGGAAATATTAAAACAAGAAATAACTAAGGTACAGCTTATGTTTTGTAACTAAGGACTTATGTTTTCAAGCAGTTTAGTAAATAAAGTCTCTACCAACCTACTACCTGATAGAAATAACCTCACGTGAAACATCTCTAACATGCTAAGTGTAAAATGAACTGCATTTACAAGAAGGTTTTTAAAAGGGAGGATTAGAGAAAATCTCAGCACAAAAATCTGGGTAGGAGGAAACAAGGAAAAATTACAGTAATTTACCAAAAGCATGCCTTTGGTAAGAAAGTTCAACAGAGATGAATTTAGTAAAATTATTCATGGGGAGTGTTACCCAAATAGCTTGCTCTACATTTACATACTGCTCTCATAATTCACATTATCCTGACCTGATATAAAGAACTTTCTCAGCTGAACGTTTTCCTGAAAGGGTTAGCATCAAAGGTTAAGGAAATTGTTTAATTCATTCTTCAAAGAGTTGCCAGATTTGACTTCCACCAGCATGCTGAAAGACTGAAACATAAGGCAGCTTTTCTAAAATCACAGCTAATAAAATTTTTGACCGCAAAACCAACTTTTTGGGGTTAAAACTTTCAAACTCACTTTATTAAACTTTTAAAAAATTCAATCCCATGGACAAAGAAAGGAGTCATCAAAAAAATGCAGCGCTACGATTAGAAAATTGTCATTCCTTCCCCCCAACCCCCAACACAGGTAACTTTTGAAAACTTGTTCCCAGGCTTTCTAAACCCCCACGCACGAGCTCCCTTCAATGCCACAACTGGAATGATGCCTTCACCCAGGAAAGTGTTTTGTCTTTTTTTTTTTTTTTAGCTGATAAATCTTTCCTTTAAAGACCTTAAAAAGTAGGAGGATATACTGTACCTGGGCGTTGGCTTCGTGGAGTTTGTGCTCGGTAGAGACGTGATGTCTCAGAAGAAGGGTTTTCTTGTAGTTTCGGGTCCCTCGCGAAAGCTCATCGTGCCCCACTTGAGGAAGGTCCCCGCTTCCCCCGTCCTCAGGGGTCTTTTGGCACCAGCCACAAGACATAAGGCCAGTATCCTTGGAATACCGCAGCCAGGGAAAATCTTTGAGCCAAGAGGTCTGGAAGGAGCACTGTAGCTTCTGCATTAGGGACTTGGGCCGCGCGAGCGGGAAGTGCTGGACAGTCTCTCCTTCGCCAGCTCCCACACCGCTGCCCTCCACTTCGTCCCCGCCATCTCCGCCCGACCGCCTGCTGCTGCTGCAGCTGCCGCCTTCCGCCCCGCTGCCGTCGCCCAGGCTCGCCCCCTCCTCCTCGTCCTCGGTGCTGTCGCTCAGGGACGCGCCGTCCTGCATCAACTCCTTCCCCTCCAGCGCGTCCAGCTCCAGATCCACAGCCGCTGGCCCTCGCCCATTGAAATGCCTCAGGGGCCACGCCGAGGTCTCGGGGCGGCCGCGGCTACTGCCATTGTTGCCGAGACCCCCGCCGCCGCCTCCTCCTCGGAAGGCCAGAGTCCGACGGTTCCTTTCCGCTAGCAGGGGGCCCCCCGCGCCACCGCCGCCCAGCGAGGTGGGGCCGCCCGCGTCTTGGGGGAGCAGCAACTCCTTGGTTTCCTCGGCGGCGGCGGCCGCCCCAGCGGAGGCCTCCAGGTCTTGGGGCTCCAGGCCCTCCAATTCCACTTCCTCGTCGGCCCCCCGCCCATTGAGCTGCTGAGGCGCTAGCGGCTGGGGTTGTCTTGGCTGGGGCTGCTGAGGCCAAGCCGAGGCCTCCCCGCCAGCGTTATTGTTCGTGGAACTGCCGCCGCCGCCGCCGCCGCTGGCGGTGACCAACCCGCCTCCTCGGAACGCCAGCGTCCTGCGGTTCATTTCACTGAACGACATGGCGCGCGCCGCCGCCGCCGCCCGGTGCCCCGGCTCGCGCCCGGCCTCGGGCCGCGTCCCGCGCGTTCCCCGCCGCTCCCCCTCGGCTTCGCCCCCGCCCCCACCCCCGGCGTTCCGGTCTCGCGGGGCTCGGCCTCGCCCTCCCGCCCGGCCGCCCGGCTCGCGCTCGCTCCCGGGGCTGCCTCACGCGTCCACCACCGCCCGCCGGGCCGCCGCCTCCGGCCGCCTCCTCGTCCTCCACCCCCGCCCCGCTGTGCTCCGGGCAGCGTCCCGCGCGGAGAAGGGGGCGGGCGGCGGAGAGGTGAGCAGCGAGCCGGGGGCGCGTGGGGCCTTCGAAGTTGAGAGGCGGAGTGCGGGGAGACCCTCCGCTGCCCCCTCTTTAAAGCCCCGCGCACACACCGACCCTCCAAACAGATATCCTTCCTCCGGTGCGCCGAGGAGTCCCGACGCCGCCGCCGGCTTTCCAGGCGCTGAGGGCGAGAGGCACGTTAAACTGCTAGGCTCCGCCACATAACGAACCGACAATAAAGCCGGCGGAGCGTTTCCGTCCGACCAGGCCCTGGCGGAGGTCGAATGGCAAATGAACAACGGACCGTGCGCCCACAATGCACCGGGGTAGCAGTAACCGCTGGAGGGGGAAAGGGTGGGGGCCGGGCTGGGGGAGGGGGGCTGGGCTTGGGGCTGGGCTGGGGTGGGGTGGGGGCGCCAGGGGACCGGGAAAGGGGCTGGGCCGCGCCTCCGGCCTGGGGGCGGGGGTGCGGCCGGGGGGGAAGGAAGTCGGCCGAGGGGCGGGGGACAAAAGGCCGAGCGGCTGGCTGGGGGTCTCGGGGAGGGGGCGGGCGTGTGCGGCCGGGGCCGGGCTACGCGGAGGACAAACAGCTGGCGAGTGTCAGGGTCTGGCCGCCTCCCCGCTGCCCACACGCACCTACCCGCGGCCGGGACGCACATTTTCCTTCTCTCGCCACGAGTTCACCTGGGACTTTAGAAATAACTGTGCGGTGGGAGCTGCGCTCCAGCCTTGTCATTTGCCTAGGGGTGGGTGGCGGTACCCAAGGAAGTGAACTTATTTTGTTCCTTCACAAAGACTGGACCAGGCGGTGCCTTTCACGCGAGGAGGTTACAACCACCGACACCTCCTCGTCTGCAGCATTGTGTGTGCGAGGCACCACCTCAGGCCCAAGGCAATAATCATTTCACAGAAAATGCACCGCCCCGAGTGTCTTATTGCTGTGATGAAATGGAAATTTAAATAAAAGGTCGAACACGTGCGTTCACTGGGAAGTATTGACATGGGTGTTACATCACCACCAGCCAATCAGATAACTCCAGTCGTGTTTATACTTCTACAACCACCTTGTGAGTATTACAGTATGTCATAACGTTATAAATATTAGGCAGGGTTTTCCCCAGGAGCGGGGAGGAGTCTGCTTCTACGGACGTTGTGTGCGACTCCAAGGACTGTGTGTCTTAAGACAAGAATTAATTTTTCAGACTTATTTTTTAATTGTTTACATTGCGTATGGAATTTAGAATGATTAAAAGAACAGATTGGGCTAGAAACGAAACTCATAATCTTGGTCGAGTTTTTCAGAAGAAGGTTTTCCAATTTAGAGCCCTTCTCCTTTTTTTGAAATTTTAGTATGCTAAATTTAGCTAATACTAAAGTGTTTAGACTCGTTTTATTGTTTTAAAATGTGAAATTTTAAATTATTTTTTTTTCAAACCTATTTCAGGTTAAAAAAAGATGTTCTCAAACTATGGCGAGGCTTTTTAACTTTTTTAAGAAATATATTGAAAGTTTAATCACAAACTAATATGAAATATGTTCAAGATAGTTACTCTTGAAAAAGGGAAAAAGGACATTTATATGACAGGGTACACTTTTTACATTAATATATGTTAGAATGTGCATTGAAAAAAAATTGGAAATACAAACTACAGTTACAAATTATGGTTAGAGGCCTTAATAATCTGCATTAAATATTAATGGGAAATTTTATGTTTAATAAAGAGCATGTGTTACAATTTTTAGGTCCTCAAGTTTGATGATTCTGTTCTTTTGAAATTTCTATTTTTCAAATAAGAAAATTATTTAAAAATTTGAATATATATGTGGAGTAAGGAATATGGTATGTTTCTCCAGATTAGCTTTAAAAAGCAGTTTCCCAGACATATTATAAAATACCATTAATATTAATATTTTTCAATGGCTATACCTATGCATGCACATCCAGACTCATATATGCTATTGATTGTATAGATTTATTCAAAGCAACTTCCACTTAAATTCTCTATAATTTTAGTACCAGTATAAATGAACGGTGTTGTATATGAAACAAAAAAATATTAGTTCTATCTTTTAGATGAAATGTAATTTTAATGTAAAGAATGATACATTAACCTGCCACAAAAAGATTTTGGCTTTGAATTATTTTTCCAGTAATGATCATATTATCACCTATCCATATGGTCACCTGCCCACCAGTGATCAACAGCTTCAAATTCTGATACAAATCCTCAGATTGGCATTGTTGGTGTTTTTTTTTTTTTTTTCTTCATTTTGTCCTGCTTTGTTTTAGTTATTGGAAAGTCTGAGACAGTAGACTCATGACATTGACCTAATCTGTACCTTGGAGAAGATAGGATTCTGCCTGTTGGGGTACATATAATATGTGCTTCCATGTAATATATGGAAGAATGCTATAACAATACAGTACTTTGTCCTTAATGCATTTTTTCAATTCCAGGCACTTTGCAAATAAATACATTATTTACTGTATTTTAACCACCAGTGCCTCTCCCATAAAAAGAGTTACTAAAGTTAATTGCTCATTAGGATTAAGGTAATGGTAAGTGAAAGTGGGTTTAAGAATTTTTATTTCAACTTTACAAATTATTTTCATTCCAAACTGTTAAATGAACATCTTTGCTTCTTTTCATCTTATATGTTTAGTACATAATAGGAATTTTGCTAGTATTATTTTTGCTTTCTGGTAGCCCTAGAACCACCAAAAATGTTTGAATCCCTACTGGTATGAATTGTGTCAGGACTGTATTTTTCTCAGACATATCTTACCTTATATTTTGTAAAATCCACTTTGTCTTCTGTCTGGAATTATATTTAAACATGGATTAATTGGGAATGAACTTTAGATTCAAATGGTACAAGTAAATGACTTAAATTATAGGACTCTTGAACTCCTAACAGCCAAATAGTGTGAGTGTGTGGTGTATGTATGTGTATGTATTCATATTTTTATTGTTTTTTCTATATAAATATACAGGTCTTCCTGATATATATAAAGAAATATTAAGGTCTTCCTCTAAACCTTAAGGGAGATGGAATCAAAATCAAAGTTCAAGAGGATAGTAATCACAAACGTCTCAAAACAGCTGTATGTATGAGGGAACTTTGAGTAACATAAGGGGATCTCCTGTTCTGTAAATGGAGTTTTTAAGAATTCCCCCACCCCTTCCAGTCTCCTGCTAGCAAGTAGGGATCTGTTCTCCCCTTAGCCCCTACATTTACTGTTGGGGGTTCTACCATATTTAAGGGGATTCCCCCTTATGCTTACCAGGGGAACCCCTCAAGAATGGGGCATTCCCCAACCAATTTATCCCCTAATTTCACTTTAGGCTATGTAAAATTCTGTAGGTTACCTTGATACTGTCTCACTATAACTGCTGTAAGGCTGACATCCTATACCTGGTTCATCTGATCTTTGATAGTCAAACTTGACAGTTACTGCTTTGGTGGGGGCACTTTGCCTCTTTAGTTCTAGGGACAATAGCCTATGATTCTGTCTGTGGGATTGACATGTGTCATCTACCAGATTGAAGTACCTGAGAATGGAGACTATGTGTTACTCACTTTTATAATTCCCTATCCCAATCCATGCTTGGCACATAGTAGGGGATTAGTATATGTTTGTTGAATAATTTATTTTCCCTTGCAGTTTAATTTGGTAGACAACTTTTTCTTCTGTTTCTTCTTTTTTTCTTTCCTTAGCTGAGTAAAGATATTGAACTAATGTTTCCATCGAATTTACATTAAAAACAATAATCATATACATACAATGGAATATTATTCTGTCCTAAAAAAGGAGGGAAATCTTGCCATTTGTAACAATATGGTTGAAACTGGAGGACATTATGGTAAGTGAAATAAGCTAGACACAGAAGGAAAAATATTGCATGATACCACCTCTATGAGGTATTTAGTTAAACTCATAGAAGCAGAAAGTAGAGTAATTGTTGCCAGAGATTGGGGAGAGAGGGAAATGAGAGGTATTAGTCAAAGGGTGCAACATTTCAGTTATATAAGGTGAATAGTCTTAAAGATCTCCTGTATAGCATAGTGCCTGTATTTAACAATACTGTACTGTATACCTAAAATTTTGCTAAGAAGGTGGGTCTTAAATGTCTGTATCACAAAAAAAAGTAATAATAAAGTGGGCAGTAGAAAACTTTGGAAGGTGATGGATATGTTTATGGAATAGATTGTGGTGATGGTTTCACAGGTGTGTATTTATCTCCAATTTGTATACATTCAATAGTACTGTGGGTGGCCTGGCTGGCTCAGTCAAAAAAGCATAGGACTCTTGATCTCAGGGTCATGAGTTCGAGCCCCATGTTGGGTGTAGAGATTACTAAAAAAAAAAAAAAAGTAAACTTAAAAAAGAAATAAAAGCTTTAAGAAATATATGTACAGCTTTTTGTATGTCAGTCACACCTCAAGAAAGGGGTTTAAGCCAAAAAAGCAATGATGTTTATGTAGTTGAATGTAAATCATATTTTCTATATAGCTTACAGTGAATTATGAACAGTTTACACACCTTCCTTTTGTTTTTTTAATTTATTTTTGAGACAGAGAGACAGAGCATGAACAGGGGGAGGGTCAGAGAGAGAGGGAGACACAGAATCTGAAACAGGCTCCAGGCTCTGAGCTGTCAGCACACAGCCTGACCGGGGGGGGGGGGGGGGGGGGGGGGGGGGGGGGGGGGGGGGGGGGGGGCTCAAACTCACAGACCGCCCCTACACACCTTCCTTTTGAATGAAATCAAGATGGGTATTATTATCCTTATTTAAAAGATGAGGAAACTCAAGTACAAAAGGGTTAACCAACTTGCTCAAGGTTATTGGATGAAGCAAAAGTTATATTTGTAAGGTTGAAGACAATCTCTAGTCTAAGGCACCCGTAGCTACTAAAACACCACTATACACTGTGTAATCACAGGGTACACTAAATTTTAAACTTTTTTCATACTTTATACATGCTCATGGCAGAAAAAAATAAGAGAAAAGATCACTCATTATTTCCGGTACCAAAACTAACCACTGTCGTGTAAATACAATCTTACTCTTCTGTGCCTAGCTAAAATTGTTTTTTGGTGTTTATGTATTACATCTTAGCATATTTGTGCTTATGTTTATTAATATGTTTTAATATGATTAAATATTTTTAGTGTCATTTTAATGGCTATGGATATACCATAATTGATGTAATCAGTCTTCTGGTGTTGAACTTATCATTGCTTACAGTTTTTTGGTCATTATAAATAATTCTTTAGTGAATATCCTTGAAACTAAAACTTTGTGTCTATTATTTCTTTAAGATAAATCCTAAAAGAGGAATTTCTCATAAAAGGAAAAATTTTAATAAAGTCAGTATCATTTGTCCTCCAGAAATGCTCATGAAAATGTAAAAAGTACCAAAAGAAAATACAATTAGGGATGTATTTTTATAATATTGGACAGTGAAAGACCTAGTTCTAAGTAGAACACAAAAGCAAGAGCCTTAAAGAAAAAGGCTGACTGGGCACCTGGGTGGCTCAGCCCGTTAAGCATCAGACTTTGGCTCAGGTCATGATCTTGGGTGCAAGCCCCATGTTGGGTGTTGTGCTGACAGCTCAGAGCCTGGAGCCTGCTTCAGATTCTGGGTCCTGCCTCTCTCTCAATGCCCCTCCCCTGTTCATGCTCTGTCTCACTCTGTCTCTCAAAAATAAATAAATGTTAAAAAAAATTTTTTAAAGAAAAAGGCTGACAGAACTAACTATATAAATTTTAAAACTTTTTTTTTTAATAATAAAGATTTTTTTTAAGTGAACTAGGAAAAAGAAATCTGGGGTATATATGGCAGACAAAGGCTTAATACCACTAATAAGCAAAGGTCTCTTATAAATCAATAAAATAAACACATATCTAGTAAAAGAAAAAAATGTGCAAAGGACATAGAAATCTATATAAGAAGAAGGGTGCCTGTGTGGCTCAGTTGGTTAAGTGTCTGACTTTGGCTCAGGTCATGATCTTGGTTCATGGCTTTGAGCCCTATGTCAGGATCTGGGGAGCCTGGAGCCTGCTTCCGATTCTTCGTGTCTCTCTCTGTCTCTTTCTCTCGCTCTCTACCCTTCCCCCACTCACACTCTGCTTGTCTCTCTCAAAAAATAAACATTAAAAAAATTTTTTTAAAACTATGTAAGAAATACAAGTAAGTAATAAATGTATGGGAAGATGTGCAGACTTGGCCAGTAATCAGAGGAGTGTGCATAAAAAACACCAATGAATAAGTAATTTTTTAATCCATTAGAAGTATAGCAAATTAATATAATTAGAAATGTAAATAGGAATAGCTTAACATTAGGCTGGCTATATGTATCAAAACAAAAAAATATATGTATCTTTTTACCTAGCAATTTCCTTTCTAGAAATTTATCCTAGACAGGTTTATTAAGATGTCTGTGCAAGGATATTCACTGTAGCACTGTTTATAAGCCTAAAAAACTTGAGCTCCTATCCTGTGGGGTTGTTTACATACATTATGGCACACACTTATCATGAATTATTCACTAGCCATTAAAAAGGTTCATACTGGGGCGCCTGGGTGGCGCAGTCGGTTAAGCGTCCGACTTCAGCCAGGTCACGATCTCGCGGTCCGTGAGTTCGAGCCCCGCGTCAGGCTCTGGGCTGATGGCTCGGAGCCTGGAGCCTGTTTCCGATTCTGTGTCTCCCTCTCTCTCTGCCCCTCCCCCGTTCATGCTCTGTCTCTCTCTGTCCCAAAAATAAATAAAAAACGTTGAAAAAAAAAAAAATAAATAAAAAGGTTCATATGGCATTTTATAAGTCCAAGTCTTGTTGTTGAGTGAAGAAAGCAATATATTAACACATATAATGGGAATAATTAATTCCTCCTATTAATATTTATTGATAGCCATGGTCCCTAGAATGTATATGTAAGTTCATATGTGAATACTAGCATGGAGAGTAGTTTTAAAAGATTCACCAGAATGGGGACAATACTTATCTCAGTCAGTAGTTGAACTTCAGTTTCTAAAAAACTTTCTTAACACATTTTCTGTACTGCTTTATAGTGAAAATATAACTTATATTGGGTGTATAATCAAAAAAATCAATGAAGCTATTTTCATTTGGGGAGAAAAAGTTAACATCAATAATCAATGACAAACTTTTTCCCAGGACTTCTGGGAAGGTGTACTGTTCATTTTTCTTTTTCTATACTCACTGTGAACCCATTTTGCTTTGCTCCTAAAAAATAAACACAAAATATTTAAAAGCTAAAAAAACAGTGTTTCTTTTCTTAGAAAATCCCAATCCCTTTAAAACCTGATTTTTCAAAGTCTGAAGTTTATATGCAAATGTTCAGAGAAGAGTCTATCTCAGTAAACCATACATTCTTGCCCTGCCCTCTAATCCATTTCAACTGTGAAGCCAGTAATCTTTTCAGAATGCAAATCTTATCCTATCACCCCACCCACAATCACGCTTAAAACCCTACAAAGGTTTCAATTATTTTCTGTTTGTCTACATGTAAAAACACTTTCTAAATGCCTGTAGAGTCCAGCAAGATCTGGCTGCCTTTCATACTCTAGCCTCATCTCATGCCTGGCTCCCCCTGCCTCTAACACTCTCCTCTAGAAGGTAGCTTTTTTCTGTTCTTCATGTTTGCTTTGATACCTGTCTGGCCTTTGTAGAAGCTGTTGTTCTAGGTCAGTAATGCTTTTCCCTCCTTTCTCCTAATTAACCCACATTCATCCTTATATCACTTCCTCAGGGCAACTTTCCCTAACCAGCCCCCCCACACACCCAACATTCATATATGCTATTGAAGATTCTTCTAGTATTTTTTTTTTAACTCTCCTTCACAGCACTTGTCATAATTGTAGTTTTTAAACATGTGTAATTATTTGATTCTTGCATGTTCCCCCAATAAACCGAAAACTCCATGAGGTCAAGGACTCTTTCTGGCTTGACTCAATAGTGTGTAGAAACAGTGACTATGACATCGCAGATAATTAGTAAGGATTTGTTGAATGAATCATATATGAATGTGCAAATTTTCAAATACTAAGTATGCACAACCTTGAACTTTCAACAAAAGACTAAAACATAGATCAAAATGAACTACTAGAACAGAAATACAATAGGTGTTAAGTGTTGATAATACGTACATGCTATACAGTGTAAGACATTTTTATAAAGTGTACAGTTGTAGGAAGATTGTTTTGAAGTTTTTAAGAACTAAACTACTAGGTCTTTAAAAATATAAATAAATGAAATGTTTTATCTGTGAAGTTTTGCTTTTAATTAAAAATATTTGAAAATTCAGGGGTGCCTGGCTGGCTCAGTCGGTAGAACAGATGACTCTTGATCTCAGGGTTGTGAGTTCAAGCCCCATGTTGGGCATGGAGTGTACTTAAAAACTCATTATTTATTTATTTATTTATTTATTTAAAAAATTAGGTGGTATCATTTATTTTTTTAAATTTTTAAAAAATATTTATTTTGAGAGAGAGTGTGAGCAGGGAAGGGACAGAGAGAGAGAGAGAGAGAGAGAGAGAGAATTCCAAGCAGGCTTTGTGTTGCCAGCATAGAGCCTGACACAGGGCTTGAACCCATGAACCATGAGATCATGACCCAAGCTGAACCAAGGCTCAGCTGACTGAGTCACCCAGGTGCCCCTAGGTGAGTACTATGTAAAAAAATATTTGAAATTCAGAATTTAATGATAGCTAACCATTTTGTCATTGCAGTTTCTTTGTCTTTTAATTGATCACAAATAAGAGTTCACTGTACTCAGATGAAGTAAAAAGTAAAAGGCCTTCTTTGTATGTATGACTTGTACAAAAATAGATCATGTTTACAATATGAATTTTTATATCGACTGTAAAGAATGAGAACAATAAAGTAGGAGCAGAGGCTTAATATTTATTTTTATTGAACCCTGAATTATTAAAACCACATAAACATTATCAATTTTTGTAGGAGGTCTATCTCAAATATTTAGTGTACAGATAACTGGTTCACAAATTCATTTCCCTGATAGGTTGATTAATTAGGCTCTGATCAGTAGCCACAGATTTCACACTAATCCACCTCTTTCATAAGTTTACAAATACAAACCGGTTCCCTTCAGAAGGACCAGGTGAGAAAACATGGAAGAGAGAAAGATGCCAAGGTCCTAAAAGTACAGTGCTGGGGCTCCTGGGTGGCTCAGTTGGTTGTGTCCAACTCTTGATTTCAGCTCAGGTCAGGATCTCATGGTTCATGAAATTGAGAGCCATGTCAGGCTCTGTGCTGACAGCTCAGAGCCTGCTTGGGATTCTCTCTCTCCCTCTCCCCTGCCCCTGCTCTGGTGAGCTCTCTCTCTTTCTCTCAAAATAAATAAATAAACATTAAAAAAAAAAAAAAAAAAGGTACAGAATCCGAAGAAGGCTGCAGGCCCTGAGCTGTCAGTACAGAGCCTGACTTCAGGACTCGAACTCCCCAACCGTGAGATCACAACCTGAGCAAAAGTCAGACACTTAACTGACTGAGCCACCCAGGCGCCCCTAAAGCAGGACTGTCTACACAACTTCACATAATGATTTCACAGAGGGCTTAAAAATTGCAAATAAGTTCCTTCCCCCAGAATTTGGAGGTAGTGTCAAGGTCAGAAAATACCACACTTTGAAACTAAAGCTAATAGAATTAATATACTTTCAGGTATATTCCTGTGCTCTTCAAACTGGAGTATGCTCAGCTCGAGGTTTCCAAGGAATTTCTAAGAACTATGTAACCAGCATGTAGTTTTGTTTTGTTTTTTTTTTTAAGAGAATTAGTTGTCACCCTTTAAATTTCCATATGCACTATTTTTCTAAAACTGAGCCGCTAGAGAGCCCGCCCCCCATTGGTTTTCTGGTCCTACCTCCACCTTGCACAAACCTTTCTCCCCCTTCACCAAACAAAACAAAATAAAACAAAACAAAACAAAAACAAACCCCCAAAAACAGAAAACAAAAAAAAAGCAAACACATTTTACCCATCCCTAATATTAACTGTGTTATATTGCCCCAGGATGGAAAAGGGACACCAGACACAGAAAGTAAAATGTCCCTAATTACTTGGTAGCTATCCTTGTACAAATGTTTTTCAGCTTTTCCTTTAAACAAAAATGAAGACGGACCTAACTAAAGTGTCAGCTAATCATTAAAAATAGTTTTCAACAATAGATCACTAAGGGTTTTTTGCAAGTAACTTCAAGGAGTTTAAAGAATTTGTGACGTAGTTAAAACCCCTTCTATTTCCCTCATCTATAATTTTTTGTGAACAAATATTCGCAGCACGTCTTAAAAAGAAGAAAAAAGGGAATAAAATGTATGACAAACTATTTCTCATCCTAGCAAACAAATTCTTACCACATTAATTAGTTGAAGAAACTCAGCTAATTAAGAAATGTATTTTAGTAAATGTTTATGTCATGTTTAATATCAATATATTTATGTTGCTTTGACCAAATGTGCACTAGTAATTATAAAGGTAACTCATTTCAGGATATTTTATACATTTAGGGTTATAGAAATTTTGAAATTAAGTTTTAATTGATAATGGACTTCTGAGTATAAGTGTCATATTATAAAACTGTGAATAATGATGGGTATCAGTTGCAGTATACAGATTCCATTGAATGGATTTCCTCCCTTCCTTCCTTTCTTTTTTTTAAGTAGGCTTCACAACCAGCTCAGAGCCCAATGAGCAGCTTGATCTCACGACCTGAGCTGAGATGAAGAGTCAGATGCTTAACCAACTGAGCCACCCAGTTACCCTTGAATGGATTTTTCTAAGAAGATATTTTATTTTGTAGTGTCAATATCTATCACATGCCAGAAATGACATTCATTACAATAATTTGAATTTACAATGAAAATATCTCAAGTGATATCTTAGAAATGTATGAAAGGGTACCTAGTATTTTAAAATTATTTTGGGGGGGGACACTGATCTAGTTCAGTGTGTCCCAAATGCTAATTTTCACCAGTTGGGAAAGAAAAAAAAAATAATAACCTAGAAAATTTTTCATAATGTTAAATTTGTTCAATTTAAAAGGCTATTATTTTAAATTATATCCTTTCTCATGGTTTAGAGTTAAGGTATATTTTAAAATTGTGATGTTAACAAATGGTGGCTTTATTTTTAATGTTTTTTGCTTCATTGCTTCCTAAAATGTTTTTAAAAAGTTATTTTTATTAACTCACAAGATTCAAAATCCTGAGAGAAACACCAGTCTAGTAGAATGTAAATAGGAATGTTTATTTTATAAAACAGAATATTCTGGACTTATTGAGGAATGGAGATATTCATTTTACTACCTAGTTTAGTGAACATAACCAACAAGCATTTTAAAGACATGTTTTGAATTTCTACTGTGTACCAAACACCAGGATTTAATAGGTAAATAAGATTGTCCCAACCCCCAAGCAACTCCCATTTCAGTGAAGGAGAGGAACATGTAAAATTAATAATTATAATGGTTAAGTGTTGATAGAGATATGTACAAATTGCTGTGGAAACATGGAGGACAGAATGATTATTGCTGGTTTTAAAAATTGAATTGCTAGGGAATATAGATGAAAGCATGAATTTTACCAAAATATAAGGAAAATTATCCTAGAAGTAAGAACATTTTAAGTAGTTCAAGTGTGTTTGGACTATAGAAATGCTTGAGGTGAGATTTGAAAAGAAAGAAGGGGGAGAGACCAATACAAAATTTGTTTTTTCTCCTGAAGCAATGGCAAGACTGAAAGATTTTTTAAGCAAGGAAATGACTAAATCAGATACTTCTTAATACCATCTAATTCCTAATTACAGGCTCATCCAACAATCTGATCTTTAATTTGGCCTCCTATGTAGATTCATTCACTAGGAAGAAATTCTCTTAGTAAACAAGCTAAGTTCTCCTTCCAGATAAATGTTCTATTGAAAAATAATTGGCAATCTATTCTGAGTTGGTTTGAGATAGTATCCAAACTCTAATGTATTTAAAATATAGTGAACAAGCCCAGTTTGGGAATGCCCAAACCTGAGTAGCAGATCTGAGAAAATACTACTGAGATCAACAAATTATTTCTACTTCTTCAAGTCCTGCTTGAAAAGCTAGTGGGAATTCTGAAGACTTTCTCTGTAGTAACCTGAAGATTAAGTATCTATCAGCCTCCTACATGTAGTAAGAATTCAGTAGTCATGATGACAATAACTTCATAAAAGATGGTAATGATAATTTAAAAATCCTTAACACAACTTCCAGAAATGAAGGTGAAGCTCTTCCGAACATTCGTGATCAACCAACATAAAATTCATCTTGAACTTTGATATATTACTCTTGCAACAAGACCCATAAAGAATGGCTATGCCACTATACCTCTGTTCTCAAAAGGAGTTGACCAGTGTAGGTGGAGAAGGAAAAACTCAGAAGCACTTTTGGATAAACTGCTCAAAGTAGTTGCACTACTTACAATGGCTCAGCAGAGTCTTCTGCATGAACAAAGACAGTGAACGTGAGTGAGGTAAGTTGTTTTCTTTTCGGTGAAGTGAGAATCAATTAATTAATTTTGGCTTGATAAATTTTTTTGACTGCTCTGAGATACATTCCCCTAGGCCAGTCACAGTCAGTGTTGTACTGTGCAAAGTTATTATGCCTCACTGGTCAGTGGAACAATTAGGCTCACTGAACAAGTACAATTCAGGTCCAGCCTACTTTTTTCTTCTGTTTAAGTAACCTGACCTAACAACCGTGGGATTCTGTTGTTGACTCTTAAATATTTCAGGATTTTCAGGTTTGCTCAAGAGACACAAATGATCAATTCATGATTCAGAGACTTCTTCCTGCTCATGTGCTCAGTGTTACATTAATTAATACATTAATGTCTCCAAAGGTATCCACAAAATGTTGGGCATATAGTTTTACTGTAGAGGATTTAACTTTTCAACTTGTGAGTCTTGGGAAAATTACCCAATATCTTTAGAGCCTGTTTTTCCCATTTCTAAATGGAGTTAATAATAGAAAGGTAGTAACCTGGTAAATCTGTTGTGAAAATTTAATGAAAGTATATATGTAAAGCACTTAGATCAGTGCTTACCAAATATAAATCAACAAATTAATTTATTCAATTTTTCCAACACTGCATGCCAGGTAGTAGAGATAAGTACTAGAGATAAAATGGTGAACAAGAATAAACAGTTCCTGCTCTCATGAAGCTTACAATCTAATGGAGGAGGTTGATAATCAAATCATCACAAAAACAAATACAAAGAAGAGAAGAAGGAAACAAATGGGCTTTTAGAAATAGAAAGATTAGACTTGGTTTTTGAGGGTAATCAGAGAAGATTTCTCCAGGAAAGTGGTATCTGAAGGATGATTAAAAGTTAACTTGGTGAAATGGAGAAGAGAGACGGCTTTCCAGTCTGTGCTGAGGCCTGCAGAACAATGTGTCATCACGGGTTTGAAGGACAGAAAGCAATCCTGAGTGCCTGGAGCAATTGAGGAAGGGGAGCAAGATGTGAGAATAGGTGAATTTGAGATGCATGGATGTGATCCATTGAATAGCAGTTTTAAGTTTGTCTTTTTGATAAGAACAATGGGAAACTGCTAAAGAGCTTTTAAATGAGGTGGGAGGAAGGGACAGCGTGAAGTACCATGATTAGATTTGGATTTTGAGATCCTCTTGGCTGTAGAAAATGGATAAGAAGAAGACCAAAGGATATAGGGGCTGTTATAAGACATGATGAAAACTTGGACTCAGCTAATAATGGTAAAGTTGGAGAGAACTGGACAAATTTAAGAAATATCTAGGAAGAAAATCTTATATATATAAATTGGGGATGGATTGGATATGGGGATTAAAAGAGAGCAAAGTGTGGAGGATGACTCTTAAGTGTCCACTATTCACTAAGCAGGTAACATCAGAAGAGCAAGATTTGGGAGTAAAGTTATGAATTCATGTTTTGGAAATTTCATTTTGAGATTCTTTTGAGGTATTTAAGAGGACATGTTAGGTAGGCCAGAGCCCATAGAATATACATGACATGTATATTTTTCTTCTGTTTAAGTAACATGCACATACATATATGTTGTTTGTGGATAGGTGATGACTTTCTCACCTGTAAAGTGAGCACACTACCTGCCTCATAGGAGTATTGTAAGAAATGAGTTCAAGAGGCTGCACATAAAGTGTCTAAATATGTATCAATAATTGTGCCAGGCTAAGAGATTGAGGAAAAGGCACTAGTACGGTAATGGGAGAGTGATATGGAAATGCCAGAGGAAATGCTGCAAGAAGTGTCAGACGAACAGCAGCCTGAGGCTAGTGTGATAAACACAATAGTCTGATATATACCACTTTTGAAGGTTGATCATTAGATTCTGTTAGCAAGCTACTTAAATGTTTTCTAAATGAGCAATTACTGAACCTGAAGTCTGGAAACGCTCTTATTAATACTGACTACAACATTAAATTATTCAAGGCAAGTTTTCATGGAAATTCATGAGCATTTATTCATGGCCACTAGTCCAATGTGGTAAGGTCAATGAAAAATTCCTAGAACTGAAGCTGAACCAGAGAAAGAAGGAGATAAGTGTGTTCTAGGAAGAGTGAATAATACAGAGACTTAAAAAAGCACAGACTTGTAAAGACAGAGTGGGATGAAAGGGGTGAAATTATCTTGGAATTAATAACATTTGGTGAGTGACAAGGATGATATTGGATAGGTTAAGGGATAAAATGATGGAAAGCAAGTAAATGATGGGGTCTGTCAGAAAATTGTAAGCAGGGAAATGACTGGACTTGCTTTTTAATATTTATTTATTTATTTATTTATTTATTTATTTATTTATTTATTTATTTAAATCTTTTGTTTAAGTTTACTTATTTATTTTGGAGGAGAGAGAACATGTGCGCCCATGAGTGGAGAAAGGGCAGAGACAGAATCCCAAGTGGGCCCTGTGCGGACAGAGCCCGATGTAGGGGTCGATCTCACAAACCTGTGAGATCATGACCTCAGCTGAAACCAAGGTTCAGAACATCATATAGACCAGAGAATGGAATTGAAGACTGGAGAGACAGGGTTATCAGTTATGACAGTTGAACAAGTAAAAGACAGAAGCCTGATGTCCAGGAGGCCATTTACAAAGTGGTCTGGATTAGAGATATAGAGAAAAAGATATATAGATGTATGTTGGGGATTATCAGCTTATACTAGGTAATTTAAATCGGAGTAGATGAAATAAATTAAGGACAACATATAAAGTGAAAAGAGATAAAGAATTTGAAAAGGACCCTGTGAAACAGCATCATTTAAGGAATAGGTACAATAAGAGGATCCTGGGGGTGCCTGGGTGGCTCAGTTAGTTAAGCATCCAGCTCTTGATTTCCACTCAGGTTATGATCTCACACTTTGTGAGATCGAGCCCCCTGTATGGCTCTACACTGACAGCATTGGGCCTGCTTGGGATTCTCTTTCTGCCCCTCTCCTGCTCACACATGTGCGTTCTCTCTCTCTCTCTCTCAAAATGAATAAGTAAACATTAAAAAAATAATAAGAGGATCCTGAGGTCTCTTATCCAATGATCCTCATTCTTAAAAGTTCTTCTTTATGTCTAACTTAGGTATATCATGCTGTATTCAAAGTCTGTTTCCTCTGTCCACTCTCCAGTTGAGATAGAAAGCAGCTGTTCATCATCTTGTATATAACAACCCTTCCTCTGCTTGAATACTGTTATTAAGAAACCTGGTAGTCTTCTCTAACTTAGGCTAAATAATTTCTAGCTCCCATCTTCCCAACCCTTTAATCATCTCTGTGACTCTCAAATCCCTTCCACTTTCTCCACATCCTTCTTTAGCTGTGGAGTCCGTTGCTACATGTGCTTTTGAGATTCACTTTGAGGATCATGGAAGAATTTTCTTAAATTTTTATATGGTAACTGTATGTATCCCAGTGCTATGCTTGGACTTCATGTCAAATACAGGATTTCTAGTAAACCAATTATTTTGGCTATTTATGTGTAACCGGCTAAATTTTTGTATTTATTGTTAACATTAAATCCATGTTGATTGTGACATTTCAAAGAGATTATTCTCAATACCTTTAGGTGATTGAATGAAATAAGTTTATCTGCCTTGGTTTCAGTTTGGGTAGGAGGTAAAAGCTCTGTACTCCATGTACTTGCATAGGGTGACATAGATGAAGCATCTGTTCTTTTTCATCTTCCCTTTCTTGGTTAAACTGTAGAGTCAGATTAAACCGTTAGTGTGAAGGATCCTCAGTTATTTCACATGTCTATCTCCCCTACTCCACTGTGAGCTCCTTAAAGAAGGAACACAGTTCTGGTTATCTTTATATTCTCAGTTCACTTTTTTATCTCAAGGAAAATCACACTTGATGCCTGCCTTAAGTCAAATGTGGAAAAGGAAGGTCTTGACCAGCAGTAGCACTCAAGTTCCTTCTTGCTTGTCAGCTCCAGTTGACTGGTGGTAATTTAATTACTGCTTAGCAATGTGATTAGAAAGATTCTGAAGCAGGGTCCTAGATCATGAAAAAATGTTTTGGCAAATTAGAATTTTCGAAAATTAGAACTGTGAATTGCTATATCAAATTGTTTACCTTGGACATGGGACATAGGAAAGGAGGCACAGGTAGCCCGTATTTGCCATTAAAAGCAACAGGAGCTATGGCTTCATTCCGATACAGTGCCTTAGTGCCAGACAAGTAATGGACTGCTTCTGTGAGAAAGAAAATAGCACTTTGTTCAGTTTATAGATCATAGTGAAAACAACAGAAAATCTCAGAGGTCATGGCTCCACTTAAAATACACACACACACACACACACACACACACACACACACACACCATGGAAAGAGCCCAAATGTCCATCAATGGATGACTGGATAAAGAAAATGTGGTATATATATACAATGGAGTATTGCTCGGCAATCAAAAAGAATGAAATCTTGCCATTTGCAACTATGTGGTTGGATCTAGAGGGTATGCTAAGCGAAATTAGTCAGTCAGAGAAAGACAAATATCATATGACTTTACTCATATGAGGACTTTAAGAGACAAAACAGATGAACATAAGGGAAGGGAAACAAAAACAATGTAAAAACAGGGAGGGGGACAAAACATAAGAGACTGTTAAATATGGAGAACAAACAAAGGGTTACTGGAGGGGTTGTGGGAGGGGGGTTGGGCTAAATGGGTAAGGGGCATTAAGGAATCTACTCCTGAAATCATTGTTGCACTATATGCTAACTAACTTGGATGTAAATTAAAAAAAAAATAAAATGAAACACACACACACACACACACACACACACACACACACACACACACACACAAAACTATTCACCCACTCATTTTGCCCAGTTGCATAAAGGCTGTCTTTAGTAGCTCTTGGAAAGTGTGTCAGTGCTAATCTGCATGGTTTCCACACATGATCCTGAAATGTCATTGTAAGAGTTTTATTCATGTTTTCCTTGAAGCCTGCACAGAAAATAGTTTTGATTTAACTTAAAAGTCAACAAAAATAATAGAGTTGCTTTTAACTAATCAAAGAATTCAGCTGCTACTTTAAAAGTTCCACAAGAAATCAATATGTTGGGGGTTATTGTTGAGCCACTGGAATGTAAGAAATAATCCTGAAGAATTGCCAATACATTTAATTTTAGATACTTTGCTTGTCTTTGTTTTGTTTTGTGCTTCTTCACTTAACGTAAGCCTCCATGTCTAGACTCTGAAGACAACCTCAAAGATACATAAATTAATGATGAATCAAGTAGATTGATCCACTCATGATAGGTACTGGATCTAAAGTTCACAGTTAAAAGTGGAGATAAGCACTCTAAAAGTATAATTTCACAGTGAGTTGAGAGGGAAAAATTCTCACTACATTCTGAGTTGCTTGACCCATTGATATGGTTTTAACTGCCACTTGGTAATGACATCAAGTCTAGAGCTATATGTCAAAACATTCTGCAGAGCGCTGATTGGCTGCTATGTGTATGCTACAGTTACACCTCACACTCAAATCTAAAATTATTGAAGTCATCACTTCCTGTGAAACCTATTCATTCTCCTGTATTCTCTGTTGTACTTGGTGTGGTGCTATGCTTCACAATTGTCTTTAACTCTTGCATTTTCTGTATGTCCCATATTCAATCAATTACCAACTCTTATGCAGTTTACCTCCTAATTAGTTCTTGAATCCTTTTCCTACCCCCAACTCTGCTATCACTCTCCTAGTTCAGGCTCTCATCAGCTCTCATCCTGAATATTATGACATCCTCTTAACTACACTTCTAGTCTCTGGTCTGGCCCTGTCTATAGCTTACTATCTCGTTTCCCTATTTATTTATTTATTTATTTATTTATTTATTTATTTATTTAAACTATTTTATTTATTTTTTGAAGGAGAGAGAGAGAGAGAGAGAGACAGAGCATGAGTGGGGGAGGAGCAGAGAGAGAGGGAGACACAGAATTCAAAGCAGGCTCCAGGCTCTATGCTGTCAGCACAGAGCCCGACGCAGGGCTCAAACCCACGAACCGTGAGATCATGACCTGAGCCGAAGTCAGACGCTCAACTGACTGAGCCACCCATGCGCCCCTCATTTCCCTATGTAAACATTTCAGTGAATCATCATTGTTTGTGAGATTGAGTTCAAGCTCCTTAACATGGAATTCAATAATTCTATGATCAGGCCTCCATCTGACTTTCTATTTTAATCTCTTATCATCTCCCTCTACTTCTTATCTTTCACTTTGCTCTCTAGCAGTGGCGCTATTTCTGTCTGGAGCACCCTCCTTCTTTCTCATCATTTAATTAATTACTAATTATTCTTTCATAAAACCTACCTCAGTTATCATCTCTTCCTAGAAAGTCTTTTACTTACCTACTGACCTACCCCCCCCCCACACACACACCTTTGTGCCTTTGTAATACCCAAGACCCCTGCCTATCTTTGCCCTTATCACATTATGTTAATATGGCTAGGTATGGATTTGTCTGCACCACCACTATGAACTCTCTAAAGGAACATTATGTCATATCTACTTTTGTGTCTCTAACACACTAACATAATCTATTACACTGGCAATCTTTCTGTAGATGTTGATTGAAAAAATGACAGTGTATTATTATTAGTGTATACCATAGAATACAATTAGAAGCAATAGTATCATCAACTTGAATTTGCAACAGATTATATTGGTACTGATAACATAAAATATAGTGACCAAACAAGGACAATAACTCTCATTTATACTTTCAAGTACCCTAAAAATCACTGAAGTCTATAATTCAAATGAATATAGCAAATATGAATAAGTATGATTATTTATCTTTAGTGCTAAATTATCATAAATGACTAAGTAATATATTTAAATGTTGCTAACCAAATCAGAATTGCTAAGTAGCACACTTGTAAATGAAAGTTTAAATATTAGACTGAAAAAACATTTCCCAGAGAAGTACAGGTACCTCTTAGAAGGAAAATCTGCAGGAATGTATTCTGTTATTCAAAGCACAGGACAATTAGAGTCATCAGTATTACAAAAATAAAAAGAATGACTAGTTATACCATATTCTTTCCTTTATTGACAGTTTTCAATAAAACACATCATTTGAGTTCTAAAAGTACACATTTTTTCTCTCAATGTTATTTCTATTTTGAATGAAAAAATTTAAATATAATCCATAATATTTTTATTTTCCTTAAATTATCTCCTAGACCTCCCTGTAGCCGCCACCCACAAAAAAGAAGCAAGATTCTAAAATAAAATGAACAGGATAACAATTTCCTATTTGGAGGGATCTTGGAATCTAGGCTTTCTTTTGCTTGGTAACTTTCCCCATTTATTCCCTCAGGTTAATTATTTTCCCTGCTAGCATGTTTTATGGTTGTGTTAAATTGTCTACAAATGTACAAGTTTATTAAAAAACCATAAATATTATAAGACAACTACAATTTTTCTTTTTTTCAAGATAACTACAATTTTAAGGTCAGTTAAGTTTCAGTTTTGAAACGTTTGCTGATATTTTTGTTTTTAAAAAGAAAATCCTGAAAGTACTTCTTTGCTTGTTTTGGAGTACCTGGTGAATTTTAACAATTCATTCTTTGAATGTTTTGGTTATTGTGCATTCTATTTTTACTAGAAAATAGGTTCTTCATATTTTGCTCGCTGAAGATTATGCAAGCATATGACCATGACTAAAATACTCATCTGCCCAATCTCCAGTTGATTAGCAGGGATGTTGGATGAATGTTACTGCTCTCAGAGATTTCATTGAGGGGATACTAAGAAGTTGGAGGGGCCACACTTGCTCTGTTAGAACTCTTTGTTGTCCCATTTAATTTTTGCCATAGAAAATTTTAAATGAGGTCATTTAACGTAAAATTTAGTTTTCATATCTCAGGGACGATCTGAGTAAAAAGTGCCTCTTTCTTGAACTCACATGAAACAAAAAGATGCTCTCTGTCTCCTTACATATGTGCAATTATGCCTTCTGTGCTACTTTCTAAAGGGCCTATGAGTACTTTCTAAAGGATATCAGTGTTTTTAACACTCATTCTCTTTCAGTTTGATAGAGTCAAACATCTTTAGGGATTCAAGAATTTCACATAGGGAAAATTAAAAAAAAATAAATGCATAACAGCAACAAATAAAAAAAAATCATAAAAATAACCAAAATAAGAATTTCACACAGGTTTATGTTTTTTTATTATTTAAAAAAAAATTTTTTTTTTAACGTTTATTTGTTTTTGAGACAGAGAGAGACAGAGCATGAACGGGGGAGGGGCAGAGAGAGAGGGAGACACAGAATTGGAAACAGGCTCCAGGCTCTGAGCCATCTGCCCAGAGCCTGACGCGGGGCTCGAACTCACGGACTGCGAGATCGTGACCTGAGCCGAAGTCAGACGCTTAACCGACTGAGCCACCCAGGCGCCCCGGTTTATGTTTTTTTAAACTAACTTTTACAGTCAGAATAATAGTTCCATGAATATCACAGATTCTTAATAGATATGTGTTGAATGAATAAACAAAGCAACCAATTAATGACATGAAAAGGATGATGTGCTTTAAAATTTTCTCGGTAATCTTTTAAATATGTGATGGTGGACATCTATTGTTTTGTCTACCAAGTGATTGTTCTTCTAGGATAGCCTCACCTTTGATTCCTAACAGAGTTGCCAAGTTCCCATGTGACATTGCTGGACATAGTGGCGGGCACTTGAAACAAGCTAAGTCAATGAATCCCAAGCTTTTTGTACTTTTGATCTAGAAAATAAGGTCAATTACTTTCTAATGGTTGAAATTAAAAGACATAAAGTCTGGTTGGTGTTAGTGGTAGCTTAGCAGTCTAAAATGTGGGCTCTGAACTTAAAGAAGCCTCCAATGGCCAAAGATGGGACAATATGAACATTAATAAAAATAGTAAATGCAATGGATTGAAACGATCAAATATGTTGGAATCTATGAACTCATAATGCTACCAAAAAATACTAATTGGTTACTTTTGCTGTGGAATCAACTCATTATTGTGAATACTAGTTAATAAAGGAAAATAATTGAGGCTGTATGTTGCCTTCCTTGAATTTACTATACATTAGGATAACTAAAAAGTTAACGAGGAAAATTTTTCTCTGTAGGACTATTCTAGCTAATTAGCAGAGAACGAATGATAGAATAGATTACACTCAACTCCATGCCCCATAATTTGCTATGTGATACAATATCTGCTAGCCATACATAGTCATTGAGCACTTGAAATGGGGATGGTCCGAAATGAGATGTGATTTAACCGGTGGTATACTGTTAAGTGTTTAATAACTGGCTCTCTGAGGTGGAAAAAACCCTGCTTTGTGATGTTTGCTGTGGCGTAAATACTATCACCATAGCCATTTTGAGCTACCAGTGGAATGTCCTAAATGTAGATGGGATGAGATGCTCACAGTCAGCTCTCATGGGCCAGGGCAAGCAGACTGTAACACCTACCAGCTATAAGTGGAAAAAATACACCAGACTTTGAAAAATTAGTATGAAAATAAGAATATAAAATATATCATTAATGATTTTTAGTTAAGTATCAAAATGACAGTATTTTCAAAATACTGAGTTAAATAAAATATATTATTAAAATTGTTTTCACTTTTTTACAAATAAGGGTACTATAACATTTAAAATTACATATGTGGCTCATATTATGTTTATCTGCTGCTGTGGACAGTGATCATTACTTACTGCCAACATATCAGCCTGCTTAAAATTCTCTTTCTCTCTTTCTCTCCCTCTACTCCCCTCCCCTACTCATGCTCTCTCTCTCTCTTTTTCAAAGACAACAAGGTATAAGAATTCTTTGTCTTTTACAAGGGATGTTAATAGGCATCATGTACTCTTCCACTGTATTTTTGTTTTTATGAGAGAGAGAGAGCATGAGTGGGGCAGGGGAGACAGGCAGAGGCAAAGAGAGAGAGAGAGAGAGAGAGAGAGAGAGAGAGAGAGAGAAAGAGAATCTTAAGCAGACTCCACACTCAATGTGGAGCCCAACACAGGGCTCAATCCCCAACCCTAGAATTATGACCTGAGCCAAAATTGAGAGTTGGATGCTCAACCGACTGAGCCACCCAGGTGCCCTGTAATTTTTTTTTTTTTTTAAATCGAGAATATTATTCTTGGTAACTGTCACCAAAAGTTATTTCTGAATTCCCATTTTACTTTAGTTCTCTATGTCTTATGCCATCTGTCAATTTCTACTTCAAATATAACTATTTAGGTCTTATCTAAATAAGTATAGGCCCTTAAAAAAGAGAGAGAGAGAGACTTAAGAGATATGGCAATCAAATGTAATGTTTGGATACCATTTGGATCCCAATAGAAATTAATCACCTGTAGGAAAAAAAAAGTTATGAAACAACTAGAAATTTTAACATGGACTGGATATTTGATGATGTCAAGAAAGTGTTAATTGTTAGGACTATATGGATGTTGCCATTATGTTAAAATTTCTCCTTCAGAGGTACGCACTGAAATAGTTATGGATGAAATGAAATTAAGGGATTTCCTTCAAAATAATCAGTACCAATTGGGAGTAATTGGTAGGGGTATATATGAAACAAAGTGAGCATAAGTTTATGATTGTTATAGCCTTGTGTGTGTGTGTGTGTGTGTATCCTAGATTGTCACAGCTAGATTAGTCCATGCATAGGATTAATTGTACTAGTTTTTCCACTTTTGTGTATCTTTAAAATATTCCATAATAGAAAGTTAATGGACCCTGGCAATAGATGGCTAGGGTTTGAATCCTGGCTGTGCCACTTTTTTAAGTTTATGACCTTGAACAACCTACTCAGGGTCATCGTCCTCATCCATAAAATGGGAATGTTAGTTATATCTACTTCATAGGTTATGAAAATTAAAGTAATTAATATAAAAGGAAGAAAGAAGATGTATAAAAGAACAGAGCCTTGAAAATGTAGGGACTGATATGATTCAAGTTCCTGGGTTTGATTCACCATGTTACTCTCTTTAGGTCCCATAAAACACTCCAGAACCCTCCTAATTAATCCCCCTTTTTTCTTAAACAGGTTAAAATTTGTATCTCTGTCTCTTGCAGCTAAAACAGTGCCAGCTAATAAACATGTACTTCCACTTTAGTAGCCTGTGAATTTGAAGTTTGTTACGTGTCTGCTGGGAGCAACCTGTCTTTGATTGGTTACTTTTCTAGAGTTGCTATTTGGGCTCCAGGGTGGTAGCCTCTCAGTTTGGGTAAGGTATTTGATGGTTTTTTGTTTGTTTATCTCTCTCTTTGTTTTAGAGAGAGAGAATGAGGAGGAGAGAGGGGCAGAGGGAAAGAAAGAGAATCTTAAGCAGGTTCCACAGTCAGTGCAGAGCCTGATATGGGGCTCCATCCCATGAGCCTGGGGTCATGACCTGAGCTGAAATCAAGAGTCAGAGGCTCAACTGATGGAGCAATCCAGGCACCCCAGTATTTGATAGGCTTTCCTTTGTTATCTAGTTTGTTTGATTGGTTGTTAATCTTTTTTTTAGTTTGTTTGTTTGTTTGTTTATTTATTTATTTATTTATTTAGAGTGTGTGAGCAGGGGAGGGGCAGAAAGAGGAGGGAGGGAGAGAGAATCCCTAGCAGGCTCCACACTGTCAGTGCAAGAGCCCGAAGTGGGGCTTGAACTCACAAATGGTGAGATCATGACCTGAGCCAAAATCAAGAGTTGGAAACTTAACTGACTGGGCCACCCAGGCACCCCTACAATTTTATTTAAATTAAAATATTTAGGGTGGCTTTGGTTCTTCCAGGAGTTGTATATCTGAAATGATAATACCTTGTTTTTCAAAACACTCAAGTGAGTTAACGTCCACAGTATCATGATTTATTGGGGTATATGAAGAAATTGATATCATTTTTATTTCTACTTATTTTATCTATAAAATAAATCAATGTAGAGATTACCAATATTTGGTGAATTATAATTTATGGGACTACTTACTAACAATTTATTTTTACTAATAGGCATTAAAAAAAAAAAAAAAAAGCTTAGACCAGGGACCTGTAACTAGGAGCAATCTGGCCCCTACCCCACTCTCCCCAGGAGGGCAGGGTCCCATAGCCCCAGGGTCCCCTCTCTGAAAAAGAAATTAGAGATTACTGTTCTTGGCCATTGAGTTCCAAACTTTCCTTTATCACAGTGGGCATAATATACAGCCCATCCCAAACATTCTTCAGCTGCTTACTTCTTTATGGTATTCACTCCCCACACTCTTCTTCCATCTGGGGTCCCAGTGCCACTAATTAACACCACCTTCTTACTTACTTTGAAAATATGGCCAATTATTCCAGAAGCCTTCCTATCTCTCATATGCTAATACGATCTGTCACCAAGTCCTATCTATTCTGTCTCCTAAATACTTCTTGAATCCATCCCAGTTCTCTCTGACCCAGTGAGATATATTACCAAGTCTCACCTGTGCTATTGTAATGACACCACCCACCCATCCTGTCCCTAGTAGTCTTTCTGCATTCAAATTGATTTCCCTCCTATTTTCCAGCAAGCAGACATAGTGATCTCTTAAAATACAAATCTGGTGTTTCCTTCTCTGGTTTAAAACCCTTTAATGTCTACTTATTACTCTTAGGATAAAGCTCAAAATCTTTAAGTCCCTGCACAATCTCCTTTACTCTACATCCCCCTCTCTTTTTTCATGTTCCACCCAAAGTGGTTCCCTTCCAGTTTTCAAATACTGTGATGCTTTCTGCCTTAAGATGTAATGGTACAATATAGAATGTAATGTTCACTCTGTCTTCAATGCTCAATACCTGCTTACTTGCCTGATAAACTCCAATTTACCTTTCAGATTCCAACCTAAATGTCAATTGCTAAGGACCCTCTAGAATAGTTCAGGTCTCTAACTCTCAATGTAGCCTGTGCTTTTGTTTCAAAGCACATATATATTAATATCTACTGGCCCACTAGCTCATCAGGTTCAAGAGAACAGGAACAATGTCCCTAGTGCTGAATACAGCATCTGACTATTTGTTGCATTGATGAATAGATAAGTATCTTTAACTTTGGTTAATTCCATCCCCTGCCCATTTCCCTAAATGACTACTTTGGGTATAAATTTTTCTGCCTGTTCTCATCTGGTTATTCATTTATTATGTAAATAAAATAATTATTCTAGGTACCACTCTTTCAGCTGATTTGTAGTTCTTGTGTTTGTTTCTCAGGATATCACTTATAACCAAACAATTTGTAAAGTTAGGGTTTCTACCCAAACTTGAGTTCTACTCACTGAACTATGTACCACTTGCTAATTGTGGAGATTTGAAGCAAGTTAACTAATTATATCTATTTTAGAGGGTTATCTTGAGGTTTAAGTAATAGAAGGATAATAAAACAGTACAGTTCATAGCATCTAGCTGGAGCTCCATGAATGTTCTTTTCTGTCTGGCCTCAGTAGTTAAAGAAAAAGGAGTCAATCTTTGCTCCCTTCAGGGTATAATTCTGAATCCCTTCTCCCTAAATACTAATCAGATAGGTTTCTGAGCCTAAATTCAAAGAGATCTCTCCAATTTTAATGCCTTATTAGCTTAATGAGTAATTAAGTTTTTTTGTTTGGTGAGTAAAAATTGGATCTGAGTTCTGTAATTTAGGCTGTTATCTGTGTGCTTAACAAAGGAGAAAATTACAATTTTCCATGGATCTTATCCTGTCTTTCCCACAACAATCAAATAGAAGATCAATTTAGTGGTAAGATATAGAGTTAATTCTGGAGCCAGGAAGCCTATCCATTAAGCTATTACGCTGATGCAGGCATGAAGTGAGGAGGGCCTGTTGGCAGGACTAGAAAGAAAGGGGAGAGACAGGAGAAATATGCTATAGGGAGGCGTTTCCTGATGATCAGCCTAAAGTAGTTACCCTCTACTTATGATTTTGTTCTAATTTTCCACGAGGCACTTACCATTATCTGATATTTTTCTCCTTGGCTTCATTATTAACTGCCTCCTTCCATTAGAAAGTAAGCTCCAAAAGATAAGGAATCATGTCTGTCCTGTTTGCTATTATAGACCCAGCACCCAGAACAAGGCATGGCCTAAAGCAGCACTCTGCATATATTTGTGGAAAGAATAAATTGTTACTGGAAATAAGTAACCAAATATAGTCAAAATAATTTCAAGGTTTAAAGCTTGACCACGATAATAAAGTACCAATAACAAGGAGAAATATTCTTACAGAAGGAGTAGGGATTTTTTGTTTGTTTTCTTGTAGGAGGAGCTAGGAGTTTTAATACTTTTAGGTATGTAGAGCTGAAATGATGGTAAGTCCTGAAAGGTGAAAATTTCTGACAGATGGCTATTTATACTACAGGATACATTGAAATTGAGATTTAAACCAAACCCAACCCAGTTTAGTTCCAGGCCCTGTCCTAGGCCCTGAGGACACAAGGATGAACAATAGTCTCTGCCCTCTGGGAGCCCATAATTAACAGAGGGAAATAGATAGCTAATTATGATATAAAGGTTATAGTAATAGAATGATAAACACAGTGAAATGGGAATACAGAGGAGGGAATACATAATTCTGCTGACATTGTAAAAGTCCAGGATGTCTTCCCAGGGTAAAAAGATGAGTAATAAATACTAGGAAAATAAAATTGGGGGGAATGCCCTGAGTTTGATGGTAGTATTCATGTACAACACACAGTGTATGCTCAACAGGTCACTTCAGATGACTGATGGGCATGAAGTGAGATACTGGTTCTTTTTTTTTTTTTTTTTTAATTTATTTTAAGAGAGAGAGCGTGCGCGCACCAGCCGAGAGGGGCAGAGAGAGAGGGAGAGAGAGAATCCCAAGCAGGCTGCATGCTGTTGGCACAGAGGTGGATGTAGGGCTTGATCCTACCAACCGTGAGGTCATGACCTCAGCCAACACCAAGAGTCAGACACTGAACCAACTGAGCCACCCAGGTGCCCCAGGTACTGGTTCATTTCAAAAGAGAGTACCCAGGGGCACATGGTGGCTCAGTCAGTTAAGCATCGGACTTTGGCTCGGGTTATGATCTCATAGTTTGTGAGTTCGTGCCCCACATCAGGCTCTGTGCTGATAGCTCAGAGCCTAGAGCCTGCTTCAGATTCTGTCTCTCCCTTTCTCTCTGCCCCTCCCCTGCTCATGCTCTGTGTCTCTTTCTCAGTCTCTCTCTCAAATATAAGTAAACATTAAAAAAAAAAAAAAGTATATCACTATTTTACTGATATTAGAAACCATGCTTCTGAAGAATTTTTAGTAATATGACAAAATGATTGTACTAAGATGGTTTTTAAAAAGGATGGTACAGGGGCACACATAATTTTATATTGTATTTTTTATTTATTTTTAATTTAATTAATTAATTAATTTTAAGAGAGAGAATGGGAGGAGCAGAGATTTATGTGTGATTTGTTTCCTTCTTCATACTCTTCTGAAACGTCAAAGTTTCTATAAGGAACTATAAATATTGAAATGTGACAAATGTCGTTATAGGTTCCATTTATTTATTCATTAATTCTCTTAATAGGTAAGTATGTGTTTAGTGCTCACTATGCACTTTCCTCAATGCTAGAATCGGAAGCTTAGAGGTTATTTAACACAAGCCATTCATCTGAGTGGTTAGAAAGACTCAGGATATATGACAACCTTCGGTAGGTAGTTAGTGATGGGACTCGAACAGGGATACCTCTTCTCTGGTTCTGGACTCTCCTCATTTCATCATCTTGACACTGTACAGGAAGGACGTGATTTGACCAAGCACATAATCAAATAGCAGTATGTCCCTTAGAGGGTATCCTTCCATATATCCCTATGATACACTAACCTCACACATTTTGCATATTCGAAAGTTCTGTTTGGTAAATATTCTTTCTCTATTCTGAACCCTTCACAGGCTGCTCATTACTTCCCAAATAAAATTTAGACTTTCTACCCTGAAGTTCAAGGCCTTTTCCAGTCTAATTTTTGCATACTTTGCAGATACTATATTTGGTCTACTCATTGCTCATGTATAGAAAATAACAAATTTATCATGTGTATTCTTCATGCTCCATGACTATTCTCAGTTTTTTTCCTATTAGTAATTTTCTCAACAAAGGTGTGTGGCAAGAGGAAGAAACAGCCAGTGGCCATTCAGTGAATGAACCCCAAACTATCATTCAGCCATTCACTGAACCCCAAACTATCAATCATAAAGGCTTAACTTTTATTTGGGTCACTACTTCACTGGTGGGTGATTATTAGTAAGTGATTTTTGCCTCTTTGAAAAGCCTGTCCACATTATAGGGTTATTGTTAATTTCTTCATTTATGAATTCTCATAAATTCACCAGGCTCTATATGTTAGGTACTTGGGCATTCATCAGAACAAGATGGGCATAGTCTGTGGTCCTGGGTCTAGAGGGAAAAGACAGAAACACCAGTAAGTTAGAAGGAAACAAAGTCATTATAAATTGTGACAAATATATATTTTTTTAATGTTTATTTATTTTTGAGAGGGAGAAACAGAGTACAAGTGGGGGAGGGGCAGAGAGACAAGGAGACACAGAATCTGAAGCAGGCTCC
This sequence comes from Panthera tigris, assembly GCF_018350195.1. Taxonomy (NCBI): domain Eukaryota; kingdom Metazoa; phylum Chordata; class Mammalia; order Carnivora; family Felidae; genus Panthera; species Panthera tigris. The sequence continues at coordinate 29,150,897 of NC_056676.1, read as the reverse complement.
AGGCTCCGACCTGTCAGCACAGAGCCCGACACAGGGCTTGAAGTCACAAGCTGTGAGATCGTGACCTGAGCCAAAGCTGATGCCCAACTGACTGAGCCACTCAGGTGCTCCAAGAAGTAGACATACTTAAGACATATTTTGGAGATAGAAATTGTGGAGATGTTATAAAATAATGAACTGGACAAATTTAGTAAACCTGTACAGTAAACCTGTACAGTAAATACTGTAAAGACTTTTGAGTTTTAATACACCCCTCTGGGCCTTATTGCACTAAGAGGACTATATTGACTTACTCTGCTGCCAGTGGGATGCTCTTTGTATCTGTACTGTATCACCTACTGTAGCTAACTAAATCTGCCCTTCTAAAAAATTTACCTTGGTCTTAAACTCATTTATTCAAAAATTATTGAGCTCTTAGCTTAAATCTAAAGGTAAAGGATTTGAATGTAAATTGATCCAAAACATAATTTATATATTATTTTTATTCAAAGATATCCTTTAAATACAAAAGAAGCTCCTTTATCAAACTATGAGAATTATATGCTGGCAAAAGCAAAGTATGTTGATAGAGAATATCAGAACAAAATCATTTTTTGCACTAGAATTAAGGTTACAGAGACAGCATTTTTACGTCTAAGTAGTGACAGATTAACTGAGTAAAGATTTTTACAAATAACCATTGCATACACATAGGTCTTCAATTTTATTTTTTATTTTATTAAAAAAAATTTACTTTTTAAATTTTAGAGAGTGCAAGAGGGGAGAGGGGCAGAAGGAGAGAGAGAATCTTAAGGAGGCTTCATGCTGACATGGGGCTAGATCCCACGAACCTGGGATCATGACCTGAGCCGAAATCAAGAGTCTGACGCTCAAATGACTGAACCACCCAGGTACCCCAGATCTTTGATTTTAGAATCTTTATTTTACTAATAACATGTAATACAGTAAATTAATCTTAGTGTATTTTCCTATACCTCAGTAAGACCCAGTATGCTTCTAGACAAACAAGTTTCCCTAGCTCCCAAAACAAAATGAAAAATGCTTCTTTTGCTCCAGTTTAACCTCAGCATTCTTTGAGGAGGTTCTGAATTACAAGTATATCCAATCACTCCCAAATAATGATAAAGTCTAACCTATCTGCCTACTTCAGGTTCTAGCCTTGTTTAAAGTAAATGGATTAACATTTTCACTGATGAGATTTTCTCCTATCTAGGTTTGATAGATTATCAGCAATTAAAAAAAAAAAAACAAAACAAAAAACTACCACAGCCCTCCATAGCTCATTCTCCTCATTTCACACCCCCATTCCCAAAACTTTCTTTCCCACGAGATCATCTGACTCTTTTTTTTTTTTTTTAATGCTGGCAATAGTCTAATAACTTCCTTTAATCACAGTTCCTTTAATCACAGATGTCTCCCTTCTTCTGTCTATTTTGACCAGATCTCAGGTTTGCAAAAGTTTTTCCTTGTTGAAAAGCTTTGATAAATGTTTGTCTAATATTATTTTTAAATTCAATTATCTCTTTAATTTTTTTAATATGGAGAGAGTTAATTATTTCTGTTCTTTCCCTATTGCTTTTTCAGAGCACTTGTAGTACTAGACAGACCAAAACAAGATTTTCAAGGGTTCATGCTTCTAACCACCCCAAGGGGTGTCCCAGTGGTCTCCTTGGTGCTTCATGCCAAAAGCTGTGGCTAGGACTTCTGAGCATGTCTGTTTTCCTATGTAATCTTTTTCACTGCTGATTAGTTACATTGGCCCCAAAGGAGAAAGTAAACTAAATCCTCTTTACAAATCCATACAAGTTATTAGGGAATAGGGAAAGAGTTTCCAATGCATGATCAGACCTTGTCAATACGGCTTTCTTTCTTCCAAAGATACAGACTCTTTCTAAATTTGATTTTGACAGGCTTCATTTTAATTCTGATAACAACAATTAATATTATGGCCTCTTGGATTGTACCTCCTTTTCTTTTTTTCATTTCTTCACGATTTGGTCAAGTGTATGTTCTCGATCTCTGAATGTTTCCTCAATACTGACATTAATAGCTTACATTATTTGTCTCATCAGTAATGGAAAATTGAAAACAATTATAGTATCTATTGATCTATGTTCTCTGATATGCATATATATATGAATATAAATATATCCTCTGAATGGGCAAAGTTTCCATTTATTGATGTCTCCCTCCATCTATTCTTTTTTTTTTTAATTTTTTTTAACATTTATTTATTTTTGAGACAGAGAGAGACAGAGCATGAACAGAGGAGGGTCAGAGAGAGAGGGAGACACAGAATCTGAAACAGTCTCCAGGCTCTGAGCTGTCAGTGCAGGACCCCATATAGGGCTTGAATTCACAAACGGTGAGACCAGGACCTGAGCTGAAGTCGGACGCTCACCCACCTGAGCCACCCAGGCTCCCCGTCCTCTGTCTATTCTGACCAGATCTCAGGTTTATGTCAGCTATTAGCAACATGACTAGTTCTTACAAGAAGAAACACATCTACAGTCTGACAAAAAATGGTTTTCAAGGAATGACAGTCCTACACTAAATCCCTGACTTTCTAAGCTTTTCCCCTCACGAGTAGTGCTAGAACCTTCAATGTCAGCATGGAAATATTGGGAACTTTGGAAACTGGAGAGGCAGTTGAATGCAGCAGAACTGGCCCAAAAGCAGAATCTCAGAACCTGGGTCCTTTCCAGCCTGAGCTGGAGATTCCAAGCAAGATACTTACTTAGCTTCTCTGAGCCTCGGCTTCCCTTCCTGTTAAATAAGAACAATACCTTAACAGGTTTCAAAATTATACCAATGTACTTTATAAAATGATATGTTCATCATTGCTATCATTCACTTAAAAAAGTAAAGGCAACAACAAATGTTAAAAAGTAAGGGCAAACATTGTAAAAAAAAAAATAAAAGTAGGAATTTAAAGAATCAAATTTTGGGCTGCCTGGGTAGCTCAGTCAGTTAAGCGGCCAACTCTTGATTTCAGTTCAAGTCATGATCTCACAGTTCATGGGCTGACCCCCCATGTTGGGCTCTGTACTCACAGCATGGAGCCTGCTTCAGATCCTCTGTCTCCCTCTCTCTGCCCCTCCCCCCCAATAAATAAATGTTAAGAAATGTTTTTGGAAAACATTTTTAAAAATTAAGAAAAAAAAAAAAGAATCAAACTTTGGAGGCCTGTTGTTAAATTGCATTATGCTCTTCCTCCCAAAACATAAATGTTTGAAATAATATACATTCCCTCCATATTTTAAAAGAGCTCTTCAAATATCCAGAGTTAATTAGTTATTCACAACTAGAATGTTTCAATGGGAAGTTAAGACAACTACACTGAAAGCATGGGAGTTGTATTAAGGAAGAACAAAGCAATCATTAGGAAATTGGACATTTTCAAGGAATTGGAACAGGCCCAAATGGAGGGAAGTAGTGAGGACTTGGGACATCACTGGGACCTTGAAGAATCACCAGGAGGAGAATGAAACAGGGAGAAAAAGGTGGAGAGAACAAGATAGAGTTCAAATTTTCTAGAACTTTCCTCTTTATATAGAAAGTGGGGGGGGGGGGACGCGCCTGGGTGGCGCAGTCGGTTAAGCGTCCGACTTCAGCCACCTCACGATCTCGCGGTCCGTGAGTTCGAGCCCCGCGTCGGCTCTGGGCTGATGGCTCGGAGCCTGGAGCCTGTTTCCGATTCTGTGTCTCCCTCTCTCTCTGCCCCTCCCCCGTTCATGCTCTGTCTCTCTCTGTCCCAAAAATAAATTAAAAAACGTTGAAAGAAAAAAAAAAAAAAAAAGAAAGTGGGGGGAAAGCTCTCTTTATTCTGCTGTCCTCAGTAATGCTTCTAGGACCCAGAATTCAAGCAAGTAGTATATATATAAGATTAACCAGGTTTTTGTGCACTTGCCTAGGAACTCAACCATCATAGTGTTTCTGAAAGAAAAATTTATTCCAACTTCCAAAGAGCCAACCCTCAAATGCATTTTTGGAATACAATCTGTTTGAAAGTGAAATAACCAGGCAGCCTGTATAAGTTATCTTTTGAAGGAGTTTGCAGTTAGAAACATATCAGCTTCTGTGCAAAAATGTTTTCTAGTGGTGTATGAGTCTTTTGTGGCTATCTTACATATTTTTTGGAAAGAGATGGGCTATAAATATATAAATGAGGTATATAGATAAAAACATTTAGATAGATAATTTTTAAGACAGAGCCATAGAATAGTTTCACCAAATTCAGATATCCTGAAGATTTTTTTTTTCCCGTAGCCCTGAAATCAGCTATTTACTTTAGGATATAATGGGGCTTCCTTAACTATATCCTGAGAATAATCTTATCTATAATAATTCGTATCTTTGTGAAAAAAAGCTCTGCAAAACATGTGTAGTACTGTAGCCATGTCTATGGTTTATTAACCCTCTCTGGAATATTTAGAAAAACTTATACTTCCAATTTAAAAATTAAAATGGGCAGGTTCAACAAGTACTTGAACTTTTTTCAATCAAGATAGTTATAACTTAGAATGTCTCCTACAGTAATTTTACTCAGATAAGTGATATGAATAATGAATTATTCATTACTATATTATTCTAGCCAACTCATTCCTTTTACACACTAGCTTATGACTGCAACCCTAGTAAAATTTGTATTCAAGAAAAGAGCTAACTTATTTTTCTTTCTAAGGGAAGTCACCCATTAGTAAGGTCCAAACCAGGACACTCTTCTCCAGAAAAATGCTTCAGCAGATGAGATGTCAGGACAATAGGCATAAAACAGGACTAACTTGGCAAATCACAACTATGGTTCCCAATATGTAGCTGCATTTTGGCTGCCCCAATTTCCTTCTCAAGACAACATGCATGATCTGTGATAGAAGGGAGATAGTATGACTTAGTGCCAAGAACAGTAGCCCAACTGACTCTGGTTCCCTGCTAGAGAACTGATACATCATCCACCAGCTCTTTAAACCAGGAAACTAGAGAAAGATAGGCTTCCTTTTCCTTCACCTCCTTCTTCTAACCAATTATCAAATCTCACTATTTCCACTTCAATGCATTCTTCACACTGACGCCTAACTGCTCTTTTTCAATTGATCATTCTCCTTCTTAAAATCCTTATTGGATCCCCATTGCCCCCATATCAATTTTTACCTTGTTCTATAAGGCTCTCTGTAATTGGGTGTATATCTCTAGCCTCGCTTTTAATCACTCCCTACCCACTCCACCTGCACACTGTGCTTCAGCATATTGAATTACACTCAGTTCCTGGAATGTACCTCGAATTTAACAATATTTTGCATAAACACTTCCTCCTCCATGGTCCCCATTCTCACCCACCCATCCCACTCCTGTGCCTGAAATGCCATCTTTATTACTTAAATCTCAGCTTAGAAAGGACTTCCTCTAGGAGGCTTACCTTCCCACAGGCCCCAAATCCTTCCTATGCGCTATACCATCACAGTAATCTCTACTTCTCTCTTCATTTATTTATTTTTATTTTTAAGTGAGCTGTACACCCAATGTGCAGCTCAAATTCCCAACCTGAGATCAAGAGTTGCATGCTCTACCAAGTGAGCCTGCCAGGCACCCCTCTTCTTCTCTCTTCAGAGCCCTTAATCAAACCCTGGGTTACCTCTTTGTCTGAAATCCCAATGGATTGTGATCTCTGTAAGGGCCTGTACTTCAAGCTTTCCTGGCCTTGACTTTCCAGCAACCTGTTTTGCACAACAAATCAAGAAAATCTGCCGACTTATATGAATGCCAGCCTCACTTTGTGCACATTCCTAATCCCTAGCCTTCAGTCCTAATTTTTTTAAATTAATTTATTATTATTATTATTTTTAATTTACATCTAAGCATACAGTGCAACAATGATTTCAGGGGTAGATTCCTTGATGCCCCTTACCCATTTAGTCTATCCCCCCTCCCACAACCCCTCCAGTAACCCTCTGTTTGTTCTCCATATTTACGAGTCTCTTATGTTTTGTACCCCCCCCCCCGTTTTCATATTATTTTTGCTTCCCTTTCCTTGTGTTCATCTGTTCTGTGTCTTAAAGTCCTCATATGAGTGAAGTCATGTGATATTTGTCTTTCTCTGACTAATTTTGCTTAGCATAATACCCTCTAGTTCCATCCGTGTAGTTGCAAATGGCAAGATTTCATTTTTTTTTTAATCTGTATTTATTTTTGAGAGAGAGAGAGAGACAGAGACAGAGCATGAACAGGGGAGGGGCAGAGAGAGGGAGACAGAGAATCTGAAGCAGGCACAGAGCTCTGACAGCACAGAGCCTGACGTAGGGCTCGAACTCACAGACAGCGAGATCATGACCTGAGCCGAAGCCCGACGCTCAGCCAAATGTGCCACCCAGGTGCCCCATTTTTTTTTTTTTTGATTGCCGAGTAATACTCCATTGTATATATGTACCACGTCTTCTTTATCCATTTATCCATTGATGGACACTTGGGCTTTTTCTACATTTTGGCTATTGTTGATAGTGCTGCTATAAACATCGGGTACATGTGTCCTTTCGAAACAGCATACCTGTATCCCTTGGATAAATACCTAGTAGTGCAATTGCTGGGTTGTAGGGTAGTTCTATTTTTAGTTTTTTGAGGAACCTCCATACTGTTTTCCTGAGTGGCATTCCCATCAACAATGCAAAAGAGATCCTCTTTCTCCACATCGTCACCAACATCTGTTGTTGCCTGAGTTGTTAATGTTAGCCATTCTGACAGGTGTAAGGTGGTATCTCATTGTGGTTTTGATTTGTATTTCCCTGATGCTGAGTGATGTTGAGCATTTTTTCATGTGTCAGTTGGCCATCTGGATGTCTTCCTTGGAGAAGTGTCTATTCATGTCTTTGCCCATTTCTTCACTGGATTATTTGTTTTTTGGGTGTTGAGGTGGTAAGTTCTTTATAGATTTTGGATACGAACCCTTTATCTGACATGTCATTTGCAAATATCTTCTCCCATTCTGTCGGTTGCCCTTTAGTTTTGCTGATTGTTTCCTTCACTGTGCAGAAGCTTTTTATCTTGATGAGGTCCCAATAGTTAATTTTTGCTTTTTTTCCCCTTTCCTCTGGAGACATGTTGAGTAAGAAGCTGCTGCGGCCAAGATCAAAGAGGTTTTTTCCTGCTTTCTCCTCAAGGATTTTGATGGCTTCCTGTCTTACATTGAGGTCTTTCATCCATTTTGAGTTTATTTTTGTGTATGGTGTAAGAAAGTGGTCCAGGTTCATTCTTCTGCATGTCGCTGTCCAGTTTTCTCAGCACCACTTGCTGAAGAGACTGTCTTTATTCCATTGGATATTCTTTCCTGCTTTGTCAAAGATTAGTTGGCCATACATTTGTGGGTCCATTTCTGGGTTCTCTATTCTGTTCCATTGATCTGAGCGTCTGTTCTTGTGCCAGTACCATACTATCTTGATGATTACAGCTTTGTAGTATAGCTTGAAGTCTGGGATTGTGATGCCTCCTGCTTTGGTTTTCTTTTCCAAGATTGCTTTGGCTATTCGGGGTCTTTTCTTGTTCCATACACATTTTAGGATTATTTGTTCTAGCTCTGTGAAGAATGCTGGTGTTACTTTGATAGGGGTTGCATTGGATATGTAGATTGCTTTGGGTAGTATCGACATTTTAACAATATTTGTTCTTCCTATCCAGGAGCATGGAATCTTTTTCCATTTTTTTGTGTCTTCTTCATTTTCTTTCATAAGGTTTATATAGTTCTCAGTGTATAGATTTTTGATCTCTTTGGTTATATTTATTCCTAGGCATTTTATGGTTTTTGGTGCAATTATGGTTCGGTCCTAATTTTTATATATTTTTTTGCAGATCATAGTAAACAGCTACTCATACCATCTTGTCTCATTCATGTTCTCCCCCATGCTCTAAGGCTTCTCCTTCAGTGGAAATGAATCCCATGTACCTTATGAGTGCCCTAGGGCAAACAACATATGGAAAAGAAAATTGGCTTATTGCCATAAAAAACACAAACTCAGCAGATTTTTCTTTCCTCCTAAATTTAACTCAATGAAGAAAAGTGCTTACATCACCAAAACTTTGGAGACCCCAGGGAAGTCACTGACAGCTGATTTCTCAATCTCTTCTCACAGTACTATAGAGGACAAATGCCTCCAGTTATAGGATCCATGCATTCACAAATTGGTGAAGGTACTTAAAAATCATAAAATACTGGGGCGCCTGGGTAGCTCATTTGATTAACTGACTTCAGCTCTGGTCATGATCTCACGGTTCATGAGTTTCAGCCCTGCATCAGGCTCTGTGCTGACAGCTCGGAGCCTGGAGCCTCCTTCAGATTTTATGTCTCCCTCTCTTTGCTCCTCCCCTGCTCATGCTCTGTCTCTGTCTCTCTCTCTCTCTCTCTCTCAAAAATAAAATAAAATAAAATAAAATAAAATAAAATAAAATAAACAAACACTAAAAAAATCATAAAATACTGTATAGAGAGTCATTAATATATGTTTATGATCACCATATTCTTATTTCAAATTTAAGACTGTCGTTCAAACACAAAAGGACATAGAAGCATAGCCTCCCCCTCATATGCGAGAATACCTTGGAAGCACAAAAACTCAGCTATGTGAAAATAAACAATGAGAATAAGCGTAGACTAGCAAACAGAATAGTGATCTTCTGGAATTCAGGTATGAAGGCGGCAACATCCATCCCTGGCTAAATTCATCTGTTTCCTCTATGAGTTCTATTTCAGGTCATAACCGTTTTGAGTTGGTTGGACTATCGTGAACTTGATAGAATGTTGCCATTTGGTGTGCCCAGAGGTAAAGAAAAAAAAAATTTGCCCCTTGGATCCTAATTTCAATAATTCCTTTTTTTCTGTGGATATTTGTTTAAGGTTGGTTGAGGAGGGTGCTGTGGTGGTCCACGTTTCTATCAATGCATAATTGACTAGATCTGTTAGAAGAAATTGTCCATATTTTAGGAAACTGTTCAGTATGCCAGTGTTCCTTCTACATTTTGAAAGAAATATTTTTAGAAATATTACTTGAGTATCTGGAAACACAAATGCTTATTTACATGCAGCATAAGATAGTACTTACTGTATCTAGTAATGTAGATAGACAGTGAGTAGCCTATCCCGTCTAGTTTTTCCTACTGTGATTAGAAGGAAATCTTATAATGACCCACACTGAATGATCTGTTCCTGCCCACTTCTCCAACTCCATCTCACTTATTGCCCAGTATGCTGCACCCACACTGACCTCATTTCATGTCCTCAAACACTTAAGATTCTTACTTGGCTGGGCCTTTGCTCACGCTGATCTGAATGGAATGCTATTCTTTCACCTCTTTCCTGGCTGGCTGCTTCATAGACCTTAGATCTTAGTCTAAAAGTCACTTTCCTGGAAAAGCCTTCTTGGAATATGTTTCCTTCTCTCCTGTTTTTCTCTGACATAACTCCTAGTTTTTCCTTTCATAAGTCTCACCCAATTTGTTATTGTTTGTTGTCTCTTTCCAACTAGACTGTAAACACCTTGAGGGCAGGAGCCACATCTAACTTGTTCATTATTGAATCCCCAGTACCTGGACTGGCAGGTACTAGTTCTCAGTATGTATTTATTCAATGAAGTATGAATACGTGGATTGGAAAAATATATTTGATGTTGGTTCTGTGAATTATTTATTGCTTAAATGGGTTTATATTTTATTGATATCAACATACATTTAGAAATACTCATACAGGGGCGCCTGTGTGGCTCAGTCAGTTAAGTGTCCAACTTGGGCTCAGGTCATGATTTCACAGTTCTTGAGTTGCAACCCTGTGTCGGGCTCTGTGCTGATACCTCAGAGCCTGGAGCCTGCTTCGAATTCTGTGTCTCCCTCTCTCTCTGCCCCTCTCCTGCTCACACTCTGTCTCTGTCTCTCAAAAATAAGTAACATTAAAAAAAATAAAGACAAATAAATATTCATACAGCATCACTATTGAATTATCCATACATAGATATTCAAACTACAATAGTGGATTAAAGATTATTTTAACTCGTTTTGAGGAATCTCAATTCTCCAAGGATTGGTGGCCACTGGAATAGGTGTTGAAGGTTTAAAAGATTGTGCTAAATCTTGCTTTATGCTATGACATATCCTGAAAATTGTCTTTTCTTTCTTTCATTCATTTTTAAGAGATCCTAGGTAAAAACATCTTCCTGAGACTTTTAAAAATATAAACAGTCTAAAAGTCCAGTAAATTCAAGTAGTTAGTTTGTTGTAATTAATTAAGGTTTCTCACTGAAGTCTAACCTTTATTTTTCTGTACTTTAATTTTCTTATGTGAAAGCCTTATTTAACTTTACTTTACCTTGTACTAGATGCTTAGAGACAAAGATGAGCTCCTGTTAGTGCATGGCCCAACAGGAAGCCTGCATAAACAGTTATAATTCAGTGTAGTCCAGTGAGGGAGTTATGCTTTCAAGAACTACCACAACCAACTTGAGGGCATCAGAGACAGCTTTCTACAGAACTGGCACACGAACTAGAATTTAAAGGGTGGATAGAACTAAGGTGGGAGACGTGGAAAGAAAGAGCCCAGTGTGCGCAAAGACAAGCACTGAAACAAGAAGCACATCACTGTGTTCCAGGTAATATAGGCAGTTCAGTGTTCCTGGAGCATAAATTTGGAGGAGTGGAAGAGGTAGTCAGGGCCAGGTGCAAAAGAGGAGGCTTGTATCTTATTAGGGCACTTGGACTTTATACTCTGGGCCATGGAGATCCACCAGAGGGTTTCATGGGCATTGCCAGTAGTAAATCTCTCTGGGAATATATCCAAAGGAAGTGAAAACACTAACTCAAAAAGATACTGTAACTCCATGTTCATAGCAGCATTATTTTTAAAGAAAATTTGTAATGTTTATTTTAATTTTGAGAGAGAGACAGACAGACAGAACGTGAGCAGGAGAGGGGCAGAGAGAGAGGGAGCCAGAATCCAAAGCAGGCTTCAGGCTCCAAGCTGTCAACACAGAGCCCGACACGGGACTCGAACTCACAAACCGTGAGATCATGACCTGAGCCGAAGTCGGATGCTTAACCGACTGAGCCACCCAGGTGCCCCACAGCAGAATTATTTACAGTAGCGAAGGCATGGAAAGAACCTAAGTGTCTATCAATTGATGAATGGATACAGACATTGTCATGTGTATATATCTACATATGGATATGTACACACACACACAATGGAATATTAGCCATTAAACAAAACAAAAGGAGAAAATCCTACCACTTATGACAAGAAGGATGGACCTTGAAGGCACTATTCTTTTTTTTTTTTTTTTAGTTTTTTTTTGAAGGCACTATTCTAAGTGAAATAAGACAGAGAAAGACAAATACTGTATGCTCACTTATACAGAGAATCTAAAAAGAAAACAAATCTCATAGAAAGAGATCAGACTTGTGGTTACCAGAGGTGAAGAATAGGAGGAGGGAGAGGGAATTGGAGGAAGGTGGTCAAAGGTACAAGCTTGCAATAATGAGATAAATAGGTACTAGGGATGTAATATACAACATAATGACTACAGCTAACACTGCTGTGTCATAGATAGGGAAGTTGTTAAGAGAGTAGATCCTAAGAGTTTTCTTTTTTTCTTTCTCTTTACTTTATCTATATGAGAGGATGGTGTTATCTGAACCTGTTGTGGTAATCATTTCACAATATATGTAAATCAAACCATCACACTGTATGCCTTAAATTTATACAGTGATGTATATCAATTATTTCTCAATAAGACTGGGGGGAAAATAGTTAATCTCCAAGAACATGTGAATTGAAAATTTTTATGTAAATTACTTTCCATTTTTACACTACTAGCAGTTGGAAGAGACATATCATGAACAAAAACCTCAAAAGATTTACAATTGGGCACTCTTAATTGTGTTTATTCCAAACGCTTTCCACATCAAAACGGATGTTTAAAATGAATAAATTTGATATTGTGAAGTAGTCCATCTTTAGTCCTGATGTTTATTAAATAGAAAGATTCGAAAATCATCCAATTATTCTTGGAAAATGTGCATGAATGTGTGGTATTTGGAACTCTATTTTAGAACCCAAATGTCATAGACATCTGGACACAAAAATTATGCAAGAGAGACCTTTAGAAATGTGTTACTAATTATTGACTCTTCCCTGCAACAACACAACTGAGCCTTTGTTATATGTACTGTGTGCAGTACTGCTGGAGACTGGCTTTTTTCACATTATGGTTTATTTTCATAAGATATTTCTCATAACTAGCATCACAAAGCACTTCATGGAGTTAGTAAGCCTCAGAAATAAATGAATTATGTTAGCAGTAATGAATAGACAAAACAAAATCTTAGAAAAAAATTGTACAAGGAAGGAAGAGGAAGAAATAATGATCAAGCTAGCTGAAGAATTAGGCAACTAGGGAAATTCAGGACAACTAGCTATAATGGAGAGACCATGTGCAGTTGTGGAGTTAGGAGAACTGGATTCTACTACTGGTCTTACAACTTTCCAAATATGTGTTTTAACTCCCTGTGCTCTGCTTTATTATCCATAACACGAAAAGATGCTGCTTTGTAGTATTTAAGGTCTCCTTCTATTGTAAAATATAGGTTATAAGAATTTAAAATACCCTGAGTTCAACTACTATTAAGTAACTAGGAACAGATCTCAGTGATAGTGTCTAAGAACCAGGCAAGATCCCCGTTCTCAGAGAGCTTAAATTGTAGTGGGGAGGGAAGACAAACAGAGCTATAAATAAAATAATCATAGCCAGTAGCAGAAACTATGAAGAAAATAAGACAAGCTCATATTCTAAAGAGGCACTGGGTGGTCTGGGGCAACATTACAGAGACAAGCAGGGAATAGCTAAGACCTAAAGAAAGAAAAGAATCCAGGTTTGTGAAATCCAAGAGCCAGGACATTCCTGATGGAAGTTACAGTGCCAGAAACCTGGGTAGGAAACAGACTAGACTTCCTTGAGAAACACAGAGAAGCCAGTAGGGTTGGAAGGTAGAAATAAATGGAGGAAGGACAAGAAAAAAGGTAAACTAAGTCATGGATACCCTGATAGGCTATGATTGGAAGTTTGAATTAATATTTTAAGTGCAGTGGAGAGCACCTGGAGGAATTTAAGCTGAAAAGTGATGTGATCTAATTTATTTAAAAATATCATTTTGGCCACAGTGTTGGGCCTTGATTGCAGATGGCCGAGTGAAAGCAAAGAAATCCAATTTCAGAGGCTATTATAAAATGCCAGATGAGAGATAATGGTAACTTGGACTAAGATGAAGAGGGAGAGGCCTGAAACGTGTTGAGTGGTGATGTATTGGTCTAAATCCTTGTGTTTAAATGTCTTCAGTGTTAATGTGATACTTTAGAAGCTGGCTCAGATTAACTCATAAATTTTGTAACCGTGATTTAAATTCAATGAAAAATGAAGGACGTCATCTAGGATAAGAATAATGCCAAATAAATGTCATTTGCTCTGAAAACTTCTGTACTGAATTTGGTGCTATTCATATTTGGGGCTTTGCAGTCAGGTTTGCAAATAAAGAAAAATAGTATATTTAGAAAAAGAAATGAGGGGTACCTGGATGTCTTAGTTGGTTAAGTTTCCAACTTTGGCTCAGGTCATAATCTCACAGTTCATGAGTTCAAGCCCCACATTGGGTTCCACGTTGGGAGCACAGAGCCTGTTTGGGATTCTTGCTCTCTCCTCTTTATCTGCCTCTCCCCCATTGATGCTTTTTCTCTCTCTCAAAATAAATAGATAAATTTTTTAAAAAATCTTAAAAAAAAAAGAAAAAGAGATCCAATATCTTTACTATAGTTTGATGATTAGCAAGGATTCAAGTAAATACTGCTAATTATATTTTTTTAAATATATGAATTTATTCAGTAGTTTATTTTTGTGAAGCATTATAGTAGGTATTTCCAGAGGATGGTCTCCTTACTTTGGACGATTCCCCTAAACCAATTTGGCGGTAATTAAATAACTGGAACTATCCTTAAAAATATATAAAACATATCAGTTTCTACTGCTGTTTCATTACATTTGTAAAGTAATACAGAAAAATACACTGGCCAATAACAGTAGAAAATCAAGAGATGTACTCAATTTGTAGAGAGCTAAAGATAAAGGATGTTATAATTGCCTTTTTCTTATTTAAAGATACTAGCATGCTAAATCAATATGTATAATATAAACATAGATATTTCCTAGGTTTAAAAAATGTCATTTGTAGGCTGTTTACTTAAAACTTGGGACTAATTTTCCCATAGAAATAATATAGCCTCCCAGGCCAGCCCAAAACATCTGTTTAACCATTGTAGAGTCAAATATTAGTGAGTGGGACCATAAGTTAAGGTTACAGGAAGCATAAGGGCCTCCTTATGCAAGAGGAATATGAAGAATAAAAATATTTCTGTGCTTTCTCTTGTTATAGGCATAAATCTGGAAAATTTCGCCATATAGTAATATTGAGACTCTGCCATCTCCTTCTGTGCAACTCTCTGCCCTTTAAAAACACTGTACTCTTATACTTGGACACCCAATATTGTGTACTACCAAATTGCTCTTTATCCTCAAATTATCTGCCTCTTCTTGCCAGAATTATTCTGATTTTTCTTCAGTGTCATTTAAAAGTTAGGAAAGCAACTCTCCCTCTCTCTCTCTCTCTCAAAATAAAATAAAAAAAACATTTAAAGAAAAAGTGGGGCGCACTCAGTTGGTTAAATGTCCAACTCTTGATTTCAGCTCAGGTCATGATCTCACAGTTTGTGGGATTGAGCCCTGTGTTGGGCTCTGTGCTGACAGTGTGGAGCCTCCTTGGGATTCTTTCTCTCCTTCTCTCTCTCTGCCCCTCCCCCACTCATGCTTGCACTCGCTCTCTCTCTCTCAAAATAAAATAAACATTAAAAAAATAAAATTAAAAATAAATAAAAATTAGGAAAACAATCTGATTAAACAACATATTAATTTATAAATGGCTGGTCAATAAATAAACTTTAGAACTATGTATACCTTATAAATGGATGCCTATTAACCTCAGTGACTCCCTAACCTAAATTCAGGCAAATCTAACAAAGTAAAAAGATTTTACACAATCTGAGATAGCATATATTAAAGGGAAAAAGAACGGAGCTGCATAATTTTTTCTACTTTCTTTATGTCCAGAGTCTCAACTTCTGTAACAGCTCCACATACAAATTCCTTCATGCATTTTAACCAAGTTAATCTTTATTACAGTTCTATGGGTGGGTATGTCCTACTTGCAGAAGAAATTGATGTATCTTTATTCTTCTCTGGCATATATCAAGGGTCCATCCCCTTAGAATACACCCCTGGTGAGATTTTCCCCAAGCAGGGCTAAGCACCAATCTTACACCTCATCTAAAAAGTCACCTTGTACCCACCGCTCAAATAGTCCTGGAAATCTTTAATGTTTTCTATAAAGTTTTCCTAGTCTGGTCAGAGAACAGTAATTGCATACATGGTGTCACTCTGTCTGGAGTCGAGAACACCTATGGCTATGCTTCCTATTTGGTGAGACGGAGTAGAAAGAGTTCTAGTTCAGTTTTTGTGCTGATGCTGTCAATAGCTTAAGCAGATCATTTCCATTTTATGCATCTCTCTTTCCTCATCTAACTGGAAGATGGATGTGTGTGTGTAGGGGGTTATAAAGGGTATATAATACCTGTTGATCTTCTCTACCAAACTGATGTCCAGATCAGAAAAGATGATGCATTTGAAAACTCTTTGAATAAGTAGAAAGCACAGTGATACTAAAACACAACTATTTTTTTTAATATAATTTATTGTCAAGTTGGCTAACATATAGTGTATACAGTGTGTTCTTGGTTCTGGGCGTAGATGCCCGTGATTCATTGCTTACATACAACACCCCCAGTGCTCATCCCAACAAGTGCCCTCCTCAATGCCCATCACCCATTTCCCCTCTACTAGACCTGCTCCCCCATCAACCCTCAGTTTGTTCTCTGTATTTAAGAGTCTCTTATGGTTTGCCTCCCTTTCTGTTTGAAACTATTTTTTCCCCTTCCCTTCCCCCATGGTCTTCTGTTAAGTTTCTTAACTTCCATATATGAGTAAAACATAACTATTTGTTGAACTCTCGCTATGTCCAGGCACTGTGCTCAGTACTTTCCTATACTTTATATCATTCAGTCAACAAACAAGAAGGTATTAGAAACCCCATTTTACGGAGGAGTGATTGGAGGCCTAGATCAGTTAAATGCCAAAGGTCCAAAAGATATTGTCACATCAGTAGTCACATGGCAAGTAATTTGGAAAGCTGGACTGTGAGCCCAGGCCTATCGCTCCGATGCCTTTGTCTTCACCACTGGATTATATTGCCACACATTCTACACATGTAAGTCAGTATTATCTGCCTCATCTACTTTTATGAACCTTAAATACACTTATCCCTAAAACATACATTCTGAATCCAATTGACTAATTTTATAGTGACTCACTCTCCTTATTTTGCTGTTCGTGTATTGCATGTCAGTGTACTCTAAAATTTTAAGGCCCATTTTCTTTTGTGCTCTTTTTATAGTTCCTAATGCAAATGCATAAGCAATCTTTCTGAGTATTTTATGATGAGGAGGAAGAATCAAGAATCTAGATCAGGGGAAGGTGAATGAACCTATTGAAAAGGGTCCATAAAACAAGTGATCCTCACAGAAACAGCTGAAAGTTTTAATAAGTGGCCAGCGATAGTATAGTTAAGCGCCAAAATATGCTAATATTGTGTAAAGATAATTTTAAAAGTTGTGTGTGGGTAGTGAGTTGTGAGTCACATACTGAAAGAGGCTTAGCTTTTTTCTTTTCTATTATATAAATAATTGGAATCACATTTCAGAAAAGTGCCCAAAATAGAGCAACTAGGATTAAAACCTTTAAAAAATACATTGAATAATTTCTTTTTTCTTAGAAGCTGACACTGGTTTAAATCTATATAGTAGATCAAAACCTACTTTTATACTCAAAAGTATCTTTTATCTCTGTTATATAGGTATGAAACATAATGCAGATAATGCACAAGTTATGCCCTTCAAGGCCATGAATGATTGTGGCCAACCTTGGAAAAGAAGTCAGGCATCCCATGAGTAGAATTAAAAAAAAAAAAATGAAGTCAACTCCTGAGCCACACAGAGAATACCTGTATACACACTCTTCTGAGCTTCTGCAACCATGGAAAACCACGGGGGAGATCATGTGAACAGAGAGCCTCTCTTCCTAGCCTCTGGCAGTGAGTAATTTTTCTACCCAATATAACTTTATGAAGGTCACCTCCCATCTTCTGCTTTTGAGTAGAGGCAGAAAGAGAAGTGTTTTGAAGGGTCAGTATGAGAAAGATTCAGCTCTTCATATTTAATTTTACCTCTTCCTTTTCAAAACATTATTTTGGGACTATAGCTGTTAAAACCATCATGTGTCAAGTATAGTCAGTATCTAGGGGACTACCGTTAGGTGCTTCCAGAATGCCATTGTCTGAGAACAAAAATCAGAAAGTATAAAAGTATGGCAGATGAGACCTGTCACCGATAGATGAGATAAATCATAACTGTATGCCTGAGAAAACTGTGACTACGTCTTATCCAGGGTGATTGCCTTATTCCCTGGTCTACCTGTAATGTGATTAAGAGGAAGTGAAAATCATAACTAGGATAACAAGGCCAAGCCAGGACAAAAGGCCAAGGAGTGAACATCAAGAGTGAGAGGGGTGAGTTCTGAGGTCGCCTTATTATGCCCTGTCAAAACAAAATAAAAACAAGTGAAAATTGTAAGCAGAAACAAGAATCTAGGCAGCAGGAAAGACCAAACCTATCCCCCCCAAACAGAGAGTTGGTAGTATTTCTCCTGCATTGGTCAGGAGAAAGTCATTTACCCTACCAGACGCAGTGCGTCCAGGTCCCGGAGAAGAAGTGTGCTCTGTTAACAGCGAAGTCAGGGATGGTTCATTTGGCTTTTTTCTAGTCTGGAAGAAACATCTCATAAGACTGGCAGTTTCCCTTTCCTATGACTCCACACTTAACATATGGCCCTCTGATTTCTAATTTTGCCTCCTGTTTAATAGGAGTGGATAGGAATAGTAAGGTCTCTAAACACATCTATATCTTTTATTGTTAATTAATACATTTGCATTTTGTTTTATATCTCAAGCTTTTATAATATGACTTCTGAGGTTAATAGCTACACCAAATAATTTAGTCAATTCAAGTTCATTTTCAAAGTCAAATTTCTTGGACACACTAGACATATCTGGACTAAAACCCAAAATATGTGATTTAAGCAGAATAAGGCAAATAAGTTGGTCAGCTAGCTTTTCTCTATGATTCCTTTGTGCCATACTGTTATAAAACTCCAGCAATAGGAAGAAGATTTTTGTGGTTGATAAAACCATTTTTTGTACTTACTTCATAACTGAAGATAAAGAATGAGCAAATGCTATTGGTGACAGAGGCAATGAAGCTATTTCAACTCCAAGCATCTGGCTTTTGAAATCATTTGCATGAGAGTTAAAAGATTTTCAAGTTGTGTGCATACCCAATATCATTTAACATAGCTAAAGACTATTATCCAGTATTGAGGAATACGGTCATTCCTTAAATTATGTGTCCTATTTCATGTTAGGCATTGTGTGCAATGTCTGGAAATCCGAACTGAGCAAGGCATACAAATAAATAACTAAAATTATCAGCGATGAATTGTGAGATAATGTTCAAGGTGCAGTGATGGCAAGGGACAGAGAAATTCCTGCTCCTGGGGTGAAGAAAGCTCCCTTTGAGCTAGGTTTTGAAAGAAATGCATGTATTGCTCTCTTGGCCCAGGAGGAGAAAGGGAATCCAGGTAGGAGAAAAGGCTGGGAAGCAAAGGTTGGAAAGTATGAAACAGGTTGGTTTGTACAGCACATTGTTAAGCAAGGAGAAGAGACAGAAGGTTGTCTGCTAATGACTTAATCAACTGGGTGTGGGAGGGGTCGTTGGTGACATTGAAAACAGGGAAACAGCATGACCTTAAGAAAAGTATAATTGTGATGACAATGAGGCAAAGGGGAGCAGGAGAGGAAGACCTAGGAAGAGTCCAGGTCTTGAATTAAGGCAGTTGTAATATGACTGAAAAAGAAAAGGCAGGTTTGAGAATGGTTTGGCAGCTAGAATCCGTAGGGCTTTGTGACAGATTGTGTTTGGGGGCGAGAGAAGGAGGAACTAGCATAATGCCCAAATTACTGGCTTTGGAACATAGGGATCTTTTATTATATCTTTCTCTAAACCATTATACATTATTCATTGTGACATTGAAGATGTGCCTGCGTAGTGAAACATCATTCGTTTCAACTAAGGGAATCCCTAGATTAGAAATCAACCCCACCTACTCCCACCCATGCTTTTCCTGTCCATTTTAGGCTTTTCTCAGGAAGCTATGAGATCTGGCTCCAGACAAAAAACAAAAAACAAAAACAAAAACAAAAAACAAACAAACAAAAATATGTATAATTAAAACAGACCTATTGTCCTAAAGAAAGAAATATGAAAGCCAGAAGATACAGTTAAACCCATTTGGAATGCTTAGAACTATGTGTCCATGGCTTTATCACAGACTGTAGCTGTACTCTTCGTGTTCAGCTCTGCTTGGTTTTCATTAAGCAAAGAAACTGGCTTTCAATAGCAAAAATGTAAAAACTCATCAGGTTTCAGGATAACCAGAGACTTGTGCTTGAAAATTTAGATGTATATTAACAAAATTACATCTTGACTTTTTCTACCGGATAAAAAAATGAAGCAAATATATATTATTCTAAATACGTATCACATTTTCATATTAAGGATATTTGAGAGTTAAAAAATTTACATGAATATTGTTCCTCAAATTTTGCTCAAAGTGTCCTAGTGCTTCATGTCTCACCTCTTGTGTGGCCATTAGGGAGGGATTCTAGCGTAGTTGTGCTCAGTAAGCTAAGCTCTGGAGTTAGATTGCCCAAGTTCAAATGCTGGCTCTGTCATTTAGGTCTTTGGGCAGTCCATCAGCTGCCCCTTTTATCGTGTCACACACACATGAAACTGATAATATCAACATGATTTTGAGTAGAGCCCAATTCTAACATAGAAATACTAGATAGGATTTGACTTCAAGAAACGTATGATCTAATTCAGTATTTCTCAAGCTTCACTGGGTACTAGAATCAACTGGGGGAGCTTATTAGGACACAGATTGCTGGGCCCACCCCTAGATTTTCTAATATAGTAGATCTGGGGTGGGGATCAAAAATTTGCATTTCTAGCAAATTCCAGGTGGTGGTCTGGGGCCCATACTTTGAGAAGTACTGATCTAATTGAGAAGGGAATTCATTGAGAAAGAAACAGATGAGATATAATAGCACTTAGAAAACATGAACACACAGTTTGTCATAATTTTGTTTAGGAAGCTCAACTATATACACAGGGAAACCCAGGGGCCGATGAACCATTCATTTAAGTGAGAATCACTAACTTTGTTTTATTACTAGGATGACCTTGAGTTTCTATCATTGTAGGAATGTAGCCTCATATTTGTAGAGTGTGCGTTAGCCCCACTCAGAGAAACCATACTTCAACTTGCCAACTTGCCTTTTCCAGTATTTCGGGGTTTTATGCTTGAACCTGAACCATACCAAACCATGAACCATTAACTGGAATATAGCAGGCTAATTTGTTGAACTCCAGAACTAAATTAAATCCCAAATACCCTTTCCTTCAAGTGTGAACCAATTGAAAGAGATTGTTAAAAAAAAAAAAAAAAAAAAAAAGTGAAGTAGTTCAGATTAGAAACAAATCTTTTAGTTTTTTAAAACAACTGAAATTCAAGATCATATTTCCTAACATACCAATTCATTAAAAACAAAATGAAATAAAACAAAGCTCTGTTTAACATACTCTCATACTAAGTAATGTAGTTGACTAAAATGCTGAAATAGTAAATCCCCGTAAGAGTCTGGGTCCCAGCAAGAAAGAGCATTCCACTTAAAGGGTTCAAATCAAGACATGTTAATGAAACAACTCCTTAGGGTGATGTGGGAAGGGAGTTAAGGAAACAAAAGAGGGATGTTGGGGTACCAGAAGACTGGCAAACGTAGAAAGTTGTTACCAAGGGGGCTAAGAGGCTGAAGAAGAAAATGGTGTTTACTGAACCTAGGGAGAAGGGGAACCATGGAGAAGAGGCTGTCAGGCAGGAGATTTAGTCTTGGGGAACAGCCCCCCATCCCCCGCCCCTGCCATACACCACAACATACACAAATTAGAATAGGGTTGCTAAATCAAGAAGGAAGCGGAGACGAGATACCCCAGCATCTCTCTCCTCCCAGCTTCTGGGGACTTCCTGATGCCACCCCCTGTCTGAACTGAAAGTCTGGTGGCTGGAGCCCCAGTGTCTGATCTGCGGGAGTCAGCTTCCTGGCAGGGCAGGGCAAGGCAGGTGTTGGAGGACAATGGAGACTGACCAGCACAATCCCCCTTTTTTGCTAAGTAAATGCTAGATGTTAGATGAAATATTAGTAACTGAGTTAATGTGTGTAAAGTTCTTAGAAAAGCCCTGGCAATGAAGAAACATCATACTCTGAAAGTTAGCTATTATTGCTGCTATAGGCTGGCATTGTTTTGTGGATAAGGAAATTAAGGCTCACAGACTTCAAGCAACTTTTCCTTGGTTAGCACTAGGTACAGAGCCCACACTGAAATCCAGGTTTTCAGATTCCAGTTTTGTACAGATTCTGCTATGAGAATTGACTATTGCAACATATAAGTTATAAGATAATGTGTTGCATGCATAATTAATTTTATAATTTCTTACAGAAAAAAGCATCTTTACTCTCTTGACCTGACTGATGAAATCTGAAACCAAACTAACACCTTATGAACATACATAAAAATAAAATAAAATGAGCTATTATTTCAAAAACAATTCTGCACATTCAATAATAACAATTGTAGTAATAGTAATAGTTTGTTAAACTTGTTGAATGTTTATTTTGTCTAGTACTATGCTATTTTCTATATCTCATACTAACATAACCACTAATCTCTGTCACTTATTTTTTTAAATATAGTTGACACACAATATTACATTAGTTTCAGGTGTACAACATAGTGATTCAACATGCTTTGCTCTCCGTAAGTGTAGCTACCATCTGTCACCATACAACACTATTACAATACCATTGACTATATGCCCTAGGCTGTGCCTTTTATCCTGGTGACTTCCTCATTCCATAACTGGAAGCTTGTATCTCTCATTCCCTTTTACCCATTTTGCCCATTCCCCCACCCCACCCTCAGTGTCATCCATTTTTTATTTCCTGTCCTGTTTTTCTTTTTTTTTTTTTAACTTGGAAATAATACATTTGGAGGATTTTGTAATTAATGAGTTAATTACACTCACTCTGCTGACCCTTGTCTGACCATTTAAGGTTTTATACAATTTAAAATGTGATGTATATAGTATCTCCTAAAAAAAAAAAAACAACCTTCCCAGATAACAATATTCTCCCCCCTGTAACTGTTGGAGACTGTATTCATCCCATTATCCTGCCACGATACAAAATTAGCCCTACACTCACAGGCATGAATTGGCCATGCATTCAATATTTGATTACATGAAATAAGATATCTTGAAAATAAACATAGTTAGCTTCTTATTTGTGTCAGGTCAGCTTTTTTGGCAACAGATTTTAGACAAGGAGATACATTTACCCTTAGGTCTTTGCATTTTTGGGTTTTTAAAATTATTTTTTAATATTTATTCATTTTTGAGAGAGAGAGCATGAGTGGGGGAGGGACAGAGGGAGTGGGACAGAGGATCCAAAGCTGGCTCTGCGCTGACAGCAGCGAGCCCAATGTAGGGCTCCAACTCAAGGAATCGTAAGATCATGACCTGAGCCCAAGTCAGACACTCAACTGACTGAGCCACCCAGGTGCCCCTATTATTATTTTTTTAGTATTTATTTATTTTTGAGAGAGAGAGCATGAACAGAGGAGGGGCAGAGAGAGAGAGAGAGAGAGAAAGAAAGGGAAACAGAGGATCCAAAGCTGGCTCTGTACTGATTGATAGCAGAGAACCTGATATGGGGCCCAGACCCATGAACCATGAGATCATGACCTGAGGTGGAGTGGGATACTTAACCGACTGAGCCACCCAGGCTCCCCTGCCTTCTAAGTTTTTAGATTTTTAGTTCAAAGAAGCTGAAAAATCACATGTACCTTTTCAGTCAAAGAAACAAACAAAAAATGTTTTTTCTGTGGGGTTGACGTCCACCCTATCACACTATCTGTCAACTTTTCTCTGATGATTGGAGCAATGATCAGACAAGGGCATTCTGACCCGTGGTTCATCATGAAATTTAGGTTCTCTCTTGGCAGTCAGGTTTCAGAGTTGACACTAAGAGTCTGTGTAGCAATAGCATTAGAGAGATGACTGTACTTTGAAAATCAACCGCAGGAAAGAAAATAATCTTAGATGTTCACTCTGGGCTTCACTTTTGATTTTGTTGTCTACTTACAGCATGAGTTGGCCCAAGAGAAATTACCTAATTACAGTATAAGCTGAACCATATGAAATTCTATTTGGCCAATAGTTGGTTGCTAAATGCCAGTTTGACATTGGGCAGCAATGTCATATATGGTTTGTCCTAATAGCTCTGGTGCTAATTGAAGCAGTCTATGCCCATGAAACAGTGACATTTCATTTACACCCTCTTTTAAAATTCACACAGTTGTCATGGGGTGCCTGGGTGGCTTAGTCAGTTGAGCATCTGAGTCTTGATTTCAGCGCAGGTCATGACCCCAGGATTGTGGGATCAAGCCCCACTTCGGGCTTTGAGCTGAGCATGGAGCCTGCTTGAGATTCTTTCACTCCCTTCTTCTGCCCCTCTTCCCTGCTCACTCGCTTTCTCTCTAAAATTAAAAAAATAATAATGAAAATAAAATTCATACCGTTGGTAAACATATTGCCTTTGCATATTCTCCAAATGAGGGTCACCTTTCACTTTTTTTTCCCTTTTGTTGAGATTTCAGGAAAATATGAACAAGAACTCTGTGCAATTGAGATCTTAAGGTGCTTATAAAGAGTTCATATGTGTAAAATGTCTAGCCAAATTCCTGGCACATGGTTGGTGTTCAGAATAATTGAGTCATTAGGTCACTAGTCTGAGTATATCTAATCACAATATAGTAGCATATTGTGATATGGTCTTTACTGGTTACACGTGCTGTTATACACATTATTTTACTTAGAGTGAACTTTCCTTAAAAACCCATTCCCAACACATTCAAGTGGCATGCCAAATCATATTCCAAGTTTAAAAGATAGCATTGCACTATTGTATAAATACTCTTCAGACAGCAGAAGTGAAAAAGAAAAGGAAAGGATTTTTTTGTGCATTTGCAAAAACTGGATATTAGAAAATGTCATAGTTATGTTTGCTTTTTCTGGTGAGTTTGGGAGGTGATTTCTTACACACAGATATCTGTCTTAGGGTGAACTTGAAGAATTGACTTATGTGATTAACAAGGAAAAATCAGTATTTATAAATATGGAGAGTTTTGAAGAGTATAAGATACTGATTTTATAATTATGGCATTATACTCAAATTCTCACTTATTGTCTATACCCAAATTCTTACAATTTGACAAGTTCATTACAATCCCTGTAAGTTATTTTCTCTTTGATGTTACTATCACTGCCCTTAATTACAGAGGAAAATGTGTGATGCAACAGGCAGATGGGTAGATGAGTCAGCTGGCCGTGACAGCTGTACACATGGTCCGCAGGTGTTTGTTTGGCTTTGGTATACTGCATAGGCAGAAGTTTTTAAAGGGTCCCACACAACTTTACCAATCTATTTTTTTCTGCGGTTCCTTTGTACCAATCACATCTATAGAACAGGTCCTAAATCCTGGAAGTTTTAACCCCCAGAATAGAGGAAGTTTGGTGATGTCCTGAGCAGTTTGGACCCAAGACAGATCCCAGGGCTTTACATGTGCAGATTTACAATACCGATTAGATTCAGCAGGACTGTGGCTTAAGCACTGCATATTTAATAAGTTCATAGGGGGTCCCAATGATGCTGTCCAACAGACCACACTGAGTAGCAAAGAATGACACATTTTCACTTTGTTGACCTACTAGTATCTCAGAAGTAATGAAGCTGAGCTCAAACTTACCATCTTCCTCCCCAAATCAGGCAGTCTTCCTCTTGAGTTGTCATTAATTTTTACCTTATTAATTGTCCACCAAGCCTCGGAGTAATGTGAGGCTCCTTCTTAGGCCTCCCGCCATTACATCCAAATCAGGTTTGAAGTTCTGATTCTTCTCCTGTGTCTATTAAGCCCATCCCTTACTTTTCATTCTGCTGCTACTACCTGGACCAGACTTTCTTAACTGCTCTGCCAGCACGTCTCCATTCAACCAGCTCAGCTCCATGCACAACTGCCATTCTAAATTTTTTTTTTAATGTTTATTATTTGAGAGAGAGAGAGAGTGGGGGAGAGAGAGCGCAAGCAGGGGAGGAGCAGAGAGAGAGGGAAACACAGAATCAGAAGCAGGCTCTGAGCTGCCAGCACAGAGCCCGACATGGGGCCCAAACCCACAGACCGCAAGATCATGACCTGAGCCGAAGTCAGCCGCCCAACCAACTGAGCCACCAGGCACCCCAACACAACTGCCATTCTAAAGCAGGGCTTATTTATAGTAATATTCTGCTGAAAACCCATCTGGAACAGAGGCGAGAGTCCCTTACCTGGAACTCCAAGCCCCACACTCTTGCCCTTCTTTTTCCATTCTTATCTCCTTATGTATGTTCTTATATGTGAACCTTATGGATTACCTGAATACTTTTGGTGCTTTCAGTTCTCCTGACTGTCCCAAGTTCCTGTGTTACTTTAAGTGTCATATGAATGGACATTCACCACTTAAAAAAAGAAATCCAAGCTTAAATTTTTAATGAATAGGCTGATAACAACAACCCAAGAACATTCCTTGGGCTTCTGTTCCCATTGTACAGTCCACAACCAAGCAGGTGTCCCATTGCAATTATTTTTCTTGTTTCTGTTTTACACCAAGCTTCTCCCTAGGAAGGATGTGCCTTGTTCGTCTTTGTATCTCCAGCATTGAATGTAGTGTGTAGTACAAGGCAGGCATTCAGTCAGCAGGATCCAGGGTCTAGAACCTGAAGTTTAAACAATATAGGGTAAGAAATAGAATTGAGGGATGCCTGGGTAACTCAGTCGGTTAAGCATCCGACTTTGGCTCAAGTCATGATCTCGCTGTTTGTGAGTTTGAGCCCCACATCAGGCTCTGGTGCTAACAGCTCAGAGCCTGGAGCCTGCTTTGGATTCTGCATCTCCATCTCTCTGTCCCTCCCTCACTTGCACCCTGTGGCTCTCTCTCTCAAAAATAAACAAACATTAAAAAGTTAAAAAAATAAATAAAACATTAAAAAAAAGAAATTGAATTAAAAATTTTCTCTAAATTTTCAAAAACATATCATCTTGAGAAATACATTGCTAGATCCCTTATAGGATCTTGGAAGGGGGTCTTGCAAATTGGGGGACAGCGGCAGGGCGGGTAGGAGATCCCAAAGCTTAAACTCCTGTAGCCCTACGTAGCCCATAATTCTTTTCTTTTGTTGGGTTAGTATTATTTTAATGAAAGAAAGATTGAGTGGATTTTTTTCCATGTACAAGTCATCTTTTAGTAGGTATTAACTCTAAATTAGAATATGTAAGGATTCAAGAGTGCCAGGCAAAGATCATGGTCAGGAATACAGAATGTGCCTCCACGCTGGGCCCTCTTCAGTGGTACTTGCCTAGCCACTCCTGTTTGAGTTCCTTGTAGCAACGACAGTAGTTGAAAAGCACATAAGCTGCCAGCACCATAGAAATCCCAGCGATACCCCTTTCTTCAGATTGACATACTTGATGTAATACCAGTAGTAACCTCTTTGAAATGCTCCAGCAGCACCTTTGGGGTGAAATCCCACATCATTATCCAGCTTGGCAGCCCTCCTAGTTTGACATCCATGGGCTTCTTCTCCTTCCTGGGTACAGATGATGCCATCTTGGAGTCTGGGGTGCCTGCTATCAAGACTGAGTGGATCTTGTTGATTCATTTGTAATTTTCACATCTGTGACCTTTCATGTTTTTCTCTCTGAGCGTGGGACACCTGGGATACATCTGAGGGTGTTTTGCTTTTAGGAAACCAACTCCTTTTAGGTTGCATGCTCCAAGGGCACTTGCATTTCCTGGAGTTTGTAGGAATTTCAGATACCTCTGGGATTATTCTTTAACAGCACAACTTTCACTAACAAATATTCTAGTGAAGGGGCACCTGGGTGGCTCAGTCCGCTCAGCCTTTGAGTCTTGATTTCTGCTCAGGTCATGATCTCACAGTTGTGAGATCAAGCCCTGCCATTGGGCTCCTTGCTAACAGCCTGGACCGTGCTTGGGATTCTCTCTGCCCCTCCCCTCCCCTGCTCCCACTCTCTCTCTCAAAATAAATAAACATTAAAAAAAATTGTTCTAGTGAAGCCAGCAGATTTCAAACTCTGTTTGTACTTTGAAATGGAAACGTTGCCTTATAATGCCACTATTCTCTAAGTCTTTCAAAATGTGTTCCAAATATTTCCTTCTAATTGGAAACTTCCCTATGAAATCATAGACTTTGAATTCAGTTTATATTCTTTTTGATGGTTTTCAAGGGTACATTCCTTATAGCTAGTTTTACAGTAAGGAACACTTCTTATAAAAATATGCAACACCTTTGTAGTTTCATGTAATTAAATATGTGTATATTTAATTAATATATATACACATATGTATGAGGTACATTTCATATGTATATTTCACTTTTTATGTATTTCTGAAAAAGTCACTAAGATTCATTCATGTTTGCTATTTGTGTGAATAGGGAGTGTTAAAAGGTACATTGACCAATATCTCCCTATCCAAAGTTGGTTCCCCTACCCCAGTTACCTATTGTCACCCTGTTTGTTGCATTTATAGCGTTTACACTGCACTGTTACTGTTTTGCTGATATCTTTGTTTACTGTGTATTTAGGCACATCCTAGATGATGGGTAAATATTCTTCAACGTAGACTCTTTTTTAATGACACTACTGGTTGCAAGGACTGTTCTTTTTCCCACCAGGTCTTTAGATGCCAGGTCTGCAAATGCTATATGAGAAGAGGACCACTCCCCCTGCTTGATTCTTGCATGCTTATCACATCAACTCCAAAGGGCTAAATTTTTGAGAACCTCTCAGCCCCCTTCTCTTCTCAGCTGGCAGCTAACCCCCTCCCTTACCCTTCTGCTGCCTCCTATCTTCCACTTTAGATCTGCCCTCTGACTAAATCAGCCTGGTGGTCCTTGGCTGCCTTTGTTCACCTCATTTCCCCTGGATTGCTTTTCAAACTCTTCTCAAACTCTTGACTTGCCCATGTGGAGTAATGATTTGAATGATAATTCTCCTTTTCCATTGGCCATGTGATCTTGGTCAGACCTCTCTGAACCTCAGTCTCTTCATCTGTAAAATGTAGATATTAAGAATACCACCACAGGTAGTATCTCCTAGTTGGACTTCATAAATGACAGCCATCATTGTTGTTTTTGTTATTAATTTCTTTCAGGCTTCACCTCTTTGGCTTATCTCCAATAATTATTAACAATTACTGATAATTTGAAAATAACCAGAATCATGTTGCATTTGTATGTTTTACTCTTGAGTTAGATTTAAGCTCTTTGGAAAGAAGTCTTCTGTTACTGCTTTAGGTTTACTGCTGTGGGCACCGTGTACCTAAAGCAGTGGTTGCCTGCGACAGAATTAATCCACAACACTTGATGTTTCATCCAGAGAAAGTGCAAAGTGTATCTTCTGCCTATCTGTGGATATTCTGCTTTTGCTATCTGTGTAGTATAATGTAGGTGCCTCTTCTATATTTGAGGCCTTCCAGAAGCTTTCCCCAGTAAAGCTTTTAATAAAGGGAGAAACCGTTTACATGTCTACTTTCTATAGGATTTTTTCCCAATTTTTAAATTATTTAACTATTTTTAATTTCAAATTGTGTTTACAGTTTCAAAGCCTAATGCATGGGGACAATAGATGACCCTGTAACCTGGAAACAAGATGGCCTTCAGAGAACTAAACTGGGATCAGCAAATCTGTAGAGTAGATGATAGAATTAATCCAGCCTAGATGATGATCGGTGAATATAAAATTGAAAGCATTAGGGAACAGTCAGATTTGGATCAAGGGGCAATCAGGGAAGAGGAGTTGAAAGCTGTTACCTAATCAATTATTTTACCCACTAACAAAAAAAGAATGTGTTAATTAAGAACTGGCAAGAGGTGGTGTATATGGAATCCTAAAGAAAGAAAAAGTAAGATTTTGAGGCACAGTTAATAAAGTATTCTTTTGGAAGGAGATAGTCAAGAGATACAAAACTGATCACGCAGGAATTATAGACACACTCCATATGTGGGTCAGAATAGCTTTGAAATTTACATGGTCAACATAAACTACCCCCAAGATCACCCATCTCTCTTGCTCTCAAAGCAACCTAGGAACCTTCTGAGGATTAATTCAGCCTCCATTAACTCATATGCTCTCTAGAAAATTACCTTCCTTCATTGGAAATTTACACTGAGACTTAACTGTAAGTTCTTTACAGGGACAGATCCAGAATTTGTGAGGGACAGATCCAGAATTGTAAACATTTTTAGAATTAGGGAGGCTCTTTTTGAGAAAAAAAAAATATAAAATGGCAAATATGAAATTGCTTCCAGGGCATTAAAAGACCAGTGCAATACATATCTGAAACTTTACCTTAGTCAGCATCAAAATAAAGGCATTGAAGTTGGATTAGTGCAGGTTCTGAGCTTCAAAGCTGAGGGCCAGACCCAGAGAGCCCCTCAGCAGCACCCCTCTTACTCTCTCTCACAGAACTCATAGTCTTAATAATAAAAATTACAACAAAGGAGTCAAACTCCATACTGCTTCTTAAAAGGATTTTGGCACTTTAACTTATGACCCTTTCTACCTATATTATCACCCTGTTGAAAGATATAGAAACTCTCTCCCATTTCTTACCTCTTCCCAGATTTTGGCTAGTTTTCTATATTCCAAATACATAGCAATGTTACATAAAGTATAAAAAGAGAAATCTGTAAGGATATATTACTGTGCTCAAGACAAGATTTAAATGTCTGTGGGCCACAATTGAGAAGAAAACTTAGAGCAGTGAGCATGATAAAGCTGTGGCCTGACACATTCTAGGTCTGCTACTAAGCAGGTCAGGCCAGGACTGTGATTCTTATATGGTAACAGAGAATAAGGATGGCCCCCCATATGAGGTAGTGGGAAAGTATTAGATTTTCAGCTTTTAAAGCCTTAGGCTGGAATAGGGCTCCAATGTTCTTGAGAGGAGGCTAACAAAATCTGTAGTCTAGAGCCATAGTTTATACTAAGATGTATACCTAGAAAGCAAGAGGTCACAGACACAGTCCAGAGACTAGGAATTGAGCCATGTTCAATTTGGTCCAAAACCTATTAGGTGGGATTGAGCAAGGTGGTGAATGATGTGGGTGCACTAGTAGATTCCTGGTGGCCCAGGTTGGGTGTCAGAGCCTAAGCAAGTGAAGAGTGTGTCCATGTGAAGGAGCTATCTGGCATGCGGGTGGTGAAGAGGGCAGCCACAGGGATGGAGGTAGTTGTGTCAGCTATAGAGGAATCATTACATTGATTGACAATTAAGAAAATATTAAGGATAATGGTGTTGGGCTGGAATTGAAGATTGGGGTGTGAACTCATGGTTTTCAATAGACAGACAAAAGAGAAAGAGAAGGAGCGAGATATTCAAATTCAAATATGTATATTCCTAGCTTTGTCCACTGAGAGGGTCTGGGAGCAGTGGCACTCCCAATAGCATTGCATGCATCTAGCATTCACATCTTGGTTTCTAAGTGTCCCTCTTCAGAGGTCCTTGGAGAATTGGTTGACTTCAGTACTGCTGTAGAGAAAGTACGAGATGAGTCTGGAACTTCTTATACAGCCTGGAATAAAGAAGTGCTCAAAGAATGATGGGGACACAGAGACCACCTTATAAGGACTTTTACTGGAAAAATCTGGGGCAATTTGAGAAAGAAAATGAATAATAATAGTAGCAGACTAAAATGGGGGCACCTGGGTGGCTCAGTTGGTTAAATGTCCGACTTTGGCTCAGGTCATGATCTCATGGTACATGATCTCGAGCCCTGCATCGGGCCCTGTGCTGACAGCTCAGAGCCTGGAGCCTGCTTGGGATTCTGCGTCTCCCTATCTCTTTGCCCCTCTCCCCACCTCCTCAAAAATAAATTAAACATTAAAAAAAATTTGTAATGCATTGAATAAAGTACAAAACCATGAGTTCAAACATATATTTAAAAAGTAGTGATTAAGGGTGCGTGGGTGGCTCAGTTGGTTAAGCCTCCAACTTCGACTCAGGTCATGCATGGTCTTTCGGTTTGTGAATTCAAGCTCTGCATTGGGCTGCACACTGACAGTGCAGGGTGGGCTTGGGGTTCTCTCCTCTGTCTCTGCTCCTCCCCTACTTGCACTCTCTCTCTCTCAAAATAAATAAATTAGCTTTAAAAAAAAGTAATGACTAAGTTAATAGTTTGATGAGGAGTGATACATAATATCAAAACCCCCTTACAAACTATTTATTAATTACAAAGGGGAAAAAAATAATTTCACAGTGCAGAAGCCAAGCAGATAGGAACTTAAGTGATCGAAGTTAATGTCACCGTAATGGTACAAATACAAATCACATGTCACTTGAATAGGATAAAATGAGAACACATCACCATCACTTCTGTGATATTCCTACCTACTCATGAAGATGAACCAGACAAACCCAAACTGAAGAACATTATGCAAAAGAAATGGCCTGTAAACATTGAAAAGGTCATGCTTATGATAGGATAGTCAAGGAAAGACCAAGAACTGTTCCAGATAGAACAAAACTAAGGAGACATGATAACTAAATGTGGTGTCTGTTTTGCAAGATCTGAATTTAAGACTGCCTCTTTTTCTTACAAAGTGCATGCTTGCAATAATTGATGGAACTTGAATAGACCCTGAGAATTGTATTATAGTAAAGTATCAATATTAATTTCCTGATTTTAATGGTTATATTGTGGTTATATAGGAGAATGTCTTACTTGATAGGAAATACACACTGAAGTGTTGTAGATTAATGGGGCATAATGCCAGCCATTTACTTACTCTCAAATGGGAAAGGAAAGAAGGTTTCTTATGCTGTACTTGTACATTTTCTTGAGATTGAGATTATTTATATGTATATTTATTTATGTATTTCATTGCTTTTGTGTGTTTTGAATATCCATGTGCAGCCAAGTTCCCCCAAAGCAGATTTTAGTGGGACCTATCACTAGGGAGAGGTGATTACTTTTGACCTGCTGCAATGAGAAGAGCTTGTTTTTCTTCTTAATGACAATGCATAAAGTGCTCAAGAAGGTTGATGGGATGGATATCTTTGGCAGGTCACCATGCCCCAATCATAGAGGCTTAGCACTGCCACCCTAGTCAAACGCCATTCTACAGTATTTTCTAGAAGCAGGCATGCAAATGATGACATAATGAGGGACACCAGTGATGCCTTCTTCCTCTGGAACTTTGTCATAGGCCTTGCAAATCATGTGATCAGAAGAGCTAATGATTTTAATTATTTAGTGTCAGTCCTACCAGGCATTCTTGTTTGGTTTCTCTTTTATTTAACAGACTTTTATTGAGCCCTACTATGTTACAGGTCCTGTACTAATCTTACAAATACAAAGACAGAAAAAAGGCCCCCACAGTTTCCACTGTGAACAAAAGAGGGGGTCAGACGAGGAAGCAGATATTTACTCTCTAACGAAGGAGTGGGACACAGAGACTGACTGTCTCTTAGGAAGGCTTCACAAAGGAAGAGTGTATGAGCTTGGAATTAAAGGATAAGGTTACTCAAACTCACAACCTCAAGGTCAAGAGTTGCATGCTCTACCAACTGAGCTCACCAGGCACCCCCAGATTTGTTGTCTTGATTGATTGCATTGGCAGCATAGCACGGTGGAGGACAGACAGGAGGACTGTGAGCATGGAGGCGGTTACAGAGAAAGGCATGAACTCAGGCAGTGGCAGAGGAGAGGAAGAGGAGGTGGTTTTGACTGATATAGAGTAACTTGTTTCAATAGTGCTTGATGACCAAATGGTAGAGGGACAAAGGCAGGATGAGCAGGGGGACTGAAGGGAAGGGAAGACATCTGGTTTGACTCCTTCAACCAATGCTATGGTAGTGCTGCTCACCAAAACCATTCAGGAAGAGGAGGCATTTTGTGTGGAAAGATGTTAGGTGTGAGGTGTCTCATGGGGCAACCAATGGGGAATTCCAGTAAATAAGTGTATACATGTCTAAGTGTGGAACTCAGATTGCATATCATTTAAGCAATAATTTTCTATATGCAAATAATTTTTTGGAAGTGAGTATTTTACCCCAGAAAATTGAAAATGTTGAGACACCCAAGGTATTTTTGCTGTGGGCTTGTGTTGGAAATTATGATCATCATGGATCACTTTGCATTGTTGGTTCAAAGCTACGAACAAACAATAAAGCTGGACAATATTGATACTATAACCCCACAGGATTGGAGAGACCCTAACACGAGACTAGTTTTTCAGTGGAAACAGAACTAAGATGAATTACAGAATTCTCTGCTCCTTAGGCAACTGGGGTAATCTCAGTCCAACCCCCCCCCCATTTTATTGTGTCCAGAAAAGTTCCTAAATTTGTCCAAGATAACCCAATTAACTAGAATTTTGACTTGTAAGTATTTTGTCCTCTCAAAAGGGAGAAAGTGAGCATGTGTTTTGGAAGTCTAAG
This sequence comes from Panthera tigris, assembly GCF_018350195.1. Taxonomy (NCBI): domain Eukaryota; kingdom Metazoa; phylum Chordata; class Mammalia; order Carnivora; family Felidae; genus Panthera; species Panthera tigris. The sequence goes on along the minus strand of NC_056676.1, from coordinate 29,116,926 downwards.
TTTAATGCTAGGGGTAGGGAATGGGGGTTTGCATAAACCTCATAAATATCTTCTCTAGCAACTCCATCACCTCCCATGAACCTGATGGGTGGGACATGGTAACTGATACAGTAAACTGGAGGGTGAGAGTTGATTGGCATTGACATGACCCACAGTTTTACTGAGCAAACAATATGTGAAAAGTGGCCCCACCAGAAAACACACATGGGTTGCATAAGGAAGAGGAACCACCAGAGGATTCATGGAAGCCTAGAACACCATGCAAAGCCTGAAGCTAACTGGGAACTTGCAGCTGCTCCCAGGCCAGCCGGGCAAGGAGCTGTGAGGAATGAAGCTATTCTTTTTGGCAAAGAATACACTGTATCCTGTAAAGTCTCAGAAGCAGGGATGCAAACAACAACTGGAGTTTCCAGGAGTTCCATTCAGCTGGAAAGTACAGTGAGTACACAGAATCCAAAATGATTTCCATAGGTTGTGCTTAACATATTAAAATTAAGTAATTTTTGAAAACCACACTAAGAGTAACAACAGCAAAACAAACTGTTCAAGTGCAGATGAGAAAGATGTGGTCAGCTAGGAGCATGTATATAAAAGACTCAGGAGTTTTGATGATCTCAGTATGAGTGAGCCATGTACAATGAGGGAGCTGAATCTGGATTTGGGCTACATTCAGAGTATTCTGGTATTCAGGATGCAGGAGGTGACAGTTCTTTCCCACAGTATGTTGATAAAAAAGAGGACTCTATCCCCCGCCTCCCCACCGCTGGAAAATAATTTTTATTGAGATTCCACCAGCTGCACAATCAGCTGCTGACGTTAAGCTCTTTCTTCCTTTGTAATTTGGTCTTTCTTAAGTGGTCCTATGAAAGCTGTATTTTCCTCCGCCGTCTGGAATCAGCCATGACCAAGCTTGGAGGTGGTGTCAATGAATTTACGGTCAGTCTTCTCCAAGGTCCGCCATTTAGTCTGCACCAACAAGGACTCGTGGAGAATAAGCACTGGCTTCTTGGTTCCTACTGCACAGCCTTTCAGCGTGATGACATCATTGGTCACTTCACTGTAGTGGACAGAGCCACCCAGAGGGTTGATGCTCTTGTCAGACAGATCATAGTCGGTGGAAGCATTTTTCTTGATGAGCTTGCCATCCTACGTGAGGTAGCCCTGGCCAATCTTGTAGATCTTCTTATTGATCTCAGTGCGGTGATGGTAACCTTTCTGCCCAGCCCGAGCCCCAGAGAAGGCCATTTGAGTAGGATGCCATGCCCCAATACGGGCAACCTTACACAGCCTCCCGTGGGTTTTGCAAGGTAGCTCATTGGTATGCCAGTGGCTGGTGACCTCTTTGTAGCCTTTGCCCTTTGTGATACCAATGACATCGATCATCTTATCCTGCCCAAACACTTGGTTCACAGGCATCTGCTGCTCTAGCGTCTCACGGGCCCAGGCCACCTTCTTGGCCACAGTGCCTCCATTCACCTGGGCCTCCGTAAGGCGGGCCTTCTGGTGTAGAGGAAGCAGGTGCATCTGAGTGTGGGTGATGACACAGATCACCTTGGCAGTACTTCTTCCTGCTGTTGAAGTCCTTCTCTAGCTGCTTCTTGCCATCATCTTCCTGCCACTTCTTTCAGTACTTGGTGAAGGCCTTTTTCTTAGACTTAGGCCAATTCTTATAGAAGCACCTTTTGCATTCATCACTGATGTGCTCACGGCAATGATGGTCTTATAGGCGCAGAGGCCTCCAGGAGTCTCCACACAGTCCATGTTGCCCACAACCACCGTGGGTGGCGTCTCCACAATGGCCACAGCCTCCACAACATCCTTCTTTGTTCACCTTGGATCTTGGCCTGTGGACCTCTCATACTGTGTGAGCCATGACAGCCTTGTATCCCAGGAAGGCAGGGAGGTGGCCAGGCTTGGAAGAGTCACCGCTGGGGAAGCTCTTCACCTTCCCAGTGGTTCTGGCTGCTACATTTCCAAGGCAGGAAGCCCAAGGACCCATGCCTGGGAGCAGAGAAGTTCCTGTGAGACATTCCACCACCAGATGCTGACAATAGAGCAGGATTCGATGTTTAAATTACATACATGGCTAATATTTACTAAATGCTTACTATATATCAGCTTCTGGGCTAAATGCTTCACACGATTCCCTCCACACAACAAGCCTTGGGTCCTGTGCTGTTAGTGCCTCCCTCCCACCCAGTGTGTGTAGATAAGGGCAGTATCATTCCGTGGGGTTGGACCTATGTGTAGTCTGGCTAGAGGAAGATCTGGCTCTGTGTGACCAAACTCTGAGCTGGGAACAGATTCCTGACAGTCCATTACTGAAAAAGAGCAGTCCTGAAGGATACAGGTTTCTGGGTTGAGAGGATTGAGGAAATCTAACACATGAGAAACTGCTGGAAGAACACTGTTCTACAAGAAAAAGAGTGGAGTGGTTGAAGTACCCGAGTCAGAGAAGAGGAATGAGATCATGCAGCACAGCCTGAGAAATCAGTTAGAATCAGCTAGTCAGAAGAATGGCTCAATTGGTTGAGCATCCAACTCTCGATTTCGGCTCAGGTTGTGATCTCATGGTTCGTGGGTTTGAGCCCCACTGACAGTGCAGAGCCTGCTTGGGATTCTCTCTCTCTCCCTTGCTCTCTTCCCTTCTGTCCCCTTCAAAATAATAATAATAATAATAATAATAATAATAATAATAATGGGGGTTGTAGATCGGTCTATTTAAAAATAAATGTTCTATATAAAATTATTATGGGTGTCCCAAAATGGAACTGGCTGCCATGTGAGGCACCAACTTCCCACCTCTTTAGGTATTCCAGCAGGAAGCAAATGCTCATCTAATGGGAAGAGGTCCAGGGACCCTCAACACAAAAGCAGATGAGGGTCTGGAATTACTCTTTTTTGCTGCTCTCACAGAGTACATTTTTTAAACCAGTGAAAATATATCTACATGACAGTATTCTGTAATCTGGCACTTTACCTAGTGAAGAGAAAAGCTCAGGTCAGGTCTGAAAGAGCAGGAAATACTAATAGTAGTTGAATATAGGAAAATTCAATGATGGCAGAGAAAATGGAGTGCAAAAAAATTTAATGATTCTTTTCAGAAGAAAACAGGAAGTTAACACCTGATTTATAGCATGTAAATGATGATCTTGTACCTCCATTGGTGCTTTGGCAAAAATGCCTTGATAAAAATATTTTAAAAAATGATTTTATGATATTGTAAAATAGTTTCTTAAGAATGAAGTTAAATAAGGGACTTCTAGGGGCCCCTGCGTGGCTCAGTAGGTTCAGCATCCGACTTCGATTCAGGTCGTGATCTCACGGTTCATGGGTTTGAGCTCCACGTCCAGCTCTGTACTGAAAGCTCAGAGCCTGGAGCCTGCTCTGCATTCTGTGTCGTCTTCTCTCTCTGTCCCTCCCCCACTAGTACTCTGTCTCTCTCTCAAAAATAAACATTAAGAAAATTTAAAAAAAAAAAATAAGAGACTTGTACCAACTTCTTTTTAAAAGATTTAGCAGAGCCTTCATTTAATGATATATTAGGATAACATATAACATCACACAGATTCTAGAGCTGGCCTTTGGCTCTCTTTGCCTTACTAATCCTTGAGCAAACAAAAACCTCATGACTAGCGGTAGTATTTCCACTTCTCAGCAAACTTTCTTGAAAGAGCAGATATTGATAAGAACAGCACTTAACCATTTTACTGCCCATTGTAAATTAACAAAAGTAAATTAGCAATTAAAACTCAGCATTTGCAAGGTTGGCAAGCATTCTTTTTTTTTTTTTTTTTAATCTTTTTTGTCTTCTAGAAGTCTGGTGGCAGAAAGGTAGTATTATTCTGATTATCAATGTAAACTAATAATGAAATTAATCAATCTTGAGTATTCTTTCATGTATACTTGTTTAGAAGTAAGAACAATTCTGTAAGTCATAAAGTTTTTTGTAATTCCAAGTTTGGTCTCAAAGCAAAGATAACCCTGTGGTCAAATTTGAGAAGAGTTAAGAATTTGGTTCATAACTAGTCATCTCAAAAATTGAGAGTGAAATTTCAGTGTTCAACTCACTCAGAGATTGCTTGTGTAAACTCAAAACCAACGAAAGCATAAGAATATTTTGTCAAGTGCGGTGGTTTTAAAGACACGTCCACAGATTCTTTAAAACTCCTCCCTTCAAGGGGTGTAGCTTATTTTTCTTGCCTTGAGTGTGGGCTAATGTTGGATACCCACTTTCTTTTTGGGTGAATAGCATTCACAGAACCAGATTGGGAGCACAGTAGTGAAGAGAGACCAGTCACTGGCCCCATGAAACTAGCTCACTGTTGAATAGGGGACACTTTCTGGCTGTGGGATGGTGTCAGTAAAGGAGGAAATCATCCTCACAGTAGAGGGGGAAGTTCAGAGTGCAATACTGGACACAGGGAGGTTCCAACCCAGACTGGAAGTCAGGAGAAGACTGCTGAAGGTGTTTACATGTGCTATCTCTGTGAATACACATCCCCACTCTTAATTTCTGACCCAGACCTGTCTTTTGATTCCACGCCCCAAACCAATTGCCTCCTTGACTCTTCCACTTCAGTGTTTCATAAACACCTCAAACTTAACATGTTCAAAAAAAAGTTTTTGGAGTCTAAGCCTGCTCTTCACCCAAGCTTCCCTTTTCATAAAATGGTCCACTTAGGACTTTTGGCCAAGAACCTGGAGATAGCCTTTATTCCTTCCTTTCCAGAACATCCAAATCGCTGGCAGGTCATGCCAGTCCCCACTGTGAAATGTACCAGATCTATCCAACAATCTTTCTTCCCTTTCTCTAGTAGAGACATTGCCTTTGCTGCCACGGGGACGCAGAATGAGGAGCACCCTTGAGGGTGGGCACAAAGTCTGCTTGGGATAGACTGAGTGTGAGGAGAGAGATGAGAGTAGAGGTAGCCCAGTGAGAGTCATAATCCCCCCAAATGTATCTGGTTTAGAGATATAGATGCTTATTCTGTACATACCTTAAAAAATATACAAGCTAATATATTTCATTAATTGTAATATCGACAAATGGTAGCCAGAACATTATTATGCCGAGAATATTAATACTTACCTAAATTAATTGAGGATGTAAGAAAGCATAGTGGTTAAGAGGTGTGCTCTGTTGTCAACATCAGTAACAGTCCCATCTCTGCACTTACATAGCTGTGCACCCTGTGAAAGTTGCTCTGCCTTTTGGAGTATCAGTTTCTTTATCTGTCAAATCGTATTCTTCTACCTACTCATAGTGTTGTACAGAGTAAATGCAATGGTCTATGCAAGATGCTTTTTAGCACATGCAAAGAGCTCCATGTTGTTAATTATCATCAATATCAGCATTGTCCTTCACTTCAAAAACATCTTCCTGTAAGAGAGCATAAAACTACTAGCTTCTTGGAGAAGAAACTACTCCATTATCTAAGAATTATGAGTTGCCTTTAAAGGTGATTCCAGCTCAGATATATAACATTCTGTCATGCAGGGCTAATTTAACTCAATTAAATTTTTTTTCTGATAACATATTTTTGATAAAACTTTTTTGGGGATGAGAACTGTAGGCATTCTGACTAAATTTACACAGATGTCCACAAAAGACTACAATTACCTCATAAGCCAAAATCACTCCCCACCCCCAAGTAGGATATTTGGATGAGCTGATGTTCCTAGCTTTAAGTATGCAGACCTCAGTAACAGCTGAGGCACAACCAAGAGCAAAAAAATGTAGTAGTAGAAAGATTAGACACCTGTTTGTGACAGTGGTCAAAGGCTTCTTTTTCATACATTTTGGGGACTGCATAAGTGGGGGAGCTGACCTGCGGTAAATGACGTGACCATGCGACTGGAATATTCTGTACCAAAGCAAATAAACTGTACAAACATCAGTGGTGGAGGCAACAGACGATACTCATTCTGAGAAGAGCTTCCCATTTTGTAGCTTTGTGCTCTCGGAACACTCTAGGAGTTATAATTAACTGCTAATGTTCTTCTTTGCTCCTTATTCTGTAGGGTATTCTACCCTTCGTCTCTTTCCTAGATCTTCTCCTTTAGATACAAACTCTCCTTTTCTTCTCCTGGGCAAAAAACAAACTAGATACCAGGAGGGAGTATGTATTTTATCAAGAAGACATATAACAGATTTGAAAATTAATTTTCTTATCAATTTTGTCCCAGACATTTTTCTGACCCTTGTAGAAATTTGAACGTTCATAAATATGACTGTCAGGAAATAGTTATAAATTCCTCTCCATTTATTTAGGCAAGAAGAGTGGTTATCCAGTAAGTGGCAGCAAACAGCTTATAGATTCATCTTTTCTGATTTCCTAACTCTAAGATTCTTATGAATGAAGCAGAATCACTGATTGAGCAAATGGAAATAAACTTGAAAGTAGAGGACGCATATTATGACTCTCCTAAGAAGCAAATATGAATCTGCCTCTGCGTCTTCTCCAAGAAGTTTTTCAGAGCCATAGAGTGTACTGATGCATGAGCACTCAAAGACACCATAAGGCATTTTCTGCATGACTTAATTCTTTTTCACACATAAAGAACAGATTCTGATGATTTACTACTATCATTTTAAATTCAGAGCACTGCATTGCTAACATTGAGGAATTGCAGACTACTTGTTTAAAGGATAATGAAAAGTGAAAAATGCTATATGATTGTCATGGTCACTCTTAAGTCCCAAGATTTTTCAGAACAGTCCCAATTTCAAAAATTCTACCTTGTTATCCTTTAATTACACTCCTTTTGGGGCGCCTGGGTAGCTCAGTTGGTTGAGTGTATGACTTCGGCTCAGGTCATGATCTCATGGTTCTTGCTTCAAGCCCCACGTCAGGCTCTGTACTGACAGCTCAGAGTCGGGAGCCTGCTTCTGATTCTGTGTCTTCCTGTCTCTCTGCCCCTCCCCCACTCATGCTCTGTCTCTCTCTCCCTCTCCTTCTCAAAAATAAATAAACATTAAAAAAGATATCTGTAATTACACTCCTTTTTGTCAGTCAGACTGTGCATCAGATTTGGAAAATATGTTTTTAAAAGTTCATTGTTATTCTTAGTGCATTTAGTAGTTTCCAGAATCAAAGAAATTGTTTTTAAAATATTACATAAATTTTGGGGCACCTGAGTCGCTCACTTGGTTGAGTGTCCAGCTCTTGATTTACACTCAGGTCATGAACTTGCGGTTTGTGGGATTGAGCCCCGTGTCAGGCTCTGTGCTGACAGCCCAGAGCCTGCTTGGGATTCTCTCTCTCCCTCTCTCTCTGCCTCTTCCTCATTTGCATGCATGTGCATGCACATGTGCTCTCTCACTCTCAAAATAAATAAACTTTTAAAAATATATATAAATTAAAAAAATTATCTTAAGAAAAATAAAATTCCATTCTTACACATTATGGGAAAGCAGCCTGAACAGCTTAGCTCTTGGGCATAGACTGATGATTACTTGAGCAATTTTCATATTATTGCAGTGGGACTTTATGATTGCCAATTCCATCAGCATAACATGCAGAGTCACAGAAGTATTTTTGAAGGGCATGTGAGAAGTAGCATTTTAGTGTAACGCAGTTGCTGTTTCTTAGAATCTGAAAGAAACTCTTAAGGAAGTTCTGGAATGTACATGATACAAAGTTGCTAATCAGGAACAGTATGATACTTAGATTACTCTTGATTCTAATGGCCATGAGGTCACATGGGGAAAAAATGCCTTTAGATGAAAAAGGGTCAAAATTTTAATTTGAAATTCATACCTTGCTGAAAAACTGATTTGGATTAAAAGTGAAGCTTCAGATAGTCTCTGTAGAGGTAGAAGTCATGAAACAATTTGAAAAATTTTATCAATTTCAAAATACTTTTAAACTAATTTTGTCAATTCCAAATGCTTTTGAAAAGAGGTGGTTTAGCATACAGAAATGCTACTTCCTTATTTATATTAAACTTACTAAAGAGTTCAAAGCTTATTAGGTGTATTCTGCAAGGATGGTCAATATTTTATTATATTTTGCAAGTTATGGTGATATCATTTTGAGGATCATCCTTATGTTTTTCAGTTATTGTTCAGAACTAATATTTACCTGTCATGAAGTACTTTGCATCATCACACATCACTTAAACTCACTTTCCTATTTATTCTATATAAAGTGACTTGCACAAAACTTCTCCACTCCATTCATCCTTTTTCTGCCCTAAAGGCTGAGGGCTTATTACTATGACATGGTTTGTATACACTGAAGAGGTCAAAGGTACCAGCTGATGAGCTGGAATGTTTTTCCCTTATCAGAACTTTTCCTTCCCTTCCAAGGCAATGGCAAGATTCAGAGACAATTCTGGGTGGGTTACCTGAAGTTTCACCCTTATTTATTTTAACAAAAATGCAATGCTCACCGTGGTAAAGTGGGAAGACCAGTGGTTATATTCATACAAATCAGGGTTTGAATTCTTGTTCTGTTGCTTACTGCTTATGAACTATATTCAAAGTAAGTCTAAGACTCAGTTTCGATATCAATGGTATGGGGACAGTACAAATCTCATACGATTTTTCAAAGATAATATATATCTAAAGCAATGAGCTTTAGTATCTGGCTCATAGTAGGCTCTGAGTAAATGTTAGCTAATTTGGTTGAATAATAAATAATTATAAGTGGAAGAAGTACAACACAAAAGAGAATATTGAAGTAAGAAGGCATCTTTTGTGCCTACATTGTATGCTATAGTAGCAAAAGTATGAGATTTAATGGCTAACTGTCTTCATCAGATTTCCCAACCAACTGAACATTATTTTTCTGATCTGTGAAAATGAGCGTGATTATACTGCCTCATGGAGTTATAGTAGTACAGTTAGGCTCATAGTGCGAATATCAGATCTTAGTTCCGCTTGTCTTCCTTCTCCTTTGATACTCTTTTTATGGCATATTCTCCGCCCACTCCTTTTTGGACAAAGACTAACCTATAATTTAATGTCACTCTCATAACGTTTGAAGACTAAGAGAGAGAAACCAAACTTGAACCAACTTAGGTTTCCAGTGGGAGAAATCCATTTTTATTGACAATAACATACCTATATGACCCGTGGGTCTACACTCCTAGGCAGGGGAACTGAGGGCTTTAAAGTGAATGAGTCAGAGATGCCTACATGAGCTCAGTAAAAAGATACAGCTCTTCTGATTTGCTGACTGCAGCTCATTCATTCAACTGATATTTTATTAACTGCCTACTATGTACAGGCATCATACTAAGTGCTAGTCATACAACTATGAATAGAACAGCTCTCACCAAGAGAGGCATGTGAGACAAATTATTATAGCAATGTGATAAGTAGTATAACCCATTTATTTATTGGAGAGGCATTGCTGAGTTCCTGTGGAATACCAGGCACCCTTCTAGTGCTGTAGATAGTGTTTTGTTTTTTTTTTTTTCTTTTTTTTCAACTGGTTGAGGGGCTGATCCAAAGAGGGCATGGATCGAGGAGGCAACGGAAATGTAGAATGACTTACGCAAAGGGGAGATGGTTAGGGGGTTACCTAAAGATCCGTTGTAAAAGATTGAAATGAGACCCGTGGGGCGTCTAGATGGCTCAGTTAAGCGTTGGACTTCAGCTCAGGTCACAGTCTCATGAGTTCAAGCCCCATGTCCGGCTCTGTGCTGGCAACTCAGAGTCTGGAGCCTGCTTGAGATTCTGTGTCTCCCTCTCTCCGCCCCTCCTCCGCTCACACGCTGGCTGTCTCTCTCAAAAATAAACTGAAAAAAAATTTTTTTTGAAGATTGAAATGAGATCTGTACTCTTTTTTATATTTAATGGTGCTATAAGCAGATAGTGTTCTTAAGCAGACAGTGGGACAAAGTAGTTGAAATTTGGGCTGTACGTGATTTTTCTGGGCAACAATACGAATTGGGATGCATAGCATTATTTACAAAAGTACCGTGCAACGTATTCCACAAGTTAATAGCTGTTGTGCTACCAGAGAGGATGCAGTGCTCACTGAGCTCTAAGTAGAAAATAATTATATAAATTTTGCATCTGTCAGGATGCCCTGGGAGCTCTAAAAGATGCACAGGTTTGCAAATGTAATAAGGTTAGACCCCTCTAGAGGGCCATGATATCAAAACTTGGAAGGACATGTGTATTTTTGAAAGTAATTTTTAGGTCAGAGAAAGAGATAATAGACGTGGCCTAAAGTGTTGATATGGCAAGAGCTCACTGTGTCTGTTTTGAGGACATCATCTAACCCATCTAACCCTGCTTCTTCAATAATTAATCATATTTCTGGGAGAGACTGAAAATCCCAGCGAATGTGTATGGCTACTTCCAGCCTAGAGAGGTCGGTTTACTTAGTGACAGGATTTATTGGATTTTAAAATGTTTTCCTTCTTGTAATTTTTCTGACCCAGAAATATGCTTTTTATTTCAGCAGCTCTCAAAACAGCTGAATAAATGACAGTTTCCAAACAATCACCGTTAACTGTAAATCAAAATGTTATGTTTCCTCAGTTAATGCTAAGATTCTTCAGTTTGTTTTCCTTCTCTCACCAGTGAAGTATAATCCACCACCAGAATGATGATTAAAGGCATTCTACCAAAAATATTTACTCCATTCTGTGGCAAACACTTGTCATTTCCAACTTCAGTACAACAGCCCTTGCTTAAGTGTCGTGGTGCTGCTACATGAAATAGAGGCATCTGGAATTTATTCTCTTATTCTCCTTCTAATTATAGCTTAATTTATCAACCACACATTTTTAAAATGGTTATTCTTAGTAGCATTCTCCATTACAAAACACACCAGAAGTATTCATTTCAAAATGATATTGTTTTTACTCTTCTGAGGGGTAGATATCACACTTGTTTCTGTATAATTTTTATGTGTATACTCAACTGTATAATTTCTCAAGTTCTGTTTTCCAAAATTATCTCCCTACCCCCAAGTCTCCAACCTCAATAAAAAATCTCACCCTCTCAGTGCCAGTCTCTCTGCTACATGGCAGACCTGGTCATGACCTTTAGAACTAGAGGTGACCTTGGAGATCATTAGTTCAGTGGTTGTCAAACTTTGCAGCATATAAGACTCTCTTTGGGGTGCTCTACTCTGGGAGTAGAGTCTAGGAATGTACTTTTTTTTTTTTTTTAAAGCACCCCAGGGGTGCCTGGGTGGCTCAGTCGGTTAAGCATCCCAACTTCTGCTTGGGTCATGATCTCACCGCTCTTGAGTTCAAGCCCCACATTGGGATCTCTGCTGTCAGCGCAGAGCCTGCTTCAGTTCCTGTCTCCCTCTCTCAATGCCCCTCCCCAGCTCGTGCTTTCTCTCTGTCTCAAAAATAAATAAAACATCAAAAAAAAAAATTTAAAAAAAAAGCACCCCAAGTAGTTGTGAGCCACACATCAAAAAATATCCTTAATTACTCTCAACTCTTCTATAGGTAAGGATGCGGAGGGTAGAAAGTATGGCTTGCCCAGGATCTTTGGTGATCTAATTAATGTAATTGTCATCGAAGTGTTTCCACAGCTGTTCTTGACATCCCTCTAACTTACATTCTAAAAGAACAGGGATCAAAACATGGTTGCCTTCTCATGAAAAGCTTCTATTCTTGCCTTAAGGGGTCAGGGTGGGGTTGGAAAGTTGTGAAAAAGCACATGCTATTGCTCTACAAAGTAATCAAATGTGGGCATCATCCAAAAGCAACAACCACAGGGGCTGACTCTTGATTTTGGTTCAGGTCATGATCTCACGTTTATGAGCTCGAGCCCTGTGTATGGCTGTGCACTCACTGCACAGAGTCTGCTTTGGATCCTCTGTATCCCTCTTTCTGGCCCTCTCCCACCCTTGTACACACTCTGTCTCTCTCTCAAAAATAAATAAACTTAAAAAAATTTTTTTAAAACAACGACCATAAAAGTGTGTATAATATTTCCATGTGGCCCCTTTAACAGTATTTGGGGACAGAGAATAGACACTGAATGAATGAATGAGTACATGGTGAATACATGAATGAGTGGCCAGTGAGTCAGGATGGAAGACATTCAGGTAGAGTGGTGACGTGTCTCAGAGTGCCTGAAAAGTCCCCATTGTGGTCACTAATAGTCCAAACCTCTGTCAGGTAGCAGGAAGAGGAAGTCCTCTTTAGAATAGGATAAGCTTGTACAATTCTATTATTTTAGTAGTTTATTTTTTATCCCTTGTAGATAGTTGAAAAGTATTGCAGATTTAAGTAGCTTAGGTATAGTATTGGGTTATAATTTAGAAGGTTTTATTTAGGTTATGTTTAGAAAAAAGTTTCTCTTTATTTTCTTACCTTCTTTGGGAGGTGGAGAGGTATTGGTGTGGGACTCTTTCACTCTTTTTAACTAGTTAACTTTTGCTGATGAAGAGGTTACTTCAGTGTGTTTGGCTTTTTAATCTATTCTGTTATTCATCTGTAGTTTTGCTTCTAGTCAAAATGGAAAGCAATTGTAGTTTGTCATCCTTTAATGCTGGGAGATGACAGGAAGCTGGGTTTTATTTGTTTTTCTCTTTGAAGTGATACAGCTGAGTGAGCAGACCTGTTTCATTTTAACCAGAAGTTTTGCTTTACCTCATAGAAATAGCTACTTCATTGAGAACTGGTGGCCTGCTGGGCTTGACTTCTGCAAACTTATCAGAGGAGAAGATGGATAGGTAATGGACGTTTCCAGAAAATTATGGAAGAGCCACAGCAGTGACTCCAGAAATCCAGTTTGATTACATATTTATAAAACAAAGCAGACCTAACCAAACCATGCTCTGTGAGCCATATGGGCCCAAGGCCTCCCTCACGTCTTTAATCCTAATTTACATTCTCTACAACTATAAATGAAAGAGACAACACTAACAAAAATAAAATAACCCCACAGAGGCTTTGTGAAGGCTGCTCCGGGCAGCACCATATCCTTTGAAACCACAGCCTCTATGCCATTGACAACCAAGAGAGGGACAAGGTCTGAGTAGAGCAGGGTGGAGGGAGCTGCTACAGAGTGGAGAGTACGGGCACAGAACTTACCACAGATTTGCATCTTTATGTAAAATCGTCTCATTTTTTATGTTGACTCTTTTTTTTTTTTCCCCATAAGGCTCCTGGACTGTAACTAAAACTACATTTCTGAATCCAAAGCCTTTGCTTTCTGGAGTGTAGCGTCTACTCCATTCTGTAAATAAATGAAATTCTGGGTCTCTTGCCAGATTTCCACATCAGCTTATAGAATACACTTATGAAAATAATTCTGATATAGGAATTGTAATGTTTAATTATCTGGAAAACAAAATTACAGGATATAAACAGGATCTCCTGGGAATAGAGTGGTGGAGGGAGAGTAAGCATGAGGATTTGTGTGCTATCCTACGCTTAACAACAAAGACTTCAAACATTTCCATCAGTAACATAAGAAAATGAATATTAGGAAGGGGCGACTGGGTGGCTCAGTCCGTTGAGCGTCCACCTTGGCTCAGGTAATCATGATCTCACAGTCATGAGATCAAGCCCGGAGTCAGGCTCTGTGCTGAGTGTGGAGCCTGCTTGCAATTCTCTGTCTCCCTCTCTCTCTGCCCCTTCCCCACTTGTGTGCACTCGTTCGTGTTTTCTCTGTTTTTCTCTCAATTAAAAAAAGAATATTAGGAAAAATACCTTCTTGCTGCATGTGAAGCACCTTAGTAACCTTTCTAAAATGCAGTCCTTAAGGCACCATCCTACTTGTTGCCTCTCAGTAGTTGCCCGTCTGTAGCTCCCCGTTGCTTACAGAGCTAAATTTGACTTCGTTAGCGTGGTGTTCAAGGCCCTTTATGTTTAACTATCTTTCCAGTGTCTTCTTTGCTATTCTTACTTATTTGCACTTACCTAACTGAGCTAATACTTAATATATAATGAAATGCACAAAACTTAAGTGTACAATGAGTTCTGAAAAATGTGTCTATGTAATCAACCTTCCTGTCAAGATATAGAACATTCCATCACCCCACAAGTTGATGCCCATTCCACATGCTCTAATTTCCATCTCCACAGTTTAGTTTTGCCTGTTCTTACACTTACTATAAATGGAATCATACACTGTGTACTCAATCATGCCTGACTTCTATTTTATTCTGTGTATCAATACTTCACTTTTTTTAAGTTGCTGCAGAATAAATATCATGTTGTATAAATATACCACAATTTGTTTATCCATTCTTCTTTTGATGGGTGTTTGAGTTGTTTCCATGTTTTGGCTAATAAGGATAAAGCTACTAGGAACATTCTGATACAGGTCTTTCAGTGCACATTTGTTTCTACTTTCCTTGGCTAAACAAACACATAGGAGTAGAATTTCTAGGTTTCTTTTATAAGGAATTGTCAAATAGTTTTTCAAAATGTTTCTACCATTGTAATGCCCATCAGCAATGCATGACAGTTCCAGGTATTGTACATCCTCACCAGTACTTAGTATTGTCAGTTTTTAAAATTTTAGTTACTCTATAGGATACAATGGAATCCATTTGTGGTTTTATTTGGCCTTTCTCTGATGACTAATAATGTTGATCATCTTTCCATGACGATTTGTCATCTTCTGCGAAGTGCCTGTTTCAGTCTTGAGTGTTTATTTATTGGGTTGTCTCTTTATTATTGATTTGTAATTCTTTATATGTTCTGGTAACAAGACTTTTGTTAGTCTTTGGTTAGTTGCCTTTTCATTTACTCATGAAGAGCAGACCTTTAAATTTTAAATTTTTTATAAAGTTAATTTTCTTTTATGTATAGTGCTTTCTTGGTACTTTTTCTAAAAAAAAAAAATCTGCCTGCTGAAGTTTGCAGAAATAGTCTCCTATGTTTTCTTCTGGAAACTCTATAAGTTTCAGCTTTAATATTTAGGACTAAGATTCATCTCGAATTAGTTTCAATATGTAGTATGACATAGGGATCATACTCCAATTGTTTTTACATATTTATTCAGTTATTCCAGAATCATTTGTTGAGAAGATATTATTTTCCCATTGAAAAAGTACATTTATGAAAATCTATTGACCGTATAAGTGTGGGTCTATTTCTGGACTCTATTCTGTTTCACTGATCTATAGAACTATTTTTGTCTATGCCAGTAACACCACCCTATCTTGATTACTGCCTTATATTGTAACTTTATATTAAGTCTTGAAATATAATTGTATGAATCCTCCAACATTCTTCTTTACCTTCAAGATTATTTTGGCTATTTTTTAAATTTAATTTCATTTTTTTACTTTTTTTTTTTTGAGAGAGAGCATGTACAAATTGGAGGGACAGAAGGAGAGGGAGAGAGAGAATCTTAAGCAGGCTCTCACAACTGTGAGATAATGACTTGAGCCTAAATCAAGCAAGAGTGGAATGTTTAACTGACTGAGCCACCCAGGCACCCCAGTTTTGGATATTTTACATCTTTTACATATCTGTTTAAACTGTAGAAAAAACTTATTGGGGCACTTGGGTGGCTAAGTCAGTTACACATCAGCTCTTGGTTTTGGCTCAGGTCATGATCTCATGGTCCATGAGTTCGAGCCTTGAGTAGGGCTCTGTGCTGACAGTGCATGCTCTCTGCCCCTCACCCACTCAAAATAAATAAACTTAAAAAAAAAAAAGTGTTTTTAAAGAAAAAACTTATCAATTTTACAGTAAATCCTTTTGGGATTGTGACTGGGAATGCATAGATTCTATATATCAGTGCTGGGGGTGACTTTTTTTTTTTAAGTTTATGTTTTTGTTTTTGTTTTTGAGAGAGAGAGCAAGGGAGGGGCAGAAAGAGAGGGAGAGATTGAGATTCCAAGCAGGCTCCTTCCTCACTGTCAGCAGAGAGCCCGACTCAGGGCTTGAACTCGGGAACTGTAAGATCGTGATCTGAGCCAAAACCAAGAGCCAGATGCTTAACTGACTGAGCCACCCAGGAGACCTGGGAGTTGGCATTTTTAACCATACTGAGTCATTCAATACAGTAATAAAAATTTATCTTTCCATTCATTTAGTTCTTCAACTTCTCTCAGCAGTGTTTTATAGTTTTCATTGTACAAGACTTGTCCATAGTTTGTTAAATTTATCCTTAAGTAATTAATATTCTTTGATGCTATTATATAAGTTAGTGCTACTACAAATACAATTTTAAGTACTTTCGATTTACAATTGTCCACATAGTGCATAGCAACACACATATTTGTGTATTGACTATCCTGCGAACTTGCTAAACTTATTTATGAGTTCTAACAGCTTTTAGTAAACTCTTTAGGATTTTCTATGTGCATGATTATGTTAATGTATGAATAAAGACAGGGTTTTTTTTCTTTCATTTCTATCTATAGTCATTTATTTCTTTGTATTATTTCACTAACTAGCATGTCTCACGTAATGTTGAATAAAAGTGGTAAGACTGAACATCCTTCTTTGCCTTGTTCTTGATCTTAAAAGGAGAGAATTCAGTTTTTCAGTAGAAGGTATAATAGCTAACAACGATCTTTATCAGATTCAGGAAATTCCTTTCTATTAGTTTGCTAAGAATTTTTATCATGAATGGATGTTAGATTTTGTAAAACACTTTTTCTGCATCTATTGAGATATACATATAGTTTTTCTCCTTTATTCTGCTAACATAGTAGATTGCATTGATTTTTCAAAAGCAGATTCCTATAGCAAACCCCAACTTGGTCATGATGTCTTATCTTTTCAGTATATTTCTAGATGTGATTTGCTTATGTTTTCTTAAGAATTTTTGCATTTGGATTCATGGGGAATGTTTGCTCGTCATTTTCTTTTCTTGTAAAGCATTTGGCGTTGTAGGTTAATTCTGGCCTCAGAAAATGAGTTGGGACGTGTTCCCTCATCCTCTATGTGTGGATTGGAATTGTTTTTCCCCCCGTTTTTTTTCCCTAAATGTTTCATAAAATTAACCAGAAATCATTGGGACCTGGAGTCAGATTGGGAAGGAGGTTATTTTTTTTTTCTTTATAGGAATTTTACTGAGGTGAAACTCATGTGGGGAGATTTTTAATAGTATATTAAATATCTTTGATAGATATAGAATTATACAAAATTTTCTCCTTGTATCAGTCTTTATAAATTGCCTTTTTTTGTACATTTGTCCCTTTCACCTAAATTGTTAATTTATTGGAATTACAGTGATATTCCCTGTTTTACGTCTGATATTGGCAATTTGTATCTTCTTTCTTTTTTTCGTGTTCAAACTTTCTAGGTATTTATGAGTTTTATTAATTTTGTCAAAGAATCAATTTTGGCTTTGGTAGTGGTCTCTACTTATGTTTACTATTTTTAGTTTCTGCTTTAATATTATTTCCTTTTTTTCTATCTTAAATTTAATTTCTTTTTGTTTTCCATGTTTCTTAATATAGATACTTAGATCACTGATCTTTTATTATCTCCTTAAATTTTTTTTAATGTTTATTTACTTTTGAGAGAGAGAGAGAGAGAGAGAGAGAGTGAGTGAGTGAGTGGAGGAAGGGCAGAGAGAGAAGGAAACACAGAACGCAAAGCAGGTTCCAGGCTCTGAGCTGTCAGCTTAGAGCCCGACACGGGGCTCGAACTCACTGACCGTGAGATGATGACCTGAGCCGAAGTCAGACGCCCCTAAAACTTTAATATCTTCTAACATAAGCATTTCAAGCTACAAATTTTGTTCTAAACACTGCTATAACTATAAAACACAGATTTTGTTAGCTTGTGTTTTCATCATTCAGTTCAGAATAGTTTATAACAATTCCTTTTCTGACTAAGATATTATTTGAAGTGTGCTGTTTAATTTCCACATATTTGAGACTCTCTTGGATTTCTTATCATGACTGATTTCTAATTCGCTTTTAAAACTATGTAAGATTTCAGTCTTTTGATATTAACTGAGACGGTGTTTATGGCCTAGCATATGGCTTATTGTGGTGCATGCTCTGTGAATGTGTATTTTCCATACAGAACATGTATTCTGTGGTTGTTGGAGGTAGTCGTCTATACATGTCTACTAGGTTAAGGTGGTTGAAAATGTTGTTAAGATTTTCCATATCCATACTAATATTTTTATTTATTGTTCTATCATTTACTAAGAGGTTGGTGGCAAAATCTCCAACTGCCATTGTTTGTCTGTTTCTTTTAGTTTATATATACTGAAGGTTTATCATTCGGTAATCCATACTTACTATTGTAATGTCCTCTTAATAAATTGATCCTTTTATCATTTTGAAATATCCTTCCTAGTTTCTAGTGTTACTCCTCATCTTATAGTCTACTGTATTTGGTATTAATATAACCATACCAATTTTTAGACTTAATGTGCATCTTCCATAAACAGTAGATGGTTGGGTCTTGCTTTTTAACCCAGCGTATAAATATCTTCCTGTTAATTGGAGTGTTTAGTCCACTCACAAAAATGTAATTATTGCTAAGGTTGAGTTTAGGTTTTTAATTTTGCTACTTGTCTTCTTTTTTTTCTTCTAAGTTTATTTATTTTTGAGAGAGACAGAGAGCGCGAGTGGGGGAGGGACAGAGAGAGAAAATCCCAAGGAGGCTCTGCAGGGTCAGTGCAGAGCCTGACGTGGGGCTCAAACTCATGAAACTGTGAGATCATGACCTGAGTAGAAATCAAGAGTCGGACGCTCAACCGACTGAGCCACTCAGGCGCCCCTTACTGCTTGTCTTCTATCTGTTCCATCTGTTCTCCATTTCCCTGTTCCTCTTCTCCTGTCTTCTTTTGTATTCATCGGGTCATTTTTGATAAAAATCATTTCTCTGTTGGCTTACTATATCGGTGCCTTCTTTTGTTGTTGGATTACAAGACACATCCTTACCTTATTAGAATCTACTTTGAGTTAATATAGTACCACTTCACGTAAAACGTAAGCTCCTTGAAACAGTCTTCTTTGCACTAATTTGAATCTATACACACTATAAGTCCCACAGAATGGCATTATAATTTCTGCTTTAACCACTCATGTCTTTTAACGACATTAAAAGGAGAAAAAATATATGATATTTTTATTTGCCCACATAATGAAAATTTTTAGTGCTCTTGATTTTTTTATCTGAGATCCAGATTTTCTTCTCATAACATTTTATTCAAGCTTAAGAACTTCCTTTGGCATTTCTCGTAACAAAGTCTGAATTTGAGTGGCATTTATACAGGGATTGGGGGACTCTTTTCCTCTGTGACTCCCTCATCTCTGAGATAACCTCTACAATTTCCAAAGTACTCTAGCAGCTTTGAATTCTGCCAGCTGACATCTCGAGCCAAGTAGGCTTGCACTGCAGTCATGTAGACTGGGAAATACCTCACAGAAATGCCACATAAACTTGAGTCTTACACAGAAGGTCCCATCTTTCAGTGGTTTAATCCCTTCCCGGGTATGCCCACTTTTAATTGCTCTCCAGTGTCTCCAAATAGTTGGTTTTTGTATTTTGTACACGTTATTTGTGGGAAGGCTAGTTTAGTACAAGCTACTCTGCCAGTAGAGGAACTTACCCTTCACCTATAACTCTATAGTAGGGGTCAGAAAACTTTTTTTTTTTTTTAAAGGGCAGGTTAATATTTTAGGCTCTGTAGCCCAAAAGACAAAATCGATGATATTATGTACATATTTGTGGAAAGAGAGATAAAACAAATTTCCTTAAAATTTTATTAATGATATCTAAAAAACAGTAATAATAATTGAGTACAATTTCGTCTACTAATGAGAAGAATGGAATGGGGGGGGTAATAACATTTTGCTTGATTGGGCATTCCCTATTATTAAAATTGATTGCAATTTTTCATCTGTTGATGCTACTCTATAATGAGATTTTATGGATTGTATCTTTGAAATGTCTTTTGCAGATAGATATTGCCAAATACTGTTATTAATCCATTAGCATACACTTTTAGTCGAACATATTTATTGCTTAGAAGACATTTAAAGAATTCTGTTAGATTCTTTTCTTGATATTTGCCTTTCAACAATGTTATTACATTGCAAATTAATCACTTCTTTTTTTTAAATTTTTAAAAACATTTATTTTATTTTATTTTATTTTTTTCAATATATGAAGTTTATTGTCAAATTGGTTTCCATACAACACCCAGTGCGCATCCCAAAAGGTGCCCTCCTCAATACCCATCACCCACCCTCCCCTCCCTCCCACCCCCCATCAACCCTCAGTTTGTTCTCAGTTTTTAAGAGTCACTTATGCTTTGGCTCTCTCCCACTCTAACCTCTTTTTTTTTTTTTTTCTTCCCCTCCCCCATGGTCTTCTGTTAAGTTTCTCAGGATCCACATAAGAGTGAAAACATATGGTATCTGTCTTTCTCTGTATGGCTTATTTCACTTAGCATCACACTCTCCAGTTCCATCCATGTTGCTACAAAGGACCATATTTCATTCTTTCTCATTGCCACGTAGTACTCCATTGTGTATGTAAACCACAATTTCTTTATCC
This sequence comes from Panthera tigris, assembly GCF_018350195.1. Taxonomy (NCBI): domain Eukaryota; kingdom Metazoa; phylum Chordata; class Mammalia; order Carnivora; family Felidae; genus Panthera; species Panthera tigris. Next base: position 29,096,502 of record NC_056676.1, on the reverse strand, counting down.
ATTCGTCAGTTGATGGGCATTTAGGCTCTTTCCATAATTTGGCTATTGTTGAGAGTGCTGCTCTGAACATTGGGGTACAAGTGCCCCTATGCATCAGTACTTCTGTATCCCTTGGGTAAATTCCTAGCAGTGCTATTGCTGGGTCATAGGGGAGGTCTATTTTTAATTTTTTGAGGAACCTCCACACTGTTTTCCAGAGTGGCTTCGCCAGCAAATTAATCACTTCTAATTGAAGTATAGAAGCTCCTCAATTGCACAGGTAAATTGATATTGAAATATGGAAATTTCCTTTGGATCTTACACTGAGATGCAAAAAAATGCTACTGGTTTTAGAACATGGAAGATATAATCTGTGTAGACTTATGTAGAAATAGAGATCTCTCTTCTTGTTTCACTTTTTATAACATGGGAGGTATATAAAGCAACTTGACATTATTTACTATTTAAACAATATTGTCTTCAAAAAGACTCTTCTGCAATATAAGTTTCACATAAGAAAACTCTTTTAACTTGTAATTTTAGGTTCATTTTATTAAGAAACATCATCAGATTTGAAGCAAAATCTATTACAAAGCCATTTGGTGTTCAATAATAGTAGTTGGGCAGGAGGCACCTGGGTGGCTCAGTCAGTTAAGCATCCAACTTTGGCTCAGGTCATGATCTCACAGTTCATGGGTTCGAGCACCACGTCGGGCTCTGAGCTGACAGCTCAGACAGAATCTTGCTAAGGATTCTGGGTCTCCATCTCTCTCTCTCTGCCCGTACCCTGCTTGCATTCTCTCTCTCTCTCAAAAATAAATAAACATTAAAAAACAACAACAACAACAACAACTGGTAGTTGAGGATGGTTCTCATTCAGGAAAAAAAAATAAGTTTATCTCTAAATTTTAAAAAATAACAATAAAATTTCACTGTTAAGCCTTTGAACTGATGTGTAATTAGGCAAGTCAAGATGCTCAGATTCTATTTCTGACAAAAGTTCATGGAACCAACAATTGTTAAGTTCTTAAAAGCAATTGAAATTCACTGTTGACATTATTGTTTCAGTAGCCCACAATAGATTCACAGACTTTCTGCAAAACAATTGCTGATGGAACAATACAATGAACAACCTTACCATTTTACAAAACTGTGTAAATTTTTCCAACTGAGCATTTTTCTGCTGCACACGTATTTTTACCACCATCAGCTGTAACACATCATGGTAGATTCCACTTCAGCTTATACTGAATTAGCATTTTCTCAATTACCTTGCCTATCCTTTTTCTAGGCCTACTTTTCATAGAGGCTAATCCTTCAGTCATTTCAAACGTGGCCTGGCTCCTTGAATAACCAATCATTAAGGAGTATGAGTAACATCTGCCAACTCATCAAGAGCCAAGGGAAATAATTTAAAATCATTTGCCTTGTTTTTAAATTGGTTGTTGACCTTGTTCCTCATGCTCTCAACTCTGCAAGCAACTGCTCTCACAGAAAGGCTAATAGTCTTAAACATGTTTTTGTTTTTTTTTTTTTTTGTAAGTGCACATTTTGTTAAATGCTGGAATCAAGCACAATTTAATTAATTCATATTGGTAGATGGCTTTCTGCTTGAATAACAAATCACTTGGAAAGTTACTTAATTGCAGCCTCATTTTCATTTTTTATTTTGTGCAGAAATTTTGCTGTGATGAGACACTCTGTTTTAAATTAAAATTCTCTATTTTTTTCTCTTACTTTCCTGTGAGTTGGAATGCTGAGACAAGGGTTTAGCCTAGTAACATCAATGTGTAATATATTCTTTCAGTGCAGCCATTGTGTGGTCACATAATAAATGCAGTGCTTTGACACATAGTAACAAAATAATCCACCCTCCATTTTGCCTTGAAACATACCATTTGAGGGGTGCCTTGGGTGGCTCAGTCGGTTAAGTGTCCAACTTCAGCTCAGGTCATGATCTCACGGTTCGTGGGTTCAAGCCCCACCTCAGGCTCTGTGCTGACAGCTCAGAGCCCGGAGCCTGCTTCAGATTCTGTGTGTCCCTCTCTTTCTGTCCCTCCTCTGCTTGTGCTGTCTCACTCTGTCTCTCAAAAATAAATAAATGTAAAAAAAAAAAAAAAAAAAAACCATAACACTTGAAACCTACTTTTCTCTTCTTTTCTTGTTTTGACGTGGTAGGTACGCACCAGTAATAAACCTAAATGTTTTGGTGTAGTGATGTGTGTGGCACTCAGAAAGCTATGGAGTTAAAATAGCATCCATGTGATTTATTGTGCACTGAGCAGCAGTGAGAATGCCACATATATTCTGTTTCAAGTACTCAGCTCTGCAGCCGTGGCACAAAAGCAACCATATACAATGTGCAAACACATGAGTGTGTCTGTGTTCCAGTAAGACTTTACTTGCAAATATTGGAATTTGAACCTCATATAGTTTGTTATGTGTCACAAAGTATTCTTCTTTTGATTGTTTTTCAAACACTTCCTCATGTTGTAAAAATCATTTTTAGTTCACAGGCCGTTGGCTATTTTTGGCCTGTGGGTCATGGTTTGCCAACCCCTGCTCTGTAGTAATCCTGAATCATTTGCAGTCTTCCTTATCCTTTTCCCATTATTCCATACCTCCAGGCCTTTGCACATACTCAGTCTTTCCCACTGGAATGCTCCTCCTGTCTGTATGTTGATGTCATTTTCTAAAACACTGAGAAATTGTCACCTGCTGGATTTTTTTTTATATGGTTCAATAGCTGTATGTTGTATGATTTTGCTATTGCATAGCTAAGTCCAGAAAGAACCTATAAGAGAGTGAAAGTCTAGGGGCGCCTGGGTGGCTCAGTCGGTTAAGCGGCCGACATTGGCTCAGGTCATGATCTCGCGGTCCGTGAGCTTGAGCCCCGCGTCGGGCTCTGTGCTGACAGCTCAGAGCCTGGAGCCTGTTTCAGATTCTGTGTCTCCCTCTCTCTGACCCTCCCCTGTTCATGCTCTGTCTCTCCCTGTCTCAAAAATAAATAAAACGTTAAAAAAAAAAAAAAAAAAAGAGAGTGAAAGTCTATTAACTTCACTCTTTCCTGAATCACATAAAAACAACCTGTTGTTCTGTTTTGCTTTTGGGTAATTAACTAGAAACTGTCCTGAGAGGGAGTGTGAGGTTTTCAGGATCAGACACAAAGTGCATAAAAATATCATTTACACCAAAAGATGATGATGAAGATTAAATAAGATAGGGAATGAACATCCTCAGCATAGAGAAGGCTGGTAGTCTGAAAATGTTGGATTTTAAGAGCAAACTGGTAACAGCATATGTGCACCACCACCCACAAAATCCAGCTTCTGGGCACTAAATCTACATAGATTTTTTTATGCCAGTATCAGCTTTATCTACCAGTTAGATCTCTTTGTGATTCCATTTCTATTTCTGTGAATAATAGGCAATTTTCAAAATTATTTAGCTTTATTGGAATGTTTTAAAAACTTGGAAAGAGGAACATTTCCTTTAAGAACCTATGTTGTCAACTAATTTTGTTGCAGATTTATAGCAGGTTATAGAATGTAGAGATTTGCAAAGAACTTTGTTAAAGTTTTTGTCGTGTTGGAAGACGCTGGTCCGTGGACTGCCACCAGCTCTTACACCTCTCATAGTGTAGAATGAAGAACCAGGAAATTAGAAGAACTGAGAGGACTGTCACACCAAGAAGCACAAAAAGGATCTCCTAGTATCCATGAGAGGAAGCATGATTTTTTTGGCCGAATACAAAAAAACAAAAACAAAAAACACCTCACAGCCTCAAAAAGGGAACAAGATTGAGTTGTAGCTAAAGTAATAAAGTTAAATTAGGTGAAGTGGTTGACACTTCCTCCTCAAGCCTTCCCTGATCTCACCTCACCCACCTCCCTGCCGGAGCATTACTGCCTCTGTGCCTCCACCTTTACCATATATGTGGCTCAGGCAAACTACTTTGAAAACATGACTACCCTCCTTTGCGTTTCCTTTTTTACATTCCTGCCTCCCAGGACTGCAGCAAGCCACAGCTGGGTTTGAATCACAGCTCCACCACTTAACTCTTGAATAACTGCAGCCACGTCTTCTAACTCTGTGTGCCTGGCAGCTAACACAGATCTAATAAATACTTATGGAAGAGAGAAATAAAAGACTGGACGGAAGGCATGAAAAAATAAGGGAAGACAGCTAAATGGAAATCTTTTATGCTGATGGGCAGGCCTTGTGTCTTCCACAGCATGTCTTACTCTCACTGCTGCTGCTACACACATGCAGGTTCCAAACAGTGCGTATTACTAAGTTCTGGCTCAAGAAAGGAAAAGTCAAGGTTCAGTTATGACCAGTGGCAATTAATGATAGATAGTGTATTGTGAGAGAAGGCAGTAGTCTAGATAGAGGGGTGTGTGTGTGTGTGTGTGTGTGTGTGTGTGTGTATGTGTTTTCATGACATGTTGTCTTCTGGTTTTATAAACAAAGGAAGAAAGATTGAGAACAATAGGGAGGGATAACCCGGAATCATGGTAAAAGAAAGGTGATTACAAGTATTGTTAAACATTATATTAAACAAATCAAATCTCCATAGATATGGTCACCCAAATGGATGGCTGGGTGGTCATAGAGGTTGTTTTCTCCCTTCTTACTTAGCTTGGAATTTCTTCTTTCTCCCCTTCCTTTTATCTGCGGCTACCTGAACATGGTCAAAATTATTTGCCTTGTCCTACTGCCTAGATAGGCAGAACAATCTCTGATGGCAAGATGAAAGTACCAAAGGAAAAGGGAAGTTAGAAAAATAGCTTCTGTGACATCCTCTTTTCCCTTCTACTACCTCTCTGAACTCTACTTTGATGTCCTAGTCAGTCTCTAGCCTTTATATCTGTGCTTCTCAAAGTGTGATCCTCTTCGTACTACCTATAGCAAATCACCAGGGGAAGCTTATTAAAAAAGGTAGGTCTCTGAGCTATGCCTATGAAATCAGAATCTCCCAAAGTTGAGGCCCTGCGGACTGTGAAAATTTTTTTAGGGTGTCAGGTTGTTTGTATGGTTTCTTAATTATTTTATTTTATTTTTTGAAGAAATAATATATTCATGTGATTCAAAACTCAAAAAACATGCAAAGGTATATGGTGAAAAATCTTCCACTCTTGTTTCCTCCCTTCCCAGTTTTCCAATTTTTCCATTTTAGACAACTACAGTCACTAGTTTCTTATGTATCTTTTCAGAGTTGGTCTATCTATTTGTCTATCATCTATCTATCATCTGTCAGTCTGTCTGTCTATCTGTCTATCTATCCTTATCCTCCCCACTCATTTTACACAAAGAAAGCATAGAAGCATACTATGCACGCTGCTCTCCATGATGCTTTATTCATTTATTTCATTGATTAACATCTCTTGGAAATCTTTTCATATTAGTACAAGGGAGTCATTTTGGTAGGGGAGGAGAGTGCAAGTGGGAGAGGGGCAGAGAAAGAGGGACAAAGGATCCAAAGTGGGCTCTGCACTGACAGGCTGACAGCAGAGAGTCTGATGTGGGGCTCAAACTCATGAACCACGAGCTCATGACCTGAGCCGAAGTCAGACGCTCAACCAGCTGAGCCACCCAGGTGCCACGGTACAAAGGAGTCTTTACATTCTTTTTTATGACTGCCTATTTTTCCACTGAATGGACATACCGTAACATATATGGTTTTTACTATATTGTACCACAGTTTATCCTTTATATCTTTTTGTTTGTGTTGTTTTTATGCCCCGCATACTTCAAAATTCTTTTTATGAAGTCAAAATAATCCATCTTTTCTTTGGTGTTTTCTAGAGTTTGAGTTATATTTAACAAGATGCCAGGCATTTTTATTGGCACTTTCACATATTATATTATTTTAAAAATGTTTTGCTGTGTAATTCCGGCTAGAAAACTCAACAGGATAAAATAACTACCCGCCCCCCCCCCCCCCCCCGCCATCAAGTGTTTTAAATGTTCATAGCATGGCTAAGTCAATTTAAGGCTATATGGGAATAGAAGTTCACCTATGTTAGTAGTTTTATGGTTCTCGTTTTTAACACTTTTTAACACTTAAAGATTTTTTTTAACACTTAAAGCTTTTCTTCTGTGTTTAATAAATCCTCCAGATGATTCTTCTATATGTCAAAGTTTGAAAACCACTTTTTCACCAGATCTCTTATCTATCTTCTCATCTCACCTCAGAAAGTTTCAGTAAGCCTCAAAGATCCACTTTTATCACCATTGTGGTCTCTGTATTTTCCTGTGAGAAGACTTGGTATGGCATTAGGGAAAACCCATTTCTTATGGTCTCACTGGCAGTGTCACTTAGGGACATTGCCGGTCTCAGGAACTGAACTGAGATGATATAACTGAACGTGTTCAAAACATCTTCACTACTTATGGTCTTGTCAGATATTTTGACCTCTAAGAACTTCATTTCCTCATCTGTAAGATGGAAGACAACATTGCCTGCCTATCTCAAGGTTATAGTAAAAGTTAAACAATATTATGATCTAAAGTGCAGAGTAGAGTGCTTGATACACAGTGAGGAGTCAATAAATGGCAATTGGTATGAACAAGGTAGGCCAGAAGTTGTGAGACTGTTTTCTGTCCCACACTGTACCAAGGCAGGAGATAAACACAGTTGGAAATAACAGGTGGTAACAGTGGAAAGGAAACAGGCTGGCCAATCCCTAGGGCTCAGAGAAGAAAGGAAAGAAGGCTTTTGGGAGCTGGCTAAAGACCCGGAATGTCCTTAGAGTTTTATGTTGGCAAGAAGCCTCAGCCTTCCACAGCTGCTCACCTACCAACTCTTTGGAATTTTAGATTTCAGGCATGGGATGATTTATATGGTTGCTTGAGAGCAGCGAATAAATGAAGGAAAAGTGTCCCTAAAAAGACCAATTTCGTAAAACTTCTGGTTTTTCTTTCTTTGCTGGTGGTACCCTGCCAAGACCTCCATCCAAACTTGGCTCACAGTTCCTGTGCTCTGTGACCCACAGCTCACTGGGGAGGTCACAACTGGTTATTATATCATAGCCATACTGCTTATCAAGCTTTGCCCTTGTCTTCTTCAGTGTGAATGCTTGGGCTCTTCACTATGCAGTGAAAATAAACAACTATGTAAATGGTCTCCTGGCTACTCGATCCAAACCAATCAAGAAAGCCTGCTTTACAAGCTTCCACTGAAACTTCTAGTAGAATAAGCAACTGATAATTCTACACCAAATGTCTGGCTTTTAGCCAGGACTAACAACTGTTCCCTTTCTGCAAGCCACATTCTGGTGACCATGGAGAGTCAAAATAGACATTTTGATTCTAGAACGTTTTTTAAAGGAAGGTGAAATCACAGTGCCATTATACAAGCTAACTATAGGTTTAGGATAAAGAAAAAGTTAGTTTAAAAACTTTAAATTAGTTGACTAACAATCATTCACCAAAATATTACCGTGTTTCAAATTGTTGGTACTCATTGCTATTAGAGTAGGGTTGCTAGATTTAGCAAATAAAAATAAAGGGTATTCAGTTAAATTTGGATTTCAGATAAGCAAGAAATAATTTTTAGCACAAGTATGTCCCATGTAATATTAACTATTTATAATATTTAGTACATGAGACATTTATGCTAAAAATTATTTCTTGTTTATCTGAAATTCAGATTTCACTAGTTGTGTATTTTATTTGGCAGCTTTAATTTAGATGCATTTTCACTATGATGCCAAGAAATATGAGAAGGGCAGGGTAACATTTTAAAATTCTGATGAGAAGGGGAGCATGGGTTGCTCAGTCGGTTGAGCATCCAACTTCGGCTCACGTCGTGTTCTCGCAGTTTGTGAGTTCAAGCCCCACGTTGGGCTCTCTGAGTCAGCACAGAGCCTGGTTCGGATTTTCTGTCCCCCTCTCTCTCTGTCTCTCTCTCTTTCTATCTCTCTCTCTCATGCATTCTCTCTCAAAAATAAATAAACATTTAAATAAGTAAATAAAATTCTGATGAGATAGTTGAACTTTGTTGCAAGGTCAAAAGATAATATTGACGTTTTCTTTTTTCCATTTGTCCTCTATTAAAATTAATTTTATATTTTCCACCAAGCTCTAGAGTTAGGGTTTTTGTTATTCTTTAAAAATATGTGAGGGAAAGAATTAATATGTATTGAGTACTTGCTAGATGCCAAGCATTTTTGTAGGCACTTTAGATATTATAATTACTTAAAATAATTTCCCTATATAATTTCAGTTTGAGAGTACTCAGCAGAATAAAATTATTATCATCTGGATGGATCTTTATAATGTATACAGTGGCCAAGTCCATTTAAGTCAATAAAAATTTATTAAACCCAAGATGAGTCAGATACTGTGTTACATAATAGTCCTAAGAAGGATGATATTTATTCATTTATCTTTAGGAAAAAATAGTCTTCATCTCAAGCACTAATGCCCTTGTTAGCAGCAGAACATATTACTTCAAGCTTGAGAGGAAAATAATGAATGAACTTTAGCAAATTTGCTAATTATTCTTGCTTGTAGATATAACTATTTACTCAACTAACATTTATTTAGTGAATGTAAGTGCCAGGGAAAGAAGCTGAGGCTGTAGTCCCTGAACTCATCTTGCTTACCGGCTGGCAGGGGAGACAGACAGCATGACCTTGGTTGCAAAGAACCTCCTAGAGAGTGTGAACACAGTTATACATTCCAAAAAGGCTCCCCACCAACAGATAGTCAACTGCGTGAGAGCACCTCAAAGACTCTGTACGCTCAGCACATGAATTCACATGGCCCACTTGGCACAGTCTGGAAATCCTAAGAGTTACAATGGGATTCAAGTAAATAGACTTCTCTAAGAGTTTAGCATGAATATAATTTGCAGAAATCATCTTTGTGACTGACATCAGACTACGTACTACAGATACACATTGTACTAATTGGACTGACAATATCACACTGGTAGATGGGGTCTGCTTCAGTGTAATTTCATTTCTGTTTTTCAAATAGTCTCTCATAGGAGGACAGAATACTCCATGGTAACAGGTAAAATGTGAAAGGTTTTTTTCCATGAAGGAATCTCATGGGAATTCTTGTGGTAACTGTACTGGTTTGCTATGACACACTTGACAACAAAAGCAAACAAGACATATTTTCTAAAGATGCAAATCTCATCTATTGTGTGAATACTCGCATATATACCACCTATAGATAATCACAAATCTTTTCAAAGACTAAAGGCACCAGGAGCTACCTCACAACTATAAATGCTTGGTAAGATGCAGTGTGTCTTATACTCAGAGTTGACCTGATAACAGTGTTTGGCATTCATGTTCTGAAGGTCATATGTCCTATGGATATTTGAGATACTGAGTTAGACAGGCTGAAACCAGGCATGCAGGGAAAAGTAAAGCACTGAGACAATCCTCCAGTTTCATTTCAATTAAAAACAAAAAATTAACTGCAGATGATTGAGTTAAAGTGTTTGGAGATACGTTTTTTTAGATTCCATAACTACTTAAGTTTTCCTTTTGACACGCTTACTCTTTAAAGACACAATATAAGAGTATGCTAATATATCATTGAGGATATTCAGATTTTAATCAGTCTGGGTGTTCATACAGCTGAAGCCTGGTGATATTCAGCACCGGTGCCTTCAGTTCTCTTTCAATTCAGTTGAGGTGTGGGTGACTTGGAATAGATCCCATGGTGTGTTCAGGTTACCCAGGATCACCACCAGTGTATTCAGAGAGAGGAAGCCTGTTTAAGTGAACAGTCTTCAGGACAAGAAGTCATCAAAGGGCAGTATGCAGAACAAGATGTTAGTGTGTGGGAGGGAGAAAAATTCCTACTAGTTCTGCTTTGATGATAAGCAAGTGTGAGATGAATTATAAACATGGGGCCATTTCTTTTTATCCATCCGGTTCCCTTCCATCTCCCCTGAATATCTGCAGTGAATTCTGCCCGGATTTGCCATAGCTCAGCATCCAATTAGAATGAACCTTACTGTTTATTTCCTCACTCTGGTTGTATTTGAGTCTCTAATTCTAATACTAGTCAACATTTTGGAAATCATCAACTTAAGACTAATTAAGAGCAATATAATTACCAGACATCCTGCCACAGTGGAATTTGCTTTTTTCAGTAATCTATACAGAGTCTCAGTTTAATTTTTTTACAATATAATAAATCTGGTTAACTGTAATCTTTTCTGTCCCAGTTTGATTTTACTCAACAAATGTTTATCAGATAGAGCCTACTTTATGATGTTATTGTTCAAATAGGTAAGGATTAGAGTCCTGGAATTTCATAGCTTGCAGCTGGGAACAGCTTTATAAATCACCTGGCCCATGTTCCTCACTTTATAGAAGATGAAACTTCTTGATAAATGAGAAATTTCATACACATTAAGTAAATTAGGATCAAGCCACCTACCTTAAATTATAAATTATTGTTTATTCTCTGTCGAAGTGCTGTGTGTACTTGAAATGGAAGTTTGAGTTCATTCCAAACCATCTTTCCTAGGGAATGAGAAAGGTGGAAGTTAGGATTGGATACCACAGTATTGCCCTTTTTCTTCTGTGTTGGGATAGAGAGGCCCAAATCCCATCTCCCCACAGAACGTGGAAAAAGCAGTAAGCTGGCTTCTCTCCCGAAGAGTTTACAGATGAGCTCGTGCATCTCTTTGGCTGCCTCTACTTTTCTGCCACACCTTGTCTTCACCAATGCCTTGCGTGGCTCAACCTCCAGGACTGTAGATGTTTTCATTACTGAAAAACAGATGGAATCCAAGGGCTTTATTTTTTTTTAATGTTTATTTATTTTTGAGAGAGAGAGAGAGAGAGAGACAGAGTGCAAGAAGCAGAGTGGCAGAGACAGAGGGAGACACAGAATCCAAAGCAAACTCCAGGCTCTGAGTTGTCAGCACAGAGCCCGATACAGGGCTTAAACCCACAAACTGTGAGATCATTACCTGAGCCAAAGTCGGATGCTTAACTGACTGAGCCACCCAGCTGCCCTGGAATCCAAGTGCTTTAAAGGAACAGAAAAGCAACATTCCCAATTAAACATACATTTTCTTTTTCTTTTTTTAAATTTTATTTATTTATTTTGAGAGAGACAGACAGAGAGATAGAGCAAATTGGGGAGGGGCAGAGAGAGAGAATCCCAAGCAGGCTTCGCGGTGTGTGTTTGGAGCCAGATGCAGGGCTCGAATCCATAAACCCAAGAGATCATGACCTGAGTCGAAATCAAGAGTCAGATGCTTACCTGACTGACCCACCCAGGCACCCCATGCACATACATTTTCTAAGACATTCAGTTCTAGGAATATATTCCAAGGCAACACTTTTTTCCATGATAGTTCATAATTACATCATTGGATACAATGGGAACAAAGGAGTTTTTTACCATTTGATCTTGAGAAATACATAAATATAAGCTATCCTTTTAAATCATAAATAGAATTTGGAAAGATGGAAATCTTTATGTTATGAGTGGCTATCTGTGAATGTTGAGTTTAAGGGTGATTTTTTCTTTGAGATTTCACTTATTTCTGTGATTATTTTCAATAAATAAGTAACCAGAAGAAAAAATTTTAAATCATGCTTCTTAATTTGTCAAGAGCATACAGATGTAGGTACTATATCCTCACCTGAAACTAATATTACACTGTATGTTAACTAACTGGAATTTAAATAAAAATTTGGAGGAAAAAAAATTAAAAGAATTCTCAAATGAATCAATTTTCAACTCATCAATTTACATGTAAATATGAATTTAATTTTAAACATATATTTAATAGATGGCATTTTAATGAATAAAGAATAACTATATTTTTTGTGTAGTCTTTATACTAGTGCAAAAACAAAACAAATAAGAAAACTGAATGGTTAAAAAGGGTTAAGACCATGGAATACCACAAATCAAACTAATATCTATTGATACGGATTGGTTAAATTCATTGCAAGACTATGAGCCTATGAAAGAGGATGTTACATATTTGCATGTATTTCATGAGAAAATGTCCATCATACATGTTACATAACTTGATGTATAGTGTGAACCCATTTATGTTAGAAAGCACTGAAAGGACATATGAAACTCTTAGAAGTATTCTGTTACATTCTGAGGATAGGATTTTGAGGAAAATTTAACTTACCTACTTTATACTGTATTAGTTTGCTAGCACTGCCATAACAAAATGCCATAGATTGAGCGGCTTAAACAACAGAAATTTATTTCTCACAATTCTGAAGGCTAGAAGTCCAAGATCAATGTGTCAGCAGGTTGGTTTCATTTGAGTCCTCTCTCCTAGCCTTGCAGGTGACCACCTTCCCCTTCTGTGTCTTCACACAGGAATCCCTAGGTCTATGGGTTATCTGTGTCCTAATCTCCGCTTCTTAGGAGATTAAGACACCAGTCAGATTGGATTAGGGCCTACCCTGAAGGCCTTATTTTAACTTAATCATCTCTTTAAAGACCTTATCTCAAAAACAATCACCCTGAGGTATTAGGGTTAGGACTTCCAACATATGAATTTGGGGAGTGGGGAGAGAGAGCACAATTCAGCCCTTAACATATACTTTAGTAGTTTTTTTAATTTTTTCCTTGAAACATTTATTAATTTTACAACCAGCAAACAATAATAAACAACTTAGAAAAACATTATTCAAGTAAATAATATTTTGTTTCTGTCTTCCTGGATGAAATGGTACCTGGATGATGGTTCTTATCTGTGCTAGTATTATCTTATGGCTGGGCTTGTGATTTTTTTTAATGTTTATTTATTATTATTATTAATGTTTATTTATTTATTCTTAGTATTTATTTATTTATTTATTTATTTATTTATTTATTTATTTTTAATGTTTATTTATATTTGAGAGAGGGATGGAGCATGAGCAGGAGAGGGACAGAAAGAGAGGGAGACACAAAATCCGAAGCAGGCTCCAGGCTCTGAGCTGTCAGCACAGAGCCCGACACAGGGCTCAAACTCACAAGCCATAAGATCATGACCTGAGCTGAAGTCAGATGCTCAACCAACTGAGCCACTCAGGTGCCCCGATGTTTATTTATTTTTGAAGGAGAAAGAGAGCGTGAGCAGGGTAGGGGAAGAGAGACAAGAGGACAGAGGATCCAAAGTGGGCTCTGTGTTGACAGCAGAGAGCGTGATGCGAGGCTCAGATTCATGAACCATGAGATCATGACCTGATCCAAAGTTGGGCACTTAACCCAGGCACCCATGGGCTTGTTATTTTGTTATTTATTTAATTTTATAATCATTACTATTTTACATTTTCTTCAAATATGATTTGAAGATTCTATTTTTTCTAAATATAAAATTCTGGTATAACCATGGAAGGTAAGCATAGATAAAATTGTATTAGTTAAGTGGCCCTAGATAAAGAATACTACTTTTTATACTTGAGTTCATAAAGTCATCATGAGGATGGTAAATTCACATCTAAACTGGGTTACTTTTAGTGAGTCTGTTTGCATGACATTGATGAATATGATAAAGAGAGATAAAATATTGAAGTTTGATTATTAGACAATTAAACAGTTAAAGTTACAATCTTTCCTAAGTTTTATTAGTGATGCATTTTGTTGTATAATACATGTTAAGCTGCATCTGCTGTATTATGTTGAATAATTAGGAAAGCTATTTAAGTGAGTGGAAAAATAAAAGCATAATTTCTTCTAAAATCCCAGGAAAGTTCATGGTAATAGAGTTTGAATATTAAATTTTTCTATATATAATCTCAACATCCTATCTAATAAGCTAAGGATTTATGTATGTATTTAAAGAAATTCAGCCCTGTATAATAGATGAGAAAAGATCAAGCTATAGATTTCATTTCCAAATACAGTTGCAATCAAGTTGAGGAGGGACAGATAACAAAAATGAAAGGGTGACTAAATACAAGGTAGTAAGTAAGTAATGGTAAATTAGGACCGGTATGATAGGTCTAAGAAAACATAAATCAATGTGGGTTTGGATAACTGGGGGACGTGCTAGGAAGGGGCTGTGACTAGATCTAGGCCTGGAAGGATTGGCAATAAATAGACAGAAGGAAGAAAGGGGTGGGACCTTTCAGACAAGATGATAGTATGGAGATGAGGGTAGGGACAACAGTAATGAGAATGATGCACTTAGAAAACTATTAATACATTGTGGAGTGAGAGAGAATGAGAATATGACATGAAAAACAAAGCTGAGTATAAAGGTTCATGCTAAGTTATAAAGAACTGTGAAAGCAAGGGAGAGACATTTGGGACTGACCCCATTAGACAGTAGGAACCAGTTTTTATTCCCAAGGAGGAGAAAGACAGTGTTAAACAGGTTAGAGAGACTCCCCTGGCAGCAATATATAGATAGGGTCATCTGGAGGAAGGAAGATTTTCTGAGAAGACAGCCAGGCTGCATTTACTTAAGATGAGTAAGATGAGTAAAGATTTTCTGAGAAGACAGCCAGGCTGCATTTACTTAAGATGAGTAAAGAGGGTTAGCTGTAAGAGATATTTTAACAGAAGAAATGCCCGTGATGTAATACAAAAGAAAATACTTGTTTGACCCAGCTTGTTCCCTGACCTGTGTAGCACCCCCTTCCCCAGAGACATAGCCATATAAATCCCTACCTGATCCTAGTTACCAGAACCTATTCTAATCTCAGGAATTAAATACTTCTTAGCCTATAGACTATATAACTCAAAGGGTCAGCATCAGATCTGTCCTTTGTGGGACCCAAGTTTGATTACTATACTTTTTCTTAAAATCGAGCTTTTGACTCGATCCCTTACTAATTTCCATTTTTAGAATCTTTCAACTATTATAATTCACTATTAAGATTGGGTTCTGCCTCGTTCTTGTCAGTTCCTCTTCCAAGAATGAATGTGTTTTCCTTGAAATTAAAAAACAAAAACAAACATAAGCCAAAATGGTAAATATGATCATCTGAATAGTAAGATTATTCTTTCTTTTTCATTTTGCTTTTCTCAGTTATGTAAGCTTTCTTGATGAAGCATGAATACATTTTTAATGCAAAAACAAACAGAAGAAAAATATTTAAACTTAAGTATTAAAGGGAAAAGTCATTAGTTGATATGAGTTGTTGCTTACAATACCAAAGTTGATGTCATTGTCCTGATAAGGAACACATCTTGTCATAGGAAATAAAGAAAAGAAACTCTTCCTGATTATGGGTGAAAAGGGTAAGGACGCTGGTTCATTCTTACAAATTCAGAGAAATCATCTGCCTTCTCCGTTCTCATTCTAACATGGAAATAGTGTTTTCTATATAAGCTTAGCCACAAGGAGCCATGGGATAAGGCTGTGTGTCCTGAGGAGACAGCCTGGTTTCAGTCAGTAACTTGCTGGCATATAATATTCAGTTCTTTTTAGGCAGTACAAAACTGCTTTGACCTGATCTGGCAACTATTTCCTGATGGCTACATCTAGGCCAGACACAGAATAGAAATTTGACCTGAGAAGTCTTCTGTTAAGATCTGACCTAAAAGTATTTTTGTCCTCTGGTTTTGGAGGATGTTTGTCTATAATGATTAGAACTCTGACGACCTAGAGGGGTCTTCACAGTTCAACTCTGACCACCCACCTGAGGGGAGTCAACTTAATGAGAGTATACAGATGCCACACAAGCCCCCATCCCCACAGAGCCCTACATCCTCCCGGAGAGTAGAGCACCACCACTAGGCACTGATGTGGATGACTCCTGGTTATAGGAAGGCAATCCCTCATCCTCCAGAAGAGCTCCAGTCCAAAAGGGCTCCTCATCATCTCATCCAGCAAGTCTCAACCCTAGTCATACCTTAAAATCACTTGAGGAGCATATAAAAACATACCACTGTCTAAGCTGCACCCATTTTAATTAAATCAGAATCTCCGGAAGTATGGCCCAAGCATCAGTGTTGTTTTTTATTGTATTGTTGTTGTTGTTAAATACCCCATGGTTGAGATTAACCAGTGTAGGCAATTGAGATCTCTGAAGGAGCAGAACAGAATCAATGCAGTAACTCTGCTGATGTTGTATTTAGAAAACCCCAGTGTTCAGGAGAATGCTGGCAGAGTTACAGCTCCCTGGAAGCTCACCTTGGTACCCCGTCAGACTTGCTTGCCCTGGCACCATAACTCTTGCTGCCTATTGTATCCATGAATGACACTAGCCTATGGGATGCTGAGCCCATAGCTCTGCAACTAAAATTCATGCTAATCTGCTTGCCCCTGTCTGTGGCTGGATACAAGTGCACACACACACACACACACACACACACACACACACACACCCTTCCACCTGGGTTCTATGGAAAAGCATTAAATGCTACTGGGTTTGGTTTTTTCCCCCCAAATACAGACTTTTCCTCTCTACAACCTAATCTTTCGGATCTGATGTGTTCTGTATGTAATTATATCCTGTCATGTCTGTTTACCCTAAAATCATTGCTCCATGGAGATCTTTGTTCTATTTTATTGGCTCTAGAATGAATCGAACCTGTCCGGGCAGTTAGCCATCATCATCATTTGTTCACCTTTAAAGTCACCAATACTAGTGTCACTGTGACACAATATTGAAAAAGTATAAAATTTTTAAAATTTTTGTAGAATTCATTTAAGTTCTCAACTCCTTAGGACACCTAGGTGGCTCTGTTGGTTGAGCATCTGACTCTTGATTTCTGCTCAGGTCATGATCTCACAGTTTGTAAGATTGAGCCCCATGTGGGGCTTTGCACTGACAGTGTGTGGAGCCTGCTTGGGATTCTCTCTCTCCCTCTCTGCTCCTCCCCTGCTTGTGTGTGCACTCACTTTCTCTCTCTGACTCTCCCTCTTCCTCTCTCTCTCTTTCTCTCTCCCATAAACAAACAAACAAACAAACAAACAAACAAACTTTAAGTTCTCAACTCCTTTAAAGCAAATTCTTAATTACCCACTGAAATCTTTTGTCTTATCTCTGCAAAATGTCAACAATTCTCTATAAAATTTCAGACAGTGAATACAGGCATTTCTGTATTAAAAAAAAAAAATCCCAATCTCTATGGACCTCAATTTCCTCATCTTTAAAATGAGGGATGAGACAAGATAACCAAGTCCCATCTAGTTCTCTGGCTTTATGACTCATTTATACAACGTATTTGTCTTCGAATTCAAGGGCACCAATCCTGAACAATACAAGCTGGGTATTGTCTTTAACAAAACCTATTTACCCATGAGATATGATACATTTTTTAATGAGGTTAAAAAAAAGTGTTGCTTATTTCTCATGAAATCAAAAGGGCTTGTTTCAAGTCCTAGTGCTACTAAGTCATGTGACTTTGGGCAAGTTGCCAAGGTGGCTCAGTTTCCACATTCATTATTGTTAAAACCATTACCATTTACCTCAAAAAGTGTTTTAAGCATAGAATAACTTAGGAATGAAAGAGGGGGTTATTTTCTGTTAAGTGGTCATACGGATAAAATTAGATAAAATGACCAAAACCTCTGAAAAGTTTTTTTAAAAACTTTACAATCTTTACCAATGCAAGACCTTTGTAGCAAATCTTGATGTATATATGTGTGAGCTACTGTAGGCATTTTCATATTCTATGCCTTTTTGAAATTGGAAACTGGCTAAATAAAGTGATTTTTTTTCAATGCAATCAATTCTAAATTGAAAAACATACTTGAACTGGACTAGAGCAGTATTTCACATCTGAAGGGTATTCTTATAGTGTCTAAAGTATATTCACTTAGGGGCACCTGGGTAGCTCAGTGGGTTGAGCCACCGACTCTTGATTTCTGCTCAGGTCATGATCTCATGATTCATGGGGTTGTGCCCCACATTGGGCTGCACACTGACAGTATGGAGCCCGCATGGAATTCTCTCTCTCTTCTCTCTGCCCCTCCTCCCACTTGAGCTCTCTCTTTCTCTCTCTCTCAAAATAAATAAACATTTTAAAATAAAAGTATACTCAAATTATCTGATCTTCATAAATTTTGACAGGAAAGGCAGGTATTTGCAATCCCATTTTTCAGATGTGAAAACTGAGGCCAAATATGATTTTTTTCACTATGCCAGAATGGTTTTCTAATTGTTAGACATTTAACATGCTTACTAAGATCTCAAAAGAGATATGTGGTTTGTTTTTTGGGTGGTTTTTCTTTTCTTTTTTTTTTTTTCTAATTTATAGGCTCAGAATTATGCTTCTGATTTTTAAGTGGATTATATTTCTACATATTTTGTCCACACCCTTGTCTTTTGCAAACTGCATTATGATTGTGTTTAAGAAACATGCCATAAAACCCCATAGGCTTTTCTTGCTGTTGGGGAAGTAGGCTTCAATGCACACCAAACTGGAAAATCATGTTGTAACCATCCATACCAACTTGTCTGAAATCTAACTTGAGAAAAAGGTTAATTGTAAATATCTCCAAAGGAATTTGGTCCTGAAAGAATTTGAAAAAATGGGCATGAACAGCAGGCCACACCCCTTTAGGAAGGCTTTCGGTGGCTAGTGCTGATGTGGAGGACCAGGAAGAGTCATAAGGCCACAGGGAGTTTCCAGGGGTGATGACAGACCATCTCCTCCTCTTCCCACAAGATAGAAGTGGGGATTTCTTCCATTGCCGAACAGTCCTTAGGACTTCCCCAGGCTCCTTAAGAGAAGGTACCAAAATGGAGATCCCCACTGTTGGGGACTCCTGAAGGTTCCTTTAAGCTGCGGTTCTTGACCCATACTGCATTTGAGGAACACTGGGGGAGTTTATAAAATACTGATCTCTGGAACCTGTCCCATATCAATGAAATCACCTGGCTGGAGATGAGTGGTGGAGCCCAGGCTTAGGCTGTTTTAGAACCTTCTGGTTGAGGTTAATATATAGTAGAAATGAAGAACCACTGCTTTAGGCTGTCTGACTGATCACTGCAGAGTCCCCTGCACCCCACTTTCATGATCATTCATAACAATTGGAGAGTATGAAGATTGGGGTTTGGCACCCTTTTCCTTTCCTATCTTCAATAACCCTTCTCCATCCCTCTTCACATACCCAGTACTCTTATGTTCCATTTGTTTCTGCCTCTCACCTGTATTTCCTCTCCTATGGACATCAGTTCAGGAGAAATGATCAGGAACCCATTTACGTTAAAATATATAAAACTGATAACCTAAAATAATCATTCTGTCAGGGGCATTGATATATTATGGATGCATACTATGGAATACAGTGAAGGGAATAAAGTTTTAATTTACCATAACAATGAGCTTTGGTGGGTCCCCCCATGCCACATCCTCCACTGCATCCATGCTTAGGAAAAGTAGCATCTGTTTGGCCAGCAGAAGCCTGCTTCCTTTGCCTTACCGGTCCTGATTCTGCAGGCTTCACCTGACACAACTTTGTCTTGGTTGGGTGCCCTTGGGAGCAAACTCTGCAAAAGCTAAAAGAAGCAGGGAAACAGAAAAAAGTATGTGTTGATATATGACTTGAAAAGTGATCAGAGGGACTCCTGGGTAGCGCAGTCAGTTAAGCCTCCTACTACGGCTCAGGTCATGATCTCGCGGTCGGTGAGTTCGAGCCCTGCGTCGGGCTCTGTGCTGCCAGCTCAGAGCCTGGAGCCTGCTTTCAGATTCTGTGTCTCCCTCTCTCTCTGCTCCTCCCCTGCTCACGCTCTGTCTCTCTCTGTGTCTCAAAAATGAATACACGTTAAAAAAAAAAGTAAAAGTGATTAGAAAGGAGAAAAGTTCTGTTAACCAAGGACCAACTCTTCTTTCCCTGAAAAAGGAATATTATACCCTGAGCAAACATAGAGAGGTAGAATACAATTCGGGAGTAAGAAAGCAAATAACTATTTAGCTAACTATATGATAAACAGTCAAAACCAAACTGAACGTATCTTGTGTGGTTTGAATTGAAGCCTGTAGATCAGCGAGAGTGTAAAGGATGAGTCATTTCATGCTTTCAGGATGTTTCACTGGAGAACGGGCACTGCTGCCCAAACAATGCAGGTTTCAAACAGTCTAAACGGCAAAAGCCCCTTGGTCATCACAGCCTCTTTACATCAAAATCAGTTTTACTGAGTTTACATCCTCTGGGAAAGTCACCACCGAACAAATAATGAGACCTTTGTGCGTACGGCATAGCAGTTAGAAGAAGAAACCAAAAAGTCGTCCAAAATGTTAGAGTGGCTAGTTTAAAATATTCATTAAATGCAACCAGCAGTTGAGCCCAGATCTTCTATTAAACATTGACTCCAGGATTTGAAATGTGACAAGCTATGTCGCTAATGAGCCCAAAAGCTCTGAAACAAATTTTTGTTAGTAGTACATTGTCAGAGAAAGTGAATGGAAAAGAGAGCAGATAAATCTATATTGTCCTAAAACCCAGCATGTGAGTGATGAATGGCTGCCATGGTCAAGGATGAGAAGAGAACAAACAATTGATACAAATACATTAAATTCACAAAAACTCTTCAGGACCTGACTTTATGAAACAGAAGCAGCATCAGCCAAGACATTTTTAGATGGCCCATTTGTGGTAAAAATAATTTGAGGTTATTCTATTCTTGGAAGTTTGGGAGGAATCCGTTCACATATGGCTCTAACAAATTACAAACACCCCCAAATTTTTGTTAGGAAAACATACTGCCAACCGTGAAACATGTGGCTCGTTACTATTTGGGAAGACGCTTCTATAATAACTTAATAATAATCTTTTAGCTTCTGACTGTCTTATAAGTACTATTTACCATGTTTTGTTGGCTAAGTTCACATGAGAGGCTTCAAATTTACTTTAATGACAGCAATAATAATAATGGCATCTAACATTCATTAAGTCCTATCCATGTGCCCCAAATCGGGTCAGGGGCTTTGTGTGTATTATGTCATAAAATCTTCATCGTTTCAATTTTGCCTGTGAGGAAAGAGGCTCTGAGAAGTGAAGTGACTTGCCCAATCACGGCCACTATGCACAGGCTGCAGATTTCAGCTCCAGGTTCCTCTGTGTTGCATATCTTTGCTCTCAGCCACTATGTTATATTGCTCCCCATAGAAATTCATCAGCAAGCTAAGAAAATGCAGCCTAGTTGAGCTATAAGTTGGAAAGTATTGACATATCCAGTTGGGTAATATTGAAATATTTCTCGAGCACTTTATACCACTTAATAGCATTTTTTTTTAATTGTGTGGGAGACAAAATAAAACAAGAGAATATATACATTTTGTTAGGGGAGAAAATCTTCACAACTTGCAGGCAAGCAAAGATTTCTTGAGATACAGAAAGCTCAAATAATAAAGGAAAAAGTTGATAAGTTGAACTTCATCAAAATTTTTTCAACGTTTTCTCTTCAAAAGACACCGTTAAGAAAATGAAAGCAATCTGTTCACTGGGAGAAAATGTATGTAGTGCAGATACCTGACAAAGGACGTGTGTCCAGAATATATAGAGAATTCTTAACAACTCAAGAAGAAAACAGTAGCCTAATTAAAAACATGGGCAAGTGATTTGAACTGATACTTTATCAAAGAATATATATGGATGGCTGATAAGCAAATCAAAAGACACTTAACACTATTAGTCATAGAGAAATGCAAATTTAAACCACAAGGAGATACCACTACCCACCTACGAATGTAGCTAAAATTAAAAAGACTGAAAATATCAAGTGTTACCAAGGATGTGAGAGCAACTAGAATGCTCATACATTGCTGGTGAGAATGCAAAATGGTACAATAACTTTGGAAAACAGCTTGGCAGTTTCTTACAAAGTTAACTACATACTTAACATATGACCTGGCAATTGTAGGATTTACCCAAGAGAAATGAGAACATACCCATGCAAAGTTATATTCAAAACCATTTGAGAATGTTTATTCAGCTTTACTCATAAGAGTCTCAGCTTGGAAACAAATCAAATGGCCATAAACTGATGAATTAATAAACAAGTCGTGGGTACATCCTTAAAATAGAATACTGAGAAATAAAAATGAACTACTGATACATGCAATAGTGTGGATAAATCTCAAAAAAATTATGCTGAATGAGAGACACCAGACACAAAGAGTATATACTCTAACAATTTCATCTATATGAACTTCTAGAAAAGGCAAAGATAATCTATAGTGATTTACATCATCTATTTTCCTTCTCTCCTGAATCCTTCCCATTAGAGTAAACCATGTTGTTCTTGCTCCCACTCCCAACCCATCATTAAAGAGCACATCAGTTGTTTCCTGGAGCCAGGGTTGGGGAGAGAAATTTACAGTGAAGACAGAGGCAAAAGGAAACTTTTTTGACCTGATGGAAATGTTCTATATCTTCACTGTGGTAGTAGCTACATGTGTATAAATTTGTCAGACTCATCAAAAGGCATACTTAAAATGAGTGTTTTGAGCTGTATATAAACTGTACCTCTGTATATGTGTGTATACAAAGTTAAATGTTAGTAAATGGCAAAACCAAGGAATAAAGGTGGGGAATGCATGGGAATATGGTATTGATGTCATTTTTAAGTAGGTAGAAGCAGGGGCACCAATTAGGAGATTATTGCAGTAGGGGCACCAGGTGGCTTAGTCAGTTGAGCATCTGTCTAGGCTCGGGTCATGATCTCGCCGTTCCTCAGTTTGAGCCCTACACCGGGCTCACTGCTGTCAGGGCAGAGCCTGCTTTGGATCCTCTGTCTCCCTCTTCTCTCTGCCCCTTCCCTGCTTGTGCTCTCTCAAAAATAAATAGAACATTAAAAAAAATTTTTTTAAAGCTTATTGCAATAATCTAGGAGACAGATGATGATGATTTAGTTAGACCATAAAGGCAGCAGTGGAGATAGGGAAAAGTGATCAGATTTGGATAGATCTTGAGAACAGAGCCAATAGGATTCACTCATGAATTGTATTTGGGGTATGAGTAAAAGAGAAGAGTTAGGCACAAGTCCAAGATACTAAGCCTGGGCCTTGTGAAGATATCATTGAGATGGGGAAAATCTTCATGGAGTTTTTCAGGGAAAGACCAAGAATTCACTTCGTGCATTTTAAGTTTGAGATGTATGTTAGACATCCAAGTAGAGATCTTGAGTAGGCAGATACAAATCTAGAGTTCAGAGGAGAATTCTAGACTGAATATAGGAGTTTAGAAGTCATTACCAGATAGATGGCTTTGAAAGCACCAGACTGGGTGAGTTCACCAAGGGAGTCGATTGAAAAAAGAGAGGAGTTCCAAAGACTGAGCCTGTGGCACTTCAATGTCAAGAAGCCAAGGAGAAGAAGAGAAATCAGCTTAGAGACAGAAGGACAGACCAATGAGAAAGGAGGAAAGCCAAGAGTGTGCATTTCCTAGAAGTCTTGTTGGGGGAAAAGTGGTGGAGTAAGGGGGCAAAGCCCCATTGGAGGGGGTTAAAATGAGTATGTGAGGAAAGTAATTGGAAACAACAGAATGGAAAAACTTTTAAAGGACTCTTGTTATAATGACAGAAGTGACTGTTGTTATAATGACAGGAACCAAAGGGAAAAGAAGGGATCAAAAGAGGATTTGGGAGACAATAAAAGAAGTAACAGGTTTGATGCTGAGGAGAATGACCCAGAGAGAGGAAGAATTGGTGATGCAAGGAAGGGGAGGGAAAAGTACCAGAACAATGTCTTTGAGTTGGCAAGAGGGGATGGGAGTGAGTAGCAGACAGGCCATAATTTGAGAAACATGAAACAGGAAAGGACCCTCAATCAGACCTCCAATGACACATATGTTGTGATTCTTTGGGTGCTTCCACTGCAGCTCTGGCTCGATATCTTCCAGATGTGGACCATAAAGAAAAACCTCTCCTTGCTCAACTGAATGGCCTCTCACCTCATTATGACCCTGGCTGTCTATGCCACAAATCCTATTGCCAAGTTTCTGAATGTTGCAAACACTCTTCTCCAATTTATAGGATGTGACTTTTCCTTAAAAGTAGCAAATACATTTCTTTTTCTCCTAATTTCTGACATTTTCACATTTGATGGATGTTGAATTATTCTCCCAAATAGTTTCTGGCAGGATGAAACCAAGTGAGCTTATTTTAGCTCTCCGTTGTTTTTCCTGTGGCATTTTCTCTTATGCCAACCCAGCTAAGGAATGAGGCACGGTGGTGAGTGGCTGCCGTGGAGCTAGCAGGCTGTGTTCCTAATCCAGGAGGTAGGTCAGGGAGCAGTCCTGTGGAATCCACAAAACCCACAAAGTTAAAAAAATGCTTTGTAAACAAAGCCACTAAAAAAACAACAAGGGTTACATAAAGGCTCTGACTGGCCAGTTGTATCATCTGAGATGGAGTACAAGAATTGTTAGCAAAAAAGCCCAAGGTATATATTGTAGGATGAAGCCTTAATACCCTTGTCTAATCAGTTCAACTGCTGTAATTATGCCTTGACTTCCAGGAGCATAAATATTTTGAAAGTTGTCACCATTTTTTTATTCTAGGAGTGAGTTTCTAGTTTCCATGTGATAGAATTGAAGTACGTGCTGCTGTAATTACCTTCAATATCTCTGGTTACTCTACAGGAAAAAAAAAATATGGTTATGTGAATTCATACAAAAGCTTTAACAACAGCCTTTTCTATGTGTCAGGCATTGTGCTAGCCAATGGGGATTTTAAAATGCTGAAGGCATGCTTCCTGCTTTTAGGGATGTCACTGTCTAGTTGGGGAGACAAGAAGAGAATTGCAATATGTGGTAAATGCAGTGAAAGTGATTGATAGGTTCTTAGACCTATCCTTAGCCCACCTGGAGGTTCTGTGCAGGCTGAGAGGCTACTAGAAGTTTCTTAGATAATGGGAACACCAGAAACCAAGCAGAGGACAAGGAGATGAATGAGGAACCAAAGACGTTTAACATTTCTGAACCACAGAGTAGGAAATTGGGATGGGTTGAGACTTACAGCTGGAGGGGTCGGCAAGGGTTGATTGGGGCCAGCCTTGAACGCCATATGAAGGCATCGAGTAGGGTAGGGAGCATCTACCAGAAGCTTTAGCAGGGGAGGGATGTGCTCAAATCTTTAGTTGAGATAGATTTCTGGTGAAGGAGTTTTAGGGGCGAATGTAAGTTTGGATTGTCCCAGAAGCAGACCCTGAACCAAGGACTTGAGTTCAAGTAATTTTTTTAAGGAAACGATCCCGGAAGAAACTAGTAAGGAAGTGGAAGCAATGAGGATAAGGAGAGGCAAGAAGCCAAGCAGAAGAGCAGTTTCCAGTTAAGTCCCAGACAGCCTGATGCTGTGAGGAGCTCTGGAATATAAACTCCATTTCAGAGTTTGCCCCACCTTAAGGCAGGAAGCTGGGTTTTTGTATGCCCACATCAGTCAGTCGTCATCTACTGTCCACCGTAGGGGAAATGAGGACTCTTGGGTAGTTCCTGTTTTCCCTGTGGGCATGCAGCTCCTTTGCCGAAGGACAGTCCTCTTTCACTTACAGGTACTGGCAAAGCCTGCAGAAGCTGGCGGTGCACACACCGAGCTGCTGAAAACAATGGAAGCAGTTTGGAGAGGGCACCAACAGCGTCCACAGGGGGATGGAGTTGGAATAATTTTGTTTGTTTTACTATGTTTTAAATAAGTAATATGTTCCATAGATAGCTCTAACCCCCACCCCGTTCCTAAAGCTCACCCCATCCCTGACTCCCATTTCACTTCTCAACGAGGGATGGCATCATTAGCATCCTTGGGCTACCTAAAGGGATAAAAGACAAAGCGATAGTCAGGGATGCAGTGAGGATAACTAGAGCACACATTAACAGCTGGTAATGAAAACCGAGAATTCTTTTAAAACTAAGCCAAACATCTCGTAGAGAAAGGGCATTTACCTGGCTTGAGAGGGGAAACCAGTTAAGAGAGTGTTGCCAAATGCAGGTGAGAGGGGGATGAGGGACTGAAGTAGGAATGGAAAGGGGCAGGATCCCACCCTTGGGTTCATCAGACCTGTCCCCTGGAAAGGGCAGCAGGGTAGGCTCTGCCCTTTGAACATTACACCTTTTATTTTATACATTATGTCTTTATCTCCAGACTAGGGTGCTTGGGACTGGCTGAGTCGCCACAGTTAATAATTACACATTTTCAGAGCTGCTCAGTAAATCTTGAACAGTCTGCACAGTATCTAAAGAAACAAGACTCCTTGAACACTGTCAACCCACAGCTGTGACTGATTTAGCTGTTAATTTCATATTGGTCCCAAATCATAATCTGAGATAAATATTAAACGTGAATGCGGGTGGATGCCTCTCAACAGGGGTGAGGGAGTAAATTTTGCCCCTCAGGGGACATTTGGCAATATTTGGAGATACTTTGGGTTGTCACAGCGGGGGGTTGTTCACAGAGTGCTGCTGAGTATCTACTGGGTAGAGGCAAGAGATGCTGTTAAGCATTGCACAGTGCACAAGAGTCTCCCTCATCAAATAATTATCTGGACCCAAATGTAAAACAAAATGAGGTTATTAAATCCTGATTTAGAAGGGTTTGTTGCAGTTGGAAGATCATGCAGGCATCTCTAAGTACTCAAGTGACTGTATCTTTGCTCCTATAACCTCTCTGCTTGGCAGCTTATCCTGTATAATCTATACCTCCTCATCCATCAGGGTCCATCTCAAAAGCCATCTCCTCAAACATATCCCTTCCCTCCTTTATATCTGTTGCTCTGTGGTATATCCGTTATGACATCACCTTACCTTGCCTGTATTAGTTTCTTTTTGGAACTTGTCTCATCTCCCCCAGGTGACAGGAAGTCACACAAGGACCTCCAGCTTTATATTCACCAATATTCTCTCCTTTTTCGTGTTTTATTTTTGTTGTTGTCATTTGCCTGAATCAAATTGAAATGGATTACATTTAATGACTTGCTCAGTTTATATCTAGCAATGGGATGTGTCATAGTAGACAATGATGTTTACTTTTAGTCTTTTGGTCTGTCGTTTCCAGTCTTCTCCCTGGGGTGTTTCAGTGAACTCAAAGGAATTGGACGATCCCTGTCCATTTTCCTTTTTTTCTACTTCCAATTCCCTTGTAAGAAGTGGCCCCCACTGTGGAATTCTTTGGAAAACAAATCCAGAACTCTAATGAGTAGATGGTCAGTCAGGAATAAATACTGAAAGAGAGAATACTCCAAGCCATATGATTTTTTTTTTAACGTTTATTTATTTTTGAGACAGAGAGAGACAGAGCATGAATGGGGGAGGGTCAGAGAGGGAGGGAGACACAGAATCTGAAACAGGCTCCAGGCTCTGAGCAGTCAGCACAGAGCCCAATGTGGGGCTCGAACTCACAGACCACGAGATCGTGACCTGAGGCAAAGTCGGATGTTTAACCAACTGAGCCACCCAGGCGCCCCCAAGCCATGTGATATTTAAATGAGTGCTTTAAGATGGGATGGTAGGCAGAATAATGGCCTCCCAGTGATGCCCACGTCTAATTCCTGGAAACTGTGAATATGTTATGGCAAAGGGGAGTGAGATAGCGGTTGGAATTAAGGTTGCTAATCAGCTGACCTTGCAGTGGTTGATAAGCTTGGATTATCCAGGGGGGCCCAGTATGATCACAGGGGCGCTTCAGTGTGGAAGTGGGAAACAGAAGAGTCAGTGTCTGAGTGATGTGAGACCTGCCATTGCTGACTTTGAAGATGGAGGAAGGGACCATGCGTCAAAAGCAAAGTGGGCAAGCTGGTAAAAGCTGCAAAAGGAAATATGTGCTTCTCTATCTAGGGCATCCAAACAGAACCCAACTCCGCCAAATTTTGCATTTTAGCCTATTGAGATCCATTTCAGAATTCCCACCCCCCAAAACCATAAGATAATAAATGTATGTTGTTTTAAGCCACTAAATTTGTGGTTATTTGTTACAGCAGCAATAGGAAACTAATCTAGATGGAAACTTAAGTTTGTCTGGACAAATCAGGTGACAACTTTATGCAGCAAGTTATAAAAAATGGCTTCTTACTGTACAATTTCTAAACTTCCTTCCTGATTGGAGTCTTTTCACAAAAAGTTCCTGACACAAGGCAGAAGAACATTGGAAAAGCTTAAACTGAGACAATTAAAGACAAGCATGAATTTTATCAAGACTTTAATGACTGAAGTAAAAAAATGGGGGCAAGATGGCCCATACACCTCATATTTAGAAAAAAAGTGGGAATAAAAAAGTTCTAGAGCTAAAACACCAAAACAAAACTTTAAAATACTGTGCTTCCCCACCAGGCAAATGACTTCATTTGCATAAGACCACAAAAATGGAGTGTGGGGGTGGGGGGACTGGTATGGACAGGAGCAACAGTAAGTGGTGGGTCGGCTGACAGCCATTTAGTTGTCAAACTTTAAGGGGTGCAAAAAATGTTACTGAGCATTAAGACATCGCTAAAAGTATAAATGAACATAGTAAAGAGTATTCGTCAGAATTTCTTTCACAGAAAATGTGGAGAACTACTCCACTAAGCACCATGGGGTCGGGACCCTCTGCCTTTTAAGGAGAATGCGTCTCATTGAATTCAGGGTAATTGTGTTCTAGTGGGGTGTGCAAGCTTGGAGCCATAGCTGGACTGCTTAACACAGTAAATGTGAGGCTCAGAACGCCTGCCAGTGGTCCACTTTCTGCATCATTCCTTACCCGGTCTTTCCTCAAAATAAACCGTGAATAGATATTTACAGGATATCCTTTGGAAAGGGTGCTAACCTGTTATTCTGCCTCCATTTGGCACTGGTGTTTGTGATGTGTGTGATGGGAGACATCTACACGGACGTTCAAGGTCATTTTTCCAAGCTATTAGGGTTCTGAATTAATGCCTGACTTGCAGGAGCCTAAGAATATCAACTTATCTCCTTAGTTTTATTGTAACCAGGGTCTTAGAAGTGACAGGTTGTTTGGTTGACATGTCAGAATACAGTTGTATTTCATTTTATTTTTTTATTTTTTGAATTTAATACAAAATAATACAAATAATAAATTTGTTTTTTGTGACTTTTATTTATTTGTTTGTTTATATTTAAATCCAAATTAGTTAACATATAATGTAATGTGATTACAGGAGTAGAATTTAGTGACTCATCACTTACATACAACACCCAGTGCTCATCCCAACAAGTGCAGTCTTTAATGCCCCTCACCCATTTATCTTCCAGCAACCCTCAGTTTGTTCTCTGTATTTAAAAGCCTCTTATGGCTTTTCTCCCTCTCTGTTTTTAATCTTATTTTTGCTTCCCTTCCCCTATGTTCATCTGTTTTGTTTCTTAAATTCCACATATGAATGAAATGATATGATATTTGTCTTTCTCTGACTTATTTCACTTAGCATAATACCCTCCAGTTCCATCCATGTTGTTGCAAATGGCAAGATTTCATTCTTTTTGGTCACCTAGTAATATGCCATTGTATATGTACCACATCTTTATCCATTCATTAGTTGATGGACATTTGGGCTTTTTCTGTAATTTGGCTACTGTTGATAGTGCTGATATAAACACTGGGGTGCCTTTGCCCCTTCGAATCAGCATTTTTGTATCCTCTGGATAGGTACCTAGTAGTGCAATGGCTGGGTCACAGCGTAGTCAGAATACAGTTGCATTTTAAATAGCTAGAACTTTTAAATGATTCTGAATCACTCAGTAGTACAGTGTTTACTGTACAACATCTTCCAGAAAATATAAACAGAATAGCTTTCAAAAAAAAAAAAAAAGAGAGAGAGAGAGAGAAAGAGAAAACCCACACTAATTCTGGTAGTGCCCTGTTATAAGATGTACGTATTTTATGATGAGTCTGGTGTGAATTTGGAATTAGAATGTGGTATTTAAGGTGTAAGATCCTAGACCTCGTTCTTACTGTGTAGTCAAAATAAAATGGTACGACTGAGTTAGTAAAAAGTGTGCTCTTCAGTTTTTGTGGTGCTTGGATAGAATTGGCAAAGGTTATATATATTATAAAGTTTTAATCCCCAAAGAACCATTTGAACCCCTTTAAAGTATTAAAAATAATACAAAAGTAAAACTAAACTTTAAGTTTTTAATAGAAAGATATGCATTTCAGTTATATAAAACAAATCCACAGGGTTTGAATGCAGGCAATTAAATGTAGGTAAGATTAACTGATATAAATTCATGCCCTCCTCTGGTTGCTCTACAAAAAGTCAATACATCAGGTAAATGAAGAAAACCAGAAGGAAACACAAATGTTGGAAGAATCCTCTTCCTTCCCTGCAGTGGCAGTTCCAGGGAGTGGCTTGGGGGGAAGGAAGGAGATGGACTTTAACCCTATAACCTCCCCTTCCCCAAAGTCATTTTCCAAAACCAAGCAAACCTACAAGTCAAAACTGTGGTTGTTTGGCCAAACAGCTTCAAAACGAGTTCTCCAGTCTATTTTGCTAACTCCATCAGTGTCCCTAAACCCTTCTTTATATAAATTCTGGAGTCTTCATGGCTTCTCACTCAGGAACACAGGAAGGGGGAATTTAGTAGGCAGGACCCCATGTTCTTGTGATACCTCATTAACACCTTGCAGCAAAGACTCATCTCTTTGACCTTGATATTTTTTTTTTCCAGAAAAGTGAAATATTTACATCTTCTTATAGCCACATATGCTGCCCAGAAGCCACCCATTTACCTGACATGTTTTATTAAGGATACCAGATGTTCCTACAGTAAGTTTTAGGTATCACACCCTCAGACAACAGTCTAAAGGAAAAACAGACCTTCAAGTAAGCGTATACAGAGACTTCTTAAGCCTCTGTGAATGAAATTTATTTTCTGAGACATTAGCATACAGAGGCTGAGAATTGCCCATTTCTCCCTCCTCGAATGTAAATAACAATTTATTCACATACCTCTCCTTCCCAGCTCCTCTCCCCTGCCCCCCAGCTCTCCGCTCCGGCTGATATTCCCCAGCCCAGCAGTTCTTGGAAGCTATTAAAACTTGGAGTTTTACCATCTATGTATCTGTTAAGTCAGGCTTTGGGACAATAGTTTACTTTGATTCTCCTGATGTCTACACAGGCCAAGGTAATTAGTCATTAGCAATTATGTGCTGCTAATTACCACTAGTGCGAAGTGCCTGGGAGAAGCCAACACAGGGTGTTAATAGCAATTTGTTTTGTGGGTTGGAGTGGTGGTTTGATTCCATTTCCTATTACATCCTCAGTATGGTGTAGTCTAAGTGGTGTCGTAGATTTGAAGTGGCATTAAACTTTCAGCAGAGTATATTCTTCTTCCCACTTGGACATTTTCATGCTAAAACAGCCCACTTGTCAAAACCCTTAGCTATCCTGGTGACAGATGTTACATAATACACAGCCAGGTAGAAAGCTGGCATTTGACATCTTTTAGCCGCCCGGGCACACACGTCAATATGCCATAAAATGCAGACACTTCCCCACAGAATCTGGATAAACACTTCTTACTGAGCCTTTGCTGTATCAATTTGGAACAGATGGGTTGCTGTTCTTCTGATGTATTATGACAAGCAGCAGCAACTACTAATCATAGCACCAAGAACTTGTGGTGTCTAATGCTGTTCCTTTTCAATGTCACCCATGAAGTTATTCTCTGCTCCTGAATAGAGAGTGAACATTTTAATTTTTAAAAAAGAGGAAAAAGATTAACTGGTAGTTCTTAGGGAGAACGAGAGAGCCTTCAGGACTAGGGTTTTTCTCTTCTCATGCTCTCAGATCTTGGCCTGCACACCGCCATCTGTACTGAGTTCTACGTTTTCCT
Source organism: Panthera tigris (assembly GCF_018350195.1). NCBI lineage: Eukaryota > Metazoa > Chordata > Mammalia > Carnivora > Felidae > Panthera > Panthera tigris. Next base: position 29,064,863 of record NC_056676.1, on the reverse strand, counting down.
TGGCTCCAAACTTTGAAACCGGGTATCTGGGCAGCGTGGGAAGGAGGCAGGCAGGCAGGGGGACGAGGTTTAGCCGGCACCCGTTAGGACCTGAAGCTGCCAGCGGCACAGCCTATAATAGCCTTCATCCTTAGCATTGGAGCTGTGTGGTTGGCGCTTTTTCCCATCCACAATGTGCCACCCAAAGGCTCTGCGGCTTTGTTTTAACGTGGTTTTATTGATATACAGTAACACCAGGCGGTACACAGACTGAGATCTCCTGTGTGTATCCACGCAGCCCAACCCCACGTGGACATCCTGCATCACACATGCCATCTAGGCAGTCCTGGCTCCTCGAACTAAGCATATCAAATCGCCAGAGTTTCACGTCTGATTGGGCAGCAGAGGGTGGTTTGGGGAAACAGGTTGCCAGAAAAAGGAACCAAAGTTAGCTTTGAATGTCCCTGTGAACTCCCCAACGCAGCATTGCCTTTCCCTCTTACAGGCTCCACTTTCATGGTTTGGGAGCTGGCCTCCCTCCCCATCCCTCTGAAGTGCTTCGTGGTGCTGTCCAGGTTTGTTTGCTTTTGAAAGAGAGTGTAAAATGACTTTGTTTCTTTAGTGACAGCCACACTGCTTACAAGCTGGCTGATGTATAAGGAATTCACGGAGTGTGAATCAGGCCTCTGTGGGTCAATAGGGGAGAAGGAAAACCACAGAGTGATTTATTGCCTGGAAGGCTCTATTCACAGATAATGGAGAGGAAGTAGCATGTTCCAGATCCAGGAGGGGTGGACTCTTGTCTCATGCTCAAGGTAGTGGGAAGCAAAGATAGTTTAGCCAGTAATTCCATGACATTTGCATTCCTTATTAATGTCTACACTGCAAAAATTCCACCTGGAATCTATAAATCGTGTTCTTTTGAAAGATGCAAAATGTAAGTACAGTGGTTAATGGTGTGGAATTTGGAGCACATTGATACTCCAGCTCGCCATGTCACCTGCTTGCTGTATGACCTTGGAAAAATTACTTAAATTTGATTTCCTCATCTATTACCTGAGGATAATAGTATCCATTTTACAGGGGCATTGCAAGGATCAAATGAAACATTGTATGTAAAATGCTCAGAGCCATGTGGAAACAGAACAAACACTGCACAAACAAAAAAATATTATTATTGTTTAGATTGATAGAGCAGGGTAAGGGGAAGAAATGGTGAAGGCAGAAAAAAGTATGATTTATATGTGACCATGATTACCTGTAAAGATTTTTCCCTAAAGTGAATATATTATGTTGAAGATTCAGTAAATTCAACCTATCCCAAAAGGGGATTTAAAATTCCTTAGCATTCCTTGGGGCACCTGGGTGGCTCCCTGGGTATAGCGTCTGACTTCAGCCCGGGTCATGATCTCACGGTTTGTGAGTTCAAGCCCCACTTTGGGCTCTGTGTTGATAACTCAGAGCCTGGAGCCTGCTTCAGATCCTGTGTTCCTCTCTCTCTCTCTCTCTGCCCCTCCCCTGCTTGCACTCTCTCGTGCACACTCTTTCTTTCAAAAATAAATAAACATTAAAAAATTAAAAAAAAAAAAGAATATCTGGTAGCAGTTTTGTTTTTCCCAGAGTCTCCCCTGCTGTTCCAGTTTTCCAATTCCACATTCCATTTAAAAAGAGGAGAGATTTGGAGGCACCTGGATGGCTCAGTTGGTTAAGCATCCGACTTCTGCTGAGGTCATGATCTCATGGTTTGTGAGTTTGAGCCCCACGTTGGCCTCTGTGCTGACAGCGTGGAGCCTGCTTAGGATTTTCTCTCTCTCCCACTCTCTCTGCCCCTCCTGTTCTCTCTCTCTCTCCAAAATAAATAAATGATCTTTAAAAAAAAAAAAAAGAAAAGAGGAGAGATTTGGTTCACTTAGTTAAGCATTTGACTCTTCATTTTGGCTCAGGTAGTGATCTCATGGTTAATGAGATTGAGCTCTGAGTCGGGGGTCTGCACTGACAGCCTGGAGGCTGCTTGGGATTCCCTCTCTCTCTCTCTCTCTCTCTCTCTCTCTCTCTCTCAGAATAAATAAATATTAAAAAAAAAAAAAAAGGAGGAGAGGTTTTAGAAAACAAAAGCAAAAATGAAAAAACCCAAGTAGCATCTCTTAGTATGATGGGAGCAGGTCATCTTTTATTTCTAATGAAACATCTTTTTACCTCACTGCCTGCAGCCCTCTATTTTTATAACTGTTTCTATTCATTTCTGTAAATGTGTTTGAAGATCAGATGTGTGAAAATAGAAAATCATATTCACATATTGTAATAGGCTGATTACTGGTTCCCAAAGACATCCACATCCTAATCCCCAGAACCTGCAAATGCATTACTTTACACAGCACACAGCAATTTGAAGCTGTGGTTAAATTAAGGAATTTGAGGGGCGCCTGGGTGGCTCAGTTGGTTAAGCGTCCGACTTCGTCTCAGGTCATGATCTTATAGTTCGTGAGTTCGAGCCCCACGTCAGGCTCTGTGCTGACAGCTCAGAGCCTGGAGCCTGCTTCGGATTCTGTGTCTCCTTCTCTCTCTGCTCCTGTCCCACTCGCGCTCTGTCTCTGCCTCTCAAAAATAAATTTAAAAACATTAAAAAAATTTTAAAAAAAATTAAGGAATTTGAGCTAGAGAGATTATACTGGATTATTCAGGTGGGTCCAGTGTAATCACAAGTGTCCTAATAAGAAAGCGGGATATCAGAGAGGAGAGGAGAGGCTAGGCTGCTAGCCTTGAAGATGGAGGAAGGGGCCTCCAGAAGCTGAGAGAGGCAAGGAAACAGGTCTCCCCTAGAGCCTCTAGAAGGAATGTAGCCCAGCAGACCCATTTCAGACTTCTGACCTACCGAACTATAAGTTAATATATTTGTCATATTTAAGCCATTGTATATGTGGTAATATGTTACAGTAGCAATAGAAAATTAATACACATGTTATATGAGGGCTTTGAATCCCCGAGGTATAAAATTTATTCTAAAATTTCCCAGAGTTCCCACTGTTGCTGCTGCTTTCAGGAGCTGAAAGATTCTGAGCAGGTGAGAATCTTCCTAGTTCCCAGGATGGGAGGTGGCAGGATGTGTGCAGTAAAACAGACCGGTCAGGTGTTCTGCTGACATCCCAGGGCTTTAGGAAGTTAAGCTAGGTATTGCCAAATCCACCTCCAGTTCCCTCTCTTTTCTCTGCCCGCTCGTGCCCACTGCCTCTCACCCAGCCATCTTTAGACCACGTGCGGTTCTGGGCACGAACCAGCCTCGTGCAGATGCCAGGGGTCTGGGCATGAGAAGAGTCTGTCTTCCTCCGACACCCAGCCAAGTGGTCCACCCTCCACCCCTCCGCAGTGCATACAGCTGCCAGCTGAGCTGCCTTTGCTCTATGCCTACCTTTGAGAACTGTGAGGCAGGACAAGGGGATGATACCTACCCTAGATGTTTTCCTTATGTAAGCCAGCGAGCTTGAGGGCCCCAGCACACTAGAGTCTTGGAGGTGGGGCTGGCAAACAATGGTGGTGCAGGTGGGGGGCACAGACAGGACCTTTGCTTGTGAAGGTTTTTTTTGTAAACAAATTTTTTTAATGTTTATTTATTTTTGAGAGAGAGACAGAGTGAGAGTGGGGGAGGGGCAGAGAGAGGGAGACAGAACTGAAGCAGGCTCCAGGCTCTGAGCTGTCAGCACAGAGCCCGACATGGGGCTCAAACCCACAAACCACAGGATCATGACCTGAGCTGAAGTCAGACACTTAACCGACTGAGCCACCCATTTGCCCCTACCTGTTACAGGTTTGTAAACAAAGATAAATACTTGCTTCCACGCTCACCCCAAATTTTGGCTCAAGGAGTAGTAGAAAATGATCTAAGAACCAGTTCAGAAAGTCTAGGGAATAAAGGCGTAATTTATTTGATGCGTTTTGGAGGTGCCCCAGTCTGCTTCATAGCCGACAAACTTAACAAATATGGCCTTCATCACTTTAAATAGAGATTATATTTGATAATATTATATAAAGATGGGGTGTTGGGGTAGATAGGTCATGTTCAAACTGGAATCAAGCTCTTCCACCTGCCCCCCTAAATTTAATGATCTAGAAAGTCATTCTTCTAATCAAACTAATATTCTATTGGCCTAAAATCTAAAGTAAAAAATGACTTTAGTACTGAATAGTAATCCCTTTGTACTATGCAGAGTGGTTTTATTACCTATTTTAGACTCCTTAGATTTCATTTTTAAGAGCTCAGATTTTTTTCTTTTTTTCTTTTTTCATTTTTTTTAAACATTTATTTATTATTGAGAGACAGAGAGTGACAGAGCATGAGCATGGGAGGGGCAGAGAGAGGAGGAGACACAGAATCCGAAGCAGGCTCCAGGCTTTGAGCTGTCAGCACAGAGCCCGATACGGGGCTCGAACTCACAAACCGCGAGATCATGACCTGAGCTGAAGTCAGATGCTTAACCAACTGAGCCACCCAGTGCCCCTCAGATTTTTTTCTAATTGAGCAAGGAGAGGATTCTAAATATTGAGATCAAATTTGGTTTTATGAAAGGCAGAAGAAGATAATAGAGCCCTGATTTTTTCATCAGAAGACCTTAGTTCTGGGGTGCCTAGGCGGCTTGGTTGACCAAGCATCCAACTTTGGCTCAGGTCATGATCTCACAGTTCATGGGTTCGAGCCCCACATTGGGCTCTCTGCTATCAGCGTGGAGCCTGTTTGGGATCCTCTGTCCCCCTCTCTCTTTGCCCCTCCCCGCTCTCAAAAATAAATAAACATTAAAAAAAAAAAGAAGAAGAAAACCTCAGACCTCAGTTCTTCTCTCGCCTCTGTAACTTCTTAGACACTGATCAAACCATTGTACCTTTTCTTCGCTTTTCTTTTCTTTCTTTCTTTCTTTCTTTCTTTCTTTCTTTCTTTCTTTCTTTCAGAGGGAGAGCAGGGGAGGGGCAGAGAATGAGGGAGAGAGAGAGAATCCTAAGAAGGCTCCATGCCCAGCCCAGATCCTGATGCAGGGCTTTATCTCACAGCGGTGAGATCATGACCTGAGGCGAAATCTAGAGTTGGACACTCAACTGACTAAGCCACCTAGGTGCCCACCATTGAACCTTTCTAAGGCTCTGTCCCCATTCACCAACTAAAATAATTGTAGTGCCTATCTCTTGGGGTTATTCTGAGGAATAAACAAGATACTCTATGTGAAATGTTTAGCATAATGTCTGGCACATGGGATGCACTCAATAAACAGTAATTCTTGATATTTTATTTTGATCATTATTATCTTTTTTTCTCTCTCTCTTATTGAGTTGTTTGGAAGCCAAATGAGGTCACTGCATCCAAACATATGTTGAGTTCTTGCTATGTGCCAAGCATTATAACAGATGCAGAATACAGATGTGAATGCCTTCAAGGAACTTACCCAGGAAAGGCACTATCTGATACCTATTAGGTACCATAGGAGAGTCAGCAGAAATAGAAGACATGATAAGCTTCTAGACAAGCCAACAACCTAGTTAATAAGATAATAGTTAAGCACATAAAACAACTAGACAGTTCAAAGTATATAATAGGCATCATCTGTATGGGAAGTCAGAAGGAGGGATCATGGGTGAAGATATGTTGCTCCCCCTTAGTGCTTGGTGATGATGGCAAAACAGAGTGAGAACCATGATCACTAATTATGGCTGAAGATGAGACACTGAGAGAATCATTTGCTATGACCCTTCTGGAAACCACCAAGCAAGTGAACTTCAAAAGCTTTACTTGACCCTGCTTTGCACACAAGCATTCTTCTCAATTCTATTTTTCACTGACAAACTCTTCTTTTCTTTCTTTTTTTTTTTTTTTTAAGATTTTATTTTTAAATAATCTCTATGCCCAATGTGGGGCTCAAACTTGCAATCCCAAGATCAAGAGTTACATGCTCTACTGAGCCAGCCAGGCTCCCCTAAACTTTTCTTATAAAAGTAACTTGCATTTATTATACAAAATTCAGGAAACTCAGAAAAGCATAAAAACAAAATAAAAATTGTCTATAATTCAATACTACAGAGATAAGCACTAGGAATAATGTGTCTTTTTTTTCCCTAGGAATTTCTAGGAAAGTTAAGATTTCACATATGTAACTGAGATGTCAACTGACATTACCCTCAACTCTGAGATTATAGAGTAGGTTGGCTCAAGACCTCTTCCACATCACACTGGAGTTGCAGTTCATTTTCTAAGATTGCTTCAAGTTCCCATGGGTTCCTAGTCTCATAGTCATTTCTGGCTCCCAGTTCTGATTCTACCAAATTTAATCATGAATTCACCTTCTCAAGCTGTTCTTTTCTCTTTATTCACCACCAGTCTAAAGGTGGAACTCTACCCCCTTTGGTTTGAATTTTTCTTCCCTGAAACTGCCACACAAGACATTCCTACTTTTGGCAGATTTTCCTGAATGAGAAAATGGAAGGGGTTTATATTAAATAGATGAGTCTTAAAATTGAATATTAATATCCCTTTCCTAAAATCCTTTAACTCACCAAGAAGAATTTTTTACCACGTCTTTCTGTAGGATCCAGCCTCTATCTTCAATGTTATTTAGAATTGGTTTGTCAAATGATCCCAAAGGTGCATTGGAATTTTGATTGGAGTTGTACTAAACATTTATATGAATTTATGGGTGATTGATTGATACATATACAATATTGGAGATCTTATATCTTTCTACTTATTCAGTCCTTCTTTTTAGTCATTCTGAGTTTCAATTGTGAATTGGATTTTTTTTTTTTAGTAACTGGTGGCCATGTATGTTTACTTTGTAATTAGTCAGCTTATGAGCTATTGTATTAGCCTTAATAGTTTTGTTTTTGTTTTGTTTTATTTTTAGTTTTAATAGTTTTTTAATTTATTTACATCTTTGAGGCACTGTGGGTAGAAGATAATATAATTTACAAATGCATGTGTTTTGCTAGCTTATTTTCAGTTATTATTCCTCTTTCTCTTACACTTGTGCATTGGGTTAAGAATTTCAAATTAACGTGAAATAATAGCAATGATAGGGGGCATTGTGGTCTTGCATCCAAATTTCTCAAGGCTGTCGTATCCTAGTGGTCTCTACGTCCTCACCCTGCTTCTACTCCAGGCTTCCTCCAAAGCATGCCTACCCCCACCCTCTAACTAGAAATACAAAATTTAAGTTGCATTGTACGTGTCCAGTCACCTCTTTAGCAGCTTTGACCACCTTTGGCCTCTTTGCAGTATTTGGCTATTGACCATTCTTTCTTCAAATTCTCTCCTTCCTGGGTTTCCATGACACCACATCATCTTGATTTTATTCTTTTCTGTCTTTATTTACACATCTGTTTTCTTTTCTGTTCTTCCTCCTTTCTTTCTTGAAACAACCATTTGTCTTCTCTTTTCTCCTCCTCTCTAAGGATTTTACATGAAGGAAGAGTTCCTTCTCATGCATACAAATCTCCAACTCTTGACTTCTCACCTGAATGTATATCCTGCCTGATACTGACTTTTCTCTGAACACCTCTACTTACACTTTCCATAAGAAATGCTCATTTGTGTCCAAAATTAAACTTCTAATTGTTGCTCAAGTCCACTCCCTCTTCTAGTTTCCCATTTCTCACACACACACACACACACACACACACACACACACACACACACACTATATCCTAGAATTACTTTTGACTTATTTTACCTACATTTATACTCCTTCCTAACTCCAAACCTTGGAACATACTGCTTTCTCTACCTAGTATCCCTTACTCGCTTCTATTTACCAAATTTTATTCATCCTAAAAGGTCTAGGTTCCTCTTCCCGGTCTCGTGTGGCTGGCCATATCCGCTCCTGTCCAAGGTGACGTCCTCCTTTCTGCATTTCCCTAGCACTGGCCTGTTCCACTTGTGGTGGCCATGGACACCCCTAGGAAGTGATGGGCCTGAATTCAAAGCCAGGGCTGTTTGGTTCCAGAGTCAGTGCTACTACCCACTAGGTCTTGTCAACTCATGTGTTTTAACACCTGGCTAAAGCAATCTCCTGATAAATAGAAATAAATTTCAGATAAAACACTAGCCCTTGATAAAAAATTTAATATAGTGGAGGAAATATACATGACCTATTATTTGTGCTTAATATTATTGTAATTGCTCTGCAGGATGATGATACCAGCACTGAGAGGTGAAGTTACTAGTGCTATTCATGGGTGCCTGCTCTGGGCAGTCCTTGTTCTTTGCTCAGGTACTTCCCTCCATGGATCAGCTTTCCCTAGCTTCTTAGTTCCCTGGCTAATTCCCACTCATCCTTTAAGTATCAGCCAATACTTCGCTTTTTAAAGAGAGCCTTTGATGCCCCTCTCGACCCTCCCCCACACCACAACTGATTGATCTAGAAGAGTTTCGCAATCTCAGCACTATTGACATGTTGTACTGGATGTCTCTTTGTTGTGGGGGGGAGGAGCTGTCCTATGTGTTGTAGGATGTTTAGCAGCATTCCTTGAGTCCAGCCACTAGATACCAATAGCACCCTCTCCACCCCCACCAGTCATAACAATAGAAAATGTCTCCAGACATTGCCAAATATCCCTCGAGGGGCAAAACTGCCTGAAGTTGAGAATCACCAGTCTAGAGATGGGCATGTGACCCAAAGTGGGTTGATTTGAGTTCTTCCCTGGGGATTTTTAGACTGTATTTGAAAAAGAGGATCCGATCCTCTCTGAGTCAGACCCTGGGTTAATGTGAGGCTTAGAATTGATGGAACCCTTTGCTTCTTGACCTGTGATGAGATTTGATCTGCAGTAAGGGAGAATAAAGCCGACATCTGGGGAGGGGAGCCTGGGTGGCTCAGTCATTCAAGCGTCCGACTCTTGGTTTCAGCTCAGGTCATATTGTCACGGTTCAGGGGTTCGAGCCCCACATTAGGTTATGTGCTAGCAGTGCGGAGCCTGCTTGGGATTTTCACTCTCCTCTCTCTGCCCCTCCCCCACCTCTCTCTCTCTCTCTCTCTCTCTCTCTCTCTCTCTCTCTCCACACACACACACACACACACACACACTCCAAAACTCCTAGGAATATTCTAGTGCTGGTTGACAGTTGGTACCAAGTTCTTGCTGTGGGTCTGTCCTTCTCAGAGCTTTGTTATTCCAGCCCTCTTTCCCTAAGTCAATAAATATTAATACTTTTGCCTAATCAGTTTTTGAATTGGGTTCATGTCTTATAACCTTAAGAGTTCTGACCATTAGAATACTCCTCTTTTATGCTCCCTCAACAGTATCTTCTAGATTTACTTAGCCGTTTCTACAACTAGGCTATAAACACCTTGAGGACAGGAACTTCTCATTCACTAATATTGTACTTGGCACATGGTAGATAAGCAGTAGATATTTGTACAATACATTTAATTAATAAGTGGATGGGTGAATGAATGAAACAAGATATGTTATTTTCCAGCTCCCTCCTATACCTTCACTACTTGCCATCCTTTATGCCTCCCAAGGAGCTACATGTGGTCCCCTCCCAGAGTTCTCTTTACTGAACATTGTTGAAGAACCACAGAGTCCAAAAAAAAATCACAGGCCTAGTTACCACGGCCTCAAGGGCAATGCATGACTAGATAAATCCCTTTGGCAGTAATAAGATGGAGCCAAATCCATCCGAGAAAAATCTGTGATGCAAGAGGTGGCACATGGTGAGAGACAATCCTCTGGCAGTGTGGCCTGGGGTCTAGCTGAGCCAGCCAGGAAAGAGTCCCAGTCATTATCAGAATCTAGTGTAACTGTAAAATATGACCTAATTAAGAGGCGTGAGACCGTTCCCTCATACTTCTCTTAGAGCAATAAACAGAAACAACAACTACCCTCTAATGTAAGGCTAAAAATAGTAACTACCTTATAGTTATTTTAAATTAATTGATATACTCTCACTGTACCACCTTGGAAATTAGCAAGTGCCAAATAAATGGCAGCTATTGGTATTATCAATTTGCTTTTGACTCCCTAAGTAGGTTTTGGAAATCTTTTTTTCTTCTTCACAGGTGAAAGTCTCTCCACATAAAGTCTCAGGGGAAAATGAATTTTTTTTCCTCTTAAACCTTCAATTAATTTAGACTTTATTTTTCAAAAGCTTTAAAAAAATCCTCATAGTTCCAATTATCTCAATCTAATGAGTGAAAGGGGTTATTCAAATGTCTTACTGTAAAGAAATCTTAAGTTAATAGCCAGAAAGATGCCTGAAAAATAAATTACTTCAACAAATATTTATTCTATATGTATCTGTCAGGAAAATTCACTGTCCTCATGGGGCATACAGATTAGTAGCTGGAAAGACACTGAAAATTTCTGCAGATGTAATTATGATAATACTGAGAAGGAGAACAAATTGTTCTTGTTTACAACAAGACCTAAAGAAAAAGGTAACTATGTTAAAGTTGGGGCAGAGGGAGGTCTAGAGAGTTGTGGGAGATGACAGAGAAGGAACAGCAGTAGGGGCCTGGAAATTAAGCTAATGTACTCCAGGCAAAGTCCCAAGGTAAGAAGGAATGTGGCTTCTCAATTGCAAAGAACTGAAAGATCAGTTTCTGGAATGGAGAAAGTGAGGGAGAGAATGACATGTGATGAACCTCTACAACCAGACAGAAGGAAGATCACACACAACCTTGTAGGTATTAAGGATTCGAGCCTTTATCCTAAAGGCAATGGGGTACCATTAAAGAGTGTAAGGAGAGAAGTGACATAGTCACAGGTACTTTAGTGGGAAGGTGAAAGATGATGGTGCCTTGGACTTGCTGTGGTGACTGTGACAATTTAGGGAAGTAAATGGATTGAAGAAGTGTGTAGGAGATAGACTGGAAAAGTCTTGGTAATTAATGAATTGGAAGAGGGCATGGTAAGGAAAAGGTAAATAAAGAGTAAATCAATGATGATTTAACCTAGACTTCTGGCTCAAGCATCTGAGTGGATGGTGGTGGTCTTTACCAATACAAAGAATACTTGGGAAGATAAAATTTGGAAGTAGGAAGACATTGAGTTCTGTTCTAGAAAACACTGAACTTTGCATGCCTATCATGAAAAATCCTGTAGACATATCTAGTTGACCATTAGATAGACAGGAAGTTCTGGGAAAGGTCTTTGCTGGATATATGAATTTGAGAATCACCAGCATAAAGATGGAAATGGGAGACTCAACAGTTTCGTTTTTTTTAAGTTTATATATTTATTTTGAGAGAGAGAGAAAATGCAAGTGGGGGAGGGGCAGAGAGAGAGAGGGAGAGAGAGGGGGAGAGAGGGAGAGAGAGAGAGAGAGAGAGAGAGAGAATCTCAAGCAAGCTCCACACTGTCAGCATGGAGCCCAATGTGGGGCTCAAACCCACAAACCATGAGATCATGACCTAAGCTGAAGTTGGACCCTCAACAACTGAGCCATCCAGGTGCCCTGGGAGCCTCAATAGTTTATGATCTCCCCTAAGGAGAGTTTGTAAAGTGGCAACTAAAGAGCTCAGGTTGGAGTCCTTAGGAACTCCCAAATGGCATGAACAGCAGAGGAGAAAGAGCCATTGGAGGAAATTGAGAAGGGGCCACCAAAGTAGGCAGTCACCAGGAGGGTGTGACATCACAAAGCCAGCAAAAGAGGAGGTGTCACAAAGGGTGATCAGTTGTGTCAAACACTACTAAGAAGTTGAGCTTTAAGTCTGGATTTAAGAACACATTAGATATAGCAGCATAAAAGTCTTTGTTGATCTTAATAGGAATATACTCAGATAAGTGGAGGCAACAATCTCTCAGGTAGAAGGTGAAAGGCCTCTTGAAGCCAGACCAGCCAGTTTTTGTAGCAGGCTCTGCTTTATTCCTAGAGTGGATCGAGAAGTCAGTGTGAGTGCTATGACTACAAGAAACCTACTTACATGGAAAAAAAGTTTTATAAGGGGAAATGGGTGCATATGGACAATTTATGTAGTGGCACTACAGGCAAATTTTATATTTATACTATTTGTGCAATACTCTATGAAAATATCTCTGGATATACTTTGGGGGAAAAATATTCCTAGAGGAAAGGGAATGTGGACACTGAGTTGGGATGTGAAGAATGCAGAAGACAAAATAGGTCATTAGAAATAGACTTCTTTGGACACGTCTGACCATAAGTGATAAAGCGTCAAAGCTGTCCTATATATATGGGAACCTGCGGTTAGGGAAGGTGTGAAAGTATTTAATACTGATTCATAAAAGCTGCAGAGGGCAAGATTCGAGTCCCAGGGAGAACAGAAGATGCAGAGAGCACAAAGCTCTGATAAAGACTTGGATGATTCAGACTAGGAAGGAGGGCCAGGGAGAAGAGGAAGACAGTCATCAGAGAGGTTTGGGGATAGGAAGTTGACAGTAATCTAGTCAAACCACTCTAGTTTCCGTGTGAGGTTGAAGGTGATGGGACAGCAGGTAGTCAAGGAGGTGAAGAGAGTGGAGAAGGGTTGAAATATGTTTCGAAGAGCTTTTTATTAAAGTAAGCATGGTTTGGGTCTGAGAAGCTTGTAGTCTTGACTTTTCATACACTTCACAACTAGGGACTAGTTGCCTTGACGTGATTTACATTATACTCTGGAGATCAATTAAGAAAATTATGTTAGTCTCAGAAAATTAATGATTGCAATAGAATATATAAAATACTAATTACTGTTAACATATCTTTTGATTCATTATATGTATAATTACATTTTAATGTTTGAAGTTCTATTTTTAAAACTTCACATAAACTTGCCACAATTTTATGTTGTGCCTGTACTAAGAATGTTGTTTTCATCAAAGTGAATTTGAGTGGATTTTGCCTCTGTCTTTTTGCAGTATTTTATTAATTTTCTGCCATATTCTAACCTATGTAATAGTGCATTGTTGTATATCCACTCTTTAAATGCTTTATACACTTTCCTACCCTTCTGAAAAAACTGCCCACTACTAAAACAATACCACTTTCTTCTCCCAATAACCTAATCTCCCCTTTATTTAACAGCAATAACTAAGATATATTGGTGACACATTTTTCAAAGTGTTATCATATATATTACCGTAGTTACCACCATTACAACACTGTGAATTATATACTTTAATCATTATTCTATAGATAAAGAAACAGATAACTTGCTAAAAATTACATGACTAGTAAAGAGCAAAGCTAGGATTTGACTTCAAATCTTTTGATCTTTCAGCTCAATGCACTTAACTGTACTAGTGTTTCCCTAAATGGTGTATGAATAGACTTAAATTAAAATTTGGTAGATTTGAATAAAAACACTAAGTAAATAATAACAGAGATGGTATGCAGATTTGGCAAAATTCATAAAGATATGTGTGCATGAATGAAATTTTCCTAATCCTTATAGTCACTGAAAGATGAGCAAAAACCAGGGTAATTCTCCCATTTTAAGATAAAGGATAGGAGCACCTGGGTGGCTCAGTCGGTTAAGCGGCCGACTTCGGCTCAGGTCGTGATCTCACGGTCCGCGAGTTCGAGCCCCGCATCGGGCTCTGTGCTGACAGCTCGGAGCCTGGAGCCTGCTTCTGTTTCTGTGTCTCCCTCTCTCTCTGCCCCTCCCCCGTTCACGCTGTCTCTCTCTCTCTCTCTCTCTGCCTTTCAAAAATGAATAAATGTTAAAAAAAATTTAAAAAAATAAGATAAAGGATAAGTCAGTTAAGGGGATGTGACCTTAGCTAGGGTAATATAGAGGTGTGCCTGTCTTCAATGAAACCTAATATTTAAATCCAACTGCCTCTCCTCTAAAAAAAAAATCAACAGAAGGGGAAATTATATTACAAAATGACCTTTTATTATGAGGATCTTTAATAATTATAGATAACATCTGGTCTTGGCTCTTACAGGCATTATCTCATGTGATCCTTCTACAATCATGTTAGGTAAGTACATTTATTAATCTAATTTTTCAGATGAGGAAGTGCAATAAGAGTCAAACCTGTTGTTAAATCAATAAATTAAATGTATATAGTTTTGTGGAGTAGCAAATTCCACATAAAGCAGCAGCAATTAATGACGGCATCTAATGAACACTCTGTAAAGGTTCTGTTTCCTTTACTCTGTAAAGCGTTTGGGTCAGGAGACCCAGATTCTAACCCTGCTTCAACCTAACACCAGCTCAGTCACAATCCTTAGACAAATCACTTAAAAATTCTAGGCCTTATTTTTCCATATCTATAAAATAAAAAGGTTGAAATTTGCCTTTCCTAATGTTCTCTTTATTTCTAAAACTCTATACTTTTACTTTTCAAATTATTAATAGTATTTCTATGTGTCATGTCAGGAGTGCGTAGATTGCATAAGTTAGATGTATTGCTGAGGACCTAAAGCTAAAATCAAGAATTGTTCCAGTTGTTCTGATAGAGTGCCAACATTGTAATTTCTATCACTTGTCCTAAAAGAAAGAAACTGGGTTAACTGACCTATTTCAAGCAGTAGGTTTGGAGCAATTATTAAAGCATAGCACTTGAAGTGACAACCCAGAAAACAAACATTTTTGGAGCAACCATTCTAACAGGACATTCTAGGGGAAACAAATAAATAGTCTTGTCCTTAATAAGCTCGTGTACAATTGAGGAAACAAGATCAAACCCGTGAAAATTTAAATTGCTGATCAAAGTGTAGAGCTGGAAAGGCCCTTTGACCTCGTCTAGTCACAGATTCACAGAATGTGAGAGCTGAAAAGGATCTTAGTAATGGACGCACCTCTTTCCTTCCCTGTACCAACCCTCATTCATGGATGAGAAGACCAAGGGCCAGAAGGGTGAGATCACCTGTCTATAGCCAGCCAGTAAGTTAATAAAAGAGCAGGGATTAGAACACCATTCAAGAGCCACAGTAGGTGAGTTTGATTCAAGTGGAGAACTAAGGCTAAAGAATGGTTGCCAATTGGGATGTGTTGTAGAGGCCTTTCTGTATCATACCTGAACACTGAGAAGCCACAAGAGGTCTTTATGGTAGAGAAGGGTTCACTGGACAGTCAAGAAATGATTGCATGGAACACAGCTGTTAACAATTAAAAAAATTTTTTTAATGTTTATTTATTTTTGAGAGAGACAGACAGAATGTGAGTAGGGGAAAGGTAGAGAGAGAAAGGGAGACACAGAATCCTTAGCAGGCTCCAGGCTTTGAGCTGTCAGCACAGAGCCCAATGCGGGGCTTGAACTCATGAACCATGAGATCATGACCTGAGCCGAAGTTGGACGCTTAACCGACTGAGCCATTCAGGTGCCCCATAGCTGTTAACAATTAAATTAAGCATGTCTCTGTATGCCAATGTGGAGCTATCAGCACATACTATTAAAAAAAAAAAAAAAAAGGAAAAAAGCAAGGTGTACAATAGCATGTATGTGCCCACATGTGTGCAAAGGCATAAAAATTCTCTGGACAGTTAAGTAAAAACATGCTTATTCTGTTTGCCTGCAGCGAAGGGAATTGGATGGCTGAAGTACAGGTGTAGGAGCTGGATAGATTTTTCTTTGTATGTTCTTTTGAACACTTTTATTTGGGACCTTTTGCATATATTACTTACATACAATCATCATTTTTAACAAAGACATTTTTGTCTGGCCTGGAAAGCTCTTTGGTTTTTTTAAATTTTAGATACAATATTTTTGTGGTAGACAATACCTTTTGGAAAAGTACTTGTCTGACTATAGAGTGATAGTATCAAGGTTAATTGTATAGTTACTGCTTCATTCATATTCAAAAAAATGTTAGAAAGGGTGTGATATCCTGACATTAAAAGTTGATTTATTTCCCCCTGTGCTTACTTTCCAAGTAATGACTGCAGTTTTTGAAAGCGTGCCAGATACTGTCACACACAACTCAGATGGGAATCTAAACGCAGCCATATCCTCCCACAGCTGGCTGAGGACTCAGTGTGTGCTATATATAGCAAGGACAAATAAAATCAATCCTACTTTAAAAATGCAATTCATGAGATATCTGCAAAATAGTGGACTTGATACACATTCTGTAATGGAATTGGAAGAGAGGAGCAATACCCAGGTTGACCAGCCTTTGCCTTTCCTAGTTGTCTAGTTTCTAGAACATGATTGGACCCATAGCTCATCCAAATTCACTTAGCAAGCCCTGTTGTAGCAGGAGTAAACAGAATCTACAAACTTGCAGTTCTGTTCCTCCAAAGAAAGACCTTCCCAGCTGAGCTTTGCTTATGTAGAAACATCTGCTCCATCGAAGATCATGTTTCAGTGCTTTTGTGAATGCATTCAGCCTCATAATTTCATATTTTAGCTAGGTTTAGATTTTCTAGAAAGTAAAAGAGCATCTAGCAGATTTTTTTTTATGTTTATTTATTTTGACAGAGAGAACTTGTGTGTGGAGGGTGGGGGGGGGGGAGAGAGAGAGAGAGAGAGAGAGAGAGAGAGAGAGAGAGAGAGAATTCCAAGCAGGCTCTACCCTATTAGTGCAGAGCCCGATTCGGGGCTCGAACCCATGAACCGTGAGATCATGTCCTGACCCAAGATCAAGAGTCAGATGCTTAACTGACTGAGCCACCCAGGCACCCCCTACCCAGTGGGTTTAAACCCTTTTGGGGTAGCAGCAGCAGTAACCTGCTCTTCCAGAAATTCTGCCCAGTGACTTGCCACTTCGGGAATTTTCCTGGCTTTTGTAAACCGGAGTCAGACCCTGATGCTCACAAGTTTAAACTGATCTTAAGGAGTAAGTTTCAGATTGGCTCTGCCTTCATTCTAGCTGCTTTCAACCATAGTGGTGGTTCACAACTACCTAACGAGTTTTAGGGAAAATTCAGGTACCTGAGTCTTCCCTGTCTCTAAGTCTCCTGAGCTGTAGGGAGCCCTGAGGAGAGCAGGAGGACAGTGGAGAGGATGGGGGAATAGTGGTGTGAGTAATAGGAACGTCCTGGAGAGTTGAACAGGGGGCAGCTCATTCATGGCCTCTAGATCATGGTGTGGATTTTCATCTTCAGTCTAAGAGCAGAAAGGAAATCATTGAAGTCTGAAGGAGAATTGCTCAATATATACTTGCTTTTTTAATCCACCTGGCCATAGTACAGGAACTTGGTGGAGGGGACAAAAGTGGATGGATATAGCCCATTTGGAAAACCAGCCATTGCCACCAACAGTGTACCAGTGTTCCTTTTTCTCCACATCCTGACTAATACCTGTTGTTTCTTGTGTTGTTGATTTTAGCCATTCTGATGGGTGTGAGGTGACACCTCTTTATAGTTTAGATTTGCATCTTCCTGATGGTAAGTGATGATGAACATCTTTTCATGTACCTGTTGTCCATCTGGATGTCTTCTTTGGAGAAATGTCTGTTTATGACTTCTGCCCATTTTTAATTGGATTGTTTGGTTTTGGGGTGTTGAGTCTTATAAGTTCTTTATAGATTTTGGATACTAGTCCTTTATCGGACATGTCATTTGCAAGTATGTTCTATCATTCCATAGGTTGCCTTTTAGTTTTGTTGATTGTTTCCTTCGCTGTGCATGTTTTTATTTTGATGTAGTCCCAATAGCTTATTTTTGCTTTTGTTTCCCTTGCCTCAGGAGACATCCAGAAAAAAGTTTCTATAGTCAACATCAGAGAAATTACTGCCTGTGTTCTCTTCTAGGATTTTTATGGTTTTAGGACTTACATTTAGGTCTTTAATCCATTGTGAATTTATTTTTGTGTATGGTGTAAGAAAGTGGTCCAGTTTCTTTTTTTTGCATGTTGCTGTCCAGTTCTCCCAGCATCATCTGTTGAAGAGACATTCCTTTTCCCATTGGATATTCTTTCCTATTTTATTGAAGATTAATTGGCCATATAGTTGTGGGTTTATTCTGGGTTTTCTATTCTGTTCCATTCATTTATGTTTCTGTTTTTCTGTCGGTACCATACTGTTTTGATTAGTAAAAAAGGAGGGTGGTGGGGGTTAGGTTAATAGGTGATGGGTATTAAGGAGTGCGCTTGTTGTGATGAGCACCAGGTGATGTATGGAATTGCCGAATCGCTGTATTGTGCACCTGAAATTAATATTACATTGTTAACTAACTGGAATTAAAATACAGATTTTTAAAAAATCCAACTAGTATCACCTAGGAAAGAAGCAATAGAGTTAAAGAGGAGTGGATAGTTGGAGAGGTGTTTAGGAGGTACAACCAGTTGAGAGAAATTGATAATTGGAGGATATAAAGGAAAAGGAAGGAGCTGAGAATAATTTCCAGATTCTTAGGTTTCTGACAAAGACAGGAAGTTATACATTTGACTATTCCTTCCTGGCCTGGGCTATGCCCTGGTGCTGGCTGAACTTGCCCCAGGGTCTGGCCTAAGGCCACTCCTGGCAGTGTTTCATGAATCAATGGTTCACCAGCCTGTTGTGTCCTAAAGGGCTGGTTGCCCACATAACCACAATCCTGGCTCCGAAGAATAATGCAGTCACAGAATCTTTTGTGCCTTGTCTTAGCTAGAGAATGCAGTTTATAAGTATCAGGAAGACCTTTTATTTAATCTTTAGAGACTCAATCACCAAGTGATATTTGGGGAAGTTTGTACTGTGTAGAAATTGAAAAGGCAAATATTCATAGAGTTTTTTCCTAATTGTTAAAAAGATAAAAGCTACTTAGAATTGTCTTCATTCAGTTATTTTACCTGTATATGTGTGTGGGTATGTCTGTGCATGTGGGTGTGTATGTCAGGCAGTTTTGAAAATATGCTTAATCGTTCATATTTTTTCTGAATTTCTGAAAAGCAAGCAACACAGTATCACCATGATGTGCATAGTTAAGAAAATGATTGTATCTTGACAGAGTAAGTGTGATTTTTAATGTGCAAATCAACACTCAACAATTAGTTGAGTGTAGACAGATTGGTCCTAGACCTCTACTCTCTTGATTCCATGGCTGATAAAAAGATTCTAAGAGGTTCAGCAGTTCAGGGGTGATCTTTCATAGCAGGAGTGAGGAGACTAAATTCTAGAGACTCCCCCTCTGAACTGCTACTTACTGTCACACAGTGTTGGATGAAGGCACATGTGACCTCTCAACTAAACCAAGACTGCCGGAAAGAACATTGCCTTTGCAGAGGAGACTATTTTATTTTATTATTTTTTAATTTTTTTAAATGTTTTCTTTATTCTTGAGAGAAAGAGAGACAGAGCATGAGTGAGGGAGGGGCACAGCGAGAGAGGGACACAGAATCCAAAGCAGACTCCAGGCTCTGAGCTGTCAGGTACAGAGCCTGATGTGGGGCTCAAACTCACAAACCATGAGATCATGACCTGAGCCGAAGTCGGCCGCTCAACCATCTGAGCCACCCAGGCACCCCAGAGGAGACTATTTTAAAGAACTTGACAGCAGGTACCTTGGGTCCTCTGTCTTACCTCTCTTTGTTAAAATGGGTTATACCAGTAAGCTGCCACTAATGAGGTGGTTTATCTGGTTTCATTGTCCCTAATTTTGTTACCTGACCCATGTAATGTTGGCCCAAGCTTCCCCTGCTTAGAGGCATGGTAAAACCTTTATGTCTAGGAAAGCCCCACCCAAGAAGAGATTCTGCTTTCTTGAGTGTGGGCTCTGAGCCAGGCCTGTTGCCTGAGGTGCTGCTTTCTGTAACAGACTAATTTAGAAGCTTTAAGCCATTCTGTAATCTTATTTTCTGGCCCAGGTGGGCCAGAAACCATACAGAGAACTGAGATGAAACGAATAAGCCAAGAGAAAGAGGTAAAGACCTATTTCTCCATCCCCTAAGATGATCAGAATCTCTGTTTTAGATTTTACTTGCTTTTAGCATCCAACCACTAAGAAGGGTTTCTGGTCAGAAATAGACATCAGTTATCTAGCGTCATGGCTGGGAGCTGAGCTCTAGCAAAGCTCTTCACAGAAGTCAAAGCAACTGGGCTAAGATCAGTGAGGTGGGAGAAGACACAAACAGGTGGAAAATAGAGGAAGCGTGAAGCCTAATTTTCAGGGAGGAAGGGCAGAGTGTTCCCTCTCCTTCATATGGCAGTAGGCCCAACCTTGATGTCCTGCTCTTTCCCTTCTCTGAAGGGATCTCTCTCCTCACCCCCGCCACCCACCCCCTGGCACTTCAGGGGGGCACGTTTATCCACAGGGACCCCAAGTCTCTTCTCACTGCCCACACCCACAGGTTGTGCACTCAGATGCATGGTAGCTGTAGCTACTGCTTTAAAGAGACTGGTGTTGGGGTGCCTGGGTGGCTCAGTCGGTTGAGCGACTGACTTCGGCTCAGGTCATGATCTTGCAGCTTGTGAGTTTGAGCCCTGCGTCAGGCTCTGTGCTGACAGCTCGGAGCCTGGAGCCTGCTTCCAATTCTGTGTCTCCCTCTCTCTCTGCCCCTCCCCTGCTCATGCTCTGTCTCTCTCTGACAAATAAATAAACATAAAAAAAAAGTTAAAAAAAAAAAGAGAGACTGGTGTTCCTGTATCCATTGCCTTTTAAATCCTATGGAACATTCTTCCTGATACCTTTTATTTAGATATACATGTAATAAAACACTTTTAGGTGCTAGTGTCTTATGTCAATTTGATTTTACTCTTGTTGCTTTTTCCCAGCGACTCATAGAAAACTTGTTTTCTCTTCCTTCTTTGCCACCCCCAGCCACACCCCTACTCTCTGCTGCTGGTTTGACCTCAGCTGGCCACAGGCCAAAAAATGTGGGTGGGCAGGTGCCAGTCCCCGACTGCTAGAAGCTGTTGGGGCTGAGACTGGGGACTTCCGGGGATGGAGAGGGAAGGAGGGTGTAGCCCACAAACTTTCTCAAAGCTTAAGAGAGTTTTTTTTTTTTAATTCTGTTGAGAATATTACGAAATACTCATTCTGAATAAGTACAATATATGCTGCTCTTAGAAAACTCTCCAAAATATATACTATTAAGTGAAAATGCTGTTGATAACCAATTAGTAGTATCTAATTCCGTTGCTGTTGGTTTTCTTGGGATGTACATATATATACTTTTATAAGCACAAGATTTTTGAGGGGAGGGAAAAAATTGCTTACAGTGATTACTTCTGAGGAAAGGATTGGAGTACAACTTTTTATTGTACGTGCCTCTGTACTCTTTGAAATTGTTTTTGACCCTAGTGCATATATTGCCATTATAATAAAAAAGTTTAAATGTTTTTTTTTTAAAAGAAATGTTAATTTTCTGTCCCTTAGTGATTTACTGAAAGCTATCCATAAAGATACTAAATGGAAGTTGAGGCTGAATAGGCTGAATAGGCTGTGTGTATAATAAATGTATAATACCATTTTGAACACTTACTATATGGCATAGCTGTTATCATTACTTTATGTAATTATTTAATACGTACCAAAATCAAAGGAGGTAGTACAGTATAATCCTCAGTTTATGAATGAGGAAAACAGGTTTAGAGAGATTATATAATATTCACAAGGTCACACAGCTAGTTAGTAAGTTCTTGGAGCTGACCACTTCATAAGGGCAAGCTAAACATCTGCCTTGTCTACCAGACTCCCCACATCCTAGCAAATTGCCTGATACATAGCAAGAGACATGAATACATTTAGCAAATAAATGAATATCTGATATAAAGCCCATGCCATTTACTACGCTAAATCCCCCCCCCCCCCAGAGCTATACTTGGGGTAGGCAGAAGGCACCGTATCAGCATTATTTCCAGTGGCAGGTCCAGGTGTTGAGTCAGAGAGGCATGAATAAAGACCCAAACCTAAGGTGAGCCCTTACCCCTAGCACTGTGCTCAAGTATGTTCCGTAGGACTGTTGTTCTAGACCCCCTCTCCCATTCGGGCAGTAAAAGACATTTTTGTTTATCCAGACTGATTTACTACCCTAGTATTTCATTCATTCATTCATTCATTCATTCATTCCCTCATCAAATATTTACTGAGTATTGAGGATATAGCAGTGAAAAACACATGTAAGGCCACTTTGTACCTCTAGTATTTTGTCCTAAAGGAGGATATAACAAAGAATAAAAAACTAATAAATGAGAAAAGATCAGGTAGTTTAAAGAAACATGGTGTCATAATCCCAAATATTATCAAAAAATGTAGTATTTTTCTAAATATTTAAAAGTTATTAGATGCATGGGAATGCAAGCTGGTGCAGCCACTCTGGAAAAAAGTATGGAGGTTCCTCAAAAAACTAAAAATAGAACTACCCTATGACCCAGCAATTACACTACTAGGCATTTATCTACAGGATACAGGTGTGCTGTTTCGAAGGGACACATGCACCCCCGTGTTTATAGCAGCACTATCAACAATAGCCAAAGTATGGAAGGAGCCCAAATGTCCATCAATGGATGAATGGATAAAGAAGATGTGGTGCATATATATACAATGGAGTATTACTCATCAATCAAAAAGAATGACATCTTGCCATTTGCAACTACGTGGATGGAACTGGAGGGTATTATGCTAAGTGAAAGTAGTCAGTCAGAGAAAGACAAAATCATATGACTTCACTCATATGAGGACTTTAAGAGACAGAACAGATGAACATAAGGGAAGGGAAACAAAAATAATATAAAAACAGGGAGGGGGACAAAACATAAGAGACTCTTAAATATGGAGAAGAAACAGGGTTCCTGGAGGGGTTGTGGGAGGGGGAGGGGCTAAATGGGTAAGGGGCACTACAGAATCTACTCCTGAAACCATTGTTGCACTATATGCTAACTAATTTGGATGTAAATTTTAAAAAATAAAAAATAAAATAAAAGTTATTAGATGAAAAAGATGAATTTAGATCCTTATCTTACACCCTAACCAAAAAATGGACACAAAAGAGATCAGAGACCTAAATATAAACATAAAAATTACAAAATTTTTAGAGGAAAACATAGGAAAAATATCTTTGTGAATATGGCTTAGGCAAAGACTTCTTAGATACAATACAAAAAACACAATACATTAAAGACAAAATTAATACATTGGATTTTATCAAAATTGAAGGCTTTTGTTCTTTAAAAGACACGCTTAAGAAAATGAAAAGACAAAAAAAGAAAATGAAAAGATGCAGAATGTAAGAAAATATTGCAAATATTGTAAATCATGTATCTCATAACTTATATCCAGAAGATAGAAACGATTATAGTTCAGTAGTAAGACAAACGATCCAATTTAAAAATGGGCAAAAGATTTGAATATATGTTTTACTAAAGAAGATATAAGAATAGCTAATAAGTTTATGAAAAGATGCTTAACATTATTAATCATTAGGGAAACTCAGATTAAGACCACACAAAATACCACTTCACATCCACGGGAAAGGCTATAATTTAAAAGACAGGGGCACCTCGGTGGCTCACAGTTAAACATCCAACTCTTGATTTTGGCTCAGGTCATGATCTCACAGTTGTGGGATCGAGCCCTGAATTGGGCTCCACACAAGCATGGAACCTGCTTGGGGTTCTCTCTCTCCCTCCCTCAGCCCCTTTCCTCCACTCATGCTCTTTCTCTCTCAAAATAAATAAACATTTAAAAAAATAAAATAAAAATTAAAGACGGATAACCACACTGAGACACATTATAATTAAATTGTCAAAGTTTAAGACAAGGAGAGAATCTTAAAAGCAACAAGAGAAAATTAACATGTTACATACAGGGAATCCCCATAAGACTATCAGCAGATTTTCAGCAGGCCAGAAGGAAGTGGCACGATGTAGTCAAAGTGCTGAAATGCTGCCAACCAAGAATACTCTACCCAACAAAGTTGTTTTACAGAACTGAAAGACAGAGAACATTTTCCAGACAAGCAAAACTGAAGGAGTTCAGCACCACTAGCTTGGCCTTACAAAAAATGTACCTTCTCCAAGCTTGGACCTTCTCCAAGCTAAAATGAAAGGACGCTAAGTAGTAAAAGGAAACTGTATGAAAGTATAAATCTCACTGATAAAAGGAAAATATGGTTAAATCCAGAATGCTCTAATGTTGCAGTGGTGGATAAACCACTTACAAATCTAGTATGAAAACTAAATAACAATGCATTAAAAATAACTATAATTATATATTTATAATTATAATAATTTGTTAATGGATACAAAAGGTAAAAAGAGATAAATTGTGACATCAAAAACATAAAGCTGGGGAGAGAAATGTAGTGCTTTAGTATGTATTCAAAGTTAAGTTGCTATCAGCTTAAACAGACTATTATATATATAAGATGTTTTATATAAATTTCATGGTATCCACAAAGCAAAAATGTTAAGCAGATACACAAAAGATAAAAAGAAAGCAATCTAAGCAGACCACAATAGAAATGATCAAATCACAAAGAGAGGAAGACAAGAACAAAGGAATTACAAAACAGCTGGGAAACAATGAAAAAAAATGGCAATAATAAGTCCATACCTATCAATTATTACTTTAAGTGTAAATGGACTAAATTTTCCAATCAAAAGACATAGAGTGGCTGAATGGATTAAAAACCAAACCAAACACACACACACGCACACAAAACAAGATCCAACTATATGCTGCTTACAAGAGACTTACTTCAGCTTTAAGGACACACATAGACTGAAAATAAAAGGATGGAAAAAAATATTCCATGCAAATGGAAGCCAAAAGAAAGCAGAAGTAACCGACTTATATCAGACAAAATAGACTTTAAGCCAAAGACTATAATAAGACACAAAAAAGGTCATTATATAATAATAAAGGGGTCAGTCTGACAAGAGGAACAGACCCAAAGGGAGAGTAGACAGCAAAATAATAGTAGAGGACTTCAGTGCCCCACTTTCCACAAAGGATAGATCATCCAGACAGAAAATTAACAAGAAAAAAATTGGACTTAAACTACATCTTAGACTATTTGGACTTAACAGATATTTACAGAACATTCTATCCAATAGCAGCAGAATACATATTCTTCTCAAGCACACATGGAACATTCTGCAGGATAGACCAAATGTTCTGCAACAAAACAAATGTTAATACGTTTAGGAGGACTGAAATCATATCAAGCATCTTTTCTGACCACAATGGTATGAAACTAGAACTCAGTTCCAAGAAGAAAACTGGGAAATTTACAAATATGTGGAAATTAAACAATATGCTACTGAACAACCAATAGGTCAATAAAAAAGTCAAAAGAGAAATCAAGGGGCACCTGGCTGGCTCAGTCAAAAAGCATGTGACTCTTGATCTCAGGGTCATGACTTTGATATTGGGGGTAGAGATTACTTAAACAAATAAGTATTTTTTTAAAAGAGAAAAAAAAAACGACTTTAGAGAAAAAAATGGAAATACAACATAAAAAAGTTATGGGATCTAACAAAAGCAGTTTTAAGAGGGGTGTTCATAGCAACAAATGCATAGATTAAAAAAAAAAAAGATCTCAGGGTACCTAGATGGGTCAGTCAGTACAGCACACAACTCTTGATTTTAGGGTTGTAAGTTTGAGCCCCGTGTTGGATGTAGAGATTACTTTAAAAACCAAAATCTCAAATCAACAACCTAACTTTATACTTTGAGGAACTAGAAAAAGAAAACTAAGCCCCAAATTAGTAGAGAGAAAGAAATGAAAATACTCTGGTTTCTCTTCAGGTCATATAAATCTTGAAAGATTTTACTAAAGAAAAAAAGAAATAAATGAAAGAGTAAAAAAGACAATAGAGGGGCACCTGGGTGGTTCAGTTGTTTGAGCATCTGACTCTTGATTTGGGCTCAGGTCATGATCCCAGAGTCCTGGGATCCAGCCCCACGTCAGTCTCCATGCTGAGCGTCAAGCCTGTTTAGGATTCTCTCTCTCTCTCTCTCTCTCTCTCTCTCTCTCTCTCTCTCTCAAATAAAAAAAATTCCTTAGAGACAATAGAAAAGATCAATAAAACTAAGAGCTGTGTTTTTTTTTTTTGAAAGGATAAACAAAATAGACAAACCTTTGGCTAGACTTACTAAGAAAAACAGAGGACTCAAAATCTGAAATGGAAAAGGCATTCCAACTCATAGCACACAAATGCAATGCATCATAAAGAGACTACTATGGACAATTGACACCAACAAATTAGACAACCTAGAAGAAATGGATAAATCCCTAGAAACACACAGCCTACCAAGGCAATAATGAAGAAATAGAAAATCTGAACAGACCAATTACTACTAAGGACATTGAATCAGTAATCAAAAATCTCCCAACAAACAAAAGTCCAGGAACAGATGACTTCAATGGGAAATTCCACTAAACACAGAAAAATTAATACCAATTCTTCTCTACAAAAAATTAAGGAGGGAGGGTGCCTGGCTGGCTCAGTTGGTGGAACATGCAACTCTTGATCTTGGGGTTGTGAGTTCGAGCCCCGCATTGGGTATAGAGATTACTTAAGAAAAATAAAATCTTTTTTTTTTTTGAGAGAGAGAGAGAGAGAGTGTGTGTGTGTGTCTGTGTGTGTGTGTGTGTGTGCGCGCGCGCGTGCATGCATGCAAGTAAGCCAGTATGTGGAATTAAACAATATACTACTCTCTCTAACAGGGAGAGAGAGGAGAGAGAGAGAAGCAGGGCTCACCCTAAGCGGGGCTCAAGCTCACCCGATGCAGGATTTGAACCCACGAACTGTGAAATCATCACCTGAGCCAAAGTCAGATGCTTAATCAGGTGCCCAAGAAAAATAAAATCTTAAAAAAAAAAAAATATTAAAGAGGAAGGAATGCTTCCAAACTCATTTTAAGAGGCCAGCATTATCCAGATATGAAAAACAAATAAGGACATTCCAAGAAAAGATAATTATGGCCAATATCCTTGATGAATATAGATGCAAAAATCTTCAACAAATTATTAGCAAACTGAATTAAACAATACATTAAAAGGATTATACACCATAATCAGGAGGGATTTATTCCAGGGATGCAAGCATGGTTCAACATCCACAAATTAATCAATGTGATTCATCACATTAACAAAATGAAGGATAAAAATCTATAATCATCTCAATAGATGCAGAAAAAGCATGTGATAAAATTCAATATCCATTAATGATTTTTAAAAGCCTCTCAAACTGGGTAAGGGGGAATATACCTCAACATAATAAAGCCTATATTTGACAGGCCCACAGCCAACATCATACTCAATGAGGAAAAGCTAAAAGCCTTTCCTTTAAGATCAGTAATAAGATTCTTGCCACTTTTATTCAACATAATACTGGAAATTCTAGCCAAAGCAATCAGGCAAGAAAAAGAAAATACATCCAAATTGAAAAGGAAGATAAAAAACTCTCTATCTTCAGATGCTGTATTATGTAGAGAAAATTCTAAAGACTCTACCTGTTAGAGTACTAATCAGCTAATTCAATAAAATTATAGGATAAAAATCAGTTATGTTTCTATTCACTAGTAATGAACTATCAGAGAAATTAAGAAAACAATCCTATTTATAACTGCATCAAAAATAATAAAATACCTAGGAATAAATTTAACCAAGGATGTGAAGGGCCTATACACTGAAATCCATAAGACATTAATGAAAGAAATTGAAGAAGACACAAATAAATGGAAAGATTCCATGCTCATGGATTGGAAGGGATATCTGCACTCCCATGTTCATTACACCATTATTTACAACAGCCAAGATATAGAAATGACTTAAGTATCTGTCAACGGATGAAGAAAATGACACAGGATTATTATTCATCCAAGAGAAAGAAGGAAATCGTGCCATTTGCAACAAATGGATGGACCTTGAGGGCATTATGCTAAGTGAAATAAATCAGAGAAAGATACTACATTTCATCCTTTACATGTAGAATCTTAAAAAAAAACAACTTTTTTTAAAAGTGTCAAACTCATAGAAACAAAGTAGCAAAGTAGTTGCCAGGATCCGAAGGGTGACAGAAAGAGGAAGTAGGTAAAAGGATATAAATTTTCAGCTATAAGATGAATAAAGTATGAGGATCTATAGTTGATATCACCATATTGTGTAATTGAAATTTGCTAAGACAATAGAACTTAAATATTCTCATTAAAAAAAAAAAAAAAGTGAGGTGGTGTACCTGGCTGGCTCAGTCAGAAGAACATGCAACTCTTGATTTCAGGGTCATGAGTTCAAGCCCCATGCTGGGTGTAGAGATTACTTAGATAAGTAAAAACTTAAAAAAAAAGTGAGGTGATATGTTAATTAACTAGATGGAAGAATCTTTTCAAAATGTATCTATATGTATCGAATCACCATAATGTACACCTCAAATATCTTACAATTTTATGTCAATTATGTTTCAATAAAGCTGAAAATTTAAAAATAAAAGTATAAACATGAAAGATAATAACATAAGTTGACAAAAATATGAAGATAAGCACATACATTGTTCTTCCTTCTTATCTTGTTGAGAATATAAAATGGTGCGGGCGCTTCAAAAAACCGTGGCAGGTTTTTTTAAATGGTACATATAACTTTACCATATAATCCAGCAATTCTATCCCTGGGCATCTAACCAAGAGAAATGAAAGCATTGATCACACAAAGACTTGCACAGGAATGTTCTCAGCAGCATTATTCATCATAACCAAAAAGTGGAAACAATCCAAATGTCCACCAGCCTGTGAAAAGGTGAAGGAAATGTGGAATAGCTACACAATGAAATACTGTTCAGCAATAAAAAAATGCAAAACTGATACTTGCTGCAACATACATGAACTTCAAGAACATTGCAGAGTGAGAGAAGCCAGTTGCAAAAGACCATGTATTATATAATTCCATTTAGATGAAATGTCCAGAATGGTCAAATTTACAGAAATAGAAAAGTAGATCAGTGGTTGCCTGGGGCTTACAGTAGGAATGGAAATTAACTGCCAAATGGGCAAGTGAGGTCTTACCTGGGTGATGACCCAAGTTCTAAAATCAGATCATGGTGATAGTTGTACAACCGGGTACATTAACAAAAGATAATTGACTGTATGTTTACAACTGGTGAATATTATGGTATGTTATAATACCTGAATAAAATTATTAAGAAAAAAGATCTCTGAGGACTTTGGGCCAAGATGTCACAGTGAGTTCCCTCTCTTGAAACCAGCCCCATCACTCAAGAGCAAATTAAAACAAAAAGTTCAAAGCAAAAATTTATTAGAAAAAAATTTTTTAATTCATGATAGAACCCTGTCTTAAAGAGTTACTAAGTAGATCCCAGTAAGAATTTAAAGATTTGGTTTTTAAGTTTCCATTCAGTCATTCACTAGCCAGATAAATGAAGAAGTCTTCCAGTTGGATTTCCAACTACGTTTTCTTGATAGAGAGGAAGGGGGAAGGGATGGATCCCTGGGAATGAACACTGTTTACCTTCTGAAATGTGTTCCTTCTTTCTGCATGTGATGCTTTTGTCCTTACTGACTGATCTCTGATCTGCTTTTCTATCATCCTCCCTGACTTATTTTAATTGGCCTCACCCTTGGTTTGATTTTCTCTTTCCTGTTTGCCCCATCCTTCTACACACAGACCAGTTCTCCTCCCTAGTTAATTTGCCCTTGTTTTCCAGCCCCGTTTCCATTTTCACTGTGCCTCCCTGCCTCTTCTAGCCCTTCTTCCTAGTCCTCCTTGCTAAGTGGAGAACTAGAGATAAAGATTCCTGTCCATTCCCTTTGGAGTCCTGTGTGGTTCTGGCTGGTGGTAGGTGCTGGAATGTGACTTCAGCACATTCCAGTCAACCCGAACCTGGTTAGGGAAGAATGAGCCCTTGCACAATTAGGGGGGAGTGTTTTATGGCCTGTTATTGTTACTCTTACATTGTCAGACTTTTCAAAGAAACAGAGGATTAATTATTGACAAAGTTGAGGTGAAACTTTCACTAAAATGCTTTCACACTTAAGGGGAAAGGAGACCTATAAACTAAGCATTTCGAGGAATTAAAAAATAAAAAGTGTCTCCCTTTTTATTTTCCTTTTTCTTGAATACTCTAAAATTAAAGGAAAGAAAGGGTCTGTTGGAGAGGGAACTATTAGAACTTTTAAAAGTATACTTAGTTTTTATCATCTTTTTTCTAGCTACAAATAGAAATATATAAATGCATAATAAATTTGTTTTAAAGTCTGATAAATTTTTTACAGCCTATAGAGGGACTTGCATGAATAATTATAAATTTCCCTCAGTTCCAGTGTGCCTGTGTGAAAAGAACATTCCATAAGAGAGAGATTATAATCATTGGTGGTAATTACACAAAACTCTGAGTCATTAGATGCTATTAATTGTCTGAAATATAACTAGAAGAAAAATAAACATCGGGAGGAAATCTAGCATGACTACAATTAAGTTTAATTATGATTCCTCCAGTCTATAGGAAAAATCTCCAAGTCAGTGTTTCAAAATTGATTCAATTAACTTTTAAGTAACTTTTTAGTAATGTTTAAATAGCTTTTTAGTTGTTTAACCAGCTAGCAATCTTTGTTCTTTATTTAGCTGGATATGACTCCAAAACTCCTTTTACCCTATGTTTTCTGATACCATTTTTTTTTTTTTTTAATCAGTGGTGTTCATGCAGTTAACATTTGATAGGAATCCAGTCAAGTAGAACCCTTCTACCAGAGCCAGCTGCTCCAAACATCACGCCCAGGCAAATGGCTGCTACATCTGAACCAAAGGCTAGGACCTCGATCCTTTCTCAGCAACGTCTGACTTGTCATCTGCCTCATGAGCCATCTCCTCCCATCACCCTGAGCTCCACACACCCAATCCCCACATCCTCACTTCTTCCTGCCCTAAGTAAATATACCCATCCCCCAATTTGGGGTCCTTCCCAAGTTTGAAACAATCTGCGTGATCCCACCCTTCCTGCCAGCCAGGCCACCTACAACATCAATTCAAGTCCTGTGTGCCTCACCTCTGAAATGTCTCTCATCCTTCCCCCTGCCCATCCTTCCTTTTGATTTCCTCTCTCTGCACCGCCTGATATGTGTGCCTCAGTTGTTTCCCTGTCAGTCATCTGACCTTTAGTCTCTGTCCACTTCAGTCTACCACCAGCCACTCTGAGACCTCAACACTCTCTCACAAGCTCATGCACCGTCACGCTCCTGGCCTTCAAATCTCTGTGAGGCTCTTTTTGCCTGGTGAACAACTTAACCTCCTGTGCACGGCATCCAAGAACTTCTGGGCCCTGGATACATTGTTGTTCCAAGGTTACATCACATGAATCTACTACAGAACTTTCTGCTTCAATCAGAGTAGGCCACACACACCTTGCCCCAAAAAAGTCTGTGTCGTCCCCACACCTTGTTTTTGCCTTCTCTACCGGACATAAGCCTTTGTCAAGCATCTCTATCTGCCGGCTTTGACCTGCTTTGAACACCCTTTCCCAGGAACCATCCCAGAAGAGCCTGTCTTCAGCAGGGAATGATTTCCAACATTGCCTTCATTCTTTGAGCAATGAGCTTAAACTTCTCTTAGCATGATATTTTATTTTTAGAGCCATACCTTTATTCCCTAAACAGAATGAAAACTCCAGGAGGACAGGCAAAATGTTTTCTTCCTCTTTTGACATAATAGACAACAAAATACAGTGGAAAGAATATGGGTTTTAGAGCCAGCAAGTATGACTTTGAATCCTGACTCTGCTACTTACCGGTTCTTACCTTGACCTTACCATACCTTAACCACTCTGAGCCTGTTTTCTCATCTGTAAAGTGGGGGTGATGCTAAGTAATACGAGCATTAGCCTTTAGTGAGAATAAAATGATATAATGTATATATTCAAGATATATCTTTCAAAAAGCATTTGTTTTACCACTTCTCTTTATATGTTAGTGTCTATACGGTGCCTTATACGTAGTAAATGCTCAACTATGATAAAGGCAAAAAGGAGGTTGAGATCTGTCTGACTTGGGTTGGTACCCTTGACAGTGCTATCCTGCCCACAAATAAGGCTGTAGCCACCCCAACTACATGGCTGTAACTGTGTTCCAGTGGGCCCGCATTCCAGCCAGCATAAGTGGTTTTCAAACTCTCTCAGAGTTTCTGATTTATGTGGTACGGGTGCGGTCAATTAAAAGCTCCCCCAGCAATCTGACTGTGTAGCTAGAGTGGAGCATTACTGGCAATCCCTCAGCTTGGTGATTTGCTAGGGGAAAAAAAAACTGCCTGGTTTTGGTTTCAGTTTCATTTTAGCTCCTTTTTCTCTGTTGCCCTCACTACAGACCAGCCCACCTCAAGGTACTTCCCAGGCCCAACCTGAGCCTAGGCTAGAACCTGTGCTCTGGGAAATTAGATAATCAATGAGAAACATAGGTCAAAAACACAGAGGATGTCTATCAATGAAGAAGCAATGTGTTCATATTATTAATGAGTTTTAATACAGACTTTGTAGCTATTGTCTGGTAGCCACTGAAGTAATACTTGCCACTAAATTGACTGTAGTGGATGATATGTATTGATATGTGTGTCCTTCTCTGTACTCACGTAACGTTCCTGTTGTATCAGTCAGCATTTGGAAGGAAAGAAAGGGAGAAGAGGGGACTAAAAAAGTTTCAAGCTATCTTTGAACTTCAGAGTACAGAAGGATCACCTGGAGCCTTTGCTGATCATGCAGAGGACCCAGCGGTGAATCCTGGAAATACTTGAGTTCAAGAGAGTAGTTGGACCAATAGTTACAGTGATAGTTGAAGTTATGGGGAAATCTCCAGAGTGATAAAGGAAAAAGCAGCCAATAAAAGAGAATAGAAAGGATCTATAACCAAGGTACTAGAAGAGAGAGAGAGAGAAAGAGAAAGAGTAGAGTCCTTGAAGCCATGGATAAGAATTTCCAGATAAGTGGTCACAGGGCTGAAATGCAGATTCCTGGGCCCCACTCCCGGAGATTCAGATTTATCAATTTGAGATGGGACCCAGAAAGCTACACGTCTCACAGTATACCTGAATTTGATGTAGATCCGTTTTGAGAAGCACTGGTACATTTTGTTTTATAGGTAAGTGAAACCTCCCCTCCAACAAAATGCTTAACGTAAGTTCATTTGATGTCTAGTTTCTCTTGTGTATTTCTAACATGGACCATATCACATGGGAGATAACACATTATCTTTTATTGCCCCAAAACATGGCTAACATTAGAAGAAACTTACATTCATTAAATCAATTCAAGTTAACATCAGGATAACTTTAACTTCCCCTTCCTCTCATTACACCTGCAAAATCCACAAATGCCCCCATCAGTCCAAGAGGAGTTCTACTCCAGTGGAGGTGGGGAAGGGTAATTTTCTTTGATGGTGTACAGGATTCAGAAGTTTAGCAAACAAAAGCACAGATGTGACACACATAGTACTGACTACCTTTGCACTATTAAAAATAAAGTCTGAGGGGCTCCTGGGTGGCTCAGTCCATTAAGCAACTGACTCTTGATTTCGGCTCAGGTCATGATCTCATGGTTGTGAAACTGAGCCCTACATCAGGCTCTGAGCTGGGTGTAGAGTCTGCTTAAGATTCTCTCCTCCTGTCCTCTATGCCACTTGCTCACGGTCACACTCATGCCCTCTCTCTCTCTCTCTCTCTGTCTACTAAAACATTAAAATAAAATAAAAGTAAAGTCTGAGATGGTAGATACCATAGCAAAGGAGGGATCTTTCATTCTTGCCTCTATTCAACAAATATTTATTCAATACCTATTCTGTGTCAGGTACTATTGACAAGAGATATGAATACAAATGGCACTACAGTGGCAATCATATAACAATATAAATGTATCAGATAAATTTATATAATGTAATATGTCAAATATATTTTTTCACTTTAAAAAATAAGTGAGTAATGTTCCTGCTCTCAGGGGGTTTGTGTTCCAAATAAGTCAACAATTCCCACAAACATTTATGGGGTGCATTCTGTGTAGAAGGCACAGAGCTAGATATTAGATGAAGAGGGTTGGGTGAGATGCTGTCTTTGGAGGTGATGATAGCCAATTACTTTAAAGGCATTCATTTCTTAGGTACTCTGCTAGGTTCTTCAGATGCAGAGATTAACATGGGCTGGTCCTGACCCCTTGGAGTTGGGAGTACCAGAGATAGTTAAACAAGTAACTCTAATACAACGTGGAGATATACATGGTGTGTTTTGGGAGCGTGGGCCAGCTAAAGATGAAGCTGGAAAAGTATATTGGGTCCAGACTGTGAAGACATTGAATGCCCTGGTGAGGGACTTGGACTTCACTTTGTAGGCTGTGCAACTTTGGAAGGTCTTGGCTTGAAAAAGTGGCATGATCAGACTTGTGTTCTGGAAAGTTACCTGGAGACAGGCCAGTTAAGAAGCTATGATAATAGTCTAGGCAATGGATAATGAAAGCCAGAGCTAGGGTTGTGACAGTGCAGATGAAATGAGAAGTCAAATTCAAGACTTCCAGAATCAGAAATGGCAAGATACATAAGAGGAAGGATGTGGGGGTGGAGAGGGCAGAGGAAGTGAAACTCCTAAGACCTAGCTTGGGTGATTGTGTGCACAGGGAGCCTATTAACCAAGCTAGGAAATAAGGGAGGAGAGCTCAGTCTGAGGCATGGGAATGAAGGTAGAAATAATGACCTGTTCCAGTTGGCTAACTGTGAAAGGGTCCAGTTGGAGGATTTATGAGCAGTTAGAAATACAAGTCAGGAGTTCAGGAGCAAAGTTGAAACTGGACATGGAGATAACAAGAAGAGATAGTTGAAATTATGGGAAGAAACTAGATGTTCAAGGGGTGAGTAAGGTAAAAGAAACCAATGAAAGAGACCATACAGTATCTATCGCCAAAATAGCAAAAGTAGAATAGGATGGTATTTTGGGAGCCATGGGGAACAGTTTCCAGAAAAAACATAAGTGGTCAAATGTGAGAGCTCAAGAATAAATATGGCTCACCTTTGATTATCTCATCTCTCTCACGATTCAAGCATCATCAATGTGCTGATGATTCCTCTTTTTTGATTTTTAATGTTTTATTTTTAAGTAATCTCTACACCCAACATGGGGCTCAAATTTATGACCCTGAGATCAAGAGTCACACGCTCTTTTGACTGAGCTAGCCAGGAGCCCTGAGGATTCCTAGTCTATATCTCTCATCTGGAGCTCTCCTCCAACTTCTGACTCTTTTATTCATCCATCTAAACAAAATGTATAGACTATCCTTCAGTGGCCCAGACACTATGATTGGAAGACAGCCTTCCACAGGATAGTCATGATCTTGCTCTCTAGCAGCTCCCAACACAGAGACTTACAGACACACACCAATGTGATAAAGTCTTTGAGAATATATAGAAAGGGTCCCTCACCCAGCTCAGACTTCCTGGAGGGAGTGACATATGAGCTGAGACACGAAGGAGAACAAGTTAAATAGAAAAAAGGGGAGGTGGAGAGTTCTCAAATCTGGAGACAGAGAAGGCCAGTGTTTTCTGTAAATTGGGGAACTGTAATGCAACAAGGTGGGTCTGGGTCATGAAGAGAAGACAGAAAAAAGAGCTTTGAAAGGGTATGAGTTATAGACTCGTAATAGTAAACACATAATACTATAATACCATGTACACTTAATATGTTTTGAGTATTTGATTTGCATTGACAAATCTTTTTTTTTTTTTATTTTCATTTTTTAATTTATTTTTTGAGAGACAGAGACAGAGTGTGAGCAGGGGAGAGGCAGAGAGAGAGGAAGTCACAGATTCCAAAGCAGGCTGCGGGCTCCGAGCTGTCAGCACAAAGCCCGACACGGGGCTCAAAGTCACGAACTGTGAGATCATGACCTGAGCCAAAGTTGGATGCTTAACCAACTGAGCCACCCAGGCACCCCTGCATTAACAAATCTTTATGATAATCCTGGGAGGTGAGCACTACTAGAATCCCCATTTATCTAATGGCAATAGCGGTTCATTGACAGGTTTTGAATTGTGGAATCGATGTAAGCAGGATGTTCCTACATGAAATATGGAAGTCATCATTAACGCTCTCCCAAGCCAGCCTCTCCTCCATTCTTTGTCTCAGCCCTGGCACCACCATTATCCCAGTCAGTAAGCTGGAAACTGGGGAATTCACCTTTACTGCTCACTTCTAACCACTTACTAAGCCTTGCCAATTTGACCTCCAGTTCTTTCCCTCCCTTTCACCTCTTAAATTCAGAACCTCCTGTCTGTCAAGGAGGCTCTGCCCCAGCCTCTTTGCTGGCTTCTGACCTCCTCACGGTCTGTCCCCCTTCTTTAAATCTGCCTCTGTCTAAAATGCAAACGTGACCACACGAGGCCTCTACTTTGAACACACCATGCCTTCCCAGGGCCCATGAGTGGCTGGTAGCCAGGACATTCCCATTGTTAAAGTGGCTCACTTCCAAGACAGTGCCACACCATCTGGGTGACATGTTAACGTCTGGAGTGTAACCAGCACTTACTCCCTGCCAGGCTGCGCCCTCTGCCCTTGCGTTAACTCAGT
Organism: Panthera tigris; assembly: GCF_018350195.1. Taxonomy (NCBI): domain Eukaryota; kingdom Metazoa; phylum Chordata; class Mammalia; order Carnivora; family Felidae; genus Panthera; species Panthera tigris. The sequence continues at coordinate 29,028,554 of NC_056676.1, read as the reverse complement.
TCTCGCAACAACTGTACACGTGACAGTTGGGGGAAACTGAGGCACGGGAAGGTGAAATAACTTGTCAAAAGGATACAGAACTAATGGGACTGGGATATGCACCTGACTCCAGGGTGTGTGCTTCTAACCCCCACTGTACCCTGGGGAGAGTAGAGAAAGTCAGGCCTAATGAGGTGTGGGAGGAAAGAAAACGAAATGAAGCCTAAAAGAGCTTTGAGACGATTCTGCTGTGACAGCTGCCGCGTGTCCCCTCACACACTTGGAGAACCACACGTGTACAAAGTTTAGCTTTTCCACGTGGCCCTCGAGTACCTTTTTGACTCCTCTGTACTCAACTGGCTGTGTGGCCCTTCAGTTTTGCTGCCCTGTGTCCAGTGCCCAGCCCTCGGCCTGAGTGTACCTGGTGGTGTGGCCCTCCCTTCCTCCACTTCTTCTCCATGCTGTCAGCCCACTGCCTAGCCCGGGGTCTAGGAAAAGACAGTAGCCCCAAAATAATGTTGCATAGAGACCACTGGGTCCAGCCCGCTCTACCCAACCCACCTTGGATTTTTCCCCCCCTCTATTCGGTTTTAAAGTGTTGTACCAATATTGTGACACGGGTTTGTTCTTTTATTGAAACGGACAGAGACAAGGTCTAAATGAGTTCCATTCATTCAGCGAGTCTTTTTTTCAAGTCCTTCTATATGGCGGGTACTGTGCTAGGTGCTGGAACGAATAGATAGTGTAGACTACCTTAACAGAGGGCCCCCTTTCATTTGCCACACTACAGGCAGACCACAGGGAAACAAAGCTGATGCTCCCCAGCACGTGGTGCACACTTTGTTCACTACACAACACATAGGATTATAATCACCTGTCCACACGTCTGTCTTCACCCTAGACCGGACTCCCTGAAGGCTGGCACGTGTTCTTTTCGCTTTACGTCCCAAACCCTAAAGTGATCATCTGTGGAGTGGAAATGAATTTGAGAGCTTTCCAGTAATACAGCACCCAAGTCCCGTTGGATTCACAAGTTCTAATGTGTGCTAACAGTGGGCCAAACACTCCCTCAACTGCTTTCCACACATTAGCTCATTTAATGGACATGAGAGGGTGAGGTAGGAACCAGTACTATCTCCATTTTCCAAATGAGGCAAACAGGGCGAAGAGAGGTTAAGTGACCTGTCCTAAGACACTCTTCCATGTGGAACACCACATATTCCTTAGGTTCAACCATTGGCCTAGTTTTACTCTTGATTTAGCTATAACCCAAAACTCCCTAATCCTACCAAATGGTCCAGATCTCTCTGTATCTTGCTGGCACGTAGTGTGCTTGCTTGATAAAATGTTTCCAAGCATGTTGTCATTAGAATTGCTATTCCCAGGAGAAGCAGGAGTAGAAGAGTCTAATTCTATTTTATGCTCCCACACAGGATTTAAAAGGAGCCCTGCACACATACGTGCTATGGACATGTGTGTGTGTGACATGTACATACTATGGACGTGTGTTGGGGGGAGGAGAAAGATACATTTTTCAAGCAAACGCAAATTTTCCTTTTTTGGTAGCCAGTTCACTTTTGAAGCATTTCAATTCCAGCAAAGATTTTGTTGTTTGAGCTGTTTCCTTAGTCCTCCCACTTTAAAGGAAGAAACCCTTCCCCACACAACCCCCCACTCCCCCACACTCCCAACTGGATTTAGATAAGCCTAGAGCCAAAACCACCCTGTAGATTGCAGAAGAATTGGCCTTCAGGTGGGGCTTAATGGAAGACTTGAATTCTTAGGGGTCACCTGAGTGCCTTTTTTACAGAACCTTCCTCTGTTCTCCCTGGGGGGGTTTCTCTCCCTGTCTCTCTCTCTCTCTCTCTTTCTCTCTCCCTCTCCCACCCTCATTTATCTATGTAAAGGTACTTCAGAGACTACTTGCTGACTCCCCGCAGATATCCAGCCAGCAGTCCCCACCCCTCCCATCCACACCCTCAGCACCCAGGATGAGTCCCTGCTGGGCCTGTTACCAGACACTGAAGACCCAGGTGGGACAGGCTGGGCAGGGCCACCAGACCACCTCCATCCAGGAAATCCTAGGTTCCTCACCTTCCTCTCTGTATCCAGCCCTCCCACAATAAGCTGCAAGCAAACTTTCTCCAGCTTTGGACTTTGCTCCCAGGTGTCCCGCCCCCGGATCCTCCCTGCCCTCCAACTGCTTTCCACTCTGGGCCACCGTGTACCAAAGCACACCTTCCATTCCATTTCCATACCCTACTTTAAGGAGACTCCAAAACATAGAAAGGCGAAACAAACTTTTTCATTTACTAAAAACCCAATATTTTCCAAAGACAAGCATCGAGAACTTTATTAGCATTAATTTGAAATGTAATAGCATATATATGTTTGTATATATTCATTCACCTAATATTTTTAATGAGCCTCTATTATATGCCTGACTGGTATGGTGTTGTGCACTGATAAAAGTTGTATAAAAACAGGCTTTTTTTCTCTCAAGGAACAGGAAGCCCCTGGGGAGACAAGACAAGTGCCAACCTAAAACCCCCCAGTTCAATGTTAGGGGCAGATTGGCAGAGGGGTGAAGGCAGCCTAGGAAGGATGGCCAGGGAGTTTTCTCCCAGGTTTTTTCCACTTCTCTCTCTGACCCTCTGCCTTTACCTAAGACAAAGGCAGCAACCCCTGAATTTCCCTGGGGTTTCAGCTTCAAGTGTTTCTTCCAGTGACATTTCTTTTTCCATTGGTTCACTCATGCATTCTTTCATTCCACGGATGTTCTTTGAGCCCCGCCTGAGTGGAAGCCCTGTTCTAGGTGCTGGGGAACGGGTGGTAACAAGATTGTGACCTCTTGAGTCTAACATTCTCCTGGTGGGAGAGTCAGGAAGTAAAAATGTAAATGAGCAAACCCAAAACGAATTCAGTAGTGGTAAGTGCTAAGAAAATGTAAAGGGGCAATAGCCATTAGTAATGCTAGACTATTTCTTCAAAAAGGAAGACCTCTCTAGGAGAGGATGTGGGTCTGAGACCAAGGTGACATGGAAGTCATGTGCAGAAGCAGATCGAAAAGACTGGCTGGGACAAGGCCAGAAGATGGGACTGAACCTGGCATGCTGGAGGGGCAGAAGGAAGACAGGTGCAGCTGGAGCCTTGGGTCCCAGGGAGGAGAGGGACGGGAGGGGCTGAGGTCACAGATAGGACGGGTCAGGTCACATTGGGCCCAGGCAGGGACAAGAGGTGGGGATTTGATCCTGAGGGCAACAATTTTGAGGGAGTATGCAAAGCTAGACATTTTCAGTTCATTGTTTTGTAAACAAAAGGAATATAAAGCTTACTCTGTGCTAGGCCCCAGTCTGACTACTTTGTACACGTCCATGCACGGACTCCTTACAACCCTGTGAGGTAGGTATTCTTATGCATCTCTCGGAGAGAAACGGAGGCCTAAACTGATTAAGCACCTTGCCCAAGGTGACTCAGCTGACAGCAGCAGGACTTGAAATGCACACTTGACTAGGATTCCAGGTCTCACAGTAGACTGAAGAACCATTATTAAATCCCGTCTTTAGAAATAGAAGAGGGACGTCTGGATGGCTCAGTCAGTGAAGCCACCGACTCTTGATCTTGGCCCACGTCATGATGTCACAGTAAGTTTGAGCCCGGTGTGGGGCTCTGCACTGACAGCAAGGAGCCTGCTTGGGATTCTCTCTTTCTGTGCCCCTCGCCGGCTCGCACCCTCTCTCTCTCTCAAAATAAATAAACTTTTAAAAATAATAAAATATAAAAAATAAAAATCCTTTAAAAAATAAAAATAGAAGAAAAAAAATCTCTCCCCCTTTTGTCTCCAACAAGAGTTTTTCAAATTCTCAGAAGGCACTTTTTTTGTCCAAGAGTCAGGGAAACTCTTAAAACCATTCACACATTCTTTCAGTAGGTTTATCCCGAGGGGCAAAGAAGTTTTGAGGCCCACTTGCCCCAGGCCTGGCACGTGCTCCTCCTGTAATGTTTTGTTTTGTTTTAAATGCAGTCAATTAAATGCTTCTAGGACTATAAACCCTTCTTTGTCCTACTTTGGACCTTTTAGAAATGTAACTTGTGGCCTGATATCTCTCCCCTTTGAAATTCTGATGCACCCTGCAGCACCTCATCAGTATTCATGTTTCTCCCCTGGAACTGCTGTTCTCCCAGTCTGGGAAATGATTCTAGGAACCTATCTGCCGAGTGCTAGCCTAGGGCTTCCTCAGCTTGGTCAGGCACACAGATCACCTAGGGGACAGGTTGAAGGTCGGGGTGGGGTCTGGGTGGGGCCCGATTGTCTGCCTTTGTTACTGGCTCTTGGGGGATACCAAGGCTGCCTGCAGAGGACCAGAGGACCGCACAGGGGATAGCAAACCCAAAGCTTATCACCAGGCAGGGCGGCTTTTCTGGGTGAGGCAGAAATAAAGCAAAGGAGGAAGGTATGCCGAAGTTCAGAGAGCCTCACTTCAGTGCTTTACAGCTGGGAACCTGAACCAAACATTAAACAGTTTCACCATAAACTCTCTGAACACGCTGCAAAAGTGGATAAGATCACCATGCACAGGGGCTTGACGCAGTCCTAGCTTACACGTGGTTGGGAGACTGTCTCAGAATCTTTAAACCCTCGGGGCAAGAACAGGGCTGGGCAAACAGTGCTTAAATTCCTCCCAGGGCTACAGGAACTGGTGAGATAGCCACACATTCTGTGACTGAGGACTCTAAGGAGCCCCCTTGTGGGTGGAGAGGCTGCTAACCCCTTCTGCAGCACAGTGGTGCAAGGTAGGGGAAATGGGGTGGGGATGGTCAAGCCTACACTCCTCTTCCTCCCCCCACACTGTGAGGCCTAGATTTTTCCCCCAGAGAACTGCCATCCAGCAATCTCTCAAAATCATCATGGCCACTGCTTTGGAAAGACAGCTATTTGGGGACATCACCAAGTGAGATAGCCCAAAGCTGAATGTAAAATAAAGACTGGGGGCTCCTGGCTGGCTCAGTCCGTGGATCAAGCAACTCTTGAGCTCTCCCAGTAGTGAGTTTAAGTCCCAGGTTGGGCATGGAGCCTACTTTAAAAAAAAAAAAAAAGAAAAGAAAAAAGAAAATACTGAATTGAAAATAAAATAAAGACTGGCATTTATAAGATGTGGGGATTAGTTATTCCTTTTTTTGTTAATTTTTGAAAGAGAGAGAGAGAGAGAGAGAGAGAGAGGCAGAGCATGAGTGGGGGAGGGGGGGCAGAGAGAGAGACACACACAGAATCCGAAGCAGGCTCCAGGCTCTAAGCTGTCAGTACAGAGCCCCCATGGGGGGCTCAAACTCACGAACCGCGAGATCATGCCCTGAGCCAAAGTTGGACACTCAGCTGATTGAGCCACCCAGGCGCCCCAGGGATTAGTTATTCCTTAAATAATCAATTGAATTAATTATGGCTTAAAACAAGTGAAAAATGTCGCCAGTCTTACCTGTTAACTGGTCTATGCTTTTACCCACATTTGGCTTGAATTCTGTCTTTGGTAGAATATTAAATATTTTTATTTTATAAGCTACAGAATTTAGCAGCATAAATTAAGGTGTTGGATGCATGTTCCTTTGTTACATTATGCTGCGCATTGGAGTTTTTAAAAATAAAATATGATTATTGCATCCCAACCCCCTCCCCACCTGGTTGGTTGTTAAGGCTGCATCTAAGAAGCCTCCTTGGAGGCTTTCTCTCTCCCTCAGGAGCAGTGTTCCTCACCCCTATCTAAGCCAGCCCTGCAGCTGGCTCATTGACTCCACCAGCCTTTCCTTCCCCACCTCAAACCCTCCTAAGCGTACCTTCCTTCAAGCCTTTGTGCCTGCTCAGAAGCCTCCAGCAACTCCTTCACTGCCAGCCAAACACGGCCCAGTTCCAAAGCTTGCCACCGAGGGTCTCTTTTCTGGCCTTTTCTACTTTTCTAGATGACTTTCCCTCTCTGAGCTTCCATTATTCATTTAAAAACCGTGGCCCATATTACAGACCTGTCAAATATGTTTTAAGGTTTGCATGTGGCAGAAGGAAAGACCCTCTTTCAGGGAGCCTGGCACATGGTGAGCTCTCACAAAGTGTGATTTCTATTTCCGCCTTACATACATTGCCCCCAGATGACTTATTCTTAAACTTACTGAGCACTTTCCTGAATTTGCCTTTCTTTGTTGTGTGATTGCCTAATGAATGTCTGTCTCCCACATTAGACTGAGAATTCTGAGGGGAGTGGGCACAGTTGTCCTTGTGGGCTGTGTTGTGACCCTGGCGTGCAGCGGAGGGCCTAAAGCCCAGAGTGGGCAATTGGAAACCACATTCCAGTAATAGAAGCCCAGTTGACATAACACTGTTTCCTAATGTTTTCCATTTTTCCCACCCTGCCTCAGCTGCTGGTCTGTTTTAACACAACTCACATGGTCTTGTTCAATTGGGTATTTGTGAATATATCTTACCCGCTTAAAATGGCACCACATATTCTGAGTGTGAACTTCTGTGGCTCATAAGGACTAAAGGAGAAGAAGGAGAGAAAGAATGGAAGGAAAATAACGAGCTAATGAGCAGTGATGTTCCTAAGCAGTAAAGCAAGCCAGTCACCACACAGGCTGATGGCAGTGATAATGAGTGGCTTTAAGGATCCCAGAGCCAGGAAAGCTGGCAGTAGTTGTGTCTCCAAGAAACTAAAGAATTAAACTGGGGGCTCCAGAAAAGCAGTCTCGAGTTAGTAGCATCTTTACTCCATCATAAATGCAACCATATGTTACTTTTAGAAGCTGATTTAAGTCTTTTCAGGGGTTGTGGAGACTTGGGATAATTTCTACCTTCAAAACCTAACCACTACCACCCACCCCCATAAAATTAAACTCCACTAAATGATAAGCACTTGGAGACAAAATCAGGGTCTTTACATCTTGGTGTTGTCATAAGTCATAAAGACAGAATAATTTAGAAATCACTGTATCTTCTGGCGATAATGAGCCCAACACTCTCTTTTAGGGAATTCTCTTTGGCTATATATCAAAACTTACTGAATTAACATACATTTGTCAAAAATTGATAATATTTAGTCTCATCAATGAATTTGAAATTTCAAACACGGACTTGTAAAGACTCCATTGTGTGTAAGTATAGTAGATTTTGCCAAGTGCTGATAACATTTTTGGCATAGTTTCAGTTCTTAGTGGAATTATATATTTATTACCTAAATTATATAAGCTATCCATGCTTACTGCAAAAAAAAAAAAAAGTACATACTTAAGCAAAAAGAAGAAAAAAATCAAATAATATTTAACTACCCAAAGATACTGATTATTAATATTTTGGTTTGTAATTACCATATTTTAAAAATCTCTCTGTGTGTATGTGTGTGTGTGTGTGTGTGTGTGTGTGTGTGTGTTCTCTTAATGAATACTTTAAAATTACATTGATGGTTATAAAAGCAAATCCTAGAATGTTAGCAATGAGCGATTGTAGCCTAAGCCCTTCATCTGACAGTTGCAGAAACTGCAAGATTCTTTCCTAAGGGTAGAATATGGCTGGACTATAATTACAGCTGCTTTGAAAATATGAGGCCTTTGGGTCCCAGAATATTACTCATGTTTTTGCTTGTTCAAATCACAGTGGCAAAGGACTACACAAACACTTACTATGTTCTAGAACGAACAAACAAAATACACAACTGGACCGAAAGAGGAGAATTAGATCAATGAAGGTTAAGAACAGCCAGATAATGCCCTTATTAGATTGACAATAAAGTTATTTATTCATACTAAAAGAGTACATTGTAATTCCCACCAGACTATTGACAAGACTTGCGACTTTAGTAACTGCTCTGTGCCTATTTCCTCATCTGTAAAATGGGAAGTATCCCATTTTCCATTCCTATTTTCTATAAACCAAAAGAAACGCAGAATGTGAAAGTATTTTTTAAGTTTATTTATAAATTTTGAGAGAGTGCAAGTGGGGGAGGGGCAGAGAGAGGGGGGAGAGAGAGAATCTTTTTTTTTTTTTATGTTTATTTATTTATTTTGACAGAGAGAGAAGGGGCAGAGAGAGAGACAGTAGAGAGAGAATCCCAAGCAGGCTCCGCACTGCCAGTGCAGAGCCCAGCACAGGGCTGGAACTCACAAACCATGAGATGGTGACCTGAGCCAAGATCAAGAATCTGAGGCTTAACCAACTGAGTCACCCAGGCGCCCCTGAAAGTATTTTTTAATGTAAAGTGTCATGCAAAGTAAGGTATTGTTGAAAGCGAGCTGAGGAGCACTAAATGCACAGACTAATGGTCTAAGAAATCATAAATCTGTGTCTTCCCTGAGGCTGCAAAGCTCTTCCCTTGGTATCCCTGTCAATTTGAATTCATGCTCGGGAGGGGGGGATGTTATATCACTATACTCATATTTCCTTCACACAACTATTACATTGCATTGTCATTCTTAATTTCTGTGTCTGTCTTCCCTACTAGTTAATAGACTCTTTAGCCCTGCTCCCCATCTCCATCATCTCTCCCCAAGACCAGTTTCCTCCACTCCTTCTCTCAGATTTTGCCAACCAGATTATCTCCCCTGAGCCCTTCCCCCTCCTTCTCCTCGCCCCCTTGAGAAGTTTTAGAAGCACCATTAACCCATCTTGGTTTTTATGTTTCCAGCATCTAAGATAATGCCCAGCAGCTAACACTGTAGACAGTCAGTGAAAGTTGGTTGAGGGATGAATGAAAGAGAGGACTCAATTATTGTATCAGTCTTTGAGAATGCTCTCTTCCTGTCAATCAAGGCCTCCTTCTATTTAAATCTTTGAAATCTGATCATGGACAGTTTGGTTTGATTGTTGAAGAAGGGCTATGACTTGTAATAACTTGTGATTTGCTGAAGAAAGAATGAAAATCAGGTATCGGGCCAGGTCAGGGTTAGTCCCTTACCTCCTGGGTTAGCCTTCCCAACCACCCACCTCCTCAACATGACTTTGTTATTAGATTCTGCCATGTGTTCAGTGAAGCTCAAAATCTACCTCTTTTGACTCTGAAGTCCAAGTTCTTTCTTCTATAGCCCTCAAACAGATTTGAATTTTCAAGGCATTTTGTTATCTCATTTGACTGCCACAATAGCCCAGTGAAAGTGGGTACTATTATCATCCCCTTACAGATTAGGAAAGAGGCTCAGAGGGGCTCAATGATGTGCAGAAGTTCACCCAGCTAATAAGTAACACAGGGGACCCTAGAAATCAAGATCACTGCCTCCAAATAAATGTTCATTTCTCTATACTATAATATAATAATGTTAGACCAAGAAACCACCAATACCTTTATTAACTATGTGAAGAGACAACAAACATTAGTAGAAGGATGGGGTGAAGAGGACACTTGGGACAGCTATGTTTATAAAATTTGTTCTGTACAGAAATGTTTTAGAGGGGCATCTGGGTGGCTTAGTCGGTTTAGCATCCAACTTCAGGTCATGATCTTACAGCTCGTGGGTTCGAGCCCTGTATTGGGCTCTGGGCTGACAGTTTGGAGCCTGGAGCCTGCTTCAGATTCTGTGTCTCCCTCTCTCTCTGCCCCTACCCAGTTTGTGTATTCTCTCTCTCTCTCTCTCTCTCAAAAATAAGTAAACATTAGCCGCTCTGGAAAACAGTGTGGAGGTTCCTCAAAAAATTAAAAATAGAATTGCCCTACAACTCAGCAATAGTACTATTAGGAATTTATCCAAAGGATACAGGAGTGCTGATTCACAGGGGAACACGTACCCCAATTTTTATAGCAGTGCTTTCAACAATAGCCAAATTATAGAAAAAGCCCAAATGTCCCTCAGCTGATGAAATGGATAAAGAAGATGTGCTTTATATATACAATGGAATATTACTTGGCAATGAAAAAGAATGAAATCTTGCCATTTGTAACAACGTGGATGAAACTGGAGGGTATTATGCTAAGTGAGATAAGTCAGTCCGAGAAAGACAGATATCATATGTTTTCACTCATGGACTCTGATAAACTTAACAGAAGACCATGGGGGAAAGGAAGGGGAAAAATAGTTTCAAACAGAGAGGGAAGCAAATCATAAGGGACTCTTAAATATAGAGAACATACTGAGGGTTGATGGGGAGGTGGAGGAGAGGTGAAAATGGGTGATAGGCATTGAGGAGGCCACTTGTTGGGATGAGCACTGGGTATTGTGTGTAACTGATGAATCATGGGAATCTACTCCTGAAACAAAGAGCACACTGTACACACTGTATGTTAGCCAACTTGACAATAAATTATACTTAAAAATTAATACTGGAAAAAATAAAAATAAAAGGCAAAGCAACACCAAAAATAAATAAATAAATACATAAATAAATACATACATACATACATACATACATACCTACATACATAAATACATAAATAAATAAACATTAAAAAATTTTTTAAAGAAATGTTTTAGAGATATAATAAATATTACTTGCTAGTAGTATTTATAAGCCTTTGGAGGGCATGCTATTATTGTATCTTATATTTTAATAGAGTTTAATACAATGTTTTCCATAGTAGGGCTCAGTAAATGTCCATTTGTTATGCCTGGAGACCACAGGATAAACGTGTTGGGTAACTCTCCTGCATGGCAGGTAGTTGAGAGTATGCCTCATGAGGAGAGGACCATATGATCTGGTGAGTGGGGCAGGGGGGCTAAAGGATCAATTCTCTGAAGCACAGAGGACTACATCCTGGGGACCCCATTGCTGGGAGATACCACAGGGTGGTGGAATCCAAACTGAGGCACTCCCGGAAGTCCAGGAAGTCAGTGTGAGCAAAGAAAAAGTCCTCGGGCCTCCAAGGCTAGGGCCTGGCTCTGCCTCCAGCTTAGTTCTCTTTGGATTTCAGTTTCCTCATCTGAAAAATGCCTTCTAAGACGTCTTACAGCTCCACTTAATAGAAAAATATTAACTTAAAAATAATAATAGATGGTATGCAATCTACAACCAAAGTCATTTCGTAATTTAGCATCTTGGTAAAGTTTACAGGCTCTGGAGACAGACTGGGTGTAATACACAGCTCAGCTACTTACCATGTGTAAGATCTTGGACAAATTACAATAGCCCCTGGAGGACTCAGATTCCTCTTCTGTAAGAAGGATAATAATTCCAACTTCATTAGGTTGTTAGGACAATTAAATAATTTTTAATGTGTTCAGATCAGTGATGACACATAACACATGTTGAAGTGTTAGCTTAGTGTCACTAGCATCAGACCTACTGAAGTTTCATTATCTGTTAAGGATTAGAAAAATACAAAAGTAAGAACCTTGGGTAAGTCAACTTTTTAATTAGTTTAAAGTCACAGATGCTGACATATGTGTCTGAAGTGTTGATTGAGGGCAGGAGAAAGACGGGAAGTGATAGGAGAAAAGACCAAATGCTTGACCATTGCCATAGATGGTAACCAGAGTAAGGAAATATTTATCAGAAACACAAGAATAAATATGAACAAATAGCTCCTTAAATAGTGTAATTTCAAAATACTGGCAAGAAGAGGAAAAAGAAAATGACTTTTATTTGGAACAGAATTCACTTTCCAAAAATAGACCCACACTTATATGGTCAATTAATTTTCAACAAAGGTGCCAAATTAGATAATTCAATGGAGAAACGAGTCTTTTCAATAATACGTACTGGAACTACTAGATATGGAAAAAAATTATGGAAAAAAATTAACCTTGACCCTCACTTCACACCATATAAATATTAACTCAAAATGGATCATAGACCTAAATGTAAAAGCTAAAACTAATTATACTCTTAGAAGAAAATGGTTGTGACATTAGATTAGGCAAAGACTACTTAAGCAGAACACAAAGGCACAATCTATAAATGAAAAAAAATGATAAATGGACTTCATCAAGATTAAAAATTATTGCTTTTAAAGATAGACCACAGGACTGGATATATTTCTGCAAAACATGTATCTGACCCAGTTTATGAAAGACACCATTCAATAATAAGATAAACAGCACATTTTCAAAGCTTGGCCAAAGATTTTAACAAATAGTTCACAAGAGAAGATACATGAATACAAATGAATAAATGAAAAGAAGTTCAACAGGTAGTCATCACAGAAGAGCAATTTAAAACCATAATGACATATATATTTTATTTATTTTTGAGACCAAGAGAAAGCACGAGCTGGGGAGGGGCAGAGAGTGGGAGACAGGAACTGAAGCAGGCTCCACATTGACAGCAGAGAGCCCAATGTGGGGCTTGAACTCATGAGCAATGAGGTCATGACCTGAACTGAAGTCAGAAGCCTAGCTGACTGAACCACCCAGGCACCCCCATAATGAGATATTTTGAAGTGATGTTATTAGATACATAAAAGTTTAGAACTGTTATAAGGATGTATAGGGGCATCATTCTTCAAATTTGGTTTGTTGCATACAATATTGTGAATATATTCTTCAAACAATATTTATTAGATTTTCTTGAATACCTTTCCTTGAAAGATACACAGATATATTTCAAATATATATGTTATATATAACCTTGCTTGTGTTTTTAAAATTAGTTTTGTTTTTGTTTTTGTTTTGTTTTGTTTTGTTTTGTTTTGTTTTTAAGTAGGCTTCATGCCCAGTGCAGAGCCCAACATGGGGCTTGAACTCATGACCCTGAGATCAAGACCTGAGCTGAGATCAAGAGTTGGATGCTTAACCAACTAAGCCACCCAGGCACCCCTAAAATTAGTTTTAGCTACTAAGTTTTTAGTGAAAAAAAAATTCAGTGAGATACAAACCCACAAGAATAGCTAAAACTTAAAAGACTGACAATAACAAGTGTTGGCAAGAATGTGGATTTCCAAAAGGAAAGGAAAACATATGTCCACAAAAACAAAAACAAAACAAAACAAAACAACAACAACAAAAACCATGTACATGAGTGTTCATAAAGCTTTATTCATTATGGCCAAAAACTAGGAGGGACCCAGGTGTCCATAAATAGGACAATGGATAAAGAAACTGGAATAGCCATAAAACAAAACATTATGCAGCAATAAGAAAAGAATGAACCATGACCATGTGACCACTTGGATGCATCTCCAAAATATGCTGAATGAAAGAAACACAACACAAAACCCACACCATATGACTCTAATTTCATTAAGTTTTAGAACAGGCAAATACAACCTATGGTAGAAATACTTGAAATATTGGTTGCTTCTACAGGGATTGGAAAGAGAAAAAAACCTCTGAGAGGCTGAGGTCATAAAGTGTATAGAGCAGCTCAGTGCCCCCCTCTTTCTGCACCTTACACTTAAATGGCTTAGTTGCCTTTCACCTACTTTCTTCAAGTAGCTCTTGTCCTTGTCTCAGCAAATTTCACCTCCTATACTGGCATTTTGGTCTTAGGAAGTTGACAGTTTGATGAATAAGGTAAAGAATTCATCAGAGAGACCACACAATGTGGAATAATATATCATGTTAACCTTCCAGATGGGTCCCAGGGGTCAGAAATCCAACTGGTCATTGTTTTAGAAAGAGTACTAGTAAAAATAGTTACAGAGAGGGAGAGAGGCAAACCATAAGAGACTCTTAAATACAAAGAACAAACTGAGGGTTAATTGCGGGGGTGGGGGGTGCAGGGGAGAGGGGAAATGGGTGATGGGCATTGAGGAGGGCACTTGTTGGGATGAGCACTGGGTGTTGTATGTAAGTGATGAATCACGGGAATCTACCCCCAAAACCAAGAGCACACTGTATACACTGTATGTTAGCCAACTTGACAATAAATTATATTTAAAAAAAAGAGTACTAATAAACTATTACTATAATAACATCTATAATAACATTGACAAACCTCAAAGGAGATCCTGAAAGCTACGATAAAAATATATGACATAAAATACCATTTAAGTAAATTTTAAAAGCATACATACAATGCCTTATTTTTAGAGTCATATATATGAATAAAAATATAAACATATAGACAGGAAGTATATGCACTAACTTCAGTATGATGGCTGCTTCTGGGAGAAGGGAAGAACAGGGCTGGGAATAGTATGAAGGGGACATCAGTTACAACTAAATCTATTTACTATCTATCCATATTAAATAGGTACCTACAACAAATAAGGAATGTTGTTGAAATACGTGAAATACGTTAAGTTTGGGTTGGGGTAGGTATTTTGGATATTTTGTAACAGTAGTCTCTGTACTTTTCTGTGTGTTTGAAACTTTTCATAGTCAAGCACAATAGGCAGAGTGGGAAAGACACCAGCTTTGTAGGGCTGGTCTACCAGCTCTGCTTCTGGTCGCATCTCTCCCAGCTCTGCCTGCCTTGACGTATGTGGCAGAAAAAAAGAAAACCGTATCTCACCAACAGCCTTCTTAGTAGCATCTTCGTAAAGGAAAGTCTTTCTCTCCTAGCAAGTGTTCTCAAGAAGATCTATTGATGGGGCACCTGGGTGGCTCAGTCAGTTGAGTGTCCGACTTTGGCTCAGGTCATGATCTCACAGGTCATGAGTTCAAGCCCTGCGTTGGGCTCTGTGCTGACAGCTCAGAGCCTGGAACCTGCTTCAGATTCTGTGTCTCCCTCTCTCTGCCCCTAACCCACTTGCATTCTGTCTCTGTCTCTCTCAAAAATAAATAAACATTAAAAAAAATTTTTTTTAAAAGATCTATTGATAACTACATCTTCCCTTTTCTGAGTATCAACTTCTATCAATCTGTAATTCCCAGAAAATGGAGCTCCAGTCCAATACAGTTCAAGTCAAACCAGTCATGTCTGAACCACATTATTCTTTGGAACTGGAGCATAACCTTAAAGGTCCCTTCCAACGTGGAGTTCCTAAGACTGGTTGTTTTTTCAGAAGATTTTTCAAGTTATGAGATACTTTTCTCCTCAACCACCAATAAAACAATACCATCACTTATACCTATAGCTTCGGATTTTTGTTTTTGATTTTTAATAACGCAGTTAGCAACTTAACCACTGGGTGCTACTCTTGTTGCAAACAAAACAACTATTAATAAGAAACCATTTCTCTGGAAGCAGCATCTAGAATTTTTAAGGTCTCCCTTAACTATCAGTGAGTGACAAGGTTGCTCTATCTGGGACACTAGATGGTTGGAGAAAGCATGATGTGCTATTACCAAAAAAGGTCAGATCCCAGATCAGCATTAGCTTCCAACCAAATTCACTACCATTGTCAGCATTCATTGATGATGGTTCAAGTTAGGTGAGTGTTCACATTAAATGTGTGACTTAAATAGTCACCTAAACCTCTGTTTATATTTTCTTTGGGAGACATACCACATTTCAGCATATCATGTCATGTACTTAGTGATTTTGCTTGTTTAACTCCCTGTTCCAGAACACAGCTCCAGGAGAGCAGGAATCTCAGTCTGTGCTATTCACTGATGCACAGCAAAGACCCAGCCAGGTGCCTGTGACACAGCCTAGTGTTCGATGACTGGTTGTTGAATTAATGAATGAATTTCTGCACCTTGTAATCCCTACCTGCCAAATTATGATCTTAATGACAAAACAAATAATAGCTACTCTTTATTGAAAGTTTACTACAGGCCAGGCCCTGGGCTTAGTACTTCATATTTCTTTTAATGTTTCAGGGGCCTCCTATGACTGATGTGTTAGTCCTGCTTTGCAAATCAGAGGAAACCAAGGCTTAGGATAAGTGAACTGCCTGAGTTCACACGACTGGCAAGATGCAGAGCAGGGGTTGAATTCCAGTCTGCAGAACTGCAAAGCTGCCTCTCAAACACCAGCTTGAATACCAGATATGTAGGAAGGCTGTGTGTACAGCACCAGGTGAGAACAGATTTTTCTGGGGTGCCTGAGTGGCTCAGTTGGTTCAGTATCTGTGTCTTGATTTCAGTTCAGGCCACGATCCTAGGGTCGTAGGATTGAGCCCCAGGTTGAACTCTGTGCTGAGCATGTTGAGCATGGAGCCTGCTTAAGATTCTCTGTCTCTGTCCCTCTGCCCCTCTCCCACTCTCTCTCTCTCTGTCTCTCTCTCTCTCTCTCTCTCAATCTCTCTTTAAAAAAAAAAAAAAAGATTTTTCTGCACTCCAAATAGGATTGGTAACCTCCCAGTGTCCAGTAATCCCACTGACCTTTACCAGCTCTCCTCCTTCGTCGCATGTCGCACTCCCCTCTTGAGTCCACCCTTGTCCCCACTTCCACCGTCTGGCACAGAGCCTTGTCACAGTGTCATGCTTGTTCACAGTGATGTTGATTCGTGGGACACACTCACTTCCTGAAGTCCAGATGAAATCACTGCATTCTTAGAAGTGTGGTTTAGGGGAAAAGGCCTGCGCTTTGGAATCACACAGTCCTGGGTTCAAATGCAATTTCTGTGTTTTTACCTGTGGGACATTTGAGCGTTATTTGATCCTTCTGGGCTTGGTTTTTTCACTGATTAAGTGGAACTCCTGATACCTACCCTGCAAATCTGGGGGGTGGGGGAGAGTTAAGAAAGATTCTTGCACTAAACGCGCCCCTCCTCTTTCACAAGGAGACATAAGGCACAACCAGCATTCTTTTTCCCTGTTAGAAAAAAAGGTAGAAGTATAAAGAAATAAGATTCCCACAGCAATTTATCTCGTCTTGTTGGTGTCCTGCTTTGTGGAGGATGGGCTCAGGGCAAGGAAAAGGGACTTGGGGTAGTTTCTCTTCAAGCTCCCTCTGCCCTCAGGTGTGAACTTCTGTTGGGAGTTGTGCAGAGGGAGTAAGTGATGAGGGGAGGACGAGGGAAGGAAGGTTTGGGGAGATTCACCCAGATTTGCAGTTGCTACAAAACAACACGAATGGGTTATCTTTTTATTATTATTATTATTATTATTATTATTATTATTGATTTGTAGGGCTATTTATATATTCTGGAATAATTATTCTTTTATCTGTTATAAGCATGCAAATACATCTTTATGGTTTATGGCTTGTCTTTTCATTTATTTCTTGGTATTTTTTGTTGTTTTAGTTGTGCACTTATTTATTGCTGTAAGAGTTCAAAAAGGCAGGGGGCACCTGGGTGGCTCAGTCGGTTAAGCGTCCGACCTCGGCATAGGCTTAGGTCATGATCTCACGGTTTGTGAGTTTGAGCCCTGCATCGGGCTCTCGGCTGACAGCTCAGAGCCTGGAGCTTGGGATTCTGTGTCTCTGTCTCTCTCTGCCCCTTCCCTGCTTGTGCTCTGTCTCTGTCTCTCAAAAATAAATAAACATTTAAAAGAAAAAGAGTTCAAAAAGGCAAATAAAGCCCAATGTTAGCTTTAAGGAAAAAAAAAAAAAAAAACTAGGTACATGGACATTTAACTGGTAAACGAGTATGTGTTAGCCTGTTACAGTTCTTCTTTTTTATATTTTATGTTATTTCATGAAGTGAAAATAAAAAATAAACACCACAAAAAACTTTGGCCCTGGTTCCCCTCATCTCAAGGACTAAAAGAGCTAGCTACACAAACCCCTTTCTTTCCCTGATCTTAAACTTACTTTACTGAAGGCTATCGAACATAGGATAAGAAAACTGTATCTGAAGATGACTTAGAACTCTGGGGACATTCTTGGCGGAGACACCCAATCACAGGAACAGCCCCAGGCCAAGTTGTGAAAGAGGCTACGTGTCTCTGGGCGCCTCCATTCCTGAACCCCCACCCTGTCCTTTCAACATCTCCTCCCCCCAGGCACCTGGCAGCCTCCTTGGATTCCCAAAGTCACCTCTCCCAGCACGAGACACACATACTTAGTCACAGAAAAGGAAGACTTACTAAAAGTGAACTCAACCCCAGAAGTGTTTACATTTTGAAAATCTTTACAGAGTGGTTAGGAAAAGACACAGGGAATGGCCAAAATTCCTTAGTGGGGGTCTCTCACAAGGCATCACAGAATGACCCAGGAGGCCTCTCAGAACGTCCCCACACATCCACAGCAACAGTGCTCATAGAGCATAGAGACCCAGTTTTGTTCAACATCAGAGCCCAATGGCAAGCTGGCCTGTGGTGCTCTGTAGACAGGAAACAAATCCGTGTGGAATGAATTAAACGACATCCTGTCTCTGTTGTTCTGTGCCAGGCATGGTGGGAAACATGGGGCACACATATGTCTGTGAAGAGAACTCAAAGCTTCCTCTCCTCAGGGAACTTCCATTTTGTGCCTGTGGTAGTGAGGGAAAGGGGATGAGCATGTTGAGAAGGTCTATACATAAAATAAGTAAACCTCTATTATCGGTGATAATACATACTTTGGAGATGGGGCGCCTGGGTAGCTCAGTCTGTTAAGGGTCTGACTCTTGATTTGGGCTTAGGGCATGATCTTGCAGTTGGTGAGATGGATCCCCACATGGGCTGGCGAGGAGCCTGTTTGGGGTTCTCTCTCTCCCCCTCTGCCCCTCCCCCGCTCACATGTGTGTGCTCTCTCTTTCTCTATTTCCTTCAAAGATACATACATACATACATACATACATACATACATACATACATACTTTGGAGATAAACAAAGCAGGAAAGGGGACCAAAGGGCAGGGGGAGGAACCATTTGATGTAGGAAGGTCGGGGTGCCATTTTGAGCAAAGAAAGTGAGGCCTTGTAGGGAAAGCAGAACAGTAAGTGGATGAAACCCCCTCAGCCCTCCAACATTCCCAGTCTTTGAAGACTGAACCCCTCAAGGTCTAAGAAGACATTATGCAATGTCTTGCTTCAGTGGTTTGCATACACTGTTCCCTTTCCCTGATCCCTACCCACCTGTCTTTTCTGCCTAGCCAATTCCTTCTTGTCCTTCAAGACCCATATCAGATGCCACCTCCCCTATGAAACTTTCCCCAAAGCCTCCAGGCGCTTGTCATTGCTACTTCCTTTGCACTCCCATAATACCGTGCTCACTGCTTACTAGAAGCTCTTATTTAGTACTTTTCCTGGGGCGTCACACGTGTTTCGCAGAATTCTCACAACAAGGGGTAAGCTATTACTGTCATCATCGCTCTTAGACGTGTAAGAAAACAGGTTCTAACAGGTTGAGTAACTTGTCCCCGGTCATCAGCTAGGTTTGGAAGACAGGACGTGAAAGTCAACAACCCATGCTCCAAAGCAAGGCTCTCCCCGCAATTCCAGGAACCTCACCTTGCACCGGGTAAACTATATTTGTGTCAGAATTTTCTGCTATTTCTTGATTAACTTGAGGACAGACACCATTTCTGTTTGAATGGGGGAGGGGTTGTCTGGGGAGTAGTAGATAAATATTTGGTCAGTGAATAAAGGGATGAATTAGTCACCAGTTCAGGCATGCATGTGGAATTTATTTTTGAGCTGGGGCCTTCCTGTGCTGCCTAAATCATACCTTCGAGGTGACTCCTTACTCCACCTGACCCCACCAGAACCAAGTAGTGCTGGGGAAGGGATCCTTTCCACAGTTAGATATTGCTTCCTTTACTGTCTCCTTTGGGCGTTCTTAAGGAAAATGGTTTGCGACAGCTAGGGGAGCGCAGGCCAGCAGTGGAGCCAGCAGAGTGTATGGAGGGTGTGGCCGCAGCACTTGGACCCAAAGGCCCCTGAGCAGCCTGGACCCAGATACTAAGCCATTCTCCCCTCTGCATCCCAATTGTCTCTGAGTTTCTCTCCCAAACACATAGGCAAACCTCGGACACCAGGTTGCGAGGCAGGACATAAGGAGACTCTGGGTTCCCCCAGTCTTTCTGAAAAGATGGAAAGTATAGTTTTCTGTTGGCTGGTCCCTAAGATAATTAATGAGATCTATGTCCATACTCCAATAGGGGAGAAAAGGAAAAGAAGAAGGTCTAAGGGTGACCAAGAACAAGGGACAAGGTGGTCTTAGAGAAGGCAGTTTGCACATGGAGAATTTGTCCCTGTTCCTGATAGACAGCTCTGAAATGTTTACTGAGTCAATTAGCTGGGTCTAGGGAAGGGAGGTGCTTTTGCTTCTGGTAGTTGGAGATGGTGTTTTTCTTCCAAATCAGGGTAAGGAAATATTTACGTCATGTATTTTCTGAAGGGCTTTCTACAGTCAGCATATTAATATTAAACTTAAAGTTGCTAATTGTTCCTACTCCACCTCCCTCATTCACCCATTCAACAGCATTAAGCATCCAGGATATGCCTAGTTTGGGTGATGAGCCTCAGATACCAAGAATCCATGGCCTGTCTTCAGGGAGGCTCCGGTCCCGAAGGGGACAGACAGTAAGTGTGGAAGCAGACAGGTGCCGTGACTGTCAGGCCACCACTGCAGCTCAAAACAGGGGAGGAAGGCTCCAAAGATGACTCATGTGTGAGCAAAGACTTGGAAATATTTTAGTTGTTTTTCTTTGCTGGGGGGATTGGAGGGGAGAAGAATCATAGCCTGTTTTAAACAGAATTATTTTATTGTTTAAGCTTGAAAGCAATTCATTATGTTTTTAAGGGGGATGCAAGGACGGAGACAGAAGCCCTGAAGTATTCCATTTCCATAGAGCCCTAACACCCCCTTCTGGGGTGGATAAGGTTTCAGGTTTGTGGGGATGTGGGCAGAAGTGGGGACACCCCACACCATACCCCATGACCCACACCCCAGTAGAGGTAGAGGTAATGCATAACCCTTGGGTGCCTCTCTGTAAAACAGAAGTGTCGCATTAGATATTGTCTCCAAGGCTGAATCGAGTGCCCTCGTTTTGCAACTCAGCCATATCAACCATTTTCATCACAGCGTGCTTTTTATGGTATGTTATCTTGAAAGTTGAGGGTTTGCGATCAGAGAGCAGGGAATCAGTAAGGGTAGGGTGGGGAAGAGTCTGAGGGAAGTTGAGAGTGAGGGAGCACTGTGGGGTGAGGTGGGGTGAGGTGGGGTGGGGCAGGAAAATCATTTGAAGGGGAGACTCCTCCTGATTCTTATCTTTCCCTCTTTGGAAGGCATTTTCTTTTCCCGACTAGTGACCAGTGTTTCTTCACTGGAGATAATGATAGATAACCAGCATCACCAAGGTATTCGTTTAATGCTTTGGCCCCTCTAGGAGACACAGTCTTCATTTATTATACTTTAGTGTGGGCCCGGCACTATGTGCCTTCGAACAATGCTTGGAGAGCGTTTTGAAGCAGATGCCTTCAAACTATCCCGTGAAAGAATAAGTACAGTAAAAACAAGAAGTCTTTGTTTAGGATTTTGCAGTTCACAAAGAAGTGTATTACTTCATTCACCCTGGGCACAGCCCTCTGAGTTGGGCAGTGCCACTCTCTACATCTTACTGGTCAGGAAAGTGAGGCCACATAGTTAGAAAACGTACCCAAGGTTGTACATCTGGTTATGACCAGATATAAACCACAGGGCACAAATATTAAGGAAGAAGATGAAGGGAGAGTGAAGAGTCCACTCCTTTTGGTGCAGATGGGCCAGCAAAGCAAATGATACCTACTTACTCCAACCTGAAAAATGAGAAGGGGTCACCCCACATGTATGGTGCAGTGAGTACACATCATTTCCTGCTCCACAGCTGCCTTCTTCTCAAGATCTGAAGACTCTGAGGATCATAGGTTTTCTGATCATGACCGTTCCCCTTTATTCTGCTTAGAACCAGCTCTGTAAGAAACAAACCTCCTCTGGGGTGTTTAGAACTAGCAGTGTTTGCCAGGGTAACAGTTATTTTTATTCATTCATTCATTCATTCATTCATTCATTTATTTAAAGTTTATTTATTTTGAGAGACAGAGAAAGCACAAGTGGGGGAGGGTCAGAGAGAGAGAGAAGAGAGTGAGAAACCCAAGCAGACTCCACACAGACAGTGTGGAGCCGGATTTTGGGCTCAAACCCACAAACCACGAGATCATGACCCGAGCCGAAGTTGGACAGCATCTCCTGCCCAGCTTCCATGAAGAGAGGGGGTGTGACTCAGCAGACACCTGTGTTGGGGCTGGGGGAAAGGTGGGAGGAAGGTGAGGAGAGCACCACAGTGTGGCTCAGGGTTTGTTTGAGGTCCCACCCGGCCCCACCCCCACCCCCATCCCCGCAGGAGCAGTGAACCGAGGCTTCGTCTGTGGCCTTGTGCCCTTTTGCCCTTTCATAGCCCCAGAGGGGCTTCCACCCAGACCTGAGGCTTGGACAGAATCCTGACTATGAAAATATAACAATTAAAAATAGGAAAACAAATATAAATAACTACTGGCTTTCTTTTTTAAACAACATGAGTATATTATATAGGGCCTGTATTATAATTTCTTCCTCAAAGAATTTTTGGAGTTCACATCCCACCAATTGTACTGCAAGGTGAGTTCGGTGTAGGGCCTAATGTAGGGCTTGCTGCTCAGAAAGTTTTTATTGACCAAAGAACCCTCCCAATCCCCAACCGCACACCTAAGGCTGAGAAGTTCAGGGAGGTGAAGCAGGGAAGGCTAGGATCTTCTCCAGTACGTGTAAGTGAGGATTTTAGAGTTTAATGAAGGCTGCTACAGTTTGGGGTAGACCAGGACTCCTTCTCCCCTGCTCCCTGTCCTCCCTCTTCTCTCTCTGTCTCTCTCCCCCTCCCTCCCTCCCTCCCTTTCCCTTATCTCTCTCTTTCTTTTTTATTTTAATTGGGAAAATACGAGCACACATGGTAAACTGAGAGGGACCAGCAAAAGGGGAGAGGTACCATTTATAATTGTCATATTTCATCAAACCCAATATGCCGTCATTTGAAGATGAATAAGAAGGAACAGATGTTGACAAACTATGACATCCCATCCTGATTTCAGAGATGTTAAAATGGGGAAAATGTGCAATATATTCAATATTTAAAAAGCACTGCTATTACATCCATCTGAAAGTTAAGCAAGTTGTTGTAGACAACGTTATTAGACAGCTAGTATTTATTTAACCCTTATCTGATGTTACTGTGTGCCAAACACTGTTCTTAGCATTGTATAAATAATAATTAATGTTAATTATTGAAATCCTTGAAAACAACCTGTGACATAAGTACTATTATCACCCCCACTTTACAGATCAGGAGACTGAGGTGTTGACACATTAAGAAATTTTCCCCAAGTCAATAAGTAGCAGATCTGAGCTTCAAACTCCGGTTGTTACCCAGTCTGTTCTTCTCACACTACTGCACGTGATGACCTACAGTAAATGTTGCGTGGATAAGTGAACGGATGAGTGAATGAATGAAAAGAAGAATCAGCACCGGATTTCAAGCACAGGGCTTAGCATGAATGTCTCCCTTCTGTCCCTCCTCCTCTTAGGAAAAGGGCCAGTACGTCTTCCTTAAGTTCAAGGTCTCAGTACATTGGTTAAATTCTAAAGGAGGTGAGGAAACAAGAGCAGGGAGTGGGGTATGGCGTATGGGAGGGAAAGAACAGTTGCAAAATAATCAGCATGGCTATTTTGTACTTGTAACTCTGCTATTCATCCTACTGGAGTTTAATGATTTATCAATAAGATCATCCGGACTGGGAAAAAGGACGGTGTTCTGGGAGAGAGTGCCACCTATTGAAGGAATGACCATCACCACAGCTGGAGAATTTCATCCGGGACACCCAAGACAATGGGACAGAACAGCTTCAGAAATGGACCTACGACAGGAAAGCCAATTTCCCAACAAATGACCTTGAACCTAAAGCTGAGTTCTTATCCAGGCCATTACCAGATGGTAATACTCAGAAAGCCTTCTTGTAAGAGGTTAAAGAATCTGGAAAAGATCTGTTTGGCCCAAACAATGAGGACTCTGCTGAATTCCATGCCCTGACTTGTGCAGTGTTGAGTCCAGGTTATTTCTTTTTTCTTTTTTTTTTTTTTTTTAATGTTTTTGTTTTGTTTTGTTTTAATTTACATCCGAGTTAGTTAACATATAGTGCAACAATTTCAGGAATAGATTCCTTAATGGCCCTTACCCATTTAGCCCATCCCCCCTCCCACAACCCCTCCAGCAACCCTCTGTTTGTTCTCTATATTAAGAGTCTTTTAATGTTTTGTCCCCCTCCCTGTTTTTGTATTATTTTTGCTTTCCTTCCCTTATGTTCGTCTGTTTTGTATCTTAAATTCCTCATATGGGGACGCCTGGGTGGTTCAGTCAGTTGGGTGTCTGACTTCGGCTCAGGTCGTGATCTCACGGTTTGTGAGTTCAAGCCCCACGTCAGGCTCTGTGCTGACAGCTTGGGGCCTGGAGCCTGCTTCGGATTCTGTGTCTCCCCTCTCTCTGCCCCTCCCCGGCTCATGCTCTGTCTCTCTCTATCTCTCAATAATGAATAAATGTTAAAAAAAAATTTTTTTTAATTCCTCATATGAGTGAAGTCATATGATATTTGTCTTCCTCCAGCCGACTAATTTCGCTTAGCATAATGCCCTTTAGTTCCATCCAGAGTCCAGGTTATTTCTGAGCTACGTACTGCTACAGTGAACACAGAGGTAAACCTAAACTCTTAGGAAGGAAGAAAACTACCAATTATTGAGTTGCTATTATGTGCTTTATAAAAGTTTTAATTTCACCTTTATTCATACAGTAAATACCTACCAAACAGTTACTATGTGCCAAGCACTGCCCCAGAAAATGGGAAAACAGTACTGAACAAAGGCAGTAGTCTGGATTCCTACTCCTCAGCAGCTTATGGGGGGGCCGAAGGAGCAATCGACAGAATATAAACAAGTACTATTGTATTTTGGACAGTGGTAAATGTTGTCAAGAAAATGAAACCAGAAAATGGGGTAAGAGCAGTCACATTATTTACAACTACCACTGATCTTGTGAGACAGTGTTACTACTCCCATTCCACAGGCTCTGAGAGGTAAAGTGTTTAGTTCAAGTTCCTTTGAACTCATTGTGAGTGAGCAAGTTAGCAATGGAGCTAGCTAGGATTTAATTCTCTGCCTTTCTGAATCTAAAACTGTGTCACACCAGTCCGCAAGGCTGTCCAGGAAGAGTAAGATGGACAAGCAGTATAAGATGTACCAGTTGGCCTGCTATGTCAATTATCATTTCTATTTTGTTGTAAGAATTGTTTAAATATGCAAGCCTCTCAGGGGCACCTGGGTGGCTCAGTGGGTTGAGCGTCCAACTTCCACTCAGGTCATGGTCCCACGGTTCGTGGGTTTGAGCCCCGTGTCGGGCTCTGTGCTGACAGCTCAGGGCCTGGAGCCTGCTTCGGATTCTGTGTCTCCCTTGCTCTCTGCTCCTCCCCCACCCATGTTCTATCTGTCTCCTTCTCTCATCAATAAATAAATGTTAAACAAAACAAAACAAAACAATATCCAAGTGTCTCTGGTAAGGCACATAGGTAAAAATACTATGTGGCTATTTACACAGATTCTCCGAATCCGATAGTCCTTGCTCATTAAGAGTGCCCTTAAGAGGGGAAAAACAAGCAAAGACCCTTCCATCCTTACCATTTGCAACAGACAATTAGCCAGTGAGGCTTGTACTGATCGTGTACTTTCAAGAAATGTGTATGACTTTTTTATGACACAAATCTCATCATATTAGAGGATATGTGGACTTCCTTGTGCTTTCACAGTCAACTGTCACTTCCAAGAAGCTGGGAAGAGGAGCGCTGGAGAGAGTTCCATGGTGTGGCTCCTGCCGAGCCATCTGCAGGACAGAGAATATTGGGTTACCTCCCCAGAGGAAGAGGCTGCCCTTTGTGTTTGAGGTCGGAAGGATGTTGTCTCCTCTGCATGTCCAAGGCAGGGTCTTCACAGCGTCAGAACCCCTGTCAGGCAGCCTGTTGCTTCCTCACTCCCCTCGGAAGCCGGAAAGGACATGTGTTTCCTCACCTCCGACCACTTCTCTTGGTCCAAGGGCAGGCGCAGGTCGCCAGGCTAAAACCACTGCAATTCACATCAAGTCTTCAAGAATATATGGTAGTTTCTAACCGCTAAAGATGACTCTGCATCCTACAGTTGGGCTGAATCGGAAAGGAATTGCTCAGTTTGACAGGCCCTGCTGCCAGCTGGCTTAAAAAGCTGACTCTCAGGCTCGCAGATGACAAGTAGGAAATGCCTTGTTAACACACAGGCCCTGGCTACACCGCTGTCATTGTGGACAACTGAGTGACCGGCGCAGACCCGGCCACTGCCTCTGTCCTCCCAGCCTCCTTTTTGTTAACCCCTGTGGGCTGCTTTCCTTCCAAAAAGTAAGACACTATTTAATATGTTTTTATTGAATCTGAAAATGGCTACAAGCATTTTGAAGAACAAACTCATTAGAAAACAGAAAATAGCCAGAACAGACTTTTAACGTACTTTTTAAAACTTATGGCACGGGCTGATAATGCCAACACTTCACTCTGTTAGCCTTCCCTAGATCATTCAGGATTACCTGTTTTGTGTCCTGTGTGGTCCTTGAAGAAATAGGTCCATAAAACATTGCTAAGGGAAACCCGAGTTAAAGCCTGATGGAGCAGGGGGTTCCCTTGGTAAGATCTTCCCTGTGAAAACTTGGTGGATTGTGCTTTTGCACAATTTCCACCCTCTTTGACTCTGTGCATCCTCAACCCCAGGACTGAGAGTCCCCTCCTGTTTTTAAATAATCTCGTTATCATTGGGTTTTCCATTAGATGAAGTGAACAGTCTAGGATGCCCATGAACATAACCCTTAAGAAATGGCACGTTCCTCCTTCATGTATGGTCCTCCGACTGTCCTGACACTCAGAATGTTTCCAAATGACTCTAGCTTTTATTTTTTCTAGAATTTTGTTATCTTGGATTTAAAAAACATTTTTTTTAACGTTTATTCATTTTTGAGAGACAGAGCACAAACAGGGGAGGAGCAGAGAGAAAGGGAATCCGAAGCAGGCTCCAGGCTCTGAGCTGTCAGCACAGAGCCTGACATGGGGCTTGAACTCACAGACCATGAGATCATGACCTGAGCCAAAGTCAGATGCTTAACTGACCGAGCCATCCAGATGCCCCTAGTTATCATGGATCTTTTAATGTAGATCTCTTAGTACCTTGGCACCTTGTTACCTCAATGTCTTGATCTATAGAAATGTATTGATTATGACCATGACAGTATGTTTCCCCTGAGACATTTCATTTATTCAGCCAGTGTTTTGTGGAGAACGGGCAGTACTAAGCTAATAGTGGTTCAAAAGTCTGTGGTAAATAGGCCAGGTGAACAAAACTGGGAAAAAGAACAGTTTGAGGAAGTCTTGGAGGCATGCCAAATTTGGAGTAATGCAAGCACTCTTTTGCATTTTGAACAGAGAGAGCGATTTAAGGAAGGTCTTGGAGGCCTGTCAAATTTGGAGAAACTCAAGCACTGTAATTCAGTGAGGTAGGAATGGAAGGTACACCTGAGGAATGGTAAGAAGTGAGGTGAGGGGACCTGAGACATAGGTTAATTTGCCTTAGTACATCAGTAAGACAACAGAATGCCCCATCCCTTTGATTGCTAATTAAAAGTCCTATTGGAGAGCCTCATTTACTTGGAGTTTTAGACACACACACACACACACACACACACACACCCCACCCCTACATGTCTTTACAATGGAGAGGGTATAAAATTTTTAATTTTTAAAAACTTTACTTTTAATTTTTTGACATACCAAAAAGGTGTATGTAATTCGTGTATACAACTTGATGAGCTTGGAGACAAGTATACACCTGTGAAACCATCACCACAATCTATGCTATTAACCTCTCCACGTCCAAAAGTTTCCTTCTCCCCTCTTATTAGTTTCACTTTATACTCCCCATTTTTTAATTAAAAAATAATATGGCTTCTCATCACTAGGAACATGATTATGGCACATGGGAAGATTGATATTATACTTGGTACCTCTTCACATATTCATGTATTCATAAACTATGTACATTTTCGGTTCCACACTTTGGCTTATATGCTCCTTTTCAAAATTATCTTTCCATTCTAAATAGTGGAATATATATGTATACCTCTGAGTCGATGCTTAGGTTATGTGGTACAAGTAGCTTTATGGATTTGGGGAAATCCTGAGAAATTTGAAAAACTAGATGTGCAATAAAATAGACATTTAATTAGCTGTTAATTAGAGAAACCAACATACAATAGCCTGTAAAAATTGTTCATTGTTCAACTCCCCAACGTGCAAAGCTGTAGTTCCTGTGCCAGCCCCTTGCACAGCAGTAGTTCTGAGTAATTTTCCTCTAACTGATGCCCGTGGCTCTCCATCTGTCGATACATTACTGCCTGAATTTCTATAGGGAAGGCATATTTTTAAAATCCTTTCTTCCCTGTTGCATTTCACTGTGATTTTCTACTGAAGTGATGTTAATTTCAGCCCCAGCAAATTGTTGTCCCAAGCCTGTTAGGAATGAAGGGCACTTCTGCAGGTCCTTTTCCTGATGGTCATGAATTATGACGGGATATGGACAGGGTAAAGTCAGATCACTATGACCGAGAGAGCCAGGGAGAGAACCAGATGGTTTTTAAATTGAATAAAAGGTAAGCTAGGCATCTTGATTTCCAGGCTGTAAGAGTAAGAAACTCTGAAAAAAAAAAAAATTCAGTGAAAACAATATAGATCACACACATTCTTTTCTCATCAATGAGAGTGTCTCATAGTGACCAACATTTGGGTGGAAATTCCGAGATGACCAAAGCTAATAAGGAATTTGGGGTACTGATATGCAAATAAAGATGAGAGGTACCACATCGGAGTACCTATAGCATAACTAAGTGAAGGAGGAGCTGAAAGAAATCTAAATATAATCTGAAGACTTCTGGGTTCCAAGAGAAAGGAGTATTTTTATAAGGAAGTAGAAAATTGCAGCAGGTGTAGGAAAATAGAAAATGAAAAAAAATCTGTAATTGAAAAAGGGAAGTTTTGGGGAAAAGGAAATCATAGAAGTAAGAATAGAAATTTTTATATGCCCATATTTAAAGTATACTTTTCAGAAATTGAATTGCCCAGTCAAGTGTCTTAACGTTTATTGGACAGGCTGTACATACATAAAATGATCCTATATACAAAGAATTGGCATTTAATCAACATGCAGTCTCCCTTTTTCATACCCTTTATCTGATTTCCATGACGTCCTTTACCCCTACTTACAACAGCCAGGATCTCCAGAAGGAATCCTGTAATTCTGTGACAAGTTGCTGTGTAATGTTGGTTTTTGATGCTGGGTTGGTTCGTTCTCTCTCTCTCTCTCTCTTCTCCAGTATTTTGCTTTATTTCCTCGCTACCCAGAGTTTATTTTACAGAACGTAAATTAGGATCTGTCTGAGATCACACAGTGAATATGTGACAGACCAGGATTCAACCCCAACACCTATTGCTGCTGCTGCTTCTGTTGTTTCTTCTTCTTCTTCTTCTTCTTCTTCTTCTTCTTCTTCTTCTTCTTCTTCTTCTTCTTCTTCTTCTTCTTCCTCTTCTTCTTCTTTTCATCACAGAATCTGCATAATATTGCCACAATATGCCCTACCTGTTACCATGGGGCTAATTTTCATACTTAACCTACTTGGGGTCCAAATACGTGGTTGGGTGCAGATCCACCTTGTACAAGGCAGTTTGGGGGCTCCAGTCACACCACAGTTTTTCTGAGTGTCTCCTCTTGCTCGAGCTGTGCTGTGTCAGTTTACTTGGTCATGCGCAGTGGCCTGGATTAGGTCCACCTCCTCTGAGCAGGGTCAGGTCCTCCTCCCCACAGGGTCCTGTACAGAGTTGTCTTGCACTCATTATTTTATGCTGTGGTATATTAATTAATGTAATGTATTTGATATTTATATATATGGCATCCTTATGTCCTGCTTCCCTTACTTGGGGCAGAAATGATGTCATTCCACATGGGGTCCCATCTTCCCTGATTACTAGGCTGGGCTTCCTCACCCTGTCAGGCCCTTCCCCTGCCACGAACCCGAGTGCCACAGATGCACACGTGCGTTCGGAGGGGTAGCCCTGGTTACTCTCGCCTCACTGCTAAGGCCCAAACTGAGGCTGGATGGCCCCTCACGCTGATGCTGATTGCTCGATGGCTCCAGGGATGCCTCTATATCACTGCTGCCGCCACCGTCATCACTGAAGCCAGAGGCCTGATGTGGCTGATGAAGTATGACAGGTGGGGAGAGAATGCTGGGGCTGAGCCTCCTGCTCGGTCCCACCTCTCGTGCTAAGCAAGGCAATGTGTCCTTGACGTGGGCGGGTGGGATGCTACTTCCCTTAGGGTCTCACTCAGCCAAGTTGGCTAGGGATCCTGGCATTCCAGCATTTTCAGTGCAGCTGTTAGGGGGCACATGGGGCGGGGGGACATAGGTTCCATGGACAGCTGCGGAACCAAACCCCCAGCCCTTTTCTAATCCCAAATCTTGGGTGCTGACGCCGCACACTACTCCTCGCAGGGGCTTCCTGCCAGACGCATTTTCCCCATCAAACAAAATTTAAGAGATCTGAAGTAAAAAGGAAAGGGATCAAGCTCTTGGTCCCAGTTCTTTTCTTTTCTTTTCTTTTTTTTAAACTTATTTATTTTCTAATTTACATCCAAGTTAGTATATGGTGCTATAATGATTTCAGGAGTAGATCCCAGTGATTCATCCCCTACATATAACACCCAATGCTCATCCCAACAAGTGTCCTCCCTTATGCCCCTTACCCATTTAGCCCATCCCCCCACCCACAACCCCTCCAGCAACCCTCAGTTTGTTCTCTGTATTTAAGAGCCATTGTTCCCCAGCTAAAATGTCTGGGAGACGACTCCACCCGTCTGCACCGTGAGTTCGCTGAAGGCTCCCCCTCACATGGGTCTCCCTGGTCCTGCCACAGTGCACGGATGACCCGGAGTAAACCCAGGAGCATTTACCAAATCAGCAGCGTTTCCCTTCTTGTTTCGCTACCTTTTCTAAGTCTGTTTTTTAAAGTCCATTATTTCCTTTTTGAGTCAACATCTATTGGCCATATTGGGGGTGGGGGGAGAAAAAGCTATAGTATAAAGCTTCAGGTCACTGAAGATGCTGGGATTGAGATAAGTGGCCAGCCTGTGGCCCTGGGGTGCCTGGGATCCCAAGAGCATTCTGGGAAGGCATTGGAATGAGTAACCAGAAAACAAATTGCTGTTTAAAATTGTAGTAAACTGAAATTAAATGGAATATTATATGTTCCCAATATGGCCTAAAATGACATGAAAATGGAGAAGCACATGAGGATATTAATCCACTAGGAACAGAGAAGTGTAATTTGTAATTGTATTATAGAATGGAGGGAGAGCACTTATCTCAGTTGCTTGATGATTCCTTTTAACTTCTGTCCCCTCCTGCTGCTCCTCCTCCTCCTGCCACTCCTCCTCCTCCTCTTCCTCCTGCTGCTGCTGTTCCTCCTCCTGCTGCTCTTCCTCCTCCTCCTCCTCCTCCTCCTCCTGTGGCTCCTCCTCCTCCTCTTCCTCCTGCCGCTCCTCCTCCTCTTCCTCCTGCTCTCCTCTTCCTCCTGCTGCTGCTGTTCCTCCTCCTGCTGCTCTTCCTCCTCCTCCTCCTCCTCCTCCTCCTGTGGCTCCTCCTCCTCCTCTTCCTCCTGCTGCTCCTCCTCCTCCTCCTCCTCCTGCTGCTCTTCCTCCTCCTCCTCCTCCTCCTCCTGTGGCTCCTCCTCCTCCTCTTCCTCCTGCCGCTCCTCCTCCTCTTCCTCCTGCTCTCTTCCTCCTGCTGCTGCTGTTCCTCCTCCTGCTGCTCTCCTTCCTCCTCCTCCTGCCACTCCTCCTCCTCCTCCTGCTCTTCCTCCTCCTGCCGCTCCTCCTCCTCCTCTTCCTCCTGCTCTCCGCTTCCTCCTGCTGCTCCTCCTTCTCCTCCTGCTGCTCTTCTTCCTCCTCCTCTTCCTGCCGCTCCTCCTCCTCCTCTTCCTCCTGTTCTCCTCTTCCTCCTGCTGCTCCTCCTCCTCTTCCTCTTGCTCTCCTCTTCCTCCTGCTGCTGCTCCTCCTCCTCCTGCTGCTCTTCCTCCTCCTCCTCCTGTGGCTCCTCCTCCTCCTCTTCCTCCTGCCGCTCCTCCTCCTCCTCCTGCTGCTCCTCCTCCTCCTCTTCCTCCTGCCGCTCCTCCTCTTCCTCTTCCTGTCGGGCTCTTGCAGAGCAGGTCAAAGAGCCTGTTGGTTTGTACTCTGTTTCAGGCCTTCAGTGGGTTAATATTGTTGCCTTGTATCTCGGTACAGCCCAGAGTAGTGTCAAGTTATATTATTCCTTCCAGATCATGTTTTTGTTTTTGCTTAAAGATTCTGAGAAAGCACAGAAGTACCTAAGCCCTGAAGTAACAGGTGTACGATGGAAAGCAGACTATAGAACAATGCGGTACCATTGCTATCAACACCCCCTGGGCGGGCCCTCCTTCATCCTCCCTCTTCTCCAGAGTTCCTGAGGGTGCCACGTACACCCACATGGGAGCACCTTATCTGCCCTGAAGGCCTGGAGGAGGAGGCTCCAGCTGGACAGAGCACAATTATGTGTCTGACATGGTTTAATAACTAGGAGGCAATGTACCGTTACAAGTCAAGATGTAGATTAAATACTGAGCGACATGGGCACGCAGAGAAAGAAGGAAGCCCTGTGGGCTGGAGGGGTCAGGGAATGTCTCAAAGGACAGGGAAATAAGTGGGGGCCTGAAGGGATGGGGAACGTTTGAATGGTTGGCATGAATTATGTGAGAGAAGATGTGGGGGTGAGAATCAAACAGCCCATCAATAATGATCTAATGTGGCCTCATTTTGGAGAAGACATACACTCTAGGGAATGCACTGAGTGCCCTGAAGATGGCAAACTAGCCAGGTTGTTAGATATTAAAGGCTCATAGGAGAAATGGTTAGAAACGTAGATTAAGGCCAGTTTGCTGAGGGCCTTGAATGCCAAGTAAAAAAAGGTTTGGAATTTATCCTGTAGGCTAGGGTGTTCCACCCACACTGGGATGTCCCACCATGGGTTATAAGTGAATGGAGGTAGTGGCCTACTTTGGGGAGGTTGGGGGTACCTAGACATCCCAGTGTCCATACGCATTTATCCCTGTCTCCATGCAAATATCATAGTCTATGTTTGCCATGACCTGGAAACGTTTGGCTCTCACTGCCCTAAAGACAATGCATCACTGAAGATATTTGGGCACTTGGTGTGATATTTTGAGTTATAATTTTATTTTCCTCCCCAAATGGACTAAAAACTTCTCCAAAACAAGAACTTTCTTATCTTTCTTCTGCTGTTCCCACTTTGCTGCATGGGGAGCAAATGCTCAAGAAACACTTGTGATTATTTGACTAATTGATATTATGGCTTTAAAAAACTAAACATTGCAAATCACCTACTGGGGATGACTACTATGCTTGCTTCCAGGAAGGCCTAGAAAGCATACAATTCCAAACAAGAGTAGCTCTAAGTGGTGGGTCAGAAAAATAAGCTTCAAAAGAATGTAAAAACATTTATGCTGGCGGTCATGTTCAGAAGAACTGTGAAGAAAGAAAATACCGGACAGTCTCAAGAGTTGAATAATATAGAAGAATAATTCTCTGGGTTAGGACTGGGGCTTTTGCTCTTCGAGAATCAAGACTGACTAATTCGTATGTTAGAAACCTCCTGATCATAATTCTAGTATATTCTATGTAGCAGTCATCTGGCTAACAAAAATGTCCCCCTTTATTAATGTTTTTTATTCTCAGGTGAGGGTGGATTGTGAAGTCCCACTTAAAGGTGAAGAGATGTGACCAGTCTGTAGTCCTTCAAAATGTTACATAAAGCTACTATACTACCCAGTAATTCCATTGCTAGGTAGCTACCCAAACAAAATTAAAACATACGTCCACACAAAAATATATGAATATTCATAGCAGCATTATGTATAATAGCCAAAAAGTGGAAACGACCCAAATTTCCATAAATTGGCAAATGGATAAGTAAGACATGGTACATTCATACAATGGAATATTACTTAGCAGTAGAAAGGATCGAGGTGCTGATATGCTACAACTTGAAACCATGCTAGCGAACCAACTCATTCATAAGAGACCACATTTTGTATGACTCCATTTCTGTGAAATGTGTAGGGTAGTCAGATTAAAGACAGCAGGTTGCCTGGGGCTGAGGGGTGTGAGGGAAATGCGGAGTGAATGGTAATGGGTAAGGACTTTCTTTTTGAGATGATGAAAATGTTCCAAGATTAGATTATGGTAACAGGAGTGCCTGGGTGGCTTAGTGGGTTGAGTCTCTGACTCTTGATTTCAGCTCAGGTCGTGGTGCCAGGGTGGTGGGATCGAGCCCCCCCACCCGCTTCGGACTCTGAATGTGAAGCCTGCTTATGATTCTCTCTCCCTCTCTCCCTCTGCCCATCTCCTCTGCTCGCATGCGCTCCCTCGCATAAAATAAAAGAAATGAAGTAAAATAATTTAATTTAATTTAATTTGGAAAAAGATTATGGTGACAGTTACACAGCTGTGTGTACTCAAAGGCATGGGAAAAAAGCTGAGACGGTGCTACAAATGAAAGGCTCTAATCACTGTGAAGGAAGAGCTGTTCTGCTCGGCAGGCAACGCCTTTCACCTGACGACTGGTTTGTGTCCCCGTATATTTCTCCAAAAGAGCATCATGGTTTGGCGGGTGGAAGACAGTACAGCTAACCTTAAGGAGGAGGCGGAGGAGGATCAGGTTAGTGTGGGAAAAAAGGGAGGTTAATAGAGCAAATTGGTGCTCGTGAGGGCACGAAAGGGGTCTGGCAACAAATTGAAGCCCGCTCTTCTCTCCCCTCCGTGGGTCCCGGTGGTCTGCTCAGCAGCCGACCTACCGACCAGCTCTTCGCGGCGTGGACAGCTGCTGCACTGCCACCCTCTTTCCTTTAAAGGCAGACGCCAACCGCTTCTGTGTGGTAAGCGAGTCCAGTTTTCTTGGTCGGATTTAGGAGCAAAGATCTGCTCCTGAGCAGTAGAGGGCACTGTTAGCACGTAAAGTCTGGGCTGAAGGGCACAGGAAGCCTGAAGTAGTCGAGCTAGTCTGCAGGGCATTAGAATCTAACGCTCTGAGACTAAAACAACGTATTTTAAATTTTAGAACACAATTGCCACATTCTTGAAATAATGATTCGGCAACCATGCCACGGTATTAAAATAAAACCAAACTGCAGCAGCACTGTTAATTCCTAGAGGGATGTTTATTGAGACAGTCTGGACATTTTTTTTTCATCCAGTAAATGAATGCCTACTGTGCAGAGTCCTTTGACACAGCCTAAAACTATAAATCCAAAGAGACACCCGAGGGCTGCCCTTGTCAGATTGAGAAAATGAAGCCTGTTTCATCCATATCTACATTCGTCACTTGAGCTCGGAATCCTATTGGATTCCATTCAAGATGCAGGTATTGTCAGGAAACATCTGATAGAAAAGGAGGGAAAATTGTTGGTTTTCATCTTTTCCCTGCCACCTCAACGGTGTGCAAACATAATAGCCAAATTTATTTAGTGCCCACCGTATGCCAGGCATTGTTCTCAATGCTTTACAACCTCAGTATAAAAGATGTGGTCTGTGGGCCAGCATCTCCAGCACCACTGGGAGCTTGTTAGACAAGCAGAACCGCAGGGGGCACCCCAGAATCTGCACTTTAAAGAGATTTGTATGCACATTAAAGTTTCAGAGGCACATGTATTGTCTTACTCAATATCCATAACCATCCTGTGACAGAGGTATTATTATTATCTCCAGTTTAAAGTGGGAAACCGAGGCAAAGAGAAGTTAAAGAACTTGCCCTGTACAAAGTTGTGACTTTTAACGCAGGCAAAATAGCTTCCATGCTCGTGCTTTTATTCAAATTGCTTAACATTTTTTTCTTCTTTATCTTCTCCCCTCATATGCATAAAATGGACATAATAGACACGTCTACCTTATTATCATATTTGTTAAGTAGTCACTGTTTATAAATGTATTTGAGACCCTTAAGGCAAAAGTACTTTTTATGGGTTAGTTACACAAAGTAAACTCTAAGCACTCTTTTCTTAGGGGTGCTTTTTTACCACAAGTACATTTTATCATAAATATGTTTTTATGTCTGCCTCACATACCTGTAACACACCAGGCACACTCCTACCCCAGGGCCTTTGCACTTCCCCCACATATCTGCACACCTACCTCTCTCACCTCCTTCAAATCTTTGTTTAAATAGTACATTCTCTAGAAGACTTCCTTGATTACGCTATTCGAAATTACAACTGTCCCTTCTAAGAAAATAATTCAGAAAGGAAAGCAGCTTTCCTAAAACTAAAGCAAAAGAGAAGACCGTTATTTTAGAGAGAGGGTTGTAAGTGAGCGAGGGTGGAGCGAAAGAGGGAGAGAGAGAATCCCATGAGGGGCAGAGGGTGGGAGGGAGAGAGAGAGAGAGAGAGAGAGAGAGAGAGAGAGAGAGAGAAAAAGAAAGAAAGAAAGAAAGAGAAAAAGAAAGAAAGAAAAGAAAGAAGGAAAGAAAGAAGCGGGGCTCACCCAAAGCTCAGGAACCGTGAGATCATGACCTGGGCCAAAGTCAGATGCTTAACCTGACTGAGCCACCCAGGCACCCCAAAAGAGAAGGTCCAGGAAGAATAAGCTTAACCATCATGCCACCATCAGGTTGCCTCTCATTTCTGAGTGGGTCATGAAGAAATGGAGAGCAGCAACCCATAGTGCTCACTGTGGTTGTCAAGGGCAGACCCGGCCAGCCATGAAGAAGCTCTCCTACTGTGATGTGGCCCTAATCAATACCTCAATGAGAGAAGACATACCTTAGACTAGACCTACCATGATGTTTTCAATGCTGCCAACAAAAGCTGTATCAGTTAAATGGACTCCAGCTCATTGGGTTTAAATATATTATAGTTTTCTGTGACCCAAGAAAAAAATTACAACTGTGCTGTGCCCCTCAACACACACACACACACACACACACACACACACACACACCCCTACCTTATTTCTCTTCTCTGCTTTGTTCTTCTCAGTAGCATGTTTTACAACTCGATAAACAGGATATTTTTTAATTTGTTTCATGTTTCTTTTTTTTCCCATTCGAATATAAATTCCCCTGAGGGCAGGGATTTTTGCTCATTTTGTTCACTGTGCATACCTCCCTACCCCCTCTCTTAGAAAATTGCCTGGCATCATGTAAGTGTTTTGTATTTGTTGAATGAATGAATAAACACGTGAAAGGTTCCTACTTGCAAATTTCTTAAGATGTTGGGCCACATTTTAATCAGGTTTATATCTCAAAATCCTAGCTGTGTAATTGGCAAAATAAATGTTTATTGAAAGGGGGTTGTTGTATTGACAGCATATTTATAGAAGTTTAAACAGCATATTTTAAAAGTTTATGTCAACAGAATCCTTTTTTTTTTTCTGTTCAGAAAATATCAGGTAAAAAATCTGGCTATTATACCACAAATCATAAGAACAGCTCACTTAGCTATAATAAAGGATAATTTTTTTTAAAAAAAGGATAATTATATGTTATGTATTTGATGTCTACAGTGTTGAGAATTTCATACTTGATAGGCAGTTTTTATTTGATATGTGAAAATTTTAGTAGCTTTTGAGGATATCACTTTTTACTTAATGCTATTGAGTTACTTTAAAACTTTCTCTGTGTGTCAAAGTTGTAAAAACTGTTATTTGGTGTAGTAGTTGCTAAGGTAACCATCTTAATGAGCAATTAATCATGTGAAATCAATGGAACTTATCCATGTGTAAAATTTCAACTCCAGTGGTTCAGAAAAAGACACATCATTATTTTCATGTTTTAAAATGAAATTCAAATTTTAGTCATATGGAGGGGTCAAAGATGCCACGTCATATTTGTTAATAAAATGTGTGATTTGCATTTTAGGTGTTACTAGGATTTGCTAGTATAAAATACTCTTTACCTTATGAGTGTCAAACCAATAAAGAAAGAGGCATCAAAGTCTGTCAGATAAAGATAAAATGATCCATCCTGTGATTGATAAAACTGAATCGAGGATGATAGCTTGAATCTTTGGTCACAATCCAGTCTGTTCCAAGCCTAGATCATGGGATGACTTAACCTGGGAGAGATTCTGAAAACCCACTCAGAATCACTCCTTTGAGTGCATATGCTTGAGCTCCACTACTGGGGAGAGAAGAGTGGGCCTTTTAGAAGGCAAGCTATGCCTGAAGTTACTATATTTACCAGATGGAAATGGGAAAATGGACCCAAACACAACCATTCTTCAGCCCCCTGGAAGAATTAAAAATGGAGCGGTGCTAAGTCAGGTCTTCATATTCACAAACAAAGAAGCCTCTCACATCATCTGGGGAGAATCAAGTGGAGGACAAAGAGACTGGCAGGTGCTCTCTCCCCATTACATTAAAAAAAATAAACTTATTATTTTTAAAATATTTATTTATTTTTGAGAGAGAGAGAGAGAGAGAGAGAGAGAGAGAGAGAGAGAGAGAGACAGAGTGCAAGCAGGGGAGGAGCAGAGAGAGACAGAGACACAGAATCTGAAGCAGGCTCCAGGATCCGAGCTTTCAGCACAGAGCCCAATACGGAGCTCAAATCCACAAACTGCGAGATCATGACCTGAGCTGAACTCGGGTGTTCAACCGACTCAGCCCCCCAGGTGCCACCTAGGTAAACCTATTAAAGTAGAATGTATGTGGGGTGCCTGGGTGGCTCAGTCGGTTAAGCGGCTGACTTTGGCTCGGGTCATGATGTCATGGTTCCTGGGTTTGAGCCCCTCATCAGGCTTCACACTGATAGTGTGGAGCCTGCTTGAGATTCTCTCTCATTCTCTCTCTCTCTCTCTCTCTGCCCCTACCCCACTTTCTCTCAAAAATAAATAAACTTTAAGACAAGAGTCTGTTTCTTGTTTTGCCTCTCATTAAATAAATAAAAAATAACCTAGAATGTATGTTGGCATACCATATATGCAGAAAAATGCAAAAATCATGAGTTCAATAAATTTTACAAAATAAACACACTTATGTAACTAGCACCCAGATTTTAAAAAGAGAAGGACACCATCCTTTATCCTAAAAGTCCTTCCTGTGCCAACTGATCCACAAGCAGCTTAATTGCATGATGAAACACAGTTTAAAACTCCTTAAGGGGCTATAACAAAATCTAGCATACCAATAACATAAACTCAGAACAACCAGGAACCAATAAAAAATTATTTATGAAAAGAAGCAGGAAGAGGGGGGTTAAGATGGTGAAGGAGTAGGGTGACCCTAAGCATGCCTCCTCCCTAAAACACAACTAGATAAATACCAAATCATTGTGAACACCCAAGAATCCCGCTCTGAGGACTGAGAGAACAAAGCTGCATGTCTACGAGCAGAAAAAAAGACCAGCTCATGGAAGGTAGGAGCTGCAGAGAACTGACTGGGGGAGGAAAGAGCCGTGGGTGCTGCAGAGGGGAGACAGCCCTGATCGCAGAGAGAGGAATGAGAGAGAGAGAGTTTAAAAAAAAAGAGGGAAAACTCGTGTAGGGGATTGCACAAGAAAACTCTTCCCCCAAACTATTGAGTGGGAAAAGGAGAGGGTTTAAATACTGCAAGTTTTTTGTATAAACAGCAGAACAGAGTTTGAAGTTTCAGAGGTCAGCACCATAGCCAGGGTGGTGCCTGGCATCATTAGCAGTACTCCAGTGGGGAAGGAGGGCAGAGACCTGGGAGTAGGCAGTGTGGTCTGAGGATCCCCTAGGTCACAGGGGAAAAAACAGTTCCCCAGCTTGGAGTGCATTTGGTAGGGGTGATACCTCTTTGGGGGCAAAAGAACCGCTGGGCCATGTTACGCTGCTGTATTCACCAGCGCAGGAACAAAGATGCCGGCTGAGGGCAGCAAACCCTGGCACCAGCTTTGTGCTGCAATGTCCTATAAACGCCCAACTGCCACGCAGTTGGGCGACTGCTTTCTGGGACAAACTGGCATCAGCCACAGCACAGCCAGACCCTCCCCAAGAGGACCAGCATGGGTCTGAGCCCTGAAGGATCTCTGAGGCTTGGAGTTTTAAAACTCAGCCACCCCTGAGAGAAAACACAGGAGTGCTGTGCCGCCTGCCAGGTGGACAGCTTGGACACAGATAGGGTGAAGTCAAGATCTGACAGAAGCCAGGGACACAGGAGAGGTGATCGTTTGCTTGTCTGTGAGGGCTTCCTAAGGAGTGGTGGGTGCGAGCTCCCTGCTGCAGAAACGAGAGAGTGGGAGGAAGCCATTCTCCCCCTGCCCATCACCTCTGAGTTCAGTGAGCAAAACAGTGCCAACAAGTGGAACTCTGGCCTCCTGCACCCTACAGGTGCATCTCCATTAGGGCAAGTAGGTCTGAGAACCAGAGCAACAGACAGGCTCCTCCCCCAGAAGACCAGCACAAACTCCTGGTGTGTACCAAGTCTACTGATCACATAGTGCTGCAAAGCTTCAGCTCCAGGGGAAACAAGATCTAGCTTCCTTTGGGTTTGTTTGTTTTTGATATAGGTACAGACTACAGAAAAAGCAATTTTTTAAAATATTATTATTTTATTTATTGTTTCTGGATCAAGCTCCTCCGTTTTTTTCAAGCTCCTTTTAAAAAGCAGACCAAACACACTTAGGATCTAGCTTCCTTTTTTTTTTTTTTTTTTTTTACTTCCAAAGTGACAAGACAGAGGAATTTACCCCAAAAGAAAGAACAGGAAGAAGTGATGGCCAGGAATTTAATCAATACAGATATAAGTAAGATGTCTGAATTAGAATTTAAATAAAAAATTACAAGGATACTAGCTGGACTTGAAAAAAGTATAGAAAACACTATAAAATCCCTTACTGCAGAGATAAAAGAACTAAAAATATCCCCAAATTAAAAATGCTATCACTGAAATGCAAACCTGAATGGATGCCATGACAGCAAGGGTGGCCAAAACAGAGGAACAAATCAGTGGTATAGAAGATAAAATTATGGAAAATAATGAAGCTGAAAAGAAGAGGGAAAGAAAGGTATTGGGTCACGAATGTAGACTTAGGGAATTTAGCCACTCTTTAAAGTGTAATAACATTCATATCATAGAAGTCTCAGAAGATGAAAAGAGAGAAAAAGGGGCAGAAGATTTATTTGAGCAAATTATAGCTGAAAATTTTCCTCATCTGGGGAAGGACACAGACATCAAAATCTAGGAAGCACAGAGAACTCCCATTAAATTCAACAAAAACTGACCATTACCAAGACAAATCATAATCAAATTCACAAAATACACAAAGAATCCTGGAAGCAGCAAGGGAAAAAAGTCCTTAACCTACAAGGGAAGACAGAGCAGGTTTTCAGCAGATCTGTCTACAGAAACTTGGCAGGCCAGAAGGGAGTGGCATGATACATTCAATGTGCTGAATGGGAAAAATATGCAACTAAGAATACTTTACCCAGAAAGGCTGTCATTCAGAATAGAAGGAGAGATAAAGAGTTTCCCAGGCAAGTAAAAACTAAAGGAGTTTGTGACTACTAAAGCAGCCCTGCAAGAGATATTAAAGGGGACTCTTTGAGTGTGTGTATGGGTGAGGGTGGGGGGAGACCAAAAGCAGCAAAGACTAGAAAGGAACAGAGAACATCACTGGAAACACCAACTTCACAGGTAACACAAGGGCACTAAATTTATATCTTTCAGTAATCACTCTGAATGTAAATGGACTGAATGCTCCAATCAAGACACAGGGTATCAAAACAGATTAAAAAACAACAACAACAACAACAACAACAACAAGACCCATCTATATGCTGCATACAAGAGACTCATTTTAGATCCAAAGACACCTGCAGATTGAAAGTGAGGGGATGGAGAACCATCTCTCATGCTAATAGATGTCAAAAGAAAGCCAGAGTAGCCACACTTATTATATCAGACAAACTAGATTTTAAACCAAAGACTGTAACAAGAAATGAAGAAGGGCATTACATCATAATTAAGGGGTCTATCCAACAAGATCTAACAGTCATCAATATTTATGACGCCAACTTGAAAGCACCCAAACATATAAATCAACTAATCACAAACAGAAATTCACTGATAATAATATAATAAAAGTAGGTGACTTATAGCACTTACATCCCATTTACAACAATGAACAGATCATCTAAGCAAAAAATCGACAAGGAAACAATGGCTTTGAATGACATACTGGACAAGATGTACTTAACATATATATTGATAATATTTCATCCTAAAACGGCAAAACACACATTCTTTTTGAGTGAATATGGAATGTTTTCCAAAATAGATCACCTACTGGGTCACAAATATGTCTGTTGATAAACTAATTTCTCTCCCTCTCATTCAATATTTTCTTTCAACTACTTTCCTGCTCTTTTTTTTTTTCCAGCTATGCCTCTTGGTGTTTTTTTCTCTTCCACTCTGACTTTTCATTTCCTGTGGTTTTTTTTTTTTTTTCTCTTTTCCCTTTTTTTTTTTTTTCTCTTTTCCCTTTCACCTCTGGTCCCTTTCCACATACTTTCTGTATATTATTTTCATTTCTCCACTTACAATTAATTTTTTGTACCAGTTTTATTGAGATATAATTCACACACCATACATTTCACCCATTTAGCATGAACAATTCAATGGTTTTTACTATATTCATGAAATTGGACAACTTCAGTCAATTTTAGAATATTTCCATCATCCCCAAAAGAAATCCTTAACCCTTTAGCTATATCGTTTGCCAGACCTCCCATTTCTCCCAGCCCTATGCAAATCCTAATCCACTAATTGTTTCTACAGATTTGCTTATAGCAGGCATTTCATATAAAGGGAATCATATGATATGTGGTCTTTTGTGACTGGCTTCTTTTACTTAGCAATTAGCATAATGTTCTCAAGGTTCATTCAAATAGTAGTATGTATCAGATCTTTATTTCTTTTTCTGGCCAAATAATACTCCATTATTTGGATATACCATATTTTGTGTATCCATTTATCAGTTAATGAATATTTGAATTGTTTCCTGTCTTGCTATTACAAATAATGCTGCTATGAATATTCACATACAAGCTTTTGTGTGGACACATATTTTCATTTCTCTAGGAATGGAATTACTGGCTCATATGATAACTCTATGTTAAACTTCTTTTAAGTTTAGGGTCAGATAGGATAAGATAGGAATTGCCAAACTGTTTTTCAAGTGCCTTTACCACTTTATATTCCCACCAGCAGTGTATAAAGATTGTGATTTCTCCATATCCTCACCGAGGATTGTTATTATCTGTCTTTTTGATCATGGACATCCCAGTGGGTATTAAATGGTAATTTGTTGTGGTTTTGATATATATTTTCCTGATGTCTAATGACATCATTTTTGTTATTATCTGTCTTTTTGATCATGGACATCCCAGTGGGTATTAAATGGTAATTTGTTGTGGTTTTGATATGTATTTTCCTGATGTCTAATGACATCAAGCACATTTTCATGTCCTTATCTGCCATTTTTTATATCTTCTTTGGAGAAAAATTCAGATATTTTGCCCATTTTTAAAATTGGGGTGTTTTTTTGTTATCAGGTTATAAAAAGTTTTAAAAGTATATATATTCTAGATACAAGTTCCTTTTCATATATATAATTTGCAAAAACCTCCCATTTCGTGCATTGTCATTTCACTTTCTTCATTAGTGTCCTTTGAAGCACAAAAGTTTTTAATTTTGAAGAAGCCCTGTTTATTTTTTCTTTTGTCGCTTATACTTTTGGTGTCGTACCTAATAACCCATTGCCAAATTCAAGGTCATGAAGATTTATTCTTATGTTTTCTTCTAAGAAGGTTATAGTTTTGGGGGACATGAGTGGCTCGGTCAGTTGAGCATCCGGCTTTGGCTCAGGTCATGATCTCACGATTCATGAGTTCCAGCCCTGTGTCAGGCTCTGTGCTGACAGCTTGGAGCCTGGAGCCTGCTTTGGATTCTGTGCCTCCCTTTCTCTCTGCCCCAACCCACTCGCATTCTGTCTCTGTCTCTCTCAAAAATAAATAAACATTAAAAAAAATTAAGAAAAGAAAGGTTATAGTTTCAGCTCTCATATTGAGCTCTTTGATCCCTTTTAAGTTAAATTTTATATATGGTATGAGGTAGATGTTTAGCTTCATTCTTTCACATTTGGATATCTTCTTGTCTGAACCCCACTTGTTGAAAAGACTATCCTTTGCCCATTTAATAGTCTTAGCACACTTGTCAAAAAATCAACTAACCATAGATTCATGGGCTTATTTCTGAACTCTCAATTGTATTCCTTTGAATTATATGTCTATTCCTATGTCAGTATCACACAGTCTTGATTACTACTACTTTATTAAGTTTTGCAGTTAGAAAGTGTGGGTCCTCCGACTTTGTTCTTCTTTTTCAGGATTGTTTTATAATTCATTTTTTTTTTTGAGACACTCTTTTCTTTATACCAGGAAATATATGAGGGGGGCAAGGCAGGATTGGTCAGCCTGGAGAAAGATACATTTACAGGAGAATTAACAATGTATGATGGAGGTTGTGATAGGACAGTTAAAGATACTTATAAAAACATAATAGGGAGACTTAGCCAAATCTGGGAATTATGAAAGATGGACTGAAGAGA
Source organism: Panthera tigris (assembly GCF_018350195.1). Taxonomy (NCBI): domain Eukaryota; kingdom Metazoa; phylum Chordata; class Mammalia; order Carnivora; family Felidae; genus Panthera; species Panthera tigris. Next base: position 28,984,146 of record NC_056676.1, on the reverse strand, counting down.
CAAATTCAGATGAGAACTGGTCAGGAAAAGGAGATAACCAAAAAAGGAGATAATATGCTACATGCCAAGCCATTTCAAGGAATAGCTTTTGTGAATCCTGGGACTGAGGTATAAAGGTAGGAAGAGGCCAAAATTCAGAAAACCTTTAGTAGAGAATGCAAGAGTTGAGTGGTAAAAGTTGAGTCTAGAGAAGGAGGCAAGATGGGGCCTTCTTTTATCTCAAGGTCCATGAGCCATTGTGAGCATTGAAAGAATGATGGGAGCCTTGTGGACATGACCGGTTTACATGTGAAAGGACCACTGTCTGTATGGAGGAAAATGGATAGAAGAGAGCAACACAAAGAAAGGAAAGCCTGTTAGGGTGCTTTTGAAGTGAAAGATGATGTGACACAGGCTGTGGGGGTGGCGGTGGAGGTAGGAGCTTGAGGAGTGGAAAAGAAAGTAGAAGGGTGTGACAGAGTCTACAGGACTCTGTGGTTCCTCAGATGTGAAGGATAAAGGAGAGACGGGAATCAAAAGTGGTTCCTAATTTGTCAAATTATCGAGTTTGTGCATACCTCGAGTATGGTATAGATATTGAATAAAGGTGAACCCCAATTAAAAAAAATAAAATGGGAAAGTGAAATGTTTCCTTTCCTCAAAAATCCCCAACAAACAAAGTTAAGTTGCCTGTAATTTGTGTGGTTTCCAAGTATTGGGTTTTTGCGTTTTTTACGACTACTGTGAGTGATCCTTATTTTCAAAAAAAGCAGGTGCAACCAAGTGGGAGGTTGTGACTGCAGAGCTCTGGGGCCCCCAGATGGTGTGCCCCACAATGGACAGAACAACTTCTCTACAACTATTCTCACCTCCTCCCTGGATTACCAGGACAGCCCCCCAAGTGGTCTTCTAGCTCCAGCCTTGTCTTTCCCAATGATCCCCTCTATCATTGCAGTGCAACCAGAATGATTTTCCAAACAGGTACATCTCAGCTTGTTGCCTCCTTTGCATAAAACTTTTCAGTGACTTTCCATTGCTGTTGGGACAAAGTTCAGACCTTTGTTTTGGGTTGGTTTTTTTTTTTTTTTTTGACATAATTTTTATATTTCTGCACAATCTGGCTCCCATCTGCCTATTTGTGCTCTTGCCACTTCCTCCCTTACACTCTATGTTGTAGCCACGCTGGATTGTCCTCAGTTCCTTCAACATTCTGTGCTCTCTGTCTCACCTCTCAGCTCTCTTTTACATCGTCTTTCTTTGCCTGTTACTATGCCTACTTATCTTTCAGGTTTTGCCTTAAGCATCGCTTTCTCTGGAAAACCTCCCTCCACTCCCATTTCAGATCAGGGTTAGGGATCTTCTTTTGTGCTGAGGACTTCTATGCCTCATGTTAATCGACTTGATAGGACCCAGCTCTCTTTTGGTCTGGCTTGGTCCAGGAATAGATGGTAGACTTTCCTAAAGAGTGAATGGACTGTGTCCCCTTCAAGTAGCTCTACAAGAATATAGGTTTTCTCAACCGTTGAGTGAGAATGAGCTGGCACCTGCTGCATAGCTAGCTACTGGTAAGTATCTGCTCTACAGTGACTTGATTTTGCCAAGAGATGATGAGCCTGAATATAGGGTTTTGTGAAGGTTGAGGACATGAGTAGGTCTCACCAGAAGGCTCACCCATTTCCACTGGACAAAAGAACAGACAGTCAATCCTCAGAGCTCTACTTCATATTTATAGCCTGGGCAATTTTTAATGCAGTTGTATCCAAACCTTATTGTCAACAACAAGAAAATGTTTTTAGTAAACCATTCATACAATACCCTGCACTGAGTAGTGCTACTTCCTGGCATTTTTCTTCCCATAGACTCCCTGGAAAATGGACTCCAAGGTAGATAAACAAAGAAAGCTATTACATGAAGTTGTTACTTATAAACCAGTTAAAAGTGAAACAACTATTTATGGCAAGCAATAAAAATTGAGAAAGCTGAAAGCAAACTGAGCTCTAATGTTCCTTTCTGGTAATAATTACCCAGCAGGTCAGTTATCTACTTGGGTTATTCGTACTTCAAGATAGTATTTGTAACGGAAGAACACCTGTCTTTCTCTTCTCTTTAGAAGACAAGCATGCATCCAGTTTCTCCAAAATTTGTCATCAGTCAACACACAACTGACCTAAAAAATAAGGAAGTAGGATGGGGCACTTAAGTGGCTCAGTCAGTTGAGCCTCTGACTCTTAATTTCAGCTCAGGTCTTGATCCCAGGGTTGTAGGGTCTAGCCCTGTGTCAGGCTCCATGTTGGGTATGGAGCCTGCTTGCGATTCTCTCTTGCTCGCTCTCTCTCTCTCTCTTTCTCTCTCTCCCCCCCCTCTGTCCCTTTCCCCCACTCACACTTTCACTTTACATAAAATTTTGGGGTGCTTTGGTGGCTCAGTTGGCTGAGTGTCTGACTCTTGGTTTTGGCTCAGGTCATGATCTCATGGTTCGTGAGTTCAAGCCCCATATTGGGCTCTGTGCTGACAGTGCACAAGCCTGCTTGGGATTCTCTCTCTCTCTCTCTCTCTCTCTGTCTCTCTCTCCCTTTCTTTCCCCCTCCCCCACCCCATGTCTCTCTCACTCTCAAAATAAATAAATAAACTTTAAAATGAAATTTAAAAAAAAAAGGAAGTAGGAGAAAGGGAAGGAGGGAGAAAACACATCTCTTCCATAACTCACTGGAAAGTCATAGGACCTCCTCAAGAAGCTCTCCCCTTTGATCCCCAAAATCATGGTACTGGTGCAGTTCCAATTCTGTATAATCACCAACTAATGGTGCTCTAACCAGAGCACATGCTGTTTAGCCTAAGCCAGATTCCCAAACCTAAAGTCAAAAGTTGAGGCAAAAACAATTCAAACCTCAAATAATCCAATAATATCTGTTTCCCAGGTGATGGTAAATGGTATAGAAATATTCATGATAGAACATCCATATTTAAAAGATCTCATTGCTCCCTTGTGGTTATACACATACACACACACACACACACACACGCACTCTCTTTGAGGGTCAAAAATCTGGACTGGGCTAGGCAGAGGCCTAGAAAGGATGAATAGATCCTAGAAGAATAACTCACCATTAGGGTAGGAAGAGAAAGGACTAGTGGGCTGGTTTCTGTACTATGGTCTATAGGGGAAAGGGACTATTATTGGTCTGGATTTGGAACAAACTGGTGACAAACTTGAGCCCTAAGGAACAAAATTATTTAAGTGCATCTGAAGACTGATTTCAGTGTGGAGAATCTTTAACAAAGGTTGTGATGGAAGGGAGGGACTGTAATGTGCAAAACAATTAGCAGAAATAACATCAGCAGTGACCTGAGCTGGACAGGAGTCTGAGCCACAAGAGTCTGAGTTACATCCCTGAGGCTGGCCGGTTTTTAGCGGGCAGCTACTCCAACTCAGGCTTAAAAAGTAGCTACAAAGGCACAATGATTCAAGGGCAATGAGCTTTGGGGGCAGGCATTGTGATGTGGCCCCATTCAAGAGTACTTGTCTGAGTTCCAACTCCATAAGTAGGCAAACAGCTTCTAGGACACTTGTGGAACAAGTTAGAGTGAATTAGCTGGGTATTTCTATATGTACCATGAAGAGATAAACTGGTAAAAGGCTGAACTCAAATTTTTCACATCTTGGTACACATTAAATAACACATTTAGATAAACTGAAGATGCTACTTATTGCCAGAGATGACCATCTTGGGAGCTCAGGCTGATTTAGATTCTGCTCGATTTCCCTGAGGGCAGAGGAATTCAATATTGAGGTAACCGTTTGAGTCACACTACTTAGAAAATTCTTGCTTAATGCACCCAGTAAATTATCTGTGGGGTGACAACTATAAAACATCAGGGACATTCAGTGAGGCCTAGATCCTAAAACTTGTTTAAACCTGTCTTCAGGGGCTCTTGGGTGGCTCAGTCGGTTGAGCATTTGACTCTTGAGTTTGGCTCAGATCATGATCCCACGGTCATGGGATTGAGCCCCACATCAGTCTGTGTGCTAAGTGTGGAGCTTGCTTAAGATTCTCTCTCTGCCCCTCTGACCCTCCCCCTCACTCACACACATATTCTCACTTTCTCTCAAAAACAAAAACAAACACACACACAAAAACCTATCTTCAGATACTCTACTTACCCTGGAGATTATCATGTTTTCTTAAATAATGGGCAAAACATTTTTTATTCAAAAAATTTTTAAATATTTATTGATTTTTCAAGAGAGAGAGAGAGAGACTGTGAGCAGGGGAGGGGCAGAGAGAGAGGGAGACACAGAATCCGAAGCAGGCTTCAGGCTCTGAGCTGTCAGCAGAGAGCCTGACGTGAAGCTCTAACTCACAGACTGCAAGATCATGACCTGAGCCAAAGTCAGACGCTCAACCGACTGAGCCTCCCAGGCCCCCAATGGGCAAAAAATTTTAACAGTGCAGCATCAGCCATGTCTCCATATCTCAAGAGCTTTCTAAAGTGGAACCATGGCTAATGATTAGAATGTGAGAGGGTCCCTCCTCCTTAAAACTTGTCCTTTAGGCCATTCTAAATATTTTTATTTATTTTTGAGAGAGAGTGAGCACAAGTGGTGGAGGGACGGGGGGGGGGCAGAAAATCTGAAACAGACTCTGCAGTGACAGCAGAGGGTCCAACGAGGGCTCAAATTCACGAGCCTTGAGCTGTGGGATCATAACCTGAGCTGAAGTCAACTGTTCAGCCCACTGAGCCACCCAGGTGCCTGTCCTTAAGACCATTCTAAATAGTTAGACACAGAACCTAACAGATGAAAAGAAACACCCACCAGAAGAACAATGAGCCCATTAAATACCTGAGTGATAGCCTTCACTTTAACCAGCTTTTCTTCGGTCCCCAAGATAAGAAAAGAGGGTTTCAAACACCTATCCTTTAAGAGAATCCTCCTGTGATTTTGCAGCTAAAGGAGGGGAGTCATTGTGGTAATAAAAGGGTAAAAGCAGTTGGCTTAGAAGTGGTGCCAATAATTCAGCTGCATACTTTTCTACTTCCTTCCCCTGTGCCTCCTCCTTTCAGAGTCTCCGAAAAGGTTCACCACCATTTGCTTCCTGAGCAAGTGCTTCCTGAGCAGGGTCAAAATCCAGGCCATTAGCTGAGCATTCCCTCCCCCATGCTACCACTGCCTTCTGTCTTGTGGCTTAACACTGACAATTTGCCTAAAATCCAACTGGAGTCTATGGGTTTTAAGGCAAGCAATTTTTAAATATAAATATCAGATAGTGTAACATGTCAAAAACACTTTTTAAGCAAATCAAATATGTCATCTTCACTATGGAATTTATGGTTCTGGAGAGACTTAACCCTTCAGCTTAGTCTCATCAGAGGAAATTCTTTGGAGAGAGTCTTATTAACTGTACCAGGGGACTTGTTTTCATAGGAGGCCAAGGGAGCAGGTGTCTGAGCAGCTGGGGGAAGGAGGTTTCTTGTTCACAGTGTGAACCCTCCATGGTTCATACTCCTCCAGGCCTGGGTTCTGGCCGAATGGTATAAAGATGAATCATCAAAAGGAATATAGGAAAAATAAAGAAGAAATGATAGGGAGGGGAAAGAAATTAAATACCTAAAACCAATAATATCTAAAGTGGGACCTAAAAGAGACGAAAAAGACAATAGATTAGATGGTTAGACTTAACATTTCCAAATTCAGATTTAAGAATTAAAAAATGAAATATTTTGGAAGGAAATATTCTAATATCTAATAAAGTTTAAGCTAGTCATATCTTTTGACCAAGAAATATACTTATCATTCAGTAATTCACATAAGTATATAGAGATAAATATACAAGGATATCCAAAGTATTACTTTTTTTTTAAAGACTTTATTTCTAAGTAATCTCTACACCAACATGGGCTCAAGCTTACAACCCTAAGATCAAGTCTCATGCTCTACCAACTGAGCCAGCCAGACACCTCAAAGTATTACATTTAAAAATTAAAAATTAAACACAACCTAAATTCCTATATTTATTGGGCACCAATGAAGTCCCCTTATAACATCTTCATCTATGCCTGAGATCCCCCCCTTCTCACATTTTTAAGCACTTTGCTCCTGCTATTGTCTTCTCATACATCATTCATATTTTCTTCTCAGCTGGACCATTCCCATTATTGTGAAACATGATGTCACTGTCATTTAAACAACAAACAAGGGGCGCCTGGGTGGCTCAGTCAATTAAATGTCTGATTTTGGCTCAGGTCATGATCTCATGGTTCCTGGGCCCGGGCCCCATGTTGGGCTCTGTGCTGACAGCTCAGAGCCCTGGAGCCTGCTTCAGATTCTGCCTTCCTCTCTCTCTGCCCCTCCTCCACTCACACTCTATCTCTGTCTCTATCTCTCTCTCAAAAATAAACATTAAAAAAAAGTAAATAAACAACAAACAAAAAACCAGAACTCTTCCTCACCTTAGTCCTTTTCCATTTGCTCCATCTTTCTCCTTAAACCTGAAAGTGTTTTCTCTCCCACATGTTTCTATTTGCCCACCTTTCCTTTCCTGTGTAACATCCAACTCAAGTTTCTATCCCCATCACTCTCTGAAGGTCAGGTTCTCCACTGACCTCCCAACTTTCCAAATCTTATAACAATTCTTAGTCCTCATCTTAACTTATCAAAGGAGTTTGACTGCGCAGACCTTTATGAGACACATTCCTGTGATTTCTAACAACCCCTCCTTCTTCACCACTTTCCTGCTCTTTTTCTCTTCTCAATGTTGGAAGCCCTTATGTTAGGGCTCTTATCTAAGCTCTCTCCTCTTCTGTACTTGTATTCTCTTCCAAAATAAACTCACCCTGCCCCATGGCTTTAAATAACATCCATATGTTGATGACTTCTAAATATGTATCTCCAAACCCAATAATCCTCTTATCTCCCCTGGGAAAACTCAACCACCTACTTAAAATTTGTGGTTGGATGTCTGATAGGTCATTCAATCTCAACATATCCAAATCAGAGTTCTTCATTTTCTCCCCTTTTCTCTCTCAAAACCTGAGCTCCCCTAGGCTCTCTCACTTCAGCCAATGTCATCCCCAGTCGTCCAAATGTTAAAGATGACACCTGCCAAAAGCCTAGATTCATTATTGATTTCTTTCTCCCTTACTGTCTATCACCCTTCCTCCATTCAATCCATCAGAAGAACCCATGAGTTCAACACTTACTATTAAGCCTGAATCTGACCACTCCTCATTATATTCCTGGAACCTCAGTGAGTTAGAGCTTTTCTCAGGAATAGATTCCCATCTGGTCACCCTGCTTTTGTTCTTGCTTCCCTATAGTCCAGTCCACTAGCTACTCAGCAGTCAGAGTGATCTTGTAACATCCTAGATAAGTTCATATTACATCCCTGCTTAAAACCTTTTAGGACTTTCTGTTGCACCTAGAATAAATTGTAAACCTCTTACCATGGTGCCTAGTGACCTCTCATGCCAGCCACCATTCCCCCTCCTAGCTCCATTCCAACCCCACGTGTTGTCTGGGTTCCTCAAACAAGCCAAGTTTGCTCCCATCCCTGGCACTTAGCACCAGCTCTGGCCTCTACCTGGAATGTTCTTCCCCAGATCATCATATGATCTGATCTTCTTATTACTTGGTTATCTGCTCCAGTTCAAATTCTTGAGATTCTCTTGTGACCAAAGAAGAATAAAACTTCTCCTATTATCTCTGCACTCTCACTAGGTTTTATTTACCTTGTAGAACTTACCATTTATTTATTTATTTGTTTGCTTTCTTTATTCCCCTTCTACTAATGTATATTGAGGTTGAGACATCATCTTTTTTTTATTTTACCATAGCATTTTTATTTTTAAAATTTTTTTATATTTTTTATTTTTTTTCAACACACTTAATTTTATTTTTTTTTTTATTTTGCATCCAAATTAGTTAGCATATAGTGAAACAATGATTTCAGGAGTAGATTTCTTAATGCCCCTTACCCATTTAGCCCATCCCCCCTCCCACACCCCCTCCAGTAACCCTCTGTTCTCCATATTTATGAGTCTCTTATGCTTTGTCCCCCTCCCTGTTTTTATATTATTTTTGTTTCCCTTCCCTTATGTCCATCTGTTTTGTCTCTTAAAGTCCTCATATGAGTGAAGTCATATGATTTTTGTCTTTCTCTGACTGGCTAATTTCATTAGCATAATACCCTCCAGTTCCATCCACGTAGTTGCAAATGGCAAGATTTCATTCTTTTTGATTGTCGAGTAATACTCCATTGTGTGTGTGTGTGTGTGTGTGTGTATACACCACATCTTCTTTATCCATTCATCCATCGATGGACATTTGGGCTCTTTCCATACTTTGGCTGTTGTCGATAGTGCTGCTATAAACATGGGGGTGCATGTGTCCCTTCGAAACAGCACACTTGTATCCCTTGGATAAATACCTAGTAGTGCAATTGCTGGGTCGTAGGGTAGTTCTATTTTTAGTTTTTTGAGGAACCTCCATACTGTTTTCCAGAGTGGCTGCACCAGCTTGCATTCCCCCAGAGACATCATCTTTTTCATTGCGGTCTCTCTAGCACCTAGAACAAAGCCTGCTACATAATAGGTGTTAGTTTGTTTGTTTGTTTTAAGTTTATTTACGTATTTTCAGAGAGACAGAGTGAGCTGAGTGGGAGAGGGGCAGAGAGAGAGAATCCCAAGCAGCCTCTGCACTGTCAGTGCGAACTGTGAGATCGTGACCTGAAACGAAATCAAGAGTTGGTTGTTTAACTGACTGAGCCACCCAGGCATCCTGGTGTTAGTATTTTTTTTTTAAGTTTTATTTATGTGTTTGCTTGTTTGTTTGTTTGTTTGTTTGTTTAGTGCAGCAAAGAGAAAGAGGGAGAGAGACAAAACCAAACAGGCTCTGCACTGGCAGCTCAGAAGCCAGTGTAGGGCTTGAACTCATGAACTTCAAGATCATGACCTGAGCTGAAACTGACAGTTGGATGCTCAACCAACAGAGTCACCCAGGTGCCCTGGTGTTCATATTTTTTTGAATTAATGAATGAATGCTGGAAAATTTTTCACATTTTATATTGAACTGAAAGAAAAAGCAAGCTTCAAATTGATATGTACACTCAAGTCCTAGTAATATTAATACTAATAAATATCTTAGTATATGTTTATATTTGTATGATATATAAAATTTGAATGAATCCATGAGAAAAATTTCAAGATGTATACTTTTATTGGGGCACCTGGCTGGCTCAGTTGTTAAAGCATGTGATTCTTGATCTTGGGATTGTAAGTTCGAGCCCCACGTTGGGTGTAGAGATTACCTAAAAAATAAAATCTTAAAAAAAATGTGCATTTTTATTGAGATATAATTGACATATAACATTGTGTAAGTTTAAGGTATATAATCTGTTGATTTGATACATTTATATATTGCAATATGATCACCACCACTGTAGTGTTAGCTGACACCTCTATCACATTGCATAAATATCAGTTCTTTTTTTGTGATGAGAACACTTAAGGTCTAGTCTCTTAGCAACTTTGAAGTATATAACACAGTGTATTGATTATCATCACTATGCTGTGCATGAGATCTCCAGAACTTACTCATCTTCTAATTGCAAGTCTGTACCCTTTGGCCAACATCTCCCCGTTCCTCTACCTACCCCACAAGCCCTGGTAAACACCACTCTGCTCTCTGTTTCTACAAGTTCACCTTTTTTTTTAGATTCCACATATAAGTAATATCAGAATATTTGCCTTTCTCTGGTTGACTTATCTCACCTAACATAATGCCCTCAAGGTCATGTTGTCCCAAAAGCAGGATTTCCTTATTTCTCATGGCTGAATAACATGATGCATGTGTGTGTGTGTATACATATGTATATATATATACACATATATATATAGTGGTATATGATACATATATGTAATACAATGCTATGTATATGTGTATATATGTATAAACATTATATATATTATATATGTATAAGCATTATATATGTATAAACATTATATATATTATTATATATATGTATAAGCATTATATATATATGTATAAACATTATATATATATAAACATATATATAAACACATATGTATGCATTCTTTACCCATTCATTCATCCATTGATGGACATTTAGGTTGTTAGCTTTTTTTAATATCTTGGCTATTGTGAATAGGGCTACAATAAACACAGAAGTTCAGACATCTTTTCCATATCCTGTTTTCATTTCCCATGATATATTCTTAACTGAAAAAAGAGAAAGACTTTAAATGGTGCATAAAGTCAAGTACCATTTCTCTTACTATTAACATCAATAAAGTATCTTTACATATATACATACATATAACCAGATCTAGAGAAATATACATCAATTATTAACAATGATTATCCCTGCTGATGGGATTTGGGGAAGTTTGCTTTCTACATTATCTATTTCAGCACAGTTTTAACTTTTTACACTAACCATGAACTTGAATCTCAAAAACATATACATTAAAAATAAAATCAAATAAACTAGGGATATTTAGAGTGGTAAAGATGCTGAAAGTCAATTAGGTAAAAGATTAAAACAGACATTAAGAGATATAAAATTATGATGAAATTAAAATGTGTGGGTAAAATGTTAAACTCACAGGTGGAGACAGTAAGAACAAAGAAGAGGAGGACTATGCCAGGTAACAGCTCTTCTGAGGGCAGAGGGGGAGCCTCTGAAAAACCCAGGCTTGCTCAAGCCTTTTGCAGAAGGGGCAAGGCCCAGAGCACTGTGCCTCTCTAACATAACCCACATCAGAAAGTACGGTCCCCTCTTGACTTTGAGGGTGAGAAAAAGGCTCCTGGCTCATAGTTCCACAATTCCAATTTCATGCACATTTGGACAGGCAGAGGGCCTGACAGCAGCCTGTTTCCAGTACACTTTTGCCCCTGCCATATGCCAAGGACCATGTGAGTCTCATTCCTTTCTGTGTCCAAAGTCCTTAATCCAGGGCCTGGCACATTATGAACCAATGGGAAGTGCTTGCTGCTTCTTTTGTAAGCTGTGGAGCCTGGATAGTGGCTGAGAGAGAAGGGGCTACACCAACCATGAGAGCTCAGCCTCTGCAGCCTGTGCAATCACCTGGGGAGCCTTGGAAGCCCTACCCCCAGAAATTCTGACTAAACTGATCGTGGATGGTGTCTAGGCATCAGCATTTGCTTTTATTTTCTTTTTAAAAATTTTTAATGTTTATTTCTGAGAAAGAGAGAGAGGGCAGAGGAGGGGCAGAGAGAGGGAAACAGAGGATCTGAAGCGGGCTCTGTGCTGACAGCAGACTCTGATGTGGGGCTGGAACTCACGAACGATGAGGTCACCACCCGAGCCCAAGTACAACCACTGAGCCATCCAGGAGCCCCTAGGTATCAGCATTTTCAAGTATGTTTTAACTCTTTATTTTGACATAATTTCAAATGTACAGAGAAGTTAGAAAAATTGTATGAAAAGCCCTATATACCCTTCTCCCAGATTTGCCCATTGTTAACATTTTACCACATGTGCCTTATCATTTTTTTTTCTCTACACCACCCCCCCACACACACACATGCAGACACACATACACATATTCCTTTTCCCTCTGTATTTAAGTTTTAGGCATGATTCTCTTTATCTCATAATACTTTAGTGTATATTTCCTAAGAAAGCAAAGACTGTAGCCATAGTGTCATCATCAATCAGAAAATTAATAATGATTCAATAGTGCCTCCTAATCCACAGACCCTCATTCAAATTCTGAGTATTATCCCCATAATTTCCTTTATACATCCAGGATCCAGCCTAATGTCAGGTGTTGGGTTTAGTTATAATTCTTCTTTAGCTTTGTTCAATAAGTAACTTTCTTAGATCTTCCTTGTCTTTAATTACCCTGTCATTTTTTAGAGTGCCTGGCTGGCTCTGTCGGTAGATCATGTGACTCTTGATCTCTGGGTCATGAGTTTCAGCCCCACGTTGGGTGGAGAGATTACTTACAAATAAATAAACAAATTTAAAACCCATCATTTTTTAAAATGCACGGGCTAGTTAATCATTTAATTATCCATTGGTTTGGGTTAGTCTGATATTTCATCATGGTATCTCTCCTTACCCACGTTTGTAAGAATACCATAGAAGTGACGCTGTGTTTCCCTCATTACATCATATGAGGGGCACGTGATTTGTCTCATTACTGATGATGACAACATTTGTCACTTGGTTAATGTGATGTTTGCCATATTTCTCCACTGTAAAATTAACTAATGAGTACTTTGTGTTCACTGATTAATAAGTAATTGATAGGGATATATTCTAAGACGTTTACTGTAAGGTAGAACTTTCTTTTCTCCCCATTTATTTACATTGTGATGTGTTCATGTTCTCCTAGTTTAGTCTGAAGTTCATTCTTAACTATTAGTATTTGATATTCAGATTGGTTCGGAGTTTGCCAGTGGGAGCCCCTTTCAGCTGACTCCCGTTTCCTGTATCAGCTCTTCCTTACTCTGGCAAAACAAGGTCCTCCAAGCTCATCTTGTATTTACCTTGTGCTGGACCTACATGTCCCAGAAAGACATTTCTCTAAGAAGCACTAATCCCTTTTATCAGAGGAAGATATTAAGAAACCAAGATCTGGATGCTAAGTATTCTCATTGCCACCAGGATGTCATTCTATCTAGACACCCTCTAAGAAAAGCCTGAGTCACAATCTGTTTTACTGCTACATTTCTTCATTCTGCTCACAGAAACCCTCAAGGTAGCTCTCTGTGCCAGATATTTTCTATTTGTCTCACTCTAACCAGTTTACAGCTTTCTCCACCCTGCTCTCTGCCCAGGAGGTTGAATAGTATGGATTATGATGATCTGTTCTCAGGTCCAATGGCACTGAGGACCTCTGGTTGCATTTAGCCAGGGAGAAGTCCCAGTAAGAAAAGAGAAGAGGAAAGCAAAGTCAGAGTATTTATTCCCTTGTCTCCTTCTGTGCAAAGTCTCCTGGAGCTGGCTGTGTCCCTGGACTAGAAGTCCTCATTTTTCTAAGGGCCACTAACTCTACACTGTTGTCTTTTCCCAGTTCCTAGCAACTGTTCCCTCACCCCTTCAGGTGGTGAACCCCAGCTCCTAAATTCATTCCTTTTTAAATTTTTTTTTAACGTTTATTCATTTTTGAGACAGAGACAGAGCATGAATGGGGGAAGGTCAGAGAGAGAGGGAGACACAGAATCTGAAACAGGCTCCAGGCTCTGAGCTGTCAGCACAGAGCCCGATGTGGGGCTCAAACTCACGGACCGCGAGATCATGACCTGAGCCAAAGTCGGACGCCCAACCAACTGAGCCACCCCCAGGCACCCCTCATTCCTTTTTAAATAGACCCTCCTCAGGGCACTTGGGTGGCTTAATCAGCTAAGCGTCCAACTTCCGCGCAGGTCATGATCTCCTGGTTCATGGTTTCAAGCCTCACATCAGTCTCTGCACTGGTGGTGCAGAGCCTGCTCGGGATTCTCTTCCTCTGTCTCTCTGCCCCTTCCCCACTTGTGCTTTCTCTCAAAATAAATAAGTTAACTTCAAAAAAAAAAAGAGGAAAAACAAAAACTAAATAAATCAATAGACCCTCCTCAAATTACCTGTGTTCAAATAGCCATCTGTTCATTGTTGGGACTCTGACTCATATCTTTTGGTTAAAAATATGGATGTTCCAAATTGCTCTCCCTTTTTTCTAGTGATCCAGGAAAACGAGACTCTTTGTTTTGTTTTGTTTTTTTCAATATATGAAGTTTATTGTCAAATTGGTTTCCATACAACACCCAGTGCCCATCCCAAAAGGTGCCCTCCTCAATACCCATCACCCACCCTCCCCTCCCTCCCACCCCCCATCAACCCTCAGTTTGTTCTCAGTTTTTAAGAGTCTCTTATGCTTTGGCTCTCTTCCACTCTAACCTCTTTTTTTTTTTTTTTTTTCCTTCCCTTCTCCCATGGGTTTCTGTTAAGTTTCTCAGGATCCACATATGAGTGAAAACATATGGTATCTGTCTTTCTCTGTATGGCTTATTTCACTTAGCATCACACTCTCCAGTTCCATCCACGTTGCTACAAAGGGCCATATTTCATTCTTTCTCATTGCCAAGTAGTACTCCATTGTGTATATAAACCACAATTTCTTTATCCATTCATCAGTTGATGGACATTTAGGCTCTTTCCATCATTTGGCTATTGTTGAGAGTGCTGCTATAAACATTGGGGTACAGGTGCCCCTATGCATCAGTACTCCTGTATCCCTTGGGTAAATTCCTAGCAGTGCTATTGCTGGGTCATAGGGTAGGTCTATTTTTAATTTTTTGAGGAACCTCCACACTGTTTTCCAGAGCGGCTGCACCAGTTTGCATTCCCACCAACAGTGCAAGAGGGTTCCCAAAACGAGGCTCTTTGTAAAGCTGCAACTCAGGTAATAAAGCCTTCCTTCTCTGGGGTGGGGGTTGAAAACTTTTCCCATAGGGCCAGATAGTATTTTAAGCATTGAGTCTCTTTTACAGTCACTCTACTCTGCCATAGTATCACAAAAGCCGCCACAGACAACAGGCAAACAAAGAGCTTTCTGGAGACATTCAAACAATGCTCCCAACGTATTATCATTCAGTAATGTGATTGCGATAGGATTTTGCTAGTATTCTTCATAAGGTGTACGAGTACATTATTTGTAAGCTCCATTTTACAGATTAGGAAACTGAAAATCATTGAGGTTAATAGCTTGCTCTAAATCCCATAATTATGCAGTGGGGTAGTAGCAGTAATCCTCTGATACCAAATTCTTTGCTCCCGCTATCATGCAGTTTCTTCGAACAAGGTATTCTAACGGCAGTGTTATTTTAGAGGGTGATAGGTTAGGGAGTGAGATTTTTGAGGCTAACAGGATTTGAGGGTTTACTGGAAATCATATATATAGGTAGGCTTGATTCTAGACAGGCTGTATCGGGATTGTATATATTATGACAATAAGACTCTAAGAAAGGAGAGAGCATGTAGAGGAAGAAGTGTGACGTTTGGGTTGTTTCCCTAAAGGGGTTCTTCTGATACCACAGAGCTGCTGAATCATTTTAAAGGCTATCTCACCTTTAAACCATTGTTTAAAGTTGTTACTGTTAAAGTTGTTGTTAACCAGTTCTAGTTATTGTTAACCAGTATGAGTTGGGCTTTCTGTCTTACAACTGAAAACATGCTAATAGACAGCCAGACAGTCAGTGCTTCCTGCTCTCTATTGATTGAGAAGCCAAAAGAGAATATTTAACAACCCTAAAGCTATTGAACGGCCTCATACCACAGGTGTAAGCTTATTTTCTCCTGATTTTGTTTTCTGAAATGTTGTAAGCTTCTCAGGAATAGGTCAAAGTCTTTGCATATTCAGGAAAACTTGTTAAATATTTTAAATTATCCAGATAGTATTTAGCTTGTGATATACTCAAGTACATATGTTGTCTGAAAACTATTCAAAATGTAGAGTAATAGGAGAGTGTCCAAAATTAGGCATTTTATCATCATCGTCTTTTTTGTGGCTATTGGTTAAATGACGAGATGCTAACTTTGTTATTTACAAAATTAATTTGAGAAGGAGATGATTGACAACGTTTTTAGTTTGTATGCAAGCAAAACAATGGCGATTCAGCTACAAGAATGCTGTTAACTGTTGCTTTCCAATAAGAAAAACGTGGGCACTCTGGGAAGAAAATATTCCAAATGTTTTTAATACTTTGTCTAGTCTCTGAAGTTCTCTTTGTTCCGTTGGAATGCCTAAGTCAATGAATTCAGTATTGATTTATTTCAAAGGCCCTAAGGCTTGAGGCTTTGAGAGACAATGAAAAGAACAAAAGAAAGATTTTTCATAGACTGCATTATGCCTCTAGGCATAGAAAATGTACAAGTGAAAAGCACATCAGAGACTCTTTGTTCTTTGTTAAAACATGTGGAAAATAACTCTATGGCCAGGGTGGAAAGGTATATTACTGATTAATGAAAGGATTTATAATTTAACCAGGATTTCTTTCTTTCTTTCTTTTTTTGTAAAGATTTTATTTTTAAGTAATCTCTATACCCAGCATGGGGCTCAGACTCACAACCCTGAGATCAAGAGTTGCATGTTTTACAGGCTGAACCAGCCAGGCGCCTCTAAACAGTACTTCTTAATTCCACCAAAGTTAACCTGAACTGCAATATCATGACCACGTCGGTTTTCTATTGCATCCTGCATTCAGGTTGCACGCTTTGCCCTGCTCTAATTGCGCAGGTCCCAGCTTGCACATACTGGGCTTTTGGTAAATAGTTCATGACTGACTGGCTGGCTGAATTAACGAGAGAGTGCAAACCTAATTTATGTATCTTCCTGATATAAGTTTTACTTTCATACTGCCCAGTTAGACATGTTGAATATTTTGATTCTCTGTCTTCAATTACAAAACACAAGTACGGAAGTACAAAGTAATGCATTCCAAGAGTGTTTGTTGCTGCTGTTATTTAACACTTTACTCGAAATAATACATCGTCACCTTACCACAGAGAAAAATTTTAACATTTATTGAGTTCTTACTGTGTGCCAGGCAATGAGCTTTATTCTTTACATGAAATGTAAAAATTCATCCTCACAACAGCTTTCTAAGTAGCTAGTATTCTCTCTCTTATTTTACAGATGAGAAAACTAAACTACTGGGTTGCCTCTCGAGTTGTGTAAAATATACATCCTTGCACAAAACATAAGTGAGGATATTAACAATCCTTTTACACTGGTTATTTACCCAAAGAATATGAAAAGACTCATTTGAAAAGATACAAACACCCCTATGTTTATTGCAGCATTATTAACAATAGCCAAATTATGGAAGCAGCCCAAGTGTCCATCGATAGATGAAGGATAAAGAAGATGTGGTGTGTGTGTATATACAGTAAAATCTTGGTTTGCAAGCACAATTTGTTCCAGAAACATGCTGGTAATCCAAAGCACTTGATCAAAACAAATTTCAAGAACCGTTGGCTCAGTGGTGATCACGTAACATTTGACATCACGTACTACTTGCATTGCACGGCATCACTCGTTTACCAAGTTAAAATTTATTAGAAATGTTTGCTCAGTCACTCGCAATTTAAGGTTCTACACACATATATATTAGAATATTACTCATAAAAAAGAATGAGATCTTGCCATTTGCAACAACATGGATGGACCTAGAGGGTATAATGCTAAGTGAAATAAGTCAGTTAGAGAAAGATAAATACCATATGATTTCACTCAGATGTGGAATTCAAGAAACAAAAAAATGAACAAGGGAACAAAACAGACAAACCCAAAACAGACTCTTGTTTTCAAAGTTTATTTATCTATTTTGAGAGAGACAGAGACAGCATGAGTAGGGGAGGGCCAGAGAGAGAGGGGGAGAGAGAAAGAATCCCAAGCAGGCTCTGAGCTCTCAGCAGGGAGCCTGATGCAGGGCTCGAACCCACAAAGCTGTAAGATCATGACCTGAACCAAAACCGAGAGCTGGACATTTAACCTACTAAGCCGCACAGGTGCCTCAACAGATTTTCTTTTTTTTTTTATTTTTCTTTTTTTTTTTAACGTTTATTTTTGAGACAGAGAGAGACAGAGCATGAACAGGTGAGGGGCAGAAAGAGAGGGAGACACAGAATCTGAAACAGGCTCCAGGCTCTGAGCAGTCAGCACAGAGCCCAACGCGGGGCTTGAACTCATGGACCGTGAGATCATGACCTGAGCTGAAGTCAGAAGCTTAACCGACCGAGCCACCCAGGCGACCCCAGACTTTTTCTTTTTTAACAGACTCTTAACTGTAGAGAACAAACTGGTGGTTACCAGAGGGGAGGTGAGTGGGGGGATGGATGAAATAGGTGAAGGGGATGAGTACGCTTGTGGTGATGAGCACTGAGTAATGGGTAGAATTGTTGAATCATTATATTGTACACCTGAAACTAATATAACATTGTATGTCAACTACATAAAAATATAAAATAAAATTAAAAAGATCTGGCTTTTAGATAATTTCCCCTAGTTGTCTCCATTTAACTTGCTTCCAATTCAATTCTCAAAGTCCAATTTCTGTTTCACCTTCATTAGCTCTTCCTAATCTGACCAATCATTCAAGGTCCATTTTTAATTATTAAATTACTAGAAGTCTCTAATGCACTTGGTTTGCTGGTATTTCCCTACACATCACTGTTTCTCATTCATCCTATAATCCTTGGTTCTAGTGTCATCTCCTTCAGGAAATTTTTGTGTCTTATCCTCCCGCTGCCTTCTTAAAAAAAAAAATAATAATACTTTTACAAAGAGATTCTTTTTTTTTTTTAAGATTTTATTTTTAAGTAATCTCTACATCCAACATGGGGCCTGAACTCACAACCCCAAGATCAAGAGTCACACGCTCTACCAGCTGAGCCAGCCAGGCACCTCTACAAAGAGATTCTTTATTGAGTGACAGTATTCCCTCTGGTCTTTTAATGTAACAAATACTCCTAATTCATTCAAAAAACTTTCAATTACAATAGTTCAATCTGTGTCCTTTCAGTTACAACAACTCTTCAGGAATGCAATTTTTGTACATGAGAAAAGAAGTATAAGTTATTGCTTCATTAATGATATTTTTATATTTGAAAGAGATACAACTGCTTGAACTTAAAAACAAATTAATACTCCTCATTTGTTTAAATCATAACTATAGAAACTTAACTATAAATATATGTATTTAAGATTTTTAGCATGAAAATTAAATAAATCCCCATATACCTATCACCCAGCTTCAAAAATTATCAAAACTTTCTAATCTACAAACATTGTGAAATGTTGGTAACAAAAAAGATGCCCATATAATTTATTATTCAAACCAGGACACTTTTGAGAGTGAGAAGGAGTGTTCTTAATAATTCTACCAGGACAGCAGGCATAAACCAAAACTGTACTGGGGAAGCCAGGGCTTGTGGTCACCGTAGAACAAATTCACTTTTGTAATATTTAAGGTATTTAAAAATATACCCAGATGTAAGAATATATAGGACAAGATAGTTGTGATGTAGAAGAAGACACACATCTCTTGTTAAATAGTTTTCTTTACTCATCGTTGTCCTGGACAGAATGTCTGCATTCTGTTTGCATCACCTCAAAATTCATATGTTGAAGCCCTAACTCCTAATGTGATGATATTTGGAAGCAGGGCCTTTGGGAGGTAATTAGGTCATGAGGATGAAGCCACATGAGATTTGTGTCTTCTAAGAAGAGACACAGATCTCTCTCTGTCTCACTGTCTCTTGCTTGCTCTTTCTCTTTCTTTGTCTCCATGTCATATGAGGATACAGTGAAAAGATGACCCTCTATGAACCAGGAAGTGAGCCCTCAGCAAGGAACAGAACTGGCTGGCACATTCATCTTAGAGTTTCCAGCCTCCAGAACTGTGACAAATATGTCTGCTGTTTAAGCCACTTAATCTATGATATTTTGTTATGGCAGCCTGAGTGGGCGAAGACAATCATGTTGAGTAGAATCTGTATGGGCTTGTACTACTCTGAGGCAGAATTAAATAAGACGAGTATTTTAAGAGCATGTATTTGGCAATAAATCTATTACTATAATCTAGCAGCAATGTAGTAATACTGACTCTGGCACAGCAGTTGAAGAGCACGGGAGGAGAACAAACCTAAGTGTGTGGCTGATGCCTGCTGGTTGCCAGCGTTCTGAACGTGTTCCTCAGCCCCTCGGAGGCCCCTTTCCTTCCTTCAGCCCATAAAATGGGGATAATAACGGGACTTCTTTTACAGGGCGTTTATGAGGACCAAAGGGTGGTGCGGCTAAAACACACAGCCTGTTGCCTGACACATGTAGGTACTTTCTCTCTCTTCTTTCCTCTTCTTCCTCTTCTCCTGCACAGGGACAGCCACAGCACAGCCCTGGGCTGGAGACTTTGTAGGGAAGCTCGGGCAGAAGAACCAGGGCTGCTCCAGGGCCAAGACATGCACCCAAGACACTCACCACATACCAGGGACAATACAGTGTCAGGTCGTTTCTTGTCCCTAGTCAGAGGTATCATAACTCGAGCATTTAAAAAAAATCTTTTTAACGTTTATTGATTTTTGAGACAGAGAGAGACAGAGCACGAACAGGGGAGGGTCAGAGAGAGGGAGACACAGAATCGGAAACAGGCTCCAGGCTCCGAGCTGTCAGCACAGAGCCCGATGCGGGGCTCGAACTCATGGACCGCGAGATTATGCCCTGAGCCGAAGTCGGCCGCTTAACCGACTGAGCCACCCAGGTGCCCCAGATAACTTGAGCATTTAAAATTACAACCTTATTTGCAATCAAAGGCTCATGAGATCTGAATGTATCAATTAGAAGTAAAGTAGGGGTATTGTTTACCTCAGAGAATTCCTGTGAGGAGTCAAATAACTCCTGTACGGGGAGTCGCGCAGCTGGGTCTGGTTCACGGTAGGCCTCAAAATGGTGATTACATTACAAATTTGCCTCTCCTGGAAAACTTCTGAGAGGGCACAGAGAATGGAGAAGAAGCAAATCTTCAATTCCCCACATCAGCCCATAGAGGATTCTTTCTGAACAACCACCACATTCTTAAATTAGCTCAGAGGAATAGGTCAATAGTTAGATGTAAAAGATCCACTCTTGGGGCATCTGGCTGGCCCAGTCGGTTAAGCTTCGGACTCTTGATTTCTTGATTTCTGCTCAGGTCATAATCCCGGGGTTGTGGGATGGAGCCCCATGCTCAGTGTGGAGCCTGCTTGGGATTCTCTCTCTCTCTCTCTCTCTCTCTCTCTCTCTCTCTCTCTCTCAATCTCTCTCTGTCCCCCCCCCCTTTCCCTAACTTGCACTCTCTCTCTCCCTAAAAATAAATAAATAATAAAGAAAGAAAGAAAATTAAAAAAAAATAAAAGATCCATTCTTGACCAAATGTCAACAAACAGAATAACAGAATAACAGAAATGTTATTAAAGAAAGTTTCTCTTACAAGCTATGCATCAATTATTAAATTTCCATAGTTAATCATTTTTGTCAGTAAAAATTTTTTGTGTGTGAAATACCTAGCAAATGTTTCATTTTTGTCCATGACGTATTGTGAGAAAAACGATAGCATTTTGTTCTTTATCATTGTGTTGATGGTACATTGGAGTGCTTCACAAACCTGTAAGTGCTGCTATCCAGTCACTGGTACAGACACAAATAAAGATAAATCTTCTCGAAGGAAATTAGCTGAAGCCAGCGGGCCATTAGCTAACCCTTCTGGAACACTTTACTGTGGTCATACAGAGAGAGAACTGAAAGATGGACAATTAAGATCTGGCAACATGCAAGAGGTAATCCTCCAGAGTAAAGCTGTTTGTTATATCACTCCTTTATTCTTCAGTAGATAATACAGTACTATTGAGTTACATGAAGAGCTAAGCAAAAAATTTACCAGATATAAATACCTTAAGAATTATGAATATAGAATTACAGTGCAGAAGCGTCTTCTGTATATAAACAGAAGTGTCATGTTGGCATTGGAGTCGAGGCATGAATTGTTTTCAAAGCCATAAACACGGACAAACTGGAGAAGAAAAGCTGCAGAGAGAGCGTGAAGCTTCAAGTTCAATCGGATAAATAATGGCCTCATTATCCACGTATTGCACAGGATAGAATACTTTCTCTGTTTCATATGTGGCTTTGCCTGACCCCTTCCACCTCTGAGATACGGTGTTTTTCCAAATCCTCCCGAAGCTGTACTGCCAGCCACTGACGTGGACAGGAACTCATAGGGCTTCTGGAGGCTCAGTTCCTCTCACTGGTCTGGAGTTCAGTTTCTGGATTCCCTGAGTGACATGTGGTTTCAGAGCCCCAGGTCAAAGACACGTTTTCTTCCACGTCTGTAAGGTACTTTGTGCACTTCTGCATATGCATGTGCAATCGGAACATGACTGGGGAGCCGTGATTCAAATTGTTCTCAAAGGTCAAAGGCCACTCAGCCAACTCAGCACATGGCCAGCAGCCCCAGCAAGGCAGAGTTCTTTCTTCCCTCTCTTCTTCTTTCTCTCACTTCCTCCCATCTTTCCTTCCCTCTCTCCTCCCTAGAATACTCTCATCCTGACTGTAGGTGCAGAGAACAGCCTGAGAGAAGTGTTAGCAGTGGCAAACGGCCCTAGGACCTGATCACCTAAAATGGTCTCCTTTTAGCTCTTTCTAAATTAGAAAAAAAAAAAAAATCAACAGTGTTCAAGAGAGAAATTGTGGTCCCTTTATTCTCAGCAACAGAAGCTGGCAGTTATGCTGTTCCGTGGGATTTCCTTGTACTCCCTCCCTGAGGCCTCTTTTCCCTGCAGCCTTCTTCATTTTGTCTCTCCTTTCCCTTTCTCTTCTCCGATTCTTTCCTTTTCCTGAGGTCCCACACTTGCAGACACCTCAAATGCTTGTGTGTTCTTCCTTCCCTTCCAGGTTTCCTCTGCACCAGATGTAAATGGCACCAGCATTTTTACCAGAAAGAAAGCTGCTTTAAAAACTGGCAAAAACAAGCAATGAAAAGAGATAACGTTTAAATGACTTGGCACACTTATTATTGGGGGACTTGTTTGTATGTTTCTCTGAATTCCAACCTTTAGTGAAATGTTCTCATCCATTTTTAGTGAGGAAAACTTGAATGATTTGCTTCAGCAGAACTCATCTCTATAGCAGTCATTATTGCTTGAATTCAGTAAGTAGGCTGAACATCCAAACTTTAAATATTTTTTAATGTTTATTTATTTTGGAGAGGTGCAGAGACAGAGGGAGACACAGAATCCAAAGCAGGCTCCAGGCTCTGAGCTGTCAGTACAGTTGGGCCCCTGAGTCTCCAAACTTGAAAATTTTTATATAGGGATTCCTGGGTGGCTCAGTTGGTTGAGCATCAGACTTGGGCTGAGGTTATGATCTCATGATTCCTGAGTTCCAGCCCTGCATTGGGTCTGGGCTGTCAGCAGGGAGCCTGCTTCAGATCCTCTCTACCCTCCCACCTCTCTCTGCCCTTCCCCTGCTTGCGTGCTCTCTCTCTCTCAAAAATGAATATTAAAAAAATTTAAAGCAAAGTTTCAGCCTCAGTCAATAGTTTCATGAATTAATAGTAAATAAGATAGAGCAACTGAAGTAAGTCAACAACTCCATTACAAAAGACTCAGGAAAGAATTCCAAACTACTAAATGTGCTAATTATCCTTCTCAGTAGGTGCAGCAATCCCCACTGGGCTTCAGTCTGACACATATACTTTTGTGTTTTTATATTGTTTGTTTTGGAAATTCCCTCAGGGACAAATGCATTGGGTTTTTAATTCTTTGTAACAACTGGTACCATGCCAGGTAGATACTAAGTTTTTCTTGAAGGTGATCAGTTGGGTAGTAGATAATAAATACGGCTTCTGAGCTCAAGACAATGGACAAAATAAACTCATGTCTGATCCTTACCAAATGTCGTCACCACAATCAATGTGATAGCCACGCCTAAAAATGAGGCACACCTGCTCATACCAAATGGCTACATTGCTTCTGGGTACAGAGCAAAGATGGAGAACCTGGATTCTGATTACAAAGTGCCCGAGCTGAGAAGCCTCCGTTCCCTCATTTGTTAAACAGGCATGTGTGGTAGACAGAATGACTCCTCCAAGAGTCCACTTCCTAATCCCCAGAACCTGTGAGTATGTTACCTCACACGGCAAACAGGACTTTGCAGCCGTGACTAAGGATCTTGAGATGGGGAGATTATCTAGGTGGGTGCCATGTAATCACTATGGTCCTGATACAGGAAAGAGGGAAGCAGGAAACTGAAAGATGGTACAGCAGAAGCAGAGGTCAGAGCGAGGCAGGGGCCTCTAACTAAGGAAAACGAGTGTTCTCTAGAAGCTGGAGAGCGCATGGACGTTAAGCCACTAAAATTCTGGTTATGTGCTGCAACACTAATAGTAAACTAATACAGTACATTCGTTAATGCCTTTCTTATAGGGTTGTGTAAGGATTAAATGAAAACAGTTATGGGAAGACTCAGCACAGTGCCTGATATAGAGAAAGAACGGAATAAATGCTGTTACCAGTCTACACAGCATCACCCGTAACCCCACTGAGTTCTTCCAGAGCTCCCTGCAAAATGTAAGGAAAAAAGACAAAGTATTTAAGACCAGAGAGAGGAAGCTAGAATTCATCAAGCTAGGTCAGCACTTTACACACTGAAATGCCCATAAGCCTGGGAGGTGGGGCTCCCTAAACTTGGAGAGGTTAAGTAAACTGCCTACTATCATACAGCTAGTAAGGTATTAAATCCTGATTCAAATCCCAGTCTGTCTGAATTAAAAGCCCATGATTTTTCTAGCATTCCTTTAGACTTTATAATAATAATAATAATAATAATAATAATAATAAAAGGTGGCGCCTGGGTGGCTTAGTTGGTTAAGGGTCCGACTTCAGCTCAGGTCATGATTTCATGGTTCGTGGGTTCAAGCCCCATGTCAGGCTCTGTGCTGACAGCTCAGAGCCTGGAGGCTGCTTCAGATTCTGTCTCTCACTCTCTCCCTCTGCCCCTCCCCCGCTTCTGCCCCTCCTCTCTCTCTCAAAAGTAAACATTAAAAAAATGAAAAAACAAAGAAAAAAGTGATACTTCTATCTTGAAACACATGTGTTAAGAGACATTTTGGGGTGCCTGGGTGGCTCAGGCGCCTGATTTCGACTCAGGTCATGATCTCGAAGTTTGTGAGTTCGAGCCCTGCGTAGGGCTCTGTGCTGACAGCTCAGAGCCTGGAGCCTGCCTCAGAATCTGTCTCCTCCTCTCTCTGCCCCTGCCCTGCTCATGCTCTGTCTCTCTCTGTCTCTCAAGGAGCTGGAAAAAGAACAGCAAATAAAACCCAAAACCAGCAGAAGACAGGAAATAATAAAGATTAGAGCAGAAATTAATGCTATCAAAATAAAAAAAAAACCAGTAGAACAGATCAATGAAACCAGAAGCTGGTTCTTTGAAAAAATGAACAAAATTGATAAAGCACTAGCCAGTTTGATCCCAAAGAAAAAGGAAAGGACCCAAATAAATAAAATCAAGAATGAAAGAGGAGAGATCACAACCAACACAACAGAAATAAAAACAATAATAACAGAATATTATGAGCAGTTATATGCCAATAAAATGGGTAATCTGGAAGAAATGGACAAATTCCTAGAAACATATACACTACCAAAACTGAAACAGGAAGAAATAGAAAATTTGAACAGACCCATAACCAGTAAGGAAATCGAATTAGTAATCAAAACTCTGCCAAAAAACAAGAGTCCAGGGCCAGACAGCTTTCCAGGGGAATTCTACCAAACGTTTAAGGAAGAGTTAACACCTATTCTCTTGAAGCTGTTCCAAAAAATAGAAATGGAAGGAAAACCTCCAAACTTTTTCTATGAGGCCAGCATTACCTTGATTCCAAAACCAGACAGAGACCCCACTAAAAAGGAGAACTATAGACCATTTTCCCTGATGAACATAGATGCAAAAATCCTCAACAAGATATTAGCCAACTGGATCCAACAATACAT
Organism: Panthera tigris; assembly: GCF_018350195.1. NCBI lineage: Eukaryota > Metazoa > Chordata > Mammalia > Carnivora > Felidae > Panthera > Panthera tigris. The sequence goes on along the minus strand of NC_056676.1, from coordinate 28,958,617 downwards.
TAAAAAAATTATTCACCACCACCAAGCAGAATTTATACCTGGGATTAAGGGCTGATTCAATATCTGCAAAACAATTAATGTGATTCATCACATCGATAAAAGAAAGAACAAGAACCATATGATCCTCTCAATAGATGCAGAGAAAGCATTTGACAAAATACAGCATCCTTTCTTGATAAAAACCCTCAAGAAAGTAGGGATAGAAGGATCATACCTCGAGATCATAAAAGCCATATATGAATGACTCAATGCTAATATCATCCTCAATGGGGAAAAACTGAGAGCTTTCCCCCTAAGATCAGGAACAAGACAGGGATGTCCACTCTCACCACTGTTATTCAACATAGTATTGGAAGTCTTAGCCTCTTCAATCAGACAACACAAAGAAATAAAAGGCATCCAAATCAGCCAGGAGGATGTCAAACTATCACTCTTCACAGATGACATGATACTTTGGGAAAACCCCAAAGATTCCACCAAAAAACTGCTAGAATTGATTCATGAATTCAGCAAATTTTCAGGATATAAAATCAATGCACAGAAATCGGTTGCATTCCTATACACCAACAATGAAGTAACAGAAAGAGAAATCAAGGAATCGATCCCATTTACAATTGCACCAAAAACCATAAAATACCTCGGAATAAATCTAACCAAAGAGGTGAAAAATCTATACACTGAAAACTATGGAAAGCTTATGAAAGAAATTGAAGAAGACACAAAAAAATTGGAAAAAGATTCCATGCTCCTGGATAGGAAAAACAAATATTGTTAAAATGTCGATACTACCCAAAGCAATCTACATATCCAATGCAATCCCTATCAAAGTAACACCAGCATTCTTCACAGAGCTAGAACAAATAATCCTAAAATGTGTATGGAACAAGAAAAGACCCCAAATAGCCAAAGCAATCTTGGAAAAGAAAACCAAAGCAGGAGGCATCACAATCCCAGACTTCAAGCTATACTACAAAGCTGTAATCATCAAGACAGTATGGTACTGGCACAAGAACAGACACTCAGATCAATAGAACAGAATAGAGAACCCAGAAATGGACCCACAAACGTATGACCAACTAATCTTTGACAAAGCAGGAAAGAATATCCAATGGAATAAAGACAGTCTCTTCAGCAAGTGGTGCTGAGAAAACTGGACAGCGACAGGCAGAAGAATGAACCTGGATCACTTTCTTACACCATACACAAAAATAAACTCAAAATGGGTGAAAGACCTCGATGTAAGACAGGAAGCCATCAAAATCCTTGAGGAGAAAGCAGGAAAAAACCTCTTTGATCTTGCCCGCAGCAACTTCTTACTCAACGTGTCTCCGGAGGCAAGGGAAACAAAAGCAAAAATGAACTACTGGGGCCTCATCAAGATAAAAAGCTTCTGCACAGCAAAGGAAACAATCAGCAAAACTAAAAGGCAACCAACAGAATGTGAGAAGATATTTGCAAATGACATGTCAGATAAAGGGTTCGTATCCAAAATCTATAAAGAACTTATCAACCTCAACACCCAAAAAACAAATAATCCAGTGAAGAAATGGGCAAAAGACATGAATAGACACTTCTTCAAGGAAGACATCCAGATGGCCAACTGACACATGAAAAAATGCCCAACATCACTCATCATCAGGGAAATACAAATCAAAACCACAATGAGATACCACCTTACACCTGTCAGAATGGCTTACATTAACAACTCAGGCAACAACAGATGTTGGCGAGGATGTGGAGAAAGAGGATCTCTTTTGCATTGTTGGTGGGAATGCAAGCTGGTGCAGCCACTCTGGAAAACAGTATGGAGGTTCCTCAAAAAACTAAAAATAGAACTACCCTACGACCCAGCAATTGCACTACTAGGCATTTATCCACGGAATACAGGTGTGCTGTTTCAAAGGGACATGTTTATAGCAGCACTATCAACAATAGCCAAAGTATGGAAAGAGCCCAAATGTCCATCGAGGGATGAATGGATAAAGAAGATGTGGTATATATATATATATATATATATATATATATATATATATATATACATATATATATATACATACACACACACACACACACACACACACACACACACACAATGGAGTATTACTCGGCAATCAAAAAGAATGAAATCTTGCCATTTGCAACTACGTGGATGGAACTGGAGGGTATTATGCCAAGTGAAATTAGTCGGAGAAAGACAAAAATCATATGACTTCACTCATATGAGGACTTTAAGAGACAAAACAGACGAACATAAGGGAAGGGAAACAAAAATAACATAAAAACAGGGAGGGGGACAAAACAGAAGAGACTCATAAATATGGAGAACAAACTGAGGGTTCCTGGAGGGGTTGTGGGAGGGGGGGATGGGCTAAATGGGTAAGGGGCACTAAGGAATCTACTCCTGAAATCATTGTTTCACTATATGCTAACTAATTTGGATGTAAATTTTAAAAAATCAAAACTAAAATAAAAAAAGAAGACATCTTAATATACCTTCACTATCAAATAATTATCTACTACTCATTTTGTGTGGAATTCTGTCTCAAGTTCATAATACAATGCTATGGTGACTGTGACTTTGCCAGCTCTGCAGGGAAAACAAGAGTGGTAGTGGTCATAGTGATAATAATTCCTTATTATATTTGTAAAGCACTTTTAAAACTTAAAAAGTACTTTCAAAAATAGATGCTTTCAAGAGTCTCATGATTTCTAAAAGGCAAGTTTTACTATTTCCTTTTTGATGAGAACTCTAGGGATGACAGGCTGCTTTGCCCCAGGCACATGCCTAAATGACATACCCGAAATACATCTCCTGATTGAAAATTTCATGCCTTGTCCATTACCCTGGTCTCTGGGAGTGTCCTTCCCAACATGGTCTGAAAAGTGGCTTGCAAACCACTTCCAGCAGAGTGCCTCGGCTGTGGGCAGCTGGCACATGTGCATTAGGCAGTGAGTCCGGAAACAGTGTGCTGAGCTCTGGAGTTATTTTGAGGTCAAAAGCCAGATCTTATGCTGCACCTTAAGCTTCCACAGAGGGAACTGGAGATTACTTCGATGGGGTTTGGAGTCAAGTTTTGCTGAAGGTCATTGTATTGTGTAGCCTGCTTGAAACTGTATTCTGGGTAATAGCTGCAAATTCTTCACATAATTATGTTAGGCTCTTCTATTTTATTTTTAGTTGCAGTGGTGTAAAAAAAAATAACCAACATTTCCCTTTGACGTTTTCCTGTGCAAACGTAGTAGTCTCTCTTCTCTCTCCAAATTTGATAGCCTGTATTCATTTGTTTCCAGGAATTTTTCTTTATACAATATAAATTCATTCCCCCAGACTTGAGATAATTACACTTTAGGCAGCCCTCTTCCTTTGTAATTATTTACCAGTTTCTTATCATTTTCTCAGGATGTACATAATTAGTCAAATAAATACACTTAATACTCCCCTCATTTTCATATAAGTTTACATGCTGTTTTAAATGTGCAAAAATTGTTCAGAGGACTCCTAATTTTGCATTCACTTATTTATGATTGTAAGTATTATTGTAGGATCCCACCGATGTTTCTCATATGTTTAATTCTCATTAAAAAATAATATTTAAATTTAAAATTCAGTGAAATTTTTGTTTGGTTTTATTTTGAAATATAGTCATATTTCCAATCTCCTCCTCCTTTCCTACTTATATGCCATGCATTCATTAATACAAACTGTCTGATTTCTCAGCAATATTATTTTTAGAAGTTTTGAATAGATTAAGGATTAAAATGGTAGAATAAGACAGATGACATTTTACTACACATACACCCATTGTGGCTCATCGCAATGATAATATACAGTGAAGCATTTTATAAACAAGCTACTGTACGTTATTCATTCTAAGACAGACATTTTTTCACACTTTACCAGTATTGGAATTGAGACATGTCCTACAAACATGTGGTAAGAAAGCATAGTTTAATTAGCAGTGTTTTTTCCATTATTTATTTATTTATTATTTTTTTAATTTGAGAGAGAGAGAGAGAGCGAGCATGAACAGGGGAGAGGTGCAGAGGGAGAAACTTAAGCAGGCTCTAAGCTCAGCACACAGCCGGGCGCAGGGCTCAATCCCATGACCCTGGGATCACGACCTGAGCCAAAGTCAAGATTTGGACGCTCAACCAACCAACTGAGCCACTTAGGCGCCCCAGCAGTGTTTTTTTCTATTTCGACAGTCTGATGTAAAATAAGGCTGCATCTTCAATTTGGTAGCATCTTAGATTCAATTAAATACAATATATACCAAGGCTATTCTACATGCTTTATAGATTTCCTTGCCTAATCCTCTAAGCAATCCCATGATATAGGCAAAATTATTCTCCACATTGGACAGGAGGATAGAGTAAGGAACCTGCCCCCATTGTGGCATGCTGATAACAACTAGTTCTCACAAGAGTTGGGGGAAACCTTTGATTTGTAGCATTTGCTAATTTCCATGGCATTAATATCCTCATATGGCCAACTTCAAGCTACCAACATGAAGTCACTGAACACAGGATTAGGAAGATGTACACAAAATTGGCTCTTGCGAGCAGGTGTGAGCTGGCCCAGGCACACCACTTACATTATATGTTCTTCCTGGGTAACCTTTATCAAAACTATGGCTTTAATATCACTCATATACCAAATACTACAATATCCAATTCTACATTGGTCATCTCCACTTGGAAGCCCTACCAGCTCCTCCAGTCTGATAGATAAATTGTACCTTCCTTACTATTGACAATCTCCTTGAGGATCATTACTGAATACAGGAGAAGGAATCTAAAAAAAAAAATCTAGGATTTTGAGAATATGGTGGTTAAGCACTGTGAAGGGTGTGAGACTTTATCCTGCTTACAAGCTAGCAAATTAGCCTGCCACAGTTTTGTGGATATTGTTACAATATTCCTGGATCAGAGACCAAGGGCTTTATTATCCACAGAGAAACAGTAGCCATAGTACTGACATTTCTTTTTTTTTTTCAGCAGGGGCAACAGTCTGAATCCCAACTCCCACTGGATGATATAGAGGCCTGCACGTACAGCAGGTGGCATTACAGGAGAAGAAACCTGAGTTTGGGGCACCCACATCTTACATGGGCAGTAACTTTGCCTGACTTTTGCCTTCGAGGGAAACACTATCTACAAGGCTGTAAGCAAATCTACCCTTTGCTTCAGAGGAAACACTCTACTCTCTCTGTCTTCCAAGAGTGCTCACTATACAGTCATCTTTGAAAGGACAGTCTGGAACAAGATGTGCAGAAACATGAGAGACCCGCGGAGAAGTTTCCGATGAGTATTGCACTCTGTCAGCCACCTACCGAGGTGAGGGCTGACTCCATTTAATCTGTCTCTCACAGCATTTAATTAAGGCTGCTATCCACAGCATTCCAATTGCAGCGGGTTGGGGCAAATCTGCACAATCATACCTCCAGGATCCTGGATACAACTAGCAAAACAAATTCCAAAAGCCATCAGAGTCTTACATAGCCATATGGCTTTCTCCTTTAGTTTCTGTATTGACTTTTCCACTTGGCCTTAGGTATTAACACAGGTACAGTATTACACGCCACACGGACTCTGCCTTGGTCTGTAAAGAAGACATCTAGGGTAACTTATCCATGACAGCCCTGGCCAGTGAACTGAAGATGACCTGAATACCTTCCAGGGTCAAGGTGGTGTCAGTGATCACTCCACTAGAGTCAGGGACAATTTTTTTTTTTTTAAATTTTAATGCTGATCAATTTTTTTTTCTTTTTTAAAAAATATAATTTATTGTCAGATTGGCTTACATACAACACCCAGTGCTCATCCCAACAAGTGCCCTCCTTAATGCCCATCACCCATTACCCCCCCATCCACCCTCACACTGTTCTCTGTATTTAAGAGTCTCTTATGGTTTGCCTCCCGCCCTCTCTGTAATTATTTTTTCCCCTTCCCCTCCCCCATGGTCTTCTGTTAAGTTTCTCAAGATCCACATATGAGTGAAAACATATACCTGTCCTTTTCTGACTTATTTCACTCAGCATAATACCCTCCAGTTCTATCCATGTTGCTGCAAATGGCAGGATTTCATTCTTTCTCATTGCCAAGTAGTATTCCGTTGTATATATAAACCACAAGTTCTTTATCCATTCATCAGTTGATGGACATTTAGGCTCTTTCCATCATTTGGCTATTGTTGAGAGTGCTGCTATAAACATTGGGGTACAAGTGCCCCTATGCATCAATACTCCTGTATCCCTTGGGTAAATTCCTAGCAGTGCTGGGTCATAGGGTAGATCTATTTTTAATTTTTTGAGGAACCTCCACACTGTTTTCCAGAGCAGCTGCACGAGTTTGCATTCCCACCAACAGTGCAAGAGGGTTCCCGTTTCTCTGCATCCTCGTCAGCATCTGTTGTTTCCTGAGTTGTTCATTTTAGCCACTCTGACTGGTGTGAGGTTATATCTCTGTGTGGTTGTGATTTGTATTTTCAGGAACAAGTTTTGAATCATCTTTTCTAATCTAATAGGATGACTTACACCATAGGGATCACATCAATAGTAAGTCAGTTAACCCTCTGGAAATTTTCCTGAGATAACAAAGCCTCATTTTGGAGAGATCTCTGCTGCTGCCTGAGGGCTACATGACTTACTTATGGTGTTTCCTTAAATAATTAAAGGTCTCTTATGTTTACCCCTAATGTGCAAAGCAGCAAGATTTTTGGAGAGAGGCAAGTGAATGCCCAGTTTCCATATAGGAAGCACAGTCCCAGGGGCATACAGGGTGCCCCTGGAAAGAAAATGTTGTTTATAATTGTTGGGACCCCTAAATCTGGTTCTAGTCAGAGGGGCAACAGTGCAGCTGGTGTGGTCTCCCAGCTGTCTGGCAGGTTTCAGAGCTCCCAGTTCAGTTTGAGTAATTGAGTCCAGGAATTCCTTTGGAGGGACTACCTAAGAGCAGTCAGCCCAACCTGTCCAGTTTGTTCATACAACCAGTCGAGTGGCATTTTTCTGCCCCGTTGAATGACGGAGTGATAGCTACAGAAGTGTGAGTGAAGAAGACATCCAGTGGTATGGACAGGATTTTTGTTTTTGTTTTTGCCTGGGCATTATAGACACCGAGGCCATCTTCTGCCATTCCCAATAGATTTCTTGACAGGATTAAAGGGAATAGTGCCCAAAGAGTGGCGAGAGCTGTCTGGGGGAGAATATGAGACTTAACAGTTAAATTTAAGACACTTGCAAGAGTTTGAGAGAGGTTTTGTGAACTCCAGTACAGTTCTGAAACAAAAAGATCATTAATGTCCTTTCTTTCCCATGGCCCTTGGATCTTAAGATGTTCCCTCTACTGCCAAAAAATCAATGTGCTCCATTCTATTAGCTACAAATATGCCTTTATCCAATCATCCTCTACTTATATTTCTTTGTTTTTTAATGTTTTTATTTATTTTTTAGAAGGAGATACAGTACGAGTGGGGAAGGGGCAGAGAGAGGGACACACAGAATCTGAAGCAGGCTCTGAATCTGAGTTATCAGCACAGAGCCTGAGGTGGGGCTGGAACCCACGGACTGTGAGATAATGACCTGAGCTGAAGTCGGACACTTAACCAACTGAGCCACCCAAGTGCCCCTACTTGTATTTAGACCTTTAATCCAGAAGGGGCAGGTGCAAGAAGGACAAGAGTATTTTGTTTTTTAGAACAGTTTAGCAATTTAGCAAAATTGAGAAGAAGGTACAGAGAATTCCGTATTTCTCCTACCCTCACATATGCATAACCTCTCTCATTACAAGTAAATTTTTCAAAATTTACAGGGACCCATTATGACCCTACTTTGGCCCACATGTCTAATGTTGGGGGACATGATGAGCAGTGTACTCAAACAAGTGGTCATTAGCCTTACGATCTAAGCCATATCAATCTAAAGGGGTAGCTGCCACTTTTTGTGTGTGTAAAGATACTACTAAGTCCAAGCTGGTTGTATTCTTGAATACACCATTTGCATTTCATCAGTGAGGCTTATTGGGCCCCTTCCTACACTGTTAGTCATTGAGTCCATGTTGACCCTGCTCAAAATGAGAAGATCAGGCAAACAGTTCCAAGCCTCTATAGGTCAGGCATTCAGTTTCTTTAGGAGCCAAATTATTGGTTCTTAGTTGCTTAAAGTCAGAGGGGCAACAGTTCCAAGACCAAAGGGGTGTCTCCACGTAGAGGCTGCCTCCCTTATCAAAGGCTCCAGTTGGTGACATCATCAAAGAGACTTATGCCAGAAAGTTGTTATTAGGGTTGTGGGCTCCAAAGAAACTAGTATGTCTGGCTTCTCTCCACCATGATAATCTCCTCTGAACTTTATGATCGTTCATAGTACAAGCACGTGACATATCCATACTGATTACACATCATCCCTGGAAAACACAACAGTACATTGAGTAGCCCATAGGGTTCTACCCAGAAGATCACATTAGCTTCTTTTCCCTACCTTGAACAATGCCCAAGGCTCATTAGCTTCATCAAGACCCAATTATACCTGAATTCTACTTTTCTCCTCTTATTTCCAGTCATATGAGCCAGTAATTACCTTTTTTATGTAAACTTCCTTCAATTGGGTTTCTATCACTTGTAATTAAAAGAGTACTGATGAATACAGTAGAAATTTGTAAGATATGCTAAGAAGTATGGTTTAAATCTTGAAAGCCATGTGTAGATTTTAGTGAAAGATTTTAGTCACATGATTGATACACTCAGCATATTTGGCTTTCTCTGGTTAGTACTGCTTTAGAAACAGGGACAAAAAATAGGGAAGCTGGCAGTCATTGACCAAGTCCTGACTGTTCTTGTGCTGTTTGCTGCAGAGATTTGTGATTTGCAATGATTTGGCTTCTTGAACTGGTTGTGGTTCAGAGTTCTGTTGTCATATGTAATCCGACCATTGTCCATTTCTATACTCAGTCTCTCAGGCCTGTCTTGTGGTCATTCTCTCACTTTTGAGAAGTTAACCAACTCAGGATATGCTTGAGATCCAGATCTTTACCCAATCTCCAAGAGAGAATTGCCCAGTTGTCTCCATAGCCAAGTGTATTGAGAGATCATCTGGCAAGAGAGTGATTGAGAAGATGCATTTAAAACAGGAGAAAATAAGGTGGACTAATATCACAACTACTCTGACAACAACAAGAACAATTACTGTTGCCTGTAAGATACTTCAACACCAATAACTCCAATTGCCCACCCCAGGACAAGAGAACAAATCCCATAGGCCTTGAGGATCAACCTTAGAAAGTCAAGTAGCTTTTTTTCCTACAAAGGATGCTTAGTCTTTTTATTTTACCTGCTTTATTGGCCCAAGTGCAGCAAGCAGTATTAGTGATAATACAAATGGCCCCATATCTAGACAACAGGAAATCTAGAGTCATGCTATTGTCTCTCTCTACTTGTGTCAAAGAGTTGTGACTGATCCGTATCCATCAAGGGCAGAGGTGGTGTTATTAATAATTTTTGCCAGAATTGGTGATATGTTTCTTACAGTCTTTTTTATTTGTACAATTCCCATCATTGGAAACATTGCTCTGATTGTTCACAGAAGCAATGAGTCTCCAGTAAATTAAGGGTAAGCCTTTGTTGTCCACTAGTCTTGTTTAAAAGTCAAAATCATTCTTTTTCCTTTTACTTTGAAAGTGATCAAATATTTTTCATCTCTGGGAATTATAGGATCTTTGTCATCAGTGTTCTGTATTTAATAAGTATGTGCTGTGTTCTGGGCCCTCAGTGAGCCCTTCAAATCTGAAAATTATGTCATTCCACTTGGAGAAATTTCTTGAATTATTTCCTGGTGATTTCCTTCTGTTTCCTCCTTCTCTTTCTTCAGCTTTTTTTTTTTTTTTTTTTTTTTTTTTTTGATATTGGATTGCTGGGATTAGACTTCTAATTTCCTTATATTTTCTCCTCTGTTTTCCAGCTGTTTGTTTTTTGTTCTGCTTTCTAGGAAATTCGCTTCACTTTATATTCCATGGAGTGACTTAACATAAATGTATCATTTTACAGTTATAAGGATCAGAAGTCTAATGTGAGTCTTACCGAACTAAAGTCAAGATATCTGGAGGGCTATGTTCCTTTCTGGGGGATCTTGGGAGGAATTTTTCTTTACCTATTCAGGTTGTTGGCAGAGTTCAGTTTCATGTGATTGTAGAATTGCATTTTGTAGTTGGTCTGTGAATGTAGGTCTGCATTTTCTTGATGGCTCTCAGTTAAGGGCTTTTCTAGCTTCTAGATGCTACCCACATTTCTTGGTTCATGACTCCTTTCCTCCATCTTCAAAGCCAGCAACAGTGAATGGAGTCCTTCTCATACTTCTAATCTCTCCTGCCTCTTCTTCTATCATGGCATCTCTCAGTCTCCTGTTGGAAAAGTTTCCAGCTTTTAAGAGCTCATGTAACTAGATTGGGCCCACCTAACAATACAGGATAATCTCCCCATCTTAAAACCTCTAACCTTAGTCACATCTGTTAAGTCCCTTTTGTTTATGTTTAGGATTTAGACATTTTTGGGAACCCTTATTCTGCCTACCACAGGAATTATAATGTCCACTATTATATATTTAATTTCTAAGAACTCTTTGTTCTTGGAACATTCCTTTGTATAGCAAATTTTTGTTTCATGTTTGGGATGTCTTTACTTCTCTCTCTGAATGTAATAATGATAGTTTTATTTTATTTATTTATTTATTTTTATTTATTTATTTTTTTTAACGTTTATTTATTTTTGAGACAGAGAGAGACAGAGCATGAACAGGTGAGGAGCAGAGAGAGAGGGAGACACAGAATCTGAAACAGGCTCCAGGCTCTGAGCTGTCAGCACAGAGCCCGACGTGGGGCTCGAACTCACGGACCGTGAGATTATGACCTGAGCCGAAGTCGGACGCTTAACCAACCAAGCCACCCAGGAGCCCCAATAATGATAGTTTTAAAAAATGTCTTCTCCCTGTATAGTTTGTTTTTTGTAAGTTGCCTCTTTGTTATGTTTATTTTGGTCCTTGTCTTCCATTAGGAAACTATCTGTTGGTTTGTGGCTGCCTACAATGGGCAATAAACAGTTGATTGTTTTTTCTGGGTTCCTGGACAAGACTTGTAGGGCCTGGGTTTGAGGGTAAGGTGATCTGGCTTACTCAATATCAATATTTTGGGGTTTTTTTTTTGTTTTGTTTTTTTCTTGGGGTGGTCAAATTCTTGAGAGATGGATCTTTCAATCCCCTGCTTTCCAGGTATTTGGGTATTCCTACTTTTATAGGCCTGGCTGTCCACATTCTGGGAACCAAGGAAGGGGAATGTGGGAAATCTTAGCATTCATGATGTGAACAGCTAATGAATTTCTCTGCTTACAACAGTAAATCACCTTCATGTGCATTTACTGTTCTGTACCAAGGGATTGTCCAGTTTTCTTTCCCAAAGAAATCACCTCAGGGGCGCCTGGGTGGCTCAGCCGGTTGAGTGACCGACTTTGGCTCAGGTCATGATCTCACAGTTTGTGGGTTTGAGCCCCGCGTCAGGCTCTGTGCAGACAGCTCAGAGCCTGGAGACTGCTTCTGATTCTGTGTCTCCCTCTCTCTTTGACCCCCCCCCCCCCCACTCATGCTCTGTCTCAGAAATAAATATACATTAAAAAAAATTAAAAAAAAAAAAAAAAAGAAATCATCTCAGTCTTCTGTGCAGATCTGGGGAAGGAATTGAAACAAATTCCTTCTTAGGTAGACTTTCAACCAATCTTCCCGTTTGGAACCTCGCTTTCTGTATCCACAGATACCTGGTGCCCAGTGCTGAGGGTTTGGAAATTCTGTAGTAGAATTGGGTTCTTCTTGGCTTTCCCCACTACTAGCTTAGCAACCAGCTTCCTCAGATGTGCGAGGTCAATTATCATTAGGTAGCCTCTCGAATTCTCTTCGTCCTTGTGGACTTATCCTTTTATTGTAATTTTAGTAGCACTGGGAGGGGATAAGAATAGATGAATGTTCATTCAGACCATTGACTTGTGTATATTAAAAGGGTGAACTTTATGGTAGGAGAATTATATCTCAAAAAAATAAATTTCTAAAATGAATGAATGTGTGCAATGTGCCATATTTATCCCAACACGAGCCTCCTAATTTTGGAGATTTGAATAGTGAGCCTGGTGATGGTTTTAAGTGATTACTTTTAAGTGAGAGTTCAGCTAAATCTGCTTAGGTGTTCTGAGTTGTGTCTGGCCTTGCACAGTTGTGTTTTGGTGACAGTGACACAGACTTCGATTCCTCAGCCCTGACCTTGGGCACTTGCCATTCTAGCCTCTACCATTTCTAGAAGAGGAACACTGGTGCCCTGGAAAACTAACCATCCTTGCAGGGATGAAATGGCCTGCAAGTCATTGAGTCAAATGCCAGTTAAAAACATGTATAAATGTTGTTAATCACTTTGTTATTGACTCTACATATAATTAATGCAATTTATACCATACAGTCGTCTAAAGAATAGATGAAAATATTTGCAAATACTGATGGTGGAGAGTCCAGGAGGAAAACGATAGTGGCTCCCATCCCCACCCAGCTCATATGATGTAATTTGATAAGCACACAGAATTCAAAATGGCTTGAAAAAAATACAAGGAAGATTAAGTGGTCTACGACTTTTCTTAATATAGCCCAAATCAATAATGTGAGATCACTTCCTGTTAACATTCAGGGATTTACATGTCTGTCTTCCATTAGTGTGAAGTACTCTTTCCTGCCAGTACCCATTTTTACACATTTGAAGACTTATTTCATACTCGCAGTCAGTCTTTTACATAGCTGAGAGAATACAAGTTGGTCATAATATTTTCTTAAGTGATTAAATATTAAACACCAGACATTACATCAATATTTCTCCAAAACTTGTTTTTGATTTCTTGGGCTTCCTAACCCTCACCTTATGTATCTAGTTTGCCTGCACAGTTTAAGCAGTAAGCGTCTTGTCTTTCTGCTGGAATATGATCACTTTTTCAAAGTTGTGGCATCATATGCCTTCAGTTATTTGACCAATCAGGGAGCCAGAACTGCCCTTAGAAACATTTTGGATTGAGAGAGTTAGCAAATAAAAGGAGACCCCATTAAGGATTTCAGCTAAATAACACTCTCTCCCTTCTCTCTCTCTCTCTCTCTCTCTCTCTCTCTCTACATATATATATATATATATATGTATATATATATATATATATATATATTTTTTTTTTTTTTTTTTTTTTTTTTAGTACAAGCATGTTGTTAAGTATTGCAGGGGATATACTTATACTAGAAATGATCTGTTGTTTACCTGAAATTCAAATTGAACTGGGTGTCCCATATCTTATCTGGCAACCCTAGACACAAGCTACTGGGGAGTCTCCTTACTGGGCCCTTTTAGAGACTGCTCACCTGTGCCTCACCTGAGGGTGAGGAGTCCTTGGAGCCAAGTGGACATACCCATCCATTCCTGTCTCCCCTTTATATAGACCATACACTGGGTACCTGCAGCTGCAACATCTCCCACCTGAACCTATGTGTTCAGGGTCTTTGACCTTTTCCCCAAGAGGGTCCTTTTGAGTGCAACCCTGGTCCAGAAGTATGACCATGGGGTAGCTGATGGGAAAGGGTAGATAGAGAAGGGATATATACCCAGGATACTCCTACAGAGAAGCTTGGATCTAGGACAGAGCCCTAGGTGAAAAGACTGAGTCAGAAGAGAAAGCCAGGGCCTCTATTTGTACCCTTGCCCCAGGCCCCACAAATGTGAAGAGTGGGCCTGCAGAGAGCATCAGACCATACACGTATTTTGTGTGCTTTCTGCTCTCTGATGGGGGAATGGGTACAATGAGGGCAGAGTGTAGAAGTTTCCACTTGTAATATAGAGCTTCTATTTCTAACCTTTCCAATATTTTTATTTACTTCAATTCATTTGCTTTTGGGGAAACTATAAATTTCACCAATGGATAGGTATTTGAAAAAAATTTTTTAATATTTATTTTTTTGTTAATGTTTATTTTGTTTGTTTTTAATGTTATTTTTGAGAGAGAGAAAGAGTGAGAGAGAGCAAGCACGGGGGAGGGGCAGAGAGAGAGGGAGACACAGAATCTGGAAACAGGCTCCAGGCTCTGAGCTGTGAGCACAGAGCACAATGCAGGGCTCGAGTTTACAGACCACGAGATGATGATCTGAGCCCAAGTCGTACACTTAACCGACTGAGCCACCCAGGCGCCCCTTGAAATGAAACTTAAAAAAAAAAAATCCATGTCACCATTAACAACAACAACACAACAAAGGAAATCTAGTGTTTCTCTCCTGTACTGAGTGAGCCTTTTAAGGGATGATTCAGCTAAATGCACCCAGGTGCTCTGTTTACGTGCTAGCTACTCTCCAGAGATTCCTCAGAGTGCTAAAACATAAGTTCTGTTTATATCAGAAGTAACAGTGTGAGTTGTAAGTGCAGATTCTGTTTGTCAGGAAAAAAAAATTAAGTAGAAAGAAAACACAAGAGAAAAGCAGGCTTCTGTGGAAATATCACGTATGAGGTGGTTTATGGTATGAACAGTGCTTATTTAACCTCATAGAGAAAAGGAAGTTAATATTTGCCTAAGGCTGAGGATTACATGAACCTAACTACATCGGTACAGGGCAGACAGGCGGTTTTTAAATGGCATGTTGTATCACTTAGGGTTTCTTTTGGCTCCATATAGCGGGAACCCAACTATAGTGGCTTAAAAAAGTCAGATGTTTATTTTATTCCTGTAAGAAGCTCCACAATGCCACTGAAGACCCAGGTTCTTTCTGTCTTTCTATTCTGCCATCATTGGCTTGTGGCTTTCTTCCTCATGCTTGCAAGATGGCTGCTGCCCTTCTCACAGGAAGAGGGAGAGTAAAGAGCAAAATAATGTTGCCAAGTCTGTCCTCTTTTAAAATGATTTCTTGGGGAGCCTGGGTGGTTCAGTGGGTTGAGCCTCCAACTCCCAATTTCTGCTCAGGTCACGATCCCAGCTTATGGGATCGACCCCCACCTAGGGCTCCGTGCTGAGAGTGGAGTCTGCTTGGGATTCTCTCACTCTCTCTGCCCCTCCCCTGCTTGCAGTCTCTCTCTCTAAAATAATAATTAAAAAAATTCTCGAAGATTCCAGTTAGCAAGCTTTGCACATATCTCATTGGTCGTTAATGTGTCAGAGAGCCCTGCCCAGCCCAAGGGAGCCTGAAGTGGCCAGTGTTTCAGCTGGACACATGCTATCCCAAATAATACTTGGGTTCTTTTAGGAAGGAAAATAGGAAAACTGGATATTGGGTTGGCTGTTACCCATCTCTGTCCCAGACGTGAACAAGCATATAAATTCTTCAAAAAAAAAAGAAGGCATTTATTTTTCTTCCAACATATAGTTAAAGTCATCACCATATAGCAAGTTAAATAGATAAAAATTGAGTAAATAGTATTTTCAACCAACACTATTTTCAAGTGCTATTTATTTGTCCACAAGTTAGTCTATAGGTTGAGAGATTATCTCTCCAAATGTTTATCTCTCTACAATAGATGTAAATAGCAGGCAGTGAACAATTCTTTACCACATTAAAGAACCTTTTTCCAATGCCAAAATTTACCTTGCTGTTAAATTTTAAAAATCACGTAAAAATTATTTTAGGTTTATTTAGAGAGAGAGAGAGAGAGAGAGAGAGAGGGAGAGTACACTCAAGGAAGAGGCAGAGAGAGAGAAAGAGAGAGGGAGAGAGAGAATCCCAAGCAGGCTCTATGCTGCCATCAGCACAGAGGCAGACTTGGGGCTAGATCTCACCAATCATGAGATCATGACCTGAGCCAAAATCAAGAGTCTGATGTTTAATGGACCGAGCCACTCAGGAGCCCAAAAGTCATTAAAAAAAAAAAAAAAAAAAAAAAAAAGGCCTAGCATTGTACCTCTTTGTGACAAACACTAGATTGTTAGTATATACAGTATACCTTGTTTTAAATGTTAAACCTGAAAGCTAAACTTAACATGTTTATTAAATGCATGGTATAATTCAAAGAATGAAAAGATGACCAAAATGATCTTTGACCTTCTCTAGCGTGTAAACCACCAGGTTCTACCTTAGTGGGGCTGTGAAACACACAAAGCTATGGCTGTAGCAGGCTGGCTTGAGGGACGAATGCCGGGGCGAGTGCTACCAGAGAGAAGGCCAAGTGCAGCAGGAGGAGGAGAGAGCAAAGAGAAGTCTCACCTGCTCAGGTACACAGAATGAACTTCATGGAGAAGATGCTGGGGATGCAGGAGCTACGCTTCACGTACAGCGCGATGGTGCAGAGATAGAAAACGTGGAGCTGCTTCAAGTACCTACGGGTAATTTTTAAGCATATTAACAAAAGCCTAGTGCATGTGAAGTACTATATAACGCCGAGACAGGACGGGCAAGCTAGAGTCTCCGGGTATAAAACACAAGGGGAAAGCTGCCTCTCTCACAGACCTAGATGGTCTGTGAAAATGAGGTATCACCTTACAAGGATATATTCAAAATGACTTCATGGAAAATGAGTAAATGCAAAAACACTTTGAAAATAGAGTGCTGCTCGGTGCTCAATGGGTTGAGCGACCGACTCTTGGTTTGGCTCAGGTCATGATCTACAGTTTGTGAGTTCGAGCCCGCATTGGGCTCTGCTGACACTGCAGAGCCTGCTTGGGGTTCTCTCTTCCTCTTTCCCACTCAGGCCCTTTGTCTCTCTCTAAATAAATAAACTTAAAAAAAAAAAAAGAGTGCTGATAATTAAAAGTATTGTTACAGTAATAATAAAAGTATTATTTTCAAACGCTTTAAACTGTGTTGATCAGTGAATATGAAACCTCAAAATACATTTTCAGAAGATCCCCTTTGATGATTCTGCCCTTTGGTTAATTTAATTTATTTCAGAATGTTGGCTTTAATTCTGCACTCAAAACAGTCCTTATTACGTGAAAACCTTCCTAATCTGTTACCGAAAAACACTCACTGTCTGTGAAAAGACAGGACTACACAATGTTTCGAGAGATTCTTTGTAATTTCCCCCCCTTTGCCTGTTTTGGACCTAGTTATTGAAGATGTCACAGGATATTGTTTTGACAAGAGGAGCCTATGAAGACTCAGAGGGAAAAGGAGCCATTGGCATTTCTGATAACCTTCCAGTGTCTCCACTCAGTAGTACACAAGAGCAGGTGCTCGGGAAGGCAGAGAAAGGGCATCTTCAATGCCTGGGGAAACTTTTGATATTATAAATAACTTGAGGGTGGGACGCCAATGCCAGCCGGGCTCGCGAGCGGTCTCCACGCAGCCTCCATGGTGGATTCCGCCTCCGCGCCACCCCGCTCTTCCCCCTGGCAGCCGAGTTCCTACCCGAGCGAACCGGCCGGCCCAGCCCTCCTCGCCCCGGCACCGCCCGCCGCGCCGACGTGGCCGAGCGCACAGGTCGGCCGGGTCAGGTGGTTGGGTGACGCCCCGGGAAAGCGCTCCCCGCCGAGGGCGGGCGGCGCCGCCGCGCCGACGCCTCCGGGGGAGGGGACTTCGCGGGA
Source organism: Panthera tigris (assembly GCF_018350195.1). Taxonomy (NCBI): domain Eukaryota; kingdom Metazoa; phylum Chordata; class Mammalia; order Carnivora; family Felidae; genus Panthera; species Panthera tigris. Next base: position 28,941,069 of record NC_056676.1, on the reverse strand, counting down.
GTCGCGGCGGAGGCGAGGAGGAGCGCGGCGCGGTGCGGCGCGGCGGGCGGGCGTGCGATCCGAGCGCGACGGGCTGCAGTCGGCGGAGGCGCAGAGGACTCGAGGCGGTGGGCGGGAGACATGGACCGTGGCGAGCAAGGTGAGGGCGCGGGCACCGCCGGCGCGGCGTCTCCCGGGCAGGCGCGGGGTCGGGCGCGGCGCTGGGCTGCGCGCGGCCCGGCGCCGGAGCAGGTGCACAGTGTCCCCGGCCGGCGCCGGAGCGGGAGCCGAGCCTTCTTCAAGTTGCATCTCCCTGATCGGGGTCTGACATCCTGGTGTGGCCGAGCCGCAGGGAGCGGCTCCGGCGGGCGGAGCGGGCTGTTGGGGTCGCGCGCGCACGGGCGCGCGCGGCTGTGTGTGTGTGTGTGTGTGTGTGTGTGTGAGAGCGAGAGAGGCAGAGACAGAGACAGAGAGACAGACAGAGAGAGACAGAGACAGAGAGACAGACAGAGAGAGACAGAGACAGAGAGACAGAGAAGGAGGTGGGGAGAGAGGGAAAGAAGGTTCTGGGTGGAGGCGAAGTGGCTGGCACCAGGCTCACGGAGCCAGGGCTGCCGACGGTGATGCGCTTTGGGTAGAAGGCAGCGCGAAGGGAGTACTGTACAGCTAGATCTTGTTTGTAACTGGTGGAAACTGAGGGTCCAACGACAGTGGGTGGTTTCGCTGCTCAGGATGGGAACATGACTCCTCCCCCCATCCCGACTCCCCCAGCGTTGAGACTTTCTGCCGTCTTGTAGTTTACGTGGTTAGGATTTTTGGTGGCGTTTGATCCTATGGCGATGGTTTTGGACGTAGATACGTCACATGCGAGGTGTCCCCAAATTGTGGTGTGTTGTTTATGGGGTTATTGGCGCGGCGCGGGGGGAAGGGAGCTTTCCGTAGTAAAGGTCTTCTTTTACTCATCAAGATAAGACCCTATAGTCTTGTTACTATCGCTTTGGATGCACTTGTTTCTGAAAACTATCTCAAGTGAAATTGTCTCCAGTGGAATCATTGTTTAAGCGAGATGTAAATAGGGAGGCATGGTTTTAAGATTTAAATACTAAATGTTTATATATCGCTTCATCTTTGTGATAATAACCCAGTAACTGTAATACAGATGCGTGGCTCACTTTTTAAAAGATACATAAGTGCTAACCCAAAAAAGGTAACAATGTTAACGTAAATTTTAGGAAGTAGGGATAGGAATTACTCACATTTTGAGTTCAGACACAATAGTTTTTGTTTTTTCCTTTTTTGTTTATTACTCTTTGTATTTATCTTTATGCATACTTTTTATGCAAATAAAACCGTATTCCATATATACTGTTTTGTATTTTACTTTTGATAAGTTGTAGGACTCTTTGGAACCTTCCAACCTTTCCTTTCTCCACACTCGTCAAATTGATCTCACACTTAGCATATGAGTGCTTATACTATAAAGTTATGTGCAACATGTAATAGATACGTATGTATAATGTACAATACATAATATATATTAAATACGTATATATCTGTATGCACACATGTTGTCTGGATTTTAAGCTTATTGAGGTTAGAAGCATGTACTTCATTCATCTTTATCCATGGTTGGGTAACCTTGGTGTTTGAACATGATAGGTATTTAAATGTTTGAGTCAGAAAGCTGGTCTCAGGTCTTAAATGTATTGTTAGGAGAAGGCCAGGAGCCACCATGTAAGTCAGCATTATTCTGTCTTTTAAAGAGGACGTTGGGGGTGTCAAACACATGAACATGCATATTTGTATATGCCTTACATTGTCGTATTTAACATAATGGTGTTTTTAGAATAGCTGTGTTTGGTACTCGTCAAACTAGATTAAGTAGCTGTATTTGACTTAGGTGAATGGAGTGACTAATTTTACTAGATTTGGTATTTTAGTTTGGCTGGTGAGAATCACAGTCATTAGTACCTTTGTACTGATGCACTTAGTGTGGTTTTTGTGGGACCAGTTTTGTGTGCGTATGTCTAAGACCTATTTTGTAAATTCTTTGGCTTATAAGAGGAGTTTTTCTGTTTCTAACTTTAAGATGTTTTCTTCGGTGGGTCATGTTAGTTCTTGTTTTTAATTGTTATTCCTCGAGGGCAAAGGAAATCCATCCTCTTAAAGTGAGGAGTCTGGAGGCTCAGCTTAGTATGAAAGATGAGTCACTTGCCTTGGCAAGGTCAGGTGGCTCACTCAGTTTTGCTGTGTTGCAGCCACGTGGCCTGTCCTTACATTTCCATCTTCCTGTCTCTTTTGTATTTTCATCTTTATGTTCCCGTGGCACAAAGTAGATGCTCAGAAATGTTTGGTGACTGCCTAGGATGGAAAGGAAAAGTGACCAAGAGTGCCTTCCAGCTGTTGGAGCCTCTGCCGTCCTCTCTTGCTACCCACTTACTCCTAACTCCTGGTATTTCCCTCAGTATTTTAAAGGAGCAGAACTCTGCGGTTAGGCGGAGAAAGTTGGTGGTGAGTCTGTGTTGGACTTGGAGGGTGGATGTACATGCAAGGTTTTGAACGAGCGGAGTGGGTCGCTCCATCTTCATTGAATCTGTAGGGAGACTTCTGAGGAGGCGACTTAAAGAGGAGGAGCCTGGGTTTGTAAACCTGCATGTTCACTACGGAACAGTGGTGGCTGACATACAGTTTATGAAACCCTGTGATTGTCTCTTGAATTGTGAGTTTTCATAAAGTATTTAAAGCCAAATAAGAACATTTTAGAATTCGTTTAACTTTTTAGTATGCCTGGAGTTTGTCACGTTTGTCTGTCCGACTCTAGATGGAAAATTAAATGCCCTATGTCTTGTCTTCACTGCATTTCTCTATTGAAAATGTCTCCTTAGGGGCGCCTGGGTGGCTCAGTCGGTTGAGCGTCCGACTTCGGCTCGGGTCATGATCTCACGGCTCGTGAGTTCGAGCCCCGTGTCGGGCTCTGTGCTGACAGCTCAGAGCCTAGAGCCTGCTTCTGCTTCTGTGTCTCCCTCTCTCTCTGCCCCTAACCCACTCACATTCTGTCTCTGTCTCTCTCAAAAATAAATAAACATTAAAAAAAAATAATAATAAGATCTGTGAAAAAAAATTAAAAAAAAAAAAAAAGAAAATGTCTCCTTAGACCTTCCTTATAGGAAGTTGTCAAAATTTATCCTTTGCTGCTTTTTATATTTAGCAGAACTTTAAAGTTTTAGAACAGTTTTTCTTGTGTTTTATATGATGTATTCTAATACTCCTCAGTACCTGGCTCAGATTCTAATATTTTCCCCATCTTCTCCTGTGCCCAGATTTTGAACACAATATTCTGCTTATATTGAGAGTCCAGTCCACATTAATCGATTTGAAACATACCTTAAACTGCATAGTGCCTCTCAAGAGTTTCTTTACACATTAAGCCCAGCATAGCACATTTAATGTGTGTGGTAGTTCCCACTTTGAAAGTGCGGCATGGCATGCTAACTAGAGCATGCATTGTGTAAAAAAACCTCCTGACTACTTTTTATAGTGCTGAATAAATATTTATACTTGAGTACTCCCTTATGGTAGTGATAACCTGTAGTTTAGCACTATTCTGTTGAAGTGGCAGGGACCTACCCAGTAGTGCATTTTATCTGTGTTTGAATTCACACACACACAAGCCCACCCAAAACTTTTGTTTCAGGGAATGAGGGAAGGTTGTTGGGGCCAAAAACCTGGGAGAGGAGAACACTACAAGAAAAGTGACCCAATGATATGTCACTGTAATTTCAGCATTATAATTATGCCTTAGAAATAATAGAACAGTGAAATGTCATTTATTGTATTTTGTTTTTATTTAAAAAAGTTTTTTTTTAAACATTTATTTATTTATTATGGAGAAACAGAGAGAGACAGAGCATGAGCAGGAGAGGGGCAGAGAGAGAGGAAGACAGAATCCGAAGCAGGCTCCAGGCTCTGAGCTGTCAGCACAGAGCCCAACCTGGGGCCCGAACTCATGAACTGGGAGATCATGACCTGAGCTGAAGTCGGAGGCTTAACCGACTGAGCCACCCAGGCGCCCCAGAATGTCACTGATTTTAAAGTAAAACAAATGTAGATGAATGGGTAACAATATCAAGGGTCTGGTCACAAATCTCAGGGTTTGACCCCCCCAGTTCTGTGTTTCTTTGGTCCAGTCTTGCTTTCCATATGCTGCTAATGTCATCAGCTGATTTGTTAGCTCCAATTCACTTCCTGCATTTATTTTTATGCAGCAGACTGCCGGGTCTCTAGGGCAAAAGCTGAGTGGTAGGAGGGGTTGTGATCTTTTAGCAAGATCTCAAAACAGAATAGTCTATGCACACAATAAAAACAAATATACTCATAGTTCGAAACCAGAAAGAACAGCAAAATCCCCTGAATTTATGTGTTACTGATCCTTTTGTTGTAGGCTAAGATTATTTTAGTTTCCTTTGGGGCTCATTATTTCTGCTTTAATTGTCGACTGTTGTAAAATCCCTCTTCTGAGACTCTCCCAAATTTTATTTGAACCAGGTGGGTACCAGGTATACAGAAACCATAATCGTAGCAATGTATGTTTATGAGAAAAATATCCAAGGAATCAAATGACTCAGTGTTTAGTGGAAGTTAAAAAAAAAAACGTTTAAATTTGTGGTACCTGGGTGGCTTAGTCAGTTAAGTGTCTGACTGTTGATTTTGGCTCAGGTCATGATTTCATGGTTTGTGGGTTCAAGCCCCGTGTCAGGCTCCACACTGATAGTTTGAAGCCTACTTGGGATTCTCTCTCTCTCCCTCACTCTATGCCCGTCTGCCACGCATGCACCCTCTCTCTCTCAAAATAAATAAGCTTAAAAAATAATAATAATTTAAAAATACTCTTAGGTAGCTGTGAATAGTTCATTTTTTTTAATGTTTATTTTTGAGAGAGAGAGAGCAAGTGAGCAGGAACAGGGGAGAGACAGAGGGAGAGGGAGACACAGAATGCAAAGCAGGCTCCAGGCTCTGAGCTGTCGGCACAGAGCCCGGCGAACCTTGAGATCATGACCTGAGCTGAAGTTGGATGCTCAACCGACTGAGCCACCCAGGCGGTCCTGAACATTTCATTTTATAACTCCTTTTATAAAAACTCAATATATCTAAAAAATGTACTTCTCCAAAATTGTGACTAGTGTAACCAGGTAATTAAAGCATTTGATCAAAATTCAAATGACTAAAAGGTTGCAAAATGTAAATCTTCCTCTTGTTCCTGTCTCCCAAGCTACTTCCCTTGGGTAGCAATGCCACCATTTTACCGGTTTCTTCTCTGTCCATCCAGACAGATTCTATGCATGTAGGTATACATACACTTATATTTAAATATGTGTGTGTGTGTGTGTGTGTGTGTGTGTGTGGATATATTATATAAATGGTAGCATACAAATTGTTTTAGCACCTGACTTCCTCCACTTAAATACAGTATATGTTCTAGAGATTATTCAACATAACGTTATATAGAGCTCCTTCATTTTTAATAGCTATTTATAGATGTGCCATGTTCCATGGCGGAATAGGTGATATTTGGCTTGTTCCCTGTCGATGGCCATTTAGGTTTTCCCTGATACTTTGCTATTAAACAAATCTGCAGCAAATAAATTTGCATGCAAGTCATTTGATAAATGTGCCAGTTTGTCTGTAGGAAGAATTCTTAGAAGAATGTGACTGTTCAGTTCGGATGGTGCTGAATCCTGCTCGGTGGAAGGCATGTGGGCATCCGCTTCCCTCCACCGTTCGGCGTGGGTGTTGTCGCACTTTCTCATCTTCGCTGATCTTACACGGAACAGAGGTTTCTTGGCATAGGTTTTATTATATATTTTTATTTTTTTTTATTATATATTTTTCTTAATACAAAGGTGGTTGTACTTCTTTTGGTAAGTTTAAGATTTAGATTTCCTTTTCTGTGAAATGTCAGATCCTATACGTTGCCAAATTTTCTGTTGTGTTGTCTTTTGTTTCTTCCATTTGCAGAATGCGGCCCTCTGTCCACAATATGAATTGCTAATGTATTTTTTTCCTAGTTGGTCTTTACTCTTTTTTAAAAAAAATTTTTTTAAATGTTTATTTAATTTTGAGAGAGACAGCGACAGAATGTGAGTGGGTTAGGGGCAGAGAGAGAGGGAGACACAGAAGCAGAAGCAGGCTCCAGACTCTGAACTGTCAGCACAGAGCCCAACCTGGGGCTCGAACTCACGAGCTGTAAGATCATGACCTGAGCCGAAGTCAGACGCTTAACCGACTGAGCCACCCAGGCGCCCCTTGTCTTTACTCTTTTGACTTGATAGTGATTTTTTCCCAAGGAGAAATACTAATTGATGGCTGTTTTAATTTTTAGCTTATAGCTTTTGAATCATTCCTAGAAATGCCTTCCTTACTTTGAGTTTCTGTTTTTATGGTTTTATTTTTTTTACATTTTTTACAAGTTAATTTAGAGACACAGAGAGAGAGAGAGAGAATGAGTGGGAGAGGGCCAGAGAGAGGGGGAGAGAGAGAATCCCAAGCGGGCTCTGCACTGTCAATGTGGAGTCCGATGTAGGGCTCAAACCCACAAACTGCGAGATCATGACCTGAGCCAAAATCTGTCTGTCGCTTAACCGACTGAGCCACCCAGGTGGCGTATTTTTTTTTACATTTAAATCTTTCATCCATCTGAAGCTTATTTTGACAAAAAGTGTGAGATATGAATCTTAACCCCATCATACCCCCATTGGCTGCTCAGGTACCCTATACCAGTCGCTGAATAATGGATCTTTCCTTTACTGATGTGAAATAATACTGTTGTCATATACTAAATTCCTGTATTCTTTTCTTTTTTACATTTTTGTTCATTCCCAGCAACTAAACTAAGTTATTGTACCTTCATACTATGCAAAAATATCTGGAAGGACTGGTCTTTCCTGATTATTCTATTTTTCTTTTATCTTTTCTTTCTTTCTTTCTCTCTTTCTTTTCTTTTCTCTTCTTTTCTTTTCTTTTCTTTTCTTTTCTTTTCTTTTCTTTTCTTTTCTTTTCTTTCTTTTTTTTTAAGTAGGTCCCCATGCCCAACATGGGGCTCGAACTCATGACCCTGATCAAGAGTCACATGATCCACTGACTGAACCAGCAGGCACCCCTCTATTTTTCTTTTTATTGTTAGATTTTTTTTCTTAGCTATTCTTGCCAGATTTAATTTCCAAATGAACATTGGAATCAATTTGTCCAGATGAAAATTCAACAGAAATCCTGTTGGTATAGCTTTTCTCCCTCCCCCTCTTGATTTCCCTGTTCCCATACCCCTTTTTTCTTTCCTGTATTAGAATTTCATCTTTTTCTTTATTGAATGTCCAGTATATGTTCATTATGGTCGAACTGTATATACCATACATAGTTTTATGTTCTGTTTTGAATACTACTAAATAATGAGAATGTTAACAGATCATTTAAACAAGTTTCTCCACACTATAATTTTTGATGACCACACCCCTTCACTAGTTGATGGTTATTTAGATGTTTCTTTGCTGGACTATGGATTACTTTCCATTTCAGCTGTTAGAATATTTTAAGAGAAATTGTTTTTTTTTTATTTTATTTATTTAATTAAAAAAAATTTTTTTTTTTTCAACTTTTTAAATTTATTTTTGGGACAGAGAGAGACAGAGCATGAACGGGGGAGGGGCAGAGAGAGAGGGAGACACAGAATCGGAAACAGGCTCCAGGCTCCGAGCCATCAGCCCAGAGCCTGACACAGGGCTCGAACTCACAGACTGCGAGATCGTGACCTGGCTGAAGTCGGACGCTTAACCGACTGCGCCACCCAGGCGCCCCAAGAGAAATTGTTTTAAAATAGATTTCCTGAAACAACTCAAAGATGTGAATATGTTTAGACTTTGGATTCCTGTTGCCAAGTCACTTTCTGGAAAACATAATTGTCATTGTTGTTTTTTTTTTTCATTTTTTTTTTTTTAAATTGTGGTAAAGAACACAAAACATAAAATCTACTGTCTTAACCATATTTAAGTATATATAGCACATTATTGTTAATGATATGTAACTTGGTGTACAACAGATCTCTAGAACTTGTTCATATTGATGACTGAAACCCTGTACCCATTGAACAGCAATTCTTCATTCTTTTTGTACATTTCCTATGCTGTCCCACCCAGAAATGGAACTGCTGATTCATATAGTAGTTCTAATTTTAATTCTTCGAGAACCTCCATACTGTTCTCCATATGGCTGAGTGGCTGAACCATTTTACGTTCCCACCAACAGTTATTTTAAAAGGAAGAGTGAAGGCTGGCGGTGGGGGGCTGTGCAAAAAATGGACAGGGGCGGTTGAAAGGGTTATTTCTCCGCATCTTCAGCAACACTTATTATTCTGTTTTTGTTTTGTTTTGTTTTGTTTTTTGATACTGGTATCTTAATGGGTATGAGGTGATAGCTCATTGCGATTTTGATTTGCACTTTCCTGATGATAGAGATGTGGAGCATTTTTTTTTTATATATATATTTATATGTTTGTTGGCCATCTGCTTGTCTTATCTAGAGAAATGTCTGTTCAAATCCTTTGCCCATTTTTTGATCGGATTATTTGTTTTTGTTATTGTCAAGTTGTAGGAGTTCTTTATATATTGTGGATACTAAACCCTTATGAGATAAATGGTTTGCAAATATTTTCTCCCATTCTGTTGTCTTTTCACTTGTTTCCTTTGCTGCACAGATGTCATTGTCTTAAAAAAAAAAAAAAGAATAATGAACTTTATAGGGGGAAAATGCCACCCTTTTTCATTGGAAATTTCACCATTTACTAGAGAGGCTATAGATTGATTAGCCATTTTTATTCCCTTCTTGGGATTGTTACTCACTTTTCACTCTTGGGATCTTGGTGAGTCTTGCTCTTCTCATCATTCCCCCTCTCATGCTCATATTAAACCTTTGCGTTTTGTGACACATATTTAGTTTTCCTGTTCTTACTTTCCTTTTGGTTATGTTGGACCTTTATAATGTCATTTTTACTAACAAAATACAGTATTAAGAGCAAATATTTTCTAGGTGACATTTTTTGGAGTAATTTGCATGGCTCTGAGTAGCTTTCAGTTCTTCATTCTCTGTGTTTTTGTGTCTTCTCTCTTTAGACACTTTTGTAATCAGTCAGTGCTAAAAATAGTGGTTTTAGGCAGGACTGTTAATTTACATGCCTCGGCTTATAGGCTTGGTGTATTTCATGTTACAGCTATGCAAACATAAATGTCAGTTTAAAAAATTTTATAAAATGTGACCTTGATAAAGTTTTGGATTGGGAGTTTACTGCTAAGATCAGACTTTACCCATTGTTTTCTGAGCTTTGTTGGAGGCATTGTGGTATGAAAAGGAACTTCTGGTGCAATCAGTAAGGCTATAGGAATAAAGATAGTAGTTTATCCAATCCACTAGGATCTGTCATTGGCTAGAAATAAAATGTTACTAGAACAGAAGAATGTTTTTACATATGTGTTCCTCACCCTCAGTCAAGTGTGTATGTAGTAGATATGCCCTAAGTGTTTGTCCTATTGTGCATAATTAATTGGAAAGATTTCTAGCATAGGTAGAGTCAGATGGGATTAGATAGAATGGCTAAAAATTAGGGGAAAAAATTTGGCAGGGAAACAAGAATATATGCTCCACATATGCTTATAGCTTTATACATAATCACTGAAAATCTGTAAGTGGAAGCCAAATTGATACTTTACTTCTTAAGTATTATGTTAACTGTGTGTGAATACATATACAGACAGAGGAAAAGACAGTGATGGTTACATTTTTATTCCCCAAAGCATGTTGGACGTGTGCTCAGTAAATACTTTCATAGATACATTTCCTATGCTGTTCTACCAAGGTTAGTTATTTGCTTCCAGTGTGTCCTGAGCTTAGGAGGCATGGATTGTCTCAATACATTTTATTTTATTATTATTTTTTATAAATTTTTCTAAATGTTTATTGATTTCTGAGAGAGAGAGAGAGACAGAGTACGAGCAGGGGAGGGGCAGAGAGAGAGGGAGACACAGAATCCAAAACAGGCTCCAGGCTCTGAGCTGTCAGCAGAGCCCGACGTGGGGCTCAAACCCACTAACCGCGAGATCATGACCTGAGCAAAGTCGGATGCTTAACCGACAGAGCCACCCAGGTGCCCTGGTCTCAGTACGCTTTAGAAGTTTTCTTTGAATACAGCTGAGAAGAGCAAAAGTATGTTGACAGTGGTAAAAAGTACATGCCACTAGTTAACCAGAATGAGAATTCTGGAAAGAGAGAAAAATGCAAACATTTTGGCCATTGGGGCAGTTAGCAAAAGGATGACCAACCTATCGTTCTGGTATTGATCTCATATATCATTTTCAGTATATCACCTTATTACAACTCAGAATGATATTGGTGATGATGGTGATACCACCACCTGGCTTTTGCAAAGCTCTTATTAATTTTTCTACATATTATTTCATTTGAATCTTTTAATGCTGGTGGGTGATAGGACTGGTATCATTTTCATTTTATATATGAGTAAACAGAAGCTGAATGATCATGACTTCCCCATACATACTGTGTTAGATGTGGGGAGTGCTACAAAAACTTGGTCCTAAGAGGATCACCAGGAGCCCACGAAAAATTTAAGTTGCATTTGCTAACCAGTTTAAAGCCCTGGGGATACTTCGTACTTTCTAGAAATGTTTTTTTCTGACTAATTAAAATAAAATTGGAATCTGCAGAGACACAGCTTCAGCCCTGCATTATAATTACCTACGTTTTCCAGCTAGAGTTTTTACTCAGTCACTTTTACAAATACTCCTTCTACTCCGCCTAAAACCAGCAACAGCATTTGCTGAGTGTTTTATATGCCAGGTTATGTTCTAAATGCTTTTCGTGTTTCTTTTTTAAATATCTTCACAAGAAACCCATGAGCAGTGCTCACACTATCCCTGCTTTGTAAGTGAAGAAACAAGGTGTGAAGGGGTGGAGGGAATAATTTCTCTAGGGGCACCTAGCTTGATACGGACAGAGCTGGGTTTTAAATCTGGGATTTAATTTGGCTATAGAATACGCGTCCTTACACAACATATTACGCTACCTGAAAGTTATATGCAGTCCCTTTTTTCCTTTCAAAGGTGTTGTTTGGAGGAGCAGGGTGCCGTGGTGGCAGCCGTGGGAGTGGGGCACTAAGGGGTGTATCTGTGCCAGAATATGGCTGTGTGTCTGTCCTTGTACATCAGAACTGATTATAAATGTTTAGGGCAGAGAGTGCTGGACTTGAAGTTTTGACTTTTCTGTTTTTATGTTTTTTATTGTTGAGAGAGAGAGAGAGAGAGAGAGAGAGAGGGAGGATGCAAGGGAGGGAGGAACAGAGAGACAGAGAGGGAGACAGAGAATCCAAAGCAGGCTCCATGCCATTAGCACAAAGCCTGATGTAGTGCCCGAACCCATGAACCATGAGATCACGACCTGAGCTGAAGTTGGATGCTCAACCGGCTGAGCTGCCCAGGTACCCCTGGACTTGAAGTTTTACCTGGGTTCAAAATTTGGCTTCATCATTTTGTGGTTATGAGACACCAGATAGGTCACTAAACCTCTTGGAGGCTGATAATACTCCAAATAGTTGAGAAAATTAAGTTAAATTCTGTGACTAGCTCTGGTGCTTGACAGTATTGATTCTGAAACAGAATATTAGATATTTCTGTGAAATACTAACTTAGTGGTTTCCAGTTCAAATTAAACATTTATTTGAAGGCAAACAGGACATGATGCCTCCCTCAGGCTCGCAGGCCACCCTGGAGAAACAGACAGAACTGGATCGTGGTAGCGAAGTGGGTGTTGTAAGGGCTTGCATAACTGATGCAGGAGGAAGTGAGCTATTCTGGCTGGGTCATTAGAAAAGATTCTCAAAGTAGATGACCTTTGAACTTGGACTGGAAGACTACGTAGGACTCTTTGTAAGTGGTGAGAGAAAGAAGGGAGAGGAAGGGAATTTTACGGAGGAGAGTCAGCATGTGCAAAGGTGCAGTGGCATGAAAGGGCGAAAAGGTGTTTGTGAATCCTCAGAATTTCCCCTGGGGCCAGAGTCTCAGGTAATCATTGGGGGGATGTGAGCAGTCTTCTGTACTAGGATCAGGAATCAGACTGTATGCTCTACGTGATAAGCAGGTGGTAGGTGTGTGGGAGTTTAGTTTTAAAATATTATTTTGGCAGTTGAGTAGAAGGTGCTAGCAAACCAGGTAAGGGGTGTCACTGTCACTGTATTCCTAGCCAGGGTTAACCTTAAGAAATAAAACTGCTGGTTATTTTATTAGCAAAATATGGGTTTATTTGGAAAAACAGAGAATTGTAATTCAGGACAGGCCAACTATAGCAAAAGCATAGGTAAGTCCACTGAACAAAGAAGAGGAATACTCTCTTATAGAAGAAACTGGGAAGTTGGGAAAACTGTCATAAACAAAAATCCACTGGAGTAAGCTGGGAGTTCTAAGTGTAGTGGCTTTTCATTGGCCCAGCTGTGACTTTCTGTCATCGGTTCCTCCTCCTGTTGGGACAGGAGGAAGTCTTCCTCCGACTAGGATAGTAAAGTAGTACTGTGTGCAGCGTCCTATCTCTTCCTGCTGGGTCTGCAATTGACTATGAGTGGTAGGGCAAGAGACCTCCCTGTGCCCAACTCTAGCTGCCTAACAGCTCTATTTTAGTGAGGTTTCCCTTTATTAATTTTCAAACCAGAAGTGGGGGTGCTGGATTCCTGAGAGACCTCTGGGTTATGGTGTGTAAGATATCTGAGGTAGAGGGGCTCTGAGGGTAGAGAGGAGTGGAGGAGGGCTTTCAGATTGCGTCGAAAAGGAACCGGGATAGAAAGCATAGAAAGAAGAGCAGATGCAGGGAGGAAGATAATGAACTTCGTTTGGGCCATGTCGCATTTGAGGTCATTCCAGTTGTCCAAAGCTGCATAACAAACCGTGTTAAAACCTAGTGGTTTGAAATAACAGCATTGATTATGGTCACAGATCTGTCATTTGGGCAGGGCTTAGCCAGGACAGCGTGTCTCTGCTCAGCTTCAGCTGGGGTGACTTGAAGTATGAGGCGGGGATCATACGTACATACAAAGGCTTATTACTCACTTCCTGAGGGCAGGTGTACTGGAAGACCCAAGCAGCTGGGGCTCATCGACACCTGTTTCTACCTGGATGGTCTTCAGAAGAAACCCCAGCATGGGTCTGTTTGATGATGGTGATTTCCTTGCCTGTGTTGGGTATTGTTTTTTGCCGGAGCCTGTGCTGTTGACCCAACAGCAGGCAGCCTCAGGATGCCCAGACTTCTGATGTGTTCTCTGGGGTCCCCCAAGGTGTGACTCCTAAGAGACAGTCAGATAGAAACTTGGTGGCTTTTTATGATAGCCTGAGGCGTTACTTCCTCCTCATTCTGTTAGAAATGTGCCGCAAAGTCCAGCTCATATTCAAGCAGAGGGAGATGAGGCTCCACTTTTGGTGGGAACAGTGTCAGTGACTGTGTGCACATGTTTTAAACTACTACCCAGGTCTCGTGGGACGTTTATGTGGATAGGTTCAGGAATGAAATATGGATTTCCGAGAGAAGGAGCCGAACAGGATTTCAAAGTTTGGGAGACATGTGATGTTTGAAGCTATTACGTTGCTGAGATGACCCAGGAGGAAAAGTGGAGTAAAAAGAGAACAGAACTTGAATATGAACATTTCAGGGCAGGGAGGGGAAGTGCAGGTTAAGACACAGGGAGTTCAACTTTCAAAGGCTGTGGAGAGGCCAAGTGGATTGAGCAGAAAAAGTGGATCCTGACTGGTGAGGAGTCCCAGTCGTGGGTAATGCAGAGAGATTTAGGTTCTGTGGGTGGGGATGAGGTTGGATTTGCTTGCCTGTATAGAGTGTTGGTTTTTGTTTTTGAATGCAGAGAGGGTGGTAATTTGGCCACGTGCATATTCATAAAATGAGAGAAGAAACCAGAGGCAGGGGAGAATAACTGGCTTTGCTATTACTATATATGTCACTGGTTTTAGTTAAGATGCTTTTAATGCAAAATGTATTTTAATAGTCATATCCTAGAGTTTGACCTTCAAGGAGCTCAAGTCTATGAGCAATAATTCACCTTAATGGTAAGAGCCTTGCAGAGAATAAGCGCTTATAAAGTATTTGTAGAACGAAAGTGCAGTATTATACATTCTCTGGGTGGTACAAGAGCCAGAGAAGCAATTTTGCCTAGAGGTGACATTTGAGCCAAATCATAGTGAAGCTGTGATTTTTTTTTTTTTTTTTTTTTTTTTAAGTGGTGGTTTCTCAGGGCAAATCTGAAGTTGTGAGTGCTCACTCTCATCATGGAATGTCATGGCTATGGGAGTCATTTATGCAGTGTGTCTGGATTTGTCAAATATTCTCACTCAGTTCTCTTTAGAAAGGATTTTCATTCCAGAGCGGCAGGTTCCAAAGTGGAGTCCGTCAGCTGTTTTCCTTGGGTCATTGTTGGAAGGGAAAACATACCTTGCAGTCTGTTCTATGGTGGTTTTTAAATGGATCGCTCATGGCTTCAGGGATTAAATGAAAATTTTGACTAATAACAAAGGTAACATGACAGATTTCTCTTGGTTTAGGGACTTTTATTTTTCCCAGAATTGTAATTTGTTTTCAGATTTCTTTTTAACCTCCAGAAGGGACTCCAGTCCTGCGAGTGTTGCTGGCTTGCTTCTAGCTGGGGCTGTGGTCACTGCAGCTGGTCTGATGATGTTTTCCTACTCTGATTATTCTATTTATAATGGCAACTGTAGCTGTTAAGTTTCAAAGCAGTGAGCTCTGATGAAACAACCAACTTTTCAAAGTGCACTACTTAACTTTGATAATTCCCTGAAATGCAAGTGATGTGTAAAGCTAAAAAAAAAAAAACCCCAAAACCCAAAAAACAAACCACACACATCCATCTGTCTGCTCCCTTCCGTTCCTTCTTTGTGTGCTGTGGTTTTTTGGGTGTTTTTCGTCCAGCTTTGCTGTTCCTTCCTCCTTCCCTTAGCTTTTCTCTCTTTTCCTGACCTTTTTCTCCACGAAATTTCCGTTTTCTCCTTTTTCTTTTTTATCTTTCCCCATTTTGGGTCACAAAATGAAACCTAAGAGTTTTGTTGTTCTTGTTCTTTTTATTTTGCCTTTACTTAAGGGATTTCATGGATTAATTCAATATATTTTATGTTTCCTATTAGTATTAACTTTTTTCAATGGGAATAAAAAAAAACCCTGAAAAACAGATTTCCTAGCTTGTTCATTTATTATTAATTAATTTCATTGCTTTTGCAAAGTTAATTTACATCTCTCTTTCTCGTTTTTTGGTGTGTGCGTAATGATTCAAAGCTTAGGAAAAATATTTCAGGTTATTAATTGGGAATTTTGAAAACTCATACATTTTTAAAACTAATAGACTTTAGGTCTCTGTATGAATTCTGGCCAAAGTAGAAACACTGGGCAAAGTAGTAATTTTTAAGATGTACTGGAAGATGAAGAGGAACTTTTGATTTTTCTTTCTCAAAGGAATTGAGGGACGTGGTTAGTCAATTGCAGTTCTAAACCCATGCTGTCCCAGAGTACGGATGTTTGTCATATTGTCACTTCTACCTTGAACTCTGGACACGGTGACCACCAGCAAGTGCTCTAGCTCCCTGAGCTGAGGAAGAGGCTGTGGGTGCCTGGGCCCTTCCATGTGGGCTCCGGGCATTTTCTCCCACATTTGCCCCCAGAGCACAATGGGAGCCCCCAGGCTCCCTGACTCTCTTGCTTCTCCTGACCAGGGAGCCTCATCTCCCAGTCACCCTTTTGCTTTTGCCAATAAACTGCAGTTTTGGGGAATTTTTAACATATGGTCATTTTCCCATTAATACCACTACCTCACATCTGTATGTTCTGTGCTGAACAGAAGAAAAATGTCAATGGGCCCTTCACAGTGCGTCCTGCCACTGTGCATCTTTTCTTTAGAGGTTGGAAAGGTGACTGGAAGGATCCAGAAGGTGAGATGGGGATGGTTTTGGCCTTTCAGCTTTGGAAGATTTGAAATTCTTAGTTCTTTTCAACCAGTACCATGTGGGCAGGAGGAATTTTATTTGGCAATGATGCTCACAGTCTATTCAGTGCACCCTTGGTCCTGGCTCCTGCCAAGCAGTTCAGGGCAGCAAATGCCTTATTTGAGCCTCACTTCAGCTCTGCTCAGGTGGACTCTTCCTTTTCCATCTTACTGATGAGGGAGTGTGAAGTATAGGGGGCTGAAAAAACTACTCAATATCATATAGTTTATAATATTTTATCCCCTCTCAATCATGTAGACAGACCTTATTTTATTTTATGTTTATTTATTTTGAGAGAGAGAGAAAGATAGAGATCAAGCAGGGGAGGGGTGGAGAGAGAATCCCAAGCAGGCCTTGCACTGTCAGCAAGGAGCCCGACACAGGGCTCAAACCCACGAACCATGAAGTCATGACTTGAGCTGAAATAAAGAGTTGGACACTTAACCGACTGAGCCACCCAGGAGACCCTTGAGACTTTACTTTAAAAAAAAATTCTTTTTACATTTATTTTTGATAGAGAGAGACAGAGCACAAGTAGGGGAGGGGCAGAGAGAGAAGGAGACACAGAATCCGAAGCAGGCTCCAGGCACCCAGCTGTCAGCACAGAGCCCGACGCGGGGCTCAAACCCACAAACCACGAGATCATGACCTGGGCCGAAGTCGACGCTTAACTGACTGAGCCACCCAGGTGCCCCTTTTGAGACTTTATTTTAAATGGATTTGTTCCAGGTATAAATTTGCCAAAATGGAGCAGATTTGGTTAATTATGCCAGGTCTCCAATGCGAGGAATTTTGCTTGTGAATCTCTGTGTTAACTGTGGATGAATGAAATGTTTGGATGCCAGTCGAGCAGAGTCCTTGGGTCTGCAGGTACAGTCTTGAGATTGCTGTGTTGGGGGGAGGCCTGCTGAGATGTGGAGGTGCTGACAAGGAAGGATCCGGCTCACCCCCATCTGGCTTGCTTCAGGGAGCTTCAGCACCTTTTGAGGAATCGTTCCTCCTGAAAAGTACACCTCTGCTTATTCCAGCAGAAGCCAGTGCGCAGCCCCCCCGGGGCTTTTTGGGAAGCACCTGTGACCATCATTAACTTCCTTCCATTACCTGGCATCTCAGGATTAAAACAGCTGTACTTTCTGCGTTTAGTATTTTTCTGTGCTTTGCAGTAATTCTTTATCATTTTTTCCCCATACATTAAACATAATCTTAGTGGGCAAAAATGTATAAAAGCAAACCAATAAAACATTATTTTACTTTATTTTTCATTTTTTTTTTATTTTGGAGAGGGGGGCAGCGCAGGAGTGGGTGCAGGAGGGGCAGAGGGAGAGAGAATCCCAAGCAGGTCTCCATGCTCAGTGCAGAGTCCCACGCTGGGCTTGATCCCTTGAGCCTGGAATCATGACCTGAGCCGAAATCAACAGCCGGGCACTTAACCAGCTTGAACCACCCAGGCACCCCTAAGACATTTCTTTTAAATAAAAGGGACTGGAGACCTATGTAATTTTAAGCACCCTTCTCCCACATTTGTTTGTGTCTCAGCAGCGTCCTTTCTTTGAATATACCTGTTAATTAAGGGACAGATATACCCAGGGAAGCATAAACACATTTTAATGAAAGTAGAAACCAAAGTACAGACCACATTTCCTGTATTCGCTGAAATTTGTCCGCTGGCCCTCCTCCCTCTCCCCTGCACACACCCTGTCCAGTCACTATTCAGGTTCTTAATCATAAGCATGTACTTGAAACACAGGCTGCTTTCTTTGGCAGGCCTTCAGGATATCAAGTTTCCTCTGTTCAAAGGGAACCTGCTTGTGCCCGACTTCTTTCACAGAAGAGATCTTCTTTAAAGCTGGGTTTGCCAGTCACAGTTTTGGATATGAAATCTAGTTGGTGTTTGGTGGGGGTGGGCGTTAAGGAAGGGTGTTCCCACAGCAGCGTTTTGTGCCTCAACTCCGTGCTGCAGATACTTGAGGTCGCCTCGCGCCGGCCCAGGTGGACTTCACTTCCGCCCATGTGACTCTGTTAGTCACTGTTGCAGGCTGACCTGCTCCTCCGGCCTTCCCGACGATGAAGCTGGCCCCTCATCTTCAGACGGAGGAGAGGGGAAGGAAAAAGATGTTCAGGATTGACCTGGTCCTGAGGTGGGCGGCCATGGGGGGCAGGTAGAGGCAGATTCCTGAGCATTCAGAAATGTCTGTTCTAGAAGGTGCCCCAGGAAGGTAGAGGCTTCCCAGGGACACAGCATTCTGTTATCGAAGTAACAGAGGTGTAGGGCTCTTGTGTTTATTGAAAGCTGCTGATCAGGAGATGCTTAGGCCTTCTCTGACAAACATTGACATAAAGGCAATTGTCTTCTGTCTTGCTTTTAACTTAACTTGCTTCCTAACTCATTTAGGAAGAGATCTATTACAGTGGACATAATACAAAACGATCTCTTAATATATCTTATACCTTGTGCTGTGTTGTTTTGTTTTTTCCCTCAAGTTTTAAGTCTGTTCTCTTTAGAGGTAAACTTAGTTTTCTTTATGACTCTTGAGGTAGTGTTAAATCTTTCCTTTTTTAAAAAATTGGATGTTTCGGGGTACCTGGGTGGCTCAGTCGGTTAAATGTCTGACAGCTCCGGTCATGATCTCACAGTTTGTGGGTTCAAGCCCCGCATCAGGCTCTGTGCCGACAGCTCAGAGCATGGAGCCTGCTTCGGATTCTGTGTCTCCCTCTCTCTCTGCCCCTCCCCAGCTCTCACTCTGTCTGTCTCTCGCTCAGAAATAAATAAACATTAAAAAAATTTTTTTTTAATTGGATGTTTCTATTATATGAGGCTATAACTTTTTGCTTCATTTTCTCTAAAGAACCCAAGCTTCTTAAATGGGTATAGCTAAAAATCTGGCCTTGTTAAAGGAAGACAAAAATTGGCTGAATGGTGGGAGATGAGAAGGAAAACTGTGCCTGCTTTAAGGTTAAAAAGAGATTACTTTTCTCTGTACCATGGAGAAGCATGGCCCAGATAATTGAATGGCACAGAGCTGTTTCTTTGTAGGTCTGCAGTCCTTTTGAACATGGGCTTGTGTCAGAGAACAAGTGGGTGTGATGACCTCACAATATCCGAGAGAATAAAGCTTGAAACCGAAGGAACTGATGTTTCCAAAGTCCAGGAGTGAGAATGTGCTCTCATTCCACTTTTTCTCTTCAGTGAAACTTGAAGAGTACTTGTTATAGGCAGTGAAACTTCAACCTGATCTTTTATCACCAAGTTAAGGTAAGAATATCTGG
Source organism: Panthera tigris (assembly GCF_018350195.1). NCBI lineage: Eukaryota > Metazoa > Chordata > Mammalia > Carnivora > Felidae > Panthera > Panthera tigris. The sequence continues at coordinate 28,921,726 of NC_056676.1, read as the reverse complement.
GCTGTTTTAGATGTTGGCTTTTTAAGCTGTCGTAGGGTATGTGTGTATCAAGGGTGATACTGTGCATTTTTGGTAACCAAATCAGCGATATTCTTGCTTAAAAAATTTAGAAGTGGAAAATTCATAATTCCTTATAAAATACCAGTTATTTTTGTTCCTAGTTGGGAACATGACTTGTAGCAATAATAGGGAGATTAGAAGGTTATCTCTTATTGCCATCTCTCAGCTGATAATTAATTATGGCTAATCCTCTTTTTATATTACAGGTTTCCATAACCTTATTATATTTATTTTATTTTTAAAATTTTTAATGTTTATTTATTTTTGAAGGAGCGAGAGACAGAGCATGATCTGGGGAGGAGCAGAGAGAGAGGGAGACACAGAATCCAAGGCAGGCTCCAGGCTTTGAGTTGTCAGCACAAAGCCCGATGTGGGGCTTGAACCCACAAACCATGAGATCATGACCTGAGCTGAAGTCGGACGCTCAACCAACTGAGCCACCCAGGCCCCCCCTCCATAACCTTATTTTAATGCGGATTCCAGACTACACCTGTGTGTTTATCTTCCTAAATATTGACAGTAATGGTGGATTGTACTTCTGTGAAGTTAATAAGAAATTAAGTACAGGGGTGTGTGTGTGTTTGTGTGCCTGGGTGCGTGTGAGTGTATGCATTTCCAGGCCCTACAACCTGGAAGGGGGATGTCAAGGCTTAGAAAGATGGTGGCTAGGTTTTCTCCCTAACATTTGTTATTTAATTTCAAAGCCCTCTTTCTTGTTGCCTTTTCCCTGCTGGCCAGGGAAACAGCCACAGCAATTGTAAAGACGAAGCTGGCCCCTCATCTTCAGATGGAGGAGAGGGGAGGCCCCCAGTGGGGGCTGGGGGCATCACTGGCCATGACAGCGTGTAGTGCTAAGGAATCAACAAAACAGGACAACAGAAGACTTTGTAAAATGTTGGCTTTTCCAAAATGGCGTCTGCCTTATTCTTTTCATATTCGCGGGTAGCTCGCTGTGCTTCCTCCTAGAGTAGACTGTCATGCACATGCTGTGGGAGACACTGGGGAGATCAGCTGAACTCTGTTGAGGGTTCAAATTCCTACTTGGCCCGTTTTTCATGATTGTTGTGACCTCCAGCATTTCAGTAGCTCATGGGGAACCTCCGTCCTCCTATTCCATCAGGTTTCCCTCCACCATGATTGCATGGTTAACCATTTCTCCAATCCCCTCGTGGCACCGGTAGTACCTAAAACAGAAGTTACTTTTAATTTATGGGAGCAATGCATGAATACACTCTCCTTGTCAAACAAAAAAAAAACGGTAAGGTGGGGGGCAAAAAACTATAGATAAAGGTACTTGCTTGGACCTCAGTTGGTGAGAGGCCTGCTCTTTTCTCAGGAATCTGTGTATAGACCTGTGGAGACTAGGAGTTCTCAAGCTTTTTGTTTGGCATCTGAGGGCTTGTTCAAACACATCCTGCTAGACTCAGATTGCTGATTCAGTGGGCCCCGGATGGGGCCTGCGAATTTGCATTTTTAGCAAGTTCCCAGGTGACGTAGACGCTGCTAGTTCAGGGACCACAGGTTGGCAACAGTTGTAGCACTGATTTTTGCATATGTGTGCCTTTTAAAAAGGCAAATACTATCACACTGTATGTGCTTCTATAGTTTTCCTCAGCTCTGTGTTGTGGAGAGCTTGCTGTGCTACCACATAGTGATAACTTCATTCTGTTTATTTAAAAAAATTTTTTTTAATTTAATTTTTCTTTAGTTTTTAATTTTTCTCTATTTTTATATTAAAATTTATTTTATTTACTTTGTTTTATTTATTTTGTAATGTTTATTTTTGAGAGAGAACAGGCACGGGGGAGGGACAGAGAGAGGGAACGGGATCTGAAGCAGGCTTTGTGCTGACAGCATAGAGCCCAGCGCGGGGCTCAAACCCACGAACCATGATATCATGACCTGAGGTAAAGTCAGACACCTCACTGACTGAACCACCCAGGTGCCCAGATTTCCTTCTTTTTAACTGCTGCATAGTGTCCCAGAGTATAATAAATATGCCTTAATTTAACTTCTATTAATGGGTGTTTTGATTCTTTAGAGTATTTTTTTAAACTATCATAAATAAACGCCGCACCAAACATCTTTGTTTATTCCTCCTTTATGCAAGCATGTTTGCCTAGGGTAACATGGAGAAGTGAAATTGCTGAGTATATTTTATTTTATTTTTGTTCTAATTGGTAATGTCACCCTGACTCTTTATAATACTCACTGCATTAACACCTAGTTCTGGGTAATTTGTTTTATTATCTTTCTAAGCTGGGGCTAAACCAGTTGCTAGGAAAATTATAAAAATGCGCTGATTGGAAGTTCAGCCTGAAAGGGGCTTTGGGCTGCTGGCCAGTCTTTTTTCATTTTTTGTAGACTTCCTAAAACTGATAGTCCACTGTTTTTTCCGTTCTCAGTACACTTGATGGATAAGAATTGCCTTCAGTAACCATGGCTCACTTACAGCAAATTTCTAGTGGGTATAGGTCCAAATGTATCTTTTTATGTGAAGTCATTGTTAGACTTCTCCAATCTGGATGTTCTTCCTTCATGTTAGACTATGTATTGATAGCCAGATGTAGCATTTCTTGTGTCCTCCACCTTCGAAACCAGTTATGCCTCTTTTTCTGTTCTGCCCTTGGCGGTGACATGTGTTCGGTGAGTCTGGCACGTACTAGGTGGGGCTGCAGTCCTAGGTAAGTTGTGGCTGGGTCAGTGGGAGTTACAGCCCAGCGCTACCACTGCTAATATATTTGACTTCGTGGATGGGTGAAATTAGGGGTGGGGAGCTGGGTTGCTAATTCCTTGTTTTGCCAAGTCATTAAAATCAACCAACATAAAGCCACCATCTTTTATAAGTGTGGGATTTCTTTTTAAATGTTTATTTACCCATTTTGAGAGAGAGAGAGAGAGAGAGCATAAGCAAGGGAGGGGCAGAGAGAGAGGGAGAGAGAATCCCTAGCAGAGCCTGATGCAGGGCTCGATCTCACAAATTGTGAGGTCATGACCTGACCCTGAATCAAGAGTTGGACACCCAACCCACTGAGCCATCCAGGTGCCCCATAAGTGTGAGGTTTTTAACACCCCTCTACACCTTCCCAAATCAGGAAGAACGTTATCTCAGGGTGAAGGACATTACTTTTAAGTTCAGTTTCAAGAAAACATTTTTTTTTTTCCTCCTCTGCCTCAGGCAAGTGAAAATGTTGATTTAGTCTGGAGTTGTCCTAGTATGTAGAGGAACCTGCCATTCCTTGAGTAAAAAAATGTGGTTCTATATTAGGTTTTCCTAGTTTGTCATGCTGGTAATGTGCTCTCAGTAGTGATCACTGGACATGGGGGTGGTCCTGTAATGTGCAGTTTTCCGGAAGGAGAAAAATTCTTAGGATTCTTACAGTCACCCATTCCCACTCTTGGAGCACTCACAAAAAATGCTGTGTGCCAGGCATTGAGCTAGGTTCTAGATAAAAAGAAGAGGAAGGGGTTCTTGCATTTCAGCGGCTCCCTGATAGTCCTGCTGCTTCTATAGCATGCAGACTGCTTTCCCACAAAAATGTGCTCAGACTTTTAAGGTGACAGCTGCATGTGTGCTCAAAGGTCCCTTGCCATCAAAATCTGACGTTGGTCACTCTGCCTACAAGCTGTGCTTAGACAAAGCTGCTATCATATCTTGGAGCTTCTTGGGAACATCTCCTTTTAAAGCCAAGGAACCCTTTCAATGTAAGGATACCTGAACGTCTCTTACCTACTTTTGTGCTTCTCTTCTTTGGGATGTGAAAACACCCGATCAGTGATGACAAAATATGCGCTGATTTTAACAGCAGGGCTCCCCAGGTGTAGAGTGATCCTTCTCCTCTAAGAGTACCTCAGCAGAACCTGAGACACTTGTGCATTTTGAACCTCATGTGGTGTGTGGAAACAAATTAAGAAGTAACCCACAGAGTAACCCATTACAATGTTAATTCTTTCCAGACATCTAAGATTTAAGGGGCTTACTAGGTTTTAAATAGATACAGTGATTTATTAATCTTTTGTTTTGTTTTGTTTTTCCTGTTACAACTCAATTGGGTGAGGTGTCGAAGGGATTGGGATGACCTAAAAAAATGGAAAACCCTTGGGTTTGGTTGAAATGGGCACTGAACGCCATGATAAAGGCAGTCCAACAACCTCTGGGGTTTATTTCAGTGAATCTGAGAGAAAAGGTATTTTAAACAAAGAGGGGTGGGCTCTGAACGGTGTGTGCATCCCATGAACTTCCCCCCAGGAAGACCCCTGTCTTGAAACCTCATAAATATTTAATATAAGAGGAGGCATCTGATGCTTTTTCTAGTGCTAAAGGGCTTGCTGCAGTTACTATGGAGAAGCTGGTGCTGGTCTCAGCTGTGTGACAGAGACACTGCAGGCCCTTCAGGAAGAGGGGTGGGAGCAGGTCATTTAACCTCAGCTTGAAGAGCCCTGTTGGTTCTGATGCGTATTGATCAGTTTCTTTGTGGTCTCCTATATTGTAAAATGCCTACCGTTTTTACCTGTTCAGAATTTTTTTAAAGTATTGTATTATTTTAGCTGGAATTTGGCGCCCTATTGCAGAATCCTAGCCTTGTATGTTGGTAAAATTAAGATGTCGTGCATTTACTAATTATTTGTAATGTTATCATGGTATTCTTCATAGTAGAAAGAAGGACAGAATATTACAGGAAACATTTGCCTGACAAGGGTCACTTTCATTTGAAGAAGCGTCATGACCTGGTTGGTTCTGACTGTTCCTTGAAATTTTTTCTTTAAAGCTGATGACAGAATTTGCCATATATAACTGAAATTTTGGAATGTTTTCCATGGATTTCACATTACAAATTAGTCTACAAAATAAACTGTGACTTCTGTGATGGTTCAAAAATTTAATCTGGGGGTGCCCGGGTGGCTCAGTTGATTAAACATCAGTCAGACTCTTGATTTTGGCTCGGGTCATGATCTCACGGTGCGTGAATTCAAGCCCCGCGTGGGGCTCTGCACTGACAGGAGCCTGCTTGGGATTCTCTCTCTCTGCCCCTCCCCCACTCTTTCTCACTCTCTCAAAATCAATAAAAACTTAGAAACATTAAAACTTTAATCTGTATATTTCACAAATGTTATGAGAGCATAAATAACATTTTTGGAAAAGCGTTTTCTGCTTTGGTGCCTAATATGGTGGAATGTACTAGAATCTTAATAAACATTTAATACATGTGCTTCATGTTAAAAATTGGACTATCCCAATTCTTAGTAGGTTTTCTTAATTCTTACATATTCTTAGACCCCAGAGTATAGGTTTTTGTGATACCTGTAAATTCTAGAAATGAAAATTTCTTTTTTTTTTAAGTTTATTTATTAATTTGAGAGAGCAAGAGAGTGAGTGTGAGAGAAAGTGCATGGGAGTGTCCAAGAAGTGGATGCTTTTCTTCTTTGGTCTTATGGTTCCTGAATGTGGAATCAAGATGCAAACCTGGATCAGTCTGATTGCCAGGTTCATGCTCTGTGACCTCTACCATCAGCTGCTGGAAGCCATAGCACCTGACTTTGGAGGGTGTTATTCTATTGATTCCTCAACCACCTGCTGCACTTACTTCCTCTGTGAATGTGTGAACACAGTGTTTCTATGCATTATGTCTCCTTCCCCACTCTCTTCTGCTGGGGTTACCAGGGAAATGTAGAGGTAGGGAAAGGAAGGAAGAATTGAGTTCAGCCCAGGACCAGTCTCTGTCTGTTTCTCTTTTTCCAGTTCTCCCCATTTTCCAAATGTGGTCCCTGACTACAGCGGGCCTCTCCCCACTTAATCAGGTCTTTATTACTCAGGATCAGCCTAACCCTAACTAATGTCTGGTAATAGCATCACTTCCTAGTTTTTTCTGTATGCAGGTGTGGGATGGCTGAGGATCCTTAATTTGAATAGGCCAGACTGCTGAAGAGATGATCGAGACCTGATCTGTGCTTTGGAGAGCTAATGGCTTGTGTGGGATGCAGGTCTGTGAACTTTCACTGCTACGTAAGACAGACTCATCTCACTGTGAAAGTGACTCACACAATTAGAATTAAGGGAAAAGAGTAGGTAATTCTCTTGAAGGGAGAATCTAAAGCATTTTCATAAAAGATAAACTCCACCGAATCTCAGCCTTGGGAATTTTGATAGGTGAGCCCAGGAAAGAAAATTCCAGATAAAAATGGTATAGAGATTGCCTTACGTATGGTAACAAATTCATGTGAATTTTTTTGTTGCCTCATATGTTATCCTAAAACATGGCAACTTGAAAAAAACCAAACATTGGGGCACCTGGGTGGCTCAGTTGGTTGAGTGTCTGACTCTGGATTTTGGCTCAGGTCATGATCTCACGGTTTGTGGGCTTGAGCCCTGCATCGGGCTCTGTGCTGACAGGGCAGAGCCTGCTTGGGATTCTCTCTCTCCCTCTCTCTCTGCCCCTCCCCCCCCCCCCACGCATGTGTGCACATGCATATTCTCTCTCTCTCAATAAATAAATAAACATTAAAAAAAAACCCCAAACATTTATTACCTTACACAGTTTCTGAAGATCAGAAGTCTGAGACTTGCTAGCTACATAGTTCTGGCTCGGGGTGTCTCATGAGTTTGCAGTAAAGCTGTTGGCTAGAGAGTTAGGTACCTCAAAGCTTGACTTGGGTAGTCTTTGGTAGGAGGTATCCATTTCTTACTCCGTGGACCTTTTCATAAGGCTACCAGTGACCTGGTTTTCCTCAGAGTAAATGATCCTACAGAGAGAGAACCCAAGAGCTGTATTTTATTGGTCCTACAGACTGTCCCTGGTACACTACCAGTAATCATTGAAGCCATCTTGGAGGCCATCTTGTAGATCACCATAGAGACGATCTGGTGTGTAATGTGTTCCAGCCTCCGTACCTGAAACTGAGGCAATGAGGAATGATACCTGGGAGGTGAAGTTGATGCCGATATGTCGTAAGTTGCATGAGATTAATGTGATGTAGAATTAACCTTCAAACAGCTTATTCTATAGGGGAGTTATATTTTGTACATAAGTATGATTCCAGGTGGAAAGCAAAATGCATACAGAGGTATGAATTACAAACACAAGAGTTCAGAGGTTACCTCTAGCGGGGGAGCAGAGTCAGATTTGGAGGGGACGTGGTGTTTGTGTTTAAAGGTAATGGTCCAAGTGTTGCTCACGTTGAAATGAGGTGGTGTGGACTTATAATTCTGTGGACTGCTGTTAACTTCTTTCTCAATTGGTTTATTCTTCCTACCAGGATGACAAAACATGTAATGAATACTGTATTTTAAGGTTAAATTTGAAGTAACTTCACTAGTTGGTTTGGTAGTGTTGACCCTTCCAACTTTTTTCTATTATTGAGCAAGAATTGATGATGGTAGAAATGTTTAATTTCTTAGAGTATAGTGTACTAACCATTTTATTTATGTCGTATAAAATTTGTTACCATATGTGACCAGTGCATATAAATATATAGTACCTGTGGGGAATTGTATTTGTGTGTGTTTGTGTGTGTGTGTGTGTGTGTGTGTGTGTGTGTGTGTATCTGACTGAGCATCAGTGTTATGTGTCCTGCACTGTGGTTGTTTTCTGTAGCCATAGGGAAGACGTCACCATTGTTACCCACAATAGATTACTTTTCTGAATTCGTTAATCTCTTTCAGGCTGTTAAAGGCTTAGTAACTAATGAGCAAACCCAGTAAATACTGCCTTATGTCTGAAAAAAGAGTTAATGTTCCTGGAAAAAGCGAGCTGTTTTTTTCTGGTTAACCAGGTGGAGCCGGGTGTTCCCAATGGTTCAGGCTATAATAAGCCCTTGGTGAGTAAGAAACGATGTTATTCTGGAGACAACTGTTAAGTAATTAGACTTTTACCTCGTTTTAATTAAAAATTTCTAACTTTAACCTATCTTCCCAACCATTGAGCAAGGCACAGGCACTTCTTGTCAGTCAGGGTCTATTACTGACTTTGAGGGTGGCCTCGGGAGAACCTAGGACTTGGGCTTTAGAGAGGGCTCACGGTCTCCACACTAAACAAAGGACATTTACATAGGCCATTGAACCAATGTCTGTATGTCACAGCTGGACCAGTACTAACAAAATCTCCAGGGCCTTGGCATATAACAAAGGGCTGTTTTGTTGTGTGGAGAGCATAAATAGCTTCTTTTCTTTTTTCTTTTTTTTTTTCCTAGGCAGATATGAAATTGGAATTGCTTAATGGTAACACACAGCCTGCTCATTGAACCGTTTGTGCTCTTCTCCCGTGATAGAATAGTGGAGAAAGCGTGGGTCCAGGAAAAAGACAGAGGGTCAAAGAGCTGGGCTGGGGGACCTGCCTAGGTGACTGTGTGGGTCAGGCATGTGCCCCTGAACTTCAGGCTCCGGCCTATAAATGCTCTGTAGGCCTATCTAGAGGTTTGGGAGAATAGAAAAAAAAGCCACTGTATTTGAGTACATTTAAAAGCCATGAGGCGCTATCCAAATACAAACCACTCTTTACTGTTGCTTGTTATTTTAATAGTTGTGCTGAATTTTTTTCCCCAAGGGAAAACTTTACCTCTGTCCTTTAAACTGCATAGGTCCAACAGTGGGTAATTATTAACTATATTAATCTTGATCACATACTGTACAGTCTTTGGACATCATGAGCGCTTTATAATTTAAAATGTTCTAAGAGTTGGCAAGTCTGGAACTCTGACAAATTGTTTTATTTTTTTCACAAAAACACTACTCTAGACGCTAGTGGGTATTCTTTCAGGGGTAATGAGAAGTTCTAAAATTAGATTGTAATGACGGTTTCACAATTGTGAATATGTGAAAAATGTTAAAAAGCGTGGTTTTTATCGTGTGTGAATTAGGTGTCAATAAAGCTATCTTAGTTAAAAAAGCAAAACCCTGTCCTCAATGTTATCTACGAAAATCCCGTCATTTCCCCTCTACCCGCCCCCCCCCCCCCCCCCCCCCCCCCCCCCCCCCCCCCCCCCCCCGGTCCAGGACATACCGTGCATTTGTTCCGCACTTACTTACAGGTGACTCAGTGAACGATGTAGTTGAAATCATCCAAGTAGCACAGTGAGATGAGAGTAGAAATAGGGGCTTCAGTGGTGGGGGTGAAACCAGGAGGTGAGCCCTGCAGGGAGGGGTTGGTTGGTAGTTGGGGGGATTTGTGTCAAGATCTGGCAGTGCTGGCAGTTTGTGAGGCATGGCTCTGGAGGGAAGAAGAAGACGCCCCACAAACAAGTGAGGATCTGGGTGGGAAGAGCCACAAATAATCTTGGGTGCGGCCTAGATATGTCTTCCGCGTGAAGTTGGGAATGCTGGTATTTTGTGGTCCACGTTCTGGTTACCTTGGCCTTCTAAATCAGGAAACCCTGTGATGACAGAGTGGGCTTAAGGTCAGAGGGTGGCTGCATTTTGGGAAAGTTGGGGAGAGGGGGATTCAGGGAGCCACAAATTCTTAATTGTCAGAGTGTCTGTGTCCTTGAGTAGCAAGGTAGAATGCCCCATCAGGTAATCGGACTGACAAAAGCCGAGAAATGAGGTGAGGCAAGAAGGCAGAATCCAGGCCTGGGTCTGGGCAGCTAACAGAGATCTGGTTACAGACTTTGGGAGTGTGGTATTCAGAGACCTTTTGGGCTCATTTTTAGTTTTTTTCACTTGTGTTCTTTTTATTTTTAATAAATTTTGTGGGGGAGTATATTTTCAGTTTTCTAGATGCATATAGTCTTATCTTTGTACAGAATGTATTGAATGCCTTGTCAGATGTATAATTGCACAACATAAACCACTCTATTTTGTTCTAGCACTTGGAGAAGCTGACCACCAAATCTTGAAAAACCACATTTTGCTCCTCAAAGGGCATTCAAATTCTCTTCCTGTTGGGTTTTATGCAGTAAGATTTCAGACTAAGGTTTCTGTCACTTTTGGTATTGTATTGTCCAAGACAGTCACCTTTTTATAGTCTTCTGAGAAATATTTAAATTCTGAAGGAGTGGGCTAGCCCCTTCCTCAAAAGACAGTGTTAAATAGCAGTGTAATTAACTACGGTGAGAGTCCTGCTTCTGAGGACTCCTAACCAACTTATTTTTGTATTTATGAAAAATAATACATGCTCAAGGCAACAAGAATTCAAACAGTACAAAGGGGTACACAGTTAAAATCACATCTCTTCCCCCTTGACTCATTTCCCAGAGACATTTGTTGTAATCAAGCTCCTTGGATGTCCTGTAAGAAATGTCCATGTAGGTAATGTGCATAACCATTTAAAAATCCAAATGGGAACATGTCATACACGCACCTAATATGTATCTTCCTGGATGTTTTCCCTCATCTAACACAAATGGATACATCTTTTTTTTTTTTAAACAGCTTTATTGCAGTATAATTTGCAATAAATAATTGCCATATAATGTACCTTGAAATTCACTTGTTTAAAGTGTACGATTGAATTTTTAGTAAACTTACAGAGTTGTGAAACCATCACCACAATCCAGTTTTAGAACATTTCCATTAGCCTCTTTGCAGACACACTTTGCATTCCCACCCCCGGGGCCACCACTAATCTACTTTCCGTCTCTGTAGATTGATTTTACTCTTTTTAACTGCAACCAGTGGTCCATTTTGTGGAAGTATAAAAAAACATGTTGAAGGTCTCCATCCAAGCAAATGGGGATTTTTTTGCTGATGTTTTATTTTGTTGCCTTCTTACTTCCTTTTGAAAGATTTGACAAGGTTGAAAATTTGCCTTTGAGCCAGACTTGGTACAAATGAGAAGGGAATTTTAGTGAAGGTTGTTTATAGATTTTCCAGTGACTAGCTGTTGGACTGGGAGAATTTTAGGGCCTGGGTGATTATCTACATGTGAATAGAAACCGCCCAAGGTCATCCTCAATTAGGTGGAAGCCCAAGCCAGTAATGTGTGTTTTATGGATGTGAGGGAGTGGAATTAAGTATTTACGCAAGGTTGAGGGGAATTTATTATTATTTTTGTTTGTTTTTGTTTTTACTTAACCTCTAACTAGGAGGATTTCAGGAGTTGCCAAGTGTTCAGGAGTATGTCTTAGGATATATTTTCAAACTATATGGTGGCACCCATTATTGGGTCGCGGATGCTAACCATCTGCTGTTTAAAGAAACGAAGTAGAACAGAACAATACTAAAATGCTGTGCTTACGGGGTGCCTGGGTGGCTCAGTCGGTTAAGCATCTGACTTCGGCTCAGGTCATGATCTCACGGTTCGTGAGTTTGAGCCCCGAGTTGGGCTCTGTGCTGACTGCTCAGAGCCTGGAACCTGCTTCAGAATCTGTGTCTCCCTCTCTCTCTACCCCTCCCCTGCTCATCTCTGTCTCTCAGTAATAAATAAACGTTAAAAAAATTTTTTTAAATGCTGTGCTTACTGTAATGGTGATCATTGTTTTCTGAAAATTCAGTTTTTTTAAAGTTTATTTATCCAGAGAGAGAGACAGAGAGAGAGAGAGAGAGAGAGAACTAGTGGTGGAGGGGCAGAGAGAGAGGGACAGAGGATTCGAAGCAGGCTCTGTGCTGAGAACAGAGAGCCGGATGTGAGGCTCGAACTCACAAACCGGGAGATTACGACCTGAGCCAAAGTTGGAGGCTTAACTGACTGAGCCACCCAGGTGCCCCTGAAAATTCAGTTTTAATTGTGAAGTGTGTGTGTGTGTGTGTGTGTGTGTGTGTGTGTGTGTGTGTGATGTAAACATTAGAAATGTTGAAAAGTCAGTGCCCTAGGAGTTAGGTTCTCAGTCAGGGGAACAAATAGGTTATATTTAGGCTTTCTCTTCATCTGAGCTGTACTAGAACTCTTCCTGGGGGCAGGTAGGATGAGAAGACTAAAGGAGAGCAGTTCATTGAGATAAACATTTGTTGGATATTGGCTGGGAAGGTGAACCACCTGTCTGGGAGAGTGGGAGGTGGAAATGAGAAAGTTCAGGAAAACTTCCTGTGTGACTACTTTTTCTCTGTTAGAATATTGAGTTATTTCCAAAGTTCTAATGAGCAGCCTTTGGATGCATTTTAGTCAGTTTATCAACCATTCTATTCTGGCTTTATTTTTAGAACAACATATATATTTACACTGGGGAGAACTTTAGAATGATTAAATTTGTTGGATCTTGTGTTTGGAAGTAACTTGAAGTTACATACATCCCTGCTGTAATATCTCTGATTGTTCTTCTCCCTACACTTGTCTACATCTGCAGAAGGGGAATTCATTGACTCTGCAGGCATCCCAGTTCTTCTCCAGCTACTTCATGTTGAGAACCTTCAGGTTTCCTGTGTCTCTGGTTTCTGGACTGGGCAGCTGTATGCTGCCTAACATGTTTCCTCAGAACTTAGGCTAAAAATAACAAATGTTTATCATGTCAAAAATAAGTCAGGGGCACCTGGGTCTCTCAGTTGTTAAGAATATGATGTTGGCTCAGTCACGATCTCACAGTTTGTGAGTTCGAGTCCCACATCAGGTGAGCTAGCACCCCTCTTTGGATGAGCATGAGCCCCACTTTGGGTGAGCTCAAGCTCTGGTTTGGGTGAGCCCTGCTTCTTTCTCTCTCTCTCTCTCTCTCTCTCTCTCTCTCTCTGTCCCTTGTAGAACAGAGAGGGAGGAAAACCATAAGAGACTCTTAATTGTAGAGAACAAACTGAGGGCTGCTGGAGGGGAGGTCAGTGGGGGGATGGGCTAAATCAGTGATGGGCATTAAGGAGGGCACTTGTTGGGATGAGCACTGGGTGTTATATGTAAGTGTTGAATCACTGAATTCTACTCCTGAAACCAATACTACACTATGTATTAACTAACTTGAATTTAAATAAAATCTTGGAAGGAAAAAAAAAAGAATAAATCAGGAGTCTTGGAGCAGCTTATCTGGGTGGCCTGACCTGGGTCTCTTCTGAGATGCGTGAGATGCAGTCAAGTTGAGGATTGGGGCTGTAGTCATTTGAAGGCTGATTGGACCACAGAATCCACTTCCAAGATGGCTGACTCAAATGCTTGTTGGAAGGAGGCCTGGGTTCCTGGCTATGTGAACCCCGGCATGGATCTGAGTGTCTTCGTGACAACTCTCTGTGGTATCAAGAGAGACAGAGAGGCGGAAGCCTTTAATGGGTTGTGGTAAGGGCCAAGGGAGAGAATACATGTACGCCACATAACACAGTGCCTGGCACATAGTAAGTATACAGTTAGCAGCCACTATTACTATTCCTGAAATAAACGTGACCATGGATGAGGGTCCATATGTGTCTACCGTGTCATCAACTGCATGGAGTACTGTGTATAGGGAAAGCGTTTTTGTTACTTTTTGTATTTGGATGACTTCCCCAATCTAAATTCCAACCGTAGCTTCTAGACCCCTGTGTCTTCATCTTCTTCTTATGCTGACACAAGGCAACAGAAACTTAAGTCCTCAAAAAAGAAAAGTAATCCTGTTGTCCTTCTTTGCTGTGTTTTAGCTGTCCTTCTCCTCATTGGCTGCATTCCCCCAGATGTACCAACAATATGGGTTCATTTCCTTTTATAAACATCATTGATATTGTCAAGTTCTTGGACTCCAGGTGGGAACATTGAGACAGTTTCTACAGGTAATTCATTTACAGTTGAGGAGGTGAAGGGACTAGGGCTAGGTGTGGTATGAGGGATGGAAGGAAGAAATGAGCCCAAAGGAGACTGAAGGAAGGATTCTGTTGAATTGGTAGATGGTACAAAGAAATAAAAAGTATGGAAGTTTTAAGCCTGGAGACTGGAGAAAGTGGCGGTACTATTAATAAGAAGTGAGGAGGAACACAGATGAATAGAGGAGAGAATATATGGTTTTGGAGGGAAGAAGTAAAACTCGGCTTCCATTTTGAATTTGAGGGAAGTTGGTGTCCACAAGGCAGTTATCCATGGATTGCCCGTGGCTAGCCAGAGTGCTCCTCGCAGGCATCCCCGGAACCTCCTGGGGTCAGACCAAGGATGTAAAGTGTTGGCCAGAGTGTGCCGTACCCTGAGATAACATCTGGAGTGATTCAGGAAGAGGGACCTATAGTTTATGGGAGAAAAGTGAAGGAGACAAACAATGAGCATCAGGGACTGGTGCTTTTAAATGTCTTATTTATTTCTAGTAGCACCTATATAAGGGAAGTGTGTGGTCCTCTCAGTTTTACAAATATAGAAAAAAAGGATCAGAGATATCAGGTGATCTGTCCAAAGTCACGTGGCTACTAGGTGCTACAGCTAAGATTTGAACGTTCCTTTATGAATGAATGAATCTTCTTTTTTCCATGAGCATCAAAGGGCATATGGCCAGTTGAATTGCTAGAATCTGAAAACCGTGAAGTAACTCAAAAGTGGCAGGGGACCCCTGGGCACTAGTGACTCAGGGTAACTAATTGCCAAGTTATTTTTTTTTTGCCCCCTCTTTTCTTCCAGCCCATCGTGTGTTCCATTGCTAGGGGACTTCCTCACGTGGCACTGTATCTCCTTATCGGCACTGTTCCCTCATGTTATTGAAGCAGGAGACCTGTGTTTGTTTCTCTGAATCAGTAGGGGGTGGCGGAGAACAGCAAAAGAATATCTACTTTCAAATCCTATCCATAAAACCTTTCAGTCTTCATTAACTCCCCTTCCCTCTTGGTACCGCTCCCATCCTCAACATGGTATATTGTCAATCTCAGAAGCACTGGGATTGGCCATCGTATTAGGTCAATGTGGAGGTAGGTTTTCAGATCACTTTGCCCCTAGAAACCTGAATCTTCACAATAGTAGTGGTCAGCATTGATTATTTCAGGAACCAATTATGGAACATGTACCATGCACCTCGTGACTTGCAGACATAGAAAGATTTGATCCTCACAACCATATGAGATAGATTTTTATTCCACTTTTATTCATGAGGAACTTGAGGTTCAGAGAGTTTAAGTTGTAGAATTTCACACATCTAGTAAGTGGTAGAGCTGGGTTAACATTCCTGGTGTTTCTGACCCTACGGCTGTGTTCTTAACCAGGATGCTGAATTGCCTGTTCAAACAAAAGCTCTTCCCAGACAGAAGCTTTTCCCATCCACCTCTGTGCTTGTACCATTCGGTATAGGTGGTTGCCACACGGAGCGGCCGTAAGGATGTGTGGCTGTGACTGGCCATGGAGTACCTTGTCGTTTTGGGTTAAATCTTCCCATAGTTTTCCCTGAAGGATACCTGGTCTCAGGAAAGACTGGCCGTGGCCAAATTTGAGCACTGTTGTATCGGGCTGGAAAAAAAAAAAATGAACGGTTTAACAGTGGCCCAGGGACTCTTGCTACAAAAGCTATTTGTTGATAGTACCAGCTATTAACTCTGGAAAATTCAGCTGGAGTCTGGCCCAGGAGTAGTAGGAATGGAGGATTTAGGAGACAATCTTTTGTTGACAAAAGAAGACGATTCTACCTGGATATTAGATAATATCAGATGAGCACTTAAAAGGGAGTCTGTCTTTCTTAGTGTACAAGTTAGTATTTTAGGGCGTATATTGTGCTAGGGGTTCTGCTGTGATATATGTATACTGTGAGTAACAAAGCAGATTTATCAGAATAATAATTTATTTTCACTTTATTTTATTCTTTTTAAGTTTATTTATTTATTTTGAGAGAGCGAGAACACAAACGGGGGAGGAACAGAGAGAAGGAGAGAGAGAGAGAGAGAGAGAGAGAGAGAGAGAGAGAGAGAGAATCCCAAGCAGGGTCCGCCCTCTCAGTGCAGAGCCTGATGTGATGCTCGAACTCACTGACCGTGAGATCATGACCTGAGCTGAAATCTGGAGTAGGATGCTTGACAGACTGAGCCACCCAGGGGCCCCTATCTAAGTAATAATTTAGTAATACCAAAGAGAAACATAACAGTCAAGTAGAATGGACTCATTGGGCTGGTCAGTCAACTGTTTCCTTTCTGGTAGGAGAGCCATTTGGTTGGATATCTCAGTGAGTCTGCTGAGTCTTACTCATTGTTTCAACACTAAGCTTTCTTCATGGCCTTCCTCTCCATTCTGTTTATACTTTTCTCTGTAGGTGATCTTTCCCAGGACTGTGGCTTTAAATACCATTCAGTCACTGACTCTTGAAAATACCACTCTTTTTTTCTCAGCACCTTTAACAATTTCCAGAAGATACTCTGTATGTGAGGGGGAAGGAAAAGAACAGTAAGTACTTGGGAAAACTCTGGGGGAACTTTTGGGAAAAGTAATTTTTTCTTTCATCCCCCCCTCTCTCTGTTTCTTTCTCTCTTTCTTTGAAAGTTAGCTCTTAAAAACTTTCTTTCTTCCTTTCTTTCTTTTCTTTTCTTTCTTTTCTTTTCTTTTCTTTTCTTTTCTTTTCTTTTCTTTTCTTTTCTTTTCTTTTCTTTCTTGGTAGACTGTAGGCCCAGTGTGAGTCTTGAACTCATGACCCTGAGATCAAGAGTCACATATTCTACTGACTGAGCAAGGCACCCCGGTCTCTTTCTTTAAAAAAAAAAAAAAAAAAAAAAAAAAAAATATATATATATATATATATATATATGTATATACGTATATATATATGTATATGTATATATATATGTATATACGTATATATATGTATATGTATATATATATGTATATACGTATATATATATGTATATGTATATATATATGTATATACGTATATATATGTATATGTATATATATATGTATATACGTATATATATATACATATATATGTATATGTATATATATATATACATATATATATATGTATGTATGTATACACACACACACATATATAATTTTAGCTCTTAGGTTGAAATTTTGAATGTGAAAACAGTTTAGACATGTTAAAATGATTCTTTTTTTGGTTAACAGAACCACAGAATCAGATATTTGTTTCCTATCCTTTAATTGATGTGGTAGTGAATTGAAGACTCTTGTTGGGAAGAAAATATTCCCAGTGGATTGGATTAAGGTACGAACTCTATGTTGAGGCAGGCAAGATTCAACTAGCCTCAATTAGGCATCTCTGAATAGTCCATATGGTTGCTCTGCATTTTAATGTTTAACTCATACCACAGAATATTACTTCAAGCTGTAAATTTGCAAATTTTTTCTAGTATCTTGCTTGTGATTTCTAGACTTCATATTGTCCATCTCAAGCCAACAGGGTAACTAAAAATCCTTGCTGTAGGAAAGAAGAGTGCTCTGGAAGGAACAGCATGTACAATGTCCTGAAGGTTAGTAACTCTTTGGGAAACTGCTCACCAACCAAGATGATTTGCATGTGAAAGTGATGGGATTGATCTGCAGAAGCCAGAGGGAACTAGGGGGCTGAGGGTCTTCTGTGCCACAGTAAGGAGTAAATGAAAGCCTTTGTAATGCAATGACATGATTTGGCTTTTGTTTGCAACTAAGCATCGCAAAGTGAGTTAGAAATTTTTAAAAGTGGTTTCATGAGCCTGTAATACAGACTTTCTGTGCTTTTCTTTGTGTCAGTTCTTTTCTCATTGTGTCTTTGCCAAACTTGTACAGCCCCATATTCAGTCCTGCCTCTTCTTCCTCTTAGCAGATGCTCTTGCCTCCTCACCCAGATTTGAGCCAGTCAGGTGTGAGCTCCTCAGTTATTTGCCTTTAAAGCTGAATCATTTTCCCTCTTCAGAATATGTGTGAGCCCACCATCCTCTTATCAAAGGTAAACATTTAGAAATTGGGGTTCGAGAGCTATGGGGGAATTGCTGCCATTTCCCACCCAAGGTGAAATCAGCAGTGCAAACAATAGAACGTAAATTGTGGTTCCTTAGGGAAAAATAAAGCAACACCATCAAAAACATGAACATAGAATACAAGAGCAAAGAAAAGCTATGAGTGCTTAGATATATCTTAGCCAAAAAATTCCAATGTTGACATTTCTGTTTGGTTGGCATTCTGTTGATAGTGCACAGAATTTGTTCATGTCAGTTTCTTAACAGATTTTGTAATGCTTGTATGTGAATTTCATATAAATTTAGTGGATATATAACTTTTAATATAATTTTAATAAAATTTAAATTTTAACGTATATGCTTTAATGAAACATTTGTTTAATATTTCGTGTCTGGTTTGATTTTTAAAATAATTGCAATTATTTAAAAATTGTTCTCTTGGGGCGCCTGGGTGGCGCAGTCGGTTAAGCGTCCGACTTCAGCCAGGTCACGATCTCGCGGTCCGTGAGTTCGAGCCCCGCGTCAGGCTCTGGGCTGATGGCTCGGAGCCTGGAGCCTGTTTCCGATTCTGTGTCTCCCTCTCTCTCTGCCCCTCCCCCGTTCATGCTCTGTCTCTCTCTGTCCCAAAAATAAATAAAAAACGTTGAAAAAAAAAATTTTAAAAATAAAAATTGTTCTCTTTTTTAAAGTTCATGTTCTGAGGCAAGCAGGTATGAGTAGTAGGATCAAGAAGTTTTCATTAGTAATAAACTCATGTATATTTAAGGTAAATAGGAGATGAGCATGAGGAAGTGTCAAGCAGGGATCTTACTTATACGTGCGAATTATCAAAAATAAGTGAGGGAACATATCAACCAAAATTTACTTGCTAGTTAAACAGGACATTCAAACAAACCTCAAAGCCTTAAAGTTTTATAAAAGATCCTATAATGTATAGTTTTTATACTTGGAATATGACATTACAAAGGATGAAGTCATTCCGGTAGTATTTTGTCCTCCCTTCCTCCCAAAAAATCCAGATGGAAAAATGATCTGGAGAAATTTAGAAAACATGAAAGGGTGAAAAAGTGAATGTCTTAAAAATTATTGCAAATTTTGAGAGAAAATGTAAAACATTCAATAAGTTATTATTTATTCATTTAAGGTAGAAGAAATGGAATGCACTTTTAGTTCACAAATATTTATTGAAAATGGAATTTAGCATTTTGAAGCATGATATGTCTTTCTGCTGTGCATAAAGGTAAATATTAGGATATTAAAGACAAAAGTCAGAATAAAAGCTAAACGTAAAAAAATTCAGTTTATAAATCTTAAGCTAATATGTACAAAATGAACAAATTTCAGAGGAAATAATAAAGGCTGAAATGTAGAGCATTATAAATGAGATAATTGTTTCTTTGGTTGATACAGTGATATAAGGCAGTCTATAGTACTGTGGCAATTAAATATAAATATAAGCTGGCATTTTGTTTCAGATAAACTTTGACATTTTTAACAACTCTCTGATTTTCACGAACTCTTATTTAATGAATGTAGAATAACAGAAACAAAAGTCAAACAGCACAAAGAAGTAGAAAGTGAAAAGCAAAAGCATCCTTATTTACTTCCCTGATCTTTAGGCCCATTTCTCAGAGAGAACAGCTGTTTATGGTTTAATATTCATCTTTATGTTTTTATATGGTGTATCAGTGTGTGTTATGTGTGTGTGTGCATGTGCATGTATGTGTGTGTGTGTGTGTGTGTGTGTGTATTTATTTAGAAGTCACAAATGGGACCTGTATTTGTCAGGTTACAAGTTACAACATAACTCCTGTAACAACCTTACAATTTTAGTGGCTTCACATAATAAAATTTTAATTCTCACTCACATAATGGTTCAATGTATGGTGTCTTTGGTTGGGTGGTACTCTTTGGCAGCTTTGTATTAAGTTGGAAACTTGGGAAGCCAGGCTCCTTTTATTTGGTCTCTTTACTCACACTAGTGGGGATGTGAAAGGGCATCAGAGATCACAAGGCAGGTTTTCCTGGGCCAGGCCTGAAAGTGTCAGGCATTACTTTTGCACACATTCTATTGGCCAGCCTTAGTCACATGCCCCGCATTACTGCAGAGAAGGCTGGGAAATGTAGTCTAGCTATGTGCCCTGGAGGAAGAAGAAATATGATTTGGTAAATAAATAGAAGTATCTGCCATAGAACTTTGCTTTTTCTATTTTAACAACGTTAACATGTTTTCATATTAATATTTATAGCAATCTCACTTTAAAACTGGATTTAGACTGTTCCATTGTATAGCAGTATCATAGCAGACACAACTTTCCTCCCTCCTTTTATTATTATCAACAGTGCTATAAAGGAATTCCCTTGCATATGGTGTAACCCTAGTGGCAGGATAAACTCCTAGATGTAGAATTGTTGCATTATAAGGTCTATGTATTTAACATTTTTATAGATATCATCAAATGCCAGCAAAAAGTTTAACTAGGTTTAAATCTTCAGTAGCAAATTAGAGTGCCTGTTGTCTGACATCCTAATATGATCACATTTTCCTCTTAGAATTTTTCTTTTTCTTGGTGGTTTAAGTGGCTTTTTTTATATGAAGAAAATGAGCCCTTTGGCTGTCACATAGTCCAACTACCTGTCCAATTTGTTATTGGACTTTTGGTTTTGTTTATGGTAGTTGTTTCCAAACAGAAGTTTTAAATCTTCATGAAGCAGTATTTGTCCATCTTTTCTTTTATGGCTAATGAGTTTTCTGTCATTTTTGAAAGTCCTTTCCACTCCAAGATTAATTTTTTTAAATGAGAAAAAAAATCCACCCATAATTTCTTTTGTAAATGGACGAAATGCACAATCAAATATTTCTTCCATCTGTAATATTTGAGGAATTATGGAGGTGGGGATCAAGCTTTATGAAAGATTTTTTCCTTAGGGCTAGCACATAGTCCCCAGCAATAATTATTGAATCAGCTGTCATTTCTTTGCGTCTTCAGTTAGCTATCTTGATGGAAACCAGTAACTTATCTTTAATTATTGATGACATTCCTTTAATGAATTTATTTGTAGTAGATTGAAGTTGATTTGAATGAAATGTGTATTCAGGCCTACCATGGTTCCATTTTTATTATAGAGAATTTTAGTTCCAGAATTCGAGAAAAGAACCAAGAGCCCTGTATCCATACTGCCATACATATCTTCTGAATTTATAAGTAATTAGATTTTGTGAATAAGTGACATTCTGTCAATTTTTTTGTCAATTTCACTTCACAGTTCATGCATTTATGAAATGATTGTCAGATTATCAAAGTATGTGTAAATGAAGTGAATGTGCAATGAGCAGGAGAAATATAATGTATCAAAAACATCCAAGCCAGCACGTTGGAATTGAGAACAAGCAGGTATTGAGATGTTTTAAGTTGTATGAAAAAAGACTCTTTAAATTCATAGTTAACTGATGAAACAAGTTAGTTGATAATGTTTTCATTTTTTTTAAGTTTTATTTATTTATTTTGAGAGAGAGAATGTGAGTGTTGAGGGGGCAGGCAGACAGAGGGAGAGAGAGAATCCCAAGCAGGCTCTGCACTGTCAGATCGGCAGGAATCATTCCAATGGATCAAATGCTCGATCTCTTGAGCTGTGCCGAGATCAAGAGTTGGATGCTTAACCAACTGAGCCCCCCAGGGGTTCCTGATAATCGTTTCTAATTGTGAATTTCTTTTATTTAAGATTTCTTTTAATGTGCTGTCTGAAATGAAAATGTTCTAAAGAATTTAGAAGCAAAATTATAAACCTTTATCTTCAAAAGCAGAAGCATTATTTTATTGTTTCAGCCTGGGAGGAATAATGACTGTTTAAAATCCATTTAGGGTAAACTGAGCATGTTTGCAAAAAAACAAGAAAACCCCCCCAAAACTCAAAGGTTTCAAAAATAAAAACAAAGAAAAAACCCCTTTCCCTTTAGAAGAAAAGAGTCAAACCTGAAACAATAATAGATGGCAGCATTTTAGATACCACATTTTCCGTATCTCAAAATAGTATAAAATTTAGTCTCAAGCTTGGATACTAGTTTGTACTTAGGTTTTCAGAAATTAATTAGTGCAAAATGGAACCAACATCAGAATTACTTCAATGAAACAAAACACGAATGTTAAATGAAGCAAGCGTCAAACACGTAGGAGAATTTTAGACTCTGTAAGTAGGAGTGTGGGCATTTGATTTTATGAGAACTGTGCAGAACTGAGCTTGTCCATGATTGTGTTGCCATATTGATGCTGGCTCTGTTTACTTAGTGTGGCCTTCACGGTACTCCTTATTTCCCCGAGTGAATGTGCCACTTGGCGTGACTGTTTATGAAAGCCGGCCTGGAGTGTTCCTTTCCTTCTGACATACTCATGTGACTAGAGGTAGTGGTTCTGGGATAGGATTTGATAACGAAAGTGGTAGAGCCTAGGCCAGCAGTGGTTTTATGTGCAACTTTGCGGGATTACTTCAGAGACTGGTGATGTTTAACATCTTATCTTTTTTTTTTTCAATATTTATTTTTGAGAGAGAAAGAGAGGGAGAGAGAGAGAGACAGAGTGCAAGTGGGGGAGGGGCAGAGAGAGACAGAGGCACAGAAGCCGAGGCAGGCTCCAGGCTCTGAGCTGTAGCACAGAGCCTGATCTGGGGCTCGAACTCACAAGCTGTGAGATCATGACCTGAGCCGAAGTCAGATGCTTAACCGACTGAGCCACCCAGGTGCCCCACAGCTTATCTTTAAAAGTTTTGTATTTAGGTTGCTGATTGTCATATTTCATATTGAAATTTCAATCATTCAGCAGTCTTTAGGACCTAAAACTAAAATTGGATGTGATATTCATGGTATTGGAATGATGCAATGGAAACGAACACTTACAAAAATACTGTATTTTATGGATTCTAAATTCAGGGTAGCTACGATAGTAGCATCTGAGAGTAGATGAAATGCAGTAATTTTGTTAAAACCCAAAATTTCTTAAAACTTCTGGCTGCTTATTAATCACGACTTAGAAAAAGAAACACCAATATCATGTCTCCCAACTGCACTGGATTTGTGTCTTCATCTTTCCTTGGGGCTCTGTACTCTTCCAGATTCTTGTTCTACTTCAGACTCCCTCTTTCTTGAGTCTTTGTTCTCCCATTCTTCATAAACTGTTATCTCTGAGTCCAGTGGTTCTTAACACAGTTGCACATTAGAATCACCAGGGGAGCTTTTATTATTTTATTTTTCATTAATTTTTTTGTTAGAGTGAGCATGTGACAGGAAAGAGGGGCAGGGGGAGAGAGAATCTTACTCAGGCTCCACACTCAGTGTGGAGCCCCATTTGGGGCTTGATCCCACAACCCTGGGATCATGACCTGAGCTGAAATCAAGAGTCGGATGCTCAACTGACTCAGGCACGCTACCAGGCAAGCTTTTTAAAAATGACCGATGTGTGGCCTGGGTTGAGAAGCATTGCCTTAGTCTATGAAACATGGCTGTACCCCTCCTTTGCCCATAGATCCCTCCCTAGTGTTGTCTAATACATTGCTTCCCCATCTCCCCGATTCTCCAAAGAGGGGGCAGCTCTCCTAGTCCTCACCTCCTCACCTTCCGGTCATGTTCAGCCCATGTAATGAGGCTTTCTTCTTTCACCACTCCGCTGAGGGGCGTGCTGACATCACTAGGCACCACCTGCTTGCTGCTGATTTCTCTTCCCTGTTTTACTGGCTATTTCTGTTGCATCCGGCACCGTTGCCCATTCCTTGTTGTGAAACTCTGTTTCCTATTCTTTCCAGGTTTTGAACTTTCCCTGTGTTCCCCCTCATACTTCTTTAACCATGCTTAAACACTCTAGGTTCTCTGTCTCTTAAAGATACCTGTTGCCACAAGATAAATGAGCAAAGGGAAAAGAGAGAGAGGCAAATCGAGAAACAGGCTTTTAACTACAGAGCTTAAACTGATGGTTACCAGAGCAGAGGTGGATGGGGGGGGGGGTGTGTGTGTGTGTGTTAAATAGGCGATGGGGATTAAGGAGTGCACTTGTTGGGGCGCCTGGGTGGCTCAGTCAGTTAAGCGTCTGATTTTGGCTCAGGTCATGATCCTATGGTTCGTGAGTTCGAGCCCTGTGTCAGGCTCTGTCTTGATACCTTAGAGCCTGGAACCTGCTTCAGATCTGTGTCTCCCTCTCTCTCTGCCACTCCTCTGCTCATGCTCTCTTTTTCTCAAAAATGAATAAACATTTAAAACATTTTTTTAAAAAGGAGTGCATTTGTGATGTTCACAAGGTGACATATGGAAGTGTCAAATCACTATATTGTATGCCTGAAACTAATACTACATTGTATGTTCACTAACTGGAATTTATTTATTTTTTTTTAATTTTTTAAGGTTTGTTTATTTTTGACAGAGAGAGCATGAGCACGGGGGGTGGGGGGGTGGGGCGCAGAGAAAGAGGGAGACACAGAATCCGAAGCAGGCTCCAGGCTCTGAGCTGTCAGCACAGAGCCCGATGCGGGGCTCGAACTCACAGACCATGAGATCATGTCAGTTACCTTTCTGTGTTAATGATTTATCAACCTATTTTCTTGGTTATTCTGATAAGTATCAGAGTCCTGTTTCTGACTTCCCATGCAACATACCTACTTGGATATCCCATGAACCTGACCAAAATGGAGTTTGTTTTTCTTCAAGGCTGTTTAACCTTCCGTATCGTCTCGGCTCCCCATCCACCCAGTTTTCTATGTCAGAAATCTGAGTCATCCTTCTATCTTTTTCTCCCTCTGCATACAGTCATCTGATAAGGGTTGCAAATTTTATGTCTTAAATATTTCTCAGCATTTCTCTTTTTCTCTCTCACAGACCACCAGGGTGCTTCCTGGCTCAGGACCTCATCCTCATGGAGATGCTGCGGGGTCATCTGATGGGGCTCCCCGCCTCTGGGCTTGGCCCGCTCCAATTGCATAGTCACCAAAGGGACTCATCTAAGATGCACATCTGAACTGTCACTTCTCTGCCTGTACATCACCAGCCCTGTCTCCTTTCCCCTCATCTCCACTGCCCTTATGTTTCTGGAGTCTCAGCTGGTGCCCTCCTGCCCAGAAGACCTTGATGGTGCCCCTGACCGCTTGCTGTGCTTGCTTTCCTTTTGATCCTGCCCTTTGCTCCTGGCCTGCTCTTCACTGGCTTTTGGCAAAAGTCCAGGTTCCCCATACCTTTCTTGCTCATCTAGCTAATTCACTTATTGTCCTTAGAACTGTCATGTTCTTGTTTATCGCCATTCATTTAGGCCAGACACTGCTTTGGATTCAATGCCTTATTTCCTCTGTGCACTCTAACTCAACTTAATCTTGTTTTCTTTCTTTTTTTTTTTTTTTTAATGTTTATTTATTTTTGAGAGACAGAGAGAGACAGAGCATGAGCACAGGAGGGGCCGAGAGAGAGAGGGAGACACAGAATCTGAAGCAGGCCCCAGGCTCTGAGCTGTCAGCACAGGTCCTTAACCTGGGCTTGAACTTGTGAATCACGAAATCATGACCTGAGCTGAAGTCCCATGCTTAACCGACTGACTGAACCATCCAGGTGCCCCTGTTTCGTTTTGAGATGCAGTGATTTGCAATGGAGACAGTCCTAGTCATAGTGCCAGACCTGATTCTAGTTTGCATGAAAGAATTCTTGTGGGATTTTAGCTAAGTAATTTATTTGATTTTCAGTTTTCTCATCTATAAAACGGTAATGATGATAAAACATCATTGGTTAGGAATTTTTTTTTTTTTTGAAGGCTTACATGGGATAGTGTGTTGAAAGTATGAGGGGAATATGTAAAGTAGAAATGATAATAATACTAATGATAAACCTAACTCCTTTATTATTCATTATATAATTAATAGTAATTGAAAAGAAAGCCTTTCACCATGTTTTTATTCAGTTCACCATCTAGAGCTATTATTACCCATAGCTCTAGGAACTCAGCTGGAAACCAGTGAAAATCTCCCAAATGAATAAAGAAAAAGATAAAGTCAGACTGAAGCCTTGTCTGTAAACCACCCTGGCTGTGTGAAAGGAGACAACAAGTGATCAACTAATGCAGGTTTAGTGTCTTCAAGGCAGCATGGTTAGGTCTGGGCTTGAAAGTCAGGCATTTATACTGCGAATGTAATCCCAGTAGGAACTCCTTGTAACAAATGTACAGAGTTCGGGGGGAGGAGGGGTTATTAAATTACATTACATTTTTCCTTGTGACTCCTGAAGTTTCAGGGGATTAGTGTGGCTGGTCTCTTTGGACTTGATTACTTTTATCCGGTGTATTTGTTAGTTTTTACAATAAGGTGTTCATGAGGATTAATGACTACATTAAGTAAGAGTAAGCCTAAGACTTTCTGAGAGCTTATTATAAAAGCATTCAGTCAAAACCTCCACTCTGTGTGACTGTAATCTTTGAATTGAATTGAATAATGTGATCTCATCCTGCAGGGAGAGGAGAAAGTGTCACTTCATGTACACTTGAAGCTTCTGTCGTGTCTTGCCTTTTCTGGGGGTGTGAAAGGTGGTGGTTTTGCTCTGTTCGCCTTAAAGAACACTTAGTTTTAAATAGATTATTTGTTCTTAGTGGGAAATTGGTACCTAGCTGGATATATTCATAAATATTTGTGGGTAGAGGAGGAGAAAACCAACATAAACTTGAATGTTTATTTTAGCGCAGATTTTTTTTTTGTTTTAAACACCACATGAATATATCTCTGATTATAAGGCATATGATAATGGAAGAAAACCTGCTTACTTAAAAATACTTGTCTTAGATTTTTTTTAGCTGAAATGATTATAACAAACATTGTTTCATATTGCTCACTGAAGAGGGTCAGTGACAGTGTTGATAAAAATACAAACCATTAAAAAATATTTTTAATGTTTGCTTATTTTTGAGAGAAAGAGAGAGACAGAGTGTGAATGAGGGAGGGGCAGAGAGCCAGGGAGACAGAATCTGAAGCAGGCTCCAGGCTCTGAGCTGTCAGCACAGAGCCCGACACGGGGCTCGAACTCACAAACCGCGACATTATGACCTGAGCCGAAGTCAGACGCTTATCTGACTGAGCCACTCAGGGACCCCAAACCATTTTTAAGATTAAGGCTACACTTCACTTACATACATATATTGTATTTAAGTCCCATTAATAACTTTCACAATAAATCTGTAATTCATTCCATCCATTGTTTTGTTGAAAAATACGAATTTAATTTCAGTTTTATTATGTTAAGATACCATCTGTTGAATTCTTATTGTATGTATGTGCAAAGTATGTAAACTTCCATCTGTTGTAAATATTTTGTTGCTAAAAGACAAATATGACTTTTCATTTAACTAATGTTATCTTTTATTATAACAGAGTTTAAGTTTATATGTAACCAGATTTATCAGTCTTTTAGTAACTTTTGGATTTTGTGTCCTAGAGAAGCCATCTATTGTGAAAGTAGTCTATAGTTACAGGGCAGAGTGCTACCCCCTATAATTTTTCTAAGATTTTTATTGGGCATATTTTCGTGTGTGTGTGTGTGTGTGTGTGTGTGTGTGTGTGTGGTAATGTTTTTTATTTTATCAGGAATTTCTGGCCTGAGTTAAGGAATAGTGTATCTTTTTTCTGCTGATATTAGCTATTATCATATATTAAATTCCTTTGTGTACAAAGTTTTTGGACTTGAGTTTATTTCATTGATCTGTTTCTTTATTCTTATGCCCAAAGTGTGTGGTTTTAATACCAGACAAAACTCATGTTCTTTTAATTTAAAAAAGTTTACATTTCCTTTTATATGGTGGAAAACAAATTTTAAGTGAACAGCAAGGGATAAAATGAAAATTGAGATTCTTCTTTCTTTCATTCATCATAGTCTCCCTTCCCATTGTTAATTACTGATATTTCTTGACTTGTTCCCCAGAAAACTTTTTTAATGTATATTTATTAATTTATTCATTTTTGAGAGAGAGAGAAACAGCACATGAGAGGGAGAGGGGCAGAGAGAGAGGGAGACAGAGAATCCCAAGCAGGCTCCTCATTGTCAGCATAGAGCCTGGTGCAGGGTTTGAACTCACCAACTCACTTAGTGAGATCATGACCTGAGCTGAAATCAATAATCGGAGGTTCAACTGACTGAGCCACCCAGGAGCCCCTCCCCAGAAAACTTCTATTCCTGTTCCAGCACACATACTTACCTATGGGTAAAAATATATACAAATGAGGTCATACTATTTATTATTCTTTACCTTGCTTTTTAAAAAATAACAGCTTTATTGGAATAAAATTCATACCATGCAACTCACTCATCTAGGGTACAAATCAGTGTTTTTTAGCATATACTTGTGCAGTCTCTAGCACAATCAGTTTTAGAACATCAGCCCAAAAGATACCTCCTACGCATTAGTAGTCACTCTTCACCCCTGGTGCCCCCAGCCATAGGCAGACAATAGTATACTTCCTACAGATTTGCCTATTCTGGACATTTCACATAAGTGGATTCATACATATATGGTCTTTTGTCACTGGCCTCTTTCTCTTAGCATGTTTTCAAGATGTATCTGTAGTATAAAATGTATCAATACTTAATTTCTTTATTGTCAAGTAATATTCCACTGTAGGGATATACCACATTTTATTTATCCATTCATCAGTTAATGAGCATTTGGGCTAGTTCCACTTTTTGGGTATTTAAAAAAATTTTTTTAACATTTATTTATTTTTGAGAGATAGAGAGTGAGCAGAGGAAGGGCAGAGAGAGAGGGAGACAGAACCTGAAGCAGGTTCCAGGCTCTGAGCTGTCAGCACAGAGCCTGATGTGGGGCTCAAACCCACAGACTGTGAGATAATGACCTGAGTCTAAGTTGAATGCTCAACCAATTGAGCCACCCAGATGCCCTCACTTTTTGGGTATTTTGAACACTCCTGTATATTTGTGTGAATGTATGTTTTAATTTCTTTTTGGTATATACCTTGGAGTCATCTGGTAACTCAGTGTTCAACATTTGGGGAACTGCCACACTGTCTTCTAAAGCGACTGCACTATTTTATGTGCCTACTAGCAATGTATGAAAATTCTGGTTATTCCATATCCTCACGAACACTACTTAGTATTGCCTTTAAAAAAATGTTTATTTTAGAGTGAGAGAGAGAAAGAGAGAGTGAGCATGTGAGCAGGGGAGGGGCAGAGAGAGAGGGAGACAGAGACAGAGAATCTGAACAGTGCAGAGCCCGTTGCGGGGCTGGAACTCAGGACCTGTGAGATCATGACCCGAGACAAAGTTGGATGCTTAATGGACTGAGCCACCCAAGTGCCCCGCCTTTATGATTATAGTCATTCTAGTAGGTGTGAAGTGGTATCTCACTATGGTTTTAGTTTCCATTTCACTGATGGCTAATGATGTTGACCATCTTTTTATGTACTTACTGGCTTTGTGTACATCTTCTTTGGAGAAATGTTTATTTAGATCCTTTGTCCATTTTTTAACTGGGTTGTTTTCTCATTGAATTGTAAGAGGTTTTTTTTTTTTAATATATTCTGAATACAACTTCTTTATCATATATGTATACAATTTTCCAATATTTCTTCCAATAATGTGGGTTAGCTTTTCACATTCTTGATAGGGTTCTTGAAGCATGAAAGTTTTTTTTATTTTGATGATATCTGATTTATCTTTTTTTTTTTTTTTTTTTTTTGCTTGTACTTCTGGCGTCGTATATAATAAACCATTGCCTAATTCCAGGCCCTGTAGATTTATCTCTGTTTTTTCTAAGAGTTTTATAGTTAAGCCCTGATTTTTAAGTCTTTTATTCGAAGTATGTAGTTAGAGGTACAGTCCATCTTCATTCCTCTGCATGTGGATATCCAGTAGTCCCAGTACAATTTGATGAAACGCCTTTTCTTCCACCTTATTGTCTCAGCACTTTGTCAAAACTCAGTTGATCTTAAATGTGACTATTCATTTCTGGACTCTCACTTTTATTCTGTTGATCTCTATATGTCTAGATGTTATGGACTGAAGTGTATCCCTTCAAAATTCACATGTTGAAGCTCTAACCCCCATTATGACTGTATTTGGAGGTATAGGGTCTTTAAGGGGATAAGGTTACCTGAGGCTATAGAGTGAGGCCCTAATCAGCTAGGACTTGTGTTCTTACAAGTGGTGACACCAGATATTGCTCCCTCCACTCCGCCATCTCCCCTGCACGTACAAAGGAAAAATCCTGCGGAAACACAACAAGAAGGTAACTGTGGATAAGCTAGGAAGATAGGCGTCATTAAAAACCAGCCCTAATGGCACTTTGATTTTGGACTTCTGTCCTCCAGAACTGTGAGAAAATAAATTCTCTTGTTGAACGCACCTGCTGTATTTTGTTACCGCAGCCTGAAAGGAAATAAATTGTTTTTATGTACTCCTAACAATTCTGATGCCAAATGTAGGGGGATTTTCCCCACACCAACCAGTTTTCTCATCCTCTGGATACCAGCTGGGTGTCCTACAATTCAGTTCGGACACTTACTCCCTGGAGTTAGTGTAGACCCCACAAGTTAAAAGACTCAATTCCACAAGGCTACACCTCCCTGCCCTTAAGACACTGGTTGCAAGGTTAGACCTCTTACGATCGCCTCCTCAAGTCCCATAATTTGCTAGAATGGCTGATAGAACTCAGGGAAACACGTTTACTGGTTTATTATAAAGGATAATAGAAGTTACAGATGAACAGCTAGATGAAGAGGTACATAGAACAGGGTATGGGGAAGGGGTACAGAACTTCCATGTTCTCTTGGGGCATACCACCCTCCCAGCACCTCCATGTTTTCACTGACCTGGAAGCTCCCAAGCCCTGGAGTTAGTTTATGGATTTTTATGGAGGCTTCATCATATAAGCATGAGTGATTATTCATTCAGTTTTCAGCTTCTGTCCCCTCCCTGGGATATCAGGGGTTAGCTTAGAGTTACAAGCTTCTGATCATGGCTTGGTCTTTCTGGTAACTAGTCTGTATCCTGAAGCTATCCAGAAGCCCACTAAGAGTTGCCTCATTAGAACAAAAGACATTCCTATTACCTAGGAAATTCCAAGGGATTTAGGAGCTCTTTGTAAGATGCACTAATCAGCCCCATCACTCAGGTACTTACAAGGGTTTTAGGAGCTCTGTGTCAAGGACTGAGGGTAGAGACCAAATACATATTTCTTAGTATGTCACATGGCCTTAGCAGACTGATACACTCTCCTTAGGTTCATACCACACTATCTTTTAAAAAAAATTTTTTTTTAATGTTTATTTATTTTTGAGAGAGAGACAGAGTGTGAGTGGGGGAGGAGCAGAGAGAGAGGGAGACACAGAATCCGAAGCAGGCTCCGGGCTCTGAGCTGTCAGCACAGAGCTCGATGCAGGGCTCGAACTCACAAACCGTGAGATCATGACCTGAGCTGAAGTCGTACGCTTACCAACTGAGCCACCTAGGTGCCCCCACACTATCTTCATTACTGTAACTTTGTAGTAAGTTTTGAAATTGGAAAGTGTGAGTCTTCCAACTTACTCTTTTTCAAGATTGTTTTGGCTATTATAAGTGCCTTGGACTTCCATAGGAATTTTAGAATTAACGTGTAAATTTCTGCAAAGAAATCTGCTGTGATTTTGATAGATATTGCATTGAATCTGTAGATTGATTGGGGGATATTGCCACCTTAACAATATTAAAAGTCTTTTGATACATGAATATGGGATATCTTTCCATTTATTTACAGTGGCTTTGATTTCTTTCTATAATATTTTGTAGTTTTTGAGTATAAGTTTTATACTTCATTTTTAAGTATTATTTTTTTTAAGTGGCATTCTTTTTTTAAAGTTTTGTTTTGTTTTGTTTTGTTTTTAAGAGATCTCTACACCCAATGCGGGGGTTAAACTTACTGAGATCAAGAGTCACATGCTCTTCTGACTGAGCCAGCCAGGTGCTTCTCTGCTGCTATTATGAAATGGAACTTTTTTCTTAATTTCATTTTCAGATTATCCATTGTAATTATATAGACATGGGTTAATTTTTTTATATGGATCTTGTATCCTGCAAACTTACTGAACTCATTTATGAGTTTTAATAGTTCTATAGGCAATTCCTTAGTTGTTCTATGTATGAGATCATTTCATCTGCAAACAGATAGTTTTCATTTTCATGATAGGTGCCCTTCATTTCATTTTCTTGCCTAAGTGTCCTGGCTAGAACTTCAGTACAATGTTGAATAGAAGTGGTGAGAGTGGACGTCCTATCTGGTTCCTGATCTTAGGGGGAAACCAATCTTTCCATCTTCTGCCAATAAGTAAGGTGTTACCTGTGTGTTTGTGTGTGTGTGTGTGTGTGTGTGTGTGTGTTTAGAGACACAAAAGTGCTTGAGTGGGGGAGAGGAAAAGGGGGAGAGAGAGAGAGAGAGAGAGAGAGAAAATCTTAAGCAGGCTCCATGCTCAGTGCAGAGCCTGATGAGGGACTTAATCCCATAACCCTGGGACCATGACCTGAGCCAAAATTATGAGTCAGAGGTTCAACAGCTGAGCCACCCAGGTGCCCCTAGCTGTGGTTTTCATATAGATGCCCTTTATCAGGTTGAAGTTCTCTTACATTCTGAGTTGGTTGAGTGTTTTTATTATAAAGGGGTGACGAATCTTGTCAAATGCCTTTTCTGCATTTCTTGTGTCTATTGTGATGATCAAATGTTTTTAGGCCTTTTACTGTTGGCATGATATATTACGTTGATTTTTAGATGGTTAGTCAACCTTGCATTCCTGGAATAAACCCCACTTGTTCATGTTATAAATTCCTTTTGTGTGTTGCTGGGTATGGATTTACTAGTATTTTGAAGATTTTTGTGTCATATTTATTCTAGAGATATTGATCTATAATTTTTTGGTGGTAAATTTGTCTGATTTTGGTATCGGGGCAATACTAGCCTCACAGAATGAGTTGGATAGTGGTCCTTCCTCTTCAGTTTTTTTTTTTTTTTTTTTTTTTTTTTTTTTGGAAAAGGTTGTAAAGAATTGGTATGAACTCTTTAAATATTTGGTACAATTCACCAGTGAAGCCATCCGGGCCTCGAGTTTTCCTTGTGGGTAGTATTTTGTTTACTAATTCAATCTCTTTACTTGTTAGAGTTCTTTTCACACTTTCTATTTATTCTTAAATCAGTTTGAGGATTTTGTGTCTTTCTAGATATTTGTTCATTCCATCTAAGTTCTTTAATTTGTTGGTGTGTAATTGCTCATATAAAGGAATAGTATTCCTTTATAATCCTTTTTATTGTTATTGTTGGTAATAATGACCTTTTATTTCTCATTTTAGTTTTGCCTTGCTTTTTAAGCAAGCTTTTTAAAGCTTTATGTTTTAGAAATTTAAAAAGATTTAACTAATTTTTTAACAACATAGTATTCCATAATTAACCTATTTGTGATATTAACATTTATAAATAATGCCTCAATTAGTATTCTTGTATATATTTTGGTGTATTTTTGGTGACACTGTGTGTCTGAGGGTAAGTTTTTAGCAGTTGATCTGCTAGGTAAAAGGGATGTCACGTTTGTCATGGTCAGTATTAGTAGTAATTAACAAATTGCCCTTCCTTGAGTTTGCACCAATGTGTATGAGAGTGTTTTTCAGTCTTGCCAGCACTGAAAATAATGTAACTTTTTTATATTTGCCCCTCTGATTTGTGAACATTTTTGTCTTATTTTGATTTACATTCATTAATGAGATTAATTTTTTTTTCATATATTGGGTTATTTATGTTTATCTAGAACTAATTTTATATCCATTACTCTTTTTTATTGGGTTTTTGATCTTAACAAATGTTTTGTTCTGTTAAGGAAATTAGATTTTGTGAAATGTCTTCTAAATATTTTTTCCCTGTTTATAGTTTCTTTTAACCTCATTGGATATTTTTGTTTTGTAGAAGTTTTATATTTTTATGTGGTTAGATTTGTGTACCTATTCCTTTCTGGCTGTGGCTTATGTCAAGTTCATGTTCTTTTTTAAATAATTTTTTTAATGTTTATTTATTTTTGAGAGAGAGACAAAGCGTGAACAGGAGACGGGCAGAGAGAGAGAGGGAGACACAGAATCCGAAGCAGGCTCCAGGTTCTGAGCTGTCAGCACAGAGCCCGTTGCGGAGCTCGACCTCAAGAACAGCGAGATCGTGACTTGAGCCAAAGTCAGATGCTTAACCGACTGAGTCGCCCAGGCACCCCACAAGTTCATGTTCTTAACTACTGTTAATTGATATCTCCTGTGTTATTAGGCTCTTTTAGGCTTGAAGAAACAGATATGCTCGGTTTAACTCAGTTGATGGCTTTTATTGTAAAAATTCACAGAGAATAGGAAAAATAGGATAAGCCACATAATCAGGTTGTGTTGTTGGAACATGGACATAGTCTGGGAATTATTCCATAGGTCTGTTCTCTGCAGGTAGGTTAGTAGAAAATCCAGAAATTGTCTCCTTGGAGTGGACCTTTGCAAAGTCTTTGCAATATTTGAAAAAGACACCATTTCAGAGGTCTTGGAGAATGGCCGAAACAGGTGTGATGTTGATAGATGAAAGTGTTCTAGAATAGGGTGAGGCATTCCTGGAGGAGGGGGTCTATGAACAAGGACAAAAAATGAAGAAAGACAAATGCTGATTCCCTGGATTTCTGGGTCTTACTTAAGGGGAGTAAGGATGGGGAAAGGTCAGTGTCCAGAATCCTTGAGAGGATGCTTGGACTTTGATAATCAGTGGAGCTACTGAAAGGTTTAGATTCGGACATTCATTTAATAAATACTCATTTGTGTC
The DNA here is from genome assembly GCF_018350195.1 of Panthera tigris. Taxonomy (NCBI): domain Eukaryota; kingdom Metazoa; phylum Chordata; class Mammalia; order Carnivora; family Felidae; genus Panthera; species Panthera tigris. The sequence goes on along the minus strand of NC_056676.1, from coordinate 28,887,186 downwards.
AGACACTGTTCTAGGCACTTAGGGATATACCAATGTATAAATAAACCAAACAAAAAAAATATTCCTTCTGTATAACTTATGTTCTAGTGGGGGAAGATAGTCAATAATCAATATGCAGGGTAAGTATATTATATAGTATGTTAGTTAATATATACCACTGAAAGATTAAATAGACCAAAATCAAGGGGACTGGTTGTGTGCGGGGGGGAGGGGAGGAAAGAGTATAGTGTGATTTTAAATGGGTGGTCTATGTTCTATCTGTGTCCTAATGTGGTAAGGATCAAATACATTAATTTATGTGAAGTTTAGAACACTGCTTGTCACCTTGTAAGCATTTAGTTTTAGATACAATTGGTTTTGTTTTTACTGAATCATAATTTCTGAAGGTGGGGCCGGTAATCTTTTTCTTTTTTAATGTTTATTTATTTTTGAGAGAGAGGTAGAGCACCCGAGAGTGGGGGTGGGCAGAGAGAAAGGGGGACAGAGGATCCAAAATGGGCTCTGTGCTGACAGCAGGGAGCCCGGCATGAGCCTCAAACTCACAAACCATGAGATCATGACCTGAGCTGAAATCGGATGCTTAACCAACTGAGCCACCCAGGTACCCCGGTAGACTTCATTTTCAATAGTCACCTTGGGTGACTCATTTGCTCATGTTCTACAGGATATACTGTTAATACTGTTAATACTTCCAGTCATGTGATTTTTATTAGACTATGAGTCAATTAATTTAGTTTTAATTTTCCAGATAGAGTGGTTTATTAGCAATAAATGCCATTGTTTACTGGGTGTCTATGCTGAGCATGTTCTAGGCTGTTTGTAATAACCCTGTGGAGATATCAGCCCAATTTTACAGATGAGAAAACTGAGGCTTATGCTGATAAACGTGCCAAAGGTTAAGACAGCCAGTGACCTGTGGAGTTGTCATTTATGTCCCACTCTGCCCGACTCTGGAGCACTTGCTCCTTCTATGACATCATCTTCTAGTTATTCAGCCTTTTTATCTTGCACATGTATACTTGATATTCCTGTGCATTTGTACAGATTCCTCTGGCTGCCGTACTGGAGATAAACCTCAGTGGTTTATTTGTGATAGATGAGTATTTGTGGTAGGTGAGTTACGTCATTCTACATGATTGAGAACTTAGAAAATTTTTGTCTTTACAATATGTGCTAGAAGCTTTTCTGTTGGCAAGTTTCATGTGTCACAACTCATTACTGAGGGGGTTTTCTGCACCACTTGTAAAACTAGCACACCCTGCATAGGAGCCAGCCCTCAGGATGGTTTCCAGTGATACTGGTATTCAATTTTTGTGTAGGCATCTCCCCATCGGTACCAGGTTTCGCAGATGGCAGAAAGGATGGTATGTAATGTCCCCTCTAAGATGAGGTTGTAAAAGACTGTGGCTTCTCTCTCTCTCTCTCTCTCTCTCTCTCTCTCTCTCTCTCTCTCTCTCTGTCTGTCTGTCTTTCTTGGTCTCTTGCCCTAAGGGAAACTTTCTGCCAAGTTGTGAGCAGCTCTGTGAAGGGGCCCATGTGGGGAGGAACTAAAGCCTCCTGCTGGCAGCTTCTCCAGCCCAGTTAGGACTTGGGAGGTTGCAGCCTTGGCCGATGCCTTGCCTGCAATATCAGAGACACCCTGAGTTAGAACCACCCCACTAAGCTGCTCCCTGCTACCTGAGCTTCCCAAACTGTGAAATAATGAACGGTTGATGTTTTAAGCTGCTGAATTTTGTAATAATTTGTTAAAAAGCCTCAGGTGGGGCACCTGGGTGGCTCAATCAGTTAAGCGACCGACTTCAGCTCAGGTCATGATCTCACATCTTGTGAGTTCGAGCCCCACATTGGGCTCTGTGCTGACAGCTCAGAGCCTGGAGCCTGCTTCAGATTCTGTGTCTCTCTCTCTCTCTCTCTCTCTCTGCCCCGCTCACGCTCTGTCTCTCTCTCTCTCTCTCTCAAAAATAAATAAACATTTTTAAAAAAAGCCTTGGGTAACCAGTCTATGCTGTAATTTTTAGTTTGAAGTTCTGAGTTATGCCCTTACATTCCCAACCTCCTGGGACCCCTCAGCTCTCACACACATTCACACGCACGTATTTCATTTGGTTGCCTAATTTACTCCTTTATTATGTTTGTTATCTAGATCATCTCTGCTTTCACTCTTTCTCCCCGCTAAGTATGTTGTTGACTGGCTTCCTGGTGCTAAGATACATTTAATAGGAAGTTTGTCACTGTAATACTCAGCATAGCACGCGGTAAACAGCAGGCCAACTGGCTGAAAGGAGCGGACTCTTACCCATTTCTGAGATGCCACATAGTGAACTGTCCTTTGCCAGCAGCCAGAATGAGCCTTGATTCAGATAGTTTCTCAGGGAAGTGGCTTCTAGTTTCTGTTGTAAAAACTCTGTTGGTCTTCAGCTAGAGGGAAGAAGGCCTCACATTGTCTTCTTCTCTCCCTCTGCTTGTTCGTAAGCAGCTGAGTAAACTCTATAAAGGGAAGTCAGTTGGAACAGTGGTTCTGGTTTTGTTTAAAAGTAAGAGAACGTGGCGGAGAAAAATCTCGGGTCAGCTTCCTTAAAGCCATCATCTTCCTGTGAAGCAAGTGTTACCATGGTGTCTGGTCTTTCCGAGCTCGTTTCTGAGTGTCACTCTGTCCCTGTGCAGTTACTGCCTTTGATTTCCACCTCTCAAATTTGGAGGCCAGATTTCTCCAGAGGATTATCTTTCTAAAGCAAATCCTCTTATGGAGAATCTACATTTGAATTGCTCTCTGTTTTGATCAACATGCTGTTTAAATGTTTAGAACACTACTTAATGGAGATGCTGGGGCCTCGCTTGCCTCCTTAGAAATCCATGGAAGGCAACAAGGGCTGGCTGCCAATATTAATTGTATCATTGGACTGTGATGGTTCTGCCATCTTGCTAGGCTGTTTCCACTGAATTTTGCCAAGAAAAAAAGACTGAGGATCAAGTATAGGCCTCAAACTTGGCGCCCTACTTCTGTATTCAACAGATTATCTGTTTCTGTTTAGTTTTAGAAAGATGTTAGACCGCTAGCCAGTTTGCAGTCCACTTTCACCTGTGATGGAAGATTCTTTGAAGATGAAAGTACTCCATGAATTTGCAGCATCTTTGGCTGGGGAGCCGATATTCAAACCACTATGATCTTTTATTGTTTTTCTTTAATACACGAGAGGAATTTAACTAGACTGCTGCTCAGGTTTATTTTGCATTAATAATGGAGCTTGACAATTAAGTCATTTCTTTTATCATGAGCTCAGAGCTGCCCTGGAAACTACATAGCAGTGTGTCTTCTGTGGTCGTCCTTCAGATACTTACAAAGCCTGGATAACAGTCCAAGCAGGTGGGTTTCAGTGCCCTGTTTTCCCCTGGGCAGAATAGCAGAGTGGGTGAAACATGTTTGTTTGTTTGTTTTCTTCCCCACCTGTTTTTAATTTAAATTAATAGACTATTTTTTAGTGCAGTAGTACGTGTACAGAAATTGAGCAGATAATAGAGTTCCCGTATCTACCCACCCCTCCGGTTTCTCTCATTATTAACATCTTGTATTTATGTGGTACATGTTATAATTCATTAATATCGACACTTCATTATTAACTTAAAGTCCGTAGTTTGCATTAGGGTTCACTCTTTGTGTTGTACAGTTCAGTGGGTTTGCACAAATGCATACTATCATGTATCCACTGTTAGAGTATCATGCAGAGTCGTTTCACTGCCCTAAAGATCCTCTGCGCTCTGTTTATCTCGGCCTCCTCCTGGTCCCTGGCAACCACTGACCTTTTTACTGCCTCCCTAGTTTTGGCTTTTCCAGAACGTGATACAGTCAGAACCATATATCATGTAGTCTTCTTCAGACTGGATCTTTTCACTAAGCGATATGCATTTAAGGTTCTTCCATATCTTTTCATGGCTTAATAGCTCATTTCCTTTTATTGCTGAGTAATATTCCATTGTCTAGATGTACTACAGTTTATCTACTCACCTATCGATAGACCTCTTGATTGCTTATGGGTTTGGCAATTACGAATAAAGCTTCTATAAACCTCTGCGTGCAGGTTTGTGTGTAGACGTAAGACTTCAACTCACTTAATAAATACCAGGGAGCATGATGGCAGGATCTGAAATAGGTTATTGGTCTGGCAGTACACTCTTGTTCCCTAGTGACTGTTCTCTTGCTGACGATGGCCTCCCTACTGTGATAACCTAACCAGCCTACCTCTGTCTGCCAGGGGCTGCTTATTTTTCATTGGAAATACTTTCTGAACCACTCCGAATACAGAGATCTTGATTGTGGTCTCAGGAAGGAATACTTAAAATGTTTAAGAGCGAATACTCCTTAGTTATGGTTGCTGTGTTTTCATCTCTCCTCTGATGCTCCATTTGAACTTCTTATTTGAGTCTTTCTGGTAGTAAAGTGTGAATGATGGTCTCGACCCTTAAAATTGTATGATCATTACTTTTATTGTGGTAAAATACATTATCTAACACAAATTTGTGATTTCTTTTAACCATTTTTAGGTGTACTATTGTTCAGCACTAATTACATTTATATTGTCATGCAGCTATCACACTGGTTCCAAAATTTTTTCATCCATGGATATGGTCATTTTAAAAAAGGAACGTGGGGAGCCTGCATGGCTCAGTCAGTTGAGCATCTGATTCTTGATTTTGGCTCAGGTCATGATCCCAGGGTTATGGGATCGAGCCCCATGTTGGTGTCTGTGTTGAGCATGGAGCCTGCTTAGGACTCTTTCTCTCTTGCTCCACAACTCATGTGTGCACGCTCTCTCTCTCTCTCTCTAAATAAATAGGTAAATAAATCAATAGAAGAGAAACCTTAAAAATCTATCTGAAGCTCTATTTGGCAAAATATTTCTATCAGTCAACTTCCTCTAACTTTTGCTGCAGTAAAGACCTCCAAATCTCAGTAGCTATCAACCATCTTTATATCCCCCTCATGTTAAATATATATCGTTTTCATCTGGCTGGAGCTTAGTCACGTGGTCACATCTAACCGTAAGGGAGGTTAGGAAATGTAGTCTACCTATGTGTGTAGGAATAAGGAAACTTGTTCAGTGATTAATTAGCAGTCTTAGCTGTATTTAGTTCAATTATGAAATCATACACATAGTTCTTTATTTTGATCTTTTAGGGACAATGTAACAGTACTTACATGATTTCTGGATACTTTCCAGGAAAGCATTTTTCTACTCTATGCCCCTTTCCCATTGCCTCTTGAATTATCCTATCCTTTTACCACTGAGAGAGCTTACTGGGATAAATGAAATTATATGCTGTTTCGATAAGTACCTGTTGGGTAATGACTTTTTCAAAAATGGATAAAAGTCAGTAAGAAGCCTTAGTAACCGTAAGTATGGTTGTTATTAAGTGAGATATTTAAAAAATATCTGGTTGGCTCTTAGTCTTGTGTCAGAAGACAGGCTTATCTTAGAAGCCCTCTAGTACTGATTTGGTTTCAAGATAATGGGCTTTTCTTGGGTTTTCCCATTGTATGGGTACTCTACTGTTATCTTAAAAAATTTTTTTTTATGTTTATTTATTTTTGAGAGAGATACACACACACAGAATGTGAGCAGAGGAGGGACAGAGAGAGGAAGACACAGAATTCGAAGCAGGCTCCAGGCTCTGAGCTGTCAGCACAGAGCCCAACATGGGGCCCAAACTCATGAACCGGGAGATCGTGACCTGAGCCGAAGTCGGACACTTAACCGACTGAGCCACCCAGGTGCCCCTCTACTGTTATCTTTTAAAAAAGTAAAGTATGTGAAATTTGTAATTAAAAATGGCTTTTCTTAACCAGAGTAGCAGGTTCAGATAGAAATGCTATACATTTTGTCATAAGATTAGTTCTTAGTGAAATTTAGGAAAAAATGGGCAGTATTTATGGTGTGTGCTTTTTAAATGGTTGATCCTTTGGATCTATCTCACTGACCTGTTATAGTTAGAAGCAAGCTCAGCTGCCTACATGGCTTGGTGGGAGAGTATTTTGAGCATGTTTAGTATGCCTCCGCTCACTGATGATTGAAGTTCATAGTCAAATATTAATTTTCAGTAAGTGCCTACTGTTCTCGGGCAACTCTCATTCCCTTAAGGAAAAGTGTTTCCTTTGAGCCTCTAGTTGCTGAGAATAGCTGTGTAAGCACTGTGGAAGTTTTTCCAAATTAAAATTTGGCCCACCAGTTCATTTATTTCTTTTAGGGCTCTGACAATTGGTTGTGTTTATGGACCCCTACAGTGCTCTTTTTAAACACTGTCAGCAAATTGGAGACATTTAGCTTGGGCAAAACCTCTTTATCTTCAGTACTCTTACCATAGGGACCGGCTGGCCTTGCTTTTAAATACATCCGTAATACTCTTAGATGGAGTGGCCTTTCATTTGCTTATTACTGAGCCATTGTTCTAGGCTGTTTATACTATTGTAATTCCAGACTCAAAGTAATTATCCTGTTGAAAAGGCCCTGCAGGTGTATGCCCTGTTGTGACATAGCCAATTTTGTCTTCTGTCTGAATTTGCTTGCTTCATGCATTGTTACAATAACAGAAAAACAGAAATCAACACCAAAAAGCAAAACCCCTTTGGCTACAAAATCTGTCTCTTATATTAAAAAACATATATATTTAGAAAGTGCTAGGGCCATGTGGAATGACAAATATTTAGAATTTATTCAGTCTTTTATCCTAAGGCAAACTTAGCAGCTGCTATCTAAAGCAAACGTCAGTAAACACCTGGAGTTATCCAAGGGCCAGAATCTCAGGCCCCATCCAGACCTCCTAACTCAGAATCTGTAGTTTAACACGGTCCCCGGGTGGTTTGTGAACATACTGAAGTTTGAGAAGCATTGGTTGGGGAACTTTTACTTGAGCCTGTAATCATGGAAGCCACCAATGGTTGTGAGGGGCCATAAGACTTTAACTCCAACTGTATTTATAAAGTGAAAAATCTGTACATTAGAAATTAATTATCTGGGTACTTGATGAATGTTGAGCTATTTTCTATTATTTTCTCGTGTGCTAATGAAACATCTTCAGTCTGAGAACAGTAGTGGCAGCAACATGTCCCAGAAGAATAAGAGATTACCTCATTGGGGGGTGCGCCTGGGTAGCTCAGTCGGATAAGCATCCAACTCTTGGTTTCGGCTCCAGTCGTGATTTCACTGTTTGAGGGTTCGAGCCCTGCATTGGACTCTGTGGTGGCAGTGCAGAGCCTGCTTGGGATTGTCTCTCCGTCTCTGCCCTTCCCCTGCTCACATACATTCTCTCTAAATAAATAAATAAATAAATAAATAAATAAATAAATAAATAAAAGACTTTTTTTTTTTTTTTTTTTTTTTTTAGATGACCTCAGTGAAAGAGTGAGACCCTTTTCGTGTTTTTGGAGTCTAGTCTCTGACTCCTTTGTGATAGAAAATTCAGGCATTCATTCATTTTCTCAACAGGTTGTGGTGTCCTCAGTTAAAGGTCCACCCAGAACATATGTTTGGTAATAGGTTGAGAGAGGGAATGATGTCTCACTGTCATTACAAGTGTAACTCTTGCTCTCTTCATATGTCCAAAAACATTTCTTAGGAAGATGAATGGTCCCTGGCTTGTCTGTTGGACATGAACTTCAATTTCAGTTATTTTGAGAGGGCAGAAACCTGTTCACCTAGAATATTAGGAGCTCCTGCCACGTGAGACTTTCTTTGCAAGTCAGTGGGCCAAGAACATGGATTTGTACTTTATAGGAACTCATTTGTCACTTAGAGTATTTGCATTTAGGTCTTAGTAATTTGAATGTGTTTGCTAATTGCTGCATTTTTATTCTGGAGATGGGACACTGGAGGGGATAGTGTATTCTTATACTGTGCTACAAAAGATTTTTTTCCTCTTGCAGTAAGAAAGAAGGAGAATAATGACATTTTCATAAGGCAGTATTTCCTAAAATTCTAATGTGGTTTCTACTCTGAGGGCTGACATTTGTAAAAGAAAGCCAAAATGATTCACTTTAGGAATTGAAGCCCCCTTCTCATCTGGGGACCCGTCCCTGCCCTGCCTCCTTTGCCTCTCTCTCTCATGCATACCAGGCACACAAGCCCTACCTTGTCTCCACTGAGTTCTACCCTTTTTCCCCTCCACTGGCCTCTAATTCCCTCATCTGTCATGCACCATCAGTCTGACTAAAATTTCTTTGAAAAATCACCAGGACACCAGGTCCCGTGGCTTCTTTGTAAGTCTGTAGCATTTGGTCTTACCTACTTTCTTTCCTCCTGTTATCCCTGTGATGTTGGTCACTTGGATTTTTCTTTGATACTTTTTGCTTTTTCAGAGCACTTGAGCCACACTACCAAAGTTCAAAACCAACCTTCACCACTTACTAGCCATGTGCCTGGGGAAGTTAGCTTTCATGTGCCTTAGTTTTCTCATCTGTAACATGGGAGTAGAGAATAAAATCTGCCCCATTGGGTTGGTGTGAAGTGCAAAGAAGAATGGCACATAAAAAGGATTTTCTGGGTTCTGCCATCGTCATAACTGTTGGTTCTGCCATCGTCACCATCACCATTATCATCATCACCACCACCACCACCACCACCATCAAAGGGCACTTCCTGCCCTTTGCAGCCTCTTTGGCTTGCTTCCTACTTTCAGGCGTTCCTACCTTTTTTCTTTCTTTTATTGGACTGCCCTTCTCTTTGGGCTTTTTCTTGACAGTCTTGAGATTCCCGCATTGATATCTTTAGCCCTAACCTTTTTCTGAGCCCCAGAGTCTAATGGTTTGCATACAGAAATCTCCTGAGCATTATAAACAAACCTGCCAAAATGAAATTCATTCTGTGTACTTCTTTTTTTTTAAATTTTTTTATTATTTATTATTTTTGAGAGAGAGAGACAGAGAGCAAGCAGGGAAGGGGCAGAGAGAGAGGGAGACACAGAATTGGAAGCAGGCTCCGGGCTCTGAGCGCTCAGGACAGAGCCTGACGCAGGGCTCGAACCCACAGACCGCGAGATCATGACCTGAGCTGTAGTCGACCGCCCAACCGACTGAGCCACCAAGGTGCCCCCATTCTGTGTACTTCTAAAGCCCCTCCTCCTTCCTTCCACTGTTACTCTTTTGTCACCATCTTAATTAATGCAGTCCCCAACTTTCACAACTCCTGCTGGGGGGAATCCAGAGTTTAGTCTGTTCCCCCCACACCCTGGTCATCCAGTTGGATTCCAGGATTTGTTGATGATCCCTTGGTGGTGTCTTGCAATATGTCTTTCCTTTTCTGTTCCCAGTGTTATTCCCTGGAACACACTCTTTGTATTAGTTTGCTCGGGCTGCTATAGCAGAATACCTCCAACAGAGTGGCTTAAACAACAGAAATTTATTTTCTCACTAGAGACTGGAAGTCTAAGATCAAGGTGCTAGCAGAGTCGATTTCTGGTGTGGGCTCCCAGATGTCTGTCTTCTTGCTGTGTCCTTACATGGCCTTTCCTCTATGCGCATATGCCTCCCTGGTGTCTTGGCTTCTTCTTATAAGGATACTATTCTTACTGGGTTAGGACCCTACCCTAGGACTTCATTTAACCTTAATTAGTTTCTTAAAGGCCCCGTATCCAAGACAACAGCCACAGCAGAGATTAGGGCTTGAACATATGACTTTTGTGTTGGGTCACAATCCAGTTCATAACACCCTTGGTGCTGCTGACGGTTTCACTGACTTCCCATCTCCCCTCTGTATCCATCTTCCTATGGAGGCAGGAATGATCTTTCCAAAGTGCAGCTCTGACCATCTCCCTCCCACTGCTGAGAACTTGAGAGGGCTCCCCATTGCTCTGACGCAGTATGAGGAGGATTACTGCTAGGAGACTTCGGGGACTTTCATTTCTCGATTCCTCACGTTCACTCATCTGGAGATGGGAGATAACATTACTACCCCCGTGTTGCTGTAAGGATGAAATGAATGCTAACGAGTAGTTGTGGTTTTATTATTGTAAAAAATTACATTCACATTCCTCAGCCTGCCGTTTGAGGTCCTCCATCACTTTGTCACTCCGAGGGCGGTCCTGTGCTCTTTTGGGGTTCCCAGACCCTCTAACAATGTGTGGGGAACCTACCCCACACGTAACACGAAACACTTCTCAAACAGCAGCAGGGTGTCCAAGAGTTCAAGCAGGCCTGACACTGCCTACCCAGAGATAGCATCACATTCCAGGGGTTAAGGGATCAGCCCTACAACACTGTCACTCCAGCCCCCCTTCAGATGCCAGGTGCTTACCTGTGCTTTGTGCTTCTGAGCTGGCCTGCTGCAGGTTGGAGGTTCCACTGACCTGCTTAGGTTTGAATAATGTGCTAGAGCAGCCTACAGAACACAGGGACACACATTTACCAGTATATTAAAGGGTACAGTAAAGGATATAAATCAACAGCTGGATGATGAGATTAGGGCGAGGTGTTCGAGAAGGGCGCCCATGCTCTCTCAGAATGTGCCATTCTCCTCAAGTCCACCGTTCACCAGCCTGGAAGCGTTCGGAGACAAGACCTTTTGGGTTCTTATGGAGGCTTCTTTGCATAATCATGATTGGCTAAGGCTGCCATTATCTGATTAAATCTCCAGCCCCTCTCGCCTCCCCAGTGATCAGGGGTGGGGTGGGGGTGGGACCGAAAGTTCTAACCCTCTGGTCACATGGTTGGTTCTTCTGGCAATCAGCCACTGCTTTGGGATGGGGTCCTAAAGTCACCTTCCTTACAAACAAGAGACACCCATTTCACCTGTATGGCTGTGTCCGCAGCGTTTTTCTGGAACTGTGGCTGAAGACCAAATACACCTGGTCACGTGAATGGCCAAATCCGCATTTCTTATATCGCACGTGCCAGCAGCCTCCATCACCTGGGGCTTGTTAGTGATGCAGCCTCTGCATTGTAATTAGATCCTCAGGCCCTTTGAATGTGATGTTCTGGCTCATCACCTGGTTCTTAACTGCTGTCCGGCTTTCTCCTGCTACAGAAAGAATACAGGCTTTGGAGGCAGACCACCTGTTTCCAGATGCCAGCTGCTTCACCTGCTAGCTTCATGTGGGTATGGATGTTTACAAAAACTCTCTGCCTTGGTTCCCATCAGGAAACAGCCCATAACACCCACCTCCCAGAGATTTTGAGACTTCCTTGAGGAAGTATGTAAAAATGGAGCATCATCTTTTGTGATTCTAAGTTGAGTTTCAGATTTAAAACTAAGTACTTTTTTGTTCTTGGCTCATGGTACTCTGTGTGTGTGTGTGCGTGCGTGTGTGTGTGCGTGTGTGTGTGTTTTGGTCAAGGTTTGCTTATGTGGCACTAGTGGGGGAAGGAAGGTGGTGTTCACTGACACCTGCCCCCCTCCATCTCCCTCCTCTCTGTCCTGACTGTGGAACAAGGTCCTCCTGGCCTTCCTCAGGAAAGATGTGACCTGCAAAGGATGCGATGGTGAGACTTTTTGTTCGGGAGAGGGTTCATGAGCTGCTGCTTCAGTGGAAGGTGGAGAGGATTCTTTCAGGTCTCAGAAGTGGCTAGGAACCAGGAGAGCCTGGGTATCTGATCTGTGACCATAAGTAAATTCTGTTGTGCTGCCTCCCCTTATATTGTCATGAGAAGGGACCTGCTCCTCTCTGCCCCAGCTCCTTCAAGGCTGCTTGATCTGATGCAGAGGTCTTCTCAGTCATTCAAAAACACTTTTTTTTTTTTGAAATCTACAGAAAGTTTGCAAGAATACGAATGGTAAAAACACCTGCATACTCTATCCGTGTTATTCATTCATTATTAATTTATTTTACCCCATCTGCTTTATCATTGTGTGTGTGTGTGTGTGTGTGTGTGTGTGTGTGTGTACATATACACTCATATAGTATTTTCTGAATCATTTGAGAGGAAGGTGCATACATCCATACATGGTCCTTTGCTGCTAAATCTTTTGGTTTGTATTTCTGAAGAGTTGGGATATTCTCTTATATAATCCCAGTACAGTTTCAACTTTGGTAAATTTGACATTGATAGAATACTTTTATCTAATCTGCCTTTTTATTCCCATTTTTGTAACTGACCCAGTAGTGTCCTTCATAGAATTTCTTTTTTCCTTTTGGTTCAAGGCCTTCGACAGATCGGATGAGGCACATTCACCTTGGGGAGGGCAATCTGCTTTACTCAGTGTCTACCGATTCAAATGTTAATCTCATCTGCAAACACCCTTGCCGATGCAACTACAGTAATGTTTAATGAAATATCTGGGCATTTTGTGGCCCAGTCAGGCTGACACACAAAGTTAAACGTCACATATGGACTCTTGGATTCTTGATTTATAATCCACTGCTCTCTTTAATTATGTCGGTGGTTAAATTGTTGTATATTTGGCCAGCTGGAGCTCCTTCCAGCTGTCTGCTGTGTTAGTGTGATTCATCCATAATGTCTAGTATCAGTGGCCTGCCCTATTATTGGATAATTACATTGCCTGTGTGCCCTTCAAGGTCCCTCTAGGTAAATTTTTGTATGTGTCATGTAGCTTTTACATCAGATTATCCCTTAAATATCTCTTCAAATTAGGGATGAGTGAAGTGCTAATAGGAAGTTAGAAACTTAATATTCTTTACAGTAATTTTTACTTGCTCTGTTTCTATTTGCAATAACATGAGTCATCTAATGGGTTATTCTTCTGTAGTATGCATTTTCCTGGCTGTACTAAATTAAGTTCTGAGCTGCCCATAGGCTCCCTCTGCAGGCACTACATTGCATAAACACTTTCCTGGGGTTGTGGGATAGATTTCTTCTGCCCATTTTCTCTTTTGATCCGTTTGTTACTCTACAGTTTTTACACAATTATGGATCATACAGTACAAACAGTTTTGGATCCTGATTTGTCTATAAAATGTCTCAAAAATATATTTCCTTATAAATCTATACATTTCTACATCATCATGTTAATGTTTGGATAATTTCCTATTAGATGAATTAAATTTAGCATTTAAATAACTTCATTTTAGTAGGCATTTGTATTTATATTTTCCCCATTTTATTTTTTTAAATTTTGTTTAATCTTTACTTATTTTTGAGAGAGAGACAGCATGTGTGCAGGGGAAGAACAGAGAGAGGGAGACACAGAATCCCAAGCAGGCTCTGGGCTCAGAGCTGTCAGGACAGAGCCTGACATGGGGCTTGAACTCACAAACTGTGAGATCATGACCTGAGCCGAAGTCGGACGCTCAACCAACTGAGCCACCCAGGTGCCCCAATTTTTCCCCATTTTACAGAGCACTAAAATGAATATTCCTCGTGTGATACACCACTCATAGGGCTTGAACATAGAGCTTTTGTGTTGGGACACAATTCAGTTCATAACACCCTTGAGTGCTGACCACTCATATGTGACTTATTAAGCTGAGCTTGACTAGTGGGTAGGAATTTGCCAGGTAAAAATATAGAGAAAAGACATTCCAGTTTGAGAAAATTGCCTAATTCCAGTTTAGGATGTTTTCAAGAAACCGGAAAATCAAGTTTGGCTGATCCACGGTGGAGCAATAGTGAGAAATGGTTGGAAAGTAGGTATTGTGGGAGTCTTTCCAATTTTAACCACAAGTGAAGCGGAACAGAAATTTACTTGTTTGATGGGAATTCCAGGGTAGCTGGATCAAGGGGTTCAGATGCTGGTGCTCCATCCCTTACTGGTTTCGTTTCTCCTGTCATCTCGTCCCAGTCTCAGCACTCGTTCTCTTGCCTCTAGGCAGGAGGAGAGAAGAACCTGACCCTCCCAATAGATATCCAACAGCTCGGGTCACAGGAATTGTCACTTCCCCCAGTATTCATTGAGTGTGAGGGAAGGCCTGTAGTTGGCACTGTTTGGGTCAGCTGTCTACCCCTAGCGCAGTCCCTGTAAACAAGGGGCCAGGGTATCCGGGTGGACCAGATCTGAAGCACAAGCCCATGCCTAAGACCAGGGAGTAGGTGGGAATTATGGCAGACCGTCCCCCAGGGAGCAGGGGAGCACGAGACATGAAATTCCTCGAGGAAAAGAGAGTGTTTAAATAGACAGCACTGCAGACCTGGACAGTCATGGCAGGTCTTTACCAGAACATTCTAGGTCAGTCTGAAAGTAGGGTGTGGTCGGTGAGAGGGGGAAAAGAGGGAAAGGATGAAGAAAGCATACAATACGAGTTGGACGAACAGCTCCTGGTAGTGTTTCCTTCTATAGAGCAGGAGTGCTTGGAAGTGATTCCTGTGAGGTCAGGCCTAGGTGAGTCAGGATGGCACATTTAGAGTCAGGAATAGGATAAGGAAAAGCAGGGAATTCAGTCGTAGGCTTGTTGATTTTGAAGTGCTTCTGGAATTCCCAGTGGAAAGGTCCAGCAGGACAGAATCACATCTTACCTGGTTTTTCCTTCCTTGGGCTGTGCCAGTAGACTCCTTCAGAGTGCCCTCCCGGTAGCCTCTACTGACAGTGCATCCTATTTGCCATTTCGGGTGTCATCTTTATAAAGCTTCTTATCCTCCCTCCACCTGGCTCAGACACCCTCAGAGGGGTTTTTTTTTTTTTTTTTTTTTTTGCGAGCTATATTAAGTATAGAAGTTTGTCACTCAAGGTCTTTAATGGTTTGTCCTCAGGCTACATTTCCAGTTTTTATATCTTACAGCTCCCTTCTACTTGGTACATGAATCTTGAGTCAACTGAATTTTTGCCATTCCGTTCACATAGCCCATGCTTTTCCCACCTCTGGTCTTCCATTCTCACTTTTCTTACCTGCTAGCATGTCTTGACTAGGATCTGACTGGAGAGCTACGGCTGGCTCAGAGAGACATGCTGTTACCCCAAGATGGCACCTAAGCAGGTAGCATAGAGATTTCAGACGTCAGTTAAATGCTAAATCCTCCTGTTTTAGAAATAAGGTTTCCAGTGTCAGCATGAGCCGTTATTTGATTTCTTCATTTCACACTGGTTAGAGCCAGCACTTTAGGGTAGGCATCACAATAGAGAACTCAGCGCCTCCCCTGAAGGGGAGGACAGGGAGGCACAGGGGGGCTGGGAAGGGGGACTGTCACACTGTGTGCTGCTGTTGCAGTGCGTGCTGGGGGGTGAGGAGGGTACAGAAAGTGGGAGAGCTTCTGAGGAAAGGTAGCATTTCTGTCTGAGTCTTGAAGGATGAATGACTTCAGCAAGCAGAAAAAAGGCAGCATTTCAGGCAGAGGATGTAACATGGATGTCTGCACTGAAGGCCAAGGACGTGGGATTTTGGAGGGATGGTGAGCAGTGTGGAGGTGGCCATAGTTTGCATTGTATGTGTGTCAGTATTAAATATCTTGTGCCTTAGTTTGGACTGCTGTAATAAATTATTATAGACTGAGTGGCTTATCTCAACAGACATTTATTTCTCATGGTTCTGGAGGCTGGGAAGTTCAAGATCAAGGTGCCAGTTGATTAGATTCCTGGTGAGAGCCCTTTTCCTGGTTGCCACATGCTGTCCTCTTGTGTCCTCACATGGTGGTGAGAGAGAGCTAGAGCTAGCTCTCTTCTTACAATGACACTTACTCCATCCAGAGGTGCCATCTTCCTGGCCTCATCTGAATCCAGTCACCTCCCAAAGGTCCCAGCTCCTACCACCATCACATTGAGTGAGGGGTTCAGCATATGGATTTTCAGCCCGTAACACTTTATAATACTTGTGGCTCTAGGAGGAAGAGCAAGTATTGAGAGGGAGAACTGTTTTTTCTACCAGTTATTTAGTGGCCAAATGCAGAGAGTATTGAGAGGGCCAGGGACCTCATCAACCACATCGAGAGGGCCAGGGACCCCATCAACTACACTCTAATCCAGGGGCATGATGCCCATCCCATTGAGGTAAGAGATACCTTGGATTTCAAGAAACCAGACAATTCATTTTTTTTTTCAAAGAATAATAATAATAAAGAAGTCATTATATTTTATTTCTAAATATAGACTTGACAGCATTTATAGTTGCTCAAATTTTGCTATCTTTTAGGAAAAAAAGGCGGATTGACTTTTGTTGTTAAAAATAAGCTTTTTAAATTTGTTTTTGCGGGAGAGAGAGAGAGGGGGAGAGAGGGAAAGAGAAAATGAGAGAATGAGCGAGGGAGGGGCAGAGGGAGAATCCCAAGCAGGCTCCTCTATGTCAGAGCAGAACCCGGCTAGGGCTCAGACTCATGAACTGTGAGATCATGACCTGGGTCAAAATCAAGAGTCAGATTCTTAACTGACTGAGCCACCTACTTGCCCCCAGGGAGAGTACATTTTTATCAGGTTGATTTGCAGAGGTAGGATACTGCCTTTTTTTGTTATGTAGTGATAGACTGTTGCCCACCAAAGAGAAGGGTTGCCTTTATATTTACCTCTTTAATAGTAGATGAGCCATTCATGGAAAGTTCTAGAGCTATCACTTGAGCAAAAGCCTTGGTTAACATAGAAGGAATCTGCTAATAGACTTGTGTCAAAGAAAATGAATTTGGTGACTAAGACGTTTTGCTTACAAGGTAGCTGACACCCAGTCACTCTGCAGGGCATGCTGTACAAATGGAAATAGGTTTTTCCTGCAATTTGCACACAGGTTTATTGTAGCACCTGCAGGCACATGGCTTAAACAGAGAAGGTGCAGGAATATCTGGGAGCTTTACCTTCAGAGCGGATTCTTCTCTTTGCAGTATATGTAACTAAAACACCCATCTTTCCAGAAAAGGAAAAGAAAGGGAAAGAAAGAGAAAAGGAGGGGCGGGTGGGAGGACAGACACATTTTTGTTACACTAAGCCAGACATTACTTTAGATAAAGTAATAATGGAAATACAGCTTTATTTCTATACCAAGTTATACTTAGAAAGCTGATCACTAAACCGGGAAGCTTGGCTTTCAGAACTCTGCTGTAATCCAGGGTGGAAAAAACTATCACCCAGATGGCATTTGTAGGAGATTACTGCCTGGTAATCCTTCCTTGTCCTAGAAGATTAAGTCTGGCCTGGTGGTAGTGGTGGTCAGCTGACTGGTGTAAAAAAAAAAAAAATGTAGTTTCTTGTAACTGTGCCAGCGTCTGATGTTTGCTTGAACTGTTTGTACATCTGGGAGATACTGCAAAACCTGGCCCTCCTTTGTTTACCCAAGAAAGCTCCGCTCCCCTGTGCTGGTTGTTTCTTTGTTGACTGAAATTAACAGCAGGTGGTGAAGAGCCCTAAGGTTGCTTGAGATAAGTCATTTATTAAACAGGCCTGCTTGTCCTGAGGGTGTGAGGGTTTTGAGAAAGAAATGCCACACCTGGGCCAGGAAGCCAGGCTCTTCAAGCCCTGGGGTTGATTTCTTCAGCAAGGTTGCACATGGCGATGTGACCAGAGCCACACTCACCTGAAGCATATGAGACGGTCATAAAACCATGCGTTCTGCCTTTGTCTGGAACGGACTGTAGAGAGATGGATTTTTATGAAGACTACCAGTCCCCGTTTGACTTTGACACAGGAGTGAACAAAAACTATCTCTACTTGTCTCCTAGTGGAAACTCGTCTCCATCCGGATCACCTACTCTGCAGAAGTCTGGTAACTATTAATTTTCCAAAGTTAAACGTGCTGTCATTAAACCTGGACACAACTTGAGGTTTGCTTGGTTTGCTTGGCTTTAAAATTATTAGGATAAAGATGTACCACGGCATTGCTGTGTTGAAACTAAGTTAACAAATCTGTGGTAGATTTCATGCAGCGCTAGATGGCTCATTAAATATTTAGAATATATTTATTTATATGTAAAGTAGGAACTTTGACTTTAAAGGTCATACTATTTATATGAACATTCGAGTTCTTCTGATCACAGTGAGTTCATTTAGGTGATAAGTAACAAAAAAGGGAGAATCTGAAGGTTTTTGCTTGTGGTCATCTGTATCTAAATTATGAGGATGCACCCTGATTTTGTCTTTGTTAAGATGAGGCTTAAGACTACATTTCAGGTCCTGTTAGTGGCTGTCCTGGATTTTGTTCCGGAATACTGAGAGCAACATACAGAAATACCTAGGCAAGAGATTTTTTTTTTTTTTTTTTTTTAAGAATTCACTCTTGTTGTACCTTTGGAAGCAGTCACTCCTTGACATGTGCCCGTATGACATTGATTTGAAAGCCAGGTACTGGCAGGGAGAATCTTAGTTTATCAGCCCAAGGCTGGACGCAGCCCTACCACACCGTCCAGGTCACTTCTCTCATTTTGCAGCTAAAGTTTAGACATCACTGAACGACCTTTTCTGTAAAACTAACTCGCCAGAGAAGTGAGCAGATTTTCCTAGAAAGTTAATTTTTTTCCTTATTAATGAAGACAACGTCATACTTTGCCCTTTGTAAGCCTAAGAAGTGGGTAGTTGAGAACGAAGTGGTAAAGGGTACAGCAGGAAACCTAGTTGTAAGTATTTTGAGTTGTATAGTTGCTAACAGCAGAGCACGTGCTGAAACGACATTCCTCTGTTGGTTGCAGCCATGGCGACCTGTGGGGTGTAGTTTGGATTTCCAGGAAGGGAAATGTTGAAGATAATAGGTTAACGCTGGTTTCTGGAAGTTGGAGACTGGGAGGCAGCTGTTCGACGTCTGCCGGGGGTGTCAGATTGCCCGGAAGCCCTCTCTCCCGCTCCGTTTCCCCTACCCCTGTGGCCAACCTTGGACCTTTGCAGTCAGTATAGGAGATCCTAGCCCCTAAGAGGATGGCATCGTCCATCCTAACCTCTAAATCCTACTACAGAAAATGCTTCAAGAGCAGCACAGAGTAGGAAGTTCAAGCTCCATGACAGAGTAAAGCCCAAGCGACAGAGGGCTATGGGGAGTCAGGACTGTAGTTACGTGACTTCAAGTAGATCTTGGCGATCGGTATGCATGGGTTTGAGATTCCTGGGAGGATTTACCCGGCATGTTTTAGTTCTTTTCTCTCCTGGCATCTTTTACCTCCTTTCACTTTCCCCAGTTGCAGTAATTGCTGCCTTTGGATATTTGCTGTTAAAAATAAAGCAGTTAGGAACACTGAATATGTGTCTCGGCAAATTTCAAACAATTGTCTTCCCAATTCTTAGTTGCCGTCTATAGGAGTCTGGGCTCATGATATTAAAAACAAAATTATATATGAAAAGAAAAGACAAGTGAACAACAAAAACTAAAAACAAACTCATGTACCCACTAGTGCTCAAGTTTAGTAGTTTTCTTTAATTGGAAAAAAGGAGGGGGAGAAAGCATTAAAACAAACAGAAACCACCCTAAGCAGTCATTTAGTAAGAACATGGTGATTCTAAAATAACCACGTAAAAGAGGATCTAGAACAGTAATCAGTAGTCTCTGTGCCCTGGACCCCTCAGGGCACAAGAAGCCTGCAAATCTGTTTGAACATCAAGCATGAGGCATAGATGGAAAGAATACTATGTCTTGGGTGCATTTGTACTCTTTGTATTTCTATGCAGGAGCTTTTAGGAAAGATACATTATAAATACATTTAAAAGTTCACGTGACTTTTGGTCACTCTGCATTTTCCTTTCTTTCTTTCTCTCTTTCTTTCTTTCTTTCTTTCTTTCTTTCTTTCTTTCTTTCTTTCTTTCTTCCTTTCTTTCTTTCTTTTTGTTTCTTTTTTGAGAGAAAGTGCCAGTGGGGGACTGGCAGAGAGAGAGGGTGAGAGAGAAAATCCCAAGCAGGTTCCATGCTGTGTGTGCAGAGCCCGACGTGGGGCTCCACCTCCTGAACCCTGAGATCATGACCTGAGCTGAAACCAAGAGTGGGACGCTTAACTGACTGCGCCCCCCAGGCACCTCATACTGTGCATTTTCTTAATCAGCAAACAAGTAGTGCACAAAAGGGACTGATGGTAAAAGGAATCCTACTCAGAAAGGTTGGGAACGCTGATCTGAAAAACATATTCTTTGATATTTATCCAAGCCATGATGGGGCAAGTGAGAAAGTAATGAGATTTCATCTATGGGCAGAATGTTCCTAAGAAGCAGTCTGGGTGGGGGATAGGATGAGGGCCGGTGGCTGGAACAAAGAGAGAGAGGTCTTTTATTAGGGATGTTTAAACTCTGATACAACCAACCCACATTCAGAACATCTTATACTTCTTGACCTACAAACCTTGTAAATACAAATATCAATAACTAAAGCAGAACTCTGTGAAAACAGAACTTTACTGTTTGTGATATCCTCTGATATTTTATACTATTCCATTTCTTATTTTTAAAATATTCATTTGGTACTGCTCAATGGATTTCACAGCCCATGGTTTGAAAAGCTGATGTGTAATTTTCAGAATCTGGATCTAAGTTCCTCTAGGGATGTTAGCCTCTTTGGATCACTGTTCTTCCCTAGCACCTGAAATAGTCCTTGACATCTGTGGCTCAACAAATATTTGATGAATGAATGAGTGAGTGAGTGAGTGAGTGAATCAAATGAAACTGTCAGGGACTAGTTCACACTCTAGCTCATTTTCCAGATGTGAACATTGAGGCCAAGAGAGGTGTTGGGACCCACATTGGGACTCACATTCATCCCTCAGTCCTCAAGCCAATGTTTTTGTTGTTTCTTTTTTGTTTGTTTTTGTTGTTGTTTTATCACACCATCTTGGCCTCTTTGGTGACAGATATTATAGAACAGGTTAATCATTCAAGGTGTGTAGGGGCACCTGGGTGGCTCAGTCGGTTAAGCGTCTGACTCTTGATTTCGGCTCAGGTCATGATCTCAAGGTTCATGAGTTTGAACCCCGCATTGGGCAATTTGATGACAGTGCAGAGCCTGCTTGGATTCTCTCTCTCCCTCTCTCTTTGTCTCTCCCCTGCTTGCACACTATCTCTATCTCAAAAAAGAGAATTAAGAGAATTAAGGGGCACCTAGGTGGCTCAGTCATTTAAGCATCCAACTTCGGCTCAGGTCATGATCTCGTGGTTCCTGAGTTCAAGGCCCACGATGGGCTCTGTGCTGACAGCTCAGAGCCTGGAGCCTGCTTCGGATTCTCTGTCTCCCTCTCTCTCTGCCCCTCCTCCACTCGCACTCTCTCTCTCTCAAAAGTAAATAAACATTAAAAAAGAAAAGAAAAGAAAAAAAATCATTTAAGGTGTAGTCTTTCCTGCCACCACAGGCTTTACCATGGGGGTATTTTGTTGATTATTTATGTGCTGCGTGGACTTGTACATTCCATTCTGTCTTTGCACTTGCTGGTCAGCACAGCCATCTCTCAGCCAGCGTCCTTTGTTGCATTTTCAGTGAATACCTACAGAGATAATTTCCCTTGTGCTATTTATGTAGAGTCATTCTTCCTCTTAAAAATTTCCTAATGTACAGAATGATGCAGCCCTGTTGTAGAAGACATCTGTGGTTATTTCTAGTGAGTTCGGGAAATAGGATCAGGAGCCATTGAAAAATCTGAGCTTTTGGTTACATCGCTGTCAATTGAACCTGTAAAAACACTGAAAAAACATCAGATTCCTTAGCTCAGAGTTGTTTTCATTCTGTTTCGTTACCTTTTTGGTTTCTACTTGTATCATCTTTCTTTTTAGGGAAAAGGTTATTGTTACTTCTTGAGAGTTTTTCAAAATTAATTGTGACGGTCTTAAATGGCAAATACTATATGATTTACACAATAAAAATGAGAGCACAGTTGAAGTTTCGGAGAACTTCCTTGTTCCTACAGAGGAAACTTAAGAATGAAAGTGACTTCCTCCCTGGGGATCCCCAAATCTCTCCATGGCTGACTTTTGTGGAGTGCCCTAGTTACTCATGTTACACTTGATTGGGATTGAGAGGTCAGATGGTTCTCAAGTAATCCACTGAAGATCCACCCCCTGCCTTTGTTTTTTTTTTTTGTTTTTTTTTGTTTTTTTTTTTAGATGAAAGAGATTCAGAGGTCAGTTTAGGAATTTCTGGAGGAGGAGGGTAAAGCATTTGAATATACTGATGTGTTCTACCTTTGTGATCTTTCCTTCCTCCTCTGTTCTTTCTGTGAAGTTTTGGGAGGGTGACCTTTTTGAGTAGGAAGTTGGCCGCTGATCAGGGCCCTGCTTTCAGAGGTGAGTCTTGGGAGCATCTGGGCGCCAGCTCTCTTTTCCTTCTTGGCCTTTGAACTGCCCACCCCCCTCCCCCTTCTCTTCAGTTAAGGTTCTGGGTCTTACCCCAAGTGCAGTGGGTCAGGTTTCCTAAGCCTTTTGTTCCTTGCTGCCTTGATGACAAGTACTCGACTCATTTTTCTCTCCTACTCTGTTGTACTGTTATCACCACGGGCAAATATGGGAGAATTATAGCCTTAGAAATAGGAAGTTTTCATGGCTTGTGCTACTGAATCTCTTTTCTTCTGAAGAAAATCTGTGTCAAATAGCAGGAGTCAGGTACTCTCTTGCCGTAAGTCACTGGTTTTCAACCTGGGGCAGTTTTGCCTCCTGCAGGCATCTGGCCACAACTAGAGCCAATTTTGAGATGATTTTGGTTGTTACAACTGCATGTGGCTGTGGGGAGGGACTGCCACTGACATCCAGTGGGTAGATGCCTGCATGCCACGTGGATGATGCACAGGACGACCCTGCCACAAAGAATTGTCCCGCTCAAAATGCCCCTTGTGCCGCCATTGAGAAGCCCTGTTAAGTAGATCCTTTGTTTTTAGGGTCTCCTAAAAGAGAGAAAGGGTCTTGCTTGTTTAGCGTCTCACTTCATTGTGGGGACCTCCACATATTCCTCCCACCTCCGCTGGGATTTTGTTCCATTTGGAAACCAAGAAGGCCCAGAGAGTGGTACCCCCAAGCTCAGACTTTTAAGAGGAAAAATACGTTTACCTTGTGATTTTTTTTTTTTTCTTTTTGGATATTACCACTAAAGGCATTTCAAACTGTATGTTGTATCTCTTTTTGTATCTCTGGGTTTAAAAAAAAAGAACACATATTTCCTTTTGCTTGTGCTTAAGTAAAACAACACTTAGGGACTTAAGTTTCTTTCTCTCTCTCTCTCTCTCTTTCTTTCTTTCTTTCTTTCGACGTCATAATGGAAAGTATGTATTTTAAATATTTCTACAAACAGATATTTGGGTCCAAAAAATGTAGTGCAATCATGCTGAAAAGCAGACCAAATATCTAATATTATAAACTGTAAAAGAGACAAGGAATAGTATTTGTACCCTATTTAAACAGAATTGCAAAAATATGTGGACCGAACACCCAAGGAAGCGAGGTTATCGCAGCGTGAGGTGGCGATGCTGGGGCGGGACCTGCCTCAGCCTGGGAAGGCCCGAGTTGCTGTTTCAGACTGTTACCTGGAGAGGACCAGGGAATGGAGAAGGGAAGGTTGGTCTGCCTCTGAGCTTCTCCGTGAAGTTTAATCTCTTACTTCCCTTTGCCCATGCTTGGACAACAGCTCTGTAAAATACTACACTTTTAAAAGGCCAAATTCCCTACCTTGTCTTGAACGATTTTGACACTCACTTGCCGGAAGGCAGTGTTAGGCCAAATGGGTTCTCATGGTTCCTTCCAGTTCCTAAGTGCTATAGCTTAATTTTTTTTTTTTTTTAAATGTATAGTTTATTTTGAGAGAGAGAGAGAGAGCGAGAGAGAGAGCACATGTGCAAGTTAGGGAGGGGCACAGGGAAAGAGATTTAAGTTTCCTATTCCTACCCTGGTCCTAAAGCCATGGTTGCCTCTGAAGATTGTGTAAGAGAGGTATATACAGTTTTATTTCCTAGAGAAGCTTCTAGGGCTCCATTATACTCTAACAACTTCTCTCTTGAGTAGGCGGTGTTAACTAAATAGCACATTATCTTAGACTCCTCCTCTGCAGCTTTTTCCCTCCTAACTGAATATCTTGGGAGCAGCTGACATCATATCCCTCCTCCTGTAATACCACTCGTGTCCCACGTGTATAGCCGCGGTGTGTGTGGCTGTGAATGTGCTTTGTAACATGAAGGTATATGACCTGCTCCAAATGTAACAGTCTTTGTATAGATTATATATGAGACAGAAGTTGTGTTTTTCTTTAGAAAAATGACATCTTATGTCTGTTTCTGGTTTTTATTTATTTAAAAAATTTAATTTTTTTGTGTTTTCAATAGAAAACCTCTGTAGGTGAAGGCACTGAAATAAGAATGAGATACAAAATAAAAAGCTCAAGACAGAAGGTAGACAGTGAAGGGAGACTGAGTTCTTCCCTAACTCAACTGTGTACCTTCCTGTAATTAATGTATTCCAAGAGTACTACTGAGCATCTGTGTACCAGATGCGATGCTGGGCTAAAGATGCAGGATTGTAACACAGTGCTGAGGTCAAATGTTGCTCAGCCCCGAAGCCTGTGTTCTAAGTACAGTAGACATTGCATACAGAGTGTTCTACCCAGAGCAGGGCATGGGCACAGGGTCCAAAGAAAGCCTCCAAGAACAGGAGACTCTTAAAACTGATTTATTGAAATGAATGGGACTTGGAAATAAGGAGGGGGTTTCCAGAAGAGAAAATAACAGGTGCAGAGACATAAGAAAAAGAGAGCATGATTTGGAAAGAGATGGTGGAGGTTGTGGTAGAACATTGTGAATGTTGTTAATGCCACTGAGTTGTATGCTTAAAAATGGGTTAGGATGGCAGGTTTTATGTTGTATATTCTACCACAAAAAAATTAAATGGGCAAAAGTGTATGGAAGGCAGTTTATTTTACTTTTTGAGTTAATGCATTACTTACAATAAAAAGCATGTCTTTGTAGGAACCGCAGGTTGGAAGATGCAGTGACTGTGTTGGGCAGGAGATGGAGTTTGTGGGCTCCCGATTGTCAAGAGCATTGAGCTTTACTAGGAAGTGGGAAACCCTAGAAGGATTTAAGGCAAGGGAATACTATGGTCAGAGTCATACTTTACTTTAGAAGCTCACTCTGGTGGCAGGGTGGTGAATGGATTGGAGGGACAGACACCATCAGGGACCTTTAGGGTCAAGATTCTGAGCAACAAATCATGAGAGATTGAATCAAGGCAGGAGCAGTGGGTTCAGAGGGGAGGCATGAAGTAGATGCCTGGTGGGGGGAGTGAGACAAAGCCATATCTCAGAGGTAAGAAGAAAAATCCCAGGAGGGCAGATGGGGAGGTGTCACAGGAGGGAAGATTCCAGACCAAGGTTCAGTGCTGATGCCTTGGAGGTATCAAATAACATGACGATTGACAGCTGTCATTTTGAGGATGCAGAGGCGAGGCAGACACAGGTGGAAGGGGGTTGAAGAGACACGGGAAATGAGGGGACCCTGTGAGCCATGCTTCATGGAAGAGGAGAGAACACATGTAATACACGTAGCACATGGAAAAGTGGGGCAATAGCACGTCCTTACCGAACATCTAATATGTGCCCACTCTCAGTGTTCATCATCCTTTAAACTGTTCTTCCAGAAGCCTGGAGAGCTAGGTAGTAGTGCATGTTTTTAATATTCATTTATTTGTTTATTGTAAAGTTTATTTATTTTGAGAGAGAGAGTGCGGGGGAGGGGCAGAGAGAGGGAGAGACAGAATCCAAAGCAGGCTCTGTGCTGTCAGCGAGGAGGCCAACACAGGGCTCGAACTCATGAACGGTGAGATCACGACCTGAGCCGAGATCAAGAGTTGGATGCTTAATTGACTGAGCTACCCAGGCGCCCCATGTGTTGTTTTTAAAAGAGGTAATGGGTTTTTTTTGGGGGGGGGGCTCAGTCTCCTAGGGCTGCCATAACAAAGTGCCCCAAATTGAGTGACTTAAACAACAGAAATGTGTTCTGTCTCAGCTCTGGTGGCTAGAAGTCCAAAATGAAGGCGTCAGCAGGGCCATGCACCTTCTGTAGGGAAACCCTTCCTTGCCTCATCCTAGCTTCTGCTGGTTGCGGGCATTCCTTGACTTGCAGTTGTATCCCTCCAGTCCTCTTCCATGGCACATGGAGCTATCTCTGCGTCTCTGTGTGCTCCGTACGTTTCCATGATGTTCTTTCTGGGTTTCTGTGTCTAAATTTCCTTCTTATAAGGACACCAGTCATTGGATTAGGGCCCACCCTAATTCACTGTGATCTCATCTTGACTATATTTGCTGAAACTTGTTTCCAAATAAGACATTTGCAGGTGCAGGGTCTTAGGAAATGGAATGTATCCGTTTGGGGGACACAAGTCAACCTACAGCCCATCTAATTTCAAAGTTCATGCTTATCTTCTTCTACTCTTTAGAAAAAAAATCCCTGCCCCTAGTTTCCTCATCTTATTCAATAAAGTATTTTGATGAAATGATCCAAAGTTTTTTTTCAGATCTGAAATTATGTGAAAATGGCTAAAAAGTTTTCAACTGACCGTCATAGAAACTCTTGAGGGGAAGCAGTTGGTCTTAATTGGGTAAAAGGTCAAAGCTGAACTGCAGGGAGGAGAGAACCACTGCAGTGGGTGCTCCGCTGTGGGGTAGGTTGGGATGCATCCATAGCACCCGAGCAGAAAGGTACTCACCCAACCCTTCATCATGGCTTAATTTTAATTGTAGGTTCAAAGTTTGTATTTAAAAAAAGGCCTTGCTTCCTTTCGTGGTTGAAATTTTGGGGAGTATGTATCGAAGAGGTGGATATGCATCGGAAAGTAAGGAGAAACTTCATTTGAATCAATGTTTAACCAGGAAATCTGTTCAAATAAAGCATTAATAACATTTGCTCTGTTCTTGGTGCTTTTAGTATCGAGATGGAAAGATAAGGGTGTGACATCAGGGCTTTATAGTCTGGAACTAGAAACATGGTCAAGACTGGAATCTTTTTCCATTCTTCCTGTTCTTCCATACCATGCGAGCACATCACACACATTTCCACTGAAGCTAAAGACCCGAGAGCTTCGTTTTCCTCAAATTACTAATGAGTTTTCAGGAATCTGGAGTGTTGCATTTCATCTCTTCTAAGAAACCGCAAATTCTAGGATGTACTGTTAATAGTATTTGTTCATTGGGGCGCCTGGGTGGCTCAGTCAGTTCAACGTCTGACTTTGGCTCAGGTCATGATTTCGAGCCCCGTGTTGGGGTCTCTGCTGTCAGTGCACACGCTGCTTGGGATCCTCTGTCCCCCTGTCTTTCTCTGTCCCTCTCCCCGCTTCTTTACAAAATAAACATTTAAAAAAATAGTATTTGTTCATTAAAGGGAAACATTGCTGCAAGTTAAAAGACAAAAAGGCAATGCTTTAATTTTACTTAAACATGTTATGCTTATTAACACTGTTTTTTATTTAATCTGACATATATGTTGACTGTAACACTCCTGTGCATAGTAGTTAAGTAAACCAAGTTTCGGTTTTCCTGAAACATCTTCACATGCAGTAACTTACCAGAATTGCTTTTCAACTGGGAATAATCCGTGTCTTGCTTTATTTTCCTCACACAGGATGTCTGTGATGCAGACTTTCTTAAAAGAGAGGCCTGCGATTTTCTAAGTACGTGGCACCCATTTTGCAAATTTTGGAGCATATTTACAGGTGATAAACAACTTTGCCACAAGGACTGCCTAACTGGCTGGCTGTCAGTGCACTTCAAGTCCAAAGTTGTAAATGTAAAAGAAACAGTTGTGTCTTAGGATTGATGGGGCATCATCTTCCTGGTCTCTGTTCATCTTCCTTGTCACTCCCTTGGCAGTGGGCCTCTCACCTGGGCACCCAACAGTTTGCCTGTCAGTGGGCTGCAGGCTCTCCCTGCTACCTAACTCTCCAGGGGGGTGCCGGGGGAGATGGGTGGGCTGTTTGCACAACGAGAGGAATTGAGGAAGTGGCTAATGTAGAAACAACCAGATAGAACAAATTATCTCCGATTTTTGGTCATGTGGGCTCAGTGATGGTATCTGTGACTTTCAGCCTGGGATCCACATACGTTCGTGACCCTCAGTGAAGTGGAAGTCCCTGTGGAGAAGGCCCTGGCCGGGGTGCCTGGGTGGCTCAGTCGGTTAACTGTCCGACTTTGGCTCAGGTCATGATCTTGTGGTTCTTGGGTTTGAGCCCCGTGTAGGGCTCTGTGCTGACAGCTCGGAGCCTGGAGCTTGCTTCAAATTCTGTGTCTCCCTCTCTCTCTCTGCCCCTCCCCCTTCGCCACTCACACTCCATCTCTCTCAAAAATAGACACACATTAAAAAAAAAAAATTAAAAAATGAAGGACCCGGCCCTCTGCTTCCAGCATGCCCTTCGTCCCTTCTGTCACCTGCTCTCTATCCTCCCCGCTGGTTGGAGTTTCCTTAAGAAAAAGTGTAGGTGAGGGGTGCCTGGGTGATGCAGTCGATATTAAGCATCTGACTTCAGCTCAGGTCATGATTTCACGGTTAGTGAGTTCGAGCCCCACATCAGGTTCTGCATTGACAATGCAGAGCCTGCTTCGTATCTCCTGTCTCCCTCTCTCTCTGCCTCTCCCCAGCTTGCTCTCTCTCTCTCCTTCTCTCCCTCTCTCTCTCTCTCTCTCTCTCGAAAATAAATAAATAAATAAATAAATAAATAAATAAATAAATAAGTGTAGGCGGAGGAGCAAGTGTTGAGAGTCAGAAAAACCTGCATTTTAATCTCACCTGTGATTCTGGGCAAATTACTAACTGCAGAGGGCCTCAGTTTCGTAGTGTGAATAAAAAGTACTCCTTTCATCACATGTTGGTTGTAAGATGCTTTTTCAAAAAGGAGGTAACGTGAATCTCCCTGGTTGTATATTAGACCTCAATAAATATTAATCATATTTTGTCCCTCTTTACCATCTTTTAAAAACAGTTTTCCATCAGATTCTGAGGAAGGAACACTAAAATGAATGATTAAATAAGATTTTTTTGCATTACAGTTTTAAGTAACCTGTATGTTAAAATTTTGCCATTTCCCAACTTGCGTTGTGAATGAGAAGTTATTTTTTTCTCCCCAAAGGCAGACTCTGCCTCTACAATAAATATTGCACTCTTACTTAACATATGGGAAATTGGATAATATATAGAGAAACTTCTGAGGTGCCAGGTTTGGAGAAACCTTACATTTGGAACCAGAGATTGCTTTTGATCTAGTCTGCCAGGCTCTTTTCCTTCATACAGTCTTAATCATTGTTGTTTCTAGAGATCTTACAAGTCAGATCTTCAGCCCCTACTCTTCATGTGTACTTTGGACATCAATGACTTTAAGCATATGCTTAAAAATTTTTTTTTAATTATTTTTTTGAGAGAGAGAGAATGAGCAGGGGAGGGATAGGAGGAGGGGCAGAGAGAGAGGGAGACACAGAATCTGAAGCAGGCTCCAGGCTCTGAGCTTTCAGCACAGAGTCTGAAGCGGGGCTCAAACCCACAAACCATGAGCTCATGACCTGAGCTGAAGTTAGACGCTTAAACAACTGAGCCACCCAGGCACTCCTAAGCATATATTTTCAAATCAAACCCTCTAGGTTCAAATCATAACTCCATGTATTCAGGTATGTTACCACAGGCAAGTTGCTTAACCTCCGTAAGCTTCGGTTTTGTCATCTGTAAATGGTAATCCGCACATCACAGAAGTGTTGTACTTCTATTTGGACCACTTAGTTCAGATTTGGATATACGTAGAATGAAATGCACTCTATGGGGGTGTGGTTGTAGCTTATTAATAATTTTCCTAAGTCATGACTGTACTGTTTTGCCAGTGATTTTGATATCTATGTTCTTCATTTTTCATTTTTCTCCGCTGAGTTGACTATCCCAAAACAAACCTCACTTTTTTTTTTTTTAAATGTTTATTTATTTTTGAGAGAGAGAGAGAGAGAGAGAGAGAGAGAGAGAACAAGCAAGGGAGGGACAGAGAGAGGGAGACACAGAATCTGAAGCAGGCTCCAGGCTCTGGGCTGTCAGCACAGAGCCGGATGCGGGGCTCAAACTTACGAGCTGTGAGATCGTGACCTGCGCAGAAGCCAGAAGTTTTAACCCACTGAGCCACCCAGACGCCCCCAAACCTCGCCTTTAAATTTTAAGGTTGATAATTTGCTGCCACCTAGAGGCTGATATGGAAAAAGCAGAACATGTAATTACTAAATTACTTAGATTGGGAATATAAAATCTCAAAGGTCATCTTGGAGGCCTTGAGGCCAACTGTGGACAACTCTATGACCCCCTTTTCTGAGATATTTAATTTCCCTGGTAGCCTAACTAAATGCTCGAATCGTATCAGAATCCCTCTAGATTCTTTTTGGAATTGGGCAGCTGTGCATAAACCACTGTTAGTACTTACATATTAAATTTTTCTTCTTAAGCAGATTTGCAAACTAGTATTTATTAAAAAGCATGAAAGAGGCTTTGTGTTTTAAGGCATGGTTTAGAGCCAGGGTTTGGTTTTTTTTTTTGTTTTTTTTTTTTTTTTGAGTCTTGTTCTAGTTGGAGATTTGAGAAGTCTGAGCAAAAACATTAAAAATAAAGAATGTTTACAGTTAACTTTGTTACGGTTCGTACTGTATTGCCTTATATGATTGTTACCATGTAGTCCTCTTCTGTCTTCAGTCTCCTACTCTTCTGTCACATAATATGGTACAGGGGATAAATTTGCAAGCACACATGGACCCTCTTCAGTGATTTCTGACCGTACACGCCTTGCCCACAGTTGGATTTGGCTGGAGTTGGCGTGTGAGGGTTCCAATGACAGACAGCAGGGGGTGGGCCCAGTAAGGCCTGTGTGCTAAAGTACCGGGTTGAATTGTGTCTTGAAAACAGCAGGGAACCACTAACGGACTGTAAGCTGGAAAGGGGGACATGGTCAGGTTTCTATCACAGGAATGTTACTTGGGCAGTCCGAAGACATTTTAGAGGGGGCCTGTAGAAGCAGTTACTCATTGAGCTTTTCCGTCTACGGGCTGTACCTGTCACATATTGTCTGTGCATTAGAAGACTTATTCTCTGTTTGCAACTCTGGTTTTCGGTTTTTTGAATTGTTTTATTTGCAGTTTATGCCCTTAGCAGTTCTGTAAACACCGTTCCGGTGGGCACTGTTTTGGTACTGTTGTGCTAATGATTATTGCTGTTATAATTATTAAGTACCGTTAGCGGTTGATATGCAGCGGACCCTGCAACAGGTGTCTTTGTACCTTGTACACGATGTCCATACGTGCCGTGTCATTGATCCACATACTTCTCTTAGCTTTGCCATGGCGCTGGCTGCTTGTTGAACAGCGTGGTTATTCTCACCCCTTCCTTTTCCGCCTGCCTGTGAAGTCTGTCATCTGCTGCCTGGCATCTTGCTTTGGGCTGGATGCCACATTGCTGCTATGGCTGAACTAGCGCGTCTCAGAAATGGACGTGGGGGTGGTGTGGAACCGTGATTGCTTTAATCCCCAGTGGCAGAAAGAGGCGAAGAGCAGGAGGAGGAGGAGACCTTTCTCTGGTTCCCTATGCAAAAACTCTGTTGCCAGAGGAGACTAAGAAAACCCAAACCTCTGTGACTAGGGTAAAACAAGTGAGGCCAGCGGCCCCCTGCCTTAGCTGTAAAATTCAAGAGGGCACCAAAATGCCCTGTGATCAAGACAGATAATGTTAATGCAATATTCAAAAAAATTAAAATGAAATGAAGATGAACAAAATACTAACCTTTAAAATTTTTTTTAACATTTATTTATTCTTGAGAGACAGAGAGAGACAGAGCATGAGCATGGGAGGGGCAGAGAGAGAGGGAGACACAGAATCTGAAGCAGGCTCCAGGCTCTGAGCTGCCAGCACAGAGCCCGATGCAGGGCTCGAACTCACAAACTGCGAGATCATGACCTGAGCTGAAGTCAGATGCCTAACTAACTGAGCCACCCAGGTGCCCCCCAACCTTTTAAATAAAGACAAGATCAGGGGGTACCTGGGTGGCTCAGTCGGTTAAGCATCTGACTCTTGGTTCAGCTCAGGTCATGATCCAGTGATTTGTGGGTTCAAGCCCTGTGTCAGGCTGTGTGCTGACAATGTGAAGCCTGCTTGGGATTCTCTCTCTCTCTCCCTGCCCCCATTTCTCTTTGCCTCTCCCCCTCTCTCCCTCTCCCTCCCACCCCAGAATAAATAATAAACTTAAAAAAAGTTAAATGAAGACAAGATCAGAGGTGGCTCAGTCAGTTAAGTGTCTGACTTTTGATTTCTGCTCAGGTCACGATCTCACGGCTCGTCGATTAGAGCCCCACGCTGGGCTCTGTGCAAACAGTGGAGCCTGCTTGGGATTCTGTCTCCCTTTCTCTCTGCCCCTCCCCCCTCAAAATAAATAAATAAACTTTTAAAAAATGTTAAAAAAAAAAAAAAAAGACAAGATGAGAAACAGTGCTGTGCAAAGCCATTTTGGAGCCTTGAGGTGGAAGGAAAAATCAGCAATACTGAGCCTACTTAAAATTTTGATATTTTGTGCATCATAGATTCTTTGAATTAACTTTGATATTTGAAAAATATTGCACGAAAATATTAAAATTATTTATATTGAGTTTTTTGGTGCCACCTTAAATTTTGCACCCAAGGTTTGGGGGCCTCGCTGACCTAACCCTAGCGTTGGGCATGGTTGGCTGGCAGAGAGACGGAAGGGTTGCTGAGGGTCAGATGCCTTCTTGGCCACTTGAGAAATACCAGATTCTTCCTGAAGGGACCACTGTGGTCGGCCCTCTTCCAGAGGAGTGAGTGTGGCTGTGTTGGTCTTAAATAACTTGGAAAGCTTTTATGTGAGTGTTGGTCATTTCTGCATACGTTAGGACTTTTTAAAGGTTATCTGGATGATATATATATATATTTTTAAAAGCTACAGGAAGGTGTTTCCTACCTCCACTAACAATGGAAAGAAATGTAATAAATTATTTTATTTTTTCTGGAATAAAATTTTTGTAGGCATTGAGTTTGTTCAGTTCATGACTGAGGTTAAGTTGCTGGATTTGATTAGCAGAGGAAATTAGAGACATTTACAAACCTCTTTCCTTGTTAGTGTAAATTAGTCTGATTTACTAGTTTAACATTTAAAGCCTTGGCAAGATCCCATTCTTGGCCTCTCAACTCTTCTCCTTTGCAGTAACTATATTGTGGAAACTAACAGAATCTGAGCGAATGCTGTATTTTTTAAATTCGTATTTTGGCAGAGTGCAATTTGGCGGTTTTTAGTGGTAGCTCAGACTTTCTTTTGTCCTGTACAGGGAGAGCCAGGTCATTTGAAGGTATAGAAAGTTGATGTGTGGATCCGGTCTAATTGGTTTTATTCTCACTGGGGCGGTAAAGAAGCCTAAGGGAGAATTTTACACAGCCTTCATACCTTACAGACCCTTTTTTTAAATCCCCAACAAGGTCTGCTGAGAACAGACCCAGTACCCGAGGAAGGGGAAGATGTTGCAGCCACGATCAGTGCCACAGAGACCCTATCAGAGGAGGAGCAACAAGAACTAAGAAGAGAACTTGCAAAGGTAAAGAAGCATTCCTTTCGGAACTTCCTGTTTTGCCCTTACAGTGTCATTTGTGTTTCTAAAGCACAAGGTAACAACGCGTCATTGGTTCCAGGGGAGAGAAAGCAACATGCATTTACTTTTCCTAGAGGTCTTGAGTGGGGGAGAAGAAATACAAGAGCATGATATCAGTTTGTTTTTATAGGAAAAAGGGTCTATAATGGGTGAAGGGAGTCTGAGAAGTAGAGTGTGATGGAGGAAATGGATGAGAGGAGGAATAGTGGATACCGTCACAGGGGCTGCACTAAGTCTGATACCCTTGGCTTTGCCCCTCCATCAGTGACTCTAGTCTTTCCTTTGCTGTGTTGTGGACATAGGCACTTTGAGCCCTCTTTCCTTCCCTCCCTTTCTCTCTCTTTTTCTTAAAATTAACCACTTGAAAGTGTACAATTCAGTGGCATTAAGCACATTCACATTGTTGTACAGCTATCACCTCTGTGTAGTTCCAGAACAATTTTATCACTCCCAGGGGAGACGCATACTCATTAAACTGGCGTCCTCAATCTCTCTTCCCTCATCCCCTGGCAACAATAGTCAGCTTTATGTCTTGTCTGTATGGATTTACTGATTCTGGATATTTTATTTAAATGGAATCATATAATATGTTACTTTGTGTATGTTTTTTAGGTTCACTTAGCACAATGTTTTTTGAGGTTCATTCTTGTTGTAGCACGTATTGGTACTTTACTATTTTTTATGGTTGAATAATATTCCATTTTACGTGTCTTCCACATTTTGTTTCTCTCTTTGTATGTTGATGGACGTTTGTGTGGTTTCCACATTTTTATAATTGTAGGCACTGAGCTGGGAACATTTGTATAAAAGTACTTGTTTGAATACCTGTTTTGAGTTCCTTTGGAGCTTTATCTAGAAGTGGGATTGCTGCATCAGGTGATAATTCCACGTTTAACTTTTTTGGGGAACTGCCGAACTACTCACAGCAGGGGCACCATTTTACATCCCAATCAGCTATTTCTCTACATCTTTGCCAATATTTGTTATTTTCTGTCTTTCTGAGTGTAAAGTGGTATCTCATTGTGCTTTTGATTTGTATTTCCCTAATGACTAATGATACTGAGCATTCGTGAGCTTATTAGCCACTTGTACACCTTCTTTGGAGAAATATCTATTCAAATTCTTTGTCCAGTTTTTCTTTTAATTGTCTGTTTTGTTGTTGAGATATTGAGCTCTTTATATATTCTGGATATTAGACCCTTACCAGGTATATTTTCTCCTGTATGTTTTTTCACTTTCTTCACAGTGTCTTGATGCTCATAAGGTTTAAATTTTGGTGGAATCTGGAGCGACTGGGTGGTTCAGTTGGTTAAGCGTCCGACTTCGGCTCAGGTCATGATCTTGTGGTTAATGAATTCGAGCCCTGCATCGAGCTCTGTGCTGACGGCTCTGAGCCTGGAGCCTGCTTCAGATTCTATATCTCCCTCTTTCTCTCTGCCCCTCCCCTGCTCACTTTCTCTCAAAAATAAACATTAAAAAAATTTAAATTTTGATAAAATCTAATTTTTCTTTAGTTGCTTT
The DNA here is from genome assembly GCF_018350195.1 of Panthera tigris. Lineage (NCBI taxonomy): Eukaryota > Metazoa > Chordata > Mammalia > Carnivora > Felidae > Panthera > Panthera tigris. The sequence continues at coordinate 28,852,290 of NC_056676.1, read as the reverse complement.
TGCTCTTGGTGTTATATCTAAGAACCCGTTTTGAAAGTTCAGATCATGAAGATTTACCCCTATGTTTTTTTCTCAGACTTTTAGCTCTTATATTTAAGCCTTTGATCTATTTCTTCTTTTTTTTTAATTTTTTAAACATTTATTCATTTTTGAGAGACAAAGTGTGACCAGGCAATGGGCAGAGAGAGAGGGAGACACAGAATCTGAAACAGGCTCCAGGCTCTGAGCTGTCAGCACAGAGCCCAACACAGGGCTCAAACTCACGGACCACAAGATCATGACCTGAGCTGAAGTCAGATGCTTAACTGATTGAGCCACCCAGGGGCCCCAACAAATGATAGTTTTCAGTTTGGAAAGGTTTTACATCAGAGTCACTGCCTGAGATAGTTGTAGACGTTTAAATAAAATAGGGATAAAAAAAATCCCCTCTCTTATTTTTTGGGTTCATTTTAGAGATGTAATTTGCATGCCATCAAATTCTACCTCTTTGGTTTATGTGTATTCACAAGGTTGTACAGTTATCACCACTATTTAATTCAAAACATTTCATCACCCAAAAAAGACACCCTGCTCTATTAGCAGTCACTCCCAGCCTACCCTTTGTCTCCAACCCTTGGCAACCACTGGTCTATTTTGTATTTTTATAGATTTGCCCCAGTCTAGGCATTGCATACAAGTGGGGTCAGACAATGTGTGGTCTTTTGGAACTGGCTTGTAGTATTTTTTCAAAGTTCATCCATGTTGTAAGACATATTCGTACGCCATTCATTTTCCTGGCTAAATAATATTCCATTTTATAGCTATCTGCCATGTTTTGGTTATCCATTCTTCAGTTGTTGGAGATTTAGGTGGTTTTCACTTTTTGCCTGCTAAGAATAATGCCACTGTGAATACTTGTGTCCAGGTGTTTTGTGCAGTTGTATGCTTTCAGTTTTCCTTCTATATACCTAGGAGTGGGATTCCTGGGTCCTATGATAACTCTTCTGTTCAGCTTTTTGAGGAACCACCAGAGCGTTTTACTGCCAAACTGCACCATTATCTTCTCCTTAGTAATATATGAGGGCTCCAATTTCTCTACATCCTTGCCAACCAACACTTGTTATCTTTTTTATTATAGTCATCCTAGTGGGGGTGAAGTAGGATCTCATTTGAATTTCTCACTAATGAATGGTATTGAGCATTTTCTCATATGATTATTGGTCATTTGTATATTTTCTTTGGTGAAATGTCTATTTAAAGCCTTTGTCCATTTTTAATTAGATTATTTGTCCTTATTATTGAGTTGTGTGTTCTGTGTTATGGATACTAGATCCTTATCAGATATATTCTTTGTGCTTTAAGGGCCATTCTTTTTTATATATGTATTTTTCCCTTTTTGAGATATGTATATTTTATATACATAGTATGTAATACATAATATATATGTTGAATTAAGGAATTGTAGCTGTGATGTGTTGAGCCAGGCATGTTGGTAGCACAATCTAACCGACAAAGGTAGGGAATACACTGGGTCATGTATTGTTCAGTAAGATTTATAGTGGTCTTTCTTGCCAGCTGTCATTAGGGGAAGTGAAAACTTCAGACAAGTGTCGGGGTAGAGTATGTATCTTTTAAGTCAGTTCTTTGGAGCATCTGAAAATTCGGAGCTGGGATAGAGAAGGAGGTATTGGAAAGCTAATAGTGTGCAATGAGAATTAACCAGTAAACTGAGAAGTAGAAGCTGAAAACCTGGGTTGAAATTCTGGTTCCTGCGTTATTAGTTTGATGACCTAGGGCAAATTATTTAATTTACTTGATTTTGAACCTCGTTCATTCATTGTTGCCTTTTTCTTTCCATATTCCACTTACAAATGACTTCTAAAACTGGCGCAGAATGAGAAGCACAGAGGATTACCTTTGTTCTGGACCTATCTTCTAATAATGCCATCTTCAGAACTATGTTTTATTTGTTTTGGTAGCCACATCACATTTGATTTATCCTTCTCTCCTTTTGTCAAGTACTGTTTTTCTTCACATTGTGTTCTTTAAAGATTTAATCAGCAGTGAAAACAGTTTAATAGCACTACATGTTGTTTTTTAAAGTCCATGCTGTCTTTGAAATCATAGAAGTGTGAGGTCAAGGCTGAGAATATGGTTTTGCAACAAGCCAAGAGAAGCATCTTTCTAAGGGGTCGAATATTAATGACTATCTCACTTTTTCAGCTTCCTGGGACAAAAGGTCTCTCCCACATGAGGTCTGTTTCTTTCTGTGGGTCTGCCTCTTTCCCTCTGTTTTTCTGGCTCAGCTTGTTGGCCTACTCTATAAGTCTTTTACTGTCCTTCATAGCTTCTGCATAGAGTTTTTGGCCTCATCAAGTATATTTAGGCTTCCATTTCTCATAATCTCACTGTGCCCTACCTGTACCTCAGGGCTTCTTTATCTAAGTCTTCCCAGCTTCTTCTCCCAATGTTATCTCAGTTTCTCAAGCTGGATTTCTGAATGAGAGAGACTGGAGTATCTCTTTTTACATCAGGCACATCACTCACTGATTGGTGGCCACTTGATGGGTTGGCTGTCCTTCGTTAGGGGCCCACCTCTAACTGCCCAGTTAAGGCTGGTCAGTCAGTGTCAAGGGGTCCACACAGGACTTCTGTGGGGCTCTCCGGGGGAGATAGTTTGATTTGTTTATGTCTGTGGCTTTGGCAGGCCCTGGGACGGACATTTCCAGATAAAGTCACATGAAATATATGGGAAGGTTGGCTTTCAGTTTGGCTTGGCTATGCACGTTTTGGTGGAGAGTAGAGATAGGTTTCATTTGGTACACAAATAGGAGTTTTGGGGGCTTTCTACTAGAACTGGCAAGCCGGAAATGCAGACCAGAGGTCAGAAGAGTGGATGTTAGAATAATTTGAATATCTTCTGTGTGGAGGTTCGAGCCCTAAGCTTCCATGACATAGTTGAGTAAAGACGTACAGAGAGAGGAGAAGGCTGAGGACAATTCAAGATAGAAATATAAGGAAGAGAAGAGAAGCTCTACGGGAGAGATCGGCACGTAACCAGTTTACTTATTAACAACATGCTGTATGTGGTTTTTAAAGAGATCAATGAATCAAAAAATGTTTTTAAATTTCTCCAGAATTTTTAGTATAATTTTGCACTAATAATATTAACTTTGCTATATTTTTACCCCATCTCCCTTCCTCATAGGTAGAAGAAGAAATCCAGACTCTGTCTCAAGTGTTAGCAGCAAAAGAGAAGCATCTAGCAGAGATCAAACGGAAACTTGGGATCAATTCACTACAGGAACTAAAACAGAACATTGCCAAAGGCTGGCAGGATGTGACAGCAACATCTGCGTATGTCCCCTTGATCATACATTTTTCTAGAGAATGTAAAGGACACTTTTGCTCCTTTTGTCTGGGTAGGGGAACAGAAAGGGGCTGAGGGATGCTTCTGCGACCCTTCTTTATACTACACAGGGCACTTCCTCCTGCCCAGTTCTCAAGTGTACCCGAGTCTTCTCTAACTTTGGTCTTTCAGACTGTTCTAGGGGATAGAAAGAAAACCAGCCTCGTAGGTGAGTTGAAGAACTAACGTTTACGTTCCAAAAATGTTATATATTGACTTGCCAGAAATGCACCTATGTCACTTAGTCCTCAGAATACCCAAATAGGGTGGGTGGTGAGATAGCCCGAGAGAAGGAAACGGATCAGATAAGTTTTGAGGTCACAAAACTCAAAATGTAGGGGCAGCATTTGAACTCAGATTTGACCAAGTACAGAGCCAGTCTTCTTTTTACTTCCTCATAAGACTCTTGGCTCATCGTCTCTGATATGTGCTGGTGGCAGAGGCCCACCCCTTAATCTTCTTGTCTTTTTGATCACATACATTTTGATACGGCCTTGATCATGATGCAGTTTTGTTTCCTAGCGTAAGGAGGAGCCAGCTTCTGGTAACAGATTCTGAAGTATGTTCTATAAAATTTTTTTTATAAGTTTACTTAGTTATTTTTGAGAGAGAGTGCATGTGCATGAGTGCAGGGCAGAAAGAGAAGGAGGGAGAAAGTCCCAAGCAGGCTTCATGTTATCAGCACAGAGCCCGATGCGGGGCTTGAACTCATAAACCAGGAGATCGTGACCTGAGTGGAGATCAAGAGTTGGACGCTTAACGGACTGAGTCACCCAGGCGCACCTGAAGTCTGTGTTCATCCATGCGCTGAGCTGGTTACCAGCAGCAGTGAGGCTGACTGCATCTTGACATGACAACACTAGGACACTAGGGTGTCTACCCCCTTTGGTCCACTTCCGACCCATATAAGTCCATATAAGATTCTTTGTGAATCACCATAAACTTTTTATTTTTAGTATTTTTTCTTGATGGGATGAGTAAAAATGCCTGAGCATCCCTGTCAATAACAGGAGGATCTTAACCTCTTTGTAGCTACCATATTAATTTAGTTTTGTTTGTCCTTCATTAATCCCTGGGTAGATGGGAAGAGGAAGGTGGTAAATGATAGCTTTATGCTATAGCAAATATCATACTTGAGTCATTTTAAGTATTCCGGCGAGAGTCCACAAGTCCTCATGTGGTAGCTCTGCAGATATGCAAAATTAAAAAAATTCTTTACGGCCATATAACTTACTTGGATAAAAAGTACCCAGGGACCTTACCTTGCTTCTGCTCCCTTTTTAGGGAATAAAGTTATAAAAGGCATGTGAGGAATTTGATTTCATTTTTGTTTGGCTTTAGTGGAAAAGAATAAGAGGTATAATTTCAGCCTCTGGCTCATTTTCAGCTTTTCTCTATGACTATTTTTACCCCTTACCCTGATTTCCTTGGCCCCGCCTTTATAGGCGTCTGTTTGGCTGTCCTAGGGCACTGCCGAAGATTGAGCCTGCATGATGGTTAACGATAAAACGATGTGATGATGTTGTCCTGGTGGTTATGAAGGATTTGGGATGTTCTAAAAACAATTTTTTTTTAAAAAGGTTTTTGAGAGCTCTCCAAGAGGTGGTGATCATTCTTTAAATTATTGCTATTAGAAAAGGTTAGCTTACCTTTTCTTTACTCTGTTCTTTTATAATTTAATATAGATACAAAAAGACCTCTGAAACCTTATCTCAAGCTGGACAGAAGGCATCCGCTGCTTTCTCATCTGTTGGATCGGTCATCACCAAAAAGCTGGAAGATGTAAAGTATGTCCTCATTTCTCCTTGCTCATTAAGTAGCTGAGGCAAATTAAAATATGTTGTGGTTGCATGTATTTCCTGACTTTGTGGATAATGCTGGATTCTCCTGTCTTCAAGTGAGGGAGGCCTCTCCAGGACCTGAAATATTGCCTCAGTTATTTTAGGCGTAGCCTTCTGGCTCTTAGGCATAGCGTTCAAAATAATCATCTTGCGAGTACTTTTAAGGTTGTTGGAAAATTCTGGTTGTGCATTTTTGTCCTTTTAGTCCTTCCTGATCATGCAGGGTAAGTATGTCTCTTGTGGTTGCAAGTTTGTGGTTGTGGGCCGAGCCTGTGGTCCTCCTGGCGACAGGTCCGGGAGTGCTGCCTGCACGCGTGGACCGAGACCGGCTTCAGTTCTGCGTGGTACACTGTTATACCGTGGTGCGATTACCACATGCTCATCCGTGTACTGGTTTGTACTAATGTGTAAGCTCTCTCTACATTCGTGCTTAGGCCCACATCTTGATATTGAGCTTTGCTTTTTGTTTTGCATTTATATTTCAGATGAGTCTGCAGAATTTTCCTGGCAGTTTTAATAAAACCACTTCACAGTGCTTTTGTGCATCCTCCCTGCTCCCCCCCCGCCCCGCCCCCGCCATGTTGATTCAAATAGCACTGAAAGTGACAAACATGGTTTAAATTTGCTGTGCTTCTGTTGGCATGAAAGTGTTTTTGTTTTACTAACAAAACCCTCAGATTGCATGACTTTGTGTTTTTCATTTGTGGGGAATGTAGCTTTTACAACCAGAATTTTGTTGGTTGAATAAGTTTCGCAACCAATGTATATTTATTACGTACCCAAAAATCCAAATGACTTCTTGTATTTGGACCATCATCATTCTAAGCATCTGTGTAATAAACATAGCTTACTGGCTTTCTTTTGACAATTTATGTACATCTCTGAGGTGCTCTCATGTCTTTCTATGCCAGCTTGATTGTCTAGACCTTTAGAGTCCAGTTTAAGCCTTACACGACTTTTAAAAAGTAGGTTATTCCATTGTTTTAGATTTACCAGAACCTGCTTTCTTTTTTAATGCTTACTGTGGCTTCTTACAGAATGCAAGCCTTTTCACATTCCTTTAGGTAAGGACAGCTTGAACCATCCCTGCAGCTGTAGCCGGTGTCTAAGACAAGTGTGCTTAATTAGACTTTATTATGCCACGTTGGATGGTTGTGTTCGTCCACTGCATACTTTTCTTGCGTTTGGAATATCTTTTTCCTTAGTGCATACCTATTTTTAAGGGAGGGTTTTTGTATACCGTGGGTAACGGATAAATTAAAAGAAGAATAATTGGACACTGTGGTTCAGGGATATGGAAATGATTTTGACATTTCTTACTTTTTTGTTGGTGGTGGTGGTCAAAAGAAGCAGCTCAACCATGGCATACAGAATTCCTCCCTTTTAATGTCTGACTTTGTTTGTTTTTGATGCTTTAATTTCTTTGGTGCTTTTGTAAGGATGTTGGAATTCTCCTTCACGTGGGTCCCATTATGCTTCTGTAATAGAGTGCACATGTACTGCCTCATGATGTCAGTCTTCCGTCTTCTACAGGTTACTCTGATCACTTTTTTTTTTTTTCATTGTGGTAAAGTAGACATAAAATATACCCATTACTCTGCACTTTCCAGTATTTGTTTTACTAGCTTATAGTTTTTACTATTTTTTAAATTTCTTTACACTATACTCTTTGCATATGCAGGTAAGGAAATTTCATGGTTGCAAAAGGAAAAATAGCCTATTAGGCTAAAAACAAACAAACAAACAATCAACCACACACACATTAAAAAGATGTCAGCCCAAACCATGTCTTATAGACGGAATCTTTGTGATGCTGAGCAAACCTCTTCTCTGTCTCCCATACAGACTGTTTATCCAATGAATAGAGAAAACTAAGTTGGAGAAAGGTCTTTAGAGTGTAAGCAGGAAAGACAACATGGTCTGCTGCTTCCATTTCTGTTCTTCTAGTGCGAATTATGTTCTCAGTCACTTGCTGTAGTCTAGCTGTTTGTCTGCTTAAGTAAGGAAACTTAAACTTATCGCTGAGGCCTTTCTGGCCTAGTGACACTTGGCCCAGGAAGTCAGAGCCAACCATAGGGATAAGAAGATCAAGAAATAGGTGGTTTTGTATTTTTGGTATTCAATTAAAAATGGCCTCAGTGCTTTAGGCAGCTGTTAAGACCACTTTATCCACAGTCGTTTGAGTTGTGTGAATATGTATTCAGTCACAGGATCCACTCTGCTCCCGTTAGACTGCATTTTGTGGACAGGCCCACGGAATATAACCATACATCAGATATGGCTCTCATACTGAAAGACCTTACAATCTTTGAGTGGATGGAGTAGGGGAAGGGGGTTGGGACTAGGAATAAGTTAAGGTGGAAGAGCCCTGTTAACCCTGGATTATGTAACAATGTTAGATGTGATAGAAATAAAAATATAAAAATATTTTTGTACGTGCTGTTGGGGAATGTTTCATCAGTACACGTCCCTGTTCTTTCTCTGTAGTTTTAAGATTAAGCAAATTCACATAAGATGGCTCAGTATGTGCTGTCTTATTAATTGACCAGGAACAGATTAGGTATTGACACTCTTTTCTAGCTCCTTATACAGTCAACATTTTTATTTCATTTAAAAACTATAATTGAGATTACACTCTGCCATTTTTAGTCCTGTTTCTAATAATATATTGTGTATCCATACGTGGAAGTTTAAGTAAGACTTTTGATTAAAACCTGGAAATGAAAGATACAAGATTATTTTCTGAAAGCTAAATTTTATAAGTCTCACGGATTAAAAGTTGGCTAAAGTCACTTAAATTTCTCGGCCAAGAAGCCCTGATTGTGATCTGATTTCGTGTGTTCACATGTAAAAATATATGAGAACATATAAAATAGAAACACATAAAAACATACATAATAGAAAACCTGTATGAAGAAAAACCGCATCTTTTAGATCAGTGAGTCACGGTGGCAAAGACTGGCCCAAAAACTGTCCAAGGAGAGGAAGCTTGGAAAGTAGATTTTGAGGGTTTCAGTCCCAGCAGCAAGGCCTTTGCTCCCATGGAGACGATGTGAGAGGCCTCTTTTGCCAAGTGCTTGAAATAGTTGCTTAATCCTGTCAACCTCCCTTTGTTTTGAGTCCCTGTGTACCCAGCAAGCTTGTGGCAATGATTTCACTCTCGGACAGAATTGTGGTTGATTTGCTGACATGAATTGTTAGACCCTGCAACAGTTTTTAGGTCACATTGTCAATTAATCAATTGGTACTTGGGATTTAGATATGTTCCTTACACCCCAGGTGGGTGTGCAAGGAGGAGGAAGTGGAGGAGAAAAGAGAGAGATCGGTTTTTAGTCCCCTGAGAATTAGGTGTCTGTGACAGCTGGGTCGAGGGCCAGATGTGGGACATGGTAATGAGAACTATCGGGGGAAGCTCTTTAGGGACAGCCAGCCTTTCCCCTCAGGTGTTGTGTTCATATCCACCCATCTCATATTTGCTCATTGTCTATACATATGTGTTGAGCATTGATTCATGCCTTTAAGTTTTTGAGAGGAACTTTGGAATTTTTTTGAGAGAAACCCTTCTCATTTTCCTTGGTGCCAGTGTTAAACATCAATTTCAGTGTTACTAATAGTATAGTATAGTAATTCAGCAGCTTCATTAGTCAAGAATTTTGATATATTTAAGAGGAAGTGCTAATTAACTTTGCTTTTATTTCCAAAGGAAGTTTCTCCTGTTTACGTGTGTATTTCTTCATATAAATCTCTAGATATCCTTTTTTGTTTGTTTGGGACTCATTAAGGTTATTCCAGACCATTCTGTTCTGCTGAAAATTTTCACCCCTTAACGGGAACAGAAGTGATGTCTTCTCTTTCAGAGAGTACTTTTCGATTAGAATTTGAAAAGCTTTATTGAACTTTTCTACCTTTCATGCCCATATTTCCTGATTTTAGTTACAAGTTTTTGTTCATTCATGCTTTCATTCAGAAGTATTTATTGAACGCTAACCATGTGCCAGACCTTGGTCCAGACTGTGTGGTCCGAGTTACCAACTGAAATAACAACTGGGTGCAATGCAAACGTTTTAAAGACTGCAATGTAATATGAAATAAATGTTAATGTGTGTTTCTGTTAAAGTCATCTGTGGTAATAATAATGGTGAATAATTATGTCCCAGGCAAGGCTCTATATAGTCCCTCCGAAGTAAGTGCTGTTATTGTTTTGATTTTGCAGAGGAGGAAACTGAACCATAGAGAGGTTAAGTGACTCCCCCCAAGATCACACAGCTAAGTGGCTGAAGCCCAAGCTTTGAACCCAGACAGCACCCTGGTTCTGGAGCCTGTATTCTTCTCTGCATTGTTCTGCCTCCCCAGAGTGATCAAGGTTTAAGAATAGGCCCCTCCAGGCACTGGCCAGCAGTTACTTTGGCTTATCACTTACAGTCAAGAAATTATTGTGAGGGCACAATGGAAAAATAATACATAGATAGCTCTCAAAAGCGTGTCTGGCACCTAGTAAGCATTCAAACATGCTAACCATTAACTCTTTCTTTTTTTTCTCTGTGTAGTACCTACCACTTCCTTTCTTCTCTTTCCTCCCTTTATGTCTCCCCTCTTATTGTGATTGGGGATGAAAAGATCAAGGAACTGTGTAAGAAACCAGGAAAATTTAAAAAATCAATTCAGCTTTTTAAAAGAATGACTTTTTTTTTTTTTAACACATATTTTTTTATCTTAGAGAGACAGAGAGAGAGCACAAGGGGAAAGGGCAGAGAGAGAAGGAGACGCAGAATCCGAAGCAGGCTCCAGGCTCTGAGCTGTTGGTACAGAGCCTGACATGCGGCTCAAACTCACAAAATGTGAGATCATGACCTGAGTCAAAGTCGGACGCTTAACTGACTGAGCCACCCAGGTGCCCCAAAAGAATAACTTTTTAAAAAAATGTTTACTTATTTTCAGACGGAGACTGCTGTATTTCCAGGATTATTGTTTTCTCTTATTTGCCTTATTTGTGAGTTTCCCCTTTCTTCCTGGTACCTCCTTACATTAATGTTCCACTCCCATCCCTTACCTAATCAGGGGAGACCCCTTGATTACACACAGGCATAGCTCTGCACTGACTTCTTGTTTTCATTCTCCATCCCCTGATAATTTGGGGCGATGTTTACTATTCAGTTTTTCAACTCTCATCACCTTGGTTTATTTCTTATGTAGGATAATCCTGAAGTAATTTGTGCCCTGGATGTTGAATTTACAGTCAACTTGATGTATTTAGAATTCATTTTATGATCATTTCTTCCACTTTGCCTTTGACTTGTTTCCTCTTAACTAGCTTGTATGCTGGTTCAAGGGGGCACAGAACCCAGAAAATGACCATTGGAAGGAATGAGTTTTCAGTGGGTGTTTAGGGACAGTGGCTACAATTAGCTATGGATTTCTGAAATTTGCACTTTACGTATTTCCTCATTTTGTTGATACTATTGAATTCATTCAGGGAGTCCCACGAACAAGCAGTTTATCATACATCCAAGCCATCACTCCCCTTCTTTTGCCAGAATTTGGTAATTCTGCCAAAATGAATGTTCTAGTGAAGAGTCTTGGTTATGAGGAACAAAAAATTAGGTAAACCAGCTTCCCTAAGAAGGAGAATGTGTCGCATAGAAAGTTCTTTTGGAATCTGAGAAGAAAGGTAGCAAGCCCTTTCCCCCTCCCAGACTAGTCCTGCTGGTTGGAAAGCTAGTAAAATCAAGGTTGCTTCCAGAAGCCAAGGAAATTGCTGTTCCTCTCTCACCCTGCCCTCTTCCTTGCGTAGTCATCTCTGCTTCCTTTCTTCTACCTCTCCGTGCACTATATTCAGTCCTTTCTTGGGGAACTGGCTGCTTCTGCATTCTTGCAGCCTGTACCTCCTGGTCCCATGAAAGGCCTTCCTCAACGTCTAAGCCCACATAACTTTTTAGCTCATGTACCTAGCCATTAACCAGTAGTTTAGTGTACAAAATCCCAGGACAAGAATCTTAATTGTCCTCTTTTTTTGTTTTTTCTTTCTTTTCATTCACTCCAAACAGTCTGCAGATTACCAGATTAGTTGTGGTGGGTGGAGTTCTACTGATCCAGTTATCATTACTGATGATGATGGAAGGGGGCTGTGGAAATGTGATTAGACAGCCTCTTTAGAAGGCTCTAAACTAGTGTAAATGATTGTAATTAATAGTAATTAATAGTATTGTAAACTAAGAAGGATGATTTTTATGAATCTCTATCCTTCAGGTATGGATCTAGCCCACTGCAATAGATTAAGCAGGAAAAGCATTAGCCAATTCTCCTAGAATGTAGTCTTGTACCCAAGGTATCTACCACTGTTATAGTATAGAGAGAATGGCGAGCTGCCTGGATTGTTTCCTGTGTTACGTATGACATTAAGTATGAAGATGTCCAGATACTTTACTGATTATTTTGACTATGTGAACTGCCAGTGTATTTTGATTTATATCTAGATCATACTTCATGTCACTACATATTAGTGCAAAACTAGATTTGGGAGCTACTCTTTAAACACACTGTCATGTGTAACAACTGATTTTTTGAGAAAACTTAAATCACACATGCAATATTCAAATATAATTAAGAATACCTTGGACTGTCCAGCTTACCTGAAGGAAAGATTTCCTACCAAAGCGGCTCTGCCAGTGATCAAAATACTGTAAGCATAGTAATCCTATCAGCAATTTACAGTGACTTTGTGAGCCCACGAATTAAAGTGCTTTCATCTTGCGAGGTGGTCTCTATGGGAGATGGCTGAGAGTAGATAACCTTGAGCCTGAACGGTCGGTAAACTGCATTGCCTTTGAGAAAGAAGTTGGTGCTAGTAAAACAAAGGGCCAAAAATGACCATTAAGAACATTTAGTTCATTGGGCTGAAGTATAAGTGTCTCTTATTAGAAAATTGATACTACTAAGGAGTGATCTCTAAATCACTTTCAGTTGTCAAATAGGTGATTTATTTTGAAGCCTTCCTGTTTTGGTCTGGTCACAAATATGTGGGAGAAAGGCAGCCGCTGGCGCCCTTCACCAGCCTCACTTGTGCCTGTGTGTATCTGTATGTGTGCTTCGTTTTTTGAGGGGAGGCGGTGAACATTGAATCAGGAGTCCCAAAGACCCAGGTTCCATCCTACTGTGACCTTGGGTAAATCACTTAACTTCTGAGCCTCGGTGCTTGATGCCCCATAGATACAGGTGAAAAGCACTGTAGAATTTTCAGAGTGCTATAAAAGTGCAAGGTTGAATTATTAGCTCTGTCAACTACATGGGTTAAATTGGCTCATGAACGGGCATCTGGCTGGCTCAGTTGGAGCGTGCGACTCTTGATCTTGGGGTCCTGAGTTCGAGCCCCACGTTGGGTGTAGAGATTATTTAAATAAATAACTTAGAAGAACAATAAAAAATTGAATCAAAAATAATTTGCTCATGAATACAAGTGCATTGGAATAATTTTTATCCCCTCCACCTCAAAAAGTAGATAAATCTTCATGGTGCCAAAAGAATGAGCCCCTAGAAAGCTGCGTTTTATAATGTCTAATCACGATACTAACTTCATGTCTATCTCTTTTTAATGCTGCCTCTTAGTATCCGCTCCATTCAACATTCAATTAGCATGCCTGCTATGAGGTAAAGTATTTTATTTTTACAAAATGTAGCTGATCTTGCTCTTTCTTATTCTTTATTTCAATGTGTAACTTGAACTGTTCTGAAGCGGGGAGCTAGGATTCTGCTCTAAACAAGCTGCGTGTTTAACGCTGTATCAGTTTTCAGTTGCTCCTTCTATAATGTTAAGGTGGGTGCAAGTGATCCAATAAAGGTTTGTGATTTAAAAAAAAGAGTTATTATTTCTACCTTATTTTGTAAACCTATTAAATTGCTTCACATTTTAAATCTGCTTAACTGTAAAAGTGAACACTACCCATCTAATAAAGCTCTTCATAGGTAACAGCTGTCCCACCACCTCTGTCTGCTAAAGCTACTCGGCTTTCCAACCTCCCTATTTCCACTTCCCTCATCCTATTCTGACATTTGGAGCCAACTGTGATTCAGTTCTGCCATCCTCTTCCATCAGGAAACAACGTGCAAGCGGTGCATGTTTCTGTCTCATTAACCTCTCCAGAGAGGCAGGGGATTTTTAACAACACTTGCTTGGCTTAACCTTTAGTATACATCAGAACTACCTGGAGAGCTTGTTAAACCCCCTGCTTGCTGAACCCCGCCCCCTCTGGTTTCTGATTTCTATAGGCTTGAGGTGGGAACCGAGAACTTGCATTGCCCACGACTTCCCAAGAGCTATGGATGCCTCTGGGGGACTACCCCTTGGGCCTGGTTGCCCATCACCACTGTGGAAAGGAGAGAACCCCTTGTTCCCTTCTTCACCTTTTTCATCTATGTAATAGGAAGGATATTTGAGGTCAGGTGGATAGTTTAAAAGCTTCGGAAACCCAGACGTGAGTGACATAGGTTCTGTGATCCTCGTTGATTAATATGGATGAGTGTGAAGACATGGGAGAGGCTTTCCGTGGGCTCAGAGTGCTCTGTCAGTTGGGGCAGCTTTGTGATGTAGGCAAAACCACATTTCTGTGCTTCTTCCTTCCTTTTGGTCTCTCTTTCCTCATCTCTACTGCTGCTCCCTGGAACCAGGATCCCTGTTGTGGAAACTCATGTGGTCTGCTTGTCCTGCTTGGTGATGGGGGTTCATGTAGGACTCTTTGCCAGGCAATATGTGAATTTAAACACGAGTTTTAGAGTATAGCTACCTTAACCAAAATTAAACTGATCTAAGGGTGGCACACTTAGATGGTTAGAGAAGTGACAGAATTCGTGTTTTACCGACTTTGTTCCTTCTCACACATGTACTTGACTACATCTATATCATGTATATCTGAGACAGGCTGTTTGTGGAACTGAAGGCATTGTTGTAGAAATCTTAGACCAGAATTTGATCATCTTACCTAATAATACATATTTGCCTCTATGCCTGCACAGACATACACAGCTAAATCTGTTTCTTTGCTGATTGAGAATAACTGTGAAGAGGAATACAATCAACTAATGATGTTTCAAAATCAGTGAGTTTTTTTCAGTGTTTTTAATTTTACTGTTTTTCTTTCTCTCCGTAGAAACTCCCCAACTTTCAAATCATTTGAAGAAAAAGTTGAAAACTTAAAGGCAAGTAGAGATGAATAGAATCTTAGTGATGTCTTGCTTGGTGCCTTAATTTTTTTTTTGCTGTGGGTAAATTATTCACATTACTCTTTCTTTCTAAAAATATTTAGAGCCTTGATGACTTTATTCTTTACATTATTATAGGTGATATGTACTCTTTTAATCAATGTTTTGAGTGTATGTTGTAGCATGGTAGATGCTAAACGCTAAAAGGAAATGTGTAATTTAAAAAGCCAGTAGTACTTGAGAAGTGTGTACTGCTCCAATACATTGAAAATTGAACAAAATTTAATATAAATTTTATTGTAGAAAATTAGCAACAACATCGAAAAGCCCAAAAAAAACACACAAAAGTTGGTCCTGTCACCCGGAGTCAGTGATATGTATGTAGTTGGCCTATAATGTTAATGCTTTAAGAAGGAATTAACCAGATACAACATAAACATTTTCCTTTATCATTAAATATTCTTCCTCAGTATTATGTTCAATGGATGTTTACATGTACCTTGTGACAGATATTGATTGTTCAATCCTCAGTCATTAGACATTTGTATTATGATGGTGATCACTATTGATGATTCACTGTTTTATTTTTTGATTGCTTTGATTACAGTGAAGGTGGGCATTTTCAGTGATTATTTTTATTAATTTATAAATTATATTTTCAAAATTATGTTCAAAACTATAAAATTATTAACTCTTAGGATCACAAGTGACCAGAAAGGTTGTCTGGTTCCTGACCAGTTCCCAGCCTTCTCTTCAGTTTGGGCAAAGCAGTGTTTCATTTCTTCCTAAACAAATCCTGATAATTAACTGTGGGTATTTTTTAAGGATTAAAATTATTATCTTAAGCGTTTTATATAAATCTGCTTAAAAACAAATATTCAGATTTAGTCTTTCATAATTGTAACCGAGTTACTTATTTTTATTTATCTTTTTTTAATTTTTTTTTAACGTTTATTTATTTTTGAGACAGAGAGAGACAGAGCATGAACGGGGGAGGGTCAGAGAGAGAGAGAGGGAGACACAGAATCTGAAACAGGCTCCAGGCTCTGAGCTGTCAGCACAGAGCCTGACGCGGGGCTCGAACTCACGGACCGTGAGATCATGACCTGAGCCGAAGTCGGACGCTTAACTGACTGAGCCACCCAGGCGCCCCTGAGTTACTTATTTTTAAATGCATCTTTTTTAAATTACAGAGGCAGGGGCTACTTATGGAAAGGAACCCAAACACTGTAGTGTGGTTTGGGTCTTTTTTTCTTGCCCATACAGACACTAATACACACCTTTTCTGTTTCCACATAAATGTATAAACATTTTGCAGATATGAATCACAACTGCACACACAGTCCTATAACTTGTTCATCCAGCCCCCACTAGCATATGTGCTGTATGATCCCACAAACACAAGGACCTGTTCTTACTCACTCATGCTTCTCAAGGGCCTGGATTAGTCCTTGGCACATTGATGCTACTTAATACATATTTGATGAGCAACAAGTATATCCTAGTCATTCTTCTAGGTCAGTAGGAGACCTGCTTTATTCTTTTTAATACCTAGTCATGTGTTTGCAATTAAACTGTACATTACAGGAAGTCAGTTGTCACTATTTAGGATTATCTTGAGTCTCTCCTTGAAATCTGCCTTAAGCATTAGTTTTTGAAATGACGGGTTGGAAAAAACAGATAGCTGTATTCTTTAGACACTGAAGAGGACTAGAAACTTCCAGGTCATTTACTATATATTCTGCCTCTGAGTGTATTTAGATTCTATAAATTGTGGTGAAACTTGCTTTTGAAACATGACTAGGCACCATTCAGATAAAAACATGTAATTTTTAGAAGTATAGTATAGGAAACAGCTATCCCCCCAAAAGCTGTAAAATATAGTTGTACACTTGGGATGTAATTTTGCTAAATTACCTTTATGTTCAATTAAATATTGGGTCTACATGTACTTATGTTTAGATTTTGGATTGGTTCATTTATCTCTGATAATTGAGCATTTGCCATGTGCCAGATGATGAATGGTAGGCCCTGGAGATACCCCAGTGAGCAAGAGAGATACAGACCCTTTCTGCAAGATGTGTAGGCAATTAAATGGCCATTGAAAATAAAGTGAGTGGGGGCACCTGGTTGGCTTAGTCAGTTAAGCGTCCAACTTCAGCTCAGGTCATGATCTCACGGTTTGTGAGCTTGAGCCCCGCGTGAGGCTCAGAGCCTGGAGCCTGCTTTGGATTCTGTGTCTCCCTCTCTCTCTCTGCCCTTCCCCTGCTTTTGCTCTCTCTCTCTCTCAAAAATAAATAAACATTAAAAAAAAAAAAAAAACACAGCAAAAAGTAAGGTAAGGCTCCATGACGGGGAGACTTGGGGATGCAGAAACATCTGACCTAGCTTAGGAAGGAAGGTAAGAGAGGGTTTCTTACAGGACAAGATAATATAAATGGAGGCCTTTAGGTTGAGGAGAATGTTTTAAAAGCTTTGACACCTTTTTGAGGAATACCAGGCATTTTGCTGTGCTGTAGGGTAGTGGGCAGGAGATAAAGCTCGAGTGATGGGTAGGCTGCACTAAAGAATTTGGACTTAGGGCAATGAGAAGCTTCTGAAGGATTTTAAACAATGTGGGTGGTGTATTCTGTGCATTTTAGAAAGATCACTGGTGCCCTGCAGATCTAAGGAGATCTGGAGTCAGGGAGACTGGTTAGGAGGAAGGAGTTGTAATCCAGGCCAAAGATGGCGGTGGAGTGAATTAAGGTAGTGCTGACGGGACAGAGTTGAGAGATATTTAGAATTTAGAAATGACAGCCAAAAAGTTAGTGACTGATTGGATGTGGAACAAGATGGAGCAGGATCAAGGATGACTCCCAGGTGTCTGGCCAAGACAGCTAGGTGAGTGCTACAGTTATGTAAAGTCTTAAGAATAGAGAAGGAACCAGTTGTGGAGGGAGGTGTTCAATGTTAGACATGTGTAAGGGTCTTAGTATTTTCCTATAATTAAGACATGTGTTTTAATAAATTTAACAAATATACAGTGGACATAAGTTGTGCAGATTTTTCAGACAATTCAGAGATTATGGATGGGAGACCAAAAAGAAGGAGAGAAAATTTCAACAAGATTCCAGCCGATAATGTGTCTGTGGCTAGTCGGTTAAGATTGAGCTAAGAGCAGGTCAAGTTAAACCTATGAGTTTCATTGTTGGTTGACTGTTTGTTTTTTTTTTAATTTTTAAATTTTTTTTTTTTTAATTTATTTTTGAGAGAGAGAGAGAGTACTAGTGGGGTAGGGGCAGAGAGAGAGGGAGACACAGAATCGGAAGCAGGCTCTAAGCTGTCAGCACAGAGACCGACGTGGGACTTGAGATCATGACCTGAGCCGAGGTTGGATGATTAACCGACTGAGCCACTCAGGCACCCCTGTTGACTGGTTTCTTAATGTTAGTCAGCTGTCTTGCTGGTCATTAAGGATGTAACAGAGAGAGCATAGATACATCAGTGTTATTAAGGATGAAGTGACATCATAAAGGTTTGGAAAAACATAAAGTATTATCCAAATGTATGGTAGACCTCTTCATGCAGACAAATGTTTATTGACAATATCAGGCCAGATCAATTGGAGTAATGCTCCACAAACTTTAACTTGTCAAGAAGCACCTGGAGATCTTTGTAGCTGGAGGTGGGGAGGTTGGTCTGAGACTCTTCCTAACAAGCTCCCAGGTGTCGCGGAGTCAGTCTGTGTGTTATGATTAAAGCACACCGTAAGTAGCACTGGGTTAGAAAGTTTACACCGTAAGTGGGGGAAAAAAAAAAAAAAAAAAAAATATATATATATATATATATATTTCTATCCTTTGTTGTATTTAGTATTTCTTGAATGAGTGTAGCTCAATGAACAATTGGATGGAATACGAAGTGCTATCCAAATATAAAGAGACTTCAGTAGGTATTTTAGAATAAGAGGTCTGAAAAAGGTTTTCAGACAAATTTCCCTGTGAAGAGCATTGAGCAGGTGGGAAAAAAGAGGAGGGGTGGGAGTATTTCAGCAGAGAAGACTGCACGGTTTTCTATTACGCGGCACCGAATGTTGCAACAGTACTAAATTCCGTACATGCAGAGAACAGTCACTGGGCTGCTAGGTGCCTGATTTATGTGTTCCTCGAAGTAAAATCCGAGTTACTTTTTTTTTTTTTTTGCAGCGTCAGCTGAGCGTTTCGTTTCATGATGTTTTGTCCTTTTTGCACTTTTTTTTTAAAAGTCTAAGGTAGGGGGAACCAAGCCTGCTGGTGGGGATTTCGGAGAAGTCTTGAATTCAACCGCAAATGCCAGTGCCACCTCGGAGCCTCTTCCGGAGCAGACGCAGGGGGGCCTGTGAGGTGCTTACCTGTGTGATGCCGCCCACTGCCAGCCGCTGCAAGCAGCATCCAAGCACATCATGTCAACACTCATTGCTCTCAGTTCCCACCGGATGTGCTTTTACTTAGCTTTACATGTTTATCTGACCAAATAGTTTGTGGGTTGAACACCATAAAAGTATCTTCACCTCTGTTCCTGGGAAACACCCTTTCATGTGCATTTAAGGCCCCCGATATAGGAAACACTGTTGTAAAAACACATGTAATACCTGGGGATCCTCATTAGAATGATCCAAAAATCGTCAGGTTTCTCATAACTGCTTTCCTACTTTATAAAACTGCTCTGGATCTGGGATGTCAGTTTGATCTTTGTCTTCAAAACGATTTTCTTTGTTTTCTCTTTGAACCTCTGTATATTTGATTGCTAACTAAAATTTAAAGTTCTCTGAATTCTGGTTATTAAAAGTTTTGGCATAATTTTCTTTACCTCCAAGGGAAGAGTTACCAGCTACAAAAAATATTTTTGAGTAAACATTCTGGTATGAGGTATCTTCTATCGTGTGTGTCTGAAGACAGCAGACTAAATAAATCAGCTCTACATCCAATTTGTTATGGTTTGTAAGTGACAACATGTACAGCAATTCAAACTCCTAGGTGACTCCAGAGTGGAACCATCTTATCCGTGTCACCCTTTGTGACAGTAACCATTTTAGTGTATTTGTTATTATGCCATTTATATCAACTTATTTTTCACAAGATTAAATTTTTAGTTTCAGAGTAAATTGCAAAATAACATTCTGAAGCAAGCATACTGTAATTCTTAGTAAATTGAAATATGAACACTCTCAACAAATGTTCCATTCGAAAGCCTGGAAGATTTTTAGCTGTAATCAATCACGTTAGGGGAAACATTGCTGTCTTCATTTAATTCATTCAGCACCGTTTAAAAATAAGCACACAAAGTTGTAGGACTAAAAAACTTGAACAGATTTTATAATAAGGGGTTGGTGGTAACTCCTGAGGATTTAATGCATTAATGAAAATCAACACACTGTTTTTTACTTACTTGTTTTCAGTGTCTTAGAAATTATACAATGATACTGTAGACATTGCCCCCTATTTTGAAAAAATGGCAGGGCTGAATGAACCAAAGCCTCTCAAAGTATCTGCATGGAGGCCAAGGTACTCTATTCTAATAGCTACTTATTCATCACTATTACCTTTTCATTATTCTGTGTATGGTTATGGCCTATAATGTTGTATTTGTTATTTATCAAGTTGTGATTGTTTTATTGTTTATGCCAAATGTTAATTGCCAAGCTTGGAGTGACCTAAGGCATTTTTTTAAAAGCATGACTAGATTTACTTCAGGATAAATTATCTTATGAAAACCAAATTTGAAAAGCCACAAGTGTCGATTGTCGTAAGTAACATGCTACCATTCTTGATTGCTAGAGCTTTTGTTATAGCACTTTAGATGCAACTGAAAATATGCTCTATTAAATGTGAAAAGCCTAATAAATTCTGTATATCAGTAGTATAGGTCTCAATATTTATTGTGAGACCAATGGTCTGGAAACAGCTTGTATTAAATAATCAACTGGTGTCTATGCAAAAAAAAAAAAAAACCCCACAAAAACATTATTTTTACTATCTGCTTTAAATCACTGCTTAATGGTGTTAGACTAACATATAAATTCTTTCCTTAAATGAGGCTTTAAGGCAAATGTCCTAGTTGTTGAAGCATTGTCCTGGAGGAGTGGATCTGTAGAAATTTGTCTTTTTATAGAAATACTCTGGTTACTCAGCATAACTGTTAAGTTATTTTTTTCCAACTAGTCTTTCATTTAAAAAAAAAAAATCACAACATCATCTTTTCATCACATTGTTTCTTGGGTGTCCTGCCCCATTACTATCTTTCAACAAGACAAAATGGAGTAAGATTGGAATTTCTTTAGCTGAGTGAAATATACTCAAGTCTTTTTACTTTTTTTAGTGAGAAATGATAGCACAAGGGTTGGAAAATGGGATGGGTGTATGTGGGTATTGGTGATTGTTGTGAAAAACACTGGGGAATCACTTTTCAAGACATCTACCTGTATTTACTTTTTAAAATGATTTAACAGATTGCAAAGTACTCTGCATTTTAGAAGAAGGAGTAAAAAGCGAGAGGATATTTAGAAAAACAAACATTGGACTTAGAAATATTATTCAAAATAGTCTTTGTGGAAGATTCAATATTACAAATTCACAGATATTTAACAAATTTGGATTATCATAGCGATTACTAAGAATACCAGAGAGGTCCTGGTCACTCTATTGAATTTTGTGTTTGACACTGTGAGGAAACAGCAACTTGAGAGTGAAATCTCACATACTGAAGAATTCACGAAGTGTAATAGAAGAAAAATAATCCCAGAAATTAACCCGTTTTTACAAAAGAATGTCTTCAATTTATGGAGTTTGTGGAAAATAAAGCAAGAATTCTTATGTTTATGAGGTCAAAGGAATCAATAAAAGAGAGGAGAATTCACTGGATTATCATTTTAGTAACTCAAACTATTGAAATAGAGAAAATACATCTTTAATTTGGAATCACTGTCTCTGGATCTGTTAATTAAATGCACACTGTATTATTATTATTTTTTTTTTGTATAGTATTTGAAAACAATAAAAATTCTGTAATTTGGGTATGGGTCCTTTTGTATGTATTACCTGTCAAGGAAAGAGGTGAGTCCATTATACAACTTCTGTCTAGACACTTCATATCCTAGATATGGAAAAAAAAAACCCTAAGTAGCTGTATGGAATCAAGTGTGTCAAACAAAATTGAATAAGCTACATGTTGACTGTAAGTGACTATTTGCTATATCTAGGCAGAGGAGTTGCTGCATAAAGTCCTATGTCAGGATCACATGTGTTTCTTTATAGCTCTTAAGACCCAGATGAAAAATCAGATTGTTTTGTGAAGAAACATTTGGCCATTAATTCGGGACTGTCCCATTGTAATTGGATTAATTATAGAGACCATGTTGGGTTAGAGTTAATATAAAGCATTATCCCTTTGGGGGCACCTGGGTGGCTCAGTCGGTTAAGCATCCAATTCTTGACTTCAGATCAGGTCATGATCTCATATTTCATGAGATGGAGCCTCACGTCAGGCTCTGTGCTGACAGCACTGAGCCTGTTTGGGATTCTCTTTCTCCCACTTTCTGCCCCTCCCCCCCCCCATAAATAAACTTAAGTATATATATTTAAAGCATCACTTTTAAGTAAATTTGCAAACCTTATACAAGTAATTTCCATATTCTGATTCTGAAATCAAAGTGAACCAAATCAGAATGAGCCAAAAGAACTCACTCTTAGTTTGTAAGCCTCCAGAGGGCAGGGCCTGCAGGTACCTATCACCTGCCAGGACTTCATACTTAAATAAATGCTATTTGGTGACTAAAATTCTTGCCAACTCTCCTAGGTAAATTTTATTACATAATGAGGTTGGTTGGTAGTGTGATTCTTTTAATTTGGTGGTTTTCCTAGCATACAGGAAAGCCTGACAGTTTTGTAATTGTCAGTTCAAAAGAATAGGCTCAAAGGAATATTTATAAGTGGGTATGATCTTTTGCTTTAATACTCTCATGATGCTCATGATGCTTTGGTCTTCCCCTTGGTTTCTAGGATCAGTTCTCTATTCTTATTTTTCAGTTTGACTATTTTCTGATAATCTCTTCTTCCAGTTTCCTTAATGTTATTCCCTATCCCTATTGATCTACGTGGACTCTTTCAATGATTTTATTTATCTCTATGGCTGAAATGACCATCTTTAGAGTAATGCTGTTATCTCTACTTTCCAGGTTTTTATGTATGCTTAAGAGGCATGAACTTCTAATCACTTCCTGGTCACCTCCACCCAGACATTAATAGCCAGTATTTATTAAGCTTTCAGTAAGTGTTGGGCATTTTCACTCATTTCCCTTAATTCTTTCCTCAAGGATGTGGCAGTGTAACCATTTTATAAATGAAATTACAACCACTAGATAAGGAGCCATTTTCTGTTTACTTTCCTTGTCATCCACCATTACTAATATTTTTACAATGTACTAACAATTTGCAAGCTACGTAGTAACAATTTACAAGCTACAGGGAAAGAGAGGCCTGTGTTTTTAATAAAGCAAGAAAGAACGCATAGTGCAACGAGTAGAACAGGATCAGAATCCCTAAGGTGCCATCAAGATGTTAAAATACTCCCATTAGAGCTGATGTTACAGTTGGTATAGGCTAGGACAAAGTGTGTAGATATCTCCTTTTAGATTTGTCCAGTCCTTAAACTACTGATGCTCTACCAAAGGTAAAGAACTAAGCATAACTTGAAGTCAGTTGATACAAACATTTATACATTAAAAACCTCAGGATTTGTCCTAAAATGCCCATTCTCATAATCCTCAAGGAATTTGTCATCTGACTGAGGTAGGATATGAATATCATACATCTATTGAAATTTAGGGCTGGGACCTTCGTAATCCCATGTGTTCTGTAGCTATTGATTTAGTTAAATTTACAAAGCACTTAAAATTTAGCAGAGGGGTTAATGGATTGGATTTACAAGTGAGGAAGTCAACATTAAATTGGTTTGCCGGAGATCAGGATTACAGTCAGACCTAGAACTAAGGGGTTCATAAGGTCACTGGCCAATGCACTTTACAATTTACCACTTTTTCTTCAAGGGAAGTATAAGTAGAAATAGCCACCGATAATAATGCAAACACGTTTCAGGTAAGACTTCATTAATGGTAAAAGGAAATAAACGTATAAATATGGTGTTAGGCTGGGTTTTGAAAAGGGACAAATTCTGGGAATTAACGTTGGTGGGGAAAAGGGGAGAAAATCATGAGTGATGGTGTGGTCTCTGGTGGTGCAGGTTTAGGCACATTCTGAACTTTAATTCCTTAGATGGAATTGTAGTTATCTACAAATGATAAAAACGTCTTAGATTAAATTTTGTAACGTCAGTGGACTGATCTCAGAAGTGAAAAAAACAACCTTGGCTCCAGGATTTCATAAACGTTCGTTGAGCCTTATTACGTGCCCAGTGTCAGGGACCCAACAGCAAAGAGTTTACAAATTTGGGACAGCGGACGCAAAACAAATTATAATTAAACCATAGACCATACTGAAAATGCTACATGGTATAAAGGAAACCAGGAGAGTCCGACAGTGCGTTTGGATTTCCAATTCTAAATATGGTAATCAAGGAGAACCTATTTGAGCAGAGACCCGAAAAACCGGTCTTCCGGCCATTTGGAGAAAAAACACAGGCGGCGGGGCTAGCAAGTGTCGCATTATAAGAATTTACAGCAGGACAAGGTTCAAGCGATGCCCTGGGGAACGAAATTCCTACGAGTCAAAAACGCTTTCCGCGTAAAATTTAGCAGATCGCGGTCAGCAGGCGGCCCCTCGGGCACCAACGATTTAATCCACCGATTGTAGTTTAACCATCTGCCCCACCGCCCCCGGTGGCCACACTCCCCCCCACCCTGCATCAACTGACTACAACATCCCCAGGGATCATCAGGGCTCTGTAAGTGGGTGGACCATTCGCTGCTCCGCCCCGTGACCTGCGCGCTTGCGGAGAGGTACAAGGTCAGAGGTTTCGGAGCCGTCATGGCGGCGCTGTGCCGGACCCGTGCAGTCACTGCCGAGAGCCATTTCCTGCGAGTGTTTCTCTTCTCTCGGCCCTGTCGAGGCGCAGGAACTGAGAGTAGCTCCGGGGGTGAGAGTTCCGACTCCCCAGAGCCTAAAAGGCGCCCAGGCGGCTTCGCGAACGCTTTGGAGCGGCATTCAGAGCTGTGGCGAAAGGGGGAGCTCCCGCAGAAGAGAGTGAGTTGCGGCACTACGCCAGACACACCGTCGACCCGGCTGGGGTTTGAGGCGAGCTCCCGCGTGGTGGGTGGGGCGGGAGTCGGGGCGGAGCCTGGTCTGGGAGGTGGAGCTGGGGTCAGGGGTGTGTCTTGGCCCTGCAACGGGCTACTTGGAACCAAGAGAGCTCTTGGTATGTTTCTCGGTTGGTTGTACTTCCTGCGGCCTTTACCTGCTTTGTCCCCACTCTTTTTTGCGCTCGTCTTCCTGGGTGAGTGCTGGAAGGGAAAACCGCAGGACGCGCTACCAGTTCGGCGATCTGGGGAGACTCCTGGGACTCAAAGACGAATTGGGCTCTACCCCGGGAGAGGCAGGCCTCTCTGCTATTGGAGTCCTTTATACACAGAAGTTCCAGCGTGGAGCTTGGTGTCTGGTGTACGAGGCTCTTTATAAGTATTTGTTAATTCAGTGGATAGGTGGAAGAGAATTACTGTCTCTACGAACTTGAGCAAGTGATTGATCAATGCTTCGCTTTCCTTTTCTGTAAATGACGTTAAAAATTTTTTCCATGTGTTTCAGGCAATAGTTTGTAAAATACGATGAAATTACTAGATAAATGAACTGGAAGTGATAGACATAAATACGAGACACATTTTTTTAAATGTTTATTTTTATTTTTGAGAGAGAGCGAGCGCGTGCGCGCGCGCGAGCGGGGGAGGGGCAGAGAGAGAGAGAGGGAAACACAGAATCTGAAACAGGTTCCAGGCTTAGAGCTGTCAGCACAGAGCCGGCCGCTGGGCTCGAACTCGTGAATTTCGAGATCACAACCTGAGCTGAAGTCCTGAGCCGAAGTCTTAACCGACTGAGCCACCTAGGCACCCCAATGAGACACAATTTTTTATTACTAAATTCAGCAGACATGAAATTGGATGTGTGACCATGGTAAATTATGTAAAAATAAACACTCTCAATTTTTGTACTTTCTTTGGAGGCCAGCACCAAACAGTTCACAGACAGGTTGTGTCCTGGATTATAGGAAACTACCTGGAATTTAGTAAATAATTGTTAATAGTTATTGACAAAAATTTCCTAAAATCCAGGGATTAGGAGAAGCCTGGTGCATTAGGTTTCTATTTGCTGCCCTAACAAATTACCACAGATTTAGTGGTTTAAGACAACAGATTTATTATTTTTAGTGCTGTAGGTGAGAAGTCTGACTGATGTCTCACTTGGCTAAAATCGAGATGTTGACAGGGTTGGTTCCTTTCTGTGGGTGGGATCTGTTTTTTTGCCTTTCCAGACTGCAGAGGATGCTTGCATTCCTTCACTTACTGTCCCCCTACACCATTTTCAAAGCCAGCAACAGCCCATTGAGTTCTTCTCACATCCTATTGCTCTGACTTCTCTTCTGCCTCTTCCATTTTTAAAGACTCTTGTGATGACTTTGGGCCCACCCAAAGTCTGTAACATAGTCACAAATTCCAGGGATTAGGATGTGGACATATTTGAGGGGGCATTATTTGTCTACCGTACCTGGAGAAGTCATAAAATCCGAGAAGAATGCCAGTGACTGACCTGAAGTTGACTGTTGGATGGATTTAGATCCATCCTTGGTGGATGGCTTTGAGGATTACGTGTGGTAAAGTAGGAAACATAAGTGTAATTCATTTACATTCCCCAGATATTTATATAGATAAGGGATTTCCCTATTTCTCATCTTCCATCATTTCTCATTTATACCCCTTCCTCCATGCTTTATCACAACATTCCAAACACCTTCAGAAACTACCAGAAAATACTTCTCAACTGCTGAGTTAATTGTGGCAAGAGTGAAATTGTAGCATTGTATGTATTGTATTTGAAACCCCACATGATGACCATACTTGCGGATTTCATATGGTAAGCAGTAATGTTTGTTTACTGAAGGAACCAACCAAGGTATTTGAGAGTGATCAGGATTCCATTACCTTCCTTTCCCTTTAACTTTTCAGTCAGTTAAGCATCCAAGAGGAAGCTGGAGGGTTTCTTGGCATTCCCAGCATATCAGAATTGTTCAGTCCAGCTCAGGCTGAGTGGAGTCTCTCTGGGCAATTGTTCTCTACCTAACACAGTTTAGAAAATATTATTCTACTAGGTGGAGGTTAAATATGTTTGGTTGTGACATGCTGGTTCACTTATTATTCAGGATTTTTCAACATCTTGGTTTAATGGAAGGAAGGAAAATTCCCTGGGGAGGAGGCTGGGCTGTAGTCTCCATTCAAAGAGTTGGTAGTTTTGGAGCATTTACAGTTACATGGATCCCTTTACTCGTTCTTTAAAAAAAAAAAAAAAAAAAAGTTTATTTGTTTTGAGAGAGAGAGTGTTTAAGCAGGAGAGGGGCAGAGAGAGAATCCTTAGCAGGCTTCGTGCTGTCTGTGAGGAGCCCAACTTGGGGCGGGATCTCACAACTTGGGGCTGAGATCATGTACTGAGCTGAAAACAAGAGTCCGACGCTTAACCGACTGAGCACCCAGACTCCCCCCTCGCTCCGCCTTTACCCATTTTTAATTGATGCTGCTGACTCCAGTTGCTCCCTGGTCTAGGCCATTATATACAGTGGACAGTTACCTTCCTAAAGTTGGGCAGATTTAATGAGATACTTTTTTTGCTTTGGTTGAGAATCTTGTAAAGCTTCCTTTGCACTGTCTGCAAGATTAAATACACATCATTCCATCATCAGCCTGCTGCCTGCTGTACAGGACCCAGTCCAATACAGATATTAGTTTCCATTCAGTTTCAGAAGGTCAGTATTCAGAGACTGGTTCAGCCATCTTGCTAGTTAACTTTGGACAAATTACTTAGCCTATCTTAAGTTTGCTTTCTTATCTCAAAATGGGCATAACTCTCACTGGGGTTATGGGAGAGTTTGCATGAAATAAAACATTTGAAGTGCTCTTAGCCCAGTGACTGTTGCAGAGTCAACTTTAGCTCACTCAGTACATTTTAGCTCTTCTGTGGCCTTAGCTTTCAGGATTGCATGTTCTTTAATGAAATCCTACTGCTTACCTAAATAATTATTAATAATTAAACTTAAAAAAAAAACCTGTCCTTCTGTTTAATCTCAATTTAAGGTTATTTGTGGTCATTAATATGTTAACTTGTGGGTCCAGAGCAACGTGCATACTTCAGAACAAAGCTTTTCCTGGCTTTTTTCCCCACTAGAATATAAATTTCAGAGGGGAGAGAAGACACCTTGTCTGACTTGTTCTGTTACATCCCTAGCACCTTGGCCTTTAGTGGGCACTCAATAAATGTTTGCTAAATGGGTGAATGAAAGAATAGTGCACATAGTGCATATTTGAAATTTATTATGCCTGGGCTGTCTAAATTGAAATCTGTGTTAACTGCTTACAAACAGTTGTCTAGCTAAGAATAGTGCAGGTTTTAGCACATCTATTAAGTGTGCTTGTCCAGAATAGTAATTGAGCAAAAACAATTTTAAGAGTAATAAAAGTGAAAATACATTAGTTTTAGTGTTTATTGGAAGTTTTTAGTGCTTTTCTGACTTATATTTATAATGAGCAATATGAGTGGTTGTTAGGTGTTGAAAGAGATTCAACTTTATGAAAAAGCTTTTGCTTTACTTTGTGAAGTTTCTGAATCTATTAATTGGAAAAATATCCTGAGTTTACAAGATGAATAAAGTTCATCTTTGTTCTATGATCGAAATTTTTGAAAAAGTATAAAAATAGTATTTGCTTACTTTAAAAGGAAAATTCAAATAGCATTGAAGATTATAAATGTGAAATGTAAAAGCCCTCTTTTCCTTTTTTCCCCTCACTTTCCAGGCTGGGAGTATGTATGTGTGTTTGTTCTGTGTTGTTGTTGTGGTTGTTGTTGTTTTTGAGTTGTCACACAAAGGAAACTATTTGCAGCAAATAAGGAATGCCTTCAGAGTGTGTTTAAAAAATTTTTTTTAATGTGTATTTTTGAGTGAGAGAGAGAGAGACACGGAGCATGAGTGGGGAAGGGGCAGAGAGAGAGGGAGACAGAATCTGAAGCAGGCTCCAGGCTCTATGCTGTCAGCACAGAGCCCAATGTGGGGCTTGAACTCACCAACTGGGAGATCATGACCTGAGCCAAAGTCGGACGCTTAACCAGCTGAGTCACCCAGGCGCCCCTGGAGTGTATTTTTAAAATGCGTACTTCATACCTCCAGAGATTTTATATGTACATTTATAAGTGCAAGCTAATTATTGATATATATACTTTAAAAAGCCCACAAATTGGTTAGTACTGTTGTGAATTACATTATTACTGTTTTAAGTGTGTAAGTTCTGGGGGCTCCTGGGTGGCTCGCTCAGTCGGTTAAGCGTCCGAATCTTGATTTTGGCTCAGGTCATGATCTCACCATTCATGAGACTCACAGTTCATGAGATCGAGCCCCGTTTTGGGCTCCGTGTTGACAGTGAGGAGCCTGGTTGGGATTCTCTGTCTCCCTCTCTCTGCCCTTTCCCCACTTGCGTTCTCTCTCTCTCAATATAAACAAATAAATGTTAAAAAAAAAAAAAAGCATAAGTTCTGGATTCAGATAGTCTCGGTTTGAATCCTGGTTCTTCTGTCATTTACTAGCTGTGTTTTCTTGGGTAATTACTTAATATACGTATATCTTTTCCCTTTCTGTAAAAATTCTTTGTCATGAAATTATTATGAGATTAAATGAATTTATTATTTAAACACTTAGCACAAGTGTCTGATGCTTAGTAAGCACCCAGTATATTTTAGTTGCTGCTGCTGAAAATTGCTGTTTTCACAGAAGTATAACTTTGAATATTTTTTCTTATCATTACATATGTGTAATGTATATACACCTCATTGAAAAAAATTTGCTTGGTGTTCCATGGTATAGATGTACTGTAATTTATTTAATGAGGCCTTTATTAATGAGATTCTAGATTGTTTTCTGCTTTTTTTTTTTAAATACAGACCTGCTACAGTGAGCATTTACATATTTTTTGCATACTTATAGGATATATGCTGGGGCAGAAGTGTACAGGTAATTTGAGCTTTGGTAGATAAAACCTGTTTGCACCACACTCCCACTTGGAATGCATGACAATGCCTGTTTCCTCACCTCTTTTTCCATATCGGATATTTCTTGATATTGAGCCCTTAAAACAAAATACAGAAATTGGGAACTGGGGTTGTTATTCTTCACCACTGATATCAAATTGTGATTTTTATCACAATAACTTCATGTTCACATTTTTTAAAACTTTTTAAAAATATTCATTTTTGAGAGAGAGAGAGAGAGAGGGGGAGAGAGAGAGAGAGAGGGAGGGAGGGAGGGGCAGAGAGAGAGGGAGACACAGAATCAGAAGCAGGCTCCAGGCTCTGAGCTGTCAGCCTAAAACCTGATGCGGGTCTTGAACCCTCAGACTTAACCGAAGTTGGCTGCTTAACCATGGCACCCCATCATCACGTTTTTTGACTTCATAATAAGTAAGTGCTATCAATTTGAGCCATAAAATATACTTTATCCTCAGAAAATGCTACATTTATGTCATATATATTGGGTTTATATGTAAGATTTCATTTGTAAAACAGTTCTGCTCAAAAATATTTCTCCGTGTAAGTAGTTTGCTGTTGCTTAAACAAATCATTGTTGTTGTTTTTTTTTTCCTTTGGTCTTTGTTCTTTCCCCTGGAATTAGCTTCTGTACCTGCAAATTCCATTGTAAAAATCATCTCTCCACGAGGCGTTTATCATCTCATCAACCAGGCAAAACTCCTTTTGAATGTCCTGGAACTTTATTTGATATTCCCTTTATGGTACACACACAACTCTTAAGTTATACTGAAGTCATTGGAGTACTTGTTCTATC
Source organism: Panthera tigris (assembly GCF_018350195.1). Classification (NCBI taxonomy): domain Eukaryota; kingdom Metazoa; phylum Chordata; class Mammalia; order Carnivora; family Felidae; genus Panthera; species Panthera tigris. Next base: position 28,821,810 of record NC_056676.1, on the reverse strand, counting down.
CTGTTCTTTAGATTGTAGTTCCCTGGAGATTAGGAATCATTTTTTTATTCACTCTTTTGATTCTTTGCATAATGCCTTACACATAAGTTAGGGACTAAGTATGTATTTGTTGATTCAAATTGGAATTAAATTTATACAGTTATAATATCTTGGGTGACCTGTTATTAGGTTTAACAATATGTGTGTATACTCAACAATGTAGGTTGAAATTATACCCATTGATTTAATTCTTATCCTTGCCAACGTAGTGCCAACGTAGGTATGTGTATGTGTACCTCTAGAAGTAAGTGCTATTCAGTAAGAGCGAGGCAAGTTTTTCTCAAAAAGGAACATTCCCTGTGGGGGTGATTTAATCAAGGACAGCTCATCATGAAATACTTACCCTAAGATTTTACTGAAGCTACTAGTTAGAGGGATCTCGGATTTAAAGGACCTGAAATGCTGTTGTTTGTAAGTGCCATCCTCATCCCATGCTTACTTACCCACTTCTGTTTTTCTTTGGTTTATTACCTTTAATACTGGTTTATCTAGCTATCTCTTCAACTAGTTCTTTGTGGGGTTTTTTTGAGGGTAGGAACCAATTCCTTTCATTTTTGTAATCAACATACTCTTTTTTTTGAGAGAGAGAGAGTGCGAGTGAGTGAGGGGCAGAGAGAGAGAGGGAGAGAGACTCCTGAAGTGGGGCTCAAGCTCACTGGATGTGGGACTCGAATTCATGAACTATGAGACCATGACCTGAGCAGAAATCAGATGCTTAGCCAACTGAGCCACCCGGGTGCCCTCAGCATGACATACTCTTATGTATAGACGACCTGGTAAATGTTTGCTAAGTATGTATGCATATATATAAAATATATATTTTTTAATGTTTTTATTTATGTTTTTATTGTTTTTCTTAAATGTATGTATGTATGTGTGTATGTATGTGTGTATTTAGAGCATGCACAGGGGACGGGCAGGGAGAGAGGGAGACAGTGAATCCCAAACACGCTCTGGACTGTCAGCGCAGAGTCCAATGCAGCGTTCTATCTCACAACCCTAGAGATCAAAAATCGAGTCTGATGCTTAATCAGCTGAGCCATCTAGGTGCCCCTGCTATGTATATATTTTTTAACTTAGATACATTTTCCTCTTTTTTTTTAAAAGAAATATTTTATTTTTATTTATTTTCTAAAGATTTTTTTTTTTTTTTAAATGTTTATTTATTTTTGAGAGAGAGACAGAGACTGAGTGGGAAGGGGCCAGAGAGAGGGAGACACAGAATCCGAAGCAGCTCCAGGCTCTGAGCTGTCAGCACAGAGCCTGACTCCGGGCTCCAATTTACAAACCAGGAGATCATGACCTGAGCCGAAGTGGAATGCTTAACTGACAGAGCCACCCAGGCGTCCCTAAAGAAATATTTTAAAACCTCTGATGCTGTTATGTCACTTACACAGTAGAGATTTGTAGAATCTGTTCAGCCAATTGGAAGCTATGCTATAGCAGATGACCCATCTTTTAGCCACAAGGTGGCAATAGTTGAGCAAATATTTAGTTTTCTGCTTTGTGAATAATACTGTTTCTCAACGGTAGAGGGTAGCATATGATTTTCAGCACATTGAAAAATGGTTTGCGAGAGGTTTTGAGACCACACGGTAGAACGTTTTATTCTTTTAAGATAAGAGAATAACATTTTACTATGTTAGTTTATTTACATAGAATAGTAATGTTACAAGACAGTTTATATTTTTATCTTAGCAATATATTAGCTTTCATGCAGGTTTTAAAAAATATTGTTTTTCACTTTTTCATGAATATTTCTTACTGGTATTTTTTATTTCAAAATGTTGGAACGTTCCAGACAGAAGACAGAACATATAAGTCAGATATTTTATTCTCCCAGAATACCAAAAAAATCCAAAATATAACTTATTTAAAGGATTTGTTTTAATATCAGGGGGAAAATTCTCTTATTTTTAGAGTAAATTTTAAGCCTACTAAGTTCCTATAGTAGTAATATTCTTTAGTTTTATTTACCCTTTTTTTCTCACTAGTTTTATATTGACGACTTAAAAATTGTACCAATGTTTTATTCTCTTTATTTTTTTTTTAAGTTTATTTATTTATTTTGAGAGGGAGAGAACAGGGCAGAGAGAGGAGAGAAAGAATCCCAATTAGGTCCTACACTGTCAGTGTGGAGCTCGATGCGGGGCTTGAACTCATGAACTGTGAGATCATGACCTGAGCTGAAGTCAAGAGTCAGATGCTTAACCAACTGAGCTACTCAGGCACCTTATACCAGTATTTTATGTAGGGGTACCTGGATGGCTCAGTCGGTTGTGTGACCAACTTCAGCTCAGGTCATGATCTTATAGTTCGTGAGTTTGAGCCCCTTGTCAGGCTTTGTGCTGACAACTCAGAGCCTAGAGCCTGCTTTGGATCCTGTGTCTCCATCTCTCTCTCTCTGCCCCCCTCCTCTGTCTCTCTCTTTCTGTCTCTCTCTTTCAAAATAAAACATTAAAAAAATTAAAAACGAATATGTAAAGGAATGTTGAAAAAGATTTCCGATTTTAACCATGGTGCCAGCTGGTTTTTACATTATGAAATTCTAGGTGAGTTATCCCTAAGTTAGTAAGAAAAGTCTTTTGAAGTGTTTAGTTTCACAGTGGAGTCTAACATTTTCAAAGCATGTTTAGAGAAAATTACTAGTCAAAAAAACGATAGGAGTGAATTGAAGTAGGTATAAATCTCTAGGAAAAAGTCAACACTTATAATATGCTTATAAATTATACTATACATTTCCTAAAGTAAAAGATAAATATATTCTAAATATATTCTGTATGTATTTTGTTTCATGGGTGGTCATATGATCTGATCATACTCTTTCAGGTTGTTTAGTGACTTCCCAAGTCAGCATTAACTTTGTGTATCTTTATTAACTTTCATTTTTGCTCAGAAATCTCCATTCTTTTAAGGTGTTTGGGTATTCTTTTTTTTTTTTTTTCAAGGTTATATTGAAATTTCCTCTTTTGATTATGTAATAATTTTAAAAAATGTTTTAAAGCATTTTTTAAACACTTTTATTTTAAGTAATCTCTACACCAGTGTGAGGCTCAAACTCACAACCCCAGGATCAAGAGTTGCATAGTCTACCGTCTGGGCCAACCAGGTGCCCCTATGTTAATAATAATTTTTAAAGTTGTTTTTTTTTAATGTTTTTATTTATTTTTGAGACAGAGAAAGAGCATGAACAGGGGAGGGGCAGAGAGAGAGGGAGACACAGAATCTGAAGCAGGCTCCAGGCTCTGAGGTGTCAGCACAGAGCCCGACGCAGGGCTCGAACCCACGGACCGTGAGATCATGACCTGAGCTGAAGTCAGACGCTTAACCGACTGAGCCACCCAGACGCCCCAATAATAATTTTAATAACATGATTATGTCCCTTAAGTTTGCTTTTATCTGGTGGCATTAAATAACAAATGAAATAAAGGAAACTATCACGGTTGAGTGGAGCCTGGTTTGTAGGGATTTGGGAATAAAATTAAGCAATGTTGGTTCATTTTGGATTTTGCCTTGCTTTTTAAAGCACTCTGCTCTTGGCCACTGTCAGATAATCAGAGGTGGACTTCCATTCCAGGAGTCACAGTTCAGCAGCTCATCTCTGGCTGGTTACCCAAATTGAGACAGTTGGGTTCTACTAAAGGACATATGTGTGCACCAGCACACAGGGGATTCATCCCAGAGAGATGAAAAGTTACGTTTATATAAAAACCTGTATATGAATGTTCATAGCGGCTTTATTTGTAATCACCAAAAACTGGAAACAGCCCAGATGTTCTTCAACTGTTGAATGATAAAACAAACTGTGGTACATCCATACCATGGAATACTACTTAGAAGTAAAAAGTAATAAATGATTGATATACATAACAAATTGAATGACTCTCAGGGGAATTATGCTGAGTGAAAAAAGCCCATTCCGAAAGGTTACACAGTATGAGTCTGTTTATGACACTCGTGAAATGACAAAATTATTGAGATGGAGATCAGTGGTTGCTAAAAGTTAGAGATGGGGGTGGAGATCAGAAGGAAGATGGGGAGTTATAAAAGCGCAGCATGAGGTATCCTTGCAGTGATGGAACTGTCCTGTAACGTGACTGGTGAATGCATGAATCTTCACATGTGATAAAATTGTGTAGAACTAGATACACATACAAGTAATTGGGTATAAAACTGGTAAAAATGTGAATACTGTTGGTGGATTGTATCAGTGTCAGTTTCCTGGTTTGGTATCTTATGTGGTCTCACAAGATGTTAGCCTTGGGATAACTGAGTAAAGGGTGCAGGGGATCTCTGTGTATTATTTCTTTTAATTACATGTGAATTTACAATGATCTCAAATTAGAAAGTTGAATTTTTTTAAAAAAGGATTATTTCCCTAGTCTGTCAGGCCCAGCACTGGTAAGACTAGTGAATTCCCTAAACATGAGCCCATGATCCCACATCATTTCCGTAAAATGATTTCTTTGGTTAGAAACTGCTGTGTGGAATACCATGACAATGAATAAGAGATTCTGTAAGGTGGGTGGTGGTTTTGATAGAGCTTTGTGGGCAGGAAAGGCAAATCCATATTTAGAGTAAGTGTTTATTCCAGTGATAATATATCACTGTCCTTTCTATGTAGAATGGCTCAGCATAACCTGCTACCAGGTAGCAATCTGATCATTTCAGGGAATGATGCTATATTGGAAGCTTATTGTTGGTCTCTGCTGTTGGCATATTGGTCATTTAGCAGTGACTGTAGCCAGATTAACATGGGTGACTAGAAGTCAGTGTTTCTGAATCAATGCATAACCTCCATCCCACGAAAATTCAGGGACCTGCCACCTTGGTGAAATTTTTCATTGGTTCGCGGCCTCTGGGATATGTTGAGATGCCCCTCTTACCACTAAGACAGAAGCACATCCCTGCTCCTGTGGCACCTTTGTTATTGAATGCATTGGTGGGGGACAGGAATAGCTGGGGAAAGAGGTTGACATCCACAAGACTGGTTATCATCCCCTGGTTATTAAGATTCTTTCTGCTAAAGAGATCATTTACATGTGACTCATTTATTTTCTCACTCTGCCCATTCAGAGAGGTCTATCCACATACCTCTTTCCCAGACCTTGCCATTTATTTCTCACTCATGTGCCTTCTAAATCCCTGACCACCCAGCAAAATCATTGGTCACTTCACACAGATTAATATAGATCCATACCTTAGGTTATCTTTCCTTCCAGGCAAAGAGATCAGGTACATTGCTCAAAGTTCTGTCCCCTGGGAGGCTGTTCCTTTATCCCTGTCCTTCAGGGCCACTCTAGCTGCATTATGATTCACCTGGAGGGGTCTGGCAAAATCTCCATTCTACAGCTTTATCTGCTATAGATACTTGAAATACTACCACATCTGCAGGGTCTTAAAGCCCAGGTAGTAGAGTAGCTTGCCTGGTAGTCTGGACCTATTGTAGAGCTTTGTCTTATTCTGAGCCTTCTTCAAAAAACTGGCAGCTTTTTGGGTCACTTTGGTAAAAGAGTTGGAGAAGAATGTCCAAATAAGGTATTTCTTGCCTCCAAAATTCAGAGACCCAGTAAGCACTGCACGTCTCTCTTAGTGGTAAAAATGTCCCAGACCACTGGCCTCCTAGGAATTTCACCAAGGCCCAGCATTTTTGTGAGATCTATTTCCTACTCTCTAGCATACATGTGTCTTACCATGTGTCTAGAGTAGTTGCAACTTCCCGCTTCCAAGTCCAATCAGTATGTGTTACAGACCAATATGATGTCCGGTGGAATGAAGCAGCAAAGCCCCTGTATGCTAGTTTATGACAGAGCTGGTGAATTGATGTAACTCTGAAGTATGTGTTGTTTACTATTAGACCTAGAAAAAGAAAGCATTTGTCAGATCACTTAGCGCATACCAGGTGATAGGGGGTATTTGATTTGCTCTAGCCATGAAACCACATCTGGAATAACAGCTGTAGTTGGAGTTACTACTTGATTAAGTTTATGGTACTAAATTAGCACTAAGACCCATCTGTTTTCTATAGGGCCACATAGGCAAGTTAAGTGGGAATATGGTAGAAATCACCATCCTGCATCTTCTAGGTCCTTGGCACTAATCATTGCAGTGCCTCCGGGAATGTGGTATTACCTTCAATGTACTTGTTTGGCAGGTAGATGAAGTTCTAATATTTTCTGCTTCTCCTTTCCAACTTTAATAGCCCTCACTGCACAGATTAAGGAACAAATGTGGGCATTCTGCCAGTTGCTGAGTAAAGCTGTTCCCATTATGCATTCTAGAACTTGGGAAACAACCACAAAGTGAGTGCAGGGGATGGGCCTGAGCTAAAACTCCATTCTCCTCCTCCATGCCCCCATAAGCCTCTATTCTGACTAGAAGCAAATTGGGTCTTCAAGAGTTATGTCAGTTCACATAATCCTTGAAAAGTGTGATTATTTCTCCTTCCCCAGTGGACACCCTAGTAAACAGTCAAAACTCCCTTTAGGAGAGCTAGTAGGAAGATCGACAGTACACATTTTTAGCTATGTAGCAGGATCCTTCCTCAGTCTGCATGATCTCCTCTTCATTCAGAGGACTCAGTGTCTGGGAATTGGTTCAAGTTTGGGAATTTGTTGAGTGGTCCTGGCAGTCATTTGTGGTGATTCAGGGCAGGCTGTTCATTAGAACTATAGCGTTTTCCTATCTGTTTCATTTCTGGGACACCATAATCAATCAGCCACCACCAGAGAGCTCTTCAAGTCAGACTGTTTTGATTACTGTTTACACTCTGTTGCATTATGATAACCGTGTCCATCATGTTGTTGGCTAGTAAGTGCTGACCTGACTCCTGCCACTTCAGGGTCTCATTATCTCCGCTGAATTCAGAGAGCTCTTTATGGCAGCAGCTCCCACCAGTCAGTCCTGCAGAGAACAGTCACCACACAGCAGTTCAGAAATGCTGGTGTTCCCCTCACAAGTGCCTTTCCCTTAGGTTTGGTGAACTGAGTATCTTATAGATCCTCCTGGGGACCACAGTAAGGGCTAGGTGAAAAGGTCCACTCCAACATTCTGTTCTCTCCAAGCATTTGGGTACCTTCTTCTGTGGTATCCTAAGGAAGTTCTGGTATTGCAACTTTGTCTAGTGTAGTCTACCTTTTGGTTCAGATTTTATTCAGCCAACCAAGCAAACTTTCAAAACCCACACCTAGCCTCTTAAGCTGACACTGTATCTGAATCTCTGCTCAGTGAGCCCATATTAGTCAATTTGGCCCAAGGCCATACTGTCTTCCCTTCACCCTGACCCAGGACCCTTAGGATCTATTCCCATACAGATCCTTAGTTTCTACTGATTTCAGTTAACAAAATCATATAGTTCTTTTTGGTGTGTAGTATACCCCTTCATGGACTATACTTTATATCTCACCCCTTGGGGTCTGCTGAGACTTGAATTTGGTTATAGGTCTAGTCCTATCCAATAGAACTTTCTGTAATGATGGAAATATATACTATCTGTGCTGTTTGCATATGGCCGTTGAGCATTTGAAATGTGGCTAGTGCAATTTGGGAACTGAATTTTAAATTTCATTTAATTTTAGTTGAATTTGAATAGCTGCCTGTGTCTAGTGGATACCATATTGAACAGTGCGGGTCTGCAAGCACTGAGAAGTGGGAGAGATGGATACTTAGGAGGACCAATGGGCCCCTACAGCTACCTCAGGGTTGACCACTGCTGGTACTTCAGGAAAGGGAAGACCAACCTCCTCACACTGGGATGGAAGGGCCGCTTCTACTGGCAGAAGATACCTGGCACAGGTTAGGGGCCTAGGGGCTGCAGGTTCATCAGCATTTGCCCGTATGTCCCGTGCTAAATTTCAGGACTCGCCACCTTCCTAATCAATGCCCCAATTTTAATACTAGAGAACCTGTGAAATTGGGAACTCAGTTTGCCTTGCCATTAAGCCATCTGCAGAATTAGATGTTGGGTTTTTTGGGTTTGTTTGTTTTGGGTTTGTTTTGGTTTTTTGTTGTTGTTGTTGTTTTGAAATCTTGAGCCTGAGGCCAAAGGAGATAAAGATTTCTTTTAGGACAGTTACACAAACTTTCAGATCCCTTATGTTAACCTCTAGGCTGGTATTTAAAGCCCTGGGGCTATCATTTTCCCGTGCACTTAATAGCAAACGACACTTTTATACTTCTGTGTTTTGACCTAATTGATATGAGGCAGAAGATACTTCTTCATGACAAAACCTTGTCATGATTATAGGTCGTTATGTTTCTACAGATGTTAATTTAAGTAGTTGCTTTGCCGTGTACATCATTTACACTGTGGGCTATCAGTATCTCTTTTCATGAAAATGGGATCGTGAATGTCTTTAGATTGAATGAATTTGGAGAATGAACCCCAGATAGCCCAGAATTAATTTAGGTCACCCATCTTACAGTTGTATTCCTGTGGAACCATTTTGGTAGTCTCATCTTGTGTTCACAGAGACTTTTACCATAGGGACTTTTTTGAGTGCCTATATATGAGCCAATTCCTGCCCTGGATACTTTTCCTAGACATTCTTTACTAGTTGTCCCTGTGTTTTTATTGTGCAGGGTTAGAATAAAAAGTAGAAGTAGATAGCAGTAGCATTTTATAGGAGATCCCTGAAAGCAAGTTTTGACTATTGTTTGTTAAACATTGGAATATGGACAATATAGAAAGGGATGGTGCCATGGATAGGATGGAAATTGATTTCAGAAGTTTCTTTTTAGAATCATCAGCAAATACTCTATCCTATTTTTTTTTCTTCCAGGAACCAAGATAATATATTTATGTAAACTTTTTTAGTAGTGAACAAAACAGACATCTTTTCCATCTTGAAGTAAAGAAGACAAACATTTAACAATTGATTTTACATGTCATGAATGTTATCAAAGAATTGTATAGTACTAGAAATGGAAGGTATAATGTTAAGTGAAATAAGACAGAGAAAGACAAATACCACATGATTTCACTCATATATAGAATTTAGGAAACAAAACAAGTAAACAAAGAAAAAAAACAAAACAAAACAAAAACTCAACAACCAAACTCTTAAATACAGAGAACAAACTGGTGGTTTCCAAAAGGGAGGTGGGTGAAAGTGGGGGAAATAGATACAGGGGATTAAGAGCACACTTACCATGATGAGCACTAAGTAATGTATAGAATTGTTGAATCATTATATTGTACACCTGAAACTGATATAGCACTGTATGTTAATTATACTTCAATTGACAAAAAAGAAATTGTATAGTACTGAGTTATATAGGATCTTAGAACATGACATTTTAAAAAATTTTTTTAATGTTTATTTATTTTTGAGAGAGAGAGAGAGAGAGAGTGTGTGTGTGTGTGTGTGTGTGTGTGTGTGTGTGTGTGTGAGAGGAGGGGAGGAGCAGAGAGGGAGACACAGAATCCAAAGCATGCTCCAGGCTCTGAGCTGAGCTGTCAGCGCAGAGCCCTATGCGGGGCTCAAACTCATGAACTGTGAGATCATGACCTGAACGGAAATCAAGAGTCAGATGCTTAACTGACTGACTGACTGCCCAGGCACCCATGCTCTATAATCAATTTTTAAAGGAAGCAGTCAACTCTTAGGTACCTGCTTTATCTATGACAACTCTATGAATGAGGTTTATAGCAACATTTTCCATAACCAGGGTTAGACACTGAGCTCCATGATAATACCCGGCAGGTGACAGTCTGCCTACAGTCTCTGTAGTCTGCTTCAGCTAACAATGGTGGTTGTCAATATGGATTGAAGGAATTGCTACATTTATTGTTTTTAGAAAACATTTGACAAGTAAATGAGGAATTCAGAAATGATTCTGGATTATGATTTTTGAAGGAGAGCTTTGTCTGATTACTTGACATAGCATCCAAACAGTATAAGGAGTTTACAATTTAAAAGCAAATTCAAGTGTTAATCCAGGGATCTTATGCTTGTGGTAAAATCATTTCACTCACTGAAAATACATTGACTTCCACTGTAAAATGTGACAAAGTAGAGGCAAAAATAATGGAACAAAAAACAGTACCATTACTACTTGAATTTAAAATCTTCTTTAAAATATAATTATTCATGGGGTGCCTGGGTGGCTCAGTTGGTTAAGTGTCCGACTTTGGCTCAGGTCATGATCTCACAATTTGTGAGTTCAAGCCCTGAATTGGGCTTTCTGCTGTCAGCACAGAACTTGCTTTGGATCCTGCCTCCCTCTCTGCCCCTCCCCAACTTGTTTTCTCTCTCTCTCAAAAATAAACATTAAAAAAATATCTAAATATATATATATATACATATACATATATATAAATATATATATACATATACATATGTATATATATATATATAAATTATTCATATCTTGAATAGCCGAAGCAATCTTGAGAAAAAAGAACTTGGAGGCACAACAATCCCTGATTTCAAACTATATTACAAAGCTGTAGTAATCAAAACAGTATGTTATTGGCATAAAAACAGACATATAGGCCAATGGAACAAAATAGAGAGCCTAGAAGTAAACCCACACTTCTAGGTGTGGGTGTATGTTCAGTTAATTTATGATGAAAAAGCCAAGAATATACAAGGGGAAAGGACAGTCTCTTTAATAAATGGTGATGGGAAAACTGAACAGCTACATGCAAAAGAATGAAATTGGACCACTGTCTTTCAACATACACAAAAAGTAACTCAAAATGGATTGAAGACTTGAATGTAAGACCTAAAACCATAAATCTCCTGGAAGAAAACATAGGTGGTGAGGTCCTTGACATAGGTCTTGGCAATGATTTTTTAAATCTGACACCAAAAGCAAAAGCAGCAAAAGTAAAAATGAACAAGTGGGACTACGTCAAACTAAAAAGCTTTTTACAGCAGAGGAAGGAAACAATCAGCAAAGTGAAATGCATTCTATTGAATGGGAGAAAGTACTTACAAGTGATATATCTGATAAGAGGTTAATATCCCAAATATATGAAGAACTCTTATAACTTGGTAGCAAAAAATCTCCAAACAACACAAATGGACAGGAAATTTAAGTAGACCTTTTTCCAAAAAAGACATGGATGGCCCACAAGTATGCAAAAGATTCTCAACATCATTAATCAGGGAAATGCAAAGCAAAACCACAATGAGATATCACCTCACACCTGTTAAAATAGCTATTATCAAAAAGACAAGAAATAATAAATGTTGGTGAGGATGTAGAGAAAAAGGAACCCTGTGCACTGTTGGTGGAAATGTAAATTGGTACAACCACTATGGAAAACAGTACAGAGGTTTCTAAAAAAGTTAAAAAAAGAACTACCGTATGACCTAGCAATTTCAATTCTGGTGTTTATCTGAAGAAAGTCAAAACATTAACTCAGAAAGATGTATGCACCACCCACCATGTTCATAGCAGCATTATTTATAATAGTCAAGATATGGAAACAACCCAAGTGTCCATTGATGGGTGAATAAAGAAAACATGGTGTGTATATATGTGCATATACATATATACAATGGAATGCCATAAATGGTTCAGCCATGAAAAAAGAAGGAAATCTTGCCATTTGCAATAACATTCATGGGCCTCGTTATGCTAAGTGAAATAAGTCAGAGGAAGACAAATGCATATGATCTCACTTATATGTGGAATCTACAACAAAAACCAAAAATCTCATTTAAAAAAAGCTCATAGATACAGAGGACAGATTGGGGTTGCCAAAAGTAGGAGTTTAGAGGGTGGGGCAGTAAATGGGGTCAAAAGATGCACACTTACACTTAAAAAAATAAATAGGTCAAGGGAATGCAACATGGTGACTATAGTTAATAATGCTATACTGTATATTTGGAAGTTGCTAAGACACTAGATCTTAAAAATTCTCATCATGTTTTTTTGTGAGTATGTATAGTGAAGGATGTTAAGTAGGCTTATTGTGATTATTTCACAGTATACACAAGTATCAAATCATTATGTTGTATACCTGAAATTGTTTTAATGACATAACATAATGTTATTTGTCAATTATACTTCAATATAAAATATTCATAACTTTGTAAAGTTTATAGTATAAATATTTCACGACAGAACTAAAAGTCTTGAGGTCTTATTAAATAATTAGTCGATAACATTCAATTATTTTCTGAAACTTAGGAAACACCTTTTACTATCATACTAATCTTAGCCCAAAAATCTCTTCACAGTTATGAAGGAAATTGTGTTATTTTAGGAACAGGCCCTAGTGGTGGCTAAATTATTTTCAATAAATGTTTAACCATTAGATTTACTACTGGATCTCCCTGTCATCTAAGGCTGTTTTAATTAGACCCTGGCTTCAACTGGAAGTCTTCCAAAGTAGGGGGGGAAAGGAAAAGGAGGAGGAGGAGGGGGAGGAGTGAGGAAGGAGGAGCTGTCAACCACAGGAGTGAGGTACTGGGAAAGCAGGTCCTAGGGACAAAGGGGAGGGACCCTCTTTGACTGCAGGCAGGATGAGAGCCCAGCATTGATATTCTGTTTTTTCCTTTGAGTGGTGCTCTTTTCAGCCGCCCTGGTGGCAGCTGTTGTGGATGACATAGTGGCCGGCTAGTCGACTAGTAGTAGTAGCTGCTCTTGCCACTGCTGGGTTGGTGTTACTGTTTGCACGGCCTCTAGAGGGCAACTCCTAGCCTTTGTTTGTGTTGAGCCTGTAGGATGTGTTTCATCCTTGGCTGTCTGCAAGAGAGAACTATTTTTTCAAGGTGCTTGTTTAAGGACCTTTAATATCATATTCTGTAGAGTTATAAAACTGGTGTTACGGCTCAAAGCATGATATTCCTGGCTACCTTTTCGGTTCTGTTTGCCATCTAGATCTTCTGACTTGTCTTTGGTTTAGATCGACACTTAGTACTCAGGATTCTTTCCCAGTGTGTTTCAACCCTCTGACACAAACCCATCACCATACCCTCCTTCTAGCATCTGAAGGACTTGGTGTCAGCCAAATGTTTCGACTTTCATTTCCTTTGACTTTCTTTTTCTTGAGGCAAAGGTCATAAGCTTTGGTCTTTGGGCCAAAGTGTGTTTCATCAGATTTATAAAATGAAAGGCTTTTTTTCAATGTGCGAACATTGAAAAATTAGAAATTTTACATCGATACTTGGATTTTTGGCTTTTCTTGGAAAATCAAAAGATGTGGCAACACTGGACCTGAATTGCAATTGCAGCTAGAGCTGAGTAGTGGCTCTGCCTTTTAGACTGGCACGGATTCTGCTCGTTACCAAGTCCCCACCCAGCCTGGCATTTGAGTTTGTAATCCTTGGAGTACTACACTCGTTGAAAATGAGTCATAAGAATGGTTTAATAGTTTTTAAGGTAAGTATTCTCTCGAACTCTTAATAATTCTCTCTTAAATAACAGATGTAAAACTTACTCCAAATACAGGATGTAGGTAAATTGTTAGTATTCTTCTGTAATCACTTCTCACAAATAGAAACTTAGTAGTTCCCTTAGTTTGAGCCAAAGAATGCGCATACCACATGCACAAATTAAAGATGAGTAGAAGGTACAAGTCTGTACTCATGGATTTCGGAAAAAGCATGTGTTTGGAAAAAAGTTTGTAAGTTTAAAAAAAATTAAAAGGTAAGGAGCCTGCATTATAGGATCAGTCTTACCTCAGGTAAATTCAATCTGTAAAAAGATTGGAAAATGAGCAGCACAAAACAAGAAGCTATTTTTCCTTGAAATTTTACTTTAGGAAGAAGAAGAAAATTGTAACAAAGCTATTTAAAAATATTATATAACAAGGACTCATGTTCATCCTGGTAACTGAAAGACCTTTAATCATGTTTATCTTAATCTATATTTAAATTTAAAAAACCCTTTTGTTGGGTTATTTTTTAGTTAAGTATAATTAACATACAGTGTTATATCAATTTCAGGTGTACAATATGATTCCACAATTCTATACGTTAACACTCATCACAATAAGTATACTCTTAATACCCTTTATCAATTTCACCCACCCTCCCACCCATCTCCTCTCTGGCAACCACTAGTTTATTCTCTTTATTTAAGAGTCTGTTTTTTGGTTTGTCTCTTTTATTATTTGTTCTTTTGTTTGTTTTGTTTCTTAAATTTCACATATGAGTGAAATCATTCCATCCCAGATATGAGTGAAATCATGTGATATTTGTCTTTCTCCATATGACTTATTTCACTTAGCGTTATATGCTCTACGTTGCACCCATGTTGTTGAAAATGACAAGATCTCATTCTTTTTTGTGACTGAGTAGTACTCCATTGTATGTATATATACAACATCTTCTTTACCCATTCATCTGTCACTGGATACTTGGGTTGCTTTCATCCTTTGGCTATTGTGAATAATGCTGCAATAAACCTAGGGGTACATGTATCTTTTTGAATTAGTATTTTTTTTTTTAACATTTATTTATTTTTGAGACAGAGAGAGAGAGAGTATGAACAGGGGAGGGTCAGAGAAACAGGGAGACATAGAATCTGAAACAGGCTCCAGGCTCTGAGCTGTCAGCACAGAGCCCGACGCGGGGCTTGAACCCACGGACCGCGAGATCATGACCTGAGCCGGAGTCGGACGCTTAACCGACTGAGCCACCCAGGCGCCCCAAGTATTTTCATTTTATTCCACTCAGTAGTGGAATTACTGGATCATATGGGAGTTCTATTTTTGAGGAACTTCCATACTGTTTAATCACTCTCATTAAACTTGAATTTGAAGGGTTTTTTTGTTTTGTTTTGTTTTTTGGCAGATGATCAATATTAGGAATAAAGTGAGTCACCTTCTTGGATACTGTACTCATATGCTCAGACTGACCTCCCTCTGTCCCCATGCTAGGAGCCTTTGTCTAAGGATACTGTTACTTTGTTCACATTCCAGATTCTACTCTGAGCCACCACATCTGTATTATCTGCCATCAAGGGCTTTTCTTGGTCTCTTCTTCAAGAAGGAAAGGGAGGAAGAAGAAGTTGAAGACTATATCTAGCTTTTTAAAGCAAAGTTCCAGGGGTGCCTGGGTGGCTCAGTTGGTTAAGCATCTGGCTTTGACTCAGGTCATGATCTCACGGTTTGTGAGTTTGAGTCCTCATTGGAGGAGCCCAAGCCCCACTTTAGGTGAGCATGAGCCCCAGCTCGGGTGAGCACAAGTCCCATTTTGGGTAAAACACGAGTCCCGCTTTGGGTAAGCCCCGTTTCTCTCTCTCTCTCTCTCTCTCTCTCTCTCTCTCTCTCTTACCCCTTGTAGGATTCTCTTTCCCTCTCTCTCTCTGCCTTCTCTCATTTGTGCTCCCCCCCTCAAAAAAACAAATACCCCCCCAATTCCATTTAAATATTTTTTAGTATTGCTACAAAATGTAAATATATATGGCACATTGACTTTTAAAATTTTCTTCTGTAAGATTTTCTTATATCTATCATATTATATGTTTATATTGAATTATATGCATATAAATATCTGTTTTTATTTTTAGGGCTCTCCAAAAAATGTGGAATCCTTTGCGTCTATGCTGAGACATTCTCCTCTTACACAGATGGGACCTGCCAAGGATAAACTAGTTATTGGACGCATCTTTCATATTGTGGAGAATGATCTTTATATTGATTTTGGTGGCAAGTTTCATTGTGTGTGTAGAAGACCAGAAGTGGATGGAGAGTAAGTAGAATCATTTCCAAGTTTTTTTTAATACTGTTCATAAAAGTTGAGATACCTCAAAAGTATTTTTGGACTTTAATTGGTGATTTTCTAAAAGACAGAAAATATGCTTTATTTGTCTTCATAATGCTAGTTACGGAAGTTAGGCCAGATTCGTGTCATGTTATGTTAGTCACCTTAGGCTAGATTCATATCTTCTCAAAGCCGTGAGAGCAGTTTTGGGGAAGATCTGAATGTTCGTCTTAGTAATAAACTATCCCCACCATAAAATGAAAACCAACTTTATGGTAATATATGCTGCTCAGGCGATTTTACGTGTAACCTTTTTGCCTCTTCCTCTGTTCCACAGTCTTCTGCTTCTCAGAGAAGCCTCCCTTTCTACTTCTTCGTGCTTCTTTCTCTCCCACTACCAAATTCTGATGCTTTATTATTTTCCTTTCTTATTCTGTATCTACTCTCAGAATTAGAATTTTCCCTATTGTGGAACAGAATTCATTCTGTTTATAGGTAAAGATATTTGTGAGTATAATGCACTGGGGAAACCATTAAGATGACAGATCTAGGAGTAGAGTGTCGAGAGTGAAGGGAGATGTGGAACAAAGGTTCTGAGATTGGAAAATGATAGTAAGCAAAATAGGAATGATTTTTTCCCATCAGTTTTTAATGTGTACATTTTTAAAATTTCAGTATTTCTGGTATCAGGATGCAACTTACAGTTGATGTTATATCAATTTAATTGACAGTGTTCTTTATTCTTAAAGTAATGGTGAGTCTAGTACTCAGTGGCATCTTAGGATGAATTACAGTGATTGAAAAGTTTGTGATGTTCAAGGATGAGTCATATTGTAGAAATGAATAGGAAGAGAGTCTACTCTAGATCTAAGAGAGCAATTATGAGAATTGGTTGCCTCTCTCCTGAGAGCTCTGGATACCTAAAGGTCCGGTTAATACAAATTTCCTTAGATCAGTGGCATTTGAGTAAATATTTAATGACTAGTTGTCCAATAAAAAAAAGGCCCCGATTTGCCAATTTCTGTGGTGTAAAACACTCCCACCTTGGTCAATTTTAAGTCACCAGTGTAATGTCACTGAATGCAGAATTGGGAATATTTGTACACAGTCCAGCTCCCACAAGCTGGTGCAGTCTGGAGCCAGCACACCTCTACCTCAGATAATCAGAAGCTAAGCAGTGTCTTGCAAGGTAAGTGCCATGAACCGGGAGATCCTGGAGGAGAAAATGGACTTCTTATGCTACCTGGCATCGAGAGGTAATGGCTCAGGCATAGCCTGTCTTGGTATATCAAATAACATACAAGCTGGTCAAAAAGAGTAAGACCTCAAGAAATTTCTAAGTAGGATAAGTTTGTCAATCCAGATATTAATACTGTGTGTCTGTTGTGTAATGGGTCATCAAAGGGATTAAATCAGATAATGTATGGAAAGATTTAGGACAGTGACTGGTGTATAATAAATAGATGCTACTATTACTGCTGTTCTTGAAATCCTGGTGATTTGGATTTTTGAGAACTGATGGTGACATTCCTCAAGAATTCCTATTGATGAGGATTCGTGCAGGAGGCAAGTGCGAAGATAGGCAGTCCTAAAGTTATCCTTCAAGAGAGGCATCCTGAGCTCTTGGGTGCTGTCAGCAGTAGCTGTGGCAGGTCATTTTTCATTAATAGAACATATGTCTGTAATTTAAAAATGAAGTACTGTTTTATTTTATACAAAGAAATTTTCTCATCTCCTCCCTACGATCAGTAAGCTTTTCCTCATGCTGCCATGGGCGCTACCTAGTCGTGGTGGCCATCTTTATTCTGACAAGCCAACCTAGTTTGCAGCTAGAACATCAGGTATTAACTTTATAAAAAATGCATTTTACAGGTAACTCTGTTGGATTATGAATATGTCTCCTGCTCAGGTAGATGTATTATAAGTAGCAAATGCAATGTACACTTCTCCTTATGTTTGTGGATGGAGTTTTGTTTATGATACTTTTTTCATGGGTATTTATGTCTTTGTGGGTATTCTTTTATGTATACTGTCCTTTTTTCATTAACATTTTAAAACATCAGTTTGGTCATTATGTTTTGTTTTTGAGCATAATATTTCAGAATGCATTAGAGACTAGAAGTTCTAATTTGATTCTCAGGCCTTACTGACTAAATCACAGAATTTTAAGTATCAGTATTTGAGACTGCATTTCTCTAATAAGTGCTATAATATGGTTTGAATATTTTATGTACAGTATAGCTTAAAATAGTTAAATACTAGAAATTATTGCGACATTTATTAAATCTTAAATTTTCATCGAAAACTATACACATACACATATCCTATTACAGAAATTACCATACGGTTGAAACCTTCATCTCCACATATGCTCTGCCAGTGAAGCAGTCCATTTAACAAAAGTTTTTTGGAGCGTGAGGGATGGCTCATAATAATTTTGCAAGTAAATTGTCTAGCCTATGGAGCAGTCACCGTATTAGTATTTTTCACGTACTTAGCACAGTTAAATGCCTGCACCTCTGTTTTGTAGTTATCTTTCGACTCCTGCCCCCATCGGCCTACCCAGGATCCATTCACCATAAGTTCCCACTTTAACTTCCAAATCAGTCGCAAAATCAATACATTCATGACTGAGGATCATGAAGAAGGGTCAGTCATACCAGTGCACGAGGAGTTGATTAATTTGTTTGTTCATTCATTTGTTCAGCAAATATTTTTTGGACCTCTTCAGCTTGGCAGTTACTGTTCTACCTGGGAAGGGCTGGTAAACCAGAGCTCCTAGCTGCCCTCATGAAGTTGGGCGACTTCTACTGGAGGATAAGGGGAATAGATAGTAAACAAGTATATAAATCAGTTTTAAAAATTGGTAATTACATGAGTAAAAAGGGATAATATGGTGAAAAAATGTCTGGCGAGTAGAAGATGACAGTAGTTAGAAAAGGGGCTTTGACCTCTATTCTTCTATTGCTTAAAGTCTGAAATACCCTCTGAGGACTTTTTTTTTTTTTTCTTTTGATGATAAACAAATGTCAAGGCTTAAGTTCTATTCCTCTCTGGTCCTACAGACTGATAATATTATTTCCAACAGTGTGCTAAAAGGAGGAGTTCACTTTAGCCAAGATGTGATCTGAATAGTTTGGTTACTCTTGTTCCCCATCCTCATAGCTATGCAGGTAAAAACTGCAGCTCCATATTTACATACGTTGTTTTGGGGGGAGAAACTTTGTATCTTAGAAAATTCCTCGTTGTCCAGGTTTTTTAATGTTTATTTATTTTTGAGAGAGAGAGACAGAGCACAAGTGAGGGAGAGGCAGAGAGAGAGGGAGCACAGAATCTGAAGCAGGCTCCAGGCTCCGAGCTGTCAGCACAGAACCTTACACGGGGCTCCAACTTACAAAGCGTGAGATCATGATCTGAGCCGAAGTCAGATGCTTCACCGACTGGGCCACCCAGGCACCCCCTTGTTGCCTAGTTTTTAATTCATCCTGAAAAGAAGGTTTCTACCCTTCACAGAATATTTATTAAATTTCCTGAATTCTATGTGTAGAAACTCTTAGGTTCTTTCCAAAACCCTTCTCTAGGTCTCTTATAGCTACCTGTCACTTATGTTTTGGAAGTATTATAGAAAAGTATCAGATCAGCATAATTACTGTTTCAGTTACTTTGCTTTTCTACCTGTATCCAAGACAAAGTTTGTGGGGGAATTATTTTATTCAGATGTTACCTGTTGTCTTTATAATTGGTAGAAAGATGATACCACCAAATCAGAAAGTAATGAGATCCAGGTAGGTCTCTGGTCCCCTTTCATACCTACAAGTTTAGATTATATGATAGAACAGCTTATTGGGCTGGACACATGTTTGCTCTCTATCTCCATGATGTCAGGCTAACTGTGACTGATTTTAGGAGGGTAATTCTGACAATGGCAGAACTTCTTGCTTTGATACATTTACTTAAGAGACAACGAATAAGATGTAGATATTTACATAATTTGTTCATCATTCAGCATTCATCAGACCTGCTGTTTAAAATCCCTTTTGAGGACCTGCTTTTTTTCTCTCTTCGGTTTGACTTTGTTGTGGTTGAATCTATTCTGCTTTAGGACAGCTTAATGACATGCAAAGAAAAATACTCCAATTTAACAAAATACCCAGTTTGGCAAAATGTTTTAATTGTTTTCATTATTTTTATTAATTATTTAATTTACTTTTATTTTTTCATTTTTATTTTTTTCATTATATTTATTATTAAATTTTTTTATTAAGTTTTAATTCCAGTATAGTTAACATACAGTGTTATATTAGTTTCAGGTATCCAGTATAGTAATTCAACAATTCTATACATTACTCAGTACTCATCATGATAAGTGTACTCTTTAATCCCCATCACCTGTTCCCCTATTTCAACCATCCCCCTACCCACCTCCCCTCTGGTAACCATCACTTTGTTCCCTGTAGTGAAGAGTGTTTTTCTTGGTTTGTCTCTCTCTCTTTTTTCCTTTTGCTCATTTATTTCTTAAATTCCACACAAGTCAAATCATATGGTATTTGTTTTTTTCTGACTGACTTATTTCACTTAGCATTATACTCTCTAGCTCCGTCCATATTGTTGCCAATGGCAAGATTTCATTCTTTTTGTGGCTAAATAATATTCCTTTGTATATACGTGTATACCACATCTTCTTTATCTATTCATCTGTCAGTGCACACTTGGGCTGCTTCCATCATTTGGCTATTGTACGTAATACTGCAATAAACATAGGTGTGCATGTATCACTTTGAAGTAGTGTTTTTGTGTTTGGGGGGTAAATACCCTGTAGTACAGTTACTGGATCATAGGGTAGTTCTGTTTTTAACTTTCTGAGGAACCTCCATACTGTTTTCCACAATTGCTGCACCAATTTGCATGCCCACCAACAGTGCACAAGGGTTCCTTTTCCTCACCAGCAGTTGTTGTTTCTTTCATTATTGCTTTTTAATATAGTTGATGGTATTTCAAACTTAGAACAGTTGATAAGAACCAGAAATAATTTTGGTTAACTGAATATTCTGATTAGCTAAGTAATGGCCTTTTAGTAAGTTCTACAACTTTTTTGTTTTAATATTTGTTTTTGGTTATAGTTTGCTCTACATCTAATGTGGGGCTTGAACTCACGACCCTGAGATCAGGAATCACATGCTCAACTCACTGAGCCAGCCAGGCACCCCAATTATAGTTTAAAGGAACAGTTTCTGGGTGCTTGTATGGCTGTCAGTGGAGTATCTGACTCTTGATTTCAGCTCAGGTCATGGTCCCAGGGTCATGGGATCAAGCCCTGCGTTGGGCTCCACACTGAGCATGTAGCCTGCTGAAGATTCTCTCTCTCTCTTTCGCCCTCTGCCCATCTCCCCAACCCACGAGCTCTCTCTCTCTAAAATAATATAAATAAATAAATAAATAAATAAATAAATAAATAAATAACAGTTTTCAACCTTTGTCTCAAGAAACTCTAGAGTTCTGCAGAAAACTTCAGAGATTGTTCTGGGGGTGGTGGGGAAATTAGGCCCTGCTTTTAGAACAGCTCTACATTCATTATTTTATTACAGTTCTGGGAACATTTTGTTTAAAATATGTATGGGAAATAGTGGTAGTATTTCTACCACCAAAAAAAAAGTTTGAAAAACACTTTTAAAAGAAAATTTATTCTAGAAAGACATATTAATGGTAACATTCAGCATATAAGCATTACATTCAGAATATAATCACAGTGGTATTGTGATCTACTTAGACTCAGTTGCAAAATAAAAATGTTATAAGTAAATTCAGAGAGTTTGAAGGTGTGGATGGCGCCTAATTCTAATAGTACCAACCGTAAAACTTTTAAACATTATATTATTTTTCTTTCATGTCAAATTATGACTTGAAATCAGAAATCAGATTATGACAAATTAGAATGACTCAGGCATTAACTTCTTTGGCAGTTATCGAATCAGCTGATTGCTAAATTAATCAGCATTCTCTTCTATAAAACCCGCTGACTGATACCGACACCACCTGGAAAAGAGATTTGTGGTCCTCCGCTATATTGACACTTTCACTTCTTCCAGTTCAGCTGTATCTTTAGCTAAATAAAGCTAGTTGTGTTTGTTCCAAAATCTGTTTATATTATCGTTAAGTAATTCTTTAAATTATTGCATAAATTAATAAAATATGACCATGGAAAGGGTTTTTGTTCTTTAAGAAAGCTCATTTTAATGTTTTGGAAAAGACCCCATAAAGGAGAGATTTTTTTTTTTTTTTTTTTTTTTTTTAATTTAAAGAAACTACTCTTGAATTAGTTTGGGCAAGTAAACCATAAAGATTGGTGGGGGGGAATCCTGAAAATCTGGAAGGAATTGCTTTCCAAATGTCTTTCTGTTCCTGGTTTACTTTAAAGTGACTGATCTGGCAATCCCAGACATTGTAGTATGGGTATTGTTTATGTAAGGAAATCAGTGCACAGCTCCAGTAAGTGGACCTCTCCTCAACAAGAAAGCCTGGACTTCTATCAGATTATTTGCATTACTTGTAAATTGATGTCTTCACAGAGTATGTGTAGGCATTTTTAATGAGTTCTCACTTTAACCTACTTTTCCATGAGCCAACCTATGAGTCCAAGGGCTTCTACTGTGACTTTTCCATCATGTGAACCTGCCTGCCCTTTTCTTTAGACATTTTTTCTTCTGTCATTAACACAGCATACAGTTTCACTAATTTTGTGCTAGTGTGAATTAAGATTGTTCCCTTTTCATAGTCCCATCTGATAATCATAATAGCTAGTTTTTTGAAAACCTACTTTGACGCTTTATGTGTATTGTCTGATTTATTCCTCATAAGAAGCATAGAAAGTAGAGGATATTATCCAAATGAAGAAAGTGAGTTTCCAAGCATAATGTGCTGCAGTGATACAGCTGGTAATTAATAAGGCAGGGATTCAAACCTAGGGCTCTGTGTACCCAACATAGCTCCTGAATGTTCTTTTCACTCTACCGTGCTGTTCTCTAAATCTCACAACATATAGTTACTAAGTATCACAAGAGCCCCCTAAAATGATCTCACATATGAGCCAGTTTTCATACCAGGGTCCCTGAGGCAGGCAGTGTGGTTGTGAAGCTCTGTGGTGGTCTGTTAAAGAATGGTAGGTAGCCTGTTGCAGTATCCTTGGCTATGGTGTCCATGGTCTAATATGTTTGGATAGTTGTTACCACTAATAAGCTAATGACCACTGGGTCCAGGCTTGTTTCAGAGTGGATGTGTAACATAATTATGGTGAGACCTGTAGCCATAGGAACTGGTTAATAGCTGACAGTGATTCATAGCTTAGAGACAGCAGGCCTCATGTTATTTGGGAATGCTTTATTTCAGAAAAGTTTATTCTGTGAATAGTAGAAAGTTGACTCTTGATACATACAATACTCAATTTTTAATTCTTTGTTTCTTTTTGTAAAATATGTCATCTACTTTCACCTTGTCACTACTAAAGTAGTTTAATCTGTTTTCATGATCTTTGTTTTTTGATGAACCAGAGTCATAATTATAAACATTAATGTGTGTTGTATCATAATTCAGATATATAGAATTATTGCTCCTTAGCCATACAACCCTCCAGGTCTGTGGTTTTTGTGTTTCACCTTTCCATGTCATCATTCTTTTCTGCTGTTGTCTTGGGTCTGCATTTTTAGGGTTTTTTTGAACTTTTAACTTTTCTTCTAATATTCCGATGCCCAGGAAATTGGTCACCAAATGTGTTGTGCTTAAAATAAGAACAACTAGTGTCTGAGTAATAACCTCTGAGCCTCTTCTGGAAGTAAAGTGTATGTACTTTAGTACATGGACTTCAACATGTATTTTGACAGCTCCTAAACTCCTCTGCTTAGTTCTCATTGGGTTCTGTGGAGACTTGATGTCACCAGATAACTAACTTCCTGATAAGTGAAGTGTAACTAGGTTGGTGTCTTGCCTGTGTTCACTGCCTGTTCACTGATGCCTTTGATAGGGATTGTCACATGTCAGGACAGTGTTTGTTGAACCAGTCAATGTGCTGAGCGTCTTGGACATGAGTATTTACTGTGGTTGAGATTTTAACACCTTCAGTAGAAACAGTAGTGAAAATAAGATGGGATTCGTGGGCCGCAAATACTATTTGAGATGCTATCAGTTCTTACTGTGAATTTGTAAATAAATGAGTAAATTCCTTAAGAACTTTGTAAAACCCAGAGTATTGTTTTATGGCGTTGATTAGTTCTATTGGCTTGGAAGGTACCTATAGTATATCTTATCAGTCTCAAGAATTAAGCTGCTGATTTTATTATTTTTTTAATTAAGTTTTTATTTTCATCCTAGTATAGTTAATATACAGTGATATGTTAGTTTCAAGTGTATGATATAGTGATTCAGCAATTCTGTACCTCACCCCAGTGCTCATCATAAGCACTCTCCTCAATCCCTATCACCTGTTTCACCCCTCCCTCCACCCACCTCCCCTCAGGTAAGCATCAGTTTGTTCCCTATAGTTAAGAGAGTCTGTTTCTTTCTCTCTTTTTTTCCTTTGCTCATCTGTTTCTTAAATTCCACAGATGAATAAAATCATATGGTGTTTGTCTTTCTCTAACTTTCTCTGTTTCTTAAATTTGATTCTTAAATTCCACATATGAGTGAAATCATATGGTATTTGTCCTTCTCTGACTGCCTTATTTCACTTAGCATTATACTCTGTAGCTCCATCCACTTGTTGCAAATGGCAAAATTTTGTTCTTTTTTATGACTGAATGATATTCCATTATATGTAGATACACGTGCACACTCATGCACACACAACCACATTTTCTTTATTAATTTTATTTTTAAATGTTTATTTTTTTGTTTTTGAGAGAGAGAAAGAGAGAGAGAGAGTGCACACACAAACAGAGGAGGGGTAGAGAGAGGGAGACAGAGAATCCGAGGCAGTCTCCAGGCTCTGAGCTGTCAGCGCAGAATCCGACTTGGGGCTTGAACTCACCAGCTGTGAGATCATGACCTGACCCAGAGTCAGAGGCTCAACTGACTGAGCCACCCGGCTCCCCATCATTAATTTTATTTTTAAATAAACTAGGTCATGGTGCAGTTTTTCACTGAGTCAGCAAACGTTTAATGAGCAGCTGTTATATGCCACCTCTGTGTTTAATGCTATTGATGTACAGATTAAAGACAGTCCCTGCTTTCAGGGAGTTGAGGATTCAACCAGGGGGATAGAGAAGCAAATCAATATATATAACACTATATAAGTTCTATTTACTGTATCCTACAGGAATAGAGAAGAGGGGATAGATGATGCTGTTAGATTGTCAGAGATGGTTTCCCAGAGGAACTAGCAATTGAATTGAGTTGTAAAGGATGAAGGATAGGAGATACAAAGTGTAGAAAATGGCTGCACTTGGGAGAGTTTTAAGTGAGAGAGAGCCTGGCTTTTCTGGGAACTGAAGTGGCTTAGTTGACTTAAGTTTAAAAGTGATGAGACAGTGGGGAGATGGAGAGCCAGATCTTCAAGGTATTTATATACCATTCTAAAAAATTGGGGTTTTATTCTGAAAGTGACAAAGAACCATGAAAACATGGGCCAGTTTTGTGTTTCAATGAGATCATTCTGGCAGTGGTGGAGCATATGTTGGAAGAATGAAATTGGAGTTAGGGAGCCCAATAATGAAGCTTTGGAAAGAAGTGATGAGAACTTGACTTAAGTCTGAGGGTCAAAAGAAGAGACTTTCATTAGCAATTTAGGAGATAGAATAAACAGGTCTTGGTGACTAAGTATGGATGGTAAGGTAGAAGTTTTGAATGATGTTTGATTTAAGACATGAATGACCAGGCAGATAATAAGTCAGGTTGTGTTGGGGAGGTGGAGATGGGGAATGTATTATACTGATATTTTTTCCTGCTTCAAAAATATAAATTACATGCCTAAATTTAGATCAGTTTTGATTCTCTCATGCCCACTCATAGTCAGACTACTTCTGATTAGTATCAGTTAAGGAACATTTCTCTTTTTACTGAAATACAAACTCCTTGTGGTTAAGCCATGCTTATCTTTTTGGTTAAAGAGCCAAATTTTCTAAATCTTGTAATTTCATTGTTCTTTTTTAATTCTGATGTTTCAAGAATTGTATATATTTCTGTAAAATCCTGAAGTCCAGTTTTCAAATGGAATCTATTTATTTGTTAACGTGTTAATGAAGATCACGTCTTTTAAAGCATTATTTCTACATTGGCATCTCTATCAAAACACACATGAGTGACAGTTCTGAAAATCGAAGAGTTTCAAAACAAGCATGATTGGCAGTTCTAAGGTAACTAGCGCGTGCACTGAATTTTATCTGTACTTTTGTTTGACACTGAGGTGGAAAAAATGAGCTAATTTCCCAGGCTTTGTTTCTATTTCAGGTTGTGTGATATATAGGGTCAAATAAAGAGTGTGATGGATATTGAATGTTTCAAAAACCAAAGTTTTCAAGGTGTATTGGTGGGGGAAAAGAGAATATAAAGAATTTGAATTGAGTAGTTCTTTTTATTCCAGCAGACATGGTAGGTACACAGTTAAAAAGTGTGGCATGTTTTTAAATGGATTTGTGATTGAAACTCATACTATCAGATTTTCTTAACAGAGCTCGGACTGTTTTTTCAGGTAAAAGAGCATCCATTATACTTAACTTTTTAGTAAGAAGCCTTAAGGGTATGTGTAAATTATAAAATATGATCTCAGAAGTGTCCTGAGTTCATGAAACACACGTAATCAGGCTTTTGAATAGCATTAGACTTAACAACAACAACAAAACCAAGCTCATAGAGAAAGAGAACAGATTGGTGTTTGCCAGAGGCAGAGGATAGGGGATGGGCAAAATGGGTGATGGGGTCAAAAGGTACAAATGTCCAGTTATAAAATAAATAAGTCATGGGGATGTGATGTATTGCATGGTGATATCGTTAATAATACTGTATTGCCTATTTGAAAGTTGCTAAGAGTAGTTCTTAAAAGTTCTCATCATAAGAAAAAAATTCTTGTGTAACTGTATGTGGTGACGATGTTAACCAGACTTAATGTGGTAACCATTTCACAACGTACACAAATATCGAATCATTATGTTGTATACCTGATATTAATATCATGTTATACTGGTTATACTATTCTATTGGATTCTATTTTGATTGATGTGCAAAATGGATTTGCTTCATGTAGCATATTCAAATATATATAGCGGTATTAGTCCAGAGAGTTGTAAACTTGTATGTCTGTTAAGTTTGCCATATATGCCTTGCCAGGATTGTAAAGGTTAAAAGTGAATCTGGAAACTACTATGATGGCTGCTTGTTAAGGAATGAAAGCAATTAAGTGTTCCCACAAAAGCTTTGAAGTTAATATCTTAATAGGATGAAGAGGAGAAAAAGTCAAGGCTGCACTCCTACAATTGGTTCAGGCTGTAGTTCTATTGACTTAAGAGGAGACTTTAGAAAAATTAAAAGCTATCTTAAATAGAAAGTGTGAGTTCTATTTTAGTTTGTTGAATTTTGTATTAATTTAGATTGCCACTTTATAACATCTAGAGACTCTCAGGGACAGGACTTCACTATGTATTCTGTAATTTGTGGCTAATAATAAGAACAATAATAGCTAACATTTGTTGAGCATGCTGTGCTAGGCACTTTGCTAAGAGTTTTGCCAATATTATTTTCTTCAATCTTTTTGTTGCTCTATGGTGGATACTATTAGAATCTTCACAGAAACAAAACAAAACAAAACAAACAAACAAACAAAAACACTGAAGAAACAAAGGCTTACAGAGATTTTTAAGTCACTCGCTCCAGGGTAGCAACTAGTAAGTAAGCAGACCTGAGACACTGTCACTCCATATTGTTAACCATTACTTCATACTAATCAAATACACTTCCAGGGAGTTTGTGTGTATGATTTGTTAGTTTTTTCAGCAAATATTCATTGATTATTTTAATTGTACTGTGCTGAATGCAGTTTAAATGAACTGTATGATGGGGCGCCTGGGTGGCTCAATTGGTTAAGCATCCAACTTCGGCTCAGGTCATCATCTCATGGTTCATGGGTTCGAGCCCACGAACTCTGTGCTGACAGCTCAGAGCCTGGAGCCTGCCTCAGATTCTGTGCCTCCCTCTCTCTCTGCCCCTCCCCTGCTCACGCTGTGTGTCTCTCTCAAAAATAAATAAACTTTAAGTGAACTGTATGATGTCTTTAGGAGGAAAGGTACATACATAGAGCACAGTAACATAGAGGAATACATGAATGATGTGGTCAAATAGAAATCAAAGAAGAAGCAAGAGAAATGAAAGTTGGAATGGTTTCATAAACAAACAAAAAGGGCCTCCTCAAAGAGGTGAAACTTTAGCTAGATTCTGAAGGATAAGGGAAGGAGTGTTAGGAAATAGATATTAAGAAGACATCTGTTGGGGAAACACCATGAGTAATGGCATAGAATTGAGAATGAGCTTGGTGAGGTTGTGTTAGCTGTCTGTATCTGTGTAGCTATCTGTATCTGTGTATCATACTCCAAAACTTAGTGGCTTAAAACAGTAAAAATGTATTATTTCACACAATTCCTGTGGGTCAGGAATCTAGGAGTGTTTTAGCTGAACAGTTGTGGCTCAGGGTTTCTCATGAAGTTCAGACAAGATATTGGCTGAGGCTACAGTCATCTGAAGGCTTGACTGAGACTGGAGGATTTGATTCCAAGGTGGCTCCCTCACATGGCAGGTTAGTGTTGGCTGTGGGCAGGAAGCTTCAGTTTCTCATCTTATGGACCTCTTCACTGGGCTACTTGAGTGTCTTCACAACATAGTAGTTCGCTTCCCTCAGAGTGTATAATTTAAGAGAGATTGAGGTGGTTGTTATATCTCTTATAACCTAGTCACGCATTGCCATTTCTGCCTTATTCTATTCATTAGAAGCAAGTCACTAAACATAGCCTACACTCAAGGGGAAGGGAATTAGTTTCCACCTTAAAATTTTTTTTCAAATGTTTACTTATTTTTGAGAGAGAGAGACAGAGCATGAGCAGAGAAAGGGCAGAGAGAGAGGGGGACACAGAATCCCAAGCAGGCTCCAGGCTCTGAGCTGTCAGCACAAAGCCCAATGTGGGGCTCGAACTCATGAACTGCGAGATCATGACCTGAGCCAAAGTTGGATGCTGAAACTATTGAGCCACCTGGGCGCCCCAGTTTCCACCTTTTAGAGGGACTTGTGTCCAACTTATATGGATATACTTTTAAACCATCACAGTGGTCAGGAGCCCATGGCTTGGTTGAAGTTTTAGGGAGTAATGAAATACTTGCTTTGTTAGACAGGCAAGGATCCTTATAGAAAACTCTGAATTTCAGGCTAAAAACTTATGACAATGGGAAGACAGCAGAGTGGCATTTGGGAAATGGTATTTTTGTGTGATGACACTAGCAGTGAGGTATAAGAGGGAATGGATGCCGCAAGGGAAGTTCTGAGACTGTCATAGTAATTCAGGCAGGGGCTGGACCAGAGTGAGAAGAGATAGGAAAGGAAAAGACTGTTCACAGAAATGACTGATACTTGAGGTTTCCAGCCTAGTGGCTAGAAAAATAGAGGGCACAGCAATAGAGAAGTTGGGCAGAGCTGCTGTTCATAGGGCAGGACGTGGAGTTCTGTTTTAAATGTGTTGTGATTTTCTGTAGATATTTGGCCTTTGCGGGATTGGAATTGTGAAAAGTAGGCTGTAGAGTAACAGTGGATCTGGAATTAGCAAGTTCATATTGGACTATAAGTTTCTATATCTTTTGCCTTTATCAGCAAAAACAAAACAAAAAACAAAGGCAACAGCATCAGTGCAGATTTGTGTTTGTGCCACATTAAGGGAGAGTGACTGATTTGAAGAAACCTTGCAGTGTTCAGTTTCAGGCATCCTTTTAGAACTGAAATAGCTTTATTTCCAAAAGTGGAATGTGAATATAGCAGTAACAGGTGAGATCCTAGAGAAGTAGCATAACCTTCGAGGTATATTCACTACAGGTTCATATCATTCAGCTTTGGCCAGAGTTCTCAAAATTCTTTCACTCATTTTTAGTAAATTTCTTATTGCTTTACCTTCTTCACTCTTGTGCCTCTTTTTCCTTTCTTCACTTCTTAGCAGATAACCTTACCTCCTTCTTTATTGAAGTCAAATTCGTACATTAGTTTAATCCATATGAAATTGCTATTTTTTTAAGTTTATTTATTTTGAGAGAGAGCAAGCACAGAGGGGCGGGGGGGGGGGGGGAAGAGAGAGAATCCCAAGCAGGCTCTGTGCTCTGAGCACAGAGCCCGACACGGGACTTGACCCCATGAACTGTGAGATCATGACTTGAACCAAAACCAAGAGCTGGATGCTTAACCAACTGAGCTGTCCAGGCGCCCTGAAATTGCTTTTTTTTTTTTTTAAGTAAAAAAGTTGAATATCTGATTCAACTTAATACCCCCTGGATTTCCTATCCAACCTTAAATCATCTTTTCTACAGAATTTGATCAAATTTGAGAGTTTTACTTTGTCAGTGCAGAGCCTGCTTGGGATTCTGTCTTCCCCTCTCAAAATAAATTAAGGGAAAAAAAAGGTTTTACTTTGTTTCTCCTTCAAACTGTGGTTCTGTTCCTCCCGACCTCCAAATTGCCCTTGTTTTCCAGATTCTGTTCATTCCTCAGGTCAGCCTGCCTGGCTCTGCCCTCACCATCCTACTAATTGAAAGCACCCTTGTAAATTTGTCAGTGACCTGGGCACCTGCCCAGCAGTTGACTCAAATGCTCGTAGTATTCAGCACTGATGGCTCTTCCCTTTTCTGAAACTGTCATGTGCCTTCAAGACTTCCTTGTTCTTTTTATGCATTCCTCTAAAAATGCTATATAAAATCTTAGAGGAGAAACATGGTAAAGAGGAGATACAGTAGTTTTTGGCGTGTGTAGGGAAGTCAAGCAGGGCAAGTATCAGGAAGAACGTGGGAGTGGAGGGTAAGAGGCCTTGGTTCTAATTCTATATCATCACTGAAAAACACTTTATATGCCTGTAAAGACCCTTATAAATGTCTCCACTTATATGTATCCTTTTTTAAAAAATTTTAATTGAGGGTAAATTAGGAATCATTCAGGTTCAACATAGTCCTATACTTAAAAATACGATGCTTTGTTTTTAGCTTGTTTTAATTTTTAAGCAAAAATTTTTCCATAAATATACTACAGTTAGGTTTCTTTTAAAGTTTTAATTCACAACCTTAATTTTGGGCCTAAAATAGAATACTTTGTGTTTTTTTAAAAAATGCAAATTAGTATTAAATAGGTATAATTAAATCCTTAATTAGTACTGATTGAGCTTATTATAATGTTCATGTGGATTGTATGCTGTCGACTGTGTCATTTTTGAATTTATTAAGCAAACAACTCTTTCCTTGATGTATTTTCCTTAAAAGCATTTTCCTTTATATGTCGTACTTTTTTGAAAATGGAGTTACCAATTACTTGTTATGGTATATAGTAGAGAGAACTATACGTCTTTCAGTGCGGGATATATATGATTTGAAGTTATTTGGCTTCGAAAATATATTGCTGTGAGCGTATACATTCTGAGACTCAGCATTTTTACTTGAGTTAACCTCACCTCAGAACTTATGGTTTGATTCACCATCCATTTTGCTTTGGACTTTACATTTACTTTTTATTTACTGGAATGGTATGTGCCAAACTGTTCTTGAAAGTTAACAGCTAACCATAAACTCTTTAAATCTCAAAATCTAATCTGGAGACTAAGTATCTTTTCCTTAATTGCAATTGCAAATATTTTAGCCTGCCTGTTTCCTGGATGTAATTGATTTAGAAACTTTAATTTTGAATTTAGCTTGTTTTTCAAATGCTGTGCCTCCATCATGAATTTTTTAAGTTCTTGTTTCATTTATTTTACTGAAGGAAGCATCTGAAGTTTGAAGGAAAATGTTCCAGAATTAAAGCTTAACATATGCTAATTTGTGGTATAAGTTCTATGTGTGTTAGCAATGGTAAAATTAGTTAGTAATAGTTCCTGATTTTTAGAACTATAATGAAATTCTCGCTCCAAAGGAATCTTAAATCACTTTAAGAAAACAAACATATGCCATATCTTTTGGCAAAAATAATTTTTAAGTGTCTGGCATAGCGCCTTGCAGTTGATAAATTCACCATAAATATTCATTGCTTACCTTTTTGATAGACAGGAGTCATAAAAGCATTTAGCTCACGGTAGGGGGTTGCGATTATTGGCTGAGATGTACTGTTCTTCATTTTCCATTGGTGTTACAAAGGAACAAAATTACATTTGTTGAAGAGGTGTAAGTATTCCTCTTTCAGAAGTAATGAGAACTGTTAAGAAAAATAAAACTAACGTTGAATTCAATGAAAATTTATTATTTTCCAGAATTGGAAATTAGGAGATTATCTGTTCTTCATAGTTGTCTAAGATTATCATAGTCATAACCAATAATTATCAGCTGTTAGCTCTTACTATGTTTAGTCACTTTTAACATTTATTCATTATTGAGAGACAGAAAGACAGAGTGTGAGTGGGGGAGGGGCAGAGAGAGAGGGAGACACAGAATCTGAAGCAGGCCCCAGGCTCCGAGTTGTCAGCACAGAGCCCTGTGGCGGGACTTGAACTCACAGACCGTGAGATCATGACTTGAGCTGAAGTCGGATGCTTAACCAACTGAGCCACCCAGGCACCCCGCGTTCAGTCACTTTTAAGCATCATTGTGGTTTAAGCTCATTGGCCCTGAATTCCTGCATTTGAATCCTGGCTGTATTATTTATTAATTGTGTGATCTGGGCAAGTTACTTAACTTACTGGAGTCTCAATTTCCTGGTCTTTAAAATGGATGAATATTGATAGGACTTGCCTCAAATGGTTGGTGAGAACTAAATGAGGCTCTCCCCATCGTCATCGTCGTCGTCATCATCATCATCATCACCATCATAGTCATCAGCAGCTGACATTATTGAAGCTTTCTGCATATCAGACAGATACTATAATTCATATCTTACTATCATTATGCCTACATTACACATGAGGAAAGTAAGCCTCAGAGAACTTAAGTGGCTTTCTAAATCACTTGGACTTATGTCAGTTGCACATAGCAGAAAACCTGACAACTTGTGGTTTAAATGTATAGAGACTTACTTTTCTTGTGTAAGATTTCTGGATGTTGATGGCTTTGGGGCTTGCTTCAGCAGTTGACAATGTCAGTACCGGCTTCCTGCTTCTGGAGTCTTGGGTGCAGTAAGGCTGCTGGGTAACTTATCTGTATTCAAGACAAGGAAAAGAATGGGGTGGGCCTGGTTAACTTCTCTGTCTTTTTTATCAGGAAAACAAAAGTTTTTTAGAAATCTCTTCCAGACTTCAGCCAACCTTTCTTTGATCAGACCTGTATAAATTGGCCCCTCCCCTAGCCGCAGGGAAGGCTCTGAAAACAAGCAATTCGCCTTTTCATAGTGCTGTGCTGCAGGGGAGTAGAGGAATGAATAACTGTCCCCTTACCTAGCCAGCGGGCTCTGCCCCTTTGTCTGAGCTCCACCTGTTCAGTGGCAGAACTGAGGTACAGATGTAGGTGTATTGCACTCCAGAGGCCTATTTCTCCAATTCTGCTCCTCAAAAACTCGACATACCCACATTACAAACACTTTGAATAAACACTATCCAACATCTACATAAGAAGTTTTTCTTCTTAAAATTTTGTATTTTTCAGAATAAAAATTATTTACGTCTTTAGGCTGGCTGAATTTTGAGGTTATAGGTTATGTGTTTCTCCCTATCTTCAAATAAAAATATAAAACAAAACAAAAACTAGTGACTGAATGCTTTTTATCTTAGAAATGACTACTAAGATATGTTTGTTTCAGGGAATTTCTGATAACATTTTCCAACTTTCTATAGAAAAAAAACCATAGTACATAATTAAAGTAATACATTTTTGTCTCTTTCCGTTCTAATTATTATGGTTTAGCTCATGGTAAATGAGTTTGTTCTATGCTCATTTCCTAAGGGGTGGTTATCCACTGATTTCATTTTCTGGAAAATAAAATTATGTCACAATTCTTGGAAACTGCATATTTATTTATTTTTTTGTTTTGTTTTTTCAGAGATGGGGGTGGGGTGAAAGCGGGTGAAATTAAGGTCACAATTCAAATTCTCTACTCAGTCCTCAGAGACATAACCATAGCTTATTACCGTTTTATTCTGTCTTGTTTATATTTGAGGTAAATGGCATTGAATTTTATAGAGGAAAAAGGGATAAGATGGAGTCACATTTTGAGCTAGGCAACATTATCCACATTTTGTAGGCAAAGAGACTGAGGCCTAGAGAAGTGTGAAATCTGGGCAGAGTCAGTAAGCTAGTACACCGCAGTTTGGATTGGAGCCTGACCTGTTCCACATCTCATCACGAGGCCGAAATCCTGAACAGTCTGTCCACTTAGGACACATCTTTCTGTTTCTTTTAAGATATTTAAATGGCATGTTTATCAAACACAATATACCTCTACATATCGCTTTTTACATTTCAACTTTTTGTTGCAATAGTGTTTTGGGAAATAATTAAGAAACATAATTAAGTGTAAGTCATAGTTTATCTTAGGCCACACTTTCTGATTTCTGTTTTACTGAATTACTTTACTGGAGATGTTATCAACTAATATTTATCTAAGTTCAGCTGAATTCAGCCACACCATTGTCAACCATGAACTGTCATTGACTGATAAAACAGATGAACTCTTCCCCTTTGACCTTTCTAGTCTGAATTTCAAAATATGTCTTTTTAACTAAAAGACATCCTGATATGATCTATCTACATTTCTGTGTGCATAGCTCTATTTTCAGGTTCATGTTTTTAAATTGGGTAATTAACCAAAATATTTCTAGTTGCATTTTTATTTTATTTTAATTTTTCTTTAACGTTTAATTATTTTTGAGACAGGGAGAGACAGAGCATGAACGGGGGAGGGTCAGAGAGAGAGGGAGACACAGAATTTGAAATGGGCTCCAGGCTCTGAGCTATCAGCACAGAGCCCGACGCGGGGCTTGAACTCACGGAGCGCGAGATCATGACCTGAGCCGAAGTCGGACGCTCAACCGACTGAGCCACCCAGGTGCCCCTCTAGTTGCATCTTTATAAGAAAAAGGGAAGTTAAAAATGTATTTATACATTTATCATTGTAAATATCATCAAATACTATGTTCTTTTACATTAGAATTTTATGGCTTACTGAAAATGCATCAGTTTCAATTTATACAAGGTTCTAATTTTACTGTATGCTCTTTTGTTTATTATAAAAATATGCTATTGAGCAAACCAAACCCAATTAATTCTGTTGATTTCCTCATTTTCTTATTTATTTCATTTCATTTCATTTCATTTCATTTCATTTCATTTCATTTCATTTCATTTCATTTCATTTCATTTCATTTTTAAGCAATCTCTATACCAATGTGGGGCTTGAATGCACAACCTGTAGATCAAGAGTTGTATGCTCCACCACCTGAGCCAGCAGGGTGCCCCAGTTTCTTCATTCTAGATTGAAACTTTTATTTGCATATTTATTCTACATATTTATCACTATACAGTGTCAAAGCTAATATTCTTCAATGACCAAGCCAAATTGCCAAAGATATATTATGTTGGTATTTCTGTTACTAAGTTTTTTGTTTGTTTGTATTTGTAAGAGTAATGCATTCTCATAAAAAAATCTATGGGAAATTCCCTAAGTAGGAAAAATTTAAAACTTCATGTGTTTTGATGTATGTTAACTAGACTTCTTGTGATCATTTTGCAATATATACATATATTGAATCGTTATGTTGTATACCTGAAACTAATATATGTCATATGACTAATATATGTTATATGTCAGTTATAACTCCATTAAAAAATTACTACTGAAACTCTAAAACAAACACCTTCACAGGCCCACCAGTCCTTCCAGTCATTTCATGTAGAGATGGATTTTTGTTTTGTTTGTATATGGTTTTAATCATACTCTCTTATATGATTCAAAATCATGAATTTCTCAATTTTATAGCCTAGCATTTTTCATTGCAAAAGATGCCTTATATCTCACTGAATATAACACAGTTTCTTTAAATGTTTCTATTTATTAGATATTTAGGTTGCCTCTTCTCTTTTATCTCTTATAAGTGACACCGCTATGAACATCTTCATGGATAAGACTTCTAGGGTTATCTTTTTTTTTTTTTTAACATTTATTTTTTTGAGAGACAGAGCATGAGCAGGTGAGGGGCAGAGAGAGAGAGACAGAATCCACAGCAGCCTCCAGGCTCTGAGCTTTCAGCACAGAGCCCGATGTGGGGCTCAAACCCACAAACTGTAAGATCATGACCTGAGCTGAAGTTGGATGTTTAGTGACTGAGGCACCCAGGTGTCCCTAGGATTATCTTTTTATGAAGGATTAAGTGGAATAACTAGGATGAAGGGTTTTGGTATTTTTCAGTCTTATGTGAATAGATTGAGCATTTTATGTTTATTAATAGTGTTTTTTGGTAAATTGTCAGTTTCTTTACTTAGCTTATTTATCTGTTGGGATTATAGTGTCTTCCTGGTAAGGGTATATGAGCTTGATTTAATATATTGCTCATCTTTTATTTTAAAAATACTTTTTTATGGGGGGCGCCTGGGTGGCTCAGTCGGTTGAGCGTCCGACTTCGGCTCAGGTAACGATCTAGCGGTCCATGAGTTCGAGCCCCGCGTCGGGCTCTGGGCTGATGGCTCAGAGCCTGGAGCCTGCTTCCGATTCTGTGTCTCCCTCTCTCTCTGACCCTCCCCTGTTCATGCTCTGTTTCTCTCTGTCTCAAAAATAAATAAACTTAAAAAAAAAAATTAAAAAAAAATACTTTTTTATGGGCACCTGGGTGACTGTCGTTTAAGTGACTTGACTCTTGATTTCAGCTCAGGTCATGATCTCACATAGCATGCTGACAGTGCAGAGCCTGCTTGGGATTTTCTCTGTCTCTGCCCCTCTCCCACTCTCTCTCAAAATAAATAAATACACTTAAAAAAATACTGTTTTATTATGGAAGTAATTGAGGCTTATTGTAAAATACAAATTAAGATAAATTAATGGAAGAAAACAAAGATCACTTTGTGAAAACATTTTAATATATGTGTAAAAAAAGTTCCTAACAAAAATCTTATTTTTTTAACTTGTTTTATTTTTTATTTTTTTAAATTTACATCCAAATTAGCATATAGTGCAACAATGATTTCAAGAGTAGATTCCTGAGTATCCCTTACCCATTCAGCCCATCCCCCCTCCCACAACCCCTCCCGTAACCCTCAGTTTGTTCTCCATATTTTTTTTATATAATTTATTTTTTATTTTTTAAAATTTACATCCAAATTAGTATATAGTGAAGCAATGATTTCAGGAGTAGATTCCTTAATGCCTCTTACCCATTTAGCCCATCCCCCCCCCCACAACCTCTCCAGCAACCCTCAGTTTGTTCTCCATATTTATGAGTCTCGTCTGTTTTGTCCCCCTCCCTGTTTTTATATTACTTTTCTGTCCCTTCCCTTATGTTCATCTGTTTTGTCTCTTAAAGTCCTCATATGAGTGAAGTCATATGATTTTTGTCTTTCTCTGACTCATTTCACTTAGCATAATACCCTCCAGTTCCATCCACATCGTTGCAAATGGCAAGATTTCATTCTTTTTGATTGCCGAGTAATACTCCATTGTATATATATACCACATCTTATTTATCCATTCATCCATCGATGGACATTTGAGCTCTTTCCATACTTTGGCTATTGTTGATAGTGCTGCTGTAAACATGGGGGTGCACGTGTCCCTTTGAAACAGCACACCTGGGTCCTGTGGATAAATGCCTAGTAGTGCAATTGCTGGATTGTAGGGTAATTCTACTTTTAGTTTTTTGAGGAACCTCCCTACTGTTTTCCAGAGTGGCTGCACCACCTTGCATTGCCACCAACAATGCAAAAGAGATCCTCTTTCTCTGCAGCCTCACCAACACCTGTTGTTGCCTGAGTTGTTTATGTTAGCCATTCTGACAGGTGTAAGGTGGTATCTCATTGTGGTTTTGATTTGTATTTCCTGATGATGAGTGATGTTGAGCATTTTTTCATGTGTCGGTTGGCCATCTGGATGTCTTCTTTGGAGAAGTGTCTATTCATGTCTTTTGCCCATTTCTTCACTGGATTATTTGTTTTTTGGGTGTTGAGTTTGATAAGTTCTTTATAGATTTTGGATACCAACCCTTTATCTGATATGTCATTTGCAAATATCTTCTCCCATTCTGTCGGTTGCCTTTAGTTTTGCTGATTGTTTCCTTTGCTGTGCAGAAGCTTTTTATTTTGATGAGGTCCCAGTAGTTCATTTTTGCTTTTGTTTCCCTTGCCTCTGGAGATGTGTTGAGTAAGAACAAAAATCTTATTTTTGAATACTATCTTATAACTACTTTCCTCCCAGTATATCTGTAATTAATGTCATAAACAAAAGTGTTGAAGACTACATAGGATTCCATTACTATAACTTATTTAAGTAGTCCCCTATGGATATATATTGATGTTTTTTCCAGTGTTCTCTATTTTCATAAACAACATTTCAGTGACAATTCTGTTTGTAAATCTTGGGATGATCATCTGTTTTTTTTTTTTTTTTTTTTTATTAAATTCTTTGGAGTAGAGAACTAGAAAGGATGTATATTATTTAAAAATTTATGCGTATTTCCAGTTTGCCACAAAGTATTTCTCTTTTTAATACTAGGTGCTAGTTTATTTTTCATGTTTGTCAATCTAATGTTATATCGTTTTATTTTCTATAAATTTTTTTAATGTTTATATTTGAGAGAGAGAGAGACAGAGTGCAAGCAGGAAGGAGCAGAGAGAGAGGGAGACACAGAATGTGAAGCAGCCTCCAGGCTCTGAGCTATCAGCACAGAGCCCGACATGGGGCTCGAACTCATGGACTGTGAGATCATGACCTGAGCTGAAGTTGGACACTTAACTGACTGAGCCACCCACATGCCCCCATATGTCATTGTTTTAATTTGCATTTTTGAGGCACTGATGAACACGTTGCCATTTATTTAATTCTGACATGAATTTTATATTCTGGTTTCATTAGTTCATTCCAGTTGATCATTAATATTTTTTATTAATCACTTTATCACTTTATACCCTTTTTCAAAATGATTGAAACTGTTTACTTTCAGTTTATTGTTCATTACTTTTGCCGTAGAAAATTTTTCTTTTAGCATATATTTTATATATTTTTTCTTTTATAGTTTCTGATTTGGTTGTCATACTTGGACCATTGCCTCCATGGAAATATTGGCATATGTTTCCTTCTGTATTTTATAGTTTTATATTTCAGTTTTAGCTTACTTTAAACCATTTGAAATTTATTTTCTAATAACTCATTTACCCCCGAGCCCCTCACCATAATAATTGCAAATATTCACTGAACCTTCTTTCATTGTTCCTAAGACCCACATTTCTTTGCATTTTAATCTCCCTTACCTCCTTGAAATCACTGTTTGGGCAGGTGACACTTGTGACATAATTGTCATTGCCTGCCCATATGCCAGTTTAGTTTTGATTGTATTACATTTTTCTCCCTGCTACCAAAATGTAGATTGTTTCTTTGAAAACTTTTGTATGCTGAAATGGCATTAAGTGAAGAGGCAATTACCATTTCATAAACTGGAAATCTTTGGATTGCTTTTGGTTAGTGAAAACAGGTATTAATGTAGGTCTTTGGTAAAAGTGAAGTGGTTTAAGGCAAATTTTTGTATAGTGGGGGAAACATTATTATCTTTTTTTGTTTATTTTGAGATAATGTCCTTGATAAGCTGTATATTACATGTATTGGGTCATTCTCTCTCTCTCTTTTTTTTTAAGTAAAATAGATTAGGAAATATGAGAACGCACTATACAGATTAAAACTAGTTATTGCTTTTGGGAAACTTACTTCAGTTGTGTGAATATGTGTGTGGAAAGGGATCTTTATGAGGGAGCTGGGTTGTGATATAAATTGTTTCTTACTTTGTTAGCCACCATTGTCCAGAGATTGTAATGGTGAGACCAAAGGCAACTACGGAAAATTGTAACCACTACCAACAAGAAAGGACAAAATGGCAGGTCCTGGAATGTGATGAAAAGTTCAGACTTCTGTGTACCAGCCTCCTGTCTCTTCTGAGGATCTTCACCCTCTCTTTCTGCTCTTAGTCACCCTTCCTCATGGCCATTCATCTGCCTGCTGCTATTACCAAAGTTCTGGACTGTGCTTGGCAGAAACACCTATGGGGGTTAGTGATGCTTGGCCAAATTTTTCCAGCCTCTGCTTCACACTTTGTACTTATAGATGTTAACTTGCCCTGGCCTCCCAGAAGCACAGTAGATAGAAGCAAAGCCCCTTACTGTTCAGAATGTATAGTTTACAGCAGAGTTTAAAACTGCTCCCAGATTGCTTACCACAAACCCACTGGGACAATAACTGTTATCTTTACAAAATAGTTGTAGAAGCTAGCTTTCATTTTCTTTTCCAAAGCAGCATACTGCATTTTCTCTGCTCTGTTGAATACCCATCCACTTTTCC
This sequence comes from Panthera tigris, assembly GCF_018350195.1. Classification (NCBI taxonomy): domain Eukaryota; kingdom Metazoa; phylum Chordata; class Mammalia; order Carnivora; family Felidae; genus Panthera; species Panthera tigris. The sequence continues at coordinate 28,781,448 of NC_056676.1, read as the reverse complement.
TCTAAAAAATCGTTTTTTTTTTTTCCTTCTAGTGAATGAAAGTATATAGATTTCACCTAATTAGATAAATTCTAATTCAGTTTTGGGAAAATTTAATCTTTTCTTTTTTGTTCATACTTAATATTTTCCAACATTTTAGAATGTTTGACATATATCTGTAGCCCATGTGTAATATTTTCATATGGCTTAAATAATAAAGGGAATATTTACTACATGGTAACCCTTTTAAAGCTATCTTTGTGCGTTCTGAACTCTGCATCTGAATTTCATATACTAGTAGTGTGTGGTTTTTAGAAAACATATTTATCAATACTTGGGTTTTTTCTTCAGTAACCTCTTAGCAAAAAATAAGGAGTTTATATTTATGATATGATTAATTGTTATGATTTTTTTTAAGGTTTTGTTTTAAGTAACCTCTACACCCAGTGTGGGGCTTACACTTAAAACCCCAAGATGCAGAGTTGCATGCTCTACTGACTGAGCCAGGCAGGTTCCTCTGTTAATGATTCTAAAAGCAATAGCTTTTTGGGGCGCCTGGGTGGCTCAGTTGGTTAAGTGGTCGACTTCAGCTCGGGTCATGATCTCACAGCTTGTGGGTTCGAGCTCCATGTCAAGCTCTGTGCTGACAGCTCAGAGCCTGGATCTGCTTTGGAGTCTGTGTCTCCCTCTTTCTCTCTGCCCCTCTCCTGCTCACATGCTCGCTCTCTCTCTCTCTCTCAAATAAATAAATAAATAAACAAACATAAAACATTTTAAATAAAAGCAAGAACTTTTTGAGTGGTGGGAATGTAAAATGCTTCGGCCACTTTGGAAAATAGTTTGGTAGTTCCTTAAATACTTAAACCGAGTTACCATATGGCCCATCCTTTCTACTCGTAGGGATATAACAAAAGAAATGAAACAGATTTATTCATAATATCCAGAAGGCGGAAACAACTCAAATGTCTACCAACTGATGAACTGATATATATGGATGGATCCATATGAGAGTACTATTGAGTCATAAAAAGTAATGAAGTACTGATATATCGCAACATGACATGGCTGAACCTTGAAAACATTATGGCAAGTAAAAGAAGCCAGTCTAAAGGACCACATATTGCATGATTTCATGTATTTGAAATGTCCAGAATAGGCAAATTTATAGAGGCAGAAATTAGTTGATTAGTTGTGCTGCGGGGTGGGAGGATGAGGAGAGGGGCTTAAGGGAGTGATAACTAAGAGATACTGAGTTTCTTTTTGGAGCAATGAAATGTTAAAAAATCCATTGTGATATTGGATGCATGGCTCTTTAGTGAGTGTACTTAAAGCCATTGAAGTGCTTACTTTAAATGGGTGAAGTGTATGGTGAATTATAGTTTAATTTAAAAAAAGTTTTAATTATATTTTAATATGATTTTAATTTATTTAAAAAGAACTTTTGGGGGTTCCTGGCTAGCTCCTTTAGTAGAGCATGTGACTCTTGATCTCAGGGTCATGAATTCAAGCCTTATATTGGGCCTAGAGATTACTTAAAAAAAAAAAAAAAAAAAAGAGGGGAGGTGGGGAAAACCCACAGAAAAACCAGGAAGTCAAAAAAGAACTTTCAGTGTAAGAATGGCAATGTAAAGGAGTCAAAAGTTGTAGTTTCTTTGTTCTGCTTTGTGAACCTGAGCAAGTCGTGCACCCTCTGTGGTTCTTAGTCCTTTTCTCTCATTGATTTTTAGAGCCCTCCCAGCTCCAAAAGCTCTGATTTTAATTTGGGGGGAAATGATCTGATTATAACGGCTAACAAATATGCCCTTCCACACACTGATTGCTCTTATTCAGGGTTTTCCCAAATTGTAGCCATGCTGATTTTGTAGGACTAATCCTGTTGTCCTCCTCTCTCTTATCATAGCTCCTAAAGGAAAGTCCATTGTTTGTTTATATTAAAGGCAGCATTTTCCCAACATTACTATACAGTGCAGTTTACCTCATTTTTTAGCCCAAACAATACATGTGGTGCCACTGAGTCTACTGTGTAATAGCTTGAGTGACTTCTTTGTAAAACATGCTAAGAGTAGCCCTTGGTGCTGCAATGTTAGTCAGAGTATCTCAGCAAATAACCACAGACTTTATTTATAGCAATGTATGTTTTGGATTTATAACATTTTATCTGTTATAGACATGGTATATTATTTGCTTGGTTACTTTATAATTGTGATAGTTTCATGCCACCCACTATAGGTTGTTCTGCAGTGGTTATTCTAACCACAAATTAAGGAGTTATTTTTCTGTGGTTTAGTTATACACAAGGATTATATTGCAAGAGTTGCTGGAGCCCAAGTTCTGTAAACAGTTTCTTTGGAAGAAGTCTTTGCCTAAGAGACTGACTAGATTGTTGGTACTCAAAACATTGAAGGACAGAAATTAGAGGAGCAAACACAACTTGTCAATGATAACATTGTTGAACATTGTTCTATAAAATGTCAGAGGAGGAATTTGCCAAGTGTTCTCCATGTTGCTGTATGGCGGCAGCCTTTTCAGCAGGACAGATGTCAGGGATTTTCCTACACCTAGAGCTTTTGTGCATGCTTTTTGAGGTAATGGGCCCACTTGAGAGAGCATTGAGGCACATTGTCTACGAAGATTTATACATGAATGTGCAAACACACATTTTACATTTAATCTTGGGGGGGGTTCACAGATTCCCCCAACACACCCATTAACCTGTAGAGACCCATAAACTTAGGTGAAAACCCATGATCTGGAGGTCTGGGAGCATGATGGGTTTTCTCTTCTGGAGTCACAAAAGGTGATGATTTAGAGGTGGACCCCTCTGTTCCTTACAGCAGTGTAAAAGGGTATGCAGTGTTGCTGACCTTGGGTCAAGATAGAGGCTGTTCCCAAGATGAGCAGCATAGGAATGCCTCGCACACGCCTGGCTCTTTTGTTTACTGCTGTATGCAGGCATGTATGATAGTAGGCGCTTGGTAAATATTTATCGGAGGAATGAATGGGTTCTGCTGGAGAGCTCATTTCACTCTAGTTTGTTTCTACTGTTTCTTGGTAACTGATATGTTGGAGGCAAAATAAGAAAAATAGGTAGGAATGCTTCTAGTAGTGATGTAACATTACAGAAGATGCTCATGTTGCGTCCAAGCACAAAATTAGCTTTCCTCTTTACTTCTCACCTTGCATAACTGTGATTTGTTTTTCTTTTATTGCAGACAAGCAAGTTTTCCTGTCACTCTGTCCTTTCCATGTCAAATATTACCTTTGCAATCAAAGAAAAAGCAGGCTTTATAAAAAGTTTTTGTACTGTTTCTAGATATTTTGAAAACTACAGGATTTCTTGAAATATGTTTTTGGCTAAAAGTCTGGTTTTATAAGTAATGGAAATTTTGTTCTGTGAGACTCCATTCCAGATTTTTCAGTTCTTTTTCTATACATTTAGAAAATAATGGCCCAAAGCTAGACTCACTACTTCCTTTCTTTTTTGAAATTCAAATAGGTATCTAAGATTCCCAAGTTGTTTCTGCCTCCCTAGTGAATGACTATAAAAGACAGTCCTTCCATATAAATAACTTTATTTTCTTAAATAGATTTAGTACATCATCCTTAGTCATCTTTTGAGAAGTAAATAAAAGAAGTTATATTGAAGCTTATGTGTAAATTACTTTTTTTCTCTTGGTTTTGTACCACAGCCAAGAAAGAAAAATCTTAAATTGATTGGCTTAATATAAAAGGCTGGTTCATCGTTTAAGAGATAGGAATAACTTTTAAACAAGAAGCTAGTATATAATGACCAATTGCTACAATCCAGGCAAATGCTTTACATGTGTTAATTCCATTAAAACCCTCACAATTATGTTGGACACACGCTATTTTTATTCTTGTTTTACAGTGAGGGCAACTGAAGGCACAGAGAGGTTGAATAGCTTGTCCCAGGCTACGTGTTACTCAACTTACTCATTAGTAATTTGCAGAGCCTGGATTCAGACCTTTGCAGTCTGGTTGTAGAGCCTGTACCCTTACCCGCCACACGACTTCCTTTTAACCCTCTATAATCAAGAATAAATAAATACTAGAGGCAGTCCAAGAAAGCTTCACAGAGGAGGTCACATTTGAACTGATTCCTAAAGAATGAGTAGAAGTTCCCAAAGTAGAGAAGAAGGCAGATATGTGGATAGCCAGCAATGTGAAAGTTGTGTTCCTTGAGGAAGGTTGAGAAGGGCGAGTTGCAGGGGACAAGAAGAGAAGGGGATAGGTTGGAATCAGATTGTGAACTGACTTTTGTTATATTCAGGGGCTGGACTTTATATTATAGAGCAGTTTCATAACCCAGATTGATGCTGGGCTGGTTAACTCAGAGTCAAGTGGGGAGTTCGTTAAAAAGGCAAATTCCTAAGTCTCACTCCAGGATGCTCTGACGGAGAAAGTTTAGGATGAGGGCTAGGAGTCTAGGTGGCTCTGATGGACAGGCATGCTTGGGAGCTCTGCTGAAGGCTGTGAGAAACCAGAAGAGACTTAAACAGGGATGTGACAAGGACAGAATTTTGCTTTAGAATGGAAATTATTGAAGCTAGTACAATATCTGCTGGAAGTTTAGGAGCAGCAAGATCAATGAGGAAGCTATCCTAAAAATTCAAAAGAGAATAAGATCTTGAATTAAGATTATGGTATTGTTGATAGAATTGAGGGGACGCATAAGGTATTTCAGAGTAAGAATCCATAGTAAACAAGCAGGAAAGACAAAAAAGAGATAAAGGATAATGTTAAGATTTAAAGACTGAATTTAAAGAGCAAATGGGTGGTTAGCTGGTCTTTACCTGACAGACGAGCAAAATCATTTTGCCACACTAACTTTTCCTTATTTAAATCTGCTGAGTCACAACATTATAAATAATATGTGTCAACGTATATGAATTGAAACAAGGCCCAATGTTTAGTATAGGAAATAAAAAAGATATTTAGTAAAGGCTCCAGGGAGAAGTGGTTTATCAGTTCTTTCAGAAGAAACTCTCTGTCCTAGCCAAATGTAGAGAGGAAGAATTGGCACCATCTTGGGGCACGGCACTTGTTTCTTGCTCCTGCTGAGTGTCTTTTGCAGTTTTCAGTATATATAACAGCGCTTTTAACTACCCCTGACCACCCAAGCAGTGGTCTGTGGGCAACCATGTTGAAACCATGTGGCCTTTTCCATTTGAATTAGACAGAGTAGGTACCCCAAGCTGGCACCAATCTGAGTTTTATCCCCTGGGGTTTGGAATTGACTATAAGAGAAGGATAATTAGTCTTCTCACAGGTGGGCCTTTACTGTGTAAAATCAAGAGCATGAGCATGCCATGCAGACTGGAAGACAGAGGAAGCTGGTTCAAAGAAAGAATGACACAGACATGCGGAGCAAAGAGAGGTGACAATCAGGAGAGAGATGTCCAAGTATCTCGTGACTTCTCAGTTTCTGGGCCCAGCGCTTCTCAAATCTTACTCATGTATCCTTCTAATGAATTCATTTTCTCTCTCTGTCTCTTGAGCTCATTTAAATTAATTTCTATCTCTGGGAGTCCAGAGTCTATCCACACACCAATACTTCCTGCTCTCATCTTCCTTCTTGGCTGTTGTCAAAAGATACGCTATCTTTTGATGTGCTATCTTTTGATGTGCTATCAGACGTACAAGGCCCATCTATCATTTTTGAAAAGTATTTAGCCTTTAGACAATGCACTTGGAATCATTGTTTCAAAATACAGGTCAGGCCTTCATATTTTCAGTCCAGCGTACGTGTTTGGATTGAACTTTAGAATTAGTACTTTAGAGTGTGAAATGCAGTGGTGTGCACGCCAACACAAATTTTTAAATTCAGGTAAATATCTGCTGTGTCTCTAAAACTTAATTCAGGGTTCTGAATTGTTCTGTTTGTTTACCTTCTCATTTTCAAATGATTCTTGCCAAGTGTTGTAACCAGTTCATGAAGGTAGAGAAAACGGATTACGCTAACAAAAATACCACGGACTGGGTGGCTTAAACAACAAACACTTCTCTCTCTCCTAGTTCTGGAGCCAGGGAAGTCTCTCGGTCTAGGCGCTGGCAGGGCTGGGGTTGTGACGGCCCACTTCCTGGTCGAGAGACGGCTGTGGATGTGCTGTATTCTCACGTGGCCGGAGGGGCAAGGGAGCTCTCTGGGGTTTCTTTTATAAGGTCAGTGATCCCCTTCTTGAGGTTCTACACTCGTGACCTAATCACCTCCCAAAGGCCACCTCCTCCTGCCATCACCTTTGGGCATTAAGATTTAACATATGAATTTTGAGGGGACAGCAACATTCTGTGCTGTCAGCACAGAGCCTGCCGTGGGACTTGAATTCAAAAACCACGATACCATGACCTGAGCTGAAGTCTGACACTTAACCGACTGAGCCACCCAGGCGCCCCAAGATTGCTTTTAAATGCCTCTGCAATTGCTCAGCAATTTTTAGAAAAGCGTATGTACATTGGAGTAAAAGAAGCCATGTATACCTTCAAGATAGAAAGTGTTAAGGTGTCACACTTACACAGATTATACTTTGGGATAGCCCAGTTGATGAAGGCTCTTAACAGATAGGAAGTAAGATAGGGGCACCTGGGTGGCTCAGTCTGTTGAGTGTCCAGCTCGACTCAGGTTATGATCTCACGGTTTGTGGGTTTGAGCCCTGTGTCGGGTTCTGCACTGATTGCACAGAGCCTGCTTGGGGGTCGGTCTCTCTCTCTCTCTCTTCCTCCCTCTCTCTCTGCCTCTCTCCCTCTAAATAAATAAATAAACATTAAAAAAAGAATTGATTGTAATGAAAAAATATGGGTCACATTTTTATGTATATCATACATGATTATACTATGCTAATCAAGTATTCTTTTTAGGCAGTAAGAGAACTAAAGCCAGACAAACTGCAAGCTGTTAAATAAATTACCTCACAAGACATCAAAGTGCTTTACTAGTATACAGTTTATATAGTACAATTGAGCAAATTTGCTAACTTACATAGTTTTCATCTACTTTTTCATGTTATTTTCTAAATTCCATTATTTCTTTTTTGACTCATGAGTCAAATGTATTTTTTAATTAAATTTAATTTAAATTAACATATAGTATAATAATGGTTTCAGAAGTGTAATTTAGTGATTCATCATTTACATATAACACCCAGTGTTCATCCCAACAAGTACCCTCCTTAATGCCCATCACCCATTAGCCCATCCCCCCACCCAACACCCCTCCAGCAACCCTCAGTTTGTTCTCTGTATTTAAGAGTCTTTTATGGTTTGCCTCCCTTTTTGTTTTTATCTTATTTTTCCTTCACTTCCCTTATGTTCATCTGTTGTGTTTCTTAAATTCCACATATGAGTGAAATCAATCATATATTTGTCTTTCTCTGACTTACTTTGCTTAGCATAATGCATTCTGGTTCCAACCACGCTGTTGCAAATGCAAGATTTCATTCTTTTTGATTGCTGAGTAATATTCCATCATATACTCACATGAGCACACACACACACACACACACACACACACACACACACGTATATCTTCTTTATCCATTCATCAGTCAATGGACATTTGGGCTCTTTCCATTAATTGGCCGTTGTTGATAGTGCTGCTATAAACATTGGGGTGCATGTGTCTCTTCAAATCAGCATTTTTGTATCCTTTGGATAAATACCTAGGAGTGCAATTACTGGGTTGTAGGGTAATTCTGTTTTTAACTTTTTGTGGAAACTCCATGCTGTTCACCAGAGTGGCTGTCCCAGTTTGCATTCCCACCAGCAGTGCAAAAGTATCCCCCTTTCTCCACATCCTTGCTAACATCTGTTGTTTCCTGTGTTGTTAATTTTAACCATTCGGACAGGTGTGAGGTGGTATCTCATTGTGGTTTTGATTTGTATTTCCCTGATGATAAGTGATGTTGAGCATCTTTTAATGTGTCTGTTAGCCATCTGGATGTCTTCTTTGGAAAAGTGTCTATTCATGACTTTTGCCCATTTCTTTACTGGATTGTTTTTTTGGGTATTGAAGAGTCTGAGTCAAGTGTGTTTTAAATTTCCAAGCAAGTGGGAATTTTTTATTAATTTTTAGCATAATTGTGATCATAGAAATAACACCAATTTTTGAAATTTATTAAAACTTTCTAAGTTCGGTATCTGGTCAACTTCTGTAACTGTTCCATTTATAAAACAGTTTTGATGGTGATTCTTTTAGTTTTTACAGTTTATAATGAGGCTGTTTTGCCACTTTCATATAAGTTTAGAATTTTCCTGTCTTCTAGATAATTTTCTCCTTTTTTATTATGTAGTGACCCTTTGTACTATAGAAATGTTAAAATAAGCTCGAGTTTTACAAAACCTGATTTCAGTGGTCTGTTTATTTTTTGAGTTCCAGCTCTTTTTTCGTTTTCTGCCTTTCTATAATCCATTCTAAATTACTGACTCAATGATACAATTAGAGAAAATGTTTTTGGTATTTTAACCACTATGTTTGTTTCTTTTTAGCAAAAACTTTGGTCAGTTTACTCGATGTAGCATACTGCTGGATATGGAAGTTCACTACATTTATTTGTAATTTAATTATGACCAAGACCATTCATGAATACTTACATATATTTACAGGTTTAGATTTTAAAGAATAAATTAAATCACAGCCATACAGAATGAACTTTTAAATAAGTGCAAAATTTTACTTCAACTTCTAACATGGTTCTTGCTTTATATTGATGTTCCATTGACCAGTACTGTGAGAGATTTAAACATGGGGAGGCGTTCTCAGAGTTATTGAAATGGGGGACTTTGTTTTCTTTTAAGTGATCACTTATATACTTATAGCATTGATCCTTGAAGTAATTTCTTCATCAATTAACTACTTTGCATTCTCAGAATCATTGCAGATATAATTAACATATAAGATTAAACATATAAGTTTCATATGCATGAAATTAACATATAAGTTTCATAAGCATGAAACTATGGTTGTATGGTGATAAAGAATTATGAAAACAATTAAAGCGTTTCACTTTTGACTCCTACTAGCCTAGCTGTGGTTAGCAACTGCCTGTTTTTCAGAAATGATAAAAGGATATATCTTAAGCATATTCTAATTTACAGTATATTATTATTTATGAGGCTACTGTGGATATATGGTTTGACTCTATGCCAGAACCTTTTAAGAAAGTGACTTTGCTGACTGTAAAAATAATGATAGTACTACTTAGCAGGTTGTTAGAGAGGCTCTCATAAGAATATTAATGAGACAGTATAGTCTAGTGTTGATGAACATAAGATCAGAAGTCACATTGCCTTGGTTTGTTTATAACAATGTGATCTTAAGTGAGTTACTTAATGCTCTGTCCTTCAGTTTCTTCACTGTAAAAATAACAGTATCTCAGATAAATCTCTTAGAAGAATATCTTGCTCGTGGAATAGCAAACAATTAATGTTTGCTGTCGTTTTCTCCTCTTGGAATAAACATCAGGCTGTACACTGATGTAGATTTGGGGGAAAATTCTAATTATATACATTTTTTAAAGTTCTAATAGGTTTGTGCATTATGTATATCTTACATGTATAGCATCCTTAAAGCTTGAATTTATCTATTTACTAGAGACAACTAAAAACAACCTCTGTTTGAAGGGGATATCCTTAGGGACTCAAGGTTCAGTGATCTCAATCACTGGTAAGAATTTTCCTGTAGAGTCATAAATCTAGCAGTTACCTCGCTTTGGGAGCAGTGGCAGTATTTGCAGTGTTAGTAGTAGTTGTAAAAGTGCCACAGCGGTACTAATAGCAATTGGGGCTAATGCTCATTATAGACGATATTTATTGGATGTTTACATGGTAACAGGTCCTCTTCTAGGTATCTCACATGTATCAAGTTATCTTCTCAGTAACCAGTAAAATGGGTACTGTTATTTTCTCAATAATACTGTTTGAATAAAGAAATGGATCAGCATCCCGTTTTACAAATGCAGATAGTAAAATATGGAGGGGTTATACAAAGTCGCAGTCACACAGCTAGTAATTGGCAGGGCTGGGATTTGAACACTCTTATTCCAAAACATGTACACATAAATACAGATGCAGTTCTTGGCAGAATGTTTTAGCTAACATGTCTTGGCTAACACGTTTTAGCTTAGGGCAATGACGTTTCTTTCAGCACTGGAGCTTATCCCTTGCTTTAGCCAGCTAGGTTTTCTTGGCCTACTGGCCGAGCTGACTAGTCTTAAGCCTTACAGAAGCTGTCTGTTCATAGTCTCCACTGAATTGCCTTAGAATTCTGTTTTATCGCTGGGTTTGGTTCTTTGTTGCTATACCCCCATTACTTGGGAAGTAGGCATAAAGGGAGATGTGTATGAACGTGGGGCAGTATGATGTTAATATACACAGGGAGTGAACTGTCCCTGCCAGCCTTGCTAATGCTGTGCACACGCTGCCTGGATCTTGCCTTTTCACCTGCTTCCTGGCCGTATTCCAATGGTCTTTGTTGAGTCCTGACCGCCATTACTTATTTCCCTACTTCAAACCAGTCCTGATGTCTCTCTGCACTTAATGTAAGCCTTTGAAAAATAAATACGATAGAAAAGAGAAAGCAACCAATAATTTGATCAGTATACTGTATTACTATCAAATTAATGGTAATCATTCTAGACACGCTAAGTAATGCCTTCTTTGTATTTTAACTCAGAAATCACTTTACTCATGTAAGCTGGGAGAGGAGGAGTTGTATCTAGTGACTTTCCAGTTCTCACTTGCCCTGTCATGTGCCTATGGATACAACTGCTGGCCACAGGGAAGAGCGCGGAGCATTCTTCCGCCTTCACTTCCTCGGCTCTTTAGCCCCCATTGAGCTGTGAACAGTGGCTGAGGACAAAAGCTGTATACACTTTACAAACAGAGCACCAAAGCGGCAGTACACTGAGTCATTCTTCGCTCTGTGTGAGAACTGAGGGGGACTCTATTCATTTCCTTTGTGCTGGTGTCTGTCAACAGCGCTGTTTGAGGCAAGGCCTATTGTGCTGGCCAGTGTTTCTTATTGACCTAAGTCTGTGCCTGCTATGTTCCCAGGGTCGAAGTTGCGAGTGAGAGAATGTTTGAAAAGGGGTAATCATAGGCTAAATGCATTTTGCTGCATTGTCATCTGACCTATTAAATCTAAACTGTGGTCTACGTTAATGCAAACAGGTAATTATACAGTCACAGCTGCAGCTATTGACATCTGGTTACCGCCCCATAGGAAAAAAAATATGTGCTTTTTGTCCTGTGTCTAGGTTCTTATATGCTGGACATTAATGATTTTTAACTGAAAATAGATCGTGGATTAGGAGGACTAAAAGATCAACAGGGTGGATACTTTAAAATAGCTGCTGCATCGCTGTTTGCACCTCTTTTCCTTTGATAACACAGGGCTTTCCCATGACTCCAGAGTAATCTTGGTTCAGTTTTCGTTTTTAAGGAGTGTAAGATAAAGATAATTTTTATGTCTTCATCCTGCATGATCTCATCGTTATACTAAGTCACTTGGAAAAGTTTGCCTCTCATAGCTTCTTTTTGCTTGTTCACCTACTGCTTTTGCTCATTGTGTTTAATTGCCCAGCTCCCCCAGCATAGGATGGTATTTGCAAGAGATCCACAGTCCCCGATCATGACAAGTACGATGGGGTGCATTGAGCCTTATGGCTATTAATTATGTTAATAAAGTCTACCCTTTCTAGTTTCTTTCGGCATTCTAAAGAGCAAAAGTTAGGAACAAATCAGTCCTGGAGAAGTGCTACTTTTCTATTAGAAGAACAAAATGTTTAGATATGTGTTCCCACCAACCATGAAAATCCATTTACCACTGGAGCACTCTATTCATATATTTTCATTCACCTCCACACTTTGTTATTTAACAAAATTTATTAAAAGCCTGGTAGGTGATGGACTTTGTGCGAGGTATTGGGCATAACTTAAAAAATAAGGATCTGTAGTCTTAGTGTTCCTAAATCATTCTCACAAGTAGCATTATGAGGTGTATCGAGAGTGGAACTGACGCCGGAGATGGAAGAAAACTATTTTAAGACTTTGTACCTTCCAGGCTTTTATGTTTCGACCCTTTCCGTCTCCTAATGTTTTGATGCCGTATCTCTCTAAGTGGATAGTTACACATCTCATTGGGACCTTGATGAGAAACCATTCAGGAGACCTAAGTGCTCGGATCATGCCAACTTTTGAATCAGAGTCCAGTAAACTGGGCTCAGCTCATGCCTTCTTGCTGCGTGCGGCTTAGCATGCGAGGGCTGATGGCTCTGGGCTCTTTGTGAGCTTGTAGTTCTTCAAAGGATGACAGTTCATCATCACCTCCTGCATCCTAGGTTCTGGAGACACAATGGTGAATAATATAAAACTCTTAACCCTCAAGGAACTCAGATTAAATACCTTATTTTTTTACCATCCTGGCCACAAGCACAATTTTGAAAAAAATAAAAAAGGCATAGTGATTGAATTTAAGACTAAATAATACAATAAAAAGTCAAATACTAAATATGTTCTGCCTCTGAAATGTGGGCCAATAATGAAGAAGTATTCCTTCTACTTTAAAAATGTTTTCTGTTAATGTCACTAAGTAAATTTGGCGTCTTCTACGTGGAACACTGTGTGGAATTAAAATATTTACTAAAATGCATGGCAGTCATCATCTTAACCCTTGGAAGTGAAAACTGTTTTCAGATTCTTATAATGAAATCTTTCTTACAAATATTTTTTAAATTTTTTACTGCTGCTGTTTCATATACAGAATTATTGTAACATACCAAGTACAAAAGGCTTCAAAAGGCTTTTCATATTTGTGAGAAATAACGAACCATATGCTATCTTGCAGAAGCCTTGATTTGGAAAGAACGTGGCTCTTGGCCAGCAACCAATTAAGCATCTCTTTTGTTTTGGCCATCTTGTGGTGTTTCATAGGTGTGAAATTTTCTGTCTTCACCAGATAGGGATATTCCTGTGTATCCACAACAGTTATTAGGGAAAGCAGGCGACTTTGGTGCTGCTTTCCTACAAAGTAATAGGAATTGTAACTACGTGTAATCAACACATAAAAAGAAGGGGGGGAAAGCTATTGGGTTAAAATGTGGATATGAATTTGGCACTGGAGAGCTAAAAAGTGACTCCTGTCACTTTGGTCCATTTAAAATTGCCTTCCTCTTAATAGCAAGATGAAGGCTGAACATCTGTAGCAGATGTCTGTTGCTCAGAGAATATAGAATGAGAAAAAAATTAATTATATGTTGTGTATATAGTGGATGCTCTGTTGTCAAAAAGAGAAAATAATTAGCCTGACTAATCAATTTCCTGCATTTCTCCTGAATCCAATTTAGAAATTCTCACATTATCTTCAAATACAAATCTTCCCTGATACCAGATTGTATGGGCTCGATTAGCTTACTTAGCGTTCCTCTTATGTAACTTTACTTGCTTCTCATTAGAGCAAAATTAACTTTTCATTCAGGATATAGTAGTTAAACAGAGTTATGGGCCTTGGGTCTGAAGATTGCAATCAGGGAAGGCTGGCCTCAACAGAGAGTTTCCTTTCACCCATTTTGACCATTGTCACTGCTTCCCCTCATTCATCCTCATTGCTGTTGATCTTAGCAAGAGACTCAGAGACACTATTGCTTTGCTTACAAATAAGGGTTTATGTTTGATCTTTTCATTTTGTAAAAAAAGATAAAGCACCTACATCTTAAAAGGGCGCTTTCTTTTCTTAATGAACAGCAGTGGCTCTGGGAATTTCAAAAAGCTCTATAATGTTTTGTTCACATGGTGAAAAGGATTCACCACAGACATTGGGATCAAATACTTGTTTTCTTTTTCTTAATGGAAACGTATTTCCCTACGATTAAACATGATTAAAATTTAGAATTCTTCTGCACTTTTCTCCAAACCCTAACAAATACGACCAAACTACACATATATTTTGGAGTGGTTTTCTGATCAGTAGCTTCAGCTGTTGGGTTTCTCCCGCTTTACAGTAAGTACTGGTAGCAAGTACTAGACTTTGGGTACCTGCACATAACATACCACTCACCCCCCCACCCTCCGCCCCCGTTGTGCATCGGAACAGTCTGGTACATATCTTTATCTTTGAGGAAAGTGAAAGCTTATTGGAGTGTTTTGCAAATAATTATAGGTGGGTGTAGTGCAGAGAGGGTTAACCGTCCGGCATTTTCAGTGGCTTAATTAGACTCTGGCAAAGCGCCAGGATCAGTAGAAAAGGGGACAACCACAGAAACCAGTGGGTTTCAGCATCTTGGCAAGGTCTGGAGCATTCAGCAGTAGTCTGTGCTTGTGCCTACCTGTTGTGGGAAAGTGAGAGGCTGTCCAGACAAGGGACAAAGCAGCCGGCATTTTCCCATCCAGCTTTCCTATTGTATTTGTCTCTTGAAAAAAGAGGCAGGAGTACCTGTCATCAAGCACGACTTCTGTAGTGAGTCACTGCTCAGTGCTTTGCTCCATTCAAGGAAGGGCTAGTTTAAACCCACTGAGGAAAGCCCTGTCGTCTCTCTGAAACTGCACCGTGTGGAGAGCAGTGTTCCCTATAAAACAGGATGTTGTCAGGATTTGAAGTTTGGGAGTGATCCATGGAGAGATTTGGCAGTGTTGAGAAGTTTCAGTCAGCCAATGTTTAGGCTCTGTGTTTTCAAGAAAGGAAAGTACTATAGTTTCAATGTTACTAACTGTTACTGGTAAAAGAAATATTGGTCATAAGATTATGAGCCTTTGAAATAAAATATTACAAATACTTATTTTTGAAAACATATACACTCATTTTGTGAAGTATACAAATCCAAAAAAGGTCAAGGACTGTAATTCAATATTTTCTACTTGTCTTACTGGGTAAAGTACATTGATTTCTTACTTGGATCATTCATAACTCAAGGTTTCAGGAATAAAGCTTCTATAGTATCCTTTCTTTTATACCAAAACCCATATTGTAAATATGCTTGAATTTCTATCTGCCAGGAAAATTTTCTGGATAAAATTATTTCAGATAGAGGAAACCATTTTGTATTAGAAACCTCTGTCTGTCCCATTTATTTAGAGTTGTACTATTTAATCTCTCGGGGTGAAATCCAACTTTAAAAAACTATGTATATGCAACAAAAATATAACTTAAAGTCTTGTAGTTCTTAGAAAAAGCTTCATTAGAGTCTTTTTAATTAGAAAAGCCAATTTTCCCAGACTCTTAAAAATAGGTGGAATATCTCCCTGAGAAAAAGAAATTTTTTTTTCATCTTTTATAGCCTTTGTATAACAAATATTTCCAACACTTAGCCTATGACCTGTGTTTTGAAGGATTACTTAATATGGTGCTATTTTACTACCGTAAGAAAATTAATAACAGTATTTTGGAGCAGATTTACTGCCACAATTAAAGTCAGATTAACAATAGAATGTTCTTAGTTCAGTAAGCTTTGTTGCATTAAGAGAACACAATCCTGTACATTCTGATGTTTTATATGCTCACATGTGAAAACAGAAAAGAATTTCATTTTAAAGTCGGTTTTGTAGCTGCAGTCATTAAAATGCATACTGCCATTGTTCATCCCACACATTTCTTTTGGTACTCATTTGTAGACAACCTTGTATTATTTCTGTAACTCACATAGCCTCCCAAACTAGATCGTAACCCCATGTTTCTGCTGAAGGCAGTGTTGGTATTAAGACTCATAGTGAACTGTTATTAACTTTAGTCGTGTAATTTGCTTGAATCAAGTGAGCTGAGAAAATCCAAACTAGTTTTGGTATACCCCTGGGGGTTAAATTTGAAACGTTTCTTATAAGATCTAAGAAGAATTCACCTGATTCTTTATGCTAGCAGGATCCAGTGTCTGTGGTATAGATAACACATCACGTGTGTTATTATTTTAGCTGTGTGCACAGAGTAGATAGAGTAACAGGTCACCTGTCATTCTCTAAATCAGTTGGTGTTGTTAATATGCTCATCAGCAAAGTCTCCAGCCTCTCTTTTTTCATTCAAGAAAAACTCAACAAAGTCAATTAGTGATTCTTTCTCAGTAAATGTCTTTAAAAAACTGTTTGGTGTAACAAGTAAAATTAGTTAGCAATACAAACTTTCTATTTTTATTAAAATTTTTAAATTTTTATTGAAGTATTGTTGATATACAATTAGTCAGATGTACAACAGTGATTTGACCAGTGTGTACATTGCAAAATGCTCGTCATGTTTAATCACCATCTGTTGCCATACAAAGTTATTGCAGTATTATTGACCGTGTTCGCTGTGCTGTACTTTTTATCCCCATGACTTACTTATTTTATAACTGGAAATTTGTACCTCTTAAACCCCTTCACCCATTTCACACATCTCCCCACCCACCTCCCCTCTAGCAACTATCACGTCTCTGTATTTATGAGTCTGTTTCTATTTTGTTGTTGTTGTTTGTTTGCTTTACTTTTATATTCTACACATAAGTGAAATTATTTGATATTTGCCTTTCTTTGTCTGACTTACTTCACTTTCATAATACCCCTGTGTTTATCCATGTTGTTAACAAGGGGCAAGATCTCATTCCTTTTCGTGGCTAATATTCCACTGTGCCTGCATACCACATCTTCTGTGGCCATTCATTTACCACTGGACACTTAAGTTCCTTCCATATCTTGGCTATTGTAAATAATGCTGCAATAAACATATGGGTGTATATATCTTTTTGAATTAGTGTTTCTGTTGTCTTTAGGTAAATACCCAGAAGTGGAATTACTGGATTGTATGGTACTTCTCTTTTGAGTTTTAAAGGAACCTCCATGCTGTTTTCTGTAGTAGCTGCACCAGTTTACATTTTTACCAACTGTGCACAAGGGTTGCCTTTTCCCCTCATCCTTGTCAACACCTGTTACTTCTTGTCTTTGGTACTATCCGTTCTGACTGGTGTGAGGTGATACCTCATTGTGGTTTTGGATTTGCATTTCCCTGATGAATTGTGATGTTGAACATCTTTTCATCTCTTTGTTGGCCATCTGTATGTCTTCTTTACAAAAATGTTTATCCAGGTCCTCTGCCCATTTTTAATCAGATTATATGCTTTTTGGTGTTGAGTTGTATTAGTTCTTTATATAATTTGGATATTAACCCCTTGTCAGATAGATCATTTGCAAATATCTTTTCCTGTCATTAGGATGCCTTTTTGTTTTGCTGATGATTTCCTTTGCTATGCAAAAATCTTTAGTTTGCCCTAGTCCCAATTCATTATTTTTGCTTTTATTTCCCTCTCCTGGAGAGATAAAAATACACCTGAAGCTGCTGTCCATGAGTTTACTTCCTGTGTTTTTTTGTTTTTTTGTTTTTGTTTTTGTTTTTTTTTTTTTAGAAATTTTATGGTTTCAGTTCTTACTTTTAGGTCTTTAATCTGTTCTGGGTTTATTTTTGCATATGGTAAGAAAGTGGTCCAGGTTTTTGTTTGTTTTGCTTTGTTTTTTAAGATTTTATTTTTAAGTAGTCTCTACACCTAAGGTGGGGCTTGAACTCACACCCCCAAGATCAAGAGTCGCACGTTCTACCAACTGAGCCAGTCAGGCACCCTGAAAGTGGTCCAGTTTTTAAAAATTATTAAAACGGCTCTTGAGTTCCTCTGAATCTCAACATTTTCTCCTTCGCTCGGGGATCTCTTTTCATATTATGCTAACTGGGCGAGATTTTCAAAAGTGATGATAACGTGCTTCTCTTCTAGCTCTTACTTTTGAAAACATTGCAAAAGACAAAGAAGTTGTAATACAGCATGGCTGAACCCTGAGAACATCATGCTAGGTGAAAGAAGCCAGTCTTCAAAAGCTGTACATTATATGGTTTCATTTATGTGACTAAATGAAATAGATCCAGAATAAGCAATAGAATAAATCCAGAATAGGCAAATTCATAGAGACTGAACATGGATTTGCCATTGCTACGAGCCAGCAAAGAGGGGAGTGGGGTGAGACTGTTAATGGGTACAAGGTTTCTCTTTGGGGTGATGAAATGGTCTAAAATTAGATTGTGGTAATATGGTATAACTCTGAATATGCTAGAAATCACTGAATTATATACTTTAAATGAGTATATTTTATGATATGTTAATTATATCTCAAAGCTGTTTAAAAAGCTTTTATTTAATGGGAAATAGTTTCTTACATAGATAATGACTGGCATAGATTTTAGTACCTGAAGTGGACTGCTGCTCTAAAAAGAACCTAAAAATGTATAACCTCTCCCAAAGTGTACCCTACTTGACAGTAGTAAATATGTTGTATGTGAACTAAACCGTTAGCCTAGCTTCATTTTAATAGCTTGTAATAGTACCCACAATATAATAGCGTTAATCTGGATAGTTCTGAAAGTTGACTGTTTAAAAGACTTTGTGGCTTCTTGGGCTACATTATTAAGAGGGTTAAAATGTATTTATTTAGCAAGTATTTTTGATTTTCTAGTGTACACCAGATACTGTCGAGATGTTAAAGATACAGAGATGACTCAAGTATAGTTCCTGCCCTCCAGGGTTCACCATTAGTAGAATGGGCAGACAAAAGCAAAGCGTGCCACAAAGTGTGGCAGTGTCATACTTGATGTCGTAAAGATATGGCTATCCTTTTATAGCCGACTGGGGTTTGGGAGGTGGGGAAAGAAAGTGCTGTGCTCTACCTCAAGATGTTTTTTTGAGATTCTTTGAGAAGAGGACTCTGGTCTAAGTTGAAGGGAAAAGAGAATGTGCCAGAGAGAAAGGGCCCTCTAGGTAGAGAGATGGAATAGCTTATGCTAAGGAATAGGGGCCAGCTGAAAACCAATAACCCAGACCATTCAAGAATTGCAGGTGGTCAAGGTCACATCTGAGCTTGGGGTTCATATGAGTGGAGCTGCGGTAGGAGGGGAGCTGCCCCAGGAGTGCGGATAGGCTCTATCACCAAGGACCTTATAGACTTTGCTAAATTCATTAAGGAACAGCTCTAAGACCTGTTTATTTATTATTTAATTATTTATAATCACCCAGTGTAAGTGCAGAAATTATGTAGTATTCGGTATAGCCTTTTATTTATTTATTCATTTATTTATTTATTTTTAATGTTTTATTTATTTTTGAGACAGAGACAGAAGCATGAGTAGGGGAGGGGGAGAGAGAGAGGGAGACACAGAATGAGAAGCAGGCTCCAGGCTCCCAGCTGTCAGCACAAAGCCCGATGTGGGGCTTGAACTCACGAAATGGGAGATTATGACCTGAGCTGAAGTGGGAAGCTTAGCCAACTGAGCCACCCAGGCACCCTGAGCCTTTTATTTTTTAAATGAGGATACTAAGGGCCAGTGAACTTTGCCCAAAGTGAGATAATCTGAGGTAAAACCAGGACCGAAACCTGGAACTCAAGCCCCATTCCATCAGCGTTGGTCCTCTGTTTCTTGCCTTTGGAAAATCAGAGGCTGAAAGGTTTAGTAGCACTCAGTAAATGTTAGCTATTTTTAGTTTTCAGAAATGTATTTTTAATAATGTCCAGTGATAACTAAGAAGTACTAAAAAATTGAGGCACCTGGGGGCGGGCTTAGTTGGTTAAAGTTGGTTAAGTGTCCAACTTTGGCTCAGGTCATGATCTCATGGTTTGTGATTTCAAGCCCCTCACTATCAGTGCAGAGCCTGCCTGGAATTCTCTCCCTCTCTCTGCCCCTCCACCACTTGCTTGAGCTCTCTCTCAAAATAAATTTAAAAAAAAAGAAATACTAAAAAATTGCCATCCTTATCTATGGAATGTCAACTTCACACATAGAACAAATATTTCGAGCAAAACCTTTGTTTTGAAATTTGATTGGAATCATAGGTTTATAAACTATATGATTGTTTTTATTCTAACTCACTAAGTTTAGAATGGTTTCATATAAAGCAATACAACTGCTGCAGATTTGAGTACCTAGAAGTGGAATGCTGCTACAAAAATAACCTAAAAATATGGTATTGGCTTTGTAACCGGGCAGTGGACAGAAGCTGTACAGCCTTGATATGTTAGCAGAAGCCCAAAGGGCATCAAGAAGGCTTAAATGTCATTGGTAGTTGAAGGGAAGGAGATATTTGTTATATATTAAAGAAAAGCTTGCCAGCATAATCACATGCAATAATATGGAAAGTAGAAAACGTAACTACTGAATCAGATGATCTTGATCAGATGATCAGGAGATTTCTAGGCAGAGGTGAAAAGTGCCATCCGGGTTCTTCTACCTATCTGTAATAAAAGGAGGAGAGAAGAAAGAGGAACTAAAAAAGAAGATTTTAAATCTAAATCAGCCAGGACTTACTGGGTTCAAAAATAAATTTACTTTCTCATTCTCAGCCTCTCTGGATGGTAGATGATTGTGAAATTAAGAAATGGCTATGGGCAAGTGGTGCCTGGGTGGCTCAGGTGATTAAGCATCCAACTCTTGATTTCAGCTCAGGTTGTGATCTCAAGGTTTGAGAGATCAAGCCCCACATCAGGCTCTGCGCTGACAGTGTGGAGCCTGTTTGGGATTCTCTCTTTCTTTCTTCCTGCTTTCTTTCCCTCTCTCTCTCAAAATAAATAATAAGTAAACAATTTAAAAAAAACAATAAAAAGAAATGGCTATGGGCAAAGATAAATCCAAGGGTGCTATTAGGAAAACATGGTCTAAAGATGAAATTAAAGATGTCACTGTAAAACCCTTTGTCAAGACCTCAGAATGATTTAAGGTGGTGTCTTATAGACCCTTTCAAACAAACAAAAGATATCTTAGAAGAAATCTTATGGGTGTGCCTCACAGATTTTTTCATTAGAGATTAAACAGAGCTAATATTTAAAAAAAAAATTTGTTTAGTGTTTATTTATTCTTGAGAGAGACATAGAGTGTGAGTGGGGGAGGGTCAGAGAGAGAGGAAGACACAGAATCTGAAGCAGGCTCCAGGCTCTGAGCTGCCAGCACAGAGTCTGACACGGGGCTCGAACTCACAAACTGTGAGATCATGACCTGAGCCAAAGTCGGACACTGAACTGACTGAGCCACCCAGGCTAATGTTTTTAAGGACATTTTTCCATAGCAATTTAAAAAAAAGTTTTTTTTAATGTTTATTTATTTTGAGAGAGAAAGGGAGAGAGAGAGAGAGTGCAAGTGGGGGAAGGGCAGAGAGAGAGGAAGAGAGAGAATTGCAAGCCCCCCCACCCCCACCATGTGGGGCTCAAACTCACAAACCCTGGGATCATGACTTGAGGCAATATCAGGAGTTAGACGCTTAACTGACTAAGGCACCCAGGTGCCCCGCCATAGCAGTTTTAAAGATAGAGAAGGGCTAATCTTGGCAAGATTTGTGGGTGTTAACTTTGGTATCATGGAGTGAACCTCTACTATGACTCATAGAAAACTCACAAGAGTTTTTAAGAGAATTGTAGTAGAGAAGACCCTGCCAGTTTTGACTAAAAGGTATAGAGACAGTCTAAAATGAAGATGCATTTGGATCCCTGGGTTTCTAAGGAGAGGCGGCAGGCTGAGAAAACTGCTACTCAGCTGCAAATGCACGCTACACTTTATGAAAAAGGAAGCATCATTCAAAGGATGAAACCAGGAACCCAGAGGGCAGAGAAAAACCCTAGAGATTCATTCATTCATTCCCAGACAGTAGGACTAAGTGCTAATCAAACAACTGGCAACATTGGCTGAATTTCAGAGTTGGTGTGGACTAGAATGTGCTATCTGTATGTTCCCCCTTTTTAGAACAATGTCTAACAGTTATCCTATACCTGTCCCACCACTGTATGTTGGGTATGTATGTATGCAGGCATATAATTTGATTTGTTAGTTTATAGATCTTCATATCAAGAGGAATAGTAAAAAGGATGTGCTCCCATGGAACGATACTCAGAGAACCTCATCTGCACCTGGACTTGATTTAGATGATAAGACCTTGGACCTTGAACCTTAGTCTGATGCCATCATAGTAAATGAGACTTTGTGAAGATCTTAGAGGAGGGAATGAGTGCATTTTGCTTCTGAGAGGAATGTAAATAATTTGTGAGCAGCGTCAGACTGGTGATTAAAAATTTTTTTTTCAGTTGATTTATTCAGAGAGAGAGAAAGCACAAGCAGGGGAGGGACAAAGAGAGAGGGAGAGAGAGAGTCCCAAGCAGGTTCTGCACTGATAGCGCATAGCCCAATGTGGGGCTCGAAGTCACGAACCATGAGATCATGACCAGAGCCCAAGTCGGACGCTTAAGTGACTGAACCACCCAGGTGCCCCCAGACTGGTGATTTTAAAACATATCCACAGATTTGGTGATGCTCTTCCCATCTATAGGTGGAGTCTAATTTCCTTTCTTCTGAATATAGATTGGCCTTACTCTTTACAAACAGAATGTAGCAGAAGTGACTAGGGGAGTGACATGATTTCAGAGGCCAGGTCATAAGGTGATACAGCCTTTGCCCAGCTTTTTCTCTTTTCTAATTTAGCCACCGGGCTGTGAGAAATCCCAGATTGCATGGAGAGGCCAAATACAGCTATTCTGGGTGACAGCCCCAGCTGAGGTCCCAGCCAACATCCAGTATCACCTGCCATGTCTGTGTCACAGGAAGCCTTTGAAATGACTTTAGCCCTAGCCACTGTCTAACTGTAACCATGAGAGGAACCCTAAGTGCCAACTGCTTGCTGGTTTTTAATTGAAAAATTGCTTTGTCAGAGTAGTTACTAGTTTTGTTTGGTAGTTCATCTTTTTAAATTCTTTTTTGAACATTTTAGTTGAAGACTATCATACATACAGAAAAGTATACCAATTCTAAGTATATAGCTTAACAAATGATCCCAAAGTGAACACACATATGTAACCATTACGCAGTCTAAAAAATAGGAAATTACTACTCGATCAAAAAGAATGAAATCTGGGGCGCCTGAGTGGCTCAGTCGGTTAAGCATTCGACTTTGGCTCAGGTCATGGTCTCACACTTTGTGAGATCGAGTCCCACATCAGTCTGTGTGCTGACAGCTTGGAGCTTGGAGCCCCTGCTTCATGCTCACTCTCTGTCTCTCAAAAATAAACATTAAAAAAAAAAAAAAAAGGAATGAAATCTCACCATTTGTCACAGTGTGGATGGAACTAGAAGGTATTACATTAAGCAAAATAAGTCTGTCAGAGAAAGACAAATATCATATGATTTCACTCATGTGTGAATTTAAGAAACAAAACAGATGAACATGGGAGAAGGGAAGGAAAAATAAGATAAAAACAGAAAGGGAGGCATAAGGGACTTTTAAATACAGAGAACAAACTGAGGGTTGCTAGAGGGGTGTTGGGTCAGGGGATGGGCTAAATGGGTGATGGGCATTAAGGAGGGTACTTGTTGGGATGAGCACTGGGTGTTATATGTAAATGATGAATCACTAAATTATACTTCCGAAACCATTATTACAATGCATGTTAACTAACTTGGATTTAAATTTTAAAATATTAAAAATATAAATAAATTTATCTCACATGACTTGCATGTGCCCCTCACAATCAAAAACAATCTTACTTAATTTTTGGTGCTTGGTATGTTACATACTGATACAATATCCTACTGTGTTTGTGTATTTGCCCATTTCTCTTTGGTTGGTTTGTGTCAGTTTTCGACTTACATATTTTGAGGGTATATTATTAGGTGCCTAAAATTTTACAGCGTTTTTATCTCTCTGGTAGAATTGATCTACTTGTCATTAGGAAACATTTCTTTTTATCTCTACTAATGCTTCATGCCTTGAAGTCTATTTTGTCTTTCATTAATATGCTACATCAACTTTATTTTAGTGTTCCTGTGGTATATCATTTCCCATGCTTCTACTTTCAACCTTTCTGTCTTACATTTGTTCATAGTATTACTCTTTTAGCAACATTTCCTTGGACTTTGTTGATCTAGTCTGTCAATCTGACTTTTAACTGGAGTAGTTAGACCTTTTACATTTCGTATAGTTATTGATATATTTCTTTAAAAAATTTTTTAAGTTTATTATTTTGAGAGAGAGAGTGAACACAAGTGGGGTTGGGAGTTAAGGGTGGGAGCGGGGTAGAGAATTCTGTGCAGGCTCCACACTTTTAGCACAGAGCCCTCCACTGGGCTCAAACTCAGGAATTGTGAGATCATGAGTCGACACTTAACTGACCAAGCCACCCAGGTGCCTCAATATATTTCAGTTTAAATCAACATTTTACTCTTTGCTTTTCCCCTTTTCTTTTCTATGTTTAA
Organism: Panthera tigris; assembly: GCF_018350195.1. Lineage (NCBI taxonomy): Eukaryota > Metazoa > Chordata > Mammalia > Carnivora > Felidae > Panthera > Panthera tigris. The sequence goes on along the minus strand of NC_056676.1, from coordinate 28,757,237 downwards.
ATATGCCTAACAAAGAAAGTAGATTAATTTCCAGTAACCCAGGAAATTCGGTTAACTAGAGGGTACCATCCTTGAAGTTTTTGATATAATCAAGGTTTTGCTGCATATATCTTCCTATTATATTTTCAGGAAATAAAAGTACACATACTCTGTATGTGTGTGTATTTTAAAAAGTTAAAGTATAGAAATGTATACAGTTGGCCCTTGAACAGCACTGGGGTTAGGAGCCCCAACCCCTGCACAGATTAAATTTGTGTATAACTTTTGTTATTTCAAAAACTTTACTAATAGCCCACCTTGACTGGAAACCTTACTGATAACTTAAGCAGTCAGCACATATTTTGTATGTTTATATGCATTATATACTGTATTCTTACAATAAAGTAAACTAGAGAAAAAATATTAAGAAAATCATAAGGAAAAGATATTATCCAAAAAATCCCCATATAAGTGGACCCACCAATTTAAACTGGTGTAGTTCAGTGGGTTTTATTATATTATACTTATATTATTGTATATTATATATTATATTATATATTATATTACATATTATATTATTATATATAGAACTATGTGTAGTTAAAGATAGGTAAGTAAAGTTAAAAATAATATATGACATAAAAAATATATATGATATATTTATTTGTAGCTTTAATTAGAATCAAATGTAGCAAAGCATATGGAGGGAAAGGGAAAGGAAAGGCCCTTTTGCTCTGCAGTTCTCCAGCCAGGGGTAAATCCAGCTGAGGTAGTCCAGTAAGGAAAGCCGCCAATCAGACGTGAAAGGTTCAAACCTTAATCAAACCTGAGAGTAGTGAACTTAGTCCCCATGAGACCAAGGAGTCTGTGTGCCCCTGAGTCCCTTGTAGCACCTGGAATCAGGTGACAGGATACCCAGCATAGATTGGAAATTTAGGTTTTCCACTCACAAAATGGAAAAGTTGATGTTACTGTCTCTGTTAGGGTTCCCGAGAGAAATGGAGCCAATAGAGGATATGGATATAGCTATAGATTATTTTAAGGAATGGGCCCACACAGTTGTGGAGACTGGCATGTCTATAATATGCAGAGCAGTCGTCAGGCTGAAAACTGATGTTGCAGAGTTGATCTTGAAGCAGAATTAGTTCTTCAGTAAACCTCTGGTTTTACTCTTAAGAGCTTCAACTGATTAGGGGCATCTGGGTGGCTCCGTCAGTTAAGCATCTGACTCTTGATTTCTGCTCAGGCCTTGAACTCAAGGTTCGGGCGATCGAGCGCCATGTCAGGCTCTGCGCTGTTGGCGGGGATCCTGCTTGGGATTTTCTCCCTCTGCCCCTCTCCCTTTCATATACATGCATTCTCTCTCAAAATAATTAAATAAACTTTAAAAAATTTAAAAATAAAAAGATCTTCAACCGATTAGATCATTATTGAAGGTAGTTATAAATTGTAGGCTAGCCCAGTCTCTGCAAAATACTTTCACAGCAACACCTAGATTAGTGTTTGATTAAATAACGGGGTACTAGAACCTGGCCAGATTGACACATAAAACTAACCATCACACCAGATGGAGCACCAATCAGTGTAGAACAAGTAAAGCCACAGATATTTTTAATAGCATTGTTGCCTATAAGATAAGAGAAATGACCACTTGTGGGGAGATAGCTGTGAAACCCAGGAAGGAGACTCATGAAGCAGCCACTCCAGATCAGGCATTGTAAGGGGTTTTGGTAGTTGTGTCAGGAAGCATTCATAAGCACATTAATTCCATTATTCTTCATCGTGTCTTTCCCATCTTCAGCTGCCAAGTATAAAAGGGAAGGATCAGAGAGAAACCATTGGAAATGTTGCCACGGGAGAGATCTTGCTCAGCATAGCACGGTTATACAAATGACCATCAAGAAAACGAAGAACACATAGCAGCATGTCTCTATATGCTTCTCTGAATTGATGATCTCTGTCTCTATATATCGATCTTTCTAGCTCTCTCTTTATAGTTATGATGTGCCTTCTCTCGCTCAACATTTCTTTTATATGTCATTTCTTTCCGCAGTTGTCCTAAAAGAAATTTTAAAAGTCATTTTTGTTTCAGTTGTGTAAATGAGATCAATGACTATTAATTTTTAACTTCCTGGGGAAAAGATAGTTCTCTTACTACTGACTATGCTGTAACGATGACCATAACTCTAGGCATCTGTACATACAGATGCGGCTCCAACGCCTGGAGAGATTCTGGTGGACCCGCTGCCCTTGACAGCATACTGGAATGAATATATTCCAGTATACTGGAATATTAATGGAATGAAAACTCACTGTCCTCTGCAGCAGTGGGGAGAACTACACACACCCCTTGTATCATGAGATGCACGACCAGAGTGGCATGACTATATTTTTTGAAAGTGAGAGGAACGGCTGCAGCCCGCTGAGTGCCAGCAGCTGCCGCTTGTTGTCTTCCACTGTGAGAGCACCTTTCTGACAGGTTCTCAGGCTTGAGTCTGAGGTCAGAACAGGATTATAACAGGAACCCCTTTGCACTGACAGCTGCTCTGTTAGTCAGTGCACTGACTTCAGCTCCGTGGCTTCTGAAGAATGTTTACTAATTTTCTCACTACCAAAAGTTATCTCTTAGAAAGCTGGAATCATGTGTTTTAACCGGTTTTGTTTTTTGCAAGAGATGATCCCCACCCCTCCACAAATCGGATGAATTTTTGTCCGTGACCTGTGCTGGTGTGCTTTACCTAACACAGATTTATCAATTGTGCCTAACTGTAACTGTTACTATTCAGTCTTCTCTTTATTATTATCCAGGAATAGATAATTTGCTTTATAGAACTAGGCAGCTCTCAAGAGAGGCCCAATCATTGTATTGAACAGCTGGTTCCTGTAGCAGAGAAACTACCCATGGGAAATAAGGAATTCTGTTGAGGGTGTAGGACCCTTCCCCATGTCAAGGACCCTGATGCAAGGAGATAGAAAGAAATCCACTAGTGAGAACTGGGATGCCTCTGTTGGTACACTTTCTGTGATGATTATTTTGCCACGTGGTGATGAGACTCCAGCTCATTTGGATCTTGGCACCAGAATGTTCCATAGGAAGAACATTTGTACCTTTACATGAAAGCTAATTATTTAATGTCATTCTCTTGCCAAGTAGACTTTGGTGACATTTCTGTTTTCAGTGGAAATATGTTTGTTTCTGTTCTCCATTTATACAGTATGTAGCTTATTGATGATGAGCTTGATACTGGAAGGCTGGGTAGGAAGAGAAAGAAAATAGGCTTACTATAAATGTAGTTTTCTTTCCCATATTCTATGTTAAGTCCATCATGATAAGATATCTCAATTTGTAAGAATAAAATTGTATCTATCTGTAATCATAGAAACTACTGAAAATAATCTAACAAGTTTTGAAAGGGGGTGTTTTTGAATGGTTTGATTTTAAAGTATGGGCCATGTAATATATAAAATTCACTCAGGGAAAGACAGGCTGAGAACATCTCAAAGGGATGGGCAGTTATTTTCCAAAGTTGATAAACAAGGTTCTTTGAAATCTGTATTGCTGTCAGAAGTACATTATCTTATGCATCAAGATATTTTCAGCATTTAGAATGCTTTCAGTTGCAATTAATAGAAAACCTCACCTTAACTGTCTTAAACAATAAGGGAATTTGTTAACTAACATAACAAGGAATCCAGAGGTAGGGCAGTTGTGATTCAGTTATGAAAAGAGCCCTAGGTCCTCCTCTTTGTAACTCACTTAGTCTAACCTGGCCCTCCCACCCATACTGGTTTATACTCAGGCTCAAAATGGCAACAATGTCTGGTATCACATCCAGAATTGACAATTTACAGATGCAGAAAAGCAGGCATTTGTATCTTTCAAGACTAAGAAAACTTTTGTACAGGCTCCCCTGCAGATATTTTTTCATATATTATTGGCCAAAATTTCATCACTTGCCTAGATATAAAATAATCCTTGACTGGGGGAGAGACCACCATGACTGATTTGGACACTATCTTTTAGGGCTTGTTGCAAAATTTGCAGACTTCAGCGCAAAATGAAAATGTGGTGCCCAAGCCAGGGGTGGGAAATTAATCTACTTTTCCCTTGAGCCCATTACCCCAATCCACAATGGAGGGCAACGCCAAGGGATTGCTCCCTGTATGCCAAGATGCACAGAGATACCTGTATTGTGGATGGCTGAGAGGCTCCTTCCAGTTAACCCATGGAACATGCCATGGCACCATCAGCCTGGATCAGGAATGGCCACCTACTCCCTTTGCACTGAGGTTCTTCAGAGTGTGTGCATGTGTTCAGGCCCCCAGTATAGGTGGAGGGTGATGGTGTAATACAGGCTTTTCCCACTTATCTTGGGATGAAAGAGGGCAGCTGAGAACCTGTCCTGAGAAAGCAAGACCACATGTAAGCCAAGTCTCCAAGCCCTGGGTGCATACACCATTATTCCATCATATTTCACTTATAGAAGAGAAATGCAAAGAAAAATTTCCTAAGAATTTCAAGTCAGTGACCAAAGAGCATTAAGCCCCAGGCACATGGCCCTTCTGTGCAATGAGGCCCTGCACAATTGCCCTGGTCTCACGCCCATTAAACTAGCACTAAGATTTCCTTGGGATTGGGACTATAACCAGTCACCCCTGAAAAATATCACGGTGGCTATCTGAACAAAATGGAGCTTTGTCAGAAAGGAGGAAATGGAGGTGAGAGAGAAGAGTGGGTGATAGATTGGGAATCAATAGTATCTGCTGTAAGATGCCATGACTAGAGAAAATACAGTGATTTGGGCTATTAGCCCCAAAGTGAAACTCACAAGGGCACATGCTCTGAATTCACATTGGAAACTCCAGAATGGTTAGTGGCAAAGATTTATTTATGTAGCATTGGTTAACATTTGTCCTGAGCAATACCTGAGAGGTCAGCCTGCCCAAGCAGGCTCCACACCACCAGTGTGGAGCCTGATGTGGAGCTCAAACTCACAAACTGTGAGATGATGACCTGAGCCGAAACCAAGAGTTGGACTTACTGAGCCTCAACCTACTGAGCCACTCAGGAGTCCTTAATTACTTTTTTTAATTTTTACTATTTTTTTTTTGTATATACATTTTTCCTTTCTTTCCTTTCCTTCCCTTCCCTTCCCTTCCCTTCCCTTCCCTTCCCTTCCCTTTTCTTTTCTTTTCTTTTCTTTTCTTTTCTTTTCTTTTCTTTTCTTCTCTTTTCTTTTCTTTTCTTTTCTTTTCTTTTCTGATCTAGATTCTTTTAACAAGCAGACCAAAACACATCCAGGATCTAGCTTTTTTGGTTTTTGTTAATTTTTTTTTCTTTTCATTTCTTCTGTTACTTTTTTCTTTTCTGGACAAAATGATGAGACATTAGGGACAGCTCATCTCTGCTCCACACCACATCTGCTGGAATGGTTTGACTGGGACTGGGAGGATCCATTTCCAGTGTGGCTCACTTACGTAGATGGCAAGTTAGTATTGCCCAAAAGAAAGAACAGGCAAGAGAACTCACAACCAGGATTTAATCAACACAGATATAAGTAAGATGTCTGAAGTAGAATTTACAATGACAATTATAAAGAGTACTGGCTGGGGTTGAGAAAAGCATACAAGACACCAGAGAGTCCCTTTCTGCAGATATAAAACAACTAAAATCTAATCAGGCTGAAATTAAAAATGCTATAACCAAGATGCAGTCCTGAATGAATGCCATGATGGCAAGGATGGATGAAGCAGAGCAGCAAATCAGTGATATAGAAGATAAAATTATGGAAAATAATGAAGCTGAAAAGAAAAAGGATACAAAGACCAAAGATCATGATATAAGACTCAGACTTCCTTTTAATCAAAGAAACAGATATCAGTAGATTAAAAAAAAAAAAAGGAAGACCCCCCCCCCCCCCCGCACCTTTATATAGTTGGGTGAAGCTAACTGAAATAGATCCCAGAATTCTAATGGCTTACCACTGTTTCTCACTCATATATCACTTCCATGTGACTATTCCTGGTTGGTAGCTGGCATTCCATGTGGGGATATAAAGACCCAGTCTCCTTCCATTTTATCACTCTACCATCTTCAGCACATGGTTTCCAAGGTCACAGTGCTCATGTATAAAAGCTAATGGAAAAGGAAAGAGAGATTGTGGAAGGTACTCCCACTGTTTACATTTCTTGGTCTTCATGTCACATGCCTCATTTCTGTTCATATTCCATTAGTGAGAAAAGTCACATGACCCTATCTAGATGTAAGGGTGCTGGGAAATATAATCCTTGACTTCCAGCAACAACTTATGAAGAGGGCACACAGATCTTTGCTGAACAGCCAGTTTTTTTCTGGTGTGTTTACTTTATTCAGCTTCCCTGTATCAATTTTATATATATGTGTTTAATTTTAGATCATTTTGTAATATTTTGACTCAGCATTGTGTTTTTGAAATCTACGAATCTACACTGAGATCTAGTTCATTCATTTTAACTGCACCATAAATTCCATTCTATAAATGTATGCTAATTATTGTTTATATTTTTCCCTATTGATAAACCTTTAGGTGGTTTCTCACTTTTAATTATTATAAACATTATAAGCATTAGCATTCTTATACATGTCTCCAGGGGCAAATGCATTTATTGCCTATTATTGTCTGGAAGTTTAAATGTTGGGTTGAAGATTGTGTATACATTTTCTAGTTTATTAGATACTGCCAAATTGCTTTCTAATGTTATTACTCCATTTTACACTCAAAGTTTATGGTGGTTTCCATTTTCTCACATATTCACCAACTTTGGGAAAGTTTTTAGACTTTATTTTGGCAGTCTAATATGCGAGGCATTTTTATTTGCTTTTTCGTAATCACTATAAAGTGATATTGAATACCTTTTGCATATATCTTTTGGCTAGTTAGGTTCCTCTCCCATGAATTCACTGTTCATATTCTGCATGCATTTTTCTATTTGGTTTGTTTACCTTTTTCTTACTGATTTATTGTTCTTTATTCTGCGTATTCATTCTTACGTGTGTTACAAAGTGCCTCTTTAAAAAAATATTTTTAATGTTTATTTTTGAGAGTGAGAAAGAGAGAGAGACAGAATGCAAGTGGGGGAGGGACAGAGAGAGAGGGAGACACAGACTCCAAAGCAGGCTCCAGGCTCTGAGCTGTCGGCACAGAGCCTGACACAGGGCTCGAACTCATGAGCTGTGAGATCATGACCTGAGCCGAAGTTGGATGCTTAACCAACTGAGCCACCCAGGTGCCCCTAAAAGTGCCTCTTTTTAATTAATCTGTTTTACCTTTTTCATGGTGACATGTCACGCAAGGGTTTTAAATTTTGTTATAGTCAGTTGTGCCCATCTTTTCCTTTATGAGTTGCTATCGTAGTCTTAAAACATGGCCCCCAAATTTGACATTCCTCCCATCAAGGGGGTTGGTCTGTATCTCCCTTTGAATCAGGGCTACATAATTCCTTGAATAATAGAATATAGCAGAGGTGACATTATGCCAGATTTGGAGGCCTAGGCTATGTGAAACTAGCAGCTTCTACTTTCTGTCTGTTAGGATATTTTTAGAATATAGCCATCATCCTGTTAGGGAGCCCAAACCTTGCAGAAAGGTATATGTAGACAACAACAACCAGTACTAACTTGCCGTCTACGTGAGTGAGCCACACTGGAAATGGATCCTCCCAGTCCCAGTCAAACCATTCCAGCAGATATGGTGTGGAGCAGAGATGAGCTGTCCCTAAGCCCTGCCCACATTTCAGATTCTTGAACGAAATTAATGATTGTTGTTCTTTGAAGCCACTGAGTTTTAGGGTAATTTTGTTATGCCCCTGGATTAATAGTATTTTCTGTCTTATCTGGAAAAGCCTTTCCTATACTGAGGTCAAACAGATGTTTCCCCTATTTTTAATTACTGTATACAAAGCTTGATATTTCATTTTGTAATGTATCTGCAACTTATTTTTCTTAGTGTAATAAAAATTAATTGAATTTACCACTTTAATCATTTCAAAGTATACAATTTAGTGGCATTTAATACATTCACAACATTATGCAGCCCTTACCACTGTCTAGTTCCAAAACATTTTCATCATCCCAGAAGGAAACCCTGTACCATTATATACCTTATTTTTATGTATGGTTTGGTATGGGGATTTAATTTCTTTTTTCCAGATTTATAGCCAGTTTTCCCAATACAATTTATTGAATAGCCCATCCTTTTTTTTTTCCACAAATGTAATATTCTTTTTCTATTATATACCAAGTTTCCTACATATACTTACATATACTTAGGTTTCTTTTTTTAAGGGCTATTTATTCTTCTTAGTTTGCTTTCATTTATAAATATACTGCCTTATTGGCCAGGCTTTATGATCCCTTTAGTTGGTCTCTGTCTCTCTCTCTCTTTCTCTTGCTATACGTACACATACATATACATATATGTATATGTATGTATATATACATACGTGTGTGTGTGTGTGTGTGTATATAATTTTTTTCCATGATACACTATAACAGATCTCTGAATGGCCTTCCACATGACCAGGTTGCTGGGACTTTCCAAAATTACATACTGGCTTCAGTGAAACTTATTATGCTTTATACGTTTTGGTGTAAAGTCATATATTCCAATGCAGATCAGCCTAACCATATTATTAATAAATGTGCCTTGATATTAATAGTCATAATGTTGATTGAAAATTTTGTATTTGGCAAGATCATGGGTTTAAGTAGGATTATTTTTAGTATTTAATACATATCTTAACTACTATTCCACACTGACCTAAGCCAGTGTGGTCATGCCCAGCTTTTAGCAAATTGTCAGACAAATTCTGAAGCAAATCTCAGACAAATTCTGTTGCCCATTATGGGCACATACATATAGATTTATTAACTAAATATTAAGCAGGCACAAGGCAGGTTTTGGAACCTGAGGAAACCCCATCTCTGAGACTTCAGAGAGACTGACCAACACATGGCAGAAAAGGGGTCCATAAGGGAATAGGACCATAAGGTCCATAGGAAAATGCTGCCTGCTTCATACTAGCAACTGGCAAATAGAACCCTCCACATTTATGGCTGGATAGAGAACTATTAATTTAAAGGAGGGTGTCATCCATAATGGAAAAGTATCCATGCCTCAGTGAATTCCTAGGCTTTTTTCATGAAAAGCTGGGGCAAGTTGTTAAAATACTATTTAGCCAGTCAATATTTCTTAAATACTCTTTAGTTCAGAAATAGGACCCTATTTTTAATATTCATCATGCTAGTTATAGCCCACTATTTTCACCAAAGAACGCTTTTCTAACATTTAACGTAGTGATTAGCCAAAGGTCAATTGTCTGCTGAAATACAGACAAGAGAGGCATTTATAGTAGCCACCCCTAGAATATGGATTTTTATTATGACTACAGTTGACTACCTTCTGAAATGTATGTACTGTATTTTAAATATATTAAAGACACAGACATCATGATCAAGTATAGTCAATATTTTTCTAAGTAAAAATATTTCCTAAAAGACAAATATAAGTATCAGTTCTGCCTATAAACTTTATTTAGACTTTTAATCCATACATGCAAAGAGGTCCATTTTAATGAAACAGAAGCAGTCTTTCTTGGAAATGTTAGTTCCCACCAAATCATTGTAAGCCTCAAATCCTGTTGTATCCTGGTATGATCCTCAGATTTTTGAAGCTTTATAACAATGCTCATGTTAGAAAAATCAGTTGCTGTTGGTAACTCTTAAAATTTTGGATATAAATCTTCAAGGTGCTTTATGACTTCAAGTAGGAATTAGCACATACATAACAGTGATTATAAATAGTGATGTTTTGCTTCCGAGCATAGAATGCTGAGGAATCTAAAAGTAAAATTGTCAAAAATAACGTAATATCCCATAAATGAAAACATTTTAGAAATATGTGTTATCAGTAGAAATTAGTAGAATCAGTAGAAATTCTTTTCTTCCTCTCTTGTAGCTTTTGTCACATAGCACACTCTCTAGCACTATGACAGGCAAGCAGCTGCCTTCACAGCCATTGCCAGTACTGGAGATTTTTCTAGGCCTTTAGCACTCTTCTTTCATCTGTAAGGACAGGCAGGGCAGCTGTCGTTATGTACTGGTGTAGTGTTGGCATGGTTTGCTAAGGCAGCTGCTGGTCTGGCTTCACAGCTGGGGAAATAGCACTTGGTATTAGCAACCAAATTTAACAGAAGTATGAAAAAGACAATTGGCAGGGGAAGTCTTTTAATCTTAGACCTTGGCCGGTTCAAATGATTCCTCCTAAAAATATAGATAATTAATGGAAGGATATTGAAGTAGTTTTAATTGAATTTTCTGGTAGGCTTGTGCATTCTCTCTCTCTCTCTCTCTCTCTTTCTTTCTTTCTTTCTTTCTTTCTTCAGAATCTCCTCTTCCTGAGTAATTTAGGACAGGTACATACAACTGTGCGGGTTTTGTTTGTGTTACTCAAAAATGGGCCACACAGTCAAAATTCCTTTTATCTGCAGACAACATATAAGGGTTTTTTTCTTGTACTAGCCGTAGTTATGCTTGTTAGAAAAATTTTTAATATTGTTTAATTTTTTAGTATTTTAAAAGCAATCTCAAGACCAGTTTAATTAACTTTAAATGATAAAAGTGCACAAATACTGGTCTCGTGTTGCCCAGAGATCAGTTTTGATGAACTCCATGAACACACTTTAGAACTGTTGGGTAAATCCGCACTGACCCTGTAACAGCTCTGACTTTAGGCTTCCAGGACTGGTCCTCTCAGCTTTGTTCGTAGAAATTTCATGAGAGGAACCAGTGTTACAGAACCAGATGGACGCAGACGTTGCCTGCACTTGGTCATTTAGCCAGACTCATCTTCAGAGTCCCAGAGATGTCATGTCTTCACTTTGGACAGAGTCAGTTCTTGAAACTGAGCTTACCTGCAGAGTTATAAAGCCCTATTCCTGCTAATGACAGCTTGTGAATCTCTTGAAATTTATTTACACCCTTCTTCTATATGTATCACTTCCTTGAGTGTAGTTTGGATCTGCCAGGGAGTCAGTGAGGACTCTGTTGCCATCTCTTTACCCTCTTCCTGTGGGATTAAAATACAGTCCCTGCACCTCCTCAGGCAAGTCAGGTATTTTCTGATTTTTATCCTGTAATTTCAAGTTCACTGTGCTCAGATACCTTGCCACTTCAGTAGGAAGCTGTGTGCAGTAGTTGAGTCTCAGATCTCCAGGTGATTTAAGAGAGACAGAACATGAGCGGGGGAGGGGCAGAGAGCGAGGGAGACACAGAATCCGAAGCAGGCTCCAGGCTCTGAGCTGTCAGCACAGAGCCCAACACGGGGCTTGAACTCATGAACTGTGAGATCATGACCTGAGCCGAAGTCGGACGCTTAACTGACTGAGCCACCCAGGCGCCCCATGAATGTAATTTTTAATACTACATTTAGTTTGTCTTGTTCCACAGATGTCTTTCTTAACAATTGTTTAGTGTTGGAAATGAACGTTGGAGGCTTTAAGTTTGGACAAACACAGTGTGTTATAGAGAGAGAAAATAGAATAATAGTTACATCTTTGTGCTATTTGGAGCATCTTTTTTTTTTTAATTGGTGACCTGGAAGAGTACAGAGAGTATAGGATCAAGATGTTACACTGCCACATTTGGGATTGAGAGAGGACTAGAAGATTTGAGGATTTTCATGTATTTCTCTAAGTGATTAAATTTAAAAAGCAACTACCAAAGATTATGTGTCTCACTTTTTCTTAAAGACATATTTTTTTCTAGGGTTGGGGCTAGCATCTCACTAATCTGATTTAAAATTAAAATTCTATTTTTATCAAGGGTTTATATCACTGATTTGTCTGTTAGTAGGAAAAAAGGATCATACATATTTACAAACGGCTTCTTTTCAGGTATTTCAATACCTAGGTCCAAAAAATCATGAAATGTAATCAATGTTGTGAGCTTCGTTGCTTTTTCATGTGTGAGAAAACTCTTTTCAACAATTCTTTCTACCCCAAGGGTACTATGGATTGCTTGTACTGTCAATGCTTTTCTCCATTGCTTTTGTCCAGCACAAAGCACCTCCTTGTCCCCCTTTTTTGAGAGTGGTGGTAGAATTTCACCTACCATTTAAAATGTAGATGATGCATTGTTTGAAAAAGTCGGCTTTGAAAAAAGTAGTTTAAATCTAAGTGAATTATCACCTAGGTTGTGTGTGTGCTTAGACCAGCAATTCGATACTGTGGGAAACTACACGCACCTTTGGAGATGCTGAAGAAAAAGGCTGTGCTGCATAGTTTCTTTTGCCGTGAAATAAAAGCAGGGCTTCTGAACCGCTTGTCTGTCGTTCTTTCAAAATTTGTAGTATATAACCCATCCTGCAAGACTGATGTTGAAAGCATAATGTATAAGAGAAACCTTAAAAATTGTCTAGAATGAGACTCCTATAATGATAGCTCTCCAAAACAGAGGAAAGAACCTAAAAATAATGTGGCATTCTAAAAACAGTGGCCACAAAACCTCTGAATTAAAACCTGGTATCTTCTTACTAGACATTTCTGCTCAGTATGCAATCCATTAATCTCACTCCAAATGTAAAGAATCAGAATATCGGGATGAGGCCCAGAAATCAGCCTTCAGCACATCTCCCAACTACTGCGAGTGCTTACTAAAAACGAAGAAACAATGTTTCTGGCCCTTATAAACAGCTTCATCAACCCTCATGAACATGTATTTCTTAATAAGATTATTTGGTTTCCCAGCTAAGAGGAGATTAGAATTGGTTTACTTCTAAAAACCGGGTGGGAAATTGAGGCAGGTACCAGGGTGGCAGGAGGAATTGATAACATTATGGAAAGAGACCAGAAAACTAAGAGGTACATTCCTTAAAAAGAATTTCCACAATGGAGTATTTAATAACACTTCCTTAATGATGATGGAGACCAGGCTAATATTTTTGTTTTATTACCAAAAAACCGTGTAATCTTTTGTAATAAAAAATGTAACTTACTGGGGTGCTTGGGTGGCTCAGTTGAGCATTTGACTTCGGCTCAGGTTATGATCTTGCAGTTTGTGAGTTTGAGCCCCACGTCAGGCTCTGTGCTAACAACTCAGAGCCCGGAGCCTGCTTCGGATTCTGCGTACCCCTCTCTTTCTGCCCTTCCCCCACTCGCATTCTGTCTCCCTCAAAAATAAATAAACATTTAAAAAATATTGTAATTTATTGCTTGCGCAATAAATTTTTGCATGCAGTTATGGTCACAATGACTAAAATGGGCAAGTAAGTGTGTGTATTACAGGCAACTCTCACTAGGTGTACTTTTTGCTTTAAAACCATCATGCATGGGGCGCCTGGGTGGCTCAATCGGTTGAACGTCCGACTTCGGCTCAGGTCATGATCTCACGGATCGTGAGTTCGAGCCCTGCGTCGGGCTCTGTGTTGACCGCTCAGAGCCTGGAGCCCGCTTCGGATTCTATGGCCCCCTCTCTCTCCACCCCACCCCTGTTTGTGCTCTGTCTCTCTCTTTCAAAAATGAATAAACATTAAAAAAGTTAAAAAAAAATAAAAGTAAAATAAAAATAAAACCATCATGCAGGCAAAGGATTAAAAAAGTAATAATGGGCTGATTGATGACAGAGAAAATGTTTGATTGCATGACCGTGTCATGATAATACTTCGGGAATCAGTATGTCCCTCAATTAGGTCATAACGTTGTCAAAAGAGTGTGTGTGTCCTGCTTCCAAATGGGTAAGAATATAGTGTAACCACAAAAGATGTTGGGTTTTTTTTCAGTCTGAGCAAAATTATCTTAAAGGAAAGAATGAAAATCATTAGTGAAATCAGGTGAGGTAACTGAATCCACTCTTAGGAATTCGTAGAGAAACTCTGCCCTGATCTTTCAAGAAGTACCTCTGAAACTATGATTACTGGTGCAAATCAATAGAAACTAAAAGTCGAAGCAGAACACCCCGCCACCATCATCCCCACTCCCACAACCAGCTCAGCACATCCAAAGAGTCCTTCACTCATAGATTTTATGTTAAATGTTTGGTTTTACTTAATATTTATAAATGCATATAAACAATTTCGTTTCTTTTTAAAATTTATATATGTGGTCCAATCAGAGTTCCCTGAACACGAAACCCATTCGTGTCACTGAACTGATAGTCTAGCTTCTCAAAAAATCAATTAGGTCATAACTTGACAGTCTAATGTACTTTTTTTGACAGAGTTACAAAAAAAAATGTCCAATATTCTACCAATTCTCTTACGTGAAACAATTTGGATCTAACTTGTCTGAACAAATAGACTTTGCCAGTGACTTGAGGAGAGAGGAAACACTGGCAACAAGTAGAGTATTTGTAATCTGGTAACATTCACTGCTAAAACTGCAACCCATAATGTGTCCTATAATTTTAGCATTCAATCATTTTACTTCTCTTGACCCAATAATATAGTGAAAAGAGCACAGAATGGAATCAGAGAGATCAGGGTTTGAATCTGAGCTGTACTATTTATTACCTGTATGACTTTGACAGTTTTTTCACTTGGAGAATGGTTAACATTACCTTTCCAGTTGTTTGTGTGAGAATAAGTGAAATAACATGTAAACAGTAGGAGTTAAATAAACTCCATTTTAAAAAAGTCCAATGTTCAGTGAAGGCAGACATGTTTCTGTGGTGTATTCCCCACCTGTGTCTTAGTAACACAGCATTCCCATTTCACTTGATAGACAGGCATCCCCCACACTACATTTGTTCAGTACCTAAATCAGAAACAATCTATACATCCTGAAAAGCCGTATTATTTGTTGACAGGTCTTCCTTTATCTAGTTTGCTATTATACCTTTAATTTTATTAACATGATTTGGTGGTATACTTCTGAACACAAGAAAGAGATGAATTATTTGGCTTCTATAATAAAAATATTTTAAAAATATAATGTGAACTCTGCTTGTATACAGTGAGGAGAAAATCAAATCACAAACCAGGTACTTTAATTACTTTTCCAGTGATGGTTTTAAAAATTTTTTTAGTGTTTATTTATTTTTGAGAGAGAGAGAAAGAGAGAGCCAGAATCTGAAGCAGGGTCCAGGCTCTGAGCTGTCAGCATAGAGCTTGATGCAGGACTCGAACCCATGAACCGTGAGATCATGACCTCATGATCTGAGCCACCCAGGCACCCCTCCAGTGATGGTTTTTAAACACCATTTAGTAAACTGTTATCACTTAATAGAGTACAGCTCTGTCTCTCTCATTTATTTAACAGCTGCTTTGGAAACACTTTTTTTTTTTTTTGACAATTTTAAACAAATTATTTTTTCCAAAAGAAATACATGGATAGATTAGCAGAATCACAAACAACTATGTGGTTTAAAACTTGTTTACAAAAGGTGTCATGGAAAAAGATTACTATAACTCAAGGGATCAAGCCCACACTTTACATGCTTTCAGAACTCCTAGACCTCTTTGTAACTTTCCTGGCTCATATGCAAGATGTCAGAGGAGAGTAAGCATATTAAACGTAAAGTATTAGAGAATACCTTTTCATCTTCTTTAAATAAAACCAGAAAGTGATTTCCTTACTAATGCAGTTTTATAGTGTAAGGAGGAACTGTCAAAGTATGGAAGGTACAAATACACTCTGTATTGTCTTTTTGATTTAAGGAATAAAAAACTTCATTATTTTCCACTTACTCCATTTCTAATGGAATCAGTAATCACACACACACACACACACACACACACACACACACACACACACATACACAAGCCCAAATAATAGTTACCTGCTGTTGGTGTTTCATCCACTAAAACTGAGAGCTGCATGTCACATGGCCTGGTCTTTCAGGCTGTGTAAGTCAGTGTCAGGCAGCTCTATCTTCATTAAGCTTTCTGAGCTATAATTTTGTGATTGCCTATTACTACTTAAAATGATAAATGTAAGAGATTTTTCTATTCCCAGTCCCTTAAGTACTGATTCCCTCTTCCTGTAAGGTGGATTGCCATCATATCTCATATTTTCTAACCTGCTATTTTCATTTACTAACTGTACAGGACATATTTTTATGTTATAGTCTCTTAAACTTTATTTTTCTTGGTTGTATAGTACTTCTAGAGATGTATCATAATTTATTTAACAAATCCTCTTTGTTTGGATACTTGGCTGTGTCTAAATTGTTTTTAATAAAGCTATAGTAAACATCTTGATGACCGTCTCTTCTCACTTGTTTTGGATAAAATCTAAAAGTAAAATTGCTGGGCAAACAGGTATAAACATTCATCTTACCAAATTGCTCTCTAGAAAGGTTGTACTAATTTAAAATCCCAACTAGTCTATTCCTTTGCAACATAGGTATTCTGTTTTTAAATATTAATCATATTGATAGCAAAAGTACCTAGATTTAATTTGCATCTATTTGATGATGAAAAAATTGAGCACTTTTTTCTTTTTTTTTGGAGAGCAGGTAGAAGTTATGGGCCTAACATGTGATTTACCTCTGGTAAATTCCTAGTTGTATTTTTTGCCCATCTGTCTCTTGGGATGCCTTAATTTTTTTTTTAAGCCCAAATATTGATTTGAGGTAAAGGTAAACATAACAGAAAAGTCTTTCTTGGCATAAGATACCAAAATGGCAATATTCTTATGGAACTAATAGCTTATATTACAAATTTTCTACAGGGAATGTGTAGTTTACGAGATTTTATTCTCAAGAGTATATTGCCATTTTTTAGTATTATATTTGGATTTATGAGTTTCTAAATATAAATAAAGTTCTAGAATATTCTCAGAATTAGATAGCTCCTTTTTATTAGGGATCTCATCGTTAAAGCCTGCAATCTTCAGATGACCACAAGTCTAAGTTCAAATGAAATCAGAAAATAACTTTACTATGTGTTCAGGATTTGGACCCAACGTAGTAATAGATGGCAGATGTCGTTGTTTGACTGTCATGTTAAACAAACAAACAAACAAACAAATAAAAGGGAAGAGGAAAGGAACGAAAGACAATTTCCTTACCAAGCAATCACACAGTTTATTGTTGAGGAAATAAAAAAGAAGAAAACAGAGAAAAAAGAGCCCGTTTTGTGTACTGTTGAGCACACAGATGTTCCTCTTGGCAGCCATACAGTACTAGTCAGGATTGGGGGTTTTGCGGACATAGAATGTGAGCCTTCTTTGTTGGAGACAAAGTGTTGCCTGTGGTGGGAATTGCTGCAGTGATGGGAAAGTATCGTCATGTATTGTTGGATTGCTGTGATTTTCAATAGAGACAGTACATTAAAGTAGCTTTGTGGGCAGTGGATTGTTTCAGCCAAGCCTGGCTAATAACACACTCATCTTGGCAAACTCTATTTAAAAGGTAGAGCTGGCATAGTTTTGTGGTCATGGAGCCTGTCCCGTACTTGGGCATCGGAATTACTTTTTGCAAGCACTAGTTTTTAACAACCAGTTTATTTAATGTGATCTAACAAAAGAGTTGGCGACTACAAAGTTAGAATTGTAACCACTTTTCAGATGGAACTACTTCTTAAAAATTTCTTTCATTCTTACAGTTACTAAAACTAGTCTATTTCAGAATTGTTGGAGAAAATACCATTTTAGCCGAGTTGTTTCTTCTTAGCCCACTTGTTCGTTTAGGATGAGGTTTTGTTACAAAATAGAAAGTGCAAAACTTAACGTGTTTTACGTTTAGCAATCTCTTTGTTTACATTTGGAGTATTTTTTGTTTATATATAAATACTATATTGTAAAATGTTTAAAACACATATTGAAACCTACTCACCAGAAGGCAAAAGTGAGTACTTTTAAATTTGCTTGCAAGTATGACCT
Source organism: Panthera tigris (assembly GCF_018350195.1). Lineage (NCBI taxonomy): Eukaryota > Metazoa > Chordata > Mammalia > Carnivora > Felidae > Panthera > Panthera tigris. The sequence goes on along the minus strand of NC_056676.1, from coordinate 28,739,402 downwards.
GCCCTGGTCTTCCATGGTGCTTCCTTGAAGGGGAACAATTAGCTCCACTGTGCTAGATGTTAACATAGATTTTTACTGTATTTTCAGGTTAAAATTTACACTTTAAGGATTGATCATTGAATTCTCTTTCGTTGTTCCTCCCTTCCTCCCCTTTTATGTTAAATATAACGTTGAATGAATTTTTATGACCTTTTAGCTGCTTAAATAAAGTCTGAACAAGAAAGGAGACTATCAAGAGTAATAGAGACCGGAACCTTTATGATCATCCCTAATTAGATGGGGTTGTTGAGTAAGATAGTGAACTAGTATGTTCATGAAGGTTTAGAGCTTGTAAGAGCCAGAGATACCTAGTCAGCTCTCTTTTGACAACAAAAAGTGAGACCCAGAGAAATTAACCGGTAATATTCTCTTCATTATGAGGAGTTGAACCTGATTGATTATAAAGCTCCTGATTCTCACATTTAAGCTCTCTTCTATAGCCTTTAGTCTTATCAGATCAAAGCAGCATTTGTTTACTAGGCTTCTACTCTGTTGAAGAATTCATCAGTTATGATCCTTACCTTGAAGAACCCACATTTTAGTTAGAAAACAAGGATGCGCTCTTTCTAAGTTGTTGATAACGAAAGACTTAAATAGTAGTTCAAGACAACAGTAGAAGTCATATCTCAGAGCACTGTTTCTTTAATGGCCAAATGAACTACATAAACAATAATTATTCCTGAAATTCAGTCAAAAGGATATGTATCTTTGAACTGGGGTAGTCCAGGGGAGACCTTTTTCATAGAAATTGGGTTTTGAGGTAGTTCTGGATTTTCTTGTCTGCCTCACTGGTGAATTTCCACTTACTCTATAAAATTTAACATAAATGTCAGTTCTTCTCCCTAGGGTTCCCTGACATTTCTTCCCTAATAAAACCATTTGCATTTACATGTACCTCTGATGTAGTATTCTACATGTCATCGTAGTTGTTTATCTCTCCTGTGAGACTTTAAACTCCTTAAGATCACACTTATTCTTGGAACGTCTGGGTGGTTCAGTTGGTTGAGTGTCCAGCTCTTGATTTTGGCTCAGGTTATGATCCTAGGGTTGTGGGATTGAGCCCCGCATCAGGCTCCACACTCTGCATGGAGCCTGCTTAAGATATTCTCCACCACCGCCCTCCTCTCTGTCTCCTCTGCTTGTGCTCTCTCAAATGAAAAAAAATTTTTGTAAAGATCACACTTACTCATAACCTGAGTATCTGTGTGGTACATAATTTTAACAAAGATATGTTTCAAATATTTTCACATACTAATACAAATAGGAATTCATATGACAATAACACATTGTTAAGGATTGAATTGCATTCCCCTAAAGTTTTTGTTTTGAACCCCTAACCCTTAATGTGACTATAGTTGGGGATAGGGCCTATAAGGAGGTAATACAGGGTAAGTGAGGTTATAAGGATAGAATCCTAATCCAGTGGGATTGGTATCCTTGTAAAAGGAGGAGACTAGAGAGCACTCTCTGGCCTTGTATGCACTGAGGAAGGGCCATGTGAGGACATAGTAAGAAGACAGCAGTCTGTGAGCAGGGAGCATAGTCTCTTCCAGAACCCAAATTAGTGAGAACCTCAGTCTTGGACTTCTAGCTTCTAGAACTATGAGAAAATAAATTTTTGATGTTGAGGACACTCAGCCTGTGGTGTTTTGTTATAGCAGCCCAAGCAGACTAATACACACATATATAAACAAATAAATGCAGGAATAAATATTGCTTTAGAAAATTGTAAAAGTCCTACATCCCCAGGTCCCACCTCACATCTTTGAAAATTGTCAGCAGCTGTTTGTCTTCAGAAGGATCCAACTCTATTGCTAAGTCAGTTTGCCTGTGCCCACAGAACCTTACAGCCAGGCCTATGCCAGTTATGACAGGAAATAGGTGGTTCTGCACCTGCCTAAATTGTTTGTTAAACTAAGAACACAGCAGTATATTAAAGAATCAGCTCAGCTCTGCTGTGATCCTGAATGACTTACAACCACGACATTATCAGTAGAGTTAGATCTGACTGCGATGAATCTCTATTTGGTGTGCCGGCACAACCTATGTCTTGCTGCAGTGCATTTGCCCTTGAGCCCTCCTCACCCAACATTCTTCCATCCCCACCCTCTATAATTCTTTTTCCAAAGAATGGCCAGAGTGGTCTTGAGAAATTTGATCGTGTCTTTCCCTTCTATCTCAGCTTTCCATGAGCATCTAAAATAAACCCCAGACCTTTCCCATTGGGTGTATGAAGCAGTATGTGGCCTGCCTCCTGCCTTCCTCTCTGACCTCTGGCTCCTACCAGTCTCCCTGTCACCTAGGGCTGTCCAACTGCACTGGTTTTTCTCTTGCTTCTTCAATCATGCCAACTTTGTTTTCCCTCTGAGCCTTTGAACTAACTGTGCCCCTGCCTGAAATGCTCTACCCCCATCTTGACACAGCTGGCTGTGTTGTCACTCAGGGCTCTACCTAAACATCACTTCTCCAGAGATCCCTTCCTTCAATGTCATCCCTCTCCATCATATCACCTTATTTTAATTTTCTGTACAGCACTTACTCCTATCTAGTTTGTTTTGTGTTTATTGTCGTTCTCTCCCTACCACAGTGTAAACTCTGTGAGTAATGGAACCCTGTCTTTCTTGCACATGGGTTACTCCAGCACCTAGAACAGCACCTGCCACAGATGGGCTTTTAAGAAATAGTTGTTTAATGAATGAACCAATGAACAAATTGACAGGTTGGAGCCCCAGTTCCAGAGCAAGGAGTCATGCCGGGCCCAGCTCCCTCAGGGCTCATACTCTTTCATATGCTTAATCACATGGGTCCTGCTCTCAACAGAAAGGCCCTCTGGGGTCTAGAAACACACCTCCTCAAAAGTCCAGCTGCTATAGCTTATCTAATAGATTAGCTAATTGATATCCATCACAAGTTAAACCCAATTTCTGTGAACAGGACATCTTTGAAAATTTTTTGTCCATTGCTGTCCATCCCCAATAGGAGTCAACCCCCTGCCACATCAGTTTGCCAGCCACAATACACCTTACAGCCAGACCTATATTAATTGTGACAGAAAGTAGCTAGTTATGCACCTGAACTGTTTCTTTGTTAAATCAAGGTGTGTCCTGACTAGACTTTTATTTTATTGCATTCTCTTGTACAATTTTACCAGAAATCCCAGGAGGTAGGTACTACAGTGATTCCCATCTTACAAAACAGATAACCTTGTTCAACATTACATAATGATCATAGAGTTGTTCACATAAAATGGGTAAATTGGGAAACAACCGCTGACTTAACACTTAAACTGACTTAAACACTGTCAGTTTGTTTGTTATCCAAAGTTTTAGTTATCAGGCCAGTAAACCAATAAACTGTGGCTTTCTTTAGCTATTAATATGACATGATATTCTCCGAACAGAATTTTGCTGCTCATTCACCTTTTCTTGGCAAGTTAAAAGCTCTAGGATCTTCTTTTTTTCCCCCCGTGTTTTGTAGGCACTGATTTAAGAAGTCCATTTATGTGGGCAAGGAAAGCTAGATGCAAGTAAATTATATTTGAGAGAGGAATACTGCTTCCTGTCCAAAAAAAAAAAAAATCGAGAGGGGAACTGAGTGCTTGTTGAAGTTAAAAATTTCTTATGAAGGACCCCTAATCCCTTTTTGTTGTGAAGGAAAAAATTAAATCACTATTCTATCCTGTTTTGCTTTACTTGAAAAAAATTTTTTAATGTTTATTTATTTTCGAGAGACAGAGACAGAGCATGAGCAGGGGAGGGGTTGGGTGGGGGGATGGGGAGAAAGGGACAGAGACAGAGACAGAATCCAAAGCAGGCTCCAGGCTCCAAGCTGTTGACAAGAGTCCACTGTGGTCTCAAACCCATGAACTGTGAGATCATGACCTGAGCTGAAGTCGGACACTCAAACGACTGAGCCACCCAGGCGATCCTTTTGCTTTAGTTTAAAAGCATAAGAATTTATTCAGAGATAACTTATACTAGTCAAAATGTTAACCTAACACCTTTTTTTTGAATTTTAATATTTTTTTGAGTGTTGTTTTCTGTAAGAGTCTTAAAATATCATTATCTAATACCAAGGAAATAACCACAGCTTCCTATTAAATAAAAGCAAAAGCAAACAAAACTTTTATTTATAATTTTAATCATAAATAGATGCTTTGATTTTGATTCAGAGATTCTAAAGTATGTAATATTTCTTTGTTTTGCAGAATTCCATTCCCAAAATGTTTGATGCTTAACAGTATTTTACTCTATTAGTATTTAGAGCAAAATCACTCTATAGAGATACCAGTTGCTCACAAATTTCTTTTCTTAAATCAGAAGTAAACAAATCCCCTGTGATTTCCTCTATTTACATACAAAACAACCAATTCTCTTTCCAGCCAACTCTGTTAGAAGTTCTTCCCCGTAGTAAACTGAAATGTGCTAAGTCAGCCATCCTATAATTTCTACCCATTTTTCCTATTTCTGTTTTTTGGAAGTACCTAAAATAGATGCACAAAATAAATACTGTGACCTTTTTAATATTAACGTCTTTCAAATTCTTCATGCAGATATAAGGTCTACTTTCTTCTCTTTTCAACCTGCTTGATGCTTTCCTTCTCTTAATTCATCGTTCAGCATAACATTATTTTACCGTCTTCTTCTGGATGGACCTCAAATATCAATGACCCTATAATTGTGTTGCCCAGATAGCTGACAGTTCCCCAGATATGGTCAGAAAAGTGAAAAGAGATTGGGATTATTATGTGGAATATATATTTTATTACATGGAATATATATTTATACTAATTCAGCCTAAAATCACATTTACTTTTGGGGGAGCAAAACCACATTGTTGACTTTTATTGAGCTTGCATTTATCTAAAACCACCTTATCACACGAAATGCCTTTAAACTAGTTTTCTTTTTTTATTTTTAGTTTCACAGAACTTCTCTAAGCTTCTGTGACCTCAGTTTTTAATTAAAGGGTATGAACTAGGGTGTTTAATAAACATACCCAGATTTGGAGGTGCAAAGGGTAGATATCAACCAAGGCCTGTAAGTGTCAAGTCACAAGCTCTATTCTAAGCTCTAAGGGTCTTTTTAAAAGCAACCTACCTTAATATTAAGTCTTTGTGTCCCACCCCCTGCACCTACTGCTCTTCCTTCTCCCCCTTTCATTTTCTCCCCTCATTGACACTACTTCTTGGCTCACACTGGAGACTGTTTACAACACTCTGGATTACATGAAATCTGCAGGATGGGTCTGATTCTTTTATGAAAGATTTTCCTCGCTGACTGTTGCCAGCCCACATAAGCTACTGCAGTAACAATTTGTGAAGTGTTTGCCTTTCCAAAAGGTATCTGAGAGTCTCATCTCTTGTTGAAAGGGCACAGAAATCAGGACCAACCTGCTAAAGTAGTTCTATGGCCCGCCAGAGGGATTGGTGGACTAAGGTCTTCACTACATTTTTGCCTCTGTGGATTGGGAAAGGACAGGAGAGTTTCTCTATTTCTTGTTGGTATCCCCTTACCTCATGCAGATGCTGAGTAGGTGTTTGTTGAAAATTTAATGATACTTATTTAATAAGGAACTAATTTAGAGAGATAGAAACAAGATAAAAGAAAAAAAGAAACTCTGAAAATGGGTTCGGACAAATCTGTTCTCTTAATGTAGTCAAAAGTGCAGGGAATCGGGAGACAGGTTCTACCATTGGAGGAAATAATCAAGGACATTTTAGAGCTGAGGTAGTCAGGAGATAACATCTGCCATAAGGTAATTTTCAAGCCAAATGTGACTCTTGTTGTATATGCTTAAGTGTTAGGTTTTCAAGCACTGTGGAAGGGATCCTGAATGTATTTTCATGTATTTTGGTCATGAAAATACATCTTTAACTGCAGTAAATCTTACATGACCCACATAAAATGAGTCAGCCCTTTGTTTAGGTGAAAATACATACTAATTTATTCAGTATTCATAATGGAAAAACAACTTGTCTTTTTTGTCTCATATTTGATATTTAAAAATGCAGTTCTAATTTTGACTTCATGTTGTCTGTACTGCATGCACTTGTTAGGAAATTAAAGCTTGACTTGGGCAAGATTCCTCTTGGCCCAGAAACTACCATGAACCGTTAATTTGGAATTTGATTGAGACAAAGACTCAAGAGAATGTAACTTATGAACGCATTAGCCAGTGCTCTTTGAAGAAGGTCAGGACACCAGACCCGTTTGAGGAGCTTTTTCCCAAATGTACATCAATCTCCAGGTCTACCCCATTGATTTTGATGGAGTAGATCTGGGTTGGACCCCTGGCATCAGTATTTTGAAGAAAAGAAAAGAGAAGAAAAAAACATTGTGAAAAATGTCCACAAGCGATTCTGTTATTCCTCCCAGTTCTGACTCCCTGTAGAGTCACCAAATCTGTCCCTGTAAGTTGTAAAGTAATTTCTGGATTTTATTAGCCCCCTCCCTCAGCTCCAAATTCAAACTCAAAAGAATGTCTTCAATGAGTTTTGTTTTCCTTTTGTTTCTTTTATATACGTTGAAGATTACTACTAGTACTTATTCATTTGAGCAGTAATCTAGTGTCTTCAATAAAACCGTATTTGAAGTTGTTATCCTTTCAGTAACCTGGTGCACTTTATGTAAATATGAATGTGGTGAATTTCATAATAGCTGGTATTTATGGAGTATGTGTTATGTGCCAGGCACTTTCCACACCTTATAATGCATGAAGCTTCACATCAACCTTGCCAGGCAGTGTATGTTATCCTCCTTTTACAGATAAATAAACAGTCCACTCAGGGTAAGTTTCTTGCACTCAGTCACAGTCAAATCTAGATCTTTCTATAATTCTCTAAAGTTCTTACTCCTTCCTCTGTTCTGTACTGACAAAACTTTTCTCTGACAATAAAATATGTATATTTTCGTAAGAATTACATACCACAAAATGTATCCCTTTTTTGCTTAGATGCCATAATACTGGCTCCAAGTTTGATCCCAGTATCAGTCATCAGCACATCTCAAGTATCTTATGTCTTGATACACCTTATATTGCCGCTCTGAGAAAAGATTCTGTTGTCACTGATTCCATATGTAATATATTACATTATATGCATATTCTACATTATTAAGTGAAGTTATTTTACATTTAAAACTTTCATTTAAAAAAATTAATTTTATCTTCACATTTCATAAAATAGATCAGTGCTTGAACAAGAGACAAAACTTCTGTTTGTGGTGACACAGAATATTAACCAGCAGGGTAGAGGTTAAAAAGAACTTGGTTTAAGGAAAAAACAAAATCATACATTTATATTAGAATTACAGAAAAAAGTTTAAATCCTCATCTAGGATGATTACAACTTGAGGAAATGCAGTTTGGTGTTAAGAACAATGTCCATCAGGGGCGCCTGGATGGCTCAGTCGGTTGGGCGTCCGACTTCAGCTCAGGTCACGATCTCGCGGTCCGTGAGTTCGAGCCCTGCATCGGGCTCTGGGCTGATGGCTCAGAGCCTGGAGCCTGCTTCTGATTCTGTGTCTTCCTCTCTCTCTGCCCCTCCCCCATTCATGCTGTGTCTCTCTCTGTCTCAAAAATAAATTAAAAAAATAAAATAAAATAAAAAAGAACAATGTCCATCACTCCCTGCCATAATGGCATGGAGAGTTCCAGTTGCCAGTTGATTTGCATGGTTTATTTTGGCCTAGTGGATAGGCACACTCTCTGTAGTATTATTAAAGGGATAACCATTAGGTTTTTCCAGGGACTTTTGGTAATAATGCAGGTAGCAGAAGTTATGGTGATAATAATTTTTGGTTCCCATTTACATCTCCTAACGACCTGGGATAATAAATTAGAACTTAAGATTTGTACTGCATTTAAAATTTTAATGAGTAGAAATATCGGAGAGCTATAGAACTTTATGAACACTTTCTACCTTTATTTTGTTAACCCTGGTTGCTGTGCTTGATAATACAGTATGGATAGCATGGTGGTAAGAAAATCTTTAAAGACATCTGACATATTGGACAGAAAGAAGCAATAGACCAGATAGGTCAGTGAAACATGGCAGATGGCATTTTGAAAAAGTGAGACAAATCCAGAATTAAACACCAAGAAGTTTAATCAGTTTTGCACTTAATATCATTCTACATTGTATCAAATTTCAAATACTTAACGTTGTGTAAAAGTAGAACTAAATCATAGAACTGTAAAACACCTTTGATCTTTTTTTTTTTTTTAATCTTTATTTATTTTTGAGAGAGAGATCATGAGCAGGGGAAGGGCAGAGAGAGAAGGAGACACAGAATCTGAAGCAGGCTCCAGGCTCTGAGCTGTCAGCACAGAACCCGACGCTGGGCTTAAACCCATGTACTGCAAGATCATGACCTGAGCTGAAGTCAGATGCCCAACCGAGCCACCCAGGCGCCCCAACAGTGTGCTTTTTAAAGATGAGGAAATTGATGTGTGGACAGTTCATTTGAAGAAGAAAGTATACATTTTCACATGTGCTCTCTTACATGTATACATGCTCTCTCTCTCTCTCTCTCTCTCTCTGTCTCTCAAACACACACACACACACACACACACACACACACACACACACGTTGGTGGCTTCACATACAGATCAGCATTACTGTGAACATTTGTATAAATTATAAAAAATCGGGGGCACCTGGGTGTCTCATTCAGTTAAGTGTCCATCTCTTGATTTTCAGCTCGGGTCATGATCTCACTGTTCGTGGGATTGAGCCCCATGTGGGGCCACACGCTGACAGCACAGAGACTGCTTGGGATTCTCTGTCTCCTTCTCTGTCTGCACCCCCGCGCACGTGCACACACTTTCTCAAAATAAATAAATAAACTTAAAAAAAATCACATAGGTGTTAATTGAACCAATAGAAATATTTTAGCTTTTCGTCTTCAAAAAGAAAGAGAAAAAATTATTTCTAAAGTCTTAAAGCTTTAAGTAAAGAATTGTCAGAAAATTGGAAAAAATTCTAAACTATTTTAACTCATTTGAGATAAAAACGTAGATGCCTAATGATTTCAAAAGAACTATTTTTAAAACCTCTGAGAATTATGATTACAGCAAGACAGCTAAATTGACTAGCAAAGTCAGAATTCCTCACAGTATTCTCTTTAGATACTGAGGTTTAATCCAAACCTTATTATTTGTCAGCTTTGTATTATTAATATATTTGTATCAAAGAACTAGGCAGAGGATTCGCTCTCTATTTTAAGTCTATGAGAACCATCACTAGCCTGCACTGACAGATGTTAAAGAATGTCTGTGGAAAGAATGTCAAAAACCTCTCCAAAGGAAAGTCTTTAAACCATGTCCTTAATAAAGAAATGCAAAACCAGATTTAATTGCCCTTTTCCTAAACAGCTCAGCCATGCAGGCTCATTTACTGCAGCATATGGTCTGAGAAAGCGCACAGTGGAAGAGAGCAGTCACGGTGAAGGCTGGGATTGAATCCATTTAGGCTGGAGTTCACAAAGATCAGTCAGAGGCAAGCACTTGAAGTTAAAAGAAAGAAACACACCAAGCAGTAAAAACACAGGCTATTTTTATTTTGAATGTGCTCATTGGAGACATCCTATTTGCCTTTCAAGACAGCAGTATTCAGTGGTTTTAATATAAAATAGAAGATTTCTGAGAAACTAATATCTGGGATGTTTTTCCTAATTAAAAAAAAAAATAGACCAAATTGCTTGACGCCATGGAGATTTTTTCCCAATATTATTATTTGTTACCACTGAAAGCAGTCATTTTTCTAAAGGGGGAGCAGTTAAAATAATGAGTTGGATGACAACAGTGTGGCCTAAATTTTATTTAAAAGGAAGACATTATAAGATTGTATGAAGTGGTAAATTCTTACCACCCCCAAAGGGATTAAATTTATAGTTCTTGCCAGAAGTCACAGGTATTTGAGAACTTGAGAAAAGGAAGAGGGGAGAAAAAATCTGTGAATCCTTTTATACCACTTTTTGGCATTAGGCAAGTGACTTTAATTCTATGTATCTTAATTTTATGTCTGTAATATGAGGGAAGCTATCTTTATGAAGATCTTAATTATAACCTCAAAATAGCTAATAAGACAATTCAGTTGCTATGTGTCTAGTACAATGTCACACAGATTTGAGGAAAAATATAAAAGGTAACAAAGGAAAGAAATGTTTGAGGGGTTAATAATGGCAAACATGTATCTGTTTATTATTGCTGGATCTAATTAGTGGTACTTATTTCTTATAACAAATTATTTCTAAGTACTATTTTTTCCTGCAAAAATAGCTTTTCTGCCACAGAGTATATTTTTATATTGTGGGACAAGTATGCTTACTATTTTTATTGTCAAATTTTATTGAAATTCTCTGGAGCTGCACTGTGATGTGGTTTTTTTTAATTTGAATTTAAGTTAATTAAATATAATTTAAAAGTTCAGTTCCTCAGTTACACTAGCCATATTTCAAGTGCTCAAACCTTATCTAAAGGGTTTCCATTATCACGGAAAGTTACAGTGGGCAGTGGTATTTGATATTTTTATTATAGATAATAAATAGATTTTATTATAGATAGATATAGATATAATAGATTTTACTATAGATAATAAATTTTGTTTATGGGTATTTGTGCAGTTTTTAGCAGAGTCCATTGATACAATCACAGGAGTGAGGAAAAACTAGATACATAAAAGAATAATAAAACCCCATTATAAAAAGAAGACAGAAGAGACAGATTCAGGTTTATAAAATCATGAAAGGCGTTAGTTGATTAGGTTAGAAGTTAAGGCTATTATTGAATTTTAAATGAAGCTAAAAATTGCTTCTTGGAAAAACAAATAATGAATCTACAGAAATTGTTACCTTTCCCTTCTAAGAAATGGTGTGTGCTATAAGCACAAGTATATTCCTAAAAGGCGTAACTCCACTGAAAGTTAGTGAAGCAAGAGTGATAATAGGAGATAGGTGAAGTTAGGACACCTCTCCCTGCCCCTCAGTCTTCCTGAGCCACTGCCGGAAAGAGTACAAGAGTACGTAAATCACTGTGACCCTTTTGTGACTGACTGTATATGTGGTTATGTTGTGGTCAATGCTAGGAAATGTGGACCATTCGGTGCGTAGTCCTCTGAATCTTACTTGCTTTGTTCAGAGCTCTTTTGCCTCACATCTCATTGGAAAGTCAACATTCATTTCAAAAGAAACGGTTTCCATTTTTGTAGAACAGTTATGTTGTATTTTAAGAGAAGAGTGCTTATGCCATTAAAATAAGTAGGATTTGAATCAAAGCAAGTATTGGGAGAGAACCCACCTCCAAATTTCCTTTCTATAGGAACCTTTTGTATCGATTCAATTATTACTGTGAATTAGAACTGAAAGTGCTCTTATATTCTGCATCACTCCCACATAGAGTATCGGTTTTCATTGGGTTTGTTTTGATGATGGTGGTCATGGTGATGATGGTGGTGGTGGTGATTGATGACGATAGCTAATATTTATTGAGCATTTATAAGGGCTTGGAATGTTTTAATATATTTCATGCTCACAAGAACCTATGGCGTAGGTACAACGATTCCCATTTTACAAATGAGGACGCTGAAACAGAGATACAGTACCTCAGGGTTGCATGTTTATAAGTGATAGAACCGCACACACACATGTGTAGTCATGGCTCCAGAGCCCACGCTCTCAGTCACTACATTGCCTTTTCTGGATTTTTATACTTAGGCCAAAATCTTTGAATAAAGTGACCATTTAAGGGTTGTATAAACAATCTGGGAAGAGAGTTTACTGGCATACTCATTTTAAATCTTGTTATGTGGAACAATGGAAACCCAAATGGGGAAACTAAGTGGTGTAAGTGATTATCAAAGACTACAATAGTGAAGGTTCACCTCGAATTACACTGGAAGAAATGGAGTTCTTAGAAATATATTAGCTTATTTTTTTCCCTTTAATAAAGTGTTTCAAAGTTAAAGCAAGGATCAACTCCACATTAGTTGTATGGCTGCTGTTCTTGTCAGAGAAGTATGCTGACCCTTACATGTCCTGGATCTCCCAGAACGGACAGTCTCAGTGTGGGTGAGGCAGCCCTACTCCGGCCTGTCAGTGGTTTTTAGGTGCATTTCTCCATATTATATATTCCTGACTTTTTTTTTTCTTTTGGTCTATAAATTATTCACCCTAAACAACTCTTGTCATCACTTATGGAAAACATCTGTTACTCTTGAAACTTGTTAATGGTAGCCACAGAGTTTTTCAGAGATTCTCATTTTCCTGGCCTGTTGTATTTATATAAACTGTCCTGTCTTCCTGCACTTGATTATATATAATAAACCTAATTCTAGGCCAGAGTTTCTCAAGTGGTGACCAGAGAAGCCTGAATCAGAATCACCTGGGAAGCTTGCTCAAAAGGTAAATTCCTAAGTCTCATCTCAGATTTGCCAGCTTACTTTCAGGCTTGCGTCCCTCCATTTGCATTTTTAACCGGTACTCCAGGTGTTTCTGGTATACTAGAAAGTGTGGAAACCACTGTTCAAAAGGCTGCATTATGTGAAATGTCTTCATGGGGCTGTGAGAGGCAGATATGAAATCCCTGCCCTTAAGGATCTTACAGTCTCATAGAGAAGGTAATGCTTACATGCAATCAACTGTAATACAAAATAAAAATTAAGTACCATAAAAGTAGAAACAGCTACTTCTAGATAGCAGAAGAGAATCTTTTAAAGGTTTGTTTTGTTTGCTTTGTGTAGTGCACAATGTGTATATTTGGATAATTCTTATTTCACCACACATACAGGCCTGTAGTTTGCTTTTCGTCTCCATTATCATCTCACTGGATAATTCCCAGAATTTCCATAATTTTTAGAAGTGAAGGCAACGCTTTCATATCACTAAAGGCTAATGCATCTAAAACTGGGGACAGACTTCTGCATTCCATAAATTACCAAGCATACTGGCACTCAATGGTGTTCCTGTTTTTATTTTTTAATTGGAGATTTTTGCCGTTAATATGACACAGAACCACTTACACTGAGAGCTTCCTCTTCACTGCGACTGTGCCCAGAATTGGTGCCCCTGGTGTTTGTGACATGTGCAACTCTTTTTATAAAAAGTCACTGTTCCTTTCCTCATGATAAGTTTATAGTCCAGCTATGAGTAATGCTCCTAAAAATAAGTAAAAAGAAATAAGCCGACAATGAACAATGAAAGAAGAAAACCAATGTTTATTAACCACTATGTGCTAGGCACTATGCCAAGCAAATTTCAGAGAGGTTAAGTGAATGCACCAGTCCACACAGCTGCTAAAGCCAAGAAAGTAGAAATTCTAGATAATCTGTGACCTGATGGCTTTTATCAGTAAGTGTCATGTTAATTTATTGACAGACATTTGAGTACCTGCTACATTGGCACTGGAAGGATACAGAGATAAACCCAGTGCCAGATCTTGGGGGAGCATAGAGACTAAAGAGAGATCAGAGAGTTGCACAGATAACCAAGACAAGTAAGTGAGAGGCACTAACATTTGCAGTCATGTGCTAAGCATTTTCAACGTATTATCCCATTTAACCTTCACAGTAAACCTGCAAAATGGTTGGAATCTCTCTTATTGTAGATGAGGAAATTATGGTTCAGGGAAAGCCACTCAGGGTTACCCAACGAGTAAGTGGCAGGGCTCAGATTTGCATCCAGGTCTATGACTGCAAAACCTCTTTCTTCCATGGGAGTTCCAGTGACAGACTCTTCATTCTGACAAGGAGAATGTCAAGGCTCTTGGGAGCTGCATTTGATGTATCCAGTTCTACCTGGAACTTAAGAATCAGGCGGATAGACAGTAAGTTCAAGGAAGGCTGGCAATAGAAGCAAAGGTACAGAGGAATAGAAGTATGTGGGAATGGACATCAGGCCAAGATATGGAAGCCATCTTGAGAAGTGGGCCCAAAACATGGGCTCTGGGAAGATTAGATCTCAAGCTTCAGCTAAGGGGTAATGAGACTTGTAGGGTTAAGATCAAGAAATATCTGTGCTAAAAAATGAACTAAAGTTGCTAATTGGGTATTGCAGGAATGGAGGGAAGGAGGGGTCAACATGAATCAAAGCTGATTGAATCGCTGTGAGTCATGCTGTGAAGACAAATGAAAAAATCTGTTAGAACATAAGTTATAGCTCCAAGTAATATAGAAAATAGTGTTCACCTTTACCTTGCCTATGAACCAACCTTATTTTTCCAGAGGATAATTCATATAGAATATGTCCTGTAATTGCTGTTTTCTAAGATTATAAGGCTATGCTCAATATTTTAGGATATCTCTTTAATTTTTTAAACAAAGACAGAAAATAAGATCTATGCTGTCAGATACACACTCATGTATACATACGTGTGAATAGATAGAAGAACTAGAAAATATGACTGACTTCATTATTTTACACAGTTTTACAAAAGAATATTTACTTCTATTATCAGAAAGAAAAATAAGTTTTTTTAAAAAAACCAAGTAGCCTTCATATTTATTTGATAGATCATTTATAAATTCCTTCAGAATACCTAATTAAACATTGTATGGAGACTATTCATTATATGGCCTACAAAAATCATTTTTCAGTGACTTTTTTTGAGAACTTTGTTTCTTTCCATTTATGTAAAGTTGTTTAATTTAAAATTAGAATACTTGATGGGCAGGCACACCTCAGAGATAATGCAGGCTTGGTTCCAGGTCACCACAATGAAGCAAATATTGCAATAAAGCAAGTCAAATGAATTTTTTGGTTTCCCAGTGCATGTAAAAGTTATGTTTACCCTATACTTTAGTCTATTAAGTGTGAAATAATAGCATTATGTCTAAAAAAGCAATGTATAGTTCACCCTTGAACAATGAAGGGGTTACGGCTGCTGACCCCCCGCCCCCCCCCCCCCGTGCAATCGAAAACCTGCATACAATTTTGACTCCCCAGAAACTTAAACTAATAGCCTACTGTTGGGGCACCTGGGTGGCTCAGTTGGTTAAGTGTCTGACTCTTAATTTCAGCTCAGGTCATGATATCTCATGGTTAGGTTACTGAGATCAAGCCCCACGTTGGCCTCTGTACTGACAGTGAGGAGCCTGCTTGGGATTCTCTCTCTCCTTCCCTCCCTGCCCCTCCCACCTCAAAAATAAATAAACATAGAAAACTTTTTTAAAAACAGCCTATTGTTGACTGGAAGCCATACCGATAATATAGTCAATTAACATGTAATTTGTATGTTATGTGTATTATATACTGTCTTCTTACAATAAACTAAGCTAGAGAAATGAAAATGTTATGGAAAATACTAAGGAAGAGAAAATACATTTATAGTACTATACTGTATTTATTAGAAATCCATGTATAAGTGGACCCATGGATTTGAAACCCTACTCAAAGCTTAACTGCATATACTTTAATTAAAAAATACTTTATTGTCGGGGTGCCTGGGTGGTTCAGTTGGTTAATCGTCCCGACTTCGGCTGGGGTCATGATCTAGCAGTTCGTGAGTTTGAGCCTCGTGTTGGGCTCTGTGCTGACAGCTCAGAGCCTGAAGCCTGCTTCGGATTCTGTGTCTCCCTCTCTCTCTGCTCCTCCCCCACTGGCACCCTGTATCTCTCTGTCTCTCTCTCTCTCTCTCTCAAAAATAAAGATTAAAAAATTTTTTTAAATACTTTATTGCTAAAACCTGCTAACCCCTATCTGACCTTTCAACTAGTAATCACTAATCACAGATCACCAAAACAAATATAACAATAATGAAAAAGTTTGAACTATCGTACGACCCCCAAAATGTGACAGACCCAAGGTCAGCAAATGCTGTTGGAAAAATGGCGGCGATACACTTGTTTGACACGGGGTTGCCACAAACCTTCAACCTGTAAAACACGTTATACCTGCAAAGCGCAAAGCAAAGTACAGTGAAACAAGGTATGCTTGTATATTTAGATCCTTAAAGATTTTGGGATTGCAGTCATTGGCAATATTTTCATTCACCTGTAGCTTTTCATAATGTTGATATTAAACCCTTAAAACATTTGATCAAGGAAGAAGATGAATGAATATAAGTTTCATTTGGTATTATAAAATATTTTATTGATCAAAGTGAGCCATCATGCATGTTAGGCTGTCATTACACTTTATAGTGCAGTCAGTCCTCAGCACTTAAGTACTTTACATTTAGACCTTTTTCCATTTTGCTTTTGTAAAATATTCTTTACTTTAAAAGAAGATTTGGGGGGCACCAGAGTGGCTCAATGGTTGTTAAGTGTCCCAACTTCAGCTCAGGTCATGATCTCGCCATTCAGAGTTTGAGCCCTGCTTTGGGCTCTGTGCTGACAGCTCAGAGCCTGGAGCCTGCTTTGGATTCTGTGCCTCCCTCTCTCTCTCCTCTCTCTCTCTTTCTCAAAAATAAATAGACATTAAAAAAATATTAAATAAAAATGAGAAGTTCTTAACTTTAGGAAGAAAGCATGTATCTGAAAATCTTTTTGCCTTGATATTCGCTGATTTTAAAAATGAATAACATATTGGGGCACCTGGGTGGCTCAGTCTGTTAAATGTCTGACTCTTCATTTCGGCTCAGGTCACAAACTCATGGTTAGTGGGATTGAGCCCCACGTCAGGTTCTGTGCTGTCAGCACAGAGCCTGCTTGGGAGTCTCTGTCTTTCTCTCTCTCTCTGCCCTTCCTGCATGTGCATGCTGTCTGTCTGTCTCTCTCTCAAAATAAATAAATAAATATTTTAAAAAATGAATGACATATTAAAATAAATGTTATTTTCAAGAATTGACTTGTTTGAATTTTGTTTATAAGATCTTTAAAAGTCATTTCAAGGTTACAGTTCTGATACAACTAAATTTTCTGTCAAAAACAACTCTTTCTCACGCACTAGT
Source organism: Panthera tigris (assembly GCF_018350195.1). Lineage (NCBI taxonomy): Eukaryota > Metazoa > Chordata > Mammalia > Carnivora > Felidae > Panthera > Panthera tigris. The sequence continues at coordinate 28,722,478 of NC_056676.1, read as the reverse complement.
ATAAAGTGTTTTTTTAAAAAAGGACATATTCTTTATCTTGAGCCACCACATTAAAATTAGAATTTGAGTTTTACTTTAAACTACTTGTTTAGGGAGCCTGGGTGGCTCAGGCGGTTAAGTGTCTGACTTCGGCTCAGGTCATGATCTCGTGGTTCGTGAATTTGAGTCCTGCGTCGGGCTCTGTGCTGACAGCTTGGAGCCTGGAGCCTGCTTCACATTCTGTGAGTGTGTGTGTTTGCGTGTGTGTGTCTCTGTCTGCCCCTCCCTCCCCTACTCGTGCTCTGTCTCTTTCAAAAATAAACATTAAAAAAAAATTAAACTACTTGTTCATGTTGTGCTATGCAGAATTAATGGAATTTTTTTTTTCTTACTATCCAGGAAATACCAGAAAGGAGCCAGAGTCCGACTGCGTCTATTAGATCTTGAACTCACATCTAGGTTCCTGGGAGCCACCACAGATACAACTATACTTGAGGCTGATGCGATTCTCTTAGGACTCCAGGAGAGTAAAGATGCCAAATCAAAAGAGGAACATCGTGAATAATAAATAAACTTTGCTTAGTGCATTCACTCCTTTTTTTGTTGAACCCAGATATTCATCAAGAATGCAATTAGAAAATTGTAAGTAAATGATTGAAAGAAGACATAATAAACGAAAGCTATAATTATGGCTCTTATTTGTTAGAATTTTCTTTAGCTGTTTCTCCCTTCCTCCCTTTTTACACCCATTCTTCCCTTTGGGGAAATATAAACTGTTCTGGGAAATTCTGTCATTCAACAAATATGTTTTGAGTGCTTGCTATGTGCATGGCACTATTTGAAACAGCAGTAAACATATGAGACAAAATTGCTTGCTTTGTGGAGTTTACCTTTGACTGGAGGTAATAGAAAATAAATAAAATACATACTACTACGTTAGACAGTGATCTATGCTGAGGACAGAATAAAGCAGAGAGGGCAGGAGACCTGAATAGATATTTTTCCAGAGATATACAGATGGCCAACAGGCACCTGCAGAGATGCTCAACATCACTTACCATCAGGGAAATGCAAATTAAACCACGATGAGATATCACCTATTATATCACCTATTAAAATGGCTGCTATCAAGAAGATAAGAAGTTACAAATGTTGGTGAGGATGTGGAGAAAAGGGAACCTTCTCACACAGTTGGTGAGAGTTGGTAAGTTGCTGCAAGCACTATGGAGTACAGTATGGAGTTTCCTCAAAAAATTAAAAATAGAAATATGCTATGATCTAGCGACGTCACTTCTGGGTATTTACCTGAAGAAAACAAAACACTAACTTGAAAAGATATCTGAACCCACATGTTCTTTGCAACTCTATTTAAAATAACCAAGATGTGGGGCGCCTGGGTGGCTCAGTCGGTTAAGCGTCCGACTTCGGCTCAGGTCACGATCTCACAGTCCGTGAGTTCGAGCCCTGCGTCGGGCTCTGTGCTGACGGCTCAGAGCCTGGAGCCCATTTCAGATTCTGTGTCTCCCTCTCTCTCTGCCCCTCCCCTGTTCATGCTCTGTCTCTCTCTGTCTCAAAAATAAATAAACGTTAAAAAAAAATTAAAAAAAAAAAATAACCAAGATGTGGAAGCAACCTACGTGTCCGTCAATGGATGGATAGATAAAATGTGTGGTATGTTGTAAATATGTGTGGTGATGATGTTCGCTAGACTTACTGTAGTGATTGTTTTGCAATAAATATCTATTATGATACACACCTGAAACTGATGTTATTTGTTAACTGTATCTCAACAACAACAACAAAATAAAGCAGAGAATGGGTTGTAAGGTGACAGATTGAGATTTAAGAGTAGTGTCAATGGATATCCTCACAGAAGAATCCCCTTTTTGTAATGCATAATTTTTATTTTTCCATTGATACAGTATTTAGAAAAAAACTCTTATCTTTTTAACTGAGGTAATTGACACATAACATTTTATTGGTTTCAGATGTACAACATAATGATTCAATATATGTGTATAGTGTGACATGATCACCATAATAAGTCTAGTTAACATCCATTGCCATACATAGTTTCCAGGAATTCACTTAACAAAAAAAAAATTTTTTAATGTTTATTTATCTTTGAGAGATAGAGTACAAGTGGGGGAGAGTTAGAGAGAGAGAGAGAGAGAGAGAGAGGGACACAGAATCCAAAGCAGGCTCCAGGCTCTGAGCTGTCAGCACAGAGCCCGATGTGGGGCTCGAACTCACAAACCATGAGATCACGACCTGAACTGAATTCAGACGCTTAACCGACTGAGCCACCCAGGCACCCCATCTAGGAATTCACTTTTGAATAATATCTGAAGGAAATGAGGGAGCTAGCACGTGGGTCCCTGGGAAAGAATAGCTAGGGCAAAGGCCCTGAGGCAGGACTGTGCCTGTCCAGTTTAAGGAACAGGGAGGAAGCCATTACAGCTAAGAGAGGAATAAAAGATAAACCTAGGGAGTGGGAAGTAGGAGAGGCCTTGTAGGTCCTGGTATGGACTTTGGCCTTTATTTACTCTGAGATGGAGGGTCTTTGAGGATTCTGAGTGGAGGAGGAATATGCTGTGACATTATAGAAGGATCCTTCTGAGTAGACTGAAGATTAACAGCAAAGCAAGACCTCTGAGGAGAGAGTTAGTGGGTAATCCAGATGAAAGGTGATGGCAGCTTGGAGGAGTGTGGTAGCAATGCTGGTCCTGAAAAGTGGTTGCAATCTGGATATATTTTGAAGGTACAGACAGTGGTATTACATAACATTGGATATGGAGTATGAGATAAAGAGGGTGGTGAGGGATGACAGCAGGGTGTTTGGCCTGGACAGCCAGAAGAATGGATTTGCCGATAACCAGGATAGGGAAAACCCGGTTTGAGGGGACTATCGAGAACTCAATTTAGAATATGTTAAATTTGAGGTGCCTATTAGCCACCTAAGTGATGATGTTCGGAGGCAGCTGGCTATATGGGTCTGAAGTTCATGCGAGAGGTCTGGACAGAAGATGGAAATGTACACATCACAGACACTCTGTCATACTTCACAAACTGTGTAGCTCAAGAATCTAGGCACTCCCACTGGGCACTTTCATTCCTTGTGGCACCACCGAAGTCCTTCAGAGGCACCTAGCTAGTTGGTCTAGGAGGGTCCAGACAGCTTCACTCACTCATCTGGTATTTTGGCAAGGGTGGCAGAAAAGTTAGGTTTGGCTAGACTATGACCAGAGCACCTATATGTGGCCCCTCTAGCATGATATGTGTCAGGGGAGTTCGACTGCTTGCATGGTGGCTCGTGTTCCCCAGAGCATTCCAGGACAGCCAGAGAGAAACTACATGGCCTTTTCTACTTAGCCTGGGAAGCCATGCCTCTTCACTTCACTCACTGGGTCATAAACGAGTTAGTAGGCCAGCCCAAATTCAAGAGGAGAGGAAGGAGCCTCCACCTCTTGATGGCAGTGTGGCAGCCTCACACCGTAGGAGGTCACCTGGGATGAGAGAGATTGTTGTGCTCATCTTTGGAAAATACCACATCCACCCCCAACTGGGTCACACCCAATAATCACCACCTCCAAAAATGCCAGATCTGAAATCTGAGATCCTTCTACTCTCTGACCTTCCCGCTCCCTCACTTTGTATGCCCAACAGAACACTTTTTCAAAATTTGGGGGGCTCCAGTCTATTGACTTTCAATTTTTCACTCATCACCTCCTTCGTGTTCACACTACCCTCCTTACCCAGGTTGAAAGTTCAGGGTGCATCAAATAATTATTTCCTTGCAAGTCAAGTTTTCTTAAGTCCTGTCATCTCAAACCCTCCTTTTCTTAGTTGGCAAAACTCCAACCCTAATGAAATCTGTCTACCTACTTCATGTCTATACCAAGAAGTTTGATATTACAGGAGAAACCTCACTATCATAGTGATTGGTATTGTTTTAAATCTGGAGTTCCAGATTAACGTACCAGACTAATGTACACGTCTAACATTACTCCCTCCAAAGCCTCACTAAAACTCTAATAGAGATGGATGGATGGATGGATGGATGGATGGATGAGTGGTGGATGGATAGATGCACAAACACCTCACACACAAAAAAACTCAAGTAGGAGAAAAGCAGGAAGAGAGGAATCAGCAATAAAACTTTGCAGTCTGGGAAGTGGATGAATAGACATTGACTTAGCAGAACAGAGATAGACAAATTCTGGGCTGGCAGTGGGGTAAGTGGGAAACCCGCCTGATTTACTGCAGAATCCTCAGGATGTTCAGTAACTGGCGATACTGGCTACTTCTGGATCTGGGAATGAATTGGGGGAAGAGGGAAGACAAAATAAGGGAGACTGGGTAAAAGCTGTCTGAGAAATAACCTAGATTCCTTTTTTCACTCCATTCACTCTACTTCAATGATGTGGCTGCCTGCTTCCACCCAGAGTGACCCTCCAACCCCAACATAAGTCTGGCAGTTTAGTGTTTACATTCAGTTGTCTTTATTATTTTTTAAAGTTTATTTATTTTGAGAGAGAGAGAGCACAAGCAGAGAGGGGCAGAAAGAGAGGGAGAGAGAGAGAATCCCAAGCAGGCTCCGCACTATCAACGCTGAGACTGATTCGGGGCTTGAACTCATGAACCACAAGATCATGACCTGAGCTGAAACCAAGAGTTGGCTGCTTAACCAATCGAGCCACCCAGGTGCCCTGATTCTGTTATCTTTCTTTATGGGAAGGATGAAGGTGTATGTGTGTGGTGGGGGCGGGCAGGGTGGGGTTTGAAGGAGGAAGGCAAATGCATAGACATCAGTACACCAGACCAGACAATTTCAGCGTACTCTGAAGACGTGGAAGGCAAGACGAGTGTCATCTCAGTTTGGAGGAGGTGTGGTCAGGAGAGAAGACAGAATCTATACCCTCGGATGTTTCAGATCCCACAACCAAACACTACGTTCCAATATTCAAAGGCTCATCACCAGAAAGTGCCTATTCATCTCATGACACCAATCTAAAGGCTAGTTTTTAATCACTCAAGTTCTCAGTTATACTGGGTTGAATAGTGCCCCCCCCCCCGCCATTCATGTTCACTCAGAACCTGCGAAGATGACCTTTTTTGAAATCGTTTGGACATCTAATCAAGTTAAGATGAGGTCATGCTGGATTAAAGTGGATCCGAAATGCAATACGACATCGTCCTTACAAGAATAGGCAAATTTGGGTACAGAGACACAGAAACACAGGGGGAATGTCATGTGACAACTGAGGCAAAGATTGTAGTTACACTGCCACAAACTAAGGAATGCCAAGAATTGCTTGGTAAGCACTAGAAATGAGAAAGGTATGGAACAGATTCTCCCTCTGAGGTCCCAAGAAGAAAACCACCCAATGACACCTTGATTTCAGACTTCTGGCCTTCCGAAATGTGACATTGAATCTTGTTGTTTTAGCCACCCAATTTGTGGTAATATGTTATGGAAGCCCCAGGAAGCTGATCCACCAGGCATATATGAGAAGTGTGATATCTTGTCAGGCATTGATTTCCCAGCCTACACATCTGTCCCATGCTTTGACCCCGCAGTCCTATAGGGAGCCTGTACCGTGCCTGGTTTCCTGTGCTCCATGTAATAGTCTTTCTTGCTTCACTTCTTTCTATAGCCTGTCCTCTATTTGCAGCCTTGATTAAAACACCAGGGTGTTTTAAATTAAGGTGGTTTGATTAAATCCACCAGGGTCTGAATCTGGAGAATCAGTCCCCCCAAACACCAGCCACCTATTTAAAATCACCCAGGTGGAGAGATCCGAGAAAATCCGTTTCCAGTGAACCATCTTTGTCCCTTTAATATTATTAAAGTAAGGCAAGTATTTGAATCAAGTCAATACTCTTTTTTTACAAGTCAACTAGTCATGCCAAACAAATGACCAGAACAACTAACTCACGGTGTTTGTGTCAGGTCGGGTCATCTGGGAAGCAGACGCTAACAGTAGGAAGGGCAACTCTGAGGGAAAGGCTGGTGAGGAATAATGGGAAAGGGAGCAAGATTGTATAGACTTTAAGGCAAGATTCAGTTGTGTAGACATTTACATATTCCCTAGCAGCTGAAACCTCTGATTAATCAAGAGTTTATGTTTCTAATCAATAAATGTAAAGGAATTTTCTCTAATAAATATTGATGGTGGTACATTTTTAGAAACATAGTAGATTATATTTTCTTATATCCCTGAAATTAATTTTAAATACTAAACCTGGCCTGTGCTAGGGAAAGCATCTTGTGTAGAATTTATATAGATGGAGAGATGCTAGGGAGAAAGGTGACAGCAAATAGAAACAGTGTGTGGAACACGTGGTGATTTGGCACATTTGCTCATGCTAACGTGAACTGACTGCACAGAGATTTTGTGGAAGGTGGAGGCAAGACACCACAGGCAAGTCTCTGGGTGAGGCCATAGGGTTGGGAGGACATAAGATAATGACCCCATGCCTCTGCAATAGAGGTGAAGATTATAGTGTTTTGTCCCAATATGCAAATAAATCCTGTCGGGCCCTAGGACAGGCCCTATCTTTCATCTGGAGGGAGATGGCGTTGGTATAGGAAATCAACTCGACAAACAGGCCCTTATTGAGGGGAGAGAGAAAGCCTCACTCTTCTCTGGGCCTCATTTTCCTAGGCCTTGACTTGGAGCGGTCTAGATATGTTTGAGGGAACACTAGTGAAAGCAGAAGCTGGTCTCTGGCTTGAGGCAGGAGGGCAGAAACAAAGCCAGAATATACCCCTAGGGTCCTATATGGATGAGCAAAGCCTCATCTAAGTAGCTAAAGCTCTTTGTTACAGGTGAGCTCTGTGTCTGCTTCCCTCAAGAACCATGGAAACTATCGAGTCTTGTTTGCACATTACAGCCTTTTCTCAAGTGGTCATCCAGTCCACCCTGTAAACATCCATGACAGGTTATTTCCTACCTCCCGAGGCAGGCTTAGAGAATTATTTGGAAGATACCCACTGTAAAGTTAATTCACCTCACACGAGTAAGACTTGAATTTCTGGTTTACCAGAGGATCGAACTTTGTGATCCTTCTCCTTTTTGCCATTTGTGGAATGTCTTTTCTGGTTTTTCTAGTTCCTGCTCCACACCTGTCAAGTAACATTTAAGTTAGATTATATGGAGGCTGATTATAATATCCATTTGATAGATTTTCCAAAACCTTTTCTGGTCCATCAGTCATTTCAAAGTTCGTTAACACCTGCACCAGAAGGTGAACGGGAAAGGGAAAGATGTTAACGAAGATAGAAATGACTAATGGACCAGAATTTTTAAAAAAACAAAATTTCAAGCATGGAACCATCCTAAATTGTCATCCATTTTGTGGTTATGTTTGGAAATTCACTAGTATATTGGGCATCACTAAATACGTCTAAAAGATAGTTACGCAGAACATAACTCAGACATACCATTACTTGTGAGCAGGAAGCTTGCAGCATTTACCCACAGTCCTGGTCTCAGCTGCCCGCCTGAGTTGCATTCCCACTCCTTTTGGTATGGTTTTGAGAGTTGGGACATCATCTTTATCTACTGGCTTCTGTGGTATTTACTGCATCTAAAATGAAAGATTTTGCATGTAAATGTTGCCTGGAAAAAAACACAGTATCTTGCTTTCTTTTATTCATTCATCTGAAGTAATTATTGCTATCACAGTCTCATGTGCATTTTTTCCAAACCATAATGATTTGAGACTTATAGAGTATGGTAAAAGAGTTGGATTGTTTTTTCAAGCAGGCAATTTTGTGAAGCAACTGCTAGTAATCTGAGCCACTTTTTGGTTTCTAAAGATTTCATCTGTCTGCAGGGTGATTTCAGGATCCATACAGTTCCTTACCTGGGACCTTAAAATCCATTTTTGCACTTCCCACATGTAGAACGCAGGTGTGAGAATGTAAAATAAGTCACATTTGTTCATAGAGTTTCCTACCTCCTTTGGCTCAGAACATCCATGACTTCTTTGTAATTAGTTTAAAAGAAACATGGGGAGAAAGTTACAGTCTTCGAATAAACTGCATGTTTCCCTTAGGAATTCATACTAAAATGCGTATTTATTTTTAAAAACCAAATGATACGAATGTAGGAAATGCAATACTGGCTCAGCCCAATGGTCTAACCAGCCTGTGGTTTCAAAGTCTCATAGTATCCCATTAATGTTGGCCTCAGAAGTTTGAGGATTCATTTCAAACTCTCTGGTTTTCTTTAACATGCAAATCTGGATTTACCATTCATAGATTGATCTAAACCTTTCCTGAATTTACTTATATCTTCAACATACATCCACTAAAGAAACAATGAGTTTCCCAATGGCAAGGGTACTACACCTTATCTATCCATCCTGAGATCATAGCAAGGGTTCTACTACAGGCCAGTGAAGAGATGAGATTAGTAATTCAGTCTATCACAGTCGTCCTCTTGGTCCTGACCATTTACATCCCTCCCACATGCAAAACTCACTCCATCCTATCGCACTGCCTCCCACTCCCTAAAGGCACATTTAATCATGATATCTGCCACCAGTCCAAGATCTTGTGATCCTTCTCAGGTCCAGTTCCTGCTACTGATATCAGTTTTCTCCCTAGCATCTCATCATCTATAAAAATTTTACACAGAATGCTTTCCCCAGTATAGGCCAAGTTTCGTATATGCAAATAATTATAGGGATATATGGAAAATATAATTACTATTTTTCTAATGATATAACACAATCGATATTTACCAGGCAAAATTCTTTAAAAATTTTATCAATCAGAAACATTGTAAACTCTTGAATAATCAGAGAGATTTCAGCTGCCAGGGAATATGTAAATGTCTACCCGGGCCAGATCTTGCCTATAAAGCTCTAAAATGTATTACTCAGTTGCCTGTCCCCAAAACATTTCCTGCTTTTTAAAACAGAGAATACTGAACAGGATTTAAAGCTTTCCTTGATGACTCAGGGCTACCATTATGGAAAACAATTTCATAATGATGTGATTTCCTAGGGATTTTTAAGGTGGGTTAGAGCTGCTGCTCCTACCAAATGGCCCCAGAACTTGGCGCTCTTTAAATTGTTTTTTTAGCTTGTTACCTATCACCTCCCTTTGCTATCAGCTGATATTTTTTACTTAGGTCAATGTCCCTGCTTCTAGTATCCCCCCTGGGGACTCTTAATCTGTGTTAATCCAATTTTTGGTTATATACTAACTGACTCTCAACAACTATTCTTTTTTGTTGTTGTTGTTGTTCTGTTTGCTTTAAACATTTTTGCCACCTCCTTTCCCTGCTGTCAGCTGCCACTTTTATTGGTGTCTGTGTGTGCTTTTCAGCATCTCACTTAATAGTATTGAGAGTAATTGTGTAGAATTGTAGAAATGTGCACAAATTTTGTGATAGCTATTTTCTATTTTGGAGTCTTTAAAAAAAATTTTTTAATGTTTATTTTATCTTTGAGAGAGAGACAGAGACAGACAGCACGGGTGTGGGAGGGGCAGAGAGAGGGAGACACAGAATCCAAAGCAGGCTCCAGGCTCTGAGCTGTCAGCACACGGCCTGTCGTGGGGCTTGAACCCATGAACCATGAGATTATGACCTGACCTGAAGTCGGACGCTTACCTGACTGGACCACCCAGGGACCCCTCTCTTTCAGAGCCTTTTGTCCATTATTTTCAGAACCACGGCTGTGTTTTAGATGTTAAAAGTTGTTTTCGGTCTATCGCTGAAATGAAAGGCTTTAGAAAGAGAAAACAAATAAGAAAACAGACTATTTTTAAAATCAATTTTAAGAATGTTCTAATACATCTTCCTAGGCCTTATGTGTCTAAATAAAAAAAAGTGGATGAAAGGAGGGTTGGATTCATTGAGTATTTCTGCTTTGAAGCCAATTAGTACTCTGTAGATTTATCTGTTAGAGGGTCATTTATACCTTCCTAATCGGATGTAAATATCTCCAGGAAAGGAATTGCTTTTTACTTGTTTTTGTATCTGCTGTGCCCAACACAGTGTCAAACACATAGAAAATATTCATCAATATTTGTTGAAAGTACTTTGCTTGATTCAGTGGCCTTAATTGTACAAGATTTTCCATCAGTAAGAGAAAGATGAATTGTTCGGCAAAGTCTGCTCGTCAAGGTAGGAAGCAGACATTTTTAGCTGTGAGATGGCTCAGATCTCCCAGATGACCTTCTGTTTCACTCTTCCTTTCTTCCGGTCGTCACACCAACTCCTCACCTGTACTGCCACCCCATGATTTCTGAGTAAATCACTTTGTTTTAGAGCTTTGAACAAAAATTAAAAGATCATGCCACATGAACAGATTTCATGCATCCGGATTTCAAGTATGCATCTGAGTTTGGTTCGTATCTCCTGGTAATTTTATAGCAAAAAGCCGGTCACTGGGCCCGTGTCTCCATGTTTAGCATTTTGCTGACCTAGAGGGCAGGAATAAGAGGTGACTGTGTGTGTGACCTGAAGGGACGTCTCATTACTTTATGTTAACTGTGATTTTTTATTTCTCTGTTGGCACAAACATTGGAGTGTTCACTGTATTCCCTGCAGCCAGGAAAGAATTTCTCGAGTCTAAAGATTGTGGTCAGTTTGAGGAGACTGAAAAGGGGAGGGCACAGAATTCCTTTTTCCTTATTTTAGCCCTCTGGTTCTTTCATGAATGCATGCAGGCCTTAAAGACTCAGTGCACACTGCTTTCCTGCCTCTGAGCTCTTTTCCTTCCATCCCTCCTAGATATTGTTTACCCAAGTGTTGACAGGCAGCTTTTTGCTCAAGGATGCTGGAAAGATGGTTACACTGAAGCTAAACATTTGGCTCCCTGTCCAATACCACAAAAAGTGGACAAGGGGTGCCTCTTAATCAAATCTGTCCTCACAAAGAGATAATCTCTGCTCTTTGGTTTGAGAACCACTCACATGCCCCTGCACTCATAGCAAATGATGGCTTGTTAAACTTTTCTCCATGTATACACACAAAACAGTGTCACTCAAACACAGTGAATAATCACATTGTCCACACGGTAAAACTTCCGTCAATTCCATCTGTTTCTTCTAGCCCACGCTTCACAGACTAAACTGTGACGTAACAGGTGAAATACTTCCATTTACCTAAGGATGAAAACACAAGCAATGGAAGCTATGAGAGAGGCCCAGCTAGACTCAAACATCTAACATCAGACAGCCCTCTTATATATGCTCTCATGGGAAAGTTCTAGGGATTTTTTCACTTAGTTCCTTATTAGGACTTCAGAACACATAAGCAGAACTGCTCTGTGCTGTGTCCACTGAAAGTTATAGTTAAAACAGCAACAATGATTAAAGAAACATTTTTCAACAGTCATGTGTACTTTATTAGCACCAATGTAAGCTGCGTGCTGGAAGTTACTCCTTTCTCTGACTCCAGTTGAGCTTTATGAGACTGATTCCCCAAGGAATAGATGAGAGGGCACCAGTGCACCTTGTCTTTGTGGACTTGAAAGTGACTTTAACTAGAAGTCATCGCTTCCAGATGGATATTCTGACCCCAGCATGTTAAAAAAAAATTTTTCCCCCAGTAGAATAACACAGAGATAATAATTTCTGTCTCTGGAGAAGGGAACTCCTCCTTTCTGGATCTAGACCTATTACCCTTTTTATAGTGATACAGAAAGGACAAAAGTATGTAATTCTCTATCTTAGATTTACTAATTCCATGTTTCTGATGTTTTCTGGTCAGTTCTTATGATGGGTTACCTCTGTGGTAGATAACTTACCACAATAACCTTTCAAAATCTTGTCTAAAAGGCACGGAAAGTATTATGAATTTTTAAAATGACATTTTCTCACAATACTTTTAGTGTTTTGAGGTTACATTAAAAACCAGGAATATCTGTGTCATACATCCCCCTCAAAGTGGGTATCTCTCAAATAATGACTAAAGGATTGTTAAGTTTGTTGGTATCCCTTCTTAGTCTACTTTTATATTAATTTTAGGTAGTAATTTACAACATTAATTTTTAAGGATTTATATCATAATTCCAGTAGAAAATGAGTGACTTATAAAAAATTCTACTTTCAATTAAATCACCGCTGAGTGAGAAATTTATTTGTGCAATTGAAACCCTTCTGCATGATTCCTTCGGGACCCGAGTAATCTGGATATACAAGCACCCAGATATTCCAGAACGCTTGTCTCCGGCTGACCTAATGTTGCAGAGACTGCAGAATCCCACAGGGTAGCCTGTGCCTGGAAGTGCAGCCTCCAGCCAGCCTCTCGCTACCTCCCCACCTCTCTTATCCCACTTCCTGCCTCCATGTCTTCCAAGCCCCAGACAGTCTGGCTTAACTAGCTTTCCGGGTAGGCAGGGCTCACTACAGGCATTTCCATTGTAATAAATGCTTAAAGGAAACAAATAGAATCAGCAGCAAACGGTAATACATTTTACAGGCAGGTATTACATTTTCAGTTTTTCTTAGGACTTGTTGGATTTCTTTCCAGTTGGTCCTGGTCTTTTCACTTCTGTTTGCCTATGTTTTTAATCTTCTCAAAATAGCTTATCTTGAAATCTTGCCTTCCGTTTTGTATAGAACTCAGAAGGAGAATGGCGCCTTTCTGAAAAGCCAAATAACTCTGTGTCATATTGTAACAAACAGAGCCTTTACTTGGGAGCAAAGTATCACCATAGTTAAATGCTCTCCAGATGCCTGCTTTGCCACCAGAGTGTAAACAGATATTTTCCAGCCTGTATTTACCTCTTCGAAATGCAGCCCTTAAAAAAAGAAGAAAAAAAAAGGCATTAAGAGGTTCTCGCCTCTAACTCTGGACACTTAGTATTTTCCTCCAGTTAAGGTGAATAAGAAGGATTAGAACCTAGCGTGTCATTCTGGAAACTCTGTTGACTGGCTTGCCAGTGTGAAAGTTCCCTTGAACCATGGTTGGGTGGTGGGGGGGGGGGGGGGTTGCCTTTTCTGGACGCATTCCTGCTCCCTAGAGGCTTTCAGTTAGACAGAATAAAAAATGAGGAACAAGTAAAAAAGCTTAAATGTTTAAATTAGCATAATCCAGTATGGGGATCATCTCTGATCGTGTCTAAATTCTGTAAATCCTTGGAGCACTCCACTTGGCCCGAGGGGCTCCTTTGAAAGACACTTTGGACATAACATTCCTTCTAGCACTTTCTGGGGATGAGTACAGGGGTGAACACAGCCAATACAGCGCTGGTATCTCTGAGCTTACACTTCAGTGGGGAAACATATTGTATACATACTCTCAAAAATAAACATACAAGCAGAAATTTGGTAAGTTCCAGAAAGAAAAAGCTCAGTTTGCAAGGGAACGTAAGTTGGTAACTCAGTTTAGATTAATCAGGGGAAATTGGGGATGGGAAAGGAAGAGGGGGAATATGGGACAGGGAGAGGGGGTGGACATCTAGATAAAAACAAAGTCATATGTGATGACCCAGCAGTGTGTGAGCACTTGTCCAGTTGCAAGGACTGAAGAAAATGCTAATATGAAGAGGTGTCAGGACCATTGGGTTCCGTCAACAATGATGCTTTTTGCAAATCTGACAACTTTGAAACTGCTTCTTTGAAGACAATGAAAAATTCGAAAATTTAACCATCAGCACAGTAACTGTCACTTGGTTAGAGACAATCTAAAAATATTTGTGTGAGCTCTATTCATTAGGGATTGAGTTCAACTGCAAGTAAGAGAAAAGCCAACAACAGTGGCTGAAGCCACTGGGGTTTATCTCACACAAGTACGAAGCTAACCAGCGGCTGGCTATTGGTGGCTCAAGGTCCCTGTGATTTTCTTGGCCATTCCCTCATGACTACAAGGTGGCTGCTTGGGCTCCAGGGTCAGTCACTATCTCAATTTTACAAGTAGGGACAGGGCTAATGTGTGCATCAGGAAAGCAAAAGCTTGGAACATGTCAGCAGAGTTCGCATGAATTTTATTGGCCAGAACAGTGTCATGCCAAGTTGCCAGAGAAGAGGAAAAGTATTTTTTAAGTTGGTCATCAACATTGGTTTCTGTTAATAAGGAAAAAGGGGAGTATGGATGTTGGATGGGTGATTAGTTGTCCTTGCAACCTAAGGTTTTTTAGCCTATTCTATGGTTGGACGTGCTTTTTTCTATTTCCATGCAAATGACTTCGTTACATGTGTTTTAATAAATCATGACTTTGGGGCATGTATTCGTCATCCCTTATAGTCAGAAGAAGCCTGTTGTAATATTAACTGCACTTAAACCAAAATGCATCTTCTTGTGATGAATGCATTTGATTGACATTTGTGTTTAACACAGATTTGTTTCACTTAAGGCTGTGTCTTGTCCTGTTCCATAAAACTGGAGCATCTGATCGGTTCTGTTCCCCTGTTAAAAGGCACACAGTCATGTGTTGACTTCTGTAGCCTGTCTGTTGTGGCTTGGGGGTGAAAGAAAACCAAGAAATAAACTTTCTAAATGATTTAATCAATCCAAGATGTATACCATTTTCAGATCATCTAGTGTGCTTGTGTTTTAGAACTCTAGCGTTTCCCATCAGTATTTTCTGAGATCCTCATTTAATTGAACATCTTCCTGGGTTGAACTTGAGGAGCCAAGGCAATGACTGGGTACGAGTGGTAAAAAGCACGAAGTAGGCATAGCTCAAACAGCCATCTGGGTTACCATGGCTTACATCTTCATGGCCTCATGTATTATTTTAGCTGATGTTAGCATAGATGGTTCTGTACAGGTTTTGGCACATTTTGTGCTGACAGTGCCCCTTGAGCACATACCCATATGTGATAGCCAGCCTATATCATAGCCCCCAGTCATCTCTCCTTTCTTGTATTCCCATTCTTATATAGTCCCTTCCCACATTGTGTCAAGGTTGGTCTGTGTGACCCATAGTATAGATACTATTGGCTAGATCATAAAAGACATTGTGGCTTCTGCTTGTTCTCTCTTGGATCACTCGTTCTGGGAAAAGCTGGCTGCCGTGCTGTAAAGACACACAGGCAGCTGTATGGAAAGGCCCATGTCATGAGTAAATAAAGCCTACTGAGAACAGCCAGCAAAGGACTGTGATGTCCTGCCATTGGCCATGTGAATAAGCCATCTGGGAAGCAGGTCTTCTAGCCCCAGTCAAGCCGTCAGATGACAGAGCCCAAGCTGACCTCTTGACTACAACATAAGTGACCCTGAGCTAGAATTACTCAGCTGCTCCCGTGTCCCTGATTTGCAGAAACTGTGAAATAATAATAGTTTGGGGTTTTAAGCCACTAGGGGTTATCTATTATGCAGCAATAGATAACAGATCACATATTATTGCTTTCTACCCTGGGGCACCACAGATACCGATGAGGGTTGGCTTGGTCCAAGCATCTGCACAGATCAGGAAGTTAACTCCTGAGGATAACCTTGACCAGTAAGATGGGAGCCAATGCATACATGAACTCACTTCCTATCTTTCAAGAGGACAATTCTGGAAAGCATTAAGTGGGCTTCTCAGGTGATCCCTGGAAAGATCAAGATCCTGCTTCCCAGAGCAGCGTGTTTCCCTCCTTTGCTGTCCTGCTCTGATCTCTCTTCCCCTCCCTACAATCGCCAAAATGTCTATCTGCACGCAGCCCTGGTGTCAACCCTTCCTTCGGGGAAGCCCAAGCAAAAACAGTGACAGTGTGAATAACTACCATATGCTCCCAGGACTGTGCCGAATGAGAATGTGAACATTTAACTTAATAGATGAGAGCAACCAGCTCACCCTGGCTCAAGTGGAATGTACAAATAAGAAGCTTGTTTTATTGGAGGATTTCTTTAGCAGTATAACGCTAAATTCTTTTTTTCTTTTCTTAAAGAAAGAAAATGTGAGCATTTTAGATGATGTCAGGTTTGAAAGTTTCCTAATTAGACGTTTACATGTCAGGGGCCCTCATAAGCCCATTCTCTTGCCATTAATGAGGAATAAAATAGCTCCTGAAGAGAAAAAGGTAAATTTTTCATATTGCATTCCTTGGTCCTTGGAAAAGAAAGCTCATTCACAATAGGCATGATTGCCAAGTTCGGGCACAGTTAAGAAGTTCCTTAGGGCTTTGGTATTCACAAAGGACCACCCCCACCTGCTCGCCTACACGGTGGTCTGCTGGAAGAATGAGGGCTCATTCCTAAATTTAAGGAACTCAAACTTGTTTCCCTATATTGAGAGTATCTTTCATAGGGTCTGTCCACATACAATCATTTTGTATATGGCATGTTTTGGGGTAACAGTTTGATGAGTTCTTTCAATTTCATACCAGCCATGGAGCTCCAAGATGGTGGAAGACATAGGTAGGTCTTTTAATGGGTGTTTTAGTTGGGTTGTCTCTTTCTGATGAAGAGAATTGTCATCATGAAATAAGATTCTTTTTCTGAGCCAAAAGAGTTTTCTTGCATTAATCTAATTTTATTAACCACCTGAAGTCTGAAGGAGTACCTTAAGGCCATTTGACTTCAAAAATTAAGGAAGCTACAATGGCTGGATTCTTTTTTTTTTTTTTTTTAATACATGAAATTTATTGTCAAATTGTTTTCCATACAACACCCAGTGCTCATCCCAAAGATGCCCTCTTCAATGCCCATCACCTACCCTTCCCTCCCTCCCACCCCCCCATCAACCCTCAGTTTGTTCTCAGTTTTTAAGAGTCTCTTATGCTTTGGCTCTCTCCCACTCTAACCTCATTTTTTTTTCCTTCCCCTCCCCCATGGGTTTCTGTTAAGTTTCTCAGGATCCACATAAGAGTAAAAACATATGGTATCTGTCTTTCTCTGTATGGCTTATTTCACTTAGCATCACACTCTCCAGTTCCATTCACGTTGCTACAAAGGGCAATGGCTGGATTCTTTTGGCCACGACAGAGTTCTTCAGCTGCCAAAGAGATGGTCAGCAAGAAGACGGCAGAACTTCAGTCCATGTCCAAGTCCATTTTCACCTGACCCAGACTCAGGGTGATGTAGCATCCATTTACTTTTCATAGCCCTAACTGAGCTTACAAGTTCAAATCAGGGTTATGGTGAAGGTAAAATCTATTCTGGCCATGAGCATAGTTTCACTATAAATTTGGGCTTCAACAGGAAGATGACAGAATGAGAGACCATCGGGTGGGAATTAGACACAAATGAGGACCACAGCAGAGGATAGTGGACTTTGGAATTGCAGAAACTGCAGACTTACCAAAGGGCTATTGGGCATTCATTCAACATGTATGGAGTGCCGCTATGTGCCTGATGCTGTGCTAACTATGTAAAGATGACAAAGGCACAGACCCTATCCTCAAGAAGCTCAGCCCAGCAAGAAATAGGACTTTGTTTTTTAGAAAAAGAAGTGATTCATCATTTTTGAAAATTTTTCATTTTGATGTTTGCAGACAAGGACCCTCAGTAAAGTTCGAGATTGATACAAGAATGGCAGTGACCCTGCTTCCTATTCTGTCCTCCTCTTTCCTGGTAAAATAATGTTATAAGATAATGTAATTGAAAGCTTTTGGAAAGTGCCTGACAAATGTTGAGTCTCCACCAAGCTAGGTGCATATAATGGCTCAAGGTCTCCAATTCCAATTCAGTTATTTTCCCTCAAAACACAAAAGCCTAGTTTCCTAGGACTTGCTCTCTTCTCCTTATCATTTGGTGTTTTCATCATGACTGCCACCTTTACTTGTTTCTTCTGAGGCAGGAGAGAGAGGCTGCACTGGAGCTTGTCCGTGAACTGAGACCCATTGAGAGCTGATCCTTTTGACCAAAGTATCAAAGCTGCGGATTAAGGAAACAGAAAGATCTGAAGCTTTGGTTTAAGAGTCAGGTCATGGAACTCTTTGAAGAGCTTGAGCTCTTGGAGGAAAAGTGTGAGACAAGTTCCAAATGCACACTCATACTTAGATAGAAGACACAGGAATATAAAGTCAAGTGATGGATTCCTTAGCAAACATAGCATACGTATCTTAATGAATGGTATATCCTTTGATGAAAGTTTCCATGGTAGACAAAATGATTATTCCAGTTGCTCAAAGCAATTTCCTTTGGGAATTTCTTGAAAGTTGACAGACCATTCATTTGAATATCCTTAGTGGAAGGCATTTTATCCTCTAAGAGAGGATTTAATTTTTTGTTAAAGAATCAAAAAACCATTTAAAGCCAAGAATGATGAAGAAGAAGAAGAAAAAAAAAACCCAGCAATCAAAGAGAGTAATATTGTTTGTGACCATAAAGTAATGAGGCTGGTTTGGTGATGGCCTTAAACTGATGCTGAGTCCATTTCACAAAAGCACCCAAAATGGTTTTTTGTAGCAAGTTGCATTAGTTTGCTAAGGCCGTCATAACAAAATATCATAGACCAGGGAGCTTAACCAGCAGAAATGTATTTTCTCATAATTCTGGAGGGCAGAAGTCCAAGATCAACATGTTGGCAGAGGTGCTCTCTCCTGAGACCCGTTCCTTGGCCTGTGGATGGTCATCTTCTCACCGTGCCCTCACATGGCTTTTGTTGGCACGTGCATCCCTGGTAAGAGGCATCCTTGGTGTCTCTGTGTCCAAGTTTCTTATTCTTCTCAGGACAGCAGTCAGATTAGGTTAGGGCCCACCCTAACAGCCTCACCTTAACTCAGTCACCACATTACAAGCTCTGTCTCCAAATGCAGTCACATTGCAAGGTACTTGGAGTCAGAGTTTCAACATATGAATTTTGAGGAAACACAGTTCAGCCCATAGTACAAGTTATTTCCGAATAAGTATGTTATTTTCCAAGTGCTGTATTCTGAAAGACAGTATCATTTTACGTGTAAGTACTGATGTGCCTGTTAGAAGGTAATTTACTTCTGGAGCGCCTGGGTGGCTCAGTCGGTTAAGTGTCTGACTTCATGATCTCCCGGTTCGTGAGTCTGAGCCTGTGTCGGACTCTGTGCAGACAGCTTAGGTCCTGAAGACTGCTTCAGATTTTATGTCTCCCCTGCTCACGCTCTCTCTCTCCCTCTCTCTCAAAAGTAAACAAACACTAATTTTTTTTTTAAATATTTACTTCCATCTATGGATAAATGGATAAACGACGTGTGGTATATATGTACAATATTACTCAGCCTTAAAAAGGGATGAAATTCTGACACATGCGATAGCATGGATAAAACTTGAAGACATTATGCCAAGTGAAATAAGCCAGACACAAAAGGACAATATTGTATTATTCCCCATATAGAGGTACCTAAAATAGTAAAATATATACAGACAGAAAGTAAAACAATGGTTACCAGAGGCCGGGGAAGGGGAGAATGAGGAGTTATTGTTTAAGGGGTACAAGTTTCAGTTTAGGAGGATGAAAAAGCTCTGGAGATGAATGGTGGATGGTTGCACAATACGGATGTACTTAATGCCAGTGAACCGTGCACTTAAAAATAGTTAAAGTGGCAAATGTTATGATGTTATGTATATTTCACCACTATAAAAACATCTTAAAAAATTACTCTGTAGTTGCTGGTCAAGAAACAGAGTCTAAGTTTTCCAGTAATAAATGTGGCTTTATAGGGCCTATCTATGGAAACAAAAGATAAATGTGTACACCCAGAGGTATAGATAGCCTAGAGACCCAGGAAGTGGAGTGGTTATAATTTAGTATTCAGTGTTTTAATTATTTCTGAGCAATAGTTCTCTCAGTCATGCATGGTAGTAGCAGTTTAGTGACCTCTATTTCTGACTTAATAGTGCTGTGGGCCACAAGAATCTTCCTACCAAGAGGTTTGTCATAGGAGACTGCTGCCCAGACCCAGGACCTAATCTGGTTAAACCATAAAGCAAATTAAATCTAGTTCCCAATTCCCTTTTTGTGCTCCTTCTCCATCTGCTGAAATCTCACTTCCCCTTCCCACTGGGCATTAAGTGCCTTCCAGTCCTGAAGTTTTGAAGCCCTGATCCTCTTGCCATCAATCACCCCCCCCCCCCCCCCCCCCCCCCCCCCCCCCCCCCCCCCGCCCAGTGCTTGCTGTCCAGAAAGCCAGGCACAATCAACCAGAATGATCCCTACTTTCACCTCTTGCTCCATTCCATCAAACCTTCCGGTGATAGTTTTCAGAGGGGCTGTGGATCATGGAAAGAAACCAGATCTACTATAGAACATACAGTAGTGGGTAAAAAGATGAAACTGTGGGGGAAACGTATTTACTCCATCCATCGCTTAAAAGGAAGGCAAATTCATACTAAGATGTAAATGCCTGAAGGTTTTACTGGCAGAAGGAGGCAGTTCTTTAGGCCGGTACTATTGTTGTCATTTCTTATTGTGCGTGGCTGCTCTGGGTCTAGTGCATCATTTTTTCTCTTCGAGGCATCAAGTTCAGAGAGGAATTTCATTAGACCTCGGCAGTCCTCGGTTCCTAGCTCTTTGCCACAATCAACCACATCCACACAAATGTCACTTGAAAGCAAATAGGAAATCATTGCTTCTGTTGTCCCTATGTTTGACCAAGATAAGCCTTCTCAGTAGGGCTATTCTTTCATATATGGAGAAATATAATCAAGTTCCTGATCAATCTGGACTCCCTGGACGTTCAAATAAATGAAAGCCATACCGAAATGGCATTGTTCTGACACATTAGCTTAAACAAAATATGCTCTCTTAAAGAAATGACTGACTTTGTAAAAATATTTATGTAAGTTGCTTCTAGATATGAAAGAAACTTTTTCAGACACAATTCTCTACATAGCAGATCTTCTTTGGCTTTCCTGAAAGAAGTTCGAATTTTTGAAGTGTCAGAGGCATCTTCAGATACAACAATCCCATTCTGAAGATGGCTTCATGGTATCCCACCCAGAAGATGTCACCAAGCTTCACTTCACGGTATATGCAAAATAATGAATATTGAGTCATGCATTCTAAAATATAAAATTACCCTATGGCAGCAACAAGGGCACAATTTTTGTTCTCTCCTTTTTACTCCCACCCCATTGCCATTAATATCAATGCATTAATCAATATCTAATTGTTGCTATCGAAGGTACTACATAGCTTTGAATTTTGGAACCGTGCTGAATTTTTAGCTTTTCTCATAGCTCTAGAGCTATGGGCCAAATTGTGTCTCCCCTCCCCCAATTCATATATTGAAGCCCTAACCCGCCGTGTGACTATGTAGAACCAGGGTCTTCAGCGGGTGGTTAAGGTTAAATGAGGTCATAAAGGGGGGTGAAAAGAGGACGACCGAGTTCTCTTTCTGCCGGGTAAGGACACAGGGAGAGGATGGCTGTCAGTAAGCCAGGAAGAGTTCCTTGAAGCCAGAACCCAGCTATGCTGACACCCTGATCTGGTACTTCCAGCCTCCACAGCTGTAAATTTCTGTTGTCTAAGGCACCCAGTCTGTGGCATTTTGTGACGACACTGGAGCTCACTGATACAACTCGTTTCACACTTCTCACTAGCTTGTCTGAGTCTTCGCTGAAAAATGAAAGCTGGGATCTTCCCTGTGGAGCATGTGAGAAACAGAGGCACCTCTGATGCTGGTTAAAATCTCAAGCCTTTGCCAGAAGCCTCCGGAGGGAAGAGCTAATTCAGGGTCCCTCTAGTGAGAATGTGAATATTGCTTCTGCAAGCTGGGGGTTCTAAACTAATAGCTAACAAAAAGCAAAATGACGTCTCCCTTCCTTCCTCCCCTTCTGTCTTCTCGTTTGCTTTACGACACACAAGACTGATTCTACTCTCTCCAGCCCTGGTCTGTGGAACCCTTTTGAGCATGGAGTCAGACAAACTTGACACCTACTAGGGCAACTTCCTGACCCTCCTGATTCAGAAGCTTGTTTTACCACCCCTGAAATAGACTGTTGTGAGGAATAAATGAGGTAATGATAAATGCACGTGGTGGGCACCAAGTACAGAGTGTTGCCCTGTGCTTGGTAGAGAGGCGCAGAGTCCGGCGCCTCTATTTGGGAGGGAGGTCAGGATCCACTCAGGCCTGCCGGCTGTGCGCTGCTCCTGAGGTCATCGCGCAGGTTAGCAAGTCCAGACACCACGCAGCAATGAGTCGTGCCCCCTTGTTCCCCAAAGAGAGGAGCAAGGACCTTGTGTCTTTCCCAGGAGTTCAAGCCCCCCCCCGTCCTGAAGCGGAACGAGGGCGGCGGCGAAAAAAGCCATTCTGCTGCTGCGGGGATAGACTGGAGACTGCGTAGCATTTACTACTGCCTGCACTGGGGGCAGGAGTCTAGGCAGGGCGGGCTTCGGCGGGTCAAAGGGCTCCCGCTCAGCCAGTTTTCGATGAAACGACCCTAGAGAAAGGGATGAGCATCTCATTGAATTGGGTAAAACTCCCCCTCGAGGTGCACATTAAATAAAAGGGAGAATCTCATCCGCGAAGGTCAATGTCGTGGAGTTCTCCCGAGGGCTGACTTAGACGACTGGGTCCGGCTCTCCTCCACGGTTCTCTCTTCGGGGTCCATCTTGGCGTCCGGGTTTCGGAGCAGCTGCGCCCGGCCAGGAGCCCGCAGGAGCCCGCGGCGGGGGCCCGGAGCCCTCGGGGCACCGGGGAGGGGACCCGAGGCGGCGGGGGGCGCCCCGCGCGGGCCGGGACGGCGGCCGGCAGGCGCGCGCGGCCTGCGCAGGGCTCGGGGCTGTGAAAGAGCAGCGGCGGCCGGCCGGCCGGCCTCGCGCCCCGGCTCGGCAGCCGCCGCCGCCCCACACACGCGGGATCACAGGGGAGCTGACGTTTCATTTACCGACTGAGCGACTCTGAAAAAGGCCCCTGTGCCCAATTACCGCGGCGCGCCGCCTGCTCGGCGGCGGGCGCCCCGCGCCGGGGGCGAGGGCCCTTTCAGGGGAGCTGCCGGGAGCGGGACTCCCGTGCGAGCAGAGCAGCGGCCGCCGCAGAACCGCGCCGTCCCCTCGGCACCCCTGACGCCGTGGGAAAGCGCCGGCCGCACGCCCCCCCTCGGGGCCCGCGCGCCAACCCCGGGCCGCCGCGAAACGGGTACCGTCTCCCTCCGCGCTCCCAAGTTCAAGCGCCGGTCGTTTCTCAAGACCTTTTTCTTTTCTTTTCTTTTCTTTTCTTTTCTTTTCTTTTCTTTTCTTTTTTTTTTTTTTTTTACCCCTCCCTTTCTTTTTTCCATAAAGGAATGTGCCGGTAGCATTTGTGAGTTAAAAAAAAAAATTAACAAATGAGGCTTGGTTTTCTATTTCGGCCCCCCCCCCCCCCCCCCCGGGTTCCTGGTCTTGCACTTCGTATGTCTTGCCCTCTCCAGGAGTCCAGCAGCCTCCCAGCTGGGCCACCTCACCGCCCTCTCTGCGTTTGGCCAGTCCTCTCCACTTGATGACAAGGTCGATCTAGCTTCGTTGATTTGTACTTGAAAATGTAGAATAAGGAAATGCTGCATTCCACCGGTCACTGCACGTAAGCAGGAGGCACCCTAATCACCAGATCAGTTAACCTGTTTACCAGACACCTGACAGGAAGGTGGCGTGGTTGAGTGCGAGTGACAATGGTCTGTACGTCAAGAGCCCTGGCTTATGTTTCCAGCTTTACCACAGACTAAACCAGCTCTCCTCACTGTGCCTCGCTTTCTCCATTGAGAGAGCCTGGATAAAGCCGCTTTGAGAAAGCTCCCCTGAGGATTAGTGAGATAATATCTGTGTAGAGCTCTGCGGTCCTTGAAGGAAAATGCTGTGTAAATACAACTTGCCGAGCTTGTTGTAATCATCCCCGTTCTCGTGGCTATTAATCTTGACTTCCCTTCCTTGTCTGTTTTGGCATCATTATATAACCCGATGTGAATATGCGTGTGCCTGCGTGCATGTGTGTGTGTTTGGGGACGTGGGGTAGGATTTAGGTTCAGAATAAAAGTCAACCCCTTAAAAACGAGTAAAGCCAGGTAAATTCCAACCTGGGAAACCCCTGAAGTTTGACGGATTAAAGTAATGTCTTAGCTTCAACTCGGCTGCTTCGTATTTCACATTTTTTTTCTTTCTGTGCTACATTAAAGACTTCACTGAATGATCAAGAGCATCAAAATGAAGTTTAAGGGTTTTTTTTTTTCCCTTTGTGTTTGCTTGCCCCTATCTGAATAAATAAAGATCTGTGTTTAAGTAATTGTAAAAGACTTAAGCAGAATTTCAAGTAAGACATAAATAATTGCACTGAGTGAAGCTAACAGGTCACGGGACACTGCTTTATTCCTTGGAGACAACAAAGAGTTCACCAATTCTCTCTGGACAGAGAGACTACTGGGCACCCAGGAGTCCCCTTGCTTTCAGTTCTCCTCCCACTCCTGCAACCTGGTGTCCTCCTGCTCGCCAGCACTATAAAGCTCCCAGGTGTCACAGTGGTGCCCAGGCAAGACAGAATCTTCTGGGCTGATAGTGTCTTTAGGGTATAGTCTTGTTGTGGCCTGCATGGCTAGGGCTTGTATTTATATATATTATACAAATATATATATATATGCATATATATGCATATATATGCAAATATATATATTTGTATATATATGTATATGTACATGTACAGATATGTATATACATATACATCTGTACATGTACATATATATACACATATATGCATATATATATGCACAGACACTCAATAAATCTGTTAATCATAGAATCTGTTTCATTTCTAATAAAAACTTGTGTTCTAAAGATTTGGGCTAAAAGGGCTGTGGGTTTTGTTTTGTTTTGCTTGTTTGTTTTTTAGGGCTGTGGATTTTTGTGATAGATTCTATCCTCCCAAAAATCAAATAAATCAACTTAATGCTTTCTGTGTATCAGCTGAAATTATAGGCAGCTGAGAAGAAACATATCTCCTTTTACTTTATTACATATTCTTGAGGGACCACATGATTAGCAGTAACTTTCACTTTTAAAAAGTCTAAATTGGGTCCAGGTCCCTGAATCCCAAGTGGCAGAAACAGGCAGCATGCGGCATCTGGTCCATCCACTGGACTGATAAAGCTCGATCCTCTCTTTTTGGAAAGCCTCCTTCAGCCTTTCCATTTGTGAAAACCACTAAATATAGCATCGTTGTGAACAAGTACTGTTCTATCGCTAGCATTTGATTTACCAAAAGTACTCAGTTGAACTTTGAGGTGAGTCCTATCAATTGTTTTGAGTTTCTTGAATTGATCAGAAAAGTTAAAAGATCAATTTCTGTATCGAGTTCTGCCCCCAGTGTTCCTGGCTTCTCACAAGTCACTTCATTTGGTCCGTTCCCATTAATAAATGCGAGAAAACAGAGCTTGTCAAAACACTGGCTGGAGGTGGTGAGAACTAAACACTTCACATTCTTTTACAAGGAAATGTTCTGGTGCAGTAGCACCTCATTCAAACAATGATGCCAACCTTAAGTCTCAGACACACAGCTATCATATTCGAAAGCATTAAAAAAAGAAGAAAACCTCAAGAAGGCTAGCACTGCAGGTTATATGCCTTATTATTAGGAGATTCACACAGGCTTCTGCTCGGAGACTATTTGCTTTCTCTTGAAGCATGATTCTGATGATCTTGGTTTTTAGATTATCCACCCTGCAATAAACAGAATGGGGAGGATAAGATGGTGACTGTAACTGAATCCCGAAAGGAAGTTTAAGACCCCAAAAAGAAGTGATAAATAATTTAAAACACAAATAGTCATCTGGAGCCTTTGTGAGTGTGAGAAAACTTTTCAGCTCAAAAGATCTTGAGTTCCATATATATCAATCTAAATACCAATAATTATGAACTTTAATAATTAAGACAAGGTGAAATGATACCTATTGCACTCTGTTTAGACAGGCAGGGAAGTAGATAGTAATTTTCATGAAGACTTTGATTTAAAATAAAAGTTTTAGCATTTAAAGGAATAAGTTTCAGTTGGTCGTGAAATATAGTACTAGAATTCCTCGTTCTTCAAGAATGTTAGACAAAAGAAGCATTGCAATAGGAAAAACTAATAGTACCTTAGGCTTACATGTTATTCCAGTGGGTGCCCTCCAGTTAAACTTCAGACTACAAGGGGTGATTGGTTCAGTGATGATTGCAGGAAAGATGATCATCTACTAAATAATTCAGCTCACATCCTTTTTTTCCTCTGGTTTTCTATCCAAGAAGCACCAAGGTCTGTTTTCGGTTAGTTTGTGAGATCTCAATCCAGGGGAGGTTGGCTAAAGACTGAGAGTTCTACGCATGTTAAATTTGGGTCATCAAGTTGTCTGTGTAAGCCATTAAGTGTTGGGAGGCAGTTTGATAAAACTACAGAAAGCATCTGGGAAATGCAAACTGAGAACTAACCACAAGAATTACCTGGAAAATTACACTAGAGGTGCACAGAGCATACCAGACCATTATTGGCCCTGATCGATTAAATATGAAAAAAGAATACCTGGGTTTCTCTAGAGAACATAAAAATAAAGAAACAAGATCAGGGGCGCCTGAGTGGCTCAGTCGGTTGAGCGTCCGACTTCGGCTCAGGTCATGATTTCGCGGTCCGTGAGTTCAAGCCCCGAGTCGGGCTCTGTGCTGACAGCTCAAGGCCTGGAGCCTGCTTCGGATTCTGTGTCTCCCTCTCCACCCCCCGCCCCCCCGCCATGCTCTGCCTCTCTCTTTCTCTGTCAAAAATAAATACACATGAAAAAAAAATTTTTTTTAAAGAAACAAGATCAGAAGAACTTGGTTATCCTGAGCAATACAAAGAAGAGAAACATTTATGTGAATGGAAATATAGTTTCAGAAATGAAATTCTGAGATTAAGATTTCATTTGGATTAGTTCAGTTGCAAGGATAGCTGATGGATGTTTCCAAAATCAATTCTAAATATATATATTTTTTTATCTGACATCGACTTTAAAAGGGAAAGAAAGCTCATAGCTTGCCCTGGAGCAGTAATCACAAAGCTATGTTCATAGATCTGGTAATGCCAAAGGTTTCCTTGCTTTAAGAAAAGATAGATGCAACCACAATATGTCATCACTTGAAAAATCATTTTGTGCTTTCCCTTTAGTAGATGATGTCTATTTCAAAATGCACTCAAAACATCTCCTCTCCAGTAACTATAGCTGAGTCCATTTCTCTGCATTGCTCATGTAGGGAAGGCTATCACATTTGTTGAGCACCAGACCTGTTATAGGTGCTATCTTGGTTGTATTCATAATAATCCAGTGAGAAAGGTATTTATTATGTTTTTATGCTTTTTTGTTTTTTTTTTAAGATGAGAAAGCTAAAGCTTAAAGAGATAACGTAACTTGCCCTTGTTCACTTGGGTAGTGAACGTGTTGGAGTTAGTCTTCAAACCTGGGTCAGTGCTTTTCCACAGCCAGTGCTCCCCCATCTGCCTTACTGCAAGAATGAGACTCCATATGCATGCACTGGCTTATTCACTTCAAGATCTGGACGCATACAAGTCTTTAAGCATCTAAAATTTGTGGAATATGTTTTGAGATTCTGAATATCAGTGGAGTGTCAGAAATTTGGAATTATTTTTCCCCCGTATTTTGGCAAAGATTCAAACTTTTCAGAGTAAAGATCAATCCAGAAATTGAGTCAGGTGTCTGTATCTCATTTATTATTGCTAAGTTGCTTAAAATGCAGTTAGACTTGCCTGATGAACATAAGTGCAAGAAACGTGATTGTGTTCTTTTTACAACTCAAAGAGGAATAGTGCCATGTAATTGGACTAGAGGTTGGTATTGTATTCTGGCAGAGAAAAAGGATTTGGAGTCTTTTGTATTTGTGTACTTTCTACTCCTTTGTTGAGAGGTTTGAGAGATTCTGAGAGGTACAATAAGGTAATAACACAAAGTTTAGGTTTGTGAAAAAGAAAATTAGGAAGCACTTAACACACCATATCAACTTTCCCTTTTTAAAAACCAAAACAAAACAAAAAAACTACATTCCCCATGATTTCTTTCCAGATAATAGTGTTCGTTCTTCAATGAGCTAACATTTTAACTATTCATACCTCAAGAATAAATAGGGCTCCTTTTCTTTCCACTTCTCTCTCCTTCCGGTGTGGGGTGGGGAGGAGGGGGAATCAAAAAATAGCTTACAAACTTTATTTAATGTAATTTTTATATTTAAAATATGTCTCAATGTGAAAACTGCAAGAGTCAGGCATAAAACACACTCATGAACAAATACATTTTAAAAGGCGTCCTTTGAAATCAGAGAATTTCTGGTTTGGTTGGGAGCTTATTTTTGAGTAGGATTATCAATATCTATAATACTACATGAGGGAGATAATACAAAAAAAAGTTATGACAATACATAGCTCTTAGGGTAGAGTAGATGGAGAAAATATTTCCCACAGCAATGGCCAAGAAAAAGCTTTATGTGAGAACAGACATTTGAGATGAGCCTTGAAACACGGTGAGGATTTGACAGGTAGAGACAGATATTGGGATCCAGAAAAGCTATTAGCTGAACCTGTGAAAGTCTATCATCCTTAGAAAGTTTTTTTTCTTTGTTGGGGGGAAGGGGAAGGAGTAGTTTTGTTACGTTTAAGCTGTCTTTGCTTTATCCTAAATTCAGTTTGGCCACAGGGGTTATCTCTCCTGCAGAGAAAGCTCTTTAGGAAGAGAAGTAGGGTTACTTTCAATAACATTAAGTATAAAATAATTCTCGGACAATCAAAAACTCAACTCCACAAATGCTTGCGCAGTGTCTAATCTGTACAGGCTCCATACAGGGAAGTGAGAGGAGAAGGGCAATTGTTCCAGGAACCATGGGATTACACTGTTTGCTCTGAGAAAAGGAAGTCGCCTTTTGTAGAGAGATAAGGGTGCAAGACAAAGCAGTTAAGGTGCAAGGGAGTGGTGTGGAGGGAGAGACAAGGCGGACAGACTGGTTTTCCCAAGACCTATGTTGGCGATAGGAGAAAATTGGTTTAAGACAAAGTAGTGGCTGAAGGAGTTAGCTTACTTAATTGGGAGCATTTTTCCAGAAGCATTCTATATATACATCTAGACAGATGATAGATAGATAGATAGATAGATAGATAGATAGATAATAGATAGATAGATAGATAGATAGATAGATAGATAGATAGATAGATAGGAGAGGAAGGGAGAGTGAGGAGGGGGGAGTGGAAAACGCAGGGTCAGAGTATCTGCTCTTAGAGATTTTCTGTTCCCCTGAGGTTAATACAAGTCATGCCAAGGGCAGAAAGCAGGTCTGAGCAATGAAAAAATATCACAGAAGCTACAACTATAGAAGAGTAGTTTTCATCCCTTCCCTGTGAGATCATCAACAGACCATGTGACATTAGAAGAAGTATTAGAGAACATCTACTCCAGTCTCCTTCCCATAAATAGGGAAACTGAGGCCAGAAGTAAAGTAATTTTTCCGAAGTCAGATAGCCAACTTATTGGGGTGGACTTGGGTCTCTACCAACAGTCTACTGCTATTTCCCCTGCACTGTTCCACAAAACCTGTAAGTCTCCCATCATATTTTTCAAAGTCATGATAGTTTTGCATTCTGCTTCATAACATATACATTTTTGTTTTAATATTAAAATAGTTTTAAAACCCATGTTCATAAAGATCCTGTGGTTTCACATCATTCTAACACCTTGCTGCTTTGGACCCTGGTATGAGAAGCCTCGCTCTACACCAAGACACCGTTTCCCGTTCTAAAACTGGAGTGGTTACTGAGGCCCTTATAATGCCCATGAAAATAAAGAATTCTTCTCTTCTTGGTGAAATTCCAGTTTTCATGCATTTTTTTTTTTTTTGAGAGAAGGAAAGCCTCCTATTCTCCCTGTATGTTCCCAAACATTCAGTTTTCCATTCAACAAATATTTATCGAGAACCTACTATGTGACAGGTGCTGTATAGTGGTGAACAAGACAGTCAGGGTCCCTGCTCTTGGGGAGTCTTCATCCTTGTCAAGAGAGAAATTATAAACTACAAGCAGACATCCCTGTCTTCGCATCTCATTCTGCATGAACTCCACACCGTGAAAATATTATGAATCTTCCTGTCTGCACAGTTTAGTTGGAAAGCAAGGAATGGTCATAAAACGAAACCCTCAAAAGCGACACATTGATCTGGATGCAATTTTCACTCTGCCAAGACAATTAAAGCCTTAAGAACTTTGAGATAAACTTTGAGAGGAGATAGTACCCTCCATTTCATCACATTTTTGGAAAGATGAGATAACCACGACCCAGTAACTCGTTCAAGGTCACTTGGCTAATTAATACCAGAACTAGAACCGGAACATGGGCAGAGTCTTCTCACTATATCTCCCTTTGGAATTCTATGGCCAACAGTAGGTTTGGGGTGCACTCTAAGGACATAGCGCTGAGTCTCAGGCTCACAGGTGAGGATATGCTGGTTCTCTAGGTGGGTGTTGGTGAAGAGTCGGCCATCGCCCCACTTCGTTAAGCAGCAGGAAGACTTCCGCCTTAGGACTAGAATCTGAGCTGCTCCTCCTTTGAATCTTGAATCCCTGCCTTTTCCTTTTAATGCTGTGTTCAGTGTCAAACCCATCACCAAGAGTAAACAGCTACAGTAGGTGAAGAGGGATTAAGATAGCCCAGGCAAATCCTGAGGCCGGCCCTTTTCATGGCTGAACAGAAAAGTAGAAGGGAAAACACATTGCCTAATGTGCTAGGAGCTGCCTAATGCGTTATCTATAGACCAAATGCTTATCTTTTCATCGAAGTGTGGAAGATAAGTGTCTCCAAGGGCAGAGTACAGCCCGTGCCCAGACACTCAAAGCCTGGTTATTGTTGGGGATTATGTAAAATGGCTGTTGGGAGCTCAAACAAAAAAAAAAGACAGAGTTCTGTTTGTTCCTGTTGTCAGACTGAGATATCAACCGGGGAAAGAAGGAAGGAAAGGAAGACTAACACCCTGTCAGGTAGCACTCGAGTCCACATATGAGCCAAACTGCTTGACCTTTTAATTACCACAAACCAAGCTACTGTCTGTGTTCGTACCAGAGGAGGCAGTGTTCACACCGTGCTACGCAGGGCTGGATTGGCGACCTGGCATAAGATTTTCGGATTCATGCTTAGCTACTTCACGGCTAGAGACGGAGGTCTTCCTCCCTGGTTTCTGTCTTAGTTAACGGCACGTTGTGCATTTACTCGCCTATTGGTGACCGCTTCTCCCTCCTCTCCCCATCGTGCCCATTATCTGATCCTGTCAGTGTCCCTGCCAAACCTCCCCCCCAGCCCATCTGCTTCTCTCCATCTCCAGTGCCACATCCAGTCCAAGCCACCCGCATTGCTCATGCCCAGTTTTTACAATATCCTCCCAACTGGTCTTCCAGCGTCCAATCTTGACTGCGTCCCAAATCCATTCTCCACTCTGCAGACAGAGTTACCTTTTAAAAGTGCACTCTAATCTGTTTAGAACCATCAGTGACTTTTCACTGCTCTTAAGATAAAATCCAAGCTCCTTCATGTGACTCACAGAGCTCCCCGTCAGGTCAGTCCTCACTCTGCTGTCGTTGCCCTTCCTGTCGGTATGCCAGCTACGCTGGCAGACTCTCACTTTCTCCAGCACCCCATTCTTTACTGCCTCAGAGCCTTCAGCATGCACTCCCCTCTCTCACTATGTATCTGGTTTAAAGAGTTCCTTTATATTCTTTAATTCCTGAGAAAGAATCTCTCCCACCCCCTCGCTGGGTCTGTTTCATGCTCTCTTAGCACTCAAATTCTTTTATTTATGCATTTATGAAGCTTATAATTAAATAATTGATTGGCTTTTGCTTAATATATGTTTCATCTAGGAGACAATGCGCACTCACAGCGAGAGCACATACTGTCTCTGCCTCTAGCAGCAAAAGGGCAAGATGTTTGGCACACCGCAGCATGCAGATTTTGTTGAATGAATAGAAAAATACCTTTTCCGATGTACCACCAGTAGTCTATGTTCTTCTTGAGAATGCAGGACCCCTTCTATCCTAGGTCACCACAGCATCTAGTATACCTGAAGTGCTAGATAGATTTTCCTCCAAGGATTGGTCGTCAGGTTACCGATTTGGAAGTAAAACTTCTAAAAGTTTCTACCAGAGAGCTGCTTATATTTTAGGAAATCTAACTTAATAAGTGAAACTTCATAGTGACTTTTTCATAATTACTGGTTCAACTTGAATCTATGGTTCTAGGCCTTAAAATGGTCTATTTTGCTAGTTTTGCTCTTTATTTGTGATTACATAGTTAATATGGACCAGGGGAGTGTTTCTGGCGAGGACAGCTCAGAAGGGGCACAGACAGGACCTCGCAGGTCATTTAACTTCTGCGCAATCTTTTTCTTCTCCACTCGCTGCTCCAACCCTCCCTCCCTCCTCAAGCCCTCTAGGACTTCCCTTGACTTTTCTACTTCCTACAGTCTGCTTATTAAGAAAGTGTATCAAGGGAGCTCCTGTTTCCACTTTCACTGGTATTCTCTTCTTTCTTCCTCTTCATTTCTTCATCCTCTCCTTCATCCTATTATCTCAGAACAAGTGGTATTTTATTCTTTTTCAAAATTGACCCTCCAGCTATCCTCTTAATTCCAGCTCCTCCTGTCTGGGTTAAGACTTTGATCTCTTCATTATGACTTCTCTCTTTTATCTTCTGTTTCTCTCTCTCTATTGGTCCCCCTTCATAGCTTACACACATGCTCAGCTGTCAAAAATCCCGCAAGCCTCTACTTTTGCCCTTCCTCTACCTCTCTTTATTCTTCCATCTCTATTTTTTTAATGATCAGATTCCTCAAAAGAGTTGTCCCCTCCCTTACCATTGCTACTTTCTTTACACCTGCCACTCTTGTACTAATTTTCTTTATGCTTCATTATACTCACTCAATATTATTTTTGACTTCTCTACCTTAATGAAAAACAAAACAGAACAAAACAAAACGGAATGTCCATAAGTGGCCTCCAAAAAGATGAATTCAATGACTGTGTATGTGTGTGATGTATGTCAGGGATTGTATTGGATATACAATGGGGCAGAGACATCTCTGGGAGCCCAGAGACAGAGGAGTTAATAAACATCTACAGTATAAGAAAATAATTGCTTTATGGAAGTACCCATGAAGTGTGATGAAATCTTGGGACAGTCTACCTAGAAGAGATGATAAAGTCTTCACTGAGAAGTCAAGACTTCAGCTGCGAGTCGCAGGAAGAAAAGGTGATCCATAAGGTTGAACATGCTAAGTGCTCTGAGAGAGTAGAGCACAAATGCAATGATAGAGGAAAGCAAGAGAACTTCCAAGAGGCCGAGACAAAAGGGGCGGCCAAGGAATTCTTGAACAAGAGGATACCTGATCAGGAATCCTGAGGCATGGATCGAATGTGGACAGTTCGGAAATCAGATGACTAATGAGCTTGAAGGATTCCATCTCTAAAAGACCGATATATGGAAGGCAAGAAGAGAACTGATCTCCCAGCAGGAAGGCCCCATTGGTTTTAAGGAATCAGGGTGGATGGTAACCAGCACCTGCACACATGGTGCCTCTGGGGGATTATCAGTTAGGTTGTGTTCTACCTTTAATCACACATGTTAAGTGTTTTTTACTGAATGGGGAGCACACCCCAAAGGTTAGAGGGGAGGTCTAAGTGATAGCTCTTCCCTTGCAAACTGTGCCCATCTGCCCCACGCAATTTAATCTGCCCTATATGAGGGAGGAACAGTGTAACTGAACAGGCCCTTTCCCCCTCTCTCGTTTCTATGTATTTTACTCATAAAATGGACCATTTTATAAACCATTTCCCTGCTCCATTTCTTAAAATCCCCTCCCCCCCCTTCCCCCTCTGGGTCTGTTGGCAGACAGGGAGGGAACAATATTCTATTTGTGAGTGAAAAGAGGACACCGATAGAATGGTTTAGAAATGGAAACAATGCCCCACATAAAGGACTTGTTCTTGGCTTCTCCCTTTCTGCACCCCACAGAGTGTTTTTTGAACTGTGTCAGGACATTTCCCTCCATCCACTGACCCAGGGAGCCAGCAATGGTTTCTGTTGAGTGTTTTTTAAGTTTTGGCCAACGTCACTATCACTTAGAACATCACAAGTTAAAAAGCAGGATTGCCCTAAGATACAAATACAGAAAGCTAACATAAGAATAAAACCGAAAGGGGAAAAAACGATTTTGATTTTTGCTTTCTGGCCCCGAGACGAAGAGTGTGAGTGTTGGGGAGGGTTGCTGCTTGTATTAGTCACATTGTGACCACACTAGGATCAGTAGTGAAAGCATTACGGAGTGTTGAGTGAGGGCTAATCCCTATGGGGAGTACACAGAAGACAAGGGCTTGCCTTGGGCTGGCAGCCTCAGCTAAACAAGACAAAACACTAAACAGTAGAGGTGAACAAGGCCGGAGGAGGAAGAATTTAATAACCCAGGGCTCTTTTGCCCAGAGGAGAATGGCCCCCTTCGCAGGCATCTGCCAACTCCTTCTCAGTAAACCGCAAGAAACAGCGGGAAGGAAGGCCAAAAGAGGTTCTGTATGCGTTAAATCCTTGTCCAGATCACACAGTTCTCTGGCTTCACAGGAAACATTTTGTTGTGTGTCATGCAACATGCTGTTTGAATGACCTAGACTTCACAAATACTTTATAAATGTAATTTAATTTCTTCAGTAATCTGAATGGGGCAATACCCTTTGTCCTCAGCAGGGGCGGAAACTCTGTGAGGTCAGGGACTGAGTCACCTGGTCTTGTCTGTGTGTATATGTTTAGTTGAGGTGTAATTAACAGATATTAACATATAAAGATCTTGAGGCACCCCGGTGGCTCATTCGGTTGAGCATCTGACTTCGACTCAGGTCATGACCTCACGGTTCACGAGTTCGAGCCCCACGTCGGGCTCTGTCCGACAGCTCTGAGCCTGGAGCCTGCTTCAGATTCTCTGTCTCCCCCTCTCTCTCTCTGCCCCTCCCCACTCGCACTCTGTCTCTGTCTCTCAAAAATAAATAAACATTAAAAAAAATTTACCAGGGGCTCCTGGGTGGCTCAGTCGGTTGAGCGTCCGACTTTGGCTCAGGTCATGATCTCGCGGTCTGTGAGTTCGAGCCCTGCATCGGGTTCTGGGCTGACAGCTCAGAGCCTGGAGCCTGCTTCGGATTCTGTGTCTCCCTCTCTCTCTGCCCCTCCCCTGCTCATGCTCTGTCTCTCTCTGTCTCAGAAATAAATAAAACATTAAATACATACATAAATAAATAAATAAATAAATAAATAAATAAATAAATAAAATTTACCACATAGAGATCTTCAGTGCTCAATTTGATGAGTTTTGACAATTGTGTATACTCGTGTGACCACCACTCAAAACAAGATATAGAGCATTTCCATTATTCCAGAAGTTCCCTGTGCCCCCTTTCAGCCTTTCCCTGTGCCCCTGTTCCCAGCAAAACAACTGCTTTCTGACTTCTGTCACCACAGAGCAGTGTTGTCTGTTTTTAGATTTCATATAGGAATCAAATGGCATGTAGCCTTTTGTGTCTGGCTTCTTTCCCTTCACATGATGTTTTGTAGATTCATCCACACTTGTGCGTATGTCAGTAGTTTGTTCTTTTGTGAGTAGTATTCCATTGTATGAAAATATCACAATTTATCCATTCTCCTGCCGATGGACATCAGGGTTGATCGATATGCCTATGATGAATAAGGCTCTTTTTGTGGATATATGTTTTCATTTCTTTTCGGTAAATACCTAAGAGTGAAATTGCCAGTGCATAAGGCAGATGCAACTTTAAAGTCATAAACTTCCAAACAGCTCTTCAAAGTGGTTGTAATATTTTGCATCCCACTAGCAATGCATGAGAGTTTCAAGTATTCTCCGTCCTCAACAGCGTGAATTGTCAGTCTGTTTTGTTTTGGCATTTTAGCGGGTATGAAATGGTATCTCACTGTGGTTTTAATTTGCATTTCCCTGATGACCATTGACATGCACTTTTACATATTTTTTACTTTGTGAAGTTTCTGTTCTTTTACCCCTTTTTAAAGTAGATTGCCAATTTATAGGAACTATAGGAACTATAGCTAATATATAATAGGAATTATATATTCTAGATATGTCTTTTATCACGTGTATGTATACAGTTACTTTTGCTACTCTGTGGCTTATCTGTTAATTTTCTAAATGGTGCAGAAAATTTTAATTTCAACGTAGTCTGATTTATAATTTTTTTATAGTCAGTCCTTTTTATGTGCAATCTAAGAAATCTTTGCTTGCCTCAGAGTTGTAAAGATATTCAGTGTTTTCTTCTAGATGCGTTATGGTTCTAGGTTTTAATTTAGGTCTATGATCCAGATCAAATTAAATTTTGTTTATGGAAGGAAACAGAGATTTAATTATTTCCATATAGATATTCAGCTATTCCAACAACATTTATTAAAAAGACTCGCCCCATTGGATTAACTTGGTACTTTAATTTGGAAATCAATTGTCCTTATATATATGATCTATTTCAGAACTCTCTATTCTGGTGCCATGGTCTCTTTACCTATGCTATTCCTTGTGTGTTTGTTTCTAAATTCAGAATTGCATTGTCTACACCCCAAACACAAGCATGTGGTCATCAATGGTATTTTACATTTGTCTACCACTTGAGACTTCTCAAAGCCTTTAGTATACTTGCAATAATATATTAGTAGTAGTAATAGTTATTACATGCCTATTATGTGCTAGCATTGCTATCTGCTCCTTCTATACATTTTTTTTCATTTAATCCTTATGAACACTTTTACATAGGTATTATGTCCATTTTATTGACAAAGAAACTAAGGCATGGAGTAAACTGCTCTAACTTACCTAAGATCACATAGCCAGTAGGTTTTGGATTTCAAATCAGCTCTGATGATCTGAAGAGTTTTTGCTACTCCTTTCCACGGGGGGTACAATGAGGTATTATAATCTACTTCTAGCCAAAATGTGCTCCTTGCAGACAATTTAGAAAGTATATTGTTTTTAGGTAAAACCTCAACTATATATTTACTTATTTGGCAAGTGCCTGTGTTGTTGTTTCCAACTGTACATTGGTAGAGCCTTTGAATTAGTGGGTAAAAACTATTAGACACAAAATCTAAGTGCTTCCTATGTAGCAAAGAATAAAGAGCAGCAAATGGGAATTGGTGAAAAAGTAGGAACTGTCTGCCTTTGTCACCAGTCTTGCTGATGATGGAGAGTTGGAATGGTTTCTTGGGATGTCCTTCTTTCACCACTGCATACTACCACTCTGCAGTTTAGCGTGCCCAATAAAATGAGTAAATGCTCTTAGCTCCCCTTGCTTTTTGGGGTTTATAAATGACTCTAGCGAGGCCAGGTGGAAGGTGGGGATCTTAATCGTATCTGCCTGGAGCCACTTGACTCTCAAGGTTTACTAAAAATAAAATACAAATAGAGCACCAAAGACACTTTCAAGAGAAGCTTTCCGTAGTTACGGAAAGTTTTATATTGAAGAGTTTGCTTCTTTGGGCTCTTTGTGAGTTTAGTTGCCTAGAGAAATAGTTTGGCCGCCTTGGGGTTCATCACTGTGAACAAACACCAGCTAGGGTGGGATCACTCACACCTCCTAATCAGTTCCAGCAGCCAAGGAGGGCAGGGGTCAAGTGCACAGGGAGGAGAAAAACCAACCTGGTCGAACTAGTTTGACTTTTTAAAGGAACCTGAATCATGTTTCTTTTCACTTTGAAAATCATTTCACTTTGAAAATCACTGTCACTTAAATGCCACCTTAGAGCAAGGAAAGTCTTCTGAGCTACCAGATTAAAAAAAAAAAGATAGACTAGATATTGGTTTAGAATTTTTCAGTAGCAATCACAACAGTTGGATCTTCATTCATTCATTCATTCATTCATCTATTTATAATCCAACAAGTATTTAATGAATAGGTTTGAGCTAAATACTGTCTGGTAAAGATTTATAATCTGTATTATTGTCCAAATTATTTTCTTCTATTCTTAGAGAAATAACAGTATCACCTTGAATGGAATTCAGTTGGGGGATGGAAGAAGGACAGATTGGCTGGAATGTTTTACCTGTAAAATATATCTAGAAAGCAGAATATAATTCTTACGGTTCTATTTCAATGTTAAGTTACCTTAGAATAGTATCTCATAGATTTTGATGATACAATTGCTTTTATAACTCATCAATATTTTTTCATTAAGTAGATTGTTATAGTACCTTTTGGGCAAATTTGAGTACATTGTAACAATTTACTTTTTACGATATGGTGAGTAGCTGGGGGTACTGCAAGGTGAATGAATACTTCATTTTTTAGTTTAAATATTAACAATATTCTCAATTTTATAAGCTGGTCAACTGTGTATATGAATGTAAGCCTGACTGATAAACATACCTGACTTTTTTGGCAGGGGGGAGGCAGGAGCAGTATTAAAAATTCCTGCCAAGTGGGGCACCTGGGTGGCTCAGTCGGTTGGGCGTTCGACTCTTGATTTCGGCTCGGGTCATGATCTCGCTGTCAGCAAGGGGCCTGCTTGGGATTCTCCCTCTCCTTCTCTCTCTGCTGCTCCCTGTCTCATGTGCTGGCTCTCTCTCTCTCCCTCTCTCTCTCTCTCTCTCTCTCAAAATAAATAAGTAAACTTTAAAAAATAATTTTAAAAAAATCCTGCAAAGTTTCTTCTAAGTTTCATCAAGTAACAGTGTGCAGGGTCTGTGGGCCAGCATTACTGTTTGTGGAAGTTGGTCAGCATTACTGGTTTGTGGAACTGGCTTTCCCCTTTCGTATCAGCTCACAGTCATTTTCCAAAATACTTTTATGTTTCTAGTGAAAGTCCCGTTGCCATGCCAGGCCCCTGAATTATGGCAGATACCGGAGGCCAGGACCAAGGACTGCCAAGGCTAGGCTGGGAATGGAATAAGGGAGAGCCAGACTCAGGAACTGGCAAGATGTGGGAGTGCTTAGAAACCAGCAGTGAAAGATGGAGCCTGGGCAACAGGGAAGAGTCAGGGAACACACAAATGTTAGAGGTGCCCTTGGCTGTGCAAATGGTCAGGGGAACAGTCAGACAACTGGCCGGAAGGAGCCCCAGCAATGGAGCTGATTTCTTCCTCTGCCAGGAAGCATTTCCTGTGCTTCCCCCTGTGTCTGAGGCTATTCCCAGGTGTGCTGAGCTGGGCAGCATGTCGGGGGATGGCCAGCGTGTTCACATCTGGGGAAGGGACATGTATGAACCTGCCTGGGGCCACCGGGGCAGGCGTGGGGTGGGCAGCAGCTTATGTCCTCTTACCCCTGGTTCTGGCTCCTTTCGACATACCACGCCACTGCATCTGACCTGGAAAGTTTTTCTGGTACAATGGTGCCCCTCATCCTCGTCCAACTCTAAGTAGATTAGTTCGTTACAAGGCAGGAAGTTGAATAGCTTGGGGCTTTAATCTCCTGGTTATTCTGAGGCTGTTTGATGTTAGCCCTTCCTTCAGACCAGGCTTTGAAAAGGGCTTATTCTTCTTCTGTGACAGAGAAATGACCAGGACACAACCACGTGTTAAGTTCCAAGGGCTCTCACATCTGTTTGCTTCATGAATTCTCCATACAAACACACATGATGATTTTTAAAGGACATTTCTCTCTTTATTCTCTCTCTCTTTAATGTCCTTTTGTTTCTCACTCCTGTTCCCTCTTAGCTCATTTTTATTCCATTAGGATGTAATTGGGCTGACACTTCAAGTTTGCTTCCTCAGCCTGCCGGGTGAATACAGGATTAAGAACACAGGCAGAGCCTGACGCCACATTAATTGTTTACTCATTTACTACTTACCACATATCAGTCTGCTTACTATACTTAGTAGCAGCTGGGGTGATAGAGCCTCTGGTTCCACAGTAAAACCTGACTGTTGCAGCCTAGCTTGGGCAAATTAGTCTCAACTGAAGAATCAGAAAGAAAGAAAGAAAGAAAGAAAGAACGAAAGAAAGAAAGAAAGAAAGAAAGAAAGAAAGAAAGAAAGAAAGAAAGAAAGAAAATTTAATGCTTTGAAGAGTATCCAACTAGGGTAATAAAATATTATTTAGGACAAGTTCTTAAGGGATCTCTTTGGCTAAAAGGAGAACAAACTTCATAATCAGTGTATCAATTGTACTTACAGGGCACATCAAAGAAGCTCCTGGCATTGAAAACGTCATGCTTTTATTTGTTTTACGAATTCTATAATCAGGTCTATATCATTCATTACTCAGTAGATTCTTTTTTCATCCATAATACAAGAGTAAAATTCATTTCTGTTTCTATCCACATCACCTATAACTTGGTTATGAATGTAATGGTGTCATTAGTTCCTATATGTGTGCTATACGCATCATCAGTCAAGGTTTCCTTTGCTAACATGATCTTTTTGTGGAAGGTCATCCTCTTCTAAATAATCAGCTGAATCTTTGTGTCATCCAACAAAGACAAATGCAGTTTTAGGACCTTCGCTTGGCTGAGTAGAAGCAGTAGAATGTTTTGCTCATGGGCTTCCAAGTTTCAGTTTGATATTATTTTTTAAAGAGATGATGGGCATATAGTTCTGGATTTGATCACCTCCATCTTGCAACATTTCCATTAGATTTTCAGAGAGTTCCAATCTTTTGTCAATGGGGGACCCAAAGGAATTTCAGCCTGTCACTCTGGGGCTCAAATCTGAATAAGACATTTTAGACAGAGAAGAGAGAAAAGTCACACAAGGATGCAGATTCGGAAGAGGAGAAGTAACGTGTGAGATGGGGGCAACGTGCCTGCCTCAGTGCGTACTAGGGAACCCTGAAAGTCCCACCACAAAAGCATGCTTCCCCCAAGCTTCCAATTAAGCCTCAAAGCACAATCAATTTCCCTCTTATCCAGAGAGAATATTATGTCTTTCTAAGGAGGCAGCATATGGGAGCTACTGGGAAGGCCGTCCAGTCCAATTAAAAGGCAGATAGATCAGAGAGCACAGGACTCCTGAAGCTGTCTGATCTTTTGCCTATGATTTGTCTCAAGTGCAATTGACAGCCCCAACTTGCAATTACAATGAAGAAACTGGTATAGCTGGAGACTGGTCCAACAGGGAGGGAGGGTTTGACCATTTACATGCAGTTAATTATTAAGGACTGTCAGATGTCAGAATGGGAATTGGTAATATTGTGGTTAAACGCCCACCACATGTCTAATTTGAGTTGTGCCCGCTACCTCCAGCACCAGTTCAAATTAAGTCCACATTAATGTCTGATGGCTCACAGCTGTGCAGCATACAACTTTGTGCACTCGGGGAGGGGGGGGGGGGTTCAAGGGGGGATTTGCATATCAGGGCCAGATAATGATTATGAAAGATGTGCATTTCTCTTTGTTGGAATAGACATCATATAAGCTAAAGCCATAGTTATCATTATTATTATTAAAACCATCATCATGCTTAAGAAAATCTTGATCTAAGTTAGCTTCTTGGTGCAATTTATCCAGTTTTAAAGAGACAAATCCAGGAGAAATAATATATGCATGTTGTCAGGAGGTACCAAATAGGCCCTAAAGAGATGAGAATATGTCCAAATGAGAATTGAAGTAAAGCCTGTCTCTATAAAAATTCTCTGTTAAACTTGGTGAGAGTTTACATATTGGGTTGCCAAAATACTCTTTTTTTTTTTTTTTTTTACGATTATGATTTTGAATACAGTGCTCCAGGTCAGCCCCTGGAGCGATGGCCTTGGTGCCCACCTGCCTACCATTTGGTTAAGGGAGTTCTCCGGGGGGTCTTCCACTGTGCCAGTGATCTCACAGCAGGCTTCTACCCATCCAGACAGGCAGAGAGCAGGTGTCACTCAGCTTGGAGGGGCACTCTGATGGTGTCCAGGGACTTCGGAAGCTTTGAGAGTGATGGCCGATTTCCAGCA
Organism: Panthera tigris; assembly: GCF_018350195.1. Lineage (NCBI taxonomy): Eukaryota > Metazoa > Chordata > Mammalia > Carnivora > Felidae > Panthera > Panthera tigris. Next base: position 28,680,753 of record NC_056676.1, on the reverse strand, counting down.
ATCCAGAGGGCTGTGCAAGGAACCCCTCATGCAGAAATATTTGAGGGTCCTGGGCATACATATGGTTTTGGGATCTGTGGTAAGCGGTAGGCAGAAAGAAATGGAAATTGGTGGTAGTGGTGGGGAGCCAGGTGGGCATTTGGCATTCTTGCCCTTGGCCATTCGTGGGCTGGCTTGCAAGAAACACATGCTTAAAGTGAAGCTATAAGTGAAGCTATAAAGTTAGGCACTATTTCTTAAGTTCTGAGAAGAACCGAAACATGAATCCTTTATTTACAAAACAGATGGTATAGACTCTTTAATCAGAAATCATACCGTCTCACCATTTGTAACAAAATCAGCATGAGCTCATTTCATAGCAACAAAGCAAAGCTTTAAAAAAAAGAACATGCGGGGCGCCTGGGTGGCTCAGTCGGTTAAGCGTCCGACTTCAGCTCAGGTCACGATCTCGCGGTCCGTGAGTTCGGGCCCCGCGTCGGGCTCTGGGCTGATGGCTCAGAGCCTGGAGCCTGCTTCCGATTCTGTGTCTTCCTCTCTCTCTGCCCCTTCCCCGTTCATGCTCTGTCTCTCTCTGTCTCAAAAATAAATAAACGTTAATAAAAAAAATTTTTTTTTAAAAAGAACATGCTTACTCTTGGCACTAGAGGTGTTTCGTTTTACTTAAAAAAAATATATTGTGTAATATAGACAGATGAAGGAAAAACAGGACTTTGATAAGATTTAGGCATTTTCAACACTGACTGAAAAAGCATTTAGGAAACACAAGTACCTGTGAGTGTGTCACACGTTGCAGGTTCTTGCTAAGCAGATAGCAATAGCTGTGGAATGGAGACCTCGCTTGGGGCCAAAGACTATCAGACTGTTTCCATCAGAGTGCCTAAAAAAAGCCTCCATGGGGAGGCGGCATCCAAACAGGAGCAGGGGGCCAAGTGGAGGCCACAGCCTGGTCACTCTGGTTAGTGTTCTCTTTCTGTCCTCCAAGTGGGCGATTGGGAAGCCCAAACATAATGATCTGTTAAGGACAGAGATCACAGCTTCTGCGGTTTCCAGAAGCTGCTGCTGACATCGTTTTGACAAGAGCCCCGGCTCAGGGGTCACTTGAGTTGGAGCTGTGGGCTTCGTGTCCTGAGAAAACTTCAGAACCAGGCACCGTTGGGCATAATGCAAAGTGTGAGGTTGCTCGCTTTCATCAGGTTTTTGTGTCTGAGCCGGACGGGTGCTTCTCTGTTCATCACTTATTTAAAGCAAAGTTATTCTGTGCCTGTGCCCAGAGACCTGGTCGTGACTTTGGAAACTGCAATGCTCCCCAAATAATAACCAGGCGTAATGACTGCACGGTAATAATCTCACCACTGGGGACTCATCTGAAATCAACTATGTGTGGGATGGCTAACCCTCGTTGATGATACATCTGTTTGCAAGGCCTTTTTTCTCTTCCATCTATTCCTCTGATTTCCTATTTTCAGAAACAATGAGTAGCCCTGCCTTTCTGCTTTGATAGCAATTTCTCTGCCTTTTGAAGCCATAAGTTTGATGACTTTTTCTATGTTCAATATCACATTTCTTAAAGGGACTGGTCGTAAGTGCAGTAGGAAGATTGGGATAGAAATTACATTTGTGTTACAATGTCTACCAGGGCTTATAAAAAGGGTCTCATGCCTGGGGAAGTAGAAATATTCTTCCAAAAATGATACAAGCCAGTAACTTTTACTAAGCGAAAAGGTAGTCCACAGGAGCCCCAGAATATTCCAAGTCAGGTTTGCACTGGTCCTACGCTTGGGTGGGAACCACCTCCCTGGTCCTGAAGAATGAGGTCTACTAGGGACATGCTGTTGGGTTGCATTCTTGGAGTGTAGAAGTGGAAAGAAGCTGTTACACACAGCCCAGGCCTTACCATTCCTTCCTTTATTTAGTAAGTTATTTTTGCCTCTTTAGCATCTCAGTAACTTCGTTGGCAAAATAGGGGAAATAATGAAACCCTCGTAAGTTTGTTATGAGAAACCAGTGACACAGTACGTGTAAAGCACGAGCCCAGTACCAGACACAAAGCAAGAACTCAACCCACGTGCTCTTCTTTCCTCTTTTTTCCATGACTTCACTTTACAGATAGCTTAATGACACTATCTTTCATTTCAGTTATTATATATAGTTTCAAAACAGTTGCATACAGATAATTTTTGATAACGTACTTCTTAATTTTTTAGCACTTAGTGCACTGACATTAATTGATTATTTATATAACACCTGTCTGTTTCACATCTGTCTTCTTAGAACATACTATCTCTTCAAAGAAAGGGGCTATGCCTGCCTGTTCACTTCAGTATCCTTGGTGCCTCCCATCACCTGGCGCAGAGGACGCACTCGACATTTGTTGGATAAATAAATTAATGCTTATGAAAACCCAGACTCACGTGTGATGGGGGAGAGGGAGTCCCGTTGGAAAGATAGGTAGTTGGTGGGCAAAAAATTGTCCTTGTCTACTGTCCCATGTCTTCTTTTTAGTAAAAATTTTAAGTTTATTTATTTATTTTGAGAGAGAGGAACAGAGAGAGAGAGAAAGAGAGAGAACACAAGCAGGCTCCGCCCATCAGCACAGAGCCCAATGCAGAGCTTGAACTCACGAACTGTGAGATCATGACCTGATCTGAGATCAAGAGTCAAACGTTTAACTGACCACACCACCCGGGCACCCCTACTGTCCCAGGTCTTCTGACTGCTGCTCTAATACCCAATAACCACATTGCTTTCCCTGGCAACTTCCCTGGCATGGTCTGGTCCGGTACTTACATACCTATAGTGAGGTCACGCTGGAGAAAGGAGAGAGCAAGGATGAACAGTGAAGCATCCATTAAACTAGAAGCCTTATACTTTTTACTTGGAAAACTGTGGGACGAATTAACCATGAGCTTTAAATATCAGCTTCATCTGGGTCATATCTACTCTATCTAGACTTCAACACCGCTGAATTGTCTACCACATCAGGCTTTAGGTACGTGTATTTCCTTTATCTTTTCTTTCCTCCGCTGCTATGCACTCCTTCCTGTGTCTGCCTAAATCCTATATATTCACATCTCAGTCTAGAGGTCGCTTTCTGTAGCACAAAAATGTAGATTAGGCCCTCTTTTAGGTGAGATCTTACATTTCACCGTACCTAAGATGTAGCGTGCTACATTGTAATTCCCTTACTTCTCTGTATCACTCTCTAACCCTTAAGCTTCCTGGGAGCAAGAAATGTGTCTACCTCATATGTCCAGGACCCAGCACGGTGCCCAGCTTTAAAAAAAAAAAGTGCTTGTTTGTTGACTGAAAGTAGAAAGGGAAAGCCCTATATAAACCCATCTCCCCCATTAATGACCACTTTTATTATTGGCAAGGCAGATCAAATCACCAACCTAAAGACAATATACCTGTGTGGGTCACTTACTATAGAGATCTATGAATATTAGAGAAAATATTTTATTTAAAAAAAATTTTTTTTAACGTTTATTTATTTTTGAGACAGGGAGAGACAGAGCATGAACTGGGGAGGGTCAGAGAGAGGGAGACACAGAATCTGAAACAGGCTCCAGGCTCTGAGCAGTCAGCACAGAGCCCGATGCGGGGCTCGAACTCATGGACCGCGAGATCGTGACCTGAGCCGAAGTCGGCCGCTTAACCGACTGAGCCACCCAGGCACCCCTAGAGAAAATATTTTAAAATAATTTAAGGCAGCAGGCTTTTAAGTCCATTTACTGGCCTTCCCCACTGTGGACTAGCTTTTTGAAAATAAGATGAAGTTGGTTCGTCCTCCTTGAATCCCTTCTTGCATCTACATTGATCATTTGAATTTCCCAGGTCTCTATCATTTGGGCCCCATTTATACAAGGAAATAAGCCCACCCTCTGAGAAACTTATGTCTTTCTCTGGTCTCCAGCATAGGTGAGCAGCACACAATATGTGCATTGGGTCTTAGGATATTTAGGAACGTTTCAAGGTATGAGAACTTTCATGGTTTCTGGGAGCTAAGCAACCGGGAACAATCCCCCACTGTTCTCAACTAAGACAAACAGAAAAAAAAGAAAGAAAAAAGATTGGAGGGAGGAGGAGAAAACCCTGGTCTCTGATAAATAACCTTTCCATATGAAGTGCACATCAGTCTGACATAAGTAATTAGCTGTCAGGTGCTGGGCTTTGCTGTCAGAGGCCAATTTTCAGATTAGTGTTAATTGCAGGGGGGCCTGATGGCCTTTGCTCCCACCCCCTCACCCCTTCAGTGGGCTCCCTTCCCCAGCTTGCTGCCAGTTTGACTGGAGCCTGGAGTAATGGAGCTGGCAGGGTGGAATCAATTACTGGCCAATGAAGATTTTCCCACAGGTCTGGGCTTGGGAAAGGAGGGCTATTCCTGCTGCCTAGACAGCTGGCCTGACTGTCCACTGGGAAAGGAGCCTGCAGAAGGCGAGGGCGGGCCGTGCTCGGTGATCAACCACTGACAGCCCATACATTATTGACGGGATTTGGCAGAGGGGCCCTTGCTACTTCTCCTTGTCTCTCTCCCCATTTTGTGCCTGTACCAACTCCTGGTTTATCCCAGCATCCTGTTGTCCAAATGAAAGTACAGAAAGACAAGATCCAAATGCAGTTTGTTTGTGGGTCTCAATTCCAGAGGAAAAAGAAAAAGGAAGATAGCATGGTGTAAGGGCAACATTTGGACATACATGTTATTGTTCAATTTGTTTTAATTTGAAATTCTTATTATTAGCGTTGTGCTTTGTGTGATTTTGGTTCAGTTGGGGTCACTGCATATATTTCAAGATGGGACCTGGGTTTTATCATTGCTTCCAAAGTTTCATGACATTCCACCTCTGCCCCCAAGGTTTTCTGCTCAGCAATAATAATAAAATCTGCATAAAGATGTTTTGCTCTCAATTACCTACTATGGTTTATGCCTTTAGCTGAAATTTCGAGCAAGGATAACCATTTGAATGCTGGCAAGCTGTGCCTTATCTTTTTTCTTCTGCCTGTGATTATTCAGGCAAATTCAAACAAAGAAACCAACATTGCTTTAACAATATTATCGATTTTTCAAAAGCAAAAAGTTCATATTAGATGATGTGCCAAAAATCCACTTGCCAATAATGTAAACATTTCAGAGAAATTTTGGTGTTTGTGCAAGATAAGTACACTGGAAGGGTGATGGAGAAACAAGTGACACACTGGACAAAGCTAAAATATTTATACATGAAGGGGCCCCTGGGCAGCTCAGTCGGTTAAGCATCTGACTCTTGGTTTCAGCTCAGGTTATGTTCTCATGGTTCCTGAATTCAAGCCCCGTGTCAGGCTCTGTGCTGCCAGCAAGGAGCCTGCTTGCGATTCTCTCTCTCCCTCTCTCTCTCTCTCTCTCTGCCCCTCCCGCTCTCTCTCTCTCTCAAAATAAATAAAGCTTAAAAATATTTTAAAATATTTATAAATCTTCTTTATAACCTCTTACTTAATTTTCCTTTTGTTATTTTTCTTTTCCTTTTAGGAAACTAACATTCAGGCTGAATTCTGTGTGTGTGTGTGTGTGCATGTGCGTGTGCGTGTGTGTGTGTGTGTGTGTATGTGTGTGTGTGTTGTGCGTAAAACTTATGTGGATTTTAGAGGGAGTTTAGCTGTATAATTAAAATAGTCTTTGATGACTATTACTCAGTTTAAAATTAAATAAGACATGGATATTACAGTTAAACAGGTTCCATACTCCCTGGGTGACAAGTTTCAGAGACTGGGCCTAAAATGTCTCTTGGAAAGGTAACATTGGGATGAGAAATTCAAGTCTGAGATCCTCCTGGCCATATCTCCTGTAATTAAAGAAATGTGATCATGAGAGGACTTGCCTTTCTCGCCATTAAGATAAATGGCTCCCTGCTTTTTGCCCTAGAGGAAGGCTAGAGGCGGGGGCATGGGAAATAGAGACGGGAATCATGAAGCCTCCCTCCTATTCTCTACTTGAATCTGGGGTGGGAGGGCTAACATGTGATTTCTTTTATTTTTTTTAATTATTTTTTTTAATGTTTTTATTTCTTTTTGAGAGAGAGAGACACAGTGCAAGTTGGGGAGGGGTGGAGAGAGGGGGAGACACAGAATCCGCGGCAGGCTCCAGACTCCAGCTGTCAGCACAGAGCCCACCTCATGGCTCAAACTCACAACCATGAGATCATGACCTGAGCTGAAGTCGGACACTTAACAATGAATGTTTTATGACCAAATCCTGTTGTACAGTATCCTGGTCAACCTCTGTGGAATCTTGAATCCCTGGTAACTGAAATTTAAAATGATGTCAAGGGGCTCTTGGGTGGTTCAGTCGGTTAAACATCTGACTCTTGATTTTGGCTCAGGTCATGATCTCACGGTTTGTGGGATTGAGCCCCATGTCGGGCTCTGCGCTGACAGTGGGGAGCCTGATTGGGATTCTCTTGCTGCCTTTCTCTCTGTCTCTCCCCTGTGCACAGATTCTCTTTCTCTCTCTCTCTCTCTCTCTCTCAAAATAAATAAATAAAATTTAAAAAGAAATGTAATGGGTAACAGCTGTTCCATGAGACTCAAAAAATGTCACATTTATTTTTATAAATACATTAAATGAAGTTTAGCTCTTAACGGTCTAGTTGGACGTACCTCCAGTTTCAGCTATTGTTTCAGAGTTCTCCATTCCTCTCCACTGAGATCATACAAGGTTCCTGGGACTTATACAATCCAGGGAAGAAATAGGGAAGAGCCTCTGGTCTTCAGCTTAATATATTTGCTGAAGAAAAGCTCATTATGGAAGCCTCTTCATCTTCTTGAAGGAACGTGACTCCTCTAGTGTGGGGCCAAGTAAGAGTCTCAGATATTAGCCACAGCCCCCAGAGCTATGGAGCTCAGTGTTGGGTTCCCATACATTCATTAGAGGGGCTGCTACCTCCTGGGGGCATTGTTTGAGGTGGCCCCAGGATCCATCAAGCTATCCATTGGATAACTTGTCCTCTAAATTTCAAATGGTGGTGTGATATTGGGGAACATTTACATCCCCCTACCCCTTTCTGGGATCAAGAGCTCTTACTTACCTCCAGGGCTCTTCTTTCATTCACACATTAAAAAAAAAATCCTTTGACATGCCAGATACTCCAAACTTTGATTCAGATGGTATGGTCCTACACAGAGAGAAGCTAAGTGCAGGAAAGAGCTGGTCTCCAGAAGTATTGAGTAATATTGATAATTATGAAGTATTTTGAAGCAGAAACTGTTTTCCAGTAGAGATTACATCGGTCATTTATAGTGAACTCATCTATGGGATAATATTTTTACAAATATTCCATTGGTGCATCTTAAATTCCCTCTTTATATTTCCCACTATTGATAGCTTCCCAACCCTTTAGAAACCAAGCCAGGAGGGTAGATTAAAGTGAGTCCTCAATGAAAGGAGGATTGTTCTAGGTTCCTGTATTAGACAGGTTATCCAGAGAAACAAAAACAAAAATGATTGGTTCTATCTATCTGTCTATCTATCTATCTATCTATCTATCTATCGTCTATCATAAGGAATCAGCTCACAAAATTATGGAGGCTTTAAAACCCCTATCCTGCTGGAGCACATGTCTGGCTCAGTTGGTTAAGCATCCGACTCTTGATTTCAGCTCAGGGTATGATCTCACAATTGGTGAGTTCGAGCCCCACATTGGGCTCTGTGCTGACAGCATGGAGTCTGCTTGGGATTCTCTCTCCCTCTCTTGCTGCCCTTCCCCCACCTCTCACTCTCAAAAATAAATAAATAAAACTTAAAAAAAAAATAAAACCACAAATCTGCAGGGTAAGTTACCAAGGGAGGGGCCTAGGAGAGTCAATGTTATTGTTCAAGTTCAAATAGGAAAAAAAAAATGATGTTCCAATCCAAAAGCTCTAAGACAGGAAGAATTCTCTCTTATTTTGGAGAGTTGGCATTTTTTTTTCTGTTCAGACCTTCAACTGATTAGATGAGGCCACCTACATTAGGAAGAGCAATTTGCTTTACCCAATCTATTGATTAAATGTTAATCTCATCCAAAAGCACCCTCCCAGAAACACCCAGAATAATGTCTGATCAACCATCTCGGCACCTTTGTAGTCCAGTCAAGTGCGATTCTTGGCACCGATATGCATCTTCTTAAAGCACGCTTAATCTCCAAGTAAAGACAATGACGTCATAATTCTGCCTAACATGACACAGCTATCCTGCATGCAACAAAAAAACGTACTAATGTCTTCCTCAAAAGAGGAGGTAAAGTCCTTGAGTGAAGTTTGTTCTTCTCCTTGATATCCCATAACTTAAATACTACGACAAGGAGTTAACAATACTTAAATTCTATGATCTAAAGTTAATACATTTTATGTCACATGGCAGGGGATGCAAGAGAGAAAAAAACCCAAAGATATTATTCATAACAAAACAAGAAGGAAGTACCCATGCAAATTACAGTCCTCATTTCTATAACTGGCCACAGAGTTGTAGCTGATATTTGTAACTATCTTCTACTGCCCATTCTGTAGCTTCTGTTTGCCTTCAACAAGCTCTGCAGTTGATCATGGTTCTTTAAATGGTGGAATGACCCAAACCTTTATTCCTAAAGGTTCTAAGCCATTAGTAGTCCTGCATGTATTGGATTTTTATAGTGTTCCATTGATCTTAATCACAGGGCATGATAACACTGAGACATTTCCTAGGAGATCTCCTGTATTCTGGACATATTCTTCCTTTCCTCCAGTGTGGGATAGTGGTCCAATTTCCCCTTAGTAGTCAGGATCAATTACTCCAGCCAGCACAGTGACTCCTTTGCCTGTTGGTTCAAAGGCATGTGGAGGGCAAAGTGATGGGCAGCATTCTTAACTTCCAGTTTAATGAAATCATTTCTCTGTTTCCCAGTGAAAGCATTCTTCCCATAGAACTAAAACCCATAGGCCAGCAGAGCGTAAGATTGTGGGAACAGGAAGCAAACATTTTGCTAGTGGGTCACTAGGGTAATAGCTGTACTGCTCCCCTTTCCATCCCTTGGTTCTTGGACCCATAAGCCCTCTAAATGGGACAAAACAATATGTATAGGATGCTGATTCTGAGAATATATGGCCTTTTGGGGAAGCTTGTCCCAGGCCTGAAAGTCATTACCACCTAGCAGGTGATATAACTGAGTCTTCAAAAGGCCATTCCATTGTTCTATAAGGTTAGATGCCTCAGGATGATGGAAAACATGGCAAGAACAATGAATTCCATGAGCCTGGGCCATTGCCTCAATTCATTTGCTATGAAGTGAGTTCCTTGATCAGAAGCAATACTGTGTGGAATACCATGATGGTGGATAAAGCATTGTGTAAGTCTATAGATGGTAGTTTTGGCAGAAGCATTGTGCAGGGAAGACAAATCCATATCTGGAATGTCTATTCTAATAGGAACAAAATATTACCCTTCCATGATGGAAGTAGTACAATATAATCAACCTGCTGCCAGCTAGCTGGCTGATCACTCCAGGGAATGGTGTCATATCAAGGACTCTGTGTTGGTTTCTGCTGCTCACAGATTGGGCATTCAGCTATAGCCAGACCAACCTTAGTGAATAGAAGTCCATGCAGCTGAATCTATGCATAACTTCCATCCCTGACACCATGGCTACTTTGTTCATAGCCCACTGGGCAATGACAGGGTGGTCGGAGAAAGAGGCTTCCTGGTATACATAGAATGTGTCATCCTGTCCACTTTATTATTGAAATTCTTCTCTACTGAGTTCACCCATTAATGAAAATTCACATGGGACACAAACATCTTCATGTTTTTTGTCCAGAGAGACCTGTCTATAATACCTCTTCCTCCTCAAATTTCCTTGTCATAAATTTTCCACTCATGTTCCTTCCAAGTCCCCCACCATCCAGCTAAAGCATTGGACACAGCCCACAAATCAGTATGTAACATCTGGCCATTTCTCCTTCCAAGCAAAGGTGAACAACCAGGCACGCTGCTTGAAGTGCTGCCCCCTGGGGGGATTGCCTTTACCACTGTCCTTCAAGGATGCCCTCTCAGAAAAGGACTGTAGTGCTATAGCCATTCTCTTTGGGGTGGTGCCTCCATGTTATGCAGCACCATCTGTAAATTGGGCCCGAGTCTTTTCTTCTGTCACTTCCCTGCGAACTGAACTCCCTGTGAAACCAGAGGTGTAGCCTGGGAGAGAGAAGGTAGTGTAGCAGGAGAGGGGACTTGGGTATTTGAGCCACTTCTTCATGTAACTTACTTGTGTTTTCAAGGCTTGCTCAGGCCCAACACATATATACCATTGCCATTTGATGATGAAGTGCTGCTGTGCATGCCCAACTTTAGGGTTTAGTGGGTCAGAGAACACCCAGCTCATGATGGGCAGCTCAGGTTGCCTGGTAACTTTGCAGCTCATGGCTAAGTGTTCAGTCTCTATGTAGGCCCTGTAGCAGGCCAAGATCTGTTTCTCAAAAGGATAGTAGTTATCTATAGATGGTGGCAGAGCTTTGCAGCAAAATCCTAAGGGCCTGTACGGAACTTCACTTAGGGGGGCCTGCCGAAGGCTCTAAACGGCATCCCTGTCTGCCACTGCCACTTGGTTCTGCTGGATCACACAGCCCATGTGGGAGAGCGGCTGGCACAGCAGTGTGGTTCTTTTGCAGAGCCTTCCTTGTTCTGGGCCGCACTCAAAACTAGGATCATTTTGGGTCACTGAGTAGATGGGCTGGAGTCACACAAACAAATGAAGAATATATTGTCTCTCAAATCCAAACAGGCCTTCTTGGTGTTGCACCTCTTTTTTGATTGTAAGATGGGCTAGATACAACAACTTATCCTTCATCTTAGAAGGGCTATCTTGACATGCCCCATACCACTGGACCTCAGGAATGTCACTGAGGTAGGACGCCCCTGAACTTTTGTCTAATTCAATTCCCACCCTTTGACGTGCAAACGTCTTTCCGATAGGTCTAGAGTAGTTGCTACTTCTTCTCACTAGGTCCAATCAGCATAATTTCATCAATGTAATGGAGCAGTGTGATATCCTGCGGGAAGGAAAAGTAATCAAGACCCCTGGGAACAAAATTATGTCACAGGGCTGGAGAGGTGGTATACCCCTGAGGTAGGAGAGTGAAGGAGTACTAGTGGCCTTGCCAGCTGAAAGCAAACTGCTCCGGTGGGCCTTATGGGCAGGTATGGAGAAAATCACATTTGCCAGATGAATAGCCACATGCTGGAAAATTGGTTAATGTGCTAATTTGCTCAAGTAGTGACACCACGTCCACTATGGCAGCTGCAGTTGGAGTCATCACCTGGTTAAGCTTATGGCAATCAGTGGTCACTGTCCACGATTCATCCGTCTTCTGCATAGGTCACTGGGTGAGTTGAATGGGGATGTGGTGGGAATCACTACCCCTGTATCTTTCAAGTCCTCGATGGTGGCTACAATCTCTACAGTCTTTCCCGGAATGTGTTATGGTTTTTGGTTTACTGTTTTCTTAGGTAAAGGCAGCTCTAATGGCATCCCCCTGGCATTTCCCACAGTCCCACTCCTCAGGTCAGGGGGCCGATGTGAGGATATTCTACCAGCTGCCAAGTATGTCACTTCCAATTGTATTTCCAGAACTCAGGAAATATCCACAGGATGGCTTTAGAGACCCACAGGCCCACTGTGAGACAGACTCCATTGATCATTGGACCTCTATAAGGTTTTATTCTGGCCAATAGACCACAGCAACATTTTGGTCTCTTGGAAGTAGAGTTAGTTCAGAGCCAGTGTTCAGTAGTTCCTGGAAGTTCTGATAATTTCCTTTCCCTCAATGCACAGTAGCCCTAGTAAAAGGCTGTAGGTGCCTTTGGGGAAGACTGAGAGACACATTAACAGCATACATTTTTGGAAGTGTATTGGGGGTCCTTTCTTAAGGTGACCTGGCCTCTCCTTCATTCAAGGGGCTTTGGGTCTATATGTCGGCTCAAGTCTGGGGATTGATTAAGGGGCTCTGACTCTGTTTTTATGATTCAGGTTAGATTTTTGCTTCCTTGACCTAGAACTTTTCTGCTTTTACAGATCAGGTAAGAATTTATTAGGCTTCTGTATTAGGGTTCTTCAGAGACAGAACTGATAGGGCAGTGTGGTTAGAGTCTACAGTGCACTCTGGAGCTGCCCTTGGTTTGCACATGACATGGATGTTGAGAGTGAATCTACACGGGGCCTGCCGTGAGACGGTGAGGTGGCCTTGCAGCAAAGTCTGGGTGGGGCCAGAGACTGCAGGGCTAGAAGACCATATGGAGGATGGGGCAGGAACTCAGAGGGGTCAATCGCCAGTGAGAGCCAAGGCGAGGCCAAGTCAGCGGGGAGGGGGCTCCATGCTCTGCCTGGGCTGACAAAGAATAGACTACAAGTTGATCAGCTGCAGGATGTTAGCAACAGACACCAGCTGAATGCTCAGGAATCACTCAAGCCAAAGATTCCCCGGTGGAGTTCAGAAGAGCCACTCTGCAGCTGGTCCAGAGAACAGCAGGCCAGTCCTAAGACCCAGTCATCCTGCCTCTACGAGGTCACTGGGCCACGCAGAATACTTAGCTGCCCTTCTGGAAAAGGCTGAGGGAGGAGAAATAGAAAGGGAGAGACTGAGGATCTCCTAAAGCACTGTTTGAGTGCACTGCTTTGGATTACAAGTTTAAAATCGAGATTTAGTCATTGGTTTCTCACTTGCTGGCTGATAGGGCCAAATTCAATCAAATGCAGAGCAAAAAATAAACTAATTTTCTCTGCATCGCTGAGTTGAGTGTGAGTACATCTGCGGTCCCTCTACGCCTGTGATTGTTTTCTCCCGGTACCTTATATTCTCTGAGCTGTGATCAGGTTCAAATACTGCAGTTAGAGCACACAGAATCACTGCTGTGGGAATGTGAGCACAGCCCTTCACCTCTCGGGGCCTCTGTTTCCTCATTTGTAAAATGACAGTATGGGTAAGATGTTCTCTAATGTTCTTGCCACCCCCAAAGTTCCATAACTAAGTAAGGACAACACGCCCATGGTACTCTGTGGACTATGCTAGTGCTTTTCACATCTTTTCACTGCAGTTTCCTAGTGGCAGAGAAGAGAGAGCTTCTCTCTGGGCTGTGATGGGTATGGCTTAAAGCATCCCACGGCAGGTGCGAAAGTTCCATATAGTCCTGTGTTTTAGCTGTAAACAATGCGTGCAAATTTCACATTGTGTTTCCTGATATATCTGCATTTGTTTTAATGTAAAAACAATGCCTTAACTTACTTATCATTGATAATACTGATGATACTGATGGACTAGAAGAGATACTACATCTATTTTATGGCTTCAGTTACTCCCTGGGGTGCTGCTCACACCCTGAGGAGCACTTGTTAGAAGCCCAGGATAGGATTTACTTAGGCTGGCATGCTTTCCAGTACAGAAGTTAAAATCCTAGACTTAGCGACCAGAAGGAAAATCCCACCTGCCTGCCTCGAAGAGGGCTTCAGTTTCTTCATGTGAAGTGAAGTGTCCTAATCAAAGCCACAATGAGGTATTACCTCACACCCATCAGCATGGCCATGATCAAAAGAACAGAAAATAACAAGCGTTATTTTCCACATCCAAGGATGTGGAAAAGTCGGAATCCTTGTGCACTATTGGTGGGAATGTAAGATGATGCAGCCAGTAAGGAAAATTGTACAGAGGTTCCTCAAAAAGTTAAAAATAGAATTGCCATAAGATCCAGCAATCCTATCTGTAGGTGTATATCCAGAAGAGCCCAAAGCAGAATCTCAGAGATATTTACACACCTATGTTCATCACAGCATTATTCACAATAGCCAAGAGATGGAAACAACCCAAATGCCCATTGACATATGACTGGATAAAGAATATGTAGTGTATGCCTACAACGGAATGTTGATATTGCCTTTAAAAAGATGGACATCCTGTCACATGCTACAATATGGTTGAACCTGGAGGACATTATGCTAAGGAAATAAGTCAGTCATGAAAGGCCAAATACTATATGATTCCAATCACATGAAGTATCTAAAACAGACAAAATCATAGAAAGAGAAAGAATAAAGGCAGTTACCCAGGGCTAGTTGGGGCAGGGAGGAAGGAATTAGTATTTAGTGGGTACAGATTTTCAGTATCCTATAATGAAATATTCTGGAGATCTGTTGCACTGCAATGTGAATACACATAACACTACTGAACCATATACTTACAAATAGTTAAGATGATAAATTTATGTGTGTGTGTGTGTGTGTGTGTGTGTGTGTGTTTTACCATAGTTAAACAAAAAAAGTGTCTTTCTTTAGGTGGTAGGGTTAACTTGGAAATCTTTTTCAAACAAGCACAGAGATATTGGCCCAGCAAATAACAAGGCGGACTTTTCTCACACCCAAACCTGCTTTCCTTCCCCACCCCAACCTCATGAAGCCAGAGGACATGGTCTTCATCCCTTTGAATACCGTTAGCTCCCCAAAAGTTAGAAAGTACGTGCATGCTGGCAAGGGAGGCTGGGTTAATGACTTGTGGAAATTTGCTGCCAATTTTGCCCTTGTATTTCACCATTTTCCAATTCCTTATTTTTGTTGATCAAATTCCAATCACTTTGAAAGATACTGAGGATGAATAAGAATGTAGATAATTTTTCAGAATTATTTTAGGCGGTGTCCATGCCTTTACTAAGGACAGTAGGGAATAAGAGCTGTATACACACACATACGCACCCGGACACATTCAGTCTCGTGTGCACTTTCCACCGCCCCAGTCTCACCCCACAGCAAACATGATGAATTCACATCCTGAGGGGGGGGTGTACCACCAACAAACTCTGACCGGAGGAAACAATTTCAATTCAATCAGAGGCCTCCTGCGGTTGGAGTTTACAAGGAGTCCTGCCAAATCCCACTCTCTTGGCGGACAAATTGTGCAGACTTCAAGCCTGTTGGGAGGGTGAGGCGAGTTTCTGACGTTCAAAAGAGGGTCGATCCAAGATGTTTGTTTTATTTCAACACTGTTTTTCCTATGGAGCCGGGGGTTGGTGGGGTGGGGGTGGGAAGTTCTTTCCTTGTTCCTGATATTTTCCAGAGATCAAAATTAAAACACAATGCGCTAAGAGTAATCAGCAAGGCTTCAGAAGAATTGCATGTACTTTTGATTTCTATAACAGCCTACGCAACACGTCTTTAACCTTTAATTATGTGCAGAGGTATGCAACTGAGCAGGGGAGTTTAGATCTCAGCACAGAGATCAGCTTTCTAATCTGTCCGTCTTTTTAGCTGGTGTTTTAGAGGCTCATCAACACCAGCAAGTGCTTTTCCTTCACCCATTTGCACTTGGTTCTCTACCAGACGCTGTCCCGAGGAGTTAACGGAAGTCAGCTCCTACTCTTTGAGAAGTTCCTATGTGAGAGCCACAACATGGACCCGCACACCCTTGTGGGACATTGAGTTGATCATGCTCCTTTTACTTAACTCAAACAGCAAGTATCAGGCTCTGCCATGGCCCAGGCAGTGGGCCAAGTACAGACATAGAGGATTATACCAGCAAACAGCACGAGCAGTGAGCTTCCCGGCTAGAGGGGGAGAGGTAGGAGTGACAATGACAAATGCACGGTGGTAGGTGCTAGGAGAGGTTGTGTCTAGGAGAGGCTTTCTTTGGTATCCCTTCTGGACAACAGGAATCACATGGGAGCGGGAACAGCTTTACCTGCAGGCCTCTGGAAGTTGGAAAGCCAAGTAAACATAGGGAAGAGGGGCAGGATCCCGAGAAGCTTTCATAACCATTCATTACTCAGCAACACCTGTTGGGGTGATTCAGTTCCTCTCTGCTTCTCCTGCCTCTGCTCCATAATCTCACTCCCCTTGTGTGTCTTTTCTCTACCCCATGGCTCTGTCTTACTCAAGGCTGCTTACCAGTGACCTGCGCTGTCTCAGGAGATCTAAATACTGTGCTCTCTCTTTCGTCTTCCAGCTTCTTCCCCTCATGTACCCAATCTGATGTTTCAAATGAGAGGATGCTATAGTCTAGTAAAATCACCTTATCTCTATCACCTTATCAATCCGTACTGTCTTATAGACCACCTATGGATTGAATCTCCTTGGTCTGATGCTCTGTGGTCCTGTTCACTATGGCCAAAGGGCAGGGCATCCAGCATGTCAAGCTTTGTGTGGGAGGCACCCAGGGAAACCCCCTCTAGGGTGCTCCTGGGCAGACAATGAGAGGGGACCATTGTCACAGCAATCACTGTGGACATGGGCACAAACACACAGGGTTATGGGAACATAGGAGAGGACAACAAACTCAGCCAGCAGGCTCTGAAAAGACTTTACAGAGGAGGCTACCAGTAAGCCAAGCTTGAGAGGGAGGAGAGGAATGTTCTCCAGAAGGTGATGTGGAGAGAAGTAGAATAAAGTACCCCAGGCAGAGCATACTTTAGTGTAAAGGTCACCAAGAAGTGTGTGTGTGTGTGTGTGTGTGTGTGTGGTGTGTTATTCTAGTTGTTGGATTGTTTTGATTTGGTTTTAACTCCAGCTGAGATCTCTGCCTTTACTTTGTGAAATTAGTAACATATTCTGATTTATTATGGTACTGATACCTTTGGCTTTATCCCTATCTATTATTCTGTAATTTCCATTTTAAGTCAATTTGGATGTTTTCAGATATAATGGTGGTGGGGGGTGGGAATCTGGCTATACTTTGTCCTTGTTCTTACCCTCATTTTGAAATGAGCCAACTTTTACTAGAAACCACCCTGGAACAAAACAAAGATTATGACAAGCCATGATGCAGCCGGGGGAAATGCTGGGGTTAGTGTCCCCGGGTTTATGTCTGGCATTAAGAAATTAACTTGGACTGTAGGGGTTAAAGACTCGGATGTTCGGTTTTGAAAGCACGAGCATTAGCTTGTATTTTTATCAAGTTATACACATGCATAGTTGACAAGTCACCTAGGTCTGTAAGGTTTGTTAAGAGAAACACCAGTCCTCCAACCACACTCCTCCTATCCCATCCCTAAAGGCAATCAATATCCTCTTCCAGCCTCCTCTGTCTGTGCTGGCCTCCATGCCTCCAAGTGACGTGATGGCAGAGCTATACTTTGATTCTCCCCTCGGTGTTGGGTATTACATGTGAACTTACTATTACAGAAGATGAGAATTTTAGTTCTCTTTTCTCCTCTCTACCCATCCCACCCAGAAACATTTCCTATTGCCCCATACCCACTTCTTGAAATGGTTATTGCAATACAGTGAGCCTGTGTGCTGCTCATAGTGGAACCATTTAAGATGAACTGAGATTACTTTTCTATAGAATTTCCTCTTTTCCTGGGTTAATGAGTATTTTGTTTTTCTCCATTGCTTATTTTTTTATTTGGGTGGGGGGAAATGGATTTAGGAATTCAACCCCAGAATCTCCATCATTTGTCTAGTTGGCTTCCCAAAATGTTGATTCACATTAGGTATTCTATTGAGTTTAGCTTCTTAATGAAGTTTCTCCTGGAGCCTGATCTGGACAGTGCCCTCCGTGACTGGTGCACAGATGGTGAGCATCACAGATCTCCTTTCTCCAAGAATCCTCATTGTCTCTCTACATTGGGGCTCCTATTTCCCATCTGCTGTTTCTTCCTCTTCCTAATTTTTTCTCTCTTGCATTACATAGCACGTTTTCTAGTAGCTTCCAGAGAAAGGATGAGTGTTGTATCAGTCAGCTTGGGCTGCCATAACAAATACCACGGACTGGAGGACTTAGACAATAGAAATTTATTTCTCAGTTTTGGAGGCCAAAAGTGTCATAACAAAGTTAATTTTGTTCCTGGTGAGAGCTCTCTTCCTGGCTCATAGATAGCTGCCTTCTTGCTGTGTCCTCACCTGCCTTTCCTCCATGCATGTGCATAGAGAGAGAGAGCAAAGTTGCTCTCTGGTGTCTCTTCTCATAAGGACACTAATCCTATCAGATAAGGGCCCCACTCTTATGACCTCATTTTGCAGTAATTACTTCTTCAGACATTCCCTCTCTACATGTAGCTACATTGGGAGTTAGGGCTTCAGCATATAAATACGGGGATGGGAGGACACAGACATTCAGTCTATAACAGGTATATTTAAAAAAATCTTTATTCTGTTTTCACATTTGGTTGTTATTTGACAAGGTGGGAAATAATTTAGAAGCCATCATCGTTTGGAGTTGCTCACACAGTTGCTGTTGAGAAGTCTGAAGTCATTCTGATTTATGATCATTAGTACATGAATAGTTCTCTCTCTCTCCTCTGTCTCACTCTCTTTCCCATTTGTAAAATCTTTGTCCTCAGGCAAAATTTAAGTATGATATGCCTGTATGTGGGTTTCCTTTCATTCATTGTGCTGGACACTTAGCAGATGCTTTCTACCTAGAAACACAGGTAAATTTTTTGGAATTATTTCTTTGATTGTTTTCTATTCTCTCTTTTTGGTATTCTCCTATTCTAGAGCTTTTATTTTTCACGTAATACATCGCGGGTTGATTTTCTAATTGTCTAGGCTCCCCTGGTCCCTTTTTCCATCTCTTAATATTTTTGCACTACTCTCTGGGAGTTTGTGCACTTTATCTCTTAAACTTTCTACAGAGTTTTCCATTTTGCATTAAAAAGCTTTTTTAAAGCACACTTATTTTGTTTTTTTTATAGCTCCTTTTTTAACCATTCCGTTCTTCTTTCACAAATGTGGTATCTTATTTTTTCATTTTCAGAAGATTTGTTTTGTTGAAATATAGTTGACATACAATATTATATTAGTTTCAGGTGTACAACATACTGATTCAGCATTTACATACATTATGAAATGATTACCATGATAAGTCCAATCACCATCAGTCACCACACAAAGTTATTACAATATTATTGCCTATATTCCCCATGCTGTACTTTATATCCCTGTGACGTACTTGTTTTTCAGAAGATTTTAATGATAATTTTTAAAAGTTGTTTCTGAAATTTTTCTTTTCTATAATCTTGAATTACAAGATAAAGAGAGAATTCTGAAAGCAGCTAGAGACAAAATGTCCTTAACCCACAAGGGTAGACACATGAGGGTGGCAGGAGAGCTGTCCACTAAAACTTGGCATGCCAGAAGGGAGTGGCAGGAAATATTCAATGTGCTGAATGGGAAAACTATGCAGCCAAGAATTATTTATCTAGCAAGGCTGTCCTTCAGAATGGAAGGAGAGATAAAGAGTTTCCCAGACAGACAAAAACTAAAGGAGTTCGTGACCACTAAACCAGCCCTTCAAGCAATTTTAATGGGGAGTCTCTGAGAAAAAAAAAGACCAAAGCAACAAAGACTACAAAGGACCAGAGAACATCACCAGAAACACCAACTTTACAGGTAACACAATGGCACAAAATTGATATCTTGCAATAATCACTCTGAATGTAAATGGACCGAATGCTCCAATCAAAAGACATAGGGTATCAGAATGGATTTAAAACAGACAAACAAACAAGATCCGTCTATATGCTGCCTATAAGAGACTCATTTTAAACCTAAAGACACCTACAGATTGAAAGTGAGGGGATAGAGAACCATCTATCATGCTAATGGATGTCAAAAGAAAGCTGGAGTAGCTATACTTATATCAGACAAGCTATATTTTAAAACAAACACTGTAGTAAGAGATGAAGAAGGCCATTATATCATAATTAAGGGGTCTATCCATCAAGAAGATCTAACAATTTTAAATATTAATGCCAACTTGAAAGCACCCAAATAAATAAATCAATTAATCACAAACATGAAGAAACTCATTAATAATAATACAATAATAGTAGGGGACCTTAATACCCCACTTACAACAATGGACAGATCGCCTAAGCAGAAAATCAATAAGGAAACAATGGCTTTGAATGACACAATGAACCAGATGTACTTAACAGGTGTATTCAGAACATTTCACCCTGAAACAGCAGAATGCACATTTTTCTTGAGTACACATGGAAAATTCTCCAGAATAGATCACATACTGGGTCACAAATCAGCCCTCAACAGGTACAAAAAGATTGAGATCACACCATGCATATTTTCAGATCACAACAGTATGAAACTTGAAGTCAATCACAAGAAAATATTTGAAAAGTTCTCAAATACATGGAGGTTAAAGAACATCCTACTAAAGAGTGAATGGGTTAATCAGGAAATTAAAGAAGAAATAAAAAAAAAATACATGGAAGCAAATGAAAATGAAAACATGACAGTCCAAACTTTTTGGGATGTGGCAAAGGCCGTCCTAAGAGGCAAGTATATTGCAATTCCAGCCTATCTCAAAAAGCAAGAAAGGTCCCAAATACACAATCTAAACTTATACCTAAAGGAGCTAGAAGAGGAACAGCAAATAAAGCCCAAAGCCAGCAGAAGAAGGGAAATAATAAAGATTAGAGCAGAAATAAATGATATAGAAACAACAACAACAAAACCAGTAGAACAGATCAATGAAACTAAGAGCTGGTTCTTTGAAAGAATTAACAAAATTGATAAACTCCTAACCAGAGTTAGCAAAAAGAAAAGAGAAACGACTCAAATAGATAACATCAGGAATGAAAGAGGAGAGATCACAACCAACACCACAGAAATACAAACAATTATAAAATAATACTATTAAAAATTACATGTCAACAAACTGGGCAATATGGAAGAAATGGAAGAAATTCCTAGAAACATACAAACTACCAAAACTGAAAGGAAGAAATAGAAAATTTGAATGGACCCATTACCAGCAAAGAAATTGAGTTGGTTATCAAAAATCTCCCAACTTCCCAGGGGAATTCTACCAGACATTTAATGAAGAGTTAATACCTATTCTTCTCAAACTGTTCCAAAAAACAGAAATGGAAGGAAAGTTTCTAAACTCATTCTATGAAGCCAGAATCACCTTGATTCCAAAATCAGACAAAACCCCATTAAAAAGGAGAATTACAGGCCAATATCCCTGATGAAACTGGCTACAAAAATTCTCAACAAGCACTAGCAAATCAAATTCAATAGTACCTTAAGAGAATTATTCACCATGATCACATGGGAGTTATTCCTGGACTGCAGGGCTGATTCAATATTCGCAAATCAATCAATGTGATACATCGCATTAATAAAAGAAAGGATAAGAACCATAGGATCCTCTCAATAGATGCAGAAAAAGCATTTGACAAAATACAGAATCTTTTCTTCATAAAAACCCTCAAGGAAGTAGGGATGGAAGAAACATACCTCAACATCATAAAGGCCATGTGTGAAAGCCCCACAGCTATTATTATTCTCAATGGGGAGAAACTGAGAGCTTTCCCCGTCAGGTCAGGAACACAACAGGGATGTCCACTCTCACCACTGTTGTTGGACTTTATTATTGTTTGAAACAATTATTTAATTATAGTCTTGAATTACTTTAAAGAATTGTTTTTCTAAACAGAAAGGATCTGTTGCTGAAAGGATCTAGCCCTGGATCCCCTTCCCCACTTCCTTCTAGGGTTTGCAGACCACAGTTTTAGAAGAGTTGACCTCATCATTGGTGCTTTTAATGAAGGGAACTGTAGTAGAATGATGGGGCAGAAGGAAGCAAGAGGGCAGGTGGATGAGGACCAAATGGGAAGGTGATGAAGTGAAGGAAACCGAGGCAGGTTTTTTAGTACACTTGTCTACAGCTGACAGGAATTGGCAATTAACATTATAAAATTACCAATTATAAATTATAAGTGTTTATGAGCAAATAACTCCATTTAGAACAAACTATGGAGAAAAAGATACAATTTGCTATCTGCAAGAAATCCAACTTTGAGTTAACCTTGCCTAATCTAACTCTACCTGCATCTCAAATGCAGAGTAAGCAACCTTCCTTGTGCCTTATGGGCATTTCAAACATGTTGCGAGCATTCTTTGCCCACTCTGAGTACTTTCCTTTTCTTTTTCATAAAGGAGAGTCCATGTGCTGCTATATGATCTATGTCATATGAAAAATTAGAAAGCAAAGCTACTTTGTGCTTGCTCTTTATAGGTTATCTCACTTGATCCTTATACAACCCTATAGTATTATTACTATGCTTCTTTCAAAGACAAGGAAGCTGAAGCTCAGAGAGTTCACATAGCTAGTGGCCTGTGAAGAAGATCTGTCTGTCAAGGGCAGTTAATGCTCCTCTGATGCATCTTCCTCCACACAGCTGGAGGGGATCAACTAGGGCCGTCCCTATATATTTATGCCCCTAATCCTTTTAACTCTCTTTTTTTCCCCAATTGCTTCCTTCTAAACTCTTGTTTTGAAGTTTTAACTTATCTAGAAATTAAAGTTAAGTTGCTTAACCATAATCTTTAACCACTTCAGGTAGGTTTTTAATATAGTGTTTTTCAAGCCAAAGGTCATAACCCATTAGTGGGTCATGACATAAATATGAAGAGTTGAAACTAGCATTTCAAAAAGGATAGAATAGGAAATATTCCTACTCCTATGAATGTTCTTTTTTTTAAGTTTATTTATTTATTTTGAGAGAGAGAGAGAGAGGCTACAAGCAGGGGAGGGGCAGAGAGAGAGGGAGAGAGAGAATCTCAAGCAGGCTACCACTGTCACTGCAGAGCCCAAAGCAGGGCTTGAACCCACAAGTTGCGAGATTGTGACCTGAGCCAAAATCAAGAGTTCAAGGTTTAACTGACTGAGCCACCCAGGTGCCCCTCCTATGAATGTTTCTATGCATATTCATTCCTGTAGAAACGGATAAGCACTGTTATATAGTGTGTATTTGTATAGTGGGTCATAAAGTAGAATGTTCTTCCTATTCTGGGTCATGGTCGGAAAGGGAATCCTGATTTATTACACATTGTCTTTCATAGTCTGAGCCATTTTTTGGCATATAAATTTTAAAACATATTTAAAAAAATATATACAATTTGCATGGGATGAAAAGCCATCATGATCCACCCCCTGCCACCCTAGATAGACTTTTTGGGGGTAATTTTGTCCATAAACATTTTACATTTTAGCCATACCAAATTAATTTTACCAAACAACTTTACTGATTTATAACATATCTAATAAAATGCAATCCTTCCAAGTGCATAGCTTTTTTTTTTTTATTTTGAGACAGACCACCTGGGTGTGCATGTGCAAGCAGGGGAGGAGCAGAGAGAGAGAAAGAGAGAGAGAGAGAGAGAGAATCCCAAACAGGCTCCAGACCCAGTGCAGAGCCTGATGTGGGGCTTGATGTCACAACTATGAGATCAAAATCAAGAGTCAGATGCTTAACCGATTGAGTCAACCAGGTGCCCCTAAGTGCATAGCTTGATGTGTGTTGTATACATTTGTTTAACCACTATCATAAATCAACACACAGCACTTCCATCATTCTAAAAAACTCCCTCTTCCCCCTACCCCTCAATCCCCACACCAGGCAACCACTGAACTGCTTTCTATAACAATGAGGTAGTCCTGCCCTTTCTAGAATTTCGTATATATAACATATGTAATCTTTGTGTCTGATTTTGTTCACCTAGCATAATGCCTTTGAGACAACAATGTTCTTAAATGTATCTGTAGGCCGTTCTTTTCATTGAATAATTTTCTGTTGTATGAATATAGCACAACTTGCTTATCTGTTCATCTGAAGGTCTGTGTTTGGTTTGTCTCTAGTTTTTGGTTGTTATTAATAAAGCTGCTATGAACATTTGGGTAAAATTTTTGTGTGATCCTTGCCTGGAGGGGGTGGATAAATACCTCAGAGCATAATTGCTACATTGTATGGTACATCTATGTTCAATTGTATAAGAAATTGGCAATCTGTTTTTCTAAGTGGTTATATTATCACAGTGCCTGAGTGTTCTAACTGTACCATATCCTTAGTTGTGTCAAACTTTTAAATTTTAGATATTCTAATAGGTATATTGTGTTATCTTATTGTGGTTTTAATTTGCATTTATCTGGTTACTAAGGATGTTGAACATCTTTTCATGTACTTATTGGAATATCCTTATGGCATTGTACATTTTTTTATTTTCTTTTGTGAAGTGTCTGTTCAAATCTTTTGCCCATTTTTTGCCTAGGGTGTTTTGCCCTTTTATTACTGAGTTGTATTTGTATATTCTGAATAGAAATTCTTTGTTAGATACATGCATTGCAAATATTGCCTTCTGGTCTTTAGCTTGTCAGTTCGTTTTCTTGATGGTGCATTTTAAAAACATATTTATTTATTTATTTTGAGAGAGAGAGAGCGAGAGAGTGTGTGTGTGAGTGGGGGATGGGGCAGAGAGAGAGAGGGGGGGGGGGGAGAGAGAGAGAATCCCAAGCAGGTTCTGTGCTGACTCCATCTCACGAATCGTGAGAGCATGACCTGAGCTGAAATCAAGAATGGGACACTTAACAACTGGGCCACCTAGGCTTCCCACTGATGGTGTATTTTGAAGAGAAAACGTTTTGAACTTTAATGAAGACAATTGTATGAATTTTTATTGTTAGTGTTTTTGTATCCTCTTTTTTTTTATTTAAAAATTGTTTTGAATGTTTATTTTTGAAGGAGAGAGAGAGAGACAGAGAGACAGAGACAGAGAGAGAGAGAGAGAGAGAGACAGAGCGTGAGCAAGGGAGAAGCAGAGAGAAAGGGAGACACAGAATCCAAAGCGGGCTCCAGGCTCTGAGCTGTCAGCACAGAGTCCGACGCAGGGCTCAAACACACAAACTGTGAAATCATGACCTGAGCCAAAGTCAGATGCTTAAACGACTGAGCCACCCAGGAGCCCCATGAATCTTTTTTTTTTTTTTTAATTGACGTATAGTTGACACATAATGTTACATTGGTTTCAGGTGTACAACACAGTGATTGGACAACTCCTTTGCGTATGCTATGCTCACCACAAGTGTAGCTACCATCTGTCACTGTACAAACACTATTGCAATACCATTGACTATAGTCCCAATGCTGTACCTTTTATCCCTGTATGTATCCTCAGAAATCTTGCCTAGCCCAAGATCATGAAGGTTTTCTTGTGTACTTTTCTCCAGAAATTTTATAGGTTTAGGTATTACATTTAGGTCTCTGATCCATTTCAAGTTAATTTTTTATATTTGACAGGAGTTATGAATTGAGGTACTTTTCTCCCCCATATGGGTACATAGTTGTTCCAGAACCACTCATTGCAAAGCCAATCTTTATCTTCATTGAATGACTTGTGCAGCTTTGTCAAAAATCAATTAACCATATGTATGTGGATCTATTTCTGGACTTTCTGTTTATTCCAGTGATCTATGTGTCTCTCTTTACACTAGCACCATGTAATCCTGATTACTGTAGATTAAGAGTAAGGTTTTAAACCAAGTAGCATACGTTCCTAACTTTGTTGTTTTAAAATTTGTTTTGACCAGGGGCGCCTGGGTGGCTCAGTCGGTTAAGCCTCCGACTTCAGCTCAGGTCATCATCTCGCAGTCCGTGAGTTCGAGCCCCGCGTCGGGCTCTGTGCTGACAGCTCAGAGCCTGGAGCCTGTTTCGAATTCTGTGTCTCCCTCTCTCTCTGACCCTCCGCCATTCATGCTCTGTCTCTCTCTGTCTCAAAAATAAATAAACGTTAAAAAAAAATTTAAAAAAATTTGTTTTGACTATTCTAAGACTTTTCCATTTACATGTAGATTTTAATAATCTATTTGTCAATTTCTGCCAAAACTTGCTAGGATTTTAAGTAGAACAATTGCTCTGAAACTGCAAATCAACTAAGGGAAAATAGGTATCTTATCCATATGGATTATTCAGTTCATGAACAGGGTATATCTCTTGATTAATTTAGTACTCTCTCTTAGAAATATTTTATAGTTTTCAGAAAACAAATATTGCACTTATTTTGTTAGATTTATCCCTAAATATTTCATGTTTCTTTACACTATTATAGATGGGAACTTTAAACATTTTCACTTTCTAATTTTAAAATGGACTTTATAGGGGCACCCGGGTGGCTCAGTTGATGAAGAGCCTGACTTCGGCTCAGGTCATGATCGCATGGTTTGTGAGTTCGAACCCTGTGTTGGGCTCTGTGCTGACAGCTCAAAGCCTGGAGCCTGCTTCGGATTCTGTGTCTGCCTCTCACTCTGTCCCTCCCCAGCTTGCGTTCTGTCTATCTGTCTCTCTCAAAAATAAATAAACATTGAAAAAAATATTTTAATGGACTTTATATTTCAGGGAAGTTTTAGGTTCATAGCAAAATATGAGGGAATGTATGGCGATTTTCCATACATCCCCTAACTCTACGTGTGCACAGCTTCCTTCACTATCAAAATCTGGTACAAAAGAGATATGTTTTCTACAACGATGAATCTGTATCAATACATGATTATCACCCCACAGTCTGTAGTTTACAGTATGGCTCACTCGTGGTGTGTACATTCTATAGGTTTGGACAAGTGTACAATGATAGGTATCCACCATTATCGTATCAGACAGAATAGCTAAAAGTCCTTTTACTTTCACTTATTTATTCCTACCTTCCTCCTTAGCCCCTGGCAACCACAGATCTTTTTACTATCTCCATTGTTTTGCCCTTTCCAAAACATCATATAGTTGGAATCATATCAGCCATGTAACGTTTTCTTTGCTCTGCTTAGAAACATGCAGTTAAATTTCCTCTATATTTTTTCATGGCTTGATGGCTCATTTCTTTTTGGTGCTGGCTAATGTTCCATTGCCTGAATATACCACAATTTATTTATCCATTCATCTACTGAGGAACCTCTAGGTTGCTTCCACGTATTCACAATTACCAGTAAGGCTGCTATGAATATCCATGTGCAGGATTTTGTGTGTAGAGATACGCTTTCAACTTATTTGGATAATACCAACGTGAATAATTGCTGGATCTTATTAGAGCATATTTAGTTCTGTAAGTAACAGCCCAATTGTCTTCCAGAGTGGTGGTACCATTCCACATTCCACCAGCAGTGAATAAGAGTTCCAGTCCTTCCTCTTTCTCATCAGCATTTGGTATCGTCAGTGTTTTGGATTTTGGGCATTTTAATAGGCATGCAGTGTATCTCATTGTTGTTTTATTATACAATTCCCTAATGACATAGGATGTTGAATATCTTTTTATATGCATATTTGTCATCCATATACCTTCTCTGGTGAGGTATCCGGTACCCACTTAAAAAATCTGGTTGTTCATTTTCTTTAAAATTGTTTTTAATGTTTATTTATTTTTGAGGGAGAGACAGAGTGTGAGTGGGAGAGGGGCAGAGTGGGAGACACAGAATCTGAAGCAGACTCCAGGCTATGAGCCATCAGCACAGAGCCGGATGCGGGGCTCAAACCCATCGACCATGAGATCATGACCTGAGCCAAAGTTAGATGCTTAACCAACTGAGCCACCCAGGCGCCCCAGGTTGTTCATTCTCTTATTGTTGAGTTTTACTTTTTTTGATGATAGTCTTTTACCATATATGCATTCTGTAAATATTTTCCTAGTTTGTGGTTTGTTTTCTTATTGTCTTGAGAGTGTTTTTCTCATAACAAAAGTTTTTAATTTTAATGAAGCCCAGCTTATCAATCTTTCCCCTGTGGATCATGCCAATTGTTGTGGGGTTTTTTTTGCTAGTAAATAAAAATGCAAATAACCTTTTTTATAGTATTTTTGCAGAATTTTCCTTTTTTTTTTTACATATATATATATTTATTTGAGAGAGAGAGAGAATAAGTGGGGGAGAGGGGGAAAGAGAGAGAGAGAGAGAGAGAGAGAATAAATGGGGGAGAGGGGGAAAGAGAGAGAGAGAGAGAGAGAGAGAGAGAGAGAGAGAACCTTATGTAGGCTCTATGTATGCTCTATGCTGAGCATAGAGCCTGATGCAGGACTTGATCCCATCAACCTGGGATTCATGACCTGAGGCAAAATCAAGAGTTGGTTGCTCAACCAACTGAGCCACCCAGGTGTTCCACACCTTTGTATTTTGCTCCATGTATTTCGCTCCATGACTTTGTATTTTATTATCTTGTTATACTCATTTATGATTTTAAAATTTATTTTATTAGTAACTTTTTTATAGACTCCTTACAATTCGACACAGACACAATCATGTCATATAAAAATAAAGACAGTTTTAATTCTTCCTTTACAGTCTGTATGCTGTTAATTTTATTTCTTACTTTGTTGCACTGGCTAGAACCTATAAGTACAATATTGAAAGGGAGTGGCAAAAGCAGATATCTTTGCATTGTTCTGAATCTCAGGAGAAAAGCATCCAGTCTTTCACTATAAAACGTGATGCTAAGGGGCACCTGGGTGGCTTAGTCGGTTGAGCGTCTGACTTCAGCTCAGGTCATGATCTCGCGCTTTGTGGGTTTGAGCCTCACATCAGGCTCTGTGCTGACAGCTCAGAGCCTGGAGCTGCTTCAGATTCTGTGTCTCCCTCTCTCTCTGCCCCTCCCCCACTCGTGCTCTGTCTCTGTCTGTCTCTCAAAGATGAATAAATGTTAAAACTTTTTTTAAAAAACATGATGTTAGCTCTAGATTTTTTGTAGACACCTGTATTAGGCTGAGGAAGTTCCTTTTTATTCCTATTTTTTGTGATTTTCTTTTTATTATTATTATTATGAATGTATATTGAATTTTTTCAAGTGCTTTTTCTGTACCTATGAGATGATTATATTGTTTATCTCTCTTAGTTTGTTAATATAGTGAATCATGCTGACTGATTTCCAAATGACAAAATAGCATGGCATTCCTAAAAAAAAAAAAAAAAAATCCCAGTTGGTCATGATGTATTATCCTTTTTATATATGGCTAGATTCAGTTTGCTAATATTTTGTTAAGCATTTTTGTGTCTATATTCCTAGGAATATTAGTCTATACCTTTTTGTGTGTGATATTGGTCTAGTTTTGGTGTTGGGGTAATTCTGAACTCATAAAATGAGCTGTGAAATGTTGCTTCCTCATTTGTTTCCTGAAAGAGTTTGTACACAATGGACATTATTTCTTTCTTAGATGTTTGGTGGAATTCACTGGTGGAGCCATCTGGATCTGGAGTTTTATCTTTGAGGAAATTTGGAAATATTAATCCAATTTTATTTAATAGTTATGGAGCTATCAGGTTAACTATTTCTTCTTCAGGGAGCATGGTAGTTTGTGTCCTTCAAGGACTTTTTCTTTTTTTTTTTTTAAATTTTTTTTTTCAACGTTTTTTTATTTATTTTTTGGGACAGAGAGAGACAGAGCATGAACGGGGGAGGGGCAGAGAGAGAGGGAGACACAGAATCGGAAACAGGCTCCAGGCTCCGAGCCATCAGCCCAGAGCCTGACGCGGGGCTCGAACTCACGGACCGCGAGATCGTGACCTGGCTGAAGTCGGACGCTTAACCGACTGCGCCACCCAGGCGCCCCAAGGACTTTTTCTATTTTGTCTCAGTTGGGTATGATTTTATTCAGAATATTCTGATATCCTTTTAATGTTTATAGGCT
Source organism: Panthera tigris (assembly GCF_018350195.1). Classification (NCBI taxonomy): domain Eukaryota; kingdom Metazoa; phylum Chordata; class Mammalia; order Carnivora; family Felidae; genus Panthera; species Panthera tigris. The sequence goes on along the minus strand of NC_056676.1, from coordinate 28,651,336 downwards.
CTACTCACACTTTCCTTCCTGACGTTGGTAATTTGTATTGTCACCTTTCTTTCCTTGTTTTCAGTTTTATTGGTCATTTCAAAGAATTTGCTTTTGATTTGATTGATTTTCTCTGGTGTTTTTGGGTTTTATATTTCATCAATTTCTGCTCTTACCTTTATTATTTCCATATTCTGCATGATTTGGATTTATTTGCTCTTTTTCAAATTTCTCAAATGGATTGATTTGAAACTCTTCTTGTTTTCTTTTTTTTTTTTTTTTTTTTTTTTTTTTAACGTTTATTTATTTTTGAGACAGAGAGAGACAGAGCGTGAACAGGGGAGGGGAAGAGAGAGAGGGAGACACAGACTGAAACAGGCTCCAGGCTCTGAGCTGTCAGCACAGAGCCCAACGCGGGGCTGACCTGAGATCGTGACCTGAGCCAAAGTCGGATGCTTAGCCGACTGAGCCACCCAGGCGCCCCTCTTCTTGTTTTCTAATGAAAGCATTTAATGCTATAAATTTTCTTCTTGGCACTGCTTTAGCTGCGTTCTGCCCCTTTGATATGTTGTATTGTCACTTTCATCCACTTAAAAATATTTGAAAATTTCTCTTATGATTTTTTCTTTGACCTGTGAGTTATCTAGAAGTATGTTGCTTAATTTCTAAATATTTGGTAGCTTTTATATAGCTTTTTATTGTTGATTTCTACTTTAACTCCATTTTGGTCAGAAAAAAAATATTTTTTAACTTGTTTATTGCTGCTTCATTTCTCTTTTATAAGGATTTTCCTTAATTCTTCTCTTTTTCTCTCTTGACTAGCTTGCTCTACTTCAGACTGTTTCTGGTATAAAAAGACTGCTCCAGTCTTGGCTCTCTATGACCTTTAAGCTCTAGGACCCAACACCAGGTAATTGTTCGGACTCAATTCTAAATCCTCAGGAGAGTGTCTGATTGGATCTGCTTGTGTCAGTCCAATCAGCTATGGCCAGAGCAGTTGCTAGCACATGGAATTAATAAGGCAGACTGGTCTATCCCTTTAGCAGGACTATGGATGAAAACAGCATAGAAAAAATGGCACATGGATTGGCTAGCACTCCAAAAGTTCTAGTATATGTATTCAACAGAAACATTTCTCAGATTTTAGAGTTGATGGGGGAAAAAATTTAGAATAAAGTTGGAAACCAAACCTTCAAAGAGCATGACTCTTTCAATGGTTCTCTTGATGGTTAATTCTGATTTCTTTTATTGGAGTATGCAGTGGTATTACAGGGGCTGTTGAGAATTATAGAATAAACATGGTGCATCTTCTTGAAGTTTCAATTTTATTAGAAGTTGTGGGAGGATTTTATATTTAAAAAAAAACATGAGTTTATGATGGAGTAGACTGAAAACAGTCAAGATTTTAAAGACATGAAACAGAACTTGAATTTCATGCTGGTGGATGGATCCTTTGTGAAAAAGATCCTGTGGGCTCTTTAATAGAAGCTGTGGAAAACTCCATGAACAATGTCAAGAACCTAGCTAGTATCATAATCCTCACCCTTGTTAGCATTTAAGTAATATTTCCATTTTTACCATCTACAACATACACAAAAATATGACATTTAATACCATGCCAGATTCTCCAGGGCTTCTTGATTCATAGGCACAGAGAAAAGGATTAACCTCAGCATGCTCATTGCATACCTATGACATGCTAAGTTAAATATGTATTTAAACATGGTTTCTTTTGCATTTACCTTGCTAAGATAAATGGGAAGAAAGTGAGGTAGACAGGGATAAATAGAGGTCAATAGAAATGGCAACACTATTTCCAATTTTTAAAGAAGAAAGGATGGGGATATGAGAAGAGAGTGAGATCATGTTCAAGAAGCAGCACTTACTACTAGGCATGCTGACTCTCTTGCAATCTAATTAGGCTCCCCATGGGAAATAGCTCAACAATCACCAAAGTGAGTAAACACAGACATCTCTTGGGTCCAAGCTCATGTCCATGACTTCACCCACACCACTAGTCCCTCCTCCTGCTCAAACTTGTAGCTGAGCAATCACTAAATTGATAACAAAATACTAAGAACAACTGGAAAATGAAATAAGAGTTTCTCATTAGCCTCAATTTTCTTTGGGGGGAAATGATATAGATTATTGCACATGTAAGAGGAAGGCCCAGATTACATGATGATTTTCATTATGACATGTAGACTGTGCAGTTGTACAATGTAGTCACTTTAGGTGTTTTCCTCTCCAGCTATGAAAGTTTAAAAGACAAAGAAGCTATGTATAAATGTTATAGCTCTGTGATATTGAAAAAGATGCATTCTAAAATATGGACCCTCGTGAATAGCTAGCCTCTAAACACATGTTCTGCTTTGTCATCAATCCCTGATATTCTACCCTTAGGGCTGGGTTAACTTGGATTCTTTGAGCCCCGTTGAAGTGTAACCATCTCTGGGAAGGATATCAATTTTTCTTCATCACCGTGTGGTTGTGAAAGCAGAAAGGAGTGTCGAACAGCACAGAGATGATCTTGGTTCTAGGCCAGCCTTGCCACTGGATTTCTGTGACCAAGGGCATAGCCCCTCTTTGAATTTCCATGATCTCATCTGTACATAAAGGTGCTGAACCAGAAGATCTCCAATGTTCTCTTCAGGTTCCATTTTCTATGAGCCTGTAAGGAATGACTATGTGGGCAGGAGCATTTTTAGAATAGGGATCTGAGTGAGCACGTTTCTACCCTCAGGGCAAAGAGCTCAGAATGAAGAGGCCGGCACTCAATGCCAAACTTTTCTTATATTATATTTCTGTCAAGGAAAACCCTTGGGGCTATAGACCTAAGTGACCATAATAGTAATAAAAAACTATTGTTAGTGCCTATTCTGTACTCTTGCTGTCTTGTCATCCTTTACCTCAGGTACAGTTGACACTTGAACAACATAGAGGTTAAGGGTTCCAACCCCTGTGCAGTCAAAAATCTATGTATAACTTTGACTTCCCCCAAACTTATCTGCTAATAGCCTACTGTTGACCAGAAGCCTTGCTGATAACATAAACAGTCAACCGACACATGTTTTCTACTTATGTTCATTATATACTGTATTCTTTACAATAGAGTAAGCTAGAGAAAAGAAAATCGTATGAAGAAATCATAACGAAGAGAAAATGCATTCACAGCACTGTACTGTATCTATTGAAAAAAATCCACATATAAGTGGACCCGTGCAGTTTACACCTGTGGTGTTCAACGGTCAGCTGTACTCATGATTCAGGAGAAGTGCTGATGTGGGACCATGGCACACACCTCTCTGAGTAGGTCTGCACCACTACTTGAGTTCTAAATTCTATAAGTATCCTTGAGAATCAGCCAATACCCATCTGTCTCCATGGTTTGGTGGGACAGATGTGTTTACGATTATCCAGCCTACTAGTCTTACCTCATTTCAAGAACTTACCAGGAAGAACAGGTGTCAACAGACCTTCATTGGGAAGAAAGCAAATTCACCTACACAGAGTTGGGAAGTTATGGGATATCCAGGTGGATCTGTCCAGTAGGCAATTAGAAATATGGGTCCAGGGCCGAGAAGAGATCTGGATTTAGGAGTTATTTATATACAGGGTGTGGTTGATGGCCATAACATTCCAGCTTGTTGTTGTTGTTTTTTTTTAATGTTTATTTATTCTTGAGAGAGAGAGAGAGAGAGAGAGAGAGACAGAGCACGAGCAGTGGAGGGGCAGAGAGAGAGAGAGAGAGAGAGAGAGAGAGAGAGAGAATCTGAAGCAGGCTCCAGGCTCCCAGCTGTCAGCACAAAGCCTGACATGTGGCGCGAACTCATGAACTGTGAGATCATGACCTGAGCCAAAGTTGGAGGCTTAACTGACTGAGCCACCCAGGTGTCCCCCTCCCTGCTTGTCTTAAAAAAAACTTAATAATTGTACATTTGTATTTCCTATAATCTATGGCATAAGTCAGATAATGTGATACAGGACTAGAAAAAATTTTGAAGGATTTATGTGTTTCAAAGCCCTAAATGTGGCTACTTCTTGTCAAGTGGCTTAGGAGAGGGCTGGAACACTGTTAGTGTTCCGGTGAGAGTAGTTTTTGATTCGGACTGTGTTCGTCACACACTTCTCCACTTCTAAAATAGGGACAGTTCAGTCTCACACTCATTTCATTCGAGACAGAGTTTCCTAGTCTGCAGGAGGTTTCGGGGGATAAGTTTTCAGGGTCTGTGGCATGCAGGTGCAGCGGTGACAGGAAAGCAGGATGAGGGGTGTAGGGGCCTGATGCCAATTTCTCTCCTCGCCTCAGGAAGGTTAGTGCTGCGAATCCTCCTCCGCGTTCCTGGCCTTTCCCAGTCGGCACCATTAAGCTCCAGGGTCTCCTGGCAAGAAAGCTGGAACTCTTAGACTGGAGGCATCCTGCTGATTTAGAGACACGCGGAGATAATTAACTGGTAGTTTCTGCCACAGCCTGCTGATCCCCTTCTAGAAACCACTGTAAAGATAAAATGACTTACTGACTGTGTTTTTTTTTTTCTAAATGTCTCTGGTGCCTATAACTTTTGCAGCAATCATGACATTTTGTGTTTATCATTAATATTTTAGCTGAAAGCATCTTCTTTTCTCCTCTCTTGTTCCTGCCATGGCTTGTCTGCAGTTCAGATTATCAGCTTTCTTGGAAAATGCTCTGTGAGGCCCAAATGTTGGCAAGTTAGACTGGGCCATCTTCTGCACCCCATGTATGTGCTCTGTCGCCTGCTTCCGATTCCCGCTGTGGACTGAAGGCTTGGGGAGGTTGGTTTTATGCCACAAATACCTCATTCGTCAGTGCTGTCTTCTGAATCTCCCTCCTCATGTCCATTATCACAGACCTTGAATAATTGTTTTCATTCAACCATTTAGTGCATTACTTTTTTGACCAGCAGGCTAAACCCGAGTATCTTCCTGAGTCCCGTGTTGTCATTAACATGCTTCTTGTTTAACTCAAAACAGCTGTTCCTCCTCCCCCCCCCGCCCCACCCCATCCCTAATCTTTCCTCCTTAGACAAACCTTGCTTATCCAGAAATTTTGGAAAAGAAGTATTTTTGAATTAGTGAAAGGGTAAGGATTTCCCACTTTCAGTATGGAAACTTCTTTCATTTTAACCATTTTAATGGAAATCTTTCCAAAATACATTGTTTAGTATCTTCTTAAACAGAACATAGAACATAATTTAACTTTTTCTTGAGGTGTTCGGATCATTACCATGAACAAAGGTTTTCTACTCTGCTGCAGCACACTGGAGCCCTGAGGGTCTTTTGAGGGGGACAAAGGGTCCTAGATTTCTGTGATCCTGAAGGTATTTTGTAAACTTTGAAAGAGACTGTCTTCCTGCTCTTTATCAGGCCCCTACCTACCACTTCCAGTTATCAGTATATCTATCTTCGAAAATCCTTCTACCCTGGTTTTCTAATTCTCAGTGTTTACTGTGAGCGTAGAAAACCAATATGCACACACATATGCACATGTGCCCTTGTGTGTATAAAGGGTGGTGAAGACAGACCTGAGAATTTTCTATGACTAAACCGAGTAGATTGTGATTTCTTTTTTGTTCGTTTCCCAGAGGCCATCTTCAATTAATTTTTTTTTTTGCTGATTTTAGAAATGGAAAGTTGCAAGACAAATGAGTTTGACATTGGTGAAGAGTTACTGTTAGATTTCTAGGAGCCATCTCTAGAAACTTCTTTCTAGGTTACATTCTTTGTTTTTACTTTATTCCAGAACAGGCAATGGTTACTAAGAAACGATTCTTTTTCTGAGAGGTCTTTCATTTCATTATCCCAACTTCACATGCAAACTGTTTCACTGACTATCTTTAAAAATGTTATCATGATGTTCTCAAGCTATTGTCATTAAAACACACACACACACACACACACACACACACACAAACCACAGGTGCAAAAACAAACTGCAACCACAAGAGCGAAATCCCTCTCTCTCATTGTCCTTTTTTGTCAAAGTGCTGTGGAAAGCCAACTAAGTGAACTGGGCCATTTGACAGAGTAACCTATACCAGCCCCATTGTGCAATGCCTTGAACGTAAGTCCTTTTCAACTAGACGGAGGCACATTTTATTTTATATTGTTGACTTTGACCCTGCAGCTTAGCAAAGAACACTTGTGCAACGTTTTCTAGATCCGTTTATCATCTGCCCAGAGCAGACGTGCATTTTTCTCATCATTAAAGGGAAACCAAACCCATCTACATAATCCCCCAATCTGCTTTGTTTCTTTCCAGTCCTTCCTGGCCTAGGTTCTGAACTATTAATGAAGGGATGTGAGAGTCACGTGCTGTCTTCTCACATCCAGGCCCAGTGGGAGCATAGGCATGGTCAGAGAGCGGGGAGATGAGAAAGGTCCCCATTTTGCAAAATGAAGTGCTTCGCTAAGTTGGGTTGCTTCCTCTCTGCCAAGGTGCTTATTTAAAATGCAGATTCCTGGGTACACTCTACACCTGGTGACTCAAAGTTTCTGGAGGGTGGGGCTTTGTAATTTGCATTTTAAATCAACTAGATGATGGCTAAGTTTTTTGTTTACTTACCAAATTCGATGGTTCTGACTCTTATGTGAATATTAGTAATAGTTAAACTTATTGAAATACTTGTGGAGTACTGATCATAGTTAAACTTTATCATTGTAAGAATAATACCTTTCATTTTCATAGCAGCATTTTCAGCCTTTCAAAGTATTTTCCTAAATATAACCCTCTGAGATGGACAGGGGAGGTACAGGCATACCTCATTTTATTATGCTTCACTTTATTGTGCTTCACAGATATTGTGGGGGTTTTTTTTTTTTGTTTTTTTTTTTTTGCAAACTGAAGGTTTGTGGCAACCCTGCGTCAGACAAGCCTATTGGTGCCATTTTTCCAACAGCATTTTTCACTTCATGTCTCTGTGTCACATTTTGGTAATTCTTGCAATATTTCAAACTCTTTCATTATTATTATATTTGTTATGGAGCTCTGTGATCAGTAATTATGACTCACTGAAAACGCAGATGATGGTTAGCATTTTTGTGTCATAAGTATTTTTAAGTTACGATATATTATACATTATTGTTTTAGGTGGAATGCTCTTGCACACTTAATAGACTATGGTATAGTGTAAACATAGCTTTTACACGCAGTGGGAAACCAAAACATTCATTTAATGTACTTCATTATGATATTTGCTTTATTGAAGTGGTCTGGAACCGAACCTGCAGTATCTCGGAGGTGTGACTGTGTTATTACCTCCATTCTAGAGGTGCAATTGGGCCCCTACGACTTAGTGACTTGGACAAACTACACTGTAACTTGGTGGCCAGGAGTCAGGAGTGGCAGACAGGTCTTCTAGCCTTATTTCACTGCACGTTTGGTTTCTAGGACCTGAGACACAAGAGAAAGCTTTATCAAAGTGCCCCTTAAAAACAGACCTGACATGAAACCAGTACCTTCCAAACTACTCCACATGCTGTTGGGTGTGCTGTGCATTTGCTCCCAAAAGATGAAAGCACAGACCGAGCCCTGGACATGGGGTAGGGGTGGGTTGGGGGGGGATGGAACAGGAATCTTCAAAACAAAGAAAATCTCATTCCTCTTCTGCTCATCCCCTTCAATTTTCCGATCTTTCTCCTCCACTCCCTCTTTCTTGTAAAGACTCAAACTCTGAAATAATTATATGAAATTAAGTCGGTAAAAGCCAGGCTTGTTTCCTTAAGATTGATGTGTTAACATTTTGGGCAGTTTTCTCAGGACTCAGGGAGACTATTATTTCTGAGCTGGGCTGTAGGAATCTTCCCCTTCCCCATGCAGGGGTGAACCTCCTCCCCCAAACTCCATGTTTCTTTATTCTATGACCCTTCCCTTCATGATACAGCCTGTGAGCAGAATAAGTTTAAAAAAAAAAATTGCTTTTAGTGCTCAAGATTTCTCTTACTTTGGTCATCTCTACCTACTTTCCCAAAAAAGGGATTGGAGAGAAATAGAGACACCACAATCTCTAAACTCGCTCTGAAAGACTGAATTTAAATGGAGCGTTTCTCTTCCCATATTGGACATTAAGGTTTGATAGTCCAGGATAGCACGACCCTGACTCTGGGAGTCTGGAGGAGGTGAGGGAAACACTTTCCAGCCCCACCTGCCTGTTCTTATCTCTAGATCAAGATAAGCAAGCTGGTATGCTATCACCCAAAATAAATCTTTTCATGTAAATTGTATTGCTTTTTAAAAAAAATAGTAATAGTAAAATAAAGGTGTGACTGCCCATCACTTTTCCACTGTGTGCAGTAAAATGAATGCAAGATTGAAAGGTCACTGGGCTTCTTTGCATTGGGAAATAAATGGCTTGGGTGCCCAGTGCTAAAGCTGCACTGAGTTTCCCAGGTTCCTGAGGCAGCCCATGAAGAGACGAGCAGGGTCAGGTTCAGGAGGTGCTTGCTTGCCTTGACACATCATTCCTAATTACAACGCCTTTCTAAGCCCCTTCCCTTTTAGCTTCATAAGGCTTGTAAAAAGTGCCCGCAAACTTCTGCCTTCCTGTGCCTCCCTGCCCTGAGGTAGAAATCCTCTTCTTGCAGGAAGTGCAAGGCAAAGTTCAAAGCGTTCTCCATCAAAAGAAAGTGCGCCTGATGCAGTATGATGTGATTACTTGACAATTAAGGGGGGAAAAAATGCCAGGGCCACTGCATCACTGGCCAGTGCTGGCCCCTTGCAATCTCCACCTTTCTAAAAGATATTTACAATTTCCTTGTTCAGTATAGACGCACACCAAAACTGAACACCATTTAGGGTCAGAGCCACTGGTAGCTTTGGGCTACCTGGGGATAGAAAGTTATAAAGAACTTGTGGTGGAATGTCCCCATGAAATGCAGAGGCTAAGGATCAAGCTAAAGGGAGGGAGGAGAAAGAAAGGAAGCCAAGGGTCTGCAGACCCCGGGGCTTGGCCCTGTGGCTCCGGTGATTTTCTGGATGACTGCCAAGCTTGTTTCCTTGCTATAAAACAAGCCCAGTTCAGCCTATGTTAAAAGAGGGTTAAAAGGGCTCCTAAATCTTTCTGGCCATTGAAGATCCACGGAAAACTCAGCCTGATGTCTTTTACATCTGTTTCGTGTTCTCAGCCTCATCTGGCTCAGCTGCCTTTTCTCCAGCGAGAACTCACAAGCCCCATTCAAGCTGCTGAGTGGCAGGTATAGGGTGTCTCCCCTCAGAGCACAGGGGACGAGGGGTGAGCTTCCGGGCAGCAGGCAAGTCCCCAAGGCTGGCCCACTGACACCGTAAGTTTATACCCAGGGGCCAGTGGAGGGGAGGTGGTGGGACTAGGGTGTAAATGGGCAGCACACCCAGCCCGGAGAGGGGAGCCTAGCGGCGGGTGGGAGAGCGCTGGCTGAGGTCGGTCACACGGAGATTGAATTTCAGCTGAATTAGATCAGAGCTGTGGGAAACAGCACCTCCTTCACACACACAGCCGGTCTCGTAGGAAGATGTGGGAGGGCGGCTAGGGAGACGGAGGCAGGCAGCTGCGATGAAATACCGAAGTCAGCTCACAGAGGCTAACAGCCAACTTAATTACTGGATACCTCTCCCCAGCGTGTGGGCCAGGCTCCGCAGACTCTGGGGTTTTAGACTGAAAGGCTCCATGGGGTCAGGGAAAGATGGGACGGGCGGTCAGCATTGAAAATACACCCTGGCTTGCGAGTGCGTCTGTGTGTATCTTTAAAGGAGGAAAAGCATGATTGTGAATAACAGTATGGGAAAGGCTTGGAACTTTTAGAGTCACAGCTGCAGAGGCAAACTCCAGAAGGGATTTTGGTGGCTTTCCCTGTTACCTTTAGGGTTTGATGTTTTACAGCATTTCATTAACATGCAACGTGAGCTTTCGATACTGTGTTTGCTGTTAGGAACTGTTCCTCTCATCTCCTGTCTCTGTTTAATAACCTGAAGCCATTTCAGTGACCCAGAATACCAGCTTTTCTTGGGGTGGGGGGGGGCGGGGGCATTGGAGGAGTGGTAACTTGGAGGAAAGTTTTAGAATTAAAACGGGAACACTTGCAGTCCTGTTAAAAAGGGCAAGAAGTCAGCTGCTTTGAAATCCACTCCCTCAGCAGGGGTGGGGAAAGCCTTTCCAGGAGACAGTGGGAACACATTTGCTCCTAAGCTGGCACCAGAGTGGCTTTCTCCGGGGCAGCAAGGGCCTGGCATTCTGTATGCTCCGTTTGAATCGAGGAGCCTTCAAATGATCCTTTTTTCTTTTCCTGTCACTCAACAAGAGGCTGGAGGCAGAAATTCCTACAGCCGCTTCCCTTGAACCAGACAGAAAACAACCCCGAGGCTGCCCAGCGCTCCCTAATCTTGTGGTTTGCACATCAATTTTGAGCCTACTGTGGCTGATGAGAAAATGACCTCAAACCACTGTTCACTAAAGATCTGTGTTTATTCCGATGCCGTGTGCTTTCTGCATAATGCGCCTTTTCTTGGACCCAGAAGCTTCTGGAGTTTGCACAATGTCTGGGCCTGAGGAAACCAGCCAGGATGTCCCCAGTAGGATGAATTATCACCCCTCGGTAAAAGAGAGAGACACCCAGAACAGAGACAGTCTACTGAGCAGGATTCCCACTCAATGTTTGAATTCTTAGGGGCTCACCACTTTGGTGGCTTTCTCGGGATTCACAAAAAAGAGACAATTAGAATCCTGAGAACTCAGGTGCTATTTTGGATTCTCCTAGATTAGGTGGGATACCCCAAAGGGCACATGGAAGGACTGCAGGGACTTTGTGAATCATCTGAAATTATGTTAAAAATGTATATGTAAAAATGTTATATATTTTCCACAGCCCCAGGAAGGGAGCTCTTATATATTCAACAGCTTTTTAAGAGTCCAAGACTCCCCAAGATTTAAGAAGTACTGTTTTAAAGATTTTCCAAAGGTGATTTTACAGGCAGCTAGGGGGTGGGGGGAGGTGCTTGGCTTCCCTCAACCCCACAGGCCCTGCAAAGTCAAATGCATTGTCTTCTGTCTACTGTGCTGTAGTGCAACCTGGGTGTTTGATTCATGCAACTGAATGGAAATAGTAATGGAGAGAGGAAACACAGAAGCAGGTGGGTGTGCCCACACAGTGCGCTTCACCTGACTACCTGGGAGTGGAGTATGGCTCTTCCTGGGGTGGGTCCAGCCAGTTGATACTGGGCTTCCAGAAGTTATACTCCCAAGGCAGTGTTCTAGGAGGACATATTAACTAAGAGAGAAAGCATAAATGAGAACCTTAAAGAGCGTACAGTCTAGGGCAGACCTGATTAACCTCTTGGATAAGGAAATTAGATAAAATAGAGCAAGATTTGCATCTACCACTTGGGAAGAGTGTGCACTGGCCTGTGGTGGTGTAGACTCCTTTCTATAGGGCAGGGGAAGACTCTTGGGGGGAGACGTGGTTGTCATAATACATCTTGAAAAATAACCAGGTTGCCAGAATTCCGCAGTCCTCCACTCTGGATTTGATTTTCGTTGCAAATTATAGGCATGCTTTGCCTTAAGAAAATCCCCCCCACCGTTTTATATATATATATATACATATACATTATGTACATATATATATATATATATATATATATATATATATATATATATATACAGGCTCTTCCCCCAAAGCAAATATATTGGGGATGGTGATTATTTACATTAAATAATAGCTCCTATTGATGCCAGACTTTTATGAAAAAAAGCTTTACATACATTATCTCAAGTAAACTTACATCTCAATGAAATATGTACTATTTCTCCATTTTTCAGATGAGGAACTTAAGGCTTAGAATGCTTAAAGCAACTTTCTTTTCCATCACTACTGCTTTACAGAGTGGCAGAGTGAACCAGCTTTGAAAGCCAGATGAGGCTATCTCCAAAGACCATGATTTTATATTTTCTACTAGACAGTTTCTCAGTGCAGTAAGATTTGATGCTTTGCCAGAAGTATCAAGACCCCAATTTCATCTTAAACGTGACTTGATTTTCAATGGTGGGGGGAAAAAGAATGTTTGCAGAGTACCTACTGTATTCTAGATACAATGCCAGAGGATGCAAGGATCTCGTATCGTCAAAAATTAAATTTTATAAAAAATTCAATTCTTAGGCTTCCCGGGTGGCTCAGTTGGTTGAGCTTCTGACTCTTGATCTCAGCTCAGGCCTTGATCTCCGGGTCATGAGTTCAAGCCCTGCGTTGGGCTCAGCGCTGGGTGTGAAGCCTACTTACAAAAATTTTTTCAATTCCTGTGGAAAAATTTCAAAATACTTTTTTCATTTAAAGTTAGGTACACACATGCAAATCGTCTCCCACCAGGAAATTACAAACTAGTCAAAACTTTCCCAAGGCAGAGGGCAGATTGTGTTTAGTATCTTATCCCCTTTTCTTAGGAGAACGTCTGACCTAGGCCAGTCTAATTACTGAATGAATAAGTGAGTACCAGAATGAACCTTCTTTAAGGACAGTGATCACAAAGTCTTATACCTTAAAATGGAAGCCCATCACCTTGGGCACCAGACATCAAGATATGGGTATAGCTCATTACATGCCCAAAGTGAGTTCACATGAGGGAGACTAAGAAAGGTGAGAGAGAAAATAAGAGGATATGGAGATCTCTGTTTTGAAACTTGAAAAACTATACTTTGTTTTTCTAACATTTAATTGTTTCTATTCAGATTGGGGAAATTAAAAGCTCTTGCTAGTTGAAATTTCTATGCCAATGAACACAATGCCTGCCCTTTTCAGAGATCTCAGTGAACGAGTTCTCAGTGATTTTTGGTTCATTACAGCACTCTAGTCCATATGATATTCAAACATAATATTTTCCCTCTCCCTTCTTGGCGTGTGAGTGTTTGGAAAGAGTTGATGTGCCTGGGGTCTTTGGTAGTAGAAAGCTCTTTCTTTTCTTTCTTTCTTTCTTTTTCTTTCTTTCTTTCTTTCTTTCTTTCTTTCTTTCTTTCTTTCTTTCTTTGTTGGGAGTACAAATAGTTAATCAAAATGACATGCTGTTGGTGAACCAGAGAATGAAAAGTGAACTAATTTTGAGGACAGCAATCATGGGCTTGAATTGCAGCTTGAGAAATGTCATTTCTGTTGAGAAGTATCCCAAAGCAAGTGCTACCAAGGGGAACTGTGCACTTTCCAGAGTGAAAAAAGCTATGGGTAACCATCCCTCTTGAGAAATGCAGGCGTTCATGTGCTTAAAGACAGAGGGTTGGTGCAGATGCTATCTTAAGACTGCTTATAGGTCTCTGGTGTGGTCAGAGTTTGTGGAGGGTAAAGTCATATAAAAAGTTAGCTGCTCCCTGCTTTTAGCTCAATCTCTGGTTGCCCTTGATGTCTTCAGGCCAGTAGCAGAGCACTGTAGAGTCTGCAGGAGGCAATAACCATTAGGCTCAGAGCTCTTCAGGGAGCTTATCTCACTGCCTGCCCCACAAGTTACAATTCAATGTCCCAATTAGGTTGTTCCAGGGGTCCTTCCTTCCTTCCATTCTTCCTCCCTTCCTCCCTACTCCCTCCCTTCCTTCCTTCCTTCCTTCCTTCCTTCCTTCCTTCCTCTCTCTGTCAATTTACTAATTTATTTGTTCATTTAACAAAGATTGATTGAGTCTCTCTATGGCTTCATAGCAGCCCCCATCTGGTGGGATGGAACACACAAGTACGCACTCCAAATCCAGTGTGTGTTAGAGAATTGGAATTATGCACAGCTGTTAGCCAAGCAGAGCAGAGAGGCACCCAACCACTGGCAGTTGGGGGTTAAGGAGATCTTTCCAGAGCAAGTGAGTTTGAACCAAGCCTTGAAGGATACATGAAAAGTTTGCTGTGAACAAAAGACACACTAAGGTTCTCCAGGCTGATGGAACACCATGTGTACAAGGACGGAGGGACTGTGGAGAGAGGGCAGGCCAGGGAAATTGTGGCAGATGTGAAGAGTGGAGGTAATCCTGCCCAGACCCCAGGCTGTGTGCGGAGCCCTGATGGGAGATGAGGTCAGATATGAAAAACAATTGCCAGCATTTATTGAGCACCTGCTCTTTTCCAGGCACTGTTCTAACCACTTTATATGTTTTGACTTAATCATTATAATAGCCCTAGGAGGGGGTTATTAATATGGCTCCTTTTTTACAGATTTACAGGGAGATCAAGTATCTTGCCAAAGAGCATACAACTAGAGAGGAGAGGCCAGTATTCAACCCAGACAGTTTGACTCCAGAGCCTGTGCTCTTAATGGTTATGCCAGGCTGCTGCTCTGACAGCCTCAGATTTGCCTTGACAAGTGACAAAGTAGACTCTTTCCTGCCTTTTGGTCTAGTGTAAGGTGGAGGTTACCATAAGTGTGGAGATAGTTTTCTTCTACCAGACTCTCCTTCCTTAGACCAACGGCAGTGAAGCTGCACATGTCGTTTTAATATCAGAATGCCGATGCAGAGGGCAGGGACCAAGTCCGTTTGACTCGTCAATGTATGTTCAGTAGGAGCACAGCATTTGGTATACTGTAAGTATGACTAAATACGGGATGAACAATAAATGAATTCATAGATTTTTACTTATTAATCTCATTATGAGAAAGTACATTCAGACTTCTTCAGCGTTATGCATATTTTCTCATTTGAGATGTAAATTAACAAAAGCAATGCATTCCACTAAAACCTTGTTACATATCTTATATATATTTGGAAATCTGAACTATTCAGCCCCAAGTCAAAATTTACAGAGATTAACTTCTTTTAAAATTACCAATCATGGATTGTATGTGTGTGTGTGGGGGGGGGGGGCGTATGCCATTTATATCATATGTATTTGTTTTATCTAATATGTGTATTCTTCAATTCATAGACTGCTCACACTTCTCTCCCTGTTGAATCAAAAGGAGGGTCTCGTGTGCGTATGATTTTCATCAAGTCTACGCTGTTTCTTTTGAAGATGATCAAAAGTTGGCTGGGTTAGACTTTGCAGCTCCAAAGAAATGGGTTAAGTCATAGAATTACGTTAGTGACATCCGAGGTGGAAATTGCCCGGTGACATGAATGCATTGATTGCTTCATATATCAGTGTCATAAATGAAGTTGCTCTTTCCTTTGCAAGAAGCAAAGAGTCCAGTAGAAAAAGAGGAGTGTGTTTCTGTTTGGTCAGCAAGGCAGGCAGGGCCTTATGTGTTCTGTCCGTCAACACTGATAAGCTGTGACACCAGGAGGCTAGGAGGATCTCCAGCTGTTCCACCTACACTGGACCCCAGAATGCCCTGATCTCTTTCAGGAAGCCGAGGGAGCCCAAACAGAGAAAGATGAGTGCCACAAACACAAATAATCTTCTAGTCAACTGGAGTTTCATAAATTATCTGGGTATCCATATATTTTGAACTTCAAGAGACCTTCGTTTTCTGGATCCCTTCCTTGTAGCTCAAGAGCTTGAGTTCTGGTGATCTCAGTTGGCACAACTTCTCGAGAAAAGCCTTCCACAAAAAGAGTAAAAATTTTGACAAAACCAGTCAAAATTAGAACACGATAACAAGATAATTGCTTTCAAAATTTCTCAATATTTTTCTTTGCTTTCTTAAGTATATTTGTGATGTCAGGAGCATTCAAGGTATTTTTATTCAGTTGTGAAGATATTGACGACTATAATTCACAAGACTTACGTG
Source organism: Panthera tigris (assembly GCF_018350195.1). NCBI lineage: Eukaryota > Metazoa > Chordata > Mammalia > Carnivora > Felidae > Panthera > Panthera tigris. The sequence continues at coordinate 28,635,681 of NC_056676.1, read as the reverse complement.
CTTTACGGTTTGTAAATATACAAATTACAATACTTGTCTATTACAAGATTTATATTTGTCCCTTTGGTTCTTACCAGCTCTTTCTGAAACGAGGAGAGAGATCGTTATCCTCTTTTTATAGATGAGGAGACTGAAATTCAGGGAGGATTCCAGGTTAAGGGATTCGTCAACGGACACTTCATGAAAAGTGGTCAGAATTTGAACCCAGTTCTGATTCTGAAACCTATCTGCCTCCTCTCTATTCGCGGATAAATTAAGTAGAGTAGGGGAGTCTATTATTGACTGTCCAGCATGGGCTAGTAATTTCAGACACGCTATTTTTCATTTACAAACTACAGGGTAGGGAACTATGATCAAAGATAGAGAAATTAAGGTTTAGAGAGGACCAATAACTTTTTAGACGCATGGGAAAGGGCTGAGCCCTTTCAGTGAGAAACAGTAGATAACTCTGGGAAGAGAGGTGTTGTCAGGTTACTGAAGTTTCTTGAGTGTGCAAAGCCAGACAGAGCATCTCGTAAAAGGAAGCTCATTGGTAAAAGGAGCGTTTGGGAGGCGTGTTTACTATTCTGAGGAATATTTTCTTTTCCTTTTCAGCAAATCTTTATCACGTACGGAATCTTTGCTCTGCCACCTGCAAACAGACTGGAGAACAATGAAAAACACCCTCTGCAGGATATTGATTCCGATGGAGCAAATGTTGATTAAGCAGAATGGGCTTTTTTTTTTTAACTGGAGGAGTTCCAGATCTTTCCTTAGGCCTGTCTCTCCAGGGAAATGAGCTCTATCCTCAAAAATCTACAAAAAAACCCGGGTAAGAATGTAGATTTACGATGGGAGACGCTGGGCGGAAGGAGGCTATCTGGTAGGCTATCTAGAAGCTCATCTTTGTGTTATTGGAGAAACACTCTCCCTCTTGACAGGATATAGTCTGGTTATCACATAATCTTCTCAGGTTTCATTCTCATTCTGTGCTTACAAATACCCCAAATATAAAGAGATGCATTTCATTAAGACAGCATTTTAAGAGGCAGTTAATCCCAGCTGTTGCCGTCTATCTTAAACACCTACCTTTTCACCCTAGTGTGGAGTTTACATGTCGATAAGGGATGTGAAAAAGGGAACTGCAGAAATCTCGGCAAAGGCAAAACACCAAGGCTGCCTGTGGGAATTGGAGTCAGAGAAAGAGCCCGGGAAGCTTTAAGTTCCAGAACGGCCCCTGGTACAATACTTGCCTGCCTTGGGGCTTTGGGCTGACCCCAGACACCGAGGACTGTAAACACTTTTCCAGTCACATAAACGGAAGGATTCTGTGCCTGCTACTTCGGCATTTTCTCCTTAAGAGACCTGTGGCAAAACAAGTGAAAAACACAGGTAGGAACCTGAGAGCCAGACCCCGAAGTTTTCAGCTGACTCACCGATTCTCTTTGCTGGCACTGCCCGTTCCCATCAAGGATGAATTCTCAACACCTGATCTCACTACACGAGTGTGAAAACCTGGTATGCACTCCCAGTTGGCCAAGTGGGATTTGTTGGCAAATGACCTGTGAACTTTCTCTCGCTCCTGGGTCTGCTACTCAGAGGAGTCTGGAAGGTTCATGGAGGGAGGGGGAGAGGTTGGAATTAAGTGTGAAATGGGGAAACCAGGAGGGGTGGTCCCAAAACCCAGCCAGGGTGGCGGCTGTAGCCCATTTTCGCTGATGGGGGAGTGGGGATGGGGGCGGGGAGATACTCTTTTGTTGGAGAGGAAATAAACCTGTGACTCCAGCCTGCCTGATCCTGCAGGATGGGCTGCCCGTGTTTGAAGTCAGGACTGGCGGGTTTCAGGAAGCTGGCTGCATCAGGTTCCCATTAGCTCAGGCAGCGACACAGTGGGTTCACACCATGACATGGTAACAATTAAGCCTTCTGCTACTGGTCCTTACCCTGGGGTGAGGCTCTTTTCTTCCTCAGCAATGTGGCTTCAAGTCGCCCTGATTTCCTTATGGCTCGATTTCCTGCAGATTCCCATTACTTCATGTCTAATCTTCTGAGACCGCTTATTAGACCACACAAATTGTAACAATTGTCTCCAGCGCACAGACCCCCTTCCAGACCCACAATGTGCCTAGGAGAAATACAGTATCTCTATCTCTGAAATGTGAGAGTTACTTCCTATGTAAATAGTCGGATTACCCAAAATCAGAGTCATAAATATTGGGGGAAAATAAACTAATTATACATGCCTACCCTGAGGCATGCTAGATTATTTTCTTTCTTTCTTTCTTTTTTTTTTAAAAGAGTGGTTAAAAAAACCCAGTGGTTTAGAATAATTATCTCCATCTTCAATGATGAGAGAGATAAGACACAAACGAATGACTGTAACATGACGCAGCAAACAAAAAAGATATAAAGTTTTGGTTTTTCCAAGGAAGGAAAGTACTTACATGCAGAGAAGAAGGCAGGTCATTGAAAGTGCCATTTGAGCTCAAACTTGAAAAGTAGGTAGAACTTGGATACATGGGAGTTGATGGGAAGAAGAAAAGACCATGAGCACGGACAGATGTTATGGGAAGAATAATAAAATAAGTAAAATAAGACATAGTTCCTGCCTTCAAGAGGCTTTCAATTCAGTTGAAACGATAAAACAGACATAGGTAAGAAAAAATGTAGAGGACAATATAAGACACAGCAGGCTCAAATCACTTCAGATACAGTTGATACTTAATTGTGGTATGTAAATGTTAGGTGCTGTTTCAAGTAAGGAAGTTGTCAAAGTTTGATGAAATAACTGGGCCAGACTTGAGGAGGATTGGGATTTAAGGCATTAGCAGGAAGGAAAAATGAATGGAGTGAACGTCAGGCCGGCCATGTGCTGGAGACAAGTGGTTCTCAAACTTCAGGGAGCATCAGAAGCATCCAGAGGACTTCTCAGGGCACCTGGGTGGCTCAGTCGGTTAAGTATCCGACGTCAGCTCGGATCATGATCTCGAGGTTTGTGAGTTCAAGCCCCACATCAAGCTCTGTGCTGACAGCATGGAGCCTGGAGCCTGCTTCAGATTCTGTCTCCATCTCTCTGCCCTCCCCTGCTCATACTCTGTCTCTCTCTTCCCTCTAAAATATGAAATAAATAAAAAAAAATTTTTTTTAAAAAGAAGCATCCAGAGGACTTGTCAAAATATATGTCCTTGGGCACCTCACCAGCATTTCTAATTTAGTAGGGCTGGGTGAGATGTGGCAAGTTGTATTTCTAGTAAGTTCCCTAGTGATGATGCTGATGTTCCTGGTCCAGGAAATTGCACTTTGAGAACTGCTGTGGACCCACCAACATGTACTTGGAGGAAATACTGGGAAGTCAGAATAGCCAGAGAAGTTTCCCCGAGAAGTATTAAAAATGAGTATACTGTTAACTCTTGTTTTCCTCACTGAGGATTCTCCGTCTGAGTAGAACAATAAACATTCTTGGGGTATTTTTCTATTCTCAAATGGCTTCTTGGTTTAGAATAAATTATTGTGAAAGAAGAAAATAAGACTTCTGCCTCCAGAAGAAACTGCTATGGTTAAAGCTGGATATCATTTAAGGAGACAGTTTCTGTTGATACCTTCTACAAGCATATTTCTTTTTGTTTTTATTTATTTACTTTGCGAAAGAGACAGAGACAGAGAGAGAGAGAGAGAGCATGTGTGTGCAAACGGGGACAGGGCAGAGAGAGAGGGAGAGAAAGAATTCCAAGCAGGTTCCATGCTGTCAGCGCAGAACCTGATGCGGGGCTCCATCTCACGAAGCGTGAGATCCTGACCTGAGCCAAAATCAAGAGTTGGATGCTTAACTGACCGAGCCACCCAGGCCCCCCTACAAGCATATTTCTTAATGGCTTTGCCCCTGCCAGGTCTATTATATGATTACTGTGATTTTAGAGTTTTATGTAGTGGATGGCCACTGTCACAGCCAACCCGTCTTAGAATCCAAGTATTAAAAACACTGACCAAACCTACTTTGCAACATAATGTAGTTTTTGATTGCTTTGATGCTCAAGGATTCACATCATTTATTATCTCAAATATTATATAAACAGAAGTCATAATCTTCATTCCATGATCCGTTTGCTTTTGCATATTTCATTTTTTTAAATGTTTATTTATTTTTGAGAGAGAGAGAGAGACAGACAGACAGAGACAGAGCATGAGCGGAGAAGGGGCAGAGAGAGAGGGAGACACAGAATCCGAAGCAGGCTCTAGGCTCCGAGCTGTCCGCACAGAGCCCATTGTTGGGCTCGTATCCACAAACCACGAGATCATGACCTGAGCGGAAGCAGGACACTTAACCAACTGAGCCACCCAGGCGCCCCTTTGCTTTTCTGTATTTAAAGGAAAACTTACCACCATTATTTCCCCTCATTTTAACAGAAAAAAAAGTTTAATCCAGTTCATGTGAAAAAAGACTTCTAAATTTAAAAATGTTTTCAAAATATGTTCATTCTGCTTGAAATAAAACAAATTCATAATCTTCCTATTGCATGGGGTTATTTATGAGTTTCTCCTTGAGTTTGTAGGCTGACTAGGGTGGGAATGGTTAGAAAGTAGAAAGTCTCTCCTACATATGTTCAAGATCAAGTTACTTCTGTTTAAAGATCAGGTTGTAATGTGTGGGCTTGCAGACTGAAATATGCAGTATACTTTCCAAACTTCCTTTTAGTCTTTTGACTTATTTAAGAGCTGTGTGGTATGCAAATGATAGTAATTAGACAACATCAGCATACATGCAGTTAATAGCATGATTCATATTTATGAAGTACTGATTTTATATGAATACCAGAAATATAAATTGATCATACTGTTCAAATTTTGAACTGAGCAAACAGACAAAAGGGCTAGGAAGGGAGTTTATTTTAGAACAGTGAACCAAATTTATTATCATTTCTCATGATTTAACATGTGAAGGTTAACTAAGGTGTATAACTTTTATGGTGTTTCTTTATGTAGAAAGAAATGACATGCTTTCATGTGATTAGGGACTAAAGGTGCTCATTTCTTCTGATAGCCTAGAAAAGGGAGTTTTGTAGCCCAGATAAGAGAGAGGTAGGGAGGGGCACCTGGCTGACTCACTTGGTAGACTGTGTGACTCTTTTTCTAATCTTGAGGTTGTGAGAGCTGAAGAGGGTCTTTAAGGGACCTGCCTAGGAATACGCAGTGTCTTAGTGACAGGGTGAGACCAAAATTCTGGAGTAGTCAAAATTTCTGACTCCTTGATCAGGACTTGATACTGTGATAAGAAGGAGCTGCTTTTTTTTTTTTTTTTCCCCCATTGCAGTTTTATTTATTTTTTTAAAATATGAAATTTATTGTCAAATTGGTTTCCATACAACACCCAGTGCTTATCCCAACAGGTGCCCTCCTCAATGGCCATCACCCCCTTTCCACTCCCTCCCACACCCCATCAACCCTCAGTTTGTTCTTAGTTTTTAAGAGTCTCTTATGGTTTGGCTCCCTCCCTCTCTAACTTTTAAGAAGGACCTTCTTTTGAGAGGAGAAATGCTTTTTTTTTTTTGTAAATTTACCTTAGACTTATTCCCTACAAGCATTTACTATCCTCTCCCCTATACTTTGAGCAATTTAGCAAAACAGTATCTTGAATGAAAATGTATTGAATATAAGAAAGAACATTTTATTTCTCCTCTAACCCGATATTAAAGATGGAATTTTAAAGATTTTTTTTTTATTGGTCAGATGTATTTTTCTATGAAGAATATTTATTAAATTGAGATCAGGTGTCCATTCACTGTTGACATCTGGTACATATTCTTATTTGTGTGTTACCGTTAGCACATTTGTACATTTTGTCTGTTAGCTTAGGCATGGGATTCTCCAGCGTAATACGTGAGGTTGTCAATGCAACATGTCAGGCATCACGTTGAAGAAAGGAGATGAGATTTTAAACAAATACATCAGTTAATTTGTTTGAAGGATTGTTGTCTTTCCCTATATTCATCCTGGGAGAACACACTCCTGTTTACATTGTCCTGCTCAGGACAGTTTCAGAATTTCCCCCTGTATTTGTCCTCAAGTAGTCGGTGAGTACTCTCCAACGAGTCTCATTTTTTTTTTTTAATGTCATTTTGTTTTTGACCAAAAGTACAATTCTCGGTTTGGTCAACGACCTCATCAACCAAGCAATGCTTAAAAGATTTTTGATTATTTCTCAAAACATGAAACCCACCAAGATCAAACCTACAGAGAAAGCACGATAACGTGGTACAGCTGAGGAGGTCGGAAAGTACAGAGAGAAGGTGACAAATACCGTGGGTAACCGCGGCACCCAGCGATAAACCCGGCCTTCCAGGAAGACTGTTTTGACCGTATGAGTTCTGATGTCTGTGAGGAGCAGTGCACCCCCTTCACACCTGTACCATTGGCGCCTGCCATGTATTCTCAGCATGATCTATTTAAGCACTGCAACAGATCAAACTCCTGCCTGTGCTTCATTTGCCTATAAGTCTCACTTTTAAATATCTATGTGAAACAGTACAAGAGAAATATCTAGTGAGGAATTAACAGGGGATATTGAAATGGGATATTTTTTAGTCCTAGAAACTCTCCTGTTTTTATTACGCCATCCTTCCTTCCTGTCCTCACTTCCCTAGCCTGCAGCCCTTGCTCAATCCCTCAGTTTCTCCTCTAAGTACTCAGTTCCCTGGTCTTTGGCTTTGCCTCCCACTGCCCTGCACTGTTCCCCCCACCGACCCTTCTGCCCTCTCTCCCAGTGGCGTGTTTTACTTATTTATTGTATTAGTGTGTGCGGGCTGCTACAACAAATACCGCAGACTGGGTGGCTTAGACAACAGAAATTTATTTTCTCACCGTTCTGGAGGCCAGAAGTCTGAGAGCAAGCTGCTGGCAGGGCTGGTTTTTCTCTGAGGCCTCTCTCCTTGGCTTGCAGACGGCCACCTTCTCTCTGTGTCTTCACATGGTCTTCTCTCTGTACCTGTCTGTGTCCTAATCTCCTCTTCTTATTTTTTAAAATTATTTTTCAATGTTTATTTATTTTTGAGAGAGAGAGAGAGCACCAGTGGGGGAGGAGCAGAGAGAGAGGGAGACACAGAATCCGAAGCAGGCTCCAGGCTCCGAGATGTCGGCACAGAGCCTGACGCGGGGCTTCAACCCACGAACCGTAAGATCATGACCTGAGATGAGGTTGGACGCTTAACCGACTGAGCCACCCAGGAGCCCCTAATCTCCTCATCTTATAAGGACACCAGACATATTGGAGTAGGGCCATCCTAATGACTTCATTTTAACTTAATTACCTGATTAAAGGCCCTCCCTCCAAATGCAGTCACTTTCTGAGATCCTGGGAGTTAGGACTTCAACCATATGAATTTTGAAGGGGCCACAATTCAGCCCATAACACTTATCTTTGATTCACCCAAAGGCGACATGGGGCCTGTCGCATTTGTGTCATTGGTTAAACAACTTGGGAAGAAACCAGGGAAGGGGATGTGTGGCAGGATGCAGAGAAAAACAATCCTCACAACTTGTTTCTGATAGCATCTTGGGGAAATGGTGGAGAAAGCAAGGAAGGTTAGTCATCACCTCTAATGTTTTCCTTTCAATAACATGTCCTCACACCACAGGATTATGTCACTGGAGTTGGGTTTCTTTCTCCTGGTAAAATGATACCCCTGGGAAGGATGACATAATAGAACGACAAATTGGAGAAAGACAGATTCTGCTTTTGTTACTCACTACTGTGAAAACTCTGCGGCCTGGCACGCAGTAAATACATGTTGGCTGTTGTTGGTTTTATTAGTCTTATGATTATCATCATCGACTCTAAGCTCTATGAAGACAGGGACACTTCGTATCTTGTCCATGGCTATACTCCCTGGCCTCACATGGTGCTTAGCAAAAAGTAGAAGCTTAATATATTTGTTCAATAAATGAAGACAGTTAACCTCAGAGGCTCTCTTTTCCCATCTCTGAGAAGAACTAATATTTATTGAGCACTTACTATGTGTGAAGCTTGTGGACCTGGTTTACATGGATGATTTTATTTTCCTCCTCACACCAATCATTTGAGGTAGATACTGCTTTTATCTGCATTTTTCAGATGAGGAAACTGGGGCATAGAGAGTTTAGTAACTAGTTAAGGCCACACAGCTAACAAACAGCAGAGTTCAGGTTCTGTTGGACTCAAACCTGCAGTACTAATGGGTGTGCTATAGTGCCTCCCTCATGTCCTTAAAGAAGGCGAAAAATGGCAGCTTCGTGGGCACCTTGGGAGGATTGAACTGGAATTTGTAAAGTGCCTAGTATGTCTTAGGAGCTCGATAAATATCACACCCTGCCACCTCACTCCATTTACCTTGCTGTCCAGACAGAACTTGTCTTGTAACCAACAACTCCTCCCAGATCCTCGATTTACCCAAACATCCTGCATCCACTGCCGCCTTTCTCCACCCCCCTTCATAGCAGAGCTACTCTGGACTCAAGAGAGGTCACTACTTTGTCTTGAAGCCACTCAAGTCAGGCAGGAGCCTCTCCTCTCTTCTGAAACTGCTCTTAGCAAGATGACCAAATACATCCGATGAACTAATCCAACAGCCTCTTTGTCTCACTTTCCCAGCCTCTTAGCATCATTCAACAGAGCTAATGACTCTCCTTAAAACGCCCTTTTCTCGGAGCTTCCTGGCTTTTGTTTGAATCCCTTGAATGCTCCTTCTCGGTCCCCTTTGCTGGCATGCTCACCTCCATTCTGCATCTAAATGTTGACATACCCCAGGCTGAAACTTCCTTCTTTATCTGCATTCTCTGGCCAGGAAAGCACGTCCATAGCCATGACTTAAATGCCATTTGTATGTAGGTGGTTCCAAACTTCTGACTCCAGACTTGACTTCTCCCTGGAGTTTCAGATTCATGGATCTGGCTTCCATACAACATTGCTCCTTGCAATTCAATTCTGATGGACATCTCTAACTTAATATGTACACAGTCCTCCATATGCACTCCAATTCCCTTTCTCTGCCTAGATCTTTCACATTCTTTCCTACATAAGTAATGGCTCCATCCATTGTTCAGGATAAAAATCTGTGAGTTGTCCTTAATTCCTTATTTTCTCTTATCCTACTTTGAATCCAGCAGTAAGTCTTGTGGAAGGCTTTCCCTCCAAAGTGTATCTCAAACCCATCTATATCAAATCTCTTTGAAATTAAAAGAGTTTTGACATGACTTCTGAGGGTCTCCGTGGTCTAGCTCCTGCATGCCTGTAACACCTCCAGTATGGCCACTGTCCTCTTTGTTGTGATGCTTCAGGCACATTGAAATCTAGTCCTTGAACACAGCAGACTTATTTCTGTCTCAGGGCATTTGCACTTGCTCTTCTTTCTGCCTAGATTTCTTTCTCCCAGATCTCCACATGACTGTCTTGTTTTTATCATTCAGGTCTCAACTAAAATATCATCTTCTCAGAGAAGATTTCCATGAGCACCTTGGTTAGAATAGCTTCCCACCCACAACCTCATGTCCATCTATCAATTAGGAAAGTGTTTGGCTATGAAAAAGAATAAACCTGGTACAGGCCTAAACCAATAAGTCTCTGTCTCACGTATTAAGATGTCCATGGTAGTTAGGTCAAGGTTGTTCAAGGTTCAATGATGTTATCAGGGACTCAGACTCTTTCTTACTTTCTATTCTGCCATCTTTAACATCTTGACTTTATTCCTTGCGATTATCTTTTCAAGGTCCCAAGACAGCTGCTGTACCTCTAGGCATTATGTCTAGGTCCCAAACAAGAAGGAGGGAGAGTTCAAAGGATCAAAGTCTTTCCTTATGTGGCTCTGCATTTTATTGGGCAGGGAGGGCCTCCTCAGGGTGTTCAACTTGGACTCATGGCCTTGGGTCACACTATCCCTAGCAGTAAGGGATGCTGGGATATAAGCATTTTATCTTCCCAGCACATATACTAGAGAATGCAAGGGAGATGGGGGGTGTAAATGATCTGGGGCAGCTAAGACCGGGCACCTTTTATGCCATCTTGCCCTGTTTACTTTTTTTTTGTAGAACTTATGATTATCTGAAATTACCTTGCTATTTATCTGTTTTCTTACTTATGGTGTGCTCTTATGTAGAGTAAACTACACAAGAATGGTGACCTTGTTATCTTTTGTTTAGGACCATGACTAGAAGCAACTCTAACACACAGTAGGCAGTCAATAACTAGTGGTTGATTGTTGAATAAGCCCTAGAAAAATAGCTGAGATTTGCCTTTGTTACAAATGCATTTCTTTTGTGGATAAAACACTCACACAGTAGTAGATCATTAAAGTTTAATTGTAAGCATCCTGTGCAAATTGACTGGCATGCTGTTGAGACATTGTGGAGGGAACTATTCTGATCTGAGGAGTAACACTGGGTCTGTTCGCAGCAGCCGTATTGGTAGGATTGGTGGTATCTTCTGTTAGTTCCATACCCTCAAAGCTGCCTTTGTGATAGCTCAACTGGCAGAATGTCCACGGGTTGGAGAAAAGCTAAGTGTCCTCCCACAGGATTTAGCCACTGGCCGTGTCATCTGGATTTGTGATCTAATTCACTGAACTTCCTGGCCACACACAAGCTCCAGAATATTATGTAAAATATGAATGGCAGATACACAGGCTTGGTCAAGCTCATGATAAGTTTCTATGCCAGCCCAAGTTTCTATTTAAAAGAAGAGATTTAGTGGTGGTTCTCAAGTTCAAGGTTGAACATGGTCACTGGAGTCTAGGTGTGCCTAGTAATGGCTGGTGGGCTCATCGAGCGGTTCCTCTTGTAAGGGTGCACTGAATAGCCTCATGGGAATCCCTTACCCTAGAGGAGAATTGGGCTCACAAGTTCAGTCTCAGTGCTCTGCAGAGAGAAGGGATACTGAAGACTGCCCCTTGCCTTTAGATGAGCTGTTCATGGACTCGTCTGTGAATCCAGGGGAAAATAAGGAGCTGTAAGTAAATATGGGAAGGAGTCTTTTGATCACAAATCCTCCAAATATACAGCACGAAGCTATATTGCTGTGGGAGGTGTTTCTCCCCCTTCTTTGTGGCTCATAGCCATGGCTCTGGTGCATGGAGGGTGTCACAGAACACAGAACCCATTCAGCTTGTTGAGGTTTCTAGTGTGGTGGCCACACCTACAGCAACTAATTCCTGAGCATACTAAAGACATCTTTGGGAACTCTCAGAAATAAGCAGGAGAGACCTGGTAGGGATGGAGATACTGCGACGGTGGGTAGGAGTGAGATGTCTGTTTCATAATTTGTAATAGGAACTCTTATTTTATTTTATTTTATTTTATTTTATTTTATTTTATTTTATTTTATTTTATTTTATCTTATTTGTTGTTTTTGTTTTGTTTTATTTTATCCTACGAACTCATTTTAAACATTAGTCCCAGCCCCCACTTTAGCCTAATGAAGCCCAGGGAAAATGGACTACATACATTTATTGAACACATATTAACTGCCAGGTAATGTACTAGATGTTGAAGTGCAGGGAACAAAATAAAGTCCCTACTTTCATAGAGCTTCTTACCTTGTAGAGGGAGAGATGGAGAATAAACAGACTTCAATAATGGGATTGATGAAAGGGCTAAAAGGTGGATATAAAAAGAAAAATTAATTTAGAATATGGACCGGAGACTCAAAGGAGAGGTTTAGGGAAAATTACTCTTGGGGGAAGATGCTAACTATTCTCCATCTCCATCTCCACAGCTTCAAAGTCATTACCAGCGTCACCATGAGCCAAAACAGACCTCCTGAGGCCAACCCTTTTTGTCCCTTTCCTGTGCACCATGAGTCCCATTGCCTTCATCACCCAAGTGACAGCCTGGCCTTGTGATTTATGAGCATGGTGTCTCCGTGGCTGGGCTCTGAGCGTCTGCACCCTGGGTTTCTGGGAGCCTCGTGCAACGGTGAGCCCACTGCAGGGGCTTGAAAAGTATCTGTTGACCATCTGACAGGGTGAATGAATGACGTGGAGTCACGTTGCAACAGGTGAGCTTTAGGTCAGACATAAATGCTTCTTGTCAGGCTCATGAAATGCTAAAACAGCTGTGAGTGCAGCTCGTGGTTCACACCATGTCAGGCTTCAGCTCAGGGAGGATTAACCCATTGGCTGCAGCAAAGTTACTGCCAGTGGATCTGTTTCAGCCACCGCACATCCTGGAGGGCCATCGGGTCAGACTATGGCCACAGAGGGCCTTTGTAAATATGCAGAGTCCTAGCAGCCTAAAAGCGGTGGGTGCCACGATGCCTGGGACTCTCACGAATCTCAGGCCAAATCCTAAAAACATTCCACCATTTGCTACCTTGACCAGAAAAAGAAAAAATGTGTGTGTGTGTGTGTGTGTGTGTGTAATAAGTTTGTTAAGTTCTGCAAAATGTGTGGAATTTTGTGAATGACACTTATTTACCTAGGCTACTCCTATCTTAAAAAGCAAAATATGTCTTGCAATTACCTCTTCAAGGCAGGAAAAATCCCAACCAGGTAGGACTGATAGTTTTGGGGAATATGAATACAAGAGAATGAGAAGTGAAGCACACTGTTTATTCCCCAGCACTGAAAAAAAAAAAACAGATTTGAAAATAGCAAAATGGGAAAAGGGAGGAATCAGTAATAAAGAGATACGAACACAGAGAACAGATTGGTGGTTTCCAGAGATGAGAGGTTAGAGGAGAGTGGGCAAAAGGGGTTAAAAAGTACAAACTTCCAGTTATAAAACAAATAAGTCCTGGGGATACGACGTACAGAATAGGGGATACAGTTAATAATACTCTATTGTATCCTGGAAAATTGCTAAGACAGTAAATCTTAAAAGTTCTCATCATAAGCAAAAAAAGTTTTTTAATTGTTTAATGTTTTTTAATGTTCATTTATTTTTGAGAGAGTTTATTTTTGAGAGAGAGAGTGAGAGACAGACAGAGCATAAGTAGGGGAGGGGCAGAGAGAGAGGGAGACACAGAATCTGAAGCAGGCTCCAGGCTTTGAGCTGCCAGCACAGAGCCCAAAGCGGGGCTCAAACCCATGAACTGCAAGATCATGACCTGAGCCAAAGTCAGACACTTAACCGACTGAGCTACCCAGGTGCCCCTAAACAAAAAAATTTTGTAATGATGTTAACTATACTTATTGTGGTGATCATTTTGTAATGCATACAAATACCGAATCATTATGTTGTACACCTGAAACTAATATCATGTTATGTGCCAATTATATCTTCATTCAAAAATAGTAATGGGAGGGGCGCCTGGGTGGCTCAGTCGGTTAAGCGTCCGACTTCGGCTCAGGTCATGATCTCGCGGTTTGTGAGTTCGAGCCCCGTGTTGGGCTCTGTGCGGACAGCTCGGAGCCTGGAGCCTGCTTTGGATTCTGTGTCTCCCCCTCTCTCTGCCCCTCCCCGGCTCATGCTCTGTCTCTCTCTGTCTCAAAAATAAGTAAAAACATTTAAAAAAAAATAGTAATGAGAGCATAACTTGCCCATCGTCTGTCCACTTCGACCGGCATTCTCAGTAGAAATTCATTCTACGTTACGACCCGACCCACAATAGCGATGTACCACCTATCCACCTACCTACCGGAAGGACAAGTGTCACGAAACACTACTTAACCTTACTATGTGCAATGCACTCTGATATTTTCTACTACATTCTTTTTCGTCTCTTTAAGAAACGTTGCTCATAACCTGTGAAGTTGTGTGGCTTTGGCCATTAGTTTTGAAACCACAGCCCCAGGTAGCTTTTGACTGAGTGAATTACGTGGTGCGCTGGGGTTGAAACTGTACCCTGCAGTGGGGGTGGCTGGAGCACATCAGGGCCCGGCGTCCTGCAGAGAATATTGATGTCCTTCCTGTCTCAGGGCTGCTCCAGGCAGGCTTAGCCTGTGGACGCTGTGCTCCAGAATCATACCAGGTGAGGGGGCAGGAGATGGGGTGTGAAGTCTCCTCCTGCAAGCCTCTCCGCCTGATGAGCTGCTGGCGTCCCCACCCATCACACAGAAGTTCAGTAGAGCTCAGCGATTCGGACTCTGTGACAGAATGGAATTTGTTAGAATTTAGTTAGGGGTGATTACAATTGCCTATCTGAAAAATGTGAATTTAATCAAGTGATGTTTTCGAGTCCGGCCCATAAAAATAGACAGAAAAAGTCCATTGTACGTTAAAATGCTAATAGAAGCCTCCCCCACCCCAGCTGCTGCTCTTAGCTTCCTTTTGTCAGACAGATAATCTGAGTCAAAAGAATTTATTTGGACTGCCATTTTGTTGGTTGCTTAGAGAGGCAACAGTTGGCCTCAGGCTAGCAGGAAAGAGCCCATGGCACCTCCTCAGGAGGCTGGGCAGGCCTGGAGGCCTGCTAACTGGAAGAACTGTCTGTTGTCAGTATGTTATTAGATGGTGTTATGCTGAGAAAAATGGATGTTTTTAGTGTTAGTTGCTAGTGTTCTTAAGTAAGAGATGTCCTTAAGGTTCATGAATGAGGAAATGGGAAATCCGGATCCCTCGCTATTCAGGAAGCTTAAACCTGAGTGGGAGGGTTCCTCTCACTGTGGCTCTGGGACTGGGGCAGGCACGAGGGCTTTCTATTCACTGATACATGTCTAGAGCCTAGAGGGGTCTGGCATATTGTAGATGCTTGAAAAGTAGTTGTGGGACCAACAAATGACAAGCGACATGCAGGAGAAGACCCCTTCCTGGGGGCCCGTGCCTTGAAGTTTTTCCTGTATGTGGCTGCAGGGCGGTTGACAAGTGCCAGCGAGTCCGCTGTCCTCCTCCACTGTGATTTTCCTCAGAGATGGCGTCAGCTTCTCAGTCGCTAGCTTTGTGCATGCACTCCTTTGCCGTGTGGCAGTCGGGACTGGTGGCTCGGGCAAGGGGTGAACTCGTGCTCTGCCCCTTTCTTTCCGCCTCTGGTGTAGATCCTGCTATGGAATCACCTGGAGATCTCCAACTAAGGGCACAGAAGACGGGCGAGTAAGTCAGCCCCTTGAAGGCACAGCATTCAGCAAAGGCACCCCCCTTGGGGAAGGAAAGCGGGGGCAGCAACACCTGGCGTATGATCATGATGAGGCCTTGGAGAAATCCTAAGGAGATCTGCTCTCAGTTACACGGTTATTTGGTTGGGTTACTTCTTGTTCATCTAGCCATCCGCCAATGCTTCATGAGTAGCTTTTAACATTTAACAAATGAGAAAACTGGAATAGGGAAGAGTTTAGAATTCGAGATTATTACTTACATTTTTGGAGAGTTCAAAACATTTCCTTTTGTGCAATCTTATTTAATCATAATAATAATCCTATAAGATGGTGTTCTTAAAGATTACTATTACTTTGGTTGAGTTAGAAAAAGGCTGAGAGAGGCTAGAATTTCAATATTGTCCTGCCTCTGTTCCTAGATATATATATGCTGAAGCCAAGTGACGGAGAATTCAAAGCCTCTGTTAGCACAAGGCTTTTGCCTCTGAATACCGGTGCGTCCCCCGGGGAGCCAGGCTGGACTGCTGGGAGGGCTCCTTGTGACCAGGCAGAAACAGCAATGCCATAAGTAGGCCAAGGCTGTTTCTCAGTGCTTGCCAGCAAGCTGCACTTAATTCTCAGCCCTCTGTTTTCCTGCTCTGAGTCCAAGGAGAGAATGGTCCAAGAAAATGGGAGATAAGCAAAGGAGAGGAAAAGGAGACTCCTTTTAAGCCTAGAGCCGATTTGGCTCTTTTCATCTCCTCAGAGCAGAACAGCTCCAAGAATCCAAGAAGCTTGAGTAGCCTGGGGCAGCCCTGAGTCTCTGGCCCTGAAGGGTTTGCAATTGAAAAAGATCAGTATTTCTTCGGAGAGTGAGACTGTCTTTACTGCTCAGCACTCGGCCCAGGGATAGGTCCTTGATTCATCCCTATCTGCCCTCATCTTCCTTGGGGAATAGATGGGAAGGGATAAAGGAAGAGAAGATGGTAGACGAGAGCCTCCTAATGGGATAAGAATCATTCCCGTCCTATAGCTGAGATACTAAGACTCAGAGGTTAAGTGGCCTCTACTCCATCACGCAGCCGGGCAGAGCTAGACCCATGTCAAGAATTCATCCACTCAAGGCTTCTGTTTGATGCTCAGGGCCGCACATGGTCCCATGCCGCTCTTCCCGCTGAGACTGCACACACCCAGCATGCTCTGCACACTGGGCCGCTGCCACTCAGGAGCTGTGAAATGCAGTGGAGGGAACTGTGATTATAGTTCCTTTACACAGAGGAGTTAAAAAGCACCGAAATACGAAGAAAGATTTTTTTTTTTAAGTTTTTTAATGTTTATTTATTTTTGAGAGAGACAGAGACAGAGTGCAAGCGGGGGAGGGGCAGAGAGAGAGGGAAACACAGAATCTGAAACAAGCTCCAGGCTTTGAGTTGTCAGCACAGAGCCGGACACGGGGCTTGTACCCACGGACCGTGAGATCATGACCTGAGCCGAAGTCAGATGCTTAAGCGACTGAACCACCCTGACACCCCTGAAATATGAAGAAAGATTTAAAGGAGCTAAATAAACCGAACTGGGCTACTTGATAATTACGAGGGATGTAATAGCAGGCTGCACATTTCTGAAGGCTAGAAACATCTGAAATGACGAGCTATCTAGTGTGGAATATGATTAAGGAATGAATAGCATGCAGTGGAAACATAAGTCAGATAACAGGACAATAACTAACAACTCTCTTTTCCTTTGTCTCCCTTCTGCAGGGGCGAGAGGAACAAACAGACTTCAGGGACCTGACAACTTTAGGAGTTATTTTTCCAAAACAAGCATTTATTGCTATAGAATGACATAGGATAAATGAAGGTTTCAGTCCCAAATGAATTTCCTAGCCCATTTTATTTTATTTTATTTTTTATTAACTTTATTTTTCAATGTTTATTTATTTTTGAGAGAGAGAGAGCACAGGCAGGGGAGGGGCAGAGAGAGAGGGAGACACAGAATCCGAAGCAGGCTCCAGGCTCTGAGCTGTCAGCACGGAGCCCGATGCAGGGCTGGAATCCAGGAACCCTGTTTTAAGGCCTATTCAAATGACCTGAGCTGAAGTCGGATGCTTAACCGACTGAGCCACCCAGGCGCCCCCGTAGCCCATTTTAAATAAATGTTGCACAAATGCATCTTCTTTCACATCTTCCCCTATGTCCACTGTCAATGCTTTAATTCTTGCTCCATTAAGTCTCACTGGGCATGTTGCTGTGGCCTCTAGCTACCTCTCTGCTTCGAGATTCTCTAACCACTTTACCCTCTGCATGGCCACCACATGACCTTTCTAAACCACTTCCCAGAATAATACTTTAAAACCACATGAAGACTTTTATGAGTTAGCCCTCTTGATATTGCAAATAATAAAAAAAACCTGACTCAAGCTTTTTATTTTATTTTTTTTATATTTTTATTATATCTACTTTTTAGGTTCACGTGACGGCAAGGTCCGGAGATGGAAGGACTGGCTACTGGATGGTTTAATCCTGGGGCCCAGTGATGTAATTCAGGACAGAGTTTCTTTGTGTCTCCCTGCTGTACCTCCCACAATGCCAGCTTCATCCTGTACCGGCGGGAGCTGGCTCCAGGATTCAAGAAGAAGCCAACAGCTTGTAGGACTGTGCTGACTGCGTTCAAAGAGAGAGAGAGAGAGAGTGCTGTCTCAGGGTGCTGGGCAAGAATCTTGAGATTCACTAGATTGGACAAGGTTAGGTCACAGGCCCGACCTCGAACCCATCTTTGTGGCCAGGGCAATGGAAAATGTTGTTTGGCTTAGGTAAATTAGGGACTACCCTGAACGTGGGTACTGGGGAAGCCTCAGTTGGAGTATTTGGGTTGAATAGGGATGGGAGAATCCAGAACAAATGATGGACTGAAACAGGAAGGACCGATAGCTGGGTGCGCCATTAGAGACCCTCCACGACTGAGCTGCCCACCCCCTATCCAGTCTCAATTCCCACCATAGACACCTCCTCTGTACACCCTGTACTCAGCCGTGGGTGACTATTTGTTGTCCTCAGAATATACCCTGCAATGTCCGTGTCTAAGTCTTCACCCATGCTCTTCTCCGATCTGGAATATACACCCCCCACCAGCATGTTGAAGACCTACTACTCATCCCTGAACGTCTAGCTTAAAACCCATTCTCCCATGATAAGTTTCCAGATTCCCAGCTAAATAAACATTTCCCTTCCCTATTCTCCAATTCACCGTCTTCACATTACCAGCTGGGTGATTCTGGGAAACTTACCTGACCTGTCTGAGCTTCAGTTCCCTCCTACGTAAAGTGTGGATGACACGAATGCATATGCCAAGAGTTGTGCAGATTAAATAAGTGAATATATATCAGCTCTTAGAACACTGCTTGACGCCTCAGGATGGACTATTACTTTTATTGTTGCGTTTTATGTACCAGTGAGCCCTGTGGTAGCCTGACTTTGGGTTTATCTTTTCAATAGATTGTGAGTCGCTGGAATGCACACTAAAACATTTGCCATTGAATCTTTCCAGGTCTCACTTAAATATTTTGGAGCACCCTACGTGTCAGATGGTGGGGTACAAAGAGCAGGACATGCTCCCTATCTGTCCTAAGACCTAGCATGTTCCCAGCATGGAGAAGGCACTCAATGAGTGTTTGTAGAGTTGGACTGAAATCAGCCCTGACAGAAATAACCATGTTTCCTGGCCAGGTGGCTCCAGTGTATATGAGTGGACACCCAAATGAAGCCGGATGGTAATGGCTGGTCCAGGTCCAAAGGCTGCCGAGAACCGTACCCTGGACTAGCTGAGGCTGTGTCATCTGGGGTTTCTGCCGAGGCAGCAGACAGACCGGGAAAAGGACCTGCCACAGATAAGGATTTGAGCACAGTGACAGGACCACAGGTAGGTGGTTTTGACATCCACTCAGGACAGTGTCCACAGGGTCAGAAGAGCCCAGAATGGAGGGGTGCTTCCTGCGATGCCTCTTGGGACGGGTTGAGGCATGGCAGCATTCAAAGTTCACCCTACGTATGACCAGGTGAGGAAATTCTTGATGCGCCTGCCATAGCCTCAACCTTTCACATTCTTTTTCTTACTTTGTCTTAAGGCCTATTCAAATGAACGCAGGCATTTTGATAAAAGGAGGCTTTGCAGTAATTCGGATGAGATGTCAAAGGTGGCCTGAAAGGATCATTATTAGAAATGGGGATGGGGAGGGGTGTGTGGCTTTTGAAACATTTAGGAAGGAGAATGGACTGAACTTGATGCTTGTTTGGATGTGCAAAATAGATCAGTGAGGACGATTTCCATCACAAATAATTGACACCCTTCCTCACTGGGGCAGAAACAAAGGAAATGTATTCTTTCAAACAACAGAAGACTTAATAAGGTTAGGATCTGCTGGGGGGTTTATGAGTTCATCAGCCCAACATTCCTTGCCTTTCCATTCTGCCTTCCACAGCATTGGCTTCATCCTAAAGCTGGTTTCCTATCACATCAACAGAGGGCCACTACCAGTGATGTGTTTTTGTTCATATAGGATGGGAGGGAGAAACTGGCCCCTCTTTCTGAGAAGTCTGAAAGAAGCTTCTTCTGTTTCTTTGGCCTAGATTGACTTAGACCAGCCTACCCTCAAACCAATCAATCACTAGCATGGGGGATAAGACTACCAAGGTGGACTTACAATCGCGGGGGGTGAGGTGGAGGAGGTCAGGTGGAGTGGATGTTGGGAGGCCAACCACGAGGTTCACGAACCAAGGCAACTAGATGATGGTGGTGCCATTTACTGATTAAGGGATCTGGGAAGAAGAATTGGTTTTGGGAGAAGATGACGAACTTATTTTTAGACTTACATCCTCATATTTGTTTTCATGTCATACAAGAGTCCAAAGGATACTTGGATGACTGGAGAATTTGCGAGGACCCATCCTTAGCTAAGAAGAGTCTGAGCCCAAGATGCACTCTTTTAGGAGCCTTCTTCTGTTGCCAGCCCAGACTCCATCCTAGCTGTGGGAGAAGTGGTCTTGCCACACTGTGGCCAAACCACATGTGAACATCTTTCGGCTTCCAAAGGAGTGCTCACTTAATTGCTCCTCACTAAATCATCTCAGTGTCATGTCCAAAACTCAAATGAGATGGTGCATGAGTAAAGTGTGACATTTCTTGTCACCTGGCAATTTTAGGTTTGATGATTCATCTTTAGTTGGCTTTTTCACTTCCCAAATGCTGCTTCTGTAAATTGATGCTACCATAAGGAGGTAGGAACATACTGCAGATTTTGGCTCCGAATGCAAGGTCTAGCCTATGGTGTGCTTGGAATTCACAATTAACTAGTAAGGCATCACTTGAGCGAGATCTTGAGAAGTAGCATAGTGTAGTGGTTGGGAGTGTCGTTGATAAAGTTAGACTGTCTGGGTTCAGGTCCCAGCTATGCAACTACAAGCAGTGTGACCCAATCAATCTTACTCTGTGCTTCAGTTTCCTCATCTGTAAACTAGGGATGATTATGATGATACTAATAGAATCTATCCCACAGGCTTGTTAATAAGTCAATTAGAGGTGAAGTGCTTAGCAAAGCACTTGGCATATAGGAAATGCTCTTTACTTGCTTGGTTGTTGAATATATATATTTATTTATTTATTTATTTATTTTTTTTTTCTTTTAAAACTTTTGTACTTTTCTTTCTTTTATCAACACATTCTAAACCAAACCATACGCTCAGGTTTTGATTGAATATTTCTTTGTGGCATAGCCTGAGTAACTTGATATGGAATCAAAAGCCCATCCCAGCCGACCTTAGGGCAGCTCAGTGCCAAAGCTGTGGTCTCAGGGGCTCCTTAAGACTTGGCTCCATCTCGGCCACAGGTGGTCTATTACCTTGTTTAACTGATTACAGCCAATTAAAGGGAAGGGCTTAATTTGCCTTTCTAGCACTTATAATCAGCTAAAATGTTCAACATCACTTCCTGATGCTTCCTCTTTCCCACACAAGAGCATCAAAAAGAAAAGGATATTCAAATGGAGGAATTTTCAGAAACTTTCTAAGTTTTTCCTGGATGATTATTTCTCCTTCCCTTTGGCTTTTGACACATATATAAATCAGTTATGTAACAATCTATTGCAGCTCTGAACTAAATGCAAATCACGTCTTTTAAAGTCGAAGGAATCATAGAAAATTTTGCAGAAAAATTAGAGAATTTATACAGACTACTTTATATAATCGTAAAAGAATATATGCTTAATATGGAAATATAGCAAAGTATATGGGGAAAAAAATCACCAATGGCCCCAACTAGATAGCTACTATCAACATTTTAGTCTGTTTTCTTCTAGGCCTTTATTCTATATACAGGTTGTGTTTGACATAATTGTGATCAAAGCATAGATACAATTTTGTGTTCTGAATTTTGTTTCACTTACCTTTATAAATATTTCCCATGTGGTGGTAAATTCTTTGTAAAAATTTATGACAGTTGTATGGTATTTCACTGTTTTTCTATTATTGAACAATTAGTTTAAAAATTATACCTAAGGGGCGCCTGGGTGGCTCAGTTGGTTGGGCATCCGGCTTCAGCTCAGGTCATGATCTTCTGGCTTGTGGGTTCATGCCCCGCGTCGGGCTCTGTGCTGGCAGCTCAGAGCCTGGAGTCTGCTTTGGATTCTGTGTCCTTCTCTCCCTCTGCTCCCCCCTCGCTCATGCCTTCTCTCTCTCTCAAGAATAAATAAAACATTTAAAAAATTATACCTAATATTTTTATGTTTTCTTCCAGTATTTTTGGTTTCTTACTTATAACTGATTTTAGGCAGTAGAATATGTAGGTCATAAGTCATAAACATTTTTAAGGTTCTTGATTCATATTGTCTATCTTAATTTTTTTTAATGTTTATTAATTCTTGAGAAAGAGAGAGACAGACCATGAGTAGGGGAGGAGCAGAGAGAGAGAGGGAGACACAGAATCCAAAGGAGGCTCCAGGCTCTGAGCTGTCAGCACAGAGCCCAACAAGGGGCTTGAACTCATATGAGCCATGAGACCATGACCTGAGCTGAAGTCAGACGCTTAAAATACTGAGCCATCTAGGCAACCCTCATATTGTCTATTCTAAAATGTCTGTTCCAGGGGTGCCTGGGTAGCCCAGTCGGTTAAGCCTCCGACTTCAGCTCAGGTCATGATCTTGCAGTCTGTGGGTTTGAACCCCACTTTGGGCTCTGTGCTGACAGCTCAGAGCCTGGAGCCTGCTTTGGATTCTGTATCTCCCTCTCTCTCTGCTCTTTCCCTGCTCGTTCTCTCTCTCTCTCTCTCAAAAATAGATAAACATTAAAAAAAAAAACCTTAAAATGTCTGGTTCCAACTTAACCTTCCCACCAAGGATGGGTGGGAGTGCACTAGTGGGAGGTAAAATGATTTTATCTTAGTGCTGTCCAAAGGTAGCTGGCAGGGTTGCTCTCTCCTTCCCTCCTGAGTTCCTTTTAAAAAATTACTGTGATTTAAAAACAAAACGTATCACAGTATGTTCATATTGTTATGTAAAGGATCTCTAGAAATTTTTCATCTTGCAAATCTGAAACTCTATACCCACTAAACAACAGCTCCCCTTTTCTCCCCCCCACCCCCTCCACCACCAACCTCCAGCAACCATCATCTACTTTCTGTTTCTGTGAACTTTATACTTTAGATACCTCCCATGTGTGGGATCATACAGTCTCCAAAGTCCCTTGTGGAGTGGCATATCTGGAAACTACTTGTGGAGAACCCGTCCCTGAGTATGACCTCTGTGAGTGCAGGGCAAACCATGCTGACCTCTTGCCCCTTACGGCTACCTCATCCACCCCAGCCCCACCCTACCCTCTTTGAGTTCCATAGTCATATAACCATATGCCTCTCGGATGTCGCTACTCAGATACCCCACAGTCACTTCTAACACAACGTGGCCAAAACCAAACTCATCATCTCATTCCATTTCAAGCCTGTTCTTTGACCTCCAAGTTGCCTATCTCCGGGAATCCTGCCATCCTTTATCCACGTATACGAGATAGAAACTTGGAGTGGTCTCGGACTCCTGCGAGTTGCTTACGGCAAAGTAACACTGGTCTCCCTCCGTGTTCTATCAATTCCACCTTCTACACACCTCTTGAACCTGACCTACCTCCTCCAACCTGTGTCTCATTTCAGTCTCTTTTTGGGTTAGTCCCCAGTCTCCTCTCCCTGCTTCAAGCCTGACCGACTCCCTTCAACCCATTATCCAAACTACTGCCCAAGTTACCTTCCTAAAGGACAGATCTCATGATCCTACTCCCTTGCTTAAAATTTTTCGTGGTGTTTAGGATAAAGTCCAAAGTCCTGAATCAGACTTTTCACGATCCCCGCCCCTCCAGCTTATCCATGCCTACCCCTCCAGCCCTGTGCTGCAGCCATTCATACCTGTTTGCAGAGCACCTCATACTCTGTCAAGACCCCTAGGCCATTTGCACATATTGTTACCTCCTTTTGGAATGCCCTTTTCTCCCTTCCCTTGGCCATGTGTTATTTGCCATTTAAGTGTGAGACGACTCATTCCTTCTCCAGGAAGCCTTCCCAAATTCCTCAGTCTGGATCTGGTGTCCCTCCTCTGGCCCTCACAGTCCCCAGTACAGACCTCCACTTCTGAGTCATCTTTAATTACTGGTTTACATAGTTATCTGTCTCTCCACTAGATTTGCAAGCTACTTAAAAACAGGTTCTGGATGTTTCATCTCTCCATCTCCAGCCCTAGCCCAGTCCCTGGCACACAGGAGCTACTCAAAAATATTCTTGCTGAATCATGCATATTGAATGAAGTCACCCTTGAGCTTATTCCTCCACCTCGCTGCCACTTTCCACGGGAAAGGGCAGAACGTTCTCCCTGTTGCTACAGCATATAAGGTTATTCGGTAAATCCTTATAAAAGCCAGCTTTCCTCTTATTTATAGGGAAGAAGTATGGATAATACTGTATCTTCAAAGTGGAGACCTCTATGTGAGAATCAAAGCATTACTAAATCTTGTAACTCACTGAAAGACCAAGAAATATAGAAAACACTTTTAACTGAGCCCATGTATTTGGTCCAGGTTATTACTATCTTCTGTCAGTGGTCTCTAACACCTCTTTCCACCCCTTCTAAGAGCTTAGTACCAAAGTGCAAAAAACCCAGAATTTCAAATTCAAGGACAAGTCACTGACTACAAAGTCATGACTCACTACATTTCATCCTTCTTTCCTATCATACACTGATGCCTGAACTGGTTTTATTTACAGTGTGAAAGGTTTGTTTTGTTTTGTTTCCTTGTGTTTTTTTGTTTTTGTTTTTTTAATGAACGCACTGAAATACCTTTCGTTTATTATCCCCTTCCGGAAAAGACTCCCTGTACAAAGTTGTGAAGGTAATTTGGTAAAGCATTTCGTTAGAAGTCTAACGAGAGTTTCTCCTTTAATCCTGCTCCTTCTACTATTCCCTCCCTTAGTCCCCCCCCACCCTTGGGTTGCTATTGCAATTCAGTGGCATTTGCGCCACAATCAGCATTTCTTCCCGTTCCCTTCCCACTCCCACCCTCCTGGGAGGCAGAGAAGGAGGCCCATAGGAGAAGGAGAAAGAACCCCACTACTATTCAGCCTGCTCGGCTCCCTACAGGAAGTGATCTTTCTGCTCTTAGGCCAGCCACACGCCTCCCAGCCAGCCAGCAGCGCTAACTAATTAGCACACGTGATGGGAATTGGAAACAAAGTCGCCAACAATAGGAGCGTGGGAACCAGGACTGAGCCGCAATTACAGCCCCCCTCCTCCACTCCCCCCCCCCCAGCCCCGCCCCGCCCAGGCCAGCGGCGGGCGACTCACTGTCCGCCCCGGGGGAGGGCCAGCGGGATCCCGGCGCCCGGGGCCTCCCTGTCCCGCGCGTCCCTCCAGTGGTCCCGCCGCTCCTCTGCTTCTGGGAACGTCCGCACACAATAGGGGGAAAGCGTGTTTAAGGAATCTCAGCTCTTGCCAGGTCATGCGGCAGGTCAGTTACCCTTTGTTGGGGAAGAGAGAGGGAAGAAAGACGGTCATCACATAGCCTCCTTGGACAGCTTAGGGACCCGCCAGCTTAGGAGCGCTGGCTGCGCCATGAGGGCTGGGCACCCCGCTGACCTCTGCAGGGAGCCGCCGGCTCCCTCGAGGAACGCGCTCGGGTCCTATTCTGTGTGTGACAAGTGGCCCGCCTTCCCCGCGTGCTACTGCAGTAGCCTGAGTGCAGCGAAGGCAAGCCAGAGACCAAGGAGGAAGAGAGCCCGTACAGCTAAACCGGGCTCCCGGGATCCAGCTGTAAGCCGCTGTGCGCGCATGCGCCCAGAGGTCTTGTCCAAAGTGGTTTCAGAGATGGGCTGATGGAAATTTGCTTCTGATCTTACCCAGTACGCTATATTCCATATAGGTTAGCTTTATTGAGCTATAATTCACATATCATATAATTCATGCATTTGAAGTGGGCGATTCAGTGGTTTTTAGTACATTCACCAGAGTCACTTTGAAAATATTTTCATCCTCTCAAAAAATCATCCTTTAGCTTTCACCCCCTCTATATCCCTCCCTCCCTGACTTCCTAGCTCTAAGCAACCACTAATGTACATTCTGTCTCCTACAGGTTTCCCTAGACATTTCATCTAGATGGAATCACGTGTCACCTTTTGTGATTGGCTTCTTTCACTTAGCATATTTTTAAGGTTCATCCATGTTGTAACATATATCAAGACTTCCTTTTTATTACTGAATAATATTGTATGGGCTACAATCACATTTTCTTTATCCATTCATCAGCTGATGGACATTTGAATTGTTTCCACCTTTTAGCCATTGTGAATAATGCTGCTATGAACATTCACATGCAAGTTTTTGTACCAACATGTTCTCACTTCTCTTGGGTGAATACTTAGGAGCAGAATTGCTCAGTGGTGTGGTCAATTTGTGTTTAACTTTTAAGGATACTGACAAAGAGCTTCTACCTACCCAACTGAGCCACCCACGCACCCCAACAAAGAGCTTCCAAATTGGCGGTACATTCCCGACCAGCAATGTATGAGGGTTTTACTTTCTGCAGATGTCCCCAATACTTGCTATTGTCTTTTTTTTTTTTTTTTTAATTACATCGACTCCAATGGGTGTGAAGTGTTTTCTCAGCCTTTCCAGTGCTAAATTTCTGAAGTCTTTCTCAGTGTAAGAACTGGACCTTGAATAGTATATCCTAGAAGGGTCATGAATGGTAACAGCGAATCAGCTGCTAAAACACAATAGTATTACTGCTTCCAGTGAAAAGTGAAGTAAAAAGTAATTATTTACCAACCTGTGTCTGATATCATAGAGCTGGCCAAGAAAGCTCCAGTTAAGAGCTCACTCCATCTGCCACTTCCCCATCCACACCCCCACCCCATTTACAAATCTTAGCTTCTGCTGTCTGTGACAGGCAAGCTATTCTCATACTATGTGATTAAAAATGACCCTGTATATTCAAAAACTTCAACTGGCAGTAAAACGTTACTCTGGTTTGTGTTGTCCAAACCCAAAGTTATTTTCCTGGAGCCAGGGTGTTTGATCAGGTTTCAAGTTTATTTAGATATAAGCATAAATTCTCATTTATAGGAAACTGCTTTTATAATAACAGTTATAATGTTTCTGTTTACATGACTAGCTACAGATCACCAAAGGGGTGGGTTACCATGTTACATTAAAAAAATTCAGACAGTAAGTTGTATTTATAGCAACCAAAGGGGGGGGGGATCCCCTCCTGGCTTAACCTAGTTATTTCTCAAATTCAGAAATGACTGTCATAATCTTGCATTTATTTCAATGTAGTACTTTTCTTAGGCAAAGATGTATGTTGCATATAGTGATTAAAGCAGGAATATGTTTTAGTTGGAAGGAGTCATATTTAACCCGATGAGCAGCAAGCATTGCAGGTGACACATGTATTGCATCCCTGCCTTTCCTTGGTTTTGTGTGCTCTCAATCCTGGCTGCACATTAGAATCACCTGGAGAGCATGGGCAGCACACTTAGGCCAAACACCATCTCAGAAGATATAAATCCCAATGCCCAGTTTTTGTTTTTTTTGGAGGGTCAGAGGGGAAGCTAACTTCAGTGTTTTGTACCAGATCCCCCAACAGACCAAGTGCAGTCAAACTGAAGTCGGTCTAACCCATCGTTCTCAAAGTGTGGTCCAGGATTCATAGCATCACCACCCGGGAACTTGACTGAAATGCTTATTCTTGGACACAACCCATACTTACTGAATCAGAAACTCTAGAAGAAGGGCCAGCTCTCTGGGATTTAACACGTGCTCCAGGTGATTCTGACGTGTGCCAAAGTTTGAGAACTACCGATCTGACTAGACATTCTCCACTTTGGCTGTACATTGGAATTGCCCGAGAACTTAAAAAAAAAAAAAAAAAATACTGATGGCTGCTTGGGCTCCAACCCCATAGATTCTGATTTTGATTGTTTTGAGGTGTGGTATAAGAATTGGGATTTTTAGCAATTGCATCCCAGATAATTCTAATATATTCCTAAGATATGGTTCTGAACAATCAGCATCAGCTTCACCTGAGATTTGTTTGACATGCAAGTTCTTGAGCCTCCTCTAGATCTACTGAACCAGACGCTTTGTGGGCGGCGCCCCAGAATCTGTGTTTTAGTAAGGCCTCCCTGTGATTTGCATGCTTGCTAAAGTTTGAGAACCACTGATATAAACATAGTTCTAGGGTCTGAAGTTGGAATATATATATATATGTATATATATATATACATATATATATACATATATATGTGTATATATATATGGAATATATATACATATATATGTGTATATATATACATATATATGTGTATATATATATGGAATATATATACATATATATATACACATATATGTGTATATATATATGGAATATATATATTCCATATATATATACATATATATGTGTATATATATATGCAATATATATATTCCATATATATATACATATATATGTGTATATATATATGCAATATATATACATATATATGTATATATATATATGGAATATATATACATATATATGTATATATATATATATATATTTAGGTGAATCATAATTCAAGACAAAATGATGGAGTAGGCCCTGGAGGAACACAGTTTCTCTGTTTATGTAATTACTACATATTATTAAGTTTTATTATTACCACTGTAATGTGCACCTAGTTTTTAATTATTTTGCCTTTGTGGATTTGAAGGATGATCTCCTGTATGCTTTCATCTTTTATTTGCTCATTTATTTGGGTTTCAGGTGTCTGTACATTTCAATTGACACAGGGGGGAACAACGGGTCCCTTTCTTCTCTGTGGAGCTCTTCCCATGGGAAATTTACGTTGGGAGACCATGGTTTCTCGAGTAGGCAGTGACTTTCTTAAAACATCAAACCACTATCAACAAAACCATCCCCACATTCAAATAGCTCAATTTAGGAATTTAACATACGTCCTGAATTAATTAGAAAAGCATGAAGTTCTTACCATTTGAAAGAGCCCGACTGACCTCAGAGATAACATCGGCGAATACTGTGTATCCCATCACGATCTTTCGATGGACTGGAAGATACACCACATTTCTCCTTCACTGTCCTCTGGTGGAGCCAAGCTTCTCTCTTAGCAAAGACAAGCAGCTTCTAGATCAGTGGTTCTCAAAGTGTGGTCCTTGGATCAGCGGCAGCAGCAGCAGCAGCAGCTTGCCCTCCAGGTAATTGGATACATGCTGAAAGTGGAGAACCACCATCATAGAGCAAGAGATCTGAGAATGATTCTTGATTCGCTGCCTGGCGGGGCCCTCTCCTCTCCACCTAATGACATGCCAAGTTATTGTTCCAGGTTATTTCAGAATTCCTTTCCCTCCCTCTTTCCCTCCCTGAAACCACAGCCTTGATCCAGGTTCATTCCTAGCACATTCTCCAGCTCTAGGCCTTCTTCCTCCTATGTGTGTATTCTTTCGCTATCACCTCAACTGTGTGTGATGGGGAGTCAAAATCTCCCCCTTCTGTTTCTGAACCCAACTGTATTGTCTTGTCCCGTGTGTCACTTTCTTTGTCCTCATGGGCGAGGAAATCACGTTGTGCTGCACTATCCCTCTCCTGCCCTGACTCTGTACACTTGGGACCCTCTTCTCCCCACTGAGGCACAGACCACCACCCCCTCTCCTGTTTTCTCTCCCGACTCCATAAATGCCACAGCACAGGGAGAGGGAATAAAGGCAGCAAATTGCTCTTGACCCATTGTGTTGAAGTGTCTATTCTGGCACAATTCTTTCTTCATTCACTATCCACATATTCTTCCTCCCTGGCTTGCACTTACATGCGCGAGTCCTAGAAACCAGATTTCATGGATAAACACGCAGAAGAAGCAGTGTGAAAATTCCTCCTAGAGAACAATTTGGATGGGCTTGTAGTTTCTTTACCTGTCGGTCTTTTTCCAAAACAAAACAAAACAAAACAAAACAAAACAAAACAAAACAAAACAAAGACGAACAAAAAACCCATAAACAAACAGAGACAGAGGGAAAATGCTGAGAAAGATGACACTCTGATGTGCTCTTGCAGTCTTCTCTAAGACTCTTAGTGTGTTCACACAGCTTCGTGTTGTGGGCCAGACTGTCCAATTCAAGAAAGAATAATATTTCTAGTCTATAATATGGTGACTGGTGTAATCAACTCATAATGTTTAATAACTGTAAAGCAAAATTTGTGTGCGTGCGTGTGTGTGTGTTTTAAGGGGCTCAAAGTTCACAACGATGCAATACAAAGAACTGGTTGTGAAACTTCTCTTTCAACGTACTCAACTCCCCTTCACTGCACCTCAACTTGTTAAGCATGTGTGTCTACTATGTACTTACTAGCAATGTGTCCTAGCAGGAACTCTGTAAGATATAATAGGGATCTGCTGTACCATCAAAGTGCTCTGGAGCTTGTCAGTAAGGATGGAGTTTGGGGGAAAGACTAAAAGAAGGTAGTATTTATCAATTAGACAACATTGATTTAAAAATTAATTCTTCTAGCCAAATTTCAAGAAGAAAAACTCAGTAAATGTTGCGAATTAGCAATAAATGGTAACAAGAGAGTATGATGTGTGTGTGTGTGTGTGTGTGTGTGTGTGTGTGTGTGGTTTATGTATTTTAAACCTTCGTGTTTGGAATGGAACTTTTAGACATTAAGGCAGTATGGATTAAGCACTAAAAAATTTAACATGGGCTGATAACAGAAATTTTGGTTAGGGTCACCAATTTAAGGAATACTTGAAATTTCTTAACATTTTTGGGTTTGTTTAACTAACACTGGCAAAATATTAACTCTTAAAACCGGGTGTGAAAATTTACTGAGAGTCATATATCTTGCAGAGGACAAAAACTTTTAACTCAGAGCTGTGGATTCTCAGAAAGCTACACTTGGAGGTTTTATGCTTTTGATTAAAAACTTTAAAGAAGTTCTTTAGTATATATTATGATAATTGCAAATGAATTGAGGCAGTGATGGGTGATAGCACATAGAAGCAAAGACAAATTGGGGCATCTGGGTGGCTCAGTCTGTTAAGTGTCTGACTCTTGGTTTCCACTCAGGTCACGATCTTGTGGTTCGTGAGTTCGAGTCCCATGTTAGGCTCTGGGCTGACAATGCAGAGTCTGCTTGGGATTCTCAATCTCTCCCTCTCTCTCTGCCCCTCCTTCACTCACTCTCTCTCCTCTCTCAAAATAAATAAACTTAAAAAAAAAAAAAAAAGGAAAAGGAAGCCAAGACAAATCAAGCTACCTAAGAGCCAAATACATTCTGATTTTCAAAAATTATGGCATGTGTTAAACCCTATGAAAAATTCTGCCAACTCATATTTCTATTACTTGTTTCCTGCTCCCACCCCCCCGCCCAGTGGAAAAAAATACATTAGTTTTAGTCTATGTGCTATGTATTATAATTATGAATACAATGTAACAAACATAAAACCCAAATAGCCAAAATAGTTAAGTATTTTATAGTCGTTTTATTTTTTATTATTTATTTATTTATTTAATTTTATTTTTTTTACGTTTATTTATTTTTGAGACAGAGAGAGACAGAGCATGAGTGGGGGAGGGGCAGAGAGAGAGGGAGACACAGAATCTGAAACAGGCTCCAGGCTCTGAGCTGTCAGCACAGAGCCCGACGCGGGGCTCGAACTCACGGACTGCGAGATCATGACCTGAGCCGAAGTCGGATGCTTAACTGACCAAGCCACCCAGGTGCTCCTATTTTTTATTTATTTTTAATGTTTTTAATGTTTACTTATTTTTGAGAGAGAGATACAGAGACAGAGCACAAGCAGGGGAGGGGCAGAGAGAGAGGGAGACACAGACTCTGAAGCAGGCTCTACCTCTGAGCTGTCAGCAGAGAGCCCGATGTGGGGCTCAGACTCACGAACCTGAGATCATAACCTGAGTCAAAGTCAGGTGCTTAACTGACTGAGCCACCCAGGTGCCCCTCTTTTATAGCAGTTTTAGATGGTAAAAGAAAAGTTTATTCAATTGTACATTTTATTAAAATCTGAGGAAGCGAGTTGTGTTCTCCAGAGCATGCTTTCAAGGAGGGTGAAGGATCTGCCTGCTGCACTCAGGAAGGCTGTCCACAGAGGGATGGCCACAGTTGTAAGACTGGCCTAAGGAAACCTCACTACCACTTCTGGGGATTTCATATGACAGGGAGATGAGGTGAAGACCTAAAGAGGGGGTCCTGCATTCATTTGTCTCATGTGCTAATGAGAGGATCAGGAAGGCCAGGTCTCTACAGTGGGAACTTGCAGCAGAGATAAACCATCTCTTCATTTCATTGTCATTTGATGAGTAGCTCAAAAAGGAGAGGGACAGGAAGGAAGGTTCTGGACTGAAGACCCAAGCTCTTGTTAAATGGTGATACTAACCAGAAATACTAAGTCCTTTGCCATTTGTTTGGGGGGGGGGAACTTGTCCTATTTCATTACCTTATAATTAATAAGGCATTTTAAAAAGAGAAGTCATTGAAAAATAGAAAAATATGTTTGATGCTGTAAAAGTGGGGCCTTTTAAGTGGGAAAAATTTGTAAAAACCTTTTGGTTGGCTCTTTCAATGACTGGAAAGGAAAATATATTCTAACAGCTGTGAAATAGGGACACATCCATAACAGAAACCGTAATAGAAATGCCTATTTACAAAGATATTCACATTGTGTAAGTTTTGAAACAGGAGTTTTCTTAGTTTGGGCTGCTAGAGCAAACCACTAGATTGGGTGGCTTACACAACACAAATGTATCTGGTCACAGTTCCTGGCTTGTGGAAGGCTGCCTTCTCAATGTGTCCTCACAGAGCAGAGGGACAGAGCAAGCTCTCTGGGGTCTCTGCTTATAAGGGCACTAATCCAGTCATCAGGGCCCCACTCTGTGACCCTGTTTAAACCTAACTACTTCTTAAAGGCCCCGTCACTAAATACCATCACACTGGGGGTTAGGGCTTCATCAGATGAATTATGGGGGACGCACTTCAGCCCATCTTTCACTTCATTTTTCCTCTTGTAATTGGAATGTTGCCTGGGCCCATTAGCCTTCGAGTATAAATAAAGTCACATTAATACCCAGATTATAATGATTCTTAACCCTTCCTGCCTGTCAGACTTCGACCCCTTTCTGAGTTCTCAGCCCCGCCTGGGCAGTGCCTCATAGCTCTTCAGGGCTGAGTTCACCACTGCCAGGTGCACCCTAAGACTGCTGCTTGGCCAAGCCCCCCCCACCCCTTGGTGCATTACCCTGCACCCTCACAGTGCCATTTGGTGGTAAGTGTGCATGTAGGGGTGGGGTAGGTATTGCAGAACGACCCTGTCCCAACCCTGAATCATGCTGTTACTGGGGTGCTGATCAGCATTATTTTTTTCACTGGAATAATCATACAAACACCTCCTTCAGCTTCTGGTCCTCATCTTTCTCTCTACTGAGACTCAAAATCTGTCCCCTCAGTTGTTCTTTTCTTCCTCATCTCTGCCCTGGGCCCCTAAATTGAAAGGTAATAACACAACACAAAACAAACAGAAAACCGACAACATTCCTTTCAATCTAAAACCAAAGCTCCAAGGGTACCTGGGTGGCTTAGTCCGTTAAGCTGCTGACTTCAGCTCAAGTCATCATCTCGAGGTTATGTGAGGTCGAGCCCCACATCCGGTTCTTTGCTGTCAGCGTGGAGCCAACTTCGGATTCTCTGTCTCTTTCTCTCTCTGCCCTTCACCCGCTCGTGTGCTTTCTCTCTCTCTCAAAAATAAATAAACATTAAGAAAAATTAAAAACAGAACTAACAAAAAAGCACACCAAAGCTCCAGTGTATATCAGTTCAGGCACTCAGACAACCTAGGGGGCCAGCAGCGTACTATTTTCAAAGACAGAGTCCGTGGGTTCCGGTTGGGGGTTCACCTGGAACCTCCTGCCACACTTCGAATTTTAGTAACTTAAAATCATTTTAGACCTATTCATAATAAATATCATATAAATATCAAATAAATCTCAAATATCAAATATTCATATAAATATCTATAATAAATATTTTAGCACAAAAGTGCTAAAATGTGAAATACTTAGAAACAGGACCTAGAGAAGTCGTCTGACGCGCTGTAGCAGTATTGGATGAGCATCTAGGCAACTAGGAAAAAGACCCTCACTTCCACTGAAGACAACTCCGAGCGAGTTCTGAGGAGTCGCGATCCATAGACTTGCTTTTGGGACACCATAAGATAGATCTCAATTATATCCGGAGTTGTCTCGAAAGTATGGAAATAAAAAGGAGTTGAATGATTTAAATTGTGAAAAGAATACACTACAAATTAGTATTTGAATTACTTTAATTGGAAAATAATATGCTGTAAATTGCTATTTGCATCATTTTAATTGAGAGGAGAATACTTACAATAAATTACTTTTGGAGGAAAAGAAGGCATCATGGAATCAAACCAATCGCAGGGATTCAGATATGACTTTGGGCAAATTTCCTACTTTTTCTGCCTGGTCTTCCTCTTTGAAAACTAAGAAAAATAATAATTCCTCCTTCCTGGTTTAGTGTAAGGATTAAATTACTTATATATAACAATTTTAAAACTGTGCCTGGCATATGGTAAGTGCCATAAAAACGTTTGTTATCAAAAAGTATTTATACCGGGGGTGCCTGGGTGGCTCAGTCGGTTGAGCATCCCACTTCAGCTCAGGTCATGATCTCACGGTTCATGAGTTCCAGCCCCATGTTGGGCTCTGTGCTGACAGGTCAGAACCTGGAGTCTGCTTCAGATTCTGTGTCTCCCTCTCTCTCTGCCCCTCCCCTGCTCGCATTCTGTCTCTCAAAAATAAATAAACATTTAAAAAAATAGTAAAAAATAAATTTAAAAAAGTATTTATACAGAAAAGATTAGCATGGCCCCTGCGCAAGAATGACATACAAATTCATGAAGATTCCATATTTAAAAAAAAAAAAAAGCATAAATTTCTTGAAGGAATTGGTCTCTCAAATTAGTGAGCAAAGAACTTTCAAAGCAGAAGTTATATTACCAGAACTCAACAATACTTTTTATTAAGTTGCTTTTCACTTATGCTCAATTAAAAAAATTTTTTTTAAGTTTATTTATTTTGAGAGAGAGAGAGAGAGCACAAGTGAGAGGGGGCAGAGAGAGAGGGAGAGAGAATTTCAAGCAGGTTCTGTACGGTCAGTGGAGAGCCTGATGTGGGGCTTGAACTCAAGAACCATGAGATCATGACCTGAGTGGAGATCAAGAGTCAGATGCTTAACCAGCTGAGCCACCCAGGTGCCCCTATGCTTAATTTTTTTATGGGTCGAAAGCAAAATGCATCTGTCCTTACGCTAGGACAGAATTTCCCAAAGTCTGTTTTTTGGGTATACTATTTCAGTGGCCTATTAGCAGATATTATATGAACAAAGGGTTCCATGGCTAATGAGTTTGGGAAGTGCTGAGTTAGACACATGTAAATGAGGATTCCTTATTAAGGACTTCTCAGAGCATGCATGCTCTCAAGTGTCCTGAGCTCTCCAAGAATTTCCCAAATGTATTTGAAAACAGATTCTTTTATTTACAGAGCCTTGAGGGATTAATGGTCTGTGAAATGCACTTCAGCATTTTAAATACCCCTCCCCCGCCTCCCCCCCCCCCCTTTTAAAGACAGTACCACCTTGAGGAATTCACTGGCAGGAACAAGAAGACCTACAGGTGGGCCTTTTAGGTGGCCCAGCAAAGGTCAGGATGAAGGAGCCCGAGTTATTCCCATCATCGTCATCATAACTCACAAGCACAAGACATAACATTTGTATAGTATTTTACAAAATGCTTTGTCTCATTTTACCTCTCACAATAAATCCAAAACAAAAGCTGAGGGACTATTATTTACAGATGAGAAAACGGAGGCTCAGAGGAGAGAGGTATGATCATGGGCCCAAGGGCCCATAGCTGGGAAAGAATCACTCAAACCCAGGCAGGCAACTGGGAATCCTCTCCTCCTCCCATTGGGCCACACTGCTGCCTGCTGGGTTTCCAATTAAACAATCCCCTCAGGGTGAACACCAAGGTGTCTTACATCTGACCTCCATCAGGGGAGTTGATAGCGGAAGCGCACTTTTGCGTGGCATGACGTGCCACAAGGCAATCTGGTGATTGAGACAGCATCTACAGAGAGCAGCGAGCATGAAGAAAAGAGGGAAACTGGCATTTAGTCAAAAGTTTGGTATGACAGTTTTGGGCGACTCTGTCTTGTGGTTTCTGATTTGGGATGTTCTCAGAAAGAAGCCATTTCTGAACTCCAGAAGTATGCAACTTATTTATACATATATTTATAGCACTGCATGCTCAGGGGCTCTTCCTTCCTAAGAAACTCAAAAAAGCACAACTTTCACTAATAATGAATAGCAGATGCTTATTTTTAAGCTCTACTCAAAATAAGCTAGTGCTCTTAGCAAGAGCACAGGTTCTTTCTCGTCACCTTTCAAGGATATTACGTTCTGGAGACACTGCTTTGAATATATCCAATTACTAGATTTTTTTTTCCCCCTTCTTGCAACCTCATTAGATGTGTAACAGTTTCAGAAGAAAACTGAGGGGTAACCCAATGCTTGGTTTACTCATTGGTAAATCAGGTATATTAATAGCTAATAATGATAGCTGCTGTTTATTACGTGTTTCCTCTTGGCCAAGCACCATTAAGATGCTTTATATAACTGATGTTATATAATCTATGACGTTGGGAAATTGTTTTTATTAATGCCCCATTTTATAGATAGGAGAATCGGGGTTTAAAGAGGTTGAGTAACTTGCCCACTGTTGTGTGGCCAAGACTGATCTGTGTCTTTACCACACAGTCTTGTGAGCAGCTTGATAAAGATTGTGGCTTTTCGGCTCATCACTCACGCCTGGCTCAGTGCCTAGCACACAGTAGGGGTTTTACACAAGTGTGTCGAGTGAATGCATGAACCAGCAAGACTCAGGTGTCTCATACATTGGCTGGATTCACCTAAATGTGGTTTTAACAAAGCTGTTTTGCCTGTGACTGGATAAAGCGACTTGCTTAAGAGCCCAGACAGAGGCAGCCCCTCTCTTTATCCAGGCGGCAGGTGTAGTCTTTGGCCCTCCTGCATACCTATTTAATCATGACCCCACCAACAAACCAACAGAGAAAGGGCTTCATCCAGGACACCACGGTAGGGACCTCGACAGTGGCCAAACCTGATGAATCAAAGATTCAGGGCCTTTTCCTGGGTGGTCCGTGCCCAGCTACTGCTTGTGTCCCTTCCAGCCAGTTGTGGCCTTAATCTTTCAGATGGAAATGCTGGGACTGCAGTTTGAGGATGGGCTCTTTCTGGAGATATCACTGGTTCACCTCTGGGAACGCCCCACCTGGACCTGGCCTTGGGAGCGAATTCCTAAATCTGTAGTATGTGTCTCTTCTGGGGCATCTTGAGCATCCCTTCTGCAAGAGAACACAGAGAAAGGCAACCTGATGGATTATTATTAGTAGATAAGTAAACCCATTTTCCACAGACAGGCAAGGAAATGGGCCTTTGTGCATATTTGAAAAGGCTGGTCCCACAGGACAGATGAGTTACGAAAAGCAACATTTTCCTAAGGGGCTAGGTCTAGGCAGCCCCACTCAGGTTGGAGACAAGGCTGCTTTTGCAGGTTGTGTCTTGCTCAGGGGACTGCTAAGAAGTTTAAAGCAGTTCTTTACTCAAGGCCTCCAGGGATAAAGCCCCTCTACTCTGCAGGTGCTGGAAAATTGGGCCTCATGCTCTCAGTCTGCCTGATTCTACTACTGATGGGAGGGCCTCAGCCCCTTCTTTTGTAGTTCTAACTGAAATAGCTAGGCCTAGAACCAGAACTAGACTCTGACCTAGTTCTAGAGTGCCTTCCCAAGCTCAGAAAAGTTCTTTCCAGACCCCATGAATTATCTTCACCCCTTGTTTTTCCTTATCAAAAGATGCTTCCAAGCATTAAACCCATTTATAACAATTTTACCTGTTCATTGTCTATCTCCCCCCTAGGATGTGAGTTCTAGGATGGCAGGAACCATAGCACTTTGGGGTCATCATTCCATTCTCAGGCCCTAGCACGGGGCCAGGCACACAGAAGGCACTCAGTATTAGTTGGATGGATGAGTGAGAGTCAAGATTAAGAAGCAGGAGAGATTTAACAGTTTAACATAGACCTCATTTTTGACAGCAAAGTAACATTGAATGTGGGATTAATAGTTTGCTTAGGTACCAATGTGGAGTCAGGAATCCTCAACCCCACTTTGTCTTTTCTTCTCATCCACCTATCCATGTCTGTACAAGGCAGCAGAAATAGGCCAAAGCCGGAAAGTCTCGCTCACTGTAGATTCCAGAGGTTGGCAACCACAGAACCACAGAGGGTTAGTGGACACACTAATTTCTAGGGTAGGGTGGCCTGCCACTTTGGGGAAAGAAATGGTGTCAGAGGGACTTCTGAAAGGCAGAGGGGAGTAGTGGATGGTTTCCTATGCCTGGACCATTCAGTTCTGGAGGTGGGGGAAGAGGCAGGTGGCAGTGAGTGATGTGCTTGGCTGAAGACTGTGGAGGCTGGAAAGGAGCTTGGGAGGCTGAACCTCTAGCAACCCCCAAAGAGCTGTTGCCTGTGAGTAGGGGCAAAGTAAGCAGACAAAGGAATTGGATCTTGGATGGACAACTGACAAGTGGCATGCCGGGGAATTTCAGGGAGCAAGGGCATGTGGTATGCCAGCAAGAAAAAATCCAACATGGCTTGATGGAGGGACCGGCCTAGACAGGGAAGCAGAGGAGACCAGAATGAAGAGCTGAGGGGCTGGAGGTGGAGGTGAAGTGAAATAAGAGTTCAGTGGGAGCCAGGAGGTGAAATATTGGGGGAGGTGAGGGGCTGAGAATCGAACAAACATATTAGGCTCAGGCCATACAGAGGATTGGCGTCTAAAATGTGTTAAGATGGCATTGAGATCACTAATTAAGGAGAGGTAGACACGGAGAAGCTATTCGCACAAGTGAGAACATTTTTGTTATCCTCTATATCAAGTGCTCCCTCATTGACAGGACTGCAAGGTCAGCAGCCACAAGAATGGACCTGAGAGGAATACCAATCGCTCTGCTCCTTTGTAAGGGATAGAGAAGCCTGGATTTCCAAATTCAAAACACCCATCCGGCTGCTTCTACAAATCCCTGAATAGGGAATCAGTCCAGAGATACAGAATTTTTTTCCGCCAATATCTTACGGAGGACTTGCGTAACTCCACGGAGCTTCCAGTAAACACCAAGAACCCAAACCGGAGGTGTGCAGTGTGTGTATGTGTGTGCTGTGTGTCCAAGGGTCAGAGACGTGCGCTCCCGCAGTGAGGGCGGCCTCAGACGCAAATGCCCAGGCCCGCCACCCAGTCGCCCGCTGAGAGGATCTGGCCGCCAACTCCAGGAAACAAAAAACAACGACAAAACAAAACAAAACAAAAAAAACCCCTCCATAATGGATATCCCCAGGGGTCTTCCCCCCCCCCCCGAAAAAACGCGTTCACTTTGTGGAACGTTCCAATTTGTGCGGAAATTAGATGCACAAGGCAACTCATTCCATTCGGGAAGATGAAAAGTGCTGCAGAAGCGAGACTGGCTGTATGTGGGGACACAGTCCCCCAAACCGAAAGAGGACATTCCCAGAAACCTCGTCTTGCCCCTCCAAGCGCCGGCCCGCGAGGTGGTGGCCACTGTGGCCGCGCACGAACTCCGCTCTGCGGGCGCCCTGCAGCCTCCGCGCAACTGTCGGCGCGCCACCCGGCCAGGTGCAACGGGCCCGGCTCCGCCAGCGGCGCGCGCCTCCCGCCGCCGGGCACGGGTGGCCCCGCAGCCGAGATTTACCGCGGCGCAGGGCGGCGGTTTCCGGGGCCGCCCGGCGCCCGGGCTCCGATTACAGGTTCACACGGGGGGCCCGGCCCGCGGCCGCCCAGCCCCCGCCGGAGCGCCCCCGCGCGGCCCCGCTCCCCCGCCTGCCCATTCTTCTCCATTCATGCGGACGCCCTGCGCCGCCGCCGCCGCCGCCAGCGCGGCCGCCGTCGCCGCCGCCGGCCGCCCGGATTGGCTGGCGGCCGTGGCGCCGGCACTTTCCCACGGCCCGCGGCGCGTGCGGCTCACCGGCGGCGCTGCAGGCGCGGCCCTGGCGTGCGTCCAGGCCAATCGGGGCGCGCAGGGCGGGGCGGGGCCGCGGCCGCCGGCGGGCTTGTGTCCCGGCCCGGCCTCCCTCGCCTGCCCGCCGCCGGCCCACCGCCGCCCGCGCCTCCCCCTTCCCCCCGCAGTGGAGACCCAGCGGAGCCCCCGCGGAGCCGACGCACCGCCGCCGGGTAGGGGCCGGCGAGGAGGGCGGGGGCAGGGTTCGCCCTCGATTTTAGCCTAGCTCCGGTCCCTCCCCGGAGTGGCTGCCAATCAACGGAGCGAGAAGCCGGGTTGGCGGAGCGGAGGCTGTTGCCCAGGAGCCGCCGCTCCGCCCCTCCGCCTCCTACACCCCGCCTGCCCTCCCAGGGGACTTGAGTAGGGGCGCAGCGTGGGAAAGGGATGGTTGAATTTTAACCGGAGGCAGAGCGTGAGCGGGATCAGTGTGTGCGGAACGCGAGCCCCCGAGCGCGGAGAGGCGCCGCTGCTGTTAACTCCTCCCTGCCCGCCGCGCCGAACCGACCCTCCCCCGGAGCCCGCGCGCAACCAACATGAAGCGAGCCCACCCCGAGTACAGCTCTTCGGATAGCGAGCTGGACGAGACCATCGAAGTGGAAAAGGAGAGTGCGGATGAGAATGGGTGAGTTGGCGGCGGCAGAGCGGAACCCGGGCAGGAGGCGAGCGCCGGCTGGCCACGGTTGACAGCGGGCGAGGGCCCCGGGCACGTCTGTGCCCTCCACTGACCTCTGCGCATCTGGGTTATGCCCCTGTCCGGGGTGAGGGACGCCGGAGGCCCTTTCAAACCCAAGTTGCCAAAACAATCTGAGTGCGGGGAGGATGAGGGGGACCCCTCATATCACCTCCCCTGGCTTACAGCGATTCCTGTTTTTCCCCCCATTCAGAAACTTGAGTTCGGCTCTCGGTTCCATGTCCCCAACTACATCTTCACAGATCTTGGCCAGGAAAAGACGAAGAGGCGTGAGTCTCATTACAGTGCTTCTTGTTTTGTTTTGTTTTGTTTTGTTATTAATTAATGGAAAGAACTACCTTTCTTCATTTTTGAAATTTACAGTCTTGATGGAAATACCCTCCTTTGTTTTGCCTGCTTTCTGCAGATCATTGAGAAACGCCGACGGGACCGGATTAATAACAGTTTGTCTGAGCTGAGGAGGCTGGTGCCTAGTGCTTTTGAGAAGCAGGTAATGGAGAAAGTGGGTAGAGCTCTCCGTGTAGCCATCCACACCTTCTGAATCCCTCCCCTGATTAATCTGAACCTCATCCGTGTCTCGAAAAATAACCGTATTGCTTTTGCCGAAGAGATAAATTCATATACAGATTCCAACATATTTTCTGAAGACAGCTCATTTTGTTTTAGTTTGTACTTTTATGATTTACAAAGCATACTGCATACGGTGCATATCTGTTTTAAGTTGTTCCCCAAAGGCACTTGGTGCCATATCAATTTTTTTCCCCCATTCTCTTCTCCAGGGATCTGCTAAGCTAGAAAAAGCCGAAATTCTGCAGATGACAGTGGATCACCTGAAAATGCTGCACACTGCAGGAGGGAAAGGTACATATCACTAATCTGGTGGCAGCCGAGTGCTCTGGGTAGAATGAGTAGATGCGGCAGGCCAGCCCTGGTGCAGTCGCTGCCTTATTTTTCCTGTGTGCTTTGGGGGTGGGGAGAGAATGTTGTGTGGTGTACAGTTGTCAGTGCATTTGCAAATGCACATAGGATTTTCTCCAGTGAATGCATCACCCCAGTCCTCTTCGAACTAAGCTAATGCACCTTCTTTTGGAGAATACCTGTTATCAGCGAGGTGCCCGAAAGCTGTGACAGCCCTGATTATAATCAGGTAGCTCTCACCACATTTGTTGATTGCCATTTTGAGAAAAAGCCTTAAAAAAAAAAAAAAGTTATGGTCTTAATTTTATCTACAGGATTGAAAAAAAGAAAAAAAGCTCCTATGACTCTTGAGGAAAGAAACCTGTTGTGGTTAATTAGAGAAAACCTAACAGAAGGTGGGAGACCGGGGTCTGTGTGTCTGTCTCCAGCCGGAAAATGCTTTGCTCAGGACCAAGTGGCTAAAAGCTCCATGATGATAACTTACATCTGTGTGTCTAATGAATTTCACTGCTCTGTGGTTTCTCTGTCCTTGATGTATTTTTTGTTGTTGTTGGGGGAAAACATTAAAGGAATGAACATAGTTTCATCTGCTGGTAGGGTATAATTCCACTTTCTGCTCAGCAGTTTCTAATTGGGCTTTGAACTTACATTAGCAAACACTTCTCATGTTGATTAATGCAAAGACTTCGGTCAACTCCAAAATATTTGGACCTTCGTTAAGAGCCCGTGTATGCCGTTTTTAAGGATGTAGGTATTTGTTAGGAAGGGCTGCCTTTGGTATTGAAGAAATGCGGGAAATCAGCAAAGCCTGAGGTTTTTCTTTTGTTCTTTTCCTCAGGCTATTTTGACGCACACGCCCTGGCTATGGACTATCGGAGTTTGGGGTTTCGGGAGTGCCTGGCGGAAGTTGCCCGTTATCTGAGCATCATCGAAGGACTAGATGCCTCTGACCCGCTTCGAGTTCGACTGGTCTCACATCTTAACAACTACGCCTCCCAGCGGGAAGCGGCCAGCGGCGCCCACGCAGGTCTTGGACACATTCCCTGGGGCAGCGCCTTCGGACATCACCCGCACGTCGCGCACCCCCTGCTGCTGCCCCAGAACGGCCACGGGAACACTGGAACCACCGCCTCGCCCACGGAACCACACCACCAGGGCAGGTTGACCTCGGCACATCCGGAGGCGCCTGCTTTGCGTGCGCCCCCTAGCGGCGGCCTCGGACCGGTGCTCCCTGTGGTCACCTCCGCCTCCAAACTCTCGCCGCCCCTGCTCTCCTCCGTGGCTTCCCTGTCGGCCTTCCCCTTCTCCTTTGGCTCCTTTCACTTACTGTCTCCCAATGCACTGAGCCCTTCGGCACCCACGCAGGCAGCAAACCTTGGCAAGCCCTATAGACCTTGGGGGACAGAGATTGGAGCTTTTTAAAGAACTGATGCTGTAGAATGAGGGAGGGGAACACTTACAATCCCAGCTGAGCTGGGCTGTTGCCAACATCACCTTAAAGTCGTCAGTAAAAGTAAAAAGGAAAAAGGTACACTTTCAGAGGAATTTTGTTGAAAGACTAAAGGTTTGTTGGTTTACTTTTTCTTTTTTTTAATGTTTTTTTTATCATATGTATTAGCAGTTTTTAAAAACTAGTTGTTCAATTTTGTTCCAAACATTAAATTGAAATAGTGAGTATAAACCAGCACTTGGTAATAGGTTTGTTCTGTGCCTAATTACTTTGTAAACCTCTCTGTCGAAGAATGATTCCATTTTTGCCTCAAAGTTTTGGGAATTTTAACATTTAGTATTTTGGTCTGTTTTTCTTCTTGTGTAGCTGAAGTCTGTTTTTAGATTTAATTTTCCAAACCACTAAGTTCAATGTTAACATGATGCTATTTGTTAATAGTTTGACAATTAAGGTGTTGTATAGGTAATATTCTTTTGTGGGGGGAACTATGTTGAATTTTATATTTCTGAACAAAGCGTTGACAAATCAGATGATCAATCAGCT
Source organism: Panthera tigris (assembly GCF_018350195.1). Lineage (NCBI taxonomy): Eukaryota > Metazoa > Chordata > Mammalia > Carnivora > Felidae > Panthera > Panthera tigris. The sequence continues at coordinate 28,592,382 of NC_056676.1, read as the reverse complement.
TTATCCAAGAAAGAAGATGAGTTCATTCTCTGCCTCCTGCAGCAGTAAGGTGAATGTATAACCCATCAGGGGCCCTGAGTTCATATGACCACCTGCCAGGACTGCAGTCCTGGCTTAGTTAGGAGAGAGCCACTTGGGGGTTGATCTCCATTTGGAGTTGGTGGGGAGGAGACTGCATAGGATATGCCTGCATTTACCAGCCCCATGCAATGCAATGAATTTTTAATCTCACGGATCTCAAATTCACAAACATTAACATGGATAAATGATCACGGTGTGCAAGTGGTCCAATCGAATAGTCCAGTGGAACCTGTTAAATGCATAACCTAATTCTTCCTGAAACTGCTATGTTTTCTTTTAACTGGAAATTTTTATGTTGTGTTTTCCTTTTTGGTGCATGGCAATGTGGTTGTTGAGGTATTTAAAAAGGTGTGCTGCCTTCTTTAGGTTTAATTTGGTTCATAAAAGCATCAGTTCACAGGTTTATCCTTTTAGCAGGTGTAATTTAAACGACCTCCACTGAACTGGGTTTGACCTCTGTTGTACCGATGTGTTGTGACTAAATAAAAAAGGAAGAACAAACTATTCTGTATATGTCTTACATGCCTTGGCCTTTCCCTCTGTTGGCTAAAAGAAGATAAATTTTCCTTTCATTTTCATTTTGCTTGGTTACCAGTTTTCTTATTCATTATTTTGGGAATTCTAAACTGTGTGAATTTGCTACTGAATAAGGTGACTTCGTTGCAGTGCAGGGCTTTGGCCTGATTCCCACAAGAAGCCCCAGCCCTTTCACTGTTATGTCAGATGATCTGGCCCTCAGCGGGCTAGGGAGACTCATCAGGCTGGGAGTTGCAGGGTGGGAGAGAACTCTGCTGAAATCTTTTAAAACCGAGTTGACCAACGTTTTTTGTGTTTTTTTTTTTTTGTTTGTTTTTTTGTTTTGTTTTTTTTGTTTTTTTCTGAGAGCATCTACTGTGTGCATAGTCGTGTGCTAAGAGAACAGAAAATTCCTTTTTTTTTTTTTTAACTGTAGCACAAGAAAAGCTAACACTGCCATCTCTGAAAGCCCATGCAGGGGCTGGGGAATCTGGCCTGATGAGCAGTGGCAGGCTGTAATTCTGCACCTGCACAGCTCCAGGAGTCTTTCCTTGTCTTGTTTCAAGGAATTTGCTTAACCCTTTAGATGCATTTGACTGAGCTGTGTAATGACAAAGCTGACATATGCTTTAGGTTAGAACAAAACGCTGCCAGAACAGAGGCAGTAATCTGGGCCCCAGGGGGAGAGGGGTGCCTTCCTATTGCCTTGAAAGTCATCCTGCCAGCTGAGGAGTGCTGTCTCCTGGCTTGGAAGAAGTTTGCCTTGATCCTGAGGTTGGTGGGGAGGAGAGGGAGAAAACCCACTCTGGCAGATGACAAAATAGAGCTTGCCTTTTCTTTGCCCAGCCACAGAGCTCCTCCTCCCCGCTCTGATTGAAAAACGAAGACAGGACAGCAGAGAAAAGTTTGGACTCTGAACTTGAGCGGCGCCTTCTGGGTCTCTGGGAAGGGAACAGAGACTGCAACATTTTTGTGATTGTGGGTCTCCAACTTTAGCTCTCACTCCAAGTTTCTCTGTGTGGCCTTGCATGTTGGCCCCTCTGTGGCTGCACGGTTCTGTTCTCAGCGCTGCCTGGGCCGCGTACTTTCTGCCCATCATAATGCTGTGATGGAAAGTGTTACGGTGATTTCTGCCAAGTGTCAGTTTAATTTTAGCCCTGTGATTTCAAATGGCATTAAAGCATTACCGAGCAGCATTGTGCTCAGGCTGCCTTAGGTTGTCTTACTCATACCTAGGCTTAGATGGCTGCTAATGCGGTAAGAAGGAAACCCTGTCATTTTGGTGGCTGTGCAGAAAGCGCTGTGGCGCTGTAACACATGTGGCACCATCCGCTTGTCACGTCTGTGATCCCTGTATCATCACCTGCCTGGTACTTTGTCTTTGGAGGCAGGGTGCGGGGCAGTCATTTTCGAGGTTACACAGTTTTCCAAATAAATATTTTGGTTTCTTTTTATTAAAAAAAATTTTTTTTAATGTTTATTTTTGAGAGAGAGAGAGAGAGAGAGAGAGAGAGACAGAGCCTGAGCAGGGGAGAGAGGGGGGACACAGAATCAGAAGCAGGCTCCAGGCTCTGAGCTGTCAGCACAGAGCCCAACCCGGGCTCAAACTCACAAGCCATGAGATCATGACTTGAGCTGAAGTCAGACGCTTAACCAACTGAGCCACCCAGGTGCCCTTGGTGTCTTTTTAAACCCCTCCAAACCCTCTTGCACTGTTGGTGGGAATGCAAATTGGTGCAGCCGCTCTGGAAAGCAGTGTGGAGGTTCCTCAGAAAATTAAAAATAGACCTACCCTATGACCCAGCAATAGCACTGCTAGGAATTTATCCAAGGGATACAGGAGTACTGATGCATAGGGGCACCTGTACCCCAATGTTTATAGCGGCACTCTCAACAATAGCCAAATTATGGAAAGAGCCTAAATGTCCATCAACTGATGAATGGATAAAGAAATTGTGGTTTATATACACAATGGAATACTACGTGGCAATGAGAAAAAATGAAATATGGCCTTTTGTAGCAACATGGATGGAACTGGAGAGTGTGATGCTAAGTGAAATAAGCCATACAGAGAAAGACAGATACCATATGGTTTCACTCTTATGTGGGTCCTGAGAAACATAACAGAAACCCATGGGGGAGGGGAAGGAAAGAAAAAAAAAAAAAAAAAAAAAAAAAAAGGTTAGAGTGGGAGAGAGCCAAAGCATAAGAGACTGTTAAAAACTGAGAACAAACTGAGGGTTGATGGGGGGTGGGAGGGAGGGCAGGGTGGGAGGGAAGGCAGGGTGGGTGATGGGTATTGAGGAGGGCACCTTTTGGGATGAGCACTGGGTGTTGTATGGAAACCAATTTGACGTAAATTTCATATATTAAAAAATAAAAAAATAAAAAAATAAAAAAAAAAGATTTTATTTTTAAAAAGAAAAAAAAATAAATAAATAAATAAATAAATAAATAAACCCCTCCAAGGTGACCGGTTTTTAGAAATAATAATGCAGGTGGAATGAGGTCTTCCCGGGAAACAGGATGGAATTATAATGATAAGCCGGGGGTATATAGAAAAATGAATATAGGAAAACTCATTTCTATTTTGAACTGATACAGTAAGGAAAAAAAAAAAGAACATCAGGGTCTTTAGCATCAGCATACTTTTATACTATATATACATTTATAGTATTACTACCCTTATAAACAAAATTTTTTAGATGGCCCATAAATTTCCCTTATGAGGAAAATAATATCACTCATCACAAAGAATCTTGAAAGGTCTCAATAATTACTCATTTATTTTCATTATTATATGTATTACCATGAATTAATGACATGAACGATAGATGGGCAGAATTCTTGCATTAAAAAAAAACTTTTACAGAAAAATCCAAGAAGTGTCATTTCTAATTTATTCAGTATAGTTAAATTAGGATGTGATTTTTATTCAGCTCTTTTTTTTTTTTTTTGCCCTGCTCTGTTACTCGCTAAAATCATGATATTTTAAATATAGATTACTTATATTTAAAATCCCTCAGAAAATGTTATATCTCCTAGTTATACTTTTCCCCAGCCCTTCTCGTCTATAGGAGTATCACAGCTTTGATGCCTTCATTAGTTTCCAGTGATGATTTATAATTAAAATAACTTCAGAGCTAATATCATCTGAGACACTGCTTCAAATGTGGCCCAATTTCTTTCCGAACGAAGCTCCGGGGAATGGGGGTGCCTTGGGAAGAGGACCCAAATCTGATTCCTGTTCTGCTTTTACCTAATTGAATGACCTTGGGCAAGACATTTAAACTTCTCTGGCCCCTGCTTTCCTCATCTGTCAGACAGAGTGGTTAGACTCGATGGGGGTCCTGGGCGCATGCTCACAAGGACAGGCACTATTGGGGAAAGATGCAGGGCCATTGGTCCGGTGGGTGCCGACCAAACACATGTTCCCAGCACTTCCCATCTGAAGGTCTGCCTGAAGGGCCACACCTGTTGTTCCTACATAGGAATTTTGGTTCGGTGTTGCCAGATTTTTCAAGTTTTTGAGAACATGTCCAATTTTAGATTTTCATGTGAAACAATCCAGTGTATATGGGTTGGTAACTAATTCACCAAAGCCTACCTGCAGGTAAGACCAGGCCTGTGGGCAGCAGCCATCTCTCAGCTTCTCTGGCTCTAGGCTCTAATCTGAATGGCTAGAATTTTCTAGTATCTTTGTCATGCATGGCCTATGAATATGCTTGATGGATAAACACTTGCTTAACATAAACAACGCAGTAATCAGGCAGCTGAAGGTGGTTTCGCGTAAAGAATATCATGTAAAGATAAGGGGCACAGGTTTTCTTATTTACTTCTGAGTTGTCAAATTTCCTCAAGGAGAGAGAAGGTAAAATCATTCTTCTCCTTGTAAGTCTGGCACTTCACAGGAACTTCTTTTGAAGGTGCGCTCCACAGGGTCCTTGTGTTCACTTTATACCAGGGAGGAAGATGGGGTCTCAGCCCCGTGGCCTTGCATGAAAGAGCGGGTGTGTGGCTTGCCATGACTCAGCACGCTCAAGTCCTGAAAGGCGCCATCTGATTTCAGGAAGTAAGAAGTCTCAGCAAAGAGCAAGCTGTTTTGAACCTCAACTTGAAACATGATGCCTGCCTTGATCTTGATGAACTGCAGGGCTTTTCGCTCAGATGCTTTAGTGTTCTGTTGTGGGGCAGGGGCAGTGAGTGGGGAGAAGGAAGCAAAAGAAAAAGAAACCCAGGCCTCTCTGTTTAAGCTGTCTGTACGGACTGACGTGTATTTGTAGCAGAATCGTTGCCCCAGATCCACAAGTCCCAGAGAAATCCAGGGTAAACAGCGGTCCTGAGGTGGGTCTGGGGAACATGGGCAGGTTTCAGGATTTTGTGTTAATAGGCTGTAATATTATGCTTCTTTAGAGTTGTGTTGTAAAATTGCCCATTATGTTACTATTTACTACATTAGTATTTTTCATTAAGTGCTGTATGTTGGGTTTTGGCATAAACTCAAGTTAAAAGACCATGCCTAAATTTGAAAACTTAATGATTCCTAGCAGTTGTTAGGGTGGTCTATGGCTTGATTTAGCAGAAGAAACTGAAAAACCTCATATTAGGCCAAAAGAGATGATGGGTCCCCCTGAGACAGTGGATTACTAAAAATTTTCTGTAGTTACTTCTAGGTTAGTTGTGTGTGTGTGTGTGTGTGTGTGTGTGTGTGTTTTACTATCTCCCCTAGGGCATGGTTTTGTCTGTGGTGCGTAGGATTGTTCATGAATGTGGAATTGAATCATAAAATTAAAGAATGACATTATCTGAGCCTTTAATCATCCGCTTGGACTCTGTTTCCTATCGCTCACCCTTTCATCCCTCTGCTGCAGCCATACTCACTGTTTGCTGTTGCTGGAACATGCCAAGTATGTGCTCACCTCCAGGTCTGTACACTGGCTTTCCCTATGCCTGGAATGTTCTCTCCCCTCGCCCGGCTATCTTCTAACCCAGCCATGATCTGTAGTCTACTTGGCACTCTGCTCAAAGCTGCCTTCCCATGCAGTCTTCCTCGAAGTCTACTTAAAACAATAACCCGCCACTGAGCCTTCTGTCCCCTCCTGCCACCCCCTACCCCCTTTCCCCTTTTGTTTTTCTCCAGAGTGCTTAGGTAGCATTATCTGAAAGAACATCCAATATCCAATTCATCAATTATCTGTTTAATGTCTGTTTGGCCTGATTTGTTCACTTTTAGAGGTCTGTCCCTTAAACAGTGCCTAACATATAGGAGACACCCAATAAATATTTGTTGGATGAATTAGTGACTCCAATCCATCCCCTTTGTTACCACTAAGAAGCAGAGCGAAGCAGATCCAAACAGATGTCTCTATCCACCACTCCCTGCAATCTTTTATCTTCAAAACTATCAGGGAGACACCTGGGTGGCTCGGTCGGTTAAGTATCCGACTTCAGCTCAGGTCATGATCTCTCGGTTCCTGAGTTTGAGCCCCGTGTCAGGTTTTGTGCTGACAGCTCAGAGCCTGGAGCCCGCTTTGGATTCGGTGTCTCCCTCTCTCTCTACCCTCGCCCGCTTGCACTCTGTCTTTCTCTCAAAAATAAACGTTAAAAACAAAACAAAAAACAAAGAAAACTACCAGGGAAGGTAATTTCATGTTTCACTTCAGTAGTTTCTCATCACTACTATTAAGTTCTGCTTTAAAAGAAATCCAACTTGATCTCCATTCTTCAAGACTATTTCCTTTTTTGTGTATGCTTAGTGGGGTTTGAAGGACTTTGGCCACTTTTTTATATTCCCCACAAAAGACCCTACTCTTCACTGAAGGCATTCAGTTCTGAATTCATGATCGCCTCCACCTTCTTGCCAGTTGAGGAGTCTAAGCATTTGGATCTTGCCACATTTTAGTCCAAGCATTTGAGGTGGGGGTGGGGGAGCACAGCATCTGCATTCATAGAAATGGAGAGACCATGGGGACAGACCACATCCACCCAGGGTTCACAGGAGAGCAACACGGATGAAATATTTAGACTCAATGTGACAAGTTCAAAGGAACTATATATAGTCTGGAATAAGTTGGAGGCTGAGGGACTGACATGAAAATTCTTGCTTTAAGATGCAAGGACGGAGCCTTATATAAGTAGAGGCCAGTGGTACTCAGGTGGAGACCCACAATCTCACAGAGAACAGAGACAAGGTTGGATTGTGTGGGGAGCAGAAGGCTTCATTCATGACCTTGATTCTGACCATCAAGCAGCAATGGGTTTGAGGCAGGATTCCGAGTGCAGCTTTTTTTCTGCTGAGGGCACAGAGCAAGTAGTGAGCAAGTACCCCACGTTCTAAAGAACCAAAGCCCAATTGGGGCCCAATACCTCCTTTGTGATTTTTTTCTTTAATGTTTATTTATTTTTGAGAGAGAGAGAAAAAGCGAGAGAGACAGAGCGCAAGCAGGGGAGGGGCAGACAGAGAGGGAAACAAGAATCTGAAGGAGGCTCCAGGCTCTGAGCTGTCAGCACAGAACCTGAAGTGGAGCTTGGACCCACGAACCGTGGGATCATGACCTGAGCCGAAGTCAGATGCTCGACAGACTGAGCCAGCCGGGTGCCCCCACTCCTTCACAACTTTTAATAGGAGGCCAAACTATCCCTGCCATGTTCCACAATAGCTCCCATAACTCACCCCATCCTAGTTTACATAAAAAGACTGAGGGAGGAGAAAAGCAAAGGAATGCCTGTATGTGGACCTGGCCTGGGGGTACTTTTCTCTCCCTTCTCTGTGGGGAGTCGGCAAGCTGAAAGGTTTCACGAGGGATTGTAGTGGCTCTCCTGAGGTTACAGGATTCACAAAAAGTGGGTTTGGGGCTTGGAACACTGTCAGAGCTGAAGGCAGAGCCAGCTGCCTCCTATATGGGACAGGGTTCTTAGAGATGAAGGGGACTAGCTAAACATCTAGCTAAACATCTCCCCCCAAATACCACACATCATCTATTTGGAAAGCATCGCATCAGCAGAGGCCTCTGGCATCAGAGGGAAAGCAACAGAGTCAGAGTGAGCAGCGGGCTCCTGTCCCTCCCCTCAACTTATATGAGATGTCTTGTTCTCTCTTTTCGCCCCCTCAACACCAGAGTAGTCAGTCTCGGGAAGGTAAGGGGTGAAGGGATACCAGAAGCGGAGCTGGCCTGGGACATGGACCACCCCTACTCCTACCTTCCAAGGTTCTGGAGGAGGAGAAGGAGCCAAAGGGCAGACAGTGCCTTCCTTCCCTTTTCCAAGGGCCCTTCTCCACATTCAAGCTGATCATGGGATGGGAGACAAGTTTCAGATGAGAAAGAAGATTGGCATTTTAACATGGACTGACTTCCTTTATGGAAAATGACAAGAAACTATTCTAAGATGTCCTGAAAAGAAAGCAGAAGGAAGGGAGCCTGAGCGGCTCAGTCAGTTGAGCATCTGACTTCGTTTCAGGTCATGATCTCGCAGTTCTTGAGTTCGAGCCCTGCATCGGCCTCTGTGCTGACAGCTGGGAGCCTGGAGCCTGCTTCAGATTCTGTGTTTCCCTCTCTCTGCCCTTCCCCCAGTCATGCCCTGCCTCTCTCTCTCAAAAAATAAATGAACATTATAAAAAAATTAAAAAAAAAAAGAAAGCAGAAGATTTGTCAGAATATGGTTGAAGGCAGCTATTGTAAAAAACAAACAACCCCCTCCAATCCCCCAAAGTATTTATTATTTGTTCCTTACTTCATGGAGAAGTGCACACACAGTTAAAGGAAGGAGACCTCAGTAAACGGAAGGAGCTTATGCACGAGATTGCCTTACTAGTGCTGGTGATTTGGGGGAACGGTGGAGCCTTTTGTCTTTCAGGAAGAGATTCTAGAATCTTGGGTCTTTTTAAGAAAATGGATTTTCTATACTGTAAATCACTGAGTTTAATGTTAATACAAGGCAAAATTTTAAGACAAATTATTCACTTCGTCACCTGGAGCACGTATAAAAAGCGAAGAAAAACACTTGCTCGTGTTCCTTGCATACCTCATTCTTTTTGAAAAGGCTTCCGCGCTGGGCCACTGGGGCATCCTGCAGAATAATGTACCTGTGCTTCAGGGAGCTATTTCACTAAGTGTCTCACTGTCTTCCGGAACAGTTGTAGAAATGTGAGCTGGATGATGGAGCAGTTAAAAAGTTCAGTGATCTGTTGAATGACAACAGTTCTTTATTTAACGCTTGCAATATGCCAGACGCTGGGCTCGGGGCTTTGTATGCATCGTCTTCAATCTTTCAGAGCGGTGATCCTGAAAGGTCAGCATTAGGATCTGATTCTGAGATTTTGCAAGATGGAGACACTTGTCCGAAGTCATACGTTAAGAGGCAAAGCCAGGGTTCGATCAGGCAGATCGGAAATCCGTGTTGTTGCCATTTAAACCCACAAACTCAGTTCATCGGTTGATTGGTTTCAACTTGGTAGAGGGTCTCCTGTGATACTTCCTAATGACTTCAGTAACCTGAAAACGGAACGGACTCCTTTGGGAGAAGATGAGCTCCCTGAGCAGAGGGCAGCGAAGCAGGCACTGGTCCACCTTAGATGTTGTGCAAAAGCTTCAGGTGGAAATAGACTAGGGCTTCTAAGACTTCCCAAGGGCGAAGGATACACAGACTCATGCTCTGTAAGCATCGATCCCCAAATGCTAAACCACCACAGGTATACAATTCTTGACGTGCAAGTTCAACTTTCCCACCTCCCTGCCTTTGGCAGCCTTCCCCCTGCATTACAAAAGAAAGCCGGGCCCCTTACCCATCCCAGACCTGGGGACACAGAAACTTACAGGACACCAAATAAAGGGACAGTTCTTAAACTTGGTTTCAGGGGAGTCTTCCTTAACGATAATTGGGGTACCATCAACTTACCTTTGGTTTCCTATTTCTGCCTGTCTAACGTGTATTTTGTTATGGGCAGAACATGAGCTATAAAATAGGGTGTTTTGGTTCATGTTCATATGTTCTGAATTCTGAGATATCGAGGGGGTGGTGGGAATGATGGCAACGAGGATTTAATAACCTTGCTTCTTACATCCTCAACATGCTGTTAAAGGTTGCAGCCTCTCTGAGGAGTCAGGTAAGAACAAAGCAGAGAGAGCATCAGTAAGAAATGTGAATGCCAGAAGACTTTCTTGCTCCCCCGCCCCCCCTGCGTTAAACTGATGTAGTTCTTTCCGGTTATTCTCAATACTCTGCCTTTAGGTCCCTCTAGGTAGAAGAGAAACTGGAATAATTAATAGTTCCTTTAATAAGACTTGGTAAATCTTTTTAGTATATTTCCTAGAAATTGGGAAAGGGGCTGACTAATGACTGTGTAACAAATATTTTTGAAAATTAGGTACTTTACGATTCTTTGCTTTCATTAAAATGAAGACTGACCTAAATTCTCAGCTGGTGGGACGTCACTAAAAATTTTGATGATGAATCATCAGAATGAGACTTTTGGCAATATTCATCTACTTTTACATGAACTACTTTGGGGGCAAAAGCCTTATTCATTTTACGGCAAAGAGATGCACATACAATAGCATTTTACTTTTAATAATAAAGTTATCAAAACATTATTTGATCAACGGTATAGTACTAATAACTCAATCTAGAATTTTCCTTCCTTGTTTCCTTTCTTCCTATCCCTTATACCTCCCTCACTCCTTTCCTTCCTTCCTTCTTTCCATTCTTTCCATACTTTAGAGCTTTATGGTCACAAGAAATAAAAACAGATATGTGCACATCTTTAATGGAGAAAATTATGCTAGATCAAGAAAATACTTCCAAACATAAAAATGTTACTAGGATCAAATTCTGTGGGGAAGCGGAATGGCAATAGGAATTCAAAGAGAAAATGGAATGATGTATCATTTCCCACTAAGAGGAACTTGTTCTTGAATTTCCAACAAAGGCAATGGCTGGCATCGTCATTATAGTATCTTGCTTTCCCTGATGCCCTTTAATGTTACCTTAGACACCAATGATATACCATAAAAATTGCAAAATTTGCCACTATTTAAACCTAGGAAAAATTTTAGATGTCAATTTTTAACTGTGTTAGAGATAATTTTTCAAAATCATCCTACAGAGTAAGCAATCTCCAATGTGTGTGTTTTCCATGCCACCAAACAATTCTCCAGTTCTCAAGGGGCACTGCCTGGGTGTCCTACACTTTAACTCAATCCTGACGCTATCTCCCTGGAGATAGTGTCAGGTCCCGCAGGCTAAGGGCTCATTCCTAAAGAGATTGTAACCCCCTGCCCCACTTCAGATGACAATCGCGAGTCCAGTTTGTCACTTGTGCTTCTGACCTAGTGGCTATTGACTGGAGGTTCTGATGACCTCCTTCTCTGGTTGCATTAATTTGCTAGAGTGGCTTGCAGCACTCAGAGAAACATTTACTTAAGTTTATCAGTTTATTATAAAGGATACAGACAAATAGCCAGATGAAAAGGTACACAAGGAGCCCGCGTACGGGAGCATTTAAACCCCTTTGGGTTTCTAGGAAGGCTTCATTACGTAGGCACGATTGATTAAGTCATTGGCCATTCGTGACTGAACTTGATAGCCAGGCCCTCTCCCCTCCTTGGAAGTTTGGGGGTGGGATTGAAAGTTTCAGCTGTCTAATTACTTGGTTGGTTCTGGCAACCAGCCTACATCCTTAGGTGCTTTTTCCAGAAGTCATTTTATTAACATAAATGCAGGGGTGGTTGAAAAGGGCTTGTTATGGAAATCAAAAGACCTTTAATGCACTTATCACTTAGGGAATTTCAAGGGTTTTAGGAACTCTGCCAAATATAGGACACACGTATATCTTATAATAAGTAACAATATCACACAATCCAAAAAGCTTTAATACCACTGATCTAGATGGTCTTAAACCTAAAGCTCTTTTATTATAGAGAAATGTCTGGAATTAAATTTGGCACGAATTCAGATTACCAGCTGAAACACCGAGTGAATTACATAAACTTGTCAAGCTTTAATCTTCCTCTGAGAAATGCGGTATTGACAGAAGCTTCCTCGTGGGGCTGGGGTAGCTGTGAGGGTAAATGAGGATGATGTGTCTAAAGTACTTAGTGCAGTGGCTAGCATATCATAGGGGTGTCAGGAAGAAAAACGAATACTAATTGAAAAAGTTATTTGATTTTGATCTGGAGGGCCTCCAAGGAACACCAAATTCCACATAGGCGAGGGCGTCTTCTGGTGTGGTGGTGGGTGGGGGCAGCACGGTGGTGGGTGTGTGTGGCTGTGACATGTGAGGCATGGCAGTTTCGATGTGCTCTTCATAACAAAGCATAGTAACCGAAGCCTGTCTTCTGCCTGCTCACCTCCCATTTTTACCTGGGCCACCGAAAGTCCTCAGCTTCTGCATTGTGGTTAGGGCTGGGGTGAAAGGGTAGAGAAGCAGAGGGATAGGGGGCAGGGGAGCAGGGACAACAGATGAGGGAAGGGAGGCACCTCATTCCAGAATGTTGGGAGGTGAGGGTTTCCTTCTCCTATCCAATCTCGCCAGATCTGGGGGAAAGAAAGAGGTGCCAGCTAACCAGAGATCCTATAACCCCTGTGTACTCCTGGAAGTCCTAGCCAGTCAGAGCATCCAGATCTATCCCTATATATTGTAATTGGACCATGAAACCACGAGCAGGTGGAATGTCTTTGGAAGGCACAGCTTGATTCCCAGATTTCCAGATTCCCAGCTGGCCTGCTACAGAGGTTCAACCAGTCCCTTCATTAACCTCACAGCTTCTTGTTGCTGTGGTTTTGTGGGGCATTGCTTATTATATTATGGCTGAGGTTGGTGTGAAGAAATGCCAGAGTTGAAGGCAGTGCACTTGGGTTGGGGAGGAAAGGGGGCTTGTGGGGCAGAGAGGGACCTGCGGAGGTGAAATTGAGTGGTAGCTGGTGTTAATCTCTCTGCAGCAGGAAGAACTGCCTAAAGGAGGGGACAGACTGAGGGATGTTTTCAAGGACACAAGAGTTTCGAATTGTTTTTCATCCTCTGACATTAATTATGTCTTCATGACCCCCTCAAACCTCAGCTAGAATCTGAAAACACTAACTTCCTGTTAACGATGCCTTTTTGGATGGTTGACCTCAACTTGCTTGCATGTGAAAGTCACCTGGGGAGACTGAGAGAATCCCGATGGCCAGTCTGCACCCCAGACCAGCTAAATCAGATGTTCTAGAGGTGGCATCAATATTTTAAAAAATCGTTCACACGATTCAAACAACGTGCAGCCAAGATTGTTAGTGCTGTAGGAAAATGAAAGGAGAGTGGTGCGGAGCTTGGGACAAACTCTTCAGGCAACAGGGGAGAGGCCGGTTGCTGAGAGGCAGGTTGCTGGTGAGGGTGATCACAAGTACACCAAGCAGGCTGTGGATGTTCGGCTTTTTTTCTGTAGATTTGGAGTTGACTCCCTTCCGAAGACCTGTGGCTGCTGATCAGGAGCTGTGCAACTGGCCCTCTTGCCCAGCTCCAGACATGTGGCTTGTAGACATCTTCTCCTGGGCACAGGGAAGTCAACAGCTACCCTCTGAAGGAAGCACGGCAGAAGGGTCCACTGTGTGTAGCTAAGCACTCCCTGCAGAGATAGACTGTCAGAAGAAGAAAGTGGGGCCAAGTGGTAAACAGCTAACAAAGGAGTCATGCAGGATTAGTCCAATTCTTTGTTTTTTAATGTTTATTTATTTGAGAGAGAGAGAGAGAAAGGGGTAGAGAGAGGGAGACAGAATCTGAAGCAGACTACAGGCTCTCAACTGTCAGTACAGAGCCCAGCGCAGGGCTTGAACCCACAAATGTAAGATCAAAGAACTGAGCCGAAGTCGGATGCTTAACCAACTGCTTAACCCAGATGTCCCAGGATTAGTCCAATTCTTAATAAAAGATCCCACCTACCTTGAGTTCTTGGTAATCTGGTCTAGAAGATTTGCCTCCTTTCCTGTCTCCTCCAGCCTGCTCCTTCACTTTGCTCTGTGTTCCTGTAACATTTAATGTCCAGGACATAAGCTGCGGTTCTCACTGTCAACGTTGGTCTTCACTGGCACTTCCCTTGAGTTGACCTAACTTTCCTTTTCCATGAAAGCATGTATCATTTGGACACAGGAATGTGTGACTTGGTTAACTAGCCACTTCAAGCGAACATGCTTTATCTCATCATGGGACTGCAACATTAGCTTTCTGGGGCTTGGGGTTTGCAAGACCTCCAAAGAGAATGAAATCTATTTTTTGGTAAATATTTTTTACTCTCCTTCCTCTGTTTCCTCTCCTCCCTCTCTCTTCTCCTTCCTTCCTTCCTTCCTTCCTTCCTTCCTTCCTTCCTTCCTTCCTGTGCTTATCTCTGTTATGAGGACAGTGCTATGTGTAGAGCACCAGTGAAAACTGTGTGCAGAAAAAAAAGGAACAATGGTGTTTTGGGGAATTTTTTCTGTACAAACGTATGCCTGCTCTTCCTGTTGTGTCACTACTGAAAGCATCTCATTCTTGCTTACCGGGCGGGTTGACCCAGCAGATACATCGCACAAAACATGGCGGCGTCGAGATGGGAGGCAGACAGAGTTGGTTTAAATTTGGGAGGTGACACAGAAGGACTGGAAACTTATTGATTACGAAGGGGCCAATGAGCAAACGTGCCGGGGTGTGAAGTATTAAGGGCCAAGGGAGGTCAGAAACGGGAGATGGAGAAGCGATGTCAGATGCCAGGGCCGCCAGGAGCAGGAGAACACGGACTGAGGAGGGGGTTCGGCACCAAACCTGTGAGTCCGGAGAAAACCCTGCAGTTCTCTTAGCTGAGGCCTGTCGTCCGGCAGTAGATCAGTAAGGACTGAGCCAACTTCGTTCATGGGCTGTGGGTAGCATCACTGGGGGTTTGGCGGTGAGGAAGTTATTACTATGGAGGGTGTGGCCTCCTAAGAGCCTGCCCTGATAGCCATGCAGAAGAATCTGAACCCCACTACAGGTCCAGTTTGTAAGAGTTCTGACATCCCTGCTTTCCCTGGGACATCTCTTCAAAAGCAAACTGCTCTGTGTAGTGTGGGCAAACGTTGGTCTCATCAACCCTCACTTTGCAGTGACTGTCATTGGTGTTTGAGCAAAACTTGCAAAGTCTGTCGTGGTTTCTCTTTTTTTTTTTTTAACGTTTATTTATTTTTGAGACAGAGAGAGACAGAGCATGAACGGGGGAGGGGCAGAGAGAGAGGGGGACACAGAATCGGAAGCAGGCTCCAGGCTCTGAGCCATCAGCCCAGAGCCCGATGTGGGGCTCGAACTCACAGACTGTGAGATCGTGACCTGAGCTGAAGTCGGACGCCCAACCGACTGAGCCACCCAGGCGCCCCTGTCGTGGTTTCTCTTTACACTTACATAAATATCTTTATGGTAATAAAGGTGTTTCTATATTCTTGCTATTTTATATCAGGCACTCTGAGCAATGTCATATAATTAGATCAATTATTTTGGAATTAAATAACAATACATATGCCTATCCTTTCTAAGTTGATTAAAAATTCGATCTCTAGGTGAATTTTTAGCGGAGGGAAAAAGCCCTTAGACTCTTCTATAATCACGCCTTCCCGTGGCCTGGGGTCAGTCCTAACACTGTACTTGCATTGGAGCAGAAATCCCGTAGGTACTGCCGGCAAAGAAGTAACCTGCACCTGAGCCAGACTGGTTCATGGGCCTGTTGCATCAGACTCTGCGGTGCTTGGCTGAGCCCGGATCTATTGAATTTGAACTGGGTGGGGGGCGGGAGGAGTTGTTTGAACCTTGGAGGCCTATGTGTTTAACCAGCCCCTAGATGATTCTGGGATATGTGATCCTGTCACTCCTTCAGAACTCTTCTTGCCCCCATCAGCTTCCTCACCACCTGTGACACGGGTGACTCTCAGAATCTCTGGCTTCCACCTGCTCCCCTTTCCCAGAGTCCTGTCTTCCGTAATAATAACACCATCAACAATCCTATCGATGGCAAAGGTTACTGTATGCCTGTGACACCCCTCCGTCTCTCTCTGTCCTTTTTTTTTTTTTTTTTTTTTTTTATTAACAGAATCTCAGGGTTTTTTTTTTACAGGACAGCAATACACCCAGTCTTCTAAGTCTCTGGGTGTGGTGTGATCATGAGGCTAAGTTCCACTCAGTGTGCGAGAATCAGAAGTGCTGTGCAGAGCTTTCGAAAGTCAAGGTAGAGGTGCAATCTTCTTAGGCCATTTCTTTTTAATTTTTTTTAATGTTTATTATTTTTGAGAGAGAGGGAGAGAGAGAGAGAGCGCAAGTGGGGCTGGGGGAGGAGCAGAGAGAGAGGGAGACACAGAATCTGAAGCAGGCTCCAGGCTCTGAGCTGTCAGCACAGAGCCCGACGCGGGGCTCGAACTCACGAGCCGTGAGATCATGACCTGAGCCGAAGTCGGACACTTAACCGACTGAGCCACCCAGGCGCCCCTAAACTGTTTATGTGTACTCTTTTTCTTTTTTAAAATGTCCTGGCCTCAGAGGCTTTTATTATTATTTTTTGAGAGTGAGCAGGGCAAGGGCAGACAAAGAGGGAGAGAGAGAATCCCTAGCAGGGCTTGATCTCACAAACTGCGAGATTATGACCTGAGCCGAAACCAAGAGTCTGATGCTTAACCAACTGAGCTGCCCAGGTGCCTCTATTTATGTGTATTTTATAATTTAATCCTCATAAAACTCATTTGAGAGATTCGACTATTATCCCCCTTTTACAGTTTTAAATTAGGCATAGTTAAGTAACTTGTTTAATATCACTCAGCGGGTATGTTCTGGGGGCGGCATTTGATCTGAGGTAGGCAGAATTCAGGAACCAGGCCCTCATTTCTGTATATTGAGGACATCTCTCTCATGTAGTTCCCTTGACATCAAGAGCTGAGAAGATTTATGTTCCTCTGGGATGAACCACAACTCTGTTCTCTATTTCTCTATTATTACTGATGGGGCACAGACTTTTCTAATCTACTTTCCTCATCCTTCTTCCTCAGAGGAGGGAGGTGGGGGAGAGAAGCCCTAAGCATCGCTTGTTTTTAAATGTGAAGGACCAAGGTAAAAAAAAAAAAATCAGGTGACTGACATACAGTTCACAATTTTTTATTTTTCACACTAAGGTCATCAGTAAAAATAAACTATCACCTTCCCTGAACAACATTTGATGAAAACGACTTTTCATGTGAAAGATAGGAAAAAATGATATACCCACAAAGTAAAGGGCAGTCCTTTAAGCCAAATAGATTTAATTATAAACTCAGTATTTGAAAAGTGCAATGCAAAAAATAAAAGAAAGAAAGAGAGAGAGAGAGAGAAAAGTACAATGGTACAATGCATTTTCCCCCCTTTTGCTCATGTTGTTCAAGGACTGGCGAAATGTCATCAGGATTTGAGAAACCTTATTTAAGATCTTAAAGGGGCGCCTGGGTGGCTCAGTCGGTTAAGCGGCCGACTTCGGCTCAGGTCATGATCTCACGGTCCGTGAGTTCAAGCCCCGCGTTGGGCTCTGTGCTGACAGCTCAGAGCCTGGAGCCTGCTTCTGATTCAGTGTCTCCCTTTCTCTGACCCTCCCCCGTTCATGCTCTGTCTCTCTCTGTCTCAAAGATAAATAAATGTTAAAAAAAAAGATCTTAAAGAAGAGGCAGATAGTGGAAAAGCTGCCTCAGAGGCAAATCTGGCCAAAGAGTGATGAACAGGTATGGCAAGATGGCTGCTAGATACTGATATCCATTCTCCCTTTCTTCCTTGGTAATACAACCCCAGTTTTTATTTGGGGCAATATTGTGCTCACCTAAAAGAATATATATAGGTCCTCACAGGCAAGGTTGGCCATGTGACAACATTTTGGCCGATGAGATACAAGCAAAATGTTGGGTGACATTTTCAGGACAGAGCACGGGGGCTCAGCTGCAAAGGGGGACCTCTTATCTTCCTACACTTTCTCCTCCTGCCGATCTAGTAGGAGGACATGTTGGCTATTAACTATCGCATCTCTCCTAAACTGAGGATGCCAATGCAGAAAGATGGTGGTCTGGGTCCCGGATGAGAGCTTGGACCTCTAAAAGGCCCGCTTTTGGACTTGTCTTACATGAGAGGGAATTTCATCTTACCTGAGATACAATTTTATTTTTTTTCTGTTGTATGCATCTAATCCTGATATGAAGAGGTAAATCCAAATCCATTTTAGACAAAGAGCATCATAATTGTGTTAAACGAAATTTCAAGGAATCATCTGACTTATTTACCAGGAAGAAAATCAGAGCCAGGGCCACAGAGTGGGTAGCCCAAAGTCATATCACTCGATATTCATTCTACAAATGTATATCGAGCATGTCCTGTGTGTGAGGCTCTTTGCCAGGAGCTGGGGGCACAAAAATGAAGCAGGGCATGATTCTGGCATGATTCACAAAATGGAATTAGAAGGGCTCACTGCCTTTCTCGCTGTACTGTACAGCCAGCATAGTCTATGGGGTCGGCTTTGTGGTAGGTGCTATCCAGAGACTCCAAATCAGGGGCTGAGACTGGCGCTGGGGAAAGAAGTGCCTGGAACAAAGAAGAGGGTGTGACAAGTTGCTGATCACCTCGGGCTGTCTTGTAACCTGGAGAAAAGCAAAGGTAGCAATAGAAGAAATGATCAGATTTACTTTTGTTGTATTGAAGGCTTAAGAGAATGCACATAGAAAACCACACACACTTATATTTTCTCTTTTTGTAAACTGCACACATGTATGTAAACACATATTCAACCACACACACACACACACACACACACACACATATGCAGGAAACCTTTTCAAAATTGCATTTCTTTTGCTCCTTTAAAAACATCTTGTATGTTTGGGTGCGTGTTTATGTGATTTATGTGGAATGGGGGTGAGGTAAGGTGGGAGCAATAAAACAATACAGTCTCTGGGGGCCCCTGGGGAGAATCTCTGAATTCCCTGGGATAGGAAGTTCCCTAAGAAAGCAGGAGCCACTTAAATTCCCACCAAACAACAAAGCATGCGTAGCCGAGATAAAAGGACAGTGGGGGTGGAGAGGAAAAAAAAAAACAAAACACCTCACCCTGGTTTAGGGAAGCAGGTGCACCCAATACAAACAATATCATTTCTTCTATTATTTGTAGGGTTTAGGAACAAAACAAAACAAAACAATACTGCAACCCTCCCCTCTGCGGTCGGGGGAGGGGGCTGCAAGGATGCTCAGTGCAACAAGATAAAAAAGATTGTTTCTCAGCATACGTAACAGCAGAGAAATGAAATTTAAAGCTAACAAACAAAAAGAAAATTTCCAGACTACTAGAAAATTAGGAATTTGGACCAAATCAAGTCAAAATGACACAAAAATGTTACTTGTGGGTGCGTTTGTGATCAGCCTCCATACGGCCGGCAGAATGAATGATGGGGGGGGCACCCCACCCCCAACTACTCACAAGGCTATCTCCAGCTTTAAAACAATCAACTGAGGGACTGAGTGTTTGTGTTTACATTTACTCAGGGTGGGGGGGTGGGAGGGGGCGGTGGCAGCAGCAAGGACAAAGAGCTAAGTGGGAGGTGGGTGCATGGCAGGGCCTCAGGGCTCAGCACTGCTCGGGCCCCTTCTGAAGCCGGGGAGGGCCATGTGTCTACCTGGTCAAGTATGTTTGTAAAGCTTGTAAAAAGAGAGTATTATTATTTAAAATTTTGTTTATTTATTTTGAGAGATAGAGTGAGAGCACAAGGGGGATAGGGGCAGAGAGAGAGGGAGAGAGAAAATCCCAAGCAGGCTCCAAGCTTTAGTGTGGAGGCTGACGTGGGGCTTGGTCTCATGACCAGGAGATCATGACCTGAGCCGAAATCAAGAGCAGATTGCTTAACTGACTGAACCACTCAGGCACCCCAAGAAATTATTTTCTTATGCTTAAAGTAGCCTCCAAAATTATATAAGCTTCAGGCCCTATAAATTCTGGTTGTACCTAAGTGGGCTTCATTAAGGTTTCTACTAAAAGTCCCCTCTTGCTGAGTGATAAATCCCTTCGGCTCTCAGGATGTGAGGATGACAATGACATATGTATAGTGTGTAGCTGAGGCTGCAAGTCCAAAGTGACAAAGCTGCCCTGGGGCAAAAAGTATTATTTGGGGAGTGAGAAGATTGAAAAGCTGTAACCTGTGGGACCTTGATGAGTTGAGGTCAGCGGTCCCCTTGCATAAGACTAGTAATGTGGACAAATGGCATCTTCCACTTGCTAAAACCTTCTGCAGCCTCTGCAGGGATCTGGGCTTGCACGTTGGTATTTTCTCACGTAGTATTTCACGATATTTTGGCCAAATAATTCCAAACTTGAAGAACTGCTCTTCATTTTGACCTCAGGGTTGGGTCCGGGTGATAGGCCTCAGTCAGGGTCCCCAGGCTGGCTCTGCCTAAGGATGCAGTCCAGTCGGGGGTCTAGGGGAGAGAAGATGATTTATAGGAGGGACTCAGGTGACTTCCCAGCAGAACTCAGGGGAAGAAGAAACAATAAGACAAGGACAACAGCCTTAGAAGACAATGGTTGTTTTGAACACAACGTGGTATCTGCCATCTAGATTTTCTTCCGGCTCCATCCCCAAGGGTCCATGTCGGGCCTGCAATAAAGAGGGTCCAGAATATTAAGAAGGCATTTCACTGAAATTATCGTATAGCACTAAGAATTCCAGGCTCAACTACAGCCCGGCATGATTTGGGATGAAGAATGTTTTCTCCACAGGTCACCGTCAAAGCCCGATGGAACAGTCCCTGCTCCTGCAAAGGGAGTCTTCTGAGTGCAAAGCATCTGGAAGGGATGCAGGGAAGACACGATGCTCCTGTGGTCTTGGCAGTGTTGTGGTGACAGGGGCAACTTTGGTAGCAGCTGTTAAGTAGGAGAGAGCAATATCACCTTGAGACCAAAAGAACATGTGAGCCTTCTCTGGGCCACTAAAACAAACCAGCCAGGGGGGACCGGGGTTGAGAGGGGCCACCATAATCAGCACAAAACAATAGTTTAATAATACATAATCAAATTTATAATAATGTAATGGTTTATAATAGGATATGATTATGATGGGCCGGGCATCTGGTTTGGCTCTCTACACCCTTATTTCCTTTAATGTTCACAGCACAATAAAGTATGTTCCATGATTATAGTTGCTCTACAGATGAGGAAACTGAGTTTCCAGAGAAAGTAACTTGCCCAGGGCTAGCACACAGCGAGTAAGTATTGCGAGTACAGCGAGTAATATTCTATCTGAATTTCGAGCCCCGCTTCTTAGCTTTTACGTACATGGTAGTGGGAGTAAATGAAGCCAAAGAAGTAATGTTTTTATGCTCTTATTGTAAGTCTATTTTAACCACCGGATTGCTGGTGTAACCCAGAAAACATAATATGCCTGGAAAAATGAATCAGATTATGCATTCATTCTTCATTTATTCATTCAAAAACATTTCTTGAACGCCTAGAATTGAACTCGGGGCCATGCTGACTGGTGTCCTACTTTATGACATTCTCGTGTTAACATTCTAAAAAGTCTGTGTGATGATAGGCTCTTAAGTGTTTCCTATTACTATTTTGCTGCATTCCCCCCCTTCTGGGCAGTTGTATTTCTCATCGCCATAGCTTTTATCTAATTCAAGCTCAAGTAAGAACCACCTTCTTCATAAGGTATGTTTATGCAGTTGGACAAAAGGCTGACCTTAGTTTATTTGTAGAAAGTCAGGCCAGATTGTGAAGGTTGAATTGTGTCTCTCTGACTGAAGGGAGGAAATTGGAAAAATGTTCTTCCAAAACGTGCTTACTGATTTACTGCCCTTGCATGTGCAAGAGTCAAGGTTTATTGTCTGCTGAGAGAAACTGACCGTATATAACTAAAGGCATTGGCCTCTACAGGTAACTTAAACTGATTGATATATCTGCCATGTTCCTAGCAAAGAAAAAGATATTCAATTTCATGAAGGTTGAGGATCCTTTTCAAGACACCATATCGGCCGAGAAGACAGAATCCATTGAACATATAATGCTTGAACCAGAAGTTCTACAGTTCAAAACTCAATGACTGGTAAAGATTTGCCTGCTGAGTGAGAACATAGTTTGGCATTTCAGTTTTCCTATTGTTTATAACTTGTTTCATGGAATTGTTTGACTTCGGAAAGGTACACGTTGTGATTCTGACTATATATAAAACTAGCTGGGGGCGGGGGATGCAGGAATCATAAGCTGTGAGGGAGCCTATTTTGTTCTGGATAAAAATAGTTTCAGTCACTCGATTGCCTTGCAAGGAAAACATCAATTAGATCGAACAATGTTCCCTGCAGAATGTAGATGCCGCGTTGTCTCTGGACACCTCCTTTGAATCTGGTTTGGACTATGTCGTGTCTTCTGTTAGGAGGAAATTATCAACAACAAGAGGAAATCCTGTACTAGTATTGAATAGTCCTTATTTTAAAGGTACTTCCCTTCTTGTGGGAATTGTATGCAATCAGAACAACACTATAAAATGTCTGAATTATTTTACAAGGTTTGACTTTCAACCCCCCCCTTTTTTTTTTTAAAGATTGACTTATTGTGCTCAAGATACAGTCAATTGTTGGACTAGAGTGCATTCTTCTTGAGCTGCATGAACCTCATGAAGGTGGGGTGGAGGTTAAAACATCGGGCGCAGGAAGCAGGAGGTCCTTAGAGACACCCGAGTATTCTAGAGCACACAATGACTAATAAATGCTAAAATTACTCGGGAAAGAACCCTTGAGTCAAAAACATTTGCCCCTTTCTGAGAAGAGTTGGCCTGTCTTCAAGCTGGAAGGAACTGGGTAAGCTTGCCTGTGATTCTCCACCAGTTCTTTTAGCTCAGCCAAATGATGGGACGGAAGGGAAGCCGGGGTCCTGAAGACCTGGAGTGGAAAAAAAAATGTCAAACTTACTTTTCCGCTTTTGAACGTCACTGATTATTATTACCTGTGGGTAGGGAGCTGCTCAGAAGCAGAAGGAGTCCAAGAGAATAGCCTTTACCTCAAAATCTCGTGTTCCCTCTGGTTCATGGAACCGATTAAGCGGTATGTGATAGGTGCCTGATGCAATGTTCTAGGTGCTGACCGCTATCACAGTGCTTCTCAGCCTTTCCTGCTGAATCACTCGCAGCAAGGGGAGGATGAATTGGTACACCTGGAGGCCCTGGAGGGTTAGCTCAAAGCACCAGGTGCAAGCACAAACATTTACTGAGTTTTGCATGTTGTCTTAAACATTCATCATGAGACCCTTGTATTCTGCTCCATTTATAGATCAATGTTGGTTTCAATACAAGTTTAATAGAACTCTCCGTGATGATGGAAATATTCTGTATTTGCACGGTCTGATGCCATAGCCACTAGCCACATGTGGCTATTGAGCACTTGAAATGTGGCTAGAGTGACAGAGGAACTGAATTTTAAAAAATGTGTATTTATTTATTTTGAGAGACACACACACACACACACAGAGAGAGAGAGAGAGAGAGAGAGAGAGGAAGAGAGAGAGGGAGAAGGACAATCTGAAGCAGGACCCGTGCTGTCAGCACAGAGTCCGAGGCAGGGCTTGATCCTGTGAACCAACAGATCACGACCTGAGCTGAAATCAAAAGTCTGTTGCTTGACCTACTGAGCAACTGAGCACCCAGGTGCCCCCTGAATTTTTACTTATATCTAATTTAAACTAATTTGAATAGCCACACATGGCTAGTGGCTGCCATATTGGACAGTGCGGCTGTAGACAGAAACAGTGCATTTAGCTACTGGCTTCATGGATTTCCTGGTACTAGAGTGTTATTTCTGAGAACAAGTACTCCCCTAATTCCTCAATTTGGGTTGTTCATGAATAAATCCAGAAGGCCCTAATGCGTCTGCGATGCTGGCTCTCCTGCCATTCTCTCTGTGGCTCTTGACTCTCAGGGGAGGGAAACACCACCACCATCAGGCACTACTCACCTACGGTGAAACCTGCGGCGTCTCTGCGTCTCGGTCAGCACAACACTTCACGAGCCGCCCGGTCCCAGGCAGCAAGCCTGTGATTTCAGGAAACCTGAAGAAGCTCCTCAGGGCAGCATGGGTGATCCCTGCTTGCGCTGCTGCCCCAGACCTGAAGGCCTCGCAGCCTTGTTTTCCATTTCTCAGCGTGGGGGCACATTGTGTTTCTACCAGGGAACCCTGAGAAGAATAGTTCCCTGCCATTGTCCTCTGCAGAGAGCATCCTGCATTTCCCACAGCGGGACCCGCTCCAAGCCCAGCGCCTGCCAAAATCCTTCTGGCTTCTAACCTCTTTTTAGCAGTTGTGTTGAAGTTTCCCTTCATATCCCTTTGCTAATGGAACCTGACAGTCCCAACATCACATTATCTTTACACAGGACCTTCCCAGGTTCTCTTGAGCCACCTGCAGGATTTCTTTCTCTTTTTACCAGTTCTGTAAGTTCTTTATAACTCCCAGCCCCCACATCATAAGGGTAAGCTTAGTGTGAAGAGCCCAGAGGTATTTCATGCTCTCCACTTTCTTTTTTAATTAAAAAAACTTTTTAAAAATATAAATTTTTTAATATTTTTTTATATTTTAAAAATATAAATTTTTTAATTTATAAATGTTTATTTACTTTTAAGAGGGAGAGACAGAGCACGAGCAGGGAAGGGACAGAGAGAGGGAGACACAGGATCCGAAGCAGGCTCCAGGCTCGGAGCTGTCAGCACAGAGCCTGATGCGGGGCTCGAACTCACGGACCCGGAGATCATGACGTGAGCCGAAGTCAGACGCTTAACCCACCGAGCCACCCAGGCACCCCTCGTGCTCTCCACTTTTTGAACAATTTTCAGTGAATATATAGTGTACTCCAATTTCTTCCCAAGTCTCGGGAATAGGGTATTCTGGTTAACAAACAATTTTAGCTTAGTGAGAGTAACTACACCTGTCAAATGTGGGTTAACTAATTTTCAGAAAATTCAGCACAATGAAGTAGTGTTAACAATGAAGCTATTCTAAATGTAATGCAATCTTTCTTTGGTGACTTAGAAGGTACATCAGCGTCTTGCAATGCCTTAAAGTCACCATTATGAACAGTAATCACCCTTCGATTGTACAGCACGGAATAATTATGTTTATCTTAGTTTTCTAGTAGATTGGATTCAAGATAAACAGACCTTTGCTGCAAATAAAACAGTTTCTAATTTTATTTCTAATAATGATCACATTTTATTTTTTTGGACTCCATGTGAGTTAAATTTATTATGTTACATGATCACGTAATGTTATCCATATGGAATATTTAAAATTTAGTTGTATATTCCATACATTCTAAAAACCTGAAAGCATTCCATTTATTTATTTATTTATTTATTTATTTATTATTTAGAGTGCTAGTGGGGGAGGGGCAGAAGGAGAGGGAGAGAGAATTTTTTTTTTAAGTTTATTTATTTGTCTTGAGAGAAAGAGAGCGAAGGAGCAAGGGGGGCAGAGAGAGGGAGAGACAGAGAATCCCAAGCTGGCTCTGCACTGTCAGTGGGGAGCCAATGTGGGACTTGAACTCACCCACAAACTCCGAGATCATGACTTGAGCCGAAGTCGGACACTTCACCGACTGAGTCACCCAGGCGCCCCAGAAAATATTCCTTTTAAATACAGGTGTGTTTGGGGCGCCTGGGTGGCTCAGTCGGTGAAGTGTCCGACTTCGGCTCAGGTCATGATCTCACGGTTTGTGGGTTTGAGCCCCGCGTCGAGCTCTGTGTTGAACGCTTGCTCAGAGCCTGGAGCCTGCCTCGGATTCTGTGTCTCCTTCTCTCTCTGCGCCTCCCAGTGCTCACACTCTGTCTCACTCTGTCTCTCAAAAATAAATAAATGTAATAAAAAAATTTAAATAAAGGTGTGTTTGAGGCAACAGGTGTAATCCAGAAAGTTGAATATAAACCAGGCTTTTAAAGAATGACTTGTATAAGAAAATTCATTTGTATAAATATGAATGTATTCCTCATAATAAACATGGAAAGCACAGACTTGAAAAAAATCTATAACCTCATCACAATAAATAACTGTGTGATTTTTCTCTTAGTCATTTTTCTATGCATGTATATGTAAAGAGGTTTTTTTTTTATATTTACAAGACGGAATTCTATGAAATATGCTTTTATATCATGCTTTGCTATTTAAGATTTTGCTATGTCATTGAAGTCATAGAAAACAATTTTAAATTGAAACAGCGTGATTTATGTAACTATTTCCCTTCTTTGACATATAGTTATTTCCATTTTCTCATTATAATGTATAATGATACTGTGAACATCCTGTTCGCAAATTTTTTAACCAATCTTATTTTCTCAGCATGTATCCTGGAGATATCATTTGCAAAGAATGGGAAACATTTTCAAAGCCCTTGACTTGTGTTGCACCGTTGCTTTCAAGAAAGATTGTACCAGTTTACACTTCCCTCAACAGCACGCGATGGTGTCTCCTAGCGCCCCCTGCAGGCCTGTGCTTGAGGAGGCAGTGTAGCTGGTGGTGGGAGCTGAGCTGTGGAAACCGAGGGGGTCTCTTATACACTAGCTGTGGGGCTTGAAAGAAGTTATTTAATTTTGCTGAACCTCGGTTTCTCAGATGTAAGTGGGATGGCATGAGGACAAGTTGAGTTGGTAATAAATCATTTAGCATATTATTCAGTACATAGTAAGCACTTAATAAATGTTGGCTATCCAGATAGTCGGTAGTTAAAAGGTCTATCTCACTGTTGTAATGGGCAATATGATATCTCATATAATTTTATTTTATTTTGTATTTTAAAAATTAGAATTAGTAATGATATTTTTATTTTTTATTTTTTTTATTATATATTTTTATTATCACAAAAGCAGTCCTAGAAAAATAAGAAAATACAAATCAGCACAAGAGGGGAAAAATATTCATAATCTCAACAATTTCAATTTCTTTAAAAATTTTTTTACTGTTTATTTATTTTTGAGAGAGAGAGAGAGAGAGAGAGAGAGAGAGAGAGCTCGAACAGGGGAGGGGCAGAGAGAAAGGGAGACACAGAATTCGAAAGAGGCTCCAGGCTCTGAGCTGTCAGCACAGAGCCCAACGCGGGGCTTGAACTCATGAACTGTGAGATTATGGCCTGAGCTAGTCGGAGGCCCAACTGACAGCCACCCAGGCACCCCAACAATTTCATATTTTTCATGTCTTTGTCTTTGCAATTTTTCAAGAAGGGAGTGTTATTTTATTGACAGCTTTCTTAATTTATTCCCTGGTTGCTGTACCTTTTTATGTTGTTACTTTTGTTCTATTTTCTCATAATTTTCATTTATGACCATGTTTTAGAGGGTGAGAGGGTTAAAAAAATCTTCCCACTTTCTTCCAGGTGGGCAGGTTTACCGTTTCAAGTGGCCCTGCATTTGTGTGCCAGGATTCATGTGTCTGCCTCCAGTCTTATTGGTCCTGATGTAGAGAAAATTCCTCCCTATTCTGGCAATCACTTCAATGTGCCCCAGTTTTCACTGTGTTATGCTTTCTTTTCCTCCCAATTCCTAACAGCTTCCCAGCCCCACCTCCCATGACTCACCTCCCACTGCTTCACTGGGGAGTCGAGAGAGGCTGTCTCTGTTAGTGCGTGGGGGCCTGTGCTGGCCTGGAGAGGACACGTCCCAGCTAAGCGGCACCCTCTCCTCAGCTCTAGCTTGTGGTTGCTGTGTGGGAAATCAAATTTTATAAGAGGCTGGAAATCTAGATTTGTGTGTGAAGTTTCATGATTTTAAAATGTTGACTTAAATATATTTAAACATGTGATCGGTGATGGCCAAATAAGACAGATCCGTGGGCTACATTTGGCCCACAGGCCATGGTTGGTTACCGCTAGATGAGTCTGGGAGGCCACAGTGCTCCAGGCGGGGAGTAAAGAGGGTCTGAGTCTGCACCCTACATCCTGGTGAGGAGAGCTGTGCTGTCTGTAAGGAACCTCCTTCTTGTTCTCAGCATAGGAGAAAAGCTGGAGGAAAATTGTATTGGATCCTTGCGAGATGAGATTTTCCTGATATCTTTACACAGTTGAGAAAATATTTTTCTCTTGTCAGCTGTCATACTTCCCCAACTCTACACAGACTGAACCGGCAGACTGGATGATGGGTGAAGACAGAGCTGGGACTTTGCCCATCTTCATTTGCTGCCATGTTTTGAAGCACTGGTGAACGGGAGCCTGTATCATGATGGTGCCCATGGGATTTTTAATTTATAGAAGTGACTGAGTGACAGCACAGACAGACGAATGCCATTGAAAGAAGATTTTTGTTTTAAATATAATTTATTGTCAAATTGGCTAACAGTGTGCTTTTGGTTTTGGGGGTAGATTCTCGTGGTGAAAGAAGATTTTTATTACCTATATTTCCTAAAAGGAGGAGGCCTGCCACGCTTTGCATGGCCACGTGGGGATTCACCAGTGTTGGTGCGTATGAAAGGTGTGTTCCTATTATCTTAGGAATTGACCAACCCAGGGAGGGGCATTCTCTCCCTGGCTAATTAGGCCCCTGAAAATGTCAAGGCATCATAAGACATAGAAAATAAACAATAAGATTAATATAGAGTTCCATCAGTTCTAGAAGAAGCCTGGATTGACCAAAAAAAGGTTAATTGCTGAGAGGCCCAAGTGTATTGTGTATCTTGTAGGTCTTACTTCATTTAGGTTTGATCATGAGAATAGATCAGTTCTTGTGCAATTTGGAGTCAGCCTCATTTCCTGGTTCTCACACACCAGCCTGACATTGTTGTGTTTGGATTCACAACACGGCCAGGGGATGTTTACATCCCCACCCAGACAGCTGTGCTCATTGAAAGAGAAGGAATGATGATGGTGTTTATTTCTAGAACAGTAAAACACTGAAACCCCTGGTCTCTAAAAATAGGTCACAATTTTACTTAGAGGTGAACTGGAACTGTTTACCCAAACTCAGCACTGTCTGACAATGGTTTTCCAAAGTTCGTGTTAGTTGAAAAATGGTCTTAGATTATTGTTAAAGTTTCAAAAATGGCAGGTATTGGAAATTCTGCAGAATTTTCTTTTCTAATCAGAAAATGTGGAGGGACAGCTGGGTGGCTCGGTCAGTTAGGCGACCGACTTCGGCTCAGGTCATGATCTCACGGATTGTGGGTTTGAGCCCCGTGTCGGGCTCTGTGCTGACAGCTCAGAGCCTGGATCCTGCTTTGGAGTCTGTGTCTCCCTCTCTCTGACCCTCCCCGGCTCCCTCTCTGTCAAAAATAAATAAACACTAAAAAAATGAAAAAAAAGAAAATGTGGAATCATAGTTACGGAGTAGTTTCATGTAGTCACTCTAAATTAGCCAAGTCTGGGGAATCATGGATATAGCTGGTCCTGTTCTCATAATCAGAATTGCTTCATAATGGCTGGACTCTAACCCTGAAATGTTTTCAATGTCACTTTAATCCTAACCATATTGGCTGATTTAGGAATAAGCTAAAGGGTGCAGGGAAGTGTACTTGACCAGTAAAAGGCCATTTCTGATGGTCCTAGGCAATCGAGATAACACTTTTCGGGGTTGATTTTTAAAATATTGCACAGTTTTCACCCTGCAACTCTCAGGGTAAAACATAGTTCTGTGGACAAGCTGAGGTCTCAGGGAAAAGCCTCAGGTTGGGGGTTCTTTGTGTAACAGCAGCATCTTTTCACGGGTTAACACTTCCTAGACCTAGCTTCAACCTTCCCACCCCCTACAGCTGTATTTCTCACATCTCATATATTGCTCTCATTATATTAAGAGCATATATTGGAAACACAGTAAGAGAAAATTTTGATAGGTCTCAGGAAATTAAGTTTATTAGACAGGAGCAACCTCTCATTAAAATACCAAAAGTCATGAAAAAAATTAAAAACAAACTTTTAAAGAGCCTCAAACATGTTTTCCAATGTTTTCATTCTTTGGCCTGCAGAAACAGTGCTGTGAAGAGGTTCAGATTTCCATTATTCACATGCAAATGGAATCCTAGAATACTGCCTGAATTTAAATTAATTCTTGGCTTCCTTGCTGATTCAGGTTATCTAGGTGGCACAGACTGCTGGTTGCCTACTCAGGATCTATTCTCTCCTTCTTCCTGAGTGACAGATTTTTCACTGAGCACATTGCTGCTTAGCATAAGCCACATTTCCAGATCCCCTTGTGGCGTGGAATGGCCAATTAGTTCCAAGTAGAATTTGTTGAGAAGGTCTTCTAGAAAGTGCCCCTGATGACCAGGACAGATGGAGGCAGGGCATTTTTTCTTGCCCATCCTTACTTCCTCACATGCCTACCTGGATCACGGACTGGATGGCTAGAGCTTTGGTAATATATTTGGTTTTGAAGTGACCTTACAGATGGAGGGTCCTGTGTTAGGAATGGTGGAGCAGGGAGATAGGAGTGTGGGTCCTTGATGGTTCTGTGGTTCCACTAACACCACTGTAGACTGCTTATTCCTGGACTTTCTTCCTGTAAAGGAATAATAAGCTTTTATCTGGTTTAAGCCACAAGTCCTATTTGATTTACTGTGTTAATTAGTGCTGGCCCTGTTCGTATGACTGAGGGTTGAATATATTCGAGAATTTCACTTATCTAATGTGTAATTAATGCTTGTCGAAAGCAAATGCTTCCTGGACTAAATGTGATGCTTATATAAAAGAATTTTAAAAACCCAGGTGCCAAAGAGAGAACTTGACTTTTAAAAGCTTCTGCTAAGAAATCATATTCTCTAATTTCCCTAGATAGCAGGAAAACTGTACACACGCACACGCACACACACACACACACTGACAGACACACACACAGAGACTTGTTGGCTTTCAGCACAGCAGACCTGTGTTTGAATTCAGGGCTATGCCTCTGATCAGCTATTTAGTATCAGCTGCATGACTTTGGGCAACTTACTTACCTTGTGAATAGCCTCTTTGTTCTTCACCTACAAATTGGGGAAGAGTAGGTACCTCACATCTGTAGGACAGTTAAGTGAGATCATATGTGTACAGCAGAAGCCAGTAAAATATAGTGGGCTGAGTTGACATAATAGAGCATGGGAGAAAAATTTAGAGAGTTGAAGGGAGGAACAAAGTTCCCCAAATAGACTCAATCGCCCTTTTCATCAGACTTCTGCATCAATATTTTAGTTGTTCTCTCAATTCTCGTCCCTTGCTCTGGGGACGCAGCCTTTGCACCGTTACCTGGTCGGTCTTCTGAGGCCTGTTTCTGCTTTATGAACCTGTAGCAGCCTGGCATCTGGGACACTGCAGGATCTGGTCAGTCCTTTGGTCTCCAGCATCATATCTAGCCCTTCAGAACCTAAACTTCCTGTTTTAAGTGTCCCACCTTCTTCCTAGTTCACAGACATTTCCATCACTATCTGGGATACCTTGGGCCAATCCTCTGTCCTTGTAAACCTACAAAGCCAACTGAAGCCCAGCGTCAGCTGCTGTCATTTCCCTGCCCATGAACTATGAAATGTAGTTGGTTGTTTGTTGCCTTATATTATTCTCTGAAGTGTGAAAGTTCCCCTGGCTTCCTCCCTGCATCCCGCCCCCCCCCCCCCGCACCGCTCCAGCCCAAGAGCTGGTTTTATTTGCACTTGTCTCTGTTAGGAACATATTAGTTGCATGTTTGATCCAAAAACAATTATGGCGGGCTGTTCACAGCCCAGGAGAGGCTAGCAGACTACCTCTCCAGCTGCTCACAGAGAGGCGTTGCCTATAGGGATTTCCCTTCAATCCTTCAATCTTCAGGGCAAAGGAGCCTAATTTTATTCATTTTCTCACTCAGTTAATGTTGACTGCGTTTACCATAGGCACTAAATTCTTCAGTAGACCCAGTCTCTCAAAGGCAGACTTACAGTAACCAAATTATTTGTAAATTAAGTAAACAAGTCAATTGAAATTAAGATGCAGAATCACTGAAGGATCTAGAGTGGAGTTCTTGACCCTCAGCGGCACGCTCTCCCATCTCCCACCGTGGGCCTACGGGAGGGTCCTCATTATCAGCAGAGGTTGCTTGGTGAGTTAAAGAAACAGCGTGTTTCATGCCTTGGGCTCCAGTCAGCCTGATGCACCTGTCTTCCCATGGAGCTCTGCATGCCGCTGGATCGCATAAGCCAGTGCTGAGTACAGGCCATCCTCTCCCTTGTCAGGCACGGCCACGGTCCTGTGGCCCGTTAACCAGCCCTGCTGCTTCTCTACCCAGCACTGCAAATGATCGGCATATTCGGGGAGGTGTTCTGACTCATTAAAGTACTTGGCCTATTTTCCCGGGTACTGGGTTTATATTTTCTCTCTCGAAGTCTCTCTGACATCTTTGTTTTAAAGTTTCTTCGGTGTGCATCTAAATACGGACAACAGCATTCTCTGAGTGCTGCCGCGTCCTGTCTCGCTACAGACAGCATGGAGTGTTTCCCCAGATTGAAGACTGGATTGAAGAAGGGCGGCCTTCAGAAGATTTACACCTTGAAGACCGTTCTGTTTCACCCGAAAATGAAAAAAAACAGTGGCTGTGTCTTCGGATATTAGTGAATTCTAAACGATTTTACTTGAAAAATGGAGCTAAGCTACTATCACCGTTGCTCACTCGCTGGCTGTCCTATCCTTACTGGGGTTCTCCTCTTTATGTTCTGGGCCACATGTGCAGGAACGTGGGTTCAAGATACAAGAGTCCCGGGGACCACGTCTTGGATTATGATAGGCGTACGCAGCTCTCAAAGGAAAACCTCCCAGACTCATCTGGAGCATCTGTGCTTTAGTGGCTGCCACGGAAGCACTTTAGCAGTTTCTCTAAAGGAAGGGTGACTTGTGGATTTGCGTCTCGACCCGAGGCTGTGACGCCACCACCAACGTATCACGTAATGCCTTTGGCTGGGGATCACGGCAGCCTCTGTGACCGAGGTGGCGCGCTGTCCTCTTGCTATGGTTTCGAACAGGACGTGACCTCCGGTAATTTAGCAGCTGTTTCTATTTCTCCTTCCTTGAGACCGCTCATCCTGCCTCTAGCCGGTTGCCTGGGAGGAAAGAGAGAGGAAGGAAAATACAGAAAGATGGAAGGGAGTTCCTTCCCCACACTGAGTGGCCCGTCTCCTTCCTCGGAACACTCGGAACACTCGAGGATTCGAGGATTCGTTTGGATGTGTCCTGCCCGTCGCCACCCCCCCCCCCCCCCCCCCGCCCCGTGCGTTTCCCCTGCCTCCGCCCCCTCCAGCTTCATCACAGCTGGCCACACAGACCTCCCAGCTGCAACTCTAGCCCGCCCCGCCTCCTTCCCAGAACTGTCTGGGCTGTAGGCAGGAAACGATTAAGCAGCCCCCAGTGCTCACGGCCCACACTGTCAGGGGACACGTCCAGACACCGTCCCCACCCTGCTCACCGAGGATGCACGTCCCTCTGCCGACTGCTGAAGTGCCTCATGGCTTGGGGACTGCGGCAAGCCCCTCCTGTCTCCCTCCCTCCCGTCTGCTGGGGAAGGACACTGGCAGCTGACTTTTGCAGATCTGAGTCTGTCCTCCACTGGGGGTCCTGGTTTCTTTTTTTTTTTTTTAATTTTTTTTTTAAACGTTTATTTATTTTTCAGACAGAGAGAGACAGAGCATGAACGGGGGAGGGGCAGAGAGAGAGGGAGACACAGAATCTGAAACAGGCTCCAGGCTCTGAGCTGTCAGCACAGAGCCCGACGCGGGGCTGGAACTCAGAACTGTGAGATCATGACCTGAGCTGAAGTCGGACGCTTAACCGACCGAGACACCCAGGCGCCCCTGGGGGTCCTGGTTTCTAAGTTGGCCTTTGGGACCTTAGAGCAGTGACCGTAGAGAATTCTGAATCCAAGCAACTTCCCGATTCTGCAGGGTCAGGGGTGGCTTGCAGTGTGTTTTGGGGGAGGCTTTGACTGTCCTTCCAAGTCTCCACAGCACTTACATTTTTTGATATACGTAACTGACACTTTCTCAATCCTTTGTAAAGTACTAGCTACCTTCAGCTTTTCTAGCCCTCTTCCAACAAAATTGTTGCCCCTAAGCCCTTCTTGAACTGTCATTCTGGAGTCACCGTTCTGAATGGGACTCACCTTACTGTTTCCCCAAACCCAAGCCCTGACCAGTGCCCTCACACACGCATCCAGCCCAGCTATCAGGGCTCTGGCCGCGATGGGCCCTGGCTTCCCATTTTCGAGGGCTCTGCCCTGGGATCTGCTGTGGGATCATTGTTCCGATCACTCCTGTTTGTCAGATCTGGTGATTTGCCTGCACTGTGCCCACGCTGTGCTCAGTCTTTCCATCCTGAGACTCAGTAACAGTTGCCTGTACTTCTGAACCAGCTGGCTGGGGTGGGGTTGGGGTGCACAGGAAGGATACAGAGTTGGCATCTCTTCAAGCCGACGATCTTTAAATTCTGCTCAACGCTTATTTAGTGGGGACAGGGACAGTATGGAAAAGAGCCGTTTCTGATTTTTACTTCAGGACCTTGTTTCCTTTTGTGGCAAGGGACCCAGTTTACCTTTGACCGTTCTGTAATGAGTCTGGAGTGGTGGTCTGAGTTCCAATGGGCCACACTTGCAGATATATTCCAGTAAGATCTTAGCATTCCTTGTAGTTGAAGCTCCAGACAGCTTAACAGGGCTCTGGGCCTTTCCAAATATCTTTGGCACCTGGACATACCTCACCCATCGCCAGGCTGTCTGCAATATGTCATGCCAGCCTCTGTCTGTGACTCCAGCTTGTTCAGTTTTCCCATGTAAAACACCTTGCCAACCCACTAGCCTTGAGATGCAACTAGCACGTTGCAAAAGAATCGTAGCTGTTGAAAATGAGGAAAAATTTCGACATAGAGTCTGTTCTCTGGGGCCTAGCGGAGTTGCTTCTCCAGGGCTTTCGCTGGTCCAGATGACAATGACCCTTCAAATGAGCCTTCCATCTGATCCCTCAGGGCATTTTTCTATGCTCGTAAATTTTGCTATCAAGACAATTGTAGGGAGGGAAAAAAAGCGCATTTTTTTGTTTCTTCTCCAGGAAATTGATTTTGACATTTCCACTCTCACGGGAAGATTCTGATGGAAGACATTCCGTACAGCTGAATGACTGTGTGACTTGAGGTGGACTCAAAAGTCCTCGAGAAAATAAATGAAGTGACCAAGGTCCTTTGAGGAAGAATCTATTTTACGAGAGTCTTCCAGACTTTGAAAAAGGCACAGGTATAACTGGTGTCAGGGGCCCCAACGGGGTCACAGAACGTGACCAACTGTATTTGGGATCTTCTCATGTTGAATGCAAGGTCGGGAGCCAGACTCATCATCCTGCCGTTTCCTCGCTCAAGGACCCCTCTCGCAGGATGTGATGAGAAAGTGCAGAGGCCCTGGGGGGAGACCACCAGCATGTGCATCTTGGTTCCACCAGGAAAATGTCCCTTGTTCTGTGCTCCTAGAGACGTATGTCCAACCTCAGCTAAGGCAGGTGCGCATTCTATTACAATTAGACATGTGTGCTTTCCTTTTCCACTAGACTGTGCACTTTGAGGGCAGTGACCGTTTCTTTTACCACCGTCCATCCCGCGATGGGCGCTTAGAAATGGTCTTTGCCCTCCCTTATTCTACGTGCAATATTAAGCTGTCAGTTCAGCTCATTGCAGCCCTAAGGAAGAGGCATAATTAGCCCATTTTGCAAAGGAAGAGATTGAGGTTTAAGTTCTTCAATTACTCACCCCAAGACCTGCAGTTAGCACGTGGGAGAGCCACACCCCGGAAAATGACCCCTACATCTATTCCAAAACCCAAGCCCTTGGGCCTGCTTGTCCAATCATGAGCAGTGCTGGGAGTACATTCAAATTGTGTGGTTGACTGAGGGAATGTGTTTCTTTGTCACAGGCTTGGCTAAAAGTGTTCCATCCATGTTCCATCCATCGTCTTCTAACTTCTCTGATAATCACAATGTATTCCTTTCATCCTGTTGTCTTCTGAGGCCCAGAGATTTTTCTCCCCACCAAATGTATCTCTTTCCCAAGAAGCTCTTACCAAATAAAGGACATTTAGTTGTTCTCATTTCTACTTTTCTGACCACACTTTTAAAAATTTCTTTCTCCGAGCATTTCAAATCAGTTCTGGATAAAAATATACAGCTTTCTGAGAAATGTGGCAATTTTGGCCCCTGTGGGAAAGTGTGACTTTGGCCTCCAGTCACATCTTTTATGGCCTCAGAGGGATGCTTAATGTGGGAGGCAGCATGGGCTATTGCTCTACTGAAAATATAATCAGGCGCAAGTGGGAATTAAATATGACTGTATTGTTTCCAGACCATCAGAGACAGTCACACATGTCTTTATTCATGGGATCTATTGGGGTTGTGAATTTGGGGGGACGATGGGGTGTGGGGAGCGAGAGTAGTGGATGCTGAGTTAGCAGACCCCAGTTGTACATGTATTTTAGTGAGTTCGAAAGAGTTCTGCTTTGGCTTCGTGTGCTGACACACCCCGGGGTGAGGTGTGGAAAAATCATCATGGCTCAGTGGCTGGGGGTTTCAGAGGTAGAACGAGACACATGGGCCTGCTGACTGGAATCCCAAAAGATCTGGAGCCGAAAGATGTGGTGAGCCAAGCGGGCTGGGTGTGCGTGAAATCTGAAATCCTCCCGGGAGATTGGGCAGGGAAGTCTGCCACCTAGTTAGTGAGTCTAGCACTTGTCACTGGTTGATCCATTAAAATGATGTTAATCTGGTTCAGTGGACTCTCTTGGCTTCTCAGCCAGAGAAAGCTCACAGTCTCCAGTGATGCTGGGAGAGGAAAATGGAGCCGGGAAGTCCAGTTTATTTCTGAAGTAAATAGAAAAAAGAAGGCCAATGTTGAAGCCACCTGTGCAAATCTGTGAAGGGATGAAATACTTTTAGTCAAGGGACTGCTCAATTAAAACGATAGCATAACGCACATACACGCACGCACACACACACGCAAACGCACACATGCAACCAAACCCAAATGCCTTATGGTGAAGCCTGAAACCACTGGCCAGCTTCTGGCCATGTGTAAATTATTTTACTTTTCACACTGATTGGTTCAAAACTCAAGTGTTGCTAAAGAAATTGGAGAGGCTCTTCATCCTGTCTTTACTTGAGCTTTGCAGAAGTTCTGCTGGTATTAGAGGGTTAGCTGTTTGCTACCTGGCCCTGAGCAACTTTTATTTTTTATTTGTGCACCATATGAGCTATTTAATTGATTACTTGGGTTAAACATTTGCTGAATGCCAGGTGTCCTATTAGATACAGGCATACCTCATTTTTAAATAAAGTTTTTTCAAGGTTATTTATTTTTTCTGAGAGAGAGAGCATGCATGGGAAGGGCAGAGAGAGTAAATCCCAAGCAGGCTCCATACCGTCAGTGCAGAGTCCCATGCAGGGCTTGAACCCACAAACTGTGAGATCATGACCTGAGCCAAAATCAAGAGTCAGACACTCAACTGAGCCACTCAGGCTCCCCTAGGCCTACCTCCTTTTATTGTCTGTCATTTTTTTAAATTGTGCTTTGCAGATGTGTTTTTTTTGTTTGTTTGTTTTTAACGTTTATTTATTTTTGAGACAGAGAGAGACAGAGCATGAACGGGGGAGGGTCAGAGAGAGAGAGAGGGAGACACAGAATCCGAAACAGGCTCCAGGCTCTGAGCTGTCCGCACAGAGCCCGATGCAGGGCTTGAACTCATGAATCGCGAGATCATGACCTGAGCCGAAGTCGGATGCTTAACCGACTGAAACACCCAGACGCCCCTTGTTTTGTTTTTTTACAAATTGAAGGTTTGTGGCAACCTTGCCCCAGGTGAGTCTATTGTGCCATTTTTCCAACGTCATTTGTTCATTTTATGTCTCTGTGTTACAATTACAATTTGGTAATCGTCACAATATTTCAGACTCTTAAAATTGTTATTATATTTGTTATAGGGATCTGTGATCAGTGATATTTGATGTTACTTTTAGGATTATTCTGATGTGCAATGAACGGTGCCCATATAAGATAGCGGACTTAATCAGTAAGTGTTGTGTGTGTTCTGACTGCTCCACTGACTGGCTATTCTCCTGTCCCTCTCCCTTTCTTTGGGCCTGCCTATTCCTTGAGACACAACAATATTGAAATTAGGCCAATTAATAACCCTACAACGGCCTCTTCGGTAAAAAGAAAGGTCACACGTCTCTTACTTTAAGTCAAAAACTGAAGATGATTAAGCTTAGTGAAAGAGACATGTCCAAAGCCAAGATAGGTCGAAAGCCAAACTTCTTGTGCGGAACAGTTAGCCAGGTTGTGAATGCAAAGGGAAAGTTCTCCAAGGAACTTAAAAGTGCTACTCTGGTGAACACAGGAATGGCAAGAAAGCAAAACAGCCTACCGCCAATATGGAGAAAGTTTGAGTGGCCTGGATTGAAGATCAAACCAGCCACAGCAGTCCCTTAAGCCAAATCCAAGGCAAGGCCCTGACTCTCTTCAATTCTATGATGGCTGAGAGAGGTGAGAAAACTGCAGAAGAAAAGTTTGAAGTTCATAGAGCCTCATTCATGAGGTTTAAGGAAAGCAGCCATCACCATAACATAAAAGTGCAGGTTAGGCATTAAGTGGTGTTGTAGAAGCTGCAGCAAGTTATCCAGAAGATCCAGCTAAAATAATTAATGGGAGTAACTACACTAAACTATAGACTTTTTCAATGGAGATGGAACAGCTTTCTATGGGAAGAAGCCATCTAGGACTGTCATAGCTTGAGAGGAGAAGTCAGTGCCTGGCTTCAAAGCTTCAAAGGACAGGCTGATTCTTGTCAGGGGTTAATGCAGCCTGTGACTTTAAGTTGAAACCAGTGCTCATTGACCATCCCCAAAACTGAACACTCTAAAATGCTAAATCTACTCTATCTGTGCTCTAAAAATGGAACAACAAAGTCTGGACGATAGCACATCTGTTTAGAACATGGTTTACTGAATATTTTAAGCCTACTATTCAGGCCTCCAGCTCAGAAAAGACAATTCCTTCCAAAATATGACTGCTCATTGACAATGTACCTGGTCACCCAGGGGCTCTGATGGAGAGGTACAACGAGATTAATGTTGTTTTCATGCCTGCCAAGACAGCATCCATTCTACAGCTCATGGATCAAGGAACAATTCCAACTTTCAGACCTTATTATTTAAGAAATACATTTTGTAAGGTATAGATGCCATATATAGTAATTCCGCTGATGGATCTGGGCAAAAGAAATGGAAAATTTTCTAGAAAGCAATCACCGTTCTAGATGCCATTAAGAACATCCACGATTCATGACAAGAGGTCAAAATTTCAACATTAACAGGAGTTTGAAAGCAGTTGATCAACAGTCCTCATGGATGATTTTGAGGGGTTCAAGATTCCAGTGACAAAAGTAACCATAGATGTGGTGGAAACAGCAAGAGAACCAGAACCAGCAGTGGAGCCTGAGGATGTGACTGAATTGCTACAATGTCATGGTAAAAATTAATGGATGAGGTGTAGCTTCTTGTGGATGAACAAAGAAAGTGGTTTCTTGAGATAGGATCTACTCCTGGTGAAGATGTTGTGAAGATTGATGAAAAGACAATAAAGGATTTAGAATATAAATATTCTAAGCAAATAAAATACACAAAAGCATAAACATGATGAAAGCAGTGGCAAAGTTTGAGAGAACTGACTCCTAGTTTGAAAGAAGTTGTACCATAGGCAAAATGCTATCAAACAACATTGCTACAGAAAAATAATTTATGAAAAAAAGAGTCAATCAATACACCAAACTTAACTGTTTTCTTATTTTAAAAATTGCCACAGCCACCCCAACCTTCAGCAACCATCATCTTGATCAGTTAGCAGCCATCAATGTCAAGGCAAGATCTTCCACCAGCAAAAAGATAACAACTTGCTAAAAGCTCAGATGACGGTTAACATTTTTTAGCAATAAAGTATGTTTTAATTAAGGTATTAAGGTATTTAATTAAGGTATTAAGAATACATTGTTTTCTTAGACACAATGCTATTGCACTCTTAATAGACTACAGTGTACTATAAACATACCTTTTATGTATGCTGGGAATCCAAAAAATTCATTTAACTTGCTTTATTGCAGTGGTCTGGAACTTAACTGGCAATATCTTTGAGGTACGCCTGTACTTGACTTGTGTAGTTCGTAGCTAAGGGATTCCTATCATCATTCCCATTTTGTAAAGGAAGAAACTAAGACCTAGATGGTTCAATGACTTGCTCTCAAGGCCATAGAGCTGATTAGAGCTGGCAATCAAATGTAGGTTTCTCGGATTGCAAGGTCTTCCATGGCATCTGTAAGGCTTCTTGGATCAGGTTTCTTCTGTGTTAGCTGCTAGGCTGCTAAACCCAAATCATTAGCCTATTTCTAGCGAGTGTACAGGGTCTGATGAAGTATATTAAATTAAATTCTGTTTTTCTTTTATTTTCACTACTCTTATTTCCCTGGTTGCAAGATGTATTTACTTATCTGTGTCATATATATTATTATATGATATAAAATACTTTAGAGTTTTTATATTATATATAATATATGTTATGGATGCTACATATATAATATACAGCATATAACATGATTATATTCTCTGTATAATTATATATATAATGAACTGTCTAAGATACTTGTTGGCAAGATATTTAGGGGATGTAATATCAAATGGGAAGGAAATACCTATATAAATAAATGACAATCTAGACCCACTAATTGTTAATAGTTTTCCATAGAGTCCTAAAATATAGCATGTCTCTTATTTCCCATTTCTTTGCTACCTTCCTTCCTTCTCCACTCCCCGCTTCTCTCCCTCTCTCCCCCTCCTTTTTTTGAGTTGTAAAAGCCTAAAGTGACTGCCAGACTTTTGGCTACATGCAAATTACTTTTCTTTTTAAATTGATTGACTCAAACTCATTTTTGAGTTTGCTAGAGAAATGTTTGGGAGCTTTTTCCATTCTTCATTCTGGTGTCAGCTGACTTTGGTTATAACAAGTCCAACTGTTTTATAACACATTGTCTTCCCAGGCAAATGAAACATATTATGTGAAGCTAGTGAACAATATAGTTTTATCTCTTTGTTGAGGGTGAGAAAATGACCATCTTGGTCACTGTTAAGCATTTTATTATTATTTTTTTAATGTTTATTTTATTTTTGAGAGAGAGAGAGAGAGACAGAGTGTGAGCAGGGGAGGGGAAGAGAGAGAGGAAGAAACAGAAACTGAAGCAGGCTCTAGGCTCTGAGCTATCAGCACACAGCCTGATGGGGATGGGGGAGGGGGGGGACTCCAACTCATGGACCACAAGATCATGACTTGAGCCGAAGTTGTACACTTACCTGACTGAGCCACCCAGGTGCCCCTGATTTCTATTGTTAGTGTACTGTTGATCAGCCTCTCCATATTGCAATAAATTCCCTTTTTATCTCTCGGGTCGTAGTTTTTCAATTTGATCACCAATCTTCAAGATTTTCTCCCATATACTCTAACTGAATTTTGAACATTAAAAATAAGGATCTAACTTTTTTCATCATCATTTTAAATAGTTGTCAAAGATTTAGTTACTAGTATTTTATAAATGTTGACACAAAAATAAAACATGCACATCACTCATTTTAATGACTGCAACGGAATATAATCCAACAAAATCACGACCCATTTAAGAAAACAAAATGCAAGAACAGTTTCTTCTATACTAATCACAATTCTGACATCGTTGCTTCTCCTCTGAGAACTTTACAACTCTATGGTCTGTTGATTCCTTTTGTATGGGTCATGTGAAAATTCCCATTGATAGAAGAATTCATTGGTTTGGCCAGACCTGATTTTGTAGATGTGCCTCTGTAGGAGGGGTGGAGCTCTAAGCCAGGGCACTTAGTAGGCCTACTGGTTTTCAGAGCTGTTCTTCAAGCCGTGGTCAGGTGGGGTCATCTGCAAAAAGCGTGGCAGCCTATATGTTAGAAATCTGTCTGAAGAAGATTGAAGTAGAACTATAAGGACTACCACAATAGCCAAAGATCTTAAATTAAAAACATCTGTAATAATACACAACTAACTTTACCCTGCTCAGATAGTAATGGTTTCTGGATTTATTCCTTTTTGCCTTCCACATTGTGTCTTGGATGTAGAAAATGGCTAGTAATATGTTCTGGTTGGCTCTTTATATATTATCTGTTAAATAGCCACAGCTTATAAGGGATCGGAGTAGCATCCTGCGTTGTGATTTGGCATGGATAAACCAAAAGGGATCCCTCCAAACTTCTCCAGATATTTTGACCTTAAGACCTTTGATCTGTTTTCCTGAACAGAGTTTGAGAGATTCAGCTATCCGAGCTCTGAATAAAGAAGAGGAGGAGCAAGAGATGGAGGAGGAGGGGGAGCAGGAGAAGGAGGAGGAGGGGGAGGAGGAGGAGGAGGACAGAGAGGAGAGAAAAAGAACAAATGGAGCAAATGCAATTTTTTCAGGTAAGATGTTCTGAACTACAAGGAAGGGTACCCAACAAAAGTGGCATAAACAGTAAGGGGGTTGTTATCTCCCATAGCAGGATGTCTGGAGCCAGAGCAGTTCTAGGGTTGGTGTGATTACATAATGGTGTAAAGGTGCTTTCCAGCCTTTTGCTGTGCCATGCCCAGCATTTCAGTGCTATCCCCGCCACGGCTGCAAGATGGCTGTGGTGGTTGCAGGTGTCACACACAGACAGGACAGCACAAAAGGAAGAAGAAAAGTGGCGTTTACTTCAGTAAATGTCTTTTTATGAGCAAGGAAAAGACCCGAAAGCATATTCTCTCTCCATTCCCATTGGCTAAGACTGGGTTGCATATCCATGCCCAAACCAGTCATTACAAAAAGAAGTGGAGAAGGGCCCCTGAAGCAAAAGGTCACGTAATTCTTGAACAAAGTAGAGGTATATTGGCAACAAAGGAGGAGGAAATGCCTATTGGATTAGACATCAACAATGTCTGCCACATTATAACATCAACTTGGTCTGTCTGCTTCCCATCTTGCTTTCTTTGGATTTTCCTTTATGGATCTATTCCTTTGGGCACCTTTCTCCCCATGTAATAGTAGTTACATACTTTGGATGTGCTTCAAGGTTAGACTCTGTTAGAGGTCAGTTAGTAGTATTTTATCCCTTTGCCTCAATGAATGGTTCAGGGTGTGGCTATACTTAGTTCATGTGGCTAGTTGTCTCTTTCTCCCACATTTGAGTGAGGTTGTGAGTAGCTCTGGCTTCTCCTGGCAGCCCTTTGGATCCCTGAAGGAGTTTAGCATCAGATGAGGTCAATAGGACCTGTGGAACAACCAAGAGAAACACACAGAAATTCAGTTTGACCCATGAAAGAACTGTACCTAATTCTCTTCTATCTCTGGATTTTTACATGAATCAATACATCTATGTGATTGGCTAAGCCAGTTTGAATTGTAAAATAAACACTTGCTGAATAATGCACTTTAAAAAATTCCTAATTATAGCTTTTACTGATTTAAAACTCTTCAACGTCTCTCCATTGTTCTCAAGATAAAGTCTAGAATATCCAGTCCCGTCCCATCACAGCCTCTACCTGCACCTCACATTTCACTGCCTTGAAATATTTTTATTTCCCACGTTGTGTGGTGCTCTGTGCCATTTGCAGGCCTTTGCACACCTTACTTTCTTTGTCTGGAATACCCAACCACACTTTTTTCCTGACTAGTACCTACTTCTCTGTGGCAGATATTGTTACTGGTTGCTTAAAAGCATCCCCTAGAGGAAAGGGGTCTAAAGTAAAAGTAAGAGGGCAGGCCGGCTGGCTCAGTCAGCAGAGCATGTGACTCTTGATCTCAGGGTCATGAATTCAAGCCTCACATTGGGCGTGGCGCCTAATTAAAATTTAAAAAAATAATAAAGTAAAAGTAAGAGTAGAGGATACTTCGATATCTTCTATTTAACCCCACGCTCTTGTAGCTAATTTACTAGAGAACTGCCTTTTGAAAAGAAGGTCACAATTTCCATGGACTCTTTTTTTTTTTTAAATGTTTATTTTTGAGAGAGAGGGAGGGCAAGCAGGGAGGGACAGAGAGAGAAGTAGAGAGACACAGAATCCGAAACAGGATCCAGGCTCTGAGCTATCAGCACAGAGCCTGATGCAGGGCTTGAAATCAGGACCAGCGGGATCATGACCTGAGCTGAAGTCAGACGCTCAACCAACTGACCCACGCAGGGGTCCCTTTCCATGAACTCTTGAATGGAGAAGCCTACCTTACTTCTCAAGAGACCTGTTTGCAAACATCTTCATATCCAGTGGCCTAAATTGACATGGACTTTCTTCATATATTATTTAACTGTTGGTTCAAAACTTTTACTGAGCGTAAGTACACAATCTCATCAACTAATTGGATCTTGCCTTTAAAAGGCTCATCTCTTCTGCATCTGAACTCAAACCGTGAATATTTAAATTTTAATTGTTGCCTTTTTTGGTTCCTAGTGTACCATCTGGTAAAATGTCTCTGTGTGCTTACTTCATTGTATTTCATGAGTATTGAAAAGCTTGGTGTTTATTTATAAAATCCATAGTAACATGGACTAAGGTAACTTAAAAGGAAAGCACAAAATACCTTCTTGTTTAAAGGTTTATTTTGTTTCACTCTGTTATAAGTAATGAGCAGAGGAGAAAGAGGAAGAAACAACGATGCTGGCAATTTCAGAGCAATGAGAATAGAATTTGCAAAGCAATGATTCACCTCTAGGAGCTTGTTTGGGCAGAACCGTTCTGCCTTGGGTATCACGGAAAAACGGACCAACAGCATTTTTTGACCCATTTTATAATAATTCATAGTTACCTAAATATTCTATTTTGTAATCCCTCTATGGAAAACCTCCTGCTACAGAATCAAGACATGTACCAGTCTCAATTGTGGAATCTTAAGTATTTCTGCAGTTTCTGGTCTGGTAAACGTGTCATGCAGTTTATTTTTCAAAAAGTGACACATAAAACACTTAATTCAATTTAACAACAAGGTTTGGCTTCTAGGCAGTTTCTTGTGTGTGACTTCAACAGGTTTTCTTGGGTTGACTAAGCACATTTGTATGGAGTATCGCATCAACTAATG
Organism: Panthera tigris; assembly: GCF_018350195.1. NCBI lineage: Eukaryota > Metazoa > Chordata > Mammalia > Carnivora > Felidae > Panthera > Panthera tigris. The sequence goes on along the minus strand of NC_056676.1, from coordinate 28,547,705 downwards.
ATGGCTGTGCACAGAAAATTAAGTGTTACCTTGCTATTTATGCTGCTATATCCCTTGGTGCAAATCCCAACGGAAGGCCTACTTCTCCACGAACAATTCCTAGCAGGATATCCTTCCAGTTCCATGATACTAGAGAGAGAACTTAAAACATATGAGGGGGGAAAAAAGCACACTTGGGCTTTACATTCTTTATTACCTTGGTGGTGTGGTCACGAACTCCTTTTTTCAAAGCTGTAAAGCTTTTGCTGCAATGAAAATCCTTCCTGCCACGTTGCCCAGCAACAGCTGAACCTTAGTAAATGAGGACTATTTCACACTGTTACGGAAACAGTCCTGTGTGGAATGAGATGGTACTCTTAAGAATCCTCTATTTCATGTGTTTATTGAGATTAGTAGCTTCAGGCTGCTTTGGTTTATTGTGAGCCAGAACGCCTTGGGTTAGTCCTGTCTGGTCTCTATCTCTGATTTGTTGGGTGGAGACACTTGGTAGGGGTTGGTTAATGTCACCTTGGGAGCAAAACTGGGAAGAGGGACACGTTCGTCTTCAAAGCCAGCTCCATATTAATCTTTGATTTCTTCTCAAAGTTAAATTTTAATTATACAGTGATACATGAGTATATTCTCCTCATAAAAATGGAATGGTATGATGAGTCTGAGTTTCCCTTGACCACTCTTTTCAAGTTTAACTTATTCCCAGAGGTCACTGTTATTATCAGTGCATTGAGGATCCATCTGAGAACATTTTCTACACATTCACATACATATATATGCACACATAGGGGTTATGGGACATTGTTTTGTGTGTATATCTGTTTGTTTAAAAAGGAAGATCGTACTGTGTATTTTGTTTGGTTACTTGCTTGTTTCAATCAACAATATTTCTTGGAGATCTTTTATATGCATACTACTCCTTTTAATAGGTGTGTATATTCCTTGGTTTGGTGTGCACACAGTAGCTGACTTAGCCCTTCTGCCCTTAGTGAACAGGGATGTTGTGTCCAGTTTCCTTTTTCTTCCCTACCTCCACAGATTGGCCAATCCCTTCTAATTTAGGGCTCCCAGGGTCCACACGGGACCCAGGGACCCATTAGGGTCCATCGTCCTCATGATGCCAAGTAGTACTCACTAAGCCCACTGGACCACCTGCTATCATATAAAGTTTCCCTTCCATTTCCTGAGAGAGAAGTGCCAGGTTAAACTAACTTATTCTGGAGTCTTCCTGCATTTCAGAACATGGGATGGCTCCCTGCTCCTTGCAACAGTGGTCCTCAAACTTCATAGTTGTGCTCGTGCTTCTGAACTTGGCTTATTTTGTTTCCTCTGCTTGGATTTCCTTTTTCAAAGTCCCCTTCTTGCCCTCAATTCTACCTGGCAGATTTCTACTCATCACTCAAGGCCCAATTTAAATGTCACTTTCTGCACAGTCTTCTGCTCTCTCCCTCGCCTTCCCTTTTACTTGATCCTTTATCTCATTACTAATAAAATATGTGCTCTGGCACACACACACACACACACACACACACACACACACACTTTTTACGTTCAGTTATACAGGGTCCCTGGGTATAGTTGTTAAAGTTGTGTACTGTACAAGACTGTGGGGCATCATTCACACTAATAATTGTTGCACATTTATTTTGAAAAATTTCTGGCAGATGACAGGAAAGTGTCTTGAGAAAAGGGCAACTTTTTCAAAATTGCACAATGCACCATTTGGGATAGCCTAAAGTCTGGTTATATAAGGTCTATTTTCTCCGTAGATTGTGAGTCCTTCAGGGGATGAATTAACCTGCCATAGTGACCTGTGATTTACTCAACTATTAGCATATCTATTGGCACAAAACAATAAAGTAACCAACACCTACTAAACATTTGCTATGAATTAGACACTTTTTAAGGACTTCTCATGTTTCAATTTATTAAGGTTATTTTATTCTTGCAACGACAATGCAAGGTAGCTGCAATTATCATTCCATTTTAGAGATGACAAAATTGAAGTGCAGGATGGATAAGTGATTTGTCTGGGGTCACACAGCTGGGATTTAGCTCAAGCAACATGATTCTTAGCTCAAACTATTGACTCTCCAAATATGTTTATTTGAATTATGGTGTTCTGACTACAGCTTAATTTATTTATTTTTATAAGGTAATAATTCTAGGCACTCCGCTGTATCCTTAGGCATTGTGAAGGAGGGGAGAGAAAATTAATAATAGCTGATATGTGTATAACCCTTTACATAATTAAAAGGCATATTTACATATAATGATAATAATAGTTTCCATTTTATTTATTTATTTTTAATGTTTATTTATTTTTTGAGAGAGACAGAGCATGAGTGGGGGAGAGGCAGAGAGAGAGGGAGACACAGAATCTGAAGCAGGCTCCAGGCTCTGAGCTGTCAGCACAGAGCCCAATGCTGGGCTCGAACTCATGGACCGTGAGATCATGATCTGAGCTGAAGTCGGACGCTTAACCAACTGAGACACCCAGGTGCCCTCCATTTTATTTTTAATAAGTGTCTCTTACATGCTAGTCACCTCTTTAGAGATTTTTTACATGCATTCGTTATTCCATTTAAAAATCATAATCACATGCAAAAATTGATAACATTAGTCACACTGAACAGTGAAGGAAACTGATGTGTTGTGAGGCTGAATGACTTTCCCAAGGCTATACTGCTAAGCGCAAGCGAGGTCTCTGACTCTAGGATTGCCCAGCTCCCTCCCCTTGACCCGCCACTACCCTTTTATAGAGGAGAAAACGAAAGCTCAGAGTCGTTCTGAGCCTTATCTTTATCCTGTGACTCAAAAGCTCACTGGCTTTGCTCTATAGTATGTTGGCCCTTAGGTGAGCTTAATATCGAAACCAAACTGCTATAATTGCTGTTTCCTTTTTATTATCTCTGAATCATTGGCAAAACTTAATGATGAAACCACACCTTGCAGATGAGGAGATTGGAGCTGAAAAAGTTGTAGTGACTTGTCCAACGTTTACCTAGTAAATGGCTAAGCCAGGACATGAACCCAGGGATTCTGACTTCAAATGCATTATAACATCTTACAATCAAGTTATGGACTGCAGACAGCCCCCTTTCCCCCGAGCCTCACTACAGTGTCACTCCGAAGCTGGTGTCTCCGTCAACAGCCAGCAGCCCACATCACCACCCCAAAGGACATGATCCTTTTTGAACTTCCGGTGATAAAAGCAGAGATGCATATTGCTGTTCACATGACTAGAATGCCAAGGACACCTAACTGGCTGCGAGTTATCTGGAAAAACTGTAACCTTCTGGTGGAGTGAGGGGGTCAGGGATCCGAGTGGCACAGTGCTGAGCTCCCTGGAACCCGAAGAGTGGCAGGGTGCTATCTGTGCTTGTAGATCCTGGCCGGGGGCTGCTACCTTCGCATTTGCTCTGGGAGGGATGAGGCAGTGCCATTTGGACAGGTGTAGCACCGGAAGCCTCTAAGTCAGTGTCCCTCTAGATCACTCTGCTTTGCCACCCTGCCTCTCACTTGCCGATAGGCTGGTTAGCCTGGGTTTTGGGAATATTGCAAGGAAAGCATGCATGGAGTGTGGGAGGCTAAGGCTAGTTTTAAAGGAGGTTGTATCAGTTAGAAAAAGATCACCGGTCTGGAGTGAAAGAAGTTTCAGCCTGGGAATGGATGACTGCCTGATTCCGAAGCCCAAGTTGTTTTCCTCATAACCCAACCCCTGACTCACTGTTAACTTCTTAACTGAGCGTTGTTTGGACCCTTCATTTTACAGAACAAGGATGCAGTGATACCCTCACACTTGAAGGCCAGGAGTCCTGGTCTGAGGACTCAGAAGGCCATACTCATGGCCCCTTGGTGGATAGCCCTTTAGACTGGCTTAACATTAGGGCCCAAATTGATGCTTTTTGAATTTGTTGTTGAGTTCATCTCACTTCATATAAAACAATAAATGATCGTGGGCTCATTAACTACTTGTGGGAAGATCACTCACTCTGCCAGGCCTCGCCTGTGACGTGGCCCCTGCATGAGGTTTGAACCTAGCTTTCTGCAGCAATGCCAAGCAGGAGGCCGGCATGGGGCCCACAGGTATGACTGCGGTCCAGTGTTCATATGGGTTTGAATAACGAGGTGGGATTTGCGATTCTGTGCAGGATGTGCAGCCAGGAGGGGTTGCGAATCAGTGGTTAGTCCATTTTTCCCACCGAGGAAGCGTTTCATTTTAAACCTATTTGCTTGGCATGGCTCCACGTCCCTTTGGTTCTCTGTCTGCGTGCTCTGCACCAGCGAGCTGCAGCCTGCTGACTCCAGTGTCTGAGCATCTGGCTGCTGCAGTGGGGTTCTGGGCCTCCTCTCTGGAACAGGTGGTCTTGGGGGCAGTTCCTGCCCAGGGCATAGGCAAGGCGGAGAATGGAAAGGCCCAGGTTTTTGCAGCTCATGTGACCCAGGCATACAACTATATGAAACACAAAGAGAGCTGGGAAGACAATCATGACAATGTGTAGGAAGAAAGAAAGAAATAAAGAAAGAGGGAAGGAGGGAAGGAGGGAGAGAGGGAGGGAGGAAGGGAGGGAGGGAGGGAAGGAGGGAAGGAAGGAGGGAGGGAGGGAAGGAGGGAAGGAAGGAGGAAAAAAGGGAACTGGAAAAAGAAGGAACTGGAGGTGAGGTGAGGGATGGCATAATCCCTACTTTGGGGCACATGCTGAGGTCTGAACCTGGGACGGATGGGTAGAGGGACATAGGCATGGCAATCGCCATGTTGGCAGCACTTACTAGACCATGGTCATTCCAAGGTCGGTGAGGAGGTAGGATAGCTGCCTGGAAGGGAAAGGAATCTCCAAGTGGAAGAGCTTGTGGAGTCCAACTGCTATCTGTGAGGGGGAAGGCGAAACCGTGGGGTCAGATGGTCAGAATCAACCTCTGTAAGAGATGGGCACCGCTGGGTGATGCTTGAGTCTGGTTCTCCACAGCACCTGTTGCCACCGGACTGCGGAGTTGACGGTATGCGGTAGAAAGGGTCTGGCACATGCACATACCAAGCCCAGGTGAGTCAAGAATTGACAACATCTATCAGGAATTAAGTCCAGCCAAAGATCACGGCGAGCCCTGTTTTCTGAACGTACTTCTTGATTTCTGCCTCATTCCTAAGCTGACATTTAGGCGAGTGCTCATACATACCGGTTTCAGTAAGTCTCCAAATCACTCAGGCAGGAGTTACGGACCCACTGCTCTAAGACCTTTTCTCCGATTCCCTCAGTGCTGATTTGGACATCTCTGAAATAGCTGTGGAAGATTCATGGTTGATTGCTGGCTCATGTGGCCCTAGAAATCATTTCTTAACTCTTGATATGATTGTACCAATGGACCAGGAATGTTCTCAGGTACTCATGCTACTAAAATAACTTCAGTCATGCCAACTGCTCAGTTAACAATTGGAAAGTGGACTGTGGACTTGGTGAAAATCATATGTTACACGTGTTTTGTCACAGGCAGAGACGAATTTGGGGAAAAGTAGATTTACGCACAAAGAACACTTCCGGCCTGGGTTTATTTATGTTCAAATTCCTCAGTGTCTACTAACAAAGATGTCTCTTCCCAGTAGGAAGGCCAGACCACAGAGAGTTTTCCCCTGGGAATCTTACACATCTGGGTTAGAAATTAAAAAAAAAAAAATCATCCAGTTATTTCTGTATAGTTGGAAGTTTAGCATAATCCAGCCATAAGAGCCAGCTTTTCCCTTCCAGCATAGAGCTCTTCCCATTTTGCCAGGCTGCACTGTAGGCCCATTGAATCAGAGTCTCTGGTGAGGCCTCAGCATCGGTAGTTTTGCACATCTCTAAGGGATCCCCGTGTGCAATCAAGGCTTGGGCCCACTGCTGTAGGGTGAGTCATGCTGTCTAAGGCCAACTTATAAAATCAAAACCGGGTCACAGGGGTGGTGGGATACAGATCTTCTCAGATCTGTACCATGGGCAGTGCTGTGTCACCTCTGGCCTCAAATGTGACACAGACTGAGAGCGCCTGGTGGTTTAAAATCAATCCTTCCATGTACAGAAATTCGACATGAGTGCCATAATGCCAACAGCAGTCAATGTAAGCAGCCATTTGGGTCAACCTTGTAAGCTGGCAGCTTCCAACAGAGGTCACCTGCTATGTGTGTGCTTCATTTCTCAATCTCTCTCTCTCTCTCACATGTGTCTGTGCCCTGACTATCTTCCTGCCTGCCTACCTGTCATTTAATTAATTAATTTATGTTATTTTCCCAACAGTTTTTTTAAAAAGGAGTCCTCAGAAAATATTATTATAAATCTTTAATAAGTAGAAGACATTAATGAGTGGTTGCTTATGTTCCTAGTCCTTGCTCTTCTGTATTTATTTATCCGGTCTCATATTCTGGGATTCCCTTTCTTACATTTCAGGATTTACTTACCTGGTGTCTCACCCAACCCCCTTATCCACATTTCCCTGTTTACGTACCTTTCCCATTCTTCATGGCCCACTACCAGTGCTGTCTTCTCAGCACAGCCCTGCCATCAGAAATATAATCTCTTGCATTTCTGAGCTGCTGTAGGGCCTGTAGCCTAGGTCTTAAAGCATCTATCGCTTTGCACAGCAAGCAGGTTGATGTCTGTAGATATGTCTTATCTCCTAGTGGTGGATGTTATTGGCGGCCTATCAACCTTTCCTTCAGCTTGTGACGGATTGTATTTTCCAAAAAGAAGTTGCAACAATAGTTCCAGTCTTGTATATTCTTCCAGAGTCTTGCCATGGAACCATCAAGATGTGGAGTTTATGTTCCCTCCCCTTGAACCTGGGTGGGCCTTTGTGACTTCTTGCACAAATAGAATGTGACAAAAGTGAGGCCAAGTTAGAAAAGGCTACACAGCCTCCCCCTGACTCTATCTTAGGACATGTACCTTCAGAGCCCCGTGTTGCTATGTAAGAAATTCAACAGCTTGAAAGCTGCAGTGCTGGAGAGACTAAGTAGAGACCATATAGTGAGAAGTAGAGATGCCGAGGAGCCCCCTGTGCTCTTCAAGGAGCCCCTCCCCCAGCTGATGCCAGATGCAGCAGAGATGAGTCATCTTTGCTGAGTCTTGCCCAAATTTCAGACTTGTAAGCTAAATATGATGGCTCTTAAGATTGTTTTCAGGCCACCAAGTTTTGGGTGGTTTGCTATACTAATAAGCAACCAGAGCATTACTCTTCCTCCTTCCTAACACAATTTCGGTTTTGTTCATATCCTTAGCCCTTGCCCACCACCTTGCGTGCCTGACCTGGAGGGAGCTGGCCCCATCCCTACTTCTAGGGATGGCTCTCTTTAACCCAAGGATTTTCCCATCCACTTGAAAAGGATAGTTTCAGGATTCAGTTCAGGCCCTAGCACAAGAGGAGAGAGGTTTGTTGAGGACCACTTGGTTTGTTCTTTTCTCTCCTCTGGGAAAACTTCTGGGAGCCACTTTATCTATCTTTTTTTAGATTTTTGAAATGTGCAGACCTGAGGTCCAGAACCACCACTCCAATATTATTACGAGCCTGAGGTGAGCCTCCCTCATGGAGAAGAACAGAGGCCAAAAGTATCACAGAGGAATGGAGCCAGAAACACTAGATTACACCGTTCCTGAAGCTTCCCCAGCTGCAGGACTTGCCAACACATGAGTATATCATTAAGGTCAGGATTTGCTGAGAGTCATGTGTTCCTAAAGAAACAATGATTTAAACAGGATGGATGCTTAACACTTTCTCATGTAAAAGTCTGTAGGAATGCAGGTCAGAGTTGGTGTGGTGACCACATTCTCTGAGAGAGTCAGAGAACCGGGATTCTTCTAGATCATCAGCCCAATACTTCTATGATATGACCCTTACCCTTAAGGTTCAAGATAATGGCATCTGTTTTCCAGGCAGCTAGAAAGAGGAAGGCATAAGGAAGAAGAAGGCAGTGTTATGTACCATCTGTCTCTTGGGGAAGATTCTTAGACGCTGCCAGATACACTTCTGCTTATATCTTTTTGGCTAAAACTCAGTGTGAGGGAAAGTAGTTGTTATTCTGGGTAGCCAAACACTGGGGTAATAATGGGGGATATATGACCATGGGGTATTATGGGACAGCACAATCTTTGACACAGTGAGGCAATGAACTTCTTTACCATTTAGAATGAGCTTATACTGATTTTCTGCTAACTTGTCACCAAAGACATCTTGACTAGTGTGTAATCGAGACTACCCTTTTGTCACCACTCTGTTCACTCAGAAGTTCAAGTCCTGGTGACTTCGAATTAGCAGACAGGAAGCGTCTGTCATTTTACATCTTCTAAGGGAGAAGCTGTAATAGCGCAAGGATAGTCCCCGTCAGGAACGGGGATATCTTTTGTACCGAATGCCAACCCTGAATGCCGACCCGGGGATCATGGCCTGAGCTGAAATCAAGAGTCAGACACTTAACCGACTGAGCCACCCAAATGCCCCCTCAGATGATTCTTAATAGCAAGTATATGTTTGCATCTTACACATTTTATGTACATGTATTTTCAATTAAAAACTATCTTTTCCCATGAAATTACATTTTTTTCCATATAAGAAAACCTACTACAGTAACTTGTGCATGATAGGAACCAATCAATATTTGTTAAGTATCAGTCGGGTTTTACGAAAACAGAGCTCTACACTCCCTGGGCACCAACTGCCACTGACTAATGTGTTTTAATTAAATATTTCTATATATGCTTTCATGTGTATTTACACCAATTAGCACCTTTGTAACCTATAAAATAAATATAATCAGTATATCACAACTTGTAGGTGATGCTAAAGGAGCAGCAAACACTAACAAAGGACTTGAACCAAACAGAACCCAAACAAAACAAAACAAAAAACAAAAGAACACCTTTGAAGTTGGCTTTTGTTTACTTTCAAGGAAAAGAATTCAAAGTACATATTAAGCTCTAGGAGCAATGACAAGAACAAGAATGTCAAAGCAGTCACGGTGATAATGGGAAGCTAATGGGACCCATGTGCGCAGTGTGATCTCCCAGTGGGAAAGAGCAGGGCTGTTTTGGATGGATGCCTCACGAAGGAGGGAGGGCCAGTCTTTCTTTAAGAATCTTATAGGTGCCGGTGCATTTGGAATGCCAGGTCCAGTTTTCAGACTTATGCGCTCCGTCCTTGAAAGAGGCTCATGGATGTGGAATAAAACGAGAAACGCAATACATAAAAATGGTTAATAATAGCCACTGATATTGACAGAGCTTTTTTATGCGTTGGACACACTCTATATATCACTTTATATTTGTGCCTAGTTTAGAGCTCATAACAAGTCCATAAGGTGGCTGCTACTACTTTAAGGAACTAGGTATTGATTTATGATTAGAAATATAAGGAGAGCCTCATGCATAGCTCATAGCTCAGTTGAGAAGGATCAAGAAAGAAGGCAGGGTTGTTGACTCTAGAATACACTGCAATTCTTTAAGAACAGACCATGGCCATTTGTATTTGACTTAGAACATGGAGGAAAGAAATGTACTTCGGAAAAGGAACTCAGGCTGCATGCTGAAAACAGCAGTGTAATGGTAGTGGGTCCAGATTCGTCCTCAGGGTTGTGCCCTTTTCTTTTTTTTAATGTTTCTTTTATTTTTTTTGGGAGTGAGAGACAGAGAACAAGTAGAGGAAGGGCAGAGAGAGAGGGAGACGCAGAATCTGAACCAGGCTCCAGGCTCTGAGTTGTCAGCACAGAGCCTGACCCAGGGCTTGAACTCATGGACTGTGAGATTATAACCTGAGCCGAAGTCAGATGCTTAACCGACTGAACCACCAAGGCACCCCAGGGTTGTGCCCTTTTGAGACGCTGGACCACAGCAGCAGGGCTAGAATGGGCAGCCTCTGTGGGTATTTTTTCCTTCAGTAGCAATCACACATAGGATATGGACCCCTTGGCAGAAAAATGGTAGCGGAGATGTTGGTACAAGGGAGATGTTCTAGGAGGAGATGTCTTTATGATCTTTCTAACCCTCAGAGGTTATACATCTTTACATTAGACTATATCCAACTCCAAACATTTTATTTAAAAATCACCGTTTCTTCATCTTTCTCTCCTCTCCTTCCCTTCTATGCTTTCATTCTTAAAAAGAATTAGGTTACAGTGTTGTGAACTGGAAAGGGAGCATATTAGATAAATACACGGTTGCCATCTTTTCCATCTTTATGATTTTTGTGGCCTCTGAATTACCGGAAGGTTACAGGAAAGTTGACTGGGAGGTTATCTTAATAGTGGTAATGAAGGGGGGCCACCTGGTTGGCTCAGTCGGTTGAGTGTCCCTCCGACTTTGGCTGAGATCATGATCTCACAGTTGGTGAGTTCGAGCCCTGCGTTGGGCTCTGTGCTGACAGCTCGGAGCCTGGAGCCTGCTTCGGATTCTGTGTCTCCTCCTCTCTCTGCCCCTCCCCCACCTGTGCTCTGTCTCTCTCTTTTAAATAAATGTAAAAAAAAAAATAATGGTAATGAAGGGGAGAGCAAGTAACAGGGGGTGTCTTATAAACCCTCTCATTACTAGCAGCTTTTTCTTCTCCTTAGGTCCTTCCTGACATCCTTCTGCCTGGAAAGTTTCTGAGTAACTCAGAGTGGACTTTAAACAAAGCTACCATACCCAGCTCTGTAATGGAGAACTTCTGCCGAACGTCTGGGAACATTCCTAAGACGATTACAAGGATGAGGGCAAGTCCTGGAGAGTTTGTATCATCCAGTTTGAGGGATGATGAAAGGCAGATCAAGGAGGGTTCCTGAGGCCCAGTTCCCTTCCTCAGGGAAGCTCTGAGTTCCCCCGGGAGAACATCTAAAAGTCCTCTGAGCATGTCTAATTCGCTGCTGTGCACAAGATATCACATCGTGGAGGAGACCCTGAAGAGTAGTTTCAATGATGGAAGAAAAGTGGGCACAGGTGACAAGTAGAGGAAATCACACAATGCCTAGGAGGAGAACATGGGGTAAGAATTCAAATCCTGTTTCCATCCTTGGATATTGTCACTCTAGTATCCTAGCATCTGCTAAATTAACTGATCAAATAAGGGCTGTGGTTCCCTCTCGTTATTAGAAATTGTGATATTCTTTGCAGAGATGCAGAGAAATTAATAGAAGGTGGTATTTGTTCCACACTTTCTTTTTTCTTAAAGTTTATTTATTTTGAGAGAGAGGGAGAGAGAGACACAGAGAGAACATGAGTGGGGAGGGGCAGAGACAGAGAGAGGGAGAATCTCAAGCAGGCTCCGCGCAGAACCTGGTGTGGGGCTGGAACTCACGAACTGTGAGATCATGAACGGAGCCAAGATCAAGAGTCGGATGTTCAACCGACTGAGACACCCAGGTGCCCCTGTTCCACACTTTCATAAGTATTTGAATTAAAATTTTTGAAAAACGAGAGAGTTCTTGAACAGACATATGAGACTGCTCAAGGACTAAAGGGATAGATCTGATACTAACAGGAATTTAGTCACACAGAGCAGGTGGAAGTGGAAACAGAGAGCAACAATGGAGCCTCCCGCCAGGTGCTGTGAAGTAAGGAATCCAGTGAAAAGACAACTGGCTACTTAAATTATTTTGGAAACAACTTTCCAGCTGCCAAACACACATTGGGACTTCTTCTTTTCTGCCATTAGGATCCTTAATCATTTGAGATCAATATCTCCAAAGAAACCAAAAAACATTCGTTGACTTTTTGGGCTCGGTGACTCTCTGACCACTAGTGGAATTGTCACCGGAGACTAAGGTGTGACCTTTGGCTATTTGTCAAAGCTTTGACGTCTTCCTGTGCTTCAGGTGTCAAACTGCAAACCTTAATGCTCTGAGGGTGTCGGAATGGTAAGGGATGCAATTTTGGCAATAAAAGTGTTTCCATCTCCTGGAGTTCCACCCCCCCCCCCGCCCCCACCCCGCCGCCGGAATTGTGTATTTCAGGAGAACTCTTTCATGGCTTGAACGTTGGGAGTAAAATCTTCTTGGGGTCTGCAGTGTTTTCCCCAGTGATCTCCGTCCTACGCCTGGATCCTTCTGCTTTTTCATTCCTTCTGCCTCTCCTTTATCTTCGGGCTTGAGATGACATGGAATTATAACTGTAGGAATTCTGAGCCTGTCTGAACTGGGGTTGATGGGGGGAAGGGGGCATGCAAAGTGTCAGGGCTCACAGGGGCAAAGGTAAGTGCTGATGGATAGCCTGTCTACTGCCTGAGCCGGGACTTGGCCCTGTGACCTGGCCCTGTGACAGCCACACTTTAACAAAAACTGTTTGAAGAGGCTGCTGTGCTCAATTCCAGATTGCTTTTTAGGCCCAGCTATGGTTCTTCAAAGTCCGAATGCCAGGGCACATTCTGCCTCTTTAACCTGGCAGAAATGCACCAGGGATGTTTCAGTTTCCTCCCAGCTTCTGTGTTTTGTCTCTGGCACTACAGAAGTCCCTATGGCTCCCCATTCAACCAGAGACCTAGTTTTCCTCCCTCCTTCCCTCCTTTCCTCTCCTCTTCCCTTCCTTCCTATAGTCACCACGTTTCACATTAGAGTTTCAACCTTATTCATCTTACAGCTGAAAGTTTGTGCCCTTTTACCAACCTCTCCCTACTCCCTCCTAGATAAGAGTCTAGTTTCTTGGAGCATCTGTGTGGCTCAGTCGGTTAAGTATCTTAACTCTTGGTTTTGGCTCAGGTCATGATCTCACAGACTGAGCCCCGAGTCGGGCTCTGTGCTGACAGCACAGAGCTTGCTTGGGATTCTCTCTCTCTCTCTCTCTCTCTCTCTCTCAAAATAAATAAATAAACTTGAAAAAAAGAATGTAGTCTCTTGTCCCATTTTTAGTTGTGAAGTGGGTAAGTTTCAAACTGGGTTAATATTCCATACAGCCTCTGATTTTAACCAGGTTGTCAAGCTGAAACCTGGCACTGATTCTGTGACACAGGTACCTGAGAGGCAATGATTAGGGGTAGGAAGCAGCTTCGGTGACAGAAATTCAGGGGCTGAGATGATTAATAATGAACGCCTCTAACGTAAGCAAGGAGCCTATATTTCTTGGAACTAAACTACTGTAGCTCTGCCAGAAGCAGAGGGATGATCCACTTTGTTTCTGCTGGGAATCAATAGCATTTTTTTTAAAGAATTGATTCAGTTTTCAAAACAATGGAAAGATTTCTTTTTGTTTGTTTCCTTTCTCCTTCCTCCCTTTCTCCCCTCTCTCTTCCCTCTTTCTCCTTCTCTCCCTTCTTTCTTTCTTTTTTTTTCTCTCTTGCCAATATTTCCTAATATAAAGAATCCAAAGAAAGTCATTTCTTTCTTGAAAAATAGAGGATGTGCACAAATGAACCATTACACTTTACGAGACCCTGGTGCTCTGTTCATACCACATTGCTGTTTTATGATGCCTATCGAGGATTATGGGCATAGGGATTAAGAAAAATTGCCTTTTATGTGTATTCATTTCATACTTATGCCATGTACTGCCTTGGCTTCCACATTAATAGACAAGAAAGAAAACTTGGAAAGGAGGTGGTGTACCAGGCATTTAAAACTCAATTTAAAACCACACGAGGGGACTCTTAATTCCGTCCTTCCAGGAGAGGCCTTGCTTCATGCACAGTCATGTCCCGTCGCGTGTAGCCTAGTGTCTCCCACAGTGGGGATGCCCACTCACCTCTGACTGTGGAGATGGAAACTGCCTGGCTGCCTCACTCTATTGGGACATCCTGGAAGGAAAGAACCAACCATGTCCTAAAAAAAAGTTAAAGGGCTCCTGGGTGTCTCGGTTGGTTGAGCGTCCGACTTCAGCTCAGATCACGATCATGGTTAGTGAGTTCGAGCCCTGCATCGGGCTCTCTGCTGTCAGTGCAGAGCCCGCTTCAGATCCTCTGTCCAGCCCCCCTCTCTGCCTTCCCCCGCTCACTCTCTCTCTCAGAAATAAATATTTTAAAAAACAGTCCAAACTTTAGGTCCCATACAAATATTATAAAGCACAATAATTAAACTACAATACAGGATCTGTGCTCAACAATTGATGAGAGTGTTTATTTTTGAGGTGTATACACAGCTCCTGGATTGCCTTTGAGAATGTGTATGTAGATAAAGGGGCACAGAGTATTGGGCAGTCTGTTTATTTTGTTACAATTTTAAAAAAAAGAATGACAGGGAACACCTGGGTGGCCTGAAGTGTCTGACTTCAGCTCAGGTCATGATCTCATGGTTGTGAGTTCAAGCCCCACATCGGGCTCCACACTGACAAAGTAGAGCCTGCTTGGGATTCTCTCTCTTTCTCCCTCTCTCTCTCTGCCCCTCCCTCACTCATGCCCACTCTCTCTCTCTTACAATAAATAAATAAACTATAAGAAATACTTTTTTAAAAAAAGAATGACAGGACACCAAGATAGTGTAGCTTGGGCTATAACTTATCCAAACAGATGCTACTAGCTGGGGTAACAGTTTAATTACAATCCCCTGTTTTACAACTCAACTGCCGTTGCTTTGATGTCTCCCTGTGGAATTCTCCAGAAATCTTTCTGCTGTGTGAATAACCAGCGTACGAACACCAGCCTTGCATGAGTCTCTGTGTGCAGACCCCTGAATTAGACATCATATTCGAGGAGTGAGCAGGGCAGGAAGAAGAGCATACAGCAAAAAGACAATCGCAAGACAGGTTCTTTTGACTTCAGGAACTTACCATCTTGCTCAGCGAATAGAAGATGCTTGCAAACCCCCCATCTCTCACCACCTGACCGCATGTTCACTCCTTAGCTCGTCAATGACTCCAAAGAAGCTGGTTTGAGGCTGTTAGAAAGTGTTTTCCTGAAGCAATGGAAGATAAACTAAATATCTCTAAATGGAACTGGGACCTACAGGTTCCTGTCTGCATGGCCGTATTTTATACACGGACACACACTTGTGGTTTCTTTGGTTATGATGGGTCCCCTTTGGCCTTGCCTGAGGTTTGTCACATCCTTTCGCACACATAGTGACTACTAAAGATATCAGGTCTTTCCTAACAGCTCCTGGCAGCCCAGCAGCGTTCAGCAGGTGTGGTTTCAATTTGTATTTAGTCTCTTAGACACTCTTCACAAGCTTATTCTCACCATGAGGTGAGTGATGGTGGAATGGCCGCACCGTAAATCATCTTCCTGAACATGTTCTTAAAGAGCTACTTCTCAGGGACCAAGGTCATAGCCGCCTGTGTAGTACTTTCCACCAGCAAGTTCAAAGCTATTGTAGACAAAGATGTTGAGATTTATCTCAGCACACTTTTCTTTGGAAGAAGGTAGGGTATCCTATTTAAAGGGAGGGAAACTGAGACACATGGGTGATGTTATTTTCTTAAGGTCATGGGGAGCTTGCGACAGATAGGAACGGAAACTTCTAGCAGGCTGCCTTCTTGGTTACAGCTTCCTGCCTTCAGCTTGGGTACAGAAAGGCTGATTTTGATTCAGAGTGGGTTCCTCTGATCGATTCTTTATCTGGCAATAAGAATGACTCTTATGCCAGCCTGCTTTCCTTGGGGTCCAGAAAGAACCTTTGTACTTTGGGGCTTTTGCTGACGAAAATATAGGGATTAGTTCTAGGAATGCTGATTGCCAGGCTAGTGGGGCCTTGTAGTGGCTGTGTGGTACTGGGAAAGCCACTCTACTATCAGACTCAGTTTCCTTATGTGTAGAATGGGAATGCAATATGATGACAGGACAGTTTCTGTGAGGGCCAAGTGGGATAATGCACCAGAGACAGAGACAGAGAGAGAGAGAGAGAGAGAGAGTGTGTGTGTGTTTTAAAGTTTATTTATTTATTTTCAGAGAGAGAGAGAGTGAGCAAGCATGAGCAGGGAAGGGGCAGAGAGAGAGGGAGAGAGAGAGAATTCCAAGCATGCTCTGCATTGCCAGCACGGAGTCCTACGCAGGTTCCGGGCTTGCACTCATGAACTGTGAGATCACGACCTGAGCCGAAATCAAGAGCCGGACGCTCACCCAGCTGAGCCACCCAGGCACCCTCACCAGAAAGTGTTTTAATTAAAAAAAAAAATTGCATGTGTTTATTTTTATAAACGAAAAACCCTATGCAAACTGGAACATATACGTGTTCAATATGAACATTCTTTAAGAATCTGTTTATCTACCACTCACTTCCTTTGGCATTTCTTAAAAACAGGATTCTTTCAGCTGCCTGCCCCATCCCCTGACCCTCACTTTCCTAAATTGTTTTCCTGAAGAACGCTGTTCTCCTTAGTGTCATCTCTAGTGGTTTTGTCTTCATGGTCATTTCTAGAAGAATGTGACTTCTGATACTTTTCAAGTTTTCTTGTTGTAATCATTTATTTGGATTTAAAAGAAATCACAACATATACAGACAGAGTAACAGATCAGGTAATATCCAGAAGTGTGTGAAGTGAAGGTGAATCGATTTCCCTTCCCTCCAACCCCAGATTTAACCTTTAATGTGTATGCTACCTCTTTCTCTGTGCTTATGTGAACACACCTGATGTGAATATGGGTTCATTTCTATATTCTATAATAATTTTATCTTCTATAAAAAGAGGGTCATACAATAACTATTACTTTGAAACTTGCATTTTGCTTTAAAATGTAACATATTCCTTCAGGTTAAAACACACATATTCTTTTTAATGGATACACCATATTTCATATGGCATTTGCCACACGGATATGCCATAATTTCTTCAATTATTGTCTTATTTATCTTGTTTCAATTTTTCATGTTTTTCTCCCCCCACTCTCACAGAATGCTGCAATACTCAAATACAAGTATCTTAAAATATATTGGTGCTTTTATTGCTATGTGTTAGATTTTCAAAAGAGGTGTCATCAGGTCAAAGGGGAAAGTGCATTTTAAAGTGTATTAAATGTTGTCAGATCGTTGTCAAAAAGATTATGGCAATTCATGCTTCCACCTGTAATATATGGAAAAGCCTGACTCCCCACATGCTGGCCTCCATGGATGCCATCAACATTTCTGACAGGTTTTAATTTGCGTTTCCTTGATTATTGATGAATATGAGTATTTTTTCATGCATAAACTGGTGATTTTTGGTTCTATTTCTGTGAAATTCCTATTCATCTCTTCACCTTTTTTCCTACAGCAAATCCTTTTCATATTAATATTAACTCATTTGCCACATGTAGTTCAGATGGTTTCTCCCAGTCTATTGTTTGCTCTCTGCTCTTAGGACATCTCTTGTCACATGGATTTTTTTAAGTCATTCACTCTCTTTTTAGAATCTTTCCCTTGTTTTCTGCGGTGCTGCAGTATCCCTGGTTTTTCCCTTCTTCTCTGAATGATTTTTTCCTTTTATCTCCTTGTTTCCTCTTCTTTTTCTTCATTTTTCCCTATAGATATGAGTTCTGACCACTTAGTCTTTTTTTTTTTCCTTTTTAAAATCTTGGAACATTTATCAATTCTTTTTCATTTCTCACCTTTATGCTGATGATGCCCTGATCTATATCTCTGGCACCAACCTATATATAGCTTTAGGTTTCCAGTTGGCCATCAGACATCTGCACTTGGATCTGTCTTCCTCACCTTACAGACAACTTGGGTAAGAACACTTACTCTAACTCCCCAAACCAGTTTCTTCCACCAACTTTCCTGACTTTCTCAATACATTCATTCTCTGTTACCTGGACTTGAAACTTCGGGATTGCCTTCAACCCTGATGGCAAGGAACTCATCCAAGTTTTTTCCAGTCCAATCCTTTCTTCCCTATGCCTGCTGGCCCCTCCCTGGCCTAACACCTGCCAACTTGTAAGGAAATACTCCCATTTTTACGGATGTGTAGTTCCTCCCACGTGGACACAATGGTGTGGTGTATTAGGAAATGCTCTTGTGCTAGGGGAGACTGGACACACACTTCAGGGTGAAGGTTGTAGACATGGGGGTGATGGACAGGAAATCTCACTGGTAGAATGAAGTCACGTGTGATATTGATCACTTGAGGAACAGGTCTTGCAGGTAAGTCTATGGAAATGGGGCAAGAGTTCCACTAACAAAGATCTTTAAATCAGATGTCTAGATAGTTGCTCCATACCACATGTTTGGAAGATGGTTTAGCCATATGGAACAGGCTGGAAGGAGTGCAGGGATATCAGCCTTTGGGGTGGTGTGGTGTGCAGAGGAGATCATGAAAAACAGGGCTAGTTAGCTGTAAAAGGATTAGAGACTTGTGTTTCATAAGTCAGGCTGGTTTTCTGAATATTCTTCCTGTGTTTCCACTCTACTCTCGTTTATTATTTAGTGAAAACTTTGACAAGCTTTGGCTTGTGTCAGTGCTGCAAGGGAACAGAGCAGACCCTTCCTGGAATTAGCATGGTGGTGGTGGTGGGTGGGCTCAAAGGGGAGGAACTGAGTCAGAGCAGTTCCTCTGGGAAGCAACGTAGTGAAACAATTGAAGGTATGGCTGCACAGCCAGACTCCTGTCCACCACTTACTAGTTGTATGACCTTTGTCAAGTTACCAGACACTTCTGTGTCTCAGTTCCCTCAGCCATAAAATTAAAGTGACAATAATAATGATATACACTCAATATGGTTGCTGGGAAGATTAAATATATTAATATATGTGAAGTGCTTAAAACAGTGCCTGGCATATAATACATATTATATCAACCTTTGCTTTTCACCAGGAAACTCTAGGAACTAAAATTTGGAGGTTCTGTACTTTACTCTCTGAAAGGAAAGGGCATCATTACCTTATATTCGTCACACCCTGAAAAATCACTCACCCCCATTTGCCACCCTGGTCCAGATTTTCTAGTCTGTAAACCATAGACTGCATCTCACTCCCAGAATACTCTTTCTCAGAGCTCGCTTCCACCATGATATTGGACTCATTATGTCTGTGAAACATTGCCTTTTTTCTTATGCTTTGCTTTGTTCAGGTGGGTCTCATAATTATCCTTGTTCCTCCCTCTTTGACTTCATTAAGAATATTCCCTTACCTGGAAGATCCTTCATTCCCAACTCTTTCTCTCATTTCCACCTCCACTCCACAAATACTATCTATTCTTCTAGATCTAAATTAATGCAAATGTTTCCAGGACATATTCTATGACTACCTTAGCTTCCAACTACTTATGGGTCATCTCTGGGGTGCTTATGTGACTCAGTCAGCTGAACATCCAACTCTTGGTTTCAGCTCAGGTCACGATCTCACATTTTTGAGCCGTGCATTGGGCTTTGCACTGGCAGCTGGGAGCTTGCTTGGGATTCTCTCTTTCCTTCTCTCTCTGCTCCTCCCTTACTCATGCTGTCTGTCTCTCTCGAATAAATAAATAAAAACTTAAAAAAAAATATGGGATGTTTTATGGGATGTATATTAGATGTTTCACATGTACCTTTCTTTGACTCAACATATTTAGCTTTGAGCTGTTTGTCCCTCATTCCTCCCATTTGGTTTCCTATTGCTGCCTGCCAGCATGTGAGTTGAGAACACCCAATCATGGCCCAATAGAAATTAAGAACACCCAATAGAAATACATCATCACTGACACTTCTCATTCCTTATTCCAAATATCGATTGGCTACCATGTTATCTTGGTTCTACATCCTAAATCATTCTGTATTTCCTCCCTCTCATTAGTTTTTGTCTTGATTACTGAAATAGACCCCTAACTATTTCCTTGCTTCTAATCTTATTCTATTCTAAACCATTCTCCACACAGCAATTATAATAATTTTTCTAATACACAAATGAAATTGTCTCAGTCTTCTCTTTTGATATTCTAAAGGTTTTCTACTGTGGAAAGATAAAATCCCTTCCCCTTTTGCCATCTGGTCTTCTACTATTCTCCCTTCATTTCTCAACTTTCACTATGAGCTTCAGCCATTGCTGAATCATGCCATTTCCTGACTCTGTGCCCTTGCACACTTAGTTCCTTCTAGCTGGAAGGAACTCTTCCAGAGTCTATCTGGAAGACTCTTCACTCATGAGTCTGCTTGGAAAACACCTTCAAGACTCCCCTTAAGTGTCACTTTTTCGTGATTTTTTTTTCTAGCTCTCATGCTCATCTGAAGCATTATCTATCTCTATCATCTATCTATAAATAATTCAATCTTTATATATTATAAAAATAAATTATATAAATGCACAAATATATGTATACTCAATAAATATAAATGATAAAATATAATATAATATAATCCAATCTTTATGTATATACTTTATATATATTATATATGTATATAATTACACATATACACTATATTGAAAGTAAATTATTTGTTTGTTTACAGGTCTGCCTCCCTTAGCAGACTGAGTTCCTTGCGGGTGGGATTGTGGGTTATTCATATCCCTCTTGTTTAGCATTATGCTTCATATGTTGTAGGTGGTTCATTAATATTTATTGAATAGATTAATAAACAGAATAACCCATCTCTTTACAACTAGAGAGTAAAGTCTGCAAAGGCAAGCAGAGTACCTTTTATATATACTCTTGCATCTCAGTCATGTTTGGAACTTAGTAGGCAATCAACAAATATCTATTAACAACGTCTGATGAGCTCTGCCACGTAGGTCTGTTTTATATTATTATTAACAAATATTTTCATGCATCTATGCGATGCTCTCATAATTAGATTTAAGTTCCTTTAGGGTAAGGACAATTTTCATGCATTGCTAACTGCACAGTGACTTTTGCAATACTGTTTGATGAATGCCCATTCATCGAATAATCAGGTAGCAAAGTCTGGATTATTTCCTTCCAACTTTTGTGGCTGTTTTATTTCCTGGAGCAGTATCTGGCCTCTCCCATCAAAGGTTCCTAGTGAAGATGTTGCCGAGGCCTCTGGGAACAACCTACTTTGGGCCAAGCAAGGGCTCTAAGCTCTTTATACACGTCCTGATGTGCTGTGACAGGAATAACATCTCTAGGTGTCTCAAATAACACACTCTTGAAACCACCTGGTCGTTGACTTTTGCCAGGAAATGGCAGTGCTCCAGGGCTTGTTCATTCTGGCTGGTGGTGAGCTGAGTGGGTTCTGGGCAGCCTGTCAAACTTGGGTGGCCATTTTCTATTCTGCCCCAACCAGCCGAGAACTCCTCTGTGTCTACTTATGTGCCAAGCAAAAATGATAATTGCCTCTCATCTATCTCAATGAGTTATGATGAGGCTAAACAAGACTATTCAATATGAAGGAAGCAGCGGTTGGAAGTGCTTGAACAGCATAAATGCAGAGTAGAAACCGGAAAACTCCTTTCACCCAATATTAATACCTGCTGTGACCTGTAGTTGAGTGATGAAAATTATAAATGATTAGGAAGTGGAGATTTGTTCCGTTAGATAAGGATAATTATAGAATTATGAATATGAAACGCCTCTTTTTTTCCATTTTAATACATTTTAATCTAATTACAGTATTTATTATCTTCGAGGAATGTGTATTTCATTAGTAATGTAAAAAAATAAATAGCAGTTATGTTCAAGTCCTTTATTTTTTAACAGATGGAGCAGGAGGGAGTGTCTCCAGAACACAAAGATTGCCTGAGGCAAGAGTTGCCCTTACGTGTGATCAGACATTGCCCCCTGGTGGTCCAAAGTGATCTGGTATTTCCTCCAGAAATGGAAAATCTGAATGCAACACATTCTAGTCTGAGATACCTGAGCACCTCTCTCCCTCCCTCTCTCTCTCTCTCTCTCTCTCTCTCTCTCTCTCTCCCTCTGCCCCACTCTCCGTGCCCCTCTCACACAGACACACACACCTTCTTTCTTACTGTCCTTCCTTTTCTACCATGTTATTTAAACCACCATAACTGTCACGTGCACTTTTATAATTCTACTGAAGTCTTACTTGCTCAGTTTGATAGTCAAGGAAACATTTGTTGAGTACCTACTATGTGCCAGGATTCGCTACCAACAGAAATCTTTGGACAACTTTATCTTATCTATCCCTTTATTCTCACAGAGCATGAATCTTATCATTTTCATGGTCATTTTCCCAAACATGCGTGTGTGTGTTTGTTTATATTTAATTGTCGATTTCTTCTCACAATCATCTAAGCTCTGTGAAAGCAGGCATCATTTCTGGTTTGCTCACTGTTGTCTATTTAGGACCTAGCCATGCATTTGGCATTGTCAATAATGTTTGAATGAACAGATAAGTTAAATCATTTAACTGGTAATGTGATAATTGTTGATAGAAGCAAACACACAAGCTTATAGAAACAGAGAGGAAAGCCAGCCAATTTAGGGAGAAGGGAGAGGATGGAGGTATGTTCGGGAAATGGAACATTGGATGCCTGAGCTGCACAGGGTGGTAGGCAAGCAAGCAGAGCGAATAGCATGAGCAAGACCACGGGCCTTGGAAGGCGCATGGAGAGTTTGGGCTGCAACGATCAGTAATGTCGGAAGGCGCCATGGCTGAGACTCTCCAGTGGGTGACCGGCAGCCACTACAAGAACACGAGATAGCTACATTTGTCTCTTAAGCAGATCACCATAAGCTGGCCTCTGAGCCGAGGATCAGGTTCTCTTCCATGCTGGGCCTGGTGTGCAAGAAGCACTCCATAAAAGTCAAACGCAAACATGAATCAGTAAGAACAGAAGTGAAATGAGAGCAGTCGTGAGGGTGATTGGAGCAAGTGGAAGATAAGTGAAAAGAATGGCCGTATGTTCGTGTGTAGAAGAGAGAGCAAAGGACTGAGAAAGAAGGTGACATTTTTGCTCAGGCTGCGTGAACTGCATGGTAGATCCCCAGTGACTCTTTGCTGAATGAATCAATGAACCTTAGGACTAGTCGCCAGAGAAAAAAGTGAGCTGGAGTTGTTGCAGTGAAATCCTACAGATCCTGCCATTTCTTCAGTGTTCCTTCGTTGCATTAATCAAGTCCTATTTTTGTTCTGTCTGGTGTTGCACTGCTCACCCTGTAGTGTCTTGATTGTGGGCGCCACGCAAAGACTTACACCACTGATATACTTGGATTTGACCTACATTTCATAAGGTTTCATCTGTAAAATGATTGCGGGCCAAAAAAAAAAAAAACAAAAAAACAAAAAACCTGACCTCTGAGTATCACTCCTAAAATTTGATTCCTACTTCAAAGTGCGTAAGCTTTGTTCCTGATGTGGAGCTGTGAAAATTATCTTCCTGCTTATCATGCAGTAGGAATTTAGCCTAAATTGATAAATATGGCAAAATCCATTTTGCAATAATTTTCCTTACACGTTTTTCTCTTTGCAGAGACCAATTGAGATTCCTGGGTCTCTTAACCGATATATTACTCAAAGTAAAACTCGAAGTGAGTTTCACTGCATGGCAAAAACTTTCTAGAATTTACTGCAGTTTCTGGAGGACATGAAAATTTAAGAATCTAGCACCACACTTTGTAAGTATTCTAGATTTTGTAAAATTTTAAGAAACAATCTATTTTTTTTACTAAGGCTTCCTGTATTCTTAAATTTACTAAATTCTTAAGTGATGCGACTGCATGGGAAGAGCCTGATAAGAGGTTTGAAAAGAAATTTAATTTGAACTTGAAATCCAGACAGTTTCTCTTTATGAATAATACTTTTTGGATAACATTTTTTAAAAATTCCTAATTATTATTACTTTATTACTTGTTTACTTACTTCCTAATTGTTATTACTTTCAATACCGGCCATTATTGGCCAAAATTCAGTCAGAAACCACTCTAGTTATGTCAAAAGGAAAGAGATTTAAGGCAATTCGGTGTCTACCAGAACTTTGCAAGTCCTGCAAGAATGAAAGTCGAAAGGCCTTTAGCTGTGTTTTCCAGAAAATCACAAACTGGCTGTTGCCACCCAGGAGCCAGGAGATGGCAGGAAAGGTCAATGTCCATGGTCACAGTTGTGTTGAAGTGAGGCACTGTCACGGGTATGTGACTGCTACAAAAGATCATGTTTACAGAAGCTCACACATTCACTGTTACTTCCAGAGGGGAACAAATTCCTTGTCCTCCTCTTCCACCTTCCAGATCTGATGTAAGCACATGTCAGGATCTATAGAGTATCAAGAACACTGCTGGCAAAGGAAATGTCTCTAGTCTCCGGGACTAGTTTCTAGTCTCTGGGAATAGTACAGAGGGAACAAGAATGATGCTGAATGACATTTGATGATATTTAGTATATTCTTTGACAATAATTAGAATACTTATAAATATTTTTTTTAATTTTTAAATGTTTTATTTATTTTTGAAAGAGGGAGAGAGATGGAGTATAAGGCAGTGGGGCAGGGGATGGGCAGGGAAAGAAGGAGACACAGAATCCGAAGCAGGCTCCAGTCTCTGAGCTGTCAGCACAGAGCCCAACACTGGCTTTGAACAAACCGTGAGATCACGACCTGAACTAAAGTCAGATGTTTAACCAACTGAGCCTCCCAGGTGCCCCAGAATATCCATAAATCTTACTGGCTTCTTATATCAACAGAGTATATCCTTGAGTAATTTTTTTTTTCAGAAATGAACAAAGATTCTTATGGGTTTTTATATGTCCGAAAATATCTTTACTTTGCCTTCACATTTGATTGATTACTTGATGAATATAGAATCCTATATTATTTCCTCAAGACTTTAAAAGTATCATTCCATTAGCTTTTAGCGTTCAGGGTTGCCAACAGGAGGTCAGAGGCAATTTGATTTTTATTCCTTTGTAGGTACATTGTTTTTACCTCCCTTGATAATATAAATGATAGGATGTTTCAAAATTTCAGCATTTGTATGGGTATAGTCTTTTGTCATTCACTCTGCTTAGCACTTAGTCGGTTCTGACAAGAATAGTGTAGGTACAGTAGAATGAGGTAAAGCCTTTTTGGAGAGGGATCATGAGAGAAGAAAGGGAGAGAAATGATAGTGAGGGGAATTTTGCTGCAAAATGAAGCAGAGAAATATGTTAGTAGCTGTTGGAAAATTTTTTTTTAATGTTTATTTATTTTTGAGAGAGAGCACATGTGTGAGTGGACCGCAGGGCAGAGAGAGGGAGACAGAGAGAGTCCTAAGCAGGCGCTGCACTGTCAGCACAGAGCCTGACATGGGGCTTGAGCCCACAAACTGTGAGATCATGACCCGAGCTGAACTGAACAGTTGGATGCTTAACCGATTGAGCCACCCAGGTGTCCCAGAATAGAAAAAATTTTAAGATTTTTTAAAGATATTAGCATGTTTGTATGCTGACATTGTAGAAAAAAAAATGATGAAATAAGAGGGAGAGGAGAGACTTCCTGAAACAATATATCTGAGCTGGTTAGAGGAGATGTGCTCTAGGGCACAAATGGAAGGCCTGGCTTTGGACAGCTCATCTGTGGTAATGGCCAGGAAAGCAGAACATAAGTGTGGTAGGCAGATAAATGTGTTGTTGGGAGTGGATGGATATTATATTGTGATTACTTCATTTGCTCAGTGAAGTAGGCAGGAGAATCATCAGCTAAGTGTGAACACAGGGGAAGCCATGTTGGAAGTTTGAGGAGGTTTGAGAGAACATAAAGATAAAACCAGAGAAATAAAGTGTGATTGCTGGGGAAAATTAAGGGCCCAACTGAAGTTCATGTTCATGAATTTAAAGAAAGACAAGTCAGAATAGTTGTGTGGTTTCTGCAGCTCTGTTCATCTGGATGGGTACAAGCATGGACCATAGGAGAGTTAATTTACCTGGGGTTATGGGTTCGGCCAACTAAGCACGACACATCAGAGGAGGGGGTTGTAGGGATATATAAGAGAGAGGTGGCAATGATTGCCCTTGGAAAATAGGCTGGTAAGGGGGAAGTGATGACTGAGGAGGGAAAGGCACGTGAAAAGTTATGATCAAGGGACTGGAGTCCCAGTGTGGTTGAGGAGAGGAGTCAAGGTATTAAAGAGCTTCAACTGGAAAGACGGGAGGTGGTGGTCAAAGAGCGAGATGCAAGGAGTAGAGATAATGGAGGGATTGGGATTATTGATAATGATAAGGCCTAGGGAATAACCATGAGGCTGAGTGACTCAGGAAAAGTGGAGGAGCATGATCACTCAAGAAGGGGAGGCCAAGCAACCCAAAGCAGACCGTGGAAACTTCAACTGTGTGAATATTAAAATTGCCAATCATTGGGACAGAAGTAGAGTTGAAGAGAGTTACAGTGATCCAGGAACTAAAAATCGTAGAGAAACGAAGGAGTATGACCTGGAGGTTGGCAGTGAATGCCAACAATGAAGAGAAGAGGTTGAACAGTAGGGTGACATGAGCTTCAAGACTGGGTGTTTTAGAGAGGAAGTAGAATGATCTAGAAGTGGCAAACAAGAGCAAGGTAGATACTTACCATGTTTCCTTGAGACACCTGCAGAGAAGAAGTGTACTCAGGGGAGAGAGGTCTCTATTGGGAAAGACGTTCACAGAGGGAATTTGTGGTTTGAAGGAGACAAAGCACATCCGGTATTCAGGACATAAATGTGAGGGATTTATCTGTTGCCAAACCCTAAGAACTATGCTGATGTTATACCTTCCCATTTCTGAAGAGAGTTTAGATCAGCTAGACTCCCTTTCCTCAGGAACAAATGGGAGCTTCTGGCTTCAGGGACCTGTACTAGGAGCTGCCTGAAATGGCATAACTTGTGAGCAGAATCAGCAGCCCCGGTGGTGTGGTCTGTTGGGACCAGCGTTGGTTTGATGGTGTGTGGCTGAAAGTTTTGGTGTTAAAGTTATGGTCAAAGGGTTGCCCCCAAGTGATTTTTTTTTTCTGATTTTCCTTGTGGTTAGATGTAAGGAAGTTTTTTCATTCATCACAGAAGTTTGTTTTTCTGATCATCTAAAATGGTCCTTTGTATGATATAAAGCTTAATTTCAAGCTCAAATAAAAACCAAGCAGACACTATCAGACTATAATAGGAGGAAAGAGGTGGGAACTAATATTTATTAAAATGTCTCTATACACCAGGCACTGCATAAATATTTTTGTCATTTGGATTCATAAATTCATTTTGTTCATTGACTTACTAACTCACCAGAAATGTGTGTGTGTGTGTGTGTGTGTGTACGTGTGTGTGTGTGTGTGTGTGTGTGTGTGTGTGTAACACTTGCTAAATACTAGGGATTCAACAATAAATTAGAAACTCCGTCTTAGAGGAGCTTATGGTTAAAGGAGCTAAGCAAACAAATTATAATGCAGTGTGATATAGGTTACTAATGACTAATTATTTAATATTTACTATGTACTATGTGCTGTGTGGAGATCTTTTATATTAGCTCATTTACTCTTCTCAGCAATGTTCTCAGACATTGTGTTAATCATCTCATAATAATGTGTTATAAGCCATTTCAAACCTCAGTGGCTCATGACAACAAATACTTCTCTTGTATATATATGTGTGTGTGTGTGTGTGTGTGTGTGTGTGTATTTTAGGCTGTCAGTCAGCTGGCCATGACTCTTTGATTGGACTTAGGTCTGCTCATGTGTCTCCACTGTTGTTATAGCAGTTCCTCTGTGACATGTTTTCATGACAGATTAATAGGAATGTAAGGTAGCAAGCCTCTGCACATTTAGAGAATTTACTCATGTCAAATTTATTATTATTCCATTGGCCAAAGTATGACACATAGTCAAACCAAACATCAGTGGGGTGGGAAAATATACTCTGCCTCCTCTAGTTGGAGGTCCTGCAAGTCACATGGCAAATGGCAAGGACACATGGAGAGAGTGACAAATTGAGAACAGTCATTCAATCAGCCATAGGCATTTAGTATTATACTATCCCGAACTTACATGTGAGGAAATTTAAAGGAGATAAGCAACTTGCCCAAGATCAGAGGGCTAGGAACCTTAAACCCCAGAGACCATGCCCTTGACCACCACAATATTTTTGCGCTGGTGCTTTGGGAACACATAAGAGGTGTCTTGCCAGCCTAGTGGGGTGTGAAGGGTATAAGGAAAGCTCGTAGGGAAGGTAAGATGTGGGGCTGACCCTAGCAGTATTTGGCCAGCCTAAGAGTATCTATTTGGTTTAGCACCAAAGAGACCATAGATAGAGTAGTAGAGTGTAGTTTTCCTGGACAGGTGAGAACAGAAGGCAGATGGTGGTAGGCTAAAGGGTGCATGGGAAGTGAAGGAAGAGAAACAGCTTCTGGAAGCTTGACTGAGATGGATAAGAAAAACTATGACACTAGGATTGGAAAAGGGTAAAAGATAGCATTTTTTTTTCTTCAAAGACCTGAGTGCTTAATGCTAGCCTGAAAGTTAGAGAGGCCCTGTTGGATTTGGATTTGGCCTCTAAAATATCCACCACATCCTTGCCCCTTGGTACAAGATGGATTATTAGGGGGTAAGGAAGAAAGAAGAGTCGGATTTGACTCAAAAACGAGAGAGAGGGGATAATATTCATGATTGTGTACGTCACTGTGTACTAACATGTGGTCTAGCTTAGTATCTGTCGTATAGCTTACAGAACTGAACTGACACATTTATCTAACTGGTATTCAGGGTATGAGGTAACATATTTATCACAAGGAGAAAGGATTTTCCCAAAGTACCCACGGATTTACATGAAATGTTAATACACCTTGCGTCTCCCTTTAATACACAAAAGGCTCTACTGAACCTCAGTCACGGGAATTGGTGTGTTAGGAAATGATAATGCTTAGAGGTAGTTGACAGAAGTACACATGTGAACACTTTGTATGCTTGAGTTTTCTTTTGTTACTTCTTTGCTCTTTTACCCTTTAAAGCGATGTGGGTGACAATAGTTGCCATCATAACAAACCAATGAAAAAAATTAATTTGCCTTTTAGTATCTGAGATAAAGAGTTCATGAGTTTAGATCAGGCCTCCCTCCCGATATCCTGGCTTTAACTGGATTCCTTGGCACTTAGCATTTAGATGAATTGAAGATATGGAAGCCACTCAGAAGCTATTGGAACATTCAATTTTGGACTGAGGATGATAAGAGACCTGTGTGATGGTGAAGAGTTTCAATCCATGAATACTTATTGATGAATGACAAACAACTCCAAAATTCAGAAGCTTAAAACGAAAAGGGTTGATCTCACTCATGCTATGTGTCTCTAACAGATGGGAACTGTGCTGTACTTCATCTTTATTCCAGGTCACAGAGGTGGAGGGGAAACAGGAAGGTGAGTCATGAATGTGCTCTTAAAGCTTCCACTCTCAGGGACACGCATTACTTCTGCTCACATCTCACTGACCAAAGTAAGTCACAAAACCTTACCTGATTCCAGGTGTGAGGAGAGAGCTATCTCAAAAGGAAAGACGCAGAAATATTTAGTGAACAGTGATAATGACAAATAAGTGACAAGGCACCATAACTGTCATTAGTGCTGTTCACTAAACCAGTCTGTGGCCTGTACTGCAGGTGGCCACATTCTCTGTTTGCCCCTCCAGGGTCTCTCTCTACCTTTCCTCTTCTTGCTCAGCCCCGGAGGCTGACTTCTATGCAGGCATCGCCTGGGCTCTTTTGCCCTCTGGTTTATGGTGGCATTTGGCCAATGAGGGGTCTTGGCTAGAGATTGAAAGGTGAGAGTGGAGACACTTACCGTTGAGACACTTATTCCCCAATCCCTCCTTGCCAGATTGCATTTGTTAGAGGCTGAATTCATCTCCAGAAGGTCATAGCCCCCAGATTAGGCAGCCTTTTTCTACAGGTACAGCTGTCTCCTGGGTCTTCAGGTCATAGGAGGAAATTATTTCTCTCTGTTGGTACACCTTCAGTGCTTTACCATCTTTTAAAATTTTTTTTAAGTGTTTATTTATTTTTGAGAGAGAGACAGAGTGTGAATGGGGGAGGGGCAGAGAGAGGGGGAGACATAGAATCGGAAGCAGGCTCCAGGCTCTGAGCTGTCAGCACCAGAGCCCGACGCGGGGCTTGAACCCACGAACCATGAGATCATGACCTAAGCAGAGGTCGGACACTTAACTGACTGAGCCACCCA
Organism: Panthera tigris; assembly: GCF_018350195.1. Lineage (NCBI taxonomy): Eukaryota > Metazoa > Chordata > Mammalia > Carnivora > Felidae > Panthera > Panthera tigris. The sequence goes on along the minus strand of NC_056676.1, from coordinate 28,517,840 downwards.
GGTGCCCCAAGGGCTTTACCATCTTCAGCTGGTTTCTTTTAATCTGTCCATACCATTCTATTCTGTCTGATGGAATCTTCATTAATTTCTCTTCATCTACCCATTTATAATAATGTATCATCCATTTCTTGCCAAGATATGGACCAATTTTAGATCAGTAAAGACTTAGCATCTCTTGGAACCACATGATGGGCAGCAAGTTAGTCGAGAGAGTTCCTCGGATTCCAAGGAAGGCATATTCTCTATACCCTGTAAGATGTGGCCAAGGAGAATGAAGGAACAGGCACATCTACTTAGAAGACAGAGCCTAGAGCCACAGATGGGAGAATTCCTCTCTGGCAATCAGAATAGAGACAGAAGCAAGAAATGTTTCATCATTGTGTATTGATTATGTTGGGGAAAATAACTTGTCACCTTCATTAACTTGTCTCTGGTCAAGAGGACTCATGTCCACATCTGTCAGAGAGAGTACTGTGCATTACCCAGAGACCCTGGATGTTGAGCTTGCTGCTGTGATCAAATGGACCTGGAGATTTTATCTTAGGGACAGTGTGAGCGTACTTTACATGTGGGAAGGAGGGTGACTGAATGTTTTGTGACCAGTAGGGTGGCAGTCACTGGTGCTGTTTATTAAATATTTATGGCTTTCCTTCTTTAGAGCTTATGTTGAGATTGTATTTTTCTGCCCATTTGGAGTTAAATGTGGTCATATCACTTGCTTTTTCCAAAGAAATGTGATGTCTGCTGCTTCTGGGCCAGTGCACAATTGGCCGGCTTCCCACTTTCCCTTTTCCACAGTGGCCAGCAGTATCTCAGATAAAGGCAGTTCCTTGGCCTTTAGCGCAGAGTGAGGAAGGACAGAGTCCACAGTGACCCATGCTGGACATGTATCAGGAGCAGAAAATAAGCCTCTGTGATTTAATAGCCCCACTTAGATTTTGTAGGTTTCATCACAGTCTGGTCTAGCATCTCCTAACTAATTTGTAGTGACCATAATTCTAAACAGAGAGTACAGCATGTGCATAGAGACCAGAAGGTTCTTGTTAGAGTGAATAGTTTGGTGTCCAAGGGGAGCAATGTTCTTGAGAAATGAGGGGGCTAGTGAGGCACTTTACCGCCATGCAGAGGAGTGTAGATTTTAGTCTGCTGCTAAGGGGGACGAGGTGGTAGAGGACTGGAGAGATGTGGTCAGAGTGGAGAGGGGCCTGCAGATTAGAGTGAAGGAGATACGTTGGTTGTTGTAAGAGTCTAATGAAACCCAAAGTAGGGGAGTGATTATGGAAATAGAAAAGAAGCAAGAAATGAGGGACAATTTGGGGGTCAAACTGATGATACTTGATGATTAACCGGAAGTGGGTGGTGGGGGCAGTGAGGGATCCAAGATGACTCTACGGTAATTTGGGGGAAGAGTTTGGGAATCTCAGTTTTGTTTGGGGCTGTGTGTTTGCCTTAGGAATTTTCAGCAAATGGCCTGATTAGAAGTCAAGGCTAATTGTCTCATTCAGGGCTGAGAACGCAAGATGATCGATTATTTGGTTTGTAAAATCACGGGTGCCATATCTCCTCCTTCTTCTCTCCCTCAGTGGGATGGGGGTGGATGTGGCAGAGTATGACTGTCAGTACACTCTTACATATGTTATCTCCTGAGAAATGTTATAAAGGCTGGTGCTTGCCTCCAGAGAAAACAGAATTTGTCACCATCAGTTGTTCCATATATTTTGGGTATAGAAGAAATAGGAGAGGAGGGTAAATCTGTAAACCGATGAGCTTCTGTGAATTTTCTTCAGAGTGCATTTTAAAGTCATATATTCAATTTAAACATAGTCCTGAGGATACCGGACTCTCTGTAAAAAAAATTATAAGTGAAACAAGACTACCAAACTGTGGATAACTTGCAAAATGACATCATCTCTGCAAAGATCTCTTAGTTCAACTCTTAAAGGGTCAGGAGCATCTGAGGCGTTTTAAGCCTTACTGAAATAAGATGTTGTGAGAGAGACAACGCTTTTGGTTCCTTGACCTCATCTGTCTCTTAGACGCTTTCTATTCTTTTATGAACTTGCAAGGTCTAGTTCATTTTTTCCTTCTTCTTGGATTCCTTCGGGTTCCACTTTTTTGAATAATATTGAATGAATGAGTTTCTTTTCACGCCCCACTCCCATGGAATATGCCCTGAATGAAACAATACCACCTCCGTGGCCATCACCAAGAATCCACACATCTGTACCGATTTCATTTTGCAGCGGGGCCTCTCAAGTGAGGTTGCAGGCAAGCAATGCCAGTGCCACTTGAGAACGTGATGGAAATGCACATTCTCAGGCTTCCACAGACCTCAGAAATCAGAAATTCTGGGGTTGCAGCTCAGCAATCTGTTTTTAGCAAGTCCTCCAAATGACTATGAAGCATGCCAATATTGCAAAACATTAGTCTAGGGGAACTTTATAGACATAACACATCCTTGCTGGTGTGGTAAGATTTGAGGGTGGTCTGCTGATGAGCTACCAATAAGGAGAGAAATCACGCTAAGTGGGAACCGTGACCTGGAGCAAAGTCACTTATCTTCTGTCTCTCTGGGCCTTAGTTTCTCCACCTTTGGGGTTTTCAGTTGGATTGGTCAACAGTTCCAATGTAGGGACCCACAAAGTAGTGTGAGATGTTTGTCAACTATTTCTAGTTATTTCAGAAAGCTTCACAGAAATTTTATGCTTCCCCTCAGTATGCTGCAGGGACACACCAAAATATCCCCATTGGCTCACAAGTAGATTGTGAGCTTCTTGTGGTCATTCATTTTCGTGTTTCCGGGGCTCAGTCACAGGGTCTGGTCCCATGGAAACCCTTCAAATAATGTTTTACGAAAACATTACAAACTAAGTTGTATAGAAATCAGTACGAAAATGAAGATTGGTTTATGCTAATCAGAAGCTCCAACTGACTTCCCAAAGGAAGATCGTGGCGTTCAGGCTTGCAAACATGTGTATTGATCGTTGCAGTGTTAGATTCCCACAAAGATAGGGACCAGGTGGCCTCGTCCTCAAACCTGGCTCACTAGTGCTCCTATGGACTACAGCCCAGTTTACTTATTCGTGAATCTGCGTGGTTTCAATTATTTGTGATTTTCTGCTAAAGCTGGATGGGGTTCCTTTGGTCCTGTAAGATCCATCTGGGTCATCGACAGGACCCTGCTGTGTCCATGTGTGCAGTATGCTTACTGGTGGTGCAAAATTCAGCACTATGGCAGGGAGATCTCATTTTAACAGGCTGGTGAAGGTGTTCTGTGGCCACATGGGAGAGCACGAGGTGGTGCCAGGAACCTTCCAAGTGCTTTGAAAGGGGGTCTCGTTCTCAGAATCGTCAGTCTGAACCTGTGGTATCTCCTGCAGTCCTGAATGTTTTCAAGGGGAACAGATTGAAGACCTCTCCTGCTGCGTTGGCCTGTCAGAAGCAGAGAGAAAAGAGATGCTGCCTGCTGCCCCAGAAGGGAAGTGAATCAGCAGGGCACTGGTTTCCTTCAAACTCTAATCATTGTCTCTTTGCTTATGAGATTGTCTAATCCATTGGCCACCCTTTTAAAATCTGAACTCCAGGTCAGATACATGAAGGGGCAAGAGAACAGACTGAACCTTTATTAGTTCACAGAACTCCAATTCTTTATTAATCACAGCTTGCTCACAATGACATACAGGAAAATAGCACTAATGAAGAGTAAATATGCAGGCAGCAACCTTCAGGAGTTGGGATTTGGGGGAGAAACGACTTCAAAACTGCGATAGGTACTTATGGTGGGTGTCTGGTGATTCTTAGTTGGCACAAATGCCCTGCCTAGCCCCCTTAGCTGTATCAGCCCTCACAGATGGAGTAATTTTTTTTTTTTTAATAGGCAGGATTGCCTCACACTGGGGAAGAAAGACCAGCTTGAGTGAAAGTCCGCAGTGTTTTTGATCTCGTTTGTATGTGTGTTTCAATGCAACAACCAGCTCACAGTTTCCAAGTGGAAAAGTATTCAGTAGCATCATGTACTTGTACTATAGGTAAGAGCTTAAAATGAACATCATCAATCATGGCATCCACAAATAAGCCACCTGACACATTAATTAATTCATTCCATCAAAAGAACTTAAACTAGAGAATTAAGCCCACTTCATGAAGAGCGATTTCATGGCTGCTTGAACCATTTGGATTCGAATCTGCGTTCAGCGCTTTTAAAGGGTTTAACTTTCTGCTTCTACCCAGGTTGATCTCAGCTCTGTCTTCTCATCCATCCCTTTCTAAAGCCAAAGCACATTTGTAGCACATAATCCAGGAGAAGCAGAAGTAAATGCTATGATTGGTGTTTTTGTTTTTTTTTTTCTTAGCCTGGTTTTGTAGTTTCTAGGCAGTTAGTAGATTATGAGTGAACAAATGTGGAGGTTCGTGTGGAGTCATAAAACCTGTAACCTAGGTGTGGTCTTAGTCAAGTTCAGAGATTACAAAGCCATCTAGGTCATTAGGCAATGGTGGGTTTCTAGCACCATAGACTGTCTACTGACCTCATTTTTCTGTTGGAATGAAAAGGGCAGGGAATGGAGTTCGACATGAGGGCTTCAAAAAGAACAGACCTAGCAAATTCATTTGAGTGGAAAGACACAACATCAAAAGCCTGTTACAGGACATGTAAGATTATGAAATAACTTGCATAATGCAATACTTGTATTTTTTAACAAAAATGTAAGTATTTACAAAATAAGATCCAAGGTATTTTTTAAACATCAAGCAAAACATTCTGCAAAGAGACCGCATTGATTTTTTTTTTTAATTTTTGATTCTGTTTTTTTGTTTTTGTTTTTTATAATGAGTTCTTTTTAAACCATGTCATACATTTCCCATACTGATATCGCATGATCCATTATAATATAGGCAGGGGGATTTACTAATGGTGGGGCGTGCCATACCCTCCATCGTTTCAGCCAGACAGTTCAACCTGGAGTTCCTTGTTCCTGCGCACCTCCGCGGCATGCCTCTCCTGGAAGACACCAAAGGGAGAAGTAATGTCACAGAGCCTGGTTGTCTGCTCCACAGAGAACCGGAAAGGCTTGCCTACTTCTTTACACAATACATGCCTCGTTGGAAGTCACCCAGTTGTTTGATGTCTATCATTAGGAATTCTCTTCACTTCACGAGAAAGGACAACAAGGGACCCAGTAAGTATAACATAACAGAAGATCTTGTAAGACTTACAGCACCTAAAAAAACCCTTAATACTGTATTTGAGTAAAACTATTAAAAAGGTCATATGATCAAGGGAATCCAGAATATTATGATCGCTATATAAATCCAGAAAATGGCAATAGAACATCCTACTGTTGTTTACACTATTTAGTGGTGTTTTTCCTCTTCCTGAATATTTTAAGGGCTTTACAATTATCAGTGGACGCTTTGAGAGGATTAGACGCAGGAAGAAGACTTTTTTATATGCTTCTTAAATGCTTAACCTATTAGTCAGAGCCTTTCAAAACTTGAGTCCCAGTGACCTTTCCAGTCTTACCTTCCTTCCTCCCATCAATATAAGGGAAGTGTAATAGATCATATTTTAGCATTGTATGTAACTACTCCCTTGGTATGCAAAAATGTATGAAAGATGGTTTTAGGAAACATTCCGTTTCCCTAAGAAGATGTGATTAGAGAGATTTCTGTACTGGAAGCCAAGAAATATGAGGTCTTTCTTTTTCTTCTTTCCTTTTTTTTTTTAAATTTAATTATATGTATACTTTTTACCTTTTAAGGTCTCCTTTACCTCACTAGGTATCAAATACAAACAAGGGATCTGAACTAGATGACCTAGAGTATCAGCTCCATCTGTGAAATTCTGTTGCATGAGTCGATTTAAATGCAAGATGAGGATTGCGGTCAATATCATCAGAAATTCTTTTTACAAATGGCTACGCACTTGCAATACAAAAGAGGGGTCAGGAGTGAGCTGTGAGTGCCAGGAAAGAACGTTTTCATATATCGAGATGATAGTGGTCATTGGAGCGTAAACTTCCAATGGTACTGCTAAGCCTGCTTACTGTGTGGTGTTTGATGATCGTCAACGAATTGCAGCTTCAGCTTAGTATAAAGGTTAGTATAAGGGGTGGAATGAAAAAGACAGGGGTTCAGAGCTAAACTCTGTCGTCTACTTAGCTTTGTGATCTTGACTAAATCTCTCTAAGGACAAATTCCTTAGATATGAAATAAAGACAATAACAGTATCTCCTTTCAGGGTTGTTGTTTGGATTAAATGCAGTAGTACATGCAAAATGGCTGGCCTACACGGAGCAATCAAGAACAGCTAGTTTTACGTCCTCTTTTCCTTTCATTATTCATTCCTCAGACAGGTTCAATAGTAAATAGTTACATAAATTGCATTCATGAACAAGAATGACCCCTCCCCCCAAATAAAAGTCAGAGGAGAAGAAAAGTTTATGACAGATGAAAATTAATAATGGTTGAAATCTGTATCTAAGGAGTTATATAACATCAAAATCACCTCTTCAGAAAAGAACCACAGAATCTTATTCCCTCAAAATATTTTTATTATTTTAAGCTGTATCATATTATGGGATGCTATTGTCACTGAAATAATGATACAATGTTTTTGCACCAACTTTTCTATATTGTTAGAGGTGAGATGATCAATATACTAAAACATCTCTTACTGACTAAGTACCGTCCTTTGTGGTTGGCTAGGTAAAGTAGCTGTCAAGGTTGTCTGTGTTTTTTTGCTTCTCTTACTCCTGAACACCACGGGAAGCTCCTTTGGTATTTGTTACAATATTATGATCTGGGCGGTCTTGGCCTTGGCTAGTGAATCGTGGGGTAGAGCTATAAAGGCAGGAAGATGTGACACAATTTGAATTAAGTGGAGAATTCAACGAGGTTCACTAGAAGTCCTCTTAACTGATCTGGTAGGTTAACCAACACTCTCCATTCCCGCCATCATCCTGGTATCACCTAAATGTTGGGTTGCTTATGAGGCTAGTAGGCTCTTCCCTATTATTTCCACATACTTTTCCTCTCACTGGCTGAGTTACATGCTTACTTGTAGTCAATGATATTTCCACCCTGTTCGGCTAGCTAGTTGAGAATTTAATTACATAATTTAATTAAAGATACAGTAATAGAAGCTAGTGTGGGTGGAGGAAAAGCTTTGGAAATACCTGAGAAAGGGCAGTATGATCAGATATTGGATCAAGTATAAAAGCTAGGGGAAATTTGTAAAAAAGAAAAGTTGTTAAGGTCCTATATTCATATTATTTTGCAGATATCTTTAGCCCTTACCCAATTTTAAAGAAATTGAAACTGTAAATCATAGCTAATATGATATCGGTGGATAATGGGGAAAAGGGGGACATGGTACCCCAATTAACTGATCCATCTCTCAAAATGGTCTTGGCCTACATGAAAAGATTGGTAATTGGCTGTACCTTTAAATGCTTGATGTTAAAGTTAGATGTATTATGAATGTATGCAATATTGTGAAAATGATTATACCTGCTTTAACTGGTTTTTAAAAAATACCCACTACAGATCCTGGTTGGGTCTGATGACAGAGCTGCTGTTACTCAGGGTTCCTGATGGGCCAGGCAGTGAATTTTCTGCTAGATACTGTTGAATGTGTTAGAGGAGAAAGGACATGTTGGGGGAAGAAGAAAGTGTCTCTTTAATCCTTTCGCATGGCAGGAAAAGGTGTTTTTCTATCTCTGTCTCTGTCTCTCTTTCTGTCTCTGTCTCCATCTCAGTCTCTGTCTCAGTGTGTCTCTTTCTATTATATTATTCCATGAACAAGAACATTTTAAACTTCACCAGAGTGTCAATCATTGTCCACAGACTATACTTTTGAGTCCTGGGTATGACTATTTATGTCACTCAATTTGAAGACTGTTGGGTAGTTGTAATTTCGATGTGAGTGACATAAACAGATCAGCCTAGTGTAATTCTCGGTGGCAGATGCATTCCTTCTTTCACACCTTTCTCCACATTTGATTCTTTCCTTTATAATAAGCTGGGGTGTTGAGACGAGGTGCTATGAAAACAGACATTGAAAAAAAAAGCGTAACATTCTTTTCTGAAGGAAAAAAGAACACTTCTATGGAACGAAGATAAAAATACTTTAATATAATTTACGACAATATAACAAAGTGTATTTAAGAAGTCTTTAGCTCAGTGGTTCTCAACTCCTGCTATTAGCATCTACTGGTAAACTTTAGAAATAATACTGATCTCTGGGTGCCACCCCAGACAATTAAATCAAAATCTCTTAGTTTAAAGAGCACTTCAGTGGATTCTAAAGTGCAACTGAGATTGTTTTTGCTTTAGGCTTTCAGTTTTAGCTAAAGACTTTGAGCTAACATGGCTGGATCTCCAAGAAGTTTGTGGGAATTTGTCAGTGAATGACACTGAGGAAACCGCGGACACCATGGCTCTGTGGAACTGTATCACGTCGTCTGGCTAATTGACAGGCTCAGTGAAGTGAGGCCTGTCACAGTGGTGAGAATTTAGTGTGCTAGCCTTGACATGGATTTCATTTTTACTAACATTTTTCAGTGCTTTTGTATTAACTATCTATATTGGTCCATATTATGTGTTGTCTTATTCTCTAATTTTTGGTGCTATGCTATTTGTTGCTAGTTTTATATTATCTGCATAGGGAAAGAGACGGTTGGTAAATGCTCTTTGATATTATTCCAGGTGTCTAAGCACATAGTAGGTGCTCCACGAATATGCACTGAATTATTAACTGATTAATCGGTGTCATTTTCAGTAGTAATCATCTTTTGATGCATCGGATTCCAGAACAGCTTATATATGTTAGCAGTTTCATGCATTTTCAGCATTAGTATTATTATTGATTCTCTTTTTAATTTAATCTTACTGCAGTAATTTCATTCAAACAAAAAGCTAGATATTGGTCATGATAAAAACCCTACTCTGTCTTATTTAGGAAAAAGAAAACATATTTAAAATACGTCAAAAGGAAGTAAATTTGGTACTCCCCAAGGAGAACCTCCACTTTATGGAGATGATAATGAATCTTGGAGGACACCGGCCAAAGGTCCCATTAGATTTGAAAAGCATCTCTGTGGCTGTGAAATTCCAAGGGGAATGTGGTCCTAAAAATGATCTGGGCTGCGTTATCCAGCGTGGGATAGAATACTGTCAGTTGGGATTTAAATCGGAATAGGCTATAAACCCCTAGTTCTCAAACCTGGCCAAATATTGGAATCATCTGGAGGGTTTTAAAAAATATAGACACCTGCGTCTCACTGGGAGAGTTTGCAGCTTGATGTCAGGATGTTAAGCCGTTCACAGGTTGATTATTTCTAGGACAAGTTGCATGTCTGTATGCAAGTGTGTCTGAATGGAGGTGGAGACTAAATCTGGGTGAGAATGGGAAAGAGTGCTAAAAGGTGCTGGGCTGGGGAGTGGGCGAAGAGAAATACACAGAGAAAAAGAAACTACCTATTAAAATCCAACACCTCTGGAAATACTAGTTAAAACATGCAAATTTTATGTACCACTTTATAGTTGAAATCAAGAGGGATATGCTATATATTTGCATGTGTGTAATTTCAAAAACAATAATGCTCCTGGTTGTCAGTGATATAAATCTTGCACTAGATATTACGGTCTAATTGAAAAGCCTGGAATGTGATCAGCATGCCCCATTTCTAGCAACTTCATTAATTTTTTTTTTTTTTTTAGGGCCTAGGATATGAGATGGTTGAGTCATAATTATCCCAGACAACACACGGTGGTCTTCTGCTATCCACGGTATAAGCACCAGTCAGCAGGAATCTCCTTGGTTGTACAGAAATGTGTGAACTGAGGGCAAATGGAGGAAGACTGAATGGTTCAAGGTGGGCACATAAATTTTGCCCAACGGAACTTTGCTCTCCTGCATCTCAGCAAAGCACTTGCTATGGTACCACCATGTGTAACATGCAGAGAGCTGAACTGCCTCCTTGAAATCCTGACCTGATGCACTTGGGTGAAACACAATGACATTGTTCTGAGAGTATGGAAGCACCAGCTTATATGCATAAATTAAAGTTTAACTTTAAGGTTCTGACCAAGGCATTCAGTGGTTCTCTGCTCCTGACCAGGTCATGTAGTACTTTCTCCACATACCTCTGAGAGCCTCAGTGTCCTACTGCTGTGTCAGAGCCCATAGGCCCTTCCCTAGGCAATGCTTTAAAAAATCCCTCAAAAGCACAGATGCCCATGAAAATCTCCATGAAAAAAAAAAATATATATATATATACACACATATTTATGTTTTGTGCCTGATTTCCTTTGGTTCTGGATTGATATTTGTCATCAGAGAATGAGAGTAAAAACAGAGTCATCAGAACTTCAGAACAGAGTTGCCTGATCCCTGGGTCTTCCTAAGAAATACTCAGAAAACAGGAGGCTGATCTTGTCTAAACTCTTAGTGCTCTGATGACAGGGACAGTCCTACTTCCGTCTGTATCTCCAGTGCCAACATGTAATAGTACTCAGTGCTGGTGCAGAGGGCAACGGCTCAGAAAAGGACTGAGGCACTGTTTCTCAAAGATCATATTTCTCAATGCTTAATCCACCTTCTGGAGATGGAAAAAGCTACACTATTCATATCTATACTACACATTTTCAAAGGAAACTTTTCTGGGTGGTGGTGGTGGTGATGGATAGATAGCATAGCGTCAACAACAGGGAAAGAGAGAATACTTTTCAGAGGATCTCCTGCTCTGCTCATCCTGATTGATGGGAATGGGTATATTTCAAGGTTGGTGAGGAGAAAGACACCAGGATATCAGAACGTGAGGAAATAAACATCCCTTACTAGCTTCCTTTCCCTTTGGTTCCATGAATGTTACTATACCCTGGTTTCCCATGTAGATTCTCCTACATAGACAGAATGGGCTTTCCATTTTTCCTAGGTAGTCTGTCATTTCTTGAATATATTTTTCCAAGTTATTGTTTATTTTTATTTATCTATTTATTTTTTTCAAAAAAAATTTTTTTTAACGTTTATTTATTTTTGAGACAGAGAGAGACAGAGCATGAACGGGGGAGGAGCAGAAAGAGAGGGAGACACAGAATCGGAAGCAGGCTCCAGGCTCTGGGCCATCAGCCCAGAGCCCAATGCGGGGCTCGAACTCACAGACCGTGAGATCGTGACCTGAGCTGAAGTCGGACACTCAACCGACTGAGCCACCCAGGCACCCCCCCAAGTTATTATTTATATATTCAATATTACACTCAATGAAGTAGTAAAGTAAATATTGAATGTATTATTTTGTTATATATTATTGTTACTTATTAATATATATTTTTATGGCGTGTTTCATATTTCCAATTTAATATTTTTCTAATGGATTGGTTCTTAAAGTTTGTGCAAGTCTTTTATATATTTGAAAAGCATGAATCAGCTTCCCTGAATCCATTCACTACTAAAACATTTCACCAAATTCTAGCTTTAACATTGGATTCCCATTCCTCTCCCATGTCGCAGTGCCCACAGAGTCAGTGCTACAATGGAAGAACCTGTCCAAGGCGTTAGCTGTCTCTGTACTTGAAACAAGTTTTGACTAAGTCCCTGGTGCCCGGGCATTTGGAACTTCACCCAGCTGTGTTGCGTATGAATGCATGCTTATGCCCAGAACTTTGTCGGGATTACCTTTTCCTGCAGACGTTCAATAATAGCAGCTAGATTAGCCTCACGGTTTTCTTTAATTTGTTCCATTTTCAGGATCAGCTTTTCCTCCGCCATTTTGCTGAAGTTGTTGTTCTCCTCCAAAGCCTTCTGAAGCACTTCTCGCTCATGTTCCCTCTTCTCTGCCAATTGTTTCAGCACCTGGGCCTCCTGAGACTGGGGAAGAAAAACATATCCATTTTATAATCACCCAAAAGCAAACCTGGCAGAATAATGGTCCACTGATTTGAGAGAGCGGGTCCACCGATTTGAGGGTTCCAATGAACACTTGTTCTAGCCTTAAGCACTATTGTCAATTCAGTACTCATCTACATGGCTTTGAGTTTTCTACTGAATGTGGCTAGCTGAATTTTCAGCTGGGGATTTTTTGGACACACCGTCTTAGAAGAAGCATTTAACCCTCATTGAGGAGTTTTTGTTTTGTTTTGTTTTTTAGAATAAAACAAGCTAAGCATTGATGCTAAGCATTTATGCAACCGGGAATGCTATAATTAATCATTGGATAGCAGCGTCCATTGAAGCCTAAGGAAAATATGGGAGGATTGGGACAAGTTCACCTCTTTCCCCTGCTCCATTTTTCATCAGCTGTAGGCTAAGTCCTGAGCTTTTCAACTTTAGCCAATCAAATCTCCAAATGTACTTTCTCGTTTTATTCCACACGCACCTCTCCTCACTTGCCTGTTTTACTTTCATTACCCAAATTTTCTTTGGAGACGTGTGAACGGTGTAAAGGTAATGTCCACTTGGCCACAGAAAACAGAAAGTCCTTGTTCTGGCCCCCTCTTGAACATGCCAAGGTCACCTGGGTAATCTTTGAAACGCTGTGGTTACTTAGTGATTAGAGTAGAAACGCCAGAGGCAGTTGCACCCCACCTGGCATCCCCCCACATTTTGTGCACTGTAGTTTCCCTGCAGCATCAGGAGGCTGTATGACTCTGTACAGTGTATATTAACAATCACTGAAGTGGTTGATAAAAATGCAGAGGCCTGGTATCCACTCCCCAAAGTTCTGATTCTGTGGTTCTTTGGTTAAGACCCAGGTTAAGACCCATAGATAATATATGTATGTATGTAATATATAAAGTTTATTTATTTATTTTGAGAGAGAGAGAGGATGGGGAGAGAGGCAGAGCGAGAAGAAGAGAATCCCAGGCAGGCTCTGAACTGTCAGCATAGAGCCCCATGCGGGGCTTGAACTCATGAACCATGGAATCACGACCTGAGGTGAAATCAAGAGTTGGATGCTTAACTGACTGAGCCACCAGGCACCCCCAGGAATCTATATGTTTGATAAGTATCCCCTGTGATTCTAATGCAGGCTATTCAGGGTACCTTTTGGAAAATGCACTGGCATGGCCTCTGGTGTCAGGCCTGTGTTGGTGACCTGGATGTGCTATTTAACTTCTTCCCACATTCATTGTTTCTTTCACAGTATGCAGCTAAGAGAAGTCTTACTCAATGCTGAACTATCCAGGTTGAAGACTAAATTATTACACGGGCATTGTTCCTGGGTAATTCCTTAGGACTGGCTGGTGCTCTGAGGTGAGTCTTTGCAGGAGTAACTGTAACTCTGAACACCTAAACAATGGCAGCTTAAAAATGTGTTTCATGGCTTGTCAAATATTGATTAATTAATGTTAATGTTAAAAGCATTAATAGGAAAACATTTAGTTGATAGCCATCATGGGGTCTCACAGGCGAGATCTTGGTATGCATACAGTATGAGGCTTGACGGAGAAGAAACTTCTCTTCAGATAGGAAGGGGAAAATCAGACAGCCTTGGGACTCTTTGCTGCTATGTTTATCCTGAAGTTTATCAGGAATAGGTCTCGTGACTCATGGGAGATTAGAAAATTTGGGGAACTAGCCCCACATCTTGTTATAGTCCCCAAATGGTTTCACTGACATCCTTAGGAGACTACATCACATACTTGCTTTGTTATAGCTTACGGTAAAACCCAATATGAAAAACAACGGGAAATGTTAACACGGAATAAATTCAAAATCAAACGGCACCTTTCTGGAAAAAACCTGAAAAAATATTTTCTAGCTGGTTCATCCTTCTGCCTCTAGGTGGGACTATTGGTAAAGCATCCTACATTGATTTGCTTCTTTACTGCTACTAGGACCACTGACTTCAATGTGAGAGACAGACTGACTAAAGGTGTGTGTGAGTGTGTGTAAAAGCTTCTCTCTGATGGACTTCATGGCAAGAAGCCATATGCCTGACGTTCTTTACTATATCAGCTCACAGAGAAAGTTACCAAGGATGGTTATCAATGAGCAACTGAGTAATTTTTAATTTTCAGGGGCTCAAATTTACTGAGGCACTTTTAAAATTGTATTTTAACTTAACAGTTCACATTTGCATTCTTAATTTTCTTTTGTGAGAGACTTAAAGACAGGAGACAGCAGAGGAAGGGAATCGAGAAGGGAAACCCTGGGGACTAAAAGGGCAATATCGCAGCACATACCTTTTCAAATGTCTTGCCTTGGTGGGGCACATTTGGCTTGCGTGAACAAACACTCCCACCGGCCCCGTTACCAGTAATGGAGAGACAGGCCTATTGCTTTACTGGGCGCAGCATTTGGCTCTGTTTGAGGTGCCTCAATTAATGGCGTTAGTACTTTTGCAGCCATTGGGGCTAAATGAGATTACCCAGCACAGGTGTCAAGTGTATTTCTTTAGCACAATTAATGGGGTGAAACAGAAACAGAAGGCAGTACAGAGCGTTCTCACATGAGGCTGCTGATAGGTGACGGAGACCCGCCAAACTGGGCCAGCCCCCTTCGGGGCTGCTCATTTCTGTGGTGCCTTTTCCTATACTGAGGGAATGTTGCATCCACCCTCCTCTCCACTGATACATCTTTGGGACCTATTGATCATCTATGTTTCAAATTTTTAAAGCCACATCGATTACGGAAAGGATCCCACACTGAGAAGATACTTTTGGCACCCTATTTTGGTTTTTCCTCACAGGCATTCAACTCTTAGACAAACTCTTCTGTGGAGCTAATAGTCTCGGGGCCTTTACCTCAGTTCTTAAGGTCTCCACCGCTGAAGACAGCACTACTCCCTTTTCCTTCTTTCACACCCTAGCATCCAGATGTCACTGCCTACAACTTCTCTGACTTTATTCCTGGGGAGAGACTGATTCTCTCATCAATACACCTTTTAATCTCCCGGTCACAGCCTCAAGGAAGAAAACTGGTTACGCTTCAGTGAGCAAATAAGCATTTAGTTCAGAAAACTGCCCTGAAACATAACATGCGTGAGGATCCAGAATAAAAATATGTTTTAGACAAAAGTGGAAGCATTTCCCTTCATTTTGGTAAACGTTCTCACCACATGGTTGAAGAGGTGATTTTATTTTCTTCCTCGCTTGGGCAGATTAGCAGAAAAGAATCTTGACTGGGAGGCTTAAAAGGTAGGATTTGCTGAAAGCTGTTAAAAATAAATTGTTTAAGGGCAAAGGATCTGACCACGGAGGACCATCTCTGAATGGCATGTACCTAACATAGAAGGTCACTGAAATACTGAAATGGAAAATTAGGGCATGATAACGATCAGCTGATACAATGCAAATGTCAAGACAAACTATTTATAGAGCTAAGACATCCAACATGACATTCTGGGAGACCAGGGAACCTTCTCCACCTTGCTATTGTAATAATGGAGGCGCAGAATTGGTGCCCACTTTTTCTAAGCATACACTGAACTCAGCATCACCGAAATGATTACATGAGAGGTACGTGAAGGGAAAAATAATGAGACAGGGACAAGAGTTATTGTACATTTAGGAACACTTTAACATTTTCCAGAGAGGTTCATTACCATGCCTTATATTACTGAGTATAAGAGTTTAATTACTATACAAATGAAATGGAAGATAAATTTGAGTTAAGTGATATATAAAACTCAATTTTATTTTATGTACTCTTATGAGATTTAAGACTATATTTTAGTTAGTACTAGTGTTCCATTTCTTTCTGGAATGAACACATTTCTAACCCTTTATTTTATTGTCCCCTTTCATCATCTGGATATATTACTTGCCACTAACTAGAACCATTTATCAGACACTAGATCTCTGAGTACCTAAATATCTTTAAAGGATGTGTCTCTAATAATTGGCTTTACTGTTAACAGTGAAAAACCATTAGCAACCCAGTTAGAGTCATAAATAATGTCTTGTTAAAATATGATAATTGAGGGTCACCTGGATGGCTCCGTCGTTAAGCATCTGACTGTTGATTTCGACTTAGGGCATGATCTCACAGTTGGTGAGATCGAGCCCTGAGTGGAGCTCAGCATTGGCAGCACAGAGCCTGCTTGGTATTTTCTCTTCCCCCACCCCCCCTTCTCTGCCCCTTCCCTGCTTGTGCTCTCTCTCAAAATAAACAAACATTAAAAAATATGATAATTGAGTATAATTGTGCAAAACAAAAGTGTGCAATATTCACTGTGTGTTGAAGTGAGAAGCATAATAAAACATTTTAAATGGTTAAAACCCAAGCCCTTTAGAATGAGCTCTTCTGCTAAAGCCTGGAATGCGTTTACTGTGGTTAACTCCTAGGAAAAGAACCATGGGGGTGCTCTTCACTGAGGGACAACACATGACACATGTGAGGGTTCTGTGGACCAAGTGTCACATCCTCCAAGGAGCAGATGCCTCCCGAATGTTGAATCACAAATAAGCCAGCACTTGAGTTTATAATCGTTGCTGTACAAACCACCCCCTCTTTTCCTGGATGTGACAGTAATTACCATCTATAATGTGAGATGCCAACAAACAAGAAAGTTAAGTCTATCAGGTTGGGTGACTAATCATGGCCCAGTTTACACCATTTTATTTAAAAAAAAAAAAAGCAATGCAGGGGTGCCTGGGTGGCTCAGTGGGTTAAGTGTCCAACTTCAGCTCATGTCATGATGTAATTAATGGCTTTGTGAGTCTCAGCCCCACATTAGGCTCCATGCTGACAGTGCAGAGCCTGCTTGGGATTCTCTCTCTCCCACCCCGACCCTCCCCTACTTGCATGCTCTCTCTCTCTCAAAAAAAAAAAAAAAAAAAAAAAAGCAATGCATCTTTCTTTCAGAGGTTCAGGGACTTTGCAGTTGATTGTACCAATATCGTCAGTGTGTCAATTATCTCACTGAACTGTGAGTACTGTTTGTGTAGTACTCTTCTTAATTCAATCTGTTTTAGGGTGACATTTTATTAATGTCATTAAAATTCTTAAATTGCCATCTTTTTTTCATAATACTTATTTTTTTCAAGCCACTGTTAGTTGGGCAGACCTATTTATATACCTGTCACCTGTCAAACTGTTTCTCCTTTGTAACTTGATAAACAATATTTTATAACATTTAAAAATGTTCAAGAAATGTATGGTAACATTTCAGTATCTTTTTTAGCAAGAAACCTCTTTTCTCTATATGATTCTGAGTTTGCTGGACTATAGTTTCTGCAGGCAGGAACCAGCTGTGTTTTGCATAATAATAGCTGGTTGTCTCTCACAGTACTTGCCTGTGGCTTCATGTAGGATAGGTCTTTTAATTCTCATTGACCCATGGTCAATAACTCCATGACCCAGGTCCTATCATTAGGCTCATTTTATAGATGGGTAAAATAAAACATAGATGGACAGGTTAGTCACTTGTCCAAGGTCACACAGCTATTATGTGATAGAGCCAGACTTTGATTATGGGTATTGCCTTAAGCATGTTCTTAACCACTGTGCTTTAAAGATGCTCTTAAAAACTATTGCTTGGCTTAGATGACCATATAATTTATTGTCCAAACTGGGCACTTATGACATTGAAATGATAATGATGATATCAAAAAAAGGAATAAACAGGAGTTGTCCTGGGCCAATTGGGAAATGGTTAGCTTAGGTCTGCTGTTACTTGCTAAATGTTTGTTGAATGAATAAATGGCGGGCTGGCTGGCTGGCTGACTAAAGTCTTTATATTGCTTCACCCTTGTGGGCCAGTTGTGGTATGGAAATTTTGATTTCAAAATGTGAGCTACAAGCTGACCTCACGATATAATATAGTCTCATGGAGGTGAAAGCTGAGTCCCAGAGATAATCAAAGAGAGCAGAAAAAGCAGGAAAAAGGGGTATTTCTTGTATAACAAATTTCTTCTACCAGCAAATCAAAGGGGCATTAATTCTGGTTCAAAGAAGCCCGAGGGAGGGTTGTCCAACCCAGTAACCAGATGGTCAGTGCTGCGATAGTGGCAACAGATGGAGTGAGGGACTGGGGACACTGCCAAAACATTTGTCACAAAGTGAGTTTGGGCCCACGTGGAAATGACTCCATGGCAGTCCTCCAGCTGTAAATCCAGAAGGACTCACACAGGCAACACAGCCTGGGTCACGGGTTCTCAGATGTGGTCCCTAAACTCCCAGAAGCAGGCCTTTCAATGGTACCAATGGAGGCGAGAGAAGCTCATAAACTTTTTTATGTTTTAAAAGCCTATCAGAAATCTTATTTTGCTTGTATGGCTATGTCTATTTTTACATTTACTTTGAGTTAGAATTAAGTTAATTTAGTGAGAATATGCTTATTTTTATGATAATAAAAATATTAACTGGCACTTATAGATTCCTTTGATTGTAACCACGACAAAGGAATTTATTAATACTATTTAATGTATTCATACTATTATACTATTATTATACTACTATTAATATTAATAGTATGTTTGATAGGCAGAATCTTTAGAAACTTGTAACTTTGAGAAAGGAAATGGATCCAGGGCAAAATGTTGCTGATCACCGGGCTCGGCTGAACATCTATTATTAGGAACTATTTTAAAACATAGTAAAGTTGAAATTGAATAATTATCTGGTACCAATTTGAAAATGTAAAGGCCTAAAATTCCTCCACGGTTCCCTAAAATTTTTCTGGTCTGATCATCTGTCTCTGTGCTGTCCAACTCAGTAGCTACTGGTTACCTATGGCTCTTTCACGTTTCTTTTTACTTTTAAAAACGCAACTGCTAGAAAAACTGAAAATGCATATGTGCTCACATTGTATTTCTATCGGGCAGCACTATTCTATATAGCTGCAGACATTTATTTTTTATCCATGTTGGCAGGGCTACAAGCTAACCGATTGTACGGTTATGAGCTAAATAGTTACTATAATTGTTATACTAACACTAAACGTTTACAGATAAAATTGTGGACATCTGCAATTTTGCTTATCTAAATTCTATTTCCCCTTCTCTGGATGAGAACATCTCAATTTGCTTTTAGGGGTCTATACGTCCACATTTCTCTGCAGAGATCTTACCTATTCGGGGAGCGCCTGGATGGCTCAGTCAGTTATGCTTCCAACTCTTGATTTAGATTCAGGTCTTGATTTCATGTTTCCCAGTTCATGAGACGGAGCCCTGTGACTGGCTCTGAGTTGACAGCATGGAGCCTTCTTGGGATTCTCTCTCTCTCTCTCTCTCTGCCCCTCTCCCATGCATTCTCTCTCTCTCTCTCTCTCTCTCTCTCTTTCCCTCTCTCTCTCTCTCCCTCTCTCTCTCTCTCTCAAAATAAAAAAATACACATAAAAAAAGAACTATTGAGGGGCGCCTGGGTGGCTCAGTCGGTTAAGCATCTGCTTCGGCTCAGGTCATGATCCCGTGGTTCATGGGTTCAAGCCCCACATTGGGCTCTGGGCTGACAGCTCAGAGCCTGGAGACTGCTTCAGATTCTGTCTCCTTTCTCTCTCTACCCCTCCCCCACTTGTGCTCTGTCTCTCTCAAAAATAAACATTAAAAAAAAAAAAAGAACTATTGGGAAGGAAAAGCCCTCTTTCTGCAGGAGTTGCTAATTTGTGAGGAAAAGAAATGGGGACTGATGGTTGAAAACTAAACTTTCTTGGTATTGAAACCAATTAGATGCAGCAAGAGACAGATGACAGATATAAAAAGAAGGTTTTCTGACCTTATTGCTTGATCTGGATCCGGCTGTTTTTGAAGCTGTAACCATTCCTAGACTTTTTAGTCACATACCCACTTTGTATTCTAGCTAGTTGAATTGAGTTTTGGTTACATGCATGTCCTCACTAAGGTAATCACTGAGATATATGCACTGGCTGGAGGCTCTTTGACGAGAACTAACAGTTCTTCTAATGAGCACTTATTAAGTCAGCACAACCCAACAGAATAAAATCAATTAATGATTTTTGTAAGTTGGCACTTTCTGTTAATTATATTTTCTTCTAATTAAAACCCTACTACAAGGACATAATCTATACAATGATTTTTGCCTTGAAAATTTTAACGAGTAATACCAGACATGTGAAGGAATACTGATTTTAAGGGTTTCAAAAAACATTTTTCCTAGTGTCATAATGTTAGATAATATTTGTAAATGTCTGTTAGCCATGTGGCTGGTTTCTAGTTCCATTCACTTATATAAACGTGTAATTGTTGATAATTTATCATTGCCAGGGTGTAGGAATTTTACTGGAATCAGTCATTAGCTAACTCAGGGAGTTTTGTGAGAACAGCGAGTTAATTTTGATAATCTCTGTGTCGTTCTTTTCCTTTTAATAATATCCTTCAAATCAAATACATTACCTTAGAAACACCAGCAGCCTTCTGAACCATGATCTCAAAGTTTCAGTTGCAGCTCAGTCACTGACTTCCTATTCTAATCAGGTCACGGCATCTCTATGTGGCAACCTAGGATCTGTACCTGGTGCCCATTACCTCTAAGAGGACTTGAGCTGCTTTGATGCAACCCACTGTCACTGCTGGATTTACTTAGAGCTGTTGGCAGCAAAGTCTTGATGGATCGTAAATGCAAGTTAAGTTAGCTTTACTGTGAGAAGAAAGCTCTAAGTAACAACATTTGTTAAAGCAACTTCCGGTACACAGATTTGAGTTAGTAGCTCAGTTTCCTCCTTTTAAAATCCACCTCTATGACAACAGTAATTGACCAACTACAATAAATATACATGTAAAGAAATACTTGTCAGATGCTTGGAGAACCTCACTCTTCAGTGAAAACTGAAAATGTGATTAGGATGTTTTCTGACACAGGAAGATTTTTCAACTACAAAGGTCAGAACAGAACGTAATTTTTAGTTCAGAAAATGTAATCTGAGGACTTCTAATCTTTGGCTCTTTCTTCCTGATCTGAAGATACACATACTGTATCTGTTATCTGTACATACACATACATGTGTTTGGTTTTGTCCCGCTTTGACTGTTAGAGAATTCAGTTTTTAGGAGAAAGACTATCTTTGTTTTCTTTGTAACTATCCAACATAGAGGTGTTGGATGTATTGGCTAACTTTTTATAGGCAATATATTAATAAAGTTATACATTATTATAAATGCGGACTGTCCATTCAAATAAGACTATGCATGGAGCATATTTTTAGTGACTACATGCTTCTAAAAAGAAATGATGATAAAGTCAGTGGAAAATACAATGTAGGAATGAATTTCCTAAAAATAATTCCATTTGGGTTGATTAAGAGCATCTTGATGGGATGAACTCTAATAATCACATGGTACACATGTGTTTAGACATAACTTCTATCTTTATGTGCAGAGTCCTTGGGATTTCTGAGTGCCCCTTCATTTTTAGTACCTTTGGCTTCTTGGTCACCTGATTGTGAAAAATTGGAGATTTGGAAAAAGAAAAGTGCTCTAATACAAAGAAGGGCTAATGGAAAAAAGGGAAAAAGATGCCATCAAGGTTTGGAACTGAGTAGAGGAGGATCCTAATAGATCCCGGAGAGGGTCCTGATCTTAGAAGCACAAACTTTAAGGGCAGGAAGTGAGGCCTTTAGGAGGACAGGGTCAAGCTCGGGGCCCCTATTCCTGGGTGAACAGCATCTGGGAAGAAATATTTCACAAGATCTGGTGGTCTATAATTTCAAGGAAAACCATGTGTTCCAGTGGGGAAAGGACACAGACCCTGAGAAGGAGGAATCACCACTCCTGCACCCCTCCCCACCTCCAAACACTGGAGTAAAGTTACTTAAGGCTGTGCTTTCTCAGTTATGCACCGTGTACTACAGCAGGGAGATTTTATGATAAGGGATCCAGGAGAGGGAGAAAGGCACTTTTAGTGTCTAAGGGCTTTGGCTTTAACTAGCCTAAAAGCAGCAATGTTTACTTGAACTAGCCTGGCTCTGTGTCTGTTGAAGACCTACACGTGTTGGGGATGTTGCAGGTGTAGAGGTGGTTGTCTCCTGGAACCTCTGCCAGCATGTGTGTGCGTGGAGGGGGAGTGTGTGGAGAGGAGATGGAGGGAAGGAGGGAAAAGAGGAGGGAAGGGAAGAAAACGAGTAAAGACAGAATTTAAAAATGTATGGAAAAGTTACCTTTCTTCTTTCCTCTGCAGCCTCCAGTTTTTTCTGGATCTCCTCCAGAGACAGGTCTTTCTTCTTTGGAGAAGC
This sequence comes from Panthera tigris, assembly GCF_018350195.1. Taxonomy (NCBI): domain Eukaryota; kingdom Metazoa; phylum Chordata; class Mammalia; order Carnivora; family Felidae; genus Panthera; species Panthera tigris. The sequence goes on along the minus strand of NC_056676.1, from coordinate 28,495,707 downwards.
TAAAGTTCGTGGGGCTTCTGAGATAGGAGATGGTGGTTTTAGGATCAGCTCAAAAGCCTGGCCAGAGGCACGTTTGTTGATTTGCTTCACTTCCATATCTGAGAAATGAATTATTTGAGAATGTTAACATACATACAGAGTGTGAAGCATGTGTTTATTTAAGTAATTTGAATTCAGGCAATTGAAAGTAGCGTTCTTATTCTGGCAAATAGCAAAATGCTGCATGGGATTATTTGCTCTACATTGTTCTGAACATATTAGACTTCTTTCATTAGTATAAGGACAGATATATTTTAACAGAATAAATATTTAGTGTTGAGAAATTCAACAACGTCCATAGGGAGTTGAATAATAGTAGGCATACTTAGGAAAAAATAGCCTGAATTGATTTTAAGCTAAACTTTATTTTTCTCTTGAATAAACATGAACTTCACATGAAAATAAAGTGGTACAGATTTAGATTTATTTTTTGAAAATTACCATGGCTGGAGCATTTTTCAGGCTAAATGATGAAGAAAAAGGTTAACAAAGATTTATTGGAAATTTGAAATTCTCTAGGACGCAGTGCACAAACAATGTTGAATTACCTATTTAGCTTCTAAAACTCACCTTATACATAACTTCTGACTTTCTACTTCCCCCGGCTTCAATCCCTAAAGCTGCAGAAATTGTCATTGTCACTGTCTTTCCTGTCTTACTGGTGCACTTCGTGTAACCTCTGGTTTAGCACACTTAACCACACTGTGTTCTGCTTACTGATTATCTGTATATTGTACGTATGTCTCTTCTTCCAGGCTTTAACTTCCTCCAAGGACAGGCCTGTTCTGTACTTATCTTTGGAGCCTCTGTGACAACACGTAGTGAGATATTAGAATCTCAGAATAAACATGGCTGGATTACTGGTCACTGGTGTCCAGCAGAGTAAGAATCTCCCTGGTTTATTTGTTGGCTCAATGAACTTACACAAAGCAGACACTGGGCTTGCGTTCTAATGAAAGTTTTGGTTGGCAACTGAAACCTTTTCACATGAAGGACATCTCCTTATGAAATTGCTAATTGTTATGTTGATGATTGCATTTATGACACGTGTGCTGTGATAGAATAACTTTGGGAGGAAAAAGCCCGAGTCCTAGAACAGGCTGTAAAGGCACAGAAGGGGTTAACTGCTACAGATGCCTTCAGCTTATCTTCAGTGTATGTTTCCACATATGGAAAAGAAAAACGATCAGTCCACAGGTAGTAAAATATACCTCAGCTCCATCTGCTACACACATAACGGTATCAAACCATTTGATTAAATTGACTGAACTAAGTGAGGATGATATTGTTTGGTCATGATAGCTACTATTTTTGAGTGCTTACCAGAGGTCAGGCTTGGCGCCTAAGCATCTGACTTGAATTTGACCACTTAAACCCTACAACAACTGCGGGAGGAAAATACTAGAGACAAGTAAACCTCAGAAAAATCAAAGTAACTTGCCTGAGGTCAGGCAGATAGTGGCAGAGCCAGGAGGAAAACCGCACTAAATAGAATGAATTTGGATAAATCAAACTGAAAATGTTGCGCTACAAATGAAGTTCGTAGTCATGCCAATGCTTTAGGCTTTTCTTTTAAAATTCTCGTTATCTGGGGCCTTAGTCCTAGGTCACATTTATCATGGAAACTTGTCAGCTTGTGGACATGCATGTACAAAATACGCACACTTTATGAAGACAGTGATAAGGGGAAAATGGTGGTGGTTGTTGATTTTTACTCTTGAAGTTTCCTTAGCATAAAGCATTTTCTTGCAAATTATGATCTGGCCTCACTAAAGCTCAGCATATTATATTATTTGCAAAGAAAAGCTTTGAACATGCTGTGGGTGTTGCTATGCTGCTAACAATCTAGTCATGTGTCTTAAGAGACATTAATGTGCTGGTGTTAGCATCAAATTCAAACTGTTTCAGGGGCATCTGGCTGACTGAGTTAGTGCAGCGTGTGACCCTTGATCTCCGGGTTGTGAGTTTGAGCCCCATGTTGGGGGTAGAGTTTACTTAAAAAAAAAAAGCCCCTCAAGCTGTTTCAAGCAATAGGCAATCAATGAGACCTAATAGCTAGACACAACAAGTCAATAGTGAGATCTACAAAATATCGATTTAATTATACCAGGAGCTGTGAGAGAGAAACAAAGGTATCTAAGCTTTTCCAAATGATCTTGTTAGCAGGAGCATTTCTGTTGCAGGGAACTCACCATCGTAGGTGTAGATGTTGATGTTGCGAGGTTCCGGGTAAAAGCAAGAGCAGATCAGTGACAGCATGGACAGTTCCTTCATTTTTTCCTTGTAGGCTACAACGAGAGGCTCAAGATTAGTGTCTTTCATTTCCTGAATTGCCTCTTAATGCTTCTTTTAACCCAAATAATATTACAGCCTCCTGCAGAATGAATATTGCCAGGGACCCCGCTCTGCAAAAATAAAGACTGAAATGGGACTTTCAAGTGTGTATTCCTTATTCCAGAGGGCATAAATTACATGTTATAGCAGGTTAACTATAAAGTGAGAGAAAGGAAGTTAGAGAAAGAAAGGAAAGTAGAAGGAATTGAGATCCAGCAGGACAGGGAGGAGAGACAGAAAAGCCATGGAAGAAGCAAAAACAGACAAAGTTAGCAGAGAGATAGGTCTGTTCTAGCACAAATGTAGGCAGGTCTACTGTATATACAAGTATGACTCAGGAGGTGTCCTTTGCTGCTTCGGCCTCAGTGGCCACGTATTCAGCTGGGGATAGGCAGAGAACCCATCAGGAGGGTTATTAAGCAGATACATCCTCCAAGGACCCGTGTTGCTGCTTTCTCTTCATCCCCAAGTGCACTTTCTTGTAGCAACTTCTTTCCACACACACCATAAACCTAGATCTGAGATCTGATGAGGCTCCCCTTTCCTCTGTATAACCCAGCTTGGGCACCCACCTTGCCAAGCAGGCGCAGGAATTCAGCAAGTGATTCCCTTCCTCCTTCCCTCCCAGGATGAACCACAACCAGATGGGGATAAGGAGGTGGGGACTTCTCACTATTGTTGATTATCAATAAGTTAAGAAAATGAAAGAAAAATGAAGGTATACTGTGCACTAACTTGTGAAAATGTATAAACAAAGGGCGATGGTCTAACATGTTGAGTCTCATAAGGTAACATTCACCTCGTGGGAGGGGCTTCTGATCATTACAGCAACCCAAGGGAGGGCGAGTACCTTGGGGAGATGGGAATTCCCAGAAGGTTAATTTGGGCATTATTGACAAGTACATCTTTTGTTGGCTAAGAGGAAAGAGATTCAACACCCAGATGCTTTAGAACTACAGAATGTTACATTAGAAGGGTCCTAAAAGATCATTTAGCGAACTGTCCGCCCACCCCATCAACAATTTTGCAAATAACACTGGCCCACAGAGGATAAAGTCATATGTGGCCTCCAGATAAAAATGCAGGAAATTGATCAATGTCAAGTTTGCCAAGATGCCTTTTTCGACCTCTCTTTTTGGGAGGAGATTCAATGTGCCAAGAGGGTTGCAAATATTCGCACATCTTTGAACCATATGCAAAGATCAAATATTGTCATGCTGTGTATATGGTTCAACCTACCACATCCAGAGGGTCTCTTTAAGAGAATTTCCCTCCTTATTTAGCTGATTTCCTTTAAAATAAGCAACACAATTTGCCCTTTGCCATAACAGTCCTGACACCCACTCTGAGAGACTTTATCAGATGCCTTTGGAATTTTAGAAGGCAAAAACTATATTTCTTCATCTTTTTTGTCTATCTAGTTAATGAAATTATGCCACTTATGAAGGTCCAAGCAGTCTTTACATGGATGCTCAGTGTACCTCACAGTTTCTTTTGGATAGAAACATTTGATGATTTAATACATTCAATTCCATGAAGAATAAAACCCAAACCAGCAAGTTTTTATAGGCTGTGCCTTTTTGTAAGATAAAGCAATATGGCATCGAGAGTAATTTGCAAAATTAAGCTCATATTAGGAGCATATGTTAAAGATACCAACTTTATTAGGGAGGGCCACCCCAAGAATAAAAATAAAATAAAAGATTTTCCTTCTCATAAAGTAGTAACTGATTAAAGCTATAGGAGAATAGGAATTCCCACTGAAAAAAAATACTCCTCAATTCTGTCTTCAGTTTCTTGTGAACAAAATTCAATAATTTTCAGTAAAGCCACTGCTCTGTTAAGCTTGATAATTTAATAAAGGCAGGGGATATAAAAGTTGTCAGGGGCTAATACTTTAAAGCCCTATGTGTAATGTATGATAACCATGATTGATAAAAAGTTTTCTTCTTTCCTCTGCTACATGGTCTGGGGACAAAACCCCATTGACCTTTGTGGGTGATTACTTAAGAGATTCTTTACGTAAGTTCTTTTATTTTGAGAGAGACAGAGAGAGTGAGCAGGGGAGGGCCAGAGACAGAGGGAAAGAGAATCCCAAACAGGCTCTGTGCTGAGCCTGATGTGAGGCTCAATCTCATGAACCCAGAGATCATGACCTGAGCCAAAATCAAGAGTGGGATGCTTAGCAGACTGAGCCACCCAGGCGCCCCTTTACATTGTATTTATTGCTGGTTTGGATTTATTCTTTACTCTACATGGCATGAACCTACCCAGTAGCAGCCATTGCATAGATTCTCACTCATATAGTTGCTCTGAATCCTAGGGAGCTGCTTAAAACCAGTTGCAGCCACAACCCAAACAACTCTTGACTGTTGCTCTGCAGTAAAGGCAGAAGTTTCCTCTTCACTGGGTGCAGTTTCCCAAACTTTCCCCCAGGTGGCATTGCCCTTCCTAATCCTCTCCTCTCATCTAAATTCTTGCCAAAATTTCAATCCCAATTCAGATCTTCCCTCCCAGCGTTTCCCTCGCTTGGGGGGGGGGGGTGCTACCCACATTGATCTCCTATTGCCTTTAGTTGGCTGTACTTGATTATATACCGTTTTACGTGATTCTATATTGTCTAGGGTCATTCATTACTATTTTTTGATGTGTAATTTTTGTTTATAGAACTATAGGTTCTTAGAGGCCAAATGCTACATTTTACTTATCTATGAAAAATTTCACAGCACAGGTCTGGATGGAACAGAAAGCAATTGTTTAAAAAAAAAAGAAAGTTATTGTTTTTATTTTTTAAAAAATGTTTATTTATTTTTGAGAGACACAGTTATATTTTTTAACTAGAACGTCAGAATATCATGAATTTTAAACAGGTTACTTAAAAGAAATTTAAGCTCAAGCATCAGGTTTGAGTCCACTCTTAGGAATATTTTTTTGTGGGGAAGTTTGAGAGGCACGGAGATGAAAATGAGTGAGTTAGCTGGAAGTCCTGGTTGAAGCCATTAAAAATCTCTTCTTTCACTCTTAGAATTTGGCCATCACAATGATCTTAGCAATAGGGAGCCATTGAACATTTTGAAAGGGAGGGTGACCTGATGAAAGCCTCTTACTAGATTTATCTAGCCATTTTATACAGGAAAGATCTGTTACCAAGGGATACACTTAAGACACAACTGAATGAAGTTCAGCAGGAAATGTGGCGTGGCTTAAGAAAACAGTAGGAAATGGCAACGGAAAAAGAAAGGGAAGATCCAAGAGACTTTAGGAAAGAAGAATGGACAGTAAATAATAACTGTATTTGGAACCAAGGGTAGAGGGAAGACAGCAAGAAATCCTTGTGGTTGGGTGGTCAGGGAAGCTTTCCAAGTGTCACTAAAACTGAGCCCAGTAAAATGAGTTGGCCTAGCAGAATATAGAGTGTGGGTTGAAATATATGTAATTTGGATAACCGTCTTTTACCAACAATGAAAAATCCCAAGCAAATGCGAAGGCTATTAGAAATGTGCTAATAACATTTCACTATTGATATTTCATACTTTAAATTGATAGGTCCGTTCATCAGTGTTTGGAACTCGGCATATATTAATTTTTCACTACATCCCAACACGAAGTAGAATTGTAAGCATGTTTGTAAGGATGTGGGAGGCAACAGGTAATTCCATATAATTTTTCTCATAGTTGGTCGCATTTGCTATTAACTATTAATGTGTGCAAGTTTGCGCATTTGTCTAGTGAATTCATTTAAAATGTAACCCATATGATGTATAACGGTTCTATTGCAATATCCATGTGACCTAATGATTTTTGAACATTGTTTTCTATTCTTCCAAATGGCTACAAGGAACTGTGAATAATGGTAACAGCTGCTGTTTATTGAGCACAAACAATATATCAGGCTCTGGGCTAAGATATTTGTATGAATTTTCTCATTCAATCATCTGAATAATGCTATGAGAAGGTATTATAATTAGACTAGACTTACAGATGAAAGAAAAAGATGCAGAGAAGTGGAGTAACTTGCCCAACATCCAACTGATCATAAAGCGTGGAGTTCAGTTTGAATGTAGGTCTGTCTGACTCTATGTGTCCTGCTTTTAATGCTCTTTACTTCCTCCAACAATTTGTTCAGACGCATTACACACACCTTGGCCATCTACAAATTGTGCTTAACAAGAAAATGATGTATATTACTACTACCCACTTTTAAAATAAAGAATCCAAGATCTTTTTCTCTTCCCATTTTTCTTTGGCATTTATTCTTTTTTTTTTTTTTTTTTTAATTTTTTTTTCCAACGTTTTTTATTTATTTTTGGGACAGAGAGAGACAGAGCATGAATGGGGGAGGGGCAGAGAGAGAGGGAGACACAGAATCGGAAACAGGCTCCAGGCTCCGAGCCATCAGCCCAGAGCCTGACGCGGGGCTCGAACTCACAGACCGCGAGATCGTGACCTGGCTGAAGTCGGACGCTTAACCGACTGCGCCACCCAGGCGCCCCAGGCATTTATTCTTTAATTCCCACGTGTGACTTATTGACTCCATGACTATAAATTCAGAATAGAGATTTACAGAAAGAAAATATAACTTTTTCTCACTTGTGTGTTTTGCTTGGATAGTAAATATTGGTGCAGAGATGGCTAGAAAACTCAGGAACAGTTTCTCAAAAGGATCTCTGAGTGTATATATTCTTATACGACTGAATATATCTTTAACATTCGTATCACAGCTAATGAGGCAAGTGGACCAAGTGGTAGTTACCTAGGTATTTTAAGGAAAAAGCTCCTTTGAATCAGTTATTGAATATTTTTTTTTTATAATTTATTGTCAAGTTAGCTAACATACAGTGTATATAGTGTGCTCTTGGCTTTGGGAGTAGATTCCCATGATTCAGTTATTGAATATTTTAAGAGTGATTTATTTTGGCAGACGACTACCAAGTTTTCTCTATTTTTTTCTTTTTCCTTTGTGTATGTGTGTATGTGAATCTGAAGAGTATTTTTTCCTTTGAGGAACAAAAAGCATCAAGGAGAACAATATGATCAATACTAGAGATTTCATGGTCAGATTAGATCTTGGATTAGATTAGATTAAAGCAGCAGAGAGGTTATGTTTATTTAGTAAAATATGAAATAGACAAACACACATATATAATTATTTCCCTACTCTTTTAAATATATAGTCTTTACATAGATCAGAATCAGTAATCTTCCAGCTCTGTTTCTGGTACCTTTCTTTTCCAGGTCATAAATTAAACTCTTCATCCTCCTTTTAACTTGATTTTGACCATATCGTGTGTGTGTGTGTGTGTGTGTGTGTGTATTGCATTTGGTAGTTCGATTGCTTTGGGATCCTAGAGACTGAGGTCAGATTATTTTTTAAAAGTCAAATCTGTCATCCCATTTAGAAATACTTTTGGGAACTCTACCACTGTGATTTGCTTCTTGAAAGATGAAACAGACTAAAAGGATTTTATTTAAAACACTTGTATAGTACATTAGCTTGAATTTGGACCTTAAAAAAAGGTTGATGAATATGGTTGATGAAAATGTAATTTAAGATTCAACATTTAAATGAAAAAATAAATCTCACATTTTTGAGGATCTATTTTAACATCCCAGAAGATCACTGATATGAGATAATGTTCTAGATATTTCTGCTATGATGATGTAATGCTAATTGGCTTAGTACAGAAATGGATTCAGTCTATATTCATTCTACCCACCTCTCCCCCACCCCCCAAATTATGGCTTCCTAAGATATAATGACCAAGGAGGGTTTGAAAGATTAATGTTTGATCAGCTGATACAGCATACTTTTTCTGCAGGAATAGGTATCAAATCAAATTAGGGGACATTTAAGGTCAAAGCTGTACAACCCATCACTGGGCTGTACAGAAACATAGGAGGTTCTTAAATTTCAATTCAGTTGATTCTTGGCAAAACAATTGTGACAAGGAAAAGAAATTGGATGACATGAATCAGTCCTTGTGATCAAGACTGTAATAAGAGCAGTAAATTGTACCAATCTGAGACCTTACCTTACCCTCATTCCAGTTACAGCTCTGGCTGAGTTTAATAAGAATCCTACTTATCGTGCAGGGTTTGGTCCTTTTTTTTTCTCTCTCTAATGAAAGAAATTCTTATAGTCCTACATGGAGATAAAACTACACTGGTTTATAGGAGTAATGAAAGCACTTTATTCTGTTTATATTTCAAGACTTTCTTACCAAGCTAATTTTGAGTACTAAAGGATATATTTTTTAAGCCCTCAACATGGCCAGGTTATATGAATAAGCTTAAAACGATAGCTCGATTGATTGGCACTTAAATGACAGAAAGCCATCTCAGACACTCAGGAGAGTTGGTCCATCTGGCTAAGTACAGTTCTCACATAGGAATGACTCTTCCCTGCCCTGTAGTCTCCTGAGCCGGATGCAGCTGTCATTTGAGGCTGCCATGACCTGAATTGTGTCTCCATAATTGCTTAATGTGGCACCTAAGTAGTTTAAATCACTCCCCATTACTTCTTAATATTTTTGGTGGAAGACTAGAAAAACGTTTTCATTCATTTCTAATTCAGCAAAGATCACAGTGCCTACGCAGACTAATTATTGCATTTGTGGGCTCAATTTCTAGAATAAAAAATGTTTTGGTTATCAATGATAAGGATGTTGGCTTCCTTCTTCACTTTGTTGTAATGTGTGACCTTTCTCCAGAAAAAGAAGTTCTTGCTTCTATTTCATATGGATTTAGAATGAAGTCCATGACTTGTGTCTTTGCATTGAATAAAGTGGTACAAAACTACAAATACAGTAAATTACTTATTATGTTCTCAGTGAAAGCAAGAACTTTCAGAAATGGAAAAATGCAAATCTGTTATCACAACTGCAAAAAATAAAACCTGTCATATAAGATTCAGATGACTTTACCTCTGTTAATGGGCCAGTTGGCTTTCCCCTTGAATGGACCAGTGGTTTACATAACTGAGGACACAGAAAATGAATTCAAAGGAAATCCTATATATCAGTCACAAGACGGGGTTGTTCATCTTCATATATTGGAATACGTTAATTTATAGAAAACACCGAATGAAAACACAGTAGGATTAAGCAGAGACTCAACAGCAATTTGTGTGACAAGCCCTATAAATTAATCTTGATTTAATTCTTCTCTCAGTCTGAAAACTTGCTAAAAGATGAAAGCGTATTTCTTGAAGAGTTTCTATGTAAACTTGTACTTTCTTGGAATAGTGTGAAGTTTCTCTGCATTTGAAAAGCTCCCTATTGCTGTTTTATTTCTGAGTATGTCTTACAAAATACATAGTACTTAGAATAGTTACCAGCATCAACTGAGAATAAAAGTTATTTTAGCTTGGTGTTATTGCCACATGATATTTCTTAAGGTTTCGCTGGATAGAATCCTTATCTGGATAGTATACAATCTATACTTCATACTAGTATTCCTAAATGTTTTCGTAGGAAATGAATGGCACATAAATAACTAACAGAAAGTAACCATTTCAGGCAAAGTCCACAAAAATCTCATGTAGGAAGAGCAGTCGTTTTGCTTGCTTCCAAAAATGTAATGAGAATTCCAGGGTCTCATTTAATGAAATTTTGTAAAATGCACAGTATGTGCGTCAGGTTTAGAACTACCTGATATTAAAAAAATTATTATAGTGATATTATTCTTGGGTGCCTCTGGGAATTTGTGAGAGTAACAGAGCCTTTGAGATGAAAACGAAGTATCTTAATGTTACAGTTTCCACAGCCTGATGATCTTCAGTACCCGTTTTCAAGGCAGCCAAATAGCATGGAAGAAACCGTTCAGGTTAATCTAGCTGTGTGATGAAAATGGCTTTTTCCTTTTGGAAATTAAATGCTACTTCCTCAAGCTCTGCCATGTAAAGACTCACTTTCTGAAATAGGATTCATCAGATTGTATACTAGAACTTGAATTAGTAATAATTTTCTGCAGGGCACGTAAAGCAACATACAAAGCAAGTACATAGGTGTCTGAAGCCTCTGCAATGAACAGTCAGTTTGTGTCACCACTGCTACAAACAGGATTAAAATGTAAAAGACAACTTAGTCTAATGCAATTGGAGTCACCAGCCACAGAATTTTAGAACTGGAAGGAAGCCTTGAAATCATCGAAATCATCTAATCATTTTTGTTTGTTTTTGAGGGAGGGAGGGAGGGAGAGAGAGAGAGAGAGAGAGAGAGAGAGAGAGAGAGAAAACATAACTGAAGGGCAGAGAAAGAGGGAGAGAGAATTCCAAGCAGGCTCCATGTCAGTACAGAGCCTGATGCAGGGATTGATCTCACAACTGTTAAGCTCATGGCCTGAGCAAATATCAAGAGTTGGATGCTTAACTGACTGAGCCACCACGTGCTCCTAAATCACTTAATGTTATTCTCATTTTATAGGTGAAGAAACCAGATCTAATAACCTTTATTTCTTTGAAGGTCCCCTGTGGGGGTGAGAGATGGTGGGGCGATGTTGGTGGCAGGGACAGAATGGAAAACAGAGGTGGGAAAGGGGTGTCATAAATGGAAGTGATGGTAGACTTTACAAAAAAATAAGTGTCTTTCTTTAAAAAGCATTTATTTTGCATTGTGGCAGTTCCTAGTTCTCCCCTCTAACCCCTGCCCCTCACCCCAGACTTGGGAAATCTTTAATCTCCTCTTTCAGAGCACTTGGGAACAGCCCTTCAAAGATGGCCACACAATTTAGCTTCTCTTGGGAAGCAAATTTCACTTCATGTGAAGACGACAGCCTCAGGTACGGACACAAAGTTCTTGGGATGTATGGTACTTGTTGCAATAGGTGTACTGTTATTACTTCTGGAGTTCCTTCCAGTTACAAAATTGTCAGGAACAATGGATTGTCCTTTTACTCTAAAAAATTATGAAATGGATTGAGACTCTTTCAAGTGAAACTATGATCTTGTGTAGTGACACAAGTCTGAACTAATCACATGTGAGAGCTAGGAAAATAAGCATTGACATGGTGACTGCATCACAGGGCCTTTACGATCTTCTTAGAACTTCAGGTTTTTTAAGACCTTGAGCAAGTCCTTTAAGCAATTTGGACCTTTTCCGCATCTACAATTAATAGCTCCAAGCTCTGGAATTTTTGGATTCTACGAATTTAGCAAATTTTGTCTTTAAATAGAGTAACTTTCTCATTACATACAGATTCATCTTTTTTTTTTTTTGCATTTTCTGCAGTAAGCATTTTCTGTACTGATGTTTTTTAAACAGATTATTTTAAGGTATTACATTTTAAAGAAAAGGAAAACTTACTCTTGATATTTCTACTTTGCAAAATTTTTCAAATTTTGGCATTTCATAATAAACATTTATATTACATAAAATAGTATAACATAGAACATGCTTCATAAAGCAATTCATGTTTTAAGTTTCAAACTGTCAAACCATTAGGGAAAATTTCACTTTTCCACATACTACATGTAAGATTTAGTTTGGCTTTCAATATGTATAACATTAGCCAGAATAAATGGCGCACACAAGGTAAACTTTTTGGATACCAGCTAGAACTCCTTTTGAATTTGTAACACTCATCTTAAGATGTGAAGAAGATTACATGTTGCTATACTGATTGAGTGAGATTGGAATAACTTATGCATTGTATTTATTTATGGCAGAAAATACCACATGATTTGGTGATAAATACTAAAAAACTGAAGGTGAAAAGGGAATCAAGTGTTTGGTCTGTATAGACAAATGTGGATTGGATTTTGGCATAAGTTGCTGATGTTATTTTGAAAATCACAACATGGTCATACATAATATGCAAAGGCATCATGTTGATTTTATTCGATGGTTTATTTTCTATAGACTTATTCTGCCTGAACATTATTCATAAAAGAGTAGACTTGTGGTTGGGAATGTTGCTCACATCTTCAAAACACTTGCCAAGTAATAATACAGCAGGACAGATCTGTGTCCTAGGATGTGGTGCCAATTCAGAACTGTCTCCAACAGTTGTGACTCATGCAATTCCGTAAGGCTGGGTTTGTACCTTCCTAAAAACAGAAGTGAATCAAGCATAATGGTTTCCATCTCTACGGCCTTTGAGTTTCTTCTTTCAAAGACAATCATTCTCCTGTCTTGTTTCACACAGGTTGGCCCTTATTTGCCTATTTGTTTGCTGCTAATTATTTCTTACCAACTATATTTAAATTTTTTTGAGGATGAGGGAAGGTGTCTCATTTAATGTTTTCTGTATTCCACCTCCCCCCCCCCCACCATGTAGGAGTACATACAGCTGTTAGAAGGTGGGCTGTAAACACTTATCATTTAACGTTTTCTGTATTTCCCCCCACATGTAGGAGTACGTATAGCTGTTAAAAGGTGGGCTGTAAACACTTATCATTTAATGTTTTCTGTATTTCCCCCCACATGTAGGAGTACATATAACTGTTAGAAGATGGGCTGTAAACACTTATCCATGGGTTGCTGAGCAGGGTGGGGCTGTTCATCAGCTGCAAAAGATACTTGAATCAGTCAGTGGCCCAGCTGGTTTTCCCATTGAAACCAGGTATAGAGTGGGAGTTAAGAGCCCAGATGTTAGAGCCACATTGAGCTCAACTGTTCTCCCCACTAAATTCATTAGCTTCATTTTCTGCTACAGACTGGTGTTTCTGCATACTTGAAGTTGGTTGCTTCTCTCCCTACAGCCCTAGCTACAGCTATGTGGATAGTTTCAAAATGGCACTAGTGAGAGGTACAACCATAATTGTGTAGTTTCCTGGCAGAATTTAAGAAAGCTCCACCACCTTTATCCTTCACAATAGCAGGTAATCAACTCTCTCTATTCAAGGAGAAAAAGAGGTCAATGTTTCCTCTACATTTATATGCTGTGTTGCTTCCCCCCACCTCCCCCATGGGAAGAATATGAATAGGAGCTGAAGACTTATGCTCTAGCTCAGGATCTTTTCAACCTTAGACAATTTATTAAACCTGAACAGAAGTTTATTTATCCACAAAATGGAGACAGGATATTTTTGTGAGGATTGAATTAGGTATGTGTTAAGAAACTGAAATGCTGTACTGATATGATATTGTTAGTGAAGATGAGTCTTCTGCAAATTAATCTTTATTCTTTGAGTGACCTTTTGAAGTGTTACTGGGCTTGGCTATAGGGAGATGTTGTGGATCCTTATTTGGTACAATTCTGCCAGCTTCTCTTAGTTCATTCTTATGTCATCGAGTCAACGAACACAGAGGTCCTACGATGTCCAGGAGAGACACAGTGGTTAACCAGGTGAACTCTGGGATTGGACTGATTTGTCTTAAATCCTGACCCACCACCTATTGGCTGTGTGTGACTTTTTCTCTCTCCCTTTCTCACCTGTGGAAATGGGAATGATAATACCCTTTGTAAAGTGTTCGGCATAGTCACAGAACCTGACAAAGTATTCAATGCATGTTAGACAACAGTAGTATTATTATTGTCAGCCACAGAGGTGATTACAGGGGAGACAAAGTGAGTGAAACATAATTGTGTACTAAAAAACAGCCCTCAATATAGTTCGACCTAAGACAAAGAAGTGTCTGCAGGAAAACAAAGTAAGAACAGCTCATGATGAGGAAGCCAGAGTGCAGTGAAGTGAGCGCTAGATTTGAAACCTAGATCTGCCCTGAATGTTTGCACTACAGAGCAAGTCACTTAACTTCCTTGGCTTCTGCTTTCCTTCCTTGTCAGGTGGGGATAATGAAACCTGCTTGAGGGTTGCCATAAAAATTGAGGAAAAAGAGCACAGGGAGGACATGTGACGCGTGGGTGGCTCATGCATGGTAAGGGAACAATAAATGACAAGGTAGATGATAGCAGAAGGTGCTATTTGGTGATAAATGGCCATATACTAGGAGACAGGAAATCTGTTCAAAGAGTTCGCCGGAAGGAAAGATCAAGAAAAGCTGGACTGGAGGTTGACTTGAGAAACCTACTGTTACTTGTTTCAAGGAGTACAAATCCTTTCCCAGAAGCAATTCTGAGAAATCCTACTTGACTTCTTAGCTGACTACCCTATATATTACATATTCCCCACTCACTTCTAAAATTTATCAGAAGTGATAAAACATGCAGTTTTCTGGATAGAAAAACTTCAGGGTTATTCGTTATTTGTTGTTTATTTTTCATGAGCGACATCTTCCCTTTGTATTTAGATGGGTGAGCTTTCATTTGGCCAGGCAGGCAGGGCACAAAGTCCAGTGTTCTCCTCAAGTTACACTTTTCTGCATTTCTTCTCTAGGATATGTTGTAACATATACTGCAATTTGTGACCAATACAGACTGCAACTGGGAATACCATTTTAAGGTTTCATTTTAAGAAAAATTTCAAAATTTGAAATCTAATTCTTTCAAAGCTCCCTAATTCAGTATTTCTTCCACTTGGAAAAAAATTTCATCCTAAATATTGAGTTTCGTTTTCTTTTATTTGTTCTACTACAAAACTTTTTTCTTTTTTTCCAAGCCAAGTTTTTGGTTGATAGGAGAGGTGCAGTTCTTTTCTCTTCACCTTGTGTTTTGGCTAGGTATTTCAGAACCTAGCTAGAATTTTTTTTTTTTTTTTAATGAGGAAATGCCTACATTTTCTTTAAAACTGAACTTTCCTACCCTGTGCAATGAACTTGTACATTGTATTATGAGCTTGTAAGGACTTATGTTATTTTAATGCTTTCAGGTAAAGCTCCTCCTTTGTCATTATTCTATGTTTTTGAGAAAGTATGGAGAAATGGAGATTGCTATAATCAACAGAATCTAGTTTGAAAAAGACCTATGTAGCACTTATAAATGTAAGCACATGTTTCTATCATGTTCTCAGTTATGTCATAAATACAGTTGCAAGTTTATATACCACACATTTACATTAAGTTTTAGAGGCAAAATATTTAAAATGATCTTTTAGATTGGTAGTCAATTATTAACTAAGCCTTTGTAAAGTCAGAAACCCAACGAATGTTAATTTGATTTCTTAGTTTCTTTATTCTAGTCATTACATTCTGCTAACATCCTCTGCATTTATAATGACTGGTACCTGAAACACTACTGACTGAAAAGGTGTTACTGTCATGAATGATTGAAGAATAATATGAAACTCTACGTATTCATAGCCTTGTACCACCACAGTCATCTAAGGAATACTATGTTCATATTGTTTGGCTCTAGTGTCTTTGTTGTACTTATCTACTAATGGAAGAAGAGGGAGACTAAATTGATCCAGAGAGAAAAGATCCTGGAGTTATCTCTGAAAGAAAAGGTCTAATTGGAAGAAGGGTGTTGGAAATGGCAGTAGTAGGTCAGGAGAGTGCCAGGTAGGGAGAAGACTAGAGAATCAGGTGTGAAGGATTTTGCAACAGCTCAGTGATGGGGAGTGATGGGGTTCAGATGAAATTGATGGTTTAATAAGAACGTAAGGACAAGAGACTCTGTGTGTCTGGTGTGTGTGTGTGTGTGTGTGTGTGTGTGTGTGTGTGTTATGTTATATAATCCCCCGCTTTCCTGCCCTTTAAGAGACCTCAGTGTAGACTTTTACATCTTAATGTTTCTGGAATCAGTTTTTATTTCTATGGAATGTGACATCTTATGTAGATGAACCTTACTGGGCAGGCAAGAAGGGTCAATTTTTTTGATATTTTGTATGTATTTGAAGTAGGATGAGATATGAAATAGGATAGTGAAACATAAAATGAGAAATAAATTCAAGAGAAGTGTACTTTTAATTCTGGCATATTCCCCAGAACGGATTTGCTTTGGCGATATACTATACTGGCAGCTGCATCATAAATATATCAGCTCTCTCTCTGTCACAAAGAATTACTGAGTAGTGATCATTTCTTAAATTCCGAGTAATTTCTAGTAGATTTGTTACTACATGTGGAAATTTACAAAGTCCAAGAATTTAGATGTTTACTTTAAATGATTGTTTTTATTTAATATTTCCATCATCTGTTCAGGGAGTCTTGGATGGAGATTAATTTTTTTTATTAAAAGTGCTTGATATTCAATTGATGAGTTAATCCTCACCACGACCGTGTGATTTAAGTGGTATTATTTTCCCCATTCATAACTGAGAAAACTGTGGTATAGAAATGATAATTTGCACAAGGAGTATCTGATAATGACGAGTGGGGCAGGGTTCAAAACTATGTCCATCTAATACGCAACCCACTTCTAATCTGCCAGAATGCACTCTTACACATAACAGCAACATTCTTGACCTAAGCTTTTTTGGGGGCGGGGGTGGGGTGAAGGGGGAATTTATATTACTGTTTTAAATTTTCATAGCATTTTGCACTCTTTTAAGTTCCACGACAAGTTGCTTTTTCCTATTACACAGAGCTTTTCCTTTTTGTTTTTAACTTTTGGAGGCAGCTTTAAACCAAGCTTTCAGCACACCTGAACATTTGGGCTTGGGTTGCTTTGTCTAAGGTGGGCCTGCTTGTATAGTTGCTCAAGAGGGAGGACTTAGACTCAGAGGGTAGAGAAGGTCAAGGTGGTGCTGGCAAGGGGCAATCATGGAACCAGCAGAAAAATCTGTACTAAGTGTTACCTTTTCCTTGTCAACCCTCTCACATTTTCTATTTCTCTTTGCAGGGGCACCCCTGCTTTGCCCAGCAGCCCTCTTAGCTTGAGGGTACCATCTTGGGTCACTACTTACCACCGTTCCCTTGGGTTGGGGACTGTAATAAATTAAACTTTGGGTGACTTAGTTGTTGCTTCTCAGCCAATGCTCACTTAAGAATTCTAAAGAAGAATCTTGGATGAAACCTAAGCACAAGCCCCTCAAAATATCCGATACTGCTGTCCAAGCAAATCACTCAACATTTTATTTCAATTTATTATTTAGAAAGTATTTTTCAAAAAACAAAAGGCTCAGTTTCGTCAATCCCCGTTTCCTCGTTACTCATTCTAAATGTGCATTGGTATCTTGACGAGTAAAATATCCACTCATTCTATTTAATGACAAAAAAAATGCAATGGGTTATATTTACAGTGTACTTGACAGGTATTAATCACTTTCACGTTTGCTTCCTTGGTTCTGAAAAGGACCCTCTGAAACAGACAAGGCAGTATGTTGCCACTTTACAGATGCTGCAGTAGAGGCAGAGAGAGAAAAAGTGACCTGACCAAAGTTGGTTAGCTGAGAGAGTAAAGACTAGAGCTCAGGGCATCAGGATCCTGCTCCTGGCCTCTTCCTGCAATGCAGCACCAGCAGCATGTGGAGACGGGTGGAGCTGTTGGGGCTTAAGTCCTCTATTCTTTTGAGTCCACTGTGCTGAGCTGGTCAGAGCAGGGAACTCACGCCAGAGGGCCATGCTTCTTCCCCCACTGCTCCAGGTACCTCACTGGTCACTGACATTAGGTTTAATCCAAGTGTGGTTCTGGACCAGAAGCATCAGCACCACCCAGAAGCTTGTTAGAAATGCAAATTAAGGAGACCCACCTCAGACCCACAGAATCAGAACTTCTGGGGGTGGGATCTGAAGTTCCCAAGTGCTGCTGATGCTCAGTAAAATTTGAGGAGCATTTTAACTAAGGGGTTTCCTGGCTGGTCTGGTTGACAGAGGAGATTAGTTAAATATTTTAATTTTGTCCTTTGGGTAGATCACAGTACTTCCTAACTGATGTTCTTTGTGTATAATTATGTACTGTCTTGTAATAATTGTAGGGTAGTATAACAAAATTATTAAAGTGGTGGAGACTTCCAGGGGCAGCTGGGTGGCTCAGTAGGTTGAGCGTTGGGACTCTTGATTTCAGCTCAGGTCTTGAGCTCATGGCTCAAGAGTTCGAGCCCCACATTGGGCTCTGAGCTGACAGTGGAGCCTGCTTGGGATTCTTTCTCTCTCTCTCTCTGTTGCCTCCCCTGCTTATACTCGCACTCTCTCTCTCTCTCTCAAAGTAAATAAACTTAAAAGTGGTGGAGGCTTCCAGTGATGGTTTAAGTTACTACTATTGGTATTCAACTTTTTTGTAAGTACAGAATCTTGTCTTCTTCAAAAGACTAAATTCCCCAAGCATGAGAATCATGTTCATTTCTATTCTCACAATACTTGGCATAGGCTTCAGAGGAGAATTGGTGCTTGAATCTATTTTACTTTAGTAAATCTTGCCATTAACTATTAACGACATTGGACTAAAGACAAATATGTTTAGTGTGTGACTTCCCTCACATATGCATCTTTGATTACAGGACATATTTGATTATAGGGCTTACAGGACTAAGTGCTAAACTTTATTAGTTTTATTTTTTATCAAAAAATCATTATAATAATATATTATATATAATATGTAATATATATCACACATATTAAATTATATGATATATATTACACATATTATATGTTACATATTACACCATTATAATCATATATATACACATTTTACATATATATAATAATATATATACATTTATATTTTATATATAAAATGTATATGTATATGGCCTGAAGCTTACACATATGAACTAGACCTGGTAAATTCTTTTGAGCTTAAATTTATTCATTTTAAACAGAGCAACATGTATACTATTCCCATTTCATAGGGACTATATGAAGATTAAAAAGGATACAGCAAGTAAATATTTTCTAAGAACTACAAGGTCCAACATAGATCATGCTATCTAACTTTTCTTTTGAACACTTTACATTTTCAATCTTCTGTGTTTGTCTGCTCTTTTGTTGTTGTTGTTGTTTTAATATGAAAGGAAAAAGTGAATCTGAAGTAGAATGAGGATTTTCAAGTGACAGGAGTCTTGGATCATGTAATCTGTGCATCAAAAGACTAGAATTGACTCATAATTTTTCATGTGTTTGAATGAGGATAATGAGAAGGATGCTAACTGGCACTTCTCAGATAAAGCTGCCAAGGTTTAAATAACACAGTAGATATTGGTATTGGGAATAAAAAAGAACTTTGCAGTCATAAAGACAACAGGTCTGGAAGCAGAGTTCCCAAGAAGGCTTCAGAAACTCTAGGGTCAGCTCAACTGCCTGACTAGCTTAGCGCCCCTCCCTGTAAGAGTCTGGAAGTGACTCTAGCAAGTAGAGTCACTAGCAAGTAACGTTTTGATAAAATTTTCGGGTCTCAGTGTTGCCACAGTCAATATCTTGTAAGTTGAGCTTTGTCATGTGCATTAGGCTTCTATCTACTAGGAAGCCTGAGCTAGAAGATTATCATTAGGTTTACTGTGAGTGGTTTTGCTGAATGGAAATCAAACTGTGGCTGCAGTTTATAGGAAAAAAAAAAAAATCCCTAAAGAGGGAGTAGAGTGCTAATAAAAATTTAAAGTTTAAAATGCTCTCTTGTGCGAGTATTTGTGGAACTAGGTTTAGATAAATTTCATCCATGTCTTTTTATCCTGATATAAAGACTTACCACTGAAAAACTGAAAGACTAACAGATTCATATTCTGATGATCTATTGTTTTTTTTATTCTGATGATCTATTGTTTGTAATTACATAATTACTTGTGCTGTGGATGATGTACGAACTCTGACATCGAAAGTACAATTATTCTAAAAGAATAACTGTTAAATAAGCACTTTTACAGGCATTGCTTTATGATTTTGGTGAAAAAAATCAGTCCCAGACAATATTATTTTAAGGTACTACACAGAAATTATCTACTTCTGGTCAAACTTTTTGAATTTTGTAATTTTTCCAAATATTAAATATTTTAATCTGGAGGCCAACAAAATTGCAAGTGTGAAAAATCTTTAAAAAATTTTTTTAAAAAAAATGTTTATTTTTGAGACAGAGAGAGACAGAGTATGAGTGGGGGAGGGGTAGAGCGATTGGGAGACACAGAATCCAAAGCAGGCTCCAGGCTCTGAGCTGTCAGCGCAGAGCCTGACGCGGGGCTAGAGCCCATGAGCTGTGATGTGAGATCATGACCTGAGCTGAAGTCAGATGCCCAACTGACTGAGCTACCCAGGGGCCCAGCAAGTGAGAAAAATCTTAAAATTTTTGTTATGGTTTTATAGTCTAAGGTATGGCTGCTTCTCTTAAGTACAATTCCTAGAGAAGCTATATTTCCAGATGACTAGCAAAATGATTGCTGAAATGCATTAATTAACCTTTATATTCACATAAAAGTGTTTTGTGAGAACAAATGTACACAAAATGTTATCTTTAATCATGGTTAATAAAAATGGGTTATATAAACACAGGTTTTACTACTGCAAATGTCTCCTTGACAAATGACAGGACCTGATTCCTTTATTAAAAGATAATTAGCAATGTTTCACAAGGGATTCAGAGCCTTCCTCCTGCTTGCTTGCTTTTGACGTAATAAGATGAAGAGTCTTGAAGAACATCTAATGATTATACTAACTGTGGATGCCTGGGTTGTATATCTCCTTTAGTTCTAGATTTATTTCATAAAACAAAATATTGAAGTTAAATATCTGGTGTTTATGGAAGGAGGTAAGGGCCCATTTTAAAATGCGATAGCCATGATGATATTGATTACATTAAGTCAAGATTTTTGTTTGTTTGTTTCCCCCCCAGACCTGGTCATCCTGGTGTGTCCACACCCAAAGTCCCTGCTGATTTCTTAGCTGAGCCTTCAGACAGCCATGTGTTCCATACATTATACCCCCTCAGAGCTTTTTTTCCCTCAAAGCCTAAATCATGGCAATTATTCTTAATGAATCCCGGGTCAGGTCTTAAAGGTAATCATCAGGTTGAGTGTATTTCCTCTTCAAAGTGTGTCTGTGCTAGCAAAGGATAATCTCAGGATTGTTAGACAAAATGGAGGTTTCACAGGTTTGACCTCCATGGTGGGAACACTTCTGCCACGGAGCATATAAGAGTGGCTAGTACTGGTTAAAAGGACAGATTCTGGGACCAGATGGCCCGGGCTCAAATTCTGTATCTAACTGTGTGACCTTGGGTGAAAATCACTTTATCTTTCTGTGCCTCAGTTTCCTCATCTGTAAAAGTACCTACTTTTTAGGATTATTGGATGATTAACATCACTAATATGTGCAAAGTGCTTAGTTCCTAGCCTGTTATATATGCTACATAAGGGTCAAATCAATAAATAAAAGTCATTTCTCATAGACACTCTATAAGGTTTAGGTCTACGCCAGAAAAATGAATCTTGAAAGAAAACAATGGCAGAGAAAAACCTGTCAATGAACAACAGCAACAACAACAACAACAACAACAACAACAAAGAAAGGGATAACCTTGAGGCTTAATCCAACTTTGTGTTGACTAACAGTATATCCTACCAACTTTGTGGCCAGTTCTATTTGGGACTATGCTTTTAGTGCCCTATTTGGGAAATGTTGTATTTCTAATTGGAGATATTTTATGTAGTATAATTTTTCAGGTTGCATTTCCAGAAATGTGGTAATGTTTGCATGGTCAGCCACCCACTGCATGGGAGGACTGACATATGGTATTTTTGATAGTATTCTTCAAAGACCATTTTTTTTCCTCTGGGTTGACTTTCTTGAATAGTATCAAATAATGGAAGCCCTTTATTGGCTTAAGTAAGGAGAAAACACATGTGTAATCTGTTTCTAATTATGCACCCACACTCACTAAATTATTAATAATTTTCTCATGTGCTATCCAGAAAGAAATTCACTTGGGTAAGTAATAAGTATGGGATATGTTGAAAAGCAATTTTAGTACTGTTCCATTTTCTGTTTTAATTTCTACAATATGTGGAGTATTTGTAGCAAATTAGCTATATGGCAAACGGGTTACAGACTTTTAGATTATCCCATAACTAAAAGGTTGTGTGTTGAACTTCTTGTTCTGCACATTGTTTTGCCAATAATAGTAAGCTAGCAATATTGATTTATCATCTTCCCAACTGTGCCACAAGCCATATTCATTTTGTGTTAGATACACACACAGAGTGAAATTCTCATTTTCCACCTTTCTCTTGAAGGTCTTCTGCTGTGTGCTACAATATGAATATATTTTTAAAAATCCAATTAAGAGAAGGTGATGACAGAGAACACATAACTCCCAGAGGTATACAATCCCTAAAAGAATGAGTTTGGAAACGAAATATTTTGTAAGGATTGCCATGCATTTGAAAATATTAAGACCTAATATCAAAGCTTATTGTGGGAGGAACATGTATATCACAGTTCTCTACTTCTAAATCTGATATGTTTGGTGGTTAGAATCAGCATCATCTGGTAGTTTGTTAGGAATGCAGAATGTCTGGCCTCAGTGAGACCTTCTGGATCAGAATTTGCATTTTAATGCAAATCACAGGTAATTCATATGCAGATTAAAATTAGCAGAACACAGTAATATGAAACTATTAAATATTTTACAGATGGATTATAGTTTCATGAAACATAAGAGAAAAAAAAAATCCCTGCCAATGCAAACATGAAAAAAAATCCACTTTTGATGATCCTAAAAATTAGTTTATGCTTGTTTTTGGTACCTCTCCTCAGATATCACTTTGTGTCTACCTTTCAACTGCTAGCCTGCAGGCTCCCTGAAGGTGGACATTGACATTCAGGTGTGTCCACAACATCTGGAGCACATTTTAAACAAATGAATAAGTAAATAATGTTTTTGTTTAATTTATTCCTTTATTCAAACATTAAAACATTCTCTTCCTAAATAATTTTGCTATTACGACTATTTTCTACCATTCATCCACTACAAACTCCCAAAAGTAACATAAGTGATGTAACAGCAAGGTAATGAAACTAGAAAGTAAAATCGTAACAGAATAACTAACCAGGGTCTACACCTACTTCCAAGTAAGTCTCCTTGAAAAGGTGAACAAACTCTTTTCATCCACTAGGGTAAAGTATGCCATTAATTTATTGAACAAGCAACTGAATGTTCCAGATTAAAAAAAAAAAAAAAGATTTTATTAAATAGCATTTGAAACTGGGTTAAAAAAAATCAGGGGTGCCTGGGTGGCTCAGTTGGTAAGGCATCCGACTTCTGCTCAGGTCATGATCTCACCATTTGTGAGTTCACGTCCTGTGTCGGGCTCCATGCTGACAGCTCAGAGCCAGGAGTCTCCCTTAGGTATTGTGTCTCCCTCTCTCTCTGCCCCTCCCCTGCTTGTCCGCTGTCTCTGTCTCTCTCAAAAATAAACACTAAAAATATTAAAAAAAAAAAAAATCAATCATCTATTTCTTAAGAGAACTTGATTGCCCTCTAGTGGGGTGAAAGGTAATGTGGACTCCAAGGTTTTCCAATTGAGAGAAGGAGGAAAGAGAACTAGCCTCAGTTCTCTGATTCGGTCTTTTCTTCTTGTTTGACAGATGTCTTGCATTTTCATATAAGGTCACAGACCCTGAGACAACAGAATAGTGTGTATTTTCCCAAGAACCAATAGGAAATTGATGTGAGCTGGAATTAGGTATCAGCAGCTTGGGAGCAGCCACACCCAAAGCAAGTAGCTTTGGGCCAGCTTCATCCAGGCTTATGAGCAAGGAGCTATTGCAGGGGAATAGGGCGTATAAGTCAGTTCTGTTCAGTTGGAGTAAAAAACAGTGGTGATCGATAAATCAGGAATTTTCCTAAAGATGGTCTGGATTCATTAATGAGAAAAATGCTCAGTCAAATATGTAATCGATTCATCTCCCATTTCATTTTTAACTATACAGATTTAACTTAAAATTCTGGATGATAGCAACTACTAGATATTCACAGAATTAAATAACTATTTCGATCCTAAATTACAGGGAGGAAAACTATCTTATTGTGTGAATCAGCTTTCTGGCACTCTGAAATGGCTGAAGGGCACTCTTGAATCTGGATAAAATGTAACCTCTTGCAGCCTTTTCATCACAGAGAACCAGTTATTTGATAGAAGACATACTGGGCCACATGATTGAATGCTTATTCCAGAATGTATCCATTAATAATTAAAAAAATCCCCAAAGTAAGCAAACGTGTTTTTAGTGCAACAGATAAAATCCTGCTAAAAATGTTAATGATTAAGAGCAGAGGCAATTGTTCTAACAATAAAAATACTCCCCTCCCCCTTAGGATGGAATCGTTTACTACAAATTACTTCACAAAACCATTGCGAATTGTGACTGAACAAAGTTCCAGATTTTAATGTTAAAACCCATTCAATCTTAATTATTCATTATTTCAAAATGTACTTTCAGAGAATTTTAACATGTGTAGACAAATATCACCAGCTATATTAATTTGTACCATCATTCTAGCCATGTGTGTTAGGAATACGCTGGGTCACATAATGCTTATTGCAGGCTCAGCTTACTCAGCAGGTATTAATCACATATATCATTAATTGATAAGCTACTGCTGTTTCTTTTTTAGTTTTATCTTGAAATCCTGACCAAATCCTCATTTTTCCACTTCTGGTTATTTATATATCCATTTAGAAGGCGCCCACTTCATCGGTGAAGATAATGGGGAATTCTATATGCACCTAGTACAATCATGCTGAATAATTGTTTAATGAATCAGGAAAAAGCACCCGCCCTGGTGATTAATTGATTATGCTTTGCAACTGAAACGATGTCAAAATCCGTTATTTTAATATTGCGGAGGTTGTACTTCTTTTCATGTTTTGCAAATACAGCTTATTCATGGCAGAAAGGACCCTTGCATTGTCATATTATGGGTGGGATTTTTATTAATGGGATAGTGGCTACCATTTCAAGATCCAGGTTTCTGTGCAGAATTGAGACTGTATCAAGACTCAGCAATCGGAAGATCAGTTTCAAAAAAAAAAAAAAAAGAAAAAAAAACAGTTAAAATTTTTTGCATAACCTGTATTTATATATTGATAGATATAACCTTATGGAATATACAGTGAAAATCATAACCTCTTAATTATAAATGTATAATTTTACCCATTGCAGTAACAATTATGTGCGGAGAATTTTCCAGCAATCTTTGGCACACAAATCCTACTCTTAGTAAGCACCTGCACGTAATAGCCGACCCACATGAACATACGTGATCCGGACAGGGATTGAAAATACATTCGCTTTATAATGTAAAATGAACAACAGGACAAAAAATTCTTTTTTTAAGGGGTGGGGGAGAAGGCAGGGAGGAGTAGAAGGAAGAAAAGTGAGTGCAACAAAGGTTAATAATCCTTAATCAAATTCAATCACTTGAACCTTTTGAACACATAAGGCCGTTGAGTCATGAAATAATATTATAATGATAATGATTTAAAGTAATATTGATAATGATGAGTTTGTAGCCGCCCTCCTGCAGCAGAAACCTCTTGGTGGGGGTGCAGAGCGCAGAGCGAGATCGCCCCTGTCCCTCATTCTGAGAACCTTTCTGGACTTGGGGGTGAACCGCGAACTGTGCGAAGCGGGGGTAGCTCAGGACACTGCGCAGAAACCGGTCTCCCGGGCTGCACCCGCGGGGGCGAGCGCCCAGCTCGGGGGAGGGGAGTACAGGGCGCGGCGCTGGGCTCTGCAGGGCTGGCAGCGCTCCACGCGCCGGCTCGCCCAGTGCGCCCCCATCCGGCCAGCGGCTGACTGGTCTAGGTCGCAGCTGGGAGGGGTGGGGCCGAGCCGCGCCCCGCTGGATTAGTGAGGGTCCTCCTAGAGAGAGTCTCCAAAGGGTCTTCGTCCCGGGAAATAATAGAGAACCGCGCGTGGGCCGAGGGTTTCAGCTAGGGGAAAGTGCCTGAGCTCCGAGGGCTAGGGGAGAGCGAGAAGAGAAAAACCCTTCCCGCACCCCTGGGCAGGGGTCACCTCTGCGGTCTTGCGGCCGGCTGGGGTGGGGCCGCGCCTTTGTGTGGCCGGGCGGGGCTCGAGCCAAGCTTTTCTGCAGGCTCTGGGCTGGGAGGGGCTCGGCGCCAGGACCCAGAGCAAAGCCGGGTGTCTGCGCATCTCGAGGGGTGTCTGGGCTGTTCTGGACTGCGGGGCTGCAAAAAGGGGCTCTAGGACTGCAGACCGTTCAACAGCCTTTCCCCAGCTCCGTTTCCTTGCCGAGCCTCGGAGCCCGAGGTCTTCCCAGCACCACGGAAAGGGTGGGGCAGGGCGGAGCTGTGCAGAGAGAGCCCTGTCCATCGCTTTTTCCCTTCTCCGCAACCAGCACCGGGTCCCGGGGGAGGGGTGCTTCCAGCAGCCACCAGACCTCGGGTGCCTCCCTGCCTGTCCACCCCCGGGGCCACCGAGCGCCAGAACCGTGGGACACTAGAGGCGCACGACCGGTGGGGGATCTCTGTGTCTGGACTGTTTCTCTGATACAGGTTGAGCCTATGAAAATTGCCATTTTTCGGCCCTGTTTGACCTACAAGACGGGTATTTCGCGTGGCTCAATTTAAGAAGTTGGCCTTTCTTGGATCTGTATTATGATTATATCTACACACACCTAGGTTCCCGAAGCTTTTACCCAAAATGATCAATGAGTTCAAAGAAGCCTTCATCGGCGTCAATGTCTAGCCACCCTATGTGGTTTTGAAAAGAAAAATGTTAACCCACTTTTTCCCTCCTCTCTCTGTAAAACGGAACAATGAGGCCAGGGTCGGGAAGGCTGGGGCAATGGTCGGGTCTGTTTCGGAAATCGAGGCTGGGAGTCAGGAGCGCGAAGCGCGGGGCGTGGCCCTGCTGTCCCTCCTGGGCTGGGCTCCTGGGCGTCGCGCTGCGTTCCCCACCCGGCCCTCTTTCGGCTGATGCTGCTGCACCCCGCAGCGGGGAGGAGTGAGGGCGCCGGCGCGGCTTCGCACAGGGTGGGGCCGTCCGCATTGTGCGCCCAGCGCTGCAGGTGCCTCCCCCTGGGACCGCTCGTCCTCACACAAAGAAACCCCACCCCAGTGCCTTCGAAACCGCTGTCCCTCCACCCCTCCCCACCGCGCGCTTCCCCGCCCCTGCAGCTGCCCACCCGCGCCCTCCAAGCCCTCCCCGACTTCCTCTCTCCTTCCCCTCCCTTTCCCTAAAACAAAGGAGCGTAGCACCCCCACCCCCGCCCTAACCTCCCCGCACCGCGCCCCAGGACTAGCGGTTTCTCCGACGAGACAATACCATAAAATTTGCCCCGTTCTCCACCCGTTCCCCCCCCACCCCCAGTCTCCACCCATCTTTCAAACAGCCTAGAAGGGACCGATTTGACTTCGCATTCTGTTTTTTCTTTCCCTCACCTTGCCCTCCTCTTCCCCATTTTCTTTTTTTAACTAGAGAAGAAATAAAGGATGTTACAAAGCACTTTCCAAAATGTCCCTTAACCCCATTTAAGGCAAACAGTAAAGGTAGCTCCCCCCACCCCCCACGATTGAGCCCTAATTTTAAACATGGAAACAGAATAAATTCTCTACCCATGGGAGGGCAACTTACCTGCTTCTACCTTTCAAAAGAAAATTTTAGTTTTAGATTTCCATAGACACCCTCTTTGCCCTTCCCAAACCCCCAGAACTGCCTTCGTCCTTCCCGGTTCCTGTTTTACCCTTAACGTCTTTTTCTCTATAAAATATCTCTGAATGCCTTCAAAACTCTAAGAGAGAAGGTGAGAGGTGGGCTCCAGGTCGAGCCGAGGGAGAACGAGGCGCGATGCCTTACCCATTGCTGTTTTAGCCATTGTAGGGATGTGCAGATGCTGAGCGGTGGAGAAGGCGAAGGGTCCAGCTACAGCAGCGGAGAGAGCGAGAGAGAAGACTGAATAAGGCACTGAGTCTGCAGAGTGGGACCGTGCGAGAGAAAGAGCAAGAGGCAGGAGCCCATGAATAATTATCACTCAGAAGCTCAAGCAGATTGGCTCCCAAGGTCCCCTGACATGACTCCCGCAGAGTCAGAATCTCCAAGCATTAAATATTGATCGACCAATGGTGCTGGAGTACAAAGTACCAGAATGCAGTTTGAAATGGAAATCAGTCCTTCCCTAGCAGCTCCCCCCCGTTTTGGGGGCCTGATAGTACAGTCCAAGTAGAGTGGAGCCTTAGCCCAGAAGCCTCCTAGGAGCTAAGAACTGGGCTGTGCCTACCTGGGAGCCAAGAGGATTGACTTTGCTCACACTTGTTTTATCTCACAAATAGACATGAAAAAGGGGAAGGGATTTAAAGCTCTGAAAAGTCTTCGCAGCATGCCGACTAGTGAAAACATCTGTTTAAACGTTGTGGTTTTACTTGTTCATGTTTTCTCTTTCACCTTTGACCCTGTTTTGGTAGTTTCTAGTCCCCCAGAGTGACCCCATGTCTGGCTATGGTAGCAACTTGAAACAGAACTGCATTATTGACTTTTGTCTCTCAGCACAGTGGGACTCAGATGTCTCGGACTCTTGAAGGTCTCTGCGCAGAGTGAGGCCTGGTGTTTTCTACTCTTGGCACAGAAGGAAGGGGCTGTCTGGGTTACTTAGGAATAGGGACAAATAGTTATGGTCCACCTGGGTACCTCAAGGAGGAAGGGGAGAGTCAGCTTCCAGTGTCTGTGACCTCTCCATCTGGTTACATGGCAGAACCAGGTTGACTGATTGGCTTGGGTATTGGAGGACCATAGATGGGTAATGCCATTCTACCTTGGAGATGTAGAATTGCATCTCTGGATTGAAACCCCAGTGACTCTTTCAGGTTTCAAAGAAGAAACCTTCATGCTGAAAGCTTAGTGGCAATGAAAGGTGTGATCTGGGGGATGATTTTTCAGAGATCTGCAGACCCAATTGACACAGGTCAAAGAAAGATGTGTTAAAGTTTCAGGCTGAGCGATGTGGTATGTGAGGATCTGTGAGATCAGGTGCAAAAAGTGACCTTTGACTAGAGAGAAGGCATTCATCAATTCATTCTTATTGACTTAATAAGTGTCATTCATTAATTCGTTCTTTCTCAGAAGACTCACATAAATATTCATTGAGCGTTTATCACATGCCAAGCTTTGAGGACACAACAGTGAAAAAGATTTTAGACCTTGTTCTCATAGAGATTTTAATTTAACACTTATGTGATTTCTCTGAGCCTTCCTCTAGTCTAGATCCATTCAGGAAACTGTGGTTTTTGACATTTGAAAAAAGGGAAAGAATCGCCAATTCCATTGCAGTTGATAGCTAAAAGAATAGCACATTGTTGAAATCATGAATACATACAGAATCCTGGCAAATTTTTAATTTTACAGAAATGATTGGGATTATTCTAATGAATGAAATAATTTCTTAGCAGCTTTCTATTAAGTCATATATCAAAAATTCTAGGCTCATGAATAATATGCAGTTTTAAACATAAAACTATTTGAAAATAACAGGCACTCTCCTTGGTGCTGAAATAAATTTCTTCACCTCCTATTAACTTGTAAGACATTTAAACCCCATGGACATCTGCTGAGTGATAGAAAACTATTGGAACTAGAGCAATTCTGACCTGCTGAATCATAGGAAAAATAAAAGATAAAGTGGAGATCAATAAAATTACTTCTTGAACAGGAAGATTAGAAATTATTTTTCCTGTCATTGTACAGGTCTGTGACTATGACACAGCAAGAGAGCAGTATGGAAGTTGGCAGGGTCTGGAAATATATAGCCATTTTCTCCCTTTCTATGGTCATTTCCCACTTTAAATGTGAGAGCTAATTCCTTCTCAGTGGAGTAGTTACCAGTAATGAGATGAGAGATCTTCAGCAGGTCTGTGTGACTCAAATCTTTATGGTACTCCTCTTCTCCCCACCACACCTTTTCCCCTCAGGTTATGTATCATGTTTACATATTCTCTAGCTTCCTTGGAGAACAGGATCCCTAAGTCATGACATTAATGTCTGTAACAACTACCACTGGCAGTTGAGTGAGATCTTTTTCTGCACTTTGATCAAACAAAACAAAACAGAACAAAACTCGCGCACATTCTATTGTCTAATCTCTCATCCTTTGGGGAACATGACTTACTGATGGATAGAAATGTGAGAAGGAGGTCAGTATACATAGGGGCAAGTGTCAGATGTGTGACTCTTTTCTATTTCTGACTCTTTGGGTGCTAGCCATCTAACCTCAGCTTTGTGTGATTTTTAAGTAATGTCAAGCAGGGAAGAGGGTAGGTTAGTATGATTTACTATAGTATACAGAGATAGCAGGCTATCATCAACTGGCTAAAAAAAAAACCCTAAATAAATTAAAAAAGCTGACTTATAATCAATTATTGTTCTTTCTTTTCTTCTAACATAACAATTTGAATCATGGATATTGGCCTGGGAGGGTAGGGGCAAATAGGAATAGCGAATTATTTTATATTCAATAGTTTATTCATTATTCATTCACTTGTTCAGCCAATTTATTCACCCAACAAATATTTATTTAGTGAAATTTCAGGCTTTTATATTATGAAACCACCAACCTTCTCCTTAATGTTTAAAATTTTTAATACACAATGAAAGAAAGTGTAACCTTCACCTCTTTAAGAAAATTATATTTATTTTGGAGGATAAATATCCTGGGTATCAGTTAGACTGCTTTTGGTTGCAAAGTATAGAAAAAACAATCAAGTTGCTCTGATTAAAAAAAAAAAAAAAGAGGATTTTTGACTCATCTAACTACAGAGATAGAATAGGCCCCAGAAGCCTGGAGATAAAAATCAGCTTTCCCTGAAACAAATGATTTTGATAAGGATGGGTGGATACCCAAATTAAGGAATAAGTACTAAATTTCTACAATGTGACATAAGGCCTGTATTCCAGGATTTGGGGTAGACTGTAGGGTTATCATGTATAAACTGCCTAAATCACTATGGATACTTAATAAATTATAGCTACTATGTTTACCATTTCCAATACATTTAAACTTTTTAAGGGTATGGACTGAATAGTGTATATCTTTATATCCGTTATAGTGCTTGGCTTCATGATTCACACAGTTGAAAGTCCACAAATACTTGTGAACTAACAGTGACAATAATAAAATACGGTGGAAAATAATTCAAAATGATTGAACCTGGTGAAGCCATAGTGATGCTTTCAACCACATTTCTTTGCATAGCTCCTGTCAGGAGCAGTTACTAAGCTGTTTACTGTTGTTTATTTATATTCTTCCCCATTCCCTAAAGGACAGAGGTGGATAAAACCTTTGTCAATTTTTTAAAATCTTTAACAGTAGTAAGAGGAAGCTGTGGAAATGAAAGATGTGCTAACAGAGATTTTAATTACTGTGGGTTACAGTGTATTGTGTTTTATCTCTGTGAGGAAGCCTGAGGTGTTGATTTCTTTCCAAAGTGGAGAGGAACAGTTGCTTTGGAGGTTTAGCTGATGTAATCTAATGTAGTCATATGACTTTCTGCTATTAATAATCAAGTGTCTGGGAAGGAATTCTAAAGTAATTATTAAAAGCTAGTGAGATACAAAAAATATTGTTAGAGTTGAGTTAATCGTTTTGATCTGACATTAGTTGATTACAAAGGAAGTTTGGGGGGGCAGCAGGGGAAGCCATAAAATTTCTTTTTAGGTAGTTGGGAATGCAGTTATAACTGAAGATATCTAGTAATGCATCGAAAATAGTAAGATGAAAAAATAGTTAATTGACTAACATTTTGACTATTTTGCTATATTTAAACTTTTATAGATTAAAAAAGAATCAAAAGAATCAGGTGCCCTTCAACAGCACTATCTAATATGGTTTAATTAAAAGGAAGTCATCCTGAGAAAGGGGAGTATTCCTTATTAATAATGAAATCTATATAGTTCAGGAATTTTCCAGTGTTTTAGAGTTGTTTTCTGAAATGATGAATGAACATATCTTATTATTTCCTCTTAGATCAGTTATTTAAATATGAAGGATGTTTAGTTAATTATTATCTCCTTTTTTTTGTACCTAAGGTTTTCTTTATGTACAAATGGGACTTGTACATATTAATAATTAGTATAATTTACCTGGAAACAAAATGACCTATTGAGATGAGTAAGTCCTATTGATGGTTTTATAATTGAACTTTTTTGGGAACGAACTTGCTCTAATCATAAAAGGGACAATATAAATTTAATAAGTTGAATCTTTACATTAAATTGGTAGTGTTCGAAAACTGTTTACTCTCTTGGCAGCAACTACTATGACTCTTTCCTTCTCTCTGTGAGTTGATTTACAACTTGAGTTCAAGGAGAACATTAGTTGGACACCACCGAAGCTGGGAAGTTGATTCCCCTTGGGATTCCACTCAGCATTTTAGTTTACAACACTCAAGTGGGAACACAATGGAGATAATACTGAAATGCCTGGAAGAGAAATCTAGGAGAAGTATGACTCACTGTATTTATCCCATAGGCCCCATTTTATTTTATTTTTTAAACAGAAGCCCCACAATGAGCACAGTACTATACATACAATTAACATTAGTTGCCCAAGAACTTTGTTTATTTTAAATCACAGCCAGGAGGAGGGGGAGGAGGAGGAGGGGGAGGAGGAGGAGGAGAAGGAGGAGGAGGCAGGGGAGGATGAAGAGGAGGAATTAGGGAAGAAAAAAGCAAAAGCATTTTATTATACTGCCTTCCAGGGATATTTTTCCATTAATCATTTATTAACTCGTTCTCTGACCCTCTGAACTTACCCCACCCCTGTTCTGCTTTATTATCAAATGAAATTGAATTAATAGATCTAAGTAATATTTTTAAAAAGCTATTTCATCAAAAATTCAATTTGACAGTAACATTAGCTTTGAGCTCAAATGTGTATTTAACTATTAGTTAAAACTTATCAGGGGGAACATTTTCTTTGAAGCAAACTGGCATTTGTCAGGGAAGGTAACTGTAGTTATTTATGAGTTTTCTGAAAACTCTTTCTGAAAACTCTGAAAATGATGTGTTTTATTTCTGGGCATGACTATTGCTGAACTGTTGCCTGGACTTCGCTGAACACCCCTCCTTAGTGAAACGATGACTGTACTATTTCTTGCTTATCATAATACTGTCCTCCTTTTGGTCAAAGTGGGCTAAGTGAGTTGTAGTGACTTCAGTTGTTTTGACAGTGGTAGCATCAGCTAGTTGTCACTCTGGCATAGTGGCAATGGAATAGCTTTTAAGCAATATGATTCAGTAGAAAAGGGAAGATGTATGAGGACAGTCATAATATTAAAAGAAATATTTGCAATCCCACTTCGTATCTAATTTTTAATTGGCCTAGAACCAACCAGGAGTATAAGTCTCATGGATAAATTTGGCCAACCCTAAAATCTATGTACCATTCCAACCCCTTCCTTCTCCCCCAAATTAATGATTCCACTTTTCTTCAAGTGTTTCCCTGGGCATTAGTTATTGTATTGATTCAGGATTTGGTTGGCCTGTAAATAGTCAGGGACAATTTTATTAGCTGGAACTAGTCTAGCCAACAATTTTTTTGTGGGTTGAGTGCTTAAGCTCTTTTATTTGTCATTCAGTTATAGTCAGTTATAAATTGTGGATCACACATTTCAGTCTGAGGACGACATTTTCATGGTACCTGGTATCTTGGATCTTTTTTGATAAGTTACCTTGCCAGGTTTCTCACCACAAATATGAGATGCAGAGGGATTTGTCTTGAATCCTTAGAAAAGCAGTATGATTTTCTCAAAGTATACGTCATATGTTGATGTCATTAGCATGGAAGGCCCATCTAATTATATAGGAAAAATAGTCCCCTGGGTGTGTACTGAGAGGGCATAAAGATAATCAGTCAGTACCAGTTTCTGCCTAGTTGTAATTAGTCTAATTGTGAAGAACAAACATTTTTGGTAGCTTTAAACAAATCACGTGATGGTTCTGAACTGATTTGTGACAAAACAGTTGACTTATAATTTGCATCGTTAGTGACGTGTCCCTTCCCATTTTTGACGTCATATAGGTGATTGTGAGGCCCTGGGTATATATGTAACAGCAGTAATTGTGGGAGGCCTAGAGTTCGATTGAGACGTATGCATTAGATGTGTTTGGGTTAATACTTTTTAGGAGGATCTGGACCAGATATAAAATTCCACAATTGGCAATGTTGGCAGCCATGGCAATGGTCTGTGGCAGTTGTCTTTTTTATTTCTGTAAATATCCTGCTTCTGAATTAGATCTCCAATGGGAATGGATATTTAGATTGTAAAAATCCTTGGTACATTTGCATTGGAAAGTATAAATCCATGGATTATGTGTTCTGGAATTTAAGAACAGCATTAGTGGTTAGAAACACTTGAATGACCCTGTTTCCAATACAGTTCTAAAACTGATTTTCATCGGTGTCTTTCCCCATATAACCAATCTACCAGTTGTGTATTACATAGGGGTGTGTGCACAGGTATCTCTTTAGGAAGTACAGTTTGCACCTGTTGGGTATGATTGTAGATGATACTAGGTTTTGAAAATACCTGTCAAGATCAAGATGTAATAAGGATAACTTAGTAAAAACGTGAGAATTTATGGGGATTTTGTGATGTACATTATATCATAATTAAGGTTAGGGAAGAACTTTAAGATAAGGAGGATCAAATTCTTCTGTAAATATTAATTGTTCTAATTTTAAATACTCTTAGTTCATAACTTTTAAACACAGTGCTTTGATTATACACCCTCAATTTAAAGACAACAAAACTACAAACTCCCCCACCCCCACAACCCAAAACAACTGTGAATCCAAAAAACCAAATCCTGTTCCTTGAACATTTCAAAATTGTTCTCATTTGTATAGTACTGGGTGTGGAAATTCTGGAACCATTTTGTATATACAGTAGGATTGAGAACTGAGTCAATATAATCTTATTATTGGGAGTCAGGTTTGTCTCTGTGGCGGAAGAGAGATACAAATATAGAATTTGGAAAGGTAGAAAAGAATATTGTGGTATTAGGGGCACTTGGGTGGTGGCTGACTCTTAATTTCAGCTCAGATCATGATCTCACAGTTCTTGAGTTTGAGCCCTGAATTGGGCTCAGTACTGACAATGCAGAGCCTGCTTGATATTCTGTCTCCCTCTTCTCTCTCTGCCCCTTCCCTGCTTGCTCTCACTATCTCTCTCAAAATAAATAAAAATAAATTAAAAAAATAAAGAATATTGTGGTATTAGATTGGAATTAGATGTCTAAAAATTCATAGTATAAAAATATATACGCATTTCCTAATTCATGGTTTAAAATACACCATATCTATAATAAAAGTCTATGTTTCTTAGTTTTATCTGCTGATTGAGCTAAGAAACAATTACACACTGGTATAATGAGCAGTTAACACCCAGAGTTTGGTTTTGAAATACCATTCTCCACTAAAAACAGCTAGGGCAGGATGATCTTGTCAAAGTATATACCACATTTTCATGTAGTCAGCATGAGAAAACATAAATGTAGGAAAAAGATTCCTTGAGAGCATATGTTGAGGAGACATAAACTTATTGATATTATTGTACAGAACAAACACTCTAGGTAGATTTAAACAAACCACATAAGGGGTGCCTGGGTGGCTCAGTTGGTTAAGCGTCCAACTTTGGCTCAGGTCATAATCTCACATCATGGGTTCAAGCCCCATTGGATTCTGTGCTGACAGCTCAGAGCCTGGAACCTGCTTCAGATTCTGTGTCTCCTTTTCTCTCTGACCCTCTCCTGCTCATACTCTGTCTGTCTCTCTCTAAAAAATAAATAAACATTAAATAAACCATGTGATGGTTTCTCAGTAGATTAGAGACTTGCCTGATTCCGGGGCTGGGACACAGAAAATTCAAGATAAGTCTGAAGGACCTTATTTAATAATAATAATAAAAAAAAAGGAAGCTCTAAAAACTAATGGGCATTGTAAAAAGGACACAGGAGCCAGCTTGAAGGGATCTCAATGGCAAATCTGGGACAATCTAACTATCAATACAAATATAGCAGCAAAGGGGCTTCTGGGTGGCTCAGTTGGTTAAGCAATTCTTTTTTTTAAATTTTTTTAAACGTTTATTTATTTTTGAGACAGAGAGAGACAGAGCATGAACGGGGGAGGGTCAGAGAGAGAGGGAGACACAGAATCCGAAACAGGATCCAGGCTCTGAGCTGTCAGCACGGAGCCTGACCGGGGCTCGAACTCACAGACTGTGAGATCATGACCTGAGCCGAGGTCGGATGCTCAACCGACTGAGCCACCCAGGAGCCCCGAGAAACTCTTGATTTCAACTCTCACAATCGTAAGACTGAGCCTTGCATTGGGCTCTGCGCTGCCATGGAACCTACTTAAGATTCTCTCTCTCCCTCTCCCTCTGTCCCATCCCCATTTGTGTGTGCTCTCTCTCTTTCAAAAAAAGAACACATTAAATCAAATAATAATTAATTATGTATTTATGATAAGTAAATACATGGGAGAAAAGGAAAAGCTCTTCTTTTATCATGGAATATTATATAATAAATGTAGGAGGAAAGATAGAGTTGGAAAAAAATCATCATTCTGCAAGTGCCATAATGATCACTGACTTAGGCAATAATCATTAAATGCTGAAATGACTAGGTGAAAGTTTGATGAGGAAGAGATAATTAAACTGTCTTAGAGTATTTACTCACAGATTACTTATTAAT
Organism: Panthera tigris; assembly: GCF_018350195.1. NCBI lineage: Eukaryota > Metazoa > Chordata > Mammalia > Carnivora > Felidae > Panthera > Panthera tigris. The sequence continues at coordinate 28,458,922 of NC_056676.1, read as the reverse complement.
TACAAAGGAAATATTGATGATGGAACCTTGAATTCTTGTGGAAGCCAACTGAGCCAAGCAATTGAAGTTAACATCACTAGCAATAGTGATAAATGACCATCATGTGTCTCTAGATGTGGTACACTACAAACAGCATCAGTTACTTGGTTCTCCTGCCAAACATCTAAAAATTAATTATAACAAAACATCAAAAAGCCCATACTGATGGAGAGTCCATAAAACAACTTGCTTGTATGCTTAAAAAATATCAATCTCATAAAGGTAAAGACAGATGAGAAACTGTGACAGATAAAGTAAAGAGACATGACAATCAGTGATTGCAACTGGTGATTCCGGAATGGATTCTAGATCAAGAATGATGTATAGGAGATGAGTAGTGTATTATATTATGACACTGTACCAATATTGATTTTTCTGAATTTGATCACTGGAATGAGGTTTTGTAAGAAAATATGCCTATTCCTAAAAGAGAAACATAAGAGTATTTAAAAATATAGGGTCAACAATTAAAAACATAAAAAGAAAGGTCATAATATCTGTAATCAACTTTTAAATGGTTCAGCATTAGTAATAATAATCATTTTATTATTTTTATGAATATATATAATATATATAAAGACAGAGAAAGGAGAGACATATAAAGCAAATGTGGGAATGTTAACAATTAGTGAATACAGATGAAGGGCACATAGGAGTTAACTGTTCTTGGGACTTTCCTGTAACTATGGATTTTTTAAGAATAAAAATGTAAAAAACTTAAAAATATTATTAATTCTTTTTACCTCCTCAGAGCTTTTATGCTAATAGGCCAATGAGTGTCTTTTTGTTTTTGTTTTTGTTTTTTACAATGGATCTTTTATTAAGTAGGGAAACAAAGGAATTCCGCTTCAATTTGAGCAAATTCCACAGAAACTGCGCCCATCTATGTGTGCTTCTATCAAGTGAAACTGCCACTGACTCCCTAACCACAGGGGATACTTGGAAAACTGTTTCCGGAGCTGATTCACATTACCTCGCACACGGTCAACTCCTGGTTGGTCTTTTTTTTTTTTTTTAATATAAATAAAAAAAAATTAACATTTATTTATACTTGAGAGACAGAGACAGAACACGAATGGGGAGGGGCAGAGACAGAGGGAGACACAGAATCTGAAGCAGGCTCCAGGCTCTGAGCTGTCAACACACAGCCAAACACAGGGCTTGAACTCATGAACCATGAGATCATGACCTGAGCCAAAGTCAGACACTCAATCGACTGAGCCACCCAAGTGCCTCAGCTCCTGGTTGGTCTTAAGAAGCAAGGGCAGAGGGCAAGGTGGTTCTCACAGATCTATGTTACAAGTAAACTCAGGTTGGCTCCTTCAGGAGTCTCTTATGAGAATTTATTTTAAGAGGTCTGATCAGAAAATTGGGCAGAGGGCTGTATGAGCAGTGCTGTGTGGTAAGTGGAATGTCCCAGTCTGTGGCATTGTGGCGGGTAACCAGTCTGATTGGGCACTGTATGAAGATGATGCCATTGCTGCCACCATGGCTTGTCCAATTAGTGTGATTAAACTGCCCAGGTTTGGCTAAGAGTTCATAAGTGTGAGCCCCAAAGTAACCCCAATGGGCCTGGATAAGGTTGGCAGGTGGCATCTTGTGTCTGTACCCATCATAGAAGGAAAAGGCAGTGGTGAAGCAGGGCACGGGAATACCTGCCTGGACACCAGTGCTGACTGCCTGCTGCCAGGAGTCCTGGTAGTTTTTAACAGCTGAGTTAAAAAAGTCATCTAGTAGTAGATTCTGAAGTTATGGGTTTTGATCAAATGCATCTTTTATCTTTCCTAGGAACACACTCCTAATGGTGCAGACCCCCTCCATGTCAGGGTGATGCCACCATAGTTGAGGGTGCAGCCAAATTCCGTGGCTGCTTGTCTTAGCAGCATGAAGCTTTGTGCACATAAGATGATCGTGGAAGCATGGAGGGCCTTCTGATTGTCCTCCAGGAATGATTTCTTACCACCTTCAAACTGGATCTTTGGGGACCCTTCAGCTTTTTGCTAACTTAAATCCTCTCATCCTTCAGAGATGATAAACATCAAGAAAAATTGCTTCTGCAAGGAGGGTGACAGGACCATGGTACTCCAAGGCTGAGATGGTGGTCCACTTTCCTGTGCCCTTCTGCCTCTCATTGTCCTTGATCGTCAGCAGCAGGTGTTTGCCATTGCTGTCTTGGAACTTAAGAATATTGGCTGTGATTTCAATCCTAGCTCTGTCTTATTCCATTCCTCAAATGCCTTTGCCATCTCATTGTGCTCCATGCCTGGAACATCTTTCATCAAGCGGTAAGCCTTATGGATGAGTTTGCATTTCCCCGTTCTCTATTCCAGTGTGCACCATCTGCACAAAGTGTCCTGCTCCCTCATCTCCCACCCAGTCACAAAATGATGTGTGGCCAGCCTTTTTTGTCCCTCTTGGCCATCCTGGGCCCCTTCCTCTCCACCGTTAACTCTACTCTCCACAAACAAGATACTCTTGGCCTTGAGGTCTCAACACTGTGGTATCCCTGTATCCAGAAGTTACTCCATCAATGATGATGTCACCAGCGTCTAACAATGGCACTAATTTTTCAATGAAATCGTCAACAGCTTAACCAGCCATCACAAACAGTATGACCGGCCTGCACTTCTTCAGCCTGGAGTGAGCATCAACCACTTTGGTTGCCTTTGCCCCATTGGTCAAGAAATTACCAACTTTGGAGACTTTTCTATTAAAAGTACACACCACAAAGCCATGGTTATTCATGTTCAAAACTAAGTTCTGCTCATGACAGCCGTTCCAATCAGTGCACTACCAGCTGGGACCATGGTGAAGGTATCAATGGAGCTGAGAGGAAGTGGCAGGAGGCCAAAGCTGAGTCCTGCTGCCGCCAATGAGTTTTGTTTTGAAGGAAGAGTATTGGGAGTGCCTTCGTGGCTCAGTTGGTTAAGGACCCAACTCTTGATTTTGGCCCAGGTCATGATCTCTCAGTTGTGAGATCGAGCCCCATGTCAGACTTCACGCTAAGCATGGAGCCTGCTTGGGATTCTCTCTCCCTCTCCCTCTGCCCTGCCCCACTTACGTGCATGTGCGCTCTCTCTCAAAATAAATAAAGAAACATTTTAAAAAAGTAAAAGAAGAATCTTGTATAACTTCCTAAGCATTTCACCTGTTAAGGCGGGGGTAAGTTTTCCCCCTCAAAAATTAGAATGTTAGACTTTTAGCAAAGAAAGCTTCAATTTCACCAGAAAATTAAAAAATATATATGTGTATATATATATATATATATATATATATTTCTAAAACTTAATTAAAGCTTTGTTTTTGGGGCAACTAAATGAAATCTCGTAAATGCTCAAACTGGCCTTGAGGGGAGTCATACCATACTTTTATCATTTTTGCTGGGTCAAGATAATTACAGGAAAGGCAAGATTTGGTCACCTGTCACATCTCTCGGGAAATACCCCCCTCCAATATTTTTGAAAAGTCTGGATCAATTTGCCTTTGTCATTGTGGGTGCTTCGTGTGGCAAGTGTACACTCTAATAAATATTCTACACAAATGAATGTGCTTCTGGGGACCCAACAAAGTTGCAATCATCAATGACTTCTAAGTCTTATCTATTATCAACAGAGCTGTTAACTTAAAGCTTTAAATGAGGTAGCTTCTATAAACACTGCCCAGCACAAAATATACATTGATTATTTTTAAGATATGTGTCATCAACAAATAATGTATCAGGGTTTTTAAAAGAACATGAGTTGAATCAAGATGGAGCATTATGAACAGCTATTAATTTAAATTCTTTTTTCCCTCCAGCTTTATTCATATATAATTGACATGCAACATTGTGTAAATTTAAGATGTACAGTATGTTGATTCGATATAATTATATATTGCAAAATGATTACCACCACAGTGTTAGCTAACACTTCTATCACATCACATGATTACTCTGTCTTTTTTGTGGTGTCAAAAACCAAACTCTGCATACTGAATAAAACGAAGAAAGGTGTTTCTTGCAAGGCTTTCCACCTGCAAGCTGCAAAACTCAAGGCTACGGGAGCAGTAAACCCTGAGTTGTTCACAAAGGGATTTTTATGGGGTCAATGAGGACATTATTTTGCAGCTAATTGGTTGCCTAGTGGGTTTTTTCCCCTATTTGAATCAGGGTAGGTGAGTCAGGGGAACAAGAAAGTCCAGAGACGGCATGAACAGATGTGGTGTTCGGGGACGAGCTGGTATCCTCTGCTGATTTCTGGGAAGAGCCATAAATTCGTGTTAGGTTAGGTTACATTTCCTTCACGCACCTGTGCTGACCACCTCTATTTTGTCCTTGACATTAGTGTCTCCATTTTAGTTTGGTTCTACAGTGGTGAGAGTTTTTAAGATCAACTCTCTAAGCGACTTACAAGTATATAACAGATATAACAGAGTATTGGAAAACTGTTAAATGGTCATGAAAGTCGTCTCTACCAGGAAGTGAAAGTAGTAATGTGGCTGGATTTAGATTGGGTCAGCAGTTGACAATTATATGAGAAACAGACAAAGTAGATTTTTTGGTGGTAGTCAGGCTGGCCCGGAAGTGCTGGGTGCTAGTTTGGAGTAATGAGGCCTGAACTCTATTAGAGAGTCATAGTGGGACAGGCGAGGCCAGAATACCTTCTACGGAGACTTTAACAAGTGGAGCTGCTGCCCTCCCACTTGTAAACATGATGAATCAACACACAAGATCAAGAAAAATGCCAAGGAAAACAATGGGTTTATGACAAGGTTCCAGTTTGGGAGATAAGCATCACAAAGCACAGTTTTTTCTTCTACCTTTAATGAGAAGGGTTTCTATAAATGGGGTGCCTGAATTCGAGAGTTGTTGTAAGGTCTACTTAAGAAAGGAAAAGGAATTTTCTGATTCTAGATGCCAAGAGAGGGTCTCTGGGCCATTTATATTAGTTAGCTTTCATGGTGATTGAGATTGTTAATACGTGTAGAAATAATATTTCAATTATATCCAGTATCCATCCTTTATAAGGTAAAGTAGTAAACTCAGTGACCTATCTGAGGAGCACCAAGGATTGTTTGAGTGAAAAAGGTATGTTAAGAATTTTAGCATTCTGAATTTGGGCCTACACTTGGGAAAGACAGTTTTAAAGAGATTTGTCAGAGGAAACTGGTCATTACATCGATATAGCCTCAATCACAGATGCCTAAAGTTAGGAAACTATTACTTGGTTTAGAAAAGGAATAATATTTAAAATATTTAAAGTAAATATAATAGCAAGTATAACAGATATTTGAAACCACAGGCTTTTCAGAAACAAAGAACGTTCATGTTAAAAATGACTTAAATTATATGTATTTTACCAAAATTGGAAACAGAAATAACAATTTAAAAAATGGTTTAAGAGCATAAAAAACACAAAAATTATACTCAAAGATCAATCTTTTTCTGAACTATGATTTTTAAGCTTTCTTTGTTTTCTACTGTATGCATTTATATATGCATGTATTTAAACATGCACAAATAGGCATAAAATTACTTAGGTGTTTAATATTAAAAAAAATATTAGCCTCATCAGCAGGTCCAGGACAATTGCTACCCTCACTGAATTTGCCATCCTAATAAAATTGCATTGGTTGCCTTGAGAAACATGTAAAACACACCTATCATACCATACCAGTATCTCTTTGCAACTCCATATCATCTATATTAGCTTCAACTTAAAAAAAAACTAAGCAACTTTTAGTCATTCAGTTATAGAGAAAACTGGGAAGTAGGTAACTGAGAACTGTCACACACTAGCACCTTAGCAGGATTTGCTTTGTTTAGGAATATTACCCAAACTTATCCTTATGGAATTTTTCTGTATTTACATGACCAATATTAAAAGTTCTTTAAACTTCACTTAAAAGAACTAAAGTTCTACTTAAAAAAAAAAAAAGACAAACTTTTTGATAGGTTGATTAAACCAGCATTTATTTTCTCTTTATCTTATAATGTAGCAACTAAATCCATTAATATGATTCAGGTGAACTTGTTCTTTTTCTTTCTTTCTTTCCTCACGAATTTCGACTTTTTCAAGTTCTTAAAGGGCCAGCATTTCAAAAGCATTTTTACTTTCCTTTCTTGGAGTTTGCTTCCCTAGGCTAGTTTAAATAAGAGCGTAATTAGTCTTTATACACCAATCATAATAGGAGTTCCTCTCAAATTGAGAGAATTTATAATATAATTTATTAATATTCCCTGGTATAAATGGCATATCAATACGTTTCCTTAGAATGTATTTCACAGAAGACATCCAGATGGCCAACAGGCACATGAAAAGATGCTCAACGTCGCTCCTCATCAGGGAAATACAAATCAAAACCACACTGAGATATCACCTCATGCCTATCAGAGTGGCTAAAATGAACAAATCAGGAGACTATAGATGCTGGAGAGGATGTGGAGAAACGGGAACCCTGTTGCACTGTTGGTGGGAATGCAAACTGGTGCAGCCACTCTGGAAAACAGTGTGGAGGTTCCTCAAAAAATTAAAAATAGACCTACCCTATGACCCAGCAGTAGCACCACCAGGAATTTACCCAAGGGATCCAGGAGTGCTGATGCATAGGGGCACTTGTACCCCAATGTTTTTAACAGCACTTTCAACAATAGCCAAATTATGGAAAGAGCCTAAATGTCCATAAACTGACGAATGGATAAAGAAATTGTGGTTTATATACACAGTGGAATACTACGTGGCAATGAGAAAGAATGAAATATGGCCTTTTGTAGCAACATGGATGGAGCTGGAGAGTGTTATGCTAAGTGAAATAAGTCAGAGAAAGAAAGACAGATACCATATGTTGTCACTCTTATGTGGATCCTGAGAAACTTAACAGAAACCCATGGGGGAGGGGAAGAAAAAAAAAAAGGTTAGAGAGGGAGGGAACCAAACCATAAGAGACTCTTAAAAACATAGAACAAACTGAGGGTTGATGGGGGATGGGTGGGAGGGGAGGGTGGGTGATGGGCACTGAGGAGGGCACCTGTTGGGATGAGCACTGGGTGTTGTATGGAAACCAATTTGACAATAAATTTCATATTTAAAAAAAATTAAAAAAAAAGATGTGGTATAAAAATATAAAAAAGAATGTATTTCATACTCAATGGAAAAACCTTATCACATTCCTGGAAAAAGTTGGGATTTCCCCCTTTTCATTGTGTGCTCTTTTTAGTAGTATTATTCCAGGAGTACTTCTTCAAGTCCAGCTATGGGCTCACTTTGAGGTGTTATTAATGTTTTGTCTTTGGCATGAAAAAGCTGTTTTTACATCTTGATTTGCCTCATTTTGTATATTTCTATGGGATTCCTATTTCTTTTCCAAAGAAAGAAAAAGTCTTGCACCTTGCAGATTTCTTGGGAGGTCCTTAGTCTTCAGACAAGCCAGAAGCAATTAATCCCATTCCATCTACATCCCCTCCTAAGTGTATTTGTAAAAGTATCATACAAACAATTATAGTTCTTTGCTTTTCAAGTAATGCAAACGCTTGCTACTCCCTTATTATTTTTGTAATGTCTTTTCAGATTTCTATTGAAGTGTCCTTTTTCACTACTGACATTGGTAATTTGTGTCTTTGCTCTTTTTTTCTGTATCATTCTGACTGTTGGTTTCATTGATTTTTTCTATTGTATTTTGTTTCATATTTCATTGATTTGTACTTTTCTCTTTATTATTTCCTTCCTTCTGCTTGACTGCAGATCTCAGAGACAGCTACCTGTCCTAGAGCTGACAGTTATCAGGGAGGGTATTTTCAGTTCTTTTCAAAAAAGTTTATGACTGTGGAATGTGTGTAGTATGTAAATTTCTGGGTGATGGCTACTGGTAATGCTTTTGGTGTCCACCCCAGTTAAGGCAAGAATGTCCTATTCCCTTATTGTAATTCCCTTGCACTTTTTGTTAAGAATTTCTTATAGATGGCATAATGTGTCTTATGTCACAACACATTAAGGTGAACGGATTACCTACATTTTTGTGATGCAAAGAATGAGTGATCAGGGGATTTTGGATGGTGGCAGCCTGGTCCCTCCCTCCATTGTAAATATCCCTGTCATCCAATGATTTTATCTATTGATGAGGTTTGAATCAATTATTTCATTTCAGGTTATAAAATGTGTTTTTGAGAAATCTGTAATTTCTATATCACAATCCTATAATTTCATCCCCACCATTAGGTAAAGAACTTTCTTGCATAAAGAAGAATAATTTTGGATCTCTGAAATATACTTAATAGAGTAAAGGCAAGATGGAAACTTAATTCCATCCTTTTAATTGACATTTTTTGAAGTAAAGATTTTTTAAATGCTGTGTATTAGATTTTTTTTTTGCTTTCTTCCTTTTTTATTATTATTTACCCATTTAAAATACATCTATATTAAATGCCTTAAACAATTACATTCATTATACTTGACACTCAAATCATTTCAAGTTTGGCCAATAGGCACTCCTTCATACTGGCTTCTGTGACCTTTGGAAATGACCCTTCGACTTTGACAATTTCCTTACTCCTTGACAAAGCAGAATGTTCATCTTGTAAATTTCCAGATCCACATTGAGAATCAGATATTTTTCAGAAGTCCCTGAGTCCTTTTACTTTTTATTATTTAATTTTTAAAATTTTATTTAAATCCAAGTTAGTTAATATATAGTGTTTAATATATATATGGTTTCAGGAGTAGAATTTGGTGATTCATTAGTTATATATAACACCTAGTGTTCCTCCCAACAAGTACTCTCCTTAATTCCCATTAACCATTTAACCCATCCCCCACCCAATACATCTTCAGCAACCCTCAGTTTATTCTCTGTATTTAAGAATCTATTATGGTTTGCCTCCTTCTCTTCCCTTACTTTTCCTTCACTTCCCTTATGTTCATCTGTTTTGTTTCTTAAATTCCACATATCAGCAAAATCATATGATATTTATCTTCCTCTGGCTTATTTCCTTTAACATAATGTATTCTAGTTCCATCTATGTTGTTACAAATGGCAAGATTTCATTCTTTTTGATTGCCCAGTAATATTCTATTGTATATATATGCCACATCTTCTTTACCCATTTGTCAGTCGATGGACATTTGGGCTCTTTCCATAGTTTGGCTATTGTTGATACTGCTGCTATAAACATCGGGGTGAATGTGACCCATGGAATTTGCATTTTTGTATCCTTTGGATAAATACCTAGTAGTGCAATTGCTGTGTTGTAGGGTAGTTCTATTTTTAATTTTTTGAGGAATCTCCATACTGTTTTCCAGCGTGGCTGCATCAGTTTGCATTCCCACTAGCAGTGCAAAAATTCCTCCACATCCTTGCCAACATCTGTTGTTTCCTTGAGTTGTTAATTTTAGCCATTCTGACAGGTGTGAGGTGGTATCTCATTGTGGTTTTGATTTGTATTTTCCTTATGATGAGTGATGAGCATCCTTTCATGTGTCTGTTAGCCATCTGGATACCTTCTTTGGAAAACATGTCTTCTGCTTATTTCTTCACTGGATTATTTGTTTTTTGGGTGTTGAGTTTCATAAGTTCTTTATAGATTTTGGAAACTAACCCTTTATCTGATGTCATTTGCAGATATCTTCTCCCATTCCATCAGTTGCCTTTTAGTTTTGCTGATTATTTCCTTCACTGTGCAGAAGATTTTTATCTTGATGAAGTCCCAATAGTTCATTTTTGCTTTTGTTTCTCTTGCCTCTGGAGACATATCTTGTAAGAAGTTGCTGTGCCTGAGGTCAAAGAGGTTGTTGCCTGTTTCCTCCTCTAGGATTTTGGTGGTTTCCTGTCTTACATTTAGGTCTTTCATCCATTTTGAGTTTATTAATTGTGTATTGTATAAGAAAGTGGTCCAGGTTCATTCTTCTGCATGTTGTTGTCCAGTTTTCCCAACACCATTTACTGAAGAGACTGTCTTTTTTTCCATTGGATATTCTTTACTGCTTTGTCAAAGATTAATTGGCCATACATCTGTTGGGTCACTTCTGGGTTCTCTATTCTGTTCCACTGATCTATGTGTCTGTTTTTGTGCCAGTACCATACTGTCTTGATGATTACAGCTTAGTAATACAGCTTTAAATCTGGAATTGTGATGCCTCCAGGTTTGGTTTTCTTTTTCAACATTATTTTGGCTATGCAGATTCTTTTCTCTGGTTCCATACAAATTTTAAAATTGTTTGTTCTACCTCTGTGAAGAATACTATTATTTTGATAAGGATTGCAATGAATGTGTAGATTGCTTTGGGTACTATTTAACAATGTTTGTTCTTCCAGTCCATGAGCATGGAATGTTTTTCCATTTCTTTGTGTCTTCTTCAATGTCTTTTATAAGCTTTCTATAGTTTTCAGCGTACAGATCTTTTACCTCTTTGGTTTGGTTTATTCCTAGGTATTTTATGATTTTGGTGTCTGAGTACTTTTAGAAGGAAATGGCGTTTGGAAACCATAATGCTAGATATGCTCAATGGGTGTTTCCTGTGCTCAGTGCCATTTGGTGGTCATTAATTCCAGCCTCTTCAGTGGGCAGAGTTAGGGCACTTGAATTTTTTCAAAGGAGAAGAAATCATGAATTTATTATGATACTTCAAATTCAGGATTAACATTAAAATATTTGAGTCAAGTTTTTGATTATGTGCTTATATTGTGTTTCTCTTACATGGAGTATTTTACTATATAGTAATATTAAATTTAATTATATATTTGTGTGTATATACAGATAATGTTAAAATAAAATTACCAATAATATTACCAACAAACAAACTACCATTAAGATTTTTTTGAACTGTATTTGTCCATGAAATATATTCTATTCCATTAAGTATTGAAAGTTAAAATACTATGTGAAAAAAGAATTGTGTGTGTGTGTGTGTGTGCGCGCACGTGTGCTTATGTCTTTAACTTGATATACAATTAAATTTATTTTTTATTTTAGTTTTCATATTTTAGGTCTCTTGCTTCCATTCCAATCTATTCTGTTCTGTCCCTTCTCTTTTTCTATAGCTACTAATTTTTTGTAAAAAGTTGTAATTCGTACAGGTTTAGTACAAAAAATTCTTTTTACAAATGTAATTTGCTAAATAAACCAAATTCTTTTCTTATACAAAAAATAGCATGCTATAGATGCTATTCTGCATTTTTCTTTTTCCACTTAATATATCTTGGAGATCATTTCGTATCATTTCATATCATTTCATATGTATAGCAATCTTCTTCAGTCCTTTTTATGATTGTACAGTATATTTTTAAAAATTTTTAATGTTTTTATTATTTTTGAGGGAGAGAGAGAGAGAGAGAGAGAGCATGAGCCGGGGAGGGGCAGAGAGAGAGGGAGACACAGAATCTGAAGCAGGTTCCAGGCTCTGAGCTGTCGGTACAGAGCCTGACATGGGGCTTGAACCTGAGAACCTCGAGATCATGACCTGAGCTGAAGTCGGACATTTAACCTACTTGGTCACCCGGGTGGCCTGATTGCACTATTTAATTTACCATAATTTATTTAACCAGTCTGTACAGATGAGCATTTAAGTTGTTTCTGGTTTAAAAAAATTTTTTTGCAATGAATAACTTTGTATATAAAATATTTCATAATTCTGCCATTTTTTGATGGATACTTAGAGGTGGAGTTGCTGAGTCAAAAAGTGAGTATATAAGTAGTTCTTTTAGTTACTGTCGAATCATCCTTTATTGTTGTTACCTCTATTTGTATTCTCACCTGTCATGGGGTTGTTCCATTAAAATAAAATAATACATTGCCAACATATTGCATTTTTGCCAATTGGAAGTGAGATCTTAATAAAATTTTAACATATGGATGGTGTTGAGCATCTTGTCATATGTTTCATTCTTCTGTATATTGTTTGTTCACATTGGTTGTTTCTATTTGTTTGTTGTAGAGTTTTTTTTGCCTCAAATTTTAGGATATCTTCATGTTATAAAAATATCACCACTATGTCTATAAGTTATAAATATCTTTTCTTAGTTTGTCCTTTTTATTTATGATATTTTTTCTTATATAATTTTTTTTATTTTAGTGTAGTCAAACTTATTTTTTCTTTTATTGTTTCTAAGTTGTGAATAAGGTATATTTTCCCAACTCCCAAGTTGTAAAGAAACTTATCCTGATTTTATTTTTCTATTGTATAATTTCCTTACTTTAATTTTTTGTATTTCAGATCTCAGATGTTTGTGGTGTTAGGGTGAAATTAAATTTCTTTTTCCACATGGCTATCCTTTATTCCAATGTCATTTAGAAATGTCTATCTTTTCCTCACTAATTTGCAATGTCGTCTTTGTTTTTGGAAAAGAATATATTTTTAAAGGTCAAAAGTTCATACAAATATTTCCGGTTTCAGAGCTAGAAGTTCTCTTTAGTATTTGACAGACACAAACTGCCTTCATTTCAAGTAATGCCTACTCAAACTCATCCTTGAATTTGGCTACGTTTGTTTCATGTTAGGTCTTATCTAAATGTAAACAGGTTAAAAACAGAGGCAAAATTTCCAAGACACTATCCTATGCCATACTACAAAGACGTATAAGTCATAGATTCTGTAACTAGGAACTTAGAGTCTAATGAGAGAGACAGATAGATATATAGAGACCATTTCAATGTATTTTCAATATAAAGTTTACTGATCTATGCACAGCATTTGCAAAGATACATACGTGGACTTGGATTCTTCAAAAACAAGATGTAAAGAAACAATGAGGGCAAGATAAAACAGTTGTATTTATTTTATGTCTACCCCTTGATTATTATTAGCCTTGTTTGTTTTAATTCTTAAATGTTTATTTATTTTTAAGAGAGAGGGAGAGAGAGAGCATGTGAAAGCACAGGGGAGGGGCAGAGAGAGAGTCATAGGCTCCAAAGTGGGCTCTGTGCTGACAGCAGAAAGCCTCATGTGGGCCTTGAACTCCCAAACCGTGAGATCATGACCTGGGCCAAAGTTGGACGTTTAACTGACTGAGCCACCCAGGGGTCCTGTTTTCATTCTTATTTCCAAAGTAGCACTAGAAGGCCTGCACATCTGGTTGAATAGATGCAAATAAGGAAAGAAAATTACACGTGTGAGAGTCACAGCCCAAGGATAATGAATTCTTTAGGTTCTAGTGAAGAAGCAGCTCTGCATTTCATACTTAAGGCCAGAAAACAGAAAAACTTTGAATTATCTATTTATTATCTGAAAGTTTTCCCACATAAGCCAATGTTTCCTTCTTTGGGTGAATCCTCACCTCCAGCACCTGCATTGCTTGATTAGATGGCATACTTGTCGGGGCACCTGGGTGGCTCGTTCAGTTGAACTTCCGACTTTGGCTTAGGTCATGATCTCACAGTCTGTGAGTTCAAGCCTTGCATCAGGCTCTGTGCTGACCGTGGAGCCTGCTTTGGATTCTGCGTCTCCCTCTCTCTCTGCCTCTCCCCTGCTCACACTCTGACTTTCTCTCTCAAAAATAAATAAACATAAAAAAAAATTAGATGGCATAGTTCTCAACGATGTGGTCATGTGGACTTACTTTCTGCCTGAGGCTTTTAACTTTTAATTAACCCCCCTTTCCCCCTGTGCCTCCCACTTGGGATTAGAAGGACTTTTATTACTGGGAAAAGGATGGTTTTAATTCTCCGCTAACTGGAGGATGCATCCTAATTGGAGGATGGATGCCTGGGACAAAGGCATATGAGCTGTTTCCTCACCGGAGAAGCTGTTCAGGAAGAGCTACTTCTAACTGTATTTCTCCTTCTGAACAAATGCCCATTCCAGACTAGCATTGTATATTAAAATGCTCCCCTGGGGAGATAGGCGGAAAAAAGGAATGTTAAAGAGACGTCTAGCTAATAGCTCATGTGAGAAATAGCATGTCATTTCTCAATCAATGTCATTTCTAAGTCCTGAAAGGAAATTATTTATGGGTAACGGTTACCTGCCCGTTCATACATCATTTGATCCATTTCTGCCCCCTAGGTTTGGTCAGATGGATTCAGAGATGTAATTTTAAAAAATCACCTTCAGTTGCTCCTTTGGAGTTTGGTTGGAGTGTTCATATGACTTTCCAGGCTGATGTATTTGTATTAATGGAATTACTATAGTTGCTTCCTTAGCAGGGTAGATGGGAATATTTGAACACGTACCATGGGGCATGATAAAAGCAAAAGAAACAAAGATAGAAAGAAAAATAGAATTGAACACCTATCTACAAAATGTGATTTGTTGTACTTTCACCTTCTAAATATACTCTCATCAGAAGAGGACACGGTAGCCTATTGTTTCTCAAGGGCTTTGAAGTCAGCTAATTCTTTTCGAATTCTTCAGCTAATTCTCTGGCTCATGAGATAGATGAAGTATAGCCATTTCATATTAATAAGTATAAGTTTTTGAGTACTTACCTTGTACTAGCCATGGTGGGCCTAATGTATACAATGCTTAATTTCATTTAATACTCATGTTAATCTTATATGACATGTACCATTATCCTCATTACAGTTCTGAAATTTAAGGGCTAAGAGTTTCGTAACTTGCACAGAGTGACAAAAGTACTAAGATTTGGAAGTAGGTCTATCTGATTCCAAAGCATACATCCTTAGCAACTATGCTTTATCCAGGTGGAAACCTAAACAATGTTTTGGATTTGGAACTTTATTTTAGACTTAAAATATATGTTAGAAATTTGATGTGATGTTTTGGGGAATAATGAGAAGAAATCACTTTCAGTGATTCGAGGTCTGGAAACCAGTTTCTATGGTATAGTAAATGGAGACTAAGCGTGCATATTTATTTAGCTATGTGTCTATGAATGAATAAATAGGCTTTTAAGATTTTGACTGAGAAATTAGTATTTATACATGTATAGATATAGATATATATAGGAATTCTTCAGCTGACTGATGGGATGGTTGCATTCTGTGAGATTATTATGAACTCAGTGCACCATTTCCTATAGGATCAATGTTATTCATCATGTTTATGTATTAAGACCAATCCATAAAAAAACCCATAATTTTATCTATTTGTTATGGACATTTCCCTGGGCTCATAAGTGGTACCTGAAATATAGTAGATAACAAAAAAACATTTTGGTGCATAAGTAAATGAATGAAAGAAACCCGAAGAATAATACCAATTATGTTACACATGTAATGTTATTTCTATTATTGCTTCCACTGGAAGACACATTCAGAATTCTAACTTGAGATATCTGTAACTTCTCTTTCCTCTCTCCTTTCCTGAATACACAGAAGTATGAGCGGAGACCCTTCATCAGGTCACTGATCTAGTTTCCACAGTTTGGGAAGAGGTCTCCAGCAGGCCTGGATGAAGGGCTGACCAGGGGATCCCAGAGACTGGGAGTAGAGGTTACAGGAAGGGGATGTTGGAGAAGCATAGGAGGTGGTGGTGGACTGTCAGAGCAGGTGCACATGTGTAGAAGAAAGGAGGCTAGGAGATCTTTACTTAGGGTGAGGTGGAAAGAAGAACTTCTACAGCCTGGCCCTCAGCATGGAAGAATTGCATGTAAATCAAGATGCTGTGTGTGTGTGTGCATGTGCATGCACGTGCAATGGGAAAAGATTTTTATTGTAAATTCATAATAGAAATCAGTCTCACCATTTATAGCCATAGCACAAGTACATGTTTTCACACTTCAAATCCCAAACCATTCATAAGAAGAATTCTTACAAGAGACAGGGAATTCAGCTACACCAGACTAAGGATTTATGAGTCAGACAATGGCATTTAACAAAAGCTGAGGAAAATATAGCACTTAGTCCATTTTGGATTCACGCGTATTTGTTGAGAAGAGCTCCGTGTATGCAAATGATGACTTGTAAGACAAATAAAATCCAAGGAAATGGGATACCTGCGATGGGAGTGCTTGGGGACAGGCTCATGGGGTTTGTTTGTAATTACCAGTACTGACACCAAAAACTGTTAGTAACTCTAGAAGAAGCAGAAGATATTTTATTTTTTCCCCAGTTTATATATACTTCCCTGAATACCTGATTGCTTTAAAATTTATATTAATACTTCCCACGGTTGCATCAACAGTATCAGGTATTTGCAGTCTTTGTTAGAATTCTCTCTTTTGACCAGCACCCCAGTCATTTCTTAGTAGAAAGTCGGTTAATAAAAGAAGCCCTTTAATCCTTTCAGTACACCAAGATACAATTTTGTGCATTACAGTAGCACTGCTTACCCTCACAAATGTTCCAGAAAGCCATTAAGAAAGTATACAGATCTAAATCTCAAACTACTAGAGTATACTCAATGGCTCTCAAAGTAGAATCATTCCTATCAAATACATTATAAGAACAACTTCAATCTAAAATTACTTTTGTGTTTTCTCCTAAAATAAGTGAATTAGAATGTGGGTCTTGTGGCTTCTCCTCAAATTTTCTTAGCCACCTTTTATTTTGGAGTGTATTCTTGTTATAATCAGCAATCACTTTTGCCATTTATCAAAATCCATCCATATTAATTTAAGCAACAATGGAAACATGTTGAAAGTAACACCAACCTAGTGAAAGAAGTGAAGTCACAGCTCACAAAGAGCTGGAACCAGAAATGGAAAGTCATTCCAATTCACAGCATTCTAACTCTCTTTGTCTCCCCTCCTATGGGTCCACAAGATATTTCTGCTCTCTTTCTCTCTCAGCTCCTTCATTTTCCTCTCACTTAGCAGGTTGACTTACTTGTGCACATATTGTAAAATGGCCTTCCCAGACCCTTATCTATCCACTCAGCTTGATGCTAACAGAGACAATGTGGAATCACCAAACAAATTCCTGGGAGAGGAAATCTGAGTGGCTCGAGTCAGGTTTCCACTCCTGGTTCAACCATCTGTGGCCAAGGAAGAGGCAGGGTGATGGCTGCAAGAGTCCATTATTGAAGATTGCAGTGAGGCAAGTTTTAGAGGAAGAGGAGGAGGAGGAAGAGGAGGAGGTGCTGGGGAGGATAAAAAACAACAACAATAGCAACAAATGCTTGCAGAGCATTTACTATGAGCCATGCACTCTCCTAAATGCCTTGCATGTAGGAGGAAGGCAACTCACATAGTAGGAAGGGATTGGTTGTCTCAAAAGGTGCTCACATAGTTTAGCATTTCTCAAAGTCTGTGTAGACATTTTAAAGATTGCTTTTTTGTGTGTCCAAATAATACCCTAATGTAACTTTTGTGACTTTTATTTAAAGAAAAGAAATTAGGGGCGCCTGGGTGGCTCAGCTGGTTAAGCGTCGACTTCGGCTCCGGTCATGATTTCACAGTTCTTGGGTTCGAGCCCCACGTTGGGCTCTGTGCTGACAGCTCAGAGCCTGGAGCTTCCTTCTCCCTCTCTCTCTGCCCCTCCCCCTGCTCCTCCTCCACTCATGCCGTCTCTATCTCTCATAAATAAATCAACTTAAAAAAAAAGAGAATAGAACGAAAGCACAAAACATGGTGATGCAGAAATGTGACCAGTGATTACCCTATGAATATTGGAAAATAGGATAAAAATGCAAACTACATTTTGTGTGTTAGTGTGCAAGTGTGTGTGTGTGTGAGAGAGAGAGAGAGAGAGAGAGAGAGAGAGAGAAAGGGAGAGAACAATGATTGTTTTCAATCATGGTTCAGAACTGCAAAGCTGTGTTTTACGATCACTCATCATCTGAAGTTATCTATATCTGATTTTTAATAGAAATTCGGCAACCTTGTACTTCCAAATACTTACACTTTCAAGCATGAAAATGAAATTATTTATAGATTTATTTTCTCTGAAGTTTATGGCAAAGCCTTTTGCAGAGCTATTTATTCCTAAATCTTGTTGGAAACTGCCTCCATGGCCTCATTATTCCAGGGTCTTGAATTACTCTCATCTATGGACTTTGGACGTATAAGTTTCTTCTTTGTGAGGTCTTTACTCTCATCGATTTTTATTCTTCTGGGCAGTGTCCTCTTTAACTCTTTAAAAAAGCCTAATTACCTACCCAGTTATAGAACCCATCTCATTTATGAGATGAGAGATGAGAGAGAGTTTAATAGATCTCAAATTTGTATTTCTGAAATTAGGAAAATTTTGCTAGAAAAAATAGAAACAAAAATAATGAAATTATGCCTCACTTACAATGGTGACACAGTGAAATGCCATGCCAAAGTTCTTACCACGGTGACTGGCATGTGAAAGTCACATTGTGTGTGTGTGTGTGTGTGTGTTTGTGTGTGCTTACTTACACAGCACAATGAGAAGTGGGATGGTGGAGTGGTTAAGAGCCGGACAGCTTTGTACTCTTTGGTCGCCTCCTGTGGCAAGGAGTCTTTGCTGATGAGCCTTCCCAGTTTGAAACCTGAGGAGCACTAGATGGGTGAGGAAGAAAATCAAGAGTTTTAGCCTACTTTTGGGTGTCCTTAAGGGTCTATTTTGATATTAAACATTTCCAACGTAATAAGCATTCTTGGAAAGAACCCAGTAACTTCAGGGCGAATTTTTATCAAGAGATAACTTCACCTTTCTCAGCCACTTTAAGGATAACAGCAATTTATCTCACTGCCATGCTTTTTTTTTTTTCTATTTTAATATAAGCAACTTCTTGTACTACTCTGCATTTCTATCTGTGTCTGTAAGTCTGGATTACTTTGAAATTATTTTATGGTAATAAGGAGATTCACATATGAAGAATGTTAACAAGCCTAGCAAGAAGATTGCAAAGGACTGTTCTATAGTTGGAGTGTGCCCTTCCTCTCCCAATTCATGTGTTGAATCCTAACCCCTAAGGGTGATGGTATTAGGAGGTGGGGCCTCTGGGAGATACAGATACCTCTTTGTATTTTAGATAATAGTTTTTGAACAAGTACACTTCAGAAAGGAATATGAACTCATGGTCAGGAGATCTGGGCTGTGGTCAGGGTCCAGGTGTATAAACATGAGCATGCCAATGCCAATTGGACATCATAACTCTGATCTGTTTTGTTGATTAAAAAATCTGAAATATATGAAAGAACCTTGTAAGTTATTGGTCATCAGGAGTTGCGTAGAATACTTGACTCTTGAATATTTACCATATGCTCACAGAAGAGTCACTTAGCTTTTTTTATACGTGTTTTAAACAATAGCTTTGGCAACACCTAGGTCTGGGTCGAAGCTTAGATGCAACGGAGTTTATTGTTTGTAATTACACTCTTGAGAAGAAACGTCTTTAAAGAAAATGGGGGAAACGACACTTGAAACATCCTGTTTTAAAATCTCATTCTTTGGAGGGTGCCTGGGTGGCTCAGTGGGTTGAGCATCTGACTTTGGCTCAGGTCACGATCACATGGTTTGTGGGTCCGAGCCCCATGTTGGGCTCTATGCTGACAGCTTAACACAGCTGCTGTGTTCACACTCTGTCTTTCTCTCTCAAAAATAAACATTAAAAAAATAATAGAAATAAAATCTCATTCTTTGAAAAAATATTGCTTCTCACTGCAAAAGGCGGTTGTTCTAATTTGCTTGATCAAATAAATGTAGTTTGTGCCTGTCACCACTGGCATCACAGAAGGAAAATGATCCCCTATCACACCTGAAAAACTATCGAGAATAAGGCAAAAGTGAAGAAATGCAGTTGCCTTATGCAGTATAGAAGGGGATTAGTCATAGAATTAGATATGGATGAAATGGCACCTCGGAAGAAATTGACTCCCCAATAAGAATTCAAATCAGAGAACTGAGTGGGTCACAGGGGCTTCCTGAAATCCAAGACCACATATCTGCATGCACACCTGCTTCAGGATTGCTTCCTTTTTTAGAGTAAATTCACCGCTTAGAACAAGTACTGGGAGTCCAGGTTCCAGAAATGAAGGAAGTAATTACTTCCTGGCAGAATTACTGGGCAAGAAAGTTTGTGAGAATTCTAATTCATGCTCAGAAAAGGTTTCTTTGGTAGGGAAGGGGAAAGCCCTATGTGTGACTATCATTTGGGTAACTTCCGGTTTGGGACTTCTGGTGGTGGGATCTCTCATTATAGCTACATAAATGTTGTGAGTCGTCTTCGAAGGAAAGCAGCACGGGAAAGTGGGGTGGCTTGTTGGACTCTCTCCCTTCATGGCTCCCTGGTTCCCACAGCAGCAGTCACTGCCCTGGAGAAGATGGACTGACAGTGTACCTCAGCCTCTGGGTTCACTTCTGTTTCTAGAAGGCCGCAGAGAGCTTTATAAAATTCCAGACCTGAAGACTAACTTTATTTTACTCTTCCTGATGATCAGGCCTTAATTTGTTTCTAGTAGCCAAGCTCTTGCCTACTTCCTGTGGGCCGGTCACTGCCTTATTTCTGTTGCAGAATCCCAGGGAAAGCCTTGCCTGTCCTGGTTCCCTTCTAAGACTGCAACCACACTTCACCCCATCCCAACCCTTGTAGGGACTGGAGAGCGGGCTCTGAATCTCAGCGACCCTGGCCATGTACTTGCTTTCTATTGGAGACTGCAAGACTTTCTCAACACAGTGGACCACTGTGCTGGGACCATCGCTCATGTCTGCTGTGTTCTGGACTGTAAGATGCCCCGAGGCAGGCGCCAGCTCTGTCGTGTTCAACATTGTGTCTTGAGGATCCTGAATGTGCATGGCATATACTAGGTGTTCGGTGAGGCTTTTTGTTGTTGTTGTTGTTGTTGTTGTTGTTGTTGTTTATTTTTGATTTTCCTGCTAATATCTCTTGGAGTCACTTCTGTTGCTCTGACTAATCCATCTTAGCTAGTTCGGCCATCTGAGGTCGGACCCTCCTCCTGCAGATTGATTCCCAATGCGGACATACACAATTTAGTTGGAGTAGCATACTAATTATTATTCATAGCAATGCTTAGCACTTTTCATCACCAAAATGTCTTCCAATTTTAGTTAATTAATCAGCCCCGGATTTGTGTGGAGGTGACTATAAAATCTGATGTGTGATGATAAATCATTGCAAAGTAGCATGACAGTTTAAATAGGAAAGAGATAAATGTGAAGATACTTTCAGATTAACTACTGTGGGGACGTCAACCTGAGGAGTGTGTGATGTCCCCCATACTTTCTCAGATTAGCTTTGCACAATCAGTCAAGGATTACCTGGGTTCAATATTGAATCCACCAATTACTGCCTGATTATCATGGGCAGCTTTATTAACCTGTCATCTCAGCCTCCTTGTATGTGAAATGGGGGCTTTGATAGTATCTGTAGCAGAAAGCTATGAAGATCAGGTGAAAGAACATGTAGAACACCAAATACTGTGTTGGCATGTGGTAAGGGCTCCATAGATACCTAATAATTATGTAACTGTAAATTACAGCTCAAATCAGAAAAGTTAAATTCCCCCAAATTCTGAAGCAATGAACATTTACTTTTTGGTGTAGTACAAAGAATGAGCCAAGGGACCAGGGTTTCCTTTTCCATTTAAATGGGTACACTTGACCTGAGCAGACTGTACAACTCTTTCATGTGAACTCTTCACGGTTCACATGAAATACGTGGGAATGGAACCCCCTGAGTTGGACCTCGTATCCTGGCATCTCAATTTCCTTATCCGTAAGATACGTATATTAATAATTATTTTTCAAGGATATAAGGATTATTCAAAGCAACGTTTATAAAGTTTAGTGCCTAGCATATGATAGGTACTTGATAGTGTTATTATTATTATTATTTTTTTTGGAAAAATAAAAATGTTTTTGGTCCTTAATCCCATGTGCAGAGTTAGATCTGAAATCATTTTTGTTAATGAATATTCAAATATATGATACCTAACTTGTTTTGAAACAATTGTGTTTCGAGCTACAAAGGCCTGGAGAAAATTGCCCCTTTATAAAAAAAAAAAAGTGAAATAATCTCCAGAACTTTAGTTTTCCATTCTTTAATTTTAAATTCACTTTCCTTCTTGTGTCCGTTCTCTGTATCCCCATTGCCATCCCTCTCCTCACTCGGCTCTGCCAGTTTTGAAATGTGCCCCAGGGTTAGCCCGGCTTCTGGGTGCCTGTGGAAAGCCTGGAAGGAGCCACACGAGAGACTTCCCCAGGGGTCTATGGCCAGGCAGCTGGGGAAGAATCTCCCTCCCTCCCTCCCTCCCTCCCTCCCTCCCTCCCTCTCTCTCAAAGTTAATAAATGAACTTAAAAAATGTTTAAAAAATTAAAAATAGAACTGCCATATAAGTTAGCAATTCTACTCAAATATAGATCCCAAAGAAATGAAGTCACTATCTTGAAGAGATATCTGCACCCCCATGTTCGTTGCAGGGTTATTTATGATAGCCAAGACATGGGAACAACTTGTGTCCATTGACAGATGAATAGATAAAGAAAAATGGTTATATATACAATGGAATATTATTCAACCATAAAACCAAAGGAAATCTTGCTATCTGTAACAACATGGATAAAACTTGAGAGCATTATGTTAAATGATATAAGTCAGAGAAAGACAAATAATGTAAGCGGAGTCTAAGAAAGCCAAACTCAGAAACAGAGATAGAATGGTCATTGCCAAAATCAGGGTGTGAGAGGTGGTGGAATGGGTGAAGGTGGTCAAAGGTACAGACTTCCAGTTGTAAGACGAGTAATTCTGGGGATATGATGTACGACGTGGTGACTATAGTTAACAACAATGTCTTGTATATTTGAAAGTTGCTAAGAGAAGATTTTAAAAGTTTTCACCACACATACAAAATTTGTAACTGCGTGAGATGATGGAACCATCAACTAATGTTTTTAGTGGTAATTATTTTGCAACATATACATATATCAAATCATTAAGTTGTAGACTTTAAACTCCTACAATATTATATGTCAATTATATCTCAATAAAGCTGGGAGAAAAGTACATTTCCATAGTAATGTGGAATGAGAAAATGGCATAAGGTGTTATGAGTAGTAAAGACAGCCCTCTGACGAGAAGAATGACTTCCAAACCCCTGACTTCCTCCTTCCTTTATGCTCTTATGCTACTTTGAATAAGGCTTCAGTAAAGCAGTTACTGTGCTGTACTGGAATTTCATGTCTGTTACCACCACCTGAGAGAGGCTGAGCAAGAGCAAGCATGGGAGGAACACAAAGGGAAAGCCCATGCTGCAGCCGACAGCATTGAGGAAGAGAGCTGGACCAGTGGCTGTGAACATCTGGGCCCTTTCCCCAGAAGTAAGAGCCCCAGTGAGTGTCAGACTCTCACCCTTCAGATTAGTTGCTTCTCTTCCAATGGGTAATCAGAGAGAAGGCAACAGGAAGTGTTCACTGCCATATTCGATGGAACTGAAAACAAGGATGGATTAGGGATTTAATGCCCACCCCCCCACTCCAGTACTTTGACTAAAAGCCCTCCTCCTTTAAAGTATTTATTAACGTTTTCAAGCTTTAACCCTTGTGGTTGTAATCTACAGCAATTCTCTCGACAAAGAATGAGGTCCACGCAAACCTAAATATTATAAAATAACAAAACCTTGAGGGTTTTTTTTTAACCCTATGCAAAGGACCCATGGACCCTTAATACTTCATAAAGTCATAAAATCCTCCTTTTCATCTCCTATTGACTGCTCAACTTAGCCGGACAGCACAGCACCTTATCCCCTCAAAGCCCACTATCTTTTCCCCTACCCACCCCTCTTTCAAGCTCAAGTGTAGAGGCATTTATCCTTATTCTACTTGCCCTATACCTCTGAGCTCTCAATTATGTAGATTGCCTGAATTTCTTTGCTAAATTGTCACTTCACCCAAGAATATTCTTATATTCTAAATCTGTGCTATTCTTCCAATATGGTAGCATCATTGTGTCTACTGAGCACCCACAGTATGGTTAATCCAATTTGAAATACACAGCAAGCCTATACACACTGAATTTTGAAGACTTAGTGTGAAAAAAGAATATAAAATATCTCAATAATTTTTAGATTGCGTATTGAAATAATATTTTGGATATAATGGGTTGGATAAAAATATATTAACATAAAAAAATAAACCAAGTGCACAGGATTCATCTTCATCCAACATTTTTGAAAACTTGAAGTGAGAAAACTTAATTTTACTGTTTAGTATTTTTAAATACTCAAACTCTTTTCTCTCTAGTGCCCGAGCCCATCATTTTTCAAGTTTTCATTTTGATCATTATAACCTCAATAAATGAACGGACCTATTTCATTGCCATCAAAAGAAAAAAAAACTTATTTCACTACAGCATCAAAGAAGATTATGAATAATTATTCATATAACCTAAGTCTGCAAGGCAATTAGAAGAGCAATTCAGTTTTATTTTTACTGTATTCGCAAAATTCCTCCTCTGACTCTGTTATTATAGGTCTGTGCTTCCAAATATGAAAAACGGATATAACCTGATTTTCAAATGGAAAAAGATGAAGAGAAGAACTGCCTATAAAATCAAACATATCCAGTCAAATGCATTACTTGGAAGTATATCTTATTTTATTCTTTCTCTCACTGTCTGTCCCATTGTTTAAGAATAAAATGAAGCCACTGAACCATTTTGATCTGGGGCCATTTGTTGAGCTGATCTGAGGCTAAATCAGGAAGTTGGGAATGCTTGCGTCTGGCTTTTTTTTTTTTTTTGAACCTTCCTTACTCTCTTCCATTAATCTGTATTGTCCTCAAGCCACTTGAGGAAGATTCCCCCTTGAGGTGAAAAGCTTGGTTCCTCCTTCCTGGATATTATTCCACTTCAGAGGTTTCCTCCCTCCCAATCCAAAGTTACCCATGCCTAGTCTCATCATTTTATTAGGTAATAGGCTAGTGATTCAAATAAGTGAGGTTGTTCTGAGAAGTTAATGGCTTTTCCTCCTGAAAGGTGGTAATTCCTTATTTTAGATGACATTTTAGACTTTGCAAAATACTTTCTCATGCATCTCATTTGACATTCACAGTAACCTAGAAAGCAGATATTTCTTTCCCTATTTTTCCAGGGAAGAAACTGAGAGGTTACATGACTCCACCAAGGTTAGATAAGTAATTACAAGAGAATCCAGGTCTTTTGATGCAAGGCTTTTCCCTTGAATAAACTGCCCTGTTTATGGATAATATATTTTTAACCAAAGAAAAAAGCCAATGTAACTTCAGGCACTATATTAGTTACATTATTATATATTTTTATTATTATAAATTATATTATTATTTTTAAATGTTTGTTTTGAAAAAGAGAGATTGCATGTGCCCATGAGCAGGGGAGGGGCAGAGAGAGAGGGAGACAGAGGATCTGGAGTGGGCTCCACACTGTCAGTGCAGGAGCCGATGTGGGGCTCAGATTCACAAATGCGAGATCATGACCTGAGCTGAACCGGCTGAGCTGCTGCTCAGGCGCCCAAAGGGGGTTATATTATTAAAAAATCCTCGTTACCCCTCAAATCATATCACATCGTTAATGTTTTCCTTTGCTTTTACTTGTGATTCTTAGTTAGCCGAGTGAATGGCAATTATGTGTGACGTTAAAACAAGTCAGATGTTACCCCCCAATCCCCATCTCAGGCTTAATGAATTAAAATTTCCAGTAGATGGGAAAAAAATTGGTAGTTTAAAAAAGTCCACTGGTGATTATCATGCCCATCCCTGGTTAAAAATCCTTTTCACACATGGGTACCTGGGTGGCTCAGTCGGTTAAGCGTCCAACTTCGGCTCAGGTCATGATCTCACAGTCTATGAGTTTGAGCCCTGTGTCAGGCTCTGTGCTGACAAATCAGAGCCTGGAGCCTGTTTCAGATTCTGTGTCTCCCTCTCTCTCTTCCCCTCCTGGGGACTGGTTTGGATTCTGTGTGTCTCCCTCTCTCTCTTCTCCTCCCTTGTTCACACTGTTTCTCTCTCAAAAATAAATAAACATTAAATAAATTAAAAAAAAATATCTTTGTCACAGATCCTGACCAGTAATGAATTTTTGCCTTATCTTGTGGTACAGGGTTTAGTGAAAGCGTGGCCTAACCTCAGTCTAACTCTTGGTGGAGACTTCTCCCCCAGCAGCCTTTCCTGTGCATGATAAAAGTGAATGACAGTGAGACAGGTATCTGGTGATCAATTTAGGGATGTAGCAATGAACTAATCCAGCACTGAGGCTGCTTCCCAGCATTCCACTATTAACAAATCAGGCAATAGTGTTTAACAAATAGATTATTAGAATAATAGGATAGCTTAAATGGAAACCGTTTGGAAGTTACATGTTTCTAGAGTTTTTGAATACTGTGAGCTTATTTAGAAGACTAAGCATTTGCTGGAAAGCGTCAGTGGTAGTATAAGTTGAAATTGGGTGAGACTGAAAATTAATATAGTACCTATACTTTCATTTCATTTTCTTCCAATTAAAGCACTGCTTTGCTAACCACCTCTCTTCTTTACCACTCATCTTTAAATGAACCATTGCTACCTATTTTCAGAAGATAAAAGTATATTAGTATATTAGTTAGGTATTGCTGTGTAACAAATTGTATGACAATTTCTAGGCTTAAAATAATTTTATATTCTTATGATTCTATGAGTCATCAATTTGGGCAACTTTTGAGCTCAATTGGGCTGATGGCCTTTTCTGGGTCAATCACTTGGTTGTAGTCTTCTGGTGGCTTAACTAGGACTCAATTGCCTAAGATGGGCTCAGTCACAAGTGAGGTGGTTAGCAGTCTATCCAGATGGGGTGCTCTCTGCTCCACTCCAAATGGTCTATCCCGTAGGCTAGTTCCGGGTTATTCACACCGTGGTCTTAGGGTTCCAAATGGAGTCAAAAGAGAACATGCCCTAATGTGCAAGTATTTTTTTGAGTCTTTGTTCATCTCATGCTTGCTAATATCCCATTGGCCAAAGCAAGTCAAATGGCCAAGGCCAGATTCAAAGGGTGGAGAAAAAACTTTACTTCTCCATGGGGGGAGAAGAGAGTAACATTGCAGGTATGTGTGAATATTAGAGGTCATCTTTGCAAATGACCTACCATAGTTAATAAAGATTGATATATGGTTATTTAAAACACAGAGAAATTCAAATGGCAAATATACTAAAAATAAAAAATAGCATAGAGGAACAGAGTAGATTTTAAAATGAATTGAAGCATTTATTCTAAGCATCAAGCAACTATAAATTTAAGTAAACATTTTTTAATATCACTTAGATCTTGCTTTTTTTCCCAAAAGGGTTTTATCCATTGGGAAAGATTATGTTAAACATCATTTAAATATTTAAGCCCTGAGGCATACCAGGTCATGAATTGTATTAACTTGCACAAAATGAAACTTGCACATAAATGGCCAAACATAATTTTCATCCTAGAATATTTTATCATAATTATGAAATATCATATTAAAGTATGAGTGAATTGCTTGAGCAATGTCACCAGTTCAGTGCTCTGACTGCGAAATGAGCAGTATTTACTCTTGAAACCTTCACTCAAATAATGAGGCCCATTAATTCTGAGCAGGGTTTCAGTTATTGCTCTGAATTTAATCTGATCTTTTAATTCTTCTCTGCCTATAAAAAATTCATAGACTAGAGTTTGATGTACCACATGTTCCTGGTAAGCACACACCTTGCTTCTAATGTGCGATATATTTAAGAACAAAACAGGCGGGGTAAATGCTTGATCTTGCTGTAAAGTACAAAGTACATGACCAAAGAGAGCTCATTAAAGTCAGATAGCACCTTATGTGAAATTTTATGAGAGTCTCTGCCTAACTACTCTTGTGATAGTGTACTTACTTTGGAATTAAACTACTACAAAAATATTCCTTTCTTCCTCTGTGCTTTCCAAGCTCTGACATCTTTCATTGCTGTCGCTCTGGTTTGTCTTCCTCTTTGCTGATTCCTCCACACACACTCAGTCAAGTTCAGCTCATCCAATAATTTCATTCATAAGCTACCCATTCCTGTTCTCTCACTTAACCTTTCCCATGGTTTACTTTTATTTTATTTTATTTTATTTTATTTTATTTTATTTTATTTTATTTTATTTTATTTTATGTTATGTTATTTTATGTTATTTTATGTTATTTTATTTTATTATTTAAAATTTTTTTTTAATGTTTACTTTTGAGAGATAAAGATGCAGAGCATGAGCAGGGGAGGGGCAGAGAGAGAGGGAGACACAGAATGCAAAGCAGGCTCCAGGCTCTGAGCTGTCAGCATAGAGCCAGACGCAGAGCTTGAATCCAGAAACCATAAGATCATGACCCGAGCCTCCAAGGTCGGATGCTTAACCAACTACCCACCCAGGCGCCCCTATTTGTTTTTTTAATGTAAGTTTTACTTCACTGCTTGAAACTTTCTGTCATCTTCAGACTTTCTTTACTCCTTCAGTGGAAATGTGGCTTCTTCAAATAAGACTGTATCTAACTATACATATATCTAACAATTATGAAATATATATGTGTATAAATAACTCTATAGCTATATAACTATATATCTCTATATCAATATCTATCTATCTATCTATCTATCTATATCTATCTTGCCTTCTTTTATTATTCTGGTAAACCCAAAAGGGCTTGCCTATTCTCTATATTTCAACACCTTTTGCATTTCAATTATTTCCTGCCATTGGTTTGCTTGGACATTGTAACCATGCTACTGCTCACATTGGTCTTTCATATTTTTTCTAATCTCTTACTCAGTACTTAGCAACCTTAATGTCCAAATCAGTTTGTTACTCAATATACTGCCAGCAACCTTACCTTCCACTTCCTAATACTGCTCATTATCACTCTCATATCCTGGATTTTGTCATGATCAACCCCGCTCCGTCTCACAGATTGCTAACTTGTTTTTAGCTGACACTCACCTGACATTTCTTTACATCTGCTAAATCTTATTCTTACCTTCTTCAGGAACGGGCACTTTCTCTCTCCTTTGCCTACTTTGCATTTCTACTTTGGTGCAGCAGAAAGAGTAAGACTCAGAGAGTCTGAGCCTCAATCTGCCTCCACCAAATGGTAGTGGAATGATCTTAGCTAACTGCTTTGGGTCTCGATTTACTTTTTCCTGCAATGGAAACAAAATAAAAATCTATTTCACAAGATGAAGTGAATTCTCCAAGGATGGAGTTGAACTCCTGGTGAAGATTATTGAACACATATATAAATCTTATTGAAGCTATTATTTGCTGTTATAAGAACAAAAGTAACATTTTAAACAAAGTACCGTGATGAGTAGTCATCAAGTATGTCTACTCATGTTGCAACTATAAAATGATGCCATGTTTGTGGGCATGTGGAAGGTTCTAGGAGGCTTGACAAGTGTAGGTCTGATCAGGATCAGATTTGGTGAGAACTGAATGAGCTACTAATTGGAAACTCATTTGGGCATGTAGATTTATTTACCTCTTTGCCTTTCCGTGGCACCATTTCTCTGAGCAGCACTTGTTGTACGTGCTTTTGCTTCTAGGTCATGGAATGTTGCTGAGAAAGTCATGCAATTGCAAAATCATTTATTACACTGTAGACTGATGATCTCCAATTTTAGTTGGGCTCTTACCACTACTTCTTTCTTCTCTTGTTTCATGGATCACTTTCCCTGAGCTGTCATGTTTTTCTCCTCAAGCTCCCAGTATCACTGTCCCTCTTCCTTCAGGCTGACTGATCTCATGAAGTAGGCCTGCACGTTTTCACTAGACTTAGCAGCTTTCTCCAAAGGTGGTTGCCTTTGCATCATGAGACCTCTGTCTTTAATTAGTGATGTATCATCGCTGTCTCTTTCCAGGTCACTCAGAGAGACAAATTTGTGTCCTTTGTTTTTTTTAATTCTTTGTATATCCAATTACTTACCAAATCCTATTCTCTCTTATATTTTTCTCATCAGGGGTGCCTGGGTGGCTCAGTTGGCTCGGGTCATGGTCGCACGGTTCGTGAGTCTGAGCCCCAAGTGCAGAGCCTGCTTGAGATTCTCTCTCTCCCTCTCTCTCTGCCCCTCTCTGCTCTCGCTCACTGTCTCAGAACAAATAAATACACTTAAAATTTTTTTTTTTTTTTTTTTTTATAATTTTTTTTTTTTTATTTTTTTATTTTTTTATTTTTTTTATTTTTTTATTTTTTAATATATTAAAATTTTTTTTATGTGCCTTAGTTTGGGTTCTTATTCAGTTTGTATTGCACATTTCTTTCAAACTGCACTTCTCCTCCAGAGCCAAGCCTCTTGATGGCACACCCTGTGCTGGGCCCAGATATTAAAGGCACTGCTTAGTCTCTATTATTTCATGGTTTTAAAGTACACGTCTAATAATTTATCATCTGAATTTCTTACCTATCAAAGAAGACATGAGGTAATTTTTTTTTTTTTTGGTCTGAGTACGAAAAGATAAAAGAAATCTTTTCATTTTTAAGACTTAGCTGAGGCATCAGCTCCTCAAGGAGATTTTTCTTGAGGGATAAATATTCCTTTTCGAGGCTTTTGTGTTATTTTACTTACCTTTATCCTAGTGGTTACCATATTATATTAAAATTATCTCTTTAGATACTCGTATCTCCCACTGGGCTATCAGCTTTTCAAAGGTAAGGGCCGTGCCCTTCAATTTTGTAATTGACATAGATGCCTGTGTTATCTCTGTAGGTGTTCAATAGACATTTGGTCATTTGGGTTGTTATAAAATGATGAGGACTTTGGACTTTAGTCTATGGGTTTTATCGGTTTCTATTGTTTCTCAGGATAAGCTCAGATACATATTGCGCCAGGTGAAAAATTTTCCTATTCCCTTCTGGAATTTTCAGTATTTCCTTTGTTAAATTATCTTTAACAATGTATTATTTTATTTAAGTTATAGTTTAACTTTACATAAGTATGTTATTGAATTCTTCAGTACACAATCAAGAACCATCAGTCAACACTTTGCTAAGTTATGATGTCTATGATTGCTTCTCATTGAGACTGTTTTTAAAAGTGTAACTTGGAGATCATATTATGGAGACCAGTCTGTATTTGTATTGTGCTTAAGGTGATGCTGAAAATGTCAAGGCAAAAGAATGCATAATTTAGCTGATGCATTCACTTGTTTTGCTTTTATCATTAAATGTGATGGGCCACAAAAGCTACTTCTTTATGGAAAAACTCATACAATGGAAACATAAAGCCCTTGGAACCAACGAGCCCCTTACATCGGTCAGTCAAAAACACAGATAAAAATGTGATCTGAAGAAGTTTCAATTTAAAGTCTGGAATTTTACCAAGACTAAAGTTTTCTCCAATCCATATTCTTTTTGATCCATTCTACAAAATTGCTTTTTGTAATGTCAAATAAAAGAAGCCTTACATAATGAGTGACTTTGGCGAATCCATTTGTGCTGGAAATGGTGGCACTTATTTGCAACTTGGAGCAGAATGAGAACAAAATCAGTCTTTTACGATGATGTCATATACTCCAGAATTGCTGACATTTATTCTAATAATTTGAAGTGGGTAATGAAGGAATTGGAAGCCACTCCGTTTTCCTTCAACATACAGTTGGAGGAAACTACAGTTGCCTTAGTGACCTCATTTTTGGATTTTCACATATTATGCATGTACTGATATCATTTTGTGGGCTTTTTTTTTTCTGGAAATTGCAAAATTGACTTCTTCTAAATCGTTATTTTGCTAAGAAGAAATTCAAATGGAAGAAAATTCCATTTACTCTGCCTGTAGAGGGAGTGTCTGTAATGCTTGAAAATACATCTGGTTTTGTTGGTTTGTTGAAGAATGATGTCTGTTGTTCATTCTCTGCTAGCATACATGATATCAGAGATTCTGAGAAGAATCCCCAGAGTCTTGTCTATGTACCATGCAAGCCATCCACTTTAGGAGAGCCAGAATCTTAGATCAGCATATCTTCAATTAGCTGGTTAGAAAATAATAGTGGAATAGAAATATGTCTTTAAAAATAACCATGTAATATAAAAATCCACATATATATGCATATACATATATAATAATACATATAATTTTAATGTTTATGCTTTA
Organism: Panthera tigris; assembly: GCF_018350195.1. Lineage (NCBI taxonomy): Eukaryota > Metazoa > Chordata > Mammalia > Carnivora > Felidae > Panthera > Panthera tigris. The sequence goes on along the minus strand of NC_056676.1, from coordinate 28,427,015 downwards.
AAATACATAATAATATATAATATAAATTAATATACATTATATAAATATATGCATGTATTTAAAATATATAATACCTGCCTTTAAAATATGTATACATTTGCAAATATATATAAATTAGTATACACATCATACAAATAAACATTGTTTCTACGAAGAGCAAGCTGCCTTGTGATCAGCAACATATGAGAAAGCCTTCCTTCCTACTCCATTGCCAACACTGAGAATTATCATTGGAAAAATATTTTCCACTTTGACAAGTGAGAAAAGTATATTATTATTATTTTAATTTTCAAACCTCTGTTACTGTGATCATTTAAAAATATCTTGAGGATTTGTCTTGTGAGGTTGATAGTTCATATACATTGCCTATTTTATCTTTTTTTAAATTTTATCTTTTTATTTTTTGACAGACAGAGACAGAGAGCTAGAGAGAGAGAGCCCACAAGAGCTGGGGAGGGGCAAAGGCAGATGAAGAGAGAATCTTAAGCAGGTTCCTCTCCCAGTGTGGAGCCTGATGCAGGGCTGGATCTCATGACCTTGAGATCATGACTGGAGCCAAAATCAAGAGCTGGACACTTAACCAACTGAGCCATCCAGGTGCCCCTACATTGCCTAATTTAATATGGAAGTATTTATCTTTTGCTTAATGATGTCTTTGTACTCTGTGATGTAGTATGGATATTAAGGCTTTCTCTGTCTCGTATATTGTGAATTTGTTTTTTGTTTGTCTTTTGTCTTTACATTTTGTATATGATGATTTTTTAAATGCTTTCTTTCTTTAAAAAGCATGTATGTCATTCAATTCAATAAGCCCATGGAACGTCCTAGCTGCGCTTTGAATTGAACAGACCCTGAGAAAAGAGATCTTAGAGAATTTGGTTTTGAGATATATAGATGGGTTGGGATTCCTGGATGCATATTAGTGTTTCTTGTTCCTTATCTTCCCTACTCCCTAAGTTATAATAGGTCATTCTTTCAGATACCTATGGAAAATAGTCTCGGTGTTCTAGTACCTATTTACAGATAATGAAGTCAAATCACAGAGTTCCAGCTTTTTAGAACTATAAATTTCTCCTGAGTAGAGTTTTTGCTGAAGGACAACATTAGAAATTCATTTCGTGAACTATATTTGCCTGCTTTAGTGAGCAACAAACGACAAATTCAGTCCAGAGCATCTTGATTTTTTCAATGAAATGAAGATATCAGATATTTTGCCTTACTACATTGATGAATGACTCATATCAAGATAATCCATGCAGGGAAAAATATAACTTGGAGTCTAGTTCTTATTTTTGAGTATTACTCATGTTCATTACATGACAGGATACTGAAGTATGACGCAGATATTGAATGAATAGGGAAGACAGATTTTCCAGGCTAGTAAAATAAAGGGAAGACTGGAATTCTCTTTAAGCTTGCTTAAAGAGAGAGAGTAGGGATTCCATTGGGGTGTAAATTCTTCCTAGTGAGGGGTGCATCAAAGGTCTGATGATATAAATATTCTCCCTAAGACAGCTTCTTCTAGTCTAAGAAGAGAATGGAATAATTGAACACAAAATCTGCATCCTTTCACTTTTATTTGAGCTAAGTAACATTCTCTTTGGAGTCTGTCTCTTAAAGGAAGTTGCTGCTGCCACCAATATTTAAAAGCAGAGGTCAGGTGGGGCGCCTGGGTGGCTCAGTTGGTTAAGCGACCGACTTTGGCTCGGGTCATGATCTCACAGTTTGTGAGTTTGAGCCCTGCGTCGGGCTCTGTGCTGACAGCTCAGAGCCTGGAGCCTACTTCAGAGTTTGTGTCTTCCCCTCTCTCTACCCCTCCCCTGCTCACACTCTGTGTCTGTCTGTCTCTCAATAATAAATAAACATTAAATAAAAAAAGAGCAGAGGTCAGGTCAGTTGCAACAAACTAAAGTGGGCGAGAGTTGGTAAGGGAAGAGACAATGACAGATAGAAAACTTGTATTTTGTGTCAGATTGAGATTTGATTTCCACTGAGTTGTTGCGATCTTTTGTCCTTGGCCTGGATTTTGGGGCCCTGACAGAGGAATAGGGAATCCTATGTCCCAGGAGGAGCAATGGTTTTCTGCTGATTTCTACTTAGAAGATCACCATCTTACGTCATCATACCAGCTGCTGGAATAATGAAAAGGCAAATTTCTTGGTTCTTCTGCCTTTTTTCCTTCACGGCACAGGCGTGAGTTTTATATTTCCCTCTAATTACAGGGCATTAAGTTAGAACTAGCCGTTTACACCTTACAAATGAATCTTATGTAGCATTTTATCATCTAGTTAATATCTCAAGTCAAAGTTTTATTATACTATATCACATTCCAGAGATTTTGTAAATTGAGATTTGGTAAAGTTGCCATTGTAAAATCTACCACATAAGTCAAATGGGAAGACTGAAGATAAAATTCACTAAGATTATTTTTAATAGAGAAACTACGCTGGAATAAGAATAATTGTAGTAAGACACTAACTGATTTATAAAATCTTTTGGCTTCTTAATAGATGCTCTGGGAAGGGAAGATAGCTTCAAATATTTTTAAATTATAGGCGATTAGAATAAAATAAAGGTTAAACTTTCACTGCACATTTAGAAGTATTTTAAGATGACCTAGCCAAACTGACACTGGGTTGCTAATGCATGTGCTAAAGAAGTATTTGAATGGGGCCTGAGGATAAGTGGAATGTGGCAAAGTACTCATTTCAGGTGAGTGGAACGAGTGCAAGAAGTAAAAATTGTAGAAACTGCCTTGTTAAGTATTCATTTGGCAGAAAAAGAACTATATTAATTTTAATTTCCTCAGAGAGGGAATAGGGAGAAAGCCCAAGTAGTTTAAATGGATAATAATAGTAGTAATAGTGGTAATAAAGCAACTAAGCATATAATTCAGGTTATGGATTACAGAGATTTATTTTTTAAATGTTAAATAAATCATATTAGCAGTGTCACCTGGTAGGAATCTTTAGAGAAACTATTTTAAAAAACAGGTAAAAATGAGTTGCATTTAATAGGTGATTTTTGTGTAAATGGTGCTTTTAGAAGCTGATGTTAGTCTGTCTTATACTTTTGTTTATGCTATGTACCTGCGCAGACTAGTAAATACTTAATAAATGCAGACTTTTTGAGGGTAGTTTAAAATTTACTCACAGTTTTTAATTAGTATTCTTTTCAGCTATCGTGTTTACAGGGAATACTTTCTGTGTATCTGGCTTTTTGCTAGGCACTTTGTAGATTTATGATAACTATAATGCCCTTTTAAGGAAGTCAGAATTTTTTTTACAGCTTTATTGAGGTATAGGAGACTGAACTTCTCTCAAGTGTTCAATTTTATGACTTTATATATATAAATATATACGCCTGTGAAACTATGACCGTAGTCAATATAATGAACAGACTCATCACCTTCAAAAGTTTCCTTGTACTTTTTTTAATCCTCTCTTCTGCCCATCTTTCTCTTGTCCTCTATCAGCCTCTGATTCGTTTTATCCCCCTGTAGTCTAGTTTGCATTTTCTAAAGGTGTGCATAATGGGATCATATATTACATACTAATTTTTTGCCTGGTTTCTTTTACTCAGCATGATTATTTTAAAATCCATTCAAGTTGTGTTTCAGTTGTACATTCCCTTCTATTGCTGAGTAGTATTCCATTGTATGGATATACCACAGTTTGTCCAGTCACCTGCTGATGGATATGGATTGTTTCCAGTTTTTGGAAAGCATGACTAAAGCTACTATGAACATTCTTGTACAATCTTTGCATGGATGTATACTCTCATGACTTTTAGGTAAATACCTAGTAGTGGAATAGCTGGGTCATATGGTAGGAATATGTATAACCTGTAAAGAAACTTCTAAACTGTTTTTCCAAAGTGGTTGTTCAATTTATATTCCCACATATTTGGTATGGTCAGTCTTTTTTATTTTCTCTATTCTTGTTTTTTAATTTAATTTATTTATTTCTAGTGAGCATGAGTTGATTAGTCTGACACACTGAATGAATAGTATTATCTGAATCATAAACTACAAAATCAGGAAATTACTAAGAGATGATGAGGTTAACACATTTACCAGATTAAAAAATGTATATATATCAAAGAAGAATAAAAAAATTGGCAATAGAGAGATTTTATCCTATCAGATGTGCTTTTTAAAAATAATAATGTCATCAATAATCTCTAGTGGAATTTTAAATGACCTATTGCAATCTGAAACTGATTAAAATAAATAGTAGTTCCTTGTAAATTCATGCCAAACATTTAATGAAATGTATCGAACATAAATGACTTAATTTTAAATCCAGCACTCCAAGCAAAAATGTCAGAAAAGGTTTTTCATTTTCACTCTTTGTTAATTGAAAACTAAACAAATAGATCTCCAGAAGAACAGAAGATTTTGGCCATTCTAATAAGGGCTATTCTGGATTGAATTATTTCCCCCACAAAGTCCTAACCCCCAGGACCTCAGAATGTGGCCTTATCTGGAAATAGGGTTGTTACAGATGTAATTAGTTAAGGTGAGGTCATACTGGAGGAGGATGGGCCCCTAATGTGACATGACTAGTGTCCTTACAAATAGGGGAAATTTTGATACAGATGAACATACATGCAGAGAACACACATGAAGATTGAAGTTACATGGCCAAAAGGCCACAAGCCAAGAAATTAACAAGAGATGGCTGGAAGAGATCCTTTCCTGGTATGTGTGTAATTTTTTTTTTTTTAATGTTTATTTACTTTTTTTTTTTTTTTTGAGAGAGAGAGAGAGAGAGACAGAACGTGAGTGGGGGAGGGGCAGAGCGAGGGAGACACAGAATCAGAAGCAGGCTCCAGGCTCTGAGCTGTCACTAACTTTTTTTTTAAGAAATGCCAAACTGTCTTCTAAGGCAACAGTTGCATTTACATTCCCTTCAGCACTATATTACAGTTCCTATTGCTCTCTGTTCTCACCGGCACTTGGCATTGTCATTTTATTTTTATTTATTTTTACTTTTATTTATTTTTGAGTGAGAGAGAAGGCAGGGGGAAGAGCAGAGAGAGAGAGAGAGAGAGAGAGAGAGGGAGACAGAGAATCAGAAACAGGTTCCAGGCTCTGGGTTGTCGGCACAGAGCCCAATGCAGGGCTTGAACTCAGAACTGGGAGATCATGACCTGAACTGAAGTGGGATGCTTAACCAACTGAGCTACCCAGGTGCCCCTGATACTGCTGTTTTAAAGTTTATTTTAGCCATTCTAATATCTTAGGAGTTTTATCTCATGGTAGTTAAAATCTGTGTTTTCCTAATGACGAATAATGTTGAACATACTTTCACATGCTTATTTGTCATCTTGTATCTTTGGTGAAGTGTCTACTCAAGCCCTTATTGGCATAATTGTTAGTATGTCCGTTTATCTCTTGATAGACATCTGGGTTGTTTCCACCTTCTTGCTATTGTGAATAATGCTGCAGGGAACACTTGTATCTATTTGAGTCCCTGATTTGAATACCTTTAGGTATATACCCAGAAGGGAAATTGCTGGGTCAATTCTATGGTAATTCTATGTTTAACTTTTTGGGATAATTCTGTTTGGATTTCTGTTTTTATATTTAAAATAGGTCTCTTACAGGCAGAGTGTAGTCTGCACTTGCCTGTCTATCAATCTGGCATTCTCTGCTTTATAATTGGGATACTGTATTGGTTTCTAGGGACGCCGGAATGATGTGCCACAATTCTGGAAGCATAAAATCACAGAGATGTCTTTTCTCAAAGTCTGGAGACTAGAGGTTCCAACCCAGGTATCACAAGGGCTATGCTCCCTCTGTTCCCTCTTGGAGAGGATCCTCCTCTGCCACCTCTAGCTCCTGGTAGCCCCAAGTGTTCCTTAGCTTGTGGCCACATAACTCCAATCTCTGCCTCTGTCTTGACCTGGTGTTCTTGTGTGTCTGTGTCTTCACATTATCTTTTCTCATTTTATGGGAATAGCAGTCATATGAGATTAAGAACTCACTGTACTTCAGTATGACCTCATCTTAAATACTTCAGCAACCATCATACTTCTGGATAGGCTCACACTGTGAGCCACTAGGGGTTAGAACTGCAATATATCCTTTAGAGAGACACATTCGATCCATAACAGGTGTCTTTGTGCATGCACATTTAATGCCAATGTTACTATTTTATGGTTTCAGATCTGACTCCCTTCTACTTGTCCTATATGTTCTTCCCCTCCTTTCCTTTTGCCTTCTTTTGGACTAAGTACTTTTATTATCCTTTTGGCATATTTTCTACGACTTAAAAAAATTTTTTTAAAAGTTTATTTATATGAAAGAGAGAGCTAGAGACAGTGTGTGATCAGGGAAGGGGCAGAGAGAGGGACAGAGACAGAATCTGAGGCAGGCCCCAGGCTCTGAGCTCTCAGCACAGAGCCCAAGATGGGGCTCGAACTCATGAGCCCCGAGATCATGACCTGAGCTGAAGTTGGACGCTCAACTGAATGAGCCACCCAGGTGCCCCATCTACAACATTTATTTTTAAAAATCAATATTTAAAAATTTTCAATATAATTTTTTAATTTACCACAGACCATGTTTGAGTAATATTGTATTATGTCATGTATGGTATAAGAAATTTATAGCAATACATTTCCATTTCCTCCCTCCTCATCTTTGGGGTTCTTATATGTGCGTTTTATATGTAACTCATGTCATGTATCTCACAATAGAGCGTTCTTATTTTTCCTTAAAGCAGACCATTATTATTTAAAGATATGCAAATATAAGAAATGGATTTAAAATGGACTCACATATTCTATTTCTGGGGCTATTCACTCCTTTGTGTAGGTCTAGATTTCCATTTGTATTGTTTTCTTTCTGCTAAAATGATTTCCTTTGCCTTTTCTTAAAGTGCCTTTCTATTAATTTTGAATTCTTTTAATTTTTGTATATTGTCTTATTTTTTAACGTTTTATTTTGAAGTAAATATAGACTGCAGATACTTGCAAATAATAGAGAGATTCTTTATACCCTGCACTCAGTTTCTCCCAAAGGTAACATCTTGCATATTCTAGTACAATATTAAATCAGGAACCTGACATTGATACAGTCCATACACCTGATTAGTATTTTCACAAGTTTTGCACACACCTGTATGAGTATATAATTGTATGCAGTTTTATCACATGTAACCACAAAGCTCCCTCATGCAGTCTTTTCACAGCCACACACATGCCTCAATCCATCCTGTCTTTAGCCCTGGGAGCCCTTAATCTTTTCTTCATCTCTGTGAGTGTTGTTTTATGTTAGTGATATTTTAAGAATTTAGTACTTTAAAAATCTTTCTCCATTGTCTGCTGGCTTACATAGTTTTTGAGAAGTCTGTCATTATTCTTTGCTCTCTTGTATGTAATGGTCTTTCCTCTGGCTGCTTTTAAGATTTTTCTCTTTATTATGGTTTAAAGCAATCTGATCATGACTGTACATCCCTTGATGTAGTTTTATTCATGCTTTAGCTTCTTGGATCTGTGGTCTAATAATTTTCATCAAATTACAAAAACATCATCAGTCATTATTTCTTCAAACTTTTTTTTTCCCTCCCCTCTCCCTTCTCTCTTTTATATATGTTATGTCACTTGTATTTGTCCACATCTCTGGAGTTTTGTTTACTTTTTAAATTTCAATCTTTTTTCTCTCTGTGTTTCATTCTGTCTGATTTGTTTTTATTGTTATGTCTTCAAGTTCACTGATCTTTTCCCAATATGCTGTTAATCCCATCCACTGTAATTTTCATTTCAAGCATTGTATCTTTCATTTTTACAAGTCTGATGAGTCATTATTAGATCTTTTATTTCCTTATTTAACACCATCAATAATTTCTTTAGCCTTTGTAATCTATGGAATACAGTTATGATAATTGTTTTAAAGTCCTTGTTTGTTAATTTTATTATCTGTGTTATTTCTAGGTCTATTGCAATTGAAGAGTCATATTGTCTAGCTTCTTTGCATGCCTTGTAACTTTAATATTGAATGCCATAATATGCCTTTTATAGAATATGAATTTTACTTTGTTATGTTCTACATGTTTTTGTGGTTTATAAACTTTCTTGAACTTTCTGGGACACAAGTAAGTTTCTTGGATACATCTTGATCTTTTTAAAGCTTGCTTTCATTTCTTTTTTTTAGATGGGACAATGCAGCTTTTATTGTTTGCCTAATTTTTTTTCCAGTATTGGAATAATTGCCTCTGACTCCTTTACCTGATGCATCGTGTGCTATGAAGTTTTCTACCCTAGTGAGTGAGAACATATGACATCCTCAGCCTTGGGCGAGTGACAGGGTTTCTTCCTTCCACTCCTCTTGGTTTTTTCTCCTGCCTTGGGTACAACCCACAGTCTTTATTCAGATATACTGCTCGGTACTACCTGAAGACTCAAGGGCTAGGTGCCATTTGCAGATCTCGGGAGCTCTGTCTGCAGATGTCAATCTCTGTGAAACTCTTCCCTGTGAACTCTAGTTGCTTTGGCCTTCTTGGCTCCTGGCTCTGACTCCTCAACTCAGGGAGAGTCCTGGAATCCACTTGTGTTCCAGCTTCCTCTGCTGCTGCCTGGAAATCTCTGAGCAATCAGCCGAGGTAATCAGAGGGCTCACATCATTTGTTTCCCTTTTTTCAGAAACAACTGTCCTGAATTCTTGACATTCAATGTTTCAACATCACTGTTTTTATATGTATATATGTTTTTTTTTTTATTTTTTCCCAGGTGGGAGGAAAAATCTGGTCCCTGTTACTCAATCTTGACAAGAAACAGAAGTCCCAGTGAACATTTGTAAATGAATAAATGTCAGAGAATTCACTCATTGTATATGTTGCTTAACCTTGACTATTTCTTTCAAAGCTTTTATCACAGTTTAAAATGTGCATTTATAGTTTACTTACTTGGTTATTTATCTCTCTAACCATGCCATAAGCTCAAAGAAGCACAGACTATTTATTATTCACTAATGTATATCTAACACCACGTTTAGTTCATTGTTTTAATGAATAAACCAGTGAATTAAAGATTTTTGAAGAAAGGTTTTTAGGTGTAGGTAAAATGCAGCTTACCTATCATCCAAATTTTCAGAATTCAAAAGTGAAATTATAAATATTGACATAACAGAGAAAAGTGTGTGTGATTAACATTATTATTTTATTTCCAATGAATCAAAGGATAAACGTAACCAGTGAAGCTTTATATAGAAAATCATTGCCTAAAAAGATAAAGTACACTGTAAGTGTAAGAAACTTGTTGATTTTTTGATTAAATAAATGTTTTCTTTTTGGTCAGTGAAAATCCACCTGTATTTCCTTATTGCCACTAAGGCTGCAGGGCTGTGTCTTATCTAGATCTCCTCTGTGTACGTGAAATAGCACATTATCTGCTTCAAGGTAAAATTATTATTTCCTCAGGAGAAGGCAAACACCATATATATATATCTCCTTTGATGGTAAAAGATGAATATCACTATTATCATTGCAGACTTCCCTGTCTACCTGTTGTACTGCATATATTTTCTTTAATTTTTAAATTCTTGCTTGAATTTACAGAGAAATGGATCAAACACATTTCTTGAAATTGAGTTTGGATGAGAAAAATTCCTCCTCTGCAAACATCCAAACCATATGGTGTAATGGAAATGGAAACAAAATTGGGCTTTTGCTTATGATTTGCAGTGGAAAATAACAAGAACTCATCATTTTTTTAGGCAATGGATTTGAGCTTCCAGATCACCTTCAAACTTTTATGGTCAGCCTGATTTCCTTTGAGTTTTAAAATTTGAAAGAGAGATGTTTTTCAACCGTGTACTATAAAAAATGTGAAACACACAAACACGGGTGGAATAGCATCGGAACCTTCATATACTCTGTGCCCGGCTCCAATAATCATCAGCTCTTAGCCAATCATATTTCCTCTCTATCCTCACCAATTCCCCAGATTATTTTGAAGCAAATTCTATACATTGTATCATTTAAAAATCTCTAGCTCTAAGATATGCTTTAAAAATAATTACATACCATTGTAACACTTAAGTGTAAACTTTGGTTTTACAATTAATTATAATTGTGTTCAGATTTCCCTGCCTCTTAAATTATTTTAATATACAATTTGTTTGAATACGTTCTAAATGAATGTAATACATTGCAATTGTTTGATATAGCTCTCAAGTGCCTTTTCACTATATCTTCATTATCTTTTTTTTCCACTTGCAATGTATTTGTGGAAGGGGCGAGTTCCTTTGTTCTATAGAATTTCCTACAGTCTGGATTTTCCTGATCACATACCTGTGAAACTAACACTTCCCTCTGACCTCCTGCTTTTCTGTAAGTTGGTGGTAGGATCTAGAGGCTTGATGAAATTCAGGTTTGACTTTCATGACAAGGCTACTTCATAGGTAATGTATACTTACAACAGGACACACAAAATATCTTGCTTTCTTTTAGTGATGTTGGCTGTCATTGATGATCAGTGCATAGATCCATTAATTCATTAGTGTTTGTAAAATAGTCATATTTAAAATCTATCATTCTTTTTTCATTTGTTAGCTATAATGCTTCTCTAAAGACACACTGTTCTCATTAAGTGTTTGTTATTCAGATGCTTAGGTCATGCAGGAAAAGCAGGGTAAGTGTTCATTCTCTTTAGCAGTTTTCAGATTCATTCTGTGGTTGCCTAGAATCCTCTAATTGTGATCAATGCAATTTTTTTTTAATGAGAAATTATTTTTATAGAATAATTAGGCCATCGGGTCAACTCTGGTCTAACTCACTAATTCTTATAAGGGTCTTTGGATAATAACAGTGAAGAAATAAAGAAACATATAAACTGAAATAAAAGAAGGCTTATGATATACTAAAAAAAATGCATTAAAATAAATGCCACAATGGCCTTCTGCCTCCCCTCCCTTTCCCAGTTGACTTGTGAACTAAAAGCTATATCTTTATATTTGAAAAGGTAAAAAACTCCATTTTACTTAAGATGGCATGATATATAATATGCAGTCTTATATTAAAAGTCAGCGTCTTTAGGGGCACCTGGGTGACTCAGTCAGTTGAGCTTCTGATTTCAGCTCAGGTCATGAGGTCATGTCAAGAGGTTTCATGAGTTTGAGCCCCAGATCGGGCTCACTGCTGTTGGTACAGAGCCTGCTTCGGATCTTCTGTCCTCCTCTCTCTGCCCCTCCCCCACTTGCTCTCTCCCCAAGATAAATAAATATTTTAAAAAGTCAGCTTCTTTAGAAATTATGACAAAATGCTCAGACAGAGAGACGCACAAGCCATGTTGGTTATTCTCTTGGCTTTTTGACTAGTTTCTTGTGTTGGTGCTTATGGCAAAGTAAAGGACAGTACCTGTGTAAGTGGCAGGTGTCAGAAATCATTGTCTGAAATATTTCTCCTTTTAAAATGTTCATTCGTTTATTTTTGAAAGAGAGAGAGTGGGGGAGAGGCAGAGAAAGAGCAAGAGAGAGAAACACAAGCAGGCTCGGCATTGTCAATGCAGAGTCCAACTTGGGCTCAATCCCATGATGGTGAGATCATGACCTGGGTTGAAACCGATCGTCAGATGCTCAACTGACTGGGACACCCAAGCCCCCTAGTCTATGAAATATTTCTGAAATGTCACAGAATAATTTGTGAACAGCAAACCGGAGCCCTTATATTATTCCCACATTCAGTATTCAACGTGCAGATTTACTTGATGCTGTTTATAATACTCTATGTGATATACGTCTAAGATCTAAAAATCACACTCATTGCCTGACATCCTCCCTCAATTTCATGGCTTCCCTTTTGTTTATTGACAAGGGATTTATATTCCCTAGGATTGACAAGTTGTATGTTCCGGTTACTGAGTAAAATAATTAAAACTTAACTTCATGTGTCATCACTTTTGAATTGATATTCAAGTACGCATTGCCCAGGACACCAGACAGTCCTTTACAGGAAACACTTCTTGCATCCATATGGTTATCTGTCATTTTAGAGAATAACAATGTCTCTGTAGTGATTATTAGTATAAATTATTTATGTTAGTGACAGGAACATGAGAAATACATTAACCAGCAACTGCCTAAATGGTACATAGCACAGAACTTATGGGCACTTTTAGTCTTACTTGGATGCCTTTTCTTTCAGCTTGATTGGAGTTTAGTTCCTGTCTTTGGAATTATATCTGTTCATATCAGTGGAGCACAGACCACCGTGCCCAAGTGGCAATGGAACACATTTCTCTCTGGAAGACTCAAGGATGACTGGCTTCATTCTCAGTCATTGGCATCAGTATCATCATGATCATAGCAAATACTTGTTGGGTGTTTACTGTGGCTGAGGTGGTTTTTTGTTTTTTAACAAATGCTATGCTGTTTAGTATCTCAACAACATTGTGAAGTGAATCTGTCTGCAGACCCAATACTACATAATTAGCTTCTGACTTGACCATGAACCAGTTTGTCTCCTCCAAACGATGAGAGACCACACTGCCTCAGTTTCTGGATCTTGAAAATGGGGATAATAATGTATCAACATTACAGGGTTGTTATGAGGATTAAATGAGTTATTACCTGCAAAGTGTGTAGAACCACAAGTGCTCTACGGTTATTAGCTGTTAATGGAACTGCTGAACCCAAAAGTAACCTAAATAATGGACATTTTGGCCAGAAAAGAACTTGGCACAATAAGAATACTTTGTGCGTTATTAACCTTGATGGTTTGTGGAATGCATGACACATTGTCTTCTGTCTTCTTGACATTGCTACATCGCCATCTGTGGTCCAGCCTCTGCAGCCCCTGGACTTGAAGCAGCTAAAAAAGGGAATTGAGACTGGTGTTTTTATCTTTTATTTTTATAACTTTTTAAAGCTTATTTTTATTTATTTTGAGAGAGAGAAAGAAAGAGTGTGCGAGTATGCAAGTGGGGGAGGGGCACAGAGAGAGGGAGACAGAGAATCCCAAGCAGGCTCTGGGATGACCAGCGCAGGGCTCGAATTCATGAACCATGAGATCATGACCGAAATCAAGAGCTGGACGCTTAACTGACTTAAGGTGCCCTTAGTCTGGTGATTTTGGTGAGATGACAAGAAAATTTACATTATTTGCCTCCTGGAATTCAAAAAGCGTCTTTATTTAGATCAGTTTAATAATTTGCACAGTTCGTGGGTTCGAGCCCCACACTGGGCTCTGTGCTGACAGCTCGGAGCCTGGAGCCTGCTTCAGATTCTGTGTCTCCCTCTCTCTCTGCCTTTCCCCTTCTCATGCTCTGTCTCTTTCCCTCTCTCTCTCTCAAAAATAAATGAACATTAAAAAAAATAAAAAGTAATAATTTTCTGTAGTACTGAAAGCCATTCTTATTAGTCAGTAGAAGCCAGATTATTCTTTAGTAACAAATTAAGCTTGAAATTGCTGGGGCTTAGCCCAACAAAGATTTATTCCCATTGGATTTTTGCCAGTCAGAGACAGAGACAGAGAAAAAAGACAGAGAAAAAAGCACATAAACTTTTCATTACCTCAACCCAGAAGTGATGCATGTCACTTTTGTTCACATTTAATTCTCCAGAACTAGAACATGTTCTTACCTAACTGTAAAAGGGCCAGGAAATGTAGAGGAGAAAATGGAATATTTAACACTGCCTTCTCTTCCACACACTCCAAATGGCTCCTGAATACTTACTGATTACAGGTCTAAGCATTTGTTGCGAGTGATGCTGTAATTGTTGGTAACGAGAGATTGGTAAAACCACTCCCTGGATGGAGTTCAGGCTATAGGAAGGGTTGGTTTGGGCTGTGACACTCACTCACTGATTGGATCATAAGTGGGTACAGGATGTAGGTGGTAAAGAATAAATGTTGTCAAAAGGAAAGAAGTAGTCTTCGTGTTTTGCTGAGACATTTCTCCATTATCCCTTTGGACTCGGCCAAGAACTAAGGCATTTTTTCCTCTTTGCAAAACATAATTTAAAAGTTCTGGGTGAATGTGATATCCCAGGATCTATGTATGTGTGCATATACGTGTGTGTGTGTGTGTGTGTGTGTGTGTGTGTTCGCTTAAGTATTTAAATACCAATCCTGGGGATTCCTGTAATAGGTTCTATTATTATGTTTGTTTTATAGTAAAGATACTAAAGTTCAGAGACAGTAAGCAACTTGTCCAAAATCCAAAATCCACAGCTAGGAAATGTCAAAACTGGAATTTGAACCCCGGTCAGCCTGAGATTAACTTGTGACCTCTTCTTGAAGGCTACACTGCACCTCCCACACCTGGCATTTCTCCCTCCCTTTTTCTTTTGTTTCTTTTTTTTTTTTGTAATATTTTTTTTGCTAGAATGTTTTATTTCCCACCCCTCATGCCCAATACTTAGTACATTACTTTCTTTAGCATAGAAATTCAATAGATCTTTAAAATATTAAAAGAAGAAAAACCCAAGCTAGAATTGAGCCTTAAAAGCAAATTGAAGTTTTGTGTGATGAGCCCCAGACAATATCAGAATGTGAAATTGTGTGATGGAGGATTCTATGTCTACTGTGTCTTCTGCATTGAAGAGGCCAATCCTCATACAAAACTCTCTTCTGAAAGGCTGCTTAGGCATAGAGCTGATAGGCCCCATCCTGCACCATCGCCTCTGTCCAGAGCTGATCTGACCAAGAGAGGGCATTTGATGCAAGGATAGCCAGTCCATAGCCTGACCAGAACCCTTTAAATTGTTCCGGTATGAAACTTCGGCCAATGGAAGCTTGATATTTATGCAGAGAGACCATTGGTGATTTGGTAGCAGTTTTATAGCGTGGCTTGATGTCTGAGGAGAAGACGGCACAAAAATCAGATGAGAGTCGAGGTAGAAACTGTGATGGAGTGGAAGCCATCTAAGAGAGAATGGACAGAAGTGCACAGTAGTGGTGGCAGGTGGAAACCTTGAGTCTTGTTAAGGGTAGAATCCAAGAAAAAAGATCAGTAAACACTTTCTGCTTAGGGATGGGATAACCCTTTTGCTGAGCTGTGTTGGATTCTGAGAGATGGTCCACTTCCCATATTCTGTTTTAGTTCTTCCTGTAAAATCTGGTGGCCAGACTTTTCTCGGCTAACATAAGGCTGGTCACTTGGCTGGCATTTCTGTCTGCCTTATGTTCATGTGATGTCACCTCTTCCTGCAGGTGACCACACTGGTTTTTATAAACAAGGTCTACCACTTTCCTTTCTTTTTCTCTCTTTCTTTCTCTTTCTTTCTTTCTTTCTTTCTTTCTTTCTTTCTTTCTTTCAAACAATTATCCTCCTCATGCCTATGAGAACAGATTGGTTTTGAAGTTTAACAATTTACCTTTATGTTTATGTGTTATAAGTCTATTTAGGGAAGGCAGGGATGTGGGTCATGTGAATGAAGGTACCAGATCTATGCCCAGGTTATTTCTGAATGGAATAGAAATAATTATTTTACAAAAAAATCAAAAGTAACTCCTTTGTTTATTTCAGCAGTTCAACTGAGGGTTTTTTTTAAAGGTAGGCGCTACATGGGGCTTAAAGTCACAACCCTGAGATCAAGAGACACATTCTCTATGAACTGAGCCAGCCAGGTGCCCCTCTATTTGGGTGTTTCTTAGTGAGCTATCACTCTGTCTTGCTTCTGGTACATTTGTTGTTGTTTTTTTATGCCTCTGTGGACAAAGAAAATGGTTAGTTACTTTTTCTTTCACTTTTATTTTCCCAATTGTATCCCTCTTCACCAATTCTACACCTCTCTTCATCTTTTCTTTTTTAAAAAAAAAATTTTTTTAACGTTTATTTATTTTTGAGACAGAGAGAGACAGAGCATGAACCGGGGAGGGTCAGAGAGAGGGAGACACAGAATCTGAAACAGGCTCCAGGCTCTGAGCTGTCAGCACAGAGCCCGATGCGGGGCTTGAACTCACGGACCGCGAGATCATGACCTGAGCCGAGGTCGGCCGCTTAACCGACTGAGCCACCCAGGTGCCCCCCTTCATCTTTTCTTATAATGTACAAAGAATTGCTTTCTACTACTCCAGGAATCTTCCCCATAAATGAAATGTGGACCTAAAAGTGCCAGAGAGTTTCTTTATACTTGAATTGGTATTAAATGGAAAGAGAGTTTTAGCTTATATTTTAGACATTAAACAACATAGTGGCTTAAAGCTAAAGAAAAAAAAGGGCTTCTTTTTCTTTTTCCTTAACTCTGGTGTGCAGAGCAACCCTTGAATGAAATTGTTTTATTTATATTTTATAGTAGAACTCTACTGTAATACTGGGATAGTGGCCAAGGAACTGAAGGTTCTCAGAAACACAAAGAGATTTACTTACCCCTGCTGGGCAGTATGTGAAGCTCTGAAAAAAATGTGACCTTCAGCTGGATGTCACTGGGTTTACATTTTTCTAGTAACTACGTGACCACTGTACTCAAAATTCTTTTGTTAAACTTAGATTTTTAGTAAATCTCACAGAACTATGGGCAATATTTCAACTGCTTATTTATCTACTTATGCCAAAAGAATACTCAAAAATGTCTTTGAAGATTACTCTTAAGTTTCCATCCAAAGCTATAAACAACTTGGGAAATACTTTTGGTGGCTGCTTTGATGTGAGAATCAGAATAAATGATGATGTTTCAGTTGAACTGTAAGTCTAAGACCATGACCTATGGACACATCTTATCTTGTCCCTTTGAGTTTCTATTTTGTACTTATTACAAATATTTCTCAGACTTCTATTTAATATCACATACTGTCAACACAGAAATTGGTTAAGATTTGTATGACAATGGTAGGTATCTTTTTTTTTTTATTTTTTTTATTTTTTTTATTTTTGGGACAGAGAGAGACAGAGCATGAACGGGGGAGGGGCAGAGAGAGAGGGAGACACAGAATCGGAAAGAGGCTCCAGGCTCCGAGCTGTCAGCCCAGAGCCTGACGCGGGGCTCGAACTCACGGACCGTGAGATCGTGACCTGGCTGAAGTCGGACGCTTAACCGACTGCGCCACCCAGGCGCCCCGGTAGGTATCTTTTAAGATCCTCCTGATTTCAGAAGTGTCAAAGGTGAAAATATTAAGCAATATTTGACTACCCTCCTCGTTGCTTATCAGGGAGAACAATTCCTAACACTATTGCAGCTTTTGCATACAAACTCTGATGATATCTCCCTCCTTTCCACCTACAGATAACTGTGTTCCTCTAATTTTGCCAAGTATATGCTCTAAATAGTCTATTTTGAACTATTTTATAGATAGAACTATAACACAGGTGTTCTTATGTGACTTGCTTTTGATACTCAACAGTGAGATTCATTCATTCCAATGTAGCTGCCATTGTTGTTATAGTATCCCATTTTCCAGGTGATGGACAATTAGGGCTATTTCCAATGTTTTGTTCTTATAAATTATTTTGCTAAAAACATTTCACAGTTGTCTTCTAAGGTAAATGTGTGAGGGTTTATATCCAAAAATGGAATTGCTGAGTCTAGATGGTAATCTTAATCTGATTGTCAACAAATGCTGTGTACTTCCTCCCTTCCCTGAATATTCTGGAGGGGACATGAATCCTGTTCTTTTTTTTATTAGTGGACAGGATTTAATTTTATATTCAGGGACTTGCAGAGGTAAAACAAGGAATACAAGAGGGAGGTGGTGGTGCTTCCCAGCCCACAGAATGACTTTCAGCCATCACTGGGGGGAACCAAAGGCAGATAATGGTTGAGGCAGATTGGGCACTCCTCTGTCTCTATTGACATGGGTGTGAGGTAGGGCTCTGTTCTACTAGAAAACTGGGGTGTCAGACTGCAGCACAGTTGATGTCATGGAATCCACTGTGAGGTCTCTACTATGCTATGGAATATGTAAACTTAAAAAGAGAGCACTTCAAAAAAAATAACATTTCATTCTCAGACTGTATGATTTTATTTATTTATAACTAAGGAGACTAAGCTGGAAACAGCTTGGTTCCTATGCTTTCAGTCCTTCTGATGGGCTTCAAAGTTTCCTGTCTCCTTGGTCTCAGGTGTCATGGTACAAGGGATTTCTGCTATGCTGCTCTCCTCCACAGTCTTAGACATAATGTTCACCTCTGAAGCATGGGAAGCATGGTGGGCTTTGAGGTTCTTTAATAAAGAATCAGTCCTGCTGGGTGTCTTATTTTTAGAAATTGTGGTCACTGTGGTCAAATGGACTCTAATGTTCTCCAACAAAGGGCAGTTTTTCTTGGACTCATTGGAGGACCCTGAGCTAGTCATAGATTGTATCCTGCCCAACTTTTGAGATAACTGCTAGATGCCTCTCTGCCTCAAACACAGTGTTATAAAACAAAATTTAATAGAGTATATTTGAAGATCTAGTTGGCTTTGTCAAGTGATTCATGAATCTAGTAGCGTTTCATCTAGCAAATAGAGAGATGCTCCAATGAGTTGTACAAAATGGAAGGTTTTTATAGGTAGGAAAACAGGCTGAAAACGTTATTAGCAAAAGAAAAGAAAGGATTGTTTCAGGCCAGAACATCTTCATTTTGGGGGGAAGGGAACAAAGGGAGTTTTTATCATGCAGATTACATCACTAGTGCTCGTCAGGAAATTTTAGATTGCTGGTTAAAAGGTCACATTTTCCTATGATAAATTGAAACTGTAATTAAATCTTGGTTTGCTGTCATGGGGGCAAATAACTCTGTTTTGAGCTCTCTCTGTTTCTCTCTCTCTTTCTTTCAGAGACAGAGAGAGTACACTAGAGTGGGGAGAGGGGCAGAGGAAGAAAGAAAGAATTTTAAGCAGGCTCTACTCTCAGTGTAGAGCCCAATGTGGGGCTTGATCCCACAACCCTGGGATCATGACCTGAGCTGAAGTCAGAAGTTTAACTGACTGAGCCACCCAGGCACCCTGGGCTTGTTCTTTTTTAATGACAGTACTGTCCATTTTGTCCCCAGATGAAATGGCCTGAGTATTGGCATAACCCTTTGCTGTTGGTTTTAGGAGGTGAGTAACTTTTTTTCCAATAAATGAAAAGATCTCTTGTATCTGAAGGGACACACAGCTTAAGTTAGAAGAGTAACCAGGCGAAGCTTCAGGTGGAGCTTTTTTTCATGGTCATGAGTGGATAACTTTACCCACTTCCAGAGAAGCAGCATGGTTAGCTCTAAGGTCTTCTTAGGCTTGCTGCTTTTGCCCTGGTTGGCCCCACCACTTTAGCATGTTCTTTTCCCAGTGTGGAGCTGGTGAGGACAAAGCTTGACCCTGGGGAGTGTGACACTCAGAGTTAGCATTCCCACGTGGGTGTACATATCGATCACTTCTTTTTTGTTGATCTGGATAAAGTTACTCTGAAATGTTGGTGCCTACTTGAACATAGCGTACTCTCTGGCACAATTGTGGCTGCAGTTTCCTCATGGAGATATTAAGCATGTCCACACGCTATTCAGGATTTTTATCAAGACAGCTCCTAGAGGCTCCTTCTTACCATTTAGAAGGATGCATGGCATCTCATGGCCCTGGGCTCACTGCAGGTGGGTAAACCTTGTCATCCTCAGGTGCCACCCTCCCCCCCACCTTTTTAAAATTTTTTAGTGTTTATTTACTTTTGAGAGAAAGAGAGAGAGACAGAGGCGTGAGTCCGGTAGGGGCAGATAGAGGGAAATACAGAATCTGAAACAGACTCCAGGCTCTGAGCTGTCAGCACAGGGCCCTATGCAGGGCTTGAATTCATAGACCATGAGATCATGAGCTCAAATGAAGTCAGACACTTAACTGACTGAGCTCCCCAGCCTCCCCACCATCTTCTTTTTGCCTCAGGGTCCCAGGAGGGAGGGGACACCCACAATGACTAAAAATGGGTGGGGGACCAGGGGCACCAATTACAGAACACTCAACCATGTTTTCCAGGGACTTTCTGGTCACCTGGACCCAGATGGAGCCCTGCCTGGGGCATGAGGCATGGAGTGGCCTGGGGAGTGACCTCACCTTGGAGCCAGACACATCCACTCTCTGCTGCCTCAGCAATTTGATCTCACAAGAGAGAGGCCCCCCGCAGAGGCAGCTGCTTATCTCCCTTCAGAGCCTCCAATTCTGCCTAAACTCAGTGAGGCCTCTTTCATCCTCTCTGGCTCACGGTGACCTATTACCATCACACATCCCTTTGTTCTTGTCCCCACAAAGTTGGCCCCTATGTGCCTTCTACCATTGAGCCTCAGACTGGGTGACACTGCCCTTAGTTGAACGGGGCCAGAGACTTCATTTTTAAATGATCCTTTGCCTCTTGCAACTGTGTGAAATAAAAAAAAAAACAAAAAAACAAAAAAACAAAACAAAACAAAACAAAAACCCGGGGCGCCTGGGTGGCTCAGTCGGTTAAGTGGCCAACGTCGGCCCAGGTCGTGATCTCGCGGTCCGTGAGTTCGAGCCCCGCGTCGGGCTCTGTGCTGACAGCTCAGAACCTGGAGCCTGCTTCTGATTCTGTGTCTCCTTCTCTCTCTGACCCTCCCCCCATTCATGCTCTGTCTCTCTCTGTCTCAAAAATAAACATAAAAAAAAAAAAGCTTTGTCTAAAAAAAAAAAACAAACAAACCCAAAAACATATATAATGAAATCAAACTAAAGATTTTGCTTTCCTCTCAGAAAGAACGGAACTGTTGGTTGGTATATCAACCAACTGCTGATTGGTAATGGATGGTAATAATGGGACATGAATCTAAGGATATAAGAGTTAATAGTAAGCAGATTTTATGAATGGGCAAGTTTGTCAATATGAAAATATGTTATCTTCCCTCCAGAGGCAGATTCACTGTGACACTTACAAAGCTCAATCTTCAAGACCCTCACCTGGCTAGGGCTCTTCCAAGATCCTGGGAAGATTTGCTGGCAATGTGTTGTGTGATTATACAGTTTTTTTTTTTTTTTAATTTGCAAAAGTTAAATATTTTATTTACAATCAGAGCTGCTGTCTAGTTCCACCATAACTTTCTTGCAGTCACACCTACCCTTATGTTGGGTGGCTGTGGACGGGCCAAAGCGTTTTTGGGATCTGACTAATAAGAACTTCAGCGGGGCATAGATTTCAGTGGGTTCAGTGGGATTATTTATGTGATTTGCAGTCAGTTCCATGTATCTATCCGTGTTCAGGTTGTGCTGTGACTTCCAGGAATTCTCTTAGGACATTTTGGGCCAACTTACCTGGGTCATCAGAAATTGCGAGACCAGAAGCTGCATCGTGATCTGTGATGTTCTACTGTCTCTGGCCATACGATACCTAGAGGAGAAATAAGGTTTGAAATTGTACAGGGCTGGAAGCTAGTCTAGAAAAATATTCTGATCATCAAATGTATACAATTAAACGTGGAGGATTTGGTGTTCAGATATGCCTAGGTAAAAGAGAAGTTCACTCTTGTCAGGAATTTACTGTAGAAAACACCTTTTGTTTTTTAACTTCATTTGGTGAGAGACGTGTGAAACAGAATTTACCAGAATTCTTCTTTCTAGGGTACCAATTTGGACTACTACAAATAGTGTGTACCTCTGTGTGCAAAGTTGCATGTTTTATGTCTCTTGGTGCATTGCACTGTGTCTTAAGTTTATCAGTGCATCTTCTCCTAATGAAATCTGGCAGTTCCAGATAAAACCACACTCAGCAGAAAGGCCTAAAGAAGCAAATGTCCCAGTGACAAAACTCCTGGGTGTATTCCTCAGGAAAGTAATGTATTTTTTATAGAACTATTTAATCACATTTTATAGTTCAGTGTAACTTAATGGTGATTTTAAATTCAATTTGAGCTGCTCTCGTGTATGCCTGAATCCAAATTAATTTGTATGTTTTCTGGAATTATTAACCCTATGAAAATTCAAACATGATGGAAAAATTCAGTGGAAATACAAACCAAAATAAATCTGGCAGAAGCTTCAAGATGCCAAAAACTCTTTTATAACACTACAAAGAAAACAAAATGTCTGATGGTTAAAATCATGAAGATCGAGGAAAAATATCACAACCCCAAAAATAGATAACAAAAAGGAAAAAGAGACCTTAAATCAGTATTTGCTTTTATACTTAATTTGGTATTTGGGATTTTATATTGTTTCCAATATATTGATTGTTTTAAACTTCCCAAATTATTTGTTTTAAACTTCAACATCTGGGCTTATTCCCGATTCTCTACTCTTTGGAGTAAACTAGAGCTGCAGGGGAAAGGACTCTATGAGTTAGCCATGCTTCTCCTCCTGTGTCTACTGGCGGAGGAAACTTGAGCACACTCCCGCCTGTGTAGATGGAAGGGGCTCTGGCTTGGGATGTGATCTTTGCTGGGGATTGGGGCCCAGGGCCCAGGGCTGAAACCTCACGTTCAAGTGATGTGGAGGAGAGCTAGCTAGCGCTGGCAGTGGAGAACATGAGGACTTATTTGTCGCGGAGGAGCAGAGCCCCTCTTCTCCGCATATTGTCCCAGGCAGAAACCCAGGTCCGCAGGAGTCCGCAGCTGGAATAGGAATTTCATTCTCTGCTTAGAAATCTAATTCTCTAGGGGTGTCTGGGTGGCTCAGTCGGTTGAGCATCCGAGACTTCGGCTCAGACCATGAACTCACTGTTCCTGAGTTCGGCCCCGCATCCAGCTCTGTGCTGACAGCTGACAGCTCAGAGCCTGGAGCCTGCTTCAGATTCTGTGTCTCCCTCTCTCTCTGCCCCTCCCTGCTCACACTCTGTCTCTCTCTGTAGCTCAAAAATGAATAAACATAAAAAATTAAAAAAAAAATCTAATTCTCTGCTTCAATTTATTGCAAACATGAAAACACAGGATGATTTTCTTCTGAATCCAGGGAAATTATGTCTTTTACATTTGGTGCATTATCTAATTCCTTGAAGCATGAAGAAAGATATGTAATAATATTAATGATGGATTCTGTTTTGTGTTGGTTTCTGTGTTAGCATCTCCCTCCTTTCTTCCCTGTCTTCCTCCATTCCTCTCTCCTCTTTTTCTTCTTACACTCAACAAATCTTTGTCTTATGCTATATATATGTATATATATCACATCACTTGGATGACTAACATTTAAATTGTTGTTATGAATCAATGTTGCATTAAGTATCAACGCTTTTTTTCTGTAGTATACATTTACATAGGTAGGATTGCTGCGTTAAAGGGTGTATATATTAAAATATTAATTTTATAAGCAATATAAGCAAGTATTCTTTAAACTATGTTTTTAATATTCTGGATGTTATCAGTCATTTTAAATCTTGTTAAGTGATGGCAGAAAATGTTATGTTATTGTTATCTGACTTTTAGTGACATTTAATGTCTTTTTTATATATAGTTTTTCATATTTTCTCTTTGCTTATTCATATAATTTATCCATTTAAAAATTAGGTGGTTTGTATTTGTCTTAATAGCATATAGGTTCTTATCCCATTATAATTAATATTATCTTTTGACTTTGTTCAGTTTTTTTTCCCTTCAATACTGAAGCTTTTTAATATTTATCTAATCAAATCTGTCAATTTTTTTCTTTTATAGCTAAGCATTTCTTATATTGTTTGGATGGTCATCTACATCACAATATTATAAAACTTTTCTTAATATGTTCTTCTAGTATTTTATTTTACTTTTATATTTGTATATTTAAATATCCTGATGTTGAAGATTATTTGTGGTGTTAGATTTGATTGTTTTCTTCCACACCGATAGCTAATTTTTCCAGCACTGTTTATTGAATAATTTATTTTTTTCCCAATGAATTGACATGCCACCTTTATCATAAATGAAGGTCTTTCATATACTTGGATTGCTTCCTGATTTTTGAATTTGCTTCACTGATGTTTTTGTCTATTCCTGTGCTCATACCATACTGCAGTTTTGTAGTGAGTTTAATAATATGTAGTTGTAGATTCATAGTAAGTTTTAATAATATGTAAGTCATCCCTGGTCACTAATCTTCATTATCAAAATTTTTTTGACAGACCCCATGCCTTCATTTTTCCATATACATGTTAGACATACCTAGACATACAAGTAAAAAAAAAAAAACTATGGAATTTTGTTTATAATTGCACTAAATTTTCTCTGTTAATTTAGGAAGAATTATTGCTATTATTTTACCTCATTTATTCAGGTTTTACATTCTGTTCTTTGATAAACTATTGTGGTTTTAGAAATATAGGTTATTTTGATTTGGATGATCTCGGGTATATTATAATTTTTGTTGCTGTGAATTAAGATTTCCCTCCTTCATTTTTCTATCCTTTTCAGTGCTAACTGGTTTGGTACTGAGTCTCCTGGATTTCTATGTATATAAGCATTTCATTTATAAAAATAATTATATTTTCTTTTTCATTAGATCTTTAAAAATGTTGACTACCAGTCACATAAGACATCTCTATCTAATTCTTGATTCTAGGAGAAATATTCTTAATATTTCACAATGTAAATAATTTTAATGATAGTATCTGATAAAAATTTGCATCTTGCATAGTGTTGCTACTTAATAATTTTTGAGGAATAGCTGAGGAATTAGATTGTTTTCACATCTTTTTACATAACGTTTTCTTCCTTCGCTTTTTGATATAACGAATTATTTTGATTGATCAACTAATGTTTACTCATCCGTTCAGTCATAAGGCAAACCCTGCACAGTCATTGTGTATTATTTCTTAAAATACACGGGTTCAATTTGTTATATTTTACTTAATATTTTATATTCAGAAGTGAAATTGACCTGTGGTTATTTTTTTTTCTTCTCTTCTCTTCTCTTCTCTTCTCTTCTCTTCTCTTCTCTTCTCTTCTCTTCTCTCTTCTCTCCTCTCCTCTCCTCTCCTCTCCTCTCCTCTCCTCTCCTCTCCTCTCCTCTCCTTTCCTTTCCTTTCCTTTCCTTTCCTTTCCTATACTTTTGTCAAGCTATTGTAAACGAATTGGGAAGCTTTCTGTCCTTCTCTAGGTGCAGGAATAGGTTGAAACACACAGTAATTACTCACTCATTGAAGGTGGGGTAGATGTTGGGAGGGTGATAAAGTAGATTGTCCTGTACATGACTCCAGAGTTCTCTCTGGCCAAGCATCTGGGACTGCATTAGGAGGGGCTGTGTTCAAATTCACCCTCACCAGAGCTGTGGTTCTATGGTTTTCAGGGTCTTTGGGTTCCGGACATCTGGTTTCCCCAGACTGAACTGCCTGTTTGTTCTTAGGCTTACTCTGTTTGGAATCAAGTACTCTTGTTTGTCCTGAGTCTTAAAACACAGTTCCTACTTTTGCCCTATAAAACAAGGAGATCTAACCACATTATTAGGAACTTGTCTATTTTATTACTTTATTTTAATATGTCAATTCATGTCAAAGATATTTATTTTTAAATATTTACAAACATCAATGTGCTTGATTTATCATTATTCGCTACTTTTATTTTATTTTATGATTTTATTTAACGATGTGCATATAAACACATTTGTCAGACATTGTCCAAAATCTCTGCAACTTTGAATTCATTTAATTCTCTTCATAGCCCTATATTTTAGTTATTATTTTTCCCACTTTATATATGAGAGAAATGAGGCACAGGGAGATTAAAACTATTGCCCAAGTTACTCAGCAAAAACTGGTACAGCTGCAATTAGATATGCAGGAGCCCAGGGCAGACTGCCCCCAAATGTACTCCAATGGCATATTTTTATCATTCTGAATTAAAGCTGAAGCTGCTTGGGTAATAGCCATTGTAAGGACACTCAAACTCTCATCTGTCTCCCCGAAAGCAGGAAACAAATCTCCCATATGAAAAATACCCTCCTTGTACTAAGTAAAAAGACATCCTTATCAACAGAGATAAGGATTTTGGAGAAAGCTGTAGAAATTAACCTTCTCACTTTTTTTTTTTTTAAATTAAACTACTGCCTAGGCCCAAATTCTGCTTAGAATTCCTTACTAATTAAACCTCCCAAACACCTGTTTTCCTTATCCTGTAAATTCCTCAAAAAAAATATCATCTTTTTGTCTAAAGTGTGTAAAAACTGCTTGCCTTGGTCATTTCTTTGGGGTCACAATTTTACTATTGGGCCTCTGTGCACGTGTGAGAAAACTTTGTGGTTTTTTTTCTCCTGTTAATCTGTCTCATGTAATTGAATTCTTAGTCTAGCTGGAAGACCTTGAACGGTAGAGGCAGAATTCTGCCTCCCCTGCAGAACTCAGCAGTTTGGCTTCAGAGTCTGTAGGTGTACGTCTCCAATCTTATATTATCAAGTTTAACTTTTATTTATATTAATTTCCTTCTTTTATTTCCTTTTGTTTTATTATTTTTCTAGTTTCCTAAATTTAATATTAATGATATTTATAGTCAGTCTTTCATTCTTAAATATAAAAGCATGTGAAGTTATGTATTTTCCTATACTTATGATTCTAGAACTTTCTCATAGGTAATGTTTTTTATTGCTGATTTTAAGTTTTATTGCATAATGTCCAAGAAATGACATTTTTTTTTTCTTGAGTGAAAAGTTTTTCACACATTTTTTTTTTCTTCAGTGAAATAGGGTTGTTCTCTCTGGTCTAGTAAATGATCACATTTTGCAAATATTTCTAGTAATGAAGGAAGGATGTTTATTGTCTCTTAAAGGGTAAAATACTCTCTTTAAAAAATGTGTATTTTTTAGTCCAACTTTAGGATTACATTATTCAAATCCTGCATATTTTTACATAGTTTTCATTTATATGATCTCAAATACTTAGATATATAAAATTCCTGTCATAGTTTATCAGTGTCCTGTTTTTAACATTCGTTTTGTTTTATGTATTTTGCTTTCATTTTTATTCCATAAATATGCAGTTTTTACATATTGTTCAGAGATTATAATTTTTAAAGCATAAAATACTATTTTGAATTTCACTTTATATTCTTTTGCTCTATCTCTATATAATTTTTGCATTTACTTGATACACTTTGCCTGTTTCTTTTATGTTCAACCATTTATCTTCTTTTGTTTTTGGTATATTTCTTACCATTACTGAAAATAGTGTTGTTTTATTTTATTTGCAAACATTTTCTTGCCCAGGACTAAGACTCCTAGATGTTTTTTTATATTACAGATTATATCTCTCTGTCTCCTGACATCCAAGGTTTCAGTGAGAAGTCTGATTCTTTTTACTTTGAAAGCCAGTTTTTATTTTGGACTGGTCATATCAGTTTCTCTTTACTGTTAAGTCTAAGACATTTCACAAAGGTATATTTAGATATAGACCTTTTTTTTCTCTTTAGACTCACCTATTACCTGGAGATTCTCTTGTACTCTGAGTTCAAGTTTTTCTTCAATTCAGTAAAATGTACTATTATTTCTTTAATTGGTTGTTACCTCTTTCATATTATGTTTTCAGAAGTTGTTTTCTTCATGTGTCTCTAAACTTATTTTTTAATAGATTTTATTTTTAGAGCAGTTTTGGGTTCATAGCAAAATTGAGCAGGAGGTACAGAGATTTCCCACATACTCACTGCCTCCCTCACGTGTGTAGCTTCCCTCATTATCAACATCTCCCTTCAGAGCTCTACATTTGTCATAACTGATGAGCCTACATTGACATATCATTATTAGCCAAAGTCCATGGTCTACATTAGAGTTAACTCTCCGTGTTGTACAGTCTATAAGTTTGGAGAAATTTGTAATGACATGTACCCATCATTACAGTATCACACAGAGTATTTTCACTGCCCTAGAAATCTTCTGTGCTCTACTTATTTATCCTTTTCTCCTTTCTAACCTCTGGAAACCACTGATTTTTTTGTTGCTGTGGTTGTCTCCATAATTTGACTCTTCCAGAATGTCACATATTTGGAATCATATAGTATGTAACCTTTTCATATTGGCTTCTCTCACTTCATAATATGCATTTAAGTTTCCTTCATGTCTTTTCATGGCTTGATAATTCATTTCTTTTTAGTGCTGAATAATATTCCATTCTCTGGATGTACCAGAGCTTATTTATGTATTGACCTACTAAGAGACATCTTGGCTGCTTCCAATTTTTGGAAACTATGAATATAGTTTTTCCTATAAACATCCATGTGCAGTTTTTTGTGTAGATGTAAGTTTTCAGTTCATTTGTTTAAATACCAAGGCACGTGATTGCTGGATTGTGTGGTAAGAATATGTTTAATCTTCTGATGAACTGTCAAACTGTCTTCCAAAGTGGCTGTACCATTCTGCCTTCCTGTCAGCAATGAATGAGAGTTCCTGTTGCTACACATCCTCACAGCATTTGATATTGTCAGTGTTCTGGATTTTGGCCATTATAATAAGTGTATGGTGGTTTCTCTAAATTCTTTATTCATAATTTTATTTAAATTTTTTTCCTTATGTGTGATGAAGCAACTTCACTTGATTTTCCAGGACATAAAATTGTTTTGTCACTCCTCTTTCTCTTTCTCTTCCTTCTCTTTCTTCTTCTTTCTTTCTTTCTTTCTTTCTTTCTTTCTTTTTTTGGCCAATGTATTTTCTAATTGTAATTTGCTAATTCTAATTCTTCCATTGTATTTTAATTTTCAATGATTAGCTTTTTGTTTGCCCGTTTTAGAGTCTCATTGTTTTGATCACATATCCTCTTACTGCAAGCTTCATTAGTGGGTTTTTTCTGTTTCTTCCATTAGCTTTGGCCCAGTGGGGACCATATACAGGTTGGCTTTCCTAATATTTCTCTTTTGGGTCCCTGAATCCTCTCACCTGGTCTTTTCTCCTATTGCTTTTGGCAGATCTTGTAGTTTTTTGCTCCTGGGAAGGTGAAATGGATGTGGATTAGGGATGGTGAAAAGTAAGACAGATATTTATTTTCCAGTAGTCCCGCCAACCTCAGAAGGACAGACAAGATGGAATCTCTGTATCAAGTCAGGGATGGAAAATCTCTGTTCTTAGGTTTCTAAGCTGTGAGGGGGAAGGAACAATCAGATTGTTACAGTCTTGTTCAGTGTTTATTGAATTAGCTCAAGATGGTCATTTTCCTTTAGCACCGCCGCCCATGCAGGGTCAACCAACCTCTCTTACATTGGCATCTGAGGGAGTTCTTCATCATTTGCAGAAAGATCCATGCTCTGCTTTCTGGGCTGTCTCAGGGCCTGTGGTCTTTACCTTGTACTGAAGCAGGGAAGGAGCAGCTGGTCTCCCTTTCTTCTCCCTGACATTGCTCACAATTGTACATAGTCATTAAAAAAAAAATCATTTCTTAGGTATATTTGTGACCTTTCCAAGCTCCCCAGGTGAGCCTTACTTTTTTTGGTGATATATAATTAAAAGATAACATTGTGTAAATAACAGGTATATGTGTTGATTTCATACATTTATATATTATAATATGATTACTGCTGTAGTGCTAGCTAACACCTTTATCATGTCATATAATTATCATTTCTCTACTCATGGTGAGAACAATTAAGTTCTAATCTCCAGTATTTTTTAGGTAGAGTTTCCTCAACTGGGAGGGAAAAGGTGACATAAACTTGTAATTAGGCTACCAACTTCTCTACCCTTCCCCCTCACCTTAATTTTGAGAAGGGGAATCTGAAGCCCAGAGAAGAATCGTCTAGGATCATAAGACTATAATTAATGCTAGGTATTTAAAAATATACTGAATGAGTAAAGAATTGTAATAGACACAGAAGTACTTATTGATTCAAAGCTTACCATATTGGAATACTCTAAGCATCATTGGAAGACTGAGGATGATGTAAGAGTCACCTTCAACTGCATGAGCAGTTTGTTCAGGATTCACATTTAGTATACTTTTGAACGTTAAAAGGACTACCCATGGTGTAAATCCTCTGAGCTCACGTATAATGACATCAAGTTAATGAAACACATTTTCTTAATGAAGAGTGAGGGATATCAAGTTGACTTGAACCACTATGTAGGTGAGTAGCTGTTATAAACTTAAGCAATCCACATTAAACTTATTAGTGACAATTAGTATGCACAGCTTATTCAGCATATTCAATTAGCACCTTAATGTATTTGGATTATATTAAGTGAGAGGATGATCTTTTGGTATAATTAGTAAGTGAAGTGAGAAAAAAAATTCATCTGAGGCTCTCGTTAGAAGGACCTTGTTAATTTGCTGAAGTAAAGCTTAAATAATTTTTGTGAACTTCTGGATATTTGTTTGATTTGTTCAGTATCAGCTAAGCGAGTAGTATTTGATAGAACTGTTTGCAATGACGGAAATATTATGATGTCCGAGATGGTAGCCTCTAGCCACATGTAGCTAATGAACTTTTTTTTCACAATTAAAAAACCCCAGCTTTGTTGAGATATAATTTATATACCAGAAGATTCACCCATTTAAAGTGCATAACTTGATGGTTTTCAGTATACAGATTTGTGCTTCCATCCCCATAATCTAATTTTAGAACAGCTCCATCACTCTAGAAAGAAAACTTGTACTCATTAGCAGTCCCTCACCGCTCTCTCACACCCCTTCCAAGTGCTGGGCAACTTCTAATGTACTTTCTGTCTCTATAGAGTTGCCTATTCAGGATATTTCATATCAATGGAATTATACAATATGTGGTCTTTTGTGACCGGCTTCTTTCATTTGGCATAATGTTTTTAATGAGCTTTTTAAGTGCGGCTAATGTTGGAATCTAAAACTTTATAATTTAATTTGATTTATTTAAATAGCCATATGTAGATAGTATAGACCAACTTGCTCAAATGTTCAGAGCTGCCAAATAAGTCACTTCTCAAGTGTGAAGAGGAATATGATTTTTCATGGATAATATTTTACTTGAATAATGTCTTAAAATTTAAAAAAATGTCAAAATTACCCTATGATTTCAGTATTATTTTCATTTTGCAGTTGATGTAATGAAGGCTTTGAAAGATAAGTAACTTGTACAAAGCCACATAATTAATAAGTATATTTTTATCTTTGATTTTATTTATTAATTTCTAGGGGTTTTTACATTATGATCAGAGAATGTTGCTTGTATTATTTTAACATTTTGGAATTAATTGTGATTTTTATTGGGGCTGTTGGTCATTTTATGATGGTTTTATGTAAACATAGATTGTAGTTTTTATTTCAGGGAACAGAGTTTGATCTATAGTTAGTCCTACTTTATTATGTCACTTAGATCTTCTGTATTATTCCTTAATTTTTTTTCTTTCTGGTCTGTCAAAGACTAAGAGAGGTGACTAAAATTCTACTTTTGTGTTTTTCTTTGTAATGCCTATAGTTCTTGTTTTGTGATATATCTTTTGATACATTGATAGTCTTGACCTTTTAAAATCTTTACTATGAATATCTGCTTTTAACATTATACAGTGACATTTTGTCTTGTTTATGTTTTATGACACGAATTAAAACGAGTTGATATTAAGGTTACAATGGATTCTTTCTTTCTTCCCTCCTTTCCTTTCTCTCTCTTTTCTCTCCTCCTTTCCCCATCTTCCCTCTCCTACCTCTTTCCCTTCTCTTCCTCTTCCCGCTTCTTTCTTTCTTTTTCTACATTTGCTTTAGATAACTTTGTCCACAGTTTTCTTTCTTTTCTTAAAAATATGAGTTTTATCCATTTATATTTATTGACACGATAGGTATATTTGAAGCTAGTTCTTTGAAATTATTTATACTTTATGCTTTCACTCTTTCAAAAATCATATATAGTCCCTATTCTTCACTTTCATTGTGTAATTCTTTATGAATAGGAAATAATTCCTATATTTAAGAAGATTTGCATTTTTGTTCCAGTAGTTAACTTATAGCTATTATGTTATATATTTTTGTTAATTCTCTAATACTTTAGACATTATCTTTTACTTCCCTGCTATGAACAGTCATAAAACTAGTGTATTTCTCTTCTTTTCTCCACTATATTTTAGTTAATTTTTTCATTCTTAGTACTTTATAATGATAAACGTTTATGCTTTGTTGTTTTAGTTGAAGGCTTTAACAACATCTTTTGAATTCTAGTTGTTAAGATGGAGAAATTAATATACCTATTCTAACTCGATTCATTTCCCCTCTGCTCTCAATTTATGTTAGATTATTTGTAAATGTCAAGGTATATAACACATAATACATTTCACAGAATCAAAGATGCCACCTATTGTGAGAAGCAACATACTTTTGGGTCACATTTTCAATGGTTTGTAAAACTAACCGATAATTATAAAAACTAAGAAAAAGAGGATTGATGTTTTGAATTAAGTGCTTTGTCATGAGTGTTTGAGACTGAAATATAAATTTGGAACATGGTATTTGAGAACGAAAAGACAAGATTAGGTTCTAATTAAACTGAAATAGACATCAATCTTCATTGCACGTGCTGAAAGTTGGAAAAAACTACTTGGAAAATGAAACTTTGATGGGATTAAAAAAAACGTTTTATTTATTTTTGGGAGAGAGAGTGAGAACTGGGGAGGGACAGAGAGAGAGGAGGACAGAGGATTCAAAGTGGGCTCTGTGCTGACAGCAGCAAGTGTAATGATGGGCTTGAACCCACAAACCATGAGATCATGACCTGAGCCAAAGTTGGATGCTCAACCAATTGAGCCACCCAGGTGCCCCTGATGGGATTTGTTGAAGTTCTTTTGTTTCAACATATTTGATTTTTTTTTTTTTAGTACACAAAATATCTTTCTTTAAAAAATGTTTTTATTTATTTTTGAGACAGAGAGAGACAGAGCATGAGCAGGGGAGGGGCAGAGAGAGAGGGAGACACAGAATCTGAAGCAGGCTCCAGGCTCTGAGCTGTCAGCACAGAGCCCGACACTGGACTTGAACTCACATACTATGAGATCATGACCTGAGCTGAAGTCGGATGCCCAACTGACTGAGCCACCCAGGCGCCCCAAGTACACAAAATACCTTTAACACCTAATTTATGATTTGTGCTCTGTTTTTTTTTTTTTTTGAAGACTGAGTGTTGATTACCAGAAAACTGTGTATTAATTCTTCTAGACAAGCCATATAAAGAGAATTAAACAAACTTTTGGAATACAAAGAGTCACAAAATCTCCAGTAATCATAAGTAATGGATCTGATAACTGATTTTTTTATTCTTTATCTTTGTATGCAGATCGTATTTCATTAGAAGAATAAGCTTGAGTGGAAATAGAAGCCCAGGTAAACTTCTACAGTTAGAGCAAGAAAGCCTAGCATTGCCATAGTGATTTTTTTTTTTATGCTTCCGTTCTCATAATAACTTTAGGGATATATATCTCTTTTCTTGTTATTTTGATTCATGACTAAGACACATTCTTTTGTTTGTTTCAGAGAGAGCTTGTGTGTGCACATGCAAACAGGAGAAGGACAGAGAGAGGGAGAGAGAGAATCCCAAGCAGGTTTTGCACAGTCAGAGCAGAGACCCACAGGGGGCTCCATCTCATAAACTGTGAGATCATGACCTGAGCCAAAATCAAGAGTCAGTTGCTCAACCAACTGACCCACCCAGGTGCCCCAAAGACATTATTCTTGAGTAGCTAAAATAGCTAAATAATAAAGACAGGCTAAATAAAAATAAAATAGCTAAATAAAAATAGCTAAATAATAAAGACAGGCTAAAAGGAGAAAAAAATTATGGAAATAAAATAGATCATCATAGTTTGCAATATATTTTAAGATTGACTGTTTTCATGATTCAATACTTATAATTATCAACATATTTATGATAATATTCTTCAGTTGGGTGGACTGATACATGGATATTTATATGACAGCTAATTTTAATTAATCCAATTTAGGTAAATATGATTCATTGGAAAATATGAAATTATGTCAGAGAAGTATAAAAAATTAAGACATTACATTTACAGTTAGAAAAGAATGGGTAAGGGTAGTAAGATAATGGTGTCTCTTGTGATCTTTGCTTATTGCAAAGCTTTATCCCAATATTCTCAAGTTAATACTTGGATCAGACTCCCATGGGACATTTCTTTCAGTGATGATACTGAAGTGTGAAGATCTGCTCAATCTTATGGGATGAATGAGTTAGGTCTGGATTTAGGTTTTAAAATAATGTATCCAGCAAGAATGTGCTGTGTTGATTATTTCGAGCTCAATAGCTAAATATATGTTTTCCAAGCTCCAAATCAAGTTTGGCTGCACCGTTACCCTTGCACAATGAGTTCCCTGAGAGCTGTCCTGCTTATCCTTGTACATCACAGCATTTGTAGGACTGCACCGTTGGGAACTCTGGCTGGCACAGTGAATGTATGCAGGGAATAGTATTAAAGAAACAGAAAAACCATTCAGGCAGCAGCTTAAATGTTACATACCCAGAGAAGGCTGCTTGTTTTCCAGTCTAAGACCCTCACTATCTTATCTCAGACCATTCTGTTCTTTTCCTTTGTACCAATCTCACAACTTCTGCATTTGCCTGTTGGCCTAATGTCTGCATCTGTAAGCAGACTATCAGCTCCCTGACGATGGGGTGGCTTTGTTTTGTTCAGCTCTGTATCTCAAGTACCTAGCTGGAAAATGGGAAGACCAAGTAAACATCTGCTGAGTGACTGGATGAATGAAAGAAAGCAAACGTATAGATTTTAGAAAGATGTCATAGGTATATAAAGTTAAGAATGCAACAGGGAAGATAAATGAGATTCATTATTTTATTTGCTTTACTGATTCTAATCAGTGGCTTGTTACTATAGTTCTAATATCATTGGAAGATACTGTATTTGAAATTTTTATTTTGTGTGTCGTATCAGATATGTAGATTCAGAATATATTTAAAAATAATGGCAGCTAAAAGTGTTCATGTGGCAGCAGATCCGTACTCAGAAGAGTTGACTTTCCCTTGTGCGTCTATACGTCGTTTTCACTGACTGTGCTGAGGACATATGTGTATTGTCCCCATATAACTGTGCAGATGGTTCCAGCTCCACCAGTCTCAGCACCTTCATCTATCCAGAGGATCTGCCAGTGACTGCGTTACACCTACCTACAGGGTAACTGTGAGAATAAAATGAAACTAAGTAATACCACTTTATAAACTGTAAAGCTCAACACAAATTGAAAGGATTATTATAATCATTAGGACATACAATCTTACCACTGTAAACATTAATTACTATTTTCAAAAAATGCATAAACACATTTCTGATTCATAACTTTGTTGATAGGAATATGTACACAAACATTTATGCACGTGTAGCCACAGGAGACAATTAGATCACAGCTGGATTCAAGTGCATTTTTTATGGAAGAGGAAGTTCTGCTCTTACCTAAATAGAGGGACTGAGGAGATTCCTAGAAGAAAAATTTTGCTTGTGTTGAGCTTTGCTTGGTACCCTGGAATAATTAGAAGGTAATAAAAAACAAATCTCTTGTCCAATTCTTATTGGACACTTTTTTTTTTTTGGTATTAAATAGTTTACTAATGCATCCCCAATCTGTTTGTTCCATTATTTATATATTTTTTGAGTCATGTCTTTACTTCTCAGAGTTTTAGGGTTAGTTTGCTGGGAGGTTTATGTGATGGTAATCATTAATCATAGAAACAATTGGGAAGACCAAGCCTACATTGTCATTTTTCCCCAGTTGGGTGCCTTACCCAATTTTTCGATTATTACAGTCTGCCAAAAAAACCCCTGTGTGTTTATTAGAAATTGAAAACTATTACCACCCTACTGCACTACAGGGAGACTGATGTTTGATTTACATTTGCTACTTTGTTGACTTTCAAGAACATATTAAAGCTTCCAGCTTCCATGCTTTTGTATTTTTGCTAATTTTTTTCAGGGGTGTGTGTTTAAACGCTAAAACTGAATTCTGCCTTTTATTTTTCCCACTGAAGACTTTCTGCAAACTTATAGCTAATGTTTTAATTTTGTTCAGCCAATATTTTTTGGGTTCTTCACGTCTAATGGGCAGAGAAGGTAAAATCTACTAAAGAATTCTAAGGCATAGTCTTGACATTGGAAAATGTGTGGTCTCAATGGAGGAAGGAAGCATGCACCCAGGAGAGAGGGAAAAACAGAAGACCAACATTGCTGTTGGAGGAGTGGTGTGGACAGTACTGGGGGCCCTGGGAGAGGTGTGGACACTCACTTCTTTAGCAGATCAGAGAAGGGAGAGTACAAGATGGCCTAGAGATTTTAGCAATGTCTTTAAGGATGAGTTAGGCTTAAAACTTTGAAATTTACAATTTTCTACATTTGGAAAAAACATTTTTGTTTGGAAGGGCAAGACTCAGAAAGAAGTATAGGCAAGAGAATTTCCAGAAGTGGGGTTCTTGAATGAAAATATTTTTTATTTAGAATTTCATGGTAATATTTAGAGATGTCAAACTACTGAATAGGAGTAAAACCATTTTTTTCCACTAAGGAGAATTACCGTCATATATGAAATAGATAAAAGTGGAACTAAAACTGGCTTGGGAAAGTGGGGCATGTATGGACAGCCCAGAAATCCACCCTTTTCCCCACCCCCAGTGTTGCCCATGAGTCACCCCTGAGGAACCCTGAGGCTCAGCAAGATACATTTATACAGCCACTGCTCAGAATATTCAAGATGCTAATACATTGAGAAGGCAGAATTATAAATTACTGGCCAAGTCCTTACTGTCAAAGGTAGCATCTGAATCTTTGTAAGTGGCATGATTTATGTTTTTAGATCACTTTCTAATTTTTATTGTAATATCTCGTGGTGCCTAAAAGTTGTGGAGGAAGGATTTATATGAGGCCAAATTAATATAACCATTCAAACCCTCATAAGATTGTTTGGAGAGTGACAAAGTAAATAATATACATATGCCTTTATAAGGTTTTTGGTTCAGAAAGCTTTTGGAGATTAAAACAAGCAAACAAAAAACCCCTCTAGATAGAGGTACTAATTGTCTAACCTGAAAATTTTTTTTCAATATGTGAAATTTATTGTCAAATTGGTTTCCATACAACACCCAATGCTCATCCCAAAAGGTGCCCTCCTCAATAGCCATCACCCACCCCCCATCAACCCTCAGTTTGTTCTCAGTTTATAAGAGTCTCTTATGCGTTGGCTCTCTCCCACTCTAATCTCTTTTTTTTTTCCTTCCCCTCCCCTATGGGTTTCTGTTAAGTTTCTCAGGATCCACATAAGAGTGAAACCATATGGTATCTGTCTTTCTCTGTATGGCTTATTTCACTTAGCATAACACTCTCCGGTTCCATCCATGTTGCTACAAAGGGCCATATTTCATTCTTTCTCATTGCCACGTGGTACTCCATTGTGTACATAAACCACAATTTCTTTATCCATTCATCAGTTGATGGACATTTACGCTCTTTCCGTAATTCGGCTATTGTTGAGAGTGCTGCTATAAACATTGGGGTACAAGTGCCCCTATGCATCAGCACTCCTGTATCCCTTGGGTAAATTCCTAGCAGTGCTATTGCTGGGTCATAGGGTAGGTCTATTTTTAATTTTTTGAGGAACCTCCACACTGTTTTCCAGAGTGGAGGCACCAATTTGCATTCCCACCAACAGTGCAAGAGGGTTCCCGTTTCTCCACATCCTCGCCAGCATCTATAGTCTCCTGATTTGTTCATTTTGGCCACTCTGACTGGCGTGAGTCTAACCTGAAATTTGAATCTGGTAACTCTATCAATTTGGAAAGTTTCCCCCCTCCACCATCCATCATGGAATCGTACATTTATTCACATCACTTCCTGCTACTCACTTTATATTTCTGTTAGAGCATTTTTAATATTGGGCTAATATTTTATTGTAGTTTGAAGTTCTGTCTGGTAGTTAAGTGCTCAGTTAAACCACAGTAGTCCCAAGGGACCCAAATAACTTACAATGATCTGGTTAAAATGTTGAAATTAGTATCTAATACTTATTGAGATCTTGTCCGGTGCTAGTCCCTGGGCTGTTTTGTGCACACATTGGCTCATTAAATCTTCAAGGCAACTTTACACAATATAGCCCCATTTTATTCATGAGAAACTTGAGGCACAAGGAA
This sequence comes from Panthera tigris, assembly GCF_018350195.1. Taxonomy (NCBI): domain Eukaryota; kingdom Metazoa; phylum Chordata; class Mammalia; order Carnivora; family Felidae; genus Panthera; species Panthera tigris. Next base: position 28,389,143 of record NC_056676.1, on the reverse strand, counting down.
ATTAAGTAACTTAATCAAGGTCGCTCAGCTAGTACATGTCGGGATGGGTTAGATCTAAGTCTGTGAACTTCAACACCTATGATCTTCCAGGAGGCTGGAAGTTCTGGTTTTGTGGTATACACTAACCAGCTGATAAGACTGGGTCATTTGTCCTGCTCTTTAAATGTAACCCTTTTGTATACATACATGACATTGAGGTCTGATTTTTAGATTTTATTATTTTTTTTAAAAAGTTTTTATTTATTTTTGAGAGAGAAAGAGAGTGAGTGCACATGGGCAGGGGAGGGGCAGAGAGAGAGGGGAACAGAGGATCTGAAGCAGGCTCTGTGCTGACATCAGCAAGCCTGATATTTGGCTCGAACTCACGAACTGCAAGATCACGACCTGATCCAAAGTCAGACGCTTAACCAACTGAGCCACCCAGGTGCCCCCACTGAGGTCTGCTTTTTAACCGAATGTCCCAACACACTGGTTGCCAAACAGTGGATATGAAGAAGACTAGAGGAATTACCCAGTTATAGAGGATATATCCTGAGACTTGGGGATATATTTGAATAGTTGCAGTTGAGAAGTCAATTCCATTAAGTTAAAAAAAAATTCTTATATAAAGGTGAAAACATGCCCGGCAAGGCTGATAGCATATTTAGCATATGGTCAGCCTAGTCCAGAGCTGAACCTGTTTGCCTATGTTTTTAGTATTTAGCTTCAGACATCTCTGAAAACATCATAGCCAAAGTTGGCATTTTCAGGGCAGCCATGTTGTAAGTCAGGAAGGACACAAAACTTTCATTATGCAGTCAACCTCCTGTTGGCTTTTAGAATATTTTATAACTTTGCTAATTACAGACATCTGCAAGGCACTCAGGGTCCGGCAATTACACAAAAATTGAGGCAATTTGATAAAACCCTGGTGTTAAAAATTCATTTACCTTTTTAAGTCTTTTTCTCAACTGCGATCTATAATATGCCCCGCAGCAGGTCAGAGAGCCACATGACTGCTACAAATATTTGTGAAGAATTTTGAATGGGAAGTGGTTTGCCAGTGACTCCATTTTCACACTTTATCTTACCTTTTGAAATATGTTTAAAACAAAACCCAAAACACAGAGATGAATCCCTTGAAATTTGTTTCTGAGAGTCAGCAAAAGCAATTATTCTTTAAAGGAGCTTCTCTCGAATTCTTTAAAAAAATTTTTTTTATTTATTTTTGACAGAGAGAGAGAATGCATATGCACGTGATGGGGGGATGGACAGAGAGAGAGGAGGATAGGGGATCTGAGGTGGGCTCTGGGCTGAAAGTAGAGAGCCCCATGTGGGGCTCGAACTCAGCAACCATGAGATCATGACCTGAATTGAAGCCAGATGCTTAACTGACTGAGCCACCCAGCACTCCTTGAATTCTTTATATTTCCCCATCTTGACCTTAGCAATGTGGAAGGTATAATTTAAACGTCAGGATATATATATTTTTTTACTCCAATATGCACTTCATTGCCATCATAAACATCATCTGCAACATGTTTAGCACATTTGGGACAAAGCTGGACAGAGTGATTTTTTTAATGAGACCAAGCAAAGAATGTTTTGAATTAGTTTGACTTCATGAAAGGGCCATGCTGATGAACCTTATTTGCCTCAGAATCCACAAAGAATGTAATATCTCCTTTATGGTTCTCAATGTCATATAAAATGTTGAATCGATATTTTATTGATCTTTCAAAGTTTTCCTATTTTAGGTTCCAAAATGCAGGTAGATCTCCATTTTCTGAGAAGGTGACACCAACCTTTTTATATTTCTTCCAGGCTTTGTCTGCAGAGAGGTTAGAATAGCCTTTAACACAGCTTTTTCCGTTGCTGAACCGGAGCCATGTTTCTTCTGTAGTTTCTCACGGAAGATGCAATCAGTCCTCGAGGACTGTGGAGGAGAGTTCACGCCACTTGCTCTTCCTTGAATGTTCTCAGACTGTCAGGTTCTATTTGGTAGTTTTCTCTCTTCTAAGACATGTCTTTTATTTTGCCCAGTTGTTTTTATGTACCCGCAGCAGCCTTCCCCATTGTTCGTAGCAGTGCCCCTGACTTTTCCCTTTTCCATTTCTGTTCCTCTTCACTCTCTTCCCTTTCCCTCGCTCTGTTAATTTCTCTTCTTAACTCTTCTCAGTCTTTTTACCCTTTGCAGTTCAGGGCTTTGGTGTGACACAATTTGACATTTATAGTGCTCTCTTGGCAATCTGCAGCACATCACATCTTCAGTGTGCCTTTTGCCATAGGTTATTCTTAAATATTTCTTATTTTTCTTTTCTTTCTTTCTTTCTTTCTTTCTTTCTTTCTTTCTTTCTTTACAGGCTTTGCATGTACTAAGCTTCAATGGCTCCAGACACAGCTAATGTGAAGGCCAAAACATGGAAGTGCTAAACCTATCATGTGTTTTAAGGTTTTTGAAATTTTCTTTAGCAGGTGAGAATGTTCACAATTCTCAGTATTAATGACCCATGGAAACCGGGGAGCAGGAAAGACATAAATGTCCATGACTTCCACCAGTTTGGTTGGTTTTCCTTGATGACTATGGAATTTTTAAATAGGTTGACTCCATTTTTTTTTTTTTTTTTTGCCAGAATTCTCAGGGTTTCTTTTTTTTTCTTTTCGAAGGCCTATTTCTGATACATATCAGGTTTGATATGTATCAAAGCGATAACTCTTAAATGGAAAGCACAATCAGAGGAGGTGAGAGAGCGAAGAACTGGTTGCAGTGTTGCTGCCTTCACTCTGGTCCACCTGGGAGTCTGGAGAACTGAGGACAGAGAGATCTGGGCAGTAGCCTGTCTCCCAGCATGCCTCCATCCTGGGGCTTACCAGGTAAATTCCCACTGTTTTCTATAGATAACCTTATTATTTAAATTTTATATCAAAGTTTCCCAGGCGTGGTCTTGGGACCACTTGTATCAGAATCACTTTGGAACTTGGTTACAACGTAGATCCTGGGCCAGTTTTCATAAATTCAAGCATCTTCTTTAGGCATGTGGACTGGTGTACAAGTTATATTTTAAAAACTCCATACCTCAAGCTGTTCCTAAATATAGTGAAGTGTAAGAACCCCTGTACTATGGGACCATCAATAGGTCCATCTCAAACAAAATTATCAAGTAGGTGAAACTTAGTCTCCTTTTTATTAAATATTTGCTTAACTGTGTCTTTTACCTTTAACTACAAGCCACTTGTGTTTTTACCTCTCCCTGAAAAATCTCTTGTCAAACCAGGATAGCATTAGTTAACGCTATGTTAAAACAAAATGCAGATTCTGAAAAAAATTGGAAAAAGCTTGTAAAATCTGGAGCAGAGTGAGGACTATGGAACAAAGTATTTTTCATTTACTAGGATAATCTATTCAAATCATAGGGCTTCAAAGAGGCAAGGGCTGCCATGTGTATATGTATTATTTAAGCTGAAAACTTTCAGCTTTAGGAAATTTCGGCTCCTTAAACAGCTCACTCCCTTCACAGCTATGTCTGAGTTGCTGCATACATTTTTTTTGAGTTTTATTGAGATACAATTAACCTATAACATTGTGCAAATTTAAGACACACAATGTGTTGATTTGATACTCTTTTATATTGCAATAAGATTACTACGATAGCATTAACTACACTTCCATCGCATCACATAATTACCTTTTTTTAGTGGTGAGAACATTTAAGACTTACTCTCTTAGCACTTTTCAAGTATACAATACAGTATTGTTAACTAAAATGACAACACTATGCCTTAGATTCCCAGAACTTACTCATTTTCTAACTAAAAGTTTGTTCCTTTGACCAACATCTCCCCACTTCCCCCAGCCCCAACCCCTGTTAACCATCATTCTATTCTCTATTTCTATGAATTCAGTCTTTTTACATTCCACATAAAAATGATATCATATGGTATTTGTCTTTCTCTGTCTGACTAAGCATAATTTCACTTAGCATAATTTCCTCAAGGTCCATACATGTTGTCCCAAATGGCAGGAGTTCCTTTTCCATGGCTGAATAATATTACATTGTATACACACACACACACACACACACATATATTGTATATATTGTATATTATGTATATGTATATGTATATATATATTGTATACATTGTATATACACACACATATATATACATATATGTGTGTGTATACATATATACACCATATTGGGTGTGTGTATATATATATATATATATATATATATATACATATGTGTGAGTATATATGTGTACATATGTGTGTGTATATATATACACCATATTGGGTATATACAGTGTGTGTGTATATATATATATGTGGTATATATATGTGTATATGTATATGTGGTATATATATGTGTGTATATATTATATACACACACACACACCACATTGGGTATATACAGTGTGTGTATGTATATATATATATATGTATATATATATGTGTGTTATATATATGTGTATGTATGTGTGTATACATATACACACACACACACACACACCATATTGGGTATATACAGTGTGTGTATATATGTGTATAAGGTGCATCTTCACCCATCAACAGACAATTTCGATGTCTTTGTTATTGTGGATACTGCGACAATAAAAAACATGAGAGTACAGATATCTTTTTGATATCCTGTTTTCATTTCATTTATATATATGCCTAGAAGTGGGATTTCTGGATCATATGATAGTCCTGTTGTTAATTTTTTGAGAAACCTCCCTCCTGGTTTCCATCATGGCTATACCGGTTTATATTCTCACCAACGGTGCACAGTGTGTTCCCTTTTCTTTACGTCATTATCAACACTTGTAATCTCTTGTCTTTTTGATGATAGTCATTCTAACAGGGAGTATGTTAAATGAAAAGCTTCTGCATAGCGAAAGAAACAATCAACAGAATGAAAAAGCAACTTAAAGAGTGGAAGAAAATATTTGCAAGTCATACTTCTGATAAGCGGGTAATATTCAAAATATATAAAGAACTCATTAACATAAAAGGCCAAACAATCAAATTAAAAAATGAGCAGAGGAACTGTATAGACATTTTTCCAAAGAAGACATACAAATGGCCAACAGGTACATGAAAAGATGTTTAATATCACAAGTTATCAGGGAAATGAAAATCAAAATCACAATGAGATATCATGTTGAATGGTTAGCATAATTTTTTATTAATGCTGTCAGAAATGACAGAGGTCTAAGTAAATAGCCAACAGTGTTTTAAAGAGTATGAGTCTAGGGGTGCCTGGGTGTCTCAGTTGGTTAAGCATCCGACTTCGGCTCAGGTCATGATCTCGCGGTCTGTGAGTTCGAGCCCCGTGTCGGGCTCTGTGCTGACAGCTCAGAGCCTGGAGCCTGTTTCGGATTCTGTGTCTCCCTCTCTCTCTGACCCTCCCCCATTCATGCTCTGTCTCTCCCTGTCTCAAAAATAAATAAACGTTTTTTTAAAAAACAAAATAAAGAGTATGAGTCTATTATAATTGATTGTACAATCAGCATTGCTTCTAAGTTAAACAGTATCAGAATTTTAAAAGGTAAAATTAACTGAAGATGCTCACAACTCCTAAAAACCAATACATTTTTATTTTTATGTTTTCCCTTCTAGTACTTGTGTACCTTTATATTTATTTTTTAATTTAATAATGTTCTTTGTATTATCATATTATCATTTAATGTTTTATCATAAACTAGTATATTTTCCAGGCATTACATAGCCTTTAAAATTATTAGTTTTAATAACTACATAAAAGTCCACTGGCTATTTAAAATCATTCCCTAATTGTTCAACATTTATATTGTTGCCATTTTTTAGTTTAGAAGTTTTATGTAATAGAAACCTTCATACTTATAGCTTTTATATCTCAGCAGTGGGACCACTGAGTCATCGGGTATGAACAGTTTTATTCCTCCTGATAGACGTTGCCAAATGGCTCTCCAAAAGCATTGTACCAGTTTATGTTGCCATTAGTGATAAATGAGTTAGTCTTTAACAATCTAGCATTAATATCCCATTATCTACCTCTCTTGTTTTCTCCTGTAATTGTACGTGATAGATTTTAGATAGATTTTAGATCATGAATATCAATAACTTTTGAAGAAAATGTGAATAAATCAAAAGAAATGTAGCATGGAAATTGTTTTCTTTCAAAACATTAATCCACTTTTATACAACAGATTTTACATAATTCCCCTTGATGTTGAATCCATTCTCAATTTTTTTCCTCTAAAAAGGGGTTTATCTATAACTTAGCCTTTTCCCCCCTGGGTATGGAGCTATGTATGTATACTTTATTATTATTTGCAATTGTTTACTAATATGCAGTTTATTATTTGACAAAAGATAGAATTTACTAAACTCTTCCTTTGTTGAATTTGTTCTAAAAGCATTCATGTCCTGTTTAAGATTCAATAACGCTGGCTTGTATAGTAAAAGATTGACCTTGCATATATGATATTACAGGAAGTGTTACAATTAATCATAAATACTTCAAATAAAAATTGAATTATTGATTCTTAGAAACAGAGAATTCAGTTTCAAATCATTTAAAATTTTCAAGGGGCAGGAAATCCCAATGAAGGAATACATTTCAGTCAACAACAGTCCTCTTTTACCTGGAAAATTTAACTTCGTTTTCTTAACTTGCCACTTTAAGAGGAAATTGGGAGAGAAAAAGGGAGCATCTTTTTTAGCATCCATATCAACCCAAATAAATCTGGAAATCATTGGTGTTACAGATGTCATACCTGGATAATCCTAACATCTAAGTCATTGTGGTCATTTATGTTCTGTAATAAATTACCCCAAAACTTACTAGTAAAAACCAGCCAAGAATTTTATGGGTCAGTAGTTTAGGGAGAACACAATGAGACAGCTTGTTCCAGCTCCGTGATGTCTAGGGTCAGCTGGAAGCCTCGAAGGCTGGAATTTGGTATCATCCAAAGGCTCATTCACTCACTTATTTGGTGGTAGATCAGGGGTTTTGGCTGGTTCAGTCCCCCAGACCTAACGGCCCAAGAGAAAGACATGTGGATGCATATCCTTGTAAAGACCTAGACTTGAAGTTAGACGGCCTTACTTTCACTGTACTGTAGTGGTCAGAGTGGGCACAAGCCCCATCCCCATAGATGAAAGCTCTTGGTGTGAGGACTGCTAAAGTCACTTTGAAAAAGAAACGAGGGCTGGGGCGCGGCAGGGGGGTAATGTTGCAGTCATTTAGGAAAACACAATATGCTGCGCAAATGATACGAAAAATAGATGTGACATATGCTATTTTTTTCTGAGCCTTTAAAAAACTCAGTGTGGAGGAGGTTTTGTATTCTACAGATAACAGTTATAAACTCTCTTAAAAGGGTAAAAAACAACTGTTTGAAGAAGGGAATGACACTGGTTGGCCCTTTGCCTGAGTGCAGAGCCCTGTCAGCATCATAAAAGATAACTGACACTCTGGTAGAAATGTGCAGTCTTACTGGCTTGGTAAACCAGAGGATAGGGTTTGGATGACCACAGCAGACTGAAAGTAGAAGGGAATTCAGTCTCAGGAAGAGGAGAGCCAGAGAGCTGAAGATTTACATTCGACATATAAACTCTTTTCAATTCTCTGGCTGACCTCTGAGCTCCGTATGTAGGGGTGGATGATAAGCAAACCAACTAAGGATTTAAAACCAACCAATGAGCCAAACAAACACTTTAACACAGATTTCGTCTTCCACTCATCAAAGGGATTTTAGTCCAGCTAAACTGTTTGCTAACACAGACCAATCAAGCAGCCAATCAACGAACCAACTAACCATTATACTTTTGAGGAAAATAACAGAATCCAGTGACTCTAAAGGTCTGGGCCTCATCCCCTGTGAAATGTAGACAAATACCTCTGGAGTAGGGACAATCCTTCTAGGTAAACTGGTATAAATTCCTTTGTAATGACAAACTCTTAACCCAGGTACCAAGTTTCAGCAAAATTTGTTCAAAAAACTCTTTACAGAATCACAAACATGCCATCTCTACATAGCATAGTTAGGCTATGGGACTCTATTATACGAATTTCTAGAAGAGGTAAAACGAGTCCCTAACAATAATAAAAAAAAGACTTAAAACAGTGGCTGCCTCTTTCGGGGGAGGTGGACACTCACTGGCAAGGGGTGTGTGGGGACTGTCTGGGAGCTATCTTGTTATGTATCTTGACAGAGGTTTATGCTACATTGATGTTTACATTTTTTACAACTCAGTAAACATCCAATGAAAATTTTTACATTTTGCTGTATATAATTTTATCTCAAAAATGAAACCATAAAAATGGTAAACTCTAGTTAATAAAACAAAAGGAGAAATATTCAGAAATGAGCATAGTTCAAAAAACATAAAAAAATTAAAATGAATTGTTGGGTGAGGGGTGCATGGGTGGCTCAGTTGGTTAAGCGTCCAGCTTCCACTCGGGTCATGATCTCGCGGTTTGTAAGTTTAAGCCCCACATCAGGCTCTGTGCTGACAGCTCGGAACCTGACGCCTGCTTCGGATTCTGTGTCTCCCTCTCTCTCCGCCCTACCCGCCTATGCTCTGTCTCTCAAAAATAAATAAATGTTAAAATTTTTTTTTAAAAAAGATGAATTGTTGGCTGGATAAAAATATGAAAAAGCAAATATAATAAAGTGAACTGTAGTATCTGAATAGTGAATTTGTGCAGGGCTGGGACTCAGGAGAGGCAAGGGAGGCACACAGCTTGCAAAATTGGAGACACTCACTTTAGACTCGTGCAAGTACATGGCGGGCCCCTGCGAGCAAGTGCCTCTTTGAATTTTGCACCCTGTGTGCCTCTCTTCCCTCTCTCTAGTCCCAGCCTACTCCATCCACTGTGGTCACACTTATCCTCTTGGTAGCAACTGGACCTAACTTAGGTGATAGTCATGGAGGACTGTGCTCAGATCTTACTGTGGGGAGTGCAGTTAGCCGAAAACCCCCGACTGCAGGTGCTTTTAGGATCTTCTTTGAGTTGAAGTCTTGTGCTTTCAAGGCAACCCTCAACTAATGACTGAACAGGGTGGTGACAAAAATGCCCACTATATCTGGCCTGTGAGGAACTCCTCTGTGGACAACCATTGGGCTAAATGAGACTTTCACCACAGTCTGAGTCTTTTCCTGCCATTTTTCCTTTCCTTTTCCCTGTCACCCGTGTTGGACCTGCATCATGGTCTTAAGCCTTTCTCTGCTGACCTTGCCCCAGTTTTCCTTCATCTTTCACAGGTTTTGCTCCCAGCATATATGTACTTCTAAGTCCATCTTGGTGTCCACATCCCAGAGGATGCAACTACCACGTATAATTCCTGCTCAAGTTTGTGTACCTGTTTAGTTCCAGGTCTCTGCTTTCTTGCCTATACAGCTCACCCTTTAAAAATAGCCACCAGTCCTCTGCCTCACTTGGACCCTGAGGCGAGTTTCTCCAAACCTGGGTCTGCTGTTTCTGTAGACCAGCTCAAGCACCTGTCTTCCGGCCATTGTCAGTCTGCATGTTCCTCTTGCTTTCTGTATTTGCTACTTCTGAACCCTTTATAGTCCTATTTCCTCCTTTTATCAATTAACCACCTTTTACTAGTTGATTATTTTTGAATGAAAATTTCTGTGTTCTAATTACCGTGTGGCTTCTGGTTTTTGATTGGACATGAGCAGCTATAGAACTGATGAGGAGAATGGTCCTCGTAGAAAAAGCTTTAAAGATGGAATTTTAGAGATTGGTCTGGTCATGTCCTTGGGATCTGGTGCAGTGCTGCACTTTTTATCAGGAGAAAATGGGATGATAGTCCATGACATACGGTAGCATCACGATTAATGAAGCCATCCATCATCTGTCATTGTGATGAAGTGCCAATTTGAACCAAATGCCTTGAGAGTCCAAGTGGCTGCTGTACTTGACTGTTAGGGCAGCAGTGGTGACTGCAAAAACTATGGTGTTTTTCATAAGGAAATTGGATCACTTGCAGAAAAAAAAACAAGTGATAAGCTAAGGTCCTTCTTTAAATTCTCTGCTTATGTCATGATCTCAGAATCAGAGAAATTTCATGGCTGAAAATCAAACACAAAATTAATTTTAAGCATTGCAAAATTACAACATCAGCTGAACCAAAAGCCTCAACCTTTTCTCATGTGAAATTTACATAATTAACTGTAAAAAATTAGACCCTAAAAACTAAGATCAGGACATCTGGTTGGAATCGGATGGAAACAGTCTTGAACTCCCCACGTTACTCTGAGTCTTTCTTGCCAGTGGAAATAGCTTTCCCTCCTGTGTCTAAGGGTATGAGAATTTCTTTGCTGGAAAATCCATGACAAACTTACCTTGGGCACAGGTCTTTCAAGGGGGATGTTCATGCTTTTTCATATCCACCCTTTGTTGCCACTTGACCTATAACTGGGGCCAAATCTCAATATGCTTCAGAACTCAGGTATGGAAGTCAAGAAGAAATAGAATTGCAAAGTTTGCTGATTATAATCCATAACATGGGGAATGTATGTGGAAGTGGATTCTGGGGGTGTTAGACCAAGAAGGACAGAAACGACACTGGAAGGGTGGGACTAAGTACATTGATATAGGTGCAATTGCTGAAATTTTGCATTGACTGTGCTAGCTCATGGAGTTGGAAGTGACTCTAACAATTTCTTTGGCTGGTTGACCAAACTCTAAAGTCAGTGGTGGCTTATGTTTAATGATGCTGAGATACCAGTGCTTATATGGCATGATATTAGGAATTAAAATTCCCAGAATTCAATCTCTTTACCCAGGTGATGACAAATACATTAAGGAGGGGATCACCTGCATCCTTAAAAAAGATCTGGGCTCACTGTCCTTTGTAGCCAAGCATGAATGCAGGTAATGTTATCATTGGCATAGATTCCTTGATTTTAATAGAGATGATAGGATCTTAGAGTATCAGAAGACAAATGACCAGTTGAGGAAAGATAAGTTGTCACATTTATTAGAAAGGTCAGCAGGGACGTAACGATAATCAGAACTTACAGAAAATTGATCACAGTTTTCCTAGGAATGGAGTAGATGGGAAGTCTATGAGAAAATGGCTTAATTATAACAGAAAACCCTTTAGGACTAGTGATTAAATGCTTGAGGAGGGTCATGGCCTTTCCCTGGGTGTCCAGACCTAAGCCTGTTCATAGATCCAGAGCTTCTTAATTGAAGGGAAAGTCAAGTTCTTTTCAGGAAGAATCCTGAAACATTGCCATAAGTATAAACTATGAATCTATCTTCAAGCTTGCATACATTTACTAGAGTGACTCTGCATCAGGGAAAAATTCTCAGACCTTTGAGAATTGCTAAACACTGTCTCTAAATTGTTGCTAATTCCTGGTGACCCCAGTGTAGTTGTGACCAGGTGACACAAGGAGTCAACCCAGGTGTGACCCACAGCATAACCAGCTAGTTCATAGGCCCACTTTGTTATCATTTCACTAATTTCTGAATTGGATTGGAAATACTTGGCACTTGGAAGAATCCCCACATTGGCCTGTGACCCATCGGTTAAGGGCCATCATGGTAGGAAGGGCTAATGGAAACTTCTGAACTTTTCTGCTTCTCACCACAGTAGTAAGCCAGAAGCAATACCACATCTCTGGGAGGGTTTTCACATATTAGTGATACCATCAAAGGCAAAAAGTGAGGGGGGTGGGTAATACCTATGACATTCTTTTTTAACTTGCTTATTTGGCCTATGTAGGAGTTGGATAGATTTTGGAGAATGACTGTGGATTATTGTAAATTTTATCAGATGGAGACAGCAGTTGTTGTTCAAGATAGAGTATCTTTACTGAAGAAAATTAGCATAGCTTCTGGCACTGGATATGCAGTTATTGACCTGGTCAGTGTTCTTTTCTTCGTATTGTAAGGATCACCAAAGGTATTTGCTTTAACCTGAGCTAGTATTACACCTTCACTGCTTTGCCTGTCAGCCTACCTACTCTCTGCTGCAATATAGCCTTCAGAGATCATTATTGCTTTGAAATTGGACCAAATGTCACTGGGGTCACTACATTGAGGACATCATGCTGTTCAGATATAATGCAACACGTGGTCAAGTACCTTCTTTTCCTCCCACTGCCCTTCACCCATTTTGCCATCCTCCTACCCTCTTCTCCTCTGGCAGCTATCAGTTTGTTCTCTGTATTTATAGGTCTGATTCTGCCTTAAAAATTTTTTTTAAAGTTGTTATTTATTTTGAGAGAGAGCGAGACCATGTGCAAGCAGGGGAGGGGCAGAGAGAGAGGGAGAGAGAGGACCCCAAGCAGGTTCCCTGCTGTCAGCACAGTGTTAGCACAGAGCCCCAGGCGGGGCTCCACCTCACGAATCGTGAGATCGTGGCCTGAGCCAAGATCAAGAGTCAGATGCTTAACTGACTGAACCATCCAGGCACCCCCTGAGACTGCCTTTTTATAAAAATTTGAGTAGAGTCGACACACGATGTTACATTAGTTTCAGGTGTAGAGCATGGTGGTGGGACAAGTATATGCATTACGCTGTGTTCACCACTAGTGTAACTACCATCTGTCACCCACATCACGATTGTGATATCATTGGCTCTGTTCCTTATGCTGTGCCTTTTATCCCCATGACTTATTCCATAACCGGGAGCATGTATCTCCCACTCCCCTTCACCCGTTTTGCCTAATCTTCTACCTCTTCCCCTCTGGCAACCATTGGTTTGTTCTCTGTATATAGAGGTCTGATTCTGCTTTTTGTTTGTTTATTCAATTCATTTGTTCTTTTGTTCTTTTTTTTTTTTATTCCACTTATGAGTGAAATCATATGGAATTAAAAAACTTTTTTATGTTTATTTACTTTTGAGAGACAGAAAGAGAGAGAGAGAGAGAGGCAGATAGAGAGGGAGACACAGAATCTGAAGCAGGCTGCAGACTCCAGGCTGTTAGCACAGAGCCCTACCTGGGGCTTGAACTCCCAAACTGTGAGATCATGATCTGCTCAACCAACTGAGCCACCCAGGTGCCCCTGTTTTTCTCAGGCTGAATTATTTCACTTAGCATAATCCTTGCTAGGTCTATCCATGTTGTCACAAATGACATGATCCCAGTCTTTTTTTTTAGGGCTGTGTAATATAACACTCTCTCTTTCCCTCAACTACCACATTTGCGTGCTCTGCTGTGAGGACTACACACCCTGCACCAGCTCTGCTGCCCCTCAGCCCTCCACCACCAGCACCAGCACAGGACAAAGATCATCGGGGATTCCTAGGCTGCAGACTAAGGCCACCCACCCCTCCTCCCCCCATGACCTCCCAGAGGGTCGGTGTCTGCACTACCCAGACTCTTTCCTCCTTAGCGTGTTTGTTAATAAAGTACTTTTTATGCCTTAGAAAGACATGTGTCAACCAGGAGCAGGGAGATAAAATCCTACCATCTTTCAGAAGACCGTCGTCTTAGTGAAGTTTCTGGAAATCCAATGCTCAGGAACACATTGCGGTATCTTCTTCAAGTTGGAAGGCAAGTTGCTGCTGTCTCCTGCACCATCTATAAAGAAAAGAAAAAGGCATATTTGATAGGCCTCTTTCTAAGTTAAAATTTTAGATTTATAGAAGACATGAGCAGATAGTACAGAAAATTCCTATATACTCCTTGACACTCCACCCTCCATATCTAATGTTCTTGACTTGGGATTTGTTTGATGTTTTCTTCGTGATTAGACTGGGGTTATGGGTTTTGGCGTGGAAGACCACTGAGGCAAAATGCCATTCTCATCACATCATATCAGGGGTATACACCACCAACATGACTCATCACTGTTAATGTTAACCTTGATGGCCGGCTGCGGTGGTGTCAGATTTCTCCACTGGAAAGTTCCTCCTTCTCGCCTTTGTTTCCCACACTGTCCACAGCCCACACTTAATGAGTAGGGAGTTATGCTACCTCTCTTTGAGGTTGAAATATCTACATAAATTATTCGGAATTCTTTTGCCTAACAGTTTGTTAATTCTCCCCCATTCATTTTTAAATTTGTTTATTAATTACACTATGGGCTGATTGTTTTTATCTTATATTTGGGGTTATATTGGGTTATAGTCCAATTCTATTTTATTTATTTTGATGCTCAGATTGTTGCAGCTTTGGCCACTGGAAGTTGTTTCTCTGGTTCCGGAGTTCCCTTGGCATGCTATGTCATGTCATTTTGGGGTGGTTTTTGTTTTTTGTTTTTATTTTTTTAGTATGTCCTTACATTCTGGCATTGCAAGATGCTCCAGATTCGTTTTGTGTTTAATTTTACTTAAAGAAGTATGTTTGACAATGTGTCTGCCCAACATCTATTAATATTTCAGTTAAAAAAACATAGTAGACACTCTGTGCTAAGTACTTTGCTACACGCTGGGTGTAATATCATCTATTTTTGTCAAATAAGCAGGTAATGATCATCCTCTTGGTTATCACTTCTATGCGTCTGCTCCTTTGCTTTTTACAAAGCTTCTCCATTCCCATGTATATTAGCTCATTTTTTAATGTCACAAATATTTTCTGTGACATGTATGGCAGGAGTTATGATTTCTGGTTCATGGATAATGAATCTTATCTTGACTTTTAACAGATTTTTTTTAAAGGAGAAATTAAACTGTAGTTTGTTGTCATGAGTACAGCCTCTGCGAAATATATGCAGTCATTTGTTCAGATTCTTTCTTAAGCAATTCTACAGGGTTTTCCTGATTATGGCAACATGTGACGACAATGGATTTATGTTTTGTTCTTTTACAGACTGATTTTTCACTCCCTTTCCCATTTCAAGTCATGAAAATAATAGAAAATTTCAGTTACATAAAGTCTTGGCATATTTCAACTCACTCCAGAATGTAATAATGTAAATTGAGGAAAACTCTACGGAATATATTGCAAATGCTCCACATCCCTTCTTAAGCATAATATTTTCCAGGAAGTGAAATAAAATCCCCATATCACACTATGTAAAATATTTGATGTAAATTAAGAACGTTAATAAAATTGTGAGTTACGGCATCAAACATGCTTTGACACAATTGCATGGAGACTTTAAAGATTTTAGTACAGTCCTGGTCTTACAAAACATTGCTTTATGGTGAACTAATGATGTTGCAATGATCTCCTGTCAAATGTCTTATGTTGTAAGGTGTAAACTAAGCTTGGTTTAATTTTATTATCTTTTTTTGGGGGGGGGATATAGACCCCATTGCTTAATGCATAGCTCATATATTTTTATAGGATTATGTTTGACG
This sequence comes from Panthera tigris, assembly GCF_018350195.1. Taxonomy (NCBI): domain Eukaryota; kingdom Metazoa; phylum Chordata; class Mammalia; order Carnivora; family Felidae; genus Panthera; species Panthera tigris. The sequence goes on along the minus strand of NC_056676.1, from coordinate 28,373,903 downwards.
GGCTTTGAAATTATAGATCACGATCTTTCCTTTAATTAGAGAGAAAGCCTCCATTTATCTCCGCGATACTCAAGTATTTGCTTGTGAACATCAAGGGAGAGCACTGAAGAGTGAGTTTTGCTACAGTGACCTGCAAAATTAATAGCTTCAGAGAATCTTTCGGGAATACTCTGGGAAGAGTGCACAGCTCCACTCCATCGGCCTCAGCTGAGCTGAGCTGTCCCACTGAGCTGTAGGTAACAGATGACCGCATTTAGACATTTTAATTGAACTGCTTTTGGCTTTCTTCAGGTTTTATGAGGAAACGGCCTTAACAATTCTCAGAAGTAAAAACTATGTTGTCAAGACGTTGTCAAAGTGCTGGAATTGAGTTTTAGCCCCCAGTAGAAATACGTTTAAACTACATTTAAGGGTGGTTGTTTTATCACCAACCTTAGGTCCTTTTGGAATCTGTTGTGTTTTGGAGACCCCATTCATTTTCCCGTTCATTATTGACCTGATCTGAGGGGAATGGCACCTGTATGAAACGCCACTGCTCCATTCCCACTGCCCATTGTGACGGCAGGGAGCTGTGCGAGGTGATTCTTCACAGCCACACAAGTTTTGGAACAAAGCTGACACTTTATGCTGCAAACAATATTCTACTGGATCCACACGTTTGTATGGCATGTAGGAGCTGACAAACCTAGGGCAGACAGTCGTCCTATAGCTTGTCACCTGTCAATAAATTGCCCAGGTCACCGTGTTGATCAACGTGGACTACAAATCCTACCCTGTTTTTCGCCTATCACATTCATGGTTTGTCCAAGAAATTATCTGACATTTTCCCAGGTTCTTATGTACATCTTACAATTGTTAAGTAATACTTGGCAATAGCCTTTAGGGTCAGGAGTTTCAGGGGATTAATCAATTTGTGAAGGTAGCATCTAATCTATTTAAGGGATTTAATTCATCGGAATTTATTGATCTCCAACTATGTGTGATATACTTTCCATGAGGGGAAGGATATGAATAGTTTCTGTTTTTAAGGGGCCCAGAGCCTTGTAATAAAAAATTATTAAGTAATAAGTCAAAGGAGATTAATGGTATAATAATAACCAAAGTATATTTATCAGGAGAGTATTTCCAACTGGGAGTCAAACTGGATTCATGGAGGAGAGAAAGTGCTATTTATATGGTGCCAACTTTACATAGTTCTCATAAAAATGGTATGATGCTAGTATGATCCCCATTTTAACGAGAAAGAAAATAAGGCTCAGAGAAGCCAGGTACTTGCCTAACGTCATAGAAGGGTAATATCATAGTGGGAGTCATCTTTGACTCTCAAACCTCTTCTTTTATTTCAATTAACCATTATCAAGCTCCAAGAGTAGAGGTGCCAAACCAATCTATAAGATTGTTAGTATTATATCCTGTTTTACATATGAGAAAATGGTGGCTCAGAATGTATAAGTGACCTGGTTTGTATTAAATAGACAACAAGTGGTGGATCCAGGATTTGTACTTAGGTCCTTTTTAATATATATATTTTTTATTATTATGGATACTTTTTTCTTTTTTAAAAATTGTACTATGAACATTTAACATGAGATATACCCTCTTAACAAACATTTGAAGGGCACAATACAGTATTGTTAAGTATAGGCACAGTGTTGTACAGATCTCTAGAACTAATTCATCTTGCATAGATGAAATTTATACCTATTGAGTGAGGTAATTCCTGATTCCCACCTCCTCTTTTCCCTCATAATCCCCAATCTCCAATTGGAATGGTGATATTCCAATTATTTTATTACATCCTTATATGCTGGCTGGAATACTTCTGTAGAAGGAATTTTTTTTTTCTCATCAACGTTTTGAATACCTGAGGTACAGTTTTTACTGGAAACAGAAGTTATCTGTAAGATTCCCTTTATTTACTAGTGTTTAGAATAATGAGCTGGTTTTCCCAGCATCCTCCAAAGGTGGTCACTTTTTTTTCAATTTTTTTATGTAAGTAAAATCATGCAGTATTTGTCCTCCTGTGACTGGTTTATTTCACTTAGCATAATGTCTTCCAGGTTCATTTATATTGTTGCATATAGTAGGATGTCTTTTTTTTTTTTAAAGTTGAATAATGTTCCATTGTATGTATATACCACATTTTATGTATCCATTCATCTACCACTGGCCATTTAGGTTATTTCCACGTTTTGGCTCTTGAATAATGCTACAATGGATGTACAGTGCACATATGTCTTTGAGATCCCGATTTCAATTCTCTTGGAAAGATACCCAGAAGTCAGATTGCTGGATATGGTAATTCCATTTTTAATTTTTGGGGGAACTTCATGATGCTTTCCATAACAGCCGCATCATATTACATTCCCACCAGTAGTGTATTTGGACAATTTTGAACACACATTGTGGCGAGAAAGGAATGAGGCATCTGCCTGTACCCGTTATTCAGACTTAACATAGTTACACTTGTTCACAGTCATACTTGCATTCATTTGCACACCATTAGTGTCTCTGCCCCCAGAATTCTTTTGAAACAAGTTCCCAGACGTATTTCATCCATAAATATTTGAGTATGTGCCTCTAACAAAAAATAACTTCTGTTAAACAGTGCAGTCATAGTGCCATGTTCATACATAGAAAAATTCTGGTAATGTCTTCATATCATCAAATATCCAGTCGGTATTTTCTCATACACAGTTTTATTTGTTTGTCTAAAGATTTTATATTACTGATTTGTTTGCACTGGTATCCAACAGGCTGCACACTGCATTCTGTTGGGAGGTCTCTTACAGATTTTTTATTTCATAGGTTACTTAACTTTTATTTTCTAAATTTTTTAGTTGAAATTGGTTTGTTGAAGAAACCAAGTAATTTGTCTTGTGAACTTTCCTACATTCTGTATATTGCTGATTGCATTCTCACTTAAAAAACAAAAGCCAAAAAACAACCCCACCCCCCAAATCTGCTTCTCCATTCCCCATAGTCTCCTGTCCTGTGGGTTAGATCAAAAGGCTTGGTCGTATTTAGGTTATATTTTTTGGCAAGACTATTTCTTAAGTGGTGTTGTGAATTGCCATCAAGAGATGCATAATGTCCAGCTGTCTTCTGCTGTGATGTTAACTGCCATTAAGAATCATTCCCCAGATTCAGAGTGTACTTAGGTGTTTGCAAAATGGTGACATTCCAATTATTTTATTACATCCTTACATGCTAGCTGGAATACTTCTGTAGAAGGAATTTTTTTTCTCATCAACATTTTTAATACCCTGAGGTACAGTTTTTACTGTCAATAAAGTTATTTATTTACTATAAATACAGTTTTACTGTAAATAAATAAAGTTCTACTTTATCTAGCTAGCTATTATTTATTTATTTATTTATTTATTTATTTATTTATTTTAATGGCCATTTGCCCTCAATGCTGATAGGTTGGGAATATCCAGAATGATTAATGGTGTCTAATTCTGACTGAAAATGGGTAAGGTAAAAAATCATACATGTAAAAATATTTCATAGGCCAATAATATTTACTAGTATTTAGAATAATGAGCTGGTTTTCCCAGCATCCTCCAAAGGTGATCAATTTTTTTTTTCAAAATGATCATTGCAAATTCCTGGATTTTAACATATTTGATTCATTATATCCTCTGATGTTATTACTCTTGTTGATGCTGTAAATGACTCATCTTTGAACAGTGGGAGCTGCTTCAAGATGGCTCATGAATCCTTCTGACGATATTCAGATACTGATAACTTCTTTGCTTTATGGAATAGCAAAGTATTCAGATTCATTTTATAAATTTCCTGCTCCGGAATTTTATATCTGATTTATGTTTTCTCTTATCACATGTGATAATTTCATGTAATTATAGTGTAATATCCCATTGTGTGTATGTCCAGACACCTACACAGACATATCCTCCCTTTCCTAGATAAATGGTAATACAGTGTATATGTACATATTGCTTCTACAACTTGCTGTTTTCATTTAATGGTGTATACGGAGGATCACACATGAGAAAGTAATAATTTTTTTTTTTACAGTTGTATAGCGTTCCATTGTAAGTATATCATAATTAATCTAATTCATCTGTTTTGATGAAAATTTAAGTTGTTTCTGGATTTTTACCATTTTAAAATTTACAGTAAATGTCTATGTATGTATATCTTTTCACATTTTATTGTTTTATCTTTGAGATAGATTCCTAGAGAAGAGGTAAACATACATAATAGGCAATTTTGCTAAATAGTGTCAAATTGGTCTCCATAACATTTGTAACATTTTGCATTCTTTTTAATAATGCATATGTATTTATTTCCCCTTATGCTTTCCAACTAAGTATGTGGTCAAGCTTTTGTTTTTCTGTCAATTTGATAAATAAGATAAATATATCTGTGTGATACTAATTTGTATTTCTCTGTGAGCTAGTCTCTTAATTATGAGCTTCATGTACTTGAGAGTCCCAAACATGTGAGGACCATTTGTATTTTCTTTTTTTTTTAAGTTTATTTTATTTATTTTGGGAGGGAGGGTGTGCGTGCACATGCATGTGCATAAAAGAGGGAGGGATAGAAAGAGAGAATCCCAAGCAGGCTCAAAGCTCTCAGCATGCAACCCGACGTAGGGCTCGATCTCACACTTGGCAAGATTATGACCTGAGTGAGACTGAGTCGGTTGCTTAACAGATCGAACCACCCAAGTGTCCCTGTAATTTCTTTTCTAGAAACTGTTCATATCTCTAGACTGTTTTTTTAATAGCATTATTGATCTTTTAATTTTGCTAATGAAATTGTACTTACCATGCATTTTTAACTTTTATGTAGCAGATTTATTAATTATTTTTTTTATTGCTTTAAGATTTTGAGTCAGAGAGTTTTCTTCACTTTTAGGTTATAGAGAAATTTACGAATGTTTGTATTTGTGTAGTTTCATATTTTACACTTAAATTTCTAGGGGTTTTTTTTTGGAATTTTCACTAGTTTGGGGTGTAAGAAATAAATCCCATGTTTATTTTTTCCTATTACTGCCCAGTTATTTTTGTACCACTTATTAAAATGCCCATGTTTCCCACTTGATTCGTGATTTCACTTTCATTGAATACTACAATTAATCATGTGTATTTCTGGGTTCTTTTTGTTGTTGTTGCTGTTCTACCTGGCTAGTCATATGTCAACACCACATTGTTTTAATTATAGAGGCCTTAGGATATGTTTATATCTGGTTGGGCTAGTAACTCCCTTTCCCCGCTATTAGTCTTCAAGTAAATCCGGGTCTTTAAACACTGAATTCAAGGTTTTTTCACTGGATTCTACTTCCTTTAGCAAGACGTCACAAAAACAGAATGTTTAGACTCTTCTAAAAAGGCAAATAGGAAAGTAAAATTGTGAATGAATTTAATGGCAAAGCAGAGTCAAATATAATTTCGTTTTTAGTTTTGGTTTTAATTAAAAGAATAAGAACAACCAAGAATAATGAATCCATTTAGCCTTTTATTCCCCTTCTATAGGTCCCCCTAGAGAAGTGATGTATTATCCTAATTTAGCAATCAACATTTCCATCATATGGATCACTTAATTATCTCTGATAGAGTACAGAGAGATACTTTGTGTTTGAAATTACTTGAACACACTTCTAATACCTGGAGGTAAAGTCCTGGATGTTTCTGCGTAAGATCCAAGATGTGGTGACATGATCGCTATACTGGAATGTATTACGGTGTGTGTGTCCACACTCTTCACTTGAATAAAGTGGGGTTTAATATTCATATTGCCAGTCTCAAAAATCCAGTGATATTTCTTAACATGGTAATGTGAGGGGAGAAAACAATAATTATAATGTGCGTAGATTCTAAAGCCTGACAGTTTTAACTGTAAAAAATTTTGCTAAGGGAACTATTTGAGCAAATTATTGGGTTTTCAGATTGAGATTTACTGTCATAGGTGATCCTGTTTTCAAAAGCTTAATTGTACTTCAGTAAAATATCTGCCTTATGTAACTATTTTTGTAATAAGTGGGAGGAAGCATCCGTGTAGTTTAAAAAATTACTGATGACTAGAATACTTGATGAGAAAAAAATAACATGTCTCCTATTATTTTGGAATTTAATGTTAAAACACAGGAAGGTGTCATAATTTTGGCATTTACCAAAGTATGATACTAAAAACTGATTATTTTTTAAAGTATATTTATTTATTTTGAGAGAGACAGAGACAGCATGAGTTGGGGAGGAGCAGAGAGAGAGAGGGAAAGAGAGAATCCCAAGCAGACTCTGCACTGCCAGGGCAGAGCCCAATGTGGGGCTCGAACTCAAGAAATTGCAAGATCATGCCCTGAACTGAAACCAAGAGTCAGGCACTTCACTGACTGAGCCACCCAGCCGCACCCCCCCACCCCCGCCACCTCCATTATTTTATTTTTTAAAAGTAAGCTCCATGCCCAAACTGGGGCTTGAAATCATAACCCTGAGATCAAAGGTTGCATGCTCTACAAAGTGAGCCAGCCAGGTGCCTCTAAAAACTGATTATTAAGTGCCCTTACCACTTGCCAAGCCCTGCATAGGTCACTATGGATATATGTCAAAGTAAGCTAGGGGGACAGAAAGATACGGGTAACAAACAAGAGTACAATGTGGTGATGCTGTGGAAGTGCAGCATAGATGGAGGCTAACTGTGCTTGATATACAAGGAGGATCTCAAAGTAGAGTGAATGTCTGACTCAAAACTTCTAAAGCATTTACTTTTGAAATCCCTTGCACTTGAGAGGCATTTGGTGCAGTGATTTTGATTTTATTATCTTTTTAAGTTTATTTATTTATTTTAAAAGAGAGACAGAGAGAGCAAGCAGGGAAGGGGCAGGGAGAAAGAGAATCCCAAGCAGCTTCAGAGTGGAGCCCAAGGTGGGGCTCCAACCCACGAACCCTGAGATTATGACCTGAGCTGAAACCAAGCATTGGATGAGCAACCGAATGAGCCATCTGGGTGCCCAATGAATATTTTTTTTAAATCGTGAGATTATTTCCTTTTCTCTTAAAGTGACACTCATATCTTTTTTTAAACCAATTATTGTAACCCCCACAGTTGATACTTTTTCTTTCAAAAGGAACTCATCTACCTCTGCCTAATCTTCTCCCTTTCCTCTCTTTCCTATTTCAGTTAACAAAGTCACTTTATGACATGGTTTAAACAAGACATCTCAGCTAATCCCCCTCTGCCTCCTGTATTCAAAGGTCTTGAAATCTTGCTAATTTTCTCTGAAATATTTGTTCAGTATGTCCTCCAGTGGCTACTATTTTAGACTTTTATCTTCCATCTGTATTATTACAATCCATTGAACTGTTCACCCTATTTTCATTATCTTCAAAATTATCAATTCAAATTTTAGTTAGGGTCAAATCATTCCACAGCCTTAACTCTTTTGCTCCTGTTGCGGTAATGTCCTTCAAAACCTGGCGATCCCCAGCCACTTCACTATACTTCATGATGACTTCCACCCACCTTACTACATTTCCAATCTTAGCACTATGTTCTGCTTACCCTGCATGACTTTGCTTTTCACTAAACGCGCTGTGTATATTCATGTCCTCATGACTTTTAAACATTCTCTATGCCTCAAATACCACTTTCTCATGATTCTGCCCCTTAAATTGTTCTCCTGTGGGTCAAACTGAAAGATTTTTTGTATTATTCTTCCTGACTGCCCCTCCATCCTTACAATAAGTTAGAATATAAATATTCATGTACTCGTAGTACTCTGTATATACACATACCACATTTGTTATACTGGATTATGACTTACAGCTTATAGATCTAGCTTCTTGTGAGGACTGAACTCTTTGAAAAGAAAGACTATGGCACACACACACACACACACACACACGTGCACATTTAAATGTATAGATATATTACTGTTCCCTGGCACTTTGTACTTAGCCAAGTGCTTAGCACATAGTAAGGGCTTAATTGAATGTTTTAAGATTAACCTTAATCTTGTTGGCTACAGGAAACTATGTTAAGCAAGGGCCACTTTTATTTATGATTCCAACGGGAAACAGAAGCATACTTGGATGAAGTTCTAATGAGAATTTAATGAAGAGACTATTTACAAAGTATAGATAAACCAGTGAGGAGTGTTCCAAACCCAAGTACTAGTAAGAGATGAAGCAAACACCACTGTGGGTCTGAAGGAACAACGGGAAGAAACAGGGTTGTTAGCAGAGTCTAGCGAGAGCTGGAGATGTGGAAGGGCCTTGGGTGATGGGTGCAGAGGAATGTGACCCTTGCTAGAACAATGGCCCCAGGGTGGCAGTGAAGGAAGATCTTCCTGACCTGTCTTCTCACTCTCAGACTTCCAGTTGATGCCTCATATTGGCTGGATCCAACCAGAAGCCAGAGGCAGGAGAGCTCCAGTGATGAAAACTGTGTGGGTCAGTCCCCAGGGATACAAAACAGAGCCAGGAGGGGCAGAGAAACGAATAGGTGGTACAATCAGAGAATAACCAGAACAAATAACTTGCTCAAACCTTAATACTAAATGGATGGGTGCCAATCAGTCTATGGAGCAAGATGCTTATAGTATAGACTTTCAGAAACTAAGTGGCCTGAGAACATACACCATAATTGATATCTCTGAATATTTTCCTTATCCATACTTTGTAACAGCAGCAACAACGAAAATGACCATAGCAACAGTAAAAATTACCACTTACTATGTGCCAGATGCTGGGCTAAATATGTCACGTAGTTTGTTGTTTTTTCCTCACAACGCTCCCCAATTTACAAATGTGGAACTGTTGCAGAAATCAAGTAATTTGCAAGAAGTGTAACAGGTTAGTGGTGGAGGTGATTCCAAAGCTTTTTAATTTTGTACTTTAATTATTTTAATGTTTATTTGTTGTTATTCTGAGAGACAGAAAGAGTAAAAGCAGAGAAGAGGGAGGGAAAGAGAAAGAGAAAGAGAAAGAGAGAGAGAGAGAGAGAGAGAACCTCAGGCAGGCTTTGCACTGACAGATGCAGGGATCAATCTCAGGAACCATGAGATCATGATCTGAGCCAAAATCAAGTCAGATGCTCAACTGACTGAGCCACCCAGATGCCCCTAAAGCCTTTAAATTTTTAACCCGTACTAGTGCAGGGAGACTCAGTATTCTGTTCTATAAAGTCATAGCCTCCTCTAAAAGAATTGTGCAAGGTGAGATTGTCCCTGGAGACAACCTGCATGAAATTGTGGTGAATAGTGTCTGTGCAAAAGAGACCTAGGAAGAAGGTTGCTATTTTTGACTTAAACACAAAGATAGGTTATTTTGCTTTCAATGAGGAAAAGAAAGTAAAAATGCTAATCAAATCTGCTGAAGCATCAGGTTATCTGGGAAGGTTTTAATTAGAAAATCTTAGCGCATGTGCCTAATGAAACGATAGTCCTATAATTGAATATAGAGACCTGTTGGTAATTAAATGATAATGTAGAATAAATCTTTCTCTGAACAGGTTTAATTCTCTTTTACATTACGCATTAATGGAGTAACATCCCTAATATATTAGTGCATAGCATAGATAGGAGACTTTCCCTACTTTACTCACCGAAAGCTTAATTAGGTACCATAGAACTGTGGCCTTCCTTCCCTTCTTTTCTTACGAGCTGGAACTATATCGGTGTGTTTTGTCTTATTGATTAGGACAATATAAGCAAAAGCAGATGAATTTGTTCTTCTTACGTCCTCAGCTCCTGTGGACACATGTTTTGTTTTCATAGAGGAAATTGGGCTTCACAGAGTCAGGACTGGTCCTTGCAGGTCTCTGCTTCATCTAGATCCCTTTGGAGGAGAGGAAGGATTGAAAGAAAGGAGAGAAGCCTACGATGGTAGGTCATTCATGCAGGCCTTGGGGAGGCTTCGTGACAACCCAAAACACCAAAAACAGAACCCACAAGTCACTGGGCTGGGCTCTGTGCCATGCCTACATCTCTGCCTTGTTTCTGATTCTGAGCAGCCTTGTTACTCAAGGTCCATAGTTAAAAAAATTTTTTATAACAAACTCCTGAGTCATTGGCACTTTCAGCTCTTGGGGGAGCTGGAAGGAACTGTTGGATTTACTGCTTAATTATTTTCCCAGGAAGTAAAAGGCATGGATCATTGCTTAGGATGGCCACTAGCCAGCCAAACAGATGTTTGGCCCAGCTTCTGAATTTTACAAGGGGACATTTTTAGACTTACGCTGTTTGTTTGCAGTCCAGTCTATGCTTTTCCACTTTGCTTCTTTTTAAAAAAATTTTTTTCTTTAACTTTTATTTATTTTCAAGAGACAGAGAGAGACACAGTATGAGGGGAGAGGTGCAGAGAGAGAGGAAGACACAGAATCTGAAGCAGGCACCAGGCTCTGAGCTGTCAGCACAGAGCCTGATGACATGGGGCTTGAACCCACCAACAGTAAGATCATGACCTGAGCTGAAGTCGGATGCTTAACTGACTGAGCCACCCAGGGGCTCCTTTTCCCCTCAGCTTCTTATTATTTTGTTACTGGACAATATGTTTATTTCCATGTTTTATTAAAAGAACTGATAGACACATGGGTAGCTAAATTGTTTAAGATGTTGGATTCATTAAGTATCTAATTTATTTTCTTTTAAAAATAATAATTTAAAGGAAAACACACTTTTGTTTAAAGGGTATTAATTTTACTTTTTATTCTCAGTATAATGCCCCATTAATTACTTTGGTGTAAAAAGCTTTGGTGTGAAAAGCTCTGGTGAAGTTCACTACAACTGACACATTTAAAAGAAGATGAATAATTCAAATATTCTGGACCTGTGAAGTACCATTTCTTGATCTCTGTCTCTTGTCAAATCATTTTCACTTAATATTCTTTCATACTATTTTTTCCATTTTGGGGGGCATACATACCACACCTTATGTCTCCCTAGGTGGCTATTACTTGAATTTTGAATCAAAAATCTTTCTTTTTTAAGGATTTGTTTGCAAATCTAGAACAGGGAACGCCGGCCAGCTCATCAATCTCCTACCACTTGTCATCCTTCCTCATCCAGGCAGTGCGAGAACTTCCATCTCTGTCTTTCTCCCTCACAGAAAATGCGTGCTTCCTTTACCCCTAATCATTTTGTAGTCTAGTCTAGTTAGATCCTCAAATAGTAAGAAGAAAACCATTTCAATGTTTAAGTCATTTTTACTTAAACTAAAACTTAGACCAATTGCTAAGTTTTCAAAACGGACTCCTGCAGCCAACAGACTGCTTCAACTGCATTGTTATTTTAGCCATGCGGGGGACCACATTGGGAAGCAGTGGAGGAGAGGGTTATCACTATGATGGACGATTAGGAAAACAAACCACATCCTGCAGGAAGATGCTCTTAAATGTGGGGCATTTTACTAAGAAGATACATTGCTACATGACTGTATCTACAATATACAGAAGCTGCTCTTAAAGGGAAAATAAATCATTTTCTTCTTAAAGTGAAAATAAATCATTTAGAACACTTTTCCTCTCCTAGGATAACAGAATTCTGGATATTTGGGAGGAAAATCTAGAAACTCTGTTCCAGTTTATGAATAATTGAATAATTGAATTAGCTTGTTTTCTATCAGGATGTTTTGGTTTCATAAAGACCATAAAGATGGAAAAGCCAAATCTCTATATATCTGCACCAAAGTTAGGCAGTTCATTTTTTAAAAGAAGGTTTTGAAAAGTTGCTCTTAATTTTAGGGAAGGAGAGAACTTTTAGGGCACCTTTGTACTGAATTTCTTTTGTGCACTTTCATCTAGAATACTGAACTTACTGAAATATTGACTTGAAATGGAGGCCATTTTAGGAGACAAATTTTGGACTTGTGCAAGTTCTTCGATTTCAACCGCTCAAAAGCGAAATGATGGCAGTATACTGCAGTTCTAGGTTGGCATATTTGGATGTTTGAGGGACGACCTTGCGGAATAGTGGAACTGTTTGGGCTTCAGAAGCCTTTTACAGGCGGCGCTTTCTGCCATGCTGAGCTCAGGGCCTCAGGAGCCATTGTGGGTGCTGCACGACCGGTATGGGAAAGACGATGTGCTGCTAGACTTTGCTTTTGTCCTTCTCCTCATGCAGAAGTGATGTTGCTTTCATCAAGAGTATTGCCCTTTTCAGGGAATCCTTTGTAAGTAGCAGTTGGACTATTAGCTTTTTGGGTGTTGATCCTGTAACATCTTCCCAACTCAGAAAAGAGAAACCTATTGGGTTGAAACTCAGAAACTTCTTTGGAGACCTTGAGTTAATCACGTTAACTTAAGCCTCCCTTTACAATGGGCTTTTTAAAAATCATTTTTATTGAAGCATAATTTATGTAAAATAAATCCGTTTAAGGTTTACAATTTGATGAGTTTTTCCAATATACAAGAAATCATATATATGCATATACTCATTAAATCACGGCTCCAATTATGATGTAGAACATTTCCATCATGCCAGAAGATTTCTACACCCCTTTGCAGTCCATCTTTCCTTTTACCCTTACCCCAGACAAGCACTGATCTGTTTTTGTCACTCTAGATTTGTTTGCAACTTTCTAGAACGTTATATAAATGAAAAAAATATAGTATGTGTTTTTCGATGTCTAGTTTCTTTCATTCAGCATAATGATTTTCAGATTTTCCCATCTCACATATATCAGTGTTTCTCTGCCTTTTTATTGCTCAGTAGTGGTCCATTGCATGAATTTACTAAATTCTGTTTACCTGTTGGTAGATGTTTGGGTTGTTTCCACTTCCCAGCTATCTTGAAAAAAGCTGCTAAGAACATTTGAGTACAAGTCTTTGTGTGGACGTGTGTTTTCTAAACAGCTATTCTCTTTTGAGAATAACCAACCAAACAGTACAACCACCACTGTTTGAAAATTCTTGCACATTTGAATTTTGATTTTCATTGTGGCTCTTAGGAACTTCTCTAATGACTAATGATGGCAAGTATCTTCTTATGTGTTGCTTTTATCCTTATCTCTTTTTTTTGGTAAAGTGTCAAACTCTTTTGCATATTTTTATTTTTAATTTATTTTTTTCTTTTGCAGATTTTTAAATTGGATTTTTGTTTTATTATTGTTTTGCAAGCTTTCTTTATATATTCTGGACACAGTCCTTCATGAGATATGTGTTTTGCAAATGTTTTGTTCCACAGTCTGACTTTTTTTTTTATTTTTTTTTATTTCTTGGCTATTTTTTGAAGAGTAGACGCTTTTAATTTTGGTGAGGATCAAGGTTCATCAACTTTTTTTCTTTCATGGTTTGTGCTTTTGGTTTCTTAATAAATGTTTATTTAGCCCACATTTGAAAAAATATATTACTATGGTTAATTCTGGGAGTTTTATAGTGTAAGTATTAAGGTTTACATTTGAGTTGACTTTTATATATGGTATGAAGTGAAGGATGAAGTTCTCTTTTCTTCACATAGATGTCACGTATTTATTGAAAAGGCAATCATTTTTCCATTGAAATACCCAGCCACATTTGTCAAAAAACAACTGATATGGGTGGATCTATTTCTAGATTATCCATTCGGTTCCATCGATTGCTTATCCTTATGCCAATACAATGCAATAGGTGCTTGGGCCAAATCTGTTTGCCTTAGGTGACATCTGATGAGTCTGATTATGACTATGATTGCAGTACAGTAACCAGGGACTCCTTGGAAAATAAATATAGCCAGGCTTCATAGCTAGAGCAAACCCAGTTAAATATGCCATTAATCCAGGTGTAGCCAGAGGTATTGGCTTTTGCACATACCTAGACTGGCCAGTAGAAAGTCCAAGTTACTCGATCGTTATCATCACTCATGCTGAAGAGTTTAGATTAGTGTATGTGTGTCAGGTATATGCAAAGCCTGGTGCCCACTAAGAAATAGTAGTGACTTCAGTAACAATATTTTCTTGATGTGGGATCAGGGTCTGGTTTTATTAAGTTTGTGAAAAGTGTGCAAAAGAATTTTGTCTACCCTTAAGCAGAGGGGGGAGACCACAGGATACCAATAATAACAGCCCCTATGTTTTTTTGCCTTGGGTTTTCAATTTTTATCAAAGTTGAAAAATTTGTAGGGATCATTCTAAAACTAGTAGAAAGAACATCTTCTGATACGCACATCTGTGTTTACTTCTAGGGTAAAAATTTTCATTTTTCCTCTCAGTTCTATTTTCTTTTCATCATTTGGCCTGATTTAAAACTGATCTCTATGTTGACATGTCTGAGAATTTTCTCATCCATGGTGTGCATTTCTCACCTTTGTTTCTGCTTAAAGGCATATTAAATTTTTTCAATGTTTATTTTTGAGAGATTGAGAGAGAGAGAGAAAGCGTACACACATACACATGCATGAATGGGGGAGGGGCAGAGGGGCAGAGAGAGAGGGAGACACAGAATCTGAAGCATGCTCCAGACTCTGGGCTCTGGGCTGTCAGCACAGAGCTGAACGCAGGGCTCAAACCCATGAACTGTGAGCTCATGGCCTGAGCTGAAGTTGGGTGCTTAACCGACTGAGCCATCCAGTCACCCCTTTGTTGAAAGGTACATTAAATAATGAAACTATATTATTGAGGCATTTTGGCACATTTTAGGACAAAAATTGATTTGTTCTTGACCTCATCTAAGTAGTCAAAATTTCTGAGGGAAGTGGTTCTAAGCAGGTAAACCGTGCTCCTTGGTTTGTTGTGATAGGGACAAGTAATGGCTAAGAATTGTGCTGAATTAATGAGACTCCTTCCCCTTCTACTCTGCCCTCCTGGGAAAGAGTACAGTAGCTGGTTAGTAGTGCGCAACCGCACTACTTAATTTACCTTTCTAAAGCAGGAAAAGCAGAAAAGATCTAATGTATTTAAAACCGCAGGGGGGTTGGGAGAGTGAGAATGTAATTTCCCCAGCTGCAGTTTGGCCATTCCTAATCATATGAAAATTGCCAGAAACTCCTTAATGGTCACTAGTGGTTTAGAGCTCTGAATTTCACACGCCTCACAAGACTGAGCTCGTCTCAGCAGAGTGGGGACTGGGCATGTCTAGGCAGGCTTCCTGGTGATTTTAATGACAACGCATGCTCTGTTTTGTTTTGAAAAGAAAATTGGTCTTGAGATTGGAAGAGTCAGCTGTAGTGGGGAATGAGAAAGCACTGACACCAAATCTGGTCGTCTGATAGATTCTTTAGGATCAACCTGTACCATGGTTTACATGGGTAGGAAAGACCCCACCCAAACGGTGATGGCAACACCTGGCCGTCATTTGGCTTGTAAGATCTGATGAGGTCACGGACCAAAGAAATTCGGTCACCAGCAAGTCTGGAGCGAGTGGAGTGACTGAGCTAGCCTATCAAAACGGATATTTAATATGAGCTGGGCAAGTCTTGTGCAAGTTGTATATTCCAAGATATGTTTTCTGAATAGTCAAGTGATTTAAATGTTTGTAAGACCTTTTTTTTTTAGTGTTTGCTCTTGAGAGAGAAATAGAGCACATGTGAGAGAGGGAGAGGGGCAGAGAGAAAGAGGGAGACAGAGGATCCGAAGCAGGCTCTGTGCTGACAGCAGAGAGCCTGATGCAGGGCTTGAACTCAGGAACCCAGGAACTGTGAGATCATAACCTGAGCTGAAGTAGGATGCCTAACTGAGCCATCCAGGTACCCCAAATTTCTATAAGACCTCTTTGACAATGACGACTTTAGGCATACTTTAAAAAAGATTTTGTTGGGGTGCCTGGGCGGTTCAGTTGGTTGAATGTCCAGCTCTTGATTTCAGCTCAGGTCATGATCCCAGGGTCCAGGGATCCAGCCTTGTGTCTGGCTCCATGGTGAGCGTGGAGCCTGCTTCAGATTCTTTCTCTCCTTCTGCCCCTCTCCCCAACTTGCACATGCTCCTTTTCTAAAATAAATTAAAGACAAAAGATTTTGTTTTCCAAAATGATTCTTATTGACATCAGAAATTTGTCAGAAATTTTTTTTTAGTATTCTAGCTCTTTCAATGTTAGTATGCCTCTCCTCATGGCAGATTTCCTCTGCTCTTATTATGAATAATCCTTAACATTGAATAGTTGTGCTTTTTTTTTTTTTTTTTGGTAACGTGTCTTTTACATAATAATGTGCAGGTTAGTGTTGTCTTTTGAAACAGAAACATTAAATGTGAAATGAATATAAAAGAAAAGAACTTAAGAACAACAGTTCCAGAAGAGGTTTTTTTGAGCAATAATACAATATTTTAAATCAGAATGTCAGTTTGTTAATATTAATGGGAAATCAATTGTCAACCTGATATTTGTTTCCGTGACTCTGCAACTAGATAAGCACATCACCAGGAGACTGGAGCTCTGGTTTCGGGCCGGGCCGTGTGCCCTCACAGCTTCCTTGGCCTTCCCTTTCTCTTCTCCGTGTCACAGAGGAGCTGACTCCTCACATCAGAGGTCAGGAGGGGGAAAAAGTTAAGTTCTGTGTCCTCATCTATCTCTGCCATAGGTGGCTTCGCTGGTGGTGGCTGTCTCCTGCCTGGTTCCAGTTTCCGTGAAGTGTCCTGGCCCTCAGGCTCCAGCACCAGGCTCTCTTCCCTTTGTCTCTTTAGCCGAGCAGTGTTTGCAGCTTCCTGCTATTGTCAATCCCTCCATCTGCCTTTCCAACTCCTCCCCAGCTTCTCGGCAATTCTAACATCTGTGCAACCAGGACTCTGCATCAAATACCCTTGCGTTTTGAATGCCTTGTATCGTCTTCTGTTTTCCTGGTTGGACCTTGAATGATGGAATAGGCAGGGAATAAGATAAAGGGCAGTTTGGTTGCACGATTCAAATATTTAACGTTATTTAGCTTTTTCTAGTAAAAACATGGGGCTTGAGCAATACTCTGCTTCAGATACATTCCGCTTAACTCAAGGGTATCTAGAAAACACTAAAATCTTTAAAAATCTTTCTGAAATGTCTCTTTCTTTTCTCCTGCATTAGTAAACAAGACTGAATTTTGTTTACTTCTTCTGATGCTTTAGATTCTTGTAGTGTTTCTCGGGGTATCTAGTATCGAGATATTAAAATAGAATCTGCAGATAGTTGGACTAAAATATAATTCATCTTCAGTTTGCAACTTTGAGGCAGTTCTTAAAAACCATCCTTTTATCAGTCTGGTGTATGTGGTGTGTTTGCGTGTGTATATGTAGTTTATCATGAAAATAGATTTTAAAAGGATAACTTATATCTAGTCTTCTGATATTTACAAGTATTGAATAAAGTATGCTAAGTATTTTATCTTAAATAGAGCAGCAATACCAGGTCAGTAAGGTTTTTTAAGAGCAAAATTTATTTTTGGATGGCCAAAAACTAGGTCACTGAAAAAGATGGGCTTTGGAAAATTCATTCAGTCATTCACTGCTTTTTAAATATTTAATGATTACCTGCTATGAGCTAGGCATTTGAGCCACAGTGGTAAACATGACAGATGGTGTTCATCTCAGTAAACTTAAAATCTGGTAGAGGAGACAAACATCCATAGGCAATCACATTAATGTACAAAAAGTTATAGGGATACATAGCAAGGGAACTTTACCTGGTCCAGAAGTTTAGGAAGGTAAAGAAGGGATCAGAAAAAGAAAGATAATGAAGACCAACATTGGCCAGGTTATCAGGTATGATCCAGCTACCCACTTATTCATCTAATCATTTCAACAAACATCTGCATGGGTCTCAGGAAGGTGATAACAATGAATAAGGCTTAGCTGCCAGTAGGACTCAGAGTGTCAGTAAAACCATAAAAGGATGCTCTGATCAAGCAGGCACATCAAAAGTGGGGTAATGAGTTGGGGTTTATGTCACACCAATAAACCCTTGACTAATAGGGACTTCTCTGTGCTCCCCAAACCGTTTAAACCTCGTAGAGGTAGGGACGCCTGGGTGGCTTAGTTGGTTAAGTGTCCAACTTTTGATTTTGGCTCAGGTCATGATCTCACGGTTTGTGGAGATCTAGCCTCATGTCAGGCTTTGTGCTGACAGAGCGGAACCTGCTTGGGATTCTCTCTCTTCTTCTCTCTCTGCTCTCCCCCCCCCCAAAAAAAATAAATATACATTAAAAGATAAACCTTTACTGTAGCATTTAGTACTGTTCAGTCTAAGAAACTTTCTTGAAAATGTGGTACATACACACAATGGAATATTGTTCAGCCTCAAAAAGGGAAATACGTGACAACCATATGCCATATGCGATAACGTGGATGAACCTGGAGGACGTTATGCTAAGTAGAAGAAGCCAGTCACAGAAGGACAAAGATGGCATGATTCCATGTACACGAGGTCTCCGAAATGATGAAAATCATAGAAACAGAAGGTAGAATGGTGATTGCCAGGGCCTGGGGAAGAGGGAAATGGGAAGCTGCAGTTCAACAGGCATAAAATTTCAGTTAGGAAAGAAGAGTAAGTTCTATACTTACTCTTTGCTATACAACATTGTACCTATAGTGAACCATACTGTATTGTGTACTTAAACAATTGTTAAAAGAGTAGATCTCATTTTATATGCACCACATTTAAAAAAAGACGATTTCATTGAGACCAATTTTATTTTACTGATGAAAACATTTGAGAATCAGAAGTGTTAAAGGAGTCGTCCAAAGTCATTGAGCTTATCAGTAGCAGAGAACAAATTGTATAACAGTGTGGTTAGGAGTCAGTTTGTGAACTCAAGCATGTTCCTTAAGCTTCTGGGTTGTTATGAAGATTAAAACAGAAAATATTTAAATTATTTAACACAGTGTGGGGCACAGACAAATTAATTAATATTAGCTTTTCTAGGCCTGTGAATCACTGTCCAATCTCTGAAGACTCTGTCAATACATTTCATTTGATCCCAAAGACAATGAGGGAAAAAGGAAGGTGGGTGTGATCATTCCCATTTTTGAGAAAAAGCAACAGATATTAGTGATTTTTCCTATATTACACATCAGGGTTTGAGCTTTGATGGAACCAGGGATTTGACGTTCTTTACTTGAAATCTGTCGCCTCTCCTAAGCAATCAAGCTTCTCCTTATTGTACTATAAACAGTTATAAAAATATATATCTCTCTTACTAGACTGGATTAGACTGGTTCTCTACAGGATTGTCTTTCTTACCAAGCAGTCTGTTCTATGAAGCCAGAGACTAGGTTTTATTCATCTGGGGTGTCCTCATAATACCTAGTACAGAGGTATGGAATATAACAGGTGTTCCACAAACACTGAATGAAACTGAGAGGCAGACAGAGACAGACATAATGGGTAATGCAAAGGAAGTTGCTCCCACAAGGTTCTGAAGCTAGCACATTTCAATTTGCTATGGCAGACAAATGGATACGAAGAAACTATAGTTCCTGGATTTGAGGAATACCCCAAATTTTGGGCAAAATGGATTCCCTCTAGAAGGTTCTGGGCCCCTTGTGAGCATGTGAGAGTTGTTGCTTTAAGATTTTGTTTTGTTTTTGGCTTTCCTCTTGTATGGCCCTGTGTGCTCCTCACATTGACTCTGGAAATCTGGGAGGGGGAGTCCATGGCCCGGATATAAAATTTTCTCCTGTGCTCATTTACAAGCTGTTACTATATGATTCTACTTTCCTATTCCTGGACCTGTGCACTCACCCCCATTTACATGCCTCAAGAGTCTCACGTGGCTGGCACTTACAGCACGGGGTCTGCCCCTCTGTAGGGGTGGGATGCGGATGTCGCTAAGGTCCAAGCTCCAGACTGTTTTCTTCCTCTTGCTTTTAAGTGATGCCTATGCTTGGGCACACGGAATGCTCTCTGGCTTTACCCACCCATGAGTGGGATCGCTAATCAAATCCAGGACTAACCAGGAGACGACTTTCCTGGAAACAGAAGAGTTTTCTTTAGTCACTAACACAAAAATCATGGGCCTCAGCAATGTTATGGTTACACAACCCCTTTTCCTTGTGATATTACTAGCATTCAGTTATGGGAGTCACATGTTATGCTTTGATGGAGCCATTTGTGAAAAGCCAGCAAAGGTAACATCTGTACAAATATGCCACGGGGCCCTTAGCCTGAAGCTTTCAAATGATGTCTGTAGGAGATCTTACACAATGGTTAAGTTTATATTTCAATCATATGGAGCTAAATTATAATGGGTAGCTAGTAAAAGATGTTATGGATTTCCTCTGAAAGATGGGGAGAGAGAGAAAGTGTGCGGGTAGATGTATATGTGTGTATTTATACATATGTGTGCACCTAGATGTTTTCATAGGAGCTAATTTGGCATTGGTATGTCTGAAAATATACTCCTTGGGTCAGCAAAGCAATTTCTAACTGGTAATTCTACTTTCCCAGTAATACAAAACTTCTAAATGAGTTGTTTTTAAATTGTAATAAAATCTAGTAACTATGAAAAATTTTACCCTTAAAAATAAAATCCAAAGAAGATGAGTCTAGTTATTAGCAAGGTATTGCGATAAAGGAAGAGACTATTTCACGTGTCTGGAGATAGAGACGTTTGCTGTGTGTTAGGGAAATAAGAGAAGTCTATTTCTTTTTCAATGTTTCATTCCATTTGATAAACAATATCAGAATGGCCTGGTAGCAACAAAGCATTTGCATACTGACAGCGCTTGCTAACGCCGCCTTCACTTTGCTGTCATGCGTTATCACATATTCGAATGACTTCTTTGAATAGACCTCTTTCTGAGAACATAATTGTAGTTTATTATATTTGTGGTAATTACTGCATTCTTTGAGAGTGTCTCACGTAGTATATCCTTTGACTTGTTTAGTTTTAAGACATTCTTTTTCATGCTTCCACTTGGAAAATGACTAAACAAGGACTTTTGTTGTCCAAATGCAAAAAGGGCTTCTTCCGGTTGATAAAAATTGCTAAATCTGACACGCAAGCTGCAGCCTATAAAATGGCAGGATTTTTCCTCTTGCTCATTTTGCCTCTGTTCCTCTTTCTTGTTGTTCAGATGATACTGGTGACTTGTGAACTACTCATGATGAGGAAATTCATGGATTCTATGGAAAAATGAATCCCCCAAATTTGAGAAGAAACACTGTGGTGACTCCTTTCTGAAATCTCTCCAAAGTCTTTCCATTTCAATTCTTACCTCTTGTTGCAGTTTGACCTTGAATAGCTCATAATCACAGATTATAGTGCTAATCAAGTAAGAATGAAGGATGATATGAGGAAGCCAAAAGTTCCTTCTTCCCCTCAGTTCAGCATATGGAAACCCCTAATAAAGAAGAATGAAGAATTAATAAAAGACAAGACTGTAGTAACAGTACCCAAATGTTTAGGAGTATTTTGTGTGGGGTTCCTTTTTAAAAACATCCTTGCTTTTTCAACCCCCCACCATCTTCCATGTTTGGTATCTTTCTGACTCTTGGGTAGAATTCTTGCTTAGTTCAAATTGACTCAAATAGTGGCTGTGAATCTTAGACATTCCAGCCCTCCCTATGTCTCTACCCTCCCCACCCCGTGCCTCATTGTTTTTATTCATTCCAGCTTGATTTATTTTTGCCACCTGGCTCCTGCCCCTGGTATCACTTGTCACTTATCTTTATCTGCTCATGCCTAAGCACATTTTGCTAGTGTGATCTAGTGGAAAGACTGTGAGCTTTGGGATTTGAAATACCAGTGACTAGTTACTAGCTGTGTGACCTGGGATACGTAAGCTCTTTGAGCTTCAGTTTCATTTTCATTAAATATAAAAAAAGAATATTAATACTTTCCTATTAGGATACAAGTGAAGAATTCATAACAGTATACAGTTTTTATCACAGTGGCTGGTACCCACCACAAGCTCGATGCCTATATACTTCCTTTCTCCTGATCTCCACTCCCAGAGACATGTATACTTCCTCCTGCACTGGCCATGCTTCCTCCTGCGCTGGCCAAACTCACTGACTTTCCAGGCACTAGAGACCTGTCTGGCCAGTTTGACTCTTTCCCTTTCCCAGCCTTCTTTCTGATGGGTCATGACATATGACAAGGATGACCGATGATGCAGCTACCTATCCATAGCCTTCAAATTGCCCTCTCCTTCCACACTTCTTCCTAACACCTGTCTACCTTTTTTTGGTTAACTACCTGTTGACAGTTATCAGTTACACATCTATCCTTTCTACCGTTATTTCTCTTGGCAGAACACTAAAGGAGGACAGGAAAGAATCCATAAAGATATAAGCTGAGATGTCTTGAGACTTGCTAAAATAAGTAAAATCTTCAAAAATGGCATCATCTTAAATTTAACAGCAACACCATTTTAGCTTTGCACCTTATACTCTTTCTTTCCCTATTTATAGAATCCCTATTAGTGAGGACTTTTCTCTCTTGTTTTACCAAACCAGGAAATCAGTTGTATTCAGTTTCTTTCAATTCTTTGAAATATCCATTGCCAAAACATTCTGGTTTTTCTTCTATGGGCTTACTTTCACCAATTTTGCCATAATCTGTAATTTAAAATTGGATTCTGTTTTAAATAGGCAATTTGGACTTTTTCCTATTTACTGAGTGATTATCATCACCAAATGGCCATGGTCAATTTTTCTGCCAGTGCCATGTATGCTCCTATGAATCTTTCTTTTATTCTTTTATTTAACTTCTGTAGTTCTCAGACTTGAAGATTCTAAGTATAGAAATTCAGGGTGTTGGAAACAAGCTTAACATCCTTAAATAATTGACATGACATTCTCGCTAAATGGTCACATGGCCCACCTTGAACCATCCCAATTGTATAATAATTGAATCTCCAGGCACCAACCCACTCCATATTTAGACAGCTTTGATTATTAGAAAACCAAACCACATTGTATTACCCGTTTACTTCTTCCTTAATCTTAAATTTGTCTCTTGGAGTCATGTGTAACAAAGTTAGCTTCTCTACTTCTAAACCCCTTATACATTTGAAGGGAGCTGTATTATTCTCCCATACACTTTTCCCACCCCCAACGTTTCCTTATCAGGATAAATTTTCCATTCACTCCAGTCACCTGTAAAACAAATGTTTGTTAACACATAAGTTTATCATATCTGCCATAAAATTAAGAACTTGTCTTTCTTCACGGTAATGCCACAGAAATGATAGTCATTAAAATCATCTTCTATAGATGTCATATGTTAAAAACAAACAATAGAAGAAACACTTTTTAATAAATATTACATAACAAAATTTTCATATGAAATAGCTTTGCACACCCATCTATGTTGTCTTAAACACGTAATGTTGACATATAAGAACAGCCAACCATATCTATCTATCATCTATTTATCTATCTATCTATGGAAATGGGGGTGTGTGGTATCATTTTTGGAAATTACTAATGCATCTACCTTTCAGAGTCCATGACCTTTGGCCCAATCTGAGACAGCAAATCTGCCTGACAGGGGAAAAGAATTTATTATAAAAATGATGAAGAGAAAAACAGAACAATATATAATTCCTGGCATGAAAAGCAGGGATAAGGCAACATAAAAGCATTACAAGTCAGACGATAATCCCGAGAGACAGTTTCCCAAATATTTTTGTTTTTTGCCCTCTAACATATCAGGTACTCAACCCAGAGGATCCCATAGCGGAGAAAGTACCCTTCCATCCATGACAGCAAAACCCTGCTCTTGACAGAGATGAAATGTAGGAGAAAGAGAAGCAAAGCCTACATATTTCCCAGGCCTGGAGGAGGATAGTGGGAAGGGGAGAGAGAGGAAGAGAAGGAAGGAGCGTGTTGGTCAGATGTGTGCCTCCACTCCAACTCTCTGGACTATGGGTAGATGCAGGACCCTGGTTGTGAGGGAGGTAAAGGGAGGAGGCTGTCGGTCCTGACTCCCTTCTGAGGCTCACAAAGGCAGAACTCAAACTCATCCTACACTGAACACACCTTCATTCCTCTGGTTGTGCAGTGTTGTTGTGAGCCAGAGCCCAAGGACTTGCTTCCCTGGGCTTCCCAAGGTGATTGGGGTCCGGGCGTTGGAGTTGGCCTGGAGTCTGCTGAGGCACAGGGAAGTCTCTTAGCAGCAGAGACTGGCCAGGAACCTCAGCATTCAGGGCCGGCAGGTGCCAAAGTGAGACTGAATTGACCAGAGAGTGAACTGGCTGTAACCAAATTGGGAGAATAAGACCAGTTAGAGACTCTAGCCACGGATGGCAAGACAGACAGCAGCCAGATGGACAAGACAACATCATCCAGGAGAGAAGAACACCATGCTCAAGGTCTCTGTGTCTCTCCATTACACACTCTCTTCCTTGCCTCCCATTTCATACACCCAGCTGCCTTCTTTCAGAGCTGAGTAGGAGAAGGCAGAGGAAAACTGAGACACTGAACTTTCTTTCTACTCTTAGGAAGACTATTGCCTTAAGAGATTATTGAAATAATCAAATCAGACTAGGCTTAAACTGGGTTAGAGACATATTTAAAAATTTCCCCCAGCCAGAGGATGGGGTCTCGTGTGTAAAACTAAAAACAACAACAACACATTTTCTCTGCATATTCAAGTGGTGTGCATTACAATTTTTGAGCAGCGTTTTGTATCAACTATCCCCCAAACACCTCTAATCATATCTGAAAGGGGGAGTGAAATTGCCATCAGTGATTTATTACCTTAAGTTCACTGATGCCTGAAGTTAATCTTGACTTTCTATTCATGCAGGGTTTATTTGCACACAGTGTGTTACATTAATTTTTCAGCACGGTTTTTATGTATTTTTATTAAAGTATACTTTTCTTTTGACATTTTAAAAGCCCTGTTGGTATTGCAGTAGCCGATGCATGCGTTCACTGGTTTGATTCATGCCTGCTTCTTGGCTTACTGTTTGTGTTTATCTTTAGTGAGAGCAGAGCAGAAAGTCCTGTTTATCCTTTGCTGTTCATTCAATATTAATCTAGGTTTTTGCATATTCCCAGGGTGCATTATTCTTTATGCTTATATGCCAAAGAGCTGGGGGTCCTGATAAATGCAGCAATTTCCATGAAAACAATTTTTAGTATGTTACTACTGATAACAGAGTTAAGGTAAATTAACTGTTTTCCCTTAGGATTCAAATTTCACGTGCTTGTCATGTTCAGAGAGATTCGGATTTGTTGAGATTAATTTTTTTCCCCTGAGATTTCATTTTCTTATTAGAGTTATAAGAAGTTATATTACCCACGGCTACGCTGTTTGTTTATTTTTGGGAAAAGCATGGGGATTATCTCATGGGGTCAAAACGTTCCTGAAATTTTTTTAACTAGAGAAAAATTCCCCCAAATTTATTGAGCACCTAGTCCATACTAGTCACGTTGCCTGGTGACTTCCATTTAACTTTCTTAAGCAGCACTCTGTCCCATAGAAGTCTTAGGCAAGGGAGCCTGGATTGAATGAATGGCTTAATGTATTGTCTTATTTTACCAAGGGGCTCCTGGAGACTTTGCCTAAACTTAGAGGAATGTCTGTAAGGCCGGGTATTCTGGGACTGAAGAAGGTCTGGGAAGGAACATTTGGGAAGAAAGGCCTTCCAGTGCTTCTTAAACCGTAGGGATGCCTGCCCTGTCCTGGAGCAGAGCCAAAGCAGTAGCAAAGGAGCAATGTAACCACAGAGAATGGACACACTGAGACCAGGTGAGTCCTAGTTCTGTCATGATCTAGCACCTGTGTGCTCTTGGGTAAGTTACATAGCCTTTCAAGGTCTTACCTTCACTCGTCTGTAAATTAGAGACAACAATGCGAATGGACCTATCTTGTAGAGTTGTGCAGATAGATGAAGCTGTGTACGAAAGAGCCTTTGGTACACTATAAAACGTGGTGAGTGTTGTCATAACCGTTTCTTCTTGGCACAGGTAAGCAAGGCCAGGGAGGGG
Organism: Panthera tigris; assembly: GCF_018350195.1. Taxonomy (NCBI): domain Eukaryota; kingdom Metazoa; phylum Chordata; class Mammalia; order Carnivora; family Felidae; genus Panthera; species Panthera tigris. The sequence goes on along the minus strand of NC_056676.1, from coordinate 28,348,118 downwards.
AGCAGGGTTGGGAGTGGCTGGACAGGAGGAGTGGTATTGGTAGGGATCCCAGTGGGGAGAAAGGAACTTCTTTCTAGACCTTGCTCCTACCAGATGAGTATCTCATGGTACTTCCCATAACCTTCCTCTCACCAGGTCACTCTGCATTTGGGACACTACTCTCCTTCTTTCTTTCTGACTTACTCTGTTCTGATATGTAGCAAAGCATGCATTTAGCGTTTGGTCCTTATGGAGTAAGTTAGATGGGGACTGAGCAAATTCTCAGGACACTGGAGGTGGTCTTCTTCCTGATGGTTCATCTTCTAAAGAAGTACTGGCAGTTGTCAGAGGGAAGTCCCATCAGAAAGCCAGTAAGAAAGGCAGTTATTTGCTATGTTCACACTCACTTGAGTAGTGACAGGAAGCATGGAAATGATGATTAACTTGTCCTGCACAGCTTCTGGTTGCTCAACTACGCCTTTCTGAGGAGCCTTTTATGTTAGCACTTCCTCCAACCTCCAATATCTCCAGTGTATCCATTTTCATTACCTCTCTTCCCTCTCTTCCTGTTACTTTCCCCAAATTCCCTTCGCACTCTGGGAGAACATCGTGGAGACTCAAAGGTAAGTGTCCCTCTCTCTAATCTTCACTTTCTTCAAAAGTGAGGCCTCAGTCCCAAGTTCTTTCTGTTTCCATTTTGGAGGCCAAAGCCAAAAAGTCTGCAGGCTCTTTCAGGCCTTTTGCCTTGACGCTTCTTTTCTAAGGCAACCATTGCGATGGACTGGATATATATGTCCCCCCAAATGCACACATTGAAATTCTAATCCCCAGTGTGATAGCATTAGGAAGTGAGGCCTTAAGGAGATGGTCAGGTCATGAGGTTGCCGCTCTCATAGTGAGATTAGTATCCTTATACATTTTTTTTAATGTTTATTTATTTTTGAAGGAGAGAGAGAGAGACAAAGAGTGAGCAGGGGAGGGGCAGAGAGAGAGGGAAACACAGAATCTGAAACAGGCTCCAGGCTCTGAGCTGTCAGCACAGAGCCTGATGCGGGTCTCAAACTCACGAGCTGTGAGATCATGACCTGAGCCAAAGTCAGATGCTTAACCGAGCCACCCAGGCGCCCTGAGATTAGTGTCCTTATAAGAGAGACCCTAGAGAGCTCCCTTGCCCCTTTCTACCACGTGAGGTATGGGTGAGGAGACGGCTGAGGATGGGCATCTGTGAGCCAGGAAGCAGGATCTCCCCAGACAGTGAATCTTCTGGTACCTTTATCTTGGGCTTCCTAGCCTTCAGAGCTGTGAGAAACAGATTTCTGTTGTTTATAAGCCTCTCAATCTATGGTCTTCTATTATAACAGCCTGGACAGACTAAGACAAATCATGCAGCAGAAGCAGCCTCACTCTGCCTGCAAGCATGTGGGATGCGGGGAAGTTTGAAGGTCAAATAAGGGAATATACTTGGGAAGATATGTTAATATTTAAAAAAATGATCCTGTTATGCACATATTTGGATTGTTTACTGTGGCAGACTGGAGGATGTCAGAATAAATTTATGTTAACTGTCTCTTCTCATCCAAAAGAGATTTTTATTATGTGCATCAGAGGCAGAACCCAGCCCTTGACTTCATCAGCGTCTAAGGTCTGGATTTAAACAAAAATGGAAAAAAAATTGTGCCCAGTGAGAAATCATAAACTTGGTGTAAAGATGATGCCTCTTTTTGGGTTAAGTAGTCTAGAGGATTTTGTTTCGAATTTGTATAAAAGAGCCCATCTTTCTAGGCCATTCCAGACACAATCTGCCATGGTATACCAGGTAGCAACAGAGAGATGTCTTATTTATTGACTCTTACAGAATTACAAGACTTGTTAGCTCAGCTTTGACTTTGTTACCTTGATTTAGTACTCTGTTCTGGTTCTAGCATGAATAGAAATTAATTTTTTAAAAAATCCTAAAAATAAAACAAATCCAAAATTCCCTAAAAATCTATGTTATTTTACTTGCAAAAATAGTTCAACATCTTGAGTTTGATTTCAGCCTCTGTTCCTACATATTTTATCAGCTTTCTTCTCATTATCAATTTCACACTGCAGAATAGCGTGGGGCTGACAATAACAGAGAGGAGAACAGAGATAATTAAAGTAAATTTCTCAACTATACTTAGAAATTAGGGCAAAAAACGTGTGAATAAAAATAGGATACAAAATGTTTGATGTTTGAAACCCTGCCTTTTGTAGTTCAGGGACTCTTACCCATGTTAGTGCTGGTAAACAATGAAAGAAAAACATGTTATTGAAGAGCTTAAAAGAAAATTTCAATATATTTCAACACAAATTTCCTTTCCTATAAATTAAGGCTAAATGTATACTGACTTTACACAGACTTGGGATCAAAATGTTTTTTGAACTGGACAACCTCACACATATTAGTAATTGTTGCCTTTTCTCCTCCTCCAGCTCATGAGTTCCAGCTCATTCTCTGAAGTTTATTCACGGATTCTGCCTTCAGTCACTCAGATTAGCCTTTGTTCTAATGCTCTTTAAACATCTACTACCTTTTTTTAGAAAGTTTTATCTGGAACTCTTGAAGTTGCCCACAGTTGCATAATCTGGTTTTCCAATGGCGTTTCTATTTCTCTTCTTTCCGTCTAAGTGCATGTCGTAGCATGAGGAAAAATCATGGCCTATTGTCAGAATTTCTTGTGAAGTTCATGAAATGCATCCTGTCCCAAATTTGAGAAATATTTTAGAGTCCTTTAAAATCTTTCTATCCTTGATTCTTGACACTTTATCCCCAACATTCTTTCAAAAGTGACCCCAATTTTTTTGTAGGTCTTACATTGTAAGAGTAATCCTCTGTAGGATGAGGTTGATTTGTACACAGGCAGGAAAATCAGTGCCTAGCACATAATAGGGGCTCGATAACCATTTGTCGTATGAATTAAAAGAACGACTGTGGCCATACTTCATTCCTCTGAAGACATAAAGCCCAGTCTTGCCTCTAAGTATACATTGTAATACATCATCTCCAAAATGGCATCCTTTATTTCAAACCTCTGCCATTAGTAATCTTAAACTCAAATGCATTTTCATAGCACAGTTTTTAGTTTAAGCCTTCTATAATTACATTTCCCATTTTATTCTGATGTCCAATGTGCTTTTTAAAGGTTTCTTCTGCCCATGTTGCATTTAGATTCCTCTTTTTGTCCCCAAACAATACCAAACTATTTGGGAACTTAGTTCACTCAGAAAGAAATGTGGAATTGAATGATACAATGTTGCTTCCTTGATGTGGTGAAGAGAGAGGTGTGACTGGTTTGTGTTATCCGATGCTTTGGCGAGTCAGCAGACTCACAGTGTCATCCCGAAGATGAAGCCAGAATGATAGAATATCACCAAGGCTAGTAAAGTATTAGATCAATGTAAAGCAAAGATCAATGTCTACTTCATGAGCTGGGCAGAGCTTCAGGCTTGAGAGCTTTACTATGTCACAGGAAATTCTATTTCCTTCCAGGACCCTTTCACAGTAATTCATATAAGCTCAACCGAAATGGAATTCATTACTACTATAACTTGGGTCTGAGAGAAAGGTCCATCCAGATTCCATTTGGTTAAATCAGGTTATAAAGATGCTACGAGGGCTTCACCTGCTTGTCTCTGCTCAACTTTATTCTGCATGGAGGTTTGTGGCACACAGTAGGCAAGGTGACCACCAGATCAAACCTTCGGACTCTAATCCTTTAGCAACTCAGGGCGATTTCCTCCCAAAGTTCGTATAGCTATCCACAGAGATGACTTATTGGTCTCATTTTGCATATTTCCACTCCTAAAGCCATGGGAAGCCAGGAAGCTGCAATGGAAGACTTCTCCAGGACATCATGGAATGGGGATGAGTGGTTCCCTCAAGGATGTGATGCTGGTGGATAAAAACAATATGCTCACAATACCCAATTGTAATATCTCCAGAACGGAGCTAAAATCTATCTCATGGTGTTGTTAGTAGGATTGAATGATAGAATGTAGACTTCTTGGCATTTGATTGGCATTCAACAAATGATAAACGTTATTATTACTTGAGCTGTGTTAACTGTGCAAGCTTCCTTCATCATTGAATTGTGATCTTTATCTTTATAATCCCATATTACAATTATGTTATCTAAGCTTACTCCCCATTGTCAGGGAAGAAATGGTGGAAACAAGTAATAATTTTCAGCTTCAAAATATCAAATATTATAATTGTCTATTATTTTATGATCTTAAAAACTTTTATGTGCATTATCATTTGGAATCTAATAATTAACCTTGGGAGCTAAGCATGATTATCGTCACCACTTTCCAAAGAGAGAAATTTTGATATAGAGAAATTAAAAGTCTTGGCCAATATCACACAGTTGGTATGTAGCAAGCTCAAGACTCAAGATGAGTTCTTCTGACTTGAAATCTTAAAATCTTGTGTTCTTTCTAGTGTATCATTTAATTATCAGTTTACTTGTAGAAAGTATTAAATTTTTTGTAGAATCAGGGACATTTTGCAATCAAACACTTTTTTCCCCCAAAATCAGACAATTTATAGGAAACATTTTACAGAGTATAAAGAATTTGTCATTATTAAGAATTTTGATTTTTTAAAAAAAATTTATTTATTTAGTTTGAGAGAGAGAGAAAGAGAAAGAGAGAGAGAGAGAGAGAGAGAGAAGGACAGAGAGAGAGAGAGGGAGAAAGAGAATCCCAAGCAGGCTCTATGCTGTCAGAGTGGAGCCCAACGCTATGCTCGATCCCACAAACCGTGAGATCATGACCTGAGCCAAAACTGAGGCGGAAGTTTAACCAACTGAGCCACGCAGGCGCCCTAAGAATTTTGATTTTGACAACCTGAGTGTTTTAAACTAACATTAGGAAAATGGCCATGCTAGTAAGTAGGTAGGAAGGTAAAGAAGATAAAATTCACTTTTCCCTCAGTTTTGCTGATCTGCAGAAGAGATAGTGATTGAAGATCAAACCTCCCAGTATGTAGGTCTCTTGCAAGAATTATATTTTACAACTATTAAGTTTGTGAGGCTATGAGCATCATGCGACTGGATGTGTTTATAAAGAGGTCAGAAAACCACTTATTCATGATTTGGCATGGATGTATTTTTGTTGTTTAGGAAGAGTAACGGTATCAGTAGTTTCCAAACTGGGGCTGTCAATGTTATACAGGATCGGACCCTTCTCTGGAGTCAGGGCATCGGGTCACTGAACCCTAATCTGTGAATTACTTTTAAGGATTCCTTTAATTCTAAGTTTATGGTTCTGTCTTTATATATTTACGATTAATCCATTTTTGAGGACAAATAATATTGTTAATAAAGCACATACTCAATGATTTTCAAACCATCATGTTTTTTGACATAGTGAGTAAGCACAGAGAGAATCTAGACTTGATTTTTCTCATCAAATGAATATAATAATGCATATTTTAATAACCTGATGTTTAGGGGGAAATGCTTTATTCTTTCAGTTACTGTTCACTATATAATGGTCACCCCTTACTTCAAGACTTGGTGCTTTATGTAATTTTCATATGACCTGGTATGAGGGTTTTAGGACACTATGAAACACTCATACTTTGCTCCAGGACTTCTTAAATTACCTGCCTGTAAATCTCAATGTGTAACTGCATTCAGTTCCCATGGCAACATGCTTGATGTCAGTATATGTTTCAGCATATTCAGGTCACTTGAAAACCAAAAGATGTGTCTAACTGCAATAATAAAAGCAAATGCAAAGTGGATATTGGAGTGTTATTATTTATTTATTGTTAGTGTATAGAATATAAGAGGAAAAAAATCTGTGGACAGCAGGCTTTAAGATGTCTGCAGAGATCTGGGCTCAGGTTTACGAGCTTGGAATGGAACAGTAGACTTTTGATCTCTGAGATAAGTAATAGGTGACTTGTACTGGCAGAATGAGAAAAACTCTAGTTGTCTATGACATATTGAGTTTATTAGACTCTGTGATGAGTTATGTTCAATAAACCAAAGGCAGAAGCATGAAGAACAGGCTGGACTCTGCTAGTTGAGGCTTTGGAGACCATAGGAGGCAAGGTCTCTATTTCCGCTCTGAAACTTGATAATGGAACATTACAGAATGAATGTCTTATGAGACACCAAATCGGTGTGGGTGGGCAGGGGGCACATCTACAGTTGCAGTCATTGCAAACATTGAGAGGAAAGTGGCATCTAGAATACCCCTTTACACACATGGACTCTTTTTATCCTTCCAGTAGTATCCCTACTTAAAAAAAAATCGAGATAACTTTACAGTGACATGCAAATATGTTAAATGTAGTTCAGTGGTTTTTGACAAATGCATCTGTTTATGAACACATCATCTCAAACAAAATATAGAACATTTCCATTGTTCCATAAAATTCCCTCTTTCCAGTAAGTTTCCTTCTTCTAGAGGCATAGATTAGTTTTGCCTCTTCTAGAACTTCATGTAAATGAAATCGTACCAAGTTTATTCTTTAGATACAGCTTCTTTATCTCAGCAAAAAAAATTTGAGATTAATCCGTGTTCTTCTGTGTGTAAGTAGGTTGTCCTACTTGACTGCTGAATAGTACTTCATTTTCTGGATATACCAAAATTTGATTATTTGTTCTTTGGGTCATTTCCAATTTGGGACTAACATTAATCAAGTTGCTGAGGAGTATTTATGTGCCAACGCCCGTGTGGCAATGTGATTTTGTTTTTCTTTCATCCAAGTGACGTTGCCAGGCTATCACAATTTTATACCATAAATGTATATGTTTGACTTCATAAGACACTGCCAAAATAATTTTTGGAAGTTTTCCAAAATGACTGTACCATTTCAGACTTTCAACAGTAACCTTTAAGAGTTCTGAATGCTTCAGATCCTCATCAGTAAGAGATGTGTCATTCTTTTTCAATTCAGCCACAGGAGTGATGTCCAGTGATGTCTTTGTGGTTTTCATTTGCATTTTCCTGATGACTGATAATGTTGAGCACTTTTTTGTGTGTGTCCTTATCGGTCATTTGTATATTTTCCTTTATTTTCTAGCTGTTCAAGTCTTTCCTCAATTTTTATTGGCTTGTTTGCCATTTTTTATAACATCATAGGAGTTCTTTATGTATTCTGCAGACAGAGCCCTTCTTCAGATACCTGTGCTGTAAATATTTTCTTCCAGTCTGTGCTTCATCTATTCATTTTTCTTGACAGGGTTTTTTGATGAGCAGATATTTTAGTTTTGAGGAAATCCAATTTATTGATTTTTAAGTTTTGTTGCTGATTTCTGTGTCCGACTTAAGAAATATTTGCTGTCTTTCAACTTGTGAAGATATTCTCTCATGTTGTCTTCTAGAATAGCACTTTCCAATAGAATTTCTTTTTTTTTTAATTTTTTTTAACGTTTATTTATTTTTGAGACAGAGAGAGACAGAGCATGAACGGGGGAGGGGCAGAAAGAGAGGGAGACACAGAATCGGAAGCAGGCTCCAGGCTCTGAGCCATCAGCCCAGAGCCCGACGCGGGGCTCGAACTTGCGGACCGCGAGATCGTGACCTGAGCTGAAGTCAGACGCTTAACTGACTGAGCCACCCAGGCGCCCCTGTCCTATCCAATATCGTAGCCTTTAGCTATCTATATTGGTGGTGCAGCATTTGCAATATAACTAGTGTGAATGGGAAATCAAATTTTAACTTAAATTTTAATCAATTTAAATTAAATTTTGCATGGCCATACGTGGTTAGTAGCTATCGTATTGGACAACATAGTTCTAAAAGCTTTATAGATTAAAATTTTCCATTTGTAGCTATACTCTGTCTCAAATTATTGCATTATTAATTTTATTATATGAAATAGTGGTAGAAATTCACTTCTCTTTTTATTTGTTTATCCAATTGTTCCAGTACCATTGAATTGTGCTATCAAAACCAATTAGCTGTCTATGTATTAGTCTATTTCTTGACACCCTAGTCTGTTCCATTGATATATTTGTCTGTCTTTATAGTCAAATACAACATTGACTTGATTACTGTAAGTTTACATCTCTGTCTTAGAATCGAACAGTATAATTCCACTGAATTATTTTTTAAGGTTGTTTTTGATTTTCCAGTCCTTTGCAATTTTATATAAATTTAAGGATCATTTCCTCAGTTTCTATTAAAAAAAAAAGGTCTTTTTGGAATTTTGATTGGGAAGTTTTCATTCATAGAAATGGATTTATTTATTTATGTTTAAATGTTTATTTACTTTTGAGAGAGAAAAAGACAGTGTGTACACAAGCAGGGGAAGGGCAGAGAGGGAGACAGAGAATTCAAACCAAGGCTGTCATCACAGAGCCCGATGTGGGGCTGGATTCCACAAACCATGAGATCATGACCTGAGCCTAAATCAACAGTTGGACACTCAACCAACTGAGCCACTCAGGTGCCCCTTAGATACTGATTTAAAAAAAAAAAAATTAGGAGTGCTAAGCATCTGACTCTTGATTTCTGCTCAGGTCATGATCTCATCATCATGGGATTGAGCCCCATGTCAATCCACAGGCTGAATGTAGAGCCAGCTTAAGATCCTCCCTCTCTCTCTCTCTCTCTCTCTCTCTCTCTCTCCCTCTGCCCCTCCCCCACTCACATGTGCACTCTCTCTCAAAAAAAATTAAAAAATATTTTTTAATGTTTATTTATTTTTGAGAGAAAGAGAGGCAGTATGTAAGTGGAGGGAGGGGGCAGAGAGAGAGGGAGACACAGAATCTGAAGCAGGCTCCAAGCTTGAGCTGTCATCACAGAACCAGATGCAGGGCTCTAACTTGTGAACCCTGAGATCATGACCTGAGAGTCAAGGTCAGATGCTTAACCGATGGAGCCACCCAGGCACCCCTCTCAAAAAAAATTTTTTTTAATTAAAAAAATTGTAAGAACTCCCTTTTTATAGCAACCATTTAAATTGCTCAGTTCATCATTCTGTAATCAAGGGAGTATTAAGTATATATATACACACACATACACACACACACACACACACACACACACATATATATGTAAATATATCAAAATGCCAGTTATTATTATTCTTATGATATCTGTAATTTTGCCTCGCGTCCATCTCCATTCCTTACAGCGGCATAATTTCATATCCTATTACACAGAAACAATTTAAGTTGCACTTGTGGTATTTTAATTTCTCCTATATCTTCATGCCACCATACACAACTACGTTTACTTTTTTATAAACATTTATTTTTATGTTTTTTATTTACTTTTTGAGAGAGAGAGCATGTAAGTGGGAGAGGCACAGAGAGAGAGGAGGGCAGAGGATCTGAAGCTGGCTCTGCACTTGACAGGCTGACTGCAGCGAGACTCATGTGGGGCTTGCACTCACGGACATGAGATCAGGACCTGAGCTGAAGTCGGTTGCTTACTCAGGTGCCCCTATAGCTACCGTTATTTTGACCTTCTCTCCTGAATTGATGAAGATATTGTCTATCCTGTCTTTTTCTTACTAACTTCTACCAAATACACACACACACACACACACACACACACACACACAAACACACACGATTTAATCAACATTTAAAACCTTTTCTTTTCAAAATACTCTGTTAAGAAAATAAAGAAGCAAATCTTTGCAAAGCATATATAGAACACACACATATATAGAACATGCAAAGAACACTTAGCTGCTCAATAATAATAAGACTAATATCTATTCCACTCCTATGTATTTACCCAAGAGAAATTCATATACTCATTCAAAGACTTGTACGTGACTCTTTAGAACAGCTTTATTTGTAATAGACAGAAAGTGGAAACAACCCCAATGTCCATCGATATGTAAATGGGTAGACACATTATATATCATATATTCATACATTTCCCACTAGTGATTTCATGACCTAAAACTTAAAAAAAAATACCCCAACAATACAGATTTAAATGAGTTGGTCAAAAACAACCCAAAGGTGACAGCTTAAGTATGGGATATTTCTCTTGCAGCTGACCTGATGTGTTCCTGCAACCTGCAAACTCTTATGCTCTGAGATCCTGCTTTTGGCGTCTCTCTTTGGCAATGTCCCCACTTCTTGATCTCATAATAAATATTACTGCTTTAAAATTTTTTTTAACATTGAGTTATTCTTGAGAGATAGAGACAAGCACAAGTGGGCAGAGAGAGAGGGAGACACAGAATCTGAAGCAGGCTCCAGGCTCAGGGCTGTCAACACAGCCCAACACAGGGCTCAAACTCATGGACCATAAGATCATGATCTGGGCCGAAGTCGGATGCTTAACCGACTGAGCCATTCAGGCGCCCTTATTATTGCTTGCTTTGGACCACTGCTTTAGAGCCCACTTATTAAATTGAGTAACTGACAAAAACTGTATCCTATTTGTCTTTGCTTCCATTTCTCGAACTACAAGAATAAACAGATAAATGCATGAACACTTCTAGAAAAGATACCCCAAATGTTTTAAAGGTGAGTGTGTGACTGTGTGTAACTGAGCTGCCCCTTCTGGCCTGCTTAGATACAGTAGGTTTGGCTCAAATTTTGCAGGAAAGACACAGCTTGAACTTTAAACAAAGTATTTTCTAGAGTATAAGAGATTGTTTCCTTGAAACAGGACAACATCTTATGAAGGTCAGAGTAATAAAGAATTCTGAAACACAAGAGTGGCTTTGCATAAAATCCAAGATGATAAATGTCATTAAAAAGCCAACTTGTTCTTCAAGGCTGGCCCTGTGGGCTGTGTCTTATCAACATACCCTATGGAATCAAGGTATCTGGTTCTTTTTCAGTGGTACAGTGGCTAACTGCTATCGTTTGGCTCAGTAATTTGATTTTTAACCTATTGAGACACTTATTGTTCTGAGAGTCTGATGAAAATTAGAGAGCCTCTTTTTAGCAAAAGATTTTTCTAGGTATGCCCACAATTTTGTATGTAATATCAGGGACTTTGTTTTTCTACAAACCATCATGGTAAGAGCTCTATACTGAATATTAACAGGATAATACCTCAATAGAATAATCAGAAACATTTAGGAGAATTTATTAGCAAAGTGTATTATATTGCAATGACCAAGGAAACAAACTAGCCAACCTTGGTGCCTCATAAGAAGAATTTATTCTCATAGTTTTCAAGGTCAGAAGTCCAAATCAGTATCTCCGGACTGAAATCAGGGTTTTTGGCAGGCCTACTTTCTCTCCGTAGGCTCTGAGGAAGAATCGGTTGTCTTCTCCGAGATGGCCGCTGCCATTCCTTGGCTTACGGGTGTATCGCTGCTGTCTCTGCCTCAGTGGTCACATTGCTTCCTCTTCTTCTGTCTGTCAGAAGGACACATGTAATGATATTCAGGCCCACCTGGATAATCCAGGACCATCCTTCCATCTCAAGATCCTTCACTCAATCACATTTGCAGGCACTTTTTCCTTATAAGATAACATTTACTGGTTTCAGGGATGTCTTTGGGTAGCCATTATTCAGGCTACTACACACAGGAACTACAGTAAAACCTTGGTTTGTGAGGATAATTCGTTTCAGAAACATGCTTCACACTCCCTTGTGTATCAAAACGAATTTCTGCACAAGAAATAATGGAAACTCAGATGATTTGTTCTATAACCCAAAGGTATTTATATAGAAATGATTACAGTACTGTATTATAAGGGGCACCTGGGTGGCTCCATTGGTAAAGTGTCTGACTTCGGCTCAGGTCATGACCTCACAGTTCACGAGTCCGAGCCCCACGTCTAGCTCTCTGCTGTCAGCACAGAGCCTGGAGCCTGCTTTGGATTCTGTGTGTGTCTCTCTCTCTCTGCCCCTTCTCAATTTGTGCTCTCTCTCTCAAAAATAAATAAACATTAAAAAATAGTGTAATACAACACCAAATAATAAAGACAATCCAAAATAAAAAAAATAAACAAGTTAACCTGCAATTACCTTTGAAAACCTTCGTGGCTGGTGTGAGGGAGACAAGAGACAGGAGGCTTATTGTGTAGGATGACTTGCACTATCACTAAGGGAATCACTGCTATCTATAGGCTCAATGGAATCTTTTTCTGCATGAAGGTCATTGTATGCACTTGCACAGATGTTGACTACAGCACAGTATTAATAAACTCTTGTCATCTACTGTATTTAATGTAACTGGCAATAAGGCAGCAGAGGAAAGGGTCTCTATCTGCAGGCAGCCTGACCTAGAATGAAGCAAAGCATTCCTGAGCTTACTCTTGTATGGAAAAGCAGAGGACCGTCCATGGGTGTTTTGAAGTGACAAAAAATACACTAGTGTCCGTTGTGGGCACCTTCCAGTGCTCTGAAAAATCACTGATTTCTGTCAAACGCTGAGGCCTGAGGCCGAACATCTGAGCATGGGAGACGATCATCCAAAATCCTGCAGAGAGAGAGAGAGAGAGAGAGAGAGAGAGGAGAGAAGTATTGGCTTAGTTGTGATCATGCGACATTTGGCGTAACATACTACTTATATTGCAAGACATCGCTTGTTCAAGATTTATTAGAAACGTTTGCTTGTCTTGAGGAACACTCGAAGGACAAGTTACAATTCAAGGTTTTACTGTATTTACAAAGCAGGCAAGGGCTGGTAGGAGAACCACACGGGGTAGTCTAGAAACCACTGGTCAGGATTAGAGCCTCTGCTTCAACCTTTAGGCCTGAAGGGGCAAGAAGAGGTGTGGTTACTGGGACCTGGGAGGACAGAGTCATGGAGACCAGACTCCTTGAGAGAAACAGAGTGCTCCCTCTATCCCCCCCTCCCTACCACCCTTTAAGGAGCACCACTGGCTTGAGGTAAATTTTAAAGGGAGGAGTCAGGGGAATTACATCCTGATGCCACCCTTCTTCTCTCCAATCTGGTTTCCCATCAGCTAAAGCCAACTGGAAGCCATTAGGCACATGCACCCATTGACTGAGCCTACAGAAGTTAAACTCTCACAGGAGACAACAAGATAGAGAAGTGTGGAGTGTGGATCTAGAGGGGCAAATGGAAGATACTCAGCATTCACTAATTGGCTCATAGGGGAGCATCATCCATGAAAAATGTTCAGGCAATTTCTTGCCTTGCAGAAGTGTGTGTCATCTTTGAACATCATAACACTTAAGGAGCCATTTCTTTCTCTAGGTAGCTCTTGAAAGTACCTGCCACTGCTGTTAAGACAACCGAGAGTTCTGTGAGAGCAGGGATTTTGCCTATTTTGTTTATCAATGTATCCCCAGACTTAGAATATGGTATTTGTCTATAAATCCATATATTATGTATTTGTTGAATAAATGGAACAGAAATATAGCGTACAAATACCTAATGGTCACCCTCCATATTGCTTCACACTCCCTATCAGGTGTTTGTTTCTCCTCCTGCCTGCCTTGGCCCAAAACAGCTGCTGTTGCTCCATGAGACTTTGCTGCTCTCCCCTCCAAGGAGATAGTGCTTTGGTCATGACACAATTCCACTCTACACTCATATTCCTATTGTGGGCCTGGTTCTTTTAGCTCCAGTGAGCACAACTGCCTAATTCAGGTAGATTCAGGTGCTTTTAGAATTTATTAAATTTATATTTTAATAAATACATATTATTTATTAAATACATAACAGATTATGCAGGGCACCTGTCTCCTGTCAGTTGAGATGCTCCTGAAGGCAGCTGTGGGGCTGAGAGAAAGGTCACATGCCACAGGATCTCTGATGCTGCCAAGTCTCTTTGGGTATCCAGGAGGACTAGAGGTCCATATCACCCACTTTGGTCCATATCACCTCCATATCGCCCACTTTGGTTTCCAAAGGGCTGCAGACTCTAGAGGTGGAAGACGGGGAACACTTTGTGGTAATTTTCACTGCCATCACCATCAAGATAAAGATCTTCAGAATATTAAAGACTTTGTGATAAATCCTCTTTCTAAAAGCCTGGTCTTCTCCACATTTATCCTATCCTTCAGTTGTAATATACTTCTCAAAATAAGGCCAGTTTTTTAATGTCTTTTAGCTTTTTTGTATTAGTGTTGCCTACCTCTTCTGCCTCAAATGGGGCATCTATCAATTTAATGGGGATGACGATTTAATATCCAAGACATTTGGGCAATCCTATCTTCTTTCTTGACTTAATTACCCAATAAATTTCCATTTTTGTATATTAGAAAGTAGTTTATTGCAACAGGCACACACATCCCCAATGACACACATCTGAGTTTCACCTAACTCTGAAATTTACCCCATTTTTAAAAAATTTTTTTGAAGTTTTTATTTATTTTTGAGAGACAGAGAGAGACAGAGCACAAGTGGGGGAGGGGCAGAGAGAGAGGGAGACAGAAAATCTGAAACAGGCTCCAGGCTCTGAGCTGAAAGCACAGAGCCCGACGCGGGGCTTGAACTCCCGAACCGCGAGATCATGACCTGAGCTGAAGTCAGCTGCTTAACCGACTGAGCCACCCAGGCGCCCCCCATTTTTTAATTTTTAGAGAGAGAGCGAGAGAGACAGAGTGAGTAAGAGAGGGGGCAAAAGGTGGGGAGAGAGAGAGAGAGAGAGAGAGAGAAAACCTTAAGCATGGTCCACACTCAGTGTGGGGCCTGACATGGGCTTTATCTCATGACCCTGGGATCATGACCTGAACCAAAATCAAGAATCAGACACTCAACTGGCTGAGCCACCCAGGCGCCCAAGACTTACCCCATCCTTTAACATAATCCATCTTTCTGAGGTTTATCACTTTTCTTAAATTTTAATATCATCTAGTAACCCTGCCCTTACTCCTGACCCTCGCCTAAATCCCAATCTCAACTTGTTCCTGAGTGACTAAATGATTTAAGGCAGAAATGAGTAAACTGATCACCAGTCCAAAAATTCGACATGGAATGTGACCATCATTCCCAAAGGGGCTGCTTAACTAGGTTCATAGATACAGATTTTGGTAACAAGTTTTTGAAGGACAGAAGGATGGACTTAGTATTCAATGCAGTGATTCCAGTTTTAAAAGAATGTTTTTCTCCAAAAAGGCCAAAGGAGGGTCAGAGCAGCAATATATTCCTTAAACAGAAAAGTAGTCTTGTAGACAAATCCAGGATGATAAATGCCACTCAGAGGTTAACTTAATTACTCTTCCAGACTGACCTTGACATCTTTTCCTGCCCGGTATTGCCCTTGATTCAAGACGACTTGTTTTTCCCATTCGGTGTTTGGCATACTAAGTACACGTGTAAATTGCTAGCTAGAAACCAAACCCCATTATTCGAGGCCTTTTTGAATTTAGTAATTATTTTTGAAAATCTGAGGAGAGTCATTTTATCCCCAAGAAAATGCACATAAATACATATACACACAATTTTGCTTACCATTTCATGGATTTTAGGGATCCAAGGACCCCATATTTAGAAGCCATGAATTAGAGATATTACCCACTTAGGTAACTGGCCACAGAAAGGGAGTCTATTAATGGAACATTCTCCAGGCCAGTTCTTCTTGTTCTGAAAATGTCGGTTTTGGGCTTGCTTTCATTCCCTGAGTGTTCTTGAATCTCTTATATCTTGTGATCACCTGGACACCATGTCTTCTAGGTAATTTACAGAAGAAACATCACGAACTATTTACACTGCACTTACTTGAGGCTTCCTCACTAGGTTTAGCTCTGCAAAGGGACATTAGATTTGCTTTCCAGAAACAGATATTGCATGGGTGAGATCATTAAATCAGTAGGTGGCCAGATTCTTGCAGCTGCTAAGCACTCTTATCCATGTGGACTTGTAGGCTGCTTTCTGTCCTCAAATACAGATATACACGCCTCGCCATCAGTATGAGGTGCCCATACCTGAACAGAAATACTTTAAATTCATTTATGCTGTGTCATGCACTCTACTAGAATAGATAAAGTAGATTCCACTTACGTTATAGCTTAGAAAACCAAAGTATTGATCATACAGTGAATTTCCCCAAAACGCACCAGAAATTTATGACAGTTATTAAGACCTAGCTTCCCGGCATCTCAGAGTCATCACCTGCTTCACTCGTGTTCCTAGCTGCGATCTGGGCCTCTGGCTCTTTACCACCCAGCTCAGCCCAGTTCCAGAGAGTACCACAGTTCCTCACCATTATGCGATCTGAGAGAAGGCATTTCAGCAATGGAGCCATCTCACCCCACCTAATGTAAACTACAGGGCTGCCTCCTTTACCTCCACTGCTTGATCAAACAAGTTTCAAATTCCTTCAGTTTTCTTGCACAATTACAGTATTTACCCTTTCTTTGGACCTCAGGACCAGAGCTACACTCCCCAACTGGTGCTTCAGAGGGTGCCTCATCGCTGCTGGTCTCTGCCACTCCAGGTCTAATTTCATTTTCCCATCTTTTCTCCTGGGCAACCATTCTAGTTAGTACACATCGACTTTTTTTGTTTGTGTGTGTTTTATAAAATGTGCCTTGTTTTGTGCATGTATTTTTAATGTATCTAAGTAGTATTAGGTTATTGTGCTAAGTTACAGTAATTTAGTAGCGATGACAGATAACCCCCAGAGTTTTAGTGACCAAACTCAATAACATTTCTTGATCACACAATGGTGTAATGGAGATGTTTCTGGTTGGGTGTTTCTGCAAGTAATGATTCAGGAATGCAGGCTCCTTCCTACTTGTAGCTCCACCATCTAACCCAGGCTCCCAATGTCATGTGGAGGGCTGTTGCGTTCGAAACAGCTGGAAAGGAAAAGGAGCATGAAATATCACCAAGCGTAGGTATATTTTCTATGATCCACCCTCTTTCCTCAGAGTCTCAGGCACAAGTGCTCATAAAGGATTTCGCCGTTGCCCCTAACTCTTCATTCACTGTAGGTACTGGGCCCAAGCTCTACAGAATGAAGACTGATTTTGAAGTACAAGACTTTTCCAGAAAATATCCAGGAGTTGAACAAACTTCCACTCATGACTTGTCTTTAAACGTTAGTTCATTCAACAAATATTGCCCTGAGCTCATTTCTTCGCCAGGTCTTATACTAAGTTCCTTTGAGGAGAAAAAGGTCACATGTGACAATTGTACGTTTGAAAAAGCAAAAACAAAGCAAAGCAAAACAAACAAACCAAAAAACAAAACACAAAAAAAGCAAAAGGACCAAAGAAAAAACAAAACAACAAAACCATAATAGTTTAATGAAGATATCACAAAAATGCTGCCTAAGCGCAGAAAAGGGTGTAACAGATTTTGACGAAAAAGACAGAGAGGTTAATATTTATTGCATTTAATTGGGGAGGAAGGAGGGAAGGGCATTGCAGAAATAAAGAATAATGTTTACAAAGGTTTGAAAAAGTCAGCGGGCATGGCTGCAGAATTCGGGGGCAGCCAACAAATGTACAGGGCCTTTACGTCAGGTTAGCAGCCTGGACTTCATCCAGACTGGAATCACATTCGGGGTTTAGAAACAACATAAAGGTTCAAGTGCAGTTTTGCAGTTGAGTTGAACTATGTACACTGAAATTTCCTCATTTGTAAAAATTCCCTTGATGGTAATTCCTGATTTCCATCTGGCATTCTCATTGTGAAGCTCAAATAAAATGATCTAAAATTCTCTTGCATACTTTAAAGTTGTTTACAGCCAAGAATTTTTATTATAGTTTGTATCCCTCGTTGGGAAATATGTGACTCAGGTGAGCCTTTGGCTATTGTTACAAAAACTTACAATTTTTTGTCATTATGTTTTCAAGTCTTTTTTCTCTTGGCTCTGTAACTCTCATATTAGGCAGCACGACACAAACATATAGTGTGTGTCAATATACATCTTAATTTGTTAATTACCTTTTGAAATAATTGATAGTGGCCATACCAATAGAATCATACATAGTCTTTGGGACTTGGTGGTCAGTAAAAAAAAAAGAAAAGAAAAAAACACCTTCACTAATTAAGAGAATACCTGAACAATCAGAACTCAGTGGCTGTGCCATGGGTGTGACCCAGAGCACAGAAGATCTCCATTTTCACAAGCTTTGTCAGAGCAAGCAGAGGGTCGCAGAAAGATCAGAAGGTAGAAATAAAGAAATATAGCGATAGGAAGATGGGATGTAGGCAGAAAACAGATCCAAGCAGCTTTTCAGATTACAGAGGTCAGAAGGTACATTTTATGGTCTCACCTCCTATAAGAATCATTCAAGGGATTAGAGGCAAGCCCTGGGAAGCCTGGTGAGCATTAAGTCCTGACTGGGAAACTTACTAACATAAGACTGTCAGGCAGAAACCATAGGGAAACAAGATTGCGTCTGGCTCTTGGGAAAGGCTCCACGGTAGGAGCGTGGAAGGGGCCCAGTTGCTAGAGTCAGCATGAAGCTATAACCATCCTAGCAGACCCTCTAGTGGAAACAGTCATCCATTTAGAACAAACAGGATGGTCACAGGACTGGAAGCAGCACTAAGCCTGTTGGGGGTGCTCAGCCTCCTTGGTTGTAAGGTTGGGGGAGCTTAGTTTCCAAGCTCCCTGGCAACCACTCTGTGCTTAGTGGTCAGAAGATGACAAATTTGTGAGAACTTGAGGTCATCTATGGGAATAAGTTCACAAAGTCCGTGCAAGACTCCGTGAGGCACTGAGGCTAGTGAACCAAGCTAAGTTCATGGACTAGGAGTTTGAACCTTAATGTTGGACTGTTGAGTTTGTCTCTTCATAATCGTTGAGTGGCTGTTAGATATTATTTTCTCAATTAGATTGCCTACACCCAGTGTCCCAATTCCATCTCATTCACTTAGTAACTCGTCACAATCTGGCTTCTATTCTAGCAGCTAGGCTCAAAATTTACTCTGTAAATTACCTTCAGTTTCCAAATTGTGAAATCCAAGGGATGTTTTTCTGGACATTCTGTCCCAGCTGATGCTGCCATTTACCTTCCTTGTATCTTCCTTCACCTTCTAGTTTTCCTTCTTCCACTTTTCTCCTTAGATCTGGGGAAGTTTCTTCTGTCCATCAGTGCACTCTCTTGGGTGATCGCCTCTAGTCCTAGAGACTTAACTGCTTTACCTACTGACAACTTGCAAATTGATTTCTTGGGCCTAAAGGTTCTAAAGACTCTCAGACTTGAGTATCTAGTTTCCTATCGGCCAATGTAACCAGCACGCCTCTTGGATGACTGTCATGTAATAATTACTGCCAAATTCAGTATTCTGCTCTCTAAAGCTAACTGTTTTCCTATAAGTGTTTTACCTCATTTGACAATGTTACAACCACATAAGTCATCCATGTTCCAAGCATGTAGACCAGGTATCTCTCGTTCCCCACATTTTTCACTTCTCCAGTTCTTTAACTCACAGCCAGGCCCTATTGAGTTTGACGTTTAAGTATTTTGTGACTTTTTTTTCCTATACATCACTTTTAATATTTCCTCAGTTGAATGGCAGTCTGACTTTGGAGTCCAAGCATTAGCTATGAAGCTATGCTGTGTTCTCATAGTTCACACTTTTATAAAATTAAAGACACACATACTGAGCTTTGTTATATATTATTCACAGCTAAAATACATGTTTCTAGGTGTATGAAACATGGAACTATATATACTAAATTTATGATAGTGGATGCCTACAAAGAGGTGTGGTGCTTAGGATCACCAAGCAAGTGGGGCTTTGAATGTATTTGCTGTTTTGTTCTATAAAAAAAGAAACTTGAACCCATATAACAAAACAATTGTCAGTCATAAGTGGTGCTTGTTTAAGTTTTAATTAAATTAGTTGTAGTTTTGAAATTTCTTTATTTTTTTTTATTTTTTATTTTTTATTTTATTTTTTTTTTATTTTTTTTTTTATTTTTTTTTATTTTTTAATATATGAAATTTACTGTCAAATTGGTTTCCATACAACACCCAGTGCTCATCCCAAAAGGTGCCCTCCTCAATACCCATCACCCACCCTGCCCTCCCTCCCACCCTGCCCTCCCTCCCACCCCCCATCAACCCTCAATTTGTTCTCAGTTTTTAACAGTCTCTTATGCTTTGGCTCTCTCCCACTCTAACCTCTTTTTTTTTTTTTTTTTTTTCCTTCCCCTCCCCCATGGGCTTCTGTTATGTTTCTCAGGATCCACATAAGAGTGAAACCATATGGTATCTGTCTTTCTCTGTATGGCTTATTTCACTTAGCATCACACTCTCCAGTTCCATCCATGTTGCTACAAAAGGCCATATTTCATTTTTTCTCATTGCCACGTAGTATTCCATTGTGTATATAAACCACAATTTCTTTATCCATTCATCAGTTGATGGACATTTAGGCTCTTTCCATAATTTGGCTATTGTTGAGAGTGCCGCTATAAACATTGGGGTACAGGTGCCCCTATGCATCAGTACTCCTGTATCCCTTGGATAAATTCCTAGCAGTGCTATTGCTGGGTCATAGGGTAGGTCTATTTTTAATTTTCTGAGGAACCTCCACACTGCTTTCCAGAGCGGCTGCACCAATTTGCATTCCCACCAACAGTGCAAGAGGGTTCCTGTTTCTCCACATCCTCTCCAGCATCTGTAGTCTCCTGATTTCTTCATTTTGGCCACTCTGACTGGCTTGAGGTGATATCTGAGTGTGGTTTTGATTTGTATTTCCCTGATAAGGAGCGACGTTGAACATCTTTTCATGTGCCTGTTGGCCATCCGGATGTCTTCTTTAGAGAAGTGTCTATTCATGTTTTCTGCCCATTTCTTCACTGGGTTATTTGTTTTTCGGGTGTGGAGTTTGATGAGCTCTTTATAGATTTTGGATACTAGCCCTTTGTCCGATGTGTCATTTGCAAATATCTTTTCCCATTCCGTTGGTTGCCTTTTAGTTTTGTTGGTTGTTTCCTTTGCTGTGCAGAAGCTTTTTATCTTCATAAGGTCCCAGTAATTCACTTTTGCTTTTAATTCCCTTGCCTTTGGGGATGTGCCGAGTAAGAGATTGCTACGGCTGAGGTCAGAGAGGTCTTTTCCTGCTTTCTCCTCTAAGGTTTTGATGGTTTCCTGTCTCACGTTCAGGTCCTTTATCCATTTTGAGTTTATTTTTGTGAATGGTGTGAGAAAGTGGTCTAGTTTCAACCTTCTGCATGTTGCTGTCCAGTTCTCCCAGCACCATTTGTTAAAGAGACTGTCTTTTTTCCATTGGATGTTCTTTCCTGCTTTGTCAAAGATGAGTTGGCCATACGTTTGTGGGTCTAGTTCTGGGGTTTCTATTCTATTCCATTGGTCTATGTGTCTGTTTTTATGCCAATACCATGCTGACTTGATGATGACAGCTTTGTAGTAGAGGCTAAAGTCTGGGATTGTGATGCCTCCTGCTTTGGTCTTCTTCTTCAAAATTACTTTGGCTATTCGGGGCCTTTTGTGGTTCCATATGAATTTTAGGATTGCTTGTTCTAGTTTCGAGAAGAACGCTGGTGCAATTTTGATTGGGATTGCATTGAATGTGTAGATAGCTTTGGGTAGTATCGACATTTTGACAATATTTATTCTTCCAATCCATGAGCAGGGAATGTCTTTCCATTTCTTTATATCTTCTTCAATTACCTGCATAAGCTTTCTATAGTTTTCAGCATACAGATCTTTTACATCTTTGGTTAGATTTATTCCTAGGTATTTTATGCTTCTTGGTGCAATTGTGAATGGGATCAGTTTCTTCATTTGTCTTTCTGTTGCTTCATTGTTAGTGTATAAGAATGCAACTGATTTCTGCACATTGATTTTGTATCCTGCAACTTTGCTGAATTCATGTATCAGTTCTAGCAGACTTTTGGTGGAGTCTATCGGATTTTCCATGTATAATATCATGTCATCTGCAAAAAGCGAAAGCTTGACTTCGTCTTTGCCAATTTTGATGCCTTTGATTTCCTTTTGTTGTCTGATTGCTGATGCTAGAACTTCCAGCACTATATTAAACAACAGCGGTGACAGTGGGCATCCCTGTCGTGTTCCTGATCTCAGGGAAAAAGCTCTCAGTTTTTCCCCGTTGAGGATGATGTTAGCTGTGGGCTTTTCATAAATGGCCTTTATGATCTTTAAGTATGTTCCTTCTATCCCGACTTTCTCAAGGGTTTTTATTAAGAAAGGGTGCTGGATTTTGTCAAAGGCCTTTTCTGCATCAATTGACAGGATCATATGGTTCTTCTCTTTTTTTTTGTTAATGTGATGTATCACGTTGATCGATTTGCAAATGTTGAACCAGCCCTGCATCCCAGGAATGAATCCCACTTGATCATGGTGAATAATTCTTTTTATATGCTGTTGAATTCGATTTGCTAGTATCTTATTAAGAATTTTTGCATCCATATTCATCAGGGATATTGGCCTGTAGTTCTCTTTTTTTACTGGGTCTCTGTCTGGTTTAGGAATCAAAGTAATACTGGCTTCATAGAATGAGTCTGGAAGTTTTCCTTCCCTTTCTATTTCTTGGAATAGCTTGAGAAGGATAGGTATTATCTCTGCTTTAAATGTCTGGTAGAACTCCCCTGGGAAGCCATCTGGTCCTGGACTCTTATTTGTTGGGAGATTTTTGATAACCGATTCAATTTCTTCGCTGGTTATGGGTCTGTTCAAGCTTTCTATTTCCTCCTGATTGAGTTTTGGAAGAGTGTGGGTGTTTAGAAATTTGTCCATTTCTTCCAGGTTGTCCAATTTGCTGGCATATAATTTTTCATAGTATTCCCTGATAATTGTTTGTATCTCTGAGGGATTGTTTGTAATCATTCCATTTTCATTCATGATTTTATCTATTTGGGTCATCTCCCTTTTCTTTTTGAGAAGCCTGGCTAGAGGTTTGTCAATTTTGTTTATTTTTTCAAAAAACCAACTCTTGGTTTCGTTGATCTGCTCTACAGTTTTTTTAGATTCTATATTGTTTATTTCTGCTCTGATCTTTATTATTTCTCTTCTTCTGCTGGGTTTAGGCTGCCTTTGCTGTTCTGCTTCTATTTCCTTTAGGTGTGCTGTTAGGTTTTGTATTTGGGATTTTTCTTGTTTCTTGAGATAGGCCTGGATTGCAATGTATTTTCCTCTCAGGACTGCCTTCGCTGCATCCCAAAGCGTTTGGATTGTTGTATTTTCATTTTCGTTTGTTTCCATGTATATTTTAATTTCTTCTCTAATTGCCTGGTTGACCCACTCATTCGTTAGTAGGGTGTTCTTTAACCTCCATGCTTTTGGAGGTTTTCCAGACTTTTTCCTGTGGTTGATTTCAAGCTTCATAGCATTGTGGTCTGAAAGTATGCATGGTATAATTTCAATTCTTGTAAACTTATGAAGGGCTGTTTTGTGACCCAGTATATGATCTATCTTGGAGAATGTTCCATGTGCACTCGAGAAGAAAGTATATTCTGTTGCTTTGGGATGCAGAGTTCTAAATATATCTGTCAAGTCCATCTGATCCAATGTATCATTCAGGGCCCTTGTTTCTTTATTGACTGTGTGTCTAGATGATCTATCCATTTCTGTAAGTGGGGTGTTAAAGTCCCCTGCAATGACCACATTCTTATCAATAAGGTTGCTTATGTTTATGAGTAATTGTTTTATATATCTAGGGGCTCGGGTATTTGGCGCATAGACATTTATAATAGTTAGCTCTTCCTGGTGGATAGACCCTGTGATTATTATATAATGCCCTTCTTCATCTCTTGTTACAGCCTTTAATTTAAAGTCTAGTTTGTCTGATATAAGTATGGCTACTCCAGCTTTCTTTTGGCTTCCAGGAGCATGATAAATAGTTCTCCATCCCCTCACTCTCAATCTAAAGGTGTCCTCAGATCTAAAATGAGTCTCTTGTAGACAGCAAATAGATGGGTCTTGTTTTTTTATCCATTCTGATACCCTATGTCTTTTAGTTGGCGCATTTAATCCATTTACATTCAGTGTTATTATAGAAAGATATGGGTTTAGAGTCATTGTGATGTCTGTATGTTTTATGCTTGTAGTGATGTCTCTGGTACTTTGTCTCACAGGATCCCCCTTAGGATCTCTTGTAGGGCTGGTTTCGTGGTGACAAATTCCTTCAGTTTTTGTTTGTTTGGGAAGACCTTTATCTCTCCTTCTATTCTAAATGACAGACTTGCTGGATAAAGGATTCTCGGCTGCATATTTTTTCTGTTTAGCACACTGTAGATATCGTGCCAAGCCTTTCTGGCCTGCCAAGTTTCAAAGGAGAGATCAGTCACGAGTCTTATAGGTCTCCCTTTATAAGTGAGGGCACGTTTATCCCTTGCTGCTTTCAGAATTTTCTCTTTATCCTTGTATTTTGCCAGTTTCACTATGATATGTCGTGCAGAAGATCGATTCAAGTTACGTCTGAAGGGAGTTCTCTGTGCCTTTTGGATTTCAATGCCTTTTTCCTTCCCCAGTTCAGGGAAGTTCTCAGCTATAATTTGTTCAAGTACCCCTTCAGCACCTTTCCCTCTCTCTTCCTCCTCTGGGATACCAATTATGCGTATATTATTTTTTTTTGGTGTATCACTTAGTTCTCTAATTTTCCCCTCATACTCCTGGATTTTTTTATCTCTCTTTCTTTCAGCTTCCTCTTTCTCCATAACTTTATCTTCTAGTTCACCTATTCTCTCCTCTGCCTCTTCAAGCTGAGCCATCGTGGATTCCATTTTGTTTTGCATTTCGTTTAAAGCGTTTTTCAACTCCTCGTGACTGTTCCTTAGTCCCTCGATCTTTGTGGCAAGAGATTCTCTGCTGTCCTGTATACTGTTTTCAAGCCCAGCGATTAATTTTATGACTATTATTCTAAATTCACTTTCTGTTATATTATTTAAATCCTTTTTGATCAGTTCATTAGCTGTTGTTATTTCCTGGAGATTCTTCTGAGGGGAATTCTTCCGTTTGGTCATTTTGGAGAGTCCCTGGCGTGGTGAGGACCTGCAGTGCACTTCCCCTGTGCTGTGGTGTATAACTGGAGTTAGTGGGCGGGGCCGCAGTCTGACCCGATGTCTGCCCCCAGCCCACTGCTGGGGCCACAGTCAGACTGGTGTGTGCCTTCTCTTCCCCTCTCCTAGGGGCTGGATTCACTGTGGGGTGGCGTGTCCCGCCTGGGCTACTTGCACACTGCCAGGCTTGTGTTGCTGGGGATCTGGCGTATTAGCTCGGGTGGGTAGGCAAGGTGCACGGGGGTTGGAGGGGCAGGCTTAGCTCGCTTCTCCTTAGGTGATCCACTCCAGGAGGGGCCCTGTGGCAGCGGGAGGGAGTCAGATCCGCTGCCAGAGGTTTGGCTCCGCAGAAGCACAGAGTTGGGTGTTTGCGCGGAGCGAGCAAGTTCCCTGGCAGGAACTGGTTCCCTTTGGGATTTTGGCTGGGGGATGGGCGGGGGAGATGGCGCTGGCGCCTTTGTTCCCCGCCAAGCTGAGCTCTGCCGTCCGGGGGCTCAGCAGCTCTCCCTCCCTTTGTCCTCCAGCCTTCCCGCTTTCCGAGCAGAGCTGTTAACTTATGACCTCCCAGACGCTAAGTCGCGCTTGCTGTGGGAACACAGTCCGGCCGGCCCCTCCGCTTTTGCCAGCCCGACTCGGGGGCTCTGCTTGGCCGGCGAGCCGCCCCTCCGCCCCGGCTCCCTCCCGCCAGTCCGTGGAGCGCGCACCGCCTCGCCGCCCTTCCTACCCTCTTCCGTGGGCCTCTCGTCTGCGCTTGACTCTGGAGACTCCCTTCTGCTAATCCTCTGGCGGTTTTCTGGGTTCTTTAGGCAGGTGTAGGTGGAATCTAAGTGATCGGCAGGACGCGTTGTGAGCCCCGCGTCCTCCTACGCCGCCATCTTCCGGCCCATCCCTGAAATTTCTTTAAAAAATATGATTAGCTTTTCAGGATACAGGAGTACTGATGCATAGGGGCACTTGTACCCCAATGTTTATAGCAGCACTCTCAACAATAGCCAAATTATGGAAAGAGCCTAAATGTCCATCAACTGATGAATGGATAAAGAAATTGTGGTTTATATACACAATGGAATACTACGTGGCAATGAGAAAAAATGAAATATGGCCTTTTGTAGCAACGTGGATGGAACTGGAGAGTGTGATGCTAAGTGAAATAAGCCATACAGAGAAAGACAGATACCATATGGTTTCACTCTTATGTGGATCCTGAGAAACGTAACAGAAACCCATGGGGGAGGGGAAGGAAAAAAAAAAAAAGAGGTTAGAGTGGGAGAGAGTCAAAGCATAAGAGACTGTTAAAAACTGAGAACAAACTGAGGGTTGATGGGGGGTGGGAGGGAGGGCAGGGTGGGTGATGGGTATTGAGGAGGGCACCTTTTGGGATGAGCACTGGGTGTTGTATGGAAACCAATTTGACAGTAAATTTCATATATTAAAAAAAATATGATTAGCTTTTCAGGGGGTTGTAGAACAAATGCATAGAGCATTGTTGACTTTGTAAAACAAAACATATAAGGTACAAAAAATACTCAGTGATATGTTAATGGTGTGTTATTTTGGGATGGTAGTATTTTATAGGTAGGTATTTTTCCCTTCATGCTTTGAATAATAATCATTACAAAATTAAATGAAATTATAAAAAATAGCGATGAAGTTACATTTCCACAAAACACATAAGTGGTAAATTCAGGAAGTCTAACTTGAGAGTATATAGTCTTAAATGCATCCTTTTACCACCTCCCTAACAAAAGGCTTCTGAATCTTTTCTACCTTCTTCATTCCCACTACCTTTCTCCCAGTTCAGACTTTAATAACGTCTCTCTTGAAGAGTAACAATAGCCATGTAACTAGCTTCCTCCACATTTGTACCGCCTTCTCTCTAATCCACCCTGCACACAGCTGCTAAGTTGTCTTTCTGAAGAGCCAGTCTCTTTGTGGCACTTCATTTCCCATAAGCTTCAAGAGCAGTTTCAAATTTATCAGAAAGCACACGAGCACCTTCTTGGTCTTATTTTTGCATTAAGCCCTTGCCTTCTCCTGTCATCTCCTGCAGCCTTTCCACCTGGACTCTTTTCTCCGGACGTAGCAATTCTCCTGTAGCAAAATGATATGAGCTAGCTGCTGCCTCCCCCTCTAATGTTCTTGCTTCCTTCCTTGGCCCCCACCCAACTCCTTGCCCCTTCAGCCTGACTAACTCTTGGTCACCTTATCTAGACCAGTTCTTCTGTGGAAAGCGTTTACTGAGCAATTTCAGCCATTCTTAGTGGAGATAGTGACAACTCTTCTGTTATCTTGCAGCCTGTATGGGATTCTATGCTTATCCCTCGGGGATTAATCATTGATTTTTCTGTCTCTCTGGCCTATCCTAGTACTTGAGTGTCTGATGCTGAGGCTTGCTTCGCATCTTTTGAATGAACAAATATGTTTTGTCTCTTGCTACCCCTTTTGATTGGACCAAGAAGAGGACAGCTCCCCCGACTTCTGGTCCAAGGACACTGGGTGAACTTGCTGGGGAGACCTTCTTGCACCGAGGAGGCCAGCTTTGCATGACTCAGCTTCTGACTGCTCTTGTTTAAGATCCTTCTAGCTTCTGCAGTATGTGAGAGAAGTGACCTACATTCAGAATCACTTTATAATTCAAGAATTAAACTCAAATGTGTAATAGGAAGAGAAATTATCTCAGTATAGGGAAACATCAGTTTTCAGAAAGCCAAGATAATAAAAATGAAGAATTGAGGAACAAAGAACTGCTGACAATAACAGCTGAGAAAGTAGGACAGTTTAGACAAAGTTTCTTGGAGGAAAAGGGCATTCAGTGAGTCTGGAATTTTCTACCTTTCCCACATAGCTCTTTATCTGAAAATGCCACTTCTGATCTTTTTTTTTTTTTTTTTTTTACCCTCACAAGGATATTCTCTGGTGACCATTAATCCTCCAGTCACCACTATGGATACCAAGCTCAAGGTTGAGAGGCAAGTATCCTCAGCAAATATCCACTTGCTGAATATATTTCAAATTTTAGTCTCAGGTCATTCTTGCATTCATTTGGCTTTCTTCCCCCAAGAAGCATTTGTTTTAAACCTTTGCTCTTTGCCAAATCTCAGACTAGGCTCTGGAGATTTAAGTATAGTCAAGTGTTAATTTCTGCCACAGAGTTTACTTCTCTCAACTTTTTAAAAAGTGGCAAAAACTCCACATAACACAAAATTCACCCTTCCAACAATTTCCAAGAGTAGAGTACAATATTGTTGACCACATGCACATTGTGCAAGAGATGCCCAGAAACCTGCCCCCATTTCCCGTCCTGCATGACTGAAACTCTACACTCACCCAACACAAAAATGTCCCACCTGCCCCTGTCCCTGGTCTCTGGTACACATTCAACTTTCTGTCTGATCATTTTAGATGCTTCATATAAGTGGAATAATGAAGTATTTGTCTTTCTGGAATGGCTTATTTCACTTAGCACAGTGTCTTCCAGGTTCATCCATGTTGTAGCATGTGACAGGATTTCCTTTTTTTTTTAAGGCTGAATAATATCACATTGTACATATATACCACATTTTCCTTATCTTCTCACCCATCGAGGGATAATTAAGTTCTTCTACCTCTTGCCTACTGTGAATAATGTTGCAGTGAACAGAGTTGGGCAACCATCTCTTGGACATCTTGTTTTCAATTCTTTTGGATATATACCCTAAGTGAGACTGATGGGTCATATAGAAATTCTGTTTTTGACTTTTTGAGAGACCTCCAAATTATCTTCTCCAGTTGCTGAACCATTTTACATTCCTGCCAACAGTGCACAAGGATTCCAATTTCTCTATGTCCTTGTCCACTGCCGACACTTGTTGTCTTTTTTTTTTTTCCTTTTTACAGTAACCATTTTGGAAGCTAAGAGGTGTCTCATTGTGTTTTTGTTTGTATTTTCTTTGGTCGTTAGTATGTTGAACCTAGTTTCATATGTTTGATGGCCATTTGTATATCTTCTTGGAAAAGTATCCTTGGATATTAGAAGTATTTTGGTATTTTATATACTCAAGCAGTTTATTTATTTATTTATTTTAATTTTTTTAATGTTTATTATTGACAGACAGAGAGAGATAGAGCATGAGCATGGAGCGGGGGGGCAGAGAGAGAGGAGGAGACACAGAATCAGAAACAGGCTCCAGGCTCTGAGTTGTCAGCACAGAGCCTGACACAGGTCTCAAACCCACAAACCGCGAGATCATGACCCGAGCCGAAGTCGGATGCTTAACCGACTGAGCCACCCAGGTGCCCCTCAAGTAATTTTTTCAACACAACTTTATGACGTAGGTGCTTTTATGATTCCTGTTTTTTAGGTAAAGAAACTGAGGCACAGAGAAGTTAAGTAATATAAGTAATATATTCTTTTAACTTTACAACAATCCTATGGCAATAGTGACCTCAGGCAGGTATTGTTACTACAATTAAAGTTAAAGAAACCAAACCTAAGAGTCCTTAAGTGACTTGCCTACAGCCTTGAAGGATAAATCCTCCTTCCATGATATTATGATCAATAATGGATAAAATCTAAAACTTTCTAGTATTTGCACGTTGCATAGATTCTTCCTCCAAAGACCTTTTTAGGCAGGTGTCTCTGCAGAAAGCACAAAGATCCCTGAACATTAGCAATGTAAGAATGCACACTAATGACTTCTTGATTTACAGAAAGAGATATACATGTACATTCTTCATGAAGCAAACAACAATTTGAACCTCTGACATATGCTAAGTCTTTGTGTCAGCTTCAAGATCACCCAGGCACACCCATGTTTGTGGATACCCCTTGCTGTGGCTGGCTTCTCTACAGGAAGGGATCCAAGGGCACATTCATAACTAAACCAACTCCTGGTTCCAACTTCTTGGGGCTGAAACCTAATCCTGTGGTGAACACAAGACAGGAGCCTAGACTCAGATTAAACAGGCCCCCGGAAGGGTGCTAATGTGAAGACTCAAGTAGTATTGCAAAGGAAATGGTCCGGGGCCCTAATTTTTGATTTGGTATGCTGGGTTGGGTTTGATCACAGAAGCAAATCATAGTGGAATGTGAGCATAAGACTGGAGCAGGTCAGAGGTCACATGACCTTTATGCTCTCTTATTGCCCTAGGGTTCTTTAGGTGCCCAGTCATGGTAATGAGCAGGTCCTGCGGGAGTACTAAGTGGTCTCTGCTGGGGAGATCATAGGACCTCTAAACCCTGGAGCCAGAGGTAATGGTATTGATTCTACCTAGTAGTTTAGGGGCTGCAAAGGAGTGTGACTGGGTGTTTAGCTGTCAAGAGGCAGGTTTTCAAATGATGAGTGTTGGTTCAAAACCTGGAGAGTTCTTCAGATACAATCTGGAATTTGCCCCTGTACATGGAGGGCAGAAAGAGACTGAAGAAGAGTCAGGCTATCCCAGACTAGTAGACAGCAGTTTGAATAAGCAAAGGAAATTGCATACAGAGCTTGTCTCTGGTGGCCACAAGATGAATAGATCTCAGTACCTGTCCACCAGGATCTTAAGGATATATAACTGAATCCCACCCATTAAGGTGGGATTCAGTTATATATCTAGTCCAGGTGGGGTAGTCTCAATAACCCATTACTCTTTTAAGGCTGCATCCTTGCCATGGCTTCTAGTGTCAGAACAGTGGGCAGATCATACATTCCAAGGACAAGAAGCCTCTGATTGCTGGGGGTCCAGCTCACAGGTCAACCGGTGGTCACATCCTCTCAGTGACTTCCTCCAACAGAGATACAAGTGGGAATCGTTAAATTCCATATGAACAAAGAAGTAAACATTCACTGGTGCCTAATTCATGTTTAAGATCTGACTCTCAGCTGCTTTCTGATCATTTAGTTCTTGATTATTTTGGGCCTTGTCCCTACATGTTATGGTAAGCCTGGGGGACCACAGATTGCATCTGGCATCTCTTTATATCTCATCCACCACTCAGGAGACAGCTTTGTTCTGCAGTGTTCAAACCTGCTGCTTTTGGTCTGATTTAGTTTTGATCTCCCTTTCCATGCAGTGCCAGTACAAGAGCTATTCACAAATAAGTAGAATGTTGCTTTTCCCTTGGAGATGACAGAGCTTGGCTAATTGGGCTGTTTGCCTGTTTCTCTTAATCCCCTTGATCTGTAATACTTGGTGTAGAATTATATAAACCTTGGCAAAGAAGAGTCTCTACTCATTGCCCCAATTTCCTTACTTCTCATTTACTTTTTTATTCTTCAGCCTCTGGTTTCCATCCCAGCCACTCCATTGAAACTGTTCTGTGACCAAGTAATTGCAAAACTAAAATGGTCTTTTTGGTGTCTTTGTTTCAGCTGATGCTGCCAATCACTCCAAACCACTCTCTTGGCTTGTAAGATCCCACATGCTCCTTGTACTGTAGCTGCTCATTGTCAGGCTTCTCTTCTTCCTCCACAACCTCTTTAAAATGTCGGGAAAATTCTTTCCACTTTGCATGTTCTTCCTGACTGCTATTATCTATCTCAGTATTCTCCTAAACCTTGTTGATCCCCAAAGTTACATCTTCTAGCCCAAAATATGTCTAATAAAATTTAAACTTGTATATCTAATAAAATTTAAACTTGTATATCCAGTTGCTGCTTGTATGTCCTCCAACCAATGCAAAAGGCAATTAAAATTCAGTATTTCTAAGCTGAACTTACATGTGTGACCACCTCCTATATTCCATGTCCCCTGGAGGCAATAACCTATGTAGTCACTCAAGCTAGTACCTTATTTTTGATCTTCTCTCTTTCTTGTCTTCCACATTCAATCATGTAATGCTGTCCATTGTTTCTATAAATAGTTCTTGAACTTGTTCCCTATGCTGTATTCTAACCACTACTACACTGTTTCTCAATACTTTTAATATTCTTATTAGTTACCACTCATTATCTCTTGCCCGGTTTGGTAAAAAACTTTTGGGTAGGTCTCTGAACCAGTACCTTCTTCATACTCCCACTGGAACCAACTCTATGTAATATGTAACTCATCTGCTTAATGTTCTTTAAAGATGTCCATTACCAATAAGATAACATCCAACTTTCTTAGCAGGACATATGCATCTCTTCATGATCTTTTAACTAGATCTGCATGTTATGGAGATCACTAATCTCCATGTTACGATGTATCCTTCAGTGATATCAATTTGCCTGAGGTCAAGGTAAAAAGGGCAGGCAGAGATGACAATGTGAAGATAAGCTTAAAAAGGGAAACGAACATAGCAGTCTGGTATGGTAGCTATCTCTCTATACCTTTGCATTTTGAATTCTGATGTCACCTCCTTCAAGAGCATCTCTTAACTCCTTCCTCCACAACTACCATAGTTGTTTCTCTTCTGCCAGCCAATAATAAATACTCTGTATATATATATATATATATATATATATATATATATTATTGTAGTAGCTATGAGCTGTTCTGGTACAGGGTTAATATCAATAAATATGTGCAGAATTGAATTAGCATTGCTTATTCTCCTTAATTTCTCTTTGGGATATTGGTAACCCGTGTCTGGTTAAAACTGGGTTCAAATATCGACATATGGTAGTGAGCCTTTCCCACTCTAGATGTGCCATGTCCACTCCAATGACCTGGACCCTTATTGCAGCCTCTTACTCCTCCACCAGGTGCTGGTCCTCATCGAGCTTTTTCTAGAGGCTTATTAACTTTGTGAGCAGCACAGTGAGTGCCCGCTCCTGATCGTCTGCTCCAAGGGTTCAGAGTTGTGGGTGACCTCTTTCTGTTCGTTGGCTTGGTTGACAATCAGTCCATTTCTTCCAATCTTCCAGACGTGAAAACTGAAGAGGACTGGTCCCTGATCTCTGTTCCTTGAGAGTTCATGTCAACCACTTTCTGCCCAAGCCAGAAAGGGGCCTATCTTATGCTACCTGGCTACCATAACAAAATACTATAGACTGCATGGCTAAAACAACAGACGTATATTTTCTCACTGTTCTGGAGGCTGGGAAGTATAAGATCAAGGTGCCAACAGTGTTCCATTCCCGGTGAGGCTCATTTTCCTGGCTAGGAGATGGCTGCTTTGTCCTCACATAATCTTTCCTCTGAGCTTGTGTGTGTGTGTGTGTGTGTGTGTGTGTGTGAGAGAGAGAGAGAGAGAGAGAGAGAGAAAAGAAACAGAGAGCGAGCTCTCTCCGTTGTCTCTTCTTATAAGGACAGTAACCCTATCAGATCAGGCCCCTACTCTTATGACCTCGTTTAACCTTAAGTACCTCCTTGGAGGCTCCATCTCCAAGTACAGGCACATTGAGGGTTAGGGTCTCAGCATTCAGTTGAAGATGGAGAACACACACATTTTGTATACAACATGGCCGATTTAGAAGTCTGTGCAGTGGTGATCACAAAGCTGAGCTGCCCTGATAGCTGACTTGTGAATGCTGAGAGAGCAGACCTGAGCAATAGATCTAAAAGAAAGTATCAACTAGGGTGTCCTGAGGTCTAACTTGGGGGAAAATAAAAGATTCCAAGAAAAAAATGTATAGAGCACATACAATCAGGAAAGAACATCACTTTATTTCTCTTATGTTTGGAAAATGTAGCAGTAGTTCTGACCCTTTTAATTTTTTTTTAATTTTTAAAAAAATTTTTGTGTTTTTTTGGTCTTTTATTTTGTTTTTGATTTATTTAGAATAATGATGTTTATGGTAACAGCTCAGTTGATATTATTATTGTTTTAAAAAAAAATTTTTTTTTAACGTTTATTTATTTTTGAGACAGAGAGAGACAGAGTATGAACGGGGGAAGGGCACAGAGAGAGGGACACAGAATCGGAAGCAGGCTCCAGGCTCTGAGCCATCAGCCCAGAACCCGATGCGGGGCTCGAACTCACAGACCACGAGATCGTGACCTGAGCTGAAGTCGGATGCTTAACCGACCGAGCCACCCAGGCGCCCCAGTTGATATTATTTTAATGATTGGAGTTCATGCTTCAATTGCTCATACAAAATCAGGTCTTTTGTTCGTATGTCTGCCATACTGGACATTTCTATTGATGTAGAAAGTTCTATTGGACAGTGCTGCTGTAAAGACAGTAATACTGCACTTATGTTAGAAGAGCTGGGTCCATTTCTCAGTTCTATAACTTACTAGCTTTAACAACATTGGATTTTATACCTATAAACTGCAGTTTCCTCATCTAGAAAATGGAAATAATGTTAACCTCCTTCAGAAAGTTTGGAAAACTTAAAATAGTCAGCAAAAGCGATTGGGATGTTATAGATGCTTGATCAATCACATTACTCAGTGGTTAAAAGCATGTTCCAGCTCTGGAGCCAGACCATGCGAATTAGAATCTTGGGATCTTGATATTACCAGTTATTGGCTCTTTGACCTTTGTCAAATTACTTGCTGTCTCTGTGTTTCAATTTCCTTATTTGTAAGATGAGGATTTTAATAGTAATGATCTATAGGATTTTGAAGAGGATTGAATATCTCAACATATGTAAAGCTTCTAGAACATAGTAAGTACTTCATGAATATTAACAAGGACAAAGCAATGATTAGTTCAGAATATATTAGAATAGTCTTGATATCTAGACCACTTAGAATAGGGATTCCTAACGAACAGTATTTTTATTATTATTATTATTCTTTTTTATTTTTTTTAAATGTTTATTTATTTTTGAGAGACAGGGAGACAGAGCGCGAGCAGGGGAGGGACAGAGAGAGAGGGAGACACAGAATCGGAAGCAGGCTCCAGGCTCTGAGCTGTCAGCACAGAGCCTGATGTGGGGCTCGAACTCATGGAGTGCGAGATCATGACGTGAGCCGAAGTCGGATGCTCAACTGACTGAGCCACCCAGGTGCCCCGCGAACAGTATTTTTAGATGAGCTTCAGAGAACCTATGCACTCTGAGTTTAAATGAATTTAAATGCATATGTGTTATGTGGATTTTCCTGTATTTCTGATGTTCATCCCTTTTTTGATCTGAGACCAAGAAAAAAAAAGAAGGGCTGTTTAGAAGGGCTTTTGGGGGTTACATCCAAGGGAGCCCTTTCTCCACTGCTGATCTGCTCTCAGCAACTCACTTTCCCTGATAATTTTCCTGGCAGAGGAGTTAATACTCAGAGTCTGGGTTCTAAAGAGAATGAGAAATTTATTTTCCCACAAATTGAGTATTTCAGTCTGGTTCTCTGAGGTCTAGTGTCTTCATCTGTGAGCTGGGAATGTGGAGATGATAATTATTGAATAACACTAGAAATCTAACATGTTATGATCCTAACACAAATGAAGTGCTGTTACTAAAACGGTCACTATATCAAGGACATTGGACAGATTTGAAACAACAGCTTGACCAGTATTGCTTTATGAATTCTCTTTATCATGAAACAAAAAATCTAGAGCAAAGAGCTCCTGAAACAGCGGGTCTCAGAGCAGAGAAGCACTTGCTGCTTAGCAACATCCCCAGCCTAGAGTGCAAATAGAAAACTGCGGGACCGCTGAGCAGTTTCCAGAGGAAAAATGAGGCAGCTCAGTTTTTTTTTTTTCTTTTTCTGTAGGAGGGATGCTTTAGGATACAATAAAGCATTGCTTAGACAACGCAGCAGAGGTCATGGGCAAAAATCTCTGTTAGCCACACTGTAAGGATGTAATGAACTGAAGTGTGACATCCTTTTTTAGCACAAATGGATTTGTAAGAATCTGAGTCTGAGCTTTATGGTGAGCAGAGACAGCTGTGCCACCAATAACCAGGCTTCGATGTTTACACACATGTGATTTTAATTTTTATCACAAAATGGTTGAATATAGCAACAACCATTACTTTTGAGCCCAAAGATCTATAAAGTATATTATTTTTTTAAATGATAGGTTTAAACAGAAAATCCTTTGAAAGGCACATCTGTAGTCATTTTGTTGAAACATGCGGTATTTCAATTTATTCTTTTTCTTCATGCCTGTATATGCCTAAATTATCTTTTCTCCATGTCACAATATATTTCCTTAAGAAACCATATTTTTTTTCCTGCTAACAATTCTACATGTTTGTAAGTAAAACTCCATCATATGGTAAAGATGCAGAGAATCTAATTATTTTCTAATCCAGATGAAATTTGTAAGCTACATTTCATCTATCAGTCTCATAGTGGCAGTGTATGATATAATATAATAAATGATAATAATATTATATAATACAATAAAATTATATAAATACAATATATAAATACATATATATGTATTATGTAAATACATATAAATATATAAATACAACAAAATATATATGTATTTCTGGTCTTGGAATTTTTCTGGTTATCCAGTTTATTCAGGATCATTCTCATATTCTCATCATGATTTCATCCTCAGCCAATATTACTGACCCAAATATTTCTAAGTGACAGATTGTTCTGTCTCAGACATGAAATGTAAATTGCCTTCCATTGACTGAGTCAGAAGTCACACGAAATCTTTTCTGAAACTCTGATTAAGACTATAGTTGTCATTCATCTCCGACTTACAAGTCGTGTGTGTTTGCCTTTCATTTGACCTCAATCCCTGTTAGATTCAGGATTTCACTTTTTTGTCAATATCACTAACATTATCC
The DNA here is from genome assembly GCF_018350195.1 of Panthera tigris. Taxonomy (NCBI): domain Eukaryota; kingdom Metazoa; phylum Chordata; class Mammalia; order Carnivora; family Felidae; genus Panthera; species Panthera tigris. The sequence goes on along the minus strand of NC_056676.1, from coordinate 28,311,727 downwards.
TTAGTTTAGTGGTAAATATCAAACATCAACCAACCATAGGGGCCAGAGCAGATGATGTGCATAGAATTACCTGATGTCTTAAGAGTAGCACATATTTCTCCAGAGCTTCTGGAGTGGAGACGAGACAAGGTAGAGTCAGTCTTCAACAACTTAAGAATTGCACAGAGGTAAGAGTGTCCCAAATAAAAAATAGGTCTCAAATAAAAGAAAAAAACTTCCTTAATTTTCTTCCCTTGTCTCTACCCAGTGAATGAGTCAGGGTCAGGTAGGAGGAGGGCATTGTATCTAAAGACCTTGGATAGTTTTCTAAGTAGCATCCAAAGTAATTTTTCTTTCCCTACATCTAGGGACTCATAATTATCCCCCTTTGCCCCCCATCAGGACATGCAGCATTTCATAGTGGACATTACCAGAGGGGAACATGCAGTGATGTAGATGTGCCTCATCACTGCAGCATTGCAGAGATCATAGGAAACACAGCAGGAATAATGCAGAACAAGACATGAGAATTTAAGGATTGCATGTTGAGCAAGAAGAAAAGAAGAAACAAGAATTGTTTCCAAAAAGCACAACAACACTGATTCACTTAAATGAACCACCGTGGGTCAGCTTGGGACACAGATCAGCATAGGACCCAAAAGCAGATCAAAAACAATGACTCAGAGCAAGAGTGATGAGAAGGAAGCAGACCACAACTGGGCTTAGTTTTAGAGAGAAATGATCGTTAGCTGCAATTGATGAGCAGAGAGTAAAGGAAGACAGTTCATAATGCAGAGTAAACTATTCTCAAGTAATTATTTTCCTTTCATTTTAAAATAAAATCTCAAATAGAAAATTCTGTAGGTTCTTGAGCAAATACTATCAAATTCTTCATTCTATTCTTTCTTGCTTCTTTCCAAGATGGAGAAACACTAATTTGACAGACATATTCCAAGAAATTGTTATAATTATACTTAGGAGATAGAATCCCTGAAGTAAAATGCAAATGACTTAGGAAAACTGTCTGCTCTCTATGGCCCAGCCTGGTTTACCAGAGTTCCTTTCTCTTGGGTTTCAGGTAAAATTCCACCTAACAATTGTTCTTCTGAACAGTTCAACATGGGTTTGTTTAAACAGGACAAGTGATTGCATTAGAATTGGGATGAAATCACAATGCTGTTATGTCTGTCTTATGACCAGGGAAGCCCAGAATATATGAATGTAATCCCAAACATAGCAATGCCTCCCTCTAGGGTCTCTGAGAGAAATATTTAGCAAAGAAAGTCAGCATAACAGTCAATTGTTATGTGGAATTTTACCTGAAATCCAAATGGTCCACAAGGCAAGGTTGAGTTCTGGGTCTGTGGGAGGCCCAGGTGCCGAGGACCTAGGACAAGTGGGGTGGGCCTGCCATGTGGTTTATGGCTGCTGGCCAGGAGATTGGGGCTGCCTGGGCCAGCCTGGTGTTGGGTGGGCTGGGAAAGCCCTGGAAAGCTGCCTGGAGCCTGGTGGCACTGGAGTGGGCCCAGAGAGAGAGTCTGCAGCAGCCTGCCTTGAGCTTGGGGCCATAGGAGCCACCTGGGGAAACCAGTACTTGCTTCATTTTCCTTCCCCCCCTCTCCCCCAGAAGGAGGGTTTCCCTGTCCATGCTGGGGTGTGGGGTGCTGGGGGAAGAATGACAGGGGTAATGTGAAACTTTCTCTCCTGCCCATTTGATTGCGTCTTTTCTAACTTCTGTGCTCTACCCAGGTCCTGTAATCTCTCACCTGGAATCCTTAGCTTCTTCATCATATTTTCAGAAGTAAATAGTTGTTCAGACTGATGTTTCTGGGAAGAGGTCAGTGCTGGAAATTCCTCTTCTGCCATCTTGTGTCTTGATTTGCTCCTGTCACAACCTCCCACACCATTTTTCACTGGAGCCTTTCTAATAGGAGTATAGTTATTTCTCATTGTGGTTTTAATTTTTGCATTTCCCTAATGGCTAATGATGATGACCATCTTTTTATATGCTCATTTGCCATTCATCTCCATTCATGTCTTTGGCCATTTGCAAGATGAAAAGTTTTTTTTTTAATTGTTGAGTTTTGAGAGTTCTTTATATATTCCAGATAACTTTTTGCCAGATATGTGGATTGCAAGTATTTTCTCTCAGCCTGTAACTTATCATTTTATCCTCTAACATCCATTTGCTGAAAAGCGTATCCTTCCTTCACTGAATTTTCTTGCACTTGGTCCAAATTCGGTTGGGCATATTTCTGTGGGTCTATTTCCATCGATCTACATTCCTCCATACTGTCTTGGCTACTGTAGCTTTTTCAGAATTGTTTTTTTCTTGTTTGCCTTTCCATATAAACTTTGAGATTTTCTATATGCGTAAAGATCTTGGGATTTCATAGAACTTGCATTAAACCTACATAGCAATTTAGGGAAAGTTTTCATCTTTATTATGTTGAATCTTCCAATCCATGTACACAGCACGTCCATTTATTTAGAGTTTTGATTTATTGAATCAGTATATTGTAATTTTTAGCATGTGGATCTTGTATATACTTTTTACATTTCCTCTTTTTAGGCTTCACTTACCTAATTCATTTTTGGGGAGTGATTGTAAATGACATTGTGTTTTAAGTTTTGCTTTCTACCTATTTGTTGCCTGTATATAGAATTATGATTGATCTTGCATTCTGTAACCTTGACAAATTTTATTTTAGGAGGTTTTTTTTTTTTTTTTTTTTTTTTTTTTTTGGTAGATTCATTGGTATTTTCTAAATAGCCAATCATGTCATCTGCAAATAGAGACAGTTGTATTTCTTCTTTTCCAATCTCTATGCCTTTTGTTTGGTAAAGAGTATTTTTGTTCTACAGGGCATAACAATCCCTTCAAGGCCCTTCTCACAATAGCCAGTCCTGGTAGACAGACATTACAAGTGTTTCCTGGTTGACTAGGAAGAACTTCAACCTCTTTTTCTACTGCTTTAAGAGAAAATGCAATTTCCATGCAAAGCTTGAATTGAAGGACATGTGCTTCTTCTTACGTATTTGTGAGGGCAGATTTCTTACTCTGTCAAGAAGGAATCCCATCATGAGTACTGGCCTACCCTGGCTCTGAAGACTTTACCCAAATCCTGGATTTGTCCTTGACTAATGAGTGCCAAGCTCTATTCAGACAAGTGACTAGAGCTAAGAATAAGACAGCTTTGCTGTACTAGATACCTGCTGTGCTCCTTCTATGAAGCTTTCTCTGATCCTTATATGTAGAATTATTCCATCTTTTGTGAGTTCCCACTAAAATATATACTCTTTTGAGAGCCTTTCATCACATCCTTCCTCTGTCTATCTTTCAGCCTATGGAGGCAGATACTCCTCTAACCCTTACTCTTTTCATTGAGGTTATAAGAAAGGGTTTTATGTCATTCCTGGTTTGTTTAGAAATTTCTGCCAAGACAGAACCCTGCCTCAAATCCAGTAATACTTGGTGAAGGCCATATACCTGGGTGAACCCTTTTTGTTACTTTCCCCTCACTGACCTCTGTATTAAGCCACTGGCTTCTATCATGAAAGACAGATACACATGAGAGCCCTAGAATCAAGACTATTTTTTTCAACTGTCTATCATCCCCATCAGACTCAGGAGGCAATGCCTCCATCATAAGACTGGACTCTCAGAAATATAAACCAACCTGTATCAGCTCTATGGAGACTGCAACTTGAACCAATTGACCCTCTTTTTAAAAATCAATCTGTCTTTTTACATTTTTTTCTACTTCTCCATAGCTGGCCTTTGACATCTCATCCTATCTCAACAAATAAAAGAATATCTTTGCCTTAAAAAGATTTCTGAAGTTATGATGGTTCATAATCCACACTCTATTAAGGCAAATGTTTATTTAAATCAACTAAAATTGATTTAAATTCATTTATTCTGTACACCTAAGTGTGACATCTCAAGTAATTTCAGATGGCCACCAGCTGGATGGAAATATATTTTCCTTGTTCAAAATGTCTTGTACACCCTACTGTGTACCCATCCGTGTGATGGGTACTTAAGCAAAGAGACATGTTAGGCACAGTTTCATGCCTCTTGGAGTGGATAGTCTGCTTGAAGACACGACATGCAAAAACACTCAATGCATCCTTGCTCTATGATTAAAACTAGTTGTGATTCATGACCTCAAAATGCCTTCTTTATAGTCAGCTTTTCTAGAATATTTCATCTGAGTTAGTTTTCTAACATGTTGTTGCTTAATTGATTGATTGCTCCAATTTGCTTTGTTGTATGTATCAAATGGGTCACTTCTTCAAGTGTGATACAGTCCAGCTGAACAAACAAGCAGGTGTTGAGAGATGTTGGGATTGCCCTGCCAGTCATGATCTCTATATTACCTTCTGTGTCACTCATGATCAGCCTGTGAATGTTTTTCACTGAAAAGCCAGGATGAAAAATGACTGCTGTGTGAGTTCCTTAATGCTGTGTTACCATACATCATCTGCAGGTGGATTGGCTAGGACTCCTGGTTGCCTGGAAATCATTTCAGGTTGTTCTGAGCTCTGGGTCAAACTGTGGGTGTCACAGAATGACCCTCTCTCTTCTGATAGCCTTGCAAACTTCAAATTACTTCTACTTTCAAACATTTACTGGGTGTAAGATTTTGTCCTGAGGGCTGTATAAATGTATCCTGCCTTCAAGATACTTACAGTTTGGAGAAGGGACAGAAAATGTACACCATCAGCTGTACCACAAAATATCATGTTGTGCGTGCCAGAAAAGCGAGGCCAACAAAGGCCTCAAGGAACTTAAAGTGAGAAAGATTACTTCTGAGCTGGAAATTACGGAAGAGAGAAGAGAATTGGAGTGATATGTTGTAGTCTGAGTAGGACAGTCATAGGTACATTTTGTGGAGAGGGCTTTCTAAGCAAAGAAAATAGAGAGTAAAAGCATAGCAGCAGAGAGAAGTTTCTGGAGGATGATAAGTAATCTGAACTGGTTGGATTTGAATGGTTATAGGACACTGGGCATTTATGTTAGAGTTAGGGTTTACAAAAAATTGGGGCATTATTGTGTGACAAATCAAATGTTCTTGTTTTTAAATGATGTATTTCACTGATTTTCTTTCTTTTTTCTTTTAAAGTTTATTTATTTATTTTGAGAGAGAGAGAGAGAGAGAGCGCGAGCACGAACAGGGGCGTTCTGTTCGTGCTCTGAAGATATTCACTTCACAGAGGGAGTGAAAGAACCCCAAGCAGGCTCTACATGGTCAGCACAGAGCCAGATGTAGGGCTTGAACTCAGGAATTGTGAGCTCATGACCTGAGCTGAAATCAAGAGTCGGATGCTTAACTGACGGAACCACCCAGGCGCCCTATGAATCAAGTGTTCTTTTTTTTTTTATTATTATTTTTTTTTAATGTTTATTTATTTTTGAGACAGAGAGAGACAGAGCATGAACAGGGGAAGGTCAGAGAGAGAGGGAGACACAGAATCCGAAACAGGCTCCGGGCTCCGAGCTGTCAGCACAGAGCCCGATGCGGGGCTCGAACCCACGGACAGCGAAATCATGACCTGGGCCGAAGTCGACGCTCAACCAACTGAGCCACCCAGGCGCCCCTCAAGTGTTCTTATATAGGGGATGTGGTTTTAAGTTTGTTGTTTAAGATAAACAACTCGAGAAACGATGGAGAGCATGAATTGCTTAAACAGAAAAAGAGAGTTCATTTGGGATCTGCTGTTTCATTCATATTGGAGGTAACAGAAGCTTTCGTTAGGTCAATCATTGTGAATATGGAAGGGTGAGATAAGGAGCAGGTTGGCATTGAAGACTTTGGGCATAACCTGGAGCCCTCAGGTGTTTTTTTAATTTTTTTTTTTATTTTGTTTTGTTTTTTGGTGCTTGGTGTCTAAAGGGGCCCTTGTAGGAGTTAGATCATCACTATTCAATAGAAATGTAATATGTAATTAAACTCATAAATGCAACCCGTATATGCAATAGAAATTTAATAGCCACATTGACAAAAAAAAAGAAAAATGTAAGTTTAATTTTAATAATTTTTAAGTCAAATATCAAAAATGTTATCATGTCAACATGTAATCAGTATAATATTGACGAGATACTTTCATTCATTTTTTTCTTATCCAAGTCTATGAAGCCAGTGTGTACTTTATACTTAACAGAATACTTCAGTTGGGACCAGCCATATTTCAAGTGCACATTAATGACATGTGCTAGCCAGTGGCTATTCTGTTGGACAGCACAGACTTGGGTATACTTTTACTTATCTACTTACTGCTAATCGACTTTTGTTAATCTACTTACTTAAAGAAACTTTCCTTATCTTCTTATTCCATTGTAACATATTAGCCTTTTCAGTGACTTTGACTCCTAGGAAGATGCCCTGGTTTTACTGATGTTCAAAGCTCTAGGGCATGGCAGAGTTTCTAACAGAAGTTCAGTCTTCAAAAAAAATGATTGTTACACAGGTGAAGCAGAGAATGCTGATTTGGGGCCTGTCCTTACGTTTGAGATGTGGAGGTAGGTGTGGGAAGGAAAGGAAAGGTGTATACTTCTTTTTTTTTTTTTTTTTTAACGTTTATTTATTTTTGAGATAGAGAGAGACAGAGCATGAATGGGGGAGGGTCAGAGAGAGGGAGACACAGAATCGGAAACAGGCTCCAGGCTCTGAGCTGTCAGCACAGAGCCCGACGCGGGGCTCGAACTCACGGACCGCGAGATCATGACCTGAGCCGAAGTCGGCCGCCCAACCGACTGAGCCACCCAGGTGCCCCGAAAGGTGTATACTTCTTAGCCTGACTCAGTTCTGACTTAGGAGACTGAATAGCTCCCATTATCCCCATTGAAGCAAATGTGACTAAAAAAAGTGAACAGTATTCCTTTCATCCTCATATTTATATCAAATATTCACAGACAAGGAATTGGTATAAATAAAGTTGCTTGGAGCCACTGATGAAAAAGTTCTTTAAAAATATTTAGCATTTTTGGGGGGTCTGGGTGGCTCAGTTGGTTAAGCATTGGACTCTTGATTTTGGCTCAGGTCATGACCTCATGATTCAGGGGATCGAGCCCCATGTCAGGCTCTGTGCTGACAGTATGGAACCTGTTTGGGATTCTCTCTCTCCCTCTCTCTGCCCCTCCCCCACTCACACATGCACACTCACTCTCTCGAAAATAAATAACCTTAAAAAAAAACCACTAGAATTTAAAAATATATGTATTTAGTATTTTCACTATGCTTAAAAAAAAGCCTCACGGCTGAAATATATTTCTCTATTAAAAGTGGAGTTAATTTTTTTGCATTTTTGAAATGTTTCCCTTTAATGTCATATAACTGATATCCTTTTTCTTTTCCCTATTGTATTAATCATATTTTTAAATTTTTATTATCTTATGATGTTTTGCCATCTTAAAAAATCTTTCTGGCTGCTGAGAGACTGCCCCTCCCAGGGCTAGCCAATTCTTAGAGACAGCTTGGCAGGCAGTGTACCTTTCAAATGCAAATCAACCAATCTGGGAAATGTATTCACCCAACAAATTCTATTAACTTACACATCAAGCCAATATTTCTCCTGCCCTAAATCATCCCAGGGTTGGGTACCAGGCAGCTAGAGACTGCTCCTATAGCTTAAAACCTCCAGAATTATTCAAAATAGACAATCTTAAATTGTTTCCCAGCCTTGCCTGGTCTTTCCTGTGGAAACATGAAAAAAGGCTACAGCCCAGGCTTTCCCCTCTTCTGCCTCCTGCCCAAACCCTGGTGCTTTCCATGTGGCCCTGCATAACATGATGTACCTCCTTCTCTAGGGAAATAGAAATAATGAATTCTTCTTTCAGTACCATTGGCCTCGGTGTTATTACTCAGTCACTTCCATAAATTTAAATCCCAAGAGCACAAATGAGACACATACATGTCTACTTCTCTGTCTCAGTTATTTTGTATTTCATTTACTTTGGACACATATTTTTACCAGAACGTAAATTTAGAACCCAAGCTAAAAGGTATGTCAGAGGATTTAAAACTGTGCCTTCACAGTGAATAGAAAGCCTTCGGGGAATAGGGCAACTGAAGAAACGAGAGTTGTGGGTAATGAGAAAAAAGGAAACACTATTTACACGTTCTTATAAAGTACATTATGGAGGCACGAAGGCAATAGAATGTGGCTTATGTGTCTAGTACATGCTGGGTATTTTTCCTATCCCCTCTCATTTAATCATCTTCAATTAATAGAGAGGTCCCAAGAAGGTAAATGACTTTCTCAAGGTCAAAAAATTAGGTGCAGACTGCGTTTGAATCCAGATCCTTCTTGGTCCCCCACCCATGCTCTCATTGCTGCACGGCATTCTCTCCATCTGAAAGCTCGAAAGCTGTGAATTAAAGAGTCACCCAAACATACTTGGAGGGCTGCAGCTTTCGTGATGTTTTCTTTCCTGAATGCCTGACGCAGGGCATGTTTTCTATATAGTATTTGGATGTCGAGAATATGAGGGCAACATCACAGATTTTATTTAGCGACAAACAGGGTAGGAAGTACAGTGGAAGACAATGGCTGACATTGAGTGCCGAGAGGTATTTCTCATACCGGGAAAGGAAGAAGTATTTCTCATACCTTTACGTTCCTGAGGTCCAACTGGAATGCTGGTGGCGATGGGGAGACTTCTGTACAGAGGAGAGGGAATGAAAAGCTGCCAAAACAAATCAAAAAGAAAAGGGTGTAACAAGTTTCAGGCTTTTTTTAGGATAGCTTATGACTCCATGATCTAATTTATTAATTTTCTCGAATCTATTCTATTAGTGTTATAACTCAGTCTGTATTTGTGAAATTTTTTAAAAAGTTTATTTATTTTGAAAGAGAGAGAGAAAGAAAGTGTGCACACACAAGTGGGGGAGGGGCAGAGACGGCGGGGGTGGGGGGTGCGGGGTGGGGGGGGTGGGGGGTGGAGAGAATCCCAAGCAGGCTCCATATTGCTGTTGCAGAGCCCTCTGTGGGACTTGAACCCACAAACTGTGAGATCATGACCTGAGCCCAAGTGAAGAGCCGGTGGCTTAACCAACTGAGCCACCCAGGAGCACCCGCATTTGTGAATTTTTAATGGAAACAGAGGCTCTGATACTTCAGAATGAAGAAATATAATCTGGGGGTTTCCTAGGCAATGAGTGAACATATGAGAAATGGAGTATAACAATAGAACATGTACCTCTCATAGCTGCAGGAGAAGAAGGAATCGTGCAAAGATTTTTCTTCCATAATACAATTTTTTTTTATGTCAACACATTTTCCATATGGATAAATGAGTAGAAAGGAAGAGCAGGATGGCGATGAATAATAAACTACATGAAAAGCAAAGAAAACTAGTGCGTCCAGAAGGCTTAACTTACAGAGTGCGAAATTGGCCCAAGAGGGTTATATCATTGAAAGTTTGGAATTAAATGGAAATAAACATTTAATTTGATCCTCAGATGTGATTTTTAAAATTACTTTTGCATTAGAATATGTCTTTACGGTTTAATGGATTCTGATTGTGCTCACTGATGACCTTTTTGACTCTTTAGACCATTTCAAATTCTAAAACATCAAGGGAACGATTTCCCAAAGTTTAAACGTAGACGTAATTGGATTTCTAATGCTTAGAAATCAGGATGAACAATTTTAAGTTAAAGAAAAATGTGGAGAAGATGAAGTGACATATTGTGGATTTAGCAGGAAAATTCTTCGTGTGTTCCCCAGCTACAACTCTGCTAACTACACTGTGCTCGTAGATTACTGGAAGGCAGATATCATAGAAGAAAGGGTGTTCCTATACCGGGTGAAGCAGTGAAAGCTGGAAAAGTGACTCATTGCTTCTAAATAGGAGCTATTTCAGTTTCCTTTCATTTGTGGGTTTTTTAGTTCAGTGCGAGAATATATAATGTGACTTCTAGATGTTCCATTCTCTAGAACAATTTATTCTAAAACACAGTTTGTTCTCTAGTGAATTTAAAATAGGTAAAAGAAAACAGTTTTCTAAGTTTAGGGATAGGAAGTAAAAAGGGAGAAATATGCAGAAGGAATTAAGAAAGGTGAGTCACTTGCTAGTAAACTTCAGAGTCTCAGAATTAAATCAGTTTTCCCCTTAGTACCAAGGGCAAGTCAGTGATAACATAATTAGAGCTTCGCACCAAGGATGTGTTCGAAATATGGTGTTTGCCAGGAGACGCCTTCCTCCTTTGGGTTCGATTTTATTTCCTTCTAGAAAAATTCCCAGATTAAGGCACTTTGTGAAAGGATCCACTCTCTTGATTTTTTTTTTTCTTTCATTCTAGAGTAGAGAACTTATAAGTTTTTAGGGAACAGAAAATCTAAAATATGTGAGATAATCCCCCCCCGAGATATTGAATGTAAATGTAAAAATCCGAAGGATAATAGAATTTATTTTGCTTGTAAAATTTTCATATTTCATATTTCATGTTTTTCTGTGGCCTCTTCCTTCCCTTTGTTTCTCATTTCACCACAGGAATTTGATCAAAAACAAAAGAACAAGAAGACGTCACTTACAGTATGGTAATGGTTTTAGGCTTTTAAAGATATTATAGAGCATTTGATCCAGTTATTATTTTTTTATTATTGAGTTGTTGGTGTTCTTCATATATTTTGGAAATCAATTCTTTTTATTTTAAACATTTTTTTTAACGTTTATTTATTTTTGAGACAGAGAGAGACAGACCTTGAATGGGGGAGGGTCAGAGAGAGAGGGAGACACAGAATCTGAAACAGGCTCCGGGCTCCGAGCTGTCAGCACAGAGCCCGAGGCGGGGCTCGAACTCACGGACTGCAAGATCATGACCTGAGCTGAAGTCGGACGCTTAACTGACTGAGCCACCCAGGCACCCCTGGAAATCAATTCTTTATTACACATAGGTTTTGCAAATATTTATTCCCATTCAGTAGGTTGACTTTTCATTTTGTTGATTTTTTTCTGTGCAGAAGCCTTTTAGTTTAATATCGTCCCACTTGTCTATTTTTGCTTTTGTTACCTGTGGTTTTGGTGTCATATCCCAGAAAAATGGTACAGCAGCTGTGGAAAACTGTGCAGATTCCTTGAGAAGTTAAAATTAGAACTACCGTATGATCCAGCGATCCCCCTTCTGGGCATAAATCCAAGGGAAATCAGACTCTAGAAGAAATATCTGCAGTCCTACATTCATCGCAGCATTATTCACAATAGCCAAGACATGGAAACAGCTCAAGTGTCCACTGACAGACGAATGGCTAAAGAAAATGTAGTATATGTATTCAATAGACTGCTATTCAGGCTCAAAAAAGAAAGAAATCCTGCCATTTGTGGCAACATAGATGAACCTGGAGGACATTATGCTGAGTAAAATAAGCCAGTCATAGAAGGACAAATACCTCATGATTCTACTTCTAGGAGGGATCTAACGTAGTCAAACTCATACAGGCAGAGAATGTAATAGTGGTTGCCGGAGCAGGAGGGTGGGAGAAATGGACAGCTGTTGTCCAATAAAGTTTTAATTATGCAAGATGAATACATTCTAGAGTTCTATTTAAAAAAAAAAAACAAAAACAAGGGGCACAAGGAAACTTTTGGAGGTGATAGATATGTCCGTTGTCTTTATTGTGGCGATGGTATCCTGAATGTTTGCATATGCCCAAACTCATGAAATAGTGCATGAAATATGTGCAGGGGTTTTGTTTTTGTTTTTGTTTTTGTTTTTGGTATATAAATTACACTTCAATAAAGCTGTCAAAAATTCTGGACTATTTGAAACTGACAGAAAAGTACAGAGAATAGTATAAGAAACTGATACTTAGCCATCACCCAGTATTTTAAAATATTAACATTTTACCTTCTCTTCTTTTTTCTCCAAATCATAAATTACAGAGAAGGTTAAGACTCTTGGCTACCTTACTGTGATCCCATCCCCTCTCTCCCCAAAGATAAAAACGGTTCTTATGAATTTTATGTTTAAGTTTCCCATGCGGGAACCTCATGAACAAAGAGAATCCTACATATGTCGCCGTCAGGTTTGCAGCTTGGTAAACGGCTCAGTAGAGCAGGTTGGCCATGCTGCATGAAGTCGGCGATGTAGCTCTGCCATGAAAGAGGGATTGTACTGCAGGGTGTAGGCCCAAAGCAAATCTTGCTGGTTTGCACAGGGAGACATGTCCATTTCATTGCAGCATTGTTGGAAGCAATAAAAATTACTTAGTTAGAAATTATTTTTATTGTTAAAAACATTTGTGCCAAACTTACTTTCCATGGCTAGATGTGTATGAAATGGGGAGAGAAAAAAAGTAAACAATACAAAAGTGTGAAAAAGAAAAAAATCTTTAAGACAGATGTAAATATTTTGTTAGGCTGTACACTTTTTAAGCTTTATTTCAATCGGTTGGATGAGCAGTAATCATATCCTTGCAGCTCAAAGTGTGGTCCATGGACCAGAGGAGGGGCAGGTTCTTGGGGTATGTGTGTTAGAAATGCTGACTTTCAGGCCCCACTCTAGGTTTACTGAGTTAGAATCTGCATTTTAACAAAAACCCCGGGTGATTTGTATGCATAGTGGTTTGAAAGCACAGGTCTAGAGCAGCTGCCCTCAATTTTTAGGTCTCAGCGGGCCGATGGGTCAAGATGAGCTGCGAGGTGAATGCAAATACACCATTAGTAATGATCAAGTACACACTTTGCTGAACAATTTAAAGAAAAAGAGCAAATGTGAACTATTTCACACGGTACCGGCACTCAAATTCATGTGCATTTCCTGAGTGAAAGAAGAAGCATCGAGGTGGGTCTGTAGAGATAAGGATGTGCAATGCCACATTGCAAATATCAGAGCGATTGTGATGGGATCCCGTGGGGGGAGGCACGTGCTTTGTGACTGTGAGAGGTGACTGACTCGCAAAGTCAGAATCCCAGGTAATGGATAACCAACGGTAACAGGTATCTGCTCTCAGAGAGGACCATGTACTCATTGAACAAATATTTACTCATCCCTTGCATATGCTACCTCCTCGGCTAGACCCCAGGGAGCAGTGGTGCCCACCACAGACGCAGTCCATGTCCCAACAGAACCTACGGGCTCTCAGGGGAGGCAGCATGACTGTCATACGTTAACAAGTATGACTGTCCAATGAATCTTATAGGAAGAGAGGCATGAATCTTACAAAGATAGTTAGGCAGTTAGGTAGGTAGATAGACAGTTGAGAGATTGGTAGATGATAGGTAGTTGATACATAGAAAGATACATTGATAGAATGAGAACATACAGCAGAGCCATCTATTGGAGTCCATGTGCCAGATGGCCACACATTAGAAGCTTTTGAAATGTTAGAGAGAAATGTCTGATGTTAACAGAATATATGTAATTATTAGAATATGCAGATGCAAAGAAAAGCAGGACGGCAAAACCTTGGGGCACTGGCTTTAAATACAATGGCCAGTCAGGTGGGATTTGTAAAAATTATTTACCATGATTAGATAAACATACAAATCCAGAAGAGCAGTAGGTTATTTGTGAAGAGGCGTTTGGAAACCTTGATTCAAATATTATCCAGACTTCTCAAGACTCCTTTCTGAAGCTTTTAGATGCACCTACTGTTTAATTATACACTGAAGCCCATGCTTCTCCCCTGGTGCAGGGAGCTGTAACCGGCTCTCTCTCAAGGGTCTCCCAGGGAACTCCCAAACATTTTTTATTTGAAGAAATGAACACATGTGAAGTAGTTTGGTTTTTAAAAATGTCTTCTTTGAGGCACTTGGGTGGGTCAGTCAGTTAAGCATCTGACTCTTGATTTTGGCTCAGGTCATGATCTCATAGTTGTGAGATCAAGCCCCACATCAGGCTCTGTGCTGCCAGTGCAGAACCTGCTTGGGATTCTCTCTCTCGCTTTCTCTCTCTGCTCCTCCCCTGACTCCCCTCTCTCTCTCACTCATTCTCTCTCAAAATAAATAAATTAACTTTAAGAAATACAAATAAAATGTATTCTCTGCTACCTACTACTGCTATTTTCCTAGCCTGCCACCATGACAGAGAGACAATAGACAAGGGAACCAGTCAGGGGCCTTGTCTGGCAATTTAGGTTTATTGAGAATATGCTGGTGTCATATCAGAAAACTAGTGTGTCAAGCAAACATTATAACCATAACTAAATATATATTATATGATGCATAAAAATACATATATAACATACACATACACCCACATATATATGTATCTATATATATATGTGGGTATGGGTGTGTGTTCTCCTAGTATTTCCTTTTCCTCAGCACTCCTGATGCTATTTCCAGTTTATTACCTCCTTAGAGAAGGGCTAAGACAGTAGAAAGAGAGAGGAACAAACCCAGAATTTTCCTTTGGGTTTTGAATTTCAAAAACCAAACATAGCCTTCAGAGGAGAAAAGGCATGAACGTTAAGTTTGGGAGATCCTAATAAAGAAAACAAACCTGTCTCCCCTGATGATCTGATTGGATAAATGTCCTCTGATCCATAGGACAGAGCGTCAGAAGGCAAGTGAGAAGAGCACTGGGCCCTTGATAAGGTGGGTGAGGGGCTATTTCCTGTGCCTCTAAGAGGCCAAGGCTCAGAAAGGTAATAAAAGACCAGATATGTTTAGGGGACCCAGAGCAGAGATAGGCTGGGCCGTGATTCTCAGACAGCGTTGGGAGGATAGCAGAACTCCATAGAAGGACTTAATGTCTTCAAGTGGATTTAGGCAGAGGAGGTTTAGTTGGCCAGGGAGACCTTCACTTCCCCAGGGTGATATAACGCCAAAGAGCAATTCCGGTTGCCTGCGGCAGCACAGAGGTTAGGTCATGCTGTAGGTAGCATAGTCTCCATGGCCCAAACTGGTGTGGAGGCTGCAGGATGAGCAGCTGGAGACAGCTGAGGCTGAGCTGGACTAAGGGCACCTGCAGTCGAGAGGCAGGGATGACACCTGGCTGGTGGGCCGATAGGAACAGACTCGTCTGACTCAGATGTCTGTTCTCCCAGGCCATAGCTCCAAGCCTGGCACTCCACCCATGCTCCAGAATTGTCGTGTTACCTCAGAATAGGAAGGGCGCAGAACTGATAAAAAATTTGGTTTTCAACTCAGGAGAATGAGGATTCAAAGTATAAACTGAGTTGAAAAAATAACGCCCCAGTTCTTCACATTAATTTTTTTGCCTAAAGTTTGTGCTCATCACAGTAGCTTTCTCAATATTTGTGTGGGATGGAGGTTTGGAGATGAGGCACCTTTAGGGAAGAAGGGGATTGTCTTTCTCCTTCTCTCTCCTCCTTACCTTAATACATTGGGTTATCTGTGATGGAAGCATTTCTGTTCCTCTGGTTTACTTCTATCTTTCCCTAATTTGTTCATCAATATCGCTCTTCTCTATTGCTTGCCCCAGAGACAAAGCAGACAATACCAAACCTAGAAATATGTCTGCGGACACCCTCAGACAAATGTCAGATAACACCCATTTCTCACAGGATTATGAAGGCATCAGAAGTTCTGTCAGCTCCCAAAACCACTTGCCTTGTCTTCTCAGGCCCAAGTTATTCTGGGGGGTAAGGATGCAGAGTCTTTATAGCTTAGTGAACAGATATCAAGCACGTAGAGAGAGGAAAGGGATGGAGAAAATATAGGAAAGGTGGAAAAGACTTAAGGATTTAGTTGGAGAGAAGGGAAAAAGTGGAAGTGTGGCCACAATTTTCTTGTGGAAAATGTATACTAGTTTGCTTATCTGTCATTTCCCCTGCCAGGGGGAATATGTTTTGTGGAAGATTGTACTGAGTCAAATATATGCCTTATACAGGTGCTTTGTGTGGACCTGTGAGCACTCGGGAGCAACGTCTAACTCCCTGGAGAGCTGAGAATTCTATAAGATTTTTAAAAGCTTTTTTTCCTTCGTTGAGGTAGATTCTTTTACATGGAAACCTCACCCTTGCTGCTCTGCTCCTGTGTTACTGGCAGCTTAGCCAGAGGGCAGCACAAGGGCACCGTTTCTATACTCAGAGCAACAGAAGTCATTGCTGTCATGACAGAGAGAATCATTCTGTTATCTTTGGGTGCCCCCCCCTCTTCCAAGGTGGAACAGGTTCCTGGTCCATTTTATTGTTGAACAACATGGATGTACCTAGAGTGTATTATGCTAAGTGAAATAAGTCGGACAGAGAAAGGCAAATACCGTACAATTTCACCTATACGAAATTTGAGGATTTAAGAAATGAAGCATTTAATAATTTAAATTGAGAATTTAAGAAACAAAACAAATGAATAACCAAAAAGCAGAATGAGACCTATAAATGCAGAGAACAAACTGATGGGTGCTAGAGGAAGGAGGGGGAGGGGATGGGCAAAATGGGTGAAGGGGAGTGGGCGATACAGGCTTCCAGTTATGGAATACGTAAGTCATGGGAATAAAAGGTACAGCCTAGGGAGTATAATCACTGGTGTAATAGCGTTGCATGGGGACAGATGGTAGCTACAATTGTGGTGAACATGGGATAACACAGAGAAGTTGAATTACAACGGTCGTACCCCTGAAACTAATGTAACCTGTGTCAACTATACTCAAGTGAAAAACAAACACACAAACAGACGCACAAAAACGAAAGCCCTCAGTGGAAAGCGCCTTGTTTCCTATCCAGTCAAGCTGGCCGTGTGTTCACCATGGGAACTGGCTGCCATTCTACCAGTGAAGGTAATGGGCGCTTGGTGCGTTGTGGTCACACTGTCATGGAGAAGACCTGTGGATAGTGTTCCGCACCACCTGCATTCGAAGAGGAAATCACCCCGGGCTGGTTACGTCTAAGGTCGAAGCTTGTCTAGAAAGCTGAAGCCCAGCGCCACTTAGAACAGTGTGGAGTGGTGGGTGGCGAGTGCCGGGGAGGACACAGGGAGGGAGGAGAGGCATGTGCTACTCAGGATCCCAGGCTGCATGCAGCTTTGTCTGTGTGAAGAAGCCAACTCAGTACTTATCTGCTCCAGACAGATAGAGCTCCTGTGCTGCGTTTCCCACATTGGGGAGCAATAAAACAGATGAGGAAGGAGAAAGAGGTGGGGCAGTGGTGGGAGACCAGAGGAAAGGCTCCATCGACCAAGGGCGGGCTGCTGTGTCTCTGTCTGGTGGCTTTTCTTTCCCGATACCCCACCCTTAACATGTGGCTGGTGTCCATTAAATATGTGTTGAAGGAATGAATGAATATTTGGGGGTGTAATGGTTTTGACTACAGTTACTTTAGTAATTAAGTTATTGGCAATAATGGTATGATAAGCATTTTGTCTATTTTTTTTGTCATCTATAGTCCTGATAGGTTTTTTTTTTAATGTCCAATTGTCATAAAATTGTGTAACAGTTAGCTATGATGGTCAGACAAAACCTAGTCAATAAAAATGACTGTAGGCCAAGCAGCTCTGTGGAGGTATTTTTGTATTTCCAAAAACATGATCTTAGACCCCAGAAAGAGGAATCTCTGTATATAGAAAAATTAACCACTACGCCCTCCTCACCACCAGGGAAGCAAATGGGATCTGAGAGAGAATGCATTCAATAATTGCACAATCTATGATGACGGCTCGGGCAGAGCCATTATTCTTTTATGTGAAAGGTGAGTGCTTTGCAAGGCAGGAAAGAAGCAAGAGTCTCTGAACACCAAGGTGTTATTTCTCAAAGAGTAGGAGGAAGACCCCATGAATGCGAAGAATGTGCTTTCTTCTATATGATTATACTCCCCTTTCTTAGACGGTTCTAGAGGGACATGGCTCAGCCATTATTGCTAAACAGCTTCTACTGGCTCCTTCTACTCATGGGTGCACCGCCGATGGTTCCCCTCAGAACCAGCAAAAGCCTAAGCAAAGAAAAACGTCTATTCCAAGTTTGCTGAGGTCTGAGGTAGCAGACTTGGCGGTAATGCAGAAAGAGATGAAGATATCCATAGACTTTTCATGGGAGAGAAGTAGAATTTTCCTAGGGGTGAAGGGGAGGGAGTCCGAGGAAAGGTGAGTTTTCCAAGGGAAGAAAGGATCAAAGTGTCACAGTGGGAAAGGAATGGGGCCTCTGGGAATGTAGGGTTAGGGAACAAGATAATTCCCATGGGGTAAGAGGTCCTCCAAAGGCTTGGATGGAAGAGCTGCATTTTCTGATGCTTTTTCTTGGTTCAGGGGAATGAGTTAATTAAATAAGGTTACCACTCCTGGTCTTATTTTAGAGTCTTTTAGGATGCTTACTTGATCTTTCTGTAAAAGACTATTCAAACCTCTGTCAGAGGTCAAGGTCAGGGCTCCTTGTCCTTCTTACCTCCTCCTGGGTTTCCAGGCTGAGGATATTGACCAGCAAACAACCCCAGAGAGATGGTAAAGCCCATTTCATAAACTCCCCCTCCAGAAATGGGCTGATGATACACATTGATCTATCCTTTAAGGTAAAAAGGCGTTCCTTGCACATTGCATTTCCTAGAAACCTACCCTCCACCGTCTTTGCCAAAGACGAAGGTGTCCTATGGACCAGGGCGATTCTACAAGTCAGAATTTTTGTTGCTTGTTGTTTGAAAGAATTGAAAGTTAAAGCATTAGCTTTTCTTCTAAGTTTCACCCTTTAATGACATTCCTAAATGAGAATTTTAAGTATTCCAAAATATAAGAAGATAAAATTAGAAAAATAAAAACTATTTCTGCAAGGTGTTAGAATTTCATTAGACAAACTTATGTTTACTTTAGTCTTATCTACATTTTATATATATTGGGTATATGGCATTATTTTCCAGGTCATCTTAACATGTCATTTAATGTCCATTTAAGCCCGTACATTTCTCTACGTGTATCTGGTATATTTTTGTTTTCCAGTGGGAATCCACATCTGTTATATGTATTATACAATTAGGTGTAGCATTGCTTGGATGTTGCAGATTCAACTGACAGGCCCTTATCAATTTGTGATCTTTCCTGCATAATGAAAACATGAGATTAAGTCTGGTATTTGAGTCTGGTTCCTTCTTACCATTAATCCTCTTTTGCAAACAATTGTTTCCTTAGCAACTGTATTAAGTTACTGAATATATTACTTAACCTGTTACTCAGGGGCTTCTCTCAAGGTGAACTGGATTCATTTTCATCTTTTTTATTTTTTCATAAGCTTGTTTTGTTAATTATAGTCCTTACTTGACAGCACTCCTTGCTTTTAGTGTTGCATTCACTTTGCACAATTTGTAGGGAAAATCAATCGTTAAACCTCTGGAATTTCACCTAATGCACATTATGCGGTCACTTGGCTCACAGAGAAGACTTTTCGTGGTACCATTAAGTGTGCTTTTAATTGTATGAAAAAGACTCCAGTATTTGTAAATCTACTTCTCATTCCCAAGCATCTTGAATTTAGTCAATAATTAAGTGAATCAGTGGAGACAGAAGATTTTTTGTATCAATAAAGGGGTTGTCTCTCAAAATTAACCTGATAAAGTATCATTTAGCAGAGTTAGTCCATCAATCGGGGAAACACATGAGGTTTTCCATTTCTTTTGAATTCTTTTTTTGCAATATTGAAATGTCTGAGAGTTCATTACATTTTACAGGCCAAGAAAGAGCACTAGGAAACTTGCAAATTCTCCTTAAGAACATGAGGAGGGAGTGTGATGATTGGAATTCACATCCTGCAGACGTGTGCATTCTCACTATAGTCCAGCTCACTATAGCTTCTCCAAATAGCTTCCAAGGAGAGAAGCCAGACAGGATTCTACAAATGTGTGGAATGTCACCTGGACATTAACTGGGATTCCCATGGGACAGAGGTTAAGATAGAACTGCCACTGCTCTTATATAGAACCCATGATAGAGCCCACAGAAGTGCTGAGGTTCAGAAGTCCTGCACTAGACCTTTCTCTTTTAAATGAACAGAGGCACCACGTTTGGAAGGCCAATTCAAATGCAAGTGGCCGCCAAGTGCCAAGCATGGAAAACGTAGCCTATTGTTTACAGTTTGGCAAGTCCCTCCTCAAGGTGGATTCTGGGAAAGAGAGGATGTTGATTTCTCTTGGTTCTAAATAGATTCAGTACCAAACGACACATTGTGGTTAAGCCTAGAAACGTCCCTTGTGAATTTCTTATCTATCTTTCTGATGACTTATTTCTATTTTGACTTATGAATGCTCACTTCTTGGCTGCTGGGTTTCCTGGCTAAGGTTTTTCATGGGTTCCTGCAAGGTACATGTCAATGAATGGACAGAGCTAGAAGTTCTGACCCACTTAATATGTCTTTTACCAACCTATGTTTGCTTCATCACTATCACTACTGGTTGGCACAAAGTTTCTCTTTCAGTATTATACTGAAAACGAACTTCTCCATATTCCCCCATAATGTTTACATAAATTAATATTACCATAGCCATTTTGCTGAATTGTTTCTGATTGCCTTTTAGAGAAGTGGGAAAGTCCACACAGGGCTCCTGGTTCTAGCTCTACTTTCAAAGAATGGGGAATTGATATTAAAGTGTCTACTTGAGGATGCCAGTCCCCAGAAGAGCTGGAAAATATCTTTATGGGATTACCGATACCTCACCAGAAAGGAGTTTTCAATGTAAGGAGTCTTCAGGGTAGTTAGTAACTTGCTCCTCAGTCTATAGTCTATGGCCCAACTTTCCCCCTTAGGGGTTAGCTAGGAGGAGATCTTTAGTTATAAATGTACCTGGGCATGTCTTTGTCTTTAGGTCTCCTTGTTCCTGGTAGGAGACATAGCCACAGGCTACAGTCTTTGAGATGCTAATAAGTATTGCGAGATGAAATGGAAAGTATAGTGTTTCTCAAATTTATTTAAATATAGGTTATCTTCTCATGGAAGAATTTTAAGCAACACTTACTTACAATAATATGTTGGGAAATTGTCTGGCAAATTTATATTTTCACGCCAGAGTTTATGAAGACAATTCGATCACCTTGTTCTTGCCCTCTCAGGAAGGCAGGGCCAAATCAATAAGAAGTGTCTCAGAGTCATTTGTATGTGTCCGCACAGGAGTCTGAAAGTGCAAAGACTTGAATGAGAATTATCTAAGTTAAAAGGCTACATAACACTTCTTCTGAAGAGAATCTGAAAGGATTAGGGATCCACAGAATTCCTTTCTAAAGTTATTTAATGAATATGAAAGTTAAAAATTAATTGTGGATATAATTATGGGCTTTGTGGAAAACTGTAGACTTTGGGACACCATGTTAATTGAAATCAGTTTTTTAGTATGCTTCATTGTGTTCTCACTGCATACTGAGCTTTGTGTAGATTGTACCAGAGCCTCCATTCATGAGGCTTTTATTCAATACTGGAGGATTTTAAAAAGGAAATATAGAAAGATACACGCTACAGATGAATGAGATAGGAGAGAGTCTGTGTAAAAACCACCTACATGTACATGCCCTCATCTGCATATTCCAAAATATTGTAGTTGTGTAGATATCCATATTTATCATAATCAGTAAACATTTTGAAAACCTCTTTTGTGTTTATTACTGTTCTGGGAACTGAGTATATAGATTTAACTGAGAAAATCTCGGTTACTTTGAGGCTTCTTTGGTCTCTAAAGATACAACTGAGAAATCTTGTTAATGATCAGGAAGAGGAGTTACATGTAAACGAATTGAAGAATGTGAAATCGACTTGTCAGGCTTTACAACCCGGAAGTTCAGTCTCCTCTTTTTGTTAGACTAACAGGAAATAGCTTGGTAGGCATAGCCTTGAAGCATGCTCTGACCTGTGCATCACTGATCAACAGGGAAGGGGAGAAAGCTGATATCCACTTGGAGAAGTCACCCCCATTGTTGGACTGGCTACTAAGAGGCAACTTACCATAAAATCAGGCCTTAAGATGTAAAGGATATGAAAGCTAAAGTTAAAGAAATTTTACCTTTTGATGTGTCTGGTACAGGCTTGGCTTGTGTCTATGTTGTTGATTATTATTATTATTGTAATAATAATTATTAATTTCAATAATTTTTATTAATTGTAATTATTAATAGGACTCTCTTTTAGTCTCAAAAGTGACCTAGTTTGGAAAATAAATAATATTCTCCTCTATTTAAAGAGGAAAGAATATGGGGCGCCTGGGTGGCTCCGTCGGTTGGGCATCCGACTTCAGCTCAGGTCACGATCTCGCGGTCAGTGAGTTCGGGCCCCGCATCAGGCTCTGGGCTGCCGGCTTGGAACCTGGAGCCTGTTTCGGATTCTGTGTCTCCCTCTCTCTCTGCTCCTCCCCCACTCGTTCTCTCTCTCTCTCTCTCTCTCTCTCTCTCTCTCTCTCTCTCTCTTTCTCTCTCTCAGGAATGAATAAACGTTAAAAAAAATGTGAAGAGCAAGAATACGGGGTTTGGGACTAGAGAGATCTTGGTTTTAATCCCAACTTTGATGTTTACCAGATCGATGACCTAGTGCAAATTACATAATCCCTTTGAGCTGCAGTCTTTATCAGTAAGTGGAAATAATAATTCATTTGAAAGTTGTTGAAAAGTTTATATAAATGTAAAGTAGCCATCTGAATACCTGGCATATGGCAGACACTAAATGAATCGTGGCTACTTTGCTATTCTGATTAGTATTTTTAACTAAGGTTCAATTCCAGGAGAAGAGTGAGATAACAGAAATCCTCAGATAAGAGGTGATAGTTAAAGAGGGGCTCTAGTTTTTCTACCACCAGGGAAAGAGCATGTGTCCAGCAGCCAAGGACATGGAGGACAAGGCCCGGGGGGGCCTGGCAGAATCTGAGACAGGTGGTCCGACACTCACGCCAATAAGCTTGTTCGAAGGCAAAACATAGATCTTACCAAAGAAATGTGTCAGAAATCCAGTTAAATGGACCAAGCACAAGTAGAAGCGTTGGGGAGAGAGTAGGCATTGTGGTGCTCAGGATGCCAACAGGATGCAGCAGCCGGCACACCAGGTATTGGATCTATATATAGGATCCGAACTGAATCCCCGTTTCCACCCTATGATGGACTAAGTCTCCCAGT
The DNA here is from genome assembly GCF_018350195.1 of Panthera tigris. Lineage (NCBI taxonomy): Eukaryota > Metazoa > Chordata > Mammalia > Carnivora > Felidae > Panthera > Panthera tigris. The sequence goes on along the minus strand of NC_056676.1, from coordinate 28,288,773 downwards.
GATTTCCCCATCTATTCCAGACTAACAAAGGACCTAGGTATTTTGAGTGTGCAGCTTTAGAACCTGTGGTTGAGCTAGCCTGGGAGGGAAAGGCTAACCTAACCACAGCTGATTTCTTTTTGTCCTGGTGGAGTAACATTCTATACATTAAAAACATTTTCATAGCAGGAAGGCTACAGAAGCTTCACCAAATTCTGTGACATCCAAAGTCTTGTGGAAATGAACTGCAACGATTTGTACTGTTTGTATGTATGAGTAAATTCTATTGAAATAACCTTGTTGTTTCAAGACACAAAAATAATCTAACTTCTCATAAAATATAGTAGCATTTTATGGTAGTGTTATTTTTACAAGCATCTATGGTAAACAGAATTCGAATATACCCACCCCCTGTGTATACAATGTATAAAATTCTCCCCCACCGACTATGATTGGGACTTGTGAATATGATAGAATGACATTCCCATGATTATATTATGTTATATAGCAGAAGGGATTTTGCAGGTATAATTAAGGTCTCTAATGGCTTTGAATTACCGAAAAGATTATTGGGGTGGACCTGATCTAATAAGGTGGGTCCTTCAAAGAGGTAAAGATATGAAAAGTAAGGGAGATTCTTTTCTTTTTAAAAATATTTTTTTAATGTTTATTTATTTTTGAGAGAGAGAGAGAGAGAGAGAGAGAGAGACAGAACGCAAGTGGGGAGGGATAGAGAGAGAGAGGGAGACAGAATCTGAAGCAGGCTCCAGGCTCCGAGCTGTCAGCACAGAGCCCGATTTGGAGCTCAAACCCACAAACCGTGAGATCACGACCTGAGTTGGTCAGATGCTTAACCGACTGAGACACCCAGGTGTCCCATAAGTAAAGGAGATTCTTATGCTGGCCTTGAAGGAGCAAACCTCTGTGTTGTGAAGGTAGCTGTGTGGTTGGGAACAGCTGGTTGAGAATAGCCTCCAGTTGATAGCAGCAAGAACACAGGAACCTCATTCCTACAATCGCAAGGATCCCAATGCTGGCCAAAACTTGAATGAATTTGGAGGAGGATCTTGAGATACAGATGAGTCTACACCCCCATTCACCACCTGGATTTCAGTCTAGGGAGACCCTGAGCAGAGAACCCAGAGATTCTAAGTCTTCTGAAACTGAGATAGGAAGTGGATGTTGTTATAAGCTACTGAATTTGTAGTAGTTTGCTATATAGCAACAGAAAATTAATGCATCTACTAAACAAGTTTTACTATGAATTTTAAATCTAATGGAATTTGAAGCCAGTTTGAAACCAAATGTAAATTATTGGTTTTATGTCTATAGGTTTGGCTAACTTTAATCAGGATTAAAAAGTTTAATGAGAGATAATTCCATACCTGATCAAACTCTCCAATTTAAAATTAATTCTGAAATCTGAAACCAGTTGCATTGGGTTATTTTTCACAAATTTCGGAATCACTTGAAAAGTTATTTTAGAGAATTTATTTAAGTTGCTTTCTTTAACAGCTTTGGTCCAAAATGTGCGGAAGAAACTTCATGGACCATATGTCTTATGTTTGCAAAACACTGGAACAGAATTCTGAGCTATCTAGCCTGCTAGGTATTGAGCATTTCAGAATATATTATATGTATTAGGAAAAAATACTTTTGCAACACTTTTTATGTACTAAGCATATGTAAATCAGAATCAGTGGAAGCCTAAAAAGAATAAGATGTACATTTCTTTTTGATGAGTAAATTGCATAGTCTATCTCAACCTAGATCATAGGTATTTTCAGAGAGGCATTGAAATAAGTAAAACTAATTAATGTCTGACCACATAAGAAGATAAATTTCTATCTTTCTGCTGAGTTTTTGTCTTTGAAGCTTTTTGTTTTGTCATGCTCTGCCAGTTAGTTCTTATTTATATTTCATGATATCGAGTTTGTCACATTTTTTAAGCTAATTGCAGGGTTTTATTTTATGTCTTTTCCAGAAGAAGGCCATAGGGTAAGATGAAAGTATACTAGATTTCGGATGATTCAGAAAAGAAATATCATGGAAATGTAATGGAGGCCCTTTCTATCTGAACCGTGTTACTGTGACTTTAATTTAAAACTTTTTTTTTTTTCCTAAAAATTCTAACTTGGTAAGAGATTGTGAGTCAGTTATTTCTCCTTCAATGTGCCACATGCTTTTTTCCCTTTTGCAAATGTCCTTCTGTTAAAAGGCCCATACATTCGGCACCCTTCAAAAATGATTTTATTCCTTTTTTAACTTCAAAGGAAATGTTTGAAATAACAGGAGAGAAAGAAAATGGCTTAAGTAGTGAAGATAGGATTGTGTATGATTGAGCTTGACAATATGACAGTTGATTAGCTCTGATGTTTTTATGCATTTGGGAAAAATTGCAGTGGTTCAGATTACTTAAATGATCTGTTGTCTTAAGTCAACAATAGACGTGTGTCTTCGAAACAGTATTTTCTCCCATTTGTTTCCATTGTCTTAGCCTCTTAAGCAACACATAGATGATTGATTTATAATTTTATAAGCAGCAAGAGTCTTTAAAGAAAATTGATTATTTCTCCCCTTCCTCTCCCTTAAACCATTTTCTCTACAAAGGCTCTCAGAAATGGAATATTTATTGAGATTGCCAGTGGGTTCCATTAGTTGGACTGTAGCTCGTGGTTTACTAATGAGGCTAGGCTGTGTTTTCTGTCATTAAGGGTGATTTGAAAGAACGCTATAATTATCGCTTTGCATTGACTGCGGTTGCTTTTCTTACGGCTTTAGCAGTAACTATGTTCTAAGATATCTTTCTTTCAGAGTTTTTCTGTACTACTTGATATTTTATTGTTGGTGGACATTCCACTTCAGCAGAAAAATAGAGTAAATTATCTTTGTTGTTTGTCATTTGGAGGAGATGATTTATAGATATTTACATTTAGCTAAACTCCTACTTTCCCCAACATATTGTGGGTAAACACCCAGGATACTGCAGAGGTTGCTAAGATTTTCTTTTGCAAGGAAAACACCATACTGGATCTTTTATAGGCACACTTAAGTAATGGTGATGTTCCTCCTTTAATTTGGAGGTTAGGCTAATTATTTTTGTAAATATCTTGTATGAGACAGACTGATGTGTAGTCATGTTAACCCATTCTTAGAGCTGCTGGATGTTAATTCACTCCCCATACTTGAGACTTTTCCTCCTTTGTTTGCTTGTTTGTTTCTGACTCAACCATAGTTGGCAGAGAGCTAAAGTCTTTGGAACACCCCCAGAGTCTGAGTCAACTCAGATGTGGCCAATGAAATGACTCTAGTAGACCATGTTTAACTGATCTTCACTAGATAAATTTCTCCAGGGATCATGTCCTCTTCCATGATACAGTGGAAGCATGTGCACTGTGGAATAGATAGACTGGAGTCACCACTGGTTGTGTGATGTTGGTAGGTTACCTGAGCTTGCTGAGCTTGTTTCCTTTCTGTAAAATGTGCATTATTACCAACCTCTCAGGCTTCTTATAAAGACTAAATAAGATAACCATAAGTAAAATATAAGTAATATATGTGTATAATATATATAGCATAAGAAAAATATTCTTCACAATACATGGTATGATTTCAAATGTATGTTGTCTCCTAATGCATGTTGTCTTTTGCATTTTCCTATGCTTTCATAAAAACAGTAACAAAAAACAGCTTTATGGAAATTGTCTAATGGACAGCAAATGGTGGGTTCTCACCTACTCTAGCTCTCTTGAATGAATACACGTATAAAAGTTATTATCTTGAATGGATAAAGAAGATGTGGTGTATATATATATATATATATATATATATATATATATACACACAATGGAGTATTACTCGGCAATCAAAAAGAATGAAATTTTGCCATTTGCAACTACATGGATGGAACTGGATGGTATTATGCTAAGTGAAATTAGTCAGCCAGAGAAAGACAAATAACATATGACTTCACTCATATGAAGACTTTAAGAGACAAAACAGATGAACATAAGGGAAGGGAAACAAAAATAATATAAAAACAGGGAGGGGGACAAAACATAAGAGACTCATAAAAATGGAGAACAAACAGAGGGTTACTGGAGGGGGTGTGGGAGGGGGGATGGGATAAATGGGTAAGGGGCACTAATAAATCTACTCCTGAAATCATTGTTGCACTATATGCTAACTAATTTGGATGTAAATTTAAAAAAATAAAATTAAAAAAAGTTATTATCTTGTAGTTTCTAGGAGTAGTCAGAAGTTTATTACTATCGTGGGTTGATTTATATCATGACACTTTTCTTTGGGAAGAATTTAATGCTGAAGACATGTGCAACTGAAATATTCCATTCTTTACAATCTCCCAGAAAAAGGAGAATAATTCTTATTTATTTATTTATTTATTTATTTATTTATTTATTTAAAATTTTTACAAAGCTGGAAGAGAACTGCCTTGATGAGTATTCCACTGATGGTCATTTATAATAAGCTGTGACCAATGGGGATGAGGACATCTGGAGAATGGATGTCATTCCCAGACAGTTAAATGGTGAATTCCCAAACAAATTACAAGCTAAATTTTTATTACACAAGGTTATATTTAGAACCATGGAATGCTTAGAATTGCTTAAGTCTTTATCGTTTAATAATAAGTATCCATGCATTATACTATATGGTGCATCCTTTAGAAAAATGAATGAGAATCAAGGACTGATTTGAAGACTTTTTGTCACAAACACATATATGTTAGGGAGGTGAAATTTTTGAAGAGAAGGGGTAAGTGAGTGAAAGGGAAATAGACGTCTCTTCAATAACTGTGAACTCAAGATGGAGAAGATGGGGATTAAGCATGAGGGGAGGGAGCATTGTAACGTCTATTATTAAGCCAGTGAGTGGAATTGGTGAGCACATTCCCATTAGCCAGGCACGAGAGTTGGGATACTAGCTTCCCTTGCCCACCTCACTTGATAAGTCATTTCAATAATGCCTGCATTTGACAGAAGGCATTTTGAAGACGTGTGGAGTATGTGGGAGGAATATTGGAATATAAAGAAGAATTTGTCCCCTCTGACCAGGAAACTAGAAAGTGTCGAGGATAGCAACATGGGAGAACTAGGGAAGCAGATGGTTTCAGGCTCTAACCAGCCAAGAGCTGTTGGTTCCTGTCCACGCAGTGATTTCAGAGTGCTGTGTGGTAATTTAAAAGCAAATTAAAGTACTTATACCTCTGAAGGACATATGAATTCAGTGGGTCTCAGTGCAAACTTCTTAAAATTTGGATATATTATAGTCCTTTTCAACTCCTTTTCAAAAGAAGGGGATGAAGTAGCAAATCTGGAAAAAGAATCTCTACCATGTCAAACCCAGGAATAACATGTTTATTTGAACAAAGGAGGCCATGGAACCCCTCATTCAAGGTCATCTGAGGTTAAACTAGAGATATTCAGATATTTTCCTCTCTGTGGAATGCTTTCTATTAGCAGAAACTTAAGGCATCATTTCTCATTATGTGAAGCTTCCTAAAGATAGACACTGTGTATTACCTGCTCTCCTCTACCTGCTGCCTAATCTGTCTCACCACTCATAGCACTCTGCAGAGATAGGTACTCAATCAAATAGCATGAAGAATGCAGAGCAAAGAGAAGTGCAGAATCAGAGCAGTTATTCAGATATATTCATTCCAAATCAACAGCTTCTTTTTGAAATTAAAAGATCAGTTTATATTTGAAGAAGTAAAAGCGTAGGAAAGAAGAGAAACTCACTTGTTTGGGTTACTATGGTCAAAACAAGACATGCAGTATGTTCTCTTGTTCTCCAGCTCTGAGACTTAGTAGTCGTTATTTTGAAGAGAAAGAGTCAGGAGGGTCTGTTGAGGTTTTCATACTTGTTGAGGAAAAGGTGTTGACATTGGTCTCGTTAGATCCTCTTGTCACCTGATGGTTTCTGGATCTTCCAAGATATTTGTCTCATGGGGGAAATGAAGGAGGATGAGATGGGAATGGCTCTTATCTCCACAAGTTGGTGAGATCCCAACTGCCCGGCCCTGCCCACTGGATTTAACACAGAGATTTTTCGCCTGATTTTTTTCTGCTTTGTTGAGGTCAGAGATGGAAGCTGGATTAAACATTTGCCAGTTTCTAATCTAGGATTTGTGCTGAAAACTGGAAATTGTCCCATATTTGACAGTATATCCATTAATGTTATTACTAATTCTCAGACCTTCCACTTTGGGAATTTATTTGCTTTCTAAAGTTTGTCTGATAAATATCTCTGTATTTTCTTCAAATTTGCTCAGTGGGGACCTTTTGTAATTTATGAATACCCTCCAAAGCATACTCATCAAATTCTCTTGACTCTTTGTATTTTTCCTTGTTATGACCTTTGATCTAATAGATGCATTCGATGCACAAAAGAATATTCTAAAAGTGAGTTTCCATTGTTCCTATTTTCAACTATTTTGGGTTAGTGCATATTTATATTTTTAAGACATCCCATAATTCCAATTAATATTAGACATCAGGAGGATATACAAATATTATGTAAGTAGTGATTCATCTTTGGAGTGTGGAAAAAGCTGCTCAAAATTCATTAGATCCCCACTAAAGATAATTTTGAATAAATTAGGAATTCTCAAAAGCTGTGCCATTCTAACATTTTCCCCCAGAGTTTCAAAAATGCATATATCTTTTGTTAGCAATAAAGAATTCTTTAAGCCCAACCAACGAGATGATGCAATATCCTAAGTAGCCACTTAATGATTGTCAGTCACTGATGATATAGCTCTCTTGAAAGACATTTGTATTCATCTTCTTGTTATCAGAACTCTGATTTTATTCAGATATTGGAGGATCCATATATTTTAGGAGATGAAATAAATACTTTAAGTCCATATATATTTCCGTTGTCCTTGCTAGACTGGGCATTTATGAAATTCTGGCTGATTCATAGGTGAACAGCAGTTTCTTAGAAAAACGATCTCCACTCTTAAAAAGATACTTAGGACAACACATGTCCCTCCCTGATTTTTTTGTTTTGTTTTGTTTTGTTTTACACTTGGATTTTGTTATGTAGGAACACAATGGCTATAGATACTGTAGTCATCCTAATACAATGACAGGTGAAGCCTACAGTTGTTGAAATAGAGCAATCTTGTATCAGAAAAGCTGATTTAATGGATGCTCTACTTTGGGACTTCCTATTATGTGAGTTAATAAATTTACCTTATTATATACAAACAATTTAAAACATTATTAAAGTATTATTAACATACAATAAACTGTACTTTAAGGTGTACAGTTTGGGAAGTTTTGGCATTTGCACCTAATGTGAAATCACACAATCAATATAATGAACATATCTACTCTCCCGAAAGTTTTCTTATGTACCTGTCTGTGAACAAATACAGTTTTAATTTTTTTATCAAAACATATTCTTTATTTTGATTGATTACACTGATATGACAATATCTAGCACATGGTTGAGTGGGAATGGTGAGAGCTGACATCTTTGCTCTTTCCTTCATTTTTGCATGTAGTGTTTTACCACTGTGTACGATGTGAGCTATAATCTCTTTGTAGGTATTTTTATTTGAGGAAGTCCTATTCTTAGTTTGCTGAGAGTTTTTGTTAGGAATTGATGTCCAATTTCATCAAATATTTTTCTACATTTATTGAGATAGTCATATGGTTTTTCTTTTTTAATCTGTTAATACATTATATTATATTGATTGATTTTTTAATGTTACACCAGCTTTCATTCCTGAAATAAATCTACCTCAGCCATTTGACAAAATTTTGTTAAGGAGTTACCATCTAGGTTTAAGAGGGTGTGAAAATTAGTAAAGGGAAACTTCCTTCAAAATGGAGTCAGGAAGTCTGAACACTCCTCTTTGTTCTCTGGACTTGCTTCTAGCTTGCCATAATTTGCATGTTCTGAATTGCAATTTCTCTGCTATTTCTGAATAAACTCATTTGCTAGTAAACCAACTGCTTATTTTATTTTAAGGTTGTCAAGGGATATTTGTCTATAGTTTTATTTTCTTGGAATGTCTTTATCAGGTTTTGGTATAAAAGTAATGGTATCTATCATACACCAAGTTGGTAAGTATTCCCTCCTCTTCAGTCTTCTGGAAGAAAATCATATTGTTTTTGTTTTCTATTTTACTTATTTCTGCTATGATCTTTATTATTTCCTTTCTTCTGCTTCAATTTTCTTTGTCCTTTTTTTTCTTCTAGTTTCTTGTGATTAAAACTGAAGTAGTTGATTTGAGATCTTTTTTTTTTCTAATATGGGTTTTTTGTAAATCTCTATTTCCCTTTCCCTTTTGCTTTAGCTGTATCCCACAAATTTTGATATGTTATATTTTTATTTTCATTCAGTTCAAGATACTTTCTAAACGTAAATTTGGAAATGTGCACTTTAGTTACAAATATTTGGGGATATTTCAGTATATTTCTATTATTGATTTAAAATGAAATTTTACAGTTTCTGGGTGGCTCTGTTGGTTAAGTGTCTGACTTAGGCTCACATCATGATCTCACTGTTCATGGGTTCAAGCCCCGTGTCAGGATCTGTGCTGACAGCTCAGAGCCTGGAGCCTGCTTCGGATTCTGTGTCTCCCTCTCCTCCACCCTCCCCCTGCTCATGTTCTCTCTCTCAAAAATAAATAAAACATAAAAAAATAAAATGAAATGAAATTTTACTGTGATCAATTATATACTTTATATGATTTAATTGCTTATAAGTGTATTCAAACATGTTTTGTGTCACAGTTTATGGTATATATAGGTTAATGCTTTGTGTGTACTTGGAAAGAATATATCCTGTTGTTCAGTGAGTGTTCTATAAATGTTATTTAGGTCAAGTTAGTTGACAGTATTGGTCAGGACTTCTATCTCCATATTGATGTTCTGTCTACTTACATCAATTATTGAGACAAGAATGTTGAAATCTCATACTATTATTTTGCATTTATCTACTTGCATTTCTATAATGCATTTTTTAAGTTTATTTATTTGTTTTTTGAGAGAGAGAGAGCACAAACAGGAGGAGCAACGAGAAGGAGAGACAGAATCCAAAGCAGGTTCTGTGCCATCAGCACAGAGCCTGATGTCAGGCTAGAACTTACAAACTGTGATTTCAAGATGAGATCAAAACCAACAGTTGGATGCTGAGATCCAAGGGTTGGATGCATAACCGACTGAGCCACCCAGGTGCCCCTCTATAATGTATTTTGAAATCTTGTTATTAGGTAGATAAATGTTCACAATTGTTATGTTGCTCAGATGAATTGACACCTTTATATTGTGAAATGGCCCTTTTAAACACTGATAATATTCTGTGTTCTGAAGTCTATATTTTTCATCTTAACATATCCATATTACATTAGTAAGATGTAAGATGTTAGTATTTAGGATATTATTTATCCTGACTGGGTAATGATATACTAATATATATTATGATATTAATATAGCTACTTCTGCTTTGTTTTGATTAGTGTGAGCATAGCTTATTTATTTTAAAATTTTGATTCCAATATAGTTAACATAGAGTGTTATATTAGTTTCCGGTATACAATATGGTGATTCAACAGTTCTATATATTACTTAGTACTCATCATGGTAGGTGCACTCTTTAATCACTATCACTTATTTCACTCATATCCCTACCCACCTGCCCTCTGGTAACCATCACTTTGCTCTCTATAGTTAAGAGTCTGTTTCTTGGTTTTTATGTCTCTCTTTTTTGTTTTCCATTGCTCATTTGTTTTGTTTCTTAAATTCCACATATGAGTGAAATCATATGGTATTTGTTTTTTTCTTTCTTTTTTAATGTTTATTTATTTATTTTGAGAGGGACAGAGAGCATGTGTACATGGGCAGGTGAGGGGCAGAGAGAGGGGGAGAGAGAGAGAGAATCTCAAGCAGGTTCTCTGCTGTCAGCACAGAGCCCAACACAGGGCTTGATCTCATGAACCATGCAATCATGACCTGAGCTGAAATCAGGAGCCCGATGCTTAACCGACTGAGCCACCCAGGTGCTCCATGTATTTGTCTTTTCCTGACTGATTTATTTCACTTAGTATCATGCTCCTTAGCTCCATCCATGTTGTTGCAAATGGCAAGATTTCATTCTTTTTTATTGCTGGCTACATTCTATTGTATACAGATAGGGCATGGTTTACTTTAAATCTATTTGTATATTTATATTTAAAGTGGGTTTGTTTTAGGCAGCATATAGTTCGATCTTGCTTTTGTATGCAATCTGACAGTCTTTGCCTTTTAACTGGGGTGTTAGGTTATTTATATTGTATGTCACTGTTGATATATCTTGGATTCTCATGACTTCTGGTTCCATCTCTTCACCTTTCAGAATTCCCTGGGCTCTTCCTGGGTTTCTTCTCTCTGTTTTGTGACCTGGTAACTCTCTCTAGGTAGTAGAGCTCTAACTCATTTTTTTCTTCTATCTCTCAGAAATCACTGTTTTTCATTGCCTGCTGTTCACTGACTTGAAAAACCACTGTTTCATATAATTTGTCAGTATTTTAAATTTTTTCAGGCAAGATGGAAAATTCTGTCCCTGTTACTCCATCATGACTAGAAGGAGAAATTCTCATATAAGTTAATTTTGATAGTTTAGTTGTTATTTTTATTCATAATTTTAAAAAATCTTATATATATGGTGACATGAAATGCATGCACATTTTGAAAATTATTTGTTTGGAAAGAAAATCTATTTAGTTACTTATGTTTAAAGTTTATTTATTTATTTTGAGGAAAAGGGGAAGAAGGGCAGAGAGGACGAGAGAGAGAATCCCAAGCAGGTTTTGTGCTGTCAGCACGGAGCCCAACACAGGGCTCCATCCCACGAACCGTGAGATCATGACCCGAACCGAAATTAAGAGTTGGATGCTTATCTTACTGAGCCATGCAGGAGCTCCTATTTAGGTGCTTATTTAAATAACTTTCTTACATACCTTTTCTTCACTATAATTGCAAGGTAGAGGTGCACCCTGGTTTATTGGTGAAAATTGTTATATTTAAACATACCTAGAATAAACATTTCTGTTATATTTGCAAAGAAGAAAAGAAAGTAACCCTTTATAACTGATTTTTTATACATAAATGTCAATTAATTTTGAGGTTATTTAGCATATGCACCACAGGTCGTGAACTCATGACCCACAGGCCTTTTATTTGTCTTTCAGTATCTCGGCCCTTACAATATTCTAAAAAGATACCAGTGTTGCCATCATTAAAAAATGTCAGAGGGGCGCCTGGGTGGCTCAGTCGGTTGGGCGGCCGACTTCGGCTCAGGTCATGATCTCACAGCCCGTGAGTTCAAGCCCCACGTCGGGCTCTGTGCTGACAGCTCAGAGCCTGGAGCCTGTTTCGGATTCTGTGTCTCCCTCCCTCTGACCCTCCCCCATTCATGCTCTGTCTCTCTCTGTCTCAAAAATAAATAAACGTTAAAAAAAAAAATTAAAAAAAAATGTCAGAGAATTTGAATGGAAATCTAGACTTCTGGCTTCTCTTAAAACACTTTGAATGTCAGGAGATACTTATAAAGTATCATAACAAAGCGATGAAGAGTTGGAGCTAAAGGGTGATTGCCACCTTCAGATGGAGCATGCGTTCTCCAGCATACAGTCCCCATCACTCCTGTAGACTCAGATCCAGCACTTGCACTCACGTACCTCACGTGACTGATGACTAACAGGGTTTGAGCTTGCACTTTGTCCAATATAAGGGTTACCTATGGATTCAACCCATCTCTAGATTTCTTTCTAGATTCATGGTCAAATGACTGGGAAAACGCCTCTGGCTTTCAGTGAAGTCAACAAAGAAACAAAAATTCTCTTTCTCTATTTTTCCTAATTTATTTTTTAAGGGGACTGGAGAGAAAAATTCCTTTCTGATTTCTTTTTCCACCTCCTTGGGAAATATGGACATGATTTTATTCTTCTTCATTTGCCTTTTGTCACTGGTTTGGTAAAATGGGGGCACAACGTAGCTTGACACCTAATTTTTTAAAGTATCCCTACTTGTTGAAATAAACCAACATCTCTTACCCTACTGGAACTGGCTTCCTCGCAGAACCTGTACTCAAAAGCACATATATGACCTGGTTTCGTGATGATTGGGGCTAAAAAAGGTGAGAAACTTTATATTGTGCAGTGGTGTCCAGGGCTGGGTTTTGATTACTTTCTAATTTTGCTTGTATATATAATTTGTTTGCAATGGATGATGCTTCACTGTGACCATTCCACTTCTCCAGTTCTGGTTGGACCAGTTTTTTACACTCCATCTTAGAATTAAATAAATGGTATATAACCTAATTATTTTGTCTGCCTACATGATTATAATATTCTTGGCTTAAATGAGTCTTCTAAAATTGTAATAAGCAATGTCAAGTTTGCAAATTTCAAATGCCAGTTTTCAAATACAAACTGTAATATGAAGGGGCCACTTCATAGAAAATACATAACCTTCATCTTTTAGTCTTTAGACTTCCTCCCTGAACTCCAAAATGTATGTTTATAAATGTGTGTTGTGTCTCTTGCAGCCCCTACTCAAGCATTCACATTTACATGAATCTGGGTGGTAGCACATAGGGAAAGAAATGTTAGCTTAGAACTAATGAGTGCTAGCGATTAGCTAAAGATAGTAGCCATTTCATTCAATCCTCGCAATAAGCTCTAAAGTGACTGTTATCATTTTATTTTACAGATTAAATAGAACTGAGGCAGAGCTAGATTAATGTGCTCCACAACACACAGTCACATGGATTCAGGCCCAGGGAACTGACTCCAAAGTCCGTGCTCTTAACCTCTACTTCATATTGTCTCCTTCTTAAAAGTGGATAGGTGATGAACTACAGGACTTAAATTTCAGTCATGGTAGGCACATGAGGGAAATTTTTGCAGCTGGTATAACAGCTCTGATACAAAGAAGTTTTTAGTTTAGAAATGGCATCGGGGCACCTGAAAGGCTCAGTAGGTTGATCATCTGACTTCAGCTCAGGTCATGATCTCAGGGTTTGTGAGTTCGAGCCCCATATTGGGCTTGCTGCTGTCAACCTGTCAGTGCAGGTCCTCTGTCCCCCACTCTCTGCCCCTCTCCCACTTTCACTCTCCACAAAATAAATAAATATTAAAAAAAAAAAAAAAAGAAATGGCATCAATCAACAGATGGCCCTGAAGAAGTCAGATGGAAGAGAACTAGGGAGATGGAGGGAGATTGAGACCAGAACTAACACAGAGACATGTTCTTTAGCCACTTCCTTTTATGTTGCCCAGAAACTACACCTTATTTATGTTTGTATATCAACTGCAAGTTGTTGCTGGACCCATAGAATGAGTTATGCACATAAACACACACACATAAACAAACATACACATAGCCATAAAACTTGTTTCATGTAAATGTTCTACAAACTACATTCCATTAGGAGTTTACTTTTTTTTTGACCTTATAACACCACAATATAAAATAGAACAAAATAAAACAAAAATGGGAGCAACTTCAAATAGTGCCCAGGAAAAATGCCTGGACCTGAAAGCTTTAGGTAACATTTTCAGAATCGTGGCAAGGTGATAGACAAAATAATGGCCCTCCCAAAGATGTTCACACCCTAATCTCTGAGACCTCTGAGAATCTGTTGCTTTATATACAAAAGGGAGTTTGAAGATGTGGCTAAGGACCTTGACACTGGGGTATTATCCTAGATTATCCAAGTGGGACCAATGTAATCACACGGTCCTTAAAAGAGTTAGAGAGGAGATGTGTTGATGGAAGCCAAATCAGAAAGATTTGAAGGCACAGACTTTGAAGTGGAAGAAGGGCCCCGAGCCAAGGAGTGCAGGTGGCCCCTGAAGCTGGAGAAAACAAGAATGTAGACTCTCTCCTATAAAGTCCTGTTGACACTTTGATTTTAGCTCAGTGAAACCCATTTAGGACTTTTGACCTCCAGATCTGTAAGACAAATTTCTGTTGTTTTAAGCCATTAAATTTGTGATAATTTGTTGTAAACAGCAATAGGAAACCAATGCAAGCAGCATGGCCAATCTCTTGGGAACAGCAGTCCCTAGGAGATAACCTATCAAGACTATCCTTTGGAAAATTTATGATATTTTATGCTAGCCCATGCTTAGTGACATGCTTATTATGATATAAATCAGTAAATATCTACAAAAATATTTTGACTTTATATGATGGATTTCCCTTGCTAAAATATTATTTCCTGTTTAGTCTTTAATAAATATTCAAAACAAAGTAGCTTGATTTTTTTTTAATTTAAGAAAACAAGCCAAACAATGAATTTCCCTTTTTCCACAAATAAAAAAATAAGACTAATTCCAAAACACATAATGCTTATCTTTTAAGTGTTTTACACTCGTGAATAATCTTTATAGAATACAAAAAAGTTTTTCTTAGTTTTTTTTTTTTTAATTTGAGAGAGAGAGAGAGAGAGAGAGTGAGTGGGGAAGAGGGACAGAGGGAAAGAGAGAGGGAATCTTAAGCAGGCTCCACACTCAGAGCATAGCCTGATGTGGGGCTCAATCTCACAACCCTGGAATCATGACCTGAGCCAAAATCAAGAGTCAGATGCTCAACAGACTAAGCCATCTATGCACCCAAAGGAAGTTCTAGTATTTGTTATTTATTTGTATAATCAGATAAAGCAATTTCTCTTTTGGTGCTATTGTAAATAAATTATCTTTGAAGATTCAATTTAAAAATTCAATTTGATTCAGTAATAAATTATATGTGATCAAGTTTCTGATAATCTCCTTTGCAAATCTCCATTGTGCAAATGTTATCAGTATAAGGTCATGGTTCATTGGATAATAAAAGCACAGATATTTTGGATTCTACAGATAACAATAGAATTGGAAATGTAAAACATTTTAAAATATATGTGTAAATAAGTCTTTTTTTACATTAATTTCTTTATCAGGTTAAGAAGACCCTTGAAAAAGAGGGTATAATTCTTAAACAAGTTAAAAAAGTTTAGAATTTTAAAGACTTTAAAATTTATGATAATAGGGTAGAATTTGAAGGAGCACTTTGTGAAATTCTTTGCTTTAATGAGCTTTGAAAATACACCAAAAAAGCAATGAAAACTAAGATTAAATTGGAGAGTTTTTCTCCTACAAATTCATTGTTAAAAATAGACTTTTTAATATAGTAAGATATTGAAAATATTTTAAACCATAGAGTAAATTTAGGTTTGACTGACATGTTTAAGCTTGCAATTACTTCCAAAGTAATTATATAAAAAGATATATTTTGTGAATATTAATTGGGTAGATCACACATTTCTTTTAATCTTGAATACAGTTAGATAATTTACATGGTTATAATGTATTTTCTGATTTGTATTCTACTTTCAACAAGGAGAACTATAATATCAAAAGAAGTTTATTCATATACTATATGTAAATAGTTTAACTTAATCTTTTTATGACATACTTTATTTCTGGCCATTTTGGTATTTTCAAAGGCAAGAAATAAAAATTTAGTCCTGGAATAGGGGATTTCAGAAACTTTCAAGATCTTAGAAAGAAGAGACCTTATTTGCTATTTTCCTGAAATAATTCTTTAAAAATTCTTGAAACACATAATAAGAGGGAGGGGATGGGCTTAAATTTCAAACATGCCATAGTCAGAACTTACTAGCAAAATATAAGACTTGAAATTGTAAGTAACACACACACACACACACACACACACACACACACACAGGATGCAAAATATATATGTCTTACTTGTAATCTGGATTCTGTTTTTATAGGAAATCAATCATTTGGATCTTGTATTTGCTACTGTTTAGCCATTGACTTTGTTTGAATCATTGTCCATGAGATCATTTGTTCACCTCTAATCTTTAGAAGATAAATAACCTATAAACCATACCAAAATTAATAAAGCAAAATGTTATCAATTCTAAAAGCATCTTTAAGTTTGAGGTATTAGAAAGTCTATCTGAGGACTGGTCAAACAGAAATATAAAAGCTTTGTAAGGGCAAAGTGTTTGCTTTTTTGTTAGAATTAATAAATTTTGATAGGAAGAAGGCTACTGAGAGCTCATCCAGTCCCACTGCTTTGTCTCATCCTAGACAAATTATTTTACCTTTGAGTTTCATTTTTCCAATTCAGAAGATGGGGCTTGCAACACCTACTCACAGACTCCTTGTGAAATAGTGATTGAGATAATGAATATAAAGGACTTAATAAAGCGTTTGGCATATAATGAGTGCTCAAAGGTTTCTTATTATCACCACTACCCTAGAAATGTTCATTATTATGGTTATTATCCCTTTTTCTATAAATACTTCTATTACTTAATAATATTACCTTTATAAGATTCTTCATGGTTTCCTAGGTTATGATCTGATGTGTCAAAGATCCAAATAAAAGCTGAAATTTTTGGTTAATATCTCAGTTCTTGAAAATAGATGATTCTGATACCACTCACCTCCCAAAACAAACATAAAATACACAAAACTCCAACTGCTACCCACTATCCCCCAAATCAACTTTGAAACCCCTTTGCCTTATATGTTTTTCCCTAGTTCAACCTCAACTGACATTTCCCTACCTTGCAGACACAGAAAACCACATGCTGTTCTTTGAGCTTGCCCAAAGATTTCCTGCTGTCTTTCTCTCAGGCTGTTCCTGTCCATGGCCCTGGATAAACACCCTATAGGAACCTCAGCTGGGGCTTCAGAGGAGAGACTAGACTCAGCACATCGGTAGATTTTTGAATTCCCCCAAAACCTATTAACCATTTGAAAACAATTCTGTATCCTCAAAGAACTAAGGGACATTTGGAAAATGGACCAATAAGTCACTATCTCAGAGAAACCAGAACATTCTACACTTTTAAGACCAGGTTAGACCTCCGAGTGGTTAACCACCAAGGAAAACCCTGAACCACGCTGCTAAATGGCATCACTTTTTAACAAGCCTCCTTCTTGGCCATATCTTTCTCTTACTTCAATAATGGTACAGTACATTTGCTACTGCTACCCCTGTGATAAGTTCCTGTCTTTGCTTTTGTGTCTTATAAAATCTTGTTCTTTAGTCTCAATAAGAGCTACTTCCAAAATCTACATCTAAGTCCCATTTGGGAAATCCAGTGCTCCTCCTGGCCCATTGTCCTTCTCAGTCCCTGTTGCTTTCATGGCCAGTCTTTCCAGCAAGCTCCCTATGTATGACATACCCTTCCTCCATTCCTCTCAAAATCCTACCTCTAAATGGACCAAACAAATGTTAGTTCCTTCATAAATCCTTTTCTAATTTCTAAAAGCCTTGAGAAAATCTTTCTATTTACAAACTCTTGAAAAATGGTTCACATGCCGCCTTGTACCATAGTTACCAGTGTACTTATCTCCTCAGCTTGTCTTGCTGGATATTAAGTCTGTAATGTCTCACTGATATTTGCATCCCCCGAGGGATATCTCATAATGCCTCTCATCAAGTAGGTGCTCGACAAATATTTCACTAATTGTGTTGAATTAAAAAACTTTTTCAGGGCACCTGGATGGCTCAGTTGGTTGTGTCCGACTCTTGATTTTGGCTCAGGTTATGATCTGACAATTGTGAGATGGAGTCCTGCTTCAGGCTCCATGCTGGGCATGGAGTCTGCTTAAGATTCTCTCTCTCTCTCTCTCTCTTTGCCCCTCTCCCCCTGCTCTCTCTCTCTCAAACAAATATTTTTAAATTTTTAAATCCCTACAGATAAAAATCAGGGTTTTGTTTGTTTGTTTGTTTGTTTCGGGCACAGAAATATGTATAGAATCTTAGCCTAGACTTGTCTTCAATCTGCCATTTGTCCCCTTTGGTGTACTCTTCATTAATATTTTTTGCAGATGTGAAAGTGAGACAAGTGGAAAGGAAAAGAAAATGTGATGTGTTAGATCACATGTGCATTTTAGGGAAAACCCCAGGGCAGTTCCAACAGAGTTCATCTACATTACACCAAAAGTTTTTACCTAGACAAACCATAAAAATAAGCTTGACTAAATTTTGTTTTTTAAATGTTGGACTCGGGGTGCCTGGGTGGCTTAGTCGGTTAAGTGTCCGACTCTTGGTTTCAGCTCAGGTCATGATCTCGGTTCATGGATTTCAGCCCTGCATTGGCTCCGTACTGACAGTGCAGAGCCTGCTTGGGATTCTCTCTCTCCTCTCTCTGCCCCCTCCTCCACTCACTCTTTTTGTTTCTTTCTCAAAAATAAATTTAAAAATTAAAAAAGTGTTGGATCCATTCAACCATAATAGTTTATGTTTGTTATGTTAAATAGTGGGATTAACATTTTTACATTTTAATTATTTGGGCACTGGTTACACTTAATATCTATGAGGTGACTTTCATTTTATTTCGCCATTGGCATCATCATTAGAACATACAGGGCTGTGTGTGGGTTGGGAAAATCTATAGGAGTTGGTGTCATAACATTTGGGGGTATGTTCTAGTTTTTTGGTGAGAAGTAATGCAAATTTAAAAATTGTTCTTTAGTCCCCTTTGAGCCTCATATTTGACAGATAACAATAAGAATTATTTCTATCTTACAGGGATTTTTGAAGATTAAATAAACTATTTTGTGTGAAAGGGAATTACAAAATGTACAAAATTCATTGTCTTATTTGGGGTCACATATGGAATAAATGTCTTACGGAAATTGCCTTGGGATTTCCAGCCACTGGCTTTGATGCTGGCAAATGGAGCTGATGAAAAATGTCTTTTCTTTACATTGCTTCTGAAGTGCAGGAATAATTATCCTGGAGAAGTAGTATCACTGAAGTTCGAGTGGAGAATGTCCTCTTGTAAAAATACTGATGTTTGTAGCACTTAACCTGTCTTCAAATAGGAATCACCCCATGGAAATACATGAAATAATAGCATAAGAGAGGAGTTTGGTAATTATTGTCTCCATCCTGGTTTTCAATAATTATTTTCACATTAGAATAATCTGAAGAGGTTTTGCAAGTTCAGTGCTGGGGAACCCAGTAAAATTCTAATTCAATTATCCGGGAGGAGTGCTTGGGCATTGGTATATTTTAAACCCTCCTGAGTTTTTTGGAATGGGCAGCCAGAGGTGTGCGGTACTGTTTTGGATTAGTCTTAGTTTAGATATAAAGGCTTAAAACTCGATATGTTTAATTGTTAGAATTTTATCATTCAACTCTTTTTACTTTTAATAATTAACCCATATCATGCACATTATGGGCCAGGCGTTAGTCTAAATCACTTTACATACACTAATTCACGTATTCAACTTTCATAACAACACTGAGGTAGGCGTTGTTATTTCCCCTATTTTATAAATGAGAAGACTGGAACAGTGAGAGATAAGGACATGCCTAATGTCACACAGATCAAGTCATTCTCCCCTCACTCGTCATCCCAACTTTTGAGCCCTTGATTTCTTATTTTAGGGATATTACATACTGCAGATGATAGCACAATATTGAGATGAAAGAAATAGAAGACTTCAAAAGGAAAAATGCATAGAAAATTATATAAAAAAACTAGAATAAAGAGTCATTTGGACACAAATCATTACGACAATCCTTTTTTGGAAACAAGAAATAAACTATTTCAAACCCCAGTGATTCGTACACCGAACACAACTATTGAAAATAAATTTGTGTTCAGAATTTTTCAATGAATAATACATCAAGAAAAACATTACTAGTGAAGTAAGTTATAAACCATCAGAAATGTTTAGAAACTGATTTTACATTATTGCAGTATAAATATTATTAAGCAGGGTCTTGTTTGGCCATGAAATATGGATGGAATGTTTAATATGCATGTAGATGAAATTTCTAATTAATTCTGGTGGTCATTACAATGAGGTGAACTTTAAAAATGAATTAATGCCTTATAGTACTATATCTTGGGCAGCATTGATGTTATCCATTTTTTAAATGTCCACCATCACGTGGAAATATTACAATTAACTTCATGGTGAATCAACCAAAGAAAGCAAAACTGGGAGAACTAGATCTGTCTTGTCTATTTACTGCTTTCCAGTAGGATTATAATTTAAAATTTTACCAAGTAAAGGTTTATAAGGTTGAAATATTAACTGATTTTTCTCTGTGATTCCATAATGCCTTTTAGTTATCCACTGAAATTAGATTGCAAGTGCAAGGCTTATCACGTAAAAGAAAGGCTAAAAGGAGAAAAAAAGATTAAAATCCTTGGTTTTTGACTTACATTTAAATGTAGTAGTTCCCAACTAGGGGTGATTTTACCCACTTCACAAGACATTTGGCACAGTGTAGAGATATATTTTTTTGTTTGTTTGTTTTAAGTTTATTTATGTATTTTGAGAGAGAAAGAGAAAGAGAGGGAGCGCAAAAGCATGAGCCAGGGAGGGGCAGAGAGAGAGGGAGAGACAGAATCTTCACTGACTACATGAAACCTGATGTGGGGCTTGATCTTCTGAACTGTGAGATCATGACCTGAGCCAAAATCAAGAGTTGAATGCTTAACCCACTGAGCCACCCAGGTGCCCCAAGGTATAGAGATCTATTTGGTTGTCACATCAGGGAGGGGAATGCTATTGGAACCTAATGGTAGAAGGCTAAATGCTCCACAAACACAGGGCAGCTTCCCACACAATGAATTATCTGACCCCAAATTATAATAGTGCTGAGATTAAAAAACTCTGATCTAGAGATTTTTGAAAAAAAAAAAAAAAAAAAAAAAGAGTTGGCACAAAACTCTTTGATAAAAAAAGAAGGCTCAATTTTATTGAGTACATATGTGCAATATGCTAGTTGAAGATTTGTCTATACTTATATGAGTTAATGTTCAGAACAATCCAATGAATATAGGTAATTATAATATTCATTCTATAATGACAAGGTAAAACAGCTTGCACCAATTCAGATGGATAGCAAGTGATGGAGCTAGATTTCAACCCTTGGATATCTAATTCCAGAATTTATTTACACAACCACTCTGACCTGTTTTCGGGACTTCAACTGCAGGAGTCTCACAGATAGAGAAAACTGTTTGGAGAGAATTTGCAAAAGGCCTGGGGTCCTCAGAAAATGAAGTTTATACCATCAAGAAAATAGTTGGGAGGACTGAATGATTCTGTAAAAGCCTATTCTCCGGTCATAAAGGAGATGATTTTTGATGGCCCAGGGGAAAACAATAAAACACACAGGTGGAAAGAGACAAGTCCAGGTGAGAAGAATGGGGATAGAAATCCTAGATGGATTTGGGGATATCTGACAACAGAGTGAACCGACACTTCACCTGCCAGGGAGTAGCTTCACACAGAAATTTGCACACCAGTTTGGTATGTCAGGATGGACAATCCAGGCGGAGACTGACTACACTTACCTCAGGGGATATTTGGCGGAGGCTGTTGCTGAGACATCCCTATCACTCCACTTCCTAAAGTGGGCCACCTTAATCGCAAAGTGGCATGGGAGAGTATACGGAATTTTCCCGTTGCTCTGAGAAGACCCTAAACGTGTCTGAGAAAGTTCTGCAGACTCGAAGACACTCCATGGTAATGGTGGGGTGATGCCATCTCTGACCGTGGTGTATGGAGCCCACACCATAAGAGGCTGGGCTAGCAGGAGTAGATGGCAACGTGGATCGATGCCAACGAAGACTACATC
Organism: Panthera tigris; assembly: GCF_018350195.1. Taxonomy (NCBI): domain Eukaryota; kingdom Metazoa; phylum Chordata; class Mammalia; order Carnivora; family Felidae; genus Panthera; species Panthera tigris. Next base: position 28,267,141 of record NC_056676.1, on the reverse strand, counting down.
TTATAAGGATCAGAGCGGACACTGTGCCGGCATGAAACACAGACCTCCTCTTCTCCCAGCCGTGGCATGCTAATTCATCAGGCTGTCTGGGAACATGAAATCAGTCGTGTGGAGATGAAGGGAGCAGGAGAATCCTGATTTTGAGACTTTAACAATGCCTGAATACATACTAATTGAGATTAATCCTGCTCCAACAGTGTAATGGAGACTTTGAGGGAAGCAGTTTGGTTAAGGAAAATAAATTTGCATTTTTGAACTCCAGAGTTTTATGTCTTTGACATTCAGTTACGCTACATGTATCTATGCAAGAGACAGAGGAGGAGTGGGAACTAATAGCATTTTCACGAGAAGTGCGTGTGATATTCTGGCTTGCAGTCTTTCTCTGCTGCACCTATCCCTTAAACTACCGCCTAAAGAATATTTAGAAAATACTTCTTTGCACACATCACCGAATGTGCCCAAACTTCAGGGTTTCCCTTAGTTTATAGCTAAGACCCAGACTTTATGCTAACCTTTCACATTGGGCATCTGTGTAGTTAATTCTCTCCGACCCTAACTGCAATTTCCATTTCCATCCCCCAGAAAGATTCTCCCTTTTACCCAAATAAATCTGTTAGATTTCTTACAGACACTCTGACAGAACTTACCTCTTTGTCTGGACCATAATGCTCTTCTAGTTTGGAACATCTTTTCCTTTCCTTTCTGTCTGTCTGATTCTAGATCTCTTTCAAAATCTATACTCATGTCACACATGGTTCATAAAGCTTTCTCCAAATAACCTGATCATAACTCCTGGAAATGACAGCTATATATTCATTGGCATGTGGACAATTGGGCTATGCTTTTATCAAGGCTTTTATTTGAATTGCAAAGAGGTCTCAGTTTTTCTATCTGCAATTGCTCATGTTTTGAAGGCTGAGTTTTCATTAACCATAATTCTTTATGGTTCCTAATTTGCTTCTTCACAGATTCATGCAATGTTCAATTTAAAAGGTTTCTTTTCTTTCAATGCATTATTTTTGAAATGCCTTTTACTTAGGAGTGACTTTACTTTCCCTGTAATGTGTTTTCTGAATTGAAGTCAAGAAGTATGAGCTGTAACAAAGATGAGAGTGGCTTTTACTGTTAAGAGACAGCTACCAGATTGGACGCTGTCTAGGAAAGTTTTCTTTACAGTGCACAAGTTACTCTACTAAACACTCCCCTGCCCCGGGTCTGGGGTAGAGAAGCATGTTTGGTATTCATTTTGTGTGGACAATGTGTGTTTGAGATAATTAGCATGCAACTGACACTAAAAGGTTAATTAGGATAAATTGATGTTAGCAGGAGTCCTTTTATCCAAGGAAATTGGGCCATGTGGTTGACCAATTAACCCAAAAGTCAGTCAAATGTGAAATAATGCAGTCTTGTGCAGTGAAGAATTAAGTTAACTCAAAGAGAGTTCTTGCCTCAGCCTTTGGCTACTGGGAGATGATTTCTTGTCGTCTGGGGAGTCCTTCCCAGTAGGAGTGTCTTTGTTTGCCTTGGAGAAAAGACTGAAGACTAAAGGTATTAGCTTGAACCTTTGGTAAGTGCCAGAGACTAACAGACAGCTATGTGGGCAGTATGTGATAGAGCTCCACTAAAAACTCTGAACACCAAAAGGTATGGGTGAGCCTCCCTGGGTAGCAATACTCTGCGTGTACTGCCATACATCACTGCTGAGGAAGTAACACGTTTATGATTCCATGGGGAGAGGAGAACAGAAACTCCACAAGTGGTGCTTTTCTTGGACCCCTTCCTATGCTCTCTTCCCTTGGCTTATTTTGGCCTGCACTGTTTCCCTGTTGTAAATCATAACTGTGAATATAGCAGCTTTTAGTGAGTTCTGTGAATCCTTCTAGTGAATTATTTAGCCTGAGAGTGGTTTGGGACTGTGCTCCCCCCTTATCACATTTGAAGTTGGTCTTAGAAGTGGGGGTAATCTTTTGTACACTGTGTTCCTTCTAACTTTGCAGTGGGCTAAATTCAACCCAGAGGTTCATTAGCCATATCCATAAATACTTAAAGTCTCCTCCTTCTAGGCATATTGTAATGGATATATAGTGTGTGTGATAAACTGTTATCGCTTGAATGACTGGGATTTGAAGATTGTTACTCCAGTGTAACCTAGATATCTGAATGATAAACACACAAAAATAAAACCTTTGGCTTTGACTTAAAGCATAGAAAGGTAAATTCGTTTACCCTATTTCAATAGGCATTTTCCCTGGGTATGGATTCAGTGGTTATAGGTCTTTGCCATCTTTCTTAAATAAATCAACCCTACAATTCATTATCCACTATATAGTTATGATTTCTTAGAAATGGAGCATAATAAATCTCAGCTCAGGATACTTCTAGATTTCTCCCCTTATTTTTGTACTCGCGTTTCATGTGTATATGCAATATTTCATCGAATAATGTAATCCTAATACAAATGTAACAGACATAAAATGGGTTGGGGCTGTATATGATAAACTCTTAATAGGCGTACAATTCAACTATAAGAGGAAGTATTCAGGCATACAAATGGGCATTTTAGGATTGGAGAGCATTTCGTGTGCTGTGAGCATCAGAATTTAAGTTTTACATATGAAATAGTAAGTGTTAGTTAACGAGACAAATTAATTAAATTGTGGTTGGCTAGGAGAGCTTCTGTGGTAATTGACAAAGCAAGTAAGACTTGGAGGTCAATACTCATACTTTGATACAGTTCACAAACTTTAAATGGTGTACAGTATTTTAAATTGCAATACCTGATCTGTAATTGCTTTTTTAACCTTTAATTTCTCTTCTACTTTCCTTCATTTCACTTAAATTATGGTGTGTACCCGTACCTTCTTATAAAGAGAAAGCCTCAATAGCATGAAAGAGAGAGTATGAAACTTTTTGCCTTATCAATCATTTCATCTCTGACACAAGATAGTGTAAAGTTATGAAAGTAATTTGCATTTGTGTCTTACAAAAAATATATCTAGAACTCTAAATATATGGCTGAATAGAGAACGAAGCCAATTTGTTATTTGTTTCTACTAAGCAGTCATAGGGGATCGGCTTGATTTACCCAAGTAATGACATCAGTTTTCAACCCTACCTCATCTGGTAGCTACAGTGGTGGGATAATAGTGTTTCAGAACACTGGTAGGTGCAAATTTCTTGGGTGATTAAGGAGTCTAGTCCTCCCAGAAACTCCTCAATGCTGCCAATGTTGGGGAAACCCTGTGACTTCTTTCAATCACAGGAACATAGAATTTCTTTCCTGTGGACTCATTAGTTGCGGCTCTATCATCTTACAAACGAGGGACTCCAGTGTCTGAGAGGTTTTCCCAACTTGCTCACACACAAATAACTGATGGAAAACCACATATTAGATCCTATTAGATACCAGGTCTCTGGCCCCTTGATCCAAGTCTGATCACTATGCTCTATGGTCAATTCTAGCCTAGAAGATTGTTGAATACCTGATCACTACTGTTTTCTTTTACCACTAAGCCTATTTGCTCCTTATTTTATCACTTTCTCTAGAAAATGTTGATTTTTTTATTTTGCAAACTCTCTTTTTCCTTGAGCACTGGAGAATTTTATCATGGTATTATCATTTTTTCACTAAAAATGTTGAGATATAATAATTGACAAATGACATTAGTTTCAGTCATTTGATATTGCGATTTGATATTTGTATATATTGTGAAATGACCATCACAATAATCCTAGTTAACATTTATCACCACACATAGTTACATTTTGGGGTGTGTGTGTGTGTGTGTGTGTGTGCGTATGTGATGAGAACTTTCGGGATTTTACTGTCTTAGCAACATTCAAATATACAATATGGTATCGTTAACTATAGTTGCCATGCTGTACCTTACATCCCCATGAATTATGTATTTTATAACTGGAAGTTTGTACCTTTTTACCTCTTAACCCCTTTCCGCCCACCTCTGGCAACCGTCAATCTGTTCTTTGTATCTATGAGCTTATTTCTGTTTTGTTTTGTTTCTGTTTTTGTTTTCAGATTCCACATGTCAGTGAGATTATACAGTATTTGTCTTTCTCTGTCTGACTTATTCCACTTAGCATAAGGTTCTCAAGGTCCATCCATATTGTCATAAACAGCAAGATTTCCTTATCATCCTTATTTAGAAATAATTTTGGGGAGCCTGGGTGGCTCAGTTGGTTAAGTGTCCAACTCTTGGTTTTAGCTCAGATCATGATCTCATGGTTCATGAGTTCGAGCCCCACAATGGGCTCTGCATTGCCAGTGCAGAGCCTGCTTAGGATTCTCTCTCTCTCTTTCTCTCAAAGTAAATAAGTAAACTATAAAAGAATTAATGATTTCAGTGTTGGGGCACCTGGGTGGCTCAACTGTTTGAGTATCTGGTGCTTGATTTTAGCTCAGGTAATTATCCCATGGTTATGGGATCAAGCTCCGCATCAGGCTCTGCACTGACAGCTCAGAGCCTGGAGCCTCCTTGGGATTTTCTCTCTCCCACTCTCTCTGCCCCTCCCCCACTTGCTCTCTCTCTCTCTCTCTCAAAATAAAAAAAAATAATTTCACCATTTTCTTTCCTTTCTCTTTATGGGAGTCCTATGAATCAGAACCTGGATGCTATTTTTTTTTTTTCAGTTACTCTAGTCATGTAAGGGATTTCACCAAAATTTAGCTCCTTAAAACAACCCAATTTGGCTCATGATTTTGTAAATCAGAATTTTTGGAAAGACCTTACTTAGGCAGTTCTCACTAGGGGGTTCTGATGCAGTTGCAGTCAGATTTTAGCTGGGTTTGTTGTTATCTGATCGGCGAGACTGGACGTTGGAAATAACTTAACCAGAAGGTAGTAACTGATGCTTGTTGTTGGCTCGGAGCTCAGTTGGAGCTGTCAGCCGGCTCGTCTACATGTGGCTTCTTCATGTGGTTTGGATGCCAGCTGATTTCTTTCTTCAGAAATTTGTTGAATTTTCTAAGCTTCCACTGTGTGGTTTTATATTATGATTTTTTAATATGTCTTTGCTATCATTTTTAAGTAAACATTTAAAGAACATCGTTGCAGAAATGAACGTAGATCTTCCAAATCGATGCATTTTCATAAGTGAAAACACCTATACAAGCGGATCAAGATGCAGAACATTAGTAGCACTGAAAAAGCCCCCAATTTCAGTTATCTTCTGAGAAGCCCTTCCACTATCCTAACTTCAAACACCATAGATTAATGTTGTTTGCTTTCGAATTATTTTTAATGTAACCATGGCGTATGTACTTTGCATCTGGCTCTTTTTGATGGAAGTTATGTTTGTGAGAACCAGTCATGCCACAACATTTGTGATTAATCTCTTTGTTATGTTATTACATGGCATAAGATGCCACAATTTAATTCATCTATTTTGTTGTTAATGTACATTTTTTCAGTTTTTGGCTTTTATCAATAGTGACTCTGTAACCCATTTAATTTTTATTAACTTTTTTAAATGCTTACTTATTTTTGAGAGAGAGACAGAATGCGAGCAAGGAAGGGGCAGAGAGAGAGGGAGATACAGAATCTGAAGTAGGCTCCAGGCTCTGAGCTGTCAGCTCAGAGCCTGACATGGGGCTCGAACTCACGAACCAGGAGATCATGACCTGAGCCGAAGTTGGATGCCTAACCGACTGAGCCACCCAGGCATCCCTGTAATTCATTTATTAATTCTAGTAGTTTATCTGTACATTCTTTTGAATTTTCTACCTACAGAGTTTGTTTGTGAACAGTGATTTTTCTATAATTATTTTATGAAGGTTTTCAGTGGGAGAAAACATAAATACATTTTCTTAGACTTACTTCTTGTACCAGAAATCTGGTGAGCACATTTTACATATTGATACTTTACTAAATCTTCCCTCAGAAATGTTGTATCAGTGTATCTTCCTAATAGCTGCTTTGTCATAGCTTTTTGGACACTGCACACTTTTCCTTATTAACCTCTGCCAATCTCTTACCCAAAAATAAAACTTTAAAAAATTGTATTGATTGCTGGAAATTTGCATTGTAAATTTATTATACATTTGTATTGGGATTTTTTGGTAAATTGATTTATTATAACCTTTGATCATTTTTCTTTTCACATAATTTATGAGTTAAGATTACATTTGAGGGGCACCTGGGTGGCTCAGTCGGTTAAGTATCTGACTTCGGCTCAGGTCATGATCTCACAGTCCGTGAGTTCGAGTCCTGAGTCAGGCTCTGTGCTGACAGCTCAGAGCCTGGGGCCTGCCTTGGATTCTGTGTCTCCCTCTCTCTCTGCCCCTCCCCTGCTCATGCTCTGTCTCTCTCTGTCTCAAAAATAAATAGCAACATTAAAAAAAATTTTTTTAAAAAAGATTGCATTTGACGTATAAGAAATTTGGTATAGAGAGATGTAAATAGTGTAAGGGTTGATACTGTGACTCCAGATTATTTCATGACATTCTTAATACGTGGCTTTTGTCTCATAATTGTCACTTTCTGATATAAGATGGCTGTTCTATCTCCAGCAGCGAGAAGAAGATGGGGTAAAGGTTTATACCAGCTATACTTGCCCCAGTTTAGAAGTATTTCTGGAAGCTTTGTCCTATAACCTCTGCCTCTATCTCATTGTTCAGAACTAGGTCAGGTAGTGACCCCTAGCTTCTCTGGAGCAGAGACTGTAGCTAAATATTATTGCCACTTCAAACATAAGCGGAGTTCTATTCATAAGGAAATATGGAAGAGTGAATTACGTTGGCAGCAGCAAAATCTTCCGGTCTACACCAGTTTTGCTCCTTAACAACGCTGTGCATCTTCCCATACATAGAGTCTATTTAGCATCATTCCAAGGAAGCGTTCCTTGTAAGGTTCCTCATGGTCTGGGGTGACCTACAAACCTAAAACATGAGTTATCACTCTCCAACACATCCATCAAGTCCTTGTTATGGCTGCCCCGAAGGGTTTGATATTTGTTATGAAAAAGTAACCACTGTGTGTTTCCTATTGTCCCCTTTTCTGAATTGCAACTATAAGTGTAGTTATGAAAGAATGGTAGGACTCTTACTGTATGAAGTATGACCTCTACATGGAACCCTTGCCTCACGTTCCTCCCCAGGGGGTTTTGGAGTATGAATGGCACACAGAGCTGTCCCACTTTGGGCAAGTATCAGTGAGTCCTTGGTGGCAGGCCACCACTCAGTTGCAGGGTTTTGTGCAATCACCCAGACATCTCTGGATCCATCGACTCTGGCAGAGAGCAAGTTGCGGGAGGAGGGCTCAGCTGTCAGCCACTAGCAATCAACCGCACAGCAGCTGTGTCTCCAAGGAGATCTGGGCAGGTAACGAACGGCATCATCACCCAACCATCCTGGCAACTCCCAGTTCTTCTCTTTAAAAAAGCCTCGTCTGGGGCGCCTGGGTGGCTCAGTCGGTTAAGCATCTGACTTCAGCTCAGGTCACGATCTCAGGGTCCGTGAGTTTGAGCCCCGCGTCTGGCTCTGGGCTGATGGCTCAGAGCCTGGAGCCTGCTTCCCATTCTGTGTCTCCCTCTCTCTCTGCCCCTCCCCCGTTCATGCTCTGTCTCTCTCTGTCTCAAAAATAAATAAATGTTAAAAAAAAAATTTAAAAAAGCCTCGTCTCTTGTTTCCTTTGGCTTCTTGTAGCCTATGTGTGTGTTGGGGTGCGGGGGTCGGGTTGGAGCGGGTTGTTCCTGCTTGCTCATTTCTTTTACTACTTCTGAGGAGGGCTTAAGGGAGGCTGTCTTTTCCTGGTTTGATCAGCTTTCTAAGGCCTCTTCCATGGGTGCCATTTGGGGGACCTAGAGATGGATTTAGGGTTCAAAAATCACAAGCTATTGCAGCCAGGCCTGCGATTTTGTTGGCAAAGTGTCCTCCTCAAAAGCTTTCTATTTTGTTCCTAGTTAGGTGCAAATGGATGCAGTTAGAATGTTTCATATACATAATGTTTAAGTATGAAGATTCCTCGGTTTTATTTAATGGCCTCATCACTCAGGCTATTGCCCTGGGGATATTCATGGGTATTTCAGCTCCTTGGTGATGGAATTTACCGTACTCTTTTCTGTGCATTGTGGAAATGAGAAACGGAGAAGTTTTGTAGATAGATTCAGTTCTAATTCCTCTGACTCCAATGTTTTGACTAAATTGCATTCACATCTACACATGATCAAGATATAATTCTGATATTAATGGAAGCTTATTTGTATTGAATACTTATTATATTGTAGTTATTATTATTCCAAATGCTTTACATAAAGTAATTTCATCCTTCCAAAACATCTATAAGGAACTTTCAAAAGGCCACATGGCTAAAAGACACTGAACTGTTTGAGACTATGAATAATATTTAGTAGAAAAATGTGCTTCTTCTAAACAGACTCTCTAATTCAAGTATCACTTCCTTGGTCTTCAAAACTGTTCATTTTCTTTTTCTATACATATACTTACTTCCCTTTGACTTTTGTCTGGTCCATGTCATGATTATTTCACGTCAGACTATTGAAATTGCCATTTTCTATATTTTTAATAGCTGATCTCGCCTAATTCACAAACCTTCTTTCTTTCCCAAAGCAGGAAATTCATCTCTGCCATTAAAAAAAAAAATTCTCATTTAGAAGTTTCTATTCACGATAAATATTTCGTGAATTGAAACCCCCTCTTGAGTCTATTTTTTCTTTCAGGGATTTGTCTTTCCCTTCTTTCCAGGACTGCAAATGGGTTTAGGTGGAAGCTCACCTATCTTTATGGTGGTGGGGAAGGAGGCCTCTTGTCCAAACTCATGGGTACAGAATTGCCTCCACTCCTCTTGGTTCCCGGGCATCTTTTGCTGGGGTCTGCTGACATGTGGTCCCATCCTCTTCTAGATAGTGTGCTGACACCCATTGCTGGAATTTGTGGCCCCTGCCTCAGGCTTCCAGTCGAGGTCTCCACTCCCCGGCTTCATGGCCCTCACCAGTCTCTTCAAACCTCTGCAGTCCGTTTGGTGTTGTGTGAGCTTCCGGTCACAGCTGCACACAGGGCAGATGCCATCCTAGACACCATCCTCTTATGCCACATTGGGAGATACAGGAAGCGAAGGAGCCGTCAAGGTGTTCTTGGATTCTCTCCAAACTTATTTGGAGTCTCTGTCAGTGTTTCCCACATGCTTACTATGCCCCTTTGCAAAGACCCAGGAAATATCTTTACATGAATGCATCTTCTCAAAATCTTTCTCAAGTCCTGTCATACCCGAAGGGCATTTCTCAACGTCTCCTATGTAGCATATTACTTACAGTAATTATATTCTTAGACACCTAAGCTTAATTCTTAATGCATAAAAGGAAAATGTGGAATTTAGGATACTTTTTGTTCTCTCTGTCATCAATTTCAGGCTTTCAAGACTCACTATAATTAAACAGTCCAGCTTTTACTGCCTGGAGAATGAAGACTCATCATTTTAACCTGGAATTCAACATCTTTCACAATTTGATTTCCAACCTATCTTTCCATTTTCCAAGTTGCTGTATCCAAACAGATTTCCATCTCTTTATTCCTATTAACACCATTTTTCTACACTTAAATGCCCTTCTCTCCACCTGCCTCATCTGCTCATATTTCCTTCCTCAGCAAAGCTTTTCCTGGCTTCTCTTTGCTACCATTGCACCTTTCTTGCCTATTTTTTTGTTTTTGCCTTGTACTCTGTCAATCTTGCAATCTCCTCCTTCACTTTATTTTCCTTTTTCAGCCTCTCTGAGTGTCGGCAGTTATCAGGGTTCAGTTCTTGGTCTGTCCTCTTGTCTCATGGGTTGTCTTTGGTTGACTGTACTACTTCTTGTTCTCAACGATTGTGTCTAGTCAATGGTTCCCACCCCTGTGTCTCCACTCCTAACATCTGTCTTGAAGAATATTGTTTCTTTAATGGAGCCATTTATCTCTTCTGCAAGGTACTTCAGACGAAGGATGTTCAAAGCTGACTTACAGAAATGGGAGATGGAAGGCTGTTATTTTTACATTCTTAACACTTTAGGCCAATTCTGTTGCCTCAGGATGAAGAAATCACCAAGAAAGATGAAGAATTTAGAATGCAGGAATTAAGATTTATGAAAGTTAAATGTTAATTTACCATAGGAAAGGTAAATAGATGCATGAAGGTTTAAAATTCACCCTATCTGTCCAAGTGTCAGAAGGAGTAATACTAGACTCTTTCATTTATGTTCTGTTTTATAAACATTTTGTCCTAATTATAGATATCATAAAATTTTATTACCAAAGAATTGGGGAAAAAATTAAAAAGAGAAAAATACAAATTATTCCTAAGTTCACCATCCAGAAATACTAACAAGTCAATTATTAAATTATATTTCATTCTGATCTTCTTTTCTATGCACATATATATATTTAATGTACTTGTTTGAATGTCATTTATTTACTTATCTATTTATAGTCACGTAAAATAACCACAACACTAAGTAAAGTACTGTTTTTGCTGTTTTTACTTAATATTATATAGGGAATATTTTTATGTTATTAAAATTTCCTGTAATTACCACTCTCAGAGACTGCAATGTACCGTTGTCTGGACATACTATAATTTATCTCATTATTATCTCTCTGTTGGTACTTTAGATATTTCTAATTTTATTTTTCTGCTTTTAAATCCTATAAGATGAGAGGACAGGGCAAAGAACCAAACTCTGAGAACTGCCAGCGCTCAGGGAGAGGCTGGGAACAATAAATGATGGAGGAGATTGCTCTTCGATGAATGTCCTTTACCTATATCTTTGATCTCGTGTTTGATTATTTTCTTCAAATAAAGTCCTAGAAATTGCTATGACTAAAGTTGGGATTTTTTTTTCTTTTCTTCAACCAAGATTCAGTCTTTCTTGTCCAGTGTGATTTGGGATTAATCAGGAAGATAGCATGGATGGCTTAAATCCAGCAGACGTTTTTACTGTAGCTTTTCTTTGTCCCTCCCCCAAAATTCAATAGCTTGTCTTTGTAAATTGCTTGTAAAAAAACTTGTCTTTGTAAATTGGAGACTTCTCCAAATGCCTATGCATTTCCACATGCTCCTTCTTCAGAATCCTCCATAAGGAACACGACAACTCCCACCTCCTGCCTATGAGGGATGTTTAGGGTTCTAAAGCATATGAGGCCGGAGAACAGGGCTAGTGTTTCAGGGAGAGACATCATAAGTATTATCCTTGGTCTGCTAAGGGGAATAAAATTATTTAATACACAACCACTTGTTTAATGTTTTCGACCCTGCACAATTTTCTGGATACCTGTGCATTTTAGACAAAAGATATAAATACAGTTCATTTTGGTTTAAGGTTCTTTTCTCCATCACAAGTGGTACTTTTAAGCCTATATTGAAAACAACAAATTTGATTCTTTTGAATGAAGTCATTGGTTGTTAGAGCCTGAATGTTTATGTGCCCCTCCACCCCAAAAATTCATACATTGAAGTCTTAAGCCCTCCATGTGGTTTTTTTGGAGATGGGGCTTCTAAGGAAGTAGTGAAGGTTAAAGGAGATCATGAAGGTGAGGCTCCAATCAAATAGGATTAATGTTCTTATAAGACGAGCCACCTGAGAGCTCTCTTGCTGTCTCTCTCTTTCTCCACTGGCACAAAGAAAAGGCCATGTGAGGACATAGAGAGGAGCTATCTGTTTATAAACCAGGAAGAGAGGTTTCACCAGGAACCAACATGCTGCCACCCTGCTCTCAGACGTCCAGCTTCCAGAGCTGTGAGAAAATACATTTCTGTTGGTGAAGCCACCCACTCTGTTGTATTTTGCTACAGCAACCTGAGCAGATTAACAGTTATTAACTAACCTAATGTCAGACAGAACCTCAGAGCACAGAAGAGACGAAGCAAGGATAGGTATAAGAATCTACAAGAAGATGTGGCCTCTGATGTGTGGAAATAAGATCAGTTGAAATAAATGAAACTAACATAAGGGCATAAGTTTTATCTGAAGGTTTTGAAACTTAAGTGATGAAAAGACATTGCAGAGGTTCTGAAAAAATCAAACTCTTGAACGTTAAGCCCAGAGATTCTAATTTTGTCAACCGGAGTAGGGTCTTTGTGCTTTATTTTAAGCAAGCACACCAAATAATTCTGACGATGAGTTGGGTTTTGGAACTACTAATCTAAGTATTACAGAGTTTACTTTTTATTGCTTTTTAAAGAAAGGTATTTTTCCTTTTCTATTCTTCTTAAGATGGGCATAACAACATAACACACGGTGGTCAACTGACTCATATCTGAGCCATCTTCACCTATAATTAAGAAGGAATTTAATAAAATCTTATGCTCATACTGTCTCTTTATCACCTCCTTCTTTTTAAATTCTCTTTTTAGGAAACTTGCCTTGAAGCATGACTCATCTTTTATTCAGCTTCAGAAGAAAGCAGTTAAGTCTTTTTGTGTTTCATTTCCAGGGTAAGGTTTGATTGCTTTAGAGAATCAAAAAAAAAAAAAACAAAACACAACAAAACAATAGATTCATCTCCCCCCACCCCCCACAGGAATATCTCTGAAAAACAGATCCTGATTTCATTTTTATTCTCTTTTGTGCTATTCTTTGCTCTATTTGTAAAGAAAATTTCCTTCTACCTCTTATTCCCTTTCCCTCTCCTCACCACCTCCAACGTTTTCAGTCACTCTAATTTTTATGTGATTTCATTTTTATAATTTAGGATTTGATAAAAGCTATGAAAAAGAGGAGCAGATGCTTCCTGGAAAATGCTTTTGTGTCTTTGCTTTAGAGACTGTTCTGTATTAGCATCGTGGATTTCTGTATCTCTGATTATTTACCATTGTATATGTCCCCGTTTGATTCAAAATCAGTTAATATTGACTCTTTTAACCCTATAACACATTGTGAGGCTGAAGTGGCTTTCTGTCGTATTCAATCACACGGTATTGGTGTGCTTAAAGGTGAAAAAAAACCAGAGTTGAATATTGGCAATTTCATATGATCTAGCCCAATATACTTAGTGGCTGAATAAACCAAACCTCAGACAGATTAAGTGACTTTGCTCAAGGTTACCTAAATGTAACAGACAGAATCAGTTTCAATGTGCTCTTTCCCTTAAACCATAGTTGTTTCTCTTTAGAAAAAAGTATTTACCAACATTTGCAACCTGTTTTCTTTTTTCCCCTAAATTAAAAACAATGAGATCTTAAATTGTGTTACTGAATGTATATTGCATGTGCATACATTTCTGATTCATAGGGCATACACACTATATTTGTATTGTTTTATATTAAGCAGGCCATTCTATATTGCTCTTTAAACGTTCACAGTTTCAGGGGTGCCTAAGTGGCTCAGTTGGTTGAGCATCCGACTTCGGCTCAAGTCATGATCTCACGGTTTGTGAGTTCAAGTCCTGCATCAAGCTCTGTGCTGACAGCTCAGAGCCTGGAGCCTGCTTCAGATTCTGTCTCCCTCTCTCTCTGTCCCTCCCTCACTCACTCTCACTCTATCTCTCTCAAAAATAAATAAATATTTTTAAAAAATTTTAAAAATGTACACAGTTTTATATGAATATACCTTTTAAGGGTGAGAGAGAGTTGTTATCATTTCTAGAACTTAACATTACATACAGGACAAAGAATTTTTAGATTGGACTTTTTGTGCGTGTTATATTGGAAAACCCTAGTATCTAAAGTATGATGGTGCTAATGTTATTTTATGTATGTGATACCTATTATGGATAGAAAGTGCTGCAAATAATCAGACCAAAAGAGAAGTAGTCATAGTACAAGACCTAAGTCCTAGAAACTTGTTCTAAGAAGATTGCAAATAATGGAAATGTTACAATAGCCTTGGAAGAAAGTCTATTATCAGTGAAGTTCCTGAACTCATAACTATTGAAGTAAATTTATTGTTTTAATAGTCTGGGTCTTCTTACCTCCTTGTATTCAAATTTCTTCCTGTGTAACTTTCCCACGAGCAGGATGGCCTGCCCCTCCTCTTGACTCATTCTCCATGTGACTCATTTGGCCAATGGAAGGAAGTAGAAGTGATAGTGTGCCAGCTTGAAGCACAGGACTCATGAAGCCTTATACATTTCTGTGTGTGTTCCAGAGAAGTGGTTCTCAACTGAGGGCAATTTTGGTAATATCTGGAAACATTGTTAGTTATTACAACTTGGGGGATTCTACTGGATCTAGTAAGGAAAAGCCAAGGATGCTACTGAAAATCTTGTAATGGATGTGACAGCTCCCCACAAGAAAAAATTATCCAGTCTAAAATATCAATAGTGTCGGGGAACCTAAGTGTCTGATTCTAGGTTTCAGCGCAGGTCATGGTCTCATGGCTCATGAGTATGAGCCCCACATCGGGCTCCACGATGATAATGTGGAGGCTGCTTGGGATTCTCTTTCCCCCTCTCTCTGCTCCTCCTGTGCTCTCTCTCTCTCTCTCTCTTTCTCTCTAAATAGGTAAACAAACTTAAAAAAATATCAATAGTGTTGGAGTGGAGAAACTGTGTTCTTTATAGACTCTGTCATACTGTACAAAGGACATGCCTAGACTGGCCCGCAGGTGTTAGGAGGAGGAGAAAGACACATGGACTAAAATTAACTTGCAGAAATGTGAGCAAGTCCATCAAGATGAACTAACACTCAGCCTTGTGACATATGAGATATAATAATAAATGATGTTTATTTTAAATAACTAAGTCTTGAGGTGGTTTGTTATGCAGCATTAGCTATCTAATACAACCTTGCAATAAAGAAAAGGTGAATATTGGGTGTCAGGGTCACAAGTCAGTATATCATGTGAATCAATTACCAATGAAAAGATAAAAAAAATTAGACTATTACAGTTCCTAAACCTTGCCAAGAGAACATATTTTTAAATTTTTTCTGTAAAAATGAATTCAGTTTTAAGATTTGGATAATTAACCTATTTTATGTTAGCATAAAGAAGAACCTCTGTTCTTTTTTTAAAAATTCTTTAACATTTATTAACTTTTGAGAGACAGAGTGTGAGTCGGGGAGGGGCAGAAAGAGAGGGAGACACAGACTCCGAAGCAGGCTCCAGGCTCCGAGCTGTCAGCACAGAGCCCGACGCGGGGCTCAAACTCACAGACCGTGAGATCATCACCTGAGAAGAAGTTGGACACTTAACCGATTGAGCCACGCAGGCACCCCAAGAACCTCTATTCTAATTAAATTATTTACTTTCAAGTATGCAATACAAAATAAGCACTATCAGTGCCAGACATCATCATGAGCACTGTGAGTATAAGGAAGAAAGTAGCCCCTGTGTACAAAAAGCTCCCCTTACACCTGGTATATTCAAAACACTGTGTTCATGTAATTTAACTAGTTTATATCTTATAATTGATTTAGGAAGAACATCTAACTTAAAACAGACAAATCTATATTTTGAGGCAGAGTTATAGCTTGGAATATTTGAATCTCTGTTTTTTCTGAGTTTTTGTCCCTCTCTTCCACTCTCTATTGGTATGCTTGGTGTTAATTTTACCTCCTAAGCCAACACCGAAATGGAAGAAAGATTAAAAATTACATGTTCAGAAAGTCAGAAAGAGACACATATGTACATGAGGAGGTATGTTTTTAATAACCAAAGATAAATAGCAGGGGCAGCGGGAAAGTGAGACTACATAGAAAGGAGGAGGAGAGGGGTCTCCTTCTTCAAAGGGGAGGTGGTGGGTAAGGTCGATTTTTCCATTTTCTAGCACTGGGGAACAGAGCTAAAGAGACTCATTACTGGCTATTCTCCAATATGTATTTCCCCTCCTCCCTGGCCACCCATGGCCTGTGGACAAACCACAGTTCCACGATTCTGGATACTGTAAATTTCACTAAATGGAAACTGGAGGCCTTGGAAACCTTACGCAGAGATGAGAGTATTAAATGCACATCACTTGCTGACCAAGGTGGGACTGATAGAATCCATTTGGACTTTTCCTATGACCGGGTACAGCTTGGGACATAGTAATACTACATGTAATTTTTTTAATGTTTATTTATTAATTTTGAGAGAGACGCACACACAGCATGAGTGGGGGAGGAGCAGAGAGATACGGAGACGCAGAATCCGAAGCAGGCTCCAGGCTCTGAGCTGTCAGCATGGAGCCTGATGCAAGGCTCGAACCCACGAACTGTGAGATCATGATCTGAGCTGAAGTCAGATGCTTAACTGATTGAGCCACCCAGGTACTCCTACATTTAATTTTTATAGCAATACATCATATGTGACCATATTTTTATTGCTTTTTGAGTCTTCTGTAATCCATTTTTACCTGTGTTATACGTATATTTCATGCTAATTCATTATTTAATTTTCAAAATATTCTTTGTCATGGCACATACAATCAAGTTTGAGATTATTCCTTCTGGGGTCTGAAAATATGCAATCTTAGAAATGTTTTTCTCATATCTATAGTAATCCAACATATTTTCACAGCAGCAAGGCAGAATTTCCTGGTAGCATGGTTTCTATGCCTCCCACAACAGAAGGGTTGAAAAAGACTTCATGTAGAGAGACTAAGCACTTTCTCTAATTGTGGCAACATTAAATCTGGGGTGATGAATAGACCCCAGGGTGACTGCCATGCAGCCCCATCTCCTGATATTTCTACCTGTTGTGAACATCCTGCAGAAGTAGGATGGACCCACACCCAAACTTTGGTTCAGAATTCAAGAATAATGATGTCATATGTACACCAAGAGGGTATGAAAGGTATATGACTCATGTAATAATTCATTGTGGGAAAGCAAGGCAGCTTTCTCAGGCTGGTCTAGAAATGGGCCAGCAAAGCAGGCAAGGAAAATTGGCTTCAGGTTGTTGTGGTAGTTAAAGGCTGTGACTGGGGTCATGGTTCTCACATGTAGCCAGGGATTCTGCGGTGTGAATCCCTCATGGCTCCACAGGATTGAGCACCCAGGCTTTGCTATCACTCAGATATGGGCAGAAGGGGAGAGGAAGGAGTGAGGCCTAAAAGTTGTTTTTAATCAAACATCAAAAATGCAGCCAGGCTATTTCTTAACATGCCTTTACATGAACCCCTTCTGGTGTGGGTGGGACATGGGACTTCTATTGAACGAATAGAATATATAAAATGTGATGGAATATCATTCTTGTGATTGTTACCTGGTAAAGGTGAGGATGTTACTCCTGTGATTAATAGCACATTACCCGTATACATATATGCTGACTCCACCCAGACTCATTCTCCTCTCTTGCTGAGCTTGAAGAAGCAAGCTGCTATGCTGTGAACTGTCTATGGAGAGGGCCACATGCAGGGGACTGTGGGCAACCTCTAGGGCCAAGAGCTTCAGGACTCCTGTCCAAGGAACTAAATTCTGCCAACAGCCACAACCATGTAAACTTGGACGATAACTCCGAACCTCAGATGAGATTCCAGCTCAGCTAACACCTCGATTGTAGCCTATGAGACCCTGAAGCAGAAAACTCAGTGTCCAGACTCCTGATCCACGAAAACCATGAGATACTTTATGTATATTGTTGTAAGCTGCCAAGTGTATGGTATCATATGCCTCAATAATTAATACAGATAATATGACTAATACACCACAGCATGACAGTTGTTTCCTAGACCTCTCCCTATATCTTTTCATGTGAGGAAAAGATGTCTGATTTAAAAAAAAAAAAAGATCTTTCATGGGATTGTATTTTTGTTTGAGTAGATGGCAAATAGATTAAAGCCAGAGGTGGAGGTCCTTCAACATGGTGGAGGATCTCAGAATGGAATGGAAGGAAAAGAACTGCCAGGTGGAGAGAAAGTAGGAAATGATTGAAATAACCATGACATCCCGAGTGACCTCAAGCAGGGTTCCTGCCCGGGAGGCGGGAGAGACACTCTGAAGAGGTAATCAGTAAGATGCTTATGGTAACTGGATGTAGGCAGTAAAGGAGATGAAGGAACCAAAGGTAACACAGAGATTTTTGAGACAGGGTCATGCAGACAGTGACTGCATTGGCAGAAATCACAGAAATTGGAAATTCAGAGAGACCTTAATTTAGAAAGAGGGTTATTTTTACATTAAACATGTTGAAATTTGAATTGACCAAAAACAGAGTTGGGGTTCCAGACTAAAATTCACTATTCACAGATTCAGCAGACATGGCAATGAGCACATTCAAGGGTCTTGCACTGCATAAGCTCTGGGCATAAAACTGACCAGCAATCCAGTTAGTAAGTAGTAAATCCTCTTTCTTTGGATGTTTGGATTCTAATTCAGGTGGACATGTAATGGGTACATTCATACATTCATACATTCATACTGGGTACGAGATCTGTGATCGAGGTATGAACAACGTGCTGTAAAGCAAAAAGGTTGGGGAGAATCTTCCTCATCCTTCAAGACTCAGTTCAAGTGGAATGAGCACCTCAGTGGAGCCCTCTCTGATCAGGCTCTCCCTAGTCCCCTGTGGCCCCAACATGGCACAATTACAGCACCTGCCCTCTTCTATGGTGATTATTTACCAACAC
The DNA here is from genome assembly GCF_018350195.1 of Panthera tigris. Classification (NCBI taxonomy): domain Eukaryota; kingdom Metazoa; phylum Chordata; class Mammalia; order Carnivora; family Felidae; genus Panthera; species Panthera tigris. Next base: position 28,248,648 of record NC_056676.1, on the reverse strand, counting down.
TTCCCCCCACGCCCTTACTAGAATATGAGTTCCCTGAGGGCCAAATAGCCTCATTTCTCTCTCCTTTGTATTCCCGGTGCCTAACACAGCACGTGTCATATAGTTGCATTCAGGGGATGCTTGTTGAATGTGTTATGGTTAGTGGTGTAATTAACCTATTTAAGGTGTGATTTGCGCAAGGAAGGAGGATTCTGTCCACAGAAAAAGCCAGAGTCTGAGGGCTGTATCAGGTACCTCTTCCACAGTCCATTCATAAAGTAAGTCTGTGAGCTCCCACTACACATAGTGTGATGGGCCCATTAAGGTTTTGCCTTCTTATAAAAAGTGACTTTAGATGTGTGGAATGTCAAAGGATGCTCATTACCAGCTTAGGAAGTGTCTCCCTGGGGGCACATATAACCCTCCATATTCTGGAGGCCTCCATGACTTAGATATTTGTCCTAGCATCTTGCAGTTTGGTGGCCATGTCTCTGCCATATCAAGTATGTAAGCTTTCAGCGTCTTGAATTGATGCGCAGTATGTGGGGGCTTGTGGAAATCAATCAACATAACAGAAAAATGTCAGAATAAAATCCAAAGGAAACATGTCATGTACCTCACAGTAGTGAACATTGCTTACCAGAGAAAAGAATTACCTTTATGAATTAGAAGCTCCCTAAGTCTCCCTCTTCATTCATTCTTTATAACAGAAACTATAACTTCTGAAGTTCAATATTGCTTTCTTCCCCCTAAATCCCAAAAGAAAGATTTTGCAAATGTGTTCTAAATGTTTGAGTTATTTTGCCACCAAAAATGTGCTTCTCTATTTGGATTTAATATTACATATTTTCTTTTTCAATTGAGCTGCCATGGATAGAAGAGCAACGCAAGCATATGGCATTTTCTGTTTCCTGATGTTGAAATCTTCCGAGGTGACACAGAAAGCGGCAAAATGAATTGGAAAGGTACAAAGGGCACACCCTGAGGGGGGTATTTGTTGGGTGGAGAAAGTAGCGGTGGGAAGTGGGAGCACCAGCCTGGAATACACCACCATTCTAAGCTAGGGAGCAGACAGTCGAAGCGAAGCATTTGCTAGCATTCATTTAAACTGTTGCTTGCCATACACTGAGACTTACATTAATTCCTATACAGGTTCTAGTGTTAGGAAAATCACAAGGAAAGTTCAGGATTTGAGATGATTTAATTCTTCCTAGTGCTGTTGGTAAATTCCTAAAAGAGAAGACGAGATTTGGATGAAAGTGGTCTAACCAAATGACGATAGGAACGAAATATGGGTTTTCAGGAAGAGGTCACTTGTACTTTTGATTTATAACCAAGTCCAATGATGGTTAGTATAGCCACCTACTATAGCTTAGCTAACGTTAGTCCAAATAGCAACAGAAGGGCAGAAATTTAGCAGGTCACGATATTTGGGTTTTATTAAAGTGTGAGCTATTGCTCATTCTGCCTGGAAAAAGGCTAATCCTGGGTAAAAGATCAGATTCTTCATGATGCCGCCCCACTGAAGGCAATTGTTTCAGACTCCTTCAAGGCAGAGATTGATCTGAGACCAAGAGAGAAGGGAAGGAGACAGAAATCTGTAGCTAGAAACCAAATACTTTTATAATCAAAGGTCATATTTAAATGAAGATCTTTAATTATGGCCTGGAAGCAAAAATACCTGACGTTTAATAACTTGTTAGGAGAACTGTATCCTCCTTTGGAAATATCCTGGCCACTAAAACTTCAGCAGCTTAAAATGGTCTGCTAAAGCAATGGGATATTCTGTAAGGTCTGTTTTTATACCACTTACCTCAGGTATGATCATACAGAAAAATGTACAAGGCTATATATACACAGAACAGAACAATGCTGTCAGATTGGCTGATCAAGACAGTATTCTTTTCCCACGACAGGGAATCTTTTCTTTTCTCGTCAGCAGAATGTACACAGTGTGGACTAATACTTATTATGTTTAATTTCTTATTCTCCCTTTTCTTTTGTTATTTTATTACTGTTAAATTTTATTATTGTTAACCTGTTCTTTCTGTCCTTTTTGTATGCATTATTTTAGGGTTGGCTCCCTCATCTTTTAGCCCTATGCTGGAAGAAGCCATTATCTGCACTTGATGAAGAGGACTGCACATAAGCCAGGGATTTTGTACTTGGATCTAGGCGAGGAAGAGGTTTTAGACTTTCTTCAGGAAGGATATAAACATGTTTGTATAGGTATTAGCATTTCTAAAAATATATTTAGATATTGGGCAGCCAAAGAGGTGAACTGTAATGGTCATCAAGGCTGACTTTCAATATCCCACTCCAAATGATTAGCACAAGACAATCCTGATAATCTCATTTCCTTGTCAGTCCTAGGCAGTGAAACTTCAGTGGAATATTGCTACGGCACTTTAAAATGGTTGCCTGCTTCTTCCTGAGATATGTAAAAATTACATGGTTTCATTGCTGACTCTGGAAGTTGTAGCTCTGGTTGTATTTCACACATGACATGTCTGCAGCTATCTTACAACACTTTGAGGATTAATCCAGCACAAAAAAGAGATGAACAGAAATCATAGAAATGTAAATTTGGAGTCCCTAACTGTGGACTCCATGTTGTAAAATAATACATTTTATTATTGTTTAATCCAACTGGAACTGGGTCTTTTCTTATTTGGAGTAAAAAAATACCAGCTCATGAATAGTTTATCCAGGACTATTTTGGTTCCCTTAGCACAATGGGACCTAGTGTTTTATTTGATCTGCATATATCCACTGGGTATACGTCAGAAACAAAGTTGCCAGGCTTAGCAAATAAAAATACAGAATACTCAGTTAAACTTGAATTTCAGGTGGACAAATATTTCATGGGATATATACTGAAATTTAAATTGAATTTAGCCTCCATCTTTCATCTGGCAATCCTAACAAGGATAACTCGGGGATAAGGTATAAATTGATATTTTTGGTGCCCAAGGCTATTCTGGCTGTTTATTAGAAAAGAAGACCATATTACTTATGGATGACAGTGAAGATGAAAGGGAGCCAGATTTCCTTAGCACTCCTGTTTACACTGGGGGTAGGGAATTTAGATGACATGTTGGCAAATTCTTTCTATAAAGGGCCAGATAGTAAACATTTTAGGCTCTGAGGACCTTACAGTCTCTGCTGCAACCATTCCTCTCTGTTATTTCAGTTTGAAAGCTGCCACAGACAATGTATTAATGAGTAAGTATGGCTACATTTCAATGAAATTTTATTTTAAAAACAGATAGTGAGCCAGATTTGGCTTGAAGGCTGTACTTTGCTGACCCTTATCTAGATCATCCAGTGGGAATTGTGATGAGACATGACTTGAGTATCCAATCTCAGAACACTCCCTTAATACTTTATCTCTGATCCTATAACATGCCAGACTGAGTTGTTGATTAGAGAATTTGTATAAAGCCCCACATAAAACTCTTGTAGAGCCCAGGACAACCTTTACAGCTTTTAATCTTACCCATACACCAAAACCTTGATTCAATAGAACCTTCCTTTTATACAGAAATGAAGTGTGGAATGGAGGAGAATGGTAGATGGCAAATGAAATGATAGGGATTGCAACACAAGAGACAAGATCCATTGTCTTAGTTATAATCATCTCTCTCAAATAAATTTACCACAAGCAACATAAGAGCATTTTAGATTCAGAGCAACACAATATAAATAAATAGATACCAACTCTATGAATAGTAGGAGATCATCAGAACAAGGTACTATGGGCAAAGTTTGCTTGTAAATGAATCACATATTCAGGGTCAGTAAATCAGAAACACTAAATTCCAATTCATGATGTAAAAGACTAACTGGAGATTCATCTCTGGATCACAGACAAAAAGTATAAACAGATAAAATGATGATAATAAATATGGAGAATATGAGGCAAAAGTAATATATAAGGAGATAGTAGAATTCATGAACAGACTCTATAACCAAGAAACTAATAGCAGAAATAGCTCTTAAGATGAAAATAACATGGTTCAAGAAATTTAAGAAAAGCTTGATTATCTAGTGATATTCAGAATATATTTTAAAATATCTTATAAGCATCCAAGAAAAAAAAAATTAACAACTTATACTGACTTTAGATCTCTTTTCACAAGGTTAGCTTCCAGAAAACAATAAAATAAAAATTTCCACCCACAATATCATTGGGTAGGCAAATTAATTTTCAAAGGTAAAATGTACAGCAAGATGTTTTAGATGTTTATAGAAAAAATAAAAGCAGAATTTCTACCAAGTTATCCTTCCTACATAGATGCCTTTCAATTAATGAATCAAAGTTTAGTCTAAGAATAGGGGATTGTAGATAAAAGAGACTAACAAATATTTAAGCCAGAAAAGCCAATAGAATTACTTAAATATTTATAGAATTTGGTTTCAAAATTAAGTCAATAAAAATTATGTGGGAAAAAAAACAGTGTTTGGAAAGAGTTTTATAGAAATACAGATTTATACCCCCAAATTACATTACAGAAAACAAGGGAAATTGCAAGGGAGTGAGAAATAATGACAAGATGGACATAGAAAGAAAACAAAGCCCTGAGATTCTCCTTAAATAATCATAAACCTTAAAAATCTGCTTATTGCTTGATTTCAAAATTAAATAAATATAATTTCAAGAATTTAAAAATACAAGATATCCACTAAGAAATTAAAAATTGAATCCATACCTTCTAAATTATTGCAGACGTTATAGACAAAATCGACAGTTTGTATAGACCCCTTCCTGTCAAATAGACTCAGAAAAGGAAAAAAGTGTAGTCTTTAAGAAATATGTCACGTGAAGATAATAATGTCTAAATGAAAATGAGCCTTTTAAATGTTACTGCATTTCAAATTATATATGAGGAACAGCATAAAAGGGGAATCCTATTTATTACATATTTTCAGACTTTGTCCTAAAATAGAATAGAAGCTTGCCTTTTCTCACACATCCTTTGGTCCCACTCTCCATTTTCTCCATCCATCTCTATTTCATAGTGTTATCTTTTTTGCACCAGTCTTGGCTCCTGGAGACATCAACTATGATGAGGGCAATCCTGCCTCAGCATTGCATGGACTGACTTCTAGAGCCCTCTAAAGCATCAGTCCCAATATCTGTGTTCCTACTCACTCCCTGGCAGTCAAAATATTATAAAAAGTTATTAAACGAAATGTAAAATAAAACTCACTAAAAGACAACAGCACTTATATGAATTAAAGAATAAAACTTAGCCATATGCTGTGAATAATTAAGACACATGGTGCAAGATGGTTGCAGAGAAAGAGATAGGTAAAGATATATTTGGCAAATACCATAAAAGTGCACCAGATACATTTCCAAGACCAAAATATTAAGTAGAATGCTCACCATAAATTTATAATCCATTTTGAAGCAAAATTTAACTCCAGTGTGTCAAACTTCATATTAAAATATATTAACTATATTAAAATATATAAAGCAACAACAGGCAGAAATACAAGGAGAAATCAACATTTCAGATCAAGTTTATAAAAAGGATTCTAAGGACATAGCACTTATGAATGATAAATTACTAATGATATCCTTCAGTGATGCTGACTGTCTGGAATCTATCCTAGGTCTTTATGACAATGAAAATGCTAATAGCAATAAATGACAATGAAAATGCTAATAGCAATAAATGAAATAATTTAACCACAATAATAGAGATCAGGCTTTTTTTCTGGGTATTCCAAAAATATTGCCATAATTAACTATCACAATAGCCTGACCAGATAGATATAACATCCATTTGAAGTGTGAGCTATCTGACATTGTGAAAGGCTAAACTAATTTGTCCTAGGTCACATACTCTTTCAAAGAAGTGGCCAAAATTTGAAATTGTATTTGTCTGATTCCAGACCTCAGTCTTTTTCTATCATGCCACGATGCATGTTATGGTCAGACTTTCATCACCATAGTAGGAATGAAATGAACATAAATCATGGCTCCTCATTGAAATATTATATAATATTAAAAATTATATTTATTAATTTTTTTAAATTAGTTTTTAAATTTAAATCCAAGTTAGTTAACATATAGCGTAATAATGATTTCAGGAATAGAATTTAGTGATTCATCACTTACATACGACACTCAGTGTTGATCCCAACAAGTGCCTCCCTAATGTCCATCACCCATTCAGCCCATCCTCCACCAAACACGCTGCCAGCAACCCTCAGTTTGTTCTACTTAAGAGTCTCTGATGGTTTGTCTCCCTCTGTTTTTATATTATTTTTGCTTCCCTTCCCTTAAATTCCACCTATGAGTGAAATCATGTGTTACTTGTCTTTCTCTGATTGACTTATTTCACTTAGTATAATATACTCTAGTTCCATCCATGTTGTTGCAAATGGCAAGATTTCATTCTTTTTGATCACTAATAGTCCATTGTATATTTTTACCACATCTTCTTTATCCATTCATCAGCTGATGGACATTTAGAATCTTTCCATACTTTGGCTATTATCAATAGTGCTGCTATAAACATTGGGGTGCATGTGACCCTTTGAATTAGTAATCCTGTATTCTTTGGATAAATACCTAGTAGTGCAATTGCTGGGTTGTAGGGTAGTTCTATTTTTAAGTTTTTGAGGAACCTCCATACTGTTTTCCAGAGTGGCTGTACCAGTTTGTATTCCCACCAGCAGGACAAAGGGTTCCTCTTTCTCCACATCCTTGCCAAAATCTGTTGTTGCCTGAGTTGTTCATTTTAGCCATTATGACAGGTGTGAGATGGTATCTCATTGTGGTTTTGATTTGTATTTCTCTGATGATGAGTGATGTTGAGCATATTTTCATGTGTCTGTTAACCATGTAGATAACCACTTTTCTTGGAAAAGTGTCTATTCTTGTCTTCTGCCCATTTCTTCACTGGATTATTTGGTTTTTGGGTATAGAGTGTGGTAAGTTCTTTATAGATTTTGGATACTAAGCCTTTATCTGATATGTCGTTTGCAAATATCTTCTCTCATTCTGTTGGTTGCCTTTTAGTTTTGCTGATTGTTTCTTTTATTCTGCAGAAGGCTTTTATCTTGATGAGGTCCCAATAATTCATTTTTGCTTTTGTTTCCCTTGCGTCCAGAGACATGTCAACTAAGAAGTCGCTGCAGCCAAGGTCAAAGAGGTTGGTGCCTGTTTCCTCCTCCAGGATTTTGATGGCTTCTTGTCTCATGCTTAGGTTTTTCATCCATTTTGAGTTTATTTTTGTGTATGGTGAGAAGGTGGTTCAAGTTCATCCTTCTGCATGTCGCTGTCCAGTTTTCCCAACACCATTTGTTAAAGAGATTGTCTTTTCTTGATTGGATATTCTTTCCCACTGTATGGAAGATTAGTTGGCTTGGGTTCTGTATTCTATTCCATTGATCTATGTGTCTGTTTTTGTGCCGGTACCATACTGTCTTGATGATTACAGCTTTGTAATACAGCTTAAAGTCCAGAATTATGATGCCTCCAGCTTTGGTTTTCTTTTTCAGGATTGCTTTGGCTACTTAGGGTCTTTTCTGGTGCCATACAAATTTTAGGATTGTTTGTTTTAGATCTGTGAAGAATTCTAGTGTTATTTTTATAGGGTTTTCATTAAATATGTAGATTGCTTTGGGTAATAGCGATATTTTAACAATATTTTTTCTCTCAACCCATGAGTATGGCATGTTTCTCCATTTTTTAGTGTCATTTCTTTCATAGGCTTTCTATAATTTTCAGTGTAAAGATTTTTTTTATCTCTTTGGTTAGATTTATTCCTAGGTATTTATGGTTTTTAGTGCAATTGTAAATGGGATCAATTCCTTGATATCTCTTTCTGCTGCTTTATTATTGGTGTTTAGAAATGCAACCGATTTCTGTATGTTGATTTTATATCCTGAAACTTTGCTGAATTCATGTATCAGTTCTAGCAGTTTTTTGATGAAGTCTTTTGGATTTTCCACATAGAGTATCATGTCATCTGCAAAGAGTGAAAGTTTGATTTCCTCTTGGCTGATTTAGATGTGTTTTATTCCTTTGTTGTGTTCATTGCTGAGGCTAGAACTTCCAACACTATGTTAAATAACAGTGGTGAGAGTGGACATCCTTGTCATGTTCCTGACCTTAGGGGGAAACTCAGTTTCTCCCTATTGAGGATGATATAAGCAGCGGGTCTTTCATATATGGCCTTTATAATCTTTAGGTATGATCCTTCTATCCCTAATTTCTTGAGGTTTTTTTTATCAAGAAAGGATGCTGTATTTTGTCAAATGCTTTATCTGCATCTATTGAGCGGATCATGTGGTTCTTATCCTTTCTCTTATTAATGTGACGTATCACATTGATTGATTTGTGGATATTGAACCAGCCCTACATTCCAGGAATAAATCCCACCTGATTGTGGTGAATAATTCTTTTAATGTATTGTTAGATCCAGTTTGCTAGTATTGTGTTGAGAATTTTTGTACCCATGTTCATCAGGGAAATTGGTCTATAGTTCTCCTTTTCAGTGAGGTCTTTGTCTGGTTTTAGAATCAAGGTAATGCTGGCCTTGTAGAATGAGTTTGAAAGTTTTCCTTCCAATTCTACTTTTTGGAACAGCTTCAAAAGAATAGTTGTTAACTCTTCTTTAAACATTTGGTAGAATTCCCCTGGAAAGCCATCTGGCCCTGGGCTCTTGTTTGTTGCGAGATTTTTGATTACTGATTCAATTTCTTTACTGGTTATGTGTCTGTTCAAGTTTTCTATTTCTTCCTGTTTCAGTTTTGGTAGTTTACATGTTTTGAGGAATTTGTCCATTTCTTCCAGATTGCCCAATTTGTTGCATATAATTGCTCATAATATTCTCTTATTATTGTTTGTATTTCTGTGGTGTTGGTTGTGATCTCTCCTCTTTCATTCGTAATTCTATTTGGGTCCTTTCCTTTTTCTTTTTGATCAGTCTGGCTGGGAGTTTGTCAATTTTGTTAATTCTTTCAAAGAACCACCTCCTAGTTTTTTTGATCTGTTCTACTGTTTTTTTGATTTCAATGTCATTGATTTTTGCTCTAATCTTTATTATTTCCCTTCTTTTGCTGGCTTTGGGCTTTATTCACTGTTCTTTTTCCACCTCTTTTAGGTTTAAGGTTAAGTTGTGTATTTGAGACCTTTCTTCCTTCTTTAGGAAGGTCTGGGTTGCTATATACTTGCCTCTTCTGACTCCCTTTGCTGCCTCCCAGAGGTTTTGGGCTGTCATGTTTTCATTTTCATTGGCTTCCATGTACCTTTTAATTTCCTCTTTAATTTCTTGATTAACCCATTCTTTCTTTACTAGGATATTCTTTAATCTGTAAGTATTCATGGTCTTTCCAAATTTTTTCTTGTGGTTGATTCTGAATTTCATAGCGTTATGGTCTGAAAATATGCACAGTATGATCTCAATCTTTTTGTACTTCTTGAGGGCTGATTTGTGTCCCAGTATACGATCTATTCTGGAGAATGTTCCATGTGCACTCGAGAAGGATGTGTATTCTGCTGCTTTAGGATGAGATGTTCTGAATATATCTGTTAAGTCCATCTGGTCTAATATGTCACTCAAAGCCATTGTTTCCTTGTTGATTTACTGCTTAGATGATCTGTCCATTGCTATTAGTAGGGTGTTGAAGGCTCCTACTATTATGGTATTATTATCAATGAGTTTCTTTATGTTTGTGATTAATTGATTTATATATTGGGGTTCTTCACATTGGGGGCATAAATGTTTAAAATTGTTAGTTCTTTGTGGATAGACCCTTTAATTATGATATAATGCCCTTCTTCATCTCTTGTTACAGTCTTTATTTTAAATTTTTTAATGTTTATTTTTGAAAGAGAGACAGAGACAGAGAGACAGAGCATGAGTGGGAGAGGGGCAGAGAGAAAGGGAGACACAGAATTCGAAACAGCTCCAGGCCCTGAGCTGTCAGCACAGAGCCTGATGTGGGGTTCAAACTCATAGACCGCTAGATCATGACCTGAGCCAAAGTCAGACGCTTAACTGACTGAGCCACCCAGGCACCCCTCAGTCTTTATTTTAAAATCTAGTTTGTCTGATATAAGTATGGCTACTCTGGCTTTCTTTCGATGACCATTAGCATGATAGATGGTTCTCCATCCCCTCAGTTTCATTTTGAAGGTGTCTTTGGGTCCAAAGTGAGTCTCTTGTAAGTAGCATATAGAAGGGTCTTGTTTTCTTATCCATTCTGATAGCCTATGTCTTTTGATTTGAATGTTTCGTTCATTGACCTTTAGAGTGAGTACAGAAAGATATGAATTTAGTGCCATTGCATTGCCTGTAGAGCTGGTGTTTCTGGTGATGTCCTCTGTTGCTTTCTAGTCTTTGTTGCTTTTGATCTTTTTTGTTTTGTTTTGTCTTTTCTCCACTCAAAGAGTTCCCCTTAAAATTTCTTGCAGGACTGGTTTAGTGGTCACAAACTCCTTTAGTTTCTGTCTGCCTGGGAAACTCTTTATGTCTCCTTCTATTTTGAATGACAGCCTTGCTAGATAAAGAAATTTTGGCTGCATATTTTTGCAATTCAGCACATTGAATATATCCTGCCACTCCTTTCTGTCATGCCAAGTTTCTGTGGGTAGGTCTGCTGTGGACCTCACCTGTATGTATTTCCTTATAGGTTAAGGACTTTTTTCCCTTGCTACTTTCATAATCCTTTCCTTGTCTGTATATTTTGTGAATTTGACTATGATATGCCTTGGTGATGGTCAGTTTTTGTTGAATCTAATAGGAGTTCTCTGTGCTTCTTGGATTTTGATGTTTGTGTCCTTCCTCAGATTGGGAAAGGTTTCCACTATAATTTGCTCACATAAACCTTACCCCTTTTTCTCTCTCTTCATCTTCTGGGACTCCTATGATTCAGATGTTTGTCCTTTAATAAGTCACTGAGTTCTTATCGTGCACTGAGTCTTGTGTCATGCTCTTCTGTCTTTGTTTCCCTCTTTTTTTCCAGCTCCATTACTCTCCATAATTTTATTTTCTAAATTGCTCATTCACTGCTCTGCTTTCTCTATCCTTGCTGTCATGGCATCTATTCGAGATCGCATCTTGGTTACAGCATTTTTAATGTAGTCCTAACTAGATTTTACTTCTTTTATCTCCTCAGAAAGGAATTCTATGCTTTTTTCAACCCTAGCTAGTATTCTCATTGTTGTGGTTCTGAATTCTAGTTGAGACATCTTGTTTATATCTGTGTTAAGCCCCTGCTGTCATTTCTCCCTGTTATTTCTTTTGAAGTGAATTCCTTCATTTTGTCATTTTGTAGGAAGAAAAGATTAATAAAATAATTATTAAAAATAAAAAAAATTAAAAAACAAACAAAAAATTAAATAAAGGAAGCTAGATCTTAGGTGAGTTTTGGTTTGCTTGTTGAGAGAAGCTTGATAGAATAGAGAAAAAAGAGAAAGAAAAGGGGAAAAAAGGTATGAAAAAATTTTAAATTAAAAAATTTTATAATAAAATAGAATAAAATGAAATAAAAGAATATGAAATAAATAAAATAGAATAAAAGAAATTTAAAAAGAAGAAAAAAATAAATGTTTCTCTTTCTGTATCCAAGAAAGAGGAAAAAAAGAAAACAATTTAAGCAAAAACAGGAGCAAAGAAAATGAACAAATAAATGAACCAGCCAACAGAATGAGACCCGAATAAAGTTACATCCAATTTCCCCCAGAACTGAAAATATGAAGCCCTCTATAGTCCATACACTCTGTAGGTGGTCTTCTAGCAGATGTGCTTAGAGGGCACAGTTGGGCAGGGCTTGGTGTAACAGCTTCGTTCTCCACTAGGTGGAGCTTCTTAGCTTATTATTCTGGGGTGGATCAGTGTGGCACCCCTGCACATGCACGTGCACGGGAGGGTGGAGGTGGAAGTGGCTTCACCCAGCTCCCTAGTCTCTGCCTTAGGAACTTCGCACTTTCACCAACCTGCAATCAAGCACTCCTCCTTTGTCTCAGGCCTCTGTCCATTCCCTGCCTCTACCCTGCCCATGTCTAAGCTGTCTGTATGTCAGGCAGCACGTCTCTCCAGAGTTTTATCTCAGATGGAGTTGTGTTTCAAAACCCCACACTTCAGAGACCCCTGCGGCTTGGACCCGTGCTAACTCTCTGGCAGAGGGGTCTCACTGAGCAATAGCTGTGTGCGCGGGCTTGCCCCAGAAAATGTTCACGTGATCACGCAGTGGCAGAGGTTCAGAGATTATGGCAAACCACAACACACAGTTGGCACCAGGTGTCATCGCAATCTGGTGTCTTTGTCCCGATGTCAGCAAAGGTGGCTGCTCTCCAGGGTCTGCTGGGACCGTTGCCTGTGGAGAGGTCTTATGGCCTCTACCAAATGCACTTCAAGTGGGAGAACTGTTTCTCCCAGTGTGGTACATGGATCCCTCAGACCCTGCTGCCTGCTTCTCAGGATTTGCCCTGCTTCGTTATCAAGCAACGCCAGCACTGAGTTCCAGAACCTCGGACTCTGCACTGTTTAGAGAATCCTGGTGGTATCAAAACCCTTTTCTTTCTTTCTGTCAGTGGTTTTGGGGAATAGATTTCTTGTTCAGAGCCTTGTGAGTGTTTTCACTTTCTCTTTCTCTCCAGTTATTTCCAGGGGAGTAGTTTTCTTGCATGATTCCGATGTGCTGCACTCTCCCATTTCTGTCCTCTCACCACAAAAACAACTCCCTACCCTCTATAGCTTTTCTCTCCCCCAGTTCACCTCTCTGCATGGCATAACCATGGCTCAAGTTATGAAGATATGATCCTCGGATCAATCTCCTGGGTGTTCAAAATGGTTTGGTGCTGATCTGGCTGCCTTTTAGGGATGAGACAAGCTCAGGTTCTCCATGCTGCTCCACCATCTTAACTCCTCCAGCTTAATTCTTCTTTTTTAAAGTTTATTTATTTTGAGAGAAAGAGGGTGTGTGAGCCAGAGAGGCACAGAGAGAGAGGGAGAGAGAGAATCCCAAGCAGAGCCTGACATGGGCTTGAGCTCATGAACCTGTGAGATCATGACCTCAGCCAAAATCAATAGTAGGATGCTTAACTGACTGAGCCACCCAGGTACCCCTATTAATTCTTTATAATAATATTTTTATTAACATAGAATAAGAAATTGACATAAAATTTAATCCTAACCATGCGAACAAAATGAAAACATTGTGATTTTTAAAAATATTTTTTGTATTTTATGTAGAATGGGTAGTTTTTCTATTAAGAAATTAACTCTCAAATTCACTCCACCTTTTGTTTATGATATCATTTCAGTAGGTAGGTCTCCAGAAACTTAAAATAGGAAGATTTTTGGCATACGGGGTCAAGTATTGCAGAAGAGTTGAATAATGCACTGACTCCTAGAGAAACACTATCAAAAAGATTTTTTTAAATTTTTATTTCTTTATTTCTTCATTTTTAATTTATTTTAATGTTTACTATGTATTTGAGAGAGAGAGAGAGAGCATGAATTGGGTGGGGCAGAGAGACAGGGAGACACAGAATCTGAAGCAGGCTCCAGGCAGCACAGAGCCTGATGTGGGGCTTGAACTCAAGAACTGTGAGATCATGACCTAAGCCGAAGTCGGATGCTTAACTGACTGAGCCACCCAGGCGCCCCTCAAAAAGATTTTTTTTTAACGGGAAGACACCCACCTCAAATTTTTCTGGCCTCTGATTATCCTTCAAGAATATTTTAAGATATATCCCCAAAATTATCCTTCTGTTATTCTTTAAGAAATAGCTTTATAAAAACGAATCTTGTTTATAAGTACCTTTATAACCAATTTTGTTAAAGAGACAAATATTGTGTCTTATGTTTAGATGTCCTAAACATAAAGTGTCTTCAAAACAAGCCATTATTCATTATATTTTTGTGAAGACAATTTAATGAGAAATATAAAATGAGTTCTCTCTATTAGAAACTGGCTGACAGATTACCATCATTCTGAACAGACTTGCAACATTTTAGTGTAGTTTGTTTCACAGAATTTGGCCTTTTTCAGCCCTTATGGACGTTATTCAGCCCTTATGGACATAATGTGTGGGGGCCGGGTTTTATTGAACACATCCTACTTAGCACAGAGGAGTCATTAGAGTTCTGGAGATGCCACTTAAGTTCCTGGATACTCAGATTCAAGTAAATTGACCTACTTGCAAGGAAGAGGGCCAATATAGGCTTTTATTTCTTTTAGCAGTAAAAGCTTGACTCCTTTCCCACCTAATTAGATGAATAACTGATTTTATGATCAGTTTGCAGCCTTCTCCCTACAGAGAGCAGTGCCTGAAGCGCACTAATACTCCCATCAGCAATTTTTATTTCAAGCCTGGAGTTTTAATTTGATGAAAGATGTGCCAAGATGAAGAATCCTGCATCAAGTTTTATATTGCAGAGAGAGCCTTTTTGTGTGTGTGTGTGTTTTTTTTTTTAAACTAGAACCCTCATGTATTGCTTTTCACTGTGCGGATGTACATCAGAGTGTGCTGAGCTAGCCATCTAAGGTAAGCAATTCCCTCTGACATATAGAAAGCCTGTCTTTCCTGTTGACTCTGATATAGTGCAGTTCGTGTTCACAGCTGCTACATCGATAGTTTGCAAAATCAATGAAAGCATGTCAGTGCCAGAGTTAGCATGCACTTCTCCTGGTGGTTCTTGAGGTATATTACCTTCGAAATAAAGTCACCTTCCCAGAAGACACATCTCTTGGCTCCAGACATCCCAGAACCCAATGGTCCTGACCACCTGGTGATGCACAAACAAACTGTAGAGTCCCCCATCCTTTGTAGCCTTTGATAAATACTTTTAATAGTCAATTAACAGGGGTTAATTGTCTTGCTCAACAAGTACGGAATGTTTAACATTTTTAGTAATGAAAGATTGATTCAGGATCTATTTTCAATTTTGAAAAACACTCAAGTAAGAGATTCCCCAAGAAAAAATGGGGAGACAATATAAAGAAGAGGCCAACCACCCACAGTAAATTCACGAAGTTAATTGTGGGGGAAGGCTGGATCAGGCAGTTTCTATGAATATACTAGTCACAAGATGGTGATAACATGTGGGAAATGGCTCTCCAGTTCAATTCTTGTTTTCTTTTAGATTTTTCGTAGCTTTCTGAGTTTCCAGTCAATACCACTGAATAAACAGAGAGACAGTACATTTTATGGAAGTAACCTAAACCATGACCAACCAATGTTGTTTCAATCAGAAGGATGTGCCAGCCAGCAGAATGACAAAGCCTGTCACAGTAGAGAGAGGATAAAGATAATCTCTTCCAGGACTTTCTGAACTGAAAAAAATAATAGATGGTTGATCTTTCTCTGAATCTGATATTATAAATTTCATCTCTGTTTAATACTGTTTTACATGAAAATCGTCGAGAAACGCAATAAAAGAGGTACCATGAAGGTCAGAGTTTGGTATTCACATCCTTCTCACATGTTATTTCAGTTGGATGTTTTGTTTTCCTGCAGTTTTCAGAACTGATTATAGAGCAGTGAAGGCAAACTACTATGTTGCAACGGTTGAGAGTTTTAGAAACATTCTGAAGAGAAACAAACTGGAAAGCTATAATATATTGAGGGTGTTATTGGTCACATTAGATATGCGTCCAATGTGTGTGACACAGGGGGGCTTGCCAGTAGGTGACAGCTATCACAGTTTACTGGCTGGTCTGAATATTCTGGTTAAACTTGCAACTGTAATATAGAATCTGTTGTGTATGGATGCCGTAAATGCAATGAATGTGAAAGAAAGTGAGTACTGTTACAAAATTATTGCACACAGACAGACAGAAAGACACACATATGCTGTTCACAAGCAGTGTTTGGGTACCTTTTGATTTCATTTCCCTCCTAAGAACTTCCAGAGATCCTGACCTCATTACTTTTCACCTGAACTTTTGCAATAGCCTCTTAAATTACTTCCCAGCTCCTAGCCCACCTTCCACGGCATGCAAAAATTACTATCACTAGAAGAGATTTAATCCCGTTACTTAAAGTCTTCAAACCAAAATCTACATTCATAACTGTGGTATATTTAAGCCAGGCAAGGACATTTTGCTGCTTCTACTAAGTTAATAATTTATTGTTCTTTCCAACCAATAGTCTTAATATGTGTTTATGGATTATTTATGTATAAGGAGGCTGAGCATCCATGTGAAAAGGGGGAGAGGAAAGCACTTAGCCTCCTTGCAATTATCACCCTCAGTTCATCTCTGGTTCCAAACTTGTATACCTTATTCTGTCAAAAGAAAGTCCAATTATCAACCAGACTGACATTTTGTAAGAGGGAATTAGAAGGCAGCATGGCTGCCTGGGTGAGAATCTCCCTTTCACATATACTACCTGCATGAGTTTTGCTAAACTCACATGTAATAATTTCACTCCTATGTGCTTGCCCAGGAAAATGAAAACGTATGTTCACAAAAGGGCTTCTATAAAAATATTAATAGCCATCTTATTTATAATTGCACCAAACTGGAAAATAAAGTCCTAATGTTTCTCAGCAGGAAAATGAATAAACAAATTGCCATGCATTCACACAATGGAATACTACTCAGTAATAAAAAGAACAAAGCAACATGGATAAATCTCAAAAAGGGGACATTAAATGAAAGAAACTAGATGCAATATATATATATATATACTATATACTATATACTATATACTATATATATATATATATAGTATACTATATATATACTATACTATAATTACACAGGTATGATTTCCAATAAATTACTAGCACCCAGTGATTTTTCACAGCTCCATGTAAATGAACACATCGAGCAACTACCCAGTTAGTGCAGCCCTAATGTGGCCTCCATAGCTGGGGACACCAACTAACTCATCCCAGCCTGCCATTCTAGTTTCTTCTCTGACATCGCTCACTACAAAACCTGTATTCATTTCAGCCCCAAAGAACTGATACTTCCCGGGCATATCTTTGCAATTTATCCTGTGTTGCATACAGAGCATGACTGCCTGGGGGTAATTTCCCCTTTCACATTCACTACCTGTGTGAGTTTTGCTAACCTACATCATTGCTCTACTCTCATTTTAACTCATGTGAATTGGGAATATAGAACCTAACCCATAGGATTTTGAGTATTAAATGAATGTGTGTCTGGGTAGGGAGGAGTTTGACACAGAGTGTGACATATAGTCCCTTAAAAGTGTTAGTTATTAAGGGGTGTCTGGGTGGCTCAGTAGGTTGAGCATTGGACTTTGGCTCAGGTCATGATCTCACGGTTCATGAGTTCAGGCCCTGCGTCGGGCTCTGTGCTGACAGCTCGGAGCTTGGAGCCTGCTTTACATTCTGTGTCTCCCTCTCTCTCTTCCCCTCCCCTGTTCACACTCTGTCTCTCTGTCTCTCTCTCTCTACCTCTTAAAAGTAAATCAACATTAAAATTTTTTAAAGTGTTAGTTATTACTATTTCAATAATATTATTTGTGCTTTCATACATTTGTTCTTATTTTAGAATTTATTATTTATTATTTTCCATCTCATTTACTTTATTCTAAATGATTATCTTCTTAGCTTGGTTTCTTATAAAAGGGAACTTACACTTTTTTTTTTAAACAAAAGCGAAGTTTTCATGGAACATGGAATCATGCAAATGGAATCATATTCATGGAAAGTGTTTTGAGATATTCTTGATTAACTGTTTTAATTCACAGGACAAGGTTAAGATTACTATGAAAGCTGATATTCGGTTTCCTGGAGTTCTGTTCACATTACGCCTTCATGCTAAGATTGTCATTTCTTGAAATACTCATTTCTTGTATTTATTTTAGTATTACTGTTAATGGCACAACTGAGAGAATGAAATGCCGGGTGAATATCTGCTTTGTCACTCTGGCGGCCGAATCAACAGTCCGTCTGCTCACAATTTTTCCAAGATCTCAGTCTATAGATTTTCTCCTCTGTCTGCTTTCTCCCCTCCCTCTCTCTCATGCAGAACTTTGTCTGTCTGTTTATTTTGAGAATATTTATTTTGCAATATAATGGACAAATATCTTAGTGGTAACCATTTCATATGGAAGCTTAGAGGAAATTTTGGGTTGCCTATTGCTTTTTGTTCCTTTCTGTGTGTGTAACCATTTTATTGTGATACAATTTATATACCATTCCTTTGAAGTACACAAGTGAATGGCTTTTAGTATATTTATAGACCTATGCATCCATCTCCACAATAGTTTTAGAAAATTGTCATCACACGCCCTAGAAACCCTGTTCCCATTAAATATCACTCTTCATTTCTCACCAATATCCTACCCCCAGCCCGAGACCACCACTAACCTACCTTTGGTCTCTAGCTCTGCCTATTTTGGACACTTCATATAAATAGTAATCATATCATAGAAGTGTTCTTTAACTAAATTGAATATGGTTTCTTGCACTTAACATAATGTTTTCAAAGTTCTTTTCATATTGTCGCATGTATCAGTACTTTTTATGGCTGAATATCCCATCACATGTAGATGCCACATTTTATTGATCCATTCCTTGGTTAATGGGTGCTTGAGTACTTTCTAGTTTTTGGCTATTCTCACTAAGGCTGCTATGACATTTGTGTACATAAATTTTGGTGTGGACATACGTTTTCATTTCTCTTGAATATATAAGTAGGAGTGAAATTGCTGAGTCGTATGGTAATTCCCTCTGCTCAAATTCCCTACCTCTAGAATACATGGTCATCCTTCAAAACCCATCCTTATTGTCACTTCTCCCTTCTCCCAACAAGAGTTAGTAAATCATTGCATCTTACCTGCTTTCATAACACTTTACACATAAATGTATTGAGGGTTTTCTTATTGCTGCTATAATTGTTAGTTAATAAATCTGTCTCCTCACCCATTGTGAGTCTCTGTGGAAGAAAATAAATTTTGTTCATCTTTTTTTTCCCCCCAGTAACTAGCTCATAGTTTTCAATGAATGGTCAAATAATTAACTGAGCATAAATGAAAAATTTGTACCTTAGTCCAGTTTAATAGTTTTTCTCCTCTGTCTTCGTTTTACAAACAAAGAAATTGGAGGTGAGAGAGAGTGATAGGATATTCATAAATAGTTCAAAAGCAGTTCATAAGAAGTTAACCTGAATTTTATTTATTTATTTTAAAAATTTTTTTTAACGTTTATTTATTTTTGAGACAGAGAGAGACAGAGCATGAACGGGGGAGGGTCAGAGAGAGGGAGACACAGAATCTGAAACAGGGTTCAGGCTCCCAGCTGTCAGCACAGAGACTGACGCGGGGCTCGAACTCACGGACCGTGAGATCATGACCCGAGCCGAAGTCGGCCGCTTAACTGACTGAGCCACACAGGCGCCCCTATTTATTTATTTTTAAAGTTTATTGATTTTGAGAGACAGAGGGAATGAGAGGGGGAGGGAAGAGAGAGAAAGGGAGAGAGAGAATCCCAAGAAGCCTCTGCACTGTGAGCATGGAGCCTGCTGCGGGTCTTGAACTCACCACCCAAGCCATGAGATCATGACCTGAGCCGAAACCAAGAGTCAGACACTTAACCGACTGAGCCACCCTAGTGCCCCTAAACCTGAATTTTAAGCCAGTTGTGGATTCTAATATCTGTACTTTTTTTTTTACTATGTTATTTGCTGCACGATAAATCTTTTGTGAATGAGTAGTTGAGTAAATATGCTACTATAAAGATTATTTTTGTTTTAAATAGGTCCCTTGGCAATATACGGTTTTAAGTCTCTCTGTCGTGCATCTTCAGTACTCTGCTATGTTGGCCTGGCGATATATTTAGGAAGGAGAATTTTGCATGACACCCTTCAAATCACACTTGAAGGAATTTAGGAGCAATGTTTGTCCCAAAACATACTGCCTCTTAATGCTAAGCTGCATGGCATTTGTATGGACTAGCACATTAAGCTCATATAAAAAATTCTATAGCATTCTAGGCTTTAACATACAGTGAGTTTTAAAGTGCTTCATATATTTATTATTATCACAAAAGCACATTGGATCTCCTGATTTGAGTGGGTTACAACAGTCTATTTGAAAATGCACGCTAATGATAGCTTTGTTGTGTGTAGAAATTCATGTGGAACACCCTCACTGTTGAACTGCAAAGCACTCCCAAGTTATAAACATCAAACTAGAGCAAACACTTTTTTAAAAGTGACAATGAAGTCACTGACAACTTTAAACAAGACACATTTATTATCTCACAGTTCTGGAGGTCAGAAGTCTGAAATGGACGTCCACGGGCTAACAGCAAGGTGTTGGCAGAGCTGTGTTCCTTCTGGAGGTTCTAGGGGTTAATCAATTCTTTTGCCTTTTTCAGATGCTATAGGCCAACTACGTTTCTTGGCCGGTATCCCCTTCTACTATTTTCCAAGTCGGAATCACAGCACTTCTAAATCTCTCTTTGCTTTAGTTGCTTTCTTCCTTTACTTCATAAAATCTCCAATGATTACATTGACATTGTTGGTGTGCCTATCATAGTAGGATAGGAGCAAATATTAGCAATTTCTGTCTTCTTATGATATTAGGTTGGCCATCAGATGGACAGAAGAAAACTGATTAAATACTCTGATGACTGGATACACTGTTGCAAGACATGTCAGAATATTAGCTTTTGGTGAAATTCTTTTATGAGCGTATTCTCTTAGGACTGTAAACTTCAGAGTCAAATAATGGGTGGCTTTTCCTCACCCATGAATCCAGAGCTATCATTTGTAAAGATGCCTTATTAACCTGCTGTTTTTACAGAACGTGGCTTGATGATACTAAATAGTTGGCTCCCTTCCTTTTCACCTCTTGATATTAATATTTCAGGCATATTTATGAAGGTGTTCTTGAACAGCTGGTGGTCTGAAACATCTCTAACTCAAATTTCAAATTTGTTTTAAAGTCTGCATATATATTTTAATATTGGAGGTGGAACAAGAAGAAAGCCAGAGAGAAAGGAGAAAGTTACAGGACATCTATAAAACACAGGGATCTCCAGGGTCTCTAGGAACTTGGAGAAATTGAAAAATAGTTCAGTCTCTAGAATATTGTATAATTCAAGAAGGATTTCAAGCATGTGAGAATATTAAAGAAGTGTTATAATGCACGTTTAAAAAATAAGGACCTTTGTTAAAAAAGATAATTTTATCTCCTAACACATTTCAATCATGAAGAGGATTAGAGGCCTTCTCTGCTCATTGGAAAGGATAGTGATGACAATGAGTGATGTTTGTCTTGGGTGTGGAAACAAGGGACTGGAGTCATATGGATCACACATTTGCTCTCCCTTTATTTAATACTTTGTTTGGATCCTTCTGAATGAACATAATAAAAAATATTAGGCTTTGTTGAAAACATGTAGAAAATGTATTCTGAACATTATTTCTATTTTATTAGTGCCACTAAAAAAAATAAAGAGTGGGTTCTTCTGTTCTTCCAAGGAAGTTGACAAGTATTTTGCCAAAAATGCATTCTATTAAATGCATTCATAAAGATCATGGGAGAGGTATATTACCTCTTCTTATTATCATTGCTAAAATTATTTTATTAGGGCTACAGAAAATAATAAAACCAGCTTTTTCCCGATATGATTTTGTAAGGGCGAAGGACAACATGTTTCATTTTTAAAATATAACAATAAAAACCAAAAGCACAAACTGAAAAGGAAGAAAAACAGGCAAAACATTCTGGGGGGGGGGGAGGGAGCGGGCACCAGAATACATTTCATGATAGTTTAAAATCATGAAAAAGAGGATATGAAGTACAGCTCTGGGATAATATGAAAAAAAATACACGAGGGGCGCCTGAGTAGTTCAGTCGGTTGAGCGTCCGACTTCGGCTCGGGTCATGATCTCCCAGTTGGTGAGTTCGAGCCCCACTTCAGGTTTTGTGCTGACAGCTCAGAGTCTGGAGCCTGCTTCAGATTCTGTCTCCCTCTCTCTCCCTCTGCAACCCCCACTCAGTCTCTCTCTGTCTCAAAAATAATAAAATTTTTAAAAATACATGAAAAATCAAAATACATGAAAAAATTTAAAACATGAAAGATCATGAAAAGGCACACATAATTATAGGAAATGAATTTTGAAAAATCACAAATGTTTTAAAGTTTATTAATTACACAGATGTCAGGAATGACATATTTTGAGTATTTAGCAACAATGCTATTCACGGATATCAAAATTTTGTATATCAAAGTGCAAATTAGGTGGCAAGGGAATACATTTAATTACAAAGAATAAATCAAAAACATTTTCTTGGAACAGCATATTCTCAGAATAATGCGATGGAACCTCCATATTAATGTGAGGTAAATGGGACAAAATAGTGGTGGTCTGCTTCCAGAAAAGGCTACTGAAGGTCCTATCAAGGGGACAAGTGTGCAGAGAACAAGAGGCATAAAAACACAGGACATGTGACTATTTAAAGCAGGAACAAACAGAGAAACCTATTAAACTGTTTTTTTTTGTTTGTTTGTTTGTTTGTTTTTTTTACCAAGAATCAACTTGGCTTTATTTTCAAGAACATTTTGCAAGGTTTTGCTTGGGTCTGTCTTTGTTTTACTTTCAAAAAGTATATACTCTTATTTTTGGACTGCTGGACAGGTATGCCTGGATATTAGGTCTGGGAGCAATGATGGGCTGCTAGACTAGCTCTGGAAAAAACAGATGCACAAAATGAAAACAACCCCAAGTTATAGAATTCGCCAGTTTAGGTGGTGTAAATTCTTCCACCATGGCTGATTTACAGCTGCCAGTGTGATGTCACTGAAGGTGAAATTTGGAAGAGAAGCACAGAACTGGTTCTAGCCAGCTTCAGCAAAGCATTATTTGGACTGATACTGACTTTGTTTTCTAAAATGTGTCTGCATAACTATTGAGAATCATATTAGGAACCCTTTTCTTCTCACTTTGTGGACTTCCAAAAACCTTGAGTGAAGACAAAGCAATAGCAAGCATATCATAGGCAGTCAAAACAAGTGTAAAAATCCATTTTATACTTAAAGGATTAAAATTAGAAAATCTTTGTTGTCTTCTGTACCAGTTCTGTGCCTCTGGTAACCAACTCCAACATAGAATTAGAGGTGTATGAGACTTATTGGTGGGCGGGAGTACATCTCAAACTAAAGGGAAAGGAGTAGAGTAGGTATGGAGAGCCTTCAGACCATCATGCAAGTCTATTGTCTTAGGAAGGAAAGAAGTGAAGAAGAATTGGGTAGGAAAAGCCTCAGACTACAACACAGCTCTGACAAAGTCTTGGCCAAGACACCCAATGGGGAGCCCCAAAGCCTAGATGAATCATTAATGGCATCTCTTATGGGCTGGAATGGCCCATCTGTAGTTCCCACTCTGGGTTCAGTCATTGGCTAAAAACAGCCCATGCCTAGAGTAGCTTATTATGGCAGATACTTGCGATAGGCTGTCTTTGAAGGGACATCTGAATGGCATTCCTACAGGGCTGCCATATCCTCTTCCTCTAAGATGCAAAAATTACAAGGTCGATGGGACAGAGATTTTTATCTTCTTTGTTCATTGATATATTGCCAGCACCTCAAATAATAAGTGGCATATAGTGGGTGCTTCATAAATATTCACTGAATTAATTAATTATAGACCATATTGTATAGCATAAACATGATTGAGTTGCATTTAGTTACTGCATTATAGAGATAACATATGTGTCTTCTGTCCTTGAGAAACGAACTCACCATTTCTTAGGAAACTAGTTACACCATTAAAGCATCACTGTAATATTGTTTAAAGCCTATAACAGACTTATGAAGAACTTCTTGAAGAATGAGAGAGAAAGCGAAGTCAGGAGAAGCTTCACACTGCAAGTGACTTTGATTTTTTAAATTATTTATTATTATCATTTTTTAAATTTATTTATTTTAATTCAAGTTAGTTAATGTACAGCGTAGTACTGGCTTCAGGAGTGGAAGTCCGTGATTCATCACTTACATGCAACACCCAGTGCTCATACCAGTCTTTAATAGTTTCATGAGATTTATTTTAAAGAGAGAGAGAGTGTGTGTGAGCAGGGGAGAGGGGCAGAGGGAGACAAAGAATTCCACACTTGGGGCGTAGTCCAATGCAGAACTTGATCCCACTGCTCTGGGATCATGACCCGAGCCCAAATCAAAAGTCAGGGCGCTCAAATGACTGAGCCACCCAGATGCCCCGGTTTCATGAGATTTAGATACATGGATTTTTTTTTCTGAAGTGAAGGAAAAAGATTCGGTCTAAAACACTGTGCAAATGACCAGAAGCCCAGCCAACCAAGTTAATGGATCTCACAGTCTAGAACCAAGAGAAATCCTGAAGTTATTTGCTACAATGTGTGTTTATTTCAGTAAAGGAAGTCTTTTGGACACTTACAAGATTCCATTCCTCCTACAGCTTCAGTTCAGTTAAACCTACATTTGCTGGAAGTACCCCTGGTCAAGGGAAAAGATTTATGCATCTTACTTCTATGGGGAGAAAATAAATTAGGGAAAATTAAGAAGCAGAAGCTTATTCCGTTCATCCATCCATCCATTTTTTTTTTGTCTCCTCAACTATTAAATGCTATGTTGGAAGGTGTATTTTCATGTTTCAAATAAAAAATTCTACTATGGTGTTAATGTGGTTATGGGACCTCTTCCTGATTCTCTCTGTGCCATCTGTCCCTACCCTCGCTTATTCTCGGTTGTCAGGTATTTAGTAGTGACATTGGAAGGCAAAAAGTGAGGCTTCTATCTGGCCAGCTGCTCGGGGTCAGAGTCACTGCAAGATTTAAGTTTTTCTATTCAATTATAACTGGGTTGCTAGCATTTTCGCATTCATTTCATGGGTTTGTTCACTCATCCATTTGCTCAAGAAATATTCTGTGTATAACTTCTGGACTGGGAGAAAGATTGCTAGAGGATCATAAAAGAAGTAATTTTTTTAAATGCCGGTACTGAAAATTTTGTGATCACAAAGCAAGATATTTTGGAATTAGAGTGGTTACAAGTATGGAAGATGACCAGGGCGAGGCCGTGGAAGGGAACATCTGTAGGGGAGTAGAGGTCTGCCATTGGTTGTGAGGCCTTTGAGGAACTAGAAGCTAGGGAGTTGGATGGTTGTCACCTGGGGGCTGAATTCTGCCAGGATTACGGTAGAGCATGGAGTCAACACGAAGTCTACATCAGGTGCAGAAGTAGGAGTCAGCTATGGATAAGGAGAGTTCAGTGAGGTCTGTAGATGAGACCAAGAAAGAGGGGGGAAAGGATGGTATGTCCAGATGAGATATTCCTCAAAAATGATTGCTTTCGAGAGTTGGGAGCGATGATCAAGAAACAGTGGTCGAGATTGAGAAGGACCTAGATCACCCCTCCTGATTTTGAGGACTGGAAGAGAGCACCACCACGTGAGGAGACTGCAAAGGAAGCACATCCTTGGTGCAGGGCCAGGTATCAGAGTAACACTAAGAAGTACGAAAACTGAAGTAACCCAGCTTCGGTTGTGAGAAGTCCGAAGTTATTTAGCCAGTGGAGATAGTAGAAAAAACTCGATTTTAATTTAGTCTTATTCTTTTTTTTTCTTTTTAATTTTTTTTAACTTAGTCTTGTTCTTATTCACAGGCTGCACCTCCTCTGCCTTCACTGAAGCCTGAGATTTGGAAATGGTCAGGATCCATTATAGATTGTGGCCACAGTTACATTTGAGAGCAGAACTCATTTTGCCTCCCTTCTTATCCATGAACACTGGAATAAAAAATCAGAGTAGGCCAAATAGAAATAGGAAAGCAGGCCTAATGGGAACAATAATATACTCATTTCTCCTTTCTCTTACTATGGTTTTATACACCTGAGATGGATACCTGTATTTTCTCTCTCTCTCTCTCTCTCTCTCTCTCTCTCTCTCTCTCTCTCTCTCTCTCTCTCCCTGGCAGGGGATGGGGTAGTGGGTATAGGAGAATACGAAAATTACATAAACTTGGTTCCTGCTATCCTAGTTTGTGAAGCAATTTCTCTCTGCATTGGTCATGCAAAGAACTTCTTGAAAACCATTTGCCAAGTTGTTTTAGAGATTAAAATGAGTGTTTTTCTTATCATTCACCAGAATATGGGAAAGCTAGTAGTTTTCAGGTTATGTTTGAGGAAAAGTGTAAAATAGTCTTCCTCCGATCAGTCTTTTTTTTCACACTTTTTCTGTCTTTGGATGCCGCTGCCCTTTCCAAGAACCCCATATCTTGTGGTTGCCCTTGGATGCCTAATCCCACTGCAGTGATCCACCCAATACTTTTCATTAGAACACTGACCTTGTTCTTTCCAGTCAGAATCGTACCTACACAGTGACCCATTTTTTTGATTATGTGCCTGTATTATCCTCAGAGGGTTTTTAGCTGAGACATTTAAATTCAAATGAAGGAATTTTCCAGCAATCAAAGTGTTAGGGAAACAGGATAATATTCCTTAAGTTAGAACATGCAGACAATTGCTTACCACATACTGCAGCCTCCAGTAGGATTTGTCATTACATAGGATTTGTCCTTTATAGAGTGAAGCCAAAGCCCCTAAACTTCATGATTACAGAATTATCGACAAAAGCCCAGAAATCAAGGAATCACACAAAATACTTGCTGAAATCTGCTAGACAAAATGTGTCATTCTCGATCCATGCTATTTGGCTAGGGCATTACTCACCAGAGTAAACCTTGGATGTAAGATCCAGTCAACAGCGTATCTCAGACACAAGAGGCAGAGTTCTTGTCGCTATGGAGACAACAGAAAGAGAAGGCCATGTCACTGTCCTTGAAGACTTCTGCTACAACAGAAATGAGTAAGAATATAAAACCTTGCTCGTGCCCTCAACACCAAGTCCATATGAATGTAGTGAAAAGTGTAGTACGTGAAGGCATAGCTGAGCAAAAGGTGATTTTTCAGGACATGTAGCTGGCTACTTACTGTCGTGTCTGTATTAATTTTCTTCTAAAATCCACCCTCTTTAACTAAATGTGGTGGCATTTATTCCCTCTGAAGTGGTTTGGATATTGAGTAAAAAGTTATAATAACTGTAGTTCAATTTGTGTGTTGGTATTAAAGAACAGAAACATCATTCATGTATACATTCATTTACACATCCATTCATCCATACTTTATTAATTATATTTTCAACTAATTTTTATTCAGGGATCACCATGGGTCAGCCTTTGATAACAATGGTAAATAATATGTAGTTCTTCCCCTTAAAAGATACCCAAATCTAATTTATCAATGAGTGAAGGCACTAACTACAATTGTAAGAAGAGAGACTGTAGAGTCTAGTATGCTGGTAGTATAAACTTCACCAGTTAAGTTAGATGCTTTATAATTAAGTTTATTGTAGGTGATACAGGTATTTCTGAGAATAAAAAAAATATACACACACGCAAAAACACACACACATTCACCTGCAGAAAAATAATAACTCTTAGTGATAACATTAGGAACTCCAGAAAGCTGTCAGAGAAAACCAGAGGTGGATAGTAGTTAAAGGGATGGAAGCAGATTTTAATCAGAAACTATTGCAGTAGAGGAAGAGAGACCTCAGTATACAACTGGGCTCAATCCAGAGCCCTGAATGGACTAGTGGAGATTTCTAATCAAGGAGTAGAGTGGATGGAAAATTACTAAAAGTAGGCATTAGGGGTAAAGGTGGGATTCTGGGTAAACTGACCTAACAGGATTCTTGCTGAAGGCTGCCAAGGTGATTAGATGCCATCTGGGGGATGATGGAGATGAAGAATTTGATCAGATATCAATGGCGATCAGATATCAAGGGTGGGAATTCTGGCTAAGTCAACTTGGGAGGATTCTTTCTAAGACCAGGCAATGCAAAGACGAACAGGGAAGTCCAGCAGTAGGGATCTAGAAGATGGCTCAGAATATGAAATTTGGTCAAGAAGAGACAGTCTTTGTCATGACACAGCTCCAAATGGTGCCCATAACTGTGCAACTTAAACTAGGTGGAAGAATGAGAAAAAATCAGGACACTTGCTGGTATAGAAGAATTGATGGGGTTTTCAGAGGCTTAGATTTTAGTACTGACCTTTATGTTAATAGTAAGCAAATCCACTTGTTTAAACCTCTCTGGCACTTAGTTTCTTTATTTGTAAAATTCAAGGATAGGACTCAGTGGTATTGAAAGAAATCTAAGATGACAATAGAACAGCTCCCAAGTAGTCTATCGTGGCAGGGTGATATCAAAAGGCCATAGCAGATCTCTCTCTATGTATATATTGTACTCTTTACAGGGGAAGCTCTCATTTCTCCTTCATGGATCTGCATTTCATGTGTTCTTAGCCTGGTTACACCCATCATTCAGTCAACAAGGTCACTCAATGAACACTGAGAGTCCACTCTGTCCCAGACCTACAGCTAGGGACTGTGCTCCCAGATCTCACATTAGCTGGCACTCACTCATTCTCCTGAGAATCATCTTTCCTTCTGGTCAGAGTAACATGTTTCTCTGGTTAGAAGAAGCCCTCCAAAGACAGTTCAGTGTATAAACAGGGAAGTGAATGCCTGTTTCCGCAGGGCATTTGGCTTACAAATAGTTTTGATAAAAAGAGATTGATAGTGTAATTACCCAGTCTTTATGCTCAGAGCACCTTGAAGAAGGAGTCTGAGATGCTTTTGGAGATGAGAACTCCCCTTCCTTTTCATGAACTGGGTTAAGTACAGGAACACCACAAATGCTTATATGCAAGAGGATATGGTACAAAGAACTCTTTCTGAAAACAGTCTTTGAGGTGAATGCCTGAACCATCCAACTGTGTGTCTCCGTGGAATGCCCGGTGCTATGAATTGAACTGTGCCCCTCCAAATTCATGTGTTGACGTTCTAACCCCCAAACCTCACACTGTGACTTTATTGGAAAACAGAATCATTGCAGATATAATCAGTTGTGATGAGGTCATAACAGTGGTCCCTAATCTAACATGACGGGTATCCTCCTTATAAGGGAGAAGTGTGGACACAGAGAAATATACGCAGGGACAATACCATATGAAGATGCAGGAAGAGATCTACAAGCCAAAAAACAAAACGACACAAAACAAATAAACAAAACCCAACCACCCAAGATTTCCGGCAAACCACAAGAAGGTAAGAGAAAAGCAAGGGACAGATTTCCCCCCACAATTTGCAGAAGGAACTCTAGCAAAACTTGAGCTTGTACTTCTAGCCTCCAGAACTGTGAGACATTAAATTCTTGTTGTTTAGGCCACCCATTCTGTGGTGCTTTTTATTGCATCCCCAGAAAAAAAAAATATCCATCAATGGGGCAGAAAACATTGCACTGACATTTCTCTGAGAATTGTTATGTGCAAGAGGCTTAGGGCAAGTTGGGACACATTTAGGACATTTATTACCTTACTCCCAGGGGTGGAAGCTTACTATAAGAGAAACATCAACTTAAATGTACATCTAGAAAATAAAAAGATATAATACAGGTTTTCCTCTTAAAACATATTTTGACAAAATCTTTTTAAAAAGGTATTGAAAAAAACAGATTTATATGACTTTCCGGGAGAGAAAGACACAGAGGAAATATAGAGGAAATAAAAGATACAAAGAATGAGCAAGTGCTCTCAAATGCCACAGTTCATTCGGGAAAAGTATAGCTGCATAGAATGTTCAGTAGAGAAAGAGAATGGTACACACACACACACACACACACACACACACACACATTTTCTCATGTTATGATCTCTACAATTTTCTAGAAAATCAGAATCACGTTTAATTTGAAGTTGTGTTTATTTGTTTGTTTGTTTGTTTACCACTGTACAGAACAGGGATTCTCACAAATAGTTTGAAAAAACAATCTTAGGGATATGGGGAAGTTTGGGTGGATTGGAAGTTTACTTTTACAATCCCAAATTACAGAGCTGTGGATGACTTACTCTCCTGGTCACACTGATTCAATAACTTTCCAGCTCCTGGGGACTCTTCAGTCTCTTCCCCTCGTCCTTTCGCTTTCTTGAGTGGGCTACTCAAGAAATGAACTGAAAAAGAGAGATGAAATATCTTGCATTTCTTTTAAGCTTTTCAGTTATTTTCATATTTGTAAGTAAAATATGAATAGGTCTTTTGCTTTTCCGCTATTTGCCATTTTCTTTGACTAGCCTGAGGCATCCCTTTGGTCTGAGGCGATGAGGTGGGCACAAGAGTGGGAATAAATTGCCACAATGAGGTTGAAAAGCATTCAACACAGGTTTTGCAATATTTGACAATAGACTTGAAGGCTTTTTCATATAAGGAAAAGGTCTTCTCTCTCTTCTTAGCGCAGAGCTCCGTACCTTCTCACACTGATGTGTTAAGAATGAGTAACAGACATAAAAAAATATTGATTTCCTCAGAACTGCTGGGGGTTTAAAGTAAGGCCTGGGGCCAGGAATGTGGACAGGCCATGCTTGCTGGGGTCAGGCCTTCAGTTCCTCACCACCACAAGAGAACCAGGAGCTGACAGAAGCCACCGGCTGTCTCCCAGATGAGTAGCAACCAGCGGAACAAAACATCACCATGGAAACCAAAGGAATCAGAGGACAACAGGAGGATGCAAGATTTCCTTTACTTATGAGGTCATGTGAGCCACAACCTCCACCAGGAGAAAGAGATGTAAAACCTGAGTGGCTGCATATTTTGTTTAAAAGCATTACATTATTGCATCAGGCTGCACTAATTAAAGGCGATCTTCTTCCTTTACTACCCAAGGTTCAGGGGCTTTTGAGGAAGATAAGATTAGTTAGTCCCAAGGAATGAAGGCAGATTCTCTTTGCACATCCATGTTACAGTGTGAGTATAGTTGCTATTCAGATTAATTTTATTAACTTTTGCTTGGTTTTCTGACTGGTGTACAGGATAAGATGAATTAAGAAATCCACACTGATGACCAATGTGGAGGGGATCTGAACAGGAACATTCTGTGCCCTCCCACTGACCAGCTCTCTTCACTTCTTAAGGCAACTGAGAATCTATGGGTGGTTTTGCAATTAAGAGGGGCTGTGGGTCTCTGCAGAAATCTTTCTTCTCAGGTTTAATATAATTATGAGCACTAATATTTCAGCCCTGTTGGTTACTGGGTAGAATGAGGACAATGAGGTTACTCAAAGAAACTTGATGATAATGTAGGTAATATTGTTTCTCAAATAATAACCTAGGGAGAGTTTCTTTTTATTCTAACCTGTTATAGACATGGTGCTTCTATAAAATACAATAAAAATGAGTCATTGAGGTCCGGAGAATTTCAGCGTGCTCCTGAAGATCATGAGTATCGGTGGTGGCACTGGTGAATGGCAAAGCTGGAACGTTAATTAAGACGATCATCTCCTACTATCATTGGGCATGCACTTTTCCTTTTCTCTATATTCATAGCTACTGCATCAAAGACACTTTGCTATGAATATCTCTTCTAACCTCAGGAAAACGGTGAGTGGTTGAGGGATATCGGTTAAACAATTGAAGTCAGGGCTTTGCCCTAGAAACTGTACAATCACTAATTTAAGTAATACAGTTCTGTCCACTCAGAGCTAATAATCAGAGCTAATGACCGGGGAGTAAACTTTGCACTTAGACCATGATACCTTACACAAAACTTCTCAAACAAAGACAGCCAAATAAAACACTGAGTCTCCTTGTTTTATAAATGACAATGCTGCATTAGGAATGCTCATGAGTGTGGGTAACACTCCCCAAGAAGCATTGGGGGTGGAATAATAGGATTCCTAATTACATTACTTTCAAGTTTCTAAAAGGTAGAAACATTAATGCTTCTGTAATAAGGACTGAAGGTATAAAGAAAATGTTTAAAAGGAAATGTTAATGGAAATAAAAACAGGTGGTATGTAAATTCCTAACAATAATCTCTAATTTGATGTATAATTTTCTGGTGAACAGGAAAACACAACAGTTAGCAGAGAACATGCTGCACTTGGTAGCTTAACTGCATTTGGCTCCATTAGCCATTAAAAGAAAATATTTGCTTCTATTTTACCTTTACTTTTAAGAAAGCCTTTTTTTTTTTGCTATGCTTTGAATTAGTCTTAATAGGACATCTATTTCACACTGGATAACTCCAAACTGCTTATTTAGGTGTTTCTATGGTTCAGTAACTAAGCATGGATGAATATGTAATTAGCTCTTAAACTCTACCCTAATAGGCAATATACGATCGCTGTTCTATAGAACTTCATTTAACATGTCCCTAAGCATTTTTAGAATGTTAAATAGACGGTATTACCTGGTATTTGCTTCAATGCAGTGAATTTATTCCCCAGTAGACACATAATCTATACACAAGTTTGAGAAGAACTATTCAGTGTAGTGATATAAATATAAAATCTGTTACAGGGACTAGAATACACAGAACATTTAGGAAATTGAGAGGAAGTAGCTATGTCCCTGGACAGTCCTTAGAGAATTCAATTTCATTTGAAGGCACAAACTAAAGTACCAAAATATAAAATGTCGATTGTTTTAGAAGTAAAATAACAGACATTTAAGTAGGTGTTGGGCAACACGATTGGAAGAAGATGAACAACTGAAATTCAGTTAGAAAATGTTTTATGGTTTATCAAAAATTCTATCTGGAAATGACAAGAATGTCCCTGAAATTGTTACAACAAGGAACATTCTTTTTCCTCCTCCTAAAAGTTGCCTTATGAGCTGTGAGATGCTAAGAAAGCTTTCTGCAACATGTTATGATTACAAGAAAGATGAAGGGCAGGAGGGAGATATAAAAATATAGTTGTTTTCTGAAATAGTAAGAAAATAACAAGAATGCTAAAAATTTTCCACTGAGTCCTCAATTGAATTTAGAAATAAAACAATGAATTTATGATTCTATTAATAAATATTTTATTGGGTTCAGGGAGAATTTTTCATGATTATTGCATACAGATAAGTAATTCCTGTAAACCTGTAGACTCTGCTTTTGGCATCTTTGAATAAGGTAAGTGGATTCAATAGCATTTTTAAAAAATCTCTGCTTAGCCCTAGTTAATAGACTCAGGAATTACATAGAAAGTCAGTTGTCAATGAAAAATTACTTCAAAATGCATTCAGTTGGACATGTAAGTGAAAGAACTTAGAATAAGTTTTTTAAAATTTCTGTTTGACTCCAGGCATATTCCAAGTTAACATATCTGGGTATAAAAGTCTGTTTATATTTTATGTATATATAAAAATATATTTCTTTCTAATTCTGAGGAAAACCTTCAGTCACCTTATGTTTTTAGAATTTTACTTTGTGATTGTTTTGTTGACTATGTATCACCTGTTTTCTTGATTATTGAAGTGAAGCATGCTCTTGGCATGAAATGGGAAAAAATGAAAATGTGTATGCTGACTTCCTGTCTCACTCCTTACTGGGGGTAGGTCCAAGAGTTTTGAGTGAGGGCAGAGGGGGTTGGAGGGATTTAATAACAAGAATTATTGGAGATGGCAAAGGCATAAAAGTTAATGAATATAAATAAAAATAATTAAGTTGGAATATTCAAAAGAAACTCCAAAGTTTTCTAGACTTTATTGAGAGATAAAACAAGGAAAGAAGGATCAAATATTCAGTGGCATCTTCACTCCAGAAGTAATTTCCAACTACAGTGGAACTGTACATGCTCCAGTCTATTTCTCTCCCTGCTAATGACATATCAATTAATCTTCACAAAATGCAGCCAGTAATTAGAGGTGGAGCCACAACAGTCTAATCAGCTCCACCATGAAGGGATGCTCAGGAAAATACCTCTGGATACTGGTAACATATCGCTTCTCCTCTAAACTCTAAAATACAGCATTGTCTTGACTTCAGCAACAATATGAAGAAGAACCATGGTCAGGGTCAGAAGAACTGCCTTGTATAGTTGATATGGATGTTGAACATTCTTGGCACTTTCCATGAAGATCGCTTCTGTGCCTTTAATCACCTATGAGGTCTGCATCTTTTAGAGCAGAGGTTCAGCAGGGTAAATGAGCAGAAAAATCAATCAACAACTCCTCACTGGGAGGCAACATAAGCAACATTGTTAATGGGTATTATGTTTTGGTTCTTTTTTTCTATTAGCAATAATCGCGTCTCAGATAAACCTCATTGGCTATGATTCTGCCACTGCACAAAGCTTGGTTCTTCTTTTCCATGCAATTTAAAAATTATGTCGCTGAGATTATACTGTATCGTGTAATTCTGTTTATTACTTTTCTGCATATATATGCATACATATATATTTATACATGTATATATTTTTCATATTATTAATCATTCTTCACAAAAATGATTTTAATGGTTGCATTTTGCTTGCTAAGATTTTTTTCAGGTTAATGCATTTTTTTAAATTTCTAAATATTCTATTTCTTTGTGTCATCTTCAACTTCTTTCATAAGTGTTTTATAATTTTCAGAGTACAAATCTTTTACCTCTTTGGTTAGGTTTATTCCTTGGTATCTTATGGGTTTTGGTGCAATCGTAAGTGGGATCAATTCTTTGATATATTTTTATGCTGCTTCACTATTGATGTACAGAAATGCAACAGATTTCCGTATTGATTTTGTATTCTGCAACTTTACTGAATTTGGGGATCAATTCTAGCAATTTTTTGGTGGAGTCTTTTGGGTTTTCTATATAAAGTATCATGTCATCTGCAAATAGTGAAAGTTTGACTTCTTCCTTGTCAATTTGGATGTGTTTTATGTCTTTTTGTTGTCTGATCGCCGAATTCCATACTGTCAATATTCTTAGCTTCCCTAACTATTGTCCTCTTAGTAGAAATGAAAACCATTTCCTTGTTCTACTATTACAACAATGTGGCAGTGAAAACTCTTACGTGTTTTTATATATGTCTTCTATATTCTTCTATATATGTCTATCTGTCCACGATAGGTATTTCAACATATGATTATCGGGGTAAAGCGTGCACTTTTCTTGGGTAGGTACTGCCTGGTTCATGATCAAGAAGTCATTCCAAAAAGAAATGTCTGCTTCCTTTATCCTCATTGTCTTTCTCTTCCAAGTTTCTCTTTTACCAACATACATCCTTTTCTCAAAATCCCTCAGTTTGGTATCTCTTCCTGCTTCCTTGGAAACTCCATTCCTCTCCACATGAATTAAAGATTCATTCTCTTGGTCCATTTCAGTACTGTGGACACTACAGGGGCACTGTAAGAGGAGCACCTCAAGAAGGTCTCCTCAGTGGGCGCTTGGGTGTCTCAGACAGTCAAGCGTCCAACTCTTGATTTCAGCTCAGGTCGTAATCTTGCAGTTTGTAGGATTGAGCCCTACCTTGGGTTCTGCACTGATGGCTTGGAGCCTGCTGGGGGTTTTCTCTCTCCTTCTCTCTCTGCCCACCCCTGCTCACTCACATTCTCTTTCTCTCTTTCAAAATAAATATATAAATTAAAAAAAAAAAAGGTCTCTTAGGCTTTATCACAAGCTCTGTACAATGCTGTGGGCTTTCTAGAAGATCTGAAGGTTTGGTTCTAGCTCAAACTGAATTCCTTTCAAATTAGCCATGGCTAACTTTCTTACCAAATCTCCAGGATGTTGGTATATTTCACCAAGACTGTATCATGTTTGCTCAAAAATGGTACACTCTGCATTTGTATTAGGGAGGGAAGATTCTATCAGTATGACCTTGTCTTTGATCCTTTTAGAAAAATAAATCCCATCATAATTATACTAAACCCAATCTCAGTTTGTAACATAGGAGAAACTACACTGGGTAAGCATGATGCTACCCTGTAGGAATTATACCAACTCTGATGGTATCCTTTTGCTCCGAATGTGAAGGGGCTTGGCAGATTGCATATTAATCACACCATACATGCACATTCACACTTAACTCTCACAAGATGCCAAGTGGTTGCTATCATCGTTCCCTTCTAGTAGATAAGGGTATGTACTCAATCTTAAGTGGTTACATAATTTAAGATCACAAAAGTAATTCAAAACAGCAGGACTTTGTCTAACTTTTTGAGGACCATGACATTAGTCCCTAGGCAATCACCACCACCACCACCACCATCATCATCAGTATCATCATATAACATTTAAATAGTTTTCACTATGTGTTAGTCTCAGTCTAAATCCTTCACCAAATTGGTGACCCAATGGAATAGGCGATCTTATTACCGTCTTTTGACACAACTCTTTGAGGTAGGCAGTATAATTGTTATTATTTTATACGTGAAAAAAACTGGAAACAGAGAGGTCATAAAATTGGACAAATGTCGTACAGCTCAAATATCATAGAGCCAGCTTGACTAACCTTTGCCTTTACTAATTTGGAGTTTATGATCTAGATGTGACCATCACAGATAACAATGAAGAGAAAACAGTTCCTTGTGATACAGTATACCAATACTGAAAAATTCTTTAAATAAGCATTGTTTTACCTGACTTATGAAGTTGCTATAAAATTTTATAATAAAGTTTGCAATTTTTTCATCATAAAAATAGTACATGTTCATTAGCAAATCATATGTTTCCTAACAAAGTAGGGAATAAACTCGCTTCTATTATCATACCAGGACCTCTTGTTTAGCATGCTGCTGTATTTTCCAGGTTTTAAAAATAGAAATATATAAACAAAATTGGGGTCATTACTAATTTTTCCATTTTGAGTCCTTATATCTCAACAGTATGCTTTCTATGCTATTTGAATATTTACTTATTTATTTACTTTTATTTTTTTTGTTTTTTTTAATTAAAAAATATTTTGAGAGAGACAGAGAGAGGGAGACAGAGTGAGAGCTGAGAAGGAGCAGAGAGAGAGGGAGAGAGAGAATCCCAAGCTCCACACTGTCAGCACAGAGCCCCATGCAGGGCTTGATCCCACGAACCATGAGATCAGCACTTGAGCTGAAATCAAGAGTCAGACACTTAGCCAACTGAGCTACCCAAGTACCCCTATTTACTTCTATTTTTGAAAGAGAGAGTGTGAGTGTGGTAGAGGGGCAGAGAGAGACAAAAAGGGAATCTTAAGCAGGCCTCACCCTCAGTGCAGAGCCCAGTGCAGGGCTTGATCCCACGACTCTGGGATCATGACCTGAGCAGAAATCAAGAGTTGAAGCTCAACCTACTGAGCCATGCAGGTGTCCCTATATTATTTGAATACTTATAAAGTTAGTTCTAGGAACCGTGGCTCTGGGAAGTGAGGGGACTTCCCTCTAGTTATATGTGTCAATATCAAGGGATAACACATGGCTTCTTATACTGATTTTCTCCCAGTTTGGGACATATATTTACGTGGGCATTTTTTCCTCTCAAGTCGTGGATTCTAACTGTCATTTAGTACTTTCACATAATTTTGTCTAGTGCTTTCTTCGTGTCAATTCTTGAGCATCCACTGAAAAATTACCAGGGTTCCCTGAGGGTATTTTGTTCTGCATCATCTCTGCTGGTGATCATTAACCAAAATGTGTGAATTGGTTTCAAAAGCACCATTTTTAAAAGCTTTTTTTCGGTCTATTGAGCTCACAGGGAGTTAATCAAAGCAACTCCAGCCAGAGCTGGTGATTACCATTTGTCCTTCCACAACCCTTGCTTTGGCCCTAAAGCGGACCACATCCTTATCGTCCTTGGCTAGTAAATGTAAACCAAATGATGTGTTTCACCACCTGAAATGAACTGAATCTTAATCAGAAAGTGAAGTGATAGGATCACCATATTTTTTCCTGAACTGAAATAAAATTCACATGTAACATATAAGCTTTCTATCTACATTTTACTTCAGAAACTCTCTATGAATCCTGTATAAAATGTATTAGCATTCTATGTGTTTTACTAGTAGATGCTAACACTTTTAGAGTGCTTATAATATACTCAAAATGCCCTAAACACTGCACATGTGTTACTTTATGTAAGCTCATAACACATTCATGAGATGTTATGGGCTGAGTGTGTTCCTCCAAAATTCATATGTCGAAGCCCTAACCCCCAATTTGATGGTATCGGAGGTGGGGACTTTAGGTGGTATTAGGTTTAGAAGAGATGATGAGGGGGTAGTCCTCATGGTAGGGTTAGTGCCCTTAGATAAAGAGGTCAGAAAGATTGCTTCCAATCTTCTGTCTCTTTGCCATTTAAAGCCACAGCCAGAAGATGACTGTAAGCCAGAGAGAGAACCCTCACCTTGAATATGACCATGCTGACAGTCTGATCTTGGATTTCCCAGCCTTGAGACTGTTTGAAATTAATCTTTCTTATTTAAGGCACTCGGTCTGTGGTTATTTTGTTATAGTGCACCAAGCAGACTAAGACATAAGTATGTATTGTATGATTACAGATGAAAAAAGAAACTTGGGGAGGTAAAGTAACTCACAAAGTCATTTTTCTAGAGAGCTGGAATAAACCATGACCACTAAATCTAGTGTCCAACACCTAATCACCATGCGATATTGCCTCCTCCCTCCCAGAGAGCCAAGCATGGAAAGAAAACCAGCCTTTCTGTGAAATATTGACAGAAATTCACAGAATTTCTTGATGTTGTTAATACACGCAAGCCAACCTAGTCCTGGAATTCAGGAGACCCATTTTATTGATGTTGTACTGAGCCCAGCATCACAAATGATCACAATAACTTCCAGGATGGCAATAGTTAACAAGTTTTATCCATATTACCCATTTTACTACAATTTATTCTTTTGATAATTATCATATTTCATTTTAAAGTAATGCTTTTTTTTCATAGAAACCAAATGAATGACTTCAGCCTTTCATTCACTCAGTGCCAAATACACTAGGATGGAAGTAACGGAGTTTTGTCTCTAGATACTCATTCTTTCTCATTCATTTATTATACACACTCTTATTTAGTGCCTCCATTTCAGGCACTCTTCAAAGCATTGGGAAACAATGATGAGCAAAACAGATAAAGGTACCTGTCTTCACAGAATGTATATTCTGGTGAGGAAAGGGAGACTGATAATAAACAAAAAATCAAGTAAATCAATACTTAAGATAATTTCTTGCAGTAGGAACTGTTATGGAAAAAGTAAAACAGAGACAAATGAATGAGGGGCTTCAGTCAGAGAACATTTCTTAGGGATGCCAACATTTGCACTGATGCTTGAATTATGAGTGAGAAATTATAAGGAAAGGCATTCCAGGCAAAAAGAACAGAGAATGCAAAGTCCTAGAGTCTGAATGAACTTCCATATTCCAGGGAATAAGGGGAGATTTGTTTTTAGAGCCAATGTCCCATTTTCTTTAGGATCAATTTGATTTATTTCAGACCCTAGACATAAACCAGTTTGCATGGCTGGATTAAATAACCTAGTGAACTCTGACCCACGTTGCTTAGGCATTAAGGTTGTCAAGTACCCATTTGGGTTTTGTTTATGTCTTCCTTCCTGTTGAATGTTGTCCTATTTGAAATCTTTCCAGCATTTACTCTAAAAAGGAAGCATAGGTCATTTAAATGAGAGCGCAAGCAGACAGGAGATGCTGTAAATCAGAGCATTACTGGTCATGATTGGATTTTGAACATATTCCAAGAATACTTTTTGCATTCCTCTCCAACCTCTTTTGATCTGATTGATTTATGCTAGAAATTATGATCTCATGTTACAGTCTTCTCTTGGTTTGCTGCTGGGATACTGGTGCTTTACAATGGCAGTGATAATGAACATAGTGAAATCATTAAATTCCTACAGCCATTAGCAGAAGAATTTGGGGTGGGGGACTTCATTTTTCTATGCAAGAAGTTCCATTTGAGTCACTAATTCGAGTAATGGAAACCCACATGCCATTAATGACTCAGACCACTTCACTAGGGCGTGCCTTAGTATACATGTTGGGCAAGGCCATCAAGGCAGATGACAACACATTTGTTGAGCAGAAGAAAAATTTACAGTTAAGGGTCTTAAGGTAAAAAGCATGTGTGTGGAAGAAATATCTCTTTCCTTTAACAGAAATTCCCTTCTTTATCAATATTTTGTCTAATTAATAGCCTAAAAATATAAACAGAATCATATAAGCTGGTTTCTAAAGTCTAATTTCAGAAATAAGAAAGAAAATATACAGGGAAAGCGATATATATCGTTATATTACTATGTATTATGATGCCAAAATAATAATTCTCTGACGACTAAGGTGAGTCTTAATTTAGTAGGATCATCAGATGACCAGGCCATGAGAAAACCTTGAAAATTGTGTCATTTTTTTAAAGGAAAATTATTTGTCAAATAATTTTGAATATTTAATGATATATTGAGAAGTATTTATTTTCAAAAGGTTGTAGGCCATGTTAGCTATTGTGATTTGCTTTTTTCTATTCCAAAAGAAGTCCTATAGTCACCTGTTATTAGCTAATATCACAGGAATGTTAATGAGAACACCTTATTTAGGGGAGACAAATATGTTTCCTCAGAGGCTTTGAAAAAAAAGCTTAATGCTACATTTACCCATTAAATTAAATTCTGCCACATAGGCAGTTTTTAATAAAAGTTTTAATTTTGTTTCCCAGTAAATCTAGCTCTGCACAGACATTTGCCATTTAAAAATGAACTTGCAAGTAGCTGCTGCAGTGTATCTGTCAGAGGCAGAAGAGGTGTCTAATCATAAAAGTCTGCAGTGATAAATAAAGAACAATTATCTCATGGCATTTGGTGATTTGGAAACCCATAGATTTAGACATAAATGGGGACTCACATGCCTCTCTCATGCTTATCTTTATGGGAGGACAGGGCATAGCAAGTGGGGATTTATGGTCCTCAGATAAGCATGAAGACAGTTCTACGGATTCTATTCTTCTTGCCCTGTTGGCACATATTCTCAACGTGCCCTGTTGGTGCATATTCTCAGGATACCACCTGAAATGCCTGGAATTCCAACATAATTCATTTCACAGGTGTTTGTTGGCATTTCAGAAGGCCAGGACCACTCATCACATTGCCTTACTGAAGAACCAGGATGGGCTGATCTTCACAAACATCAGAACCATCATTTTTTAAAAACAGAATTTATGTGAAACATAAAAGCAATGTTATACTAGAGTTGCTGATAGCGATATACTTAGAATCTTGATTGGAAGGAAAACATGGAAGATCTTCCTTTATGTGGTAAATTTGAGAAAAAAAAATCATTCTGTTCAATAATTACCCAGAAGCCAGGAATACCTAGAATGAAAAAGAATCTATTTTTTGCTCTTTCCAAGTATGATTAATATTCAAAAAATGTCAACTATACATGCATATAATCAGATAAGACAAATACTGAGAGAATTACATTGGAAATTATTTTGTATTATCTGAAAGACAAGAAAAATTTTAAATTCTAAGCATAACCAGAACAATTATTTGATAGTTATATGTAAATCTATTAATGAATTATGTAAATATGAGATAATACATTACTGAATCTTAGCAAGTCATTTTTATTCAGAACACTTTTGAAGCTTTTGTACATAATGAAGTGTGTTGAGAATATTTCAGCTTAGTTAATAGCTATCTTTAAAAAAAGACATATTAAACATTTTTTAAGTCATAGGCTGGGAAATGTTTGCAAAGTGAATTCAAATAATTAGAATTACTTAAATCCATCTAGGATTTTTAAATCATTTAGAAGTTTACTAAACAATTATAAGGATAAGAAAATGGGATTCAAAAATCAGAATCTGGTTGAGTGTGATTTTTAAACCTGGCTAAATAAGAAAGATGATTTATTAGAAGCTTAATTTATACTTTGGAGGCCTAAAAAGGGAATATTTTAGATTTGTTAAATCAAGATTTGTTCTAGATACACCAAGTTCACAATGCCTGCAATTCCAGAAACACTGATGGCTTGTATCATCACTTAGACTTCTCAGACAAAGCATTGCAAGAAATAGAAATGAGCAAAACAGCATTACATCAAATTTTGTTGCTTTACTGAACTGTCTGCATAAGGGACCCTCGTTACATACTATTGAAAATATTTTTAGTCAAAACTGTGATTGTAAGTATTATTTATTGCTTTCGCAGGTTGAAATTTAACGTATCTATTCATTCATTCAGTAATTCAATGAGTAGAATGCCCACCAAGTATCACACCCATTCAAGGCACTGGCCATTTAGAAGTGAACAAAAAAGGAAGAAACAGTCCCTACTGTGAATAGAATTATCAATTAAGTACAAAATCATAAATATAAAAATAGATGTGTCACACTGGCTAAAATCAATTTTTTAAATAAACATCAGCTGTGTTAATGGCCAAAAGTCTTCAGGAAATGACATCTGCTCTGAGAGGGATAACATATCGGTATATTTTTAGGTGTAGCATAGCTGACCTGCAATATTTTGGGACTCTCACCTCTTAGGGAAAATAAATTCCTAAACTGCAAATCTGACTCAAAATATCTCACTTATATTTCACTTGAGTGAAAAAAAAACTACACGTAGATGAACAGGTAGGTAAATTGATAAACAACAGAGAAAAAACAAACACAATGTTCTATATCCAGGTTCAATTAGTCCATCGTTAATAATTAGGAAGGATATTTAAGTATGATACGTGCCAAAACTAACATCACTTTTGGCACAATTGCTTTGGCAACCACATAGATGAAGTAAATAACTCTACCCAGCAAGTTAAATCACTTAGTTATACAGAGGTTCACTTCAAAGCTAGTGATCCTGATGGTTTCTAAGGATGCATTCAAATGCACACCTTATAGGAGCTATAATACAGGCAGGTGTTTGATAACTCTTGTACTCAAAAGCTTCTGCTTCTTTAATATACTGACATGAAAACTTCGGAGTTTCTAACAAATACTTTGTGACCTTTAAAGTAGATTCATTGCTACCTCTGAGCAAAGTACTATCCTAGGTTTTAGATGTCCCTGTGGGGCCACTTTTTATTCTGATATAATATTGGTAGCAACAGCAATGGCCAATATTTATTATTTTGAGATAGCAATAATGCTAATGGTGATAACAGTAATGATAGTAATAGTTGACTTACTCCATGCTAGGCACTGTGCTGAGTGCTTACATACATTATCTCACTTGATCATCTAAACAACTTAAAACTTTTAATAGTGGAAAGTGAAATGCAAGGAAGGAGTGTTATGAAGACAGTAAGGGGGTGATGTTCTGGATTTGGCTCAAATTTAACCAGTTCCAAAGTCTGTATCTATAATTCCAGTTCAAAATAAAACCTCAACACTTTTAACTACACTTGGAAAATTTAAGGGTATACCAATCCTGTTTTACCATGACCTAGATAATGTCGATATTTACGTTCCTGCCAGCAATCTTTATTTTGAGGAGTTTTCCCTAGAGCTCCTCCCGAAGTTCAGCTGGATCAGTGGGTATTTATAAAGGATCACCTAAGAATAGTAGTCATGTAATTTTAGGATTATTCAAGCTTCATTTCAGCATGCAGTGAGAAATATAGAAAGCTACATGATTTGGCTATTAAGTTGGCTTTACAGAACCAAAAATTCATCTTATCTCTTTTAACGTTAGCCACCAAGTTCCTTTAAACTTTTGAGGATTATAAACATGCATGAAATTATTTTAATCGAACAAGAAGAATAAATGAGGTAGATAAGATGAAGGAAAAAGATGATAGTAAAACTAAGAATACAATTATGCTGCAGCCAAACATACACGTAATCCTGCGATATGTCTGTGAAGTTGACTGAAAACTTCCTTTAAGGCCAGCAAAAGGAAGGTAATATAGTTGCTTATAAGATTTAGAGTCTACAAAAGATGAAAAACTAAGTAGTATTCAAGAAGACCACAGTGTTTTCAGATTCTGAATTATGAGAGAAATTTCTCTCCTGGGATCTAATAAAGACAACCTGTTCTTCGTAGCACCTGACACTAGATTATGAATTTCACGGAGTTGTTTCTTCCATTGCCCTGTATCGCTGAGCCAAACCAGTGCCGTTTAAATGTGGATTTCTCTGGTAATCAATGGAATGCATCATATAAAAATTATTCCAGAAATAACATTTCTCCTGGACTGGCTTCGGATAAAGTTTGGATCGCAAGAGTTTAAGGTTGCAGTCTTTGGCAAGAATCTGTAATGCCGGCATTTTACAAACTGATTGAGAGAAATTTCGTTTGGTGTGATATAAGATAAAGATTTATTTTTTTAATGAAAAAAACCATGATCCTAACCATGTTTATTTAAGATGTTTGTTTAAATAGATGGCTATCCCACCTTTTGGTGGAGCTAGGTCAAGAGCAGTGAAGGAACAGAAAGGGCTATAGAAAGTGCGAGGAGGACTGAGCACTGGGTGTGGTATGTAAGTCATGAACCACAGGCATCTACCCCCCAAACCAAGAGCACACTTTACACACTGTATGTTAGCCAATTTGACAATCAATTGTATTAAAATAAAGTGTGAGGAGGACCAGGACTGAAAACCTGGATGAATATCAGTAATAGGAGACTTTGGACAAGTTCATATACTTCTGTCCACATGTTTCCTTCCTGAAAATTGGAGGTAGTGGTAATTATTTCATATGGTTCTCATGAAGAGCAAGGGGATATGGTAGGGATCGAAACATGTATACTAGTACAGTAGTCTTCTTCAGAGCATATTTTTTAAATTAGAATTCGTCCTTGCCACTCATACTTCACTACCATGCCTTTGGTGTTATTGTATCTGTTAAATCAAATCAAACTTAGATGTATGCTAACACAAATAAATAACCATTTATATACACATCCACGTCAATGCCATGCTTAAGGCTATGCACGTTGGAAAGCAGAGTCATTATCCAGTGGGCTTGATTAGCGGAAGCAGATGTGCTAACTCATGCATGTGTGTAGATAAGCAGATAGAGAGAGACCATGAAATTATCCTAATACTCTTAGATAAGAGAAACAGGGGTGGGGGAAGTACCCGTATGTGTTTGGATGCCTCTGGGTGCCTAGCTGCTAGTGGATCACGC
The DNA here is from genome assembly GCF_018350195.1 of Panthera tigris. Classification (NCBI taxonomy): domain Eukaryota; kingdom Metazoa; phylum Chordata; class Mammalia; order Carnivora; family Felidae; genus Panthera; species Panthera tigris. Next base: position 28,203,796 of record NC_056676.1, on the reverse strand, counting down.
CCTGGATGGAGCCTGGTCATACCTCTCGCCTCTCGGAGAAACTCTACAACTGGTACACCTGCGCATTAAACATGGTGCTAACACACTAGGTGAGAAGTGACTGAAGGAGATGCCTGGGTAGATGGTGCTGTCCTGGTTATGGACTGCTGCTTAACAAGGAGGGATAGATAGTTAAGGGCGATGCTCGGAACTGGCACCGCACGATTCCCACAGTACTCTCTACTGGTTAAAAGTGAAGCTAGAAAGAGTTTGCAAAGAGGAGAATAGCTGCGCTGACGAAGCTGAGCACAAGAGAATTTGAATCGAAGACGGATTTCGGCATCAAAGGTGAAGGTTAAAAGGCAGTGTTCATTTTGAAATCCGTAATTTGCTGCTTCCGGCAGTCAGTCACCCTATTGACGAGCTTGTGCTCCAGGGCAAGTGACTAGAAAGAGCTGTCACGCGTTGGCTGGTGGCCACCTGTGCTGAGTATACTGTGAAGGGAAAAAATACCTTCCTCCCACTGTGCCTAGTCATGGTGGGCTGACCTCTGATGAGTGAGCCCTGGAGCCAGCAGGATTGGAAGCCTGATTGGAAGCACGTCTATGATAACGACAGAAGAAAAGAGCCAAATCGCTAAATCATGACAACCTTGTTTTCCTTTTCTATTGCTTCTGTAATAAATTATTATAAAGTTAGTGGTATGGACTGCACAAATTTATTATCGTACAGTTTTGTAGGTCAGAAATTAAACAAAGTTCTCACTCGGTGAAAATCAAAGTGTGGGTAGGGTTGAATTTCCTTCTAGAGAAGAATCTATTTCCTTGTCTTTTCTAGCTTCTGGAAGCGCCTGCACATTTGGGCTCATGGCCTCCTTCCTCTGTATTTAAAGCCAGAGGGGCACCTGGGTGGCTCAGTCAGTTAAGCGTCCTTAAGCAGTGACTTCGGCTCAGGTCATGATCTCACAGTTCGTGAGTTCAAGCCCCGCATCAGGCTCTGTGCTGACAGCTCAGAGCCCCAAGCCTGCTTCAGATTCTGTGTCTTGTTCTCTCTCAGTTCCTCCCCTGCCCATGTTCTGTTCTCTCTCTCTCTCTCTCTCTCTTTCTCTCTCTCAAATAAATAAACATTAAAAAATTTTTTTAAACCAGAAACATTGCATCTTTTGGATCCTTCTTCCTTTCTCACATCTCCATTTGACTCTGATCTCAGCTGGGAAAGACTCTGCTTTGAAGGACTCATATGATTAGGTTGGGTCCACGTTAATAATGTGCCCATCTCAAGGTCCTTAACCTTAATTACATTTATTAGGGTCCTCTTTTCTTTGTAAGGTAATCTATTCATGGGTTCCAGAGATTAGGATTTAGACATTTTGGGAAAATCTTCTGCCTACCACAAACCCATCAGAAATGAAGAAACTTAGATTCCTTTCCTCCTGTTCCTCCACTCCATCTCCCATTCTTGCCTGGATTTGGGGGGTGCTAAGTTCTACCCTTTCCAGTGGCCACAGCAGTAGCAAATTTTCTGTATGGTTAACGTGGTGGCCAGTGGTTGCTAGCAATGCCATTAAGGCAAATGTGAAGGGGAGCTCATACGTCCCTGGTGGCTTGAAAAGATGACTAGAACTGATTGTCAGGGACGTGTGAGCACTCTGAAGAACTGGGAGCTAGTTGAAAAGAATCTGGGACAGAAACTGCACTTTCTGGCATGAGCCTTTGGAGAGTCAGAAACAAAATAATTGGGGAGATTAAATATGAACTAATTTTCTTTCCTTAAAAGCTGGTGAAAGCTGGGGCATACCAGTTAGAGTTGAATGAATACATATATTGTTTCTCATGGTCACTGCTGTTTGTGCTACACTCAAAAACCTGATTTGCTACTTATAATAATAAATACTGGAGTGACATGGAAACACACAAACACAGAGGTATAGAGAAAGCCATTTTTTAAAATGAAACCTCTATAGATATGCAAGATTTAACTTCCTTGCTCATTCCCCAGGCAGGAGCCTGCAATAGTCTATTAATAGCATCCCCTGACATATCACACTCTGCAGATGTTCCCTCACTGCTGAATTTTTTCCCACACCCAAACCTGTTATCAATTATCTATATTTTCATCTGGGGAGGCCAGAGCCAGGAGGAGCATTAACTCTGGTGCTGTCATAGCGTTTCTTCTTAGCATTAGCAAGGTGGCAGTAACTTTGCATAAAATATTTTTTAAAATTCAGTGAGTGGTTTCCTTGTGAATTTATTAAAACTCCTTATCTATCATGAAACAAGGAGTACCGGTATTGTACAGCCATATATCTTGCACCTGTGAAGTCTGAAAATCAGGACGGAGGAAGTAGTAACACTGGGCCAAATCAAAGTGCAAGAGGGAGGAGGGCAAACGGTATGAGGAAAAGAGAATGATGTGTGTGTTTTCCACACACAGGGAGAAAGCATTGATTAACAGTAGGTTCTCAGAGTGCGTGGGTGGCTCAGTCAGTTAAGCATCTGACTCTTGGTTTTGGCTCAGGTCATGATCTCATGGTTCCTGAGTTCAAGCTCAGGGTTGGGCTCTATGCTGATGGTGCAGAACCTGCTTGGGATTCCCTCTCTCTGTGCCTCTCACCCGCACTCTCTCTCTATCTTTGTCTCTGTCTCTCTCTCTCTGTCAAAACAATATATAAAAACTTAAAGAAAAGTAGGTTCTCAACTCTCTAAGAGAGCTCATTTTCTAAAGTGTCTTGGGGAGCACTATTTTGGGCACCAGGAGAAACATAGCAACTTCAAAGAAGTCTTACTGACATGAAAAGAAACAAAACAACCTAAAAGTATGGAATGATCTTCTTTTCTTTTAATTTTGGCAGGGATGTTGCTTGTACTGAATTGATATAACCTTTTTGGGCATAGACATATGTTAGAGAGAAAAGGAAAAGTCACGATTAAATACTTCATCTGTTCAATGAACCTTCCCTAAATGTGCATTAGATCCATTTTTTAAGAGAAAATAATTCAATATATGTTTTGCATTTCAAATGTTATGCTTGACTTAAATGATAAAGCAGCCTGTATTCTCTTTTCTGGCTGAGCTTGAGTGTGACTCATGACTATCTCAGTCAGTACCCATTTGCATCCAACAGCTAGAATTTTGGTCTCAGTCATCTTTTGTAAAAGAATTCTTGGCAACAAAAGAGAAGGATACTGAGTAATGAAAGCTCAAGAATGTATTTCAACAGGTTGCTCTTTGGCATGAAAATAAATAGGCAAAGTTGAAAAACTTATGCCTATTTTATGGTGGGAATTCACCCAGATCCCAGGAGACTTTATCCTTCCATTTTAGTAGACCTGGAACAAAGAAAAGGTTGAAATTTCTTTGCCTTTGGCTGAGCTGCCTCTTCAAAGAGATGGGCCTCTGTGGACCTTAGGGACCCATTCATTAAACTTTGCAAAACATGGGGTATTAGTCATTGGGTCCTGATCCAGCTGCTCATTTTTTAAAAAATTTGTTAGTGTTGATGGTGCCCAACATGAGGCTAGAACTCACAACCCTAAGATCAAGAGTCACGTGTTGTACAAATGCTTATTTTTATTTCATCTTCTGTTTTGTATTTTCTCCATATTGGAGCTCCTTGCTAAAGAAGACAAATCACTTTCAATCATGTGACGTCTTTCCAGAAGGAAGGTGGAAAGTTTAAGTTCATATCAGTACCTATGGGATTTTAATTCCGAGAGGTTGGCCATTTGATAAAGAATAGACTAGGTATGTTAAACCTTGTGGCTTGCTCTAAAGAGGATAATTAAGGTTTGGAGTCAATAAATCAGAGTTTTAATTTTGGCTCAGCTGTTTATTAATCTGTGTAACTTTGGACAATAAAAGAAAATGTGGTATACACATACAGCCTTTAAAAAGAAGGAAATACTGCCGTATTTCAACAACATGGATGGGCCTGGAGGACATTGGGCTAAGTGAAATAAGCCAGTCATAGGAGGACAAATGTTGCATGATTCCACTTATATGAAGTATCTAAAATAGTCAAACTCATAAGCAAAAAAGAGAAATGGTGGTTGCCAGGGGGTGGGGGGAGGAGGAGAGGAGAAGTTGCTATTCAATGTATATACCTTTTAGGTACCCAAGGTAAAAACGTTCTAGAGATCTGCTCTACGGCATTGTCTCTATAGTGAACAATACTGTGTTGTACACTTAAAAATGGAAGATGGTAGGTTTCATGTTAATGGTTCTTCTCAAAATGAAAAATTTAAAAAGACTAAATTTTATGTATTGTCTGCTCCATGCAGCTTCTCATAGGGTATCTTATTTCATCCTCATGACTATCCTTTGAAGCATATTTTAGTATCATCCCTATACTATAGATGAAGGAAATGAGCTCACACAGGTTAAACCAATTGCTTAAAGTCACACCATGACTGACAGAGACAGATCTCAGTGCGGGAGCGTTTCTTCCCGATAGGCTATCCTCATTCTGTCTCGTACATTATTTTCCCTGAGTCAGTTTCTACTGTTATATAAGTGAGGTTAACAATGCCTAACTTGCACAACTGAGGAAGTTAAAAATCATGTGTGTGGTACCTGGTACAGAGGTTGAATAAATTTAACCAATCACCGAAAAAATAGTTGTTGACTACCTCTGTGTACCACGCATGGTCCTAGGTGCTAAGGGACATACTGGCAAACAATCACAACATGGCATGGGATGTCATGGAGCTTCCTGGTTTGGTATTATCCCATTTTATTACCAGTGATTTCAATGGGGGTTGGGTGGGAATGGGGGTGGGATGGGGAATGTATTTGTTTGCTATGGCTGCCATTAAAAAAGTACCACAAACTAGATAGCTTAACCAGCAAAGATTTATCATCTCACAGTTCGGAGGCTGTAAATCTAAGATCAAGGTGTCAGAAAAGTTGGTCCCTTCTGAGGGCTGTGGTGGAGAATCTGTTCCATGTTTCTCTGTGCTAGCTTCTGGTGGTTTTCTAGCACTCTTCAGTATTCCTTTGCATGTAGAAGCATCATCCAATCTCTACCTTCATCTTAACGTGGCATCTCCTCATATGTGTGTTGAAGTTCAAATTGCCCCCTTTTGTAAGGACCACTCACAATAGTGGATTAGGAGTCCATCTTTATAGACATTCTGTTTCCAAATACATTCACATTCTAAGGTGTTGGGAGTTAAGACTTCAACATATACATTTGTTGGGGGAGGGGGCGGTGGCAGGAACACAATTCAATCCATAACAAGGAGTTTCTCAACATAAATAAATTTTGATTTCCCTTACTATGGTACAAAAAATTGCAGCCAGGCCTTTGTCTAGCAGTTAGGACACAGGAATTTGTTCATAAAAGTGAGGACACTGTGGGTGTGCTACCCGTCTACAAGCTCCAGGAAGGCCACAACGGCCTCTGAAACACAGAACTAAGTAGGTTCACGATGTTCCCCAAATACAATCAGCTTTCTCTCACTCTCATTGGTTTCTGAGCTGCTTTGTTCTGAATGAGTCTCAAATGGTGAAGCTGCCCCCAGCAGTGAGTGCGGTGACGGCGGTGGTGGCGGTGGTAGTGACTTCTGATCCCTTGAAGGTCACCGAACACCAGAATCAACCACTGAGTGTGCACAGAGAAAGGAGGATAACGGATGGTCTGGAGTAAGCTGCGGAGTCACTTAATGTGCATTTGTTGACAGTTTCCCGAAAACAAAGTTTTCTAGCAGTAAAGCTAAGAAACATATTGTGTTGTTTTTGTCCAAGGCCAAATATTCTTCCACGAAATACCATGAAAACAGCAGTCCTAGCCATTTGTCCATTTTGTCTGATACTTAGGAGAGGCATTAAGTGAGTTCCCAAAACTGGCTTTAATATTTACAGACTGCCAGCTTTTCATGGATGTGCTCCTGTCTGCTCCCCATAGCAACCCTGTGAGGGAGAAAATGGAAGTTTCCAAAATTTGGTAAATGACTGGACATTGCTCCAAAATTTGTGGAGCTAGTATTTTTTGTATGTTTATTTATTTATTTATTTTGAGAGAGAGAGAGTGTGTGTGTGTGTGTGTGTGTGTGTGTGTGTGTGCATGTGTGAGTGGAGGAGGGGCAGAGAGAGAGGGAGAATCCCAAGCAGGCTCTGCATTGTCAGCGCAGAGCCCCACACAGGGCTTGATCTCGGGAACTGTGAGATCATGACCTGAGCAGAAACCAAGAAGAGTGGGCACTTAACCGACTGAGCCACCCAAGCACCCCAGAGCTAGTATTTATATCCAGGTTTATCTGACTCCAATTTCAAGGTGTTCCCACAATATCAAGCAGAAGCAACTGGGCATTCTGTAGTATGACTGGGAACACTGATTTCAAATACTTTGTCTCCTTAGGCATTCCCAGGATGCTACATGTAGTATCTTGACAGGCAGCAAGGAGACGCTTACAGAAACCTAGGCACACATCACCTGGTGCTCTCCACCAAAAGTTGTTTTGGGGCCCCAAAACACTTTTACCATGATTGGGAAATTTGAGACCAGAAAACGTCTCCAGGCTTCTCACCTTCATGGTGCTCGGTCAGTGCCTAAGAGGCAGGCCACCCCCGTCCTGTGTCCATCCTCCTTCCACCCCATTACTCCTCTACCCTTCCTTTTCCAGCCCTTCCCTCCATTGGTCTCTCTTGCTCTCTCTGGATATTATGTTTTGCCTTTAAAAAAAAATCCCCTAAATTCTTCACCTCTTCTAGTATCTTTCCTCCCTTCTCAGTCAAAGCAAAACATACTTATTTTCCTGAATAACAGATTTCATTTCCTATGCCTAAGTAAAGACCATACTTAGTGTGCGCAACTTCCAAGACCCACATCGTTGTCTCAAACCCTTATCCCTATGACCTCTTACAAAACACCTTCCTATGATGCTCACTCCTTCCAGATTTGTTACCGTCCTCCTTTCTCCGTTGTCTACCTATAGACATTGGCCTCTAACTCATGGTTATCCCTGACCAGCACAAGGACAGCTTCCCTCCTGAGAGATTTCTCTATGCATAATGACAACCTAACATTGAACTTCCTTAACTCTATAAAACTTAACCTTTACTTCACGTTATTTCCTGACTAGTAAAGTTATACCTGAACTTTTATTATCATCTAAGCATTTCCCTATGTGTGCAATTTAAAATTCTTACATTCCACACACTGATCTCAACTTCTTATGCTTTCCAAACTCAAGGAGATTTTTCCAACCTTTATGTCCCCTCCCCCACTTCACCCACCCGGTATATAATCTCCATTTTTAAACTCATTTAATGCCCTACTTAGACAGGCATGGTCCAGCACTTAAACACATTATCCTGAATCTCAACACTTTGATCCTTTTCTGCTCTGTAAATCTTCTGAAATCTTTTGTCCAATTACTTACTACTGTTTGAGAAGATTACAGAATCATATGAGTTTATGCCATTTCAGTTTGTGACTTCTCATTTAAGTTGGGTCCTTCACACCTGGTTAATCTTTTTATTGTCTGTAGGCAGCTTCTTTTCTCATTGTTAATCTCTTTTTGCCACTATTGCCTCCTTGAAACTCTCTCTGTCTCTCTTTTTACCATTGTTAACACCAAGAGTTCCCACTGTTAATTTTATATCTGTGATCATCCTTATTCATTCCTTAGGAAAATGAGTTCCTCACGGTTTAGTCCTAGTGCACTTCTTACCTAATTCTACAAAATCTTTCTGAATGATCTCAGTCCCTATCATCCATGCACAATAACTTCCAAATATATATTCTAATCTTAATCTGTCCTGAAATATTCTAGAACTTAATACAAAGTTGTCAATGGACAATTCTACTGGAAAGTTTCTTAGGTACCTAAAATTCATGCAGAACCTAAGTAAAACTCTTCCTTCCACATCTGTTCTTCTAGATTTTTTTTTTCCAGTTAGAGAAACATGATTTATGTGGTCTAAAACCTAGAAATCATGTCTGACACTTCTTTCTCCATCCCCTCTCTCAAGTTCAAGTGCTTTTACTTAACAAATATCTCTGATTTGTCTTTTCCTATCCATAACTATTGTCTCTACCCTAGCTCTGACTTTCAGCATCTCTTGCCCAGGTAGGAAAGATCAGTAATTATGAACAACAACCTTAGTGTTTAAAAGATCTGAGCTTTGAATTCTGGGCCCATTACTTTTTGGCTGTGTGATTGTGACCAAGTTAGTAAGTCTCATTTTATTTATTTGTAAAGTAGGGATAATAATATATATAATTTAAAGTTTATCTATTTATTTTGAGAGAGAGAGAGAGAGAGAGAGAGAGAGAGAGAGAGAGAGAGAGAGAGAGAATGGGCAGGGAAGGGGAAGAGAAAAAGAGGATCATGACCTGAGCTGAAACCAAGAGTCAGATGCTTAATGGACTGAGCCACCCAGAAGCCTTGGGATAATAATATTAATAATGATGGTGATAATGATGATATCTATTTCATTCTCATTATATAACTTAAACCTAGGTCTTCCTGACACTTCATACTCTGTTTTGCCATCTGGTACTTGGAGTTTCTTCCAAAACATAGTACTACCACCCCAAACAGCACGAATTTGGATGACATGATCTGTGTCTACTGTGTCTAATGCTAATGTTGGTCTCACTCCAACATCTGCCAATTCATTCTTATTTTTACAGAAAGCAGTGGACTTATAGGGACGATCTTAAAAATATTAAAAGAAAAAATATTCTCTGAGAGTCTTAATGATATTCTTGGTACTTAACAGCAAATTACAAATACTTTGATTATAATGCCCAACATTTTTAGAGTGCTCAATATATGTTTCATATTGGGCACTTTATCTTTTTTTAAACATTTTTTAACATTTTATTTTATTTTGGGGAGGAAACAAAGAGAGACAGAGCATGAGCAAGGGAGGGGCAGAGAGAAAGGAAGACAGAGAATCCAAAGCAGGCTCCAGGCTCTGAGCCCAATGTGGGGCTCAACACCACGATCACGAGATCATGACCTGAGCAGAAGTCGGATGCTCGAGTGAGCCACCCAGGCACCCCTACATTGGGCTCTTAGACACAGTATGTCACGTGATCCTCAGGACGGTTGCATTTGGTTGTGCATGCCATCCACTCTACAAGGGCATCACGCTAAAGGCACTATTTTCATCATAAACATCACATCACATTTATGACAATTTTTCATCAGATGACTACCCAGTGGCTTATTTGAACAAAACCAAAATATGACACATTTCTGAGATGAATGCAGAGCGAAGGGAGAAAGAGTGGATGCCATTTTCTAATATGCACAAATTCACTGTACAGGTTTGCATCTCTACCATTGTCTTCATCATCACCTTCATCTTTATCATTTCTTTTCCAGTTAGCTGCTTTTCCTGTATAAGACAACCGATGCCAGTGAAGTTCAATGACATGCACAGCATTTCACAGATGTGGCAAGTGGAAGAATTGTGATTTGAGTTCAAGTCCATATAAATTTCAGGCATGACTCCACGCTGCACATCTCCTATGGCAACCAGTGTAGTGCTCAGCATGGATACTTGTTCCAATGATACCAAATGGTAAGAGTCAAGATGCTGAGCAAAAACAAAAATTTCAAAAATGTTGAAAACTATCAGGTGAATAAGGAGAACTTGGGTAATAGGCTTTCTGGGATTCGGATTTCATTTCTTTTCCCTGTGTCTACCTATCTCTAAGGCAATGTTGACTTTAGATAATATAACATGTAGAAACCTTCTCTTGAAGGGAAATTAAACTTCAGAAAATCCCAAGCATATTGACTCAGTGAGGGAATCTGGGCACTGGTCATCTTCTAAACCTTATCAGAGCTGAGACAGAGGACGGTCATCCATTTTCCAGGACAGCGATGTCTCTGAAACATTAAAATGATACCCTTTCAAGGAATGATGTGAGCAGGTTGTGTTTACAAACTTGATCGCATGAATCACACAGCTGAGCACATCCAATCAAAGAAAAAGGAAACAAATGTCCTGAAAGGTCACACACAAACATGAAATGACCCTGACCACAGGACTCTGTGACCTCAGGCAATAATGAATGCTGGCCAAGCAGAGCATGATGTTCTCCCCGCTTGACTTGTTGTCTCTTTGAGATGTGAGATTTAAACATAATGGTTCAAAGCACTGAAAAAAGTCGTCCTTGCAATGCTTTTAACTTTTGAATCAAAATCTGGTATGATTTGTCACCCCAGCCTTTCACTTTATTTAGAATTTTAGATAAATATTTTAATAAAGCAGGAAAGGATAATGACCCTGACATGTCTATGACTTCAAGGTATTAATAGAGAACTATGATGATCAGAAAATATGGCCCAGGCACAATTCTGAAGAGGATGGTGTTTTTCCTGGTGCCTTCCAGCCATATGATTCTGGACCATTTCTACATATTCACGGTATCCCTTACTATTCCTCTCAGATACTCACAGAGGAAAGTGCTCTGGTTGTGACATTGCTTGATTTTCATTTGATATTATTTAGCTAACCTGACTGTGTGGTGATTGTTTCTTGGGTGGTGCTAACATATAGCTAGGCAGCTAAATTAGAGAGGCATAGAGAAGTTCCCTGCCTTTGGGCAAAAAGAAAGAGAGTGGTAAAAGCCAGTGACTCACAGTCGGACTGAGAATCCAAGTACCTTATAAATTTTTGTTTCTTTTATTTAATTAAATGTAGGTTTCCCTTCCCCCAAATAATCTTGGGCAGATGAGAGGAGAGCTGAGACTCTACCATTCAGTCAATGGTATTTCAAGCCCAATTTAGGAATCAGTGGTATAAATTGCTCTGGTATATAGTCTGATAATATCTATCAAGGTTTAAAGTACACATACCAATCACACTGAGTACAGAAAAAAGCCAATGAGATTAAATGAGTGATTGGCTATAATATATAATGTTCTACCGATGGAGAAAAGGACAAGCCAGGATAGAGATAATGCAAGTCCATGAAGTAGAGAATTCAACAAACTCTCTCAAATAGGGAAAGGGGTTTTCAAAGAGCCAACTGATTAAAACTTTTCTGAAATGAAAAGACTAGATCAATCAACTGAAAGAGGCCTTGGTATACAAAGACAAATCAATTCAGAATTACAGAAACTGAGACATATTCTAGCTAAGTTATTGAACTGAAAGGGTGAAGAAAGAAGTCTTTGGTCATGTGGTCAACATATCACCCATGATAGAAGAATATCAAGGCAATTTTATTTGTTTTCCAGAGCAACCCTCAGTGGAGCAATGTCTACAAAGTACTGAGGGATGAAAAAGGTAATACATGTTTATTGTATTCATCCCAGTCATTTTTTAAGAATAAATGCCACAGAGAGGCTTTCTCAAAGAAGAATCATCATATGGTACCCATAAATCCGTCTGGAGAAGAAGGAGAACAAACAAACTTGAAATCCAGCCAAACATGAACATATCAAAAGACAGAATTTAACAGATAGCAGCTATGGTAGAATGACTTTAAGTATTCAAATCCTTTAGTAAGTATTTAATCCACTAAAACATGTATAAAAAAAGACTAACTACTGAAAGAAATTCTGATAGCAGATCAGAATGTAAAGGGCGTTCATTCATCCAAAGTGAAGATCATACAAGTATCAAGGACGGAAATGTGAGTGGGAGTTGAGATGGGCTGAAATGTAACGATGCTAAGAAGTTCCTCTCTCATCAGAGAAAAACAATCAAAGATGTCAGAACTGGAAAAGTACTTTTCAATGCCATAATTGGTCTAATATCAGTTATTTTGAAAAATATTTTTTTCTGAAATTTAGATATTGTAGAATCACATGTATTTTGTAATAAAATATATTCATCTGAAAAGACTGATAATTTCTTCTGTTGTTTTTATTTTGTTAAATTCAAATAAAATTTAATTATTTTTAATGTTTAAAGTATGTACATTAGATGATCCCATTGTTTTAGAGTAATTTCTATATTTTTTATGGATCTATGTATTTATATACCTATTACTCCACATTTGTGCACATGTGTGTATAAACATATATTTGTGTATGCACATGTGTATGTGTATACACACACACTTATATATACATAAACACATGCATACACAGACATACATACAAAGACAGAGAGACAGAGAGAGACAGCTGTTGGCAGTAACAACCACAAAACCTTAACCCTGAAAAATGCCTGTGGCACTAGCCCAGTCACCCGCCCTCCACGAGAAATGTGTGCTCCAAGATCTTTTTGGCCAGATACACAGGTTTCCACTGCACAGGGCTAAAATAGTAGCAATGTCATTGTAAGGTCCTCTATCTTTCTGTGTTAGAAAACCTTTGACCTTATACCTGGAAGGCCTTTCATCTTCATTTGTCTTTACCAAAGCCCCCTTAACTTTCCCCAGAAGCTCTTTATGGCTAAGACATTTGACCAAATACCCATAAACTTTAATGATAATGAAGTCTCACGTCCCTGGTCTCTCTGGCCACCCCTGATTGGTTTAAGGATGAACATCTACTCAAGCTGGGACAATGAGCCTGTCTACAGAAATTTGGATATTTTACCACCTCTTCCAGTTTCAGCGGCTAGGACTTTGAATGTAATGCCACATATTGTGAAGGCTCATTTTCCACCATGGCATCTGACAAGTTGACAAAAGTGGAGTTCAGGGAGAAAGAAAGAAGCAGATATTATAGTGGAATAGACACAGAGGTGACTCGGCATCTCAGCGTGCCCTTGCCTCTCAATCTCAGGACTGTGCACCTCTGTTCTCTTAACAATAAATCCTTCTTTCAAGTCAGCCTGAGACAGTTTCTTCCGCTAAATAATCCAAATTAGCATACGAATTAAATTCTTAAGAAAGAGAAACATGTAAGAATCTTTTTATGGCATTTAAACAAATGTAATGAGATCTATAATCAAAATATCAGCCAATTCAATTCCTGCTATATTTCAAAACAGAAGTGTTAAAGACCACTTAATTTTCAACAAATATGCATTGAGTTTACCATGACCCAAGTACTATTTTATGTACTTGAACAAAAAAGACAAAAATCACTTGCTCTTAAGGAACTTACATTTTGGTGGAAGCATATAGTTTTCCAGTCTCTGGATAAAGTTGAAAAGTAAAATATTTGGAAAATAAATGGGTTCATTTAGGAGTAACCAATTCAATGTTCCCTAAAATATAGAGAACGTTTGCATCAAGAAATGAAAACATCTGTCAACATAACAAGAGAAATACTACATATTTTGGAGTTGTAAGATGAACTTGATGTAATAGAACAGTAAAAAAAAAAAATATTTCAGACACCTGTATTTTAATGTGATTACTTAATGAAGGAAATCATGCTTCCAGCTTTCAGCTTTTGATAATCCATAAGGTAAAAAGAAGCTGTTTGGAAAACTGCATTTTGAGGTAACAAAGCAAAAAATCTGTTCAGGAAATATCTGTTGTATGAATGAATGGCTAGTTTTTGGTCTCAAACAGCTAACACCAAAAGTAAGGGAGATATTAGCATACTTTCAACTATTCAAACCCTGTCAAAAAATGTAGATTTACTTGCTAATTCTCTATTCAGCTGCGTCTAATACAGAATTCGTAATATCAGTTTAAGTTTTCTCAGTGAGGTATCTTCTTATTTAGAATTTCTAGCATATTATGTTTTTGTTCTGCTTGTTTTTCATTTATGCTCTTTTTAATTTCATATTCATGGATGCTAGTCTCAATTTGTCTCTTTGAAGAACATTTACATATTTAAAGTCATTTCCAAATTTGATTTGATATCAGTGTTTCTCCTGAATTTTAGTTTTGTTACTGGTATTTTAGAGGGTCTTCAGGTGCTCAGGGCTCTGAGAAAATGGCCCATTCTTGAATTGGAAGCTCAGGTTCCTAAAGTAAGGTGATATGAGATATGATACAGCTATAATCACTGAGTGAGAGGACACCCAGGCCCATGTTCTGCTTTGAGACTGTATCTTCTTACCTCCTCCACTATGTTACTTCCCCAAACTGTATCTAGTGCTCAGTTACATTAAGAAACTCTGGCTCCTGACTCTTGCCATTTTCCTAAATAATTAAAACTCCAGTTTGCTTCAACATGCTTTCAGATCTGGAGTCCAACAGGTTTATGGCTTCAGCCCCATTTCAATTTGTTTCTGGCCAACAGACATGTTTATCTTGCATTTTAGCATGGTTTTTTTTTTTTTAATGTTTCATCATTTATCATTTATCCCTCTGGAGTGGAGGGAGCATCAGAGGGTGAACTTAACAATAATATCTTGGTTGGAAGTTCCAAAATAAAGTTCTAAATTATTTTTTCCAGACTCCAATCCAGGAGGAATAAAAAGTATTACTTTGGGCAGTGGGACCATTTCCCTTGAAGTGACATCATATGATTGAACTGAAATTAAAAAAAAAAAAACAAAAACAAGAACAAAACCAAACATGCTCTGAAATGTCCTTTCCCTTGCAATAATGTAGCACAGGCCATCTGTATGATTAGGCAATTTCCAAGTAGTTGATCTGGTAGAACGCCATAGGGTCAGGCCCCTCAACAAGAGATCCTGGCTCCATCAAGAGAATAATCATTTATTCATGCACTGTTGGAAGTGGCAGAATGTAGAAATCAGGAATTTCTTTATCTTATAAACTGATTTCAAAAAACAAGACGAAACTTGCTCAGTAGCAAACTATTAGTTAGAGGTAGAACTGAAATTACATTTCAGGTTCTTTGGCTAACAGGTCACTGCTCTTCATATCATACCATGCAGTTTTATTTATTTCTTTTTCTTATAGAAATACAATGAATGTTGAGCATTTAGTGAGATAACCTGAAAAATGCCATATTACCCTCCTGGGTTTAAACTGATTCATGCCATACCAACTTGCTGGTATTAATGCAAATGTATTGTTGCTGAGTGTACTTATATTACACAGAAAACTAAAGACAGTGTCAATGTTTGTTATTTTGTTCAATTAATTTCAATTCAAATATTCATTAGGTAGGCGCCTGGTGGCTCAGTTGGTTAAGCATCTGACTTTTGATTTCGGCTCAGGTCATGGTCCCACTATATGGTAGATGCTGTACTAGGGTATCTGGCACATAAAGTGAACAAATGCAGACGTATTTCCTGAATTCATGGAATTGACACTCTAGTAGAGGAAATAGGAAAAAAAATTACAAGATAAGTGAAAATCAAAATGATCGCAAGTATTATGAAGGAATGATACCAGTTCCTATGTGGAATTAATCAGAGGATTTGACTAAAATCAGGGATCCAGGGAAGGATTCTCTGGAGATATAGAAGCCAAGGTCATACAGAAGCAAATTCGTTGAGGACAGGAAGGAAGAACATTCCCATCAGAGAATAGGATGTGCAAGGCCCTACGGAAAGAAGGTCCATGGGTCCCTCAGTGAATTAAAATAATCCAATAAGGGGCACTTGGGTGGCTCAGTCGGTTGAGCATCTGACTTTGGCTCAGGTCAGGATCTCATGGTTTGTGGGTTCAAGTCCCACATTAGGCTCGCTGCTGTCAGCACAGAGCCTTCTTTGGATCCTCTGTCCCTCTCTGTCTGCCCCTTCCCCATGCTCTCTCTCTTTCTCTCAAAATAAACAAGCATATATATTCAAATTCATCTCTTCAAAATTAGTGTAATCTGTAGTTAATAGTTTCTATTTCTTCTCCTTCTCCTTCTTCCTCTTCTTTTTCCTTTTGTATCCTCCACTACCCCTTCTCATTCTTCTTTAGCTTGCTTATGCATCCTTATTTTACCCACAATCTACAAATCAAACACATCAGGTAACGTCTATTTTTTACTTTTTTTGGTGGTGGTGCGGGGGGAACAACCCACTTCCATTTTATTCTGGTTGTGCTTTTGTGTTCCTGTAGTCTGGCACGAGAAAAACATCACCAACACAGATGCTCCAGAATAAGAAGACTTAACCTAACCCAAACCCAGCCAACACTGCAAACACATAGACACAAAGCATACTAGAGAGAGTGGGGGGAGTGGAGAGAGAGAGAAGAGAAAAGAAAAAAAAAAAGACAAGGTGGATGAAATTTCCACAAATTCTGGAAAGATGGACAGTTTGTACTGTCTTTTGATGAGGAGCCATCTAATTCATTGTTTTATGGAGGGTAATTAATTACATGGATTTTTTTTTACCTGTATTAAAAGAGAGTGTGTGCATGTATGTGTGCATGTGTGTGCGTGCGGGCATGCACACTGGTTACCCAAAGAAGTGTAGTGGAAAGCTTCATTTTATTTCATTTTTGTTATACTTAGAATACCATAATTCAATAAATAATTGTTGCCTCTTTAAAATAAAACCCACAGAGAATTAGGAGTTGCATCATTACACATGTTACTTCTTTTCCAATGAAACCGTATTTCATAATGTTTTTCTACATTTCTCTGAGAAGCTAGATGTCTATACAAAGTCATGGCAATGTTAAAGTGCATATTACATATGATGTAACAAATGAGGCAATTAATTTGGATTTGTTTCCACAGAATAAGCTATTTGATATTTCTGTACTCTTTATGGCAGATTAGTTTTGATCATGGTAGATTATTATATTCTTTCTGAGTCATTAAAACCTATTACCGACGTGTACCAAACTGTGTTTTGAAGCATTGTCATTATGTTTAAAACATATAATTTGTAGATAAAAGTAAAAGCATGAAGCTTGTCAAATATTCTTTTATTTCATATTGCAAAAAAGTAAGAAAAATCCTCACTTCAATGTTGAATTATCCTAAGTAGAGAAATCAGTGGAAAAAAATGATTTTAAAAAAAGGAGGTTTTATCTCAATATTTGCAAGGAAACTGTGGTAACGTACGAGTGCTTTTCATCTCTGATTATTCTCTCCTTACAGACCATACAGGAAGAATCTGCTTCCCAGATCCCTTTGCAACTAGGCAGAGTCATGTGGCTAGTTCTAGCCAGTGAGATGCAAGTCAAATCCACGCATCTGATTTCGGGCTGAGACTTTTTAAGAACAAGTATGTCACGTCCATAATCTCTCTTCCTCTTTGACAGTGACCATGGAGGCAGTTTACTGAAATGGTAGTACTCAGCAAATAAGCATGGACTTATGGGGACAACACGGAGCATGGAGCATGGTGACTATATGGAGAAAAGCAAAGACATCTGACTGACATCAGACTTCGTGCATGTGAGAAGTATATTTTATTGTTTAAGACTCTTTCACTATAACCGGTTACTAAAACAGGCATGTCTTGATATACAAAATCTGTGCATAAACTTAACTTTATTAACGTGTGCCTGGGTGGCTCAGTCGGTTAAGCATCCGACTGTGGCTCAGGTCATGACCTCGCGGTTTGTGGGTTGGAGCCTTGCATTGGGCTCCGTGCGGACAGCTCGGAGCCTGGAGCCTGCTTCAGATTCTGTGACCACCCTCTTTCCCTGCCCCTCCCCCAATTGCCCTTGGTCTCTTTCTCTCTCAAAAATACACACTGAAAAAATTAAAAAAATTAACTTTATTAGGTGAAAATGTACTTTATTAGGACAGAGATAGTCACTATTTAAAGGTACCCCAAAGTAAATGTTCCTTTAATTAAACAATTTTTTAAGTATAAATAAACACTGCTTAATTTACATGATTTTTTAACTGATTAATTAGATCATAAAGTTATATGATTAAAAAAAAATTAAGAGAGGGGCACCTGGGTGGCTCAGTCAATTAAACATCTGACTCTTGACTTCAGCTAAGGTCATGATCTTATGGTTTGTGAGTTAGAGCCACCATCAGGCTCTGCGCTGACAGCGTGGAGCCTATTTGGGATTCTGTCTCCCTCTCTCAGCCCCTCCCCCACTTGCTCTCTAGCTCTCTCTCAAAAGGAATAAAAATTAACTTCAAAAAAACTTAAGAGGTTATGAGCGTGAATTTTAGTTTTTATTATTCAATAAAGATGGTGTGCAAGGCAAATAACTTACATGTAGTCAGACATAAGCCTTTAAATTAGGTCACAAATGTGAGAGCAATTTCTACGCCAAAAAGCATTATAAAATACAGAGAAATCACAAGCATCATTGTCATTACCATTAAAATCTTGCTTTCTTAAGAGTCTCAGGGCTGGCCATGCACTTAGGAGGGAGTCTACATATATTACTCTGTGAGATGATATAATACGCTTATAATTTGTCAATCAACTGAAGTTGTTTGTGCTACCTGGTACTGAGCAACCTATTTAACTGATTTGCATGTTAATTGACGGTTCATTACCTTGACTGATACAGTAAGTTGTTTTGATTTCATGTAGACAGTCTTAGACAGTTACAATTAATTATCTAAGAAGCTCATGCTCCAAACGTGGAGTCAGGGACTCCAAAGGTACGAGAGAGACTGGCAGTGACTCTGCTCTGAGGTGTGGGTTGTGTGTGTGTGCTCACGCGCATTCATGTGCACGCATGTGTGTTCACAGTCTTTCATACAGCATTTTTTGAACATCCTGATATTATTCTAAAGTGGCTACTGTGACAGCAACTTTAAGACTTTAAGCAATTTACCAAATTTTGCATAAGTAAAATGAGCTAAATCTAGGGCATTGATTCTGACCCTCTGAGTTCAAGGCCAGGACACCATCCATCAGACCATCGCTTTCTTTAGAGAAAAAGAACCAGAAAAGCTCAATATTGTAAGCCATTTTTTTAAAGTTACATTTTGTTCTCTGGCTTATCTGGAATTATTATCATGCTGAGTATTGTGAGAAACCTAAATTTATATTCTCTATACTGCAATCCAATAGTTTCAATCCTATTTATGTAAAAATGTATTTTACTTTCCTATTTTTCTAAATTTCTATCCTCATTTTCAAGCAGATGGAAAGGAAAATTAACCATGATCATTCACTAATAAACGTTACTATAATGGGATGCTAACAGGAGGATCAGAGCTCCTTGTATTTCTTCCCTGTCTATTCCTGTCTTCTTAATGTTATCCTTGTCCCAAAATGCTTGCTGTTGAAGAACTGTGTTTATCTCCACAATCCACTTTTAAAATTTGTAATAAATTCCTCAAATCTTAAAGAAGCAGCCTAGAAACATGGATTTTAGACGTGAGACATTGATTTGAATGTAACCATTAAATAGATGAGTGAACTTGGGCATGTTTCTTAATGAGGCTGATCTCAGTTTCCTCAATTCTGGCCACCACGCTGTCCCATCAAATAACCCAGGAAAACACCCTGTTACTATCTTTTATATGAATCTCAGTTCAAAGTCATTGTCCACTGCCACTCTGGAGAAACCTCAACAGAAGCACTGAATTATCTAAGCTCCATTTAAAATACTAACAACATCCTTAATTTTAGAAAAGTGCCCAAGCCACATGTTATTTTCTAATTCATTAATTCCTGGTCACACTGAACATTGAAATGTAAAATGAAGTCTTCCCTGATTGGACTCTCTCCTTTGCTGTGATGAAATAGGCTTCTTTAAATTTCTGGAGTATTATCCACCAACTTCATTCTTTGCCCTGGCCTTCCTCAGTTTCTCAGATCTGAGTGTTAAGAAACCTCCATCCTGCTCCCGTTAGTCTCGAGGTGAGGAATGTATGGAATATTCCAGATCTGCCACATAGATGGGCTTAGAATTAAGTCAACTTGCCCATACTCCAAAATCTCTTTGTTGTCAAAAACATATGGGATTCAAGGATAGGCCTTGGTACCAATGTCGCCTCCACATCTCCCCTCTTCATTTTATTAGCTGTTGTACTAGTAATGCAGTTAGCTGTATTAGTTAGCTTCATTGTATTAGTATTAGTAAGTCATCCCTAAATGTAGTGGCTTAACTCAACTGTTTTTTAGCTTCTAACTCTGTAGATCAACAACTGGGGTTGGATTAACTGAATGGTGATCTTCTGCGCTCATCTGGCGTCACCCATCTATCTGCCTTCACCTGGCAGTGTTGGCCTCATTTACGTTTACAGTCTTGCTGCTTCCTGGCTGTGAGCTGGCTTAACATTGAATGGATACCTCAATTCTCTTCCTTTCATTCTCCAGCAGGCCAGCTTCTGCGTGATTTAAGGGCTCCAAATACAGCAAGATAGCATGATCCAATGTACAAAAAAATTTTAAAGGCTCTCCTCATGTCACAATCCCAATAGAGTGAGCCACACAGCCGGCTCAGATTCAAGATGTGGATACACACACTCTACCTCCTGACGGAAGAATCTGCAATGTCATAATATAAGAATGTAGATGTAGGGATAGAGTTTATTCCTCTTTTCACATTCTTCCACAGCCAGTCCTCTGGTCACACTGGTCCTCAATGTTAATATTATCCCCACTTGCAAAATATACTCATTTCTATCTAAGACCCTTAAAAGACTCATCCAGTCAAGGCACTAGGTTCAAAAGTCCATAATCCGGTTTTGTAACTTTCTACATATCCAAATGCAGTTTCTTAGGTAGGTATATAGAAGGTGATGTTACAGCCTAAATGCTTGATGATCACCCTCTGTCGAGTGATGAAGAATGTACCAAGTCTACTTTATTACAGGCTAAAGGTTGTGCCTTATCCACCATTACAGAGTCGTTCACGCAGAATCATTTTAGTCAGACCAATTGCCTGCCA
This sequence comes from Panthera tigris, assembly GCF_018350195.1. Taxonomy (NCBI): domain Eukaryota; kingdom Metazoa; phylum Chordata; class Mammalia; order Carnivora; family Felidae; genus Panthera; species Panthera tigris. Next base: position 28,183,260 of record NC_056676.1, on the reverse strand, counting down.
AGTAGAATGACTGAGACTGACTGATCTGAGCAGAAATTATGGTCTATAATGTTTTTTTTCTGCTTCATGTGCAGAAACAGCCTCCAGCTGGATCTGGTTGAGCCAGACTAAATTGCATTTGATTCATTGACTTTGCTGCAATCGGTCTGTATAACAGTATGGCAGGGACCCAGCACTGCAATCCTTTTATTCACATGACATTAAAATGGTATGTAGTAAGTTAGATGGACTGAATCTTTTGGTATCATTTTTTATTTGCTCAAGTAAAAATTATAGGACTTTTGAAATCTTAGAAGCACTGTTTTGTGTACATGCATGCATGCATGCACATGCACAAGTGATTTTAACACTTTCTACACATGTTGAATCATAGCATCATCTTTAGAGAATGTTTTCTCTAAAGATTGTTTTGCTCATTAGTTTATAATAGTAATATATTAAATGGTATTATTATTACATGCCATATATTATACTACATGGTTTCAAATCATTAGTTCTTTCAATCTCATAGAAAATCACGTCAAAGTCAGTACTGTTATCATCATCCTCATTAACAGCTGATAGCATGGGATTTGGGGAGCTTAAGTAACCTACCCAATGTCATATAACTACTAAGTAGTAGCTGAGGTTTGGGCTGAAGCAGTTGAAACCCAGGATTAGTACTGCTGCCCATCCCACCTCACTGGCTCCTCCCTCCCTCTTAAGCCACCTTTTCCTTCTTAATTCAACTGGCATTTCTTGAATATCTATCTTTTCTTTAAACTTAAATTCAAAGAAGCATACATTTCAAGGCTCTTGAGAAATTTACAGACAAGTAAGAAAAATAATTACGTGAATAACATGTAACAAATGTTATCAAAACATGGCGAATCCTCTAATAGATTAGAATAGTAAGGTGTTAGAGGATTAGAACAATAAATATCCGTGAGGTTATGTTTACTGTTAGTTCTGTTCGCCACTTTAATCTTAGTCTGAGAACACTACTTTGAACCTGTCAAGCATTCAAAACATACTTGTTGATTGAATCACCGGAAGCAGTCTTATGTGAAAAGTACTTGACTGAATTACTGAAAACAGCCTCACAGACTTGACCCATGCCTGTAGTAAATTCTCAACAGTGTCAAGTACTTAACTTAATTATGAAGCACTTTACTATGGATTTTACCATGTGCCAAGTACTCTTCTAAGCATTTTGCTAAGGTAAACATAAATAATCCTCATAGCGATTATTAGCCCCATTTTCCAGATGAGAGCAAGGATCTGCAGAAGACCGAGCACTTTGCTGCAGCTAAAATGAGGCAGAGCCAGAGCTCAAACACCTGCAGTCTGGCTCCCAGGATCCATGTTCCCAAGTACTACCCTGCACTGCCTTCTTACAGGTGCTGGGATTTCGAGGCCACCTTCTGCAGCTGCTTGACATTCAAAGCCACATTTCTCTTCTTTTTTCTTTTTGTCTTGATGTATATAAAGAATTTTCAACTCCATTTCATTAAAGATAGAAAATTGGAATTCATGCCATTTGGAAAATTATTTATATAAATAAGAGAGTAGGTTTTATTCAGGTTTTGACAGACTTCTGTCAAGCTGTGTGTATCTATAAAGCACCCAGGACTCGTGTGTGCTCAAAATTTGCATCTTTTTTTATTCCTACTTGGCTAACACTTATCTACCTTTGTAATTTTTTTAGCTTATCCATTTATATGGATTTTCTTCCATAACTTCATACACATCAGAACAGTGTCAGGCTTTAGGCACAGGAAATGTAGTGGTCCTGGGGTACCTGGGTGGCTCAGTCGGTTAAGGGGTCACTTTGTATCAGGTCATGATCTCACCGGTTCATGAGTTCGAGCCCTGTGTCAGGCTCTTTGCTGCCAGTTCGGAGCTTGAAGGCTGCTGCAGATTCTATGTCTCCCTCTCTCTGCCCCTCCCTTGCAATCTGTCTCTCTCGATCTCAAAAATAAATAAACATTAAAAAAAGTTAAAAAAAAAAAAAAGAAATATAGTGGTCCACAGCTTGTAGCTTACTGTCCTAGCATTGAATCAAGCGCCTCGTGACTGCATACCTACTAGTTCTTAACAAAACAGTTGGGAGTCAGGGAGAACTGTGTTTAAATGTAAGATGTTCTAATTTTAAGTATGCAAACTTGGGCAAGTTATTTAACATGTAGATGTCAGTTTCTTTATCCACACAACAAGAAACAAAAATAACCACTGTATAAAGTTTCATGAGAAAATGTATACTATACCTGGCTAAGTAAATGGTGGCTATTAAAATGGTTCTAATCATGGAGACTTATCCTTCTTCTGGACTCACATTTCTGCATGCCATGTTTTAGTGAATCATCCCTGGCTTTGCTCCTAAGAAGAGATTCCATCCTCCCTCTGTCTTGGGCTTTCTAATAGGACTTTCTGGAGCAAGCTTCTCATTTCTTGGCCACTTCAGCCCTCATGATAAAAATGCTATGCCACTAGCCCAACTCATTGATGCCCACCAAAAGAGGTAAAATATTCTCAGCTTCAGTTTCATAGATTTTTGTATTCTGATACCCTCATCTACCTCAAAACATTTTTTTTCTCTTTCTGACATATTCCTTTTCCCCAGTATGGAAAAACACATGGCTATTTACCTTAAAATACACAGTATTTGTTTTCTATCATCTAGGGATCTTCCATTTTGACCTTTGCAAATATTTCTTTCAAATTCTGACTTAAAATCAGCCTCCTATTATTAGGTTTTCTTCAACATTTCCTGCTCATTTTTATTGATTTTGTGTTCAATGGGATTTGATTTTTAAAAAATCTGGAATGATACAGAATATGGATTCATTATTTTCTATCGATCTTACACTATTATGGAGCTGGTTAAACACTTTATACATACCTTTTGGTTCGTCATCTTGTCTTGAGAATAAAGTCAACAGAGTAGAGAGTGAAGAAGGAAAAACAGACATGAAGTGGTGGAAGCAAGGACAATAGGGCCCAAAAGGGCAAGCATGAGTCCACATAGGTCTCTTACTATCACCAAGCCTGTAACTTGGTTGATGGAGTGACCTGAAGAAGAGCTGCCCCCCTTCATCACAGATGTAATATGAACCTGGGCAGGGTTTAGAAAAGCATAAAGAGATCCAGTGGGAGCTAGAGAAGCTATGGGTCTGGCTTCTACTCTTCACCAACATTATGAGCCAGATCAGTGGCAATGAGCATGAGTGGCAACAGAGCCTAGTGTCAGCATTGACCTTCTGAGCATATCTTCACTCTCTGTGTCATTCAGAGAGATCTATATATTTCTTCCCCAGACATCTTTTCACCAATTGTGTTTCTTCCAAGTCCTTGATCATCCAACCAAGTCATTAGCTACTGCCTATGAATTAGTGTAGATCTATACTTCTGGTCATCTCTCCTGTTAGGCATAAGGAACAGCTAGGTACATTGCTTGAAGTTCTGACCACTGGGTGGATTTTCCTTTACCACTATTCTTCTGGGATGTCCCAGAGAGGGGCTGCAGTGTTGTAGCCATATACCTTCAAGTAGTGCAAAGTCATCTGTAAATCAGGACCATTTTTTCTTCCTCAAGAAACCCTCCATGAGGTTATAGGTGCAGGCTGAGAAGGAGGAAGTAATGTAATAGGAACATGGGCCATGGAAATTTGGGCCATTTGCTTATGCAATTTACTGTGTCTTCAGAAACTAATCGAGCTCAATCTCACATGTACTATTTCTGTTTGATGATGAATGCTACTGTCTCTCTCAAGGGTATGAATCAATGAATTCATTCATTCAGACAACACTCAGATGCACAGTTTAAGCCATATAGTAATATGGTGGCGTATGGTTAGGTGTTTGTTTCCCACCAAAGCTCTGTAGCAAGCCAGAAGAGTTTTTCAAAAGAATAATTATTTGAAAAACAAGGTGTAATTTTGCCTCAAAATCCTAAATATCTGCTCTGTGAATCACTTCTAAGAACTGCCAGAAGTTCCACACAGCCTTCCTGTCTGATAAAGAGACTTCAAGCCCTGTTGTATCTTATAGATCACATAGGCCAAATGATAGGACAATTTGCTTGGCATTCTGCACGGGATGCAAGGACCTTGCAACAAGGTCCTTGCAACAAGGTCTCTTATTCTGGACCTCCATCAAAACTAAAAGTTTTTTGAGTTACTAGGTAAATGGGTGAGAGTAGCCTATCCAAATGAGGCATCTTTTGCATTCAATATCAAAGATATACAATTAGTACTTTTTCTTTAGTGGTAGGAGGGGTCAGATGCAGCAATTTGTTCTTCACTTTGGAAGGGATATTTTGACATGCCATGGGCCATTGTTTGGATTCTTAGAAATTTCATTAGGTGGCCATCCTCTGAATTTTTGTGGAGTTTGTTTCCTACACACTGGCACAGATGTTTCTAAATAATGCCTAGAGTAGTTGCTACTATCTTCACATCCTTCCCAATCACCTAAATATTATAAATAAAATGAACTATCATGATATCCCACTGAATGAAGAAATAATCAAGGTCCCTGCAGGTTAGATTATGGCATAAGGGTGGAGAATTAATATAACCCTCACATAAGATAATGGGGATGTACTGTTGTTTCAGAGAGCCAAAAGTAAACTGCTTCTTTTTGTGTCTACTAACAGGTATGGAGCAGAAAGAATTTGCCAGATCAATGGCCCTATACCATATGCCAGGGGATATGTCGATCTGCTCTAGTAACAAAACCACATTTGAAAGAGCAACTGCAATTGGAGTCACCATCTGGTTAAGTTTGTAGAAACCCACTGTCATTCTCCAAGATCCATCTGTCTTCCACAGAGGCCAAAGAGGCAAGTTAAATGGGATGTGACAGGAATCACTATCCCTGCATCTTTCAAGTCTTTAATGGCGGTACTAATGTCTAAAATTCCTCTAGGAATGCAATCTTGTTTTTGGTTTACTATCTAGGCAGTTCTAGTGGCTTCCACTTGGCTTTCCCTAACATAATAGCTTGCGCTCTGTAGGTTAGGAAACCAAAGTGGGAATTCTTACTAGTTCTGAGCATGTCAATTACAGTCATGCATCCTGGAATCTGGGAGATTACCCACAGGGTGAGTTTGGAGACTCGCTGGTTCACTGTGAGATAGACCGAAACTCAATTTATTTCAGACCTCCATTAACCTCTACTATAATTGGTGCACCACAGTGAAATTTTTGGTCTTCAGGAGTTGGTTTAAGTGTAGAGCCAATGTCTAGTAATCCCTCTGATTATTTCCTCTTCTGCAATGCACAATCACCCTGGTAAACGGCTGAACACCTCTTTAAAAGAAGGCTAGAAGATTTACATTATATACTTTCATCATGGAATAAGGTTTTTCCTAAGGGTAACATTTAAGGGGCTTTGGGTCTGTGAACCAGTTCACGTCTGAGAACTTGTTGAGGGGCATGATTCCTCAATTATAATAATTTAAGTCAGGCGTCTGTTCACTAGACCTAGTCTTTTGGTGTATGCAAATCAAGCAAGACTGTGGTATGCTACAGATCTATTTCAGCTCTACAGACATCTTGTCAACTGGCCAATTAGACCATTTTGACTCTTGATTTTGACTCAGTTGCCTTTTAACTGTGACATTTTGTGATTTGGTGAAACAGTTTACATACAGCTTTTACTTCTGTTTCTGATTTGGGGCCTGAAGATAGTAGGAAAGGCAGTAAAATAATAAACCACAGACATAAAGTGGGGTGGCAAGGACAAACTGAAAGCCATAAGGATAGGCTGTCACATACATCCGTTTCTCACCACCTCCAACCAAGTTTCTAACTTCAGTGATGCCAGTAACCAGCCAGAGAAGCTGGTGCCCAGGATTCAGAGAGCGTAAGGACATCTGGCAGAAGTTTGAGGGTCTGCTTTCCTAGCTGCTGCCCCAGTTGCTGTAAACACTAACCACGGATTTACTGACACTGAAGGAGATCCAACAGAGCTAAAGCAGCTGTAGGACTAGCTGCAGGACTAGCTGCTGTCGCACAATAGAATGACCCAGCAGATCAGGGACCAATGTATGTGAGCTACAACAGCATTTATTGCCCTGCACTGAATGTGAAAAAAACATGGCTTCTGACTCACTCTGCCTTCCAAATGTCATGCAAAATGTTCCTTATCATCCATGCTAATAAAGAAATATGCAAGTGTCAGAGAAAAACTGTACCAGACAGTGTTGAACAGGCAAGGAAGAGTTTGTGGAAGGCTATTACAATGGGAGAGACATATCAGAAGTCTGAGCTCATCTCTAGTGAAGCAAATGGCAGGAATTCTTAAAAGCTGGTTTGGGAGGATCTCAGGGCATCAGTGTTTACTAATTGGCTGTACCAAAAGGAAAACTAAACTTTCTCTTATCTTCATAATAGGAGGTTTTTCTTCTTACAACTTGGAGCAAGACGCCCACTGAAGTTAGGCTCCTCCCCTCCCACAAAGTCTGGGGCTGCATGCCATCTCCTTCCCTGATGATTACTCTTTAAAAGGAGAGCTCCCTGGTCCTTGAGAAAGATAGTTTTAGGCTGCAAAAGTGGCAAGACGCTTTTCAAAACATTTTCATCTCAAAAAGGCAGAGAAAGAATTTACAATTACAAGTTTTCTAAAATAAATATTCTAAGACAAGAGAGGTCAGGAGCCTAGCATCAGGAAAATGTCTGGTTATGGTGTAATAAAGCTGGGGGGAATATTAAGGCTATCTTGGTCTCCAGGAAGGGAATGCTAGGAAATGTAGTTTTAGCTTGGCTAAATTGATACCATACAAACCCAGCAGTTCTCTTTTCTGAACTCCTACTGTTCTAATGTCTCATTTAGTACTTATTTGTTCTGTTAAGAACACTATGCAAGAGTGGGAAGTAAGACAAAAGAATGCATGGCCTTTAAGTGTCCTATTGAAGCATTGTAATAAGACTATCTAGGGATTATTTAATTGTCGCTGTTATAGCTGACAAACTGCCACAAACCCACGTAAAGGAATGAGGGTGGCTGTGTTCTAGTAAACTTTATTTACAAAAACGGGTAATAGGTTGGATTTAGCCCATTGGCTATAGTTTGCTAACTCCTACTCTAGATGAATGTGGTTTTGCTTGATTTATTGTTTACCGTGGATAATAACCTAGATTCTGTAAAATGAAATATTGTTTTATGGATTTATATGTTATAAATGATGTTTCTTCAAAGGAGATGTAACAGTTTTCTAACCAGTAGAGAAGATAACCCCAAATGTTACAATTTTATTTCACCATAGGACATTAACTACTTCTGTTTTCTACACTGCAATCTTATTTCAAGGTTCTGTGTTTCCTTAACTATAAATACTTCCATCACTCTATACTCTTTTGAACCAGCTTCACTAATATTCCATTTCCTTCATTATTGCCTTAAATAAACCTCTGATAGATGTTAGCTGTGTATTTGCAATAGACTCATATCTTTAACTTTTGAAAACTATGCTTTGATAGTTCTCTGTTTTCTGCCTTGGGCATCCTAAGCCTTTCTCTGAAGAGCAGAAGCTGCCCTGATAAACTCAAAGAAAAAGAAGAAACAGTGGATCTAAACCTGTTCCATAATTTCCCCCCAAGATTAGTTAGCCCTCTTCTATTAAGGAAGAGAGACTTAGGGTGTGAGCATGGTCAAGAATGTCGCTCTAGCTTTGTAGTTCTCCCAGTGTGCTGCCCAGAGCAGCAGAGGCAGCAGCTGATAGTTATTAAATGGTCAACTTGTAGGTCCCCTCAGACTTAAATCAGAAACTCTAGAGGTGGGATCCAGCAATCTGCTATTTGAGGAGCCTTCTGGGTGATTTTAATGCAAGCTAAAGTTTGAAAATTTCTGCTCGGAAGATATCCATTGGGGAAATGGAGTACCTCCTTCTCAAGTAGGCATCTGATAGAAACCTCATCCACTGTCTATTGTCTGTACTTCCACTGGTGAGGACCCATCTTTAGACTTCACACTGCCGCTGAAGGGAGATTTTCAAGTTTGTCTTATAAGGGTGACTTGCTTATTCTTGATAACTTACTATTTAATTGGCAAGGTAAATTCCACTTTACATCAGGATTTATTTTTTAAGTGAAATATAAAAATTAATTTGGGAAAGTGGTGTGGTCAGGCCAGGCACTCTTCTCCTTGCCCTCTGCTGGGGATGATAATTTATCATTGTGTTCATAAAGACAAAGACTTAAAATGCATTTCCATATCGTCTCTGATTTCTCTTCCATCCATAATTGATTTCTACTCAGGCGGATGACCCGAAGTAAGAAAAGTATAGTGAAAGAATCATGAAACAGTGTCAGAATGGGATACAGAGATTGTCCTGAACAAAGCATTTCATTCACGTACGTCAAAAGCTATGGTGGGCTTTCTGGAATTGTCTGCTTCATAATCACCCACTGGGTATGTCTCAAAATAAGCTGAAGAGTGAGTGAACAAGCGAGACAAGCAATAATAATGTAGACAGCCTTATGGGGTCTTTTTTTTCTTTTAAATACAGGTCACTAGTTGGGTGAAGCCTTTCCTACAATCACAATTAATCTAAATAGAGACTACTAGATTGCCATGGGAAGTGCTCATTGTAATGACACATTTTTCATGCTGGACGACTAGGTTTTGAATGCTGATCCAGGCTACTGGGAAAACCACTTTTAGTTGCATTGACCTATTCTGACACATGAAGGGCAGGGGAGCTGCATTTGCTGCCCAGCTTGTTATTGTAACACCACTGGGTATTCAGGCGGTGACTGCCTGTCACAGAAGTGCACTGTCATCTTGAGCTTAGAGCTCAGATTTACACCAGCACAGGAAAAGTTTCCTCATGAGATCATTTCTTTTCATCAACAGGACTTCTATTTTCATTAAGCATCAAAAACATACGCTCTCTGAAAGCAGGAGGCCCCACGGAATAAATATTTTAAGAACACAAGCCTCTTTTTCAGTAATCATGGTCTGTCTACAAGAGTTTGCTTTGGTTACTTGGGGAATTATCTCTAAGGTAATTTTGGATTCATTATGGCCTCCAGAATATCCCTGTGTTGTACAAAACTTTGTCTGTCATTCAGCAGGACACATCAGACCTTGGAAAATGGTAGCTCTTGACTGGTCCTTAGGCCAATTGTCATAAGAGTGAGTGATGCCTAAGAGAGTCTGACATGATCACAGGAGGCTGTTGTGGCCTCTCTTCTTTCTGCCTCCAGCGTCAGAGTTCACAAAGGCTAATTTTGTTAGTACATATGAGGCAGTGCAAGCTCTAGATACTTCAGTCTAAATAAAATGAAAAATTATGATAGCTTATTTATTAATTTGCAAGAAAATTTACCTAAACATATCACAGCTTCAAGGTATTTATACTCGCTGGTTGGTTATTACTAGGTTGGCATTACTATTAAATGTTATTTTTAATATAGATGATTGTAATTTTCAAAACAACAGGAGGGTGACTTACTGAATGTTGAACATATTCCAGAGACTATTCTTACAAATGCAATATTTTGAGAATTATTAATGTAAATATTCCTTTGATATTTGTGAGCACCTGACCCTTATTTGAGTGTGTCTGTGGATTCAGAGTAGAGATTATAATTTGTTATCCAAAAGGAATGCTACAAGAAAGAGAGGGTCTAACATACAAAAATATGATCTGCAGGAAGATAATAATAGTCTTAAAAGCTGTGAAAGTATTGAAAAAAGAATCTTTAGATTTCTTTACCTTACAGTTTAGCAACTCAATAGCCAAAATTGGCAGGCTTGACCTAAGGCTTTAACTGAAAAAAGAGGAAGAGTATAATGGTGATAGAAGGAGGAGAACAAAAGGCTATATATACTTGCACTAGATTAGTGAAGATCATAGCAAGGGCAGAAAGAATCTTGGGCCTCTTCATCGTGAAAAGCTTTGGAAAGAGATCAGATTTGGGGTTTTCCTTTGACCAACCTGGAAAGCCAGTCACACCAATCCTGGGTCACATAGCAGGGGACTCTGAGGTTAGCCTTCCTAATTCATTCCTTGGGTCATTTGGGTCATGTAAACTAGACCCAGAAGGAACTGGACATCTGGCTGGGGAAAAGGGGAGTCTCATAAGGTGATTCTCAAGCATGACTGCAGAGTGAACCACCAGAATCAGGCTGAAGAGGAGGCACAATCAGGGAGGATGAAGGTTTGAATCTAGTTCCTCTGGACTCTTAGCCTATGCTCCAATGGTGAGATATTCTTAAGAGAAATTACCTTTATGTTGGGATAGCCAGTGAGCAGTTCTCACCTGCATGCCTACTGCCAAATAAGAATGGAAAAATGCCTTCTGATGTTCAACCTTCTTTCCCTTCAAAGTACTGAGAAGTCTTCCCTTTCTCCTATTTTCATGAATAACAACATTTTTTCTGATTGCAATTGTTTTTATAACATCTCTTCATTTTGGTATAATTTCAAGTGTTTTAACTGCATTTGTACAGATTTGCCATTTACTATATTTAAGGCCTGCTGCTTCCGGAAGATATACAGGAAGAGACCTTTTCCCCCTCATTTGTGAAATGATTCAGAATCATGCAGTAGAATGAGTAAGTTCTGGGAAGACTTCCATGCTCAACAAAAATATTCTAATCTCATTCAGGGCATGTGATGTCTTGCTGGCCACAATCACAGAGGATAGGTAGCCCTCCTCTGTCTTGGTCATCTAGTTTGCTTCCTGACCTTGCTCTTTCTCATCTTTTGCCTTCAATTCTAGGCTTCATATTCATGTGAGGTCTGAAGCTCTGTATCCACTGGTTGGATACATGACATAAGTATTTATTAATACATCATTCTTGAAAAGTTGTTTTCAATTATTTGTATTATTCTCTTAAACATCCTAGTAAGGAAAAAAATTATTTTCTTCTTTTCCATTGTACTGAAGGGGAATTTGGGGGGTTAAATGCTGTTCCTCAGGAAAGCTGGAGTTATACCAACAGTAGAAGTACCCAAGACCTTTAAAATCATTGATTTGCCTTACTTGACACTTCCCTTAAAATTTTATCACTTGAACCATTATGAATAAAACATGAAGTTTGCACTCACGCCATTTACATATCTCCTTGCTCTGAGGAAAATACAGTCCCCTAGATTTCTCTCTTCTTTCTCCAGTGTACTTCAGGGACTAGCAGACACAACTGAGATGATAAATGAGATTCCATGGCTGAGGGCAGTAGAGTAGCAACCCACTGACCCAGTGCTCCCTCAAACTGGACTTGCCCATGCCTGAGGCTAATGGTTTAATTTGCTGTATAATTAAGGCATGAGTCTGGAGAACTTGATTCAGCATCTATTCACTTTTGTTTTGTTTCTGATTTTTGCCCTAATGCTGAGATTTTCTGCTATGGCATTTTGCCCCCTGGTGCCTTGGACTTTATTTTGGATTTGGGTATACTTTCATTAAATTTTTTTTTTAAATTCCCAGTTTTAATTCTTCATAGAACTAGAATATTGTTACCATATGCTTATCATTCAATCTTAATTTGCCTGTTTAAAACATGAGGATATATAATAGCTGCCCATCTAATATTCTTGTTCTTAGAGTCCAATAAGATATCCAAATTATTTTTATAATATTATTAAACTCACTAAAATTACTATTCCTGCTACTACTCATGCCAAGAGCAGGACCACTACTACCACTATTACTACATCTACAACTTGTAAAGTGTCCTTACTTGGGGCTTTTATATCATCAACATATAGCAATAGTTGACTCTTAGCAAGTGCTCAGTACTTACAGTGAAATTATATTAAATTGGAGTCTAACATCGACTGCTTAAACTCATATTCTGATATCTATAAAAATACAAACTTGAAGACCATAACCCTGAGGATCATAATTCACTATATCTTGAGTGTGGTGTTTTTGGTGATTCCAAAGCATGGTCAGGTTTAGGAACTTCAGCTAAGATCACATCACCCTCACAGCTACTTTTTTAGCACCATGGACAGCACCCCTGGCTTCAAAAATTATGCAGTGGAATGTTAGAATTCTATAGTTTTTGAATGAAAGGGATCTTTGAGATAATAAAAACAACAAAAACAATACTATGTTTTCCAAGTGAGAAAAGTAAATCATACAAATATTTTTAAGTATTTCACAAAGATCACACAAGCAAGATCAACAGTGCTGACAGCCTTATATCTCGTGACTTCTCAATTGTCTATATACACTGGATTTTCTGTGTGTTTACGAAACACACAGTACTGATCTCCCAGACTCCATTTGCTTTGTAAACTTCTCCATACCAGCTTCAAGGGTGGTCATCTCTGACTTCTCAGACTAAGTCAGCTATTTAAAAAAAAAAAAATTAATGTATACTTTTATAGATGCATGTTGCTATCCTTCACATCTTTTATCTCAATATATAATTGTACAATCAGAAGTGTAATTATTGGGTTCATGTTCTCCTCTACCAGATTGTGAACTTAAGGGTTCGTGATAGTGTTTGCTGATCTTTGTGTCCTTTCCCTAGCACAATGCCAGGCACATAATAGACATGTGATGAATATGTGTTTAATTGAATTGAATTTATTAGCAGCCATAACATGATGGAATTTTATTTGTCCTAATTTAAAATCTAATGAAATTTCTTGCTCATGCCATTTACTTTCGACTTCAGTGTGCTGTTTATGACTAACACTAACATGTGCAAGAGGATCTTTTACTATCACATAAAAGTTCTTTATGACAGGAAGCTGTTTGTTGTTTTCAATTATGTATGAGTTATAAGAAAAAATATACTGGCTCATCAAAAAGCAAAGAAATTTTAGTGTGTCTATTCAGGAAACTGAAAGATACATTTTTATTTTTGTTCCTGCAGTTATATATAGCACTGTCTGTACAGAGATAAACAGATGATAGAGAGAGAGAAATAGAGAGAGAGAGAAAGAGAGAGAAATATAGAAATATAGATGCAGACATAGACGTATGTATGGCATGTGACTGCATTTAATGCCACTGTACATTTAAAAATGATTAAAATGTTGTTATGTATATTTTACCACAATAAAAATACATTAATTAATTAATTAATTAATTAATTAATTAAGGTCATGGTCTCTGCCTTCAAAGAGCTCTTAATCTAGTTACCATGATATGCTAAGACAGTTTATGGACCAGACTTAAGATGCTGGTGAAGGTATAAGGTGGTCATTATGGTCAGTGCTATCAGGTCAGTGCTGTCCTGATTAGAAGCTACAGCTTTGACTCAGAAGTGAAGGTACTTGCTAAATCAGGCAACTCAATTCAGTTAAATATGCTGTTACAAAATGACTCAGCAGAATGTGTTTGAAAGTCAATTCTCTGTTCAGCAGGAAGGGAATGCTGAGCTTTGCCCAGTAAGTACTGCTCATAGCTTGAGTAGAATGCTGGCGAAGTCTGAAATTGCCCTCTTGCTGTTTTAGAGGCTCTAGATTTCCCGTCTTTCCTAGTCTGATCCTATGATTCACACAGCCTGGTGGTGATCAGGCTTTTGTCTGTCAGTGAATGGAGAGAGCCTCAAGAAAGAATTCTGTCCAGCTTTGATTTCTCTATTTGTTTTGGTATTTTTCAAAATTTAGTTGAGGCAGAGAGCTTTGCAAAGCTCTTCAGTAAGATGACCATTGATTATTGTTCTAATCCTGGTATGTTTATCATGAATAGCTAGGAAAGTAGACACAAAGGCAGGGAGGGTTGAAGATGAAATACATCTTCATTAGATTAGATTGTGTTAGATTAACATGGGGAAATTATTTAATAGACAGATGGTAAGGGTCCGTCAGATAGATTCTAATTTAACAGGGCTTAAGTGATGCCCAGAAATCTTCATGTTAAACAAACAAACAAACAAACAAACAAACAAAAACAATCCAGGTTAAAAAACAAACAAACAAAAACAATCAACTTAGGCTGAATGTTCAGCAAAAGGGTGTAGTGGCAACAAAGATAACAAGACAACTAGAGATTTAGGTTCTCATTTAACTCTACTATTGTACTACTGTAGTTGAAATATGTAAGCTGTATCTAAAAGCTGCAATGGCAGTGGGGCAAAATGAGAAGTCAGTAAAGCAGTAAGTTATTTCACATAGATCACTGGATCAGGGATCTTAATGTAAAATCGACGGACTTTTTATTAAACTGCGGTTTATTAAACAGTGGTCAATTATGTCTATTGATCAGACTATTGATAGAATTAATAGGCTGTTTTGCCATCACTGAAGCAGTGTTCTTAATCTCCCTGTTTTTTTGCCTCTGTTATATAAGAAAAGAAATTTTTTAAGTTACTGTAAGGTCAGTGAGTGGCTCTGAAAGGCAGTATAATGTAGGGAAGAAAATAGAAAGACCCAGGGCTGAATCTAGAGTTTGTCCCTTATTTCTGCATCTACCACCATTACCACCATGACTGTGACTGTCATCACCTCCAATTTTTCAGTACCATTAGACACAAGACAGTCTTGTAATGTTCAGCACAGAACGTCTAGGTAGGATTTTTTACTATCTTTTCCAGATGAGTGAGCTATAGTTCACAGAAGTTGTGACTCGCCCCAAATCACATAGCTAGTAAATGACAACACAGATCAAAACTTTCTCCTGACAAATAGTGCATTTCTCCCCCCTATTCCAGCTGAATGATCTTGGAAGAATTTAGTATCTGCATTTTAATTTCCTTGTTTTCCAAGTGCAAATAATACCTCACAATGTCATTGTGAGGATTAACTAAGACAGCAACTGATTGGTAACTATAGGGAAGCATTAGTAGTAGTACAGCAGATATACTAGTTTTCTGTCAAAACTCATGTGCTATGCCTTTCATAGCATAGGAAAGAAATGTTCATTGGATATATCGACTCCCCAGTTTAGCCTGCCCACTCTCTCAATGCTTCTGTACCCTGCAGTGGAGTATGGCCACGGGCCAATGAGAGGACAGAAGTGTGCAACGGCTTCCAGCAATCTTCCTTTCATAAGAAATAGCTGCTAAGTACCCTTTCCTCCACCCTTCCGTCCCTTTTCCACCCACCCGCCTAGGGATGGTAGAGCGGTGAGAAGAGGAGAGCCTGGCGCTCTAAGGATCTCAAGGAGAAGAGCAACATACCAGTCCCAGGCTGCCCATTTGTAGACATTTACATTAAAAATGAATAAACTTTCTTTTTCCTCAAAGTCTCGAAGTATATAATATGTAAATATTGTGAATCATTTAATATTGTGACATTATTATATGTAAAACTGCATTAGATATGATAATATATGTTTTGTATAATACATAATATAACACTATCTATAGATACAAATAGTCTATATATATATATATCTACATGGAGAGATTTCTTTTGAATATTTTTTTACGTTTATTTATTTTCGATAGAGAGAGACAGAGCACAAGTGGGGGAGGGGCAGAGAGATAGGGAGACACAGAATCCAAAGCAGGCTCCAGGCTCCAAGCTGTCAGCATGGAGCCCCACATGGGGCTCGAACCCATGAAACGGAAATCATGACCTGAGCTGAAGCTGGACACTTAACCAATTGAGCCACTCAGTTGTCCCGAGAGATTTGTTTTGAGAGGGGGATGAAAGCTAACTAATCTTTGACAAAGCAGGAAAGAATATCCAATGGAAAAAAGACAGTCTCTTTAACAAATGGTGCTAGGAGAACTGGACAGCAACATGCAGAAGAATGAAACTAGACCACTTTCTTATACCATTCACAAAAATAAACTCAAAATGGATGAAGAACCCGAATGTGAAACAGGAAACCATCAAAACCCTAGAGGAGAAAGCAGAAAAAAAACCTCTCTGACCTCAGCCACAGAGACTTCTTACTCGACACATCTCCAAAGGCAAGGGAATTAAAAGCAGAAACGAACTATCGGGACCTCATCAAGATAAAAAGCTTCTGCACTGCAAAGGAAACAGTCAACAAAACTAAAAGGCAATGACGGAATGGGAAAAGATATTTGCAAATGACATACTGGATAAAGGGCTAGTATCCAAAATCTATAAAGAACTCACCAAACTCCACACCTGGAAAAGAAATAATCCAGTGAAGAAATGGGCAGAAGACACGAATAGACACTTTTCTAAAGAAGACATCCAGATGGCCAACAGGTACATGAAAAGATGCTCAACGTCACTCCTCATCAAGGAAATACAAATCAAAACCACACTGAGATACTACCTCATGCCGGTCAGAGTGGCTAAAATGAACGAATCAGGAGACTATAGATGCTGGCGAGGATGTGGAGAAACGGGAACCCTCTTGCACTGGTGGTGGGAATGAAAACTGGTGCAGCCACTCTGGAAAACAGTGTGGAGATTCCTCAAAAAATTAAAAATAGACCTACCCTATGACCCAGCAATAGCACTGCTAGGAATTTACCCAAGGGATCCAGGAGTGCTGATGCATAGGGGCACTTGTACCCCAATGTCTATAGCAGCACTGTCAACAATAGCCAAATTATGGAAAGAGCCTAAATGTCCATCAACTGATGAATGGATAAAGAAAATGTAGTTTATATATACAATGGAATACTACTTGTCAATGAGAAAGAATGAAATCTGGCCATTTGTAGCAACATGGATGGAACTGGAGAGTGTTATGCTAAGTGAAATAAGTCAGGAAGAGAAAGACAGATACCTTATGTTTTCACTCATATGTGGATCCTGAGAAACTTAACAGAAGACCATGGGGGAGGGGAAGGAAAAAAAAAGTTACAGAGAGGGAGGGAGGCAAACCATAAGAGGCTCTTAAATACTGAGAACAAAATGAGGGTTGATGGTGGGGGAGAGAGGGGAAAGTGACTGATGGGCATTGAGGAGGGCACCTGTTGGGATGAGCACTGGGTGTTGTATGGAAGCCAATTTGACAATAAATTCTATTTAATATAAAATAAAAAACAAAAAAAAAGAAAATTGATTTCAGACTACAAAAATTTGGTATATAATATATATACATATACATACATATATATACATATACATATATACATATACATATATATACATATACATATATACATATATATGTTATAGAGTATATAGACACTTTGGTATAAAGGGGAAAAACTAAATCCATAATTGCATGAGCCTAGGGCTACATTTATTTTAATTTTGCACATACTATTCTATTGTTTTTTAATATGATTAAAAAAAATCTAGTCTTCATAAAAATGTGATCCTGAGAACACTAAATATTCCCACGAGGTATTAATTAGTGTTAAAGGCAAAAGGGTTTGGTAAATATAGTAGTCCTGGTGGAGATTCAAACTCATGTTCACAAATACCATTAGTGACTTTTCCAATTCATATGGCTCTTTTGAAAATCAGTTTGGCAGTATGTGTCAGGGGCCACGAGAATGTTTGTGCATTTTCACCCAGTGTCCTATCTGCAGAAATACACCCTAAAATAATCCAAAATGTAACAAAATTCATACAGGTAAATATGTTCATTTCATCTTTCTATATAATGTACAAAAATTGCAATAGTAAAAAGTTGATCAAACATCTTTGACTTTAGTTCAGTGGTTAAGTGTATTAGGCACATTAAATTGACCAGTGGTCAAGCATATTTTGCCCCATGTCTTTGCTTATCCTGCCCCTTCTATGTAGTGAACCCACTGTTCTTATCCCCTTTCCCCAAAACCACTCCTTTTCAGCCCTCAGATCTTAGTTTAGACATCATTTCCTTTCCAAAGTCTCCTATGCTGTGTTAGAAACTCTTCTTGTAATTGTCATAAATCTTCTTGTCCCTTATTATAGTACTTTTCACATTTTATTGAAATGCCCTGTTTACTGCAATATACGCTCCCAAATAAATTGTTAGTAACTTTTAGGAAAGACTCAAGTTTTTATAATTATTTCAGAATCTAGCACAGTATTTAATATTTTATGGACTTGAATTTCACTGTTAGAACATTTATTATGGACACATATCAAAGCAATGTGCAAACTCTATATATATTCTGATAACAACTGCTTGAAATAATATTTCCAAAATTGTATCCAATGAAGTACTAATTATGACACTCTATGGTCAAGAAAGTCAAACATGTTTAGAACATTTTCTGCATTCTACACATCCTCTTATGGATTCTCCATTTATATCAGCATACTAAAAGCACAGTGAGAACTTGTACAAAAAGAACCCTGTTATCCTTTGTTTAATTCATTGTTTTTCAAATGTATTTAACACTTAGGTCTCTTTTCCTTACAGCACTGATTGGCATCTCAAGCAAATAGTGTTCTCAGGAACAAATTTTGAGGAAGCCTAGATTTGAAAAATGATATAACATACAGATGGCCAACAGGTACATAAAAAGATGGTCAATGCCATTACTTATCAGGGCAATGCAAGTCAAAATCATAATGAGACATCATTTCTTACCTGTTAAGTGGCTATTTTCTTTTTTATAGACTTTATTTTTTTATGTTTATTTATTTATTTTGAGAGAGACAGAGACAGTGGGAGTGGGGGACAGGCAGAGAGAGAGGAGAGAGAGAATGCCAAGAATCTGTGCTGGCAGCACAGAGCCTGATGTGGATCTCAAACTCATGAAAGCACGAGATCATGACCTGAGTCAAAACCAAGAGTTGGATGCTTAACTAACTGTCTGAACTACCCAGGCACCTCTAGAATGGCTATTTTCAGAAAGACAAGAAATAACAAATGTTTATGAGGTTGTAGAGAAAAGGAAACCCTTGAGCACTATTGGTGGGGATGTAAATTGGTGCAACCAATTTGCAACCAATTGGTGCAACCACCAAAATTATGGAGGGTCCTCAAAATATTAAAAACAATAGAACTACCATATGATCCAGCAATTCCACTTCTGGATATTTACCCAAAGAAAATGAAAACACGAATTCAAAAAGATGTATATATCCCCATGTTCATTGCAGCATTATTTACAATAGCCAGGGTAAGGAAGCAACCTAAATGTCCATCAATGGATGAATGGAAAAATAAATTGTGGTATGCATATTTTATATATTATATACATACATTATGTATTATATATATTATATATATACAGCATTTTTTAAACAATAACCCCCCTTCCCCCTCCCCTCAGCTCCTGGCAATCAACATTCTATTTTCTGTCTCTATGATTTTGACTACTCTCAGTACCTCATATAAATGGAATCATACACTATTTGTCTTCCTGTGATTGGCTTATTTCACTTACCATAGTGTCCTCAAGGTTCATCCATGTTTTAGCATATCTCAGAATTTCCTCACTTTTTAAAAAAATTATTTATTCAT
Source organism: Panthera tigris (assembly GCF_018350195.1). Classification (NCBI taxonomy): domain Eukaryota; kingdom Metazoa; phylum Chordata; class Mammalia; order Carnivora; family Felidae; genus Panthera; species Panthera tigris. Next base: position 28,164,025 of record NC_056676.1, on the reverse strand, counting down.
CTTTGAGAGACAGAAAGAGAGCATGAGCAGGGAAGAGGTAGAGAGAGAAGGAGACACAGAATCCGAAGCAGGCTCCAAGCTGTTAGCACAGAGCCGGATGCAGGGCTTGAACTCAGGAACTGCAAGATCATGACCTGCGCCGAAGCTGGACGCTCAACTGACTGAGCTACCCAGGCACCCCAGAGTTCCCTCACTTTTTAAGTTAAAAATATTCCATTGTACATATCTCTCTTTTGATTGCTATTTACTCAGAATCATTTTAAGCTACAAAATTTGTTTTTGGTTTTTCTATTTGTTTTAAAATTTTTCTATCTCTAGGGGCACCTGGGTGATGCAGTTGGTTGAGCATCTGATTCTTGATTTCGGCTCAGGTCATGATCTCACAGTTTGTGAGTTCAAGCCCCACATCAGGCTCTGTGTGCTGATGGTGCAGAGACTACTTGGGATTCTGTCTCTCCTTCTCTCTGTCCCTCCTCCGCTTGTGTTCTCTTTCTCTCTCTCTCTGAAAAATAAATAAATAAACTTAAAAAATTTTTTTCTATCTCTAGTGATATTTCCATTTTGTCATACATAGTTTCTTTTTAACTTTCTCCACATTTTCCTTTAATTTTGTGAGCAACTTTAAGACACTTTTAAACTTTTTGTCTAGTAGATATGCCATCAAGTCTTTCTCAGGGATCATTTCTCTCTTAGGAACATTTTCTAAATTCTTTTGAATGGCCATACTTCCCCAGTTGTTTGTATGCCTTGTGATTTTTGTTGTTGAAAACCAGAAATCTAAAATTACTATAGTAACTCTGAAAATCTGATTTTCCTCCTTCCCCAGAGTTTTCTGTTTTTCTGTTCATTTGTTTTAGTTTTGGTGCTATATCTCTGTGCTGAGGATCAGCCGGGGGTATAAACTTAAGTTCTTTTCAGATCTTTCCAAGACTGTGCCTTTCCTTAGACATGCATGATGACTTTCTAATTTCCCTTGTACATGCAGTTGCTTTTGAATATTTGACTCCCACAGTGCAAAAGAGAGAAAACTGAAGCAAGAAGGAAGGTTCTGGAAGTTCTCTGAAAGTCACTTCAGCCAGAGGACGAGGGTATTGTAACAATGGGAGGGGGGTGCAACAACAATGGCTGTCAGTCTCTGTGTCTCCCTTTCTATGATCTGAAGCAGCCATCAGACATCAGAGATCAGAATACAGACCCCCAATAATTGTTGGACAGGATCTGTAACAGCCACTCTGGCGCCTACAAGTCGTATATAAGCTGGTCCCAGAATACATGCACAGCTGCCTGTCATCTGGCTGTGGGTGGTGGACAGGTAACTGCTGTAGCAGGAAGAGCTAAAGTGGACCAAAAATAATTGCCACGTACTATCAAAGGCTTCCCCTGGAAGCAGCAAACCTTCAGTGGAGTCCAGAGTTCTAAAAGGGTAACTCAGACACATTCTACCAGTGTCATTGTTGAGTAGGAAGATGGATCTTGGTGTTACCCACTCTGCCATCTTCTCAGAATCCTCTGTTGTGCAGCTTTTTAAGGGCCTTTTTTTCCCTTTCCATATGTCTTTTGTCGTATTCTATTGTCAAGGGACAGGAAGAAAAGGAAACCAATAATTACAGATATGATAATGAGTATACCATTCTGGCCCCCATTTAGGACCATCCTCAAAAATCTCAATGGAGCCTGGCTGAAGTACAACTAACCAATGTCCCTTAAAGGAATTACAGCTGTGGTCAAAATCTTTCTCCCTGTCATGGTTGCCCACTGTATGGTAGAATAAAGCAGAGAGGTACTAGCCAGCCTTTATATTGTTGCAAGGACTAGAGCCTTTTCTGGTTTTTGTTTTGTTTTGTTTTGTTTTTTTATTTTATTATTATTATTATTATTATTATTATTATCATTTTGAGAGACAGAGAGAGTGTGCATGTATGCAAGGGGAAGGGCAGAGGGAGAGGGAGAGAGAGAATCTTAAGCAGTCACCACACTCAGCGCAGAGCCCAACTCAGAGCTCAGTTTTGCAACTGCAAGATCATGACTGGAGCTGAAATCAAGAGTCGGACGCTCAACCAACGGAGCCACAGGGACGCCCAGGAGTTTTATTTTATTATTGAGCACATGTAGCTAGAGTCTATATAAAAGCTTTGAACTTGGAAGTTATTTTGTCTGAAGATGTGGATAACGTTGAACATCTTTTGTTTATTCCTTTGTTCTTTTCTTTTTGTTCTTAAGCATATTTTCATTTTTAATGCTAGTGGAAAATAAAGGCTCTTTAAATTCTACTCAGTTATAGTACAGATGAGAATGTAACTTTAATTAAAGTGAGTCAACTTAAATGTATTTCTTTACCAGAGCTAATTTCTTCAGTATTGTGAAATTTCCCACTTCTCGTATCTTCTCATTTGGGACAATGAGAGAAACATTAGTCTATACTAATCTATAAAAAAGTAACTTAATCTTTTGATAACTGGCATGTGTATGAAGTGATTAGATAAATCTGTAATGAACAATATGCATTAAATATAGACTGTGGGCAGGGCACTTTGACAGGTACTTCTTAAAGATCCCTATGAAACATGTGCTGTTTAATTTTATAAACTGTACCAGTGGCTGAAAGAATGTCAGTGATTAGCATTATGCTGACAGAACTGTCAGATGGCTGAAAGAAGTTTTCTAGAATCAATTCATCAATTTTGGTGTGATCTTCCTACTGCTGAATTGTGTTTACAAGATGCCTTACCTCGGCATTCAAAGCCTATGCTTTATGGATCAAGCCTATATTTAAAACTTGAGCTTTCACTGCACCTTGAGTAATTTTTACTTCGTCCAGCTGGTTTTCTCACTCTCTCTGTTTACACCTCTCTTTTCTCCTCATTGCATTTCATTAACACAATTTGTTCCTCTCTCCTTAGTTCTTCCTAACCAATCTTTTTCATCCTTTAAAACCAAGTCCAATGCCATCTTTTTCTGCAACTTTCCTCCTCTAAATTCTAAGTTTTTTGTCTGGATCAGCCATTTAGGAATTATTCCTCTGCTGACTTGGACATTTCCTTCTTCTTACCTAGTACTAACAATTCAAGTTTATGAATAACATACTTGAGAAAATTCTCTACTTAATCAGTTATCATTCTTTGATATCCACCAAATGACAGGCATTTATTTCATTAATTGCACTCTTCCAAAATTTCACCACCGTAAGTTAGATATTGTTATTCTTTTTGTCTATGCTGAAAAAGAGACTCATAACTGTTAATACATTTTAAATAGATTCATATTTAATGAAAACAATTTAGATGCGTTTTCTAGTCTTGATGATATTCAGCTTTTTGATATGTCTCTGAAATATTTATTTATTTTAAAGTTTATTTATTTATTTTGAGAGAGAATAAAGTTTATTTATTATTTATTTTGAGAGAGAGAGAGAGAGCACACATGCATGCATGAGCAAGTTGGAGAGTGGCAGAAAGAGAATCCTAAGCAGGCTCCACGCTTTCAGTGTGGATCCTGACGTCAGGCCCTTAACTCACAAACCACGAGATCATGCCCTGAGCCAAAATCAAGAGTCGGGTGCTTAATTGACTGAGCCATCTCGGTGCCCCCATTATTTCACTGAAATATTCAATTCATTATGTATAATGCTTATTTTTTTATCTAAATATCTCCCCAAGTCACTTAGCCTCTCACCAAGCACTTTTCTAACACTTATCATCTCTATATTATATATTAATGTGCTTACCCATTTATTATCTTTTCTTTCTACTCTAGAAAATAGTGTCCATGAAAACAATGATCTGTCCCTTTGCCTTCCTGCTATTACACTCACACTAAAAGAAAATTGTGCACAATAATATCTGTTGCATGAGTAAATTAATAAAATGACAGAACCTGAGGTTCTGAAAACCAGAGGTTCAAATCCTGGTTTTCATAATTGCTTGGATCTAGAGCCTTTGAGGAGTAGGAGGAATATTACATATAGTAAATGCTATCCCTGGTAACAGATTAGCCCTAGATAATTCCCTGTGGTTTAATGCCGTGAAAGTTTACTGATTGCTCAAGAGCTCTTCCGCATGACCGTTCAGCAGGCAGACATGTATAAAGTGATTCAGGGACGGAGGCTCTTTCCAACTTCTGTTTCCACTATCCCCTAGGGCTTCGGTGTCCTTGACTAGCAGACAGGGGTAAAGAGTGAGTGGAAGTGTGCATGAGGTTTCTAGCCTCAGAGGGGGTGTGCATCATTTCCTTCCAAAAATCCATTAATCAGAACCCATGCACACGGCCAGGGGTAACTACAAAAGGATCTGGGAAATATATTTTAGGTATGTGCTCTAAAGAAAAGGGAAAGAGGTTTAATGAAAACCTGAAGACATCAGACTAAGAATACAGATCATACAATCCTGCAAGGTTGTGAAGGGGGTAATGTCTATTAAACTTCTTTGTGTATCTCATAACTTTGAACACATACTTATGAAGTAGATAAATAAATGACTAGATACTGAGTGCAGTATTGATGGAGGGACCGTTTATACTCATCTTTGAACATCCTGCAGTGCCTGGTTTAGTTAGCCACTATTCATTAAATTGAATTGTTTCAATTCAATTAACTAATTAATATAAAAATGTTCATCAACTTATTGTAACCACAAGAAGTGAATAGGTGTGACTGGCTTCTTAGTGGCTATGTGGCCATGGTTATTTTTGTTCCTACTTAGAGAGAGACATACCTGTTAAACTCTCTTTTTCTTCAGGATCGACAGTCATGGTTCAAGTGAAAGTAGAGAAATTTAGTCATAAACTACATACATATTTATAAACAATAAGAAATACTAAGTAATTACCTTAGATTGCCATTAGGGAGAGACAGACAGAGGAGGAAATGAGAGAGGAGCATGTGCACAGCTATAATATTTTAGTTCTGATTAAGTGACAGATTTGGGGATGTTTCTTATAAGTATTAAAAGATGGGGCGCCTGGGTGGCGCAGTCGGTTAAGCGTCCGACTTCAGCCAGGTCACGATCTCGCGGTCCGTGAGTTCGAGCCCCGCGTCAGGCTCTGGGCTGATGGCTCGGAGCCTGGAGCCTGTTTCCGATTCTGTGTCTCCCTCTCTCTCTGCCCCTCCCCCGTTCATGCTCTGTCTCTCTCTGTCCCAAAAATAAATAAAAAACGTTGAAAAAAAAAAATTAAAAAAAAAAAAATAATAAAAAATAAAAAAAAAAAGTAAATAAATAAGTGGTGATGAGACACTTCACACCCATTACCATGGCCACTATCAAAAAAGCAAAAATTCGGTGTCTGTGAGGATGAGGTGGAAACGAGATCCTTGTGCACTGCTGGCGGGAACGTAACATGGTGAAATTGCTATGGAAAACGGTATGTAGATTCCTCAAAAATTTAAAAATAGGATTACCACAGACATGAATCTCACTGCTAGGTATATATCCAAAAGCAGGGACAGGAAAAGTGCACACTCATGTTCATAGCAGACTTGATCATAATAATCAAAAGATGGAAGCCATCCAAGGGTCCAGCAATGGATGACGGATAAACAACACGTGGCACACACATATAATGACTATTATTCAACCTTAAAATGGAAGGAAATTCTGACACAACGTCACAACATGGATGACACTTGACGACATTATGTTAAGTGAAATAAGCTAATCATGAAAAGACAAACGCTGTATGATCCCACTCACATGAGGTACTTCGACGAGTTAAATTCACAGAAACAGAAGGTAGAATGGTGCTTGGCAAGGACTGGTGGGAGGAGTAATTCTTAGCGGTGTAAGGTTTTGGTTTTGTAAGATGACAAACCTTTAGTGGATGGACTGTGGTGATGGCTGTACAAAAATGTCAATGTACTTAATGCCAGTGAACTAGACGTTAAAAAATTGTTAAAATGATAAGATGTAAACTTTGCATCTTTATCACAGGTTTTTAAAATAAATAATTTTAAGGGGTGCCTGGAGGTCTCGGTCAGTTAAGCGTCTGACTCTTGATCTCGGCTCAGGACATGATCTCAGTTTGTGAGTTTGAGCCCTGCATCAGGCTCTGCACTGACAGCACGAAGCCTGCTTGGCATTCTCTCTCCCTCTCTCCCTTTGAGCTCTTGCTCAAAATTAAAAAAAAAAAAATTAAATGTAAATGAATAAATGGACAAAAAAAGTGGACTATTCACACAACAATGATAATGCACTATGAACCAAAGATTATGATTAATTAATTTTTGTTTACCTAGATGACTAAAGGAAAATAAAAGAAAAGGAAAGAGAATGGCTCTGTTTATACGATGCCAAAATAATTGGTTTACAGGCTCAATTCACTCATTAAATTCAAAGTAAAACCAAAAGGTTGCCTACAATGTGTCCCAAAGAATTTATCAAACAGATGTTTTATTTTTCAAGTGTTAGCTTTTTGTAAGTCAACCTCTTTGATATTTTAATTTCTGATTAAAGTCCTGATCCTTCAAATCTTTCTCACATAATGTGATTTCCCTTTGCTTTTCCCACTTTACTTCATGGTACTGTTTAACGCCTCTTTGATGTTAGCACATCTCTTCGGGACTGTCTACCAAATGTGAAAGTATCCATAATTATTCTTGTGTCTAGTCTTCTCAGTTCATCTGGGATTCATTGCTAACATTTCAGGCTTAATAACAGATGTCTTGATCATTTATGCACTGGTCCATTTTATCTTCTCCCAAATTATTCAGTGTCATTTCAGCATTCAAAAGGAAATGTTTCACTGAAATGTTTTTCAACAAAGTAGCCCATTGTCAACATATTAAATAAAAGTACCCTTGGAAATAAACCCAGATTTTATTAGCATGTGGAGGCTTTGCTTACATATGGAAAAGAAAGTTTCCTTGGTTTGGCTATTTTTTCTTATAAATTTTATGTTCATTTCCAATGGTAGTAAAATCTGTTTGTGATTCTAGTGATATCAGTGGGTTGTATATCATTCCACAAATGTGCTTTAGGGTTGTCCCCGAAAGATACCTGCAATAGGGCTCTGTCATTCTTGGGGTGACCCTCTATTTCACAGAATAGTCTGCCTTTACCTCTTCACAGTGAGACTATTTGAATTTTATTTTTCCCCCTTTTCTCCTCTTTCATTCTGCAACTGCTCATTGACCTTCTTTCTTTTCTTTTTCTCTTTTTTTTTTCTTTTTGACTTTCCCTTTATTTTTTGGCCATATTAAGGTTTTTCCACCTTGGCATATTTCCATAAATTATTTGCATTGGAACAGTTTGGCCTATGTTACGTCCAAACCTCTTTAAATAAGTTGTGACAGAAGATATTTATAGAGGGCATTTGCTTCCAGGGATTTAGTACTGAGAAGGTCACCTTGGTTTTTCATTCTAAGGTGAGGGCAGGGTAGTTACTATCACTTGTTAAAGAAAATTGAGGTTGCCTAATAAGTGAGAAAAATTAAACTATGGCAAAATTGTTTCAATGGAGGTCAAATGCAGTAGAGAATAAGAATCAGCTGAACTTTACAACTCTTTTTATTGTTGAATTTCACACTTGTTTATACATATATGTGTTGTGTGGTAGAAAGCATGCCTGATTTTCAGGGTTGGGTCTGCCCTTTCTCACTACGTGGCAAGCATTAAGCATCCATTTACTAGACTTCAGTTGACTCCCCTCTAAACTTGCATGTTTTAGGTGGATCTTTAAGGTTGTTGGGCTTGAAAGTTCTGTAGTTCTTCCTCAATATAATTTATTTGTTCTTTTAGGTCTCTAAGGGCTGTCATTGCTTCCCAATTATTATAACAATGCTTTGCATAGCTCTTCCTAAAGAAAACACACACTCAAAGTCACTTAGTAAATCATTGGAGTTCTGTAGTTATGCATTTCCAGCTGTGTATCTTCACGCTTTAGCATCGTATAGTAGTAATGTGCTATATTATAAAACCCAAGAGGAAACAGCTAAATGTCACTATAATTTTTTTAAATGGCAACAAATGGTTCAGAAATGCATCCAGTAGCTCAGTGAAAGAATAGGTTGAAAAAATGTACAGTTACCATTGACAGGGAGCTGCACAGGATCTCTGTGGTGAGGAAAGAGCAGAGCAAGCATTGTAACCTAGCTGAATGACATGAAATGCACATAGACTTTTAACGCCACAGGAATCATTTGAAGGCTGGAAGCTGTCAGGTTTAATGGCACTAAGTGAATAGGTGAGAGCAAACTCCCTGAACCAGTTGAAATGGCTCCACAAACAGTCACATTTCTCTCTGATACTTCGTCTTTGATGGGCAGACAAGGTTGTTTGCTTTGTGAAAGCTGAGAAGCTTTATCCCTCAGATTGAAAGTCATCAGAGTGTGACATTTAAAGACATAAACTCGATGGAGAAATGTAAATTAGAAAACAAATATGCTGAAGGATAAGACAATTGAGCATTTCCACGCGAGCTTCTGCTTTGGCCCAGAAGACAATCCATTTACCGAAATAGAATGAGATCAGAGAGTGACAAGGAAAGGGAGCTAAGGTCTCCCCATAAAGAAGAAAAAAAACGCTAAGACTTCTGGTAATATGGACTCCAAAAGGTTAGAGGAAATGATCAAAAAACCAGGAAAGGGGACAGGTTTTTGACACCAATGCAAATAAGATTACACAATAAACTGTTTAAGATAAATCCAACTGTTATTTCCTAAAGATAGCAGCATACAGTTAGAGCTCCTTATTTCTTTCATAAACTTGTACTTTCTCTTCCGGCTCCCTCAAGTATTGGTAAAATCTATTAGCCACGAATAAGAAAAGATTTTCTGTTCTGGGTCAATCTGGAGTTATTTTTGTTAAAAATATAATTCAATTATAACATATATAACAACTCAATGAATTGTTACAAAGTGAACACATCCATATAAACTCCACCCAGGTAAGGAAAGTGGACATCGCTAGTGTTAGGGAAGTTCTCCCCATGCTCCCACCAGCCAGAACATTCCTACTCTCCACTTTAAGGGTATCTACTGACTTTTAACAGGCCATTGATTAGATTTTCCCATTTTCAACTCAATATTATGTTTGTGCGATTCATACCTATTGTTGCACATAGCAGTTTATTTTCACTCTCTCTAGTGTTCATTGTATGAACATATCACAATCTATTTACCCATTCTAATGCTGATAAGCATTTGGGCTCCTTCAGTTGTGACCATTCTTCTGTATGTATCTGCCATGTGGACCTTTCCATGAGGCTGTTGGAGCTTCCTCACAGTATGGTGGCTGTGTCCCAAGAGAGAAGAAATTGAAACAGTGAGGTATCCTTAATACCTAAGCTTGGGCATTTCAGACATCACTTCTGCATACCATTGTCCAAAGCAGTCAGACATAACCCAGATACCAAAGGAAGGGAGATAAGTTCCTTGTGTGTGTATAGGGAGGGGCAAGAAATACTTGGGAGAATCATACCAGATGAAACTTCTGAACATTCTGTTCAAATTCTTAACCACTCAGTTACTACTATAGATTGATTAATGGTCTGTAGGCAAAAGTGATGCCCATTGCTGGCTTCTCTTTCCTCTTGGCATCTTGGCACCTCAGGTCCTCATGGGCTTTCTCTCTGTGGTCTTTAAATAGATTTGTTCAACATTTTTTTCCACTTTTCTAGGTATTTTTGGTTTGTTCCAGACCAACTAAACAGGAAAGAAAATCTTTATTCAAAACCATTGCAGTAAGGGAGAGGGACTGAACTCAACTCTACTGAAAGAAGGTGATGGGGGATGGGACATTTAAATTGTGAGGTGAGCTACTGGAAAAGTACTGAAGGACATTAGGAGAGATGTTGGTCAGTGTGATCAGTCCATCTGTGTTTGCTAATTTTCCTTTTTTGAAGTTAGGCTCCTGGCCTTCTGCAGAGACTGGGAGATAGGGGTGCTATCTCCTTCAGAGATTATGTTTCAAAGGGAGTGGTTCCCAGGTCCTTCAGAAAGACATATCTAGATTGTAAAATGACTTACATTGTGAAGGGTCAGAGAAAGAATTTACAATTCCAAGTTTTCTGAAGTAAACACTCTAAGAAAAGGGAGGCCAGGGGTCTGTAGTCAGAAAGAAACCTGTCTAATGTTTCATCAAGTCCAAGGAACTGCTAAGACTGTTCTGGTTACCCTCAACTTCCTTTCATGATTTCAGGCCATTTCCTGCATCTCTCCCTCTCCCTCCTTCCCTTCCTTTTTCACTCCCTTCCAATCAGCTCAGCAGGTGTCCAGATATGCAATTCTGTCTTAAAGTCTCTTTATAAATCTCTTTGTCTAGCCCTTTATTCATGATTTACATTCTTAGCTAAATGTCATTTCCTAGAAAGACTTTTCTTGACCCATCAACTTAAATTAGGTGTCCCTGTTTTAAATACAGGAATAGATGATGATATAGGTATAGGCATAGGTATTGGTTTAGGTACAGGCATAATTAGTTGTGAAATTATTTGGTTAAGTTTCTCTATTCAGCTATATATTCAATGAGGGCAAGCACAATCTTTATTTGTTCAACATCTAGCATAGTACTTGAAACATAGAAGGCACAAAACGACTTTTGAATAAAAAGAGGTTCAAGTCTCATTACCTCAGCCAGGTAATCGAGATCAGCATCAACAGTCATAAGTAATACTGATAATATGTATCCTTGATCTAATATGATGGGAATGGCACATTAACCTCGGTGGTCTGCATCCCCAAATTTACAGCTCCAGTCTAATCATGAAAAACACCCGACAAATCTCAACTGAGCGACATTTCATAAAACATCCAACCAGAACTCCTCAAAACTGTCAAGGTCATCAAAACAAGAGAAGTGTGAAAAACCGTTATAGCTAACAGGAGCCTAAAGAGGCATGACAATTAAATATAATGTGCTATCTTGGATGGGTCCTGAAACAGAAAAAGAACATTAGATTAAAACTAAGGAAATTTGAATAAAACGTGGACTTTAATAATAATAATGTATCAATATTGGCTCATTAATTTTGACAAATGTATCATACTAATGTAACATAATAATAGGGAGAACTAGGTTTAGGGTGTTTGGGAACTTTCTGTACTATCTTTGTAATTTTCTATAAATCTGAAATAATTCTAGAATAAAAAGTGTATTTAAAAAGTACTCAAATCTTGGGGCACCTAGGTGGCTCATCTGGTTAAGCACCTGACTCTTGATTTCAGCACAGGTCATTATCTCATGGTTTGCGGGATCTAACCCTGCGTCCGGCTCCATGCTATCAGCTTGGAATTCTCTCTCTCCCTCTCTCCCTGTCCCTCCCTTGCTCTCTCTCTCTCAAAATATATAAATAAACATTAAAAAAAATACCCGTCTCAATTCAATTTCCTCTGCATAAATGTTTACTGAGGACTTTCTATACCTTAGATATATGGCCAGATTATAAGCTATTTGAGCTGGAATAAAGTTTAAGCATCCAATGGTCCCCTTTTTTCACTTCATTCATGAAGAACCTAAAGTAGAGGGGCATTAAGTGACTTGCTTAAGATCATATAGCCACCAAGTGCAATATTTAAGACTGGACCCTAAATATTCCTACTCTCTCTCCAGTGTTCCTCCTGACACAGCTTTTTGCCTCCTAGGATAAAATATAATCCCTTGAAGAACTAAGCAGTTTGGTTGGGCCAATTGACAGCATCCTATAAATTCAATGACTGCCTAGCAACTTATATTTTTGACAACCTCTTCAATCTTAATTTTAAGCAGTGTCACCAAAACCCTAAATTGGATCCTGGACCCCAGATTTTGTACTACTCTTTCTATTTCTTTGTATTTCTCCCCCCACAGATCAGTAAATCTCTACAATATGAAAACCATTTTGAACAAAAAACACAGCTTTATTTGGAGTATTTGGGGAGGAGTAAGGGAGACAGAGATATCAATTGTAGAGTGTCAGACTAACTGATGGTCTGAGTTGATTACTTAATGCAATCTGATATCTTTTAACATTGTTGCTTATTATATGATTAATTTTGGAGATAATTTATCAAAGGGATAAGAATTTATTATGGTTTCTACTATTGGTTGGGCATTATGACATCAATGGAGACACACAATTAAATGATAACTTATTTACCCTTATGGAAAAGGCAGTCACGGGTGGGGAAATATATGTTATCAAGTGATTTAAGGCATTAATGAGTTATGATGAAATGCTATGGTAAGGGTGGAACTGTAAAGGCACAGAGCAGGAGGTAGTCATTTCCGTCTCAGAGGTCAGGGCTGGCTTTGTAGATAAGGTGATAATCATTGCTTACATATTCTACAATTTTAGTACGACTTTTCATGGAAATTGTATTCAAAGATTCACCACCTGTAATCTCTTTCTCGGTATTCCATGTTACCTTTGGGGACCATTATTTGCCCACTCTTGGTCTATGTGATTCAGCAATGGTGCCACTTTTAGCTTTAGGGATATATCAGAAAATTAATTTTATCACTGGCACATTATTGATCCATTAGCATAATTCCAATTGTCTCATCCAGCAACGATTGGTGCAGAAATACACATATCTCCCAAACTGGTTTGATTCCAATGAATCCTAGGATTTGCATGGATGCCTCTTCCCTTGGAACTATTGGGAGAAAGAAGTGAACCATGAAGTGTGGGAGGCCATTATAGGTACCCTGAGGATAAATCCAACCAGCAGAAGGCTAAGCCAAGAGATGGAGAGAAAGAAATAACTTAATAATGTTATTTGAAATCCTGGATCAAGTCTAGACAATGTTAAATTTATGCCTGGACTTTCAAGTTATATGTGCTAATAAGTCTCCTTCATTGAGAAAGTTAGTTGTTGTTGTTGTTGTTGTTTTTTCCCATGTGCAATTAGAAGGGTTCTACTGTCTAATAAAACAGTGTAGAGACCTTGATTCACCAAAGCATACTCTGATTCAAAATATATGAGAACAGTAAGTACATCAGAGATTGAAAACAGTGACTAGTAGACCGAATGCAGTTGAAGTCATCCTGGCTATCAGAAGGAATTAGAAGAGCTAGCCTAGCACTAAAGCATATTTAAAAAGCCTGATGAAGCATCAGGTAAAGAGACATAACTTCTGAAGGCCAAACAAGTCTTCCCTTTGTCGTAGGCCCCAAATTCAGCTCCGTAAGAACCTGGCTCTCCACTTGACAACAACTGCTTTCCTTTCTATCTAAAGTCCTAATTCTCATTGTTGTACATGTGAATAAATCTGGTTTTGCATCATTTAAAACGACAACAACAACGGCAGCAACGACTTCATTTAATGACCACCTAAGCTCCCACACAGAAGGAGTCTGTTAGCAGTAGTGATCCTTCAGAAACCACAGGGGACCAACAGAATAAGAGCTGACATTTAACAGGGGCCAGGCACTCCGCAGAGAACTTTACACCTCATTTCCAATCTCACAACACTATGGGGAGATACTTTATCATCCCCATGTTGCCCAGAAGCAAACTAAGGCTCAGAGAAGCTGGGTAACTTGTTTGAGGTCACACAGAAAGGAAGTCACAGGGCTGGGATTAGACTCCATATCTATGATTCCCTCCCACTGTCTCTCTGGTTCAAAATTATAAACACGACCCAAAGAAATATCTGTGGGTCTTTGGCTGGCTTTATAATTGTTGATTTTATGACTGAGCAGGAATTTGTTCAATAAATTTAACTTAAAATCTGTTTTGTGGGACACCTGGGTGGCGCAGTCCGTTAAGTGTCTGACTCTTGGTTTCAGCTCAGGTCATGAGCTCACAGTTTGTGGGTTCAAGCCCCATGTCGGGATCTGTACTGACAACACGGAGCCTACTTGGGATTCTCTCTCTCCCTCTCTCTCTGCCCCTCCCCCTGCTCATGCTCTCTCTCTCTTTCAAAATAAATAAATAAATAAACTTAAAAAAATAAAATCTGTTTTGTACATAAAGTTTTATTAGAACACAGACACACCCATTTGGATGGTGTTATCTCCTGCTGTTTTCATGCTATGAGGGCAGAGTTGAGTAACTGTGACAGAAATTGTATGACCTGCAAAGCTGAAAATGCTTACTAGCCTTTTTTAGCAAATGTTTGTTCACCCTGAATGTATATCATCTCTCTTGGACTTATTCCATGAAAGGATAGTTATATTGCGTAAGTAACAGGAAATCTGATCACACTGGCTTACAGCAACAAGATAAATTTATCTCACATAGCAACCTGTTCAGAAGTAGCATGGTTTATGGTTCCAGGTTGGTTAATTCAATGCAACAAGGAGAACTTTTCTAACTTCCCCAACATACCTCATTGGCCATAATTGTGCTAAATGCCAGCTATAATTACTAGTAAGAGGAATGTAATTATCATGATTTGTTTAGGTTGGTTAGGATTTATCTTCTGGGCCTGGGGAGGGCCCAATCTTCAACCCTTCCTGTGGCACATGGCCATCTATATATAATTCTCTTCATATTTCTCTCTCTGTATCTCTCTGTCTCTCTGTCACTCTCTCTCTCTGCAGATATAGATATAGATATAGATACAGATATAGATATAGATAGATATAGATGTCAAGAACATATGGATTAGCTTTTATTGAGTAAAAATTACTTTGATAGAATTGAAAGTGAACCAAATCCTTAGGAATGTGCTCCATGTGGTCCAATCTCCAAAAATGGGATGCTTTCTAATTTCCAGAGATCTCTCTTAGTGTTTTACAAATATTAATCATTTCTTTTCCATGGGAGAAGATTAAAGGGCACTTAGGGAGGTGAGGTGACTATAACTTAATTAGGACGTATAAATGAATAGGAATATGGAAATGTAAGTCATTGCAATAATTGTTCAAACAGGGGAGGAGATGGTAATCCTGCTACACAGCAGTGATCCGGAATGATCTGGAAACCTGTTCTCACCCCTCTCCGGGGAGGTCTGGTGGGTTGAAGTGCTGCTGCTCTAATCCAGTCCTCAGACCCATTTTCTGGGTTAGCATAATATTTTACAAATTTTTCCATTTTATTTATTTGAGAGAGAGAGAGAGAGGGAGACCCCAAGTGGGGGAGGAGCAGAGGGAGAGAAAGAGAATCCCAAGCAGTCTCCATGTCCACACAGAGCCCTATGCAGGGCTTGATTCCATAACCTGGGATCACCACCTGAGTGGAAACCAAGAGTCCAATGCTCAACAGACTGAGCCACCGAGGCGCCCTTGGGTTAGCAAAATATGTGATGGAGACTACTGTCAGCAAGATATCAAGGCACCAGCGATGAAGTGTGTGGAGGGATGAGAGTTGCTGGAATTATCTGATGATTATAGAGTACTTTGAATTAGGTCCAGACACCATTCCTGCAGGGCACAGGGTAGTAGTGGTGGTTAGGAGTTGTGGCTCTGCCTTCGAACTCCCTGGAATGGATCCTGGCTCCATCCATCTTTCCTAACTGCACAGACCTCAGCAAATCTTTTGAAACATCTATGCCTCAATATATTCATCATTTTTTTAAAAATAATAATACCTAACTAATAGGATTGTTATGATGGATAAGAAAAGTAATAATTATCTCTCTCTCTCTCTCTCTCTCTGAGTGTGTGTACCTATGTATTACTGAGATCAATCTTTGAAATAAAATAAGCACCTAGTATCTATTACCATTATTTTTATGAAAACTGCCATCACATCTCCATTTCTCCTGGAAAATTTTAAAGAAGTCAAGATTGATAGGATACTAGGGTCTTTAAGACCCTCTCTCAGACACGGCAGCCTAGGCAAAATACTGCTCGGGTAGCCATTTAAATGGATTCTTCCACAAGTCTAATAAAAAGCTGTCCTCATCAAGGCTGTCTCCATCTGATTCTTTTAATCTACCCTAAAATATCAGACAGCACTATATTTATATCAGGCATTTAATCATTGAGAGCTGTAATCAGGAAACCTGACTTGTGTAGACTTCCTTCTTGACTGACTGGAGCAGCATTCAAATGTAATGCACTCCTCCATCGGCATGATGGTGGGAAGAAAGCCAGTGCTCTCATTGGACTAGCTGTTGAGTTATTGACTGCACTGTCCAACTTGACCTTTAGGCGCCAGACATCAAAGCCCTGAGATACAATTAAGTCTCCTGTTATTCACCAGAAGTGGAACATTTTAATGTATGAAACTGAATCATCTTAGGAAGGCCATTCTAGTTGGAGCCTTGTGCCTAAGACAAAGAGCTGGGCAAGGGAGACACGAAACAACTTGGTTTTGATCAGTAAGAAGCAAATTGACTTTGGTTAATATAAGCAAATTGGTTTTGATAATCATATTGTACTTATATTAAGGCAGGAAATTATATGTCTATTTAATCACATTCGAAACTGGGCACATTAAATGAGCAGGCATCCCTAATGATAGGCTGCTATGGGTGTGTACAAAAAAAATACCATAAAGCATTTTAAGCTTAAATGATAAGATTTTTTAACTTTATAAATATTGAAGACAAGGCAAACCTTCTACCTAATGCTGTAAATAATGGCAATCAATCACTGGAAAGTAGACGAGGTCATTTGCAAAGAGGCCAGAAAAGATCAATATGGTCTCCTAGCAACAGACCTGCATACTGCAAGATCCTGCAGCCATCTGGGACCTTTCAATCTCTGACCTGACCCAATAAGCCACATCAGGGTCATTGTCTGCATTTCCATAATGCTAACTCAGAGAACATATTTTCCAATGACAAAGATGTTAGTACTTATCAAATAAATATGAGGCGGAATGAGCACCTAATGCAGAATAGCCTAATAGAGAGTTAATTAATTTATATCTATGGCAAATTATATTTAATTTGACCTAGATAGTACTGTATAAAATAAAACTGGATGTACAAAGAAAGTCAGATGCTTTTGCTCAGCAAATTAAAATTGCAGAAATTAATAAAAAAAGTGAGAATCATTGGGTTCTGGATCCCGATAGTGTTTATTTTTGTTATTCTAATCAGCACTAAGCCATATCTTTGATATGATAATCAAGATAATTTTCCAGATAGAAAATGCTCAGTTATTCCGACCTTAACCCAAATTGATTTTTAATTATATATTTTGCTTCAATTTTTTTACGCAACCTTCTTTAAAATTTTTGTTTTAATGTTTATGTTATTTCTGAGAGAGAGAGAGAGAGAAAGAGAGAGAGAAGGGGAGGGTCAGAGAGTGAGAGGGGGACACAGAATCTGAAGCAGGCTCCAAGCTCTGAGCTGTCAGAACAGAGCCTGACGCGGGGCTAAAACTCACAAACTGTGAGATCATGACCTGAGCTGAAGTTGGACACTTAACCAACTGAGCCACCCAGTGCTCCAGCACAACCTTCTTTTTAAACCCAGTCATTTCAATTAAGAATGACAAAGACAAACATAAATAAATTATTACAATAAAGTGTGATATATACAAAGCATATGATATAATATGATCTTAAATGGAACACTTTACCCTGCATGTCTTAGGGGTTGTGGATGAGGGAATATTTCCAGAGGATTTGATATCTGAGCAACTTTTCCTAGTAGTTAAGTGTTTTATTGGACTGAATTTGTCTGGTTTCATATTGCAGATCCAAGACCGACTAGCTGCTTGACTGGGTAAATTACATAACATTTTGGTGCCTCAATTTCTTCCGCTATATAGTAGGTATTAGAAGTTGTTCTAAGTATTAAAGTAATGTGTATGCAAAATGCTTATAAGAATATCTGGCATAGGGGTGCCTGGATGGCTCAGTCAGTAGAGCATCCAACTCTTGGTTTCTGCTCAGGTCATTATCCCAGAGTCATGGGATTAAGCTCTGTGCTGAGTGTGGTGCCTGCCTTCTTAAGATTCTCTCTCTCTCTCTCTTTCTTTCTCTCTCTTTCTCTTTCTCTCTCTCCCTCCCCCTCTGCCTCTCTCTCCACCCCTCTTTCTCTAATAAAGAAAAGAATATCTGGTATATAGTAAGTTTAACAAATATTATTTTCATTGTTATCCTTAGGAATCACTACTTTGATATATGCTAATTTCATCAATTAACTCAGTAAGGATTTCCTGAGAGCCTAGTCTGTCAGGCAAAACTCTGACCCACAGCAGTGAGCATGAGACAAAGTTCTTGTTCTCATAGGGGTACATCCCTGACATCAAGTCCAACATCTGTCATATAAGGCATTGGGAATGGATGTCTTAAGTTTTAGGTTTCTAGGATGAACGAAATAATACAAAGAAGGCTGTAAGCATGGAAGACAGAGTTTATCACGCTTTCTGATAACTCACTTTATTCTGAGAAAGAGGTTAGGGAAAATAAATGAAAGTTAGACTTAAATGTGTGTCAACTTGCATAGGCAGTTAGTACATGATATTGTCTGAGAGGCACTATTGAAAGGCTTAGGTTTCTAAATATTTTTATAACCATAATATTCTCATTGTTAGGACTTCACTACTTCGGGATAGAAAACTATGAGTCATGGAACTCTTTTTCAGCACCAGATTTTTCTGGAAAGAATGACAAAATGAAGTCACAATGATCTATTGGTACAGTATGAAAATCTATCTATGGGAGATGAGCAAGCCTGTCACCTGAGAAGGTGTAAGGGCAGGAGAAGAAAGAGTTGGAGAAGAGTACAAGAAGGCACAATTTTCCCTAAGGATCGGAAGACCTTTTGCAAGCACTGCAAAGGAGGCTCCTGTGGTCATGGGCCTGAGGGCCACAGGCACCTGGTGAAACTGGGAAGAAGCACACAATGAATAGTGCATAAGACCCCTCATTCCCACTCCCCAAAACGTGGCAAAATAAGACAAGAAAAATGAAGACCCATTTCTTTGTTTTGTTATAGAGAAAGATGATCCGGATTCCAGGTCAGCTTTATCATTCACTGCCTTTGTGACCCTGGAAAAGTCATTTAAATTCTCTGAGTCTCAGTATCTTTAACTCTAAAATGTCAATTATCAATACATCTCTAGCTAGACTGTTGTAAGTATCAAATGAAATGATATTTGCAGAGCTGATAGTTCATATAGAGCTTAGTTCATATAGTAGGCATGCAATACATAAAATAATAATGACAAAGATAATAGTTATTTTATTATTTTCATTACCTTAGACAACAAATGCCCCTAAGACAGGAAGGGAAGAGGTGCTCATTTCTCATGTCATGACAGTACCCAGAAGAAAGCAACATTAAGTTGGGGGTTTATATAACTATAACTGTAACTATAACTATAACTATAACTATAACTATAACTATAACTATAACTATAACTATAACTAACTATAACAACTATAACTATATTATATATATGTATGTATGGCTTAACACCAATATGCGAATACTTGAGTGTGAATGTCTGTCTGCATTGTGCCCAGTGCTGTGCAGGATATCATGAAGAACACAAAAGTATGAGATGACTATCACTCTCAAGTAACTTACCATCTTGGTGGTAAGGCAAAACACACAATTCAGAGAAGGGTCAGTGCAGGCAAAAGACTAGGTAAGGCTTCTAAGAATAGAAAATAACCGATCTGGATGTTAAAGAATGGAAAGAATTTGGATGAAGGCAAGAACTAAAGGAGGACTTTTAAGGTTGAGAACAGCATAATTCAGAACAATTGATGGCATGTATTGAAAACCAGCCAAGGGATAACATAAGTCAGGGAATAAATAGAAGTGAGATAAATGGCGAGAACCAGAGTGTGAAGCCATCCATGGAGGGCCTTAAGAAATGATGGCAACATTCCTTGCACAGCCAGAAATAAATACTAGATCATTGCCTAAAATGAAATGTAAGGTCCTGAGTGTTTTGAGAATGGCAAACTGGGGCAAAGGATTAACAATGATAGGAGTCATTGGTTAACATAACCTAGGAAATAAGCCACAGCGAAGATGGTTCTTTTTTTCCCCCATAGATAAAACTCATTGCCTGATATCAAAACAATCATTTCCAAGGAAAATGGATTTTGAAAAAGAGTAATTACACATTTGGCAACATGATAGTTGCCTTTACTTTTTTCTCTATTCTTGCATTGATTTCCAAATAGAGTTGGCAAATGCAAATTACAAACACATCAGGCATTTCGTAAACATCCCACACATTTCCAGGGCAGCTCAGAGCCAAACGTGGAAACAATAGTCTGGCAAATAAAATGTGAGATCACCTCTCAGAACAGCACAAAACTGCTTCTTTCCCCCAAACTGCATACTCCTACACTGTGGATACTCTCCCTGAAATTAAAGGGTGTCGCCATCTTTCATTGGTGGATCTGTCCCATCGGAAGTAGTCAGGACCTAGATTGTACACTATGAGTCCCATGCGAGGAAGAACATACAATAAATGAGAAAATGGTTTTAATGTGATTGAAATGGAGCCCATCCCAGGCCCTTCTGGCTCAAGAAAGGGAGCCATACCAGTGCTCTTACTAACTGTGTTCAGGGATCAGAATCATTGATTGGAAAAACAAGGGTGTCTATCAATACAATAGAATATGAAACAGAACTAATTTGGCCTTATCATCAACAATAAACAGTTTTATTTGTATTGTTCCAGTCTCTTGGCTTAAAAATTGAATTAATTTAAAATAGTAACAAAGCTGAGAATTCCTAATTTTTGTTATTATTATCTGGTCTGTTACTACAAATACAGAGCAAACATTTAAAATGTTACTCAAGGCACAGATGAAAAATTAGAGGAAATGATACAGACTGTTTTCTGTATCATGGAAAGAATTTTTAATATGTCAAAATTTAACAAATAATTCAGCATGTAATACTTATTTTAATTAAAGATACAGCATCATTCATTATAGGAATAGGAGAGAAAAATAGGAAATGCTTTCTCAATGTGAACTGGGGTAGGTGAGTATATGAAGGAGGTGTGGTTATATATGAAGGTGTATTTTCTCTAACCATTGAGGCTTTCATAAATTTATGATTCATCTTACTCATTCTTGAATTGCACAAAGGGTCCATATTATTTTCTCTGAAGAGCAAGGACTGATTCATTCATAGTCAACAAATAATTATTGAGAAATAAGCACTGTATTATTTTGAGGATGTTGCATAACTTGGCATATTTTAGAAGTTTTGTTGATTCCCAGTAAGTAGACTCCCGCACGAGTGAGTTACCCTGTGGGCACGCAAAACAGGAGACATTTCAGTTTCTGAGATCCTTTCCAGATCTCCCTGAGCTGCTGCCCTGACACAGACCACCATACGTCTATCACCTCGAACCCTTGATATTTAATGAAATATTTTTTTACAATCTTAAATTTCTTGTGAACTGAATCACTAGCAATTCATCTCTGACAAATTGAGAGACGGTGATTTTATAGGTAGAGAGAGAAGGCAGTAGAGTAGCTAAGATGAAAAACATGGCTGAAGTGTATAAGACAGGGAAAGAAAAAGATTTAAAAAAAACAGGTTTGGGTAAATAAGAGGTAAGAATAATAGTGGTATAATCAGAAACACACAGAGTACCTAATACCAAAAGAGAGAAAGAGAGAGAGAAATGCACAAAGAGAATTTTATCTTCTCCTCTTTTTCTTCAACTTATATCAATTCTGATTTAGTTAGCCTATGTTGGTTGCAAACTCTCCCTAGCAACAGCCTCTCATTGGCCATCTAGCTCCCATGTGATTCCATGAAATCCAGCTCAGCTTTATGCCAAAACACAGAGCCCCACTACTGTCTTCATGATAAGATAAGCAGAAAACAGTTTGAGAGGACAGCAGTAAGACCAATTATTTTTTCGTTAGGGCCTAAAGATCTTCTCTAAGGGTCTACCTTATCAAATATACCCAGATGGAACCAATCTCTTCCTACCAATGAAGCTCTCATTTATTTTTTTTTTTGTAGTAAGATCAATAAAAACATTACAGAGGTATTGGTTGTCTCAAATATGAATATGAGCATGTATAAATTCAATCCTAAATTGCAGAGACACATCTGGAGAGACTGTCTTGGAGCAAAATACTCCTGGGACCTCTTAGCCAAATTCAAAGTTAGGCAAGACTTGATAGAACTGTCTGTATCAGGACTTAGTTATCATTACATTGAAAGGAGATTTTTATTTTTAAGTTACAGATTTACCTATAAGGAGATCCTACAGCATAAAATAAAGGATGGGACAATAGAAATTGTGAAGAGATGATTTTAATGTCATACTAGGTTGTTAAATTTTACTAAAAAGAAAAAAGAAAAACAAAACTCAAAAATTCAATACCAGATTGAAAGATTGCTCAGGATTCAGCACACTTTTCATCTATTCCACATACGGGGGGAATGCACAACCTACTTTAGTTTCTACAAAGTGTACCATTTCTGATACTTTAAATAAGATTTTACTGCCTAGCATATATCTGTACCCACCTCTTTGTTCATTTATTCTCCCAGCACTGCAGTCTCCACAGAAGGAGTCTAAAATGAAAATATATCTTAAGGCAACTGGACGATATTAAGTGAAATCTAACATTTCCTTTTACTGTGATGTATGATTTCTCCTATTATAATGAGTGTCCTTGAATTTGTGCCAGGCGAGGCATTCCTTTCAGCATCTCTCTCTGGACGTGATGACAAACTATACTGCTGTGGTATTTGCTGAATTTCCAAGGGAAAAAAAGTGTCCACACTCTTACCCCTCTAAATGGAACATCTGGAATGGGAACTAAGACAATGCCAAGATGGCATTAAAAACTGGATTACAGCATTTCCTTGTGCTGCCAAATTCTCTTAAAAATGCATCTTCCCACAAAATCCTACGCCACTGCAGCCTCAGGATCTGAACACCACTGTTCTAAACGTAAGGGAATTGTTTTTTTTATTGCTGTTGTGATAGAGAGACAATGAAATGTGATGTTTCCTTTCCTGGGAACTAACAGCAGGGACAAGACCTTGAAGTAGTTTCACTTTGCTTTCATTATAACTTGATTTCCACTTTTCATGGGACACAATGATAGGAGGCGGCTGCAATCTGAAGGTTATGCCGACTTCAATTTTCAATAAATGGACAACAGTGAAAGATCCATGTGCCCATGGAGCCATTCCTAAGATATCCATGTGGAAATGATTTTTGTCCTTACTTCTTTGGCTTAGGTCATAGTTCTGTTTTTTTCTGTTAGTTCAATAAACATTGAACATTTACTATGCTCCAAGCATGGCACTAGTTATTAGG
This sequence comes from Panthera tigris, assembly GCF_018350195.1. NCBI lineage: Eukaryota > Metazoa > Chordata > Mammalia > Carnivora > Felidae > Panthera > Panthera tigris. The sequence continues at coordinate 28,140,943 of NC_056676.1, read as the reverse complement.
AGCATGAAGAAGAATATTCATTCAGGGCCCTGTCTTTGCAGTGTTAATAGACATCACAGATGTGTTCAGATTCACTACAACACGGTACAAGGTAGGAAAAAGCAAGCACAAAGCCTAGGAAAAAGGTAGTTAGGCCTGGATGAAGGTTTGACGCAAGAGACTGTCTGATCACCTATGAGAAGCCCTATGGGAAAGGCTGAAGTTGGGTGTTAGGGTCAATAATCATTCTTCAGAGAATACATTCACTCATACCCTCAGCATTTCCTGGGTGACTTCTCTGTGTTCAAATTGTCTCAAAGTTTAATCATGAACAAAGACAAGTAAATTATTGTAACCAGTAAGGGAAGTACTATGATAGAAATGTAAGTGGTTGTTATGGGTTAAATTGTGTCTCCTCAAAATCCATATGGTAAAGTCCTACCCCCAGTACATCAGAATGTGAACTTATGTGGAGACAGGGTCTTTAAAGAGATAATTGAGTTAAAATGGGATTGCTAGGATGGGCCTTAATCCAATATGACTGCTTTATAAAAAGGGAAGGGGCGCCTGGGTGACTCAGTCATTTAAGGATTTGACTTCAGCTCAGGGCATGCATGATCTCATGGTTTGTGAGTTGGAGCCCCAAGTTGAGCTCTGTGCTGACAGCTTGGAGCCCGAAACTTGCTTCATATTCATTGTCTTCCTCTCTCTCTGCCCCTGCCCTGCTCGAGCTCTGCCTCTCTCTCTGTCTCTCTCTCTCTCTCTCTCTCTTTATCTCTCAAAAATAAATAAACACTGGGGCACCTGGGTGGCTCAGTGGGTTATGTGATGGACTTCGGGTCAGTTCATGATCTCGCAGTTTGTGAGTTTGAGGCCTGAGTCGGACTCTGTGCTGATAGCTTAGAGCTTGGAGCCTGCTTTAGATTCTGTGTCTCCCTTTCTCTTTCCCTCCCCTCCCCTGCTCAGGGGCTCTCTCTCTATCTCTCTCTCTCTCTCTCTCTCCCTCTCTCTCTCTCTCTCAAAAATAAATAAACACTAAAAAAAAAAGAAAGAAAGAAAAAAGAAACATTGAAAAAAATTTTTAAAGGGAGAATTTGGACCCAGAGACATGCATACAAGAAGAAACATTAATTGAACAGAAGATGGCTATCTTCATAGCGGAGGAGAGAGTCCCAGAAGAGATCTTGCTTCACAGATATTCTCAGAAGGAACCAACCCTACCAACAACTTGATTTCAGACATCTAGCCTCCAGAACTGTGAGACAATAAATTTCTTTTGGTTAAACCAGTTTGTGGTACTTACTGTACCAAACTAACATAGGGGTTTAGTGTGAACACCATGAAAGGAACAAGAAAACTCTAGAAATGGCTTTTTATATATGTCTTTTGTGAAATACAATAACTCTATAAGATTATTAAATTCTCAAAGAAGAGCTGTTCATCAATATAACAAGTATTTATTAAGTATCTACTATGTAAGAGATATTTCCTAGGCATTGTGGGTAAAGTACAGAGCGATATGGACCCTCAGGGAGTTTACAATCTGATAGAGACAGGCTCCATTGTAAGATATTAATTGATCATATATGCATGAGGTTTTTTTCTAGGCTATCAATTCTTTTCATTAATCTATGTGTCTCTTTTTATACAAGTACCATACTATTTTGAGTACTCTGACTTCGTAATACAGAAGTGTGAAATCAAGAAGTGTGATCCTTGTGATCCTTTTGTTCTTTGCAGGATTGCTTTGGCTATTCAGGGTCTTCTATGGTTCCACATGAATTTTAGTACTGTTTTTTCCTATTTCTGTAAAAAATTGCTATTGCCCCCCAGCTGTAGCCTGCAGTTGGGTGGGGTTGGAGACTGTGCTCTGCAACTGGGTGGGGCCACTGGCTGGGGTCCCTACCTGGGCAAGGCTGCCGGCTGTTTCAGCAATTGGGCAGAGCTATGGGCCAGGATCCTCTGTTGGGTGGGCTCGTAGGTGGGGCTTAAAAACGTGGTGGTAGAGTAGGCTGAGTTCCGAGGCTGCCCAGAGACAATGTTGGTCTCCCTGGTTATGTGGGGCCAGAGGCTCTGCTCAGCAGTTGGGCAGAACTGCTGGCTTGCTTTTCCACACAAAAATGTAGGTTGGCGGATTGTCCGGCCGGGCTTCCTGGATGGGTAGGACTAGATGTTACACACTCAGCACCTGGGCAGGGCTACAGATTTGTTTCTCTGCCCAGACCGGACAATAGAATGGGCCCCATGATCAGCATGACCTGTTGACTGGAGACCTAGTAATAATTTGGGTTCCAGTTAAGAATCTTTTCAAGGGTAAGCAGTGTAAAAAGTGAAAATAAAGAGTTTTAAGGTAATGCAAATGTTTTCTAATAAAAAATTAATCCTATCATACTTTAGCTTTTAATTTTTTTCTTTCTTCATTGTGAAATATAAGAAGCACAAAAGTATACAAAATTTGTAAATGTCAGGCATCAGTTTATAAAATGTTCTCCAGTAGAGCCTCATGGTCATTTTCTGATCATAAGTTTTATATAGTGCCAAGAAGTAGTGAAGGAAGTGAAAATTTAGCTGTGTTCCCTGTAAGGCTCTCCCTTATCTCTGCAATATCATTAACAGACTTACAATTGTTAGGAATCAAGAAAGCACACGCTGACCAGGTGAAACATCCCTCTTTTCTCCCGGATTGGAAATTGATTTTGGTATTAAGCAGAATTGGAGTGATTGCTGTCCAATGCAAATGTGAGACCACAAGTCACTCGGATGGCAATAGAGGTGATTATTTCAAACCTAAGGCCCCGAGTTAACAGGTCAGAAAGTCATTTTCCTTGTAATTCAGGAGAACAGACAGGTAGTTGAGAGGGCAAGAGCATCTTGTAAAAGTAGCCTACAAAATTGCACTTGCAAGGGCTGAGGAAGAGCCCAGTAGTGGCCTCAGGCCACAGCAAGAGAGTAAGGCCTTAGTGGAAATGGTGTTGTGGGAGAGAGAAACCAGGACCTCAACACTGAAACTTCTCCGAGAAAACTGAACTCAACAGATATTAATTTCATTGTTTTGGTCACTAATTTTGCTTCATATAACTTACTATTTTTATTTTAGAATGAAATTCCCTCACTTTTTAGCCTCTTCTCACATGTGTGCCTTCCAAGCAGACCAGACGGGAGGTAGTTATGTTACCACAAATGTGCCCACATCTCTGTGTGAGGCAGGGACTGTTTAGATATTTATGTGGTGCAGAATTTATTTTGACATTCTGAATAATTAAGGGCAAGATGGAGACTGCTGAATGCCTTTTCCATAGAGTAATTCCTTTTATGTAAAATATAATACTACATATCATGGATAGGGCGATCATACATCCTACTTTGCCTGGCCTGCTCTCCAGGTGTAATTATCTATTATATTCTACCATACTATACTATATATTATACTATTATTTCTTTTTTGGATCACATGTATATGTCAGGAAGACTCTGTGGCTGCCTTGGGCCTGGATGGAGTGGGAAGGTCTTTATTCACAATTAAAGGTGAGGAAACAGGCCCAGAGTGAAGTCTTGGGGAAGGACCCTGGGGCCCTTCCTAAAGAAGTTGACTTTCTGAGGCTCTGCCCCCACCCCTCTTGGTGCTCCCAGGCCAAGTTCTCTGAGCCTCCCAAACCAACACCTACAGCTTCACCCTCGGGGTATTCACTGCCCCTGAACTCTTTCAGATGTTGTCCCCGCCCCCTCTAGTGAATGCGAATTATTTTGGGCCCTCATCCTTTAGTGACCACCTCAAGGAGGTCCCAAGGGGAAAGTCAAAGAGCATGCCCACAGCAGAGAAGATCAGGGCTCTGTGGTCCCTTTTGAGGTGCAAGGAGATACTTTCACTTTCAAAAGTATTCTTTTTTTTTTTTTAAGTTTATTTATTTATTTTTGAGACAGAGACAGCATGAGTGGGGGAGGGGCAGAGAGAGAGAGAGGAAGAGAGAGAGAATCCCAAGCATGCTCCATGCTACCAACACAGAGCCTGAAGCTGGGCTCAAATCCACGAAGCTTTGAGATCATGACCTGAGCTGAAACCAAAAGTTGGATGCTTAACTGACTGAGCCACCCAGGCACCCCTCAAAAGTATTCTTATTTGGAAGGTAAGTTATATCGCCTCTTCAGCCATGGGGAATAGAAATATATTTGAGAGCACTGGCTCTTCCCTCAAAAAGCACACAAATAACTTTAGGAATATAAAGCTTGGTATGACTGCCATGACTATTCATATTCATCTTTACAAGACGCTGAACAGGCCCCTCCTTTGATGTAAAGTTTGGGAGAATGGGGTGGAATTATAGGTGTTCCCCTGAATTTGAAAAAAAAAAAACTTGTCTGGAAGTCAGGGTTCCAGGTCTTTCCTAAAATTCCTAAATGGGACTGGGCTTGAAAAAAAAAACACATAATTTATCTGTGCCTGGATATTTTCACTTATAAAACAGGGGGCAGGGCTACATTAATAGTGCTTAGACTCTTTTCCAAGGAACCCTGGGTTACAGAGTGCCCTTAAGTGTGGAGATCAGAGGTCTATAAGTCTCAAAAATCTTGCTTCATCAGAGCATCAGATTTCTCTGTTTACATATTGTGATTCTACCCAAAGTTCACTTGACTACAAGCTTCCAGCTGTATAAATAGATATGTCAAATGCCTGATGTTTGAAATTCTCTAACAAATGATCCGGTGAATCTAACCGGATAATGGGAACATGATTGCAGGGTGGCTGCTTGGAGTGCTTGTCAGCCCAGGGGCATATAAACTCTAAGCAATTAGAAAATGCTTCCAGTATATAGGAAGCCTGCTTACATTCCTTCCACATCTAATAAAGATAGTAGTTGCTTATGCTTTTACAGGCTGCATGCAGAAAATTAAACCTATTGCATTTCTTTCTCAAGAGTTCTCAACCAGAAGTCTGGGGCTATTTTCCAGCCCTAGGCCTATGCCTACCTCTCTCTGTGTCAAAACATACCTTTTAGACTCTCCAGTTTTCAATCCTATTGTGTCTGTGTGTAAAATCAGGACAACATATTCTGTCCTTCTGCTTTCTCCTGCTTGTTGCCATTATCAAAGAAGATAACAGGTTAAAAACAAAACAAAACCAAACAAAACAAAACCATGCTCCAAAGGAGTGCGTTCCATTATTATTTTTTAGGATTATTTCTCGGGATTTTTTTTTTACATAATTTTTTTTGGTTATTCTAGAGTACCCTTGAATATGAATCAACTTAAATTGTTTATCATAACATTTTCTAAAAATATTACTTCTCAGAAATATTGTATTGAACTATAGATCAGAGATATTGGTTGCAAGAAGAGGAAACGAGCCCTGTCTCAGGCAAAATGGCATTGCATGCCCACAGGACGAGTGAAAATGTAGATGATAAGATATATATGACAAGGCTGAGGGAATAGACAGATCTAGGAGAACTCTTAGACCCAAAGAGGCAGGAAAAACATAAGATGCCTGGAGTAGTTTGGCAGCACGTATGATTGTTCCTGCAATGAATTATCTCTAACCAGGGATGGGTGATTTTCAAAATAACACATCTCTTTGTATAGCACAGGCACCAAACCATCAGGATGGTCTCTAGCTAAAAATCCATACTGTTGCACACCTACTGGATATCAGATCTTGCCTCAAATTATCCCCTATTTCTGCATCTCTAGCTCAAGATCAAAGCTCCATTTAATACCATTTCATTAGATGTGCTTGGGTCATTCTTGGTTGCATCACGGGAGGAATTTAGGGAGTGTGTAGCCAGGAATTCTGTAGTACCAGAAAGACACCAGCCTTGGCCAAAACTGCACACAAAAGGGATTTGTGTGCTAATACTGAAGGGGTTGCATTTGCAACTGCTAAAATCACAAGTATGCACACACAAAAAATGTGGCATTTAGTTGCTATCTTGTTTTTTTCCCATGTGTATTTTGGTAATTGAATTATCTCTTATTTCCCGAGAGTGCAGAAAAGTAGTGCTGAGGTAACAGGTAATATATGCAAAACATGAAATTTTAGATGCTGATACTTACTTGCACTGATTTATTCAATGTTATTTCACCAAGCAATCAAACATTAAAATTGAATAAGACAGGGTACGGAAATATATGTGACAGATAATATTTAGCATGTCTTTTTCAGAGATAGAAACCATCTTTAATTTGAGTAAAGAAATGAGATTCCACAAGGAAGCTTATACATTTATAAGTGTAGATGATATAGAGAAATTTTGCATATTCTCTCATATTTTGCCCATGTGCATTTTTATATACAGAAAAAAGATTCTTCCTTCGTATGATAAAGTTATTTCCTTTGTCTTGTTTCCATAGTGATAATGGATTGGTGTTAATCTGTCTGACCCACCGCCTACAGTAGAAGTCCAGGTTATTCTGCCAGGTTCCAGCTGAGTCTCCAAGGATAAGAACAGCCTTCGAAGTGGCCAGAACTAACCCTCACAACTCAAGCCATCAGGGAAGCTGGCAATTAAAGGGATGAATCGAACGGCCTGAGATCAAAAGCTAAAGACCAAATACAATGGAGAATGCACAAAGAGTTCATTTAAAAGCCAGAGGTGGAGAATTAAATTGGGGTCAGAGAACGGAGAGGTAACAACAGAATAGAGGTGAAATCTGAATGAAACTGGAGGAAAACAGGACAAAGGAAGTTCTGGAAATTTACCTGTAATACCAATAGTTCTTTAGAGGTCAGCAAATCAATCACAATAGCTCTGCTGGCTATTTTTAAAGGTCAGGATCAGGAAAAATGGATCTGTTCACATTCTTTTACTCTTCTAGTTTATAGGCCTGCTTCTAATATTGGAGAGGCCCAGGGCCAGAGTACAAATGGAAAACCACACAGAAGATGTTTAAATGCTTAAAAGCTGTATATCAAACCAACAAAGTGTGAAATAAAATACATTTTCTGTGCTCATCAAACAATATACTTTCATAACAAAAAATGAAGAAAAAGAAAAGGAAAGCTATGACTTTATAAAATGAAAAGTAGGCAAAATTTAAATTCTGATTGAACTTAATTTTTATTGTGCCTATCTAGGTATTCTGTTAATGGAACCACAATGTTTAAATGAACAACAGGGGCGGCTCAGTCAGTGAAGCATCTGACTTCGGCTCAGGTCATGATCTCACAGTTTGAGTTTGAGCCCTGCATCAGGCTCTGTGCTGACAGCTCAGCTCTGTGCTGACAGCTCAGCTCTGTGCTGAGCCTGGTTCAGATTCTGTGTTTCCCTCTCTCTCTCTGCTCCTCCCCTGCTCATGCTGTGTCTCTCTCTGTTTCAAAAATAAATAAAACATTAAAAAAATTTTTTTAATGAAGGATAAACAAAGGCACTGGTGATTTATAAGTTACTATGTATTTATCTCATAGTTTTTTTCTTTCTCTTCTGATCATGATTTTATAATGGATACTTTGAGACACATTCTTTTGACGCGATGGTATAAAAGATAAAAAAAACAAAATGCAAATTTTTAACGTATATAAACTTCGAATATAACATATAAAAATGTAAATTATTACTCAGCCATAAAAAAAGAATGAGATCTTGCCATTTGCACCAACATGGATGGACCTAGAAGGTATAATGCTAAGTGAAGTAAGTTCAACAAAGACAAATACCATTTGATTTCACTTATATGTCGAATCTAAAAAGCAAAACATGTGAACAAATAAAAAAAAAAAAAGCAGAAACGGACCCATGAATACAGAGAACACATTCGTGGTTACCAGAGGGAAAAGGGGTGGGAGGATGAGCAAAATGAGTGACAGGGAGCGGGAGATACAGGCTTCCAGCTATAGAATAAATATGTCACAGGGATGGAAGGCACAGCAAAGGGAATATAATCAGTGATATAATAGCATATGGTGATAAATGGTAGCTATACTTGTGGTGAGCACAGCATAACTGTATAGAGTTACGGAATCACTATGTTGTACACCTAAAACTACTGTAACATTTTGTGTCAACTATACTTCAAAAAAAGGGTGGGGGCAGAATGTAAATTAAAGTACTCGTAAAGAATACAATGATATTCATGTAATTTTAAAACTTAATTTCTTCTCAAATATCCAAATGTTCTATTAAGTATAAAAGCAAAATACAATTTATAATAAATATCCATTGAAAAATTCATTAAAATAAATATAAATTGTTAAGATATTTTGGAAAATGTTATTAATTCTTATTGAATAGTTTTGTCAAAACGGAATTACTCACAAATCTGGTTTCTAATATCCAATATCATTGCCAATATAAAGAATCAATGTCAGGCTACCATTGTGTTATATGATATAGATAAATGTCATAAACATACGTATCTGTAAATGTAAGAGTAATATATATTAATTTTGGAACTGTTTCTAGGCCATCTTGCACCTCTGTTGCAATAATTCTGTTAATGTGCAGACAGCTTTGGAATTGTGCATTGAACATTGAAATACAAGTGAAAGGAAGAAAAGGGATGCCCAGTACACTGGGAATTGATGCTTCCTTATGAAATAACCTGTTAGAGTCATGTGCTGTGGGAGGAAGAATGGGGCAAGGTTTTTACTCTTATCTAAGACCGTCTAATACTGAAACCCTTTGTGTGTCTATTTCCAAAACCTTTATCCAGGGAGATAACCCAAAACCTTTAAGCGTTCAGATAAGGGCGTATTTTATTCAAGCACATAGAACATGAGGTGGGAAGCTCTTCTTGGCCTGACCGGTATGAGTGAAGGCAATGATTTTAGGCGTCCAGGTCACGCCATGTCAGCCCTGAGCACCAGCCCCTAGTGATGTGATTATGTATTCTTTCATAATTTAATTTGGTATGTTTGTGATATTCAGGGTCTTCTAAAGCATGGGGTCTTGGGCAGGGGTCTTTCTCATGTGTCTAAGTGCTAGTGCCAGTAAGAAATATTACATCTATTTCAAATCACTAACAAGGGGTAGAGGTACAGTTTTTAGCCATAAAAAGAGAAAAGGGAATCATCCAAACTTGACAGAACTTCCACGTTGTAAGTAGGGGAAAAAATACTTAATGTGTTGGTCAAGGTTAACGTATTGAGGTTTTAACTTGTAGCTATACTTCCTTATTTGTCCTTCATGGTCATGATCAAACATGTTGGCAGACACTTATTTCTGTGTTTTAGTGTCTATTGCAAAGATTAAAGCTCGTATGTACTGATAATTTATGCTGGGTTCCTGAGATAAGAGGGGAAATGGGCCAGAGAGAAATTATTTTTGAGAACAGCAATAGGTAAGGAGAGATTTCCTACAAATTGGTAGGAGGATGGACATCTGCACGTTCTGGGGGGGGGGCGTTCACCTGAACCCTGTTTTGTGGAGGCATGTGGGGATAAGAGTAAGATCTTGGAGAAGGTGGCATCCAAGTGCACCCATAGCCCTGGCCCGAGATAAGAAACACAGCTTCAGAAAAAGGCCCAGAGATGGAATGGAAAGCAAGAATCGCCAAATTGCAGGAGTTCAGTGGTTAGGGACAGCAGCGTCTCAATAGTAATCAGCTGACTGGCAAGAGACGAGGCTTTCCTGAATATTCTGCTTTGCATAAGGTAAGTGGGGCGAAGAGGTCAGGAGAGTATGAATGCCTGAGACTGACTTTTCTGGTCTAAAGGAAGATTTACTTTCATTTATCAAAAGTGAAGAAGTGGAATGGTGCATGCATACTTAAGTTTGCACTGCAAACTTATTATCATTGCATGTTACTGTTTTTGTTCAGCTCTCCATCTTTTATATTTGAATACTCACCATAATTGTCTTGATACTTAGCATCAAGAGACATCTCAACAGTACTTAACAATCTCTGGACTATATTAAGCCTTAATTTTACTATGTTTTTGCAACTAAATCAACTATGTGAATGGGCATTACTTTGATCTGTATTTGGTTGGTTGTATAGTTTGGAAAAATAAGATCCCTACACAATATCTACCCTCATCTGTGAGTAGTATTACCTAAAGATTCGTGTCTAAGATTTATTCAATGCCTTTTTTTAGTTGTATTTATTTATTTTGAGGGAGAGAGAGAGGACGGGGAAGAGAATCCCAAGCAGGTTCCACACTCTCAGCTCAGAGCCTGACGAGTGGCTCAACTTCATGAACCTGCGAAATCATAACCTGAGCTGAAAGAGTCCAATGCCTAACCAACTGAGCCACCCAGGCGCCCCATTTACTGCCTTTTTAGGGCTATATTTTAAAAATATGAATTGGCCTTTGAAAAGTAATGTAAGTCATTACCATATTAATATGAAACTTCAGATTGCAGAAAGAATTTGTAGTGCCATGAAGATAGTGGGCTTCTTGGGTACAGGAAGGAAATGGATTACACCAAGGTGCAAAAGGCTATGAAGTTAAGGGCTGATGATTTTATCTGAGTCCTGGCTTGCATCTATAGGCTTCAGTTTAGCAAGATTTCCAATGATATTTAGCAAACTCAAAGATGCAGTAAAACTGAGAACAAAAGTAGAACTCTCCAATCTTTCAGAAGTTTCCCACTGGTGCCACCAACCAGATAAATGTTAGCCCAGTTTGAGAAAATATATTTTTGAATAAATGGTAGCTTTCCTGCTCTCCCATCCCTGCACACTAATCACTGTTTCCATCTCTCTTCCCGTCAGTGTGCTCAGAGAAGCTAATATACTGGGACTATAGCATTTATTACAGGTATCAGTTTTTGACTTAGCTACATTCATCCCTGTTTTGAAATGTATATTAGGTCAAGCCATTGGGTTTTATGTGAGTAGAAGTGGTTTGCACAAGAATGTAACGTCGTCTGCAAATGAAAGCTCTTATGACATGTATCGTGTTGAATTACTTTTTCAAATAGAAGCAACCTCAATCATGATATTCTTTTTCTTAAAGTTTATTTATTTATTTTGAGAGATAGGGGAGGGGCAGAGATAGAGGGAGAGAGAAAATCCTAAGTAGGCTCTCAGTGCAGAGCCTGACACGGTGCTCAAACTCACCAACTGTGAGATCATGACCTGAGCTGAAAAATCAAGAATGGGACATTTAACTGACTGAGCCACCCAGGTGCTCCTGAATCATTATATTCTTATACATTGCCTGTAAATATAAACTATTCAGCCTCTTTGGATTACTGTGAGATAAGTATTGGTCTCATTTGGAAAATATAAAAAAACAAAAAACAAAAAACTGGCCTCCAAATATTACTGATTGGATAGTGTTGTAGGTGGATTGGGACGTTTTTTCTTTCATGTCCCTCTGTTGAAGATCATGACACATTATGAGATTGCAGTTAAAGTCATAGTCAAATGTTAGTCATTTGTTTAATCTTGTAATGACCAATATGATAATATCAATCAACTAATATAACACTATATGTTAACTATACTGGAATTAAAATAAAATTAATAAAACAATACTTTTCCCTTGGAAAAAAAAAAAAAAAAGAAAGGGCAGGAAAAAGAGCCAGTGCTAGAAGCTTTCTTCTGGTGTTGAAGGAAGAATGTAGGCTTCTTGCCTACAGGTCTCCAGCTTTGGCCTGTGGGGGTTGCCCTTTGCCCAATCTTCAGGTCTTTCTTAAAAATAACATTATCAACCAAGCCATACTTTAATACGGCTTTCTATGTTTTCCAAGTGTTTTCATACACATTATCTCACTCTACATTCACCTGGTCCTCTGAAGTCAATTTGTAAGGTATGATCATTCCAAATTAAGGGTAAGAAAATAGTCTCAAAATAAAATAGTTTTCCCAAGATTTATGCAGTTAGTAAAATGACAGAACCAGAATAAAATTCCAAGAGATTCTAGTTTTATACCTTTCTATAATAATAATTGATAATTGAAGGCCATTTTATTTAAAAAATATTCCCCCCCAAATTGTATTTGTCGTTTCTAATTGGCAAAGACTCTTCAAAAATGCACTTTCCTCTCTTGAGTAAAATTCATTTCAGATATATGGAATTCAGAGGCACACCATCCTATCTCCCAAGCTCTGATTACCTGGGATGTGATGGGTGAGGTCAGGCAGGTCCCACCAGTCTTGCTGTCTTCACCTAAGTTGCAAATCACTTTCTCATTGAAAGTAAGAATTCCAACTATCTTCTTTTGCCTTCAAATATCAAAATATCAAGAGGATCCCAAAGCAATATTATTAATTTCCTCCACTTTTCCATCAATTTGTAATTCTCTCCTTCCCTTTGCTTATAGAGCTTTCTTCTCTTTACCTAGAAGGTACTCTGAGGGAAAAAAAAATGACAGAGAGGCTAACGCTGAAACTAGGGCAGCACTACATTCATCTGAAGGCCTTCAATTATGAAGTGGCTCAGTCATTTAGCTTTGGAAAGCTGCTTGGTTAGAGCATTGCAAGAGCATTTGATGTTCCAAATGCTTCAAAGTAGGTCAGTTTGTACTACACCAAGGGAAAAAAAATAAAGTAGTAAAATTGTTTCTGCTTGTAACTTTTAAGGATCTTCCCATTTATATCCAAACTCTTCTACAGCACTAAAATACCAAGATGGAGAGAAAAATAAATTCAGGTAAAAAAAAATTAAATTTACTTATCTACGTGCTTGCGATGAAGAAATAGTTTTTGTTTTTGATGAATAGTTTACACTGCAAGATATAACTAATTTGCTGTCTGTAAAGTTCTAGGAGGAGGCCAGGCTATTATGGATAAGTAGTATTATTTATTTTAAAAATAAAGTTGAATGCTATATTTTTATATCTTAATTTCGAAAGAAGGCAATAAAAAAGTGAGTGACTATCTACTTTCCCCTTCCACAGATTTATGTTAAATGTCTACTGGGATAAGCACTTTCCACGATCTGTGAGGACATGCATGTATAAGCTAAAAAGTTATGATAAAGCCCTGAGTCCATTAGAATTAATCACATATCCAGATAAAAATACAAGAGCTCTTATTCTGAGGAGTGCATCTCGGCCTGTGCAAACCATAAGAGTCAGGAATCATACAAAAAATGTGGCAGACAAGAGACATTCCCATTAAATTTAAATAAAAGATAAAGAAGGCTGAATATTTCAACTTGGCGTTTGTAGTATCCACCCTAGACGGTTGGTGACACTTGAAGTAAGAACAGGAGAATCTTAGTCTCCCCAGGCTAACGAGAGAGCTCAGAACAATCAGAAGGCTTGTGGGTAATGGAAATTGGTTTTCCCACAAAACCTAAGGAACAGCTTGTAGAACTAAATCAGGCTAAAGCATACGCTTCGACTTTATTAACCTTTTTATGGAAGAAACTTCTGTCATTTAATCATTCAAGATATTTATGGAGGAAGGCATATCTATGTAACAGCTCTTGTATTTTCTATTTTCCTCACAACCACCTACTAATTGTTACAGTCATGCTAAAATCTAACCTACTTGAATGTGTGTATTAGAATACCTCCAAGATAATTCAGTTATTCTTTTCTCCTAACACACAGTCATTGCTCGTGTCCTCCTGATTCCCTTTCCTTCCTTCATACTTTCTTTTAGTTTCATCTCTGATACAAATTCACATATATATACAAACCATTTTCATAAGGTTCCTGTTTGGAAATTGGACTAGCAAATTCTCCTAATAATTAATTGTACTGTAATAGAATTTTTTTGTTTATTGTCATTCTGTTTTGGTCTATAGCATTTGCTGTATTTGCCAAGACGTATTATGAAAGGGTGCACTTAGATTTCACTATTGATGCAGTCTATTGAATCAGACTGAAAAATTCTAAAAGATTCCTAATCAACATGTATGCATGCATAAGAATTGATTTTCTTTGTGTCTGAAGATACTGCCACTAATTATGTTGTTCTGTACCCCTGCATGTGGCTGAAGAAATAAATCAATGTGGAACTACTGGTCCTTATATTCTCTATGTGAGTAAATCATAGTTTGCAGTAGACAATGTTCGTGAGGCCTGAATATTAATACAAAATTTGTTTTCCATTTTAATAAACTATTCCCACATCTCTATTAAAATTCTCCTGGTATTATGTTTAATATGCAATTCAAAAATGAGCCTACTTTTTAACTCTTTAGAGAACTGAATTAGGATTCATTTATACACACACACACACACACACACACACACACACACACACACTTTCATTTAGATTATAGGAAAGGCATATCAAATAGATTTCAATTTGTTCCTTAGCCAATTGATTGGTAATGACTGGTTTGAGGATTCTGAAGCTATCTTGAAGCTCAGCAAGAAAGAGTGCTGAGATAATATCACAATGCCTACTATGTTTTCAACAGTTGGGGGTGGCATGCTTTGTATATGCAATCACAGCTATTGTTCTTTTAGGAACTGCTGTCTTCACTCCCTGCACAATGCTTGAAAAATGCTTGGCATCAAGTGTTGAATGAATAAATGAATGAATCTAGGATCTCTCAGTCACACTAAGGAACACACATTGAATTCACATGAAACAGAGAAAAACACCTGCTACAGAACAGGGAGAATAGTGTGCACTGGAAAAGTTAGAAAGGTCTTCACAGGGAAACTGCACATTAAAGAAGGGGAAGAGTGAGAAGAATGGTCAGGCAGAAAGCTTAGAGACGAGGATAGAGGAAACAAAATGAGAAAACATTTTGGGATATAAATATATAAATAAATATTGTGTGTTTGAAGCAGAGAAGAAATATAACGTATAATAGTGGATGGAATATAACGTATAATAGTGGAACGCTAGTAAAGAAAGGTGCGTGTTGCGTGGGGGTGGGGGGGATGTCAAAGGTAGGGACAGAATATGGTGCACTTCTAAACCAAGCACAAGGATTTGAAATTAATGGAGAACAAAGTAACTTTTTTGTTTTAACAGGAAAGTGAAATATTGCGTGCGATAGTCTAGAAGCATTGGTCTCGCATTTATGCACAAACAGGTGGAGAAGATGCCGGACAGCCTTGACGCAAAAAATCAGGTGAGAGGTCTGGTAACAGACTTTTGGTGCTAAAGGTTGTCCAGTTGGGAATGGAGAGGGAATGGAAAAAGTGAAAAATATTTTGAAAGTTTTTAAAAATTACATTTTTTGGTAACCTTGACATAGAGACAGAAAGAAAAGGAAGAAATAAACATTTTCCAAGTTCTTCACCTAATGTTATGAAATAACTGGAAATCTCCAGAGTATACTACTGGAGACCCCGGAAGGTCTGGTATGGTCAGAAACTATGACTTAATTTTATGTGAGATAAGCTCTAGATGTCAGAGGAAACCGATGAATATGGAAAGCAAAGACCAAACAGTGCCCTTCCTGTGGTGTATATGGATATGAGTTGTTTTGGTGATTGAAGAATAGAAAAGCAGAAAGAAGATTGGAGGAGACATTGTAATATGGAGCTTAAAAATATTCATGAAGATGTGTGTCTTTGGATCAGATGTGGAAAAGCATATGTAATACATTCTCATTGGGTCCTGTTGGATATTATGAGATCGTAAATCTTCTAAGATTTCATGAGCCAGATGAATCGCTGCATTCTTGTTACAACTCTTGAACCCTAAAGGGCTATGATTAATGGATAATAATTGTTTAATTTTAGGATTTGAAATAAGCAGGATGATCACCAATAAGAGAGTTTTGAATTGATTAAGAGGAAATAAATTTTGATAAAAAAGTTAAGCTGAGAAGAATGAGGTTTATAGGAAGTTATTTATATAAAAAAGGGATTCCAGCATGTATCTTTTTACCCAATTTATGAACTCAGTAAATGCTTCGGTACTTCTGTCTCTTTGGCAGATCTTATCCTTCCTTGTTAGATAAGGTTTTTTCAAGGTAAATGTCAAAACAAAAAAATGAATAAAATAATGAAAAACATTATGTATCACAAATCTCTCTTTCTTAAAGCACACTGCCTAAGATGGCCACAGTTACACAGGAAAACAAGGTTTTTGTCATATTAGAGCCATCAGAAGCCAGCTTCTCTTGAAGTTGAGTCATATGGCACCTCATAGTTTAATTTTTTTAATGTTTATGTGTTTTTTGAGAGAGAGAGAGAGAGAGAGAAAACACAAGTGGGGGAGGGGCAGAGAGAGAGGGAGACACTGAATCTGAAGGAGGCTCTAGGCTCTGAACTGTCAGCACAGAGCCCGATGCGGGGCTTGAACCCACAAACTGTGAAATCATGACCTGAGCCACCCAGTCACTAAAGGTGAATATAAAACTGTTTGATAACTGAAAGGCAAAAAATGTATATTCAACCTAATGAGAGAGAAGGTTATAGTCCCAGTGGCACTAAGATTAAAAGTAGATTATTGGCACATCTTCAGTGATCTGCTTTTATTGGTGCCACCAGGTTGTTCCATAAGGGCAGAAATAATAATTCCACAGTGAGATCAAACCAGGTGAAACAGTTTCCAAATGAAACTGAAGATGGTGCCATGAAAGAAACTTGCTTCCCCTCTGCCAAGGTCTGTGCCAATCCCAGTATAGGTGCTCAGTAAATATGCTTTGAATAAATGCGTGAAGCTGCTGTATGGGATTTGGTAGCTGTCCTTGTCAGAATCCGGCGGGTCTACTTAAATCTGAATTTTTGGCATGAGTATACAACTTTTTGGAGCAATAAACCAAATACAATAAAATAATGGCAGAGTGGAGCTCCAAGTCAAATTTCAGGAATGAGAGAAAATGAGAATCACCTCTTCGAAAAGTGGCAAGACTTAATTACAGATAGTTTTACACTTTTAAGTGTTTGGTGGAGGATAAGTTGGAAGCAGAGAGGGAAGGAATCTCCTCCAGAGAAGAAGAATGGAACTTCTAAAGAGGAGGAGTCATTGCACAGATGAGTTACCAGCAGATGTGAGGAAAGGTGCCAAATCTGAGTCATCCTGTGTCTGTTTTCTAAATCCTGGGGTGTCCTATTTTCTTCCATGCATAACAAAAGAAATCAGTTACAGAGACAGATAAAAGTGTGTTTGTGGAGAGGGAGGTTGAAGCTCTCTTCCCCATTCTTATGTTTCCTATGTAGAAGAGAACAGATATTTTTGGGTAGGATGGTAAAGCATAGTATCTTTATTACCATTGAAGCATGTTTCTTCTGCCACCAAAGGATGCTAAGGATAAAGAGGAATTGGAGGCAACGAGTTTCAGAAATGAAAGTATTATACATGATTATCTTTCAGGTAATGGTACGGTTCCTCATTCTATCCTATGCAAAAGCCAGTGGTAGTTTTGGTATTTTTGATTCTGAAAGGGAATTTCTGATTTTAAGTTTCTGACAACTGAGCATTATTCCCAAAATACAGGATCTTCCCAAAAGAGCAACATTTAGGCTGGGATCACCATTTCTGGATTCAACTGTGAAGGATGAAATGGACTAGGGTCACTTATGTCAAGGGGTTTTTATATGGAGCCAGGAGACCATTCAGGAGATGGGCCTTAAGCACGTCCTCACCAGTGGAATCATGAATTTTTGAGCTGGGCCAAACCACAAATATTCCAAGGACTCAGCCCAAACACCTGCAGCTGGCTATAGTAAGGAATTTAGCTTAGAGATAGCTTGAGCAACCAATTACAGTTAGCGAAGATTAGTTTTCTGCCACCAACACCAATCAAAATTCTTTCTAACCAACACGTACAAAATTCCGTCTTTTAACACCCTTGACTTTCGTTTCCTAGGGGGACACAGTTTGGTCTCCTTCCCAAATCTATATTCCCCAAATTGTAATTCTGGGACCTCAAATAAATTTTGTGTTGTATTTCAGCGTTGTCTCTTTTCTTGGTCAACAGAATCTGCTGATACTGTAACTGGGGGTTTGCCTTGGTTCGACTTCTTCCCCACCATGATTGCATCTCCTCAATCACGTTTTCCAATGAGGAGAAACTATTGCTACGCTTGCAAATCCTATCAGAGCTAAATGCCCTTCCCCAGATTGCAACCAAATGGAATGAGAACCAGGGAAGTAAGCTACGGCCAGTAAGGCTAGTTCTCCCTGGTTTTCCTGAAACTTACATTCAACCTGGCCCCTTAAAACTTCTGTTCCAGTTGAAATATTTCATGCTCGCAATGACTTTTGAGTTTTAGCAAAAATTAGCTAATTACTTCAGCAAAGTACTAGCATACAAAAATCACTTTAGGTATATTCTTGGTTATTTGAATGCAGCTTAGCTTAGAAGCATACTCTGGCAGGGAAAATTCTAGATATTCTAACAAACCTAAAGAAATAAAATGTTCAGTCACACCAGATTCATCTCTTTTTTTCACCTGTTTTATCATAATGTATTAATAAAGATGAGAATAGGGTAATACAAACAACACTGCACAAAATAATCAAAAGCTGGTTGGAAATATTTCATTGCCTTTGTTAATTGCTACTTAATACAGAATTGTTCAATTAGTAAAACCAGTCATTCCAAAACACATGAGTGCTTGAATGCCATGGAATGATATTTCTCTGCAGGAATGAACATGATTTTCAGATAAATCCAGCAACAGAACATTCTGTCAGTATTCCAAATGCATAAAAAAGCTCATGTGAAAAGTTCTCTCATTGTATCCTGATAATTTTCTGAATATATAACCATCTGGCTTAATTATCATTTTCTACCATCTACATCTGCCTGGTCCTAGAGAATCTATTTACAGATAAACTAATGGTAAAAATAGAGTGCAAAGAACTAAGGTTAATACTTGATTTAGATTTTAATGCATGGCTCTTCAATTGCACATGCAAGGCAGCCAACATATGCTAAGTACCTATGTCGTTGCTGATGACATATTTTTACTGACCTAAATCGTAAAGCTGACTAAATTTTTTTCTTCATGAAGTGAGGTTGGTTGCAGCTTCAGCAAAACACTTCCTATTCTGTGAGTGAGACAAATCAATAATTTCCCATGATTTTTGTATCGTCAAGAAAACATCCATAGTAACTGGAAGCTGTAACAAAATGTTAATCATTTATGCTGCTCTTAGACTAGGAAACCCTCTCATTGGGATACCATGGAGGGGGCTGGGATGGAGAAAAACCCAAGTCTACAGAACTAGTCTTTGACTCCATTAGTCTTACTACAGATTTAATTGTAACCATTGGTGACTGTTCTTGTTTAGCTCTCTGCTATCTGGAAATTGTACAATTTTGATAAGAGGATTTCAATTTGTCATTGAAGAACACAGGTATGGCTTCACTGCTGGTGGAGGACAACACCAGAAAATGGCATTTAATGGCTCATTTAAAAGCCATTTGCTGTGAAAATGGAATTAAGGGCCACTTAGGCTGGTTGGACATTTGCTTTTTTTTTTTTCTTTTACTACGCACCGAGAATTGGAAATTGCTTAAACATCACCCTGTTTTTAAGGATATGAGAGGCTGTATATGATGATGGTTTGTTAATATTACAGATTTATACACATTGGTATTATCAATTATCCAATGTTCAAATTGGTGACAAGTAGAAAATTGCAGATCATGATAAGTTAGCAAGTACTTATTTAAAATAATGAGTTAATTTGGTTATTATTATGTGTCAAGTCATCTAAGTTCTTCATTTGAGTCAACTCATTAAATTCCTGAAATACTCCTATGAGGTAGAAATTCTTAATTATCTCCATTTTATCAATAAGAAAACTGAAACACAGGCAAGTAAGTGATGTATTTAATAAGGGTGTATATTTTGTAAGCTGTGAAGCCTGGTATTGGGCCCAGACACTGGTTCTCAAGACTGCACCATTCAACAATCAACCTGTGGCTGTCAGTCATGTTCAGCAAGACCACAGGAGCATCATCACATTCATGTGTTTTCAGGCTACTTCTTTAGGGAGGCTTGAACAATGAAGAAGGCGTCATTAGCTGAACAAGTTAGACTTTTCCTCCCTTCAGGTAGGTTTGTGTTCTGCCACTGGGTCTTGCTCCTCTGAGAAGAGTTATAAAAGGTTCCTAACTTATTTTCCCAAAATACTATAGCTTTTGTTATATATATAACATACATATGTGTATATACATATGCATATAGAACATATATGTATATATACATATGCATATATACTGCATATATATAACATGCATATACACATGGGTGTATGTATATTTATATTCAGATATACATATATAAATATATCAGAGATCACAAGACAATAATTTATATCTATTTAGCACTTCTTCCGCGCCAGGATATATTCCAAGACCTTTATGAACATCAACTTATTTAACCTTTACCACCATCCTATTAATTAGGTGCTGTGATTTTCATTCTTAGCTTAAAGCCAAGAAAATTGAGACTACATAGAGTAGTGTCATAACATGCCCAGGGTCCTATAATAGTTGAGCTGGGTTTTAAACACAAGCAGCCTAGTTCCAGGGTCTAATCATCTTACTATTAGCAATATTATAATTTCTATTTCCTGTAATATTTCTAATTAATGACTGACCAGGAAGCAAACGAAAAACCAGGAAGATGATTCCTCAAATTTAATTTCCCCAACCTGTAAAATTATATACTTTTTCAATTGTGGGCTTTAATAGCCACTGTGACAAGCATGTTAGTGGTTAGTGTTTATAAACAAAAACACTAACACAATAAGAAAACTTATTGTATAAGATCATCTATTGCTCTCTATAGAAACTCCTGTCTTGCAGAAAACTGAAGATACATTTAAGTAAGATTAGACTGCTTTTACTGCCTGCTCTAGCAGATCAATACGAAGATCGATAAAAAAGAGAGTATCTGAGCTAATAACTAGAATGATTGCTATGCATTATTATTTTTTAACCAAAGAGAAGATGCCTCTGCTGTTGCATCTGACACTTTAATTTAGCTTCTTTCAGTAACTGTATTTGAAAGCAAGCATTTTTTTCTCCATTAGCAACATTTTACTCCGGCTTTGACTGCAAGCTTTTAAGTATTCCTTCTGACTATTTTTACAAGCTCAAGTGATTTCAGCTCGCCTGTCACACTGCTCACAGGAATCCTGCACTTTGGGGTCAATACAAGAGGGATTTCATCATATCCTGAAATGCATTGGCCTGTGGGTTTTAGTGACAGACAAGATTTATTACTTGGTGAATATAATTCTCTCGCTTATGAGTAAGTACAATGGCCATATTTTTTGAATAAAAAAATTGAGGATGCATCATCCAGCATATGTTCTGACAATAAGATGGAATATATAATATCAACTCTGTCAATATAATTTATGGCACATTATCAGCCTTTGTGTGAGAGCAGCGTGGAAAATTCAAAGGGCAATTCTTGATTTCCTTGCTTGCTTTGTGTGATATGAAAATAGAATAAAAGGGAATAAATGGCCATCCTAAAATTTGGGCTCTATGATCATCCCAATCTCTCTTCCCTCATCTTGTTCTTCTATCTTGCTTTTTTTTCCCCCACACTTACTAAGCATATTTTATGAGGCAGAAACACTGCTAAGCACTGACGGGATAGAGATTAATATTATACTACTTTGACTTAACAGGAATGCATAGTCTATTTGTGGAAAGGGATACAACAAATATAAATATGTTGTTCCATGAGGAACACAACAGAGGGAATACAAGGTCAAGTGGAATTTGACATACTTAGGTTAAATTGGCTTAAATATTAACGGAGTGAAGGACTCATATAAGCTTCAGAGGTAGATCAGCAACTTCAGGCACGGCCGAATAAAAGAACTCTGCATGATGTCATTCACAGTTGCATCTCTCAGTTATTCTTTCCTTTATACCAGCTCCATCCTCAGATAAGCTTCCTCTTTCTAGAGAGCTTTAGGTATATACCTTACCTATGTAATAAGCCTATCAGAGATGGGGATTTTATGGCTCATAATTCCAGAAAAAAAGTCCTAGCCTTTATATTGATTGCCTTAATTGAATTACACATCCAGTCTTACAGTCTTCTATCAGTCAGCATGGTGGGGTGGGGGTGAGAAAAGCTCTGACTGGCCACATCTAGTTCTTGTGACAATTCCTGGGACTAGAAAGAGGGATTGGATTGGCCCACTAGAGTCACATGAATTGTGGGTGAGAACAAATGGTTGCCCAAAGGAAAATCAGATGTTATTATTGGTAGAAGGTGGATTAGATAGTCGCTGGGCAAAAATAATAGCTGACTTTTTTAAAGTCTTTATAGAAGAGAGAATGTTTTAGGCTAAAGAAATTTGCTGAAAGACAATGATGGAAGGATATACACAGAAGAAACTCAGCAAAGAAACAGGAAGAAAGTATATGCCAGGGGATAATATGGAGTCTGTTAAATACATTATATGGTCTTCTCTAAAGCCATTTGAATTCTAGACTCTTCTGGTAAGAATGTCCCTTATGTATAATGAACCACCAACTATTTTCCTACAGTGAAGATCATAAGTTCAGTTAAATTCATATGTTAATTACAATAATCCATAATAATCCTAGAAAAGGATATGAGGGAGAAAGCACTTGTTGCTTCCTTCAGTATGATATTTGCATGCTTTTGATCTTGAAGGAGAATTTCAAACCAAAATCAATCCAATGAATACAAACCAAAGAAGGAGGACAACTTTAGTGCTCTTCTTCATTTTATCTATTCTAAAATAAGAAAGGCAATGGTAAATGTCATACAATAGAAAGAACTCAGGAGTTGGACCTAGAAAACCGAATTGGAATACTGGTCATGCTCCTTATTAGGCAAGTGTATGATGTTGGAAGATTTGTTTACTCTTTCTGGGACTCCATTTTCTTGTTTTTAGAATGTAAATTATTATGTTTTACTAAAATTATTCAAAAAATAAATAAACTGTACATATAAAAGTTTTTTGTAAACATTAAAGTGGTATTATTATGACCTAGTATATGTGAACTTACAGATATATTTAATTTTATCATTCCTTGTATTAACAATGAATATAATACATATTTTTGGCTTTCCATGGTTTCCTCTAAAATTGGAGTTCAATGTAATGGCATATCGCAAGTAAAATATTCTAAAATATATATTCAAATGTGTTCAGCCAGTTCTGGACCACCAATTTTATACATAAAATTTAGGATTCAGTTTTTTTTTAAGTTTTTGCTTACTTATTTTGAGAGAGAGAGACAGAATGAGTAAGCAACAGAGAGAGAGGGATAGAGATAATCCCAAGCAAACTCTGTGACATCAGCACAGAGCCCTGCGTGGGGCTCGAACTCACAAACTGTGAGATCATGACCTGAGCTGAAACCGAGAGTCAGAGGCTCATCCTACTGAGCCACCCAGGCACCCCTAGGAGTCAGTTTTTAAAACAGTAATATTGGAAGATTCAACTTGACAAAAATATAAGGTACAAATCAGATAATAAGAAAACTCACAGGATATATGGTAAACGGAGTTTTCTAACATAGAGGTGTTTTTTTTTTTTCTAACTATGATTCAGGCAATTAATGACAAGATGGAGAATTTTGACAAAGAATTAGATTCTATAAACAAAATAAATAAATAGCAATTATAGAATTAAGAAAGCCCAATAATTGAAATTAACCCCTCAGCGGATGAGTTTAATAGGAGATAGGCACAGATAAAGAGAATTAGTAACTAATGGAAAGTACAGAAAAGAGCTTAACAGACATGTGGAACACATAAAAAGATTTGATATAGGTACACTTGGAGGTACAAAGTACCTCCAGAGAATCACAGAGAATCCATATCTGAAGGGATAATGTCTGAGATATTTTTCCAAACTGCCAAAAGACATGAAACTAAGATGTTAAAAACTATATAGGCACAGCTCGGAGATATCGCATGTTCAGTTCCAGACCACTTCAATAAAGCAAATACTGCGATGAAGCAATTCAAATGATTATTTTTGGGTTTCCTAGCGCATATAAAAGTTATGGTTAGATATACCGTAGTCTATCAAGTGTGCAAAAACAATATACATACCTAATTACTTAGTTACAATACTTCATTGCTAAAAAGTGCTGTCCATCATCTGAGCTTTCAGTGAGTCATAATCTGTTTGCTAATGGAAGGTCTTGCCTTGATGGTGTTGGCTGCTGACTGATCATGGTTGCTGAAGGTTGGGGTGTCTGTGGCAATTTCTTAAAATAAGACTACAATAAAGTTTGCTGCATCAGTTGACTCTTCCTTTCACAAACCATTTCTCTGTAGCATGTGATGGTGTTTGATAGATTTTTAACCACAGTTGAACTTCTCTGAAACTTGGACTCAATCCTCTCAAAACCTGCCACTGCTTCATCAACTGAATTTATGCAATATCCTAAGTCCTTTATTGTCATTTTAACAATCTTCAGAGCATCTTTACCAGATGTAGTTTCCATCTCAAGAAGCTAATTTCTTTGCTCGTCTGTTAAAAAAACTCATCTGTTAAAGTTTTAACATGAGATTGCGGCAATTCAGTTACATCTTCAGGCTCCACTTCCAATTCTAGTTGTCTTGCTGTTTCTACCATACCCACAGTTACTTCCTCCACTGAAGCCTCGAACCTCTCAAAGCCAGACACAAGGGTTGTAATCAAGTCTTTTCAAACTCCTGTTAATGTGGATATTTTGACCTTTTTCAATGAATCATAGATGTTCTTAATGGCATCTAGAATGGTGAATCCTTTCCAGAAAATTTTCAATTTGCCTTGCCTATATCCATCAGAGGAATTATTAGATATGGCAACTATATCTTACAAAATGTATTTATTAAGTAATAAGATTTGAAAGTTGGAATTACTCCTTGCTCCATGGGCTACAGAATGTTTTGTTAGTAGGCATAAAAAACAACATTAATCTCATTGTACATTTCTATCAGGGGCTCTTGGATGACCAGTTGCATTGTCAAAGAGCAGTCATATTTTGAAAGGAATATTTTTCCTGAGCAGTAGGTCTCAACAGTGGGCTTAAAGTATTCAATAAACCATGTTGTAAACAGATATGCTGTCATGTAGGCTTTGTTGTTCCATCTATAAAGCACAGGCAGAGTAGATTTAGCATAATTCTTAAGAGCTTTAGGATTTTTCAGAATGGTAAATGAGCAGAGGCTTTGACTTAAAGTCATCAGTTGCATTAGCCCCTAAAAAGAAAGTCAGCCTGTCCTTTGAAGCTTTGAAGCCAAGCACTGACTTCTTCTTTCCAGTTGTGAGAGTCCTAGATGGCATTTTCTTCCAGTAGAAGTCTGTTTCATTTCCACTGAGAATCTGTTGTTTAGTGTAACTCCCTTAATTAATTCTCTTAGCTAGATCTTCTGAATAACTTGCAGCCTCTATGTCAGTAGGTGCTGCTTCGCCTTGCACTTTGATGTTATGGAGATGATTTCTTTCTTTAGACCTCATGAACCAGCCTCGGGAGCTTCAAACTTTTCTTCTGCAGTTTCCTCACCTCCCTCAGCCTCAGGAAACTGATTTATTGAATAGATCCAGCTATGGAAGGTCTTAACTTCTCATTTAGCTTTTTCAGAACTGTCCAATAAAATTTTCCACCACGATGGAAATTTTCCATATGTATGCTAAACAATAAGATAGACAAAGAACATGTGGCTCTTGAGCTCTTGAAATATAGCTAGCATGACTAAGCAATTGAATTTGTAATTTGTTTTTTATTTTAAATTTCATTTAAATTAGAATTTAAGTAGCTACCACATTGGCTAGAGGCTACCGCACAGGACAAATTTAGTTGCTTCCTTGTGCTCAGCTTAATCTTCCATCCCTACATTTTCTATGGATGGGGAAATGTAAGCTTAGGCCTAAATCTTGATGGATTCAAACTCAACAACTTCAACTAGCATATTTCCTAGTTGTTGCAGTTTGCATATTACATTATATCTCGAACTACTTTAACATCTGATTGATAATGATTATTATCATTAGTGATAATAAGATTGATCTCAGGATGAGAATGATGACAGTCTGATCCCTCCATTTCACTGTTCTACTTTCCCCTTGAGTCTAGAGTCTAGAAAGCAATCCATGGGGTAGCTATAGTGGAACTAAACAGATGTCTGGGTCTTCTTTAACCTTACCTCCTGATTTTTTTTTAGACCAGTTGATAAATCTTGCATATGCTCATTTCTTTAGGGGTTACAGAATGATGGTTTTCTGGCTTTACCATTCCTTCCATGAATTGGCCTTTTCCTTTCTTTTCTTTTCTTTTCTTTTCTTTTCTTTTCTTTTCTTTTCTTTTCTTTTCTTTTCTTTTCTTTCTTTTGTTTTTAGAAAGAAGAGATTTTCTGATTAACTGAGACTATTTGGCCACCCCAGAATGCCTACATGAATGGAAGGTAGAAACTTTTTTTTTCACCCCTACTTATCAATCTTTAAAGTAAGGTGTTGTAACAGCCACTTCATGTCCTAAAATAGGGGTTTATGGCTCTTCCTTTCATGAGTATCATTTAAAAATCATGTTTTTAAAATTAAGTTACAAAGTTTTCAACTCACTACAATCACTTTTTAATCCAATCGTTATGATGTAGGCCCATGGATTCCCATTCATACCGGTTTCTAATTCTTTATTTTATTTTAATTTTTTAATTTAAGTATAGTTACACACAATATTACAATATCACTGACTATATTCTCTGTGCTATGCTTTTTATTCCTGTGACTTAATTCTTACCATAACAAGAGGCCTATATCTCAAATACCATGTGACTTCATTCATATGTAGAATTTAAAAAACAAAGCAAATGAATAAACAAGCAAACAAAAGCAAAATCAGACATATAAACACAGAAGACAAACTGATGAGCACCAGAGGGAGGGGGGTAGAGGATGGACAAAGTGGGTGAAGGGGGTCTGATGCTATCTTTTAAGATGGGATGTGGATTTTATTATACAGACTTCCTCCTAGGGAGGTACCTCATAGTTTTATATAGATCATACCTTCAAAGCAGTTGAGATGCAATATCATGCCATCTTTAACATATATCTTTTGTGGAGATCCAATATCACACCTCCTCCAGCAATATATCTCTCATTCTGGGCATCTGGGCCAGGCACAACGTTTAGCTGAAAGCCAGACTCACTTGAACCTGGAAGATTCTTTTACATACTTTAAATAGCATATATATGGGAAATGGACACCCATGTTTACTTTTTTAGGGCCATAGCTTTTCCGATGCACCAAATACTTATATGACTTACAACAAATAATCCCAAATGGTCCATACTGTATACCCTTCTGCATCCACTAGTACTTCATGTGGATAGAGCATGGCATCCATATTTGCAGGGCAGAGGAGACAAGAGAAGTATATGGTATATCTTGAGGCATAAATTAAGGAGCTATAATCTGTAAAGTGAATCTAGATTCATAGAAAGGTCCCAAAGTGGAATGGTATAATTTAATGCTGGGTTGAACAGGTATAGGATGCACACATTTACTTATTCTCTAGTATGTTCACAGACATCCATAAAGTCTATAGTTTGTCATCTTATGGTCCATGCTGAGCCCTTCTGGATTTCAGAACACATTTAGCTTGTTGGAAATAAATTTTCTCTGCCAATCTGGCAATATTGAGAGATAAAGGCTAGGAAATGTTTGGGGAGTTTATATGGTGCAGGGTAGACATATTATAACTGGGTTTCACTCTGGGGAAATCTTACATGCTTTGAACCTTACACATGATAATAATGGTTTCTAATATTTCTGAATCACCTTATAGTTAACAAAGCACATCATACATAGTACATGACTTGCTCTTCACAAAAATTCAGTGAATTAGATTTTATTATATCCTGATTTTCAATGAGGAAACTGAGGTTTATAGGAATAATTTGTTCATATTTCTCCATCCAGAAAGTGGTTGAGTTTGGATTTAAACCAAGTCCATCTAACAAATTAGTCATTAGTTCATTTAATAGCAATTTATTAAACACTATTTGTCAAGCCTTTTGTTAGGCACTGGGGAGACAGTGCTGCACAAGATGAATACATACTTTTCTTTTTTTATTTTAGACTTTTTAAAGAAAAGTTTTAGGTTCATGGCAAAATTGAGGGAAAGATACAAAGATTTTCCACATACTCCCTGTCCCCACCAATGCATAGCCTCCCCCATTATCAACATCCCCCACAAGAGAGGTAGTTTTGTTACAGTTGATAAACTTACACTAATGCATCATTGTCACTCCAAGTCTGTGGTTTATGTTAGGGTTCACTCTTGGTGTTTTACATTCCATGGGTTTGGACAAATGTATAATGGCATGTATCTATCACTATGGTATCACAGAGTATTTTCATTGTCCTAAAAATCCTCTCTTTTCTGCCTCTTCATCCCTCCCTCCAGCCCCTGACAACCACTGATCTTTTACTGTCCATAGTTTTGCCTTTTCCAAAATGTCAAATAGTTGGAATCATACAGTATTTAGTCTTTTCAGATTGGCTTCTTTCGCTTGCTAATATGCATTGAAGCTTATTCCATGTCTTCGAATGCCTTGATGGCTCATTTGTTTTTGTTCATGTGGGCTGAATAATATTCCGTTGTCTAGACGTACCACAACTTACCCAAAGAAGGCAGGAAAATCTATTTTTCAATAAGTCAGACATCAAGAAAATTTTTGAAAAGATCTTTTCATCTTGCACTATCAGTGATATTTTGTTTCTGAAATATTGATGAGTCTGAGAAAAGACTAAAACTTTTGTGGTCCAGTAAACATTTTGGCCAAGGAGAATTTTAACAGCATTTTTATGGTTCTCGGAATCATTTCTGAGCCTTACCAGAAGTCTTCAAAATTGTGGTAACTTACAGAAAACAAAATTTTTACAAAGATCTCTTGTAGCTGTATATATTAACATTTTCTTTTTCAAATCGCACAACGACCTCTAAAGAGACTAAGCTTTGTTTCTTTCTGTTTTCAAAATTCTGAGAAGATGATGCAATTAAGTGAAATTCAAATGCACAGCGATTTTATTTCATCTAAATTGTTACCTGGCTTCTAAACCTCTCTAGCCTAGCGTCTATTATTTCCAAAGCCTGTTCTACTTTTAAGTAAATGTGATGGTGGTAATTCATCAGGATGGTTTTATTTTAGGTACCTGTTCTCACTGTTAAGCCATTTTCTTAATAGCTAATTAGATGTCATGGAAAGTATTAATAAAAGAAAGATTTCATTTCTGTAAGGGTGTTGACATATCAGTTGCTCCCTCTGTTGAGTCATCAAGGTATGGATGTAAATATGTAAGAGGCTTAAAGAGTACAATGAGTCTTGCCTTGTTATAATGTGACCATATGTGGCCAATTATATTTCCTCTGTTTTTAATAATGTGGCTGTTTATTTACTAGTCCACATTTTTCTCTGACCATTAATTTTTATAGGCTTTCATCTTTTGAATCACCCTCACGTGGTATGTTAACAGCAGCGCTTGCTTGCCACCACATATTTTAAGCTTCTAAACAGAACACGAAATTGTGTTGTTCCCATGGAAACCTCAAACATTGCAGAACCACAGCTTTGAATCTGCAACTCCTATTGTATGTAGGTAGGTTCATGCCCTGTAACAGTGTACTCTAATCTCCAATGCCCCTAACATGAATCCAGTTAACCTGGATGCCATTAGAGTTAATTGTTTATCTTATTTTTATTTTTGATTTATTCCTTGGATTGGTTCTGTTATGGTAGAAAAGAGCTAGACTAGTCCATCACAATTAACCAAAATACAGAGCCTTTATGAACATTAGCATCTGTTATGGAGAGGGGAGTAGCAGCTACTGGGGCTATTTCTATAATATTTACACATTCATTCATTCATTCTTTCATTCAGTTATTATTTATTAACTGTATTGAAAGGTGCACTATTTTGGGGCTGGGAGTTACAGCCATGAGCAAGACAAAATCTCTGACTTCATGATGCTTACATTCTAGTGAGATACGGAGTATGAAGTTTAAGAAGAAAAAATATATATGCATATACATGTACACATATATGTATGTATGTGGTAGGGGTTGCTATTTTAATTAAGGTCAGCAGAGGATGCTTCTCTGTAGTAGAGGCATTAGAGCAGAGATTTAATTGAAGTAAGTGAGTGTGTCAGGCAAATACCTGAGTGAAATTCATTCTAGGAAGAGGAAATGCAATGCAAATGCTCTGAAGTGGGAACAAGCTTGATACGCATACCCTTGACGTATAGCAAGAGTGCCAGACTCCTAGCACCTAATAAGCAAGCAGGGGAGTTAAGTGATGTGAAAGTAGAGATAAGAAAACAGATGGGGATTGGGGAAGACAACATGCAATGTCGCATAACCCACACTAAGGACATTGAATTTTGAGTATGAAGGGCTTTGAGCATAAAGTAATGGGATCCAATTTACAGTTTAAAGAAGATTGATCTATTTGTGGTGAGGATAATTAATTGTATCAAGGCTAGAGCAGAGGCCGAGATACCAGTTCAGATGCTATTGCAGTCATTTAGGTGAGAGAAGACAGCATAGAGGTGTGTTGAATTTAGTATCTAATCTGAAAGACAGAACTTACTGATGTTTTGGACACAGATTGTGTACAAATGGAGTCAAAGGCGACTAGTATTGTCCTGACTAAATAGATCAATGATAGTCCCATTTACTGAAACGTATAAAACTGAGGAAAGTGGTTTTGCAGGGAGTCAGGGAAAGGGAAGAATTTTGATTGAAACATGTTAAGTCAGAGTTGTCCACTAAGACATCCAGATGCAGATTTTTGGTGGTTCAATATCCAAGTCTAGAAATCAGAGGGATTTGTGCAGGGGATATAAGCTGTGATTCTGGGAGACACACATTTAAGACAATCATGTGCGTGAATAGCCAAAGCTAGAAATGATGATGTTGATGATTTCTAAAGATACCACCCTCCTTGCACCTATGTTGACTTCAGATGTTTTAGTTATTGATTGCCACAATAATGCTGCATTAAAGATGACCACAAAACCTCAGCGACACAGGACACTGAATTTATTGCTCACATATCTTTGGTCTGTTGGTGGTCGACCAGGCAGCTTTGCTGATCTTGACAGGGTTCATCGACATATCTGGGGATTGGCTGGCTGGCAGCTGCAGTAACTGTGGTGACTCAGCCTGCTCTGGGTGTCTTCCATCCTCCAGCACACTAGCTGGAGCTGTTCTCGTGGTGAGAGCAGAAGCACAGGAGAAAGCAAGCCCCAAGAGCAAGCCTGTTATAAGTCTCAGCTTGTGTCAGACTTTTGATTGAGTGTCAAGGAGCAAGGTATGCTACGCTGCCCACAGTGAGAAGGCACTACAAAAACAAAACAAAACACAACAAAACAAAACAAACACTGTGGAAAAGGGTATGGATATAAGGGGAGATGCAGAATTTGGGCCATTTTTGCAATCTATCACACAGGCTGACTAAGCATTCTAAAGAGCCCATGTGGAAGGCAGCCGTACATGAGGTGAAAACCATTGCATGAAATGTCTGCTTCCATTTCAACAACACCATCTTCGCTTAGACTCAGTCTCCTTTTGAAAATACAAAAACACAATTTTGAAAATTTTGAGGTCCAGTGTGCAAATTCCAGCCCCATGTCTTGTATTTCTGGGATTACTTCAACAACAACAACAAAAAAAACTATCGTGATGTCTATTTTGTTAAGATAGACAAAATAATAAAAGACTAAAAATAATATCCAAAGTTTCTAATGCATAATAAGCACTTGACAAATTATAAATGCTATGCTTGTTATTAGTAGAAAATTCACTATTTGTATTATGAAATATAACCATCAGTCAGTGTGATCTGTGGCCACAAGCATAAAATTATGCAACCACAATTGCATAAGATTGAATTCATAAGTCTGAATCTCCAAAATTATTACTATTTAAAATAAAAACACCTTTTACCTCCACATGTAAAGTTACTCTATGGTAGTCATGGTGGCTTGAGTATCCAGACTTTTCTTTTCTCTTTTTTTAAAAAAAGTTGAGCTTTTATATGTATATCTTCAAGTTTTTGTCACTGTTTCAATATAAAAAGGGATTGATTATACTCTTAAAGGTTGTCTGTCATTTTGCTTTAGCATAAATAAAATTGGCTCAAAATTCAGACTGCATTGTGGGAAAGCATGGAGTGATATTTCTGTTCTAATCTCCAGTACCCACACCAAGATAAGACAGAACTGCTTAGATTGGAGAAATACCTGACTATACTGGCATTGAGGGTTTTTTTAAGTTTATTTATTTATTTTGAGAGAGACAGTACGAGTCGGGGAGGGGCAGAGAGAGAGGGAGAGAGAGAATTCGAAGCAGGTTCCATGCTGTCAGCATAGAGACTGATGTAGGGCTCGAACCCCCTAACTGAGATCATGACCTGCGCCCAAACCAAAAGGCAGAGGCTTAACGGACTGAGCCATCAACTGAGCCCCTGGCATCAAGTTTTAAGATGAAGATGATGTGTTTCATTACTTTTCTGATCAACATGCTAATACAGCATGGTCTAAAAATTGCTAACCCCCAACAGAATGGTTGACAAATGCCTGAATCAAAGGGCAATGTGGTTAAGCTGAATTTTGAAAAGAAGTACGATTAAGGAAGTACAGATCCCACATCTAGGTTACCTACTCTCGCCAGATAGGACTGTCCAGCTTGTCAGTTACTTTGGTCGTACAAACTTGTTACCACGAGTTCAAGAGTTTACAGAACCTTTTCCCTTCTTTTCTTTCAGACTGTGAGCTCTAGGAAAGCAGTAGATTTGTCTGTTTTGCTCACCCTTTGATCCTAAGTGCCTGTGTTTTTTATGGACCCAGGATCATTGGAAAGTCCTGAATCTATATTTGTTAACATATTTGTTCAATAAATGTTTACATGAAGGATTTTTCCCACATGCTGTGTCTAGTTTCTCTAGGGTTCATCTGGATTAAAATATTTGAGAAGTAAACAATACAATTCAAGAATGGAAGAATTTTTCTGAATATTGCTTAATATTTTTGGAAATAATTTTACACACTCTACCCTACGTGTCCATAATATGCTTACTGTGCTACTTTAGTATTAAGTACTTCAAGGCTTCCCATCATTATTAAGATAAAGACCTGACCCATAAAACGACCATAAATCTCAGCATGATCTGGCTCCCAGCAACCCCTGCCTCTTCATCTTACATCTTCCTTTCCATCTCTCTCTGCATTCCAGCCACAATGGCTGCCTTTTATTTCCTTGGATTGACAATGGTCCCTAAGAACTCACAGCCTTTCCCCTAGGGGAATGGAATGCTACTGGGTCATGCCTTGTCATTTTTCAGATCCTAAACGGACCTTCCCAGATGAAATCAATTCTCTAGTTAGCTGCATTCATAGTGTTCAGCATTTTAATTCCTAGCCGTTATCACAATTTAAATCATTATATATTTATTTTTATATGATTGTTTATATCCATCTTCTACCATACTGTAAGCTCCATGAGAATATGGACTTACTTATTTAGTTCACTTCCGCACTTCTAAGAATCAACACAGTGCCTGGTACAAGCTCGAAAAAAAAAGCTCTGTCCTGTATAACAGCTTGCCATCAACATAATTTCTTTAACTTGAAAAATAATCAGGCAATTATAGAGCATTCTAAAGGGCTTGGTAGAAAGAAATACATTAGAAGAGACTCATGTGATTTTTAAGAATGCCTTCTTCCTACTTTCAGTACATTTCTTATTGGAATGTCAAACTCTTTTTCTCTTTTTTATCTTTCCAAAATCATCATTTTATCATTTAAAAAACAAACAAACAAGAAAAATTTGGCTTGAGAATTATTAAGACAGAGATACTATATTTCTCTTCTTTTATCTACTTTCCAAATGAAAACCCCATGATATCCAGACTTGATTTATATATCTGGAACTATTTAGAACAGGAGGCTTGTTACAAAATCTGACCATTGACATCTCCTTTTTAAAATTTTCTTTTAATGTTTATTTATTTACGAGAGAGAGACACACATAGAGCAAGAGCAGGGGAGGGCAGAGAGAAAGGGAGACACAGAATTTGAAGCAGGCTCCAGACTCTGAGCTGTCAACACAGAGCCCAATGTGAGGCTCGAAACCATGAACCGTGAGATCATGACATGAGCTGAAGTCAGATGCTTAACCAACTGAGTCACCCAGGCACCCCCCCCTTTTTTGTTAATGAGAAAAATTCTTGCATCCCAGAATCAGCTGAAGTGCTTTTCATTATATCCTTAAAGATATCAGAAGATTTTTTTAAATATAAACACAATTATAGAAGACCTGGATTTTAACATGTCTTGGGTTCACTGATACTGCATCTGATCACTTTCCCCAAATTAAATCTTGTTAATGATTTATCTATAGGTCTGTTCTCTTAATGAACATTAAATTGATAGTCTCGTGTATTTTTTCGAATCTTACTGAAAAATAGTTCTATCAACTGATAATGAGATTAGCAATATCATTAGCTCATCGGGCATCAAATATTTCCAGGCTACATCCTTTATTCATTCCATTTTATATAGCCCTAATTCTTGCTATGATTTTTTTCCCCCTTCAGTGACCCTGACTCGAATGGTTGCTAATACTGTCTTCACAATGATAAACATGTAATTTTCCTGTGCAGCTGTCAGGTCTCTTCTCCAGCACTTTTCAAGCAACTAGAGAGGCTCCTATATATTAGTGCAAAAGTGACAGCACACTTCTACTCAAAGTATGAGAGGAATGTGTTAATTGCCCAAACACAAGCCCACACATCAATGGATAGAAGGCTTCTGGACTAAAATAACACTTAGTAATCTTTCCTTGAGGTATATCTTCTTCCAGCTTCCTTTAAAACTGTCCATGAATCACAGAAGAAAATAAAACAAAATACCAAAAATTAATTCCGAGACAACCTGTTGCCAGGTTTGGAGGAATTTCCCTAATTATAATATAAAGCTGGTGGGTTGATTTGGTATATACTACCAGTGGTTACTTTGATTCATGTCATTAGAACCCTCTGTGGCCAGGGGCGCCTGGGTGGCTCTGTGGCCAGGGGCGCCTGGGTGGCTCAGTCGTTTAAGCGGCCGACTTCGGCTCAGGTCATGATCTCGCGGTCCGTGAGTTCAAGCCCCGCGTTGGGCTCTGTGCTGACAGCTCAGAGCCTGGAGCCTGCTTCCGATTCTGTGTCTCCCTCTCTCTGACCCTCCCCCGTTCATACTCTGTCCTCTCTCTGTCTCAAAAATAAATAAACGTTAAAAAAAATTAAAAAAAAAAAAAAGAACCCTCTGTGGCCATAGAAAATGGAAAAAAGCTTTCCCCCTAACTTTAATTCTCAATCCTTCAACAGCAAAAACAACAAAAACGCCTTGAGCTTCTACATGTGCCAGACATATAAGTAGTGAGGATACAGTAATAAAGGTCATCATCATCATTGCATCTTCACTGAGATTACTGGCTGTCAGGGGAGCCTGTAGTGTTAAAGGAATATAAGATAATGCCACAAATTAAAAAGTGCTACAGGGATTATCATGGTAATATCTAATTTACTGCACATCGATTATGAGATAAAGTAACACCTAATTTGATATATAAAGAATGAGTAGCTGCGTGGGACAAGATGAGAGGTAAATTATTTAAACAGAATTTGTGCTGAATGCCTGAGTGGCTCAGTCAGTTGCACGTTGAACTCTTGGTTTCATCTCAGGTCATGATCCCAGGGTTGTGGGATGGATTCCCATGTCAGGCTCCATGCTAAGCATGGAATCTGCTTTAGATTCTTTCTCTCTGTCCCCCTGCCGCTCTCTCCTGCTCATGTGCTCTCTCTCTCTATCTCTCTCTCTCTCATTTTTTTTTAAAAATAAACAGAATGTGTGGGGCACCTGGGTGCTTCAGTCAGTTAAATATCTGACTTCAGCTCAGGTCATGATCTTTCATGGCTCCTGAGCATTAAGCTCTGTGCTGACATCTCAGAGCCTGGAGCCTACTTTAGATTCTGTCTCTGTTTTTCTCTGCCCCTCCCCTGCTTGCTCTCTCTTTCTCTTTCTCTCTCTCTCAGAAATAAACATTAAAAAAATCCAGGATGTGTATTGATTTCATATTGAGATTTATCTTCAAATAGACTATACTAGAAGTCCAATAAATAGTTCCCTACATGTCACTAGAATCACACTTCTGCATATCATCTGAGATTAGATGTATCAATGGAACCAATAGGTTTGAAGGTCTGGAAAGAAAACCAAACATGGTGCTTTCAGATGCCTTTAAAGTTTCAGTAAGACTGGATTATGAAGGGTTAGGTAGAAAATTGTAGAATATGAAATTGAAGACATCAAGTATTTTATTTTACAGGATCTTTAAATCTTGTTAAAGAATTTGGGTTTTATTGCATGGCAATGGAGAGACAATAGGGTGTTGAAAGCAGGCAAGTGGCAGTGTTAGGTTTGCCTTTTAGAATTATCAACATGGCTTTGGTGAAAAGAATATGCTTGAGAAGGACAAAAGAAGAGTGAGACTAAGCAGGCAGAGGCAATTATAAACAATGATCTGAGGATGACATAATAGTGTCCTGGATGGTGAGAATGGAGAGATGTAAACAAGTGGATGCTTTATTTACTTAGGAGATGGATGAATGTGGGGATGAGAAAGAAGAAATGAAATATGGCTTATGTATCTGGATGTTTGACACGTCTCACTGACACACTGAAAAGATGAGAAAGAATGGGTAAAGATGAGCTTAGTTTTTGATATCTTAAGCTTCCGGTCCTACAAGAGGATATGAACAACAGGTGGTTGAATAAACCATGCACATAAATATGTGAGTCATTGATATAGGAAATCAGTGAGGTCTTGGAAATTGCTGAGACTACCCTGTAAAAACAGATAGAGTGAAATAAGAGAGAGTAGAATAAAATTTGAGGTACACTGATATTTATGGGATTTGCTGAGAAACAGAAGCTTGCAAAGGTGAGTGAGGAAGAGGGGCTGGTCTAGAAAAGAGAAAAGAGCAGCATAGGCCACAGGTAAGAGAAAATTTGAGGAGGGATTGTGCATCAGTAAAGTTTAATCCATGATTTAAGGGATCTATTATCTGTCATTGATGAAGTGGTGGTCGTTTTTTGAAGGGGCCAAAATGTTTCTACCTAAATTGATCTGTATCCATAAAAATAGAGGAAGTAGCTCAAAAATTGGGGATCAGGGTACTGTAGGTGGGAAATTATGTTAGGAATTTAGAGTTCTAAAGTAAAATGCTTGAGGCTTGGGGTGTGATAGAAATATTGAGATGAACATTAGCAAATAACCACACTACCCATTCAGTGACTTAAGGGAAAAAAACATTTATAGGTGCTCTTATTTAAATAGGAATCTATTAAAATGTTCTCATTTGGACATTTATTCCAGTAGGTTTTTTTTAAATTTAGCAGAGACATCCTTATTAAACATTTTGGGTCAAGATTGTCATTCCACTTTAATTGTGCAGGAATATGAAGTCTCATACTCATTTAGTGAAGACATTCCTTACCCCCTCAATGGTTTAGTAATGCAGATACATGAGCAAAGAGAACACTGTAATTTGCTGTGACATCCCCTCTGTAGCACAGAAACACAAATCAGGAGTGCCTAATGCAAACGAGAGACAAATTCTGATTAAGGAAGGCTTCCTGAAAAAGGTAGCACCTGACATCAGCCTTAAAGATGAGTAAAACTCATCCAGAGAGAGAGAGAGGTAAAAAGTGTATCTTTGAATTCTAGAAAAAAAATGTTGTCCCTGATTTCTAGTGCCTTTCCATTCTGTATTAGGTGAAGGTAACATAATCCTTACAAGTCAGGCTCCTTAATTTATGCAACAGAAGGCCAATTTTGGCTCTTGGAAACACATCAATCCTTCTTTAATTGACAAATGAGACTATCTCCTCTCCAAGCCAGGAATTGATTGCAATGAAGCAGTTGCTAAAGTGTCTGAACGTTAATTTTTTGAGTCCAATGACTACATCATATATCCATCCCTCTAAACCAGATCTTCAGAAAGTGAGATATCTAGACCACGTTATCATAGCTTCCCTCAGAGAAGTTACCTCTTTGATAGTGTGTTAGCACTAAAAAATTTATTTTAACAAATGTATTATCTCTTGCAAGCCAGTTTCAGACACTATTTCACCACTTGATACTTCTTAAACAGGAACTCAACACCATTAGTTTTATTATTATTTCACTACCAGAAAAATGTAATATCTAAGTTAATTTTTACAATTTCTTCTGCTTTTAAGTACTTAATATCTATTCAATCTTCAATTCGTGACAATTTCACTTTTCCCTCGCACTTGTCCCCACTCTCACTACTCTAGATTGGATCTTAATCTTTTTCTCCTAGTCTGTATACTGAAATAGTCTCTTTACTGGGCCTCTGCCAGGAGTCTAACTCATTCAAGTTCATCTTGCTTTCTACTACCGCAGTGATATGTTTAAAATCAAATTCAGACAATGCCATGATCTTCCTTAAAAGCTTTCAGTGGCTCCGTGCTATAGGATATAGTTCTAATTCATTACATGATAGACTAATCACAGTCTGCAATCTTCCATTTTCAGTTTCCCCAGACTCATCTGTAGCTCTCAGCTGCCCCCAAACTGATATTTATGGGGCAATATCCCTGATGAACTTACCTTCAACTGAGTCCTTCACTAGGGTATGCAGCAATGTTTACTGTGGAATTTAAACAAATGCACACACATGGACACATATGTGTGTGCACACACCGTCCACAGAAGCAAAATCTATGGGATTAGGCTCAGGCACAAGAATTTCTTAAAATTTTCACCATTTCACAGAACTCGTTTTCTTAACCATTGTGCTAGTTACAGTGTGCTGATTCAAGGTCCTGGCCCACACCTGGCTCATTCATCATACTTCTAAGTTATGGCATTTTTTTCCCTCTTATCCTGGAATGCTATTCCTTAAACCACTCTCTTTCTTCTTTTGACAACTCTTCATCTTTTGAGAGTAAGAATAAGCATTATTCCCTGGAATAAGCATCTCTTCTTTATCCCTATTCCCCTGCTGTTAGGTGTCCCTTTCTATATGCTCTCAAAGCATTCCAGTTAGTCCTATATTATCATTTCTGCCACTGGATTACTGTGATTAAAGTGATCAGTCTTACCTATTAGATTGTAAATTCTGCCAGTGCAGGGATTGTGGGTTTGTTTTGTTTTACTATCTTTTAAAATGATCTAAATTTAAAGGTGATTCTCTTCAAAGTGAATAATTCAAAGGGAAAATTTTTTCCAATGGATTAATTGGAATTTACAAGAATGTGAATATTTCTTGTCACTAATTAAGTTTTCACTTTTGCAGATGTATATATCACTATTATGTGCTATTATTATACATACATACATATATACTTGTTATACAGTTATATGGTCATATTTGTGTGTGTATATATATATATATATATATATATATATATATATTTGGATCTGTATATGTTTGTATGACTATATATGTGTGTGTGTGTGTGTGTGTGTGTATACTGTCACCTGTATACATACACCACATACACAGACACACACACACACTCAGTTGCTAAGATGCTGAGTGCTTTTTATGTACCAGGCATTGTGATAAATACATTGCACTATTATTTCACATTAATGTTTTAACAATTTTATTAGAGTGATATGCTATTAACCATGATTTCACACATGGGATTACTTGACCTTTGACAGGTAGAGAGATTTGCTTATGACAAAAACTTGACCCATTTTATATGACTACAAAATCATTACAGAATACAAACTAAATAGTTTCCCGTATGCATGTTTATTATATGTATACATATAATAAATACTGAAGAGACTAACACTAGCTAATTGCATTCAAAGTTATTTTTAAAAAGTTGAAAGTTCAAATAAAGTTCATAATTTTTTAGAATGCCAAATTAACAAAAAATAAGCAAACGTTTTTATTTCACATTCCATTGTTAAAATAACACAGAAATATATTACCTTTTGAAAAATTGTGAGCAAAAATCATTACTTTCTTCATCTCTATTCAAGGTTTTGTTTTGTATATGAATGAAACTTACCTGAAGATGTCTAAATATTAGAAATAATACCATAACACTTGAGAGCACCCAAATACATAAAACAATTAATAGCAAACATGAGGACTCAAATAGACAAAATCACGAATGAGACAGGAGAGATCAAAACAAAAAAACACAGAAATA
This sequence comes from Panthera tigris, assembly GCF_018350195.1. NCBI lineage: Eukaryota > Metazoa > Chordata > Mammalia > Carnivora > Felidae > Panthera > Panthera tigris. The sequence continues at coordinate 28,100,957 of NC_056676.1, read as the reverse complement.
CAAACAATTATAAGAGAATATTATGAAAAATTATATGCCAACTAATTAGGCAATCTAGAAGAAATAGATAAATTCCTAGAAACCTTAAATGACAAAAACTGAAACAGGAAGAAGTAGAAATTTTCTTTTCAATTTTTTTCCATTTTCCCAAATTTATTTGAGTGAGAGAGAGAGAAACAGAAACAGAGAGAAAGAGAGAGAGAGAGAGCACAGGCAGGGGAGAGGGGCAGAGTGAGAGAGAAAGAGAGAGAGAGAGAGAGAGAGAGAATCCCAAGCAGACTCCATACTCAGTGTGGATCCCAGCAGGGGCTCAATCCCATGACCCTGGCATCATGACCTGAGCCAAAATCAAGAATCTGATGCTCAGCCAACTGAGCCACCCAGGCACCCCAGAAGTAGGAAATTTGAACAGATCCAATAACCAGATAAGAAATTGAATCAATAATAAAAAATCTCCCAACAAACAAAAGTCCAAGGCCAGATGGCTTCCTAGGGGATTTCCACCAAACATTCAAAGAAAAGTTAATACATATTTGTCTCAAGCTGCTCCAAAAAATAGAAATGGAAGGAAAACTTCCAAACTCATTCTATGAAGCCAGCATTACCTTGATTCCAAAACCAAAGACCTCACTAAAAAAAGAGAACTACAGGCCAATATTCCTGATGAACATGGATGCAAAAATTATCAACAAAATACCAGTAAATCGAATCCAGCAGTTTATTAAAAGAATCATTCACTATGATCAAGTGGGATTTTTTCCTGGACTGTGATGGTGGTTCAATATTTGCAAATCAATCAATGTGACACACCACATTAATAAAAGAAAGGATGAGAACTATATGATCCTCTCAACAGATGCAGAAAAAGCATTTGACAAAGTACAGCATCCATTCTTGATTAAAAAAACCTCAACAACAACAACAACAACAACAAAACCCAACAAACCCTCAGCAAAATAGGGATAGAGGGAACATCCCTCAAAATCATAAAGGCCATGTATGAGAGACCCTCATCCTCAATGAGGAAAACCTGAGAGCTTTTCCTCTAAGGTCAGGAACAAGACAAGGATATCTACTCTCACCACTGTTATTATTATTTTTTTTTAACATTTATTTATTTTTGAGACAGAGAGGGACAGAGCATGAACAGGGGAGGGTCAGAGAGAGGGAGACACAGAATCTGAAACAGGCTCAGGCTCTGAGCTGTCAGCACAGAGCCCGATGCGGGGCTCGAACTCACAGTCCTCACGGACCGCAAGGTCATGACCTGAGCTGAAGTCGGCCGCTCAACCAACTGAGCCACCCAGGCGCCCCATCTCACCACTGTTATTTAACGTAGTACTGGAAGACTTAGCCTTAAATCAGACAACAAAAAGAAATAAAAGGCATTCAAATCAGCAAGGAAGAAGTCAAGCTTCCATAATTCACAGACAACATGATGCTTTATGTAGAAAACCCAAAAAACACCACCAAAAAATTGTTAGAACTGATACACGAATTCAGTGAAGTCACAGGATATAAAATCAACATACAGAAATCTGTTGCATTTCTGTACACCAGTTATAAAGCAGCAGAAAGGGAAATCAAAGAATTGATCCCATTTACAGTTGCACCAAAAACCATGAGGTACCCAGGAATAAACCTAACCCAAAAGGTAAAAGATCTGTACTCTGAAAACTATAGAAAGCTTATGAAAGAAATTGAAGAGGACATAAAGAAATGGAAAAATATTCCATGCTCATGGATTTAAAGAACACATACTGTTAAAATGTCTATACTACCCAAACCAATCCTCACATTTAATGTAAACCCTATCAAAATGCCACCAGCATTTTTCACAGAGGTAGAACAAACAATCCTAAAATTTGTATGGAACCACGAAAGACCCCGAATAGCCAAAGTGATCTTGAATAAAAAAGACAAAGTTGGAGACATCACGATACTGGACTTCAAGCTATATCACAAAGCTGTAGTCATCAAGACAGTATGGTACTGGCACAAAAACAGACACATAAATTGATGAAATAGAATAGAAAACCCAGAAACGGGCCCACAACTATATGGTCAACTAATCTTTGACAAAGAAGGAAAGAATATCCAATGTAAAAATCTCTTCAACAAATGGCATTGAGAAAACTGGACAGCAACATGCAAAAGAATGAAAGTCAACTACTTTCTTATATCATATACAAAAATAAATTCAAAATGGATGAAAGACCTAAATGTGAGACTTGAAACCATAAAAATCCTAGAGGAGGACATAGGCAGCAACATCTTTGACATCAGCTATAGCAAATTCTTACTAGATATGTCTCCAGAGGCAAGGGAAACAAAAGCAAACATGAACTATTGGGACTTGGAGACAAAAAGCGCCTGCATAGCAAAGCAAACAGTCAACAAAACCAAAAGGCAATCTTCAAAATGGGAGAAGATATTTGCAAATGATATATCAGATGAAGGGTTAGTATCCAAAATCTATAAAGAACTTATCAAGTTCAATACCCAAAAAACAAATAACCCAATGAAGAAATGGGCATAAGACATGAATACACATTTTTCCAAAGAAGACTTCTAGATGGGGGCACCTGGTTAGCTCAGTCAGTTAAGCATCTGACTTTGGCTCAGGTCATGATCTCATGGCTCATGATTTTGAGCCCTGTGTGGGCTGTGTTGACAGCTCAGAGCCTGAAGCCTACTTCAGATTCCGTGTCTATCTCTCTCTCTGTCCCTCCCTCACTCACACTCTGCCTGCCTCTCTCTCTCTCTCTCTCTTTCTCTCTCAAAAATAAACTAAAAAATAAACATTAAAAGAAAAAAAGAAATAGAGAGAGAGAAAGAGAGAGAGAGAGAGAGAGAGAGAGAGAGAGAGAGAGAAAGGAAAGAAAGAAAGAAAGAAAGAAAGAAAGAAAGAAAGAAAGAAAGAAAGAAAGAAAGAAATCCAGATGGCTAACAGACACACGAAAAGATGCTCAACATCCCTTATTATCAGGGAAATACCAATTAAAACTGCAATGAGATACTACCTCACACCTGTCAGAATGGCTAAAATTAACAACATAACAGAGAACAGATGTTGGCGAGGATGCCAAGAAAGGGAAACCCTCTTTCCCTGTTGGTGGGAATGCAAACTGGTACAGACACTTGGGAAAACAGTATGGAGGTTCCTCAAAAAGTTAAAAACAGAACTACCTTAGATTCAGCAATTGAACTATTAGGTATTTACCCAAAGGACACAAAAATACTGATTTGAAGGGATATACATCCTGATCTTTATAGTATTATCAACAATAGCCAAATTATGGGAAGAGCCTAAATGTTCACCAACTGATGAATAAAGAATACATTACACACACACACACACACACACACACACACACACAAACACACATACCATGGAATATTATGCAGCCATGAAAAAGAATGGAATCTTGCCATTTGCAACAACAGAGGTAGAGTGTATTATGCTAAGCAAAATAAATCAGGCAGAGAAAGACAAATACCATATGATTTCACTCATATGTGGAATTTATTTTATTTTATTTATTTATTTTTAATTTTATTTTTTTTCAAATGTGAAATTTATTGTCCAATTGGTTTCCATACGACACCCAGTGCTCATCCCAAAAGGTGCCCTCCTCAATACCCATCACCCACCCTCCCCTCCCTCCCACCCCCCATCAACCCTCAGTTTGTTCTCAGTTTTTAACAGTCTCTTATGTTTTGGCTCTCTCCCACTCTAACCTCTTTTTTTTTTTCCTTCCCCTACCCCATGGGTTTCTGTTAAGTTTCTCAGGATCCACATAAGAGTGAGACCATATGGTATCTGTCTTTCTCTGTATGGCTTATTTCACTTAGCATCACACTCTCCAGTTCCATCCACGTTGCTACGAAAGGCCATATTTCATTCTTTCTCATTGCCATGTAGTATTCCATTGTGTATATAAACCACATTTTCTTTATCCATTCATCAGTTGATGGACATTTAGGTTCTTTCCATAATTTGGCTATTGTTGAGAGTGCTGCTATAAACATTGGGGTACAGGTGCCCTTATGCATCAGTACTCCTGTATCCCTTGGGTAAATTCCTAGCAGTGCTATTGCTGGGTCCTAGGGTAGGTCTATTTTTAATTTTTTGAGGAACCTCCACACTGCTTTCCAGAGCGGCTGCACCAATTTGCATTCCCACCAACAGTGCAAGAGGGTTCCCGTTTCTCCACATCCTCTCCAGCATCTATAGTCTCCTGATTTGTTCATTTTGGCCACTCTGACTGGCGTGAGGTGATAGCTGAGTGTGGTTTTGATTTGTATTTTCCTGATAAGGAGCGACGTTGAACATCTTTTCATGTGCCTGTTGGCCATCCGGATGTCTTCTTTAGAGAAGTGTCTATTCATGTTTTCTGCCCATTTCTTCACTGGGTTATTTGTTTTTCGGGTGTGGACTTTGGTGAGCTCTTTATAGATTTTGGATACTAGCCCTTTGTCCGATATGTCATTTGCAAATATCTTTTCCCATTCCGTTGGTTGCCTTTTAGTTTTGTTGGTTGTTTCCTTTGCTGTGCAGAAGCTTTTTATCTTCATAAGGTCCCAGTAATTCATTTTTGCTTTTAATTCCCTTGCCTTTGGGGATGTGTCGAGTAAGAGATTGCTACGGCTGAGGTCAGAGAGGTCTTTTCCTGCTTTCTCCTCTAGGGTTTTGATGGTTTCCTGTCTCACATTCAGGTCCTGTATCAATTTTGAATTTATTTTTGTGAATGGTGTGAGAAAGTGGTCTAGTTTCAACCTTTTGCATGTTGCTGTCCAGCTCTCCCAGCACCATTTGTTAAAGAGACTGTCTTTTTTCCATTGGATGTTCTTTCCTGCTTTGTCAAAGATGAGTTGGCCATATGTTTGTGGGTCTAGTTCTGGGGTTTCTATTCTATTCCATTGGTCTATGTGTCTGTTTTTGTGCCAATACCATGCTGTCTTGATGATTACAGCTTTGTAGTAGAGGCTAAGGTCTGGGATTGTGATGCCTCCTGCTTTGGTCTTCTTCTTCAAAATTACTTTGGCTATTCGGGGCCTTTTGTGGTTCCATATGAATTTTAGGATTGCTTGTTCTACTTTCGAGAAGAATGCTGGTGCAATTTTGATTGAGATTGCATTGAATGTGTAGATAGGTTTGGGTAGTATTGACATTTTGACAATATTTATTCTTCCAATCCATGATCAGGGAATGTCTTTCCATTTCTTTATATCTTCTTCAATTACCTTCATAAGCTTTCTATAGTTTTCAGCATACAGATCTTTTACATCTTTGGTTAGATTTATTCCTAGGTATTTTATGCTTCTTGGTGCAATTTAAAAAAGTGAAACAGATAAATATAGGGGAAAAAAGAGAGAGAGGAAAACCATAAAACAGACTCTTAACAATAGAGAACAAATTGAGGGTAGCTGGAGGGGTGATGGGTGAGGGATGGGATAAATTGGTGATGGGTATTAAGAAGGGCACTTGTGATGAGTAGTGGGTATTATATGTAAGTGATGAATTACTAAATTCTACTCCTGAAACTAATATTGCACCATATGTTAACTAATTTGGATTTAAATAAAAACTTGAAAGAACAAAATAGAAATACTACCACAACAAGAAGAAATAATACCATAGTAAAAATAAACAAATATGTATCAGAAACTAAATTGCTGCAAAATCAAATTATTTTTATTTTTTTCACTTTTTCAGTTTTTAACTATCGTAAATATTATTATGCTTTTCATTCTAAGTAAATCAATTAAAATAAGAATCCAATTTAACCAATAATTAGTGGCCAAAAATGTTGGCATCACTGGTGAAAATGGTAGAGAAACAGTAATTAAAATAAATATTTTTATTTTATTTAAAGACATCTGATAGATGTTCCATAAATTATTTGTTGGATTCAACCAGATTTAGAAGCATCTTATCACATTGCACTGAATTTCTGTAGTTATATCTCTCCACTCCTCTTGACTAAAGGCTCTTTGGAGTCCTACATCACAGTATTTTTATCTTCATATCCCTGATAAGCAGCCCAATGAATAGAAGGTATTTAGCATGTGCTAATCAATAAAGCAATTCTCAAATCTTTTGGTTTCAGTATCTCATTACAGTACTTGGAATTATTGAATAATTCTTTTGTTATGCAGGTTATAACTATAGGTATGCCATCTCTAATATGCACTGTGTTAGAAATTAAAAGTGAGAAAAAGTTTAAGTGTATTACTTAATAATTTATTTATTTTTTTACAAAAATGTTTATTTAATTTGAGACAGAGAGAGAAAGAGCATGCGTGTGGAAATGGGGGGAGGGCAGAAAGAGAGGGGGAGAGAGATCCCCAACCAGCCTTCATGCTGTTAGTGCAGAGACAGATGCAGACTTGATCTCAGGAACAGTGAGATCATGACCTGAGCTGAAATCAAGAGTTAGATGCTTAACTAACTGAGCCACCCAGCCACCCCTATTAATTAATAATTTTAAATACTAACAATAAACCTATTGCATGTTATCATAAATTGCATATTATTATGTAAAACAAGTACATTTTCCAAAGCAAACCAACTTAATGAGAAAAGGGTCATGATTTTTAGTTTTACAAATCTCTGCAATGTGTGGCTTACCAGGTATGAAATAAATATAATAATCTGGAGTTTTTCATCTACTTCTGAATTCAATCTGTTTTGATATGCTGTTTGAGTTAAAGAATACAAAGAACATGAAGCTCCACAAATATACTAATTAGAAAAGGAGAAGTATTTTCATAGACTTTTGAGAAACCTATGACTATTGTTTTATACTACATCAAACTCAGCAAATGTTAGTTTCTTAATAGCTTATTGCAATGTGAAATTTGAATCCAGATCAGTACCTTTTGTACTGTTACATTAAAATCCATTGTTCTAGGGGCGCCTGGGTGGCTCAGTCGGTTAAGTGGCCGACTTCGGCTCAGGTCATGATTTCACGGTCCGTGAGTTCGAGCCCCGCGTTGGGCTCTGTGCTGACAGCTCAGAGCCTGGAGCCTGTTTCGGATTCTGTGTCTCCCTCTCTGTGACCCTCCCCTGTTCATGCTGTGTCTCTCTCTGTCTCAAAAATAAATAAACGTTAAAAATTTTTAAAAAATATTAAAAATCCATTGTTCTATATTGTATATTGAAAAGATCTTTTATCCTTGTATGATTTTGCATTTATAATTTTGAAAACTTTCATTCACCCAGCCATGAAGATCTTCCAGATGTTGATATATAATATCATACAATATAAAACTATCATGTTTGTTAATTTCACCAATGATCTCAACAAAGGTCTTCAGTTATTTCCAAGATGTCAAACTAATGGTGGTAGATATAAATTTTCCAAAGGCAAGAATGAATTTTATCACCAACAACAAACACTGTCAGTTGTTTTCTTTGAAATAAAAGGCTCACTTTATTTATTGCTGCCAAATACCCAAGTCTATATAATCATGGTTTGTCTGTTACAGTTTTAAAATAGACGTGGTGTTCTATGGTAAAAGCATCTGGTTTAGGTAGCGATTCAACGAACCACACTTTTCAGGTAGACAAATACTTTTCATGTAGACAACCAACAAACTTCAATATACCGCAGAAGTGACATTTTGCATACTCCCCATTTCTTCATAGATAATATAAAGATGGTGTGCAAAGGAGCAATCTAATAAAGTTATCAATTCTCTCATTCATCAAAGATATTCTTAAGCAAAACTCACCATTTTTTAATTCAATTTGATGGTGAAGAATGCAATAACTACTAACACATTTTGGTGCCACTATCTTGATTTGAGCTAAGACAATGGTAATTTTATCCACCATTGCTTTTGTACCATCAATGTAAATGTCACGAGTTAAAAAGGCAAGTAAAATCTTAGCGTTATAATGAAAATAATTGTTTCTTTGTGTGGATTCCTCTGAAAGAATTTCAGGGACCCTCAGGGATTAATGAGCTCATGAAAACAAGTTCTTTTTCATACAATTGCAAGAAGAATACAAATCTAATTTCAAGTTTTGCTACCTTGCGTAGAAGTTGCTGAAAAAGTTGACTTTTCTAATTTCAGGACTAAAGTCTGTGATCATCAATGGATTTTTACATAAGCCGAAGAAAAATGTTGTTAATGCCCTGTTATTCCAGTTAAGCTCAAATCTGTAAGCAATCCGCAAGTTCTGTTTACTCTACTTCAAAAATAGATCTGATACATCCATATACTGTCATTCCAGCTCCTTTTCTAGGTATTTATACCATGCCACAGCATTAATCTCTTGAATTGTTATATTTGCTCCCTAAATATTTTTCTCTATTCCCATATTTGTTCATATAAAATACATTCTCCATAGTATGCAGAATGATCTCTTAAACATTAAATCAGATCTAAAAATGCCCCTTCTGAAAACCCTTTAGTGGCTTTCACTGCCAATGGAATAAAATCCAAGTTGCTAACTGTATCCTACAAACAACCACAACATGTCTTAAATATATGTCCTAGAAATTATATATGCATGTGTATGCACACACGCACACACACACACACACACACACACACACACATCTAGAATACAAAGAAAAGTCATAGGAATCTAACACTTTACTTCACACTTTCACCTTGATATCACAAAATTATCTGTCTCTCATTTGAATGAATAAAAATGAGGAATAAGTAAAAGACAGATATTTCTATTAACTACAGATTATGTGCAGAAGAATTTTAGGCATCTTGGAATGGATGAAAGTATTTATTACAAGTCTATATAATTAAAGGCGCTTTGTTTTGGACTATAGTGACCACAGTACATTGTTCTTTTGCTTTTCAGATGATTATATTCTAAGAAATAATTCAACTGGATTTTTTGAGGACATAATCAAAATAAGTAAATAAACATTAGACAAGCAATGTTTATATTGGCTGCTTGATTGTTATTCAAAGCATCTTTGAAACATCAGTATTTGATAATGACAGTAGTTTACAAAACTGTAAGTAGTTTACAAAATATCTTTATCACCTGCCTCTTTTCATTTGACCAATACCACTATGCTATATGATAGGTGGTAGTTATTTGTCCTTGCTTTTAAAATGTATAAAAGTTGTTATCATTGACTGATTACATGTCAGGAGAATGTTACAAAAAGATACAATGACTACTGCTAAAACGGTGAGGCTAATTAACAAAATTTCAAGAGAAGAGAAAGGTATAAACTCTAAATGTAGAGCATAAGTGTAGATCTTTTTTTATACATAAGAGGCAGTAAATGAAAAGTATTAAATGCCTAGGACCCTGCCACTTCAGAACCTGATTTTTTTTTCTTTCTTCACATGCATTTATCCATGGGAACTTTGTTTCTTTGGATTTGGATAGGTACATGAAAGAGGCAGAGTGATGGAGGCGGGGGACTACCATGAAGCTTTAATTATATTTCTCCCATTCCTTCCTCCATATGATTACTTTCCATCTAGGAAGAAAAACAAATCCTCTTTTTCTAGTGCTCTTGTTTTGACAAAGAAATAAAGAAAAGTAAGATATTATAAGCATCTCAGCTTCTGACCTCAAAAATCAGACTAGACATTTCTAAGACACTAGTTTGGGAAATATCAATTCAATTAATTTCCTTTAGTGGAAGTTACATGGTTGAAATTTCAGCCAATACTTGAAATGTCATGCTGTAAAGACTATTTTAAAAACAATTACAACAAATTATGGATTATAATTTACTTTTGAGATTTGGGTAATTTCCATTTCAAGAATTCACTATCTCCCACATGAAAAACTTTTTTTTGACTCATTGATTTATTTATTTTTTAATTTACATTCAAGTTAGTTAGCATATTGTGCGACGATGATTTCAGGAGTAGATTCCTTAAGGCCCTTTACCCATTTAGCCCATCTCCCCTCCCACAACCCCTCCAGCAACCCTCTGTTTGTTCTCTATATTTAAGAGTCTCTTATGTTTTGTTCCTCTCCCTGTTTTTATATTATATTTGCTTCCCTTCCCTCATGCTCATCTGTTTTGTATCTTAAATTTCTCATATGAATGACATCATGTGATATTTGTCTTTCTCAGACTGACTAATTTCGCTTAGCATAATACCCTCTAGTTCCATCCACGTAGTTGCAAATGGCAAGATTTCATTCCTTTTGATTGCCAAGTAATACTCCATCTTCCTTATCCATTCATGCATCGATGGATATTTGGACTCTTTCTAAACTTTTGCTATTGTTGATAATGCTGCTATAAACATTGGGGTGCATGTGTCCCTTTGGAACAGCACATCTGTATCCCTTGGATAAACACCTAGTAGTGCAATTGCTGGGTCACAGTCATAGGTGAGTTCTATTTTTAATTTTTTGAGGAACCTCCACACTGTCTTCCAGAGTGGCTGCACCAGTTTACATTCCCACCAGCAGCGCAAAAGAGATCCTCTTTCTCTGCATCCTCACCAACATCTGTTGTTGCCTGAGTTGTTCATTTTAGCCATTCTGACAGGTGTGAGGTGGTACCTCATTGTGGTTTTGATTTGCATTTCCTGATGATGAGTGATGCTGAGCATTTTTTCATGTGTCCGTTAACTACCTGAATGTCTTCTTTGGAGAAGTGTCTATTCGTGGAAGAACTTCTTTTTTATCAAAAATAAATTGTCTTCCTGGATAACCTTGGAAATTTTTCCAGTGACCCTATTCATATTTTGTATTATATAAAATAAATAAAATAAAATAAAACTTCTCCCTTACAATACCAAATAAAGCATATTGCTAAATTTGTTTAAAATATACCAAACAGGAACCTGGGTGGCTCAATTGGCTAAGCATCTGACTTTGGCTCAGGTCATAATCTCACAGTTTGTGAGCTTGACCCCGCTTCAGGTGAGCTCGAGATCCACTTCGGGTGAGCCTTGCTTCTCTCTCTATTCTCTCTAACTATTCTTTGTTAGGTTCACAAAGTACCATTTACTAAAAATGAAGAATACATTCACATGAATTATATTTATTAATAGAATATTCCTTGCTGTAAAGTTAGTTTGGATTTTATTCTAAGTACAATGTGACATTACTTGGACTTTTAAACAGAGGAGTGATACAATCTAATTTCCGCTTTGAAAGATCATTCAAATTGAGGCTGATGTGTGGAGGATGGATTATGGGAGAAGAGTGGCAGCCAAAAAAAACAGATGAGTGGATCAGCCTCAATTTAGACAACTTTAAATTGACACTTGGTCTGAAGAATTGGGAGACAACAGTGAGTGTCTGAGAATGTGGCAAACTGCTAAATTTAAAGACATGGCATTTAATCAGCTCTAGCCAGCTGTCTTACAGGAATATAGATCTTATCTCTAGTGTCGTCAGATTTCTTTAAAGAGAAAGATATAAAATCTTGTGATTGTTAAATGTTGGCAACCAATTAAAATTTTTTTTTTTTCAAAAAACCACTTAGAGCTAAATAAAACCTGCCTCTACGTTGGATTTAACCAAAAGGATCACCGGTTTGCAACCTTAAGGTTGAATTAACATTAGCAGCCTAATGCTGAATGGACGATAGACATAGAAACAGAATAGAATATAGATAACTTTTGATTTTCCTTGTCTTCCATTCCTTCTTACCAGGTTGGGGGTTAGACATTAGAGTTTACAAACCAATAATTTATATGTATCAATAAGCTATAAAGAAAACAGCTCATAAATCTGTTTATGTTGGATTTCTCTTCAAAGCCAATCAACTCTTTGTATCCTTGCTATTGGAAGAGAAGTCCAGAAAATAATTGGCCAGCTAAGACTTAGGGAAGTTATATTAGAATATTGAAGCAACATTGATTTTATTTCTATCTTTTATGTAAACCAGAGTCAAAGATCTCAATCTTCTAAAAAATATGACAGCCTAGGACTAACTTATGAATTATGAATTCCTGAGATAAGCTGTGCCTCATTTATCTTGTATATGAGTGCCTAACATAGTACTTGATCTGACACTTTAGGTGCTCAGAAATGTGTACTGACTAAATTATACTTCCCAGACAATTAAACTACTAGCTAATGTCAACCAAATTTCTTTCATTGGTAAATTTCTACTTTTGAGATAAATATTTCTTTATTTTTGGTCACAATTTTCTTTACATTTGTTTTATCAGGCTAAACACCTGAAGTCACACTTGGTCCTCTCGTGCTATCTTATATCCCATTTCTAGGAAATAAGAAAACCCTATCAGCACTAATTTCTACTTATATACCTGAATCTGCTTCTCTTGATCCCCTGTCCCAGTTACCAGGCTAATTCCAGCCATCTGTTCTTGCCTGGGATACCACATTAGATTACCATTTGGTCTTGATTCCACTTTTCCTACAATCTATTTTCCATACAGAAGTTAGAATGATCTATTTTTTTAAGTTCATTTATTTATTTTTGAGAGAGAGAGAACAAACAGGGGAAGGACAGAGAGAGAGAAGGAGACACAGAATCCGGAGCAGGCTCTAGGCTCTGAGCTGTCAGCACAGCCCAAGGCAGGGTTCGAACTCACGAACTGAGATCATGACCTGAACCAATATCGGCTGCTGAACGGACTGAGCCAACCAGTAGCCCCTGATCTATTTAAAACACAAACAAGATCATGCCATTCCCTTGCTCAAAACACAAGCAATGATTTCACATCAAAAATTGAGCTTAAAGTTCATTAATATTGTCTCCTAAGACTTTATGTGACTAGTCCCTACCTAATCCTTTGGCCTTATTTTCTACTACTATATTTCTTGATCAAAACAGTCTGGCAATTAGCTACTTTACTGTTTTTCAAATATGCCAGGCACACTGCTGGCTCTGAACTTGACATTTGCTATTCTCTTGTCTAGACCACTCTTCCCCAACACATTTTTATGTCTCATTCCACTTTATTCAAATGGTTACTCATATAATACTACTTTTTAGAAGCCTTTCTTGACCTCTCCATCTGGTCATCTATACCAGTTGTTCTTATCACTTTGTGCCTTTTTTGATACACATCACAATCAGAAATTATATTTTTTCTTGCTTAAGTATTAGTTATCTTTCTCCAAACTAGAATGTAAACACCTTGTATATATAAGGATTTCATGTATCTTCATCCCTGATGTGCCTAGTATGGAGGAGATTCTGATCAGTATATATTGAACTTAATTGATTTAATTGCAATGATCTTGGTAAGATTCATAACTAATAAGACTAAAAATGTTTTAGCAGTCAACAGTACTTATTAAGCATCTACCTACCATATGTGGAAAATTATAATAACAATTCTGACAAATAAAAGAGAACTAAAACCCAGTAGAATCCTCATGTCCTTATAATTCTATCACAATTTCTACAACAAACATATCATAAAACACTCAGTTTTATAAAGCTTGCAAAAATAGAATAGACAAGGGCAAACAGATATAATTATTCATAAAAACCAAAAAAAAAGAAAGAAAAATAAATTTATTTAAACTTCCTTGGCATTGGGAGCAGAATATTTCCTTAGGCCATAAAGGAAGATAATTCTCTGTTCAACAATTTGGAAATCTTTTTAAAAACTACTTTCAATTAAGAGATTAATTCTTTTCATTTGTCTTTCAGATGAGGAATATTATGAAATTTTCTTTTTTCCCTTCCTCAAAAACCAATCCAGATATTTTTTTTCTATTGTAAGTAATTGTGCTGTCACTATTCAGTTGCCAACCCATGAGGCAGCTGTAATTAGGATAAAATAACTGAATGTGGGTAATGACTTCCTGGTGGATCTCTAGTTGCCTTTCAGAAATGCTTACTTTTGTTCAAAGCTGTGTTTTCTTCATAAACCTTTTGCTTTTTGTCCTGATGCTAGTGTTATTATCTAAAGAGATCAGTTACATTGTATTTAATTCAAACAAAAATTTTTTAACTCCCACTCTTGTTCTCTGCATATTGTCCACATTTCTTTAAGTCAAGTTGATTAGAAATAGCCAAAACCCAAACCAAGAAACAGACTCTTAGCTACAGAGAACAAACTGATGGTTACCAGAGGGGAGGAGGGCAGGGGGGATGGATAAAATAGGTGATGGGGATTAAGGAGGCCACTTGTGATGAGCACTGGGTGATGTATGGAAGTGTTGAATCACTATATTGTACACCTGAAACTAATATAGCACTGTACATTAACTAGAGTTTAAATAAAAACTTTTTAAAAAATTTTAAAAAAGAAATAGCCATAAACAATCAAAAGGCACTATGATATTTTTCCAAAATATATTTTCTATCATAGACTGTTATTTATCAATAAAATCTTAATAAAACAGCTTCATTACTTCTATGTGAATATTTTTCTCCAGCTTAGAAATATGATTTGGTAGACGCACCAAAGAAATATTATCAGAGAGATTATTTTAAATAAAAAGCATATCTGGATGTTTCCCTAGAACAATTGCTTAGAAATTAATTATTAGGCCAACTTATAGAAGAGGCAGAGACAGAAGAGGAAAAGAAGGAAGAGGAGAAGGAGAGAACAGTAATGCTTCAAATTATGGTTTATTTTAATGCTACTATGAATATACCACCTAATACATTTGCTCCTTACTTTTGCAAACACTTCCACAACAACAACAAAAATTTTTTTCATTGAGATGTTGACTCTATCACTCTTTCACTATAATGCATCTCATGTCTTCTTTTCCCTACTTACCTGCCATGGTCCAAAATATCATATATTTACTTGTTTTTTTGCTTCCTCCATTGTGAAAGTATGTTGGAAAAAAACCCCAAACTAAGTCTAAACCCAATTATTTACTTACTACTTACTTACACCATAGCACGTTAAACATTATTGAAAATTTTTTTCACATCTGTGCTGACAATTGCAGTTTAAAATCCTCATCCCCAAAAACAATGGATACCAATTTACTTAATTTTCTCATTCTCCACAACAACTACGTACACTTCCTTACTCTGAAACCCTTTCAGTTAATCCCCTAGCCTAATATTTAACTATACTATGTTAGAAATAGTATAAATATTAGAACGTATCAGTCAGAAAAGTTTTCACCTTTCTATCAACAGCTCTATCAGCCAATATGAGTCTGAATCCGTGTTTTTGGCCTTCCCTCCCATTAAAGTGGAGGAAGAGTTTGCTTTTCTAAAGGCCAGGTCCTCCTTTTTTTACTGCATTCAATATTCATAGCCATCTTAGCCACTCTGGTATCTCTGAAATTACTACACCGTCCTTAATTCTAAACTTTTTTTCCTCTATTGATTTATGCATAGGTACATAAAAACATGACTTAATATCTCATATCTTAAAAGCAACAATTATACTCTGACTTCCAGCTATAATTTGATTTATCTGATCCTTTTCATAGTAAAATACACTAAAGTGTTGCCATTTGCTCATCATTTTTCTTCAATCCAAGTAAGCTCTCATACTCAACTACTTTGTCGAAGTCATGACTGACCTTGCTGAAAACAGTGGCCAATTTATCAGGCTCAGTAATATTCAGCACAGTTGAACATTCTGCCATCATAAAACACTGTGTTTTCCTTTTTTACGTAGTTAATTTATTAAGATATAATCCATATGCCATCTAATTCACCCTTTTAAAGTATACACTTTAATAGTTTCTAGTATTTCTGCAAGTTGTGCAAATATCACCCCAATCAATTTTAGAACAGTTTTATAACCCCCTGAAGAAATCCCATATCCAAACACTCTTCATTCTCTACCTCCCTCTCCTCTCCTTTACCCACGTCCACTGTCTACCACCATTTAGGCAACTACTCACTAATCTACTTCCTATCTCCATAGATCTGACTACTCTGGGTATTTCATATAAATGGAATAATACAATATGTAATCTTTTGTGACTGGGTTTTTAGCATGGTGCTTTCAAGGTTCATCTATGTTATAGGATGTACTAATATTTCATTCCTTTTTATTGAAGAATAATATTCCATTATATACATATAACACATTTATTAATCAATTTTTCAGTTAATGGACATTTGTTGCCAGTTTGGGGCTATTATAAGTAATACTGTTATGGACATTCAAGTACATGTTTTTGTATGGACTTATGTTTCCATTTCTCTTGGGTATGTAAGAGTGGAATTGCTTAGTCACGTGAGTAACTCTATGTTTAACATTTTGAGAATCAGGGCGCCTGGGTGGCTCAGTCAGTTAGGCGTCTGACTTTGGCTCAAGTCATGATCTCACAGTTCATGAGTTCGAGCCCCACGTCGGGCTCTCTGCTGACAGCTCAGAGCCTGGAGCCTGTTTCAGATTCTGTGTCTCCCTCTCTTTCTGCCCCTCCCCTGCTCACACTCTGTCTCCCTCTCTCTTGCAAATATATAAACATTAAAATAAATAAATAAAAACATTTTGAGAATCTGCCAGACTCTTTCCCAAAGTGGCCACACCATTTTATATTCTCAAAAGCAATTTATGAATGTTCCATTTCTCCACATCCCCATCAACACTTGTTATTATCTTTTTGATTAAAGCCACCCTAGCGGGAATCAAGTAGTATCTCATTGTGGTTTTGATATACATTTTCCTGATGGCTAGTTTATTGTTTTTTAACAGAAAATACCCCCACACACACACTTTTCCTCCTACCTTTCTGCTGCTTTTTCTCAGTCTCACTGCTGAAACTTTCACTGCTTTTCTGCCCAAATCCTAACTATTAAAATGTCCTGGTTGTATCTATAGTCTCTTCCTAACTGATTGCCTTTAGTCCTATGTGTTTAAATATCCTTTATATGCTGATTACTCCCACATTCTTATTTTTAACTTTGACCTTTTCTACCCAATTGACTTCTTTTTTTTAATTTTTTTAAATGTTTTTATTTATTTTTGAGACAGAGAGAGACAGAGCATGAGCAGGGGAGGGGCAGAGAGAGGGGGGAGACACAGAATCCAGAGCAGGCTCCAGGCTCTGAGCTGTCAGCACAGAGCCTGATGTGGGACTGGAACTCTCAGAGTGTGAGATCATGACCTGAGCTGAAGTCGGAAGCTCAACTGACTGAGCCACCCAGGTGCCTCACCCCCCCCCCCTTGACTTCTTTTCATTCCATTTGTATCTTAAATTTATTATTTCCAAAATAGAATTCTTTATATTGGCATCCTCCAAGGCAATTATTTCCACCTCCCTAATCTCTGTTTCACTAAATTATACCATCACCCATTCATCCATCCAGGATCCAAGCCTGGAAGACATCCACAATTTCTCTCTTCCTTACTACTCGTGATCAATCTGCCAATTTCACATTCAAAATACCATGCAGATATGTCCACTTCTTTGCTATCAGCCTATTCTACTTCACAACACGCTAAGGCAGTGGAGGCCAAACTTACATCCTTATTTCAGCTCTTGCCACACCTATAATTTATCCTCTACACAGAAGCAACCACTAGGGTTTTAAAACTTAAATTCGATTCTATCACATTCAAAAAGGAAACGATCTTGTATGGTGCTTAGTGTTTACTGGATTCTTAAACAAGGAAATGGAGAATGTGTAATGTATGTGGAAACTGACCTTGATTTATTCAGAAGCATGAAGATACTAAAATCCGGAAGCTATTTTGTAAATTAGTGGAGAAAGTGGAAATGTTAATTTATTTATAGAATTGGATTGTGTATATTTGGGGCACAGATTGGGGGGAGTGTGATTATTTTTCAGTCTTGTGTCATCATATACCTCTCTATTCCCTAGGGTGGTCAAAGTTCAAATATCACACCTTAATATAAGTTATTCACCATGCTCCTCTGTGGTATTAATTTAATAACTTATGAGACTATTTGCCACACTGAGAAGTTATAGAATTACGTGAAGAATAAAATAAATGACTCAGTGTGTCAGTGTGAGTAAGTCACCTGCCACATGGACTGCAGTTGACTCACCTGGGAAACCAGACAGCTGTATCAGGTAATCTCTGGAGCCACTCTCAGCTCTAAAATTATAAGCTGTCTTCAGTGATGTCTAATCACTCTAAAAACCAAGTTATATAAGACCTTTACTGGAATTATTTGACTTCTACTGCCAGGAAATCTTTGGCACTTTAAATGCAACTATTTTTTGGTATTTAGGAAAGCTGCCAAAGAGTGAATAAACATGAAGTACGGAAACTCTCTGTTTATTACCAGAGTAAATACAATAAAAGCAGAAGTGACTTTTATCCTTCATACCAAGTAATTAACTAATTAACTCACTTTGTCTCATATAAAATGATAATCTTATAGACCAATGATCTATTCCGTTTCTGCACAATTTTGATAGTGTTTCAAGATAAATGTTCCCACCTCCCCTAATCTGTGCTAATTAAGTGAAGATTCAAAAGCAAAGGACCTGAATTGACACCAGATATTCAGTTCACATAATAATCACTAGCTTTAGCATCAATTTTTTTAAGGTTAATCTAACTTTAGTGGAGGGAGTAAAACAGAAGAAGCATTATGCTAAAAAGCCCTACAAAAAAGTGGGAAAAGTAAATTGAAGAAAACCTGTTGCCACAGAGACAATAGTGCTGAATCATTTACCTATTAAACAAAATGGAAAAAATTGGTAATTTTGAGTAGAGCATGTGAAAAAGAAAAGTTGTTTGTAAAGCACAAATCCAAATAATTTCGATTGCAGTTATTGCCATATAAGTGTTAGAGGCCAGTGTGTCTGCAGGTCTGAGCATGTTCATGTCTGTAGACATCAAATAAGAAAACAATGTATTTCTGGGCATGGAATTTTAAGGAGTGCTGATAGGCAAAGTGAGGCGTAGAAGAATTTTGCATTCTTTGACTACCACTGCATATGAGAAAAGAAAGAGCTTCCTACCATCTGCAGTTGTTCAGACTTGCAAATTGTTATGCCGCACTGAATTCTGCAGATTTCTGGAAGGCAATGGAATATTTTTGTGTCACAATTTCATGCTGAAAGGAATAATCTTACTTTCTCCCTATACTTGCTTTTTATGACTTTATTGAGATATAAAGTATAATATACTACCAATATTAAAAATACAGAGTTTGATGTTTTGATATATGTATAAGCTATCATCATAATCAGGATAATGAATATTATTACCTTCGGAAGTTTCCTAGGCTACCTTTGTAATCCATTCTTTTCTCCATCTCCGTCCTTGGGCAACCACTAATCTGCTTTCTGTCACTGTGGATTAGTTTTCTTTTCTAGAATCTTACATAAGTGGCATCATACATTTTGTATTCATTTTACCTGGCTTCTTTCACTTATTAAAATGACTTTGAGATTTATCCATGTTGCTGTGTATATTGAAGACTTTCTTGTTTCTTTTTTATTGCTAAGTAGTATTCCATTTCATGAATATGCCACAATTTGTTTCTCCTGTTAATGGATATTTCGTTGGTCTCTAGCTTTTGGCTATTATAAATAAACCTGCTGTGTACACTTACATGTAAGTCTTTGTTGACTTTATGATCTCACAGTTCTTGGGTTCGAGCCCTGCGTCGGGCTCTGCACTGACAGTGCACGGAGCCTGCTTGGTATTCTGTCTTCCTCTCTCTCTCTACCCCTCCCCCACTTGCTCTTTGTATCTCTCTCAAAATAAATAAAAATAAATTTAAAAAAAATTATAAAAAAAATAAAATGAGCTTGCCAAAGTGGTATAAAGATGGAATTGCATTTAATCTGTAGGTCAGTTTAGAGAGAATTGTGATCTTAATAGCATTGAGTTTTCCAGTCTATTAACATATTTGGATTTATTCCTTCCATTCATTTATTTGAATTTTTAGCTGCAATCAACAATGTTTGTAGTTTCAGAGTAGAAGTCTTGAATGTTTTTGTTACATTTATTCACAGTTATTTTATTTTATTTCAAAAAAAATTTTAATGTTTATTTATTTTTGAGAGAGTGTGAGACAACGTGTGAGCAGGGGAGAGGCAGAGAAAGGCAGATACAGAATCTGACTCAGGCTCTGGCTCTGATCTGTCAGCACACACACTGATGTGGGGCTCAAACCCATGAAATGCGAGATCATGACCTGATCAAAAGTTGGACTCTTAACCGACTGAGCCACCCAGATGCCTCCATAGTTATGTTAAAATTTTGATTCTAAACTGAGGGTTGAAGGGGGGTGGGAGGGAGGGGAAAGTGGGTGATGGGCATCGAGGAGGGCACCTGCTGGGATGAGCACTGGGTGTTGCACGGAAACCAATTTGACAATAAATTTCATATTAAAAAAAATTTGATTCGATGATACATGGGTATTTTGAAATTTTAATTTTCAATTTTTGCTGCTATTCTTTGAAGATCCAATTGACTTTTCATATTAGCATCATATCCTATAAACTTGCTAAACTGATTAATTAGGTTTGTAGATTCCATAAGTATTCTAACTAAGCAATCATACCATTGGTAAATAGGACAGTTTTACTTAAAAGATTTTTTTTAAGTTTTATTTATTTTGACCGATAACTAAATTATTATTTTGAGAGAGGGGGAGAGAGAATCTCAAGCAGGCTCTGCAGTGTCAGCACAGGGCCCAATGTGGGACTCGAACTCACGAACCATGAGATCATTACCTGAGCTGAAATCAAGAGTCAGATGCTTAGTCAAGTGAGCCCCAGGACAGTTTTACTTTCATTTGATATTTCTGCCTTTTAGTTTTCTTTCTGGCATGATTCCAATGACTTGTACCTCCCCTAATACGATATTGAATAGAAGTGGTGAAGGTGGACATCTTTGATTTATTCATGATTTGAGGAAGAAACATATTACGGTACTTCACTATTATATGTGATATTAGAAGGTTTGAGATAACAAATTAAAGTTTTTAACAGACACAGTGGTATTCAGATTTTCTATTTATTCTTGCGTGACATTTAAAGATATTTGTCCATTTCATATAAATTTTTTGTTATAAAGTACCCAACAGATTTTTGATATGTATTATTTTTAATGTCATTAGCTGAAAATATTTTCAAATTTCCTCTGTGATGTGATCTTTGATTCATTAATTATTTAGAAGTGAGTTTTATGGGTGCCTGGCTGTCTCAGTAGGTTAACCATCTGACTCTTGATTTAGGGTCAGGTCATGATCTCACAGTCATGAGATAGGGTCCCACGTAGGGCTCAGTGTGGAGCAGAGCACCTGCTTGGGATTCTCTTTCCCTCCCTCTCTGTACCATCCCCCCCCCCCCCGACTTATTCTCTCTCTCTCTTTATTTCTCTCTCCCTCTTAAAATAAATGAATGAACTTTAAAAAAAGAAGTGTTTAAAATTTCCAGATAATTTATATTTTCCTAAATAATTTTATTGTTATGGATTTCTATTTAATTTCATTGTAGGCAAATTATATACTTTGTACAATTTTGATCCTTTTAAATTTAATACATATGTGTTTATTGGCCTAACATATAGTCTATCTTGGTGAATGTTCCCTTGCATTTAAAGAGATATGCACTCTACATTGTTGCATTTATTGAAAACCTATTTTGTGTTAATTGCTTTCCTGATTTATTGCTTCCATTATCTTATTTAAGACATACTCCATACAATTTGATATTTAAAGAGGTCTGATATGTAAATCTTCTTACACGATGTCTGACATATCATTATGTGCTAAATAATTTTAATTTTATCTTCTGCCTCTTTCCCCTTTTACCCACCACATACTTGGACCCTTTGTGCCACTAATTAATCCACTCATTTAATCAATTTATACACAATGGAAAGCATTTAACTCTGCTTTAGTATTAACGTCTGAATTTCAGTTCCCTCACTTACAAACAGGGATTAATTATCTTTACCGTGAGACATTAAATGCTAAGTGCCTGCCACCATACCTGGCATTTAATCATTGATTCTTTTCTCCTTTAAGCACTTGTTCACAAACTCAACATTAGGAATGATCCTATATGCTAACTTTATTGCATAGTAAGGATCCATGTTATACAGAGACATTTATGAATAGTGATCATTTACAAGCCCTCAAGAAGACATACTGCAGAATCTGCTATCTACCGTTCTGTAATAGCAACATTTTTCAAAGAGCATATGTAAACGTTGATTCTATTCGGATGATCGTGCAAGAAACTTTTCAAAAAAATAATCACCAAACAAATGCTTGTTAATCGGAGTCTTGAATTTTAATGTTTTGGCTTACTTTGTCTAAAAATCTTTCCTAGTTGGAAGATAAAAATATGTCACATTCGATTTCCTTCCCAGTTTAGATTATAAAAGTACAAAATAAGCAATATATTTTTTATGTGCAGACTATTTGGAGGGACAGATACTTCTGATGGCCAATTAAGACTCTCTGGCTATAAATTTGTGTGAAGAATACGTGGGGTTGTTTTTGGTTCAGTTATTTCTAATGTAAATGGGAAATATTAGCATGTATATTATCCTTTTCGTGACCTAGATGGGTACCTTTTTTTTCTTCCAAGTTTTTATTTAAATTCTAGTTAGTTAATATACAGTGTAATATTGGTTTCTGCAGTAAAATTTAATGATTCATCGCTTACATACAGCACCCAGTGCTCATCACAAGCGCCCTTCTGAATATCCATCACCCATTTAACCCATCCCCCTGCCAACCTCCCTCCATCAACCTTCAGTTTGTTCTGTATAGTTAAGAGTCTCTCGTGGTTTGCCTTTCTCTTTTTCCCCTTATGTTTATCTGCTTTGTTTCTTAAACTATGAGGCCATTTATTTAGAAGAACATGTGGAATAGAACTGTGATTTCATTTAGTTATTCATTTAATCGATTTTTTGTATATTTAAGATCTCTAACTATAAGACAATGACTGAGATGAAGAAAAAGAGAGGCCAGTAGATTAAGAGATAAACATTTTTGGCAGAAAATCTACCACGGACAAATTGTCCAAAATAACATTTCCAAATGTGTGTTCTGTGCATAAGATATACACACTTGTCTTCAAGTATCTTGGTACTCCCGGAGCATCTGTTTCATTTCTTCATGTATGATAAAGGAAATGAGAAGAGGCAAGCTTTTACTGAGAGAACGAAAATATTGTATTTGTTACTTGGAATTTGTGCATACAATTTCAGGATCTGATTTTGGTTTCAGGTAAGGACACCTCCCCCATTATCAACATAAATGTTTCATGTGAATGTCACTCTTTGCTCCAGAGATTGGCATAGGCTCCAATTAGTCTTGTAAAGAAGAATGGCAGAAGACCCTAGTTACACAATTGGTTCAAGAATGAACATGTGGTCCAATTAGATCCAAAGAGATAAAATGAGACTTTGCTGAAATTTTTCATAAACAGAATCTCATTCCTTTCTCCTAGATGTAAAATCTAAATGGATATAATTACTAAAGCCTCCACTGACATTTGCTACCACACAGCCCAAAATATTAGCTGATGAGCTAAAACATAGATAGGAACATTGCCTCAGTTCTGAATTCAGCTTCATGGCTCATCCCTTCACTTTTCTGATGCATGAGCGAATCTACATAAAACTTGGTTACTTAAGCCCACTTGGGTTGGGATGTCTGTTATTTGTAGCCTTGTTTCAAAGAAGGAACAGTATAGGAAACAGATTTATTCTATCCCAAGGAGAAACTTCCTGGGACCTACTTCTGCTCACAACAAGACAATTCTTAGGCACAATGAAAATACAAGAGTTATGGAGGCTCATTTTCATAGTCAGTATAGGATTAAAGTAATTGAGTTAGAGCTTCAGCAGAATATCTGTAGTGGGTCTTGGCATTTAAAGTTCAGTAAGCTTTAGGACCCATTAATGGAAGAAAAATATGAGTTTCCTCATGCTTCCTCTAGTCCTCTTGGTTCTATTCCTTTCCTCCCGAATGGCTTCACACACACACACACACACACACACACACACACACACACACACACCAATTCCAAGAACAAATAATAATTTTCTAAGATAGTATAATCTTTGCCCACATTAAGGAAAAAATACATTTTCTAAATGCATCATCATGTAGAACGAGTTCCTTTGCCAAAATAAAAGGTCTTTTCTATTAGCAGGCAAAGCCATTTAGCTTTTCTTTGTCTCTAACTTTCCATTCTAGATGGATTATGTACTCACTAAATAAGCCCAATGGACTCATTAAAATATTTTCCCAAACAAAATTTTCTTAAAAATGAATTCTTCTGTCCCACATGAATGAAAAAACAGTTACAACTCTCTTGTTTTTTAATTAGCACTTCTTTTTTGTTTAGGATATAAACTGACACAATCATTCTGGAAGGAAATTGGCCAGTGTTTTGTGAAATAATTCTGGGTTTGACCTGGGACCCAGCAGTCACATTGAGAACCTCTGGCTCAGGACTGTCAGTGAACATGCACAAAGCAGCTCATCCAGGTCTTTCCTAGGAGAACAAGAGGAAGGCAATCCAGGTGTCCATCAATAAGGGAATGAATGAGTAAAATGTGCTGGAGCCAGACATTAGGGGATATGATGCAGTAATGGTAGGATATAGATACATCTCAGGAATATGGTGCTCACTAAAAAAAAGAGTAAGAAACAGAACAAGATCTATAGTGTACGATTTTCATACATTAAACACAATCACACAAAATATACCACGTGTTTTAAAAAGATAAACACCTATTTGGGGACACAGATGTAACATTGAAAGTGGTGTTTAATAAAGGAGAGGAAAAATAGTTGGATTTGGGAAAAAATTAAAAGCAGATAGATGATCATTCACTAGCAGGTGAGAAATATGACTAAATCAACTTGCTGCTATAGAAATTACAGCAACAACATAAAAATGACCTCCATTGACCTTTGACTATACATTTCAAATGCAGTTTGTCTTAGCTTCGTAAAAACTTACTGTGCCACAGGTAAAATACTCATGTAATAAGAAAATGAGCCATCTACGGTTAAAAATTCTCTCAGTTAGGGTGCCTGGGTAGCTCAGTCGGTTACGCATCTGACTTTGGCTTGGGTCATGATCTCATGATTCGTGATTTCAAGCCCCACATCGGGCTCCGTGATGATGGCTCAGAGCCTGGAGCCTGCTTCAGATTCTGTGTCTCCCTCTCTCTCTGCCTCTTCTCTGCTCACTCTCTGTCTCTCTCTCAAAAATAAATCAGCATTAAAAAACATTTAAGAATTCTCTCAGTTTTGGCCAAGTGAGGAGATGTGAACAAAATGCAGAGCAGGAAGTCCTAAAAAGCTTTCTGACATATACTTTTAGAAATCATTTATGGTGATGGATTACTCTTGGGACATAAAAGCTGGCTTACACCACTGCAATTTAATATTTCATTAGGAACTACATATGTATATTTATATCTATAGATACATATAAATTGTTGTTTTTACTTTTAATCCATGTTTTTCTTATTTCAAAGATAATACATATGCCTTATGAAAAATTTAAGAAGCATTGAATGTTTCTGAGAAGAAAATTTAAATGACTCCTATGTGTCCATCAAAAGATAAACAATGTAAAACCTTTTAATGTACATACATTTAAGGATTTTCTTTATGTGTGTGTGTTGTGCAGTCAAATACAGTTTAATACCAACAAAAGAGGGAAATACTATAATAACATCTTGTAATTTTTTCAATTTGCAATATATATGAAATTTCACATTTAGGTAACTGTCACTTTACAAGGTACTTTTATTGGATGTCTAGTATTCCATGGCATGACTGTAACTGAAATTAGACAATTTCTTACTATTCTATGAAATTATAGATTTTTGTAATTATTTGCTATTGTAAATAATGCTTTACATTATGATGTAAGTAACATCATAGAAAGATACAAAGTATTTTTCTCAGGATATTCCTGGAAGTAAATTTGCTGGGTCAAAGGTCACACACATGGTGGTGGTTTTAGGAGTGGATCATGAGTTAACAATAGAACTGGAAGTTGCCATATGAGAAAGACTCAAATGTTTCCAAGATTCAGTAAGTTTAAATTACTTTGTATTTAATGCCAAATCTAATGGCATGTTCGTCTTGAAAATATTTCCTGGAGCATGTTTCTGAGGATAAAAGAAAAATTATTATAGAACAATTTTAAACTAAATATGAATAGGAAGGACCCTACAGCCAGAGTAACTGGTGTGAATCCTGACTCTGACACTCAGCTGTATATACTTGGACAAGTCTCTTAATTCATTTGTGTCTTAGTTACCTCATCTATAAGATGGAGGAAACAATGGCACCATCCTCAAAATAAACCTCAAATGTATTTGTTTTGAGTTTTACATGAGTGTGTATCTGTGTGTGTGTGTGTGTGTGTGTGTGTGTGCATGTGTGTGTGGGCTCTAAAAGTGGTAGCTATTATTGTTGTGTTGGTAGTTATTATTAAGATAATTATTAGACTGAATCTTAAAAATAAAATCATCCTGTTAATAGCTTTGACACTTTCTATTTCTCTGCTGCCTTATCTCGTATCTATATAGTCACTCAGGAGGAGGACAATTGAAAAATGTCATTTCATTTTAACACAAAACACAAAACATATACTCACATACACACACATACACACACGCACATCGTGGAAGATGCATTTACTTTCATCCATTTTACACACTTGCATTCTGTTCTAATAGCATGGAGTACCTTTATTAAGACTTCCTTTGCTAAGAGCAGCTAATGCCAGAGAGCAACCTATGTGACCATAGGTTGTAAGCTCTACTGCTTTTCCATATCCTCTAAATCTGGACCCTCCGCTATCATCTAATGAAAACTAACATTAATTTCAAAGGTAAAATTTAGGGACTGGAACTGTTTTGCATTGTGGTTATTTTAACAAGCTCTGCCTTTTAATAAAACATCACACCTCAGAGAATTTAGTCTCCAATATTTGCTTCCAATTTTCTGCTGGAGTTTCCAGCTCCAGAGATTTTTTAAAATAATTTCAGATGTTTATTATTCATTGTATTCACCTTTTCTTTGGTCTCAATTGTTTCAGGTCTTCTTAAATGGGTACCAAATATTAAAGATCATTTTATTAAAATGAATAATTTGATTTTATGGGGAATGAGAAATAGTTTGACTTAGTTTAGTAGTTGCCCACCTACTATATATAATATATGGCACTAGACATTGTAAGTAACTCATGTAAGTCTAAATTAGGACCACTCACTTCAGATAGTTCACAATATAAATTAAATTTGTAAGAGTTATAAGTGGTTATTTAAAAGTTAAGAGCAAGGAGAGAAACAGCCTATGCTATTGGGGCTCGAAGAGACCAATAATATGCTTTTCTTACTGATTTTGAGACCAGTTGAGTAAGAAACACAGAATATGCACAAAAGAAGATCAGAATGCCAGCTTTATTAATGATAAGTCAACCTGAAGGCTGTAGCTTTAGAACTGGAGGCAAATGAAGTTCAAAATAGGGCAGACCTATTGCACACCCCTGGTCTCAAGCAATGCCATCCTTGGAAAGGCCCAAAGCAATGCTGGAGGAGCCTACCTTTGATTGAAAACAGACTGAAGCAAAGCTTTTAAGTGAGACTTTACTGGTAGATTCTATACCAAGATAACAAGAGTGAGGGGAAAAGAGGAAGGGATGGGGAGCAGAGGGGGAAGAAGTAAGAAGGAAAGCAAGTAGAGATGGTGGGTTCAATACTAACCTGGTCCAAAATTGCATGAAATCCTAACTGATTTTACCACCCAGGTCACCTTCTTGACAGACTTCCTTGAACCACTGACAACTCTCAAAAGCAAGCTGGCTGCAGAGGGACGAGAATTTATTTGCTGGCTACTTCCTCACTTGTGTTTTTTTGTTGGGCAACTTTTCACATGGGGCATCAATAACACTTGTGAGTTGTGTTGTCTAGCTTTCTAGACAGCTTCAGTACTTTTCAAGCTCTGTATCTGGAGTATTCTCCACAACATCTAAGTTCTGACATCCTCTTGCTTTGGCTTGGTATTCTCTTAGGAAGTCGCTTTTAAAACAACCTGAACCTAACAGTCCAACTGAGGTTCCTCACCATTGGCTGGCTGTAGGATACATGAGAGATCATTGCCAAGATCCAGTCTCAATCTTGACACCGCAGTTTGCTTTGCTTTCTCTGTGTGTATCAAGGGCCAGTTCCCTTGAATATAGAGGATACACACCGAACTTTCACATGGTTCCCCTGAAGCTTCGCTCACTGTTTGGGGTCAAGAGGCACCACCCTCCACACATACCTTAAGGATAAATAATTAAACACTAGCCTTTCTCTAAAGAAATCTTCCTTTAACAGGTGTGAGGTTAATATCTCATTGTAGTTTTGACATGTATTTCCATGATGGTTAGTGAAGTCAGGCAAAATTTCATGTACCTATTGGCCATCTGTATGTCTTCTTTGGATGATGTTTATTCAGGTCCTTTGCCCATTTTTTAATGGAGTTCTTTGTTTTGTTTTTTGTTTTTTGTTTTTGATTTTGATTTTTTTGTTTGTTTTTTGCTATTGAGTTATATGAGTTCCTTATTTATTTTGGATATTAACTCCTTATTGGATACACTTTTTGCAAATATTTTCTCCCAATCCATAGCTTGCCTTTTCATTTTGTTGACTATTTCCTTTGCTGCACAGAAGCTTTTTAGTTTGATGTAGTCCCACTTGGTTATTCAGTCTTAATAATTGGTTAGTTTTACTTTTCTTTCCTGACGTTTTGGTGTCATAGTCAAAAAAATCATTGCTAATACCAATGTCAGTGTCCTATGTTTTTTCTAGGAGTTTCATTGTTTTAGGTCTTATGTTTAATGGCTATTATCAGAAAGATAACCAGTACTACTGAGGATGTGGAGAAAAGGGAATGCCAGTACACTGTTGATAGGAATGTAGATTAGTACAGCCATTGTTGAAAACAGTATGAAGATCCCTCAAAAAAACTAAAAACAGAACTACCATATGATCCAGCAATCCCTTTTCTGGGTATATACCTAAAAGAAATGAAATCAGTACCTCCAAGAGAATATTTGCACCCCCATATTCATTGTGGCACTATTCAAAATGGATAAGATATAGAAACAACCTAAGTGTCCATCTATGTATAAATGGATGAAGAAATTGTGATATGTATGTACAAGGGGATATTATTCAGTTGTAAAAAGAAAATCCTGCCATTTGCAACAACATGGATGAACCCGAAAGACATTAAGCTAAGTGAAATAAGTCAGACATGAAAGAAAAAAAGAAAGAAAGAAAGAAAGAAAGAAAGAAAGAAAGAAAGAAAGAAAAGAAGGAAGGAAGGAAGGAAGGAAGGAAGGAAGGAAAGAAGGAAGAAAGGAAGCAAGGGAGGAAGAAAAAACCTGCATGATTTCACTTATATGTGGAATCTAA
Organism: Panthera tigris; assembly: GCF_018350195.1. Classification (NCBI taxonomy): domain Eukaryota; kingdom Metazoa; phylum Chordata; class Mammalia; order Carnivora; family Felidae; genus Panthera; species Panthera tigris. The sequence continues at coordinate 28,071,695 of NC_056676.1, read as the reverse complement.
AAAAAAAAAAAAAGCTGCATACATAGAAACATAGTAGAAGAGTGGTTACTAGGGGTGTCAAGGTTGGGGGAATGGGGAGATGTTGATCAAAGGGAACAAAGTTGCAGTTACATAGGATGAATAAGTCTAGAGATGTGGTGTATATAGCAAGATGACCATAAAGTACTGTGCTGAATATTGGAAGTTTGCTAGGATTTCAAGCCTTCTCATCACAAACAAAAAATGGCCAGTGTGTCAGGAGATGGTATGTTAACTACATGTAGTAATCATTTCATTATGTAAAATTGTATACCAAATCATCATGTTGTACATCTTAAATATATACACCATTTTTAGTAAATGTTTAAATTAAAATTTAAAATAAAAAAAGAAATCCACCCTAGAAAACCCCTTTCTTTTTTGCAACTCTTTTGATCCTTTTATATACTTGGGATAAGTCATTTTAGGATAGTAAAACCAGTTCTCTCTTACATCCTTTGAAAATCTGTAAGCTGGTCTGCCAGGAATCTCACTTTGGAATTTCATATCTTTTGTATTTTTGTGCCCAGTCAAATATTCAAATTTCACCTCCATTAAATTGGAGTACAATGCTTTAGAGCATAAATCCCAGAGCCAACTGGCTGCATCTTCTAGCTGTGCAACTTGAGGCAAATAAGTTATCATATCTATGCTTCAGTTTTATTATTTGTAAGATACAAGTAATAACATAGCATCTGACACTATCCGGTGTGAACTGACTAAAAGTCTAATTTTTTTTTTAATTTTTTTTAACGTTTATTTATTTTTGAGACAGAGAGAGACAGAGCATGAACGGGGGAGGGGCAGAGAGAGAGGGAGACACAGAATGGGAAGCAGGCTCCAGGCTCTGAGCCATCAGCCCAGAGCCTGACGCGGGGCTCGAACCCACGGACCGCGAGATCGTGACCTGAGCTGAAGTCGGACGCTTAACCGACTGAGCCACCCAGGTGCCCCATAAAAGTCTAATTTTTAAAATATGCCTACTAGTTAAATGATGTTCCTTGAAATTTTCTCTACCATAAGAATGTTCCCAGAAAGAAATCAGAATCTAGAAATTAAATTCCCCCTCTTCTTAAAAAATAAAAGCCAAATAAATATAAGCTCATCATTATTTTTGGTTACAGCCAGGTGAATTTCTCCTAAGTGTCCAGATAGAGTTTGGAACAGCTCACATGCAGCACTTCACCGGAAGGTGTGTGGCTTTTAGCAGCTTGCAAGTTGACAAAAAGCCTATCACGTGGGGCACCCGGGTGGCTCACTGGGATGAGCATCTGACTCTTGATTTCAGCTCAGTCCACGATCTTAGGGTCGTGGGATTGATCCCCATGTTGGGCTCTGTGCTGAGCATAGAGCCACTTAGCTTTCTCTCTCTCCCTTCGCCCCCTCCCTCGCTTACACACCTTCTCTCTTTCTCTCTTTCTCCAAATAAAAACAAAATATATCATGTGAAATATTACAAAACTTGTTAAACTTCTCTATAGCAGTAGCAATTCCTAAAAAGAGTCAGTATTCCCACAGTCCTACTGTTTTACTGAAGATCACAATTGACCCTTCAGTGTAATAACCAATGGTCGATCCCCAGTGCTCTCCCTATTTTCATTATCAGGACCCCTTGACACAGCTCATCCCTTCTTCCTGAAACACTTTCTTTTTCCTTGGTTTTCCTCCTGGACACTCCTTCAAAAGTTCTTATGCTGCTTCCTTCTCTTCTACTCAACCTCTTAATGTTGAGTGTCCAGTGCTCAGTCCTTAGATGGTCTCTTCTCTTTCTACACATACTCCCTTAATGTTTTGGAGAGCCTCCATACTGTTTTCCTCAGTAAACAGCAAATTCCCTTTGTTCCTCTCAGTCTACATAATACCTCCAAAGAGGTAATTACTATTTTTATTTCTATCGCCATAGAGATCTCATTCAGTCTTTTGACTTTACTTACCATCTTTTTCCTAACAACTTACAAATTTATATTTCTGGCTAAGGAAGACCTCTTTCCTGATACTCAGATTTATTTCTTCAACTGCCTACTCAACAGCACTACTGGGATGTAGATCTAGTTCACATTTGAAATGGAGCTTGTCCAAACCCCAACACCATCCCTTCCCTCCATCTCCACCCCTCCTCCCTCAAAAAAAAAAAAATACCCCAGCTCTGTCTACCATATTTTGATCTCAGTTGACAGGGATTGTATTGTTCTAATTGTTTAGGCAAAATCTTTGGGGTCACCTATAAGTTGTCTTTTCTCTTATAACCCATATTCAAATAATTTGAAAGTTCTACTTATATCTACCTTCAAAATATGTCCAGAATGTGATTACTTCTCAGTACTACCACCATTATTATCTCCTGATTTCCTGCAGTCAACTCCTAACCAGTCTTGTATTTCCACTCTCACCCTCACAAATATTCTATTTTCAACTCAACAAGCAGAGTAACCATTTTATTTTATTTTTTTATTTTTGTTTTTATTTATGTCTCAGACAGAGAGAGACAGAGCGTGAGCAGGGGAGGGGCAGAGAGAGAGGGAGACGCAGAATCCGAGGCAGGCTCCAGGCTCTGAGCTGTCAGCACAGAGCCCGATGCGGGGCTCGAACTCACAGACCGTGAGACCATGACCTGAGCTGAAGTTGGACATTTAACCGACTGAGCCACCCAGGCGCCCCAGAGTAACCATTTTAAAATGTCAGATTATAAAGTTCACTTAAAGTTTCCAATAATATTATACATATACCTATCCTGTGCCCCAATACTTCCACTCCTACGTCATACTCATGACAATAAAAAGACTTATACAAAAATAGTCACAGTATTCATTATGTGTTCATATTCTCATTATGTATTCATAGTACTTGTATCTATGGTAGCTTTATTCACAATAACCCCAAACTGGGAACAAACTGGAGAATAGAATTTTTTAAATTGTGATATATTCATTTAATGGAATAATACACAGTAAAATAATGATAACAATAACTAACTACTGATAATATACAGTAACAGAAATGGAAGTCAAAAATATAATGCTGAGCCAAAAAAAGCCAGGTACCTGGGTGGCTCATTTGATTAAGTGACCAACTCTTGATTTCAGCTCAGGTCATGATCTCACGGTTGTGAGATCAAGTCCCATGTTGGGCTCTGCACTGGGTGTGGAGACTGCTTGGGATTCTTTATCTTCCTCTCTCTCTGTCCCTCCCCTGCGTGTATATGCACGTGCATGCTCTCTCTCTTTCTCAAAGTAAATAAATAACACTTTTAGAAAAGTACAAAAAAAAAAAAAGCCAGATGCAAAATACTACATCCTGCACAATCCTAAGTATATGAGTAACAAGCACACACAGAACTAATTTATGGCGATAGAAATAAAAATAGTAATTACCTCTTTGGAGGTATTATGTAGACTGAGAGGAACAAAGGGAATTTGCTGTTTACTGAGGAAAACAGTATGGAGGCTCTCCAAAACATTAAAAATAGACTTGCCATATGATCCAGTAATTCCAGGACAATAAACTGGAATCTTAAATACAGAGAAAAAATTTGCGGTTGCCAGAGAGGAGGTGGGTAGGAGGATGGGTGAAATAGGTGAGGGGAATTAAGAGTACTTATGATGAGCACTAAGTAATGGATACAATTGTTGAATCACTATATTGTACACTTGAAACTAATATAACAATGTATTTTAATTATACTTGAATTAAAAAAATCCAGTCTCTTTATTTTCCCATAAAAATAAAAAAAGAAATAAAATGAAACATAGTAATAGTCTATACCTTGATCTGGGTGGTGTTTGTAAGATTTGTACACTTCACTGTATATAATTTGTATCTCAATAATTTTTTAATGCTTATTTTTTAATTTATTTTTGAAACAGAAACAAGCAGGGGAAGGGCAGAGAGAGAGGGAGAGAATCCCAAACAGGCTCCCTGCTGTCAGTGCAGAGCCCAACACGGAGCTCGAACTCAACAAACTGGAAGACCACGACCTGAGTGGAAACCAAGAGTCGGACACTTAACTGACTGAGCTACCCAGGCACCCCTCAATAATTTTTAAAGGAACTTAATTTTGCTGTCAAGTGAGTCTCCGAAAACTTTACAATAACTTGATGTATTAGGTATATCTTGATGTATTATGTATTATGTATTTCTTTAATGTATTATGATGCTGACATTCCTCAAGCCTGTGCTCTCAAAGACACACTAGTCAGGTGCATCTTAAATGACCTGCATTTTGTCATTTTATACTCTCCCAACATTAGCAAAAATCTGTTTTCTCTTTGAAGAAAGACTTACCCTGCTATTGATTTCCCTTGGTCAATGCAGTAAAAGGATAGAGGGAAATAAGAAGTAGAAATTCATTAGATCTTTTTTTCTTTCATCACTCAGAATTCCAAAGAAATCTCTCACATTGGAGGTCTGCGAGTGTGCTCAGTTGCGCTTGAGGAATACACTGTACTTGGTGAAGTTTGCTTGGCAAAGCTTTGTCCTCTATGAAAAGCTGCCCGTGTGAAGTGACAGTCTCTCTGCAGAGTAAGATTAACAAAAAGCCTCTTTCTCAAGGGGAGAAAACTCTGACCCCACCTAACACCAGATTCCTCTTTTAGCTTCTGCCCAGGTATGCCTTCAACCCATATAGATTACTTCTTGCTAAACTCAACTGCAACAGTGTATCATTTCTAACACCACCAGGCACAGATCTATCTGCTAAACAGCAGGAGATTTAGCAGGAGGTGCTGTAATACTTATTTGACCTTCACTGGGCCCCCCATGCGATGAAGGTTTAGGACAGAGGCAGTGGAAGTCCCCTTCTCTCCGGTGTTCCCTATGAAGTAGTTCTGTACACAAGGAAAAACCGACAGCCAAATGGGAAAGTGTCACATTATTAATGCTTGATAGTGCATGATAGCACTCCACCTAAAAAGGTAATTCTTCTGATTATTATGAATTGTTGACACTATTTATATTATTGAGCACTTGCTAAGTACCATGCAAATTTGGGTATTCTTAACACAGATAATTGCCACATTTCTGTAAGTCCGGTTCTGTCATTATTTTGCAAAAGGCAAAAGTGAAACTTAGAGCAATTAAGTAACTTGTTCCAACATCATTTGGCAAGTAAGTACTTTAGTATGTGCTTTCAACTACAGCCATGGGTTTGAAACCCAGCCCCCCACAGCAGATCCTAGTTTCTTGGGTGTCTGACAATTTTAAAATCTTTTAACTTTTGGTTTCCTGATCTGTAAAATCTTCCACCCAAATAATTGCAAGGCTTACATGAGACAATGTAGGTCAAGTTCTTTCAGTAGCCCAGGATGTAATTCCATCTGAGCTACTGATTATTCCAAACAAAGTAGGTTTTCATTATCTTCTTGTATATTTTAAACTTTAATTTCTTTTCAGTTATAATTTTTTTATTCATTTCAGTTTGAAGACCATTTTCCTTGGTAGTAAAAATGAAAGTAAAATAGTCATTGGTTGTTTATTCCCCTGTGATATTTGTTGTCAAGAAGACCTGATTCCAAAAACACGTTTGCTGGTCATATAACCTCTGACAATTGCCTAACTTCTCTGATCTTCAGTTGTAAAATGGGACTGATAATAATGTCCTTTCAGGGTTTATTACTCTCACAATTACATACAGTTTCATAGCTGAGTATTGGGTATGTAAGAGATATTCCTTCAACATTGCTTCTTTCTTCCATTTGCAGCTATCCAGTGTTTTATCCCTTGTATGTTTTCTTGCTACAAAATAGCTAAAATAGCATTCTTCATTTTTCTTTACAGTTTTTCTTAAGCCTGAGCTTTAGCTTTCCTGACCTATTTTATAGGGTTTGTAATATACCTTTATTTTGCTTTTCCCCTTGGTTATATGACCATTATGTCATAGTCATAAATGAAAGATCATAAAACAACTATCTTTGTAGGTGTATTGGCTTATTTATTTATTCCCTCTTGTATGTCCTTTGTAATTTCATTTTAGGGCTCACTATTCTTTTATAATAGGATGCTTCTTTAACTTATTGGCCATAGCTTATAGCTCTCATTCTTCTTAACTTTTAAATTATATGCCAAAAACCAAAGTATAAGATATGTGTCTAAATGTGCCTATTATTTTCATTCTCAGCTATTTAGAAACTAACATGACCTGCTACTTTTCCCCAAGGTTTCTATCACAACCACACCATCCTTCAGTTATTTCTTATAATTTAGAATTAAATTCAAAGAAGCAAATCCTCTTTTGTTTCCTCTGCTCTTTGGTGAATAAAAGCCTCTCAGCAACAAAGAATAATAACTTATCAGGCATTCTTTCACCAAAACTAGATTTCCTAGAGGTGTTCATATGGTTAAAATCCCACAGCACTATTAAGTCTTACTCCTGAAATACTTTAAAAATAGCTTCTGGGAAGGATCATATGAATCTTTCATCTGGCAGGCCCTTGGCCAAATTAATTCTACTGGGAAATGGGCTTTCTAGGACACTGAAAGGCTGGGGGCACAGATACTGTGCAGTTGAAAACTGGGCAATGAGGAATTCTGCTTTCTCACCTGGAATAGGATATGATTTGGCTAAGGCTGAGTTTGAATCAAGAACCAGGTAAATATTTTCTTCTATAAGAGCATAAACTATTTGTTCAAATCTTCCCGAATAAAGATAAAAGCTTTGAATATAAAAGGACAGAGGCACAATGAAACTAAGGCTTCTCTGATTCAGTAGTTCTCTCCTGTACATACACCAATACCCCAGTAGCACTCTGACAGTAGGAATTCTATGTGACAAATGTAGGTCAATTGATACACAATACAGTATCTGCTCCTATGATGTGTGAATGCTTCGTTTCTGATAAGACTTATTGGAAATTGTTATCTAAATAGAAACTCTCTTCCATTGATATTGTGTGAATGTGTGTATGTGTGTGTGTGTGTGCATGTGTGTGCATGCATGTACACATGAGTGCATGGGCACATGAGTCTTTGCTCCAATAAGTAACTCACCTGAAATGATGCTGTTGGTAATAGAAGTGAAAATGGCAAGAAGATTCTCTCCTCCTCCATCATCATACATAGTTTATTATTGAAAGACAGTAAATGAAGCTGAAGGAAGAAATAGTAATCTTTGGATGCTAGGGTGGAGAGAAGGTAGTCTATGGGATATCATTAGGTTGTTAGGGAAATTTGTGTTGTGAAGTTTTATCTGCAGAATGTGTCTACTGGTTCTTATCTCTAGCCGGTCATATCTAAAGAATGGAGACTGAGTTGAGGGCATGATGACTCAAAGCATAATTCCTGGTATATACTCTCTTGACTATGCCAATCAACGGAGTTAAAAATCAAAGTGAAGAGTAGTCTAAGGTGGCCCAAGTGTCTAAAATGGATAACCTTCCCCTAATACCTGGGATGGTAATATAGGGTATGACAGATATCTCAAGGACCCATCCACGTGAGAAGCCTAATGCCTAGTTGGATTTTAGGGAAACTCTATTCCACAGTGTTGATTAAAGCCTAGCCACCAAGTCATTAAAGCCAAACAGGGATAGACAAATTATTATATCTTTGGTGATTATTATGGTTTTGTAGACTAAAATGTTCAGATTATGAATATGATATGCTATAATTTATATAAAGATTTGAAGTTTTGCACAAAAGTTTTCTATGGCTATAACTGTATGAAATTCCCGTACTTTCTTTGTAAGAAAACCCCTAAGTATACCATTAACTGGATTTGTATTGAATATGGTATTGGATATTGGTATTGAATATGATGTTGCATCTAAGCCATGCTATAATCTAATTGTATGTTTGTCATTCATGAGTTTTTCTTATGAGTCAACATTTTGAACATTACTTATACATATGGAAAAATTTTTAAGAAATTTGTCAGTATTCAGCTTTTCAAAATGTAGTATTAGTTATACTTCTAAAAAATTATTGATATAAATTTAGTTATGAATTTTGACATTCAGAATTGACATTTGGAAATTTGAAAGGGAAATACTAAGATGATAAATATTTATTTAATTTATCTAAAACTTTTAAGAAATTAGAGTTCAATATTAAATATCCTTATATTAAAATTAACAATAATACTATGCCTATGAAAATGAAGAGTTGAAGATAAATTATGTTGAGTCTTTCTTTGTTTCCTTTCCTGTGGTTGCATGAGATTCTATCTCAAATACAAGGTGTTCTATTCCTCTATATATCACATGGCAGTTTCACATGTAGAGAATTTTCTTTGTACATTTGGTACTTGAAAGAGTGGCCACATGTCCACATTTGCCTGAGATATCTGTTGTTTATGTTTGTAACCCCACGGTCATTACTAACAAAGCCCTCTTTCACTTTCAGAATGTCTCAACTCAATGTGGGAGTGCCTTGTGCCTAAGCCATTAAGAGGAGTCATCTAGACTTTTATCCTGGTCCAGGATGCTTGATCCATGAGTTTCAAGAAGAAAAGAGGGACTCATAAATTTGGAAAAAATACTTAAATTTACCTCATAGTATATTAGAATTTATAGCAAGTTATCTTGCAGATTAGTGGAAAATGGAGAAATGTATTCACAAGCATTAATTTAAAATATTATAATTAAATGATTATAAAATATAAAAATTGAGGTAAATGTCAAAATATTATAATTATATTACACAAAAATTATAAAAATAGAGGTAAAGTTAAAAACTTCAACATAAACTCATGGTTACTTTAAAAAGGAAAATATTTTGTTGCTTTCTCACTAAAGTAACTAGAATCTTCTGTCACCCTGCTTTTTCCCAGTGATTATGAGACACCATATAATGTTTACCCTAGGCATTCATATTTTGGTATCTAAATCTATTCTTTGAAGGGTAACACATTCTAAGTTTGCTAAATAAAAAAACAAGGTGGACCTAGAATATTTCTTGGAAGAAAGCACAGCTTTCTGAGCATAGTGATACAGAAGCCAATTCTAAGAGTTAAATTGCCTACATCCTGAACAGTAGGAAATATGGTTATGATCAAGAGAAACAAGCTTCATGTATGAAAGTCTATAAATATTTAATAATGCTTTATAGGGACAAATCATATAAAATGTGTGACAGAAAAGTCATATGTACTAACAAGGCCAAATTTTTTACTAGATTGCCAGAAAGATAGCTGTATATAATATGTAGTGTCTAGATGTATGATCACCACCAAGAGTCAGCAAGGGGACTGTAGGGAGTCTTGATCATAGTCCTTAACAAATTCAGTCTCAGAGCACCCAGATAAAGAGGTATTAAGTTAGATTATTGTGATGCACTGAAGAGAAGCAAACTTCCTACACACTGGATGGCTGAAGTAGAGATTTTAGTGGGGGTCTCTGGGCACTGAGACTTCCTTACTTCCACAGAATAAGTCACAGCGTTAGTAATGCTGCTCGGCTTAGACAAAATATAGGCTGTATCTGATACCTGCAATATTTTCAATAAGATATATATGTTATTTAAGTTTTTCCTGAATAGTGAATATAAAGGGACCGTGGTGTAATAAAAAAAAAGTTGATATTTTCACATGTGGCAATATGTCACTTCCATTGACTATTTTCTGTTTGCTGTATGACTCCTGTCATGAACTCTGCAGCCAGAGGAAGTTGACCGTGATGGGCCACTTCTCATCTGATCCTGAGAAACCCCATTCTGTCCAATAATTTCCAGCATGTTTGAGCAAATAAAGAGAGCTCTGAATGTAATTTTGGAGTGGGTGTGCTAATGTGGTCTCTTCGGAGGAAGAGTAACCTGCCTAAAAGAGTACTTTTTTGGTCTCTCTTCTGTGTCTTGTACTAATAACTTGCAACAAGACATCATAATTGATACAAATATAGAGAGATTAAATAAACAACATGCTACTGAGCAGTGAGTGGATCAATGAAGAAACCAAAGGAGAAATTTAAAAATACATATAGTTAAGTGAAAATGGAAACACAACATGCCATGATCTATGGAATGCAGCAAAAGCAGTTCTAAGAGGGAAGATCATAGCAATACAAGGCCCGTCTCAAGAAACAAGAAAAAACTCAAATAAAATATCTAATTTTAACTCAAAAGAACTAGAAAAAGAAGAAAAATGAAGCCCAAAGTTAGTAGAAGGAAAGAAATAACTAAGATCCGAGTAAAAATAAATGAAATAGAGATTAAAGAGACAGAACTGGTTCTTTGAGGGGCACCTTGGTGGCTGAGTCAGTTGAGCGTCTGACTCTTGATTTCAGCTCAGGTCCTGATCTTGCAGTCATAAGATTGCACCCCGTGTCAGGCTCTATGCTGACAGTGTAGAGCATGCTTGGGATTCTCTCTCACTCTCTCTGTGTCCCTCCCACCTTAAAATAAATATGTAAACATTAAAAGAAAAAAGAGCTGGGTTCTTTGAAAAGATAAACAAAATTGACAAGCCTTTAGCTACACTCACCAAGAAAAAAAAGAGAGAGCTCAAATAAATAAAACCAGAATGAGAGAGAAGTTACAACTGATACCAAAGGAATACAAAGAATCATAATACACTACAGCGAATAATTATACACCAACAAGTTGGACAACCTAGAGGAAATGGACAAATTCTTAGAAACATGCAATCTTCCAAGACTGAATCAGGAAGAAATACTAAATCTGAATAAGCCAATTACTAATATAAATTTTGAACCACTAATCAAAAATCTCCCAACAAAAGCTCTGGACCAGAAGACCTCACTGATAAAATATTCAAAAATTTAATACCTATCCATCTCAAACTCTTCCAAAATAGTGAAGAAGAGGGAATGCTTTTAAACTCATTTTATGAGTTCACTATTACCCTGATACCAAAAGAAGATAAGGACACCATAAAAAAAGAAAATTATAGGCTGATATTCCTGATTAACATTGATCCAAAAATCCTCAACAAAGTATTAACAAACTGAATTCAACAATACATTTTAAGCATCATATATCAAGATCAAGTCCGATTTATTCCAGGGATGCAAGTTATGGTTCAACAACCAGAAATCAATAAATAAGATATACCACATTAACAAAATAAAGGATAAAAACCATATGATCAGAGAGGTCTTTTCCTGCTTTCTCCTCTAAGGTTTTGATGGTTTCCTGGGTGGGAATGCAAATTGGTGCAGCCGCTCTGGAAAGCAGTGTGGAGGTTCCTCAGAAAATTAAAAATAGACCTACCCTAGGACCCAGCAATAGCACTGCTAGGAATTTATCCAAGGGATACAGGAGTACTGATGCATAGGGGCACTTGTACCCCAATGTTTATAGCAGCACTCTCAACAATAGCCAAATTATGGAAAGAGCCTAAATTTCCATCAACTGATGAATGGATAAAGAAATTGTGGTTTATATACACAATGGAATACTACGTGGCAATGAGAAAGAATGAAATATGGCCTTTTGTAGCAACGTGGATGGAACTGGAGAGTGTGATGCTAAGTGAAATAAGCCATACAGAGAAAGACAAATACCATATGTTTTCACTCTTATGTGGATCCTGAGAAACTTAACAGAAACCCATGGGGGAGGGGAAGGAAAAAAAAAAAGAGGTTAGAGTGGGAGAGAGCCAAACATAAGAGACTCTTAAAAACTGAGAACAAACTGAGGGTTGATGGGGGGTGGGAGGGAGGGGAGGGTGGGTGATGGGTATTGAGGAGGGCACCTTTTGGGATGAGCACTGGGTGTTGTATGGAAACCAATTTGACAATAAATTTCATATATTGAAAAAAAAATTTTAACATATTTAAAAAAAAAAAAAGAATATCCTAAAGACTCTACCCCAAAACTGTTAGAATAAAAAAAAAAATCAGTAAAGTTTCAGGATATGAAATCAATATACAACAGTCAGTTGCATTTCTACACAATAACAACAAACTTTCAGAAAGAAATTAAGAAAATAACCCCAATTCCAACTGCATCAAAAAAAATAAAACACTGGAGTACCTGGGTGGGTCAGTTGTTTGAGTGTTCCACTCTTGGCCTCAACTCAGGTCATAATCTCATGGTTCCTGGGATCGAGCCCTGGCTCTGGCTCTGTGCAGTCAGCTGTCAGCTTGGGATTCTTCCTCTCTCTCTGCCTCTCCCCCAATTGTGCATGCACACTTTCTCACTCTCTCATTCTCAAAATAAATAAATAAACTAAAAAAATATACAATAAAATATCTAGGAATAAATTTAATCAAGTAGGTGCAAAAACCTGCACATCAAAAACTATAAGACACTAACAACAATCCACAGAATTAATGCCATCCCTAACAAAATTCCAACGGCATTTTTCACAGAAATAGAACAAAAAATCCTAACATTTGTATGGAACCACAAAAGACTACAAATAGAAAAATGAATCTTGAGAAAGAAAAGGCTGGAGTCATCATGCTCCCTGATTTCAAACTCTGTTACAAAGTTACAGAAATCAAAACAATATGGTATGGGATAAAAACAGACACATACATCAATGGAACAGAATAGAGATTCCCCCCAAAACACACATATATATGGGCAATCAATTTGTGATAAAGGAGGGAAGACTATGCAGTGGGACAAGGGCAGTCTCTTCAATAAATGGTGTTGGGAAAACTGGACAGCCACACACAACAGAAGGAACTAGATTACTATCTTATACCACACACACAAATCAACTCAAAATGGATTAAGGACTTGAATATAAGACCTGAAAACATAAAACTTTTAGAAGAAAACATAGGCAGTAACCTTGTTGACATAGGTCTTGGTGATGATTTTTTTTTAATCTGAAAGCAAAAGGAACAAAAACAAAAATAAATAATTGAGACAGCATCAAACTAAGAAGGTTTTGCATAGTGAAGAAAACCATCAGCAAAACCAAAAGGTAAGCTACTGAATGGGAGACGATATTTGCAAATGATATATTCAATAAGGGATTACTATTCCAAATATATAAAGAACTCCTGTAATTCAACATCAAAAAACCCAAATAATCTAATTAAAAATGGGCAGAGAACCTGAATAGACATTTTTCCAAAGAAAACATACAGATGGCCACAGACACATGAAAAGACGCTCAGTATCACTATTCATCACTAAATCAAATGCAAATCAAAATCTCTTTTGGCCATCACCTGATACCTGTCAGAATGGCTATTATCAAAGACAAGAAATAACAGGTGTTGTTAAGAATCTGGAAAAGAGAGGACCTTCATGCAATGTTGATGGAAATCTAAACTGCATTTACTATGGAAGACAGCATGGACATTCTTACAAACATTAAAAATAGAATACCATATGACCCAGCAATTCCACTACTAGGTATTTATCTAAAGAGAGTGAAAACACTGACTTGAAAAGATATGTGCACTCCTGTGTTCATTGCAGCATTATTTACAATAGCCAAGATACAGAAACAACCTAAATGGCCATCAATGGATAAATGGGTAAACAACATGCAGCATACACGCATAGAAAATAAAATATTTCTAGCCATAAAAAAGAATGAGTTCTTGCCATTTATGACAACATGGATGGACCTTAATGGTAATATGCTAAAGACAAAGAAAGACAAATACCATATGATTTCACTTATATGTGGAACCTAAAAACAAAACAAACCAAACCAAAACAAAACAAAATTCATGATACAGAAAACAGAATGATGTTTGCAAAATGGAGTCAAAAAATACTTTCAGTCATAAAATAGTCATGAGAATGTAATGTACACCACGCTGACTATAGTCAATCAAATTATAGTGCATACTTGAAAGTTACCAAGAAAGTAAATCCTAAAAAGTTCTCATCACAAGAAAAAAAAGTTGTATAACTTTGCTCATGGTTGGTAATTAGACATATTGTGGTGATTGTTTTGCAGTATACAAATCATGATGTTGTACATGTGAAATTAATATAATGTTATATATCAACTATATCTCAATAAGAAAAATCAGTATTTAACCTAAATTGTCATCTTTTTTTCCCATTTACTGCACCTAAAAGTTTCTCATTACATTAAGATCAGATCAAATTGTAATTTTTCGTTTCTTCATTACTGGAACATTTGTTCCAAAGCCATTTATATGCAGTTAAATGATCTGTCTGTCAAAATGGTAGTACCATTTCTGGGATAATAATTTTTACTGAATTAGCTTTTTAAAAGCCTTTAATTTTTACTTCAATTATGTTGTTACAATTTTTCTACATATTATTTTCCCCCTGTAATGAAATGTGGGCCCATTCTCTCACATTATGGGTCTTTCTTATAGTTTCTAGAACGGGACCTAGCTTTGAGGATCTGGCTATCCAAGTTTGAAATAAAATAACTCATCCTTCTAAAGTTAAGAAAATTGGTTGCTGTAATTATCCAGCAAGGCAAAGGAAAGATATTGTATTAATTTCTAGGTTCTACCATAAATCATTGCTTAAAGAAGTATTTAGATGGTGAAACAAATTTGTCAAATGCTCAGTCATGCCATTTTCCAAGAGATAGACATTTTCATTTTAATTTCTAAGCAGAGTTTCTTTTTTTTAAATTAAACTCCACCTTTGGACAGATGGTCCTTTGCCCTGGAGCACAATTGATCACAGCAAATGCTTAGTAGAATGAGTAATGTTATAAATCAAAGTGTTTATTCCTTGATCAGATAACCAGGCATGGTACTCTTAACTGAATTCATGGTACTCTTACCTGTATTCAGTTTTAGACTTTCACCATCTGATAAGTAGAGATTATTCACTTTCTTAGCTATGAAATATATTATAAACTTTGCAGATAGCTTCAAAAATGTAAATATTCTTTGCTACTTTAACATGCATTATGATGGAACATTTGGAATGAAGGAATCTTCATGGATTATTATAGATGATCTAGTCACAACAATTATACCTGATAATAATTATTTATTTCATTAAAAACTGTTGCTTTTTCTACAGATGAAATTTTATCTTATATTCTTGCATGCAGCAAAAATTAACAATTCTATTCTTTTTCTTCATTCTGTTTAAACTTCCATTTTCAAGCTCTAATTATATGTTTAGTAAAGGATTTATCCCAATATAAATGAAGAGTCTAGGATTTTTTAATAATTATATGTAGGATTTAAAAATTTACAATAATATAAAAAATGAGACATAGTTGTGTAATTTGCTACTTTATTCTTCTGTGTTGGGATCAGCCAAGATATTTACCTTGACATATGCATAAATTCACCATTATAGAAAATTAACTAATTATTAACAATTTGCTTTTTGCTGTATTTAAAAAAATATGCTTTTTATTGTAAAGGAAAAATATCACCTGTTTTATTTTCCTTTTTAATCTCTTCATAGTATCTGGCATCTATTTCTTAAGTGTGATCATAAAAAATAAAGCATAGATGTGAGCAACTGTTTAAATTTTAGGAAATGGGTCCCTTCAAAAAGCACAGTTAAACCTAGCTACCTTGAAGATATCTTACTCAATTCTTTATATTTCCCACAAATGCACTGAATAAATAAAAATACCCAGGATACACCCACAGTAAGTTCACTTTTAAGAATCCAGTCCTCTATCAATAATCAGTCTTTTATTCAGATACAGATGGTTTTCCTTTAGCTAAAAAGACAAAATAGTCTTATAGAGGCAAAACTAAGTGATTTGCATCTAGTCCAAAGACAACTATAAATTTTTTAGTCTACTTAAACTTTTATTTAAACCTAAGAAAGAAACTCATTAACTTTTGGAAAAAATATACACCTATATATAATGTAAGTAAATATTATCCTTGATCTATAAATTGACTTAAAGTTAAAAATCAAAATGATAAACACACCAATTAAAACAGGCAAAGACTATGAAGAGACAATTCACAGAAGATATAAAATTGCCCAGAAAACAGATGAGAAAATATTCAATACAAATACACAGAAATCAAAGAAAGTATGGATAACTATTTGAACTACCAGATCCATATAACTTTTTTTACTTTTATCATTTAATTATATTAACCCAGCAAGGTATGTTCAGGTAACCAGAACTCATACCATTGGTGTGCATACACATTTGCAAAAACTTTTAGAGGGAAATTTGCAATTTTATATGAAAAATTTAAAGTTTTATATCTGTTTTGTAAGACAATTTTTTACACTTAATTTATCCTTAATATTTAAGTTTTAACTACAAGAATGCCCTTAAAGTATTGGAATCATTTAAAATAGCCTACAAGTCAAGGGCACCTGGGTGGCTCAGTCAGTTAAGCATCCAACTCTCAGTTTCAGCTCAGGTCATGATCTCACAGTTTCATGGGTTCAAGTCCCACATCCAGCTCTGCACTGACAGTGTGGAGTCTGCTTGGGATTCTCTCTCTCTCTGCCCTTCCCCTGCTCATGCTGTCTCTGTCTCTCTCAAAATAAATAAATAATCTTAAAAAAATAGTCTAAAAATTGATTAAACATGTTACTATGTATTTAGTATATAGCTAATGAAACAGTGCAATAGAAGCATAGGTAATATTATGAAAAGATATTCATGATATAAAATAAAAAATCAAGGTACTAGTTATTATATCATTCAATTTTTATGTAATGAAAACATCAGTCTACTTTTCTTTTTAACTACACACACACACACACACACACACACACACACACCAGACAGGACTTAATCTAAATGTTAACAGTAATTACATTATTAAGAATGATTTTACCTTCTTTTTGTTCATTTATATTTTCTAAAATTTCTACATTATCTATATAAATAAAGGAGTAACATTTTGACATTAAAAAGATGTTTCCTGCAAAAGTTTCCTTGTTACCAATTACCCATCTCTACTATTCATACCATGTCAGTAACTTTATACAGATTAACCTCAGAGTAGAGCAAACACACCCCAGAAAAAAGCAAGGAGTTAACATTCTTGAATGCATTTTTAAAAATTTATGGTAAAAACAATAAAGCAAGGCTTTCAAGATCCAGGTTTTGCTCAGAAGGAAAAAAAAAAAGAAAGAAAGAAAAAAACCAGGAAAACAGTTTATGTATTCCCAAAGACCAGAACCTAGAGGATTTTGTGGTTAGATTAATTTTAAAATGGTCCCAATTCATCTTTCCTGCTCTGAGCCTTAGCAGGTTCACCATAAAAAGACCAGCCTTGTGACTTGCTTTGACCAAGAGAATATAGCAAAAGTGGAAATGTATTAATTCTAAGCCGATGCCTCAGGAGGCATGAACACTTGTCTCTCTCAGACTCCTGTTTCTTCCATGACAACAAGGCAGGTCAGCCTCCAAAAGGAGATTACACAGAGCAGTGTAAATTCATCACAGAGAGCTAGCCTGCCCCTGCCCCACCAGCTGGTCACATATACATGAAGAAGCCCAGTCAAAATCAGCTAAACCAAAAGGTGGCAAAAAAATTTAGCTAAGCCAAAGGCCTGACTGACATAACCCATGATAGACCCTTAATAAAAGAATAAATGTGTTTTGTTTTATTGTTACTGATGTTTTATGCTTGTCATATAGTTAATCAATGTGAATTTAGAGCATTAGATTTATAATATAAATTATAAATATGAATTTATATAAATATAGATTTGTATATAAATATATAATGTACATTACCATAGGAGTTTTCACAGAGCATAATTACATGGCACTAGAAAAATCACAGAAGATACAATTAGGGTTTAAATGTTGGTAAATACTAAAGGATGGCCAAGACTAAAGAAACTAGGTGAAAAACTCCAGGTAGGTTTATGAAAGAAACCAAGAACTGCAGATACTTGGATCTTGCTTTGGAAAGAGTGGTCCAGCCATACTAAAAGCCTCTTTTTTATTTTTAATGTTTATTCATTTTTGAGAGACAGAGCGTGAATGGAGAAAGGGCAGAAGAGAGAGGGAGACACAGAATTCGAAGCAGGATCCAGGCTCTGGGCTGTCAGCACAGAACCCAACGTGGGGCACAAGCCCACAAGCCATGAGATCATGACCTGAGCCGATGTCAGATGCTTAATTGACTAAGCCACCCAGGAGCCCCTAAGAGCTCTTAAAGAAGCTTCTGATTCAACCTGGTGGTTTAATGTTACAGTAGTGAAGTCTGCCACAAAGCAGCTTCACGGTGTCCTACTCACCCAGATTAGTACAGAAAAACATCCAAAATGTTGTCATTGTCCACTGAGAATACTGATATGGCAACAATCATGAGCCAGAACCCAAAGCAGCCTGTGGGTAGACTTCATAATCAAAGCTTGTCGGTTAGTTCTGGCTAGGTTATACTGAGTAACAAACAATGCCAAAAAGCTCTGCACCTTAAAACACTAAGATTTAATTATTATGAATCATGTCCACTGCAGTTTGGAGAAAGGGTGGGAACAGGGGGATCTGTTCATTGTAGTTATTCAGAGAACTAGAATGATGTTGGCTTCAAGGTATTATGACCCTTTCTCAACACATGCATTTACGATTTCTGAGTCAAGGAAAGGAAAATAGGTAAGCAGAGTGCCAACCATCACAAGTTTGTAGCCAGAAGGGACACATGCCATTTTTCCTTTTACTTATCTGAATTTGAGGCAGCAGGAAAAAAAAAACCCTGGTGAAATATGATCAAGGAGAGAAAAGGTGAAATATCTAAAAATACGTATATAATCTACCATGGCAAGAAGGGACAGACAGATCAAGGTTCCATCAGACCAGAAGCTAATAATATAAGCTTATGGGTTCTCTTTAAAACAAAAAGCAGACAGAATATTTTAACTAATTACTTACTTTATACACCCTTATAATGCTTTTCCCTTTTTATTTTTGGCTGCATATGCTTATTTGGTACCAATTTAATATTTTCTATAGACAATTTAGTCTTCTCGTATGACTAATTCTCACATGACTATATTTGTTATTGATAGCTTAGAATGATTTCATTCAGGTTAACAGCTTGTTTTTCATGTGAAAATATCATATAATTTTTTGGACTGTTGTCAAATATAGGAAAACTTGCATAAGTTTAGTCAGTATTGTAATGCTATTTGGCATGAGGGGAATTATGACAAAGACAGAGTCAAGTGGAATGAGATAGCAGTCCTAATAAATTTTGAATAAAATATCTTAATTTTTCAAACTTTATCTAAACATAGGACCCTGTGAACACACTGCTAGGGTCTTTCTGTCTTGGAAGGGGGCTGTAGAGTGAAGGGCACTGTGGCAAACAGAAGTCCAAGATTACTGCCCCTTGTGCACACACCCTCTATAATCAATCCTCTCCTATGTAAGGCAGGTAGAACCTGCAAATAGGATGCAATATCTCTCCCATGATTAGTTTGCAAATCAGTTAACTTTGAGTTAATTGAAAAGGAGGTTAGCTAGGTGGGCCTCATCTAATCACTTCATTAAGCAGACTGGGCACCTCCAGAAGGCATAGAGATTCAAAGCAAGAGAGGGCCTTTTGTGAAGGGGAGCCCTTGGCAAGGATCTGAGATTGGCCTCCTGGACACGACAGAGGTACTCACAGACAATAGTGAGGGAACAAGGTGCTCAGCCATAGAACCGCGAAGAAATAAGTGCTGCCAACAACCTGAGGAATCTTGGAACAGATCTTTCCCTGCCAGGCTCTAGTGAGACCGCACCCAGCTGACACCTTGATTTTAGCCTCGGGAAACCCTGCGAGAGAACCCAGCTAAAACATGTTGGATTCCCGACCCATGAAACCGGGAGATAATACATCTTTGCTTTAAGCTACTGAGTTTGTGGTTATTTATTTATTATGCACATGCAGCAATCAACTAATGCAGGCCCCAAAAGCTTAAGCTTCATCGGCTTCACAGTCAATACTTGTCTAAAAGTGAGGAGATGTGGTTATGCAGGAACTCAGAAGTCAAGGAGAAGCAGATTTCGGTGACCAAATGTAATGGCTGTCACAGAGGTCATGACATCAATCATGACTGCCAGCAGCGGATGTCAGAGCGTGATGCTCAAAGGTCAGACAAGCCGAAAGTCAGTGGAGGCAAATGTGCAACATTCAAGACCAGAATGATGAGTCACAACCTATAACATACAGACTCCATGCCCATACCCTTTATCTTGAGGAGAGAGTGAAACAGAAGAAGGGTTGAAATGGTTTCATCACTGTTTTAGAATACTTAATATGAAAAGTTCAGCCTGACTGAAAATGTATTCATATGCTAACAGGAAATGCCATAATAACATTTATCCATTTCTTTAAAGGCAAGAATATTAAATCTCTTAAATATAATTTCAACCATAGTAAAGTCTTAAAAAGTTGTGAAAAGCTATTTAGAATTTTTATTGCCTATTTATACAGAAAATACAGAAAACATTGCCTATTTATACAGAAAAGATCTTCTGGTCTTCAGATCTTGAGTTGCCCAAATTTAAATCTCCGATTGATTACGCTTCAACCAGAAGTGCATAAGATTCTTCAAATTATTAACTTGAATGTCTCTATCACTGGTGAAATGAAAGCTGGCAACCTAAGTTAAATTCAGGTCTGGAGATTTAACTGAAGTAATATTTTTGTACATGCAAGCTGGTGCCTCAATTTTTAATCCACAGTTTTATCAGGCAGTAATTTGGTAAAGAAAGATTAAAAGCTTTGCTTTGCTTTGTTATTACTTTGTTTATTGAAGAGATATCAATACAGACAGAAAATATTATATGAAATGTTTAGATCATCAAAATAGGAAAAATAAAACTACAGTACAGAAATAGAGGCTTACTTAGTCCCGAGTCCCTAGTGCATTGAACTGTGAAGCACACAAAAGAGTGGAAGGTGTGAGGTGAGAATCATTCTCAGAATTTAGTCATGAGATCCCTCTATGGGCCATTATCTCAGTGATGATAAGCTAACTAGCTACCTTCTTAAAGTGGCTCATAGCCTCTGGTTCTCTTTACAATGCTTGCATTCTTATCTTTTAAAGAGGTACTTTCCAACCTTTATCATAGCCTGGTACACATAAAAACAATAACATTTGAATATTTATTTATTTATTTTTGACAGAGAGAGAGAGAGAGAGAGAGAGAGAGAGAGAGAGAGAGAGAGAATGAATTCAGAGCAGGCTCTGCACCTGACATGGGGCTCAAACTCAGAAAGTGAGATTATGACCTAAGCTGAAATCAAGAGTCAAACACTTAACTGACTGAGCCACCCAGGCACCCCCAAGACAATAACATTTGTATGGAACAATGAGGGAACATGGAAGTGTAGGACACTTGACAAAACTTTTCTTGCAAATTCTTTATGTTTTGTAATTATCAATGCAATTGCAGAATATGGGACCATATTAAATATTAAATTTGTATGATTTCCAAAAAACTATTTTCATAAACTTTCATGAGAAACTTGAATTTCCATCCACAAACAAATCCCAGTGAACAACACGTACTGAAGATCTTTTCAAATGTTTGATAGTCACTATCAGTGCCAAATTTTTTCTGTATAAATAAGCAATAAAAATTCTCAATCATTTTTCACAACTTTTTAAAACTGTACTATGGCTAAAATTATATTTAAGAAATTTAATATTCTCACCTTTAAAAAATGGATGAATGTAATTATACATTTTGTGGCATTTCCTGTTAGCACTTGAATACATTTCCAGTGAGGCTGAACTTCTCATATTAAGTATCCCAAAACAGTGATGAAACCATAAATTCTACAATGCGCATGCAGTTTTAGAACAGTCACTGTTCAACTATCATGGACACCCACAAAAGGGCACAGAAGCCACAACAGAAGCATCAGATACTGAAAAGATGGAGAGTCTAGGGCCTTCCAGGAATCCCCGCCCTTCCTTCTTACCCTGTCTTCCTACCCCACCCTCCCATAGCTCCATAGGCCCCTGTCCCCTCAGGCCTGACAGTCCCCACACTGTCTACTGAGGCAGCTGACCAAGACCGTGAAGTTCCTCCAGGACAGGCACTGCCCATCAGTGTGGAACAGCAAGGCTGGTGGCCCTGTACCAGTTACAGTGCAAGTTCCTTGGGAAACAGCAACAGACCCTGCTCCAGTCAGGCAGCCTGCATGAACCACAGGTAAGCCTGCTGGGCCACAGGCAGCCAGCCTTAGAGCTGTGGCAACTAGGACTCCACTATCCGGGAAATACTTGATTGAGAATCTCTAAAATGACTCATTGTTCTAATTTGTGAAAATAGTTACTGTAAAAATTTTCATAATATCATGAAAAGCCAATTATGCATTTTGTTCCTAGAAACATCTGACAATTAAGGTAATTATTTAATTAGTATGTACATGAGCCTCTCTCTACCTAAAATGTATGCCAAACTCAAAGGAAGTGAGAAATGTGAAGTACATAAAGAATTTCACTTGGAATGCATATTTTAGATTGATATTTCTTCTAAAATCTAAAGTAGTACCTCCCCCACCCCACTCCCAATTTGGCTCTACTTAACTAGTTGATATTTATAAAACTCTGAGCTAGGCACAGTGAAGTGCGACAAGAGGAAAGAGAAATGTGTGTTTCTACCCTTCAACTCTTTATTAATGACAGAAAATAAATAGTAGTAAACAGAGTACAGGATGGCAATGTGGGTAGGCTTTGAGTGATGCTACCATAACTGACCCAACTGCCCTGCCTCCACCTTTCTTCTCCTGTCCATACCTATCCTCAGGTGCAGGAGTGAGTCTGTACCAGGACAGATCCCACCCATCTGGTAGGAATTGAGGACAATCTGAATGAGCTTTGCAAAACCATTGCTCTTGGTACACCTGAGCTCAACTTGAGCAGAAATTCAAGGCAAGGCATTAAGATAAAAAACTGGGGGAAACACAGTAATTTTTTTTCTAGCCCATACATGTTGAGAATGAAGCAGGTATTTAGTTATATCTATAGAGATGAATTAATTTTTTAACAGATAAAAACCCTCAAAATCAGAGCATGTAAACATTAAATATACAACATAAGTGTCTTTAATATTTCTAATGCTTGCACTGGAAAGGAAAAACAAAGCCAATAAATATTGCTCAAGTGAAGGGACTTTATGTGTATATCATAAAACTATATTCTATTTTCAGTCCACAAATTGCCTATTTTATTCAAAGTAGAAACCAGGGTCATATAATTTAATGATTAAACATCTAATGTAGCTTGTGAAATGATTGCTTTAAGTTTATCAGGTGTTCTGATCAAGTGTTTATTCCTTTTCTTCTGCCTCCATCTACCCAGATTTTGCTCTGTTCCGTATATTTTTTTCTGTATCTGTCTGTCTCTCTGTCTCTGTCTCTCTCCCTATGTATGTGTATACACATACTTTAAGCTAAAACACAGTGCATAGAGCTGCCATCATTTCCAGCTTCTTAAATTAATACATTCTTTTCAAGCTTCCTAAAACAAGATGGCTGACATTGTGGGGAAGATTCCAAAGGAATTCTAAAAGGAGTGGGACGTGATTGAGCCATTAGGTGGATGATCTCTTCAGCATCACATTTCAGTTATCTTTTGATTTATTTTTTTTTTACCAGGCAGTGTCACATAGATTTGTAAATCAGTGTTATACCTCCCTTAGGAATCTTTGGTGTCATTATGATCATTTGATCGGAAATACATCGTTTTAAAGACATAAAACTTCCACTCACATTAAAGCAACCATTCACAAGAATATATTTGATGCATTCTATATTAATATTTGTGTAGTTAAAAAGTGTCAACCAAATGAGTCCTGAAGCTCATATTAGAATAGTATTTCACCAGTGTGATTGATGCAGCTTTAGCATATTTTTCCCCACCACAGCAAGAGTTAAGATACAAGTACCAGTTTTGTATTTAAAACTCTTTTTCTTTCCATGCTTTTTCACCTGGAAATTATTTGATCATGAATTTTATTTTCTTTTGGTTGATTTCATTAGAGTGGATCTTCTTCAGTGTTAAGCAAGTTTTGAGAATATGAATAAAAAGCTTTTATTCTTGAAGAATGAGAGCTTTATATTTAAAAATCAGTGTTTATCTTCAAATTTCCTTTTATAATATTAGAAAGAACTATTCATTACGTGGGCTAGGGAAAAGTTGTTTATCTTCAAACAGAATTCAGAGTAGAGCTCACTGGCCATGTGGTTTTGCCTTTCGATTTTTAAAAATATAACAGACTTATTTTTTTTTTAGTAGTTCTAAATTTACAGAAAACTTGAGCAGAAAGTAAAAAGAGTGCCTGTACTGCTCACTCTCCTCCCACCCCCTTGTTGTCCTTATTAACATCTTGCCTTGGTGTGGTACGTTTGTCACAACTTGTAAGCCAATATTGATACACTATTATTAACTAAAGTTTATAGTTTAGAGTTCAGTCTTTGTGTTTTACATTGTATGGGCTTTGACAAATTTGTAATTCCATGCATCCACCACTGTAGTATCATACAGAACAGTTTCACCGCCCTGTGTTACACTTACTCATCCTCCCCTTACCCTATCCCCTGGCAACTCCTGGCAACCACTGATCTTTTTACTGTCTTCATACATTTACCATTTCCAGAATGTCATATGGTGGGGATTAAACTATATGTAGCCTTTTCAGACTGACTCCTTTCACTTAGTAATACGCACTTAATATGTCTTCCAGGTCTTTTCATAGCTTGATAGCTAATTTCTTTGTAGTGCTGAATAATATTTCAGTTTCTAGATGTATCACAGTTTATCCATTAATCCACTGAAGAAAATCTTGGTTGTTTCCAAATTTTGGCAATTACGAATAAAGTTGCTAAATAATCAATATGCAGGGTTTTGTGGGGACCTGCATATGTTTTTGTGTTTTGTTTTCAACTCCTCTGGGTAAATACTCAAAGAGCATGAGTGCCATATCACATGGTAAGAATCTGTTTAGTTTTGTAAGAAATAGCCAAACTATCTTCTAAAGTGGTTGTACCATACTGCATTCCCACTAGAAATGGATGAAAATTCCCGGTGTTCCACATATTGGCCAGTATTTAGTGTTATCAGTGTTTTGAATTCTGTCCTTTCTAATAGGTGTGTAATGCTATTCATTGTTGTTTTAATTTGCAATTTCCTCATGACATATGATATTGATCATCTTTTCATATCCCTATTTGCTATATCTTCTTTGTGTTAAATACCTGTTCAGAACTTTTGTTCTATTTTTTAATTGGGTTATTTTCTTATTTTGAATCTTAAGAGCTCTTTGTATATTTTAGATAACTGTCCTTTACTAGATACGTGTTTTGCAAATATTTACTCCCAGCCTGTGACTTTTCTCTTCATTCTCTTTTGCAGTTTTTAATTTTAATGAAGTCTAACTTCTTAATTTTTCTTTCATGGATTGTGTTTTTATTGTTGAATCTAAAAGGTTTACACCAAACCTAAGGTCATCTTTCCTATGTTATTTTGAAGGAGTTTTACAGTTTTTCACTTCATTTAAGTATATTATCCATTTTGAGTTACTTTTTATAAAAGTTGTGAGGTCGGTGTCTACATTCTTCTCCTTCTCCTTCTCCTCCTTCTTCTTTCTTCTTCTTCTTATTTTGCATGTGTGCGTCCAGTTGTCCCAGAATCATTTATTTAAAAAGACTATCTTTTCTTTCTATGGGATTGCCTTTATCTCTTTGTCAAAGATCATTTGACTATATTTGTGTCTATGTCTGAGCTCTCTATCCTGTCCATTGATCTATTTGTCTATTCTTTCACCAATACCATACTGTCTTGATTAGGTAGCTTTATAGTAAGTCTTGAAGCCACATAGCATCAGGACCCCAACTTAGTTTTTCTCCTTCAATATTACATTGGCTATTTTGGTTCTTTTGCCTTTATGCATAAATGTTAGAATCAGTTTGTTGATATCCCAAAAACTGCATATTGGGATTTGACTGGGATTACACTGAATCTATAGATCAAACAGAGAAGAACTGATACCTTCACAATATTGAGTCTTTCTATCCATACACGCGGGAAATATCTCCGTTTATTTAAACATTAATTTCTTCATCAGTTTTCTAATCTTCCTCATATAGATCTTATACACATTTTGCTAAATTTATACCTAAGTATTTCATTTTTTTGCTAGTAATGTAAATGGAATTGTATTTTTAATTTCGGATTCCAATTTTTCATTACTGGTATGTATGAAAACAATTGCATTAGCTAAGTCTTCAGTACAATGTTGAATTGGCCAACTAAGAGAAGATATCCCTGCCATGTTCCTAATCTTAGCAAGAAAGCATCTAGTTTCTTGCCTTTATATTTTTGACTACTGTTGAAACTCTGGAGCCATTAACTTCATGAGGCCATGGTACCACATTATCTAAAAAAAATATCTAAACCCAAACAAAGTAGAAGCCTTGGCAATTGATGAGCTATGGTTTTTAGTTATTCAATATTTCCTCATATGTGCTCTGTATGATTTTGATAATTCTTGATGGGAAAAAAAAATCTGTGGCCAAATAAGTTTCTAAAACATTAGGTAACAGAAAAGTAAAGTGAGTGTGTTTTCTAGTACCCACTTTGGGAAATGGTGCCATTCGATGAGCTACAAATGTTGTTGATGATCTTTATCATCATAAAGAAAAATGTATTGATAGTCCATCTGGTACCAAGTTCTGCAATCAATGCTGCCTCTTTGCCTCCGTCTCATGCTGCCTCCCACCCCATGCCACATAACTATCAGAAAGGATCAGGTTGTAATGGGGGCAGGGTAGTGCACTATGTCAATGCACTGTGTCAATGCTGGCACCAGGTAGCATGGGAAGAACAGATCCCTGTTACTGGAGGCAGCTATATACCTGTATCTGCAAAGTTGACTGTGTACACCCTCATGCCCCCAAAATTCTAAATAAATAATAATAATAATAATAATAATGACTGAAATCTCTACTAATCCAGGTTTTTATGCTTCCTTTCATAAACAGAGTTATTAAGTGGAGGTATGGCTAGTGTTTTCTAAAACTTTGGAGTGCTTTTGAAATAAGACCTTCAACTGTTTTCATTTCAGTTCACTTAATTACCCACAGCAGAACATTAACTGGCTTTATTGCAGCATGGCTGAGGATGACAGCTATTTTGAAGGTGGATAGTGAGATAGAGATAGTTAGTTGTCTGAGTCAGCTCAGGCTGCTATAACAAACGATCACATACTGGGTGGCTGAAACAACAAACATTTATTTCTCACACTTCTAGAGACTGCAAATCCAAGATCAAGGTGACAGCATATGCAGTGTTTAGTGAGGGCTTTCTCCCTGTTTGCAGATGGCTGTCTTCTCTTTGTATTCTTACATAGCAGAGAGCAGTGAGAGAGCAAGCACACTCTCTTATAAGGGCACTAATCCCATCAAGAGAACTCTACCTCCTGCAAGTGCCTCTATGGCGTGGTGCCTCTGAATTTCCCAAAAGCAAATTGTCCTGGGTCTCAGCTCCAATAGAAAGCTTCTTGTGCCATAGTTCAACCTGTGACTTCTGTTTTCTGCTTGGAGTTCTGGGATCCAACTCTGATCTACAGTTCAGTCTTGGACACATTATAAATTCCCTTATAATACATTGTTTTATGATCCATTGTAATAGGTCAATTTAACTCAGAAAGTTTTCTTTGGATGACGTGCTACCTTATAAATCAGAGGTCTTTAAACCACCTGTGGTTTTCTTTTTTCTAAACAGATTGTGAGCTAAGAACAGTTTGTATTTTTAAATGATCACATTTTAAATAGAAAAAAAAAAAAGAGCCCACATAGACTGTGCTGTGCTTATCATCTTGTGGGAAACTATCGCCCTATTTCAGACTCAACATGTATTTCCTTGTTCTGCTTAAGCGTGTGTCACACGCACCTAGCCAACCCTTCTACATTATCTGTCCCCTTCAAGGAGGGGGTGGGGTCCTTTTGTGGTAGTACGGGAGCCTGTTACAGGACAGTTGTGTACAGGTCACATGGGACTGGTGGGAGGGAACTTCTGGCCACAAGGGACCCATACCCACTACTGAAGCTCATCTTGCTCTGTCTCTTCTAGGAAGAGTAAAGCCTGATTCCACCCAGTGCTTGACAGTGTTGTATTTACGTTGGCTACTCCAATACCAAGATGCATCAGGCAGAAGTGTTCAGACTTTTACTCCAGGATTAGAGGCAGGCTCCTGATCCTATATGACTGGTGTCCTGGGGCACAGGTATGCACGTGCACATCTAAGTACACACACACACACTGAATTCCATGTGAACAAAAGACAGAGATCAGGGTGATATGTCCATGAGCCAAGGAATGCCAAAAGTTGCCAGCAAAGCACCAGAACTACAAGAGAGACATGAAACAGATTCTCTGTCACAGCTGTCAAAAAGAACCAACCCTAATGATACCTTGATCTGGGACTTCCTAGCCTCCACAACGTGAGACAATAAATGTCTGCTGTTTAAGCCACTCAGTTTGTCATGTTACAAGCAGCCCTAGCAAACTAATACACTGTGTTCAACTGAAATGTCTTTTTCTTTTCCTGGACCAGAGAATACTTCTCTTTTAGAGTATATTTCTGCTTCTTTGAGTTTCCACATTCAAACTTTAGCTAAAAGTCTTTGTGGAGCTTGGAGCACATAAGGGAAGGGAGCATTAATCATGCATATTTTTGCTTTTTATAAAACCACTATGAGATCTGATGCAATGCAATTCCTTAGGAAAGGATTTTGGTTCTGATTCTAATATTTCCTCAAGTTTGGCATTACACTAGAATTTCAGTCTATATATTTGTGCTAGTGTTACGTGATATTGGATTATAGAATAATTACCATGTTAATAATTTTATTGTTTTTTAAAAATCTTATTCCCCCAGCAAAATGAATGCTGGGTGGGGTCAAGCTAAGTCTCTGTGGTGTATTGACTCCTCCCTACACTATGGTTTTAGTATCATTGAGACCTGATGTTAATAGCCTTTCAGCTCTATCAAACTGGAAACTTCACCTTCTTAAAATGCAGTTGCCATGGAAACAGCAGAGTTCTGGGATTTTTGTTTTCTGAAGGTATCGAAAGACTCAATGCCAATATAAGAGCACACAGCATGACATATTAGCATGTGCAATTCTGTGCTGTTTTTGAATTGAAGAGGGTATGAAAGGAAAATGGCACCTAAATGTTTTCATAAACCTGCCAAGAAGCTCTTGTTTAATCCTTGTGTCATATTTGATTCATTTATTTATATCCACCCTAGTGTTCCAAAAAGTGATTTGGACAGCTTGAGTCCTTGAAATTGATACTAGACAATTGGACAAATATATATACGTATATATATATGTATATATATCCTACTTATAATCACATCCTCTGAAAAGGTATCTTTGTGCTGAACCTGAGGTTAAATAGATTTTTCTTTGTTAGGTCATAGCTATACTGCTTCTTTATTCTTATTCTAATGCCATATCCTATGATAAAACCCACTTAAAAAAATCTTTTTGTAATCCTTTAATTAAGTCTTTCATCTTGCTACTCCCCTTCCCTGATAAAAAAGGATTGAAACCTCCCTACTGTTCCACTTAGACCTCTCCCCACTGTTATATATTTAAGCACAAGGTCCTATACAGGAGCTGGCGTGGGGAGCGTCATGATTTGGTAGTGAAATCCCAGGGAAGTGAATTTCTATCTCAGCCTCAAAATGACCTTGAATTAGTTAAAATAAAAGATAATATATTGTACTAAGAATGGCTACTTTGAACTGATATTCATAGTGAAAAAAGCTTGCCTCAGATCTTTAGTCAAAATAGTTTTTTTTTCCCGTGATGACTTAAGATGTGTTTCAAAAGACATTAGCAGAAAGTTATCAGTCATGTACATGGTATGAATGACTTTTATTAGAGCCCTTCTGGAGGACAGATGATAATAGGACTCACAGTGTGGCTAAACCAAATAAATCAGGGTTCAAATCATAGCTCTGCTATTTGCTCTAATGTTTCCACAGCAACCGCATTTTAATGTTGGATAGAATGGTTAATTATTTTAATTCCAAGTAACAACAAAAACCAGGGCATTAGGAAGGGTTAAGTGAAAAAGAACTAAATATAACAACTGAAGTAAGTTACTTAATCTCTGTTTACCTCTGATCACCACAGCTAAGAACCTCACCTAGTACATAATAGGTACTCAGTAAATAGCTACTAATAATGGATTCATTCAAAACCACACTTTATTCTTCTATTAAAAGGTGATAATAAAGCTATTCCAAGAACTCTTTAAGGTTAGCAATAATAATTGAGATGGCCCAGCATATTGATACTCAATAAATGGCACCATCCCTTTTTCCAGTAAGACAGGGGTTACTTGAGGAGAGCAACCCTAATTATTTGTATCTGTATATCCAGGTCCTAGCACAACATCTGGATATGATAGGCACTCAGCATTTGTTGAGTGAGGACCTAAAGAAGTATAGATCCAGGTATGGGCATATAACCCAAGTTTGGTCTGAGTGCCTTTTCACAACTTTTCATTGAAATGAGAATAATGGGAAAGGACCCTATTCTCACGTTTTGATATAAAGTTCTAGTGATATAAGCTTGGTGTTGCTTACAGCCAATGTTTCAGACTCACGTAGGCATCTGGAGCCTTGGAAGATGAAATTAAGAGACAGAGAGAAGTATCCAGCCCTGCATGAGGCTGACTCTAGACCTGCCCTTTCTGTGGGTGGGTTACTGTAAATGTGGTAAGTTGGTGGTGTAAATGTGGTGGAGGTTAATACTACATCATTATGTGCTTTGGGAGGGGATGTTTAATTGGAAAAACTTGATAGTAGTTTACAAGAGGAGGCACGTGACCCATTATTCTCTTATCATCCAATGGAAATGTGGATAGAGGCTGTGGTGGTACTGGGCATTGAAGATCTCTTCTCCAGGAGAAGAATGCTGACTTCTTGCAGGCATGGGAATAGTCTTGTATAGAGAATAAATATTAAAGGCTCTGGAGCCTAGCAGCCCAAGGCCAGCTTTCTACTGTGTGCTAACATCTATCAACTTTATAGGAAGATTGAATTTAAGCTGTAAAAAAAGGAATCCGGCCCATCAACTATCCACTGGAAAGCTGAATTTGAGCACGACCCCACTTGTTTGTGGCCAGACAATCTGAGATTCCAGGGTCATAAATTGGACAATCCTGCTTATCTCTCCACAATGATCTAATAATTCCCCCAATTTTTGCATGAGTTAGTTCATGATCACTGTATGCCACTTACAATTGAAGTAGTTTTGACTAATATGGGCTTAATTGATGTACAAAACTGTGCTAGATAGTGAAAATGATGCGAGTACCGTTTGGGATTGTGTTGCTCATTGGTATACCCCAAGCAGTGAGACAAATGCTTGGCACTTAATGGGCATTAACATATAAATGTCGAATGCGTGATCTAATAAAGTTTATATAAAATCTCATTTCATCTTCATAGTACCAGTTGTAATTTTCATTTATACTCAGAAAATTGAGGCTTAGAAAAGTTAAGACACATAGCACATAAGTGGTAGGGTTAAAGTAAGACCCAGGTCTGATGCTCAGATTTATACTCTCTTAATTACTATTCATCTCCTCACTGAATGAAATGTGATTGTAAATCACTAAGAGGTATCAGAATTCAGTTTCCAAGAATTTAGGGTTGAATTATTTATATTATGGTAACCTCTAGCCCTATTGGACGCTATGAACAAAAAAGGGTTACATCTTATTCTCCTGGAATTTGCCTTCTGCAGAGAGAAGTATGCAATTTCTGAAAAACCAAGAAACATTTTTCTCCCCAATGGACAAAAGCTTAAGAGGAAGGGAAAAGAGTGCCGACTGGGAAATGTTTGTTATGACTTTCATATTTCCATGACTATTTTCCACGGAAGTAATCACAGAGCGCATAGCAGAGGACATGTGGAGGATGTGTTCCTAATTCAGCCCAGTGGGTTCTTCCCTCCTGCCCATTCTTTCCTGGAACCAGACAGGATAAAGCCTGCGTATTCATGCATATGTCCCTTGGCTGGATTAACACATAGGATGTGCAGGTGCCAATAGGCCCTATGTTTCTATCAATCAATGTAGCACACCCTTCTTGCTTCGGGTAGAAGTTTGGGGAGCTGCTGCAGACCTCCCTCAGTCATTAGAAGACTGACATTTCTAGGCTGCAGATGGTGAGCATTCCCAAGACCACAAATACCTCTCTGGGGAACAGGCACAGTGTCCAGTGGGTGTTTTTGGTTGCTATCCAAGCCACTTCAACAGATCAACCGACATTGAAATGTACTGTGACATTTCCAAATGAGAAGAGCTCAAAAAACATGACCTCTTGGACAAGAGGAAAGATTTTGCTCATTAGCAATTAGACAGGTTAAAGATTTTCTCCTCTGCTTTCCTCATTCCCCTCTGAAAAAGTGTGGAGGAGGCTCCTCTCTGCACAGCAACATCACTTTTCAATTGTTTTCTATTCCCTTCTAGCTACAATATCTCTGGGAAAGAAACAAGGCCTAAGGCCTCTATGATATTGCCAAGGCAAGTGGGAAACAATGGAGTCGGGGAAGAGAGAAAGCCAGGAGTATTTCATACAATTCGATATATCCTTAATCTAACATAAAAAATGAAGTTTGGAGAGTTGCGTTAGGTAATATCCTGAATACATATGTTAAAAAAAGGTGAAATGTCAAATATGTTGACTTTCATCATTTATTTTATCATTATTTAAAATTTCACCATTCACTTTTGCATTTATCATGTTTCAAGTCAAAATGATCATATTAGCCCATACAAATATTTCTATACTTCTACTGAATAATATACACTAAGAAATAATCATACAAGCAGACACTTTCATTTTAAAAAAACTTTCTGGTATCAAAATTCATGTTGAATTTGTGAAAGCATATGCTTCCAATCAACCAAGTAGATGTATACTTGATATCAGGACAACAAATAATATAATAATAAATCAAGCCCTTTGTATTGTGATTCTTTAAGTTCTGTTTTAAAAATTATTTATCTGAAGTTTCCTTACTGTTTTTCCTCAAAATAGTAGTTCAGAACAAGGGAAGTTGAATTTCTCAAAAGCAATTAATTCTCCCCAAGGCCTATAGCTATGAATCCTCAGGCAATGTTTTCTCCCTATTTGAAGACTCAGACTTAATTTTTTTCCATCCCACTTATTTGTAACTTTTTAATTGCTTAAGATTGTTAGAGCCTAGAAAATTATTAAATATAGAATTCACTTATAATTGAATAAGCAATTGAGGTGCAAAAGTATTTAATATCAGATAACAAAATGCATTTATAATAGATACTAAAGCTGATGCAAGGAGCGATTTATTTCCTGAGGCAAATATTTAGATAGACACATGCATGCTACACATTCTAGCTTACAAGATGAATGAATTCAAATAAGTCATTTAACCTTTTTCAGCCTCAGTTTTCCCATGTATAAAAAGGACAGTTAGGCTTACTCATGCAGTGGTTGTTAAGACTAAACGTAATTCAGGTGTGCCATTCACTTGGGGGCAAAAGAGACAATTAATTCAGTGTGGAAGTTCATACATTTTAGTTGTCTATATATTATGCATAGGAGATGGGGAGAAACTACGCATCTTTGTATACGTTCAGTACTTAAATGGAGAAAAGCAATAAAATCTAGAGTTTAATAAGAGGAGTAACTTAAAAAGTTCCATGAAAGCATAAGCTCCAATAATTCCACTATGGGGTATTTACTCCAAGAAGACAAAAACACTAATTTGAAAAGATATGTGCAGCCCTATGTTTACTGCAGCATTATTTACAATTACCAAAACATGGAAGCAACCTAAGTGTCCATTGGTAGATGAATGGATAAAGAAGATATATGTACACACACATACACACACACACACACACACACATACATGCACACAAATATTATGCAGCCATAAAGAAGGATGAAATCTTGCCTTTTGTGACAACATGGTTGGATGAAGAGGGAATTATGCTAAGTGAAATAATTCAGACTGGGAAAGACAAATACCATACGATTTCACTCATATGTAGAGTCTAAAAAACAAAACAAACACAAAGAAAAAGCAGAATTAGACCTACTAATAGAGAGAATAAGCTGATGGTTGCTAGAGGGGAGGGGGATAGGAGGATGAAAAAAATGGGTGGAGGAGAGTGGGAGATATAGGCTTCCAGTTATAAAATGAATAAGTTACAGGAATGAAAGTCACGGCATAGGGAGTACTGTCAATGACCTTGTAAGAGTGTTGTATGGTGACAAATGGTACCTACACTTGTGGTGAATACAGCATAATGTATAGAGATATTGAACCACCATGATGTACAGCTGGAACACTGTGTGTCAACTATACTCAAATAGAAACAATTAGGAAAAAATCATAAGACAATAAACACAAGAATTCAATAAAAAACAAATGAAATTGATTAACTTAAGAAATGGTTCATAGAAAACAACAAACTGAAAACTCTATCAAGGGAGAAACTAAAATACAAATAAACAAACTCAGAACAGCTGACCATCAAATTCTCTGATTTTTTTAAGTTCAACAAACTTTAAGAGTTTTTTAAAAATTCTAAGACCTATGAATACATTTCAAAGTCTAGAAGTACAATTTTATTGAAATTAACAGCATTTATTGTATTAGAATAGAAATGTACATAAGATATACTCTGATAAGTTCTCAAACGTTCTAAAACCCAAGGTGTTTTATTAATAAATTCTTTCAAAGTGTAGGTAATGCACATGCTATATACATGTTTTGAGAATAGAGTTAAATATATTCTACACCAAAAAACAAAAAATCAAAAAAGGTCAAGCATACTTACGCTATTGAGACAAATTCCTAAATACAATATTAATGAATACCATTTAATGGTAGTTTTGAAAGAATAATGCACCATTGGCACAGTATAATTCATCTCAAGAAGGGTAAGTTGGCTCAATACTGGGAAATCTTTTCCTACGATATACCATTACTTCAAAAATGTAATAAATAACAAAAATTCCCCTGAAAGGGATTAAATCCCCAAATTAGTTATCTTCTATTGAACTTCCTCATAGTTATACGTAAAATTATACTGTATCAATCCGAAATAGAGTGTCTATTTTAAATCAAGAGCCAATATCATACTTACTGGTGAAATATTACTTCCTTTAAAGTTCAGAATGACACAAAGGCATGTACAATTACCATTATTCACCAATGTTTTAGTCATTCTGCAAATATTATAAAACATAAAACAGGATACACGCAGGAAAGGAAGAGATAAGATATCATTGGCAAAAGATAAAAAAAGATAACATGGGATATCTAAAAATTCACAGGAATTAATTGAAAATCTAAAAGGTTAATAGAAGAGTTCAGTGAAGTATCTATATTAAAAATAACTTTAGAAAAACATATGGAATCCTTATATAATAGCAACAACTAGGTAAGAAAAATAATGTTAAAAGAAATCCTGGCAAATGACAGTGGGCTGAGAGCTCCCTATTGGAGCTCCTATGCTGCTGTATGATCTTTACTAAGTAGATAAACACAGTCTCTTGCATTTGGCATGTGGCAGTTGATCTTATGTTTGCATTCTTTTCAATTCCCATCATTAAAGAAATACAAAACAATTCATATTCACCCAGAAAAGATAGCAGTACGCATTCAGTACATCGCCCCAAGTCTGTATTAACATGTCCTCTCTGTTATAATACAGTCTGAAGAAGAACTTCATTGCCTTGATATTCCATGAAATATCCTGCTGGTCCTGTATGTTGATGATGTTGTGCTAATTGTATAAGGTGATCAAGAAGTAGCAAATACTCTGGATATACTGCTGAAACACATATTTGCAGGGATTGGAATATATCCTACAAAGTTCCCGAAGCCTACCAAGGCAGTAAGTTTTTAGGAGTCCAGTGGTCAAGCATATCCAGAATATGCTTTCTAAGTTAAACATGTTGTATCTAGCATGTTGTATCATCTACCACTAAGAAGGAAGAATAGCATCTAGTAGGATTCCTTGAATTTGTGAGATAGTACAAACTGCCTCAGAAATATTGCCCTGTCTAATTATCAGGTGACTCTCAAGGATGCCAAGTTGAATGGGGTCCAGACCAAGTAAGGATTCTGCAGCATACTCAGAGTATGGTACAAATTGCCCTGCTTCTTGGGCAATGTGACCATTAGATCCAATGCTACTGAAAGTATCCATGGTGGATAAGAACAATTTGTGCCATGTCTGAGAAGCCTCAACAAAAGAGTCAAAGTTAAGGCTCTGGGTTTCCTGAGCAAAAACATGAAAGAACAGAAAACTATTTGTCATTTGAAAACCAGATGCATTAGTGTAACTAGACCCAAATAAAGAGTAAAGTCCATGGGCATCAAGTGACTATATAATCAGAGTTTCTAATTAGTAACTAGATATTGTCAAGTCCATCAAGGTACAATGCCAGGTGAGCAAAGTAGCAACTTGTGACAATGGTACATTTTAAATCAAGCCCAGGATGGTCTCAATGGATCAAATAACCGACACAAATATGTGGCCAAGACCCCTTAGTCACCTATCTCCTGCATTCACATACTTCTCTATCAGCTTCATATTTAAGGCCTTTTAGGTTATCTTCTACAAGGCCAGCTGATGGAACAGTGCAATTTGGGGTATAGTTCACAGATGGGTCAAATATGTGTGTAGGTATAAGCTGAAAATGGAATGAGGAAGACTACAGGCTCACTCAAAGTCTGTCCATAGTAAGAGGCAACCCTCCAAGTACACAGAATTTTGAGCAGTATATTTGGTATCTC
This sequence comes from Panthera tigris, assembly GCF_018350195.1. Lineage (NCBI taxonomy): Eukaryota > Metazoa > Chordata > Mammalia > Carnivora > Felidae > Panthera > Panthera tigris. Next base: position 28,035,045 of record NC_056676.1, on the reverse strand, counting down.
TTTTATATGGAGAGAGAAGGGGCCCTGAGGTAGGGGTACACACTGATTCTTGGGCAGTACCCAACAGTGTAGTTCTGGGTCTGTAAACCATAGCCTGTGGGCCAAATACAACTTGATGTCTGTTTTATAAATAAAGTTTTATTGGAACACAGCCACACTCATTTGTTTACATATTGCCTATAAGTGCTTTTGGCTACAATGGGAGAGGCTAGGTAGCTGCAGGAGGAACTATTATGGCCTGCAAAGACTTATTATCTGGTTCTTTATATAACAAGTTTACCCACCCCAATACTATTCATTGGGAAAGGATCAAAATAACAAGACTGGAAGGTCAGAGACATGACCATATCTGGGGAAAATGTGTGTGAATATAGAGATGAGAGTGGGCACAAAATGTGCAGAACTTTGTTTCTCATATCAATGACTAGAGAAGAGACAATAAACAACCAGGTAGAAAAGATGTCTCATTCAATGGAAGTCAGCTAACCTCTGTTTTCAGACTTATCAAATCTTGGCATGGAAGCCATAAATGGGCCAAAAGCATGGAGATGGAGAGAGACAGCACGCGCACGAGACAGATCTTAAATATGGGTTTATGCTAACACCACTATCCCAGGGTTTACAGAGGGCCTGATGTGCCCAACTGATCAACATGAGATGTCCAAATAATATGAGTGCATCAGATTAAGGATCCCATCTTACACCTAAAGAGATGCAAACATGGGTACAGATCAGAGGACTTACTGTTTCTACCAAACTCATAATTCATATAGTCAGCCTGATAGAGCACTATAACAGACTCTTAGAGGTTCAGCTACGGTTTCAGTTTGGGGACAGCATCCTGCCAGTTATAATCACCACCCTCCGTGATGTGGATATATCTGAAGCCAATGGCCTTTATATGGTATTGTGTAATTGATAACTAAACACACAGTTTTATCCTCTCACCATCACTCTCAAGAACTCATGTGGGACATTTGTGCTTTCTATTCCTGCAACTTTAGCCTCCGTGGGAATAGAGGTCCTGAAATACTGGAAGTGGGTGTGAGGTGGAAATGGCAGCTAATGCTTCCATCACGGATACAGTAAGTGTTCTGCTAAACTTAAAGCTATGACCATGTGGTCATTCTGATTTTTTTATGCCAGAAAACAAGCAGTCAATGAAAGGAGCTATCATAATTGGCTCTGATTTTCACAAAGAACTAGAATTCTGCTAAATAATAGGAGCAAGGACCATATATGGAATTCTAAGGCTTATTGGGTTCCTCTTGGTGTTCCCATTTCTAAAATATATAAGGAACACTACAAATGAATAAGATAACAAAAAAAATGTGCAAAAGGTTAGAATAGACTATTCACAAAAGAGGATATCCAAATGGCCAACATACATCATGAAAAATCATGATTTCCTCTGTTAGTCATCAAAGAAGTGCAAATTACACCACAATGTGATGCCAATACACACCCACCAGAATGACTAAAAGGAAACAAAACAAAATAAAACAAAACAGAAAAAACCAAATGTTGACAGGATGTCAAAACCAAAACCCTCATATGCTGCTGGTGGGGGTGTAAACTGGTATACTACTGTGGAAAAATGTTCGGCAGGATCTAAATGTGTGCATGTATTCACTAAAAGATGTGCACTGGAATGTTCATAAAAGCATTATGTGAAATAAGCCCAAATCTAAAACTATCCCGACCCCATTGACAATAGAATAGATAAGTAATTATTGTATATTCACATAGCCGATTGCAGCAATAAGAATGAAAAATCGACAGAGGTGCCTGAGTGGCTCAGTCGGTTGAGCTTCTGACTCCGGCTCAGGTCATGATCTTGCAGTTCGGGAGTTCAAGCCCTGCATTGGGCTCTGTGCTGACAGCTCGGAGCCTGGAGCCTGCTTTGCATTCTGTGTCTCCCTCTCTCTCTGCCCCTCCCCCACTCACGCTGTGTCTCTCTCACTCTCAAAAATAAACATTAAAAAAATTTTAAAGAATGAAAAATGGACAATTACTTGCAAAAATATAAATAAACCAAATAAACATAATGCTGAATGAAAGAAGGCAAGCAGAAGAATACATGGTGTGATTTCATGTACATAAAGTATAATAGGCAAAGACCATCTAGGATGTAGAAATCACAATAGTGTTCTCCTTCCGGGGAAGAAGGTTGTAGATAACTACAAATAAACAAAGCTTCTGGGGTTCTGTTGATACCCTGTTTTTTTGATAGGATTATGGGTTATGGTTGTGCTCAATTGATGAAAATTCACTGATCTGTATACTACTCTCACTTTTCTCCTATATATATTTTAATGAAAAGTTTAAAGAAAGAGAAAAATTGTAACCTTATTTGTTGTTAGAGTCAAGGACATCTAGGTTAAACGTTTAAAAGATTAGAACTATCTATAGATAAAACACTAAATTATTAATAATAGCTGTGTATGGTGCTAGGAACGATTTTTCTTCCTCCTGTTTGTCTGCATTTAATGAGCAAATATGGCTTCAACATAGAAACTATTTTAAGCTGAAACTGCTTTTTTCATAATGTTAAATTAAATCTATTTATCATTTTTTAGTCATGAGAACATAGACTAGCATTACGATACTTTTTAATATGTTGGACGTGCCTCTAATCTTCAGAGCCATGTCGCTGGTATTGTTAGTACCAAGCAAACTGTGAATAAAAAAAGAAAAAAAGAGAGAGATGGCCTGCCTCTTTTGTCTTGCTCACTGGGCATGTTGGAACATTTGTGATAGCTGAAGTCAAGATGCCTGGACTACATTCTTAACATCCTCTCTCTCTTCTTCCACCATATTAAGACAGTTCATCTTTAGTACACTTCTAATCGTGCACAATATGTTCTAATCCTTCCCATCTGCTTGTTCTCCTCTCCCACTCATCATTTCCACGGCCTCTTTTGAAGTCTAAAAAGAATAGTTACCTCCTTAAGGAAATACCTTTCCAAAAAACAGGTTGAATACATTAAATACCTTGTTTAGAATTCACAGTAGGCAAGAGGCCTAGACAATGTCCATCAACACATTTCTCTCTTAATTTCCACAGTATTTAGTATTCCAATTAACATGGAATCTTGTATATTGAGTGCAACTCTCAATTTGGAGCTCCAACATGCTTACTGCTCCCCCTCTGTTTCACTGATTATCAATTCAATAAAGATAATAATATAATAACTAATAATATAATAATATAAAATGAAAATAGAGCAACCCTAGGCAGCAGAGGATGAAGTTACTGAATATGCATTAATTAGGATAGCATTTGTGATCAATCACTATATTCATCAAGGTCTAATAAAAACAGAATACCTTGTAAGTGTTTAAAAGAGAGATTTGTGGGTGCCTGGGTGGCTCAGTCACTTAAGCGCCTGACTTTTGATCTCCGCTCAGGTCATAATCTCACAGTTGGTAAGATCAAGTCCTCAGGTTGGGCTCTGTGCTGACAGCCGGGATCCTGCTTGGGATTCTCTCTCTCCCTCTTTCTCTCTGCCCCTCCCCTGCTTACACACATGCTCTCTCTCTCTCTTTCTCTCTCAATAAGTAAATAAATAAACTTTAAGAAAAAATTAAAATGAAATAAAAAAGATATTTTATTACAGTAAAATAGATGCATAGATGATATAAGAACCTATGGGGTCATTAACCCAGAAATAAGCCATTAGGAAGCCATTGCCACTCCTGGATGAGAAGGTGTGGTTTAGCTTAAACCCGGAAACCAGGGTCACATTATATAAGTCAGAATCAATGACTTGTCCAGCAGGAGCTGGAGCCATGAAAGGATATTTGCTGTTGGCAGAGATGCTGCCCAAGGAAGAGACAGCTGATTTTAGAATAAATGTGTCAAAATACAATCACCATCCCTAAACACACAGTAGCAGAAAGTAGAATGGAGAGACTGACTTAGTTTCATCCTACCCTGAATTTTCACCCTTCCCTGATCATCAAAAAAACAAAACAGGGGCATCTGAGTGGCTCAATCAGTTACACATCCGACTCTTGATTTCAGCTCAGGTCATGATCTCACAGTTCGTGAGACAGAGCCCCACATTGACTCTGCACTGACAGCATGGAGCTTGCTTAGGAGTTTCTCTGTGCCTCCCCCACCCCCACCCCCCACATGCTCATGTGTTCTTTCTCTCTCTCTGTCTCAAAATAAATAAATAAACATTAAAAAAAACACAAAAGATGAGCCATTAGATTCAGGACTGATCTCAGCCCTTAAATTTTGACATTTGCTAATAAAATAACCAACAATCCCTATTCCTGGTATATGAGAGATGAATAAAAAATTTCTTGAATCAACAAATCACCTAATTTGTACTATTCCGAGAGTGGAAAAGAAACCATAATTGAAACATGTAATTTTGCCCATTTTATCCTATTTGAAGTAGCATTTAGAATAGATAGAAACTACATATAACTATATGTATATATAATATGAATAAGTATCTATCTATCTATTTATCTGTCTACATCAATCCAGGCTAATATTTACAGGGAAAGATGTTTAACAGTGTTTTCTCTGGTCCCCTGATGAACTTCTTTCAGAGATAATTTTCCAAATCTTCTCATATTCTTTCACATCAATTTAACCATGGTTAAATGTCCTGGAATAAATGTCCTAGTAACCTAGTAATTCATGTTAACTTTTTGTTTTTGCTTTTTAAGTAAACTTTTTTATTTTAGAATAGATTTCAATTTACAGAAATATTGTTAAGACAGTATCAAGACTTCCCACACTCCCCATTGCCAATTTTCCCTTTATTAACATCTTTTCATTAGTAAAGTACATTTATCACAATGTTCAACTGATGTGGATACATTATCAACTAAAGTCCACACTTTATTCCAGTTTTCTTATTTATTTTATTTTATTTTATTTTATTTTATTTTATTTGAGAGAGAGAGAGCACAGCACAGCAGGCTGTGTGCTGTCAGTGCAAAGCCCAAAACAGGGCTTGACCCATGAACCATGAGATCATGACCAGAACAGAAACCGAGAGTCCGATGCTTAACCGACCGAGCCACCCAAGTATTCCCTTAGTTTTTACCTAACATACTGTTAGTGTTCTAGGATCTCATCCAGGATACCAAATTACATTTAGTTGCCAGGTCTCCCTAAGCTAGTCTTAGCTGTGATAGTTTGTCAGACTTTTTTTTGTTTTTTGATGCCTTTAACAGTTTTGAGGAGCACTGGTCGTGTATTTTGTAAACTGTCCTTCAATTACGATTTGTCCAATAATTTCTCCAGGATTAGATTAGGATTTAGGATTTGAGAGGAAGATCAAGAGGTAAAATGACATTTTCATCACATCATGTCAAAGTACATACTATCAACATGACTTATCACTGTTGATGTTGACCTTGATCACCTCACAAAGGTAGTGAGATCTCTCAAAGATTTGTCAGATCTCTCCACTGTATGTTACTCTGCTCTTTTTGCTGCTTCTATGCTATACTCTGGGGAAGAAAGTTACTGTGCACAACTCACACTTAAGGAATGGCAAGATATGCTCTTTCTCCTTGAGGGTGGAGTACCTATATCAAATATTTGGAATCTACTGCTTGAAGATTTGTCTCTCCTTCTCCATTATTTACATCAGTATGTTCCTGTGGATATTTATTTTCTGTTTTAGGTTATAATTCAATACTAATTTGTTTTCTTGCTTACATATTTCCAGCTTTACACAGCAAAGCTTTTACATCTGGCTTTGTGTCCCTTTGATATTTCCCTATCTTGTGGGGTTTTTTTGAACTCTTCCTCAATTTCTAGCACTGCAAGATGCTCCAGGATGATCTTGTATGGATATTTTTTGCAACATTCCTAAAATCAGCGTTTCTCCATGAGGCCCTGGTTTCTTTTTTGGAGAATGGTATTAGAAACTAAGAGGTGGGTGCTAAGTATACTTTTTGCTACTTGGGTATCATTGCTTTTAAGACCTTTCAGCTGACAGAGAAAATATATGTGTTTATATTAACCCATGTATAGGCACATATCTATAAATATTTCTCTCTAATGCATATCCATTTGTATCTATACTAAGATAAACATGACCTCATATTGATTTATCCATCTCTAATCCATGGATTCTATGTATAGTGGTTTCTGAACGGTTACCCTGTACCCCAGAAGGAAATGTTCTAAACTAGAGTATAGTAGGGAGTGGGGCTGAAAATAGGGTTAGTAGAAAGCTTTGATAAAAATGTGAGAATTAGATACCTAGACTTCCTTTCCCATTTTAAGAAGGTGGGTAACCTGAGCCAACCTATGTATTATGCACAGCAGGCACAAGCCCACAATTCTTTTGGAGACCCATAAGAATGTTTTAATTTCTTGTACATTCAGAGCTAAAAAGTGAGTTTCAATCAGCCTGGATTATATTTGTCTTTACAAACACAATCATAAAGTATAATTTTTGTTTTATTTTTTTAAGGAGGAAGGTACTCATGAAGGCAAATGAGTGTCATCATGCAGTCCTGTGAAAAATATTAGGAGAGTTTATTTGATTTGTGGAGACGTTGAAACAGAGTTTGAGATTTAGGCACTTTGTTTAAAGGAGACAGGCTAATGATGCTGATAAAGGGGGACAGAAAATGGAAAGTCTGGTCACTAAAATGCCCAATTCCTGGGTCTTTCTCTACTTCTACAAACAGGCTTTTATGATTTTTTTTAATTTATTTTTTTAAACTGGCTTAATCAATCTCTATGCCAGAGTAGAGAATGAAGGATTAATTTTGAGAGAATTGACAGACTCCAAAGAAAAAAAATCCACAATTACCCAATGAAAAAGCATTTTGTCAAGCTATAGCCATACAGTAATGCTACCAGCCCACAAATCCTAGCTCTGAAAAATAGCTTCTAACTCATAAATGCTTTCATCTTAATTATAAGTAGGACACAGAAAGCATTGTCATATACCATAAGGTCTCTAATTAAAAAAGAAAAGAAAAGAAAAAAATGTTAAAGCAGAGAGAATGCTAATGCAGGGGGCAAAAAACTTCCCTCAAAGAACAAAGAAAGAAAGAAAAGAAACCTAATTTTAATAGTCTCAGACAAATAAAGACAATGTATTATATCTAAAAACATGAAAAATATGCATAGTTGATTTTTTAAATATTTATTATTTATTTTGAGAGAGAGAGAGAGAGAGGGAGAGAGAGAGAGAGAGTATGTGCATGAGTGGGAGGGGCAGAGAGAGAGGGAAAGAGAGAATTGCAAGCAGGCCCCGGGCTCTCAGTGCACAGCCCAATGCAGCGCTCGATCCCACAAACTCTGGGATCATGACCTGAGCTGAAATCAAGAATAGGCTGCTTAAACTACTGAGCTACCCAGGTGCCCAGCATGCTTGATTTTTTAAAACATACATTTAGGCAATAAGGACGAGCTCCTGGAAATTACACATATAATAGAAAAACATAAAATACAATAAAACATATAGAATATACATATAGAATATAGAATATAGAGTAAATCTCCCAGGAAACAGACCAAAAAGAAAGAGAAGAAAAGATATGAGAAAATAAATTAATCAAAATAGAAGTACAATTTTATGACGAATAGGAGTCCCTAATGATGAGACTAGAGAAATCCAAAGCAAACAATGTATAAAGGGCATAAAATAAGTAAACTCCTAGAACTTAAATACTCAAAGGGCCTATGAAATACCTTAAATTCAAGAATAAAAATACCCACACCAAGACAAATTATTTTTGAAATTTTAGGGCAGAAAATAAAAGTTCCAGACAAAAAAAAAGACAAAAAAACAAAAAAACAGAGTACCAGAAATCAGATTTTTGTCTATAATACTGTAAGCTAGAACAAGGGACAATGTGTTTAAAATTTTAAAGCTATAATTTTACATCCAAAACACAAACTATTTCCAACTTATAATTCTATATCCAGACAAAATGTCAACCATGAAGTTATAATAAAGGTATCAAACAACATGGAAAGTTTTTAAACAATTAGTCCTGTAGACCATTTCTCAAGGGGCTACTGGACAATACATTGCTTCAAAACAAAAATTCAAAAGAAGATATTGAAACTGATAAATCAGCTGATACATTTTGAAGTGATTGAGGAAGTTTGTGTAACTCTGGCAAAGATTTTGACAATGAATTAGTTTTAGTTATTAGATTAATTCAGCGAATAGCCCAAAAAAGTAATGACTAACAACACCATGGAAAACGAAAAGATGGGATAAAAAAGGAAGAACAGTATACTACGTGGCTTAATTGTGATGAAAATGTTTGCATATAATAGTGAAAATATTGATTACTGTTTTATAGGTGTGGTATATTAATACATGTGGAGGTGGTGAATGTGTGTGTGCATGATGTAAGCAAACTAAATCCATATCCTCCTAAGCCTCTTGAATATGTCCCCCTCTTCATATCTCACCAACCTTGTCTTTCACGTCTTACCCGGACTCCTCTAGCAAATTACTGATTGTTGTACATACATTCTTTCCATAGTCTGTTCTGCATTCTACAGCCAAAGCACACTTTTCTACAGGCAAGTCCAGTCATATCACATTGTACCCTTTAAAGGATTCCCAAAGCCCTAGGACAAAGACCCTCGTCTTTGCTATGGCCCTCTAGGTTCTACATGATCTAGATCCTTCCTACTCTAATTCATTACTTTGTATCCCTCGTCCCTTCACTCTCTTTATTTCACTAGCCTTTCAAAGATGTCACAGAAACTTTCCTGCATAGAAATGTATCACATGCTATTCCTTCTTTTCAGAAAGCTTGTCTCCCACTTATGTCCCTGGTATTACCTCCGCTGAGTTGGCCCATTGTCCTACACATCTTGACTCAAGTATCATTTGCTCAAGGATGTTTTCTGATCTCCAATAATAGAAACTAAGTAATAGCCATTTACCAATTCTTTCTAAAACATCCTACTTGAATTTCAAAGGAATGGTTTTCTATTTGCATTCATATTATGTTTATTCAGGCTATAACTAATTGAATTACATAATTAAAATAACAAGTAAAACTATAGCATAAAAAAGTTTAAGAACAAATGCAACTGATGTAATAAGGGCACAATAGAATGCGTAGGAACAAAAAGTGAGCATATTAGTGAGCAGCCTACTCCTTGCTAGTGCTTAGCATGGCTGCTACCTCAGCCATGAAGTTTTATAGAGTAATGGAAAGTATCAGGGAATGAGGGGTGTCAGTTAAAAAAGGGTCAGGTGAAAAAGCTTCTACTACATTTGCTTCATTCTTAAAAGTTCTGTGAGGCAAAGACATGTTTGCATTGGCTTATCAGGTTAAAACTATGGTCTAGCATAGTCAGTGCATGAAACAGTAGATACTCAACAAAGATTCTGCAAATAAGTGAATACAAAAAACATGAAGTTTGTAAACAGTCTGGTGGCTACTGATCACATATCCCCCACGTCTGTTTCACTAATACTGTCTGGAACATTTGTGCTGACCTTCTTGTTCTTTGCCTTGCAAATAATTTCCACAGCACTCTGTAATTGTGTTGGTAATTGTGTTGTTCAAAAAGCTCTAATCCACAAATTAACTGTGTTTTAGAGCATGATTAAACTCCAAAAAGCAAAATTGCTGAGGAAAATCCATTACTATTATCTAAACAGCTGAACGACTTCCCAAAATATTCATAACACAAATTGTTCTTCTAAAGGCAAAAATGAAAATTGTTTATGATTTGCAGAAAGGCTAAGTTAAATAAAAAATGTTAGCAAGGCTTAAGGGGGCAAAGATAGTATATTCTCTGTATAACTGGGCATCTTTAAACTTATTTTAAACATTAAATTATTTAAACTACAAAAAAATATCATACATGGAACTTAAGTAAATTTGTTCTGAATAATAAGAAGGAATTAAAAACTGTAACTTAGATAATTATATTTGGGTTGATATCACTACTAATGATTTTAATTATACTTAGTAGGAATAAAAGGAAAAAAAGCAGACACACCTTATCAGACACAGACATAATAGGGCATACTTGATCTTTTTGCTTATTCTCTTTACAGTTGCTTGTATTTTTTAATTACCTTTTTTAAATTACAAAGATATTACATGCTTTCAGTGACAAATAAAACCCAAAAAAAGTTAAGAATCTGTACACACCCCTGGATAACCACTACTTTGATCCTTTTATGTACAAACATATATCTATAGCTATATAGATTTGTATATAATATATAATGTATGTATAATGTATAATATGTAATATATATTATATTACTTTCATAAGAATTGTATGATACTAATCCATTAATTGGAACTTTGCTTTTAAATTTTTGTTAAGATTGTAGATCTTCCTTTAGTTCAGTATATATAGATATGTTTAATTTTTAGATCTCTCTCATTTTAAATTATATTAGTTTACTTATTGAAACTATGAAGTCATAAGTGCCTAATGCTGAAAAATGTGTTTGTTAGAATAAAATACTTTTGCTTTATGTGCTCTATTAGAAATTCAAGATAACAATCCTTTACAAATATTTAATGTTAAGGGATATGATGCATTACTTGCAATGTTCAACCATATTTACTATTCCAAACATGCAAATGTCTACCAAATGCTATTAGAAATTTTAAAACCTCTAATTGTTACCCCAGAAAACACTAATAGGATAAATGTTTAGATAAGTCAGTGCTGAACTCTTGCAAATTTCATTTCAAAATTCCCAGTCATATTATATTCATATCCCCTGGTTGCACAGGTTTTAGAGCTTGTTGTGTGCTAAGACACACTGTGAGAAGAAAAGAGGAGAAAGGCAACAACTAAAATATTTCACATCACTAATCAAAATAATTTCTATAAAATTATGCCAACTACACCATAAATATATTGACCAATTATGCCATTTCTGCAGGGATCTCAGTATAATAGTATTCATGGAAGAATTACAATGATAAAGTTCCGAAAAATAGAAGTGCTCTTTTTTCTTTTCTGTCATCAGAGTTTTATAGCAGATATGTGTTTAGCAAGTTTCATTTCCTTCTATAACAATTCATGGAGGAGTAAAACCTTTTTTCCTCCTCATGCCCACAGACACAGTATTTGAAATGCTCTTCATTCTGTCCTGAATTCCAACAAGTCTTTGAGACTTAAAGAAGCCAATGCAAAGAAGGACATCTTCTTTCCAGAATTTGACTCTTAAAGTCTCATAGAGATGAAGCAATGGTAATGATTTCAGAGAACACTTGTATAGGATAGAAATCTACTTCGTCTATACTCTAGCTGAGGAGGAGGAATGCTTTAGCCTTGAGACACCCTTTTATTTTGTCTCTATGTGGATGAATGTCTCTTGGATAGAGCTACTACAAAAGTAATAGGCAAACAGCCCACATCATATTCATTCAGTGTGGACACCCATGTAAATGTCCATATTGATTGCACTATACCTTGAAACGGGAAGCATCTTTAAAAGTAACATCAGGGGCAAATTAACAGTATTTCACCAAGTGATATATTCATTCAAAACATAAAAGTGAAATATAAGGGCTACAGTCTGCCGCTTTCTAAGGTCAGTTTTATAAACAACTTTGTTCACAAAATTTTATAACCACCTCCATCCCACACTCACCTAGGAAATGAAAACAGCTAATTTTAATTCTATTGGGTCACAATCTGAAGAAAGATTTGTATGATATATAAAGAATCATAATCTGTAAATTCTTGGCTCAACTTTAAATACACAGTGAGGAAAAGTAACTTTTTTCAGAAAGGATATTCTACTCCAGTCTTACTTCCCCACAAGAATCATCTATTTTTATATCAGTCAGAGAAAAAGTTACGCTTCAGTGACAGGCTATTTCCCAAATCTCAGAGAGTTAAAACATTATAGGATAATTTCTCATTCATATTACCTGTCTATTATGAATCCAGGTGGTTCTTTGTTCTGGATTGTTCTTATTCTGAATCCAAACTGAAGGGCTCACTCTCTGGAAAAGTGCTGGTCCCAGTGGCAGAGATGAAGAGCTCTGGAGAATCTTGTGCCAGACAGGGACTCTCATGCTTCATCTTTGCCTCACAACTCATTGGCCCAAACTAGTCACATGGCTCCATTGAGTTACAGGGTCAGGATTACCAGTCCTGAGAAGTTAATGAATGCCTGGAAGGAAGAGAGACAAAAATACTACTGCTAAATAGCATTAATGAACATGCTGTCTACCAAATACTCACCTTCTCTCCCTCCTTCAGAAAAGAAATATTTATCCTCTCCCCCATGATTCCCCCATGATTCCATGATTCCCCCATGGAATCAATTCCATGACCCCAGACCCCATCCAGGCTTGGCATCAAACCCAAACCCAGCATCAAGTGTGTCTAGCTCCTCTTGATCTGAAGACCAATGGACTAAACAGTTATCTGCAAATGTCAACTCAATATTCAACAGTGGAACAACGACAGAATACCTACAATCACACTCACTCTTGTCACAGAATATTTAGTCAAAATTATGGTCTATTTGGCAATATAACTCTCTTTAAGACTTTGTAAACTTTTTCCCTATTTAAGTCAGATTCATGTGTAACATTATTTTTAGTTATCCTTTCTTAGATATATTACCTTTCTTTGTTATTTTATCACCGCCAACCTTCTTTTTCCTCCAGCCTTAATTATAAGATACTTGATTCTTGCAGATTTTGGTTGGAGAGTCACATGCTTAATCTCTTTTCTCTCAATCATTTTATTCAAATGAATAGGCCTCCTAGATACTATAGCCTCATTTGGACCATTGTTCTAAGATTTTTTAATCCATTCAGAGTTTTTATAATAGAGGTGACAGCCTTATTTTAAATTTGAAACTTGCCATAAGAATGAATTTTAATTGACCTTTATTTGTCAAAAATTGCCTCAGTTTTATCTTTCACCAATTTTGGATGAGAATTAGCTGCCTCTTACAAGGTTCGATGGCTAAAATTCTTCTTCTTTTTAAATATATTATCTTAATTCTTGTTTAATTTTGAAAGAGAGAGCAAGCAGGGAAGGGGTAGAGAGAGGTGGAGACAGAGGGTCCAAAGCGGGGATCCAAAGTGGTTCTGTGCTGACAGCAGAGAGCCCCATGCAGAGCTTGACTGAACCTCTGAACTGTGAAATCATGACCTAAGCTGAAGTAGATGCTTAACCAGTTGAGCCACCCAGGCACCCTGGTGGCTAAAATTCTTAACTATTCTCTTTAATTACTGTTTACAAGTTGGTTAATTCTTTTCTATTCTCTCTCTCTTTTCTCTCAATATCTCCTCTTTCTCTCATTTCTCTCTCTCTTCCTCTTTCTTCCCATCCCTCCCTGTCAAATATCAATAGTAACTCCATACATGCTTTCACTTTTCTGTTTTATAACACCTTTCTTTAAAATTACAGCTGCATTTGGTATATTATCTGCCTATCAGATGAATGTAGATTATGGTTTTACCGCATATTTCATCACTAAATAATATGAATTACCATTCTTCCAGCTTCAAATACCAGTTTCCTTGCTTTCCACTCTATGTTTCCTAAGTAATGACAGACATTATAGGGATTTGGTTTTAACAATACACCAATTGAGGAGCCTAGGTTGTTCAGTGGGTTAAGCATCTGACTTCAGCTCAAGTCATGATCTCATGGTTCATGGGTTGGAGCCCTGCATCTGGCTCTGTGCTGACAGCTCAGGGCCTGGAGCCTCCTTCAGATTCTGTGTCTCCCTCTCTCTCTGCCCCTCCCCTGCTCATGCTCTGTCTCTCTCTGTCTCTCACAAATAAATAAAAAAAACTTAAAAAAAAAAACAATACACAAGTTATAGGTAACAACATCTGTATTAGTAATATAGGTTATGCTATTATAACAGATAATTCCATAATTCTAGTAGCTTTAGAGGGTTTATTTTTCATTCATATTATATGCCCATCAAAAGTTAACAAGAAGCTATGTTCTGGGTGTCATTACTCTACAACCAAGGCCAACAAAGGAGCTACAATCTGAAATATTTCTGAGCTCTGAAGGGTCTTGCACCAACAGTTAAATGCTCTGCCCCAGAAGTGATATATATTACTTTTTCTCAGGAGTCCTGTGGAAAACCAGCTTCTCTACTACACCTGTGTTAAATATCTTATTTCTCTAGATCTATTCTTTTTTTAATATGAAATTTTTTGTCAAATTGGTTTCCATACAACACCCAGTGCTCATCCCAAAAGGTGCCCTCCTCAATACCCATCACCCACCCTCCCCACCCTCCTATATTAATCCTCAGATTGTTCTCAGTTTTTAAGAGTCTCTTATGGTTTGGCTCCCTCCCTCTCTAACCCTTTTTTTTCTTCCTTCCACTCCCCCATGGTCTTCTGTTAAGTTTCTCAGGATCTACGTAAGACTGAAAATATATGGTATCTGTCTTTCTCTGTATGACTTATTTCACTTAGCATAACACTCTCCAGTTCCATCCATGTTGCTACAAATAGCCAGATTTCATTCTTTCTCATTGCCACGTAGTATTCCATTGCGTATATAAACCACAATTTCTTTATCCATTCATCAGTTGATGGACATTTCCATAATTTGACTCTTGATGGCTCTTTCCATAATTTGACTATTGTTGAAAGGGTTGCTATAAACATTGGGGTACAAGTGCCCCTATGCATCAGCACTGCTAGATCCCTTGGGTAAATTCCTAGCAGTGCTATTGCTGGGTCATAGGGTAGATCTATTTTTAATTTTTTGATGAACCTCCACACTGTTTTCCAGAGCAGCTGCACCAGTTTGCATTCCCACCAACAGTGCAAGAGGGCTCCTGTTTCTCCACATCCTCTAGATCTATTCTGTACACTTTTGCATACTGTTCTGTGACTTGGAAGGCTACCTTCTTGTCCTAGGACTTCCAGTTGGGTTCAAGCACTGGAGGTACCAGTAAGTAATTGGAAGGCAGGAGACCAGGTTGAATTATTTGTTCTGCCATGTCCCTCACTCTGGGGTCACTGTGGATAGATTGTGTTCTTCCACTGACTGCCCAATTTCCAGTCAGGTAGCCCTCTATGTTCAGCTGCACTCTTCAGGTTCTGAAACCAGATAACCATTCCCTCCCCTTGTCCCTTCAGACCTAAGGATAACAGATTTCTCTGTTGCTAACTCTAGAGTTCTACCTTGTCATTTATTGGTTTCTGTAAACTCTGCCACAACCTAACAGTCATATTTTTATTAAACATTTCTCTCATTATTCTGTTTGTGCCATTTTTTTCTGCCAGGATCCTGATTTATCTACCACTAACATAAGAGGGAGCCAGAAAGCAAAATCCAGCCTACTTCCCAGAAACTAGAGGGCTATTAGAAGTATTTGAATAAGACCACTAATAACCACTAGAATGTTCTCTTCATCAAAGTCCCCAGATATAGTTATTATCTGGTTAATTCTATAATGTTAAGAATCTTTCCCTGTTACAGTGAGATTTTTCAAACCATGCATAAAAATAAGATCAGGACAGACAGGACAATTCTCAAATTCAATTCCCAAATAAAGAACAGAGCTCATATTTGTATAGATTTTTTTTAGGTAAGTATCACTGACAATCACCTCTACATCTCAGTGTTTGTTTGAAGTTTATAAATATGAACCAAGTCTCCAAAACTCTATCCTTAGCCTCACCTTTTCTCATAAATTCTGCTGTTAGAAGACCCCTTATTGCATCTTTGATTCAGCTTTACTACATTCTCAATGTCTCTTTTGACTTGTCCTTCTAAAACATAAAAGATTCTCTCCTTATATGGCCAATTTAAATTTCCAAGTAAGAGAATTTAATAAGTCCAACTCGTCACCATTTTTATTATTTGGATAGAGATTTCTTTACAAAATGTTTCCACTAGCTGCTTTCTAATATATAACTTGGCTATCCATGAGCCTCATGACCTACTGAAGTCCAATCAACTATAGCTAAGAGAGTCATAGAAAATCGGGCAGAGATTCAGGGGTGAAAGAATCACCAGGATAGATGAGATCTCCTTATAAGAAGAGTCTGTAGGTAGGGCAGCCATTCTGAGGCTTGTCTTAATACTACAACAAAATCTCAATTATACACTGAAAGAAACATTACCAAGAGTCAGTTACACCTGGAATATTATATAGTCTGAAATAAAATAAGAGAACCAGGCAGCTGACACACAGAGTTGTTTTTTTTTTTAAAAAGAACTTTAAAATTTTATTTATTTATTTATTCATTTTGAAAAAAAGAGCATGAGATGGGGAGGTGCAGAGAGAGAGGGAGAGAAAGAGAATCCCAAGCAGGCTCTGCACTGTCAGTGCAGACCCCAGTGCGGGGCTTGATCCCACGAACCATGAGATAATAACTTGAGCCAAAATTAGGAGTAAGATGCCCAACCAACTGAGCCACCCAGATGCCCCTAAAAAAGACAAAGAAATTTGGAAACTAGGAGGCGATATAACAGAATTGGTATTACTTAAACTAGTGGCTCCTAATTTGGCATCTGAACCAGCAACATCAGCATCAACTTCTAGATGATCTGTTGGAAATGTAAATTCTTGGTCTCTACCCTAGACTGATTGGATCAGAAATCCTAGAAATGGGACTCAGCACTCTGCTTGAATTCACCTTCCAGCTAATTCTGAAAAATGCTGCCGTTGAGACCCCCTGTCTGTCCTACTCCAGTGCTTCACAAGCTTTAGTTAACATGCAATCACCTGGGGGTTCTGTTAAAATTCAGATTCTGATTCAGTGGGTTTGGGATGGGACTTGAGATTCTGCCTTTATAACAGGCTCCCAGGTGATGCTGATGCTCTTGGTCCATGGGGCACATTTTGAGTATCAAGGCTAAATTACCAAGTCCTTCAGAATACAATCCATTTTGTCATATTTAGCCCTCGTACAGAATAAGTAATTTCCTACCATTATTGGGAATGCGTATGCATAAATGCATTTGCAGCAAAAAAAAAAAAAAAAAAAAAAAAAAAAGGAGGATTTGAAACACCTTCTAAAAGGATCTTTTGGATTCAAACCACCATGCTGTTGCGATTAAATGCAGCTAACCCAGTTGCAACTTTCTCTGGATTCTCCAGTGCCTTTTCACCAAAAAGCTTACCTTAATTTCCTTTAAGTTACCATCTCCCCAATATAATCCCCTAACTTGTAGTCCTAAATTTGAGGCTGATGACCACATCATGTTCTTTCCAGTTGTCTGATAACCCAGATTACTAGAGTTTACTCTCACTAGCAGCTCCCTGCTGTCCTTACCTGCCAGCAGGCAGTTACAGTCCCAGACCTTTAACTTCCTTCCCTAACCTCTCAGTTTTATTAGATAATGCCTAGGCAAAATGGTGAGGTAGCTAAAATTGCTCTTCTAAAAATCACTGTTTCACATAAGCTTCCTCTCTCCTTCTTCCCTCTTATTAACTGTGCTTTGTTCTCTCCATAGGTGGTCAGAATGGTCCAAAGAAACGCTCACCAACACCTGGTCTCATAATTGCCCTTTCTTCTTCAAGACCTCTTTAAAAACCCCCTTCCTTCAAAATCTTTCAGCTTTCTGCCCTAAAGTAGAGCTATTATGTAATATATTCTCCTTAAGGTGGTAGCAATTTATAATAATTTATTTTACCACCCCATCTGGATGTATTTATATTTTAATGAAAAATGTCTGTAAAAGGCAATCCAGTAGTTCATAAACTTTGGCGATTGCAAGAATCACCTGGGCAGTTTGTTAAAAATGCAGACTCTCAGGTATTGCCTCAATCGGTTGAAATCTCTGACGCAAGCCACAGTGTTTCAATGTGAGAATTCCTTCCTGATGTTTCTCAGGAAATGTCATTCCCGACTCAGAAAAAAGTCATTTAAAAACATCAGGAAAACAGAAAAATCTTTTGAAAGATTTAAAGCTTAACAATGGATATAGAGCTGGTTTAAAGAAATCCACTGATTCAAGTCAAGCAAGAGCAGAAAACACTGACCTTCAGAGCAGAAAGTCAAGGTCAACAATTCTAGGAACCAGGACTGGAGAAGGTAGGAGGGAACCAGCTAGTAGTTAGGATCGCATCAGCCAGTATTGCTTAGAGCTGCTGCCATATTTAGAGTGTAATTCATGTTCCTGTCTGCTGCTAACAGTGAGTCATTGTTGCAATTAAAATAAATATTAATAAGTGCTTATGCACAATATACTTTGTACAAATTTTATGAAGGGACTCTCAAGAAATAAGTTTTGGAAGCAAAATTAGTCCTTTCTGACACATAATTCACTACTCTGCTAGAAATCTTGCTTGGGAGGTCCATATGTTTTGTCATTTTAATCCTACTCAATAATATTCCCTGGAATTTTCTTGTATTTGAATATCTGTTATAGGTGAATATAAATTAATGGAAGTAATACAAATTTCAACCAGAAACAAACAAATACAGTCAGAGCAAGAAGACAAAGTATTTCCCTAATATAAGAGGAAAATGGCTTTAGAAAGAATATTGGATGCCCTCTTCACAATTCAATGAAATGGAATGTAGAATGAAATTCTACATCCAGAATATCTGTCAAGAAAAAAAAAAAAAAGACAATCATGGCAATGAATGCTTTGTATGTTTTAAAATTTCATTCTAAGTAATTCTAAAATATTTAATATTTGTGGTATTATCTTTCCATTTTTAATGATTTTTATATATTCATTTCATGTTACTGTTCCCATATTTTAATATTTCCTTGTTCCCAATGTCTATATCAAATACAGAATATTTTTGCATGTCACAGAAATATATAATCTTGTCACACTATATTAATCAATAATAAAAAATAACCATGCATTTACTGGTCTTTTTTCATGGAAAACCACTGAAATGTTTAAGATAACCATATGACAGAAAAATGATTCCTTATGTATGATTATAGTCACTCATTATTATTTAAAAACACATGAATATAATGATACCAAAAATACAGATTTTTATGATTAAAGGAAATCAATTTCTCACTCCCAAATTCCGAATCCTAGCAATCGGCAAACACAAGTGAGACGCAGACATCTGTATCTTTAACAAACATCATAGGTCACACTAATGTGTATGTCCTGGGTGGGTAACAGTGCAGAATACTGCCTGAACCTAATGGAGGTAACCACAGAGTCTTGGGGGTTTAAGGGAAGTTGCCAGAAAGACTTTGAGAGGCACTGGAGGGAGGGGCTTCCTCGTTCCTGCTGATATCCTTCAAATTATACCATACAGGTTGTACCTATATCTGCTCAGATATGATATGAAGATATTATTACCTATTTTTATGGTTTACGGCGGTAATTAAATAATGCATCAAGCCACCTTCTTAGAATCATGACTGCCACATAACAATTCCTTTCCTCCTTTGCCCACCTTGTCTACCTTCTCCTTCCATCAACCCTGACTTCCATACCTATTTGTTAACCACAGATTGAGGACGTTAATGTGACTCAATAAATCACTCTATGCCTCCTATGCATCAGCATAAGCCTGAGTGTTTAAAGGAGAAATGTGGAATGAGAATAGTAATGGTGTCCCCACTGGCAGCCACTGAGGTATGTGTTGAATCAGACTAGATTGTCTGGGTTGCTTTGCATCTGTTAGAATTCAGCTCACACCTTTGCAGTAACATGGATACTACATTCGTTACAGCAGATGCCAGAATGTCTCCAGATTCCTGAAGTGATGGCTATACAAATTTGTGCTTTGAGAATTACAGTCATAAACATAGAAAAGCATGCCCATAAACGGTAGTTTAGGACTCTTGTTTGCTTTATATTCTACATTAATTGACTTAACTGAATGATTTATGTTTATGTAAAGTGTAATTTCAACAGGATGTTAAAAAGTTTCTAAGAGAATGCATTAAATAAACTAACCTTATTACGAAATATAGCATATCATAGAGCATTTTAATCTCAAAATCTTATGTTTGTAAGTCAGTATGTGGATTTTCTTATACATAACTTACAGGAAAGCAGGCAGTGCTATGTAACTGCCAGCTAAATTGTATTAATTACTATATATTCCCTAATTAGAGAGGCAGTGAAAAGAAATAAATGGCTTTATGAAAAAGACTAAATATTGTTGGCCTGGCTTAGAGCACTTCTTATCTGACAGACCTGAGTCACCAGTGTTTTGGAACATGCTACGTCTTTACTTCCTAAATACTTATTTAAAAATATTTGCAACATTGTGTTCTTTTGGGAGAGCTAGATGTCTGCAAATGATGGCTATGTTGACCTGGCACTTCCAAAGTTAAAATTTGAGCTATCTCATGTGGATTTATTTTCATAATTGTGTATCATAGCTTACCTCTTTTTATGGAGGGCAGTATTTTACTCAGCTTCTGTATTTACCTCTTTTTATGGAGGGCAGTATTTTACTCAGCTTCTGTATCAGTGTGCCTGGAGCCCTGCCTGTACCCTGTGCTCAGGAGATATTCAGTAAATATGTGATGCATAAAACAATTCACGAGAGTCAGATGCCCGTATTCTTTCTTTAGGGTTCTAGGAAAGTGTTTCCAGTTTCCTCTGCAACCATTCTAGTGTCTCCTACTACTCATCTGTGAGGAAGTTCTTTGTGCATGATGTAAATCACTTCTACAGTGATGGAACACTGTCCTTGCTTTGACCGTTGAACTTCTCCAGGTTAAACATCACAGACCCTTCAGTTTATCCTCAAAGTGTCTCAAGTTAGGCCCAGAATGGAGGGATTAGATGTTCAAGTATAAATAAGTCAGCATGGAGCAGAGCTGGTATCCAGGGCATTACTGAGTGCTGATTTGGAATCCAATAAGAGTTGAATCATTGTGGGGTAATTTTCATGTATATAAAGAATTGTCTTCATCAGGGAAGTAACTTGTCATCATACACAGACTTTTTTGTTCTTTATTTTTTACACTTACAGTTAATATATAATTTATATACGGTAAAATTTACCCTATTTCATAATGAATAATTCTGCAGTTTTTGAAAAACACACCATCATGTAACCAATGCCACAATCAAAACATAAAACAGTTCCTCACCCCAAAATATTTCCCTATGGCCTTTTGTAGTCAACCCTTCCACCAGCCCCCAGACCCTTGCAAAAACGAATCTGTTTTATCTCCTTATAGTTGCGTATTTCCAAGAATATAATAAAAATGAAATCACAGAATGTAACCTTTTGATTCTGGATTCTCTCACTTAGTATAATGCATATAAGAATCATCCATGTTGCTGTCTGTAGTTCATGCATTATTGAATAGTAATTTTATTCCTTTGTATGGATGTACCAGATTTGTTTATGCATTCTCCAGCTGAAGGACATTTGAGTGGTTCCCAATTTGGAACAATTATAAATAAAGCCACTATAAATATTTGTGCACAGATTTTTGTGAGAGCACAGAATTTCATTACACTTGTATAAATACCTAGGAATGAGATGGCTGAGTCTTATGGTAAGTGTACAACTAACATTATGAGTCTACCAGAGTGTTTTCCAGAGTGGCTGTATCATTTTCCATCCCCAACAGTAGTGACATTTCCAGTTGTCCCCCATCCTAGCCTTCACTTGGGATGGTTAGTCTTTTAAATTATAATCCTTCTAATAGGTATATAGTGGTATATCATTGTGGTTTTGGTTTTGATTCCCTAATGGCTAATGATATTGAGCTTTTTACATGTTTACTTGAGATTTGCATATCTTCTCTGAGGAAATGTCTATTTAAATCTTTTATCCATTTTATATTGGGTTTTTGTTCTCTTACTGAGTTTTGAGACTTTTTAAAAATATATTCTTCATACATACAAGTTTCTAGATACGTGATTTGCAAATATGTTTTCCCATTTTATGGCTTGTCTTTTCATTCTCTTAACAGTTTCTTTTGAAAAGTTCTTGGGGTGCCTGGGTGGCTCAGTCAGTTGAGCTTCCGACTTCGGCTCAGGTCATAATCTCATGGTTCATGGATTTGAGCCCCACATCAGGCTTTGTGCTGACAGCTCAGAGCCTGGAGTCTGCTTTGGATTCTTTGTCTCCCTCTCTCTCTGTCCCTGCCCTGCTCACACTCTGTCTCTCTCAAAAAATAAACATTTAAAAAAAAAGATTATTAGAGCCAACAATGCTATGTCAACTAATGAGTAGTTCTAAACGCCAGAGGAAGAGTTTCTCAGTACATGTGATGATATTAAATCAATTCTCTTTTTATTCAAGTCCACATTTCTCCCTTTGTCCTCAAGTATTTATATATTCATATTCTCCTAGCTTAACACAAAAGTGTAATTTCTTAATGTACTTTATATCATATGGAGAAATGTAAGAATTGGTTAAATACTATTCATACTCATAATTACATTGGTCATGTGTAAATACAGTAAAACTGGTTTGCGAGCATAATTTGTTCTGGAAACATGCTTGTAATTCAAAGTACTTGTATATCAAAGTGAACTTCCGATAAGAAATAATGGAAACTCAGATGATTTGTTCCACCACCCAAAAATATTCATATAAAATGATTACAATACTGTAATAAAATACAAAATAATAAAGAAAATATAAAGAAAAATAACTATATTAAATTGCATTTGAAAACCTTCGTGGCTGATGTGAGGGAGACAAGAGAGAGGAGGGTTATTGCGTAAGACAACTTTCACTATCACTAATGGAATCACTGCTGTTGGCTCAATGGAATCTTTTTCTGCATGGGAGCCATTGTATACGTTCGCACGGATGCTGACTACAGTATTAATAAACTCTTGTCATGTACTGTATTTAATGTAACTGGCAATAAGTCAGCAGAGGAAAGGGTCTATATCTGCAGGCAGCCTGACGTAGATGAAGCAAAGCATTCCTAACCTTATTCTTGTATGGAAAAGCAGAGGACTGTCCATAGGTATTGCGAAGTGACAAAAAATACACTAGTGCCAGATGCGGGTACCTTCCAATGTTCTGAAAAATCACTGATTTCTGTCAAACACTGGGGCCTGAAACAGAGCATCCAAGCATGGGAGACGATCACCCACAATCCCACAGTGAGAAAGAGAGACAGGCAGAGAGAAAGAGAGAAGAACCGTTGGCTTAGTTGTGATCATGTGATGTTTGGTGTCACATACTACTCGTATTGCAAGACACTGCTCATTTATCAAATTAAAATTTATTAGAAATGTTTGCTCATCTTGCAGAACACTCGCAGAACAAGTTACTCACAATCCAAAGTCTTACTGTATATAAAAACATGCGTCAAGAAACCCATTTGGCTTCCAAATGTGTAATCTCTTGGGCAAAGAAATGCATCTCTAGATATTTTTCTAAAGCAGTATTTCCATTTTGTCAACATGTTAAAACCATCTGAGGACTTGATATCTTATCCTGCTCATCAGATGAAATACAGCATAGTCTCTGGGGGGTGGAATCCTGGAGTCAGAATTAAAAAAAAAAAAAGCCCAATATGATTGAAATGAGTGGCCAACATGATACCACTTCATGAGAAATCTAAAATAGTCTAATTCACAAGAGGAGAGAGTAGAATCGTGGTTGTCAGGGCTGGAAGGAGAGTAAAATAGGCAGATATTGGTCAAAGGTACAGTTTCAGTTATGTAAGATGAATAGTCTTAAAGATCTACTGTACAACATAGTGCTTATAGTTAACAATACTGTACTGTATACCTAAAATTTTGCAAAGAGGATAGATCTTATATTAAATGTGTCTATCACAAAAAAAAAGAATTATAAATAAGAAAGGTGAGAGGAAACTTTCAGAGGTGATGGATAGGTTTATGACATAGACAATATTTAGTCTTTTTCATAAGACCATCTATTTCTTTTCACTGCCTCTCAGTGTTGGTAGGTTGCATGTTTCTAGGAAATTATTCATTCTTCTAGGTTGTCCATTTGTTGACATAATTTTCATGACAGCCTCTTATATCCTTTGTATTTCTGTCATATCAGTTATAATGTCTTCCCTTTTATTTTTACTTATTTGAGTCCTCTCTTTTTTTCTCGGTAAATCTGTCTAGCTAAAGGTTTGTCTATTTTGTTTATTTTTGGGAAGAAAAAGCAGCTCTTAGTTTCATGGACATTTTCTGTTATCTTTTTAGTCTCTATTTCATCTATTTCTGCTCTGATCAGTGTTATTTCCTCCATTTGCTAACTCTGGGCTTTGTTCTTTATCTAATTGTTTGAGTTATAAAGGTTGTTTATTTGAGAGCTTTTTTCTTAATCTAGGCATTTATCACTAGAAACTCTCTTCTTAGAACTGCTTTTGCTGCATCCCAAAAGTTTTGGTATGTTATGTTTCCATTTTCACTTGTCTTAGGTTATTTTTATATTTCCCTTTGACTTTGACTCATTAGTTCTTTAGTAACATGTTGTTTAATCTCCACATGTTCATGGATTTTACAGTTTTCTTTAACTGATTCCTAGTTTCATACCATTGTGCTTCGAAAAGGTGCTTGATATGATTTCAATCTTTTAAAATTTATTAAGACTTGTTTTGTGGACTAACATGTGATCTATCTTGGAGAATGTTTCACATGTGCTTGAGAAGAATGTGTATTATGCTTTTGTTGAATGGAATATTCTGTATATATCTGTTAGGTCCATCTGGTATAACCTGTAGTTTAAATCCAATGTTTTCTTATTGATTTCCATCTGGATGATTTGTCCATTACTGAAAGTGGATTTTGGAATCTCCTTATATTATTCTATTGGTATTTCTCCATTCATATATGGTAATATTTGCTTTAGTGAGTCTTTTGTAGGCAACATATACTTGGGTCCTTTTTTTAAATCCATTTAGTCACTCTATGTCTTTTGATTAGAGAATTTAGCCCGTTTCTGTTTCAAGTTATTATTGACATGTATGAACTTACTGTTGCCATTTTGTTAATTTTCTTATTGTTTTTTAATTCCTTTCTTCCTCTCTTGCTCTTTCTTTGTTATTTAATGATTTTCTATAGTATTATGCTTTTTCCTATTGGGGGGCAGGGGAAGACACAGAAAGCCATCCTCATAATGATTACAATGTTAAATGTTATATCTGCTTTCTCTAAGGTTTTTGATTTTGCAAATTTACCATTTAAAATAGGTTAATTCATCATTTAGAAGTTGAAGATATAATTCAGGAATTCCAAGATGAAGAGAAATATAGAAGATAATATATTTAAGTTAAAGCTGATGGAACATTTTTCTTACTTATTTGAGTATCAAATACTTGATTCTTGCCTAAAACTACAAAACAATCTTAACAACTAACACAGATAATTGTTTTAGGGGAAAAAAGCCCTCTAAAAGTAAGCACATATGAGTAGTCTGTAGCTTTACAAACAACTTAAAAAATGTTTACTAGTCAAAATTCCCAAAGTTTACTTTGAACACAAAACCCTTCAGCAATTTATTATTTTGTTGTCAGCTCTTAGTGCATGCAAACTAATTTGTTTCTTCAATAAAAGTGAATCCTAATATATATTTTTGGACTCTACCTCCCTCAGACCTCCTTTTTGGCAACTTTAAAAGCACACAAAAAATTGATTTTAGTACAGATTATCTTTCTTCAGAAAATATAGCATTGTCTTCCCATCTCCATCGCATCCTTGTCTTGATTTCTAGTTTCATACCATTGTGGTTAGAAAAGATGCTTGTTGGCATTTCAATCTTTTTAGATTTCAAATTTTTAAATTTGCCAACCCTGGCAAAGATTCTTTTATCCAAATCATCGAGAAATATCTTCTGGTTTTCTTATATTGATTCCTATCAGTTTCCTCAGTGGAATATGTTTTACAGTAGATTCATTTACAGGCATACCTCACTTTATTGCCCTTTGCTTTATTGTACTTCACAGATATTGTGGGGGGGGGTTGGTTTTGTTTTATTTTTCCAAATTAACAGTTTGTGGCAGCCCTGTGTCAAGCAAGTCCATCAGTTCCATTTTTCCAAGAACATTTGCTTACTTGGTGTCTTTATGTCATATTCGTAATTCTTGAAATATTTCAAATTGTTTCATTATTGTTATATTTCTTATGGTGATCTGTTATCGGTGATCTTTGACATCACTAGTGTAATTGTTTTGGGGGCACCACAAGCCATGCCCATATAGGTCAGAAAACTTGATAAATGTGTGTGTTCTCAGTGCTCCACCGATCAGCCATTCTCTCATCTCTTTCCCTTTCCTGAGGCTTCCCTATTCCCTGGGACACACGATATTAAAATTAGGACAGTCAATAACCCTACAATGGCCTCTACATGTTCAAGTGAAAGGAAGAGTCTCAAGTCTCTCACTTTAAATCAAAAGCTACAAATGATTACACTTAGTGAAGAAGGCATGTTGAAAGCTGAGATAGGCTAAATGCTAAGCCTCGCGTGCCAAACAGTTAGCCAAGTTGTGAATTCAAAGGAAATGTTCTTGGAAGGAATTATAAGTGCTACTCCAGTGAACACACAAATGACGAGAAAGCAAGACAGCCTTACTACTAGTATGGAGAAAGTTTGAGTGGCATGGATAAAAGATCCACTCTCTTTAATTCTTAGAAGGCTGAGAGAGGTGAGGCAGCTGCAGAAGAAAAGTCTGAAGCTAGCAGAGGCTGGTTCATGAGGTTTAAGAAAAGAAATTGTCTCCATAACATCAAAGTGAGGACACCTGAGTGGTTCAATCAGTTGAGCAGGGCTCAGGTCACGACCCCAAGGTCATGGGATCAAGCCTGCTTAAGATTGTCTCTCTTTCCCTCTGTGCCTCTCCCCCAGTGCATTCTTTGTCTAAAGTAAAACAAACACACACACACACACACACAAAACCACCCGAAGGCTGACTGACAACTGCACATAAAGGCAACTAGAAGAAAATAAGGTTGATGCAGAAGAGGCTGGGAAACAATCTCGCCATTAACCCCACCCCCTACATGATGCCCCACAACCAGAAGGGAACTCAAAAGGAGCTTCTCCCTGAGGGGAAAAGGTTTCAAATCCCACATTGGGCACCCCAATTTTTTAAGACATATATGTGAGAAACCCCCAAAATATCTCATTTGGAAACCACTAGAGCTCAAAACATGAGACCACCCCCCCCAAGACTAGAGATCCAAGAAACTGCTCTTAAAATGCTTACACACTTGAATTCATCCTACTCAGAGCCCAGCTCAGAGGCAGCCAAGGGCGCCCAGACTTAAAATGAAGGAGGCTCACCTGCTTGTATTAAAGCGTTGGTCTGCCGGGCAGGCATCTAATGCAACTCACACATCTAGGAGCTGCTCTAACGCTCTCTGAGAGGGAGACTGGTGGGCACCATCGTGGGGTGTTCCCTTGGCCGAGCTCCGGAGCACCAGAATCTCCCTGGAAGGGAGCCTTTACCTGAATCTGCTGCAGCAGATCTTTGTGCTGCCACCTAGGGGACATTTCTTTATTGCCAGGCTCTGGAGGCCAGGGGAGCTTGCACTCCTGGTCCCAAGGGATTATAATAATCAGTATCACCCAGAAAGGAACTCATATCCTTGTGTGGCACCCCAACTGCTGCCAGAGGACACCCCTACACATGGCCTGGCTCTGGCTGGTGCTGCTGACACCGGGGGGGCCCATAGAACTGTAACCAGTGGGGAACATTTCCTTAAACAGCTACCATCTCCAGGGCATAGCTAGAAGCAATGGACCCAGCGGCTTAGTTTTTTCTGTGAAGGAGACCTATTAGCTACCCATCAAGACCGTGGCCTCAGTGGTAGGCTTCTTATTAAATATGCACCTTGGGCCTGACTGTAATCATCTCCGGAGACTTCTAAGGGCTGGTGATACGTTTGAGCTCATCTCCTGCCATACTATATAGATGCCAGTGTCTCCTTGAGGGGAGCTTTACCCACATCTGTTCCCCTGATTTTTATGTCTGGTACCCCAGATTTTGCACCTGCTGCCCAGGGGGTGCTCTTGGATTGCCTGACCCTGGTGGTCAGTTGGACTTGCATTCTTGGGTCCCACAGGACTGTGGCAATCCGAGAGACAATTCTTGTCAGGCTACCACCAATAGGGCTGCACACAGACAGTGGACTCAGGCACACTCCCAACTCTTTGTGTGAAGGAAGCCTCTTTGGTTGTCCTGGAGCTTTGGCCTGAGGGGAAGACTTCAGGTTTGGCACACAGTCGTCTATGGAGCTGCCATACAGAGAGCTGGCAGGTACATGAAAAGATGCTCTACATCAATAATCATTAGGAAAATGCAAATCAAAACCAGAATGAGGTATCACTTCATACCTGTTAGAAAGGACAAAAAATAACAAGTGTTGGTGAGGATGTGAAGAAAAGGGAACCTATAGGACTATGTACCATGATGTCACGGCTCCTGAGTTCCGGCCCCGGCATCAGGCTCCATGCTGACAGTGCAGAGCTTGCTTGGGATTCTCTCTTGCCCTCGCTCTCTGCCCCTCCCCCACACTCCTTCTCTGCCTGTCTCAAAACAAATAAATTAGTAAAAAAAAAAAAAAAAAAAGAACTACTACATTATCCAGCAATTCCACTTCTGGGTATTTATCTGAAGAAAAATAAAAACACTAATTTGAAATGATATATGCATCCCTGTGTTTATTGCAGCATTATTTAAAATAGCCAAGGTATAGAAACAACCTAAATATCCATCAATGAATGAATGGATAAAGAAATTGTGATTATATATATGTATATTATTCAGCCATAAAAAAAAGTATGAAATTTTGCCTTTTGCAACAACATGGAGGGAACTTGAGGGCATTATGCTAAGTGAAATGAGTCAAAGAAATACAAATATATGAGCTCAGTTATATGTAGAATCTGAAAAAAAATATGTGTATAAAACACAAAGCTCATAGATACAAAGAACAGATTGGTGGTTGCCAGGAGTAGGGGGTTGGGAGAAATGGGCAAATTGCTTTTGTTTTTAGTAAATAAATTGATTAAAAAATAAATAAATAACAAGTCATATTGGAGTTGCATTTCTTTCTATTCCTTTAAAAAAATTGTTTAATGTTTATTATTTTTGAGAGAAAGACAGAGACAGAGAGCAAGCAGAGGAGGGACAGAGAGAGAGGGAGACCCAGAATCGGAAGCAGGTTCCAGGCTCTGAGCTGTCAGCACAGAGCCCGATGTGGGTCTCAAACTCACAGGCTGCGAGATCGTGACCTGAGCTGAAGTCAGCCTCTTAACCGACAGAGCCACCCTGGTGCTCCTTGGAGTTTCATTTCTAAAGGTGGCTGGACACATGGTTAGAGATACAATTTGGAACAAAAAGCCCCAGATTCAAACCCATTTCTGCCTTTTATTGGCTCTGTGAACTTGAGAAAATTTAGCATGTCTCTATTTAAAAAAAATCTTTTTAAGTTTATTTATTTATTTTGAGGGAAGCAGAGACAGGGTGAATGGGGGAGAGGCAGAGAGAGAGGGAGAGGGAGAATCCCAAGCAGGCTCTGCACTGTCAGCACAAATCTCTATGCGGGGCTCGAACTCATGAAACCGTGAGATCATGACCTGAGCCAAAACCAAGAGTCAGATGGTAACCAACTCAGCCACCCGAGTACCCCAGCATGTCTTTATTTTGAAATTGAGACAGTGCTTATGAGACTTTCCAAAAAGGAGTGTACTTGCTGTGATGAGCACTAAGCATTTTATGGAAGTGCTTAGTCACTATACTGCATGCTTGACACTAATATTACACTGTATGTTGACTAGTTGGAGTTTATATAAAAACTTAAAAAATAAAGCAAAAGAAATGAAAAAGAAAAACAAATGAGAAAGTGTATATAAAAGCACACAATAGATTGCTTGACTAATTGTAAGCAAGGCAAACATTTGTTGACTCTAAATATGACACAGCATGTTCAGACTTCTCGAAATATAAACGGCTCTGTGAACCTGTCAGTAAAACCCTGGAAGAAAGAGCAGCGCTACATTTCACAGCCACTGTGCTCAGGCCAGGCAAACACAGGGTAGATACATTCAATCCCAGTATCAGAAGAGGAACTTCAAGGCCTTGCTTGACTTACCTCTGATTCTAGTTCTGAGTCGGTACCCCTTAGAAAGTGTTAAAGTCATTATCACTGAAACAATAAAAGTAAAATAAAGACAAAACGGGAACAGTTCCAAAATGTGTCCCCAATAAATGACAGTATTAAGATATTCTTTTTCAGGAAACTTTGAACTGCCTTGATGACTCACTCTTCTGTCTCCAGAGTCCCCTCCTGGCATCAGATTTATGGTAGCATGAAAGGATAAAGTTTATCCTCATAAGTCACCATGAACTTAGTCATCATGTTGCCTCCAGATCTGCCTTTTAGTTAATGGGCTTGCAATGAATAAACAATGAATAAATAATCTGGTTCCCAAATCTCTGCTTGATTATTCCCCCAAAGACTCACCCTATTGATTCTTTTTATGTTCTGATTCACAACCTCCCTTGTGAATTTTGGGAAAATTCAGTCATATTTGAAAAAAAAAAAAAAACAACTAAGGTTATAGTCAATTAAAGACATGGCTACTAGTTTGAGATCTAGAAGCAAACTTAAAAATAAATAATTATGCTTTCTCCCTGACATGGTAACTGAGATTTGCACCTATCTCACAGTTCCAGGGAGAATACTGACAGAAAATTTTCTTAGCGAACATCTACACCACCCAGAATTTTGTGCCTCATAATGACAGGACAAGCAACAAATTAAGAAGTATAAGGCATGGCCTCAGGCTTTAGCTCTGTCTTTAAACTATTGTATAACTTTGGGCAGTTTATTTATCTTCTCTGGTGCTCAGTTCACTTGTCTGTACAATCAAAGAGTGGAGGCATAGTTTCTCTAAGGTCCTTTATAGATCTTAGAAGTCTATAATTCCTCCATTCTAAGTCAATTGAACAACTCATACATGTTTGGGAAATGCTGACTAAATTAAAGGGATATCTTTAGCCTTTTCTCATATATTCATTTTACATTATATTCTGCTTCAGTATATGACAGTCATTTGGGATGTGGAACAATCTTGATGAGAAAAAACAATCAATGAGTATTCAGTACCTGCTCTGTGTCAGCATAAATACTTATAATTCCTCCTTACCAATTTTATCTCAAAATATTGTCTTTTTTTAAATCTATACTATAATATTAAAAAGTTCTTGACAACTAGTTGAAGCCTAAATCCTGGTAACAAAATATTCTTTTTGAAGTCCCTCTTTCCATTTGTTTCTCTGAAAATCGCAGATGTTTTCTTTTTTATAAATGAATTACTGATTTCAGTAATTTTTAAAGATTTTTAAAACTGTGATTTCATACATGGGCTGACTAGAAAGTAGGAATCGTGGAGAAGTAGTCTTTAGCCCTCTGGCGTGCAGTGCACCCCTATGAGCTGGTTTTAACACTTTCACAGAGTATTAAAATAATCAAATGGAGAACAAAGCCTAAGGCCAGCCAAGATCAGAAATCTAACCAGAGATCTCACTAAAAAGCTAGAACATATCAGTTTAAGGCTGAGCTAGAAATAAGCCCATCCCCCAACCTCAATCTTTAGTAAGGAAATTTGCATTATCTTCAACTCTGGTGATGGGTGAAGGTGAGGGGGCGATGGGAGGGGATTTCTTTTGATAGGTTGAGATCACAGGTGCCTTTTCTGAGGTTTGCAGCATAGGTTCATCCTACCTAAATTCTCTCTCTCTCTCTCTCTCTCTCACACACACACACACACACACACACACACCGCCGGGAACTGGTTTAAAGTGGTCTGGCTTAATGTTGCTCTGAGGCATATTGCAGAAACAAACACAAAGCTTTCCAGCTTCAGAGTTAGTTCAAATTGGTTTGGCACAAATTAGCAAAACTTTTC
The DNA here is from genome assembly GCF_018350195.1 of Panthera tigris. Taxonomy (NCBI): domain Eukaryota; kingdom Metazoa; phylum Chordata; class Mammalia; order Carnivora; family Felidae; genus Panthera; species Panthera tigris. Next base: position 28,003,293 of record NC_056676.1, on the reverse strand, counting down.
CCTTCTTCCGGAACTTTATCACCACCTTCAGAGAACCCTGTTGTGTAGTACCTCTGTAAGAATGCTATAATTGCCATGTGAGAAGCACCTCTTGGGTTGATGTGAAAGCACAAGCTGACCAGTCATGAACATCAGACTTGCGACAGGGCTCTCAAAGATGCTGAGGGATGAAATTCCAAAGACACAAAACAGAAAGACACCCACACACAAAATACAGCAAAACCCAAAATCATTGTGAATGAGATGCCGAAGAAACATGGGCAACAAAATCAGAAGGCAAGAAGTTAAAGATTCTTCGCTTGATCAAACTTTAGTCAGGCTCTTGAACCTCTCCTAGGTCCATCTGTGTACTTTCTCATAAAATCCAGCTTTAGCAAGACCTGTGCAAGTGAGTTTAGCCAAAACCTCCCTTGATATCTGATCAGATTCCTCATCCTCCACCCTCCTCTACCTGATGTCTGATCACCTGGTCACTACCTCTAACACCTCCTCCTAATTTTCTGTCAACTGCCCTCCACTCTGCTCCTTGGCTGTAAATTCTGTTATGCAGAATAAATCCATATGTAAACAAATATTTAATTTATAATAGAACTTATATGGAAATTCAGCAAAGGAATGATGAATATTTCGGTAAATGTTGCTAGGGCAATTGCTTATTCACTTAGGAAAAAAATGGAGTATTCAGAAAAAGCAAATCCGTATGGATTTGATGTACATGTGTTGGGGTTTGGAGTCAAGAAAGAATTCTTGAGATGTCTTTGGTGCAAAAAGGTGGTTTTATGAAAGCACAGGGACAGGACCCGTGGACAGAAAGAGCTGCACTGAGGTTGTGATGGGTGACTGATTACATACTTTCAGGTTGGGAAGGTGTTCAGGGATAGTGTAAATCTCTAAGGGATTTTGGAAACAAGGTTTCCAGTACCTGGAGGGGCTAGCTCTTTTTAAGAAAAAGTCATTTATCACTTTCAAATAAAATCTTAGTTATGAGACCCTTCAGATGTATACCAGTGGGCCATATGCTTGGAAGATGATTGCTAACATATATCCTGAGGGGTAGAGATAAAGGAAGTTTCCAAAGGAATTCTTATATGTTAAAGTAGACTTACAGGATCCTGGAGGTCAGGATAATGTTAAGCTAAGGTTGCCTTTTGCCCGTGGCAAAGTATTAACATCCAGACAATTGAGTTCCTAGAGGAAGGTCACTCTGCCTGTTTCAAGGACTTGTCAATGGACTGTAAGTAGTAAGGAAGTTTAATTTTTTCTTTTGCTTTTATTTCCCACATCAGATTCAACTCATATGTGGGAGGACAGTTGCAACAATTTAGAAGAAAATTTAAGAGAACATCTTTATGGTAAGACCCGAGAGGGGCCTAGACTGACCAATACAACTACAATAAAATTAAAAACTGTTTCGCTGAGACATTCCTAAAACTGAAAATCAATCAATCAATTAGGATGTATTTGCCAATGTCAAGAGAATGCAGAAGACACTAAGAGCTCCAATAAATTACTTTTTTTTAATGTATATTTATTTTTGAGAGAGAGAGAGAGAGAGAGAGAGAGAGCACAAGTGGGGGAAGGGCAGAAAGAGAGGGAGACCCAGAATCCAAGGCAGGCTCCAGGCTCTGAGCTGTCAGCACAGAGCCCAGGGTGGTGCTTGAACTCACGAACTGTGAGATCATGACCTGAGCCGAAGTCAGAATCTTAACCGACTGAGCCACCCGGGTGACCCTGCAATGAATTAAGTTTAAAAAATACAAACATCCAAGTGTAAAAAACAAAATGGACAAACGAATTGAGTAGGAATCTGCAAAAGGTGAAAGCAGGAATGACCAATAAACATTTGGTAATATATTTAGTCTCATTAGAATTGTGAAAATGCAAATTAAAGCTGCAATATAAGTTGTCTTATCCCACCTACTGTGGGGCAACAACTCTCAGACAGATTTGCTAGGTATGTTAACTACCATAATACCTTTGAAAAACAAATGCATAATATCAATTAAGGTTAAATGCACATGTCCCAAGATCCAGCATTTCTACTACTGGGTAAATACACCCTCAAGAAATCTTGCATGTGCACACCAAGAGACATGGACAAGAACAATTAGAGAAGCACCACTTATAATAGTAAATGTCTAATAGAAAAAATAAATAACTTACAGTAAATCCATCCAAAGTAGTGCTTTAGAAGTGGGAATGAAGACTCTATACAAAACAATGCTATGAAAGGACAAATATATTTGGAATTATAAAAGTGAGCAATAGAAGAACATATATGGTAAGACTCCTATTATACAAACTTTAAAAACATGTGCATACTTGGTAAAATGATAAAGAAAATTGAGAGAATGATAAGCCCCAAACTTGGTATATTTGTTATTTCTGTAGAAGGAGAGAGAATAGAATAAGTATAGGACAGAGGAGCTTCAAAGATAACAATAATTGTTTTATTTCTTATGCTTTCATAAGAAAAGTGGCAGTGGTTTCACAGGTGTTTGTTATATTGTTTTTATATCAATACATAGAATATAAACTCTTTTTCAACATACTCAAAATTAAGTAAAAGCCAGACAAAGAAAGGAAAAGATATTAACATCTGTGTCTGTTTTGTTCACAACTCACTTTGACAAGCATTTTGTGAAAATGTCTATAAAAGACAAAACAATAAATTGGACTCCAAAAACCAAGCATTCCACTTATTACTTTATGTGTGTTTTACAAGTTTCATATATTGGTTAGAAACAAAATAATAAAAAATATCCGAGTTTCTCTTCCTACTGTGTCATGAGTGAAAGGTGATTGGTAAGGTGTTGCTCTTTTTATGACTAGAAGAAACAGAGCCATATTACATTGTGCTTCCAACTTTACAGGTTGCCAATAGGTTTTATTTTAATTAGAAGATTTGTAGAAAAATAAAGTAATCAAAAAGTATTACAAACTATGTAGTGAAATAAATACCTTGGATCCTTTGAAGTGTGCTGACAGTTCTATTGTGCTTTGACAAATTTTTCTCTTTTTGCTACTTTTTATAGAATGTATTCATTTCTCTACCCTGCAAGAAAAACAAGACCTAATTACATATAGTATACTAAATAAAGAAAAAAATTTTCACCCAGCTGTGTGATCTTAGGCAAAAATCATTATTCGCCATAGGCTTCAATTTCTTTTTTTGTAAGATCAGAATGGTGGACGTCATCTCCAAAATTCTTTGCTATGAAGATAATCCACAGAGATGGAAAATCTTGCAAAGATGCACCCTTGTCTGCAATTACAACTGTGTAAGCTGTACTCTGACAGGCTATGTAAATCAGCAAATGAGTTTTAGTAGTGTTTGCTGCATTGCAGCAGTTTGGAGTGAACAATATGATACCTTTTACAGACATGACTGGGAACATGAAGGATCACTGGGCTTCTTGTTCCCATGGAAATATAACCTCAATTAAAATTCTCTTCTCTTCTCTATGAAACTGTGCACAAGAGTCCAAAAATCAAGAATGATACTGAGAAACCTGCTGGGCTTCATAATAGCTCATGCTCTTTTTCTGCCCTGATTTAATTTGGCTTTTGGTAATCAGAGATGCTCAATCATAACCCCTTCTGGAGCATTTCCAAATTATATATTTGGAAACTCCACCCAGGGCCACTGAATCAAAATTTCCCAGGGTGTGGCCCTGGCACATGGATTGTTTTAGATGGTCCATGGGTGGAAACACTGATTTAATGAAATTCAGCTCCCAGACATGATCTGCACTGGACAAAAAGAAGACAGTAAGATCCAGCCTTTTTGTTTTTAAATAAAAGGTTAATACCTTCAAAGAGAAGCCCACAACTAACTGCTGTTATTTGTTGGAAATTTTTTATACTAACTTCAAAATAAAAGTGTCTATGATACAAAGTGGAACTTCAGTTCAGAGAACAACTTGCCCAACTATGCAGCAGGCCTCAATGCAGCCTATGTATTACAAATAATTTTTTAAGGAAAAAGATGAACAATTAGTGAAATTCAAATTCAAAGTAGGGTGCCTTCTATTTCCTCTATAATAAGAAGAACTAAGACATATTGGATACTTATCTAGGTGTAGACATTGTGCTAGGAACTTTCAATATATTCTTTCTAATCATCATCACAAGTTAATTCCCCATAAAAAATGAAGAAATGGAAGCTAACAGAAGATAAAATAATTTCCCAGTGTCTTGAAACTAATAACTAGCAAAGTCAATATGCTTAAAACTAGGTCTTATAACTAAATTTTGTTGGATATAATACCAAGGCTGGCATTCACTATTACTCAGAATTATTTGGACAGAAGGAAAAAACAAGTTTTCATGGTGCTACATTCTCTGCTGCAGATACAGATACTGTTGGTGTTACAGAAAGTGTGCAGGGGAAATGCTTTCATTCTGTAGCCATCCCAAGAATGAGAAGAAAGTTCTGGTAAACAAAGTGCATAGAGAGCCTTCCTATTTCTCCTGTGCTGCATGTGGAGCTGGGACTCTAAGCCAATCTGGCTTTCCTGAAAGTGCTATTTAGACGTGGGGGTGGATGGGACTTGCCCACAAACATGGGCAAGTAACAGTGAGAATCAACTATGGGACTTTAAGCACAAGTCCAGGTGGGCAGGATCAGGATCTGGAGAGTGGACAGTACGAAGTCTTTTATTGAAAAGGATAAGTCCAGGAAAGTCTTAGATGGAGATGTGTTACCATAGTGGGGCCCATTTGTACAGAAGGGAAGAATAAATTCTCCTTCTTTTCTATGAGGTCTTTTCAATCATTGTACCAAGAAGGAAAAAAAAACATTATTTATGTGTGCTAAGAAAATTAAATGCATAGCATAACTACATAAAACCTGCTTGTATATGTTTATTCAAGCCCCTTCATCAAAACAGTCGGCCATCACCAGCATCCATTGATTTATAAGTTAAATGTTTCTTTTTTTAAATGTTTATTTATTTTTAAGAGAGAGAGAGACAGAGTGCAAGGGGGGGGGGGGGCGGGGCAGAGAGAGACACACAAACAGAATACAAAGCAGGGTCCAGGCTCTGAGCTATCAGCACAGAGCCCGATGTCACGCTTGAACTCATGAACCACAAGATCATGACCTGAGCTGATGTCTGACACTTAACCGACTGAGCAACCCAGGCACCCCAAGTTAAATGTTTCTATGCCAATGTGTCCTTCCACTGAAGACTTAAAAATATTTTGTATAGATTTATTCCTATTCTCATAACAAACTACAGTTCAGCCTGACTGACTCACTACTATTATTCCATGAACCACTTTAAGGTTCCTAATATATATGGGTGGAACAGTAGTAGATCATGGGCTTTTAGAAATGAAAAGGATGGGGGCGCCTGGGTGGCTCAGTCGGTTAAGCGTCTGACTTCTGCTCAGGTCACGATCTCGCAGTCCATAAGTTCAAGCCCCGCATCGGGCTCTGGACTGATGGCTCAGAGCCTGGAGCCTGCTTCTGATTCTGTGTCTCCCTCTCTCTCTGCCCCTGCCCCGTTCATGCTCTGTCTCTCTCTGTCTCAAAAATAAATTAAAAAAAAAAAAGTTAAAAAAAAATTTAAAAAAAGAAATGAAAAGGATGGACATAAACCTCAATTTATAGACCAGGAAACTCAACTGAGAGAATGAGTGACTTCCTGTTGGTTCCAATAGATTTTGGTGGCAGAATTGTGGTTAAGACTGATGACTCATTCTCCAGGGGTCTTTCCATTTTTCCAGAGGTTTCAATATGTGTTCCCCTGAGCTTAGAAATGAACTATGCAGGGACAAGCCCTTCACAAACTTGGTCTGGCTGCTGCTTCTGCTGAGGGTTGAATTTGTTAACAGCAGCCAACAATTGCAGATTCCCAAGGTGGCAGCTGCCTTCGGAGGTGGACATGTCACCTGGTGGTGCAAAGCAGATTAAATCAAGCTTCTTAGATGAGGACTGGGCAGCAATTTGTCCTTTCTAGCATAAACACTTTAGCCAATCTGATTTTGATTAGCATTCTCTATTTGTGATTCATGGAATAGCACCACCATATCCAAACTTACCACCACGTTTTATGCATTTTAGTCTTATAACACTGAAAGAAATATAGCATTGGAAAGATGTCAGTGGGGTTTCCTGATTTTATCTTATACCCTCATTATCTGAAAGGACTAGGTTCAGATAACAGGGACAATAATGACTGAAAACCCAACTGCAGCATACTGAAAGTCAACATTTTTCAGAGCCGGGTGCTCTTCTGCAGGGTATATTATCCTCTAGTAGCCTGAATCTATTATATGTTTATAATTACACTTGATGATGCTTAATAGTTTCCTATCTTGAGGATTCTAAGTTATACTGTTAAAGAGATTTTGTCTTGTTTTTTTTTCTTTATTATGGTAAAATATACATAGCATAAAATTCAACATTTAAATCTTTTTAAGCGCACAGTTCAGTGGCATTAACACAATCACATTGTGCAATTATCACCACCTCCATCTCTGGCACTTTTTAATCTTCTCACGTCACACCAACTCTCAATTTTCCCCTCCCTTCAGCTCCTGAAAACCACTATTCTATTTTCTGTTTCTATTAATTTGACTCTTGTAGTTACCTCATATAAGTAGAATCATACAGAATTTGCCTATATCTTCAAGGTTCATCCATGTGGGCAGCATGGGTCAGAATTCTTTCCTTTTTCGGACTCAATAATATTTCATAGTATGTATATACCACATATTGTTTATCCACTCATCGGTGGATGAACATGTGGGTTGCTTCTATCTGTTAGCTATTGTGAGTAACACCACTAAGAACATGAGTGTACAAATATCTCTTTGAGTCTCTGTTATCATTTCTTTTGGGTGTATACCCAGGAGTGGAATTGCTGGACATTGGCAATTCTATTTTTTTTTAAGTTTTTATTTAAATTTCAGTTAGGTAACATACAGTGTAATACTAGCTTCAGGTGTACAGTATAGTGGTTAAACACTTCCATACAACACCTGGTGTTTATAACAAGTGGACTACTTAATCCCCATCACCTATTTCACTCATCTCCTCACCCACCTCCCCTCTGGTAACTATCAGTTTATTCTCTATAGTTAAGAGTCTGTTTCCTGGTTTGCCTCTCTCTCTCCACTCCCCCCACCGCACTCCGATCTTTCTTTCTCTTTCTTTCTTTTCCCTGATGCGCATTTGTTTTGTTTCTTAAATTCCACATATGAGTGAAATCATATGGTATTTGTCTTTCTCTGACGGACTTATTTCACATAGCATAATACTCTTTACCTCCATCTACGTCACTGAAAATGGAAAGATTTCATTCTTTTTGATGGCTAATATGCCATTGTACACATATATCACATCTTCTCTATCCACTCATCAGTTGATGGACACTTGGGCTGTTTCCATAATTTGGCTATTGTAGATAATGCTGCTATAAACATCAGGGTGCATGTGCCCTTTCGAAATAGTATTCTTTGGGTAAATACCTAGTAGTGCAATTACTGAATCATAGGATAGTTTTATATTTGACTTAATTTTTTTTAATGTTTATGTTTGACAGAGAGAGAGAGAGAGAGAGAGCATGAGAGGAAGAAGGGCGGGGAGGGAGGGTGGGCAGAGGATCCAAAGCAGGCTCCATGCTGACAGCAGTGAGCCCGATGTGGGGCTCAAAGTCACAAACTGTGAGATTATGACCTGAGCTGAAGTCAGACGCTCAGCCAACTGAGTCACCAAGGTGCCCATATATTTTTTTGCTTTTTTGAGGAAACTTCATACTGTTTTCCAGAGTGGCTGCATCAGTTTGCATTCCCACTAACAGTGCAGGAAGATCTTCCTTTCTCCACATCTTCACCAACCCATGTTGTTTCTTGTATTGTTGATTTTAGTCATTCTGACAATTGTGAGGTGATATCTCACTCTGATGAGTGACATTGAGCATCTTTTCATGTGTCTATTGGCCACCTGTATGTGTTCTTTGGGAAAATGTCTATTTGTGTCTTCTGCACATATTTTAATTGAATTTTTCATTTTTGGGGTGTTGAGTTAGAACTACTTCCCATAGAAACTGCACCGAGTTACATTCCCACCAGGAGTGCACAAGGGTCCAATTTCTCCTCACCTACATCTTCACCTACACTTGCTATTTTCTGGATTTTGTTTGATAAGAGCTATCCTACATAGGTGTGAACTGGTATCTCATTGTGGTTTTGATTTACATTTCCCTAATGATTAGTGATGTTGAACATCTTTTCATGTGCATTTTGGCCATTTGTATTTCTTCCTTGGAAAAATGTCTATTCAAGTTTTTGCCCATTTCTGTTGGATAGTTTTATTTTGTTTTTTTAAATTGATGAAACGTAAGAGTTCTTTATATATTCTTTATATATTTATTTATATATTCTTTATATATATATATATATGTGATGTTAATCCCCTATCAGACTTATAATTTGCAAATATTTTCTCCCATTCTATGCATTGTATCTTCACTCTGTTAATAGTGTCCTTTGGTTCACACAATTTTGCAATTTTGATGTAGCCCAATTTATCTATTTTTATTGTTGTTGGTGGCATTGTTGCCTTCACTTCATATCCAGGAAATAACTGCCAAATCCAATGTCATGAAATTTTGGCCTATGTTTTCTTCTAAGAGTTTTGTGATTTTAACTCTTATGGTTAGCTCTTTGATCCATTTTCAGCTAACTTTCCATATGGTGTAAGGTAAGGGTTCAGCTTTGTTGTTTTGCATGTGAATATCCAGCTTCTCCAAGACCATTTACTAAATACTGTCCTTTCCCCATTGCATATCCTTGTTGATATCCTTGTTGAAAATCATTTGACTATATCTGTGAGAGTTTTATCTCCTAATTCTCTGTTCTATTCTACTGGTGTATATTTTCTGCCTTTATGTCTGTAATATACTGTTTTGATTATGGTAGCTTTGTAGTAAGTTTTAAAATTGGGGTATGTGAGACTTCCAACTTTCTCTTTTTCAAGATTATTTTGGTTATATGGGGTCTCTTGAGATCCCATATGCATTTTAGAATGGATTTTTCTGTGCCTGGAAAAAAACATCATTAATATTTTGATAAGAATTGCACTGAATCTGAATATTGCTTTGAATACTAGTGCCTTCTTACCAATATTAAATTTTTTGATCCCTGAACATGAGATGTGTTTCCATTTATTGATGTCTTCCTTAATTTCCTTCAGCAATATTTTGTAGTTTTCAAGTCTTTTTCCTTCCTGAATGAATTTTATTCCTAAGTATTTCATTCTTTTTGGTGCTATTTTATACTTAGAAGATTTTATACTTATAAGATCATATCATCTGTGAGCAGAGATAATTTCACTTCGTCCTTTCTGAAGTAAAGGAAGTGCCTTTTATATCTTTTTCTTGCCTAATTGTTCTGGGTGGGACTTCTGATACTATGTTAAGTAGAAGTGGTGAAAATGGGTATTCTTATCTTGTTCCTGTCATAGAGAAAAGCTTTAAATCTTTCACCATTGAGTGTATCAGCTATAGGTTTTTAAAATCTATGGACTTCATTATATTGAGGTAGTTTCCTTTGTTATGGAGATTTAAAAATCCAAGGGAGGAACAATTTCTACAGAATACTTGATTCTGTTTTGGTTTCACTTAATTGAAATATGAGTAGTACCTGGTCATGTCCAATATATGATTAAGAGAGCTAGTATAAGTTGTGTTGTCTATGGAAACTAAGCCTGACCTTCAAGAATGAAGCAGGAAAGCATAAAAGGGAGATTTTGGTCCCCAGCACACCTCTTCTATTGCCTTAATTAGGGGAAAAGTTTGACAAAAGACTGTTGCAATTTTATACATGAAGGACCAATGAAGGCGTAGGTTCTTCAGGAATGAAACATTGGATCCCCTCACAAGACAAAGACTTTAATCAATCAAGGTGCTACCCTAGGTCAAAGGGAAAATGAGTAAATATAGTAATGAAAACAGTCATAAATAAGCCAGCAATAACTACTGGGACAACTGTAGCCTCACCTGTATTTCTTAGCTTGTTCTATTATAGTTTGTCTCTGCTCTTTAGTCATCCTATGTTACCTGTGTATTGACAGTGTAGTGACAGTGTTAAGTTTCCATTTGGTTTATAATTTAGAGCTTATCAAGATGACGTTTTGCCCAGATTGGGAAGCAAGGATAGTCCTGGGTAGACCTGGACTTGCAGAGCAGGTTTAGAGACCACAATCCCTGTGAATGGTACTGGGTGCAAAGTGGATAAATTCTCGTTTGAGAACAGAGCATGACTACAGCCGTATTCAGGATTGTGGCATAACAGCATATAGAGTGGAATTTTTCCCACTACATGAGAATTGATGACTGAGCCCAAAGCTGAGGAGAATGATGCATTAAGTATTCCGTATTATAAAAAATAATTGAGTGCTGCTCTTCCATTGGAAATTCTCAACAGAGAGCAGAACTAACACGGGCATCTTCAACCATCATCCCAATCTCTCCTCACCACCCCTTCCCTGCAAACTACCACCACAATTCTATATAATACTGAGCAAAGGAGAGAAGGAGAAAGTTAGAGTTATATGGTGAGACTCTTCCTTAAGCCAAATGTATGTTGGGAGGAGAGGTAGAGATCCAAGAGAAAGAACCTTGACAGATATAAGTGAGGAAAACTCAGTTTATATTTAGGTTACACTCCATTAAATTAATTTCACCATTCAAGAAACATTTATTGAGACTTTACTATGGCACAGTGCTAATTCTTAAGAATAACAATGAAAAACATAGGAACTTAGACAATGGAGAGACAAACCAATACACAGCATGATAAAGGGCATGGACAAGGCAGTGGGAAGTACAGAGGAAGAGGACCTAACACCCATCTTCCTGGATCAGGGCAGAGAAGACTTCCTGGAGATGTTACTCAAATATACCTTGAAAAGCAAAAGCTGAATTATCAGACAAAAAGGTAGCAATAACCATTGTAGGAATAAAGAAAAGAGATGGAGGAAAGTTTGTGTGTTTGGGCAGCCCCTTCTTTGTAATTACAGACTTTGAATTTTGTTCTGAAAAGAAATTCCTGACAGATTTAAGCAGAGGAACAACATGGTGATGTATGCCTTTCAGCTAGATCACTCTAGCAGCACTTTTGAATATGGAATTAAGGAAGGGTTCACAGAAAGGAAGGAAACCAATTAAGAAGATAAATCAATGATCAAGGCAGTAAGTGATGAAGAACTGAACTCATGTGGTAGCTGACCTTGAGGCTGACTTGGAGGAGGGGGACTAGTGCGACAGGTATTAAGGAAACATCCTTGAAAAATTTTGGGTTGGGGAAAAGGGCAGAAAGGAGTAATTCTATAATAGCCCTAATTTTCTTTAGATCAGAAGCTTCTCTTCAGTATCTGACAGCCATTAACAGTAAAGGATTTCCTATCACTTCTTGTTCAGAGGCAGAGATATTAATTTTGTTGTGGCATTATCATAGTGTGGTGGGAGAGATACGGGTTTTGGAGCGACACTTGTCTATAAATCTTACTCCAAAATAGACTGGCTGGTGACACTGCTCAAGCTCGTCAACCTCCTCAAACTTCAGTTTTCTTATGCATAAAATGGAAATAATGTTTACCACAGAGAGTCACTGGAAAGATAAAATAAGATAATCCATAAAATAATTGGTATACAATCCATCTGGCACATATTAGTTCTCGCAAAATGTTAGCTTTGTCCTATGATTTCTTTCTTGTTATTAAAAGCAAAGTGTAGGACAATGAAATGGGCATTAGATGTTACCTAAATGTGTTTTTTGAAAATATCAGAAATAGATATGGGATATTATGCTTACTTTATATTTTTTCCAATGCTCCACTTAATTTTCCCCATCAGATACTGTTGTTTTAACCATTGGAGACATTCATTAATTCTGTCATAGTTTATTATGCAGACTCATAATTTTGTGGGTATGTCTTTCTCGCTCTATAGAGTATTAAGTCCTTGAAGGACTGTGAATAAATAACATTCCCATTATAGAACTTTTATTGTGCATTTTAAATTTGATCTGAAGACATCAAGTGCACAGAATTTGGTAGATACTGATATAATCTTGTTTTGCAGCGCAATCTTCTCAGGTTTTGTAGAACAATGTTGTATTTCCTGTAGCCACACCCCCTCTTTGTTTATGTCCCCAGCCCCCAGTCCAATCCAGCCCCGGTTTCTGTAAGCACCCACTCTCTTGCATCACAAATGTCTTTCCAATCCACTGTCCAAACAACTGTGTGTGTGTGTGTGTGTGTGTGTGTGTCCTCAAACAACCCACAGTATTGTCTGACATATGCATTTTCAATCTTGCTTTTCATTCTGCTTCCTAAGTCTTTCATACGATTTTATGTTTTTGAACATACTATTTGATCCATATTTCTTTATGGAAATTGAATTCATTGCTTCTGACTGATGTATGATAAACCAATATAAGTAGATATTGTGTTTTATGTATTTTTTTTCTCTGGTAGACGTTTATGTTTTTCCTTTGCTATTTCATGCAGCATTGCCACAAATATCTTTGTACTCATCTTATTTAGTAAATCTCATACTAAAGTAGTAACAGAAACAATTATTTATTTAAGTATCTATCAAAGACAGGCTGGAAAGTTTTGTTTTTTCTACTAATGATTTTTACTAAACTCATGAAACCGAATAATCAGCTGGGTAGAAAAGCAAGGGAACTTATGAACTTTATCCACAAGAAACAGAACCTCAGTGGATAAATATGTCACAGGGAGCTATATCTCCTTTGATAATCAGTTTCCCCTGAAATGAGAAAGGTTGATCTTCCTTTTTCTTTAAAGGAGCACTTCCCACATAAGAGCTTCACAAAGGTAGAAGTAGAGGTAGCAGAGGCTTTATTATTTTTTGCAGTTATTAAACCTACCCATTTATTTAAGATAATATTTTATTAGTGTCTGTCTCCCCCGGTTGACCGTGAGCTCTGTGAGGACCGAGACTGGGTGCTGTACTCCCAGTACCCAGCACGTACTCAGTAGCTATGCGCTGAATTAACAAAATACAAATAAATGCAGAACCAGGGCAAACAACCAGGTTTCTCCATTTCTCACTACAGTTTTACCTCAATAGGCCAGGCATAAAAGAGCTCTTAGGACCCCCCTTCTCAGAGAAATCATCAACGATCTCACCCCAGGTTAGGCGGGGAGACAGGACAAATTCTCTACAACAGTAAACGTTTCATGTTTTAATGACATAGGAACAAAGCACTCTTTTTTATTTCTCTGTCCCTGGAGGCTCAGATCACAGCTTCAGGTTGGGATTAAAAAGTGGGGGAGGGGGATAAATGGGAATGGGGCTGAGGGGCCAGGGCTGAGGCCAGAAGAGACAGCAGAGATTCTGCTATGCCCCCACCCCAGCCCTGAGCTGAGCCAGAAATCCAAGTCCTTGTAGCCTCCAGCAGCCAACACAGTGAACAAACACCACGTGTGTGGTCCTTATCTGCAAATCAGTGTCATAATGCACCCAAACTACCCATGCAAGACTGTACTGGGCCCTAAGTGCCGGTACCAAAGATTTTAGAATTACACTGTCTAGGGGTGCTTGGGTGGCTCAGTCAATTAAGCATCTAACTCTTGGTTTTGGCTCAGGTCATGATCTCATGGTTCCTGGGATGGAGCCCTACACATGGCTCAGTGCTCCTGCTTGGGATTCTCTCTCACTCTCTGTCTCTGCCCCTGCCCCCTACTCATGCACTCTAAATAAATAAATAAATAAATAAACAAACTTAAATAAAAATAATTATGCTCTCCAATAATCAGAAGCCCCACAGGAATACTGAACACTTGAAATGCAGGTATTGCAACTGAGGAATGGGAACTTCTATTTTATTTTATTTTAAAAGTTGACATTTGATTCAGTCATTGGAACGTTCTGTATGTTTGGAAAAACCTGGGTATGTGGATCTACTTTTTAAACTTTAATTTAATTTTATCAAAATACAGATCAGGTATTTCCAATGAAATTGAGCTTCCAAAATTAGATCTGCTGTAAGCGTAACATACACACCAGACTGTAAAGAAAAAAGAATGTAGGGGGTATCACCACTAATTTTGTGTATTTATCACATGATTATCATGTATAATCATGTTGAAATGATACTCTTTAAGATATTTTGGGTTAAATAAAATATATGATTAAATTTCTTTCATCTGTTTCATTTTACTTTTTTAAATACTACCAGAAAATTTTAAATTGTATATGTGACTCAAATTATATTTCCATTGGACATGCTGCTTTAGAAGATATATCGTCAAGGAGCGCCTAGGTGGCTCAGTCGGTTAAGCATCGACTTCAGCTCAGGTCATGATCTCACGGTCCATGAGTTCGAGCCCCGCGTCGGGCTCTGTGCTGACAGCTCAGAGCCTGGCGCCTGTTTCAGATTCTGTGTCTCCCTCTCTCTCTGCCCCTCACCCTCTGTCTCTGTCTCTCTCTCAAAAATAAATAAACATTTTTTTTAAAACTTAAGGAAGATATATCATCAAAATAGCAAATTTTGCTGGTGAAAAATGAAGGTTCAGAGAGTTTAAGGGACTTTTCGAAGATAACACAGCTGGTCAGAGTCAGGATTAAGTGCAAGAGCTTATGACTTCCAGTCCAGTTTTAGAAAAATATCTTGATGGCCAGCTGGCACATGCTGTGCTATGTCTAAGAGGATAAGAAAATTTCAGCGAGAAACCTCCAATGATGCTGCTGTATCTTTACTTTTTTTAAACATCAAAAGATTAATTCGTTAAAGGAACATCCATTTTATGTTTTATTTATGTTTAATTTTAATTTCAAATGGATAAAGTCCTATACCAATTTGTAATTACATGAATTTTGGCTAGCTCAACTGATTTGTAAATGTTTTATTTGCCTTGATGGTAACAAGTCTTTTTTTTAATTAACTTTAATTCTTTCTTCCTTTTACCTAGAAATTGCACAACTGCAATTGTTTCATGTTGGCTGCATGTTATTGCTATTATATAACAGCTTTAGATGGAAGAGTGATATACTGAAAAATATATCACACTCTTCATAATGTCCAGAATGACTCAGACCACATAAAAACGACCCAGCTTTGCATTTCTCAGATGCAGTAAAAATATATACCTTCCCGAAATGTTCAGAGTTCCGCTCTAGGTAACAACAAATTTGCCACAAGATTACATACAGAAACGCTCTATTAGTTTTCTAATTTGCAAGGTTTCTTTAATCTTCCATTTTATTATTTCTCTTTCCTGCTCTCTACCTACCAAAGAAAATATAGTTGAAACTACACTCCAAAGGCTGCTGAGCGTAGCAATTAGGAAAGCTCAGTACTGGAAAATGTTTTACTAATGCTTACACCTACGAAAGAAAACAAGAAAGGTGAGGAGGAACTGAAGATTCTCTACAGAGAGGCTTTCTGTGAAAAAAGCTGAGTGACAACAGGTTCAGATTTCTGGATAAAATCCTGGCTTACAGTGTCAATAGTTCTGAAACTAGTGTATAATTTTTCAGAAGACAATTTCGCCCATACGAAACATTCTGTTAGAGGTCAAGTTGGTAACTTACACAGGTTGTTGTACAGTGACATCTATAAATGCTTCCCCCTGACATAGTAGGTGTGGCAGGGACAGTTAACGGTCGCTGAATGAATGTCCAGGTATTTTCCCACATTTCCCAAGCTCCTTGTACTTAGTGCGGTCAGATGACTGGTTCTGTCCAATGGGCTATGAGAAAAATGAATCTGTGTTCGTTCCAGGCCGCGTCGTGTAATAACTGGGAAGTGACAGTAATGGTCTGTGTCGACTTACATTCCCTTAGCTCAGCTGGAACTATGTTTTGAAGAATTGCCTTTTTTGTATGCTTCTGAGTTAGAGTTGTCCCATGATTTAGAAGCCAGAAGTAAAGATTTGGGAAGATTTTGTGATTAGATAGTGAAAGACTGATGAAGAAGGGCCAGTTGTTTCCAGCTTGTCCTTACTCCTCACCCTCCATGTCCGTCTCTCCTTCCTGACTGCAGTGGAGAGATGGACGTGAAGTTTACAATGGCACACCCAGGGCTACTCTTAGGTGCAGAGGCAGCGGCCTTCATGTGCTTCACTAGCAACTCCTTGCAGCCTTACGGTGGCAACTACATAGCCTTGGCTTGCAAATTCCCTTGCAGGCTACAACTTGCCCACACGTGCCAGTGCTTAAGGTCGGATTTTTTGTGACTTTTCTCGATTTTCCAAGTCCACCTTTCAGACATTTACTTCCCCAGCTCCACCCACAGTCTCCCATAAATATGTAAGGACTCATTCCTCTGGAAGTCCCCTATTCCACAATAGTCAAGAAATGGATTCCTGCCTAATACAGTAATTCTTTAACTCTGCTCGCTTGTGCCCTGCCTTAGTCACTGTGGAGGCTTCATGTTGAAATGATACAGCAGGATCACAGCAGCCTAGGTTGCTGAATAACTGCTCAAGAATAGTTTCTCTTGAGTGTTGATGAGTCTAACCAACATTTTCCCGTACAACAAATTACCTTTTTGATCAGAAAATGCACTACAAATTTGGAGTTTATTATCATAGCATTGCCTAGACTAGCTTAAGAATTATAGTCCAGGGTATGACTGGATTAGAACACAACTAACATATAATGCAACACCCTATCCAGTAGTGTAGAACATTTTTGTTTCTCATTAATTTAAATTACTAATCTGAGTTGAGAAAAATGAAAACCCTTGGACATTAAGCAAACTAGACATATTTCAAAGGTACTGTAGTCTTTGTAAGTTATGTGCATACAGATGTAACCCATGAACCACATTTTCCAGGAGACTGGCCAGAGGACAAACTACGGGAGGGAAAAAACTATGGCTTGCTCATTGACACTTCTGAAACACCCAGCATCTTATAAATAACCACACAGTAAAAGGACATGGCAGAGAAATGTTTTCCATGAATACAAATGAAAACATGTAATAAAGTATTGGAAAATCATATCCAGCAATATATTAAAAGGATAATATGTCACAACTAGGTGGAGTTTATCCCAGGGTGCAAAATTGTTTCAATATTCAAAAATCAAGCGATGTAATTGACTATGTGAATGTACTAAAACAGAAAAAAAAAAAGGCAGGATCATCTCAATAGATTTGGGAAAAGCTTGTGAAAAAATTCAATATCCATTCATGATTAGGAAAAAAAAACCCCACTCATCAAACTAGGAATAGAAGAGGACTTCTTTAACATATTAAGTACATGAAAAGATGCTCAACATCATTACTTATTAATCAAGTGCAAATTAAAAACATAATGAGATACCATTACACATCTATTAGAATACGTAAAATTGAACAATAACAAAAAAGTAATGTGTTGGCAAGGATGAAAAAGAACCGAAATCCTCACACATTGTTGTGGGAATGCAAAATGGTACAATCTCTTTGGGCCATATTTTAGCAGTGTTTTATAATGTTAAGCATACACTTATCATACGACCTAGAAATCCTATGCTCAACAGTAATAAAAACATATGCTTGCACAAAAGATTTCATATGGATATTTATAGCAATTTTATTCATTATCTCCAGAATCTGGAAACAACTTAAATGTCCTACAGATGGTAAATGGATGAACTGCTGTACATCTATACAATGAGATACTATTCATCAATAAAACCAAATGGACTATTGCCACATACTGCAACATGGATGTATTATGCTAAGTGGAAAAAGGCTGATTCCACAGAATACGTAATGTGCAATTTCATTAATATAACATTCTAAAAAAGGAAAAATTTAAGAATGGAGAATAAATCGGTTTGTCAGGGGTTAAGCCTAGAGAAGATGGTTGTCTACAAAGGGAGAACGGCATGAAGGAATTTTGGTGGGGGAGGTGGGGTGGAAATGTTCTATATTTTTGATATGGATGAGGTTCGACACAATTATCAAATTTCAGAACTAAACAGCAAAAAAAATTACTATATAATATAAAAGATAAATTTTAAAGTATTATTCAAAGGCATTTTAATAGGGCAGAATATTAATATTTGACAAGTCTGGGTGATAACTAAATAGACCTTAATTAAACTCTTCTCCATAGCCTCCAAATAAAAAACTAAATTTTCCTGTTAGAAGTCAGAACAGTGGTCACTGGGAGGACTAACGAATGGGTCTTTGGGGATGCTGACTTTGCATGCATGCCTTATGAAAATTAATTGAGCTGCACAATTGTGATCTGCACATTTTTCTCTATATTTGTCATACTTCAATAAAAACTTCATGCAAAGTAAAAATGAGAATGACAGTATTTTGTGTCATTTTTAACTAAATGGTTTTTTAGCTGTAGGAGGTATAACTATTTAATCATCAAATTTAACCATGTTTATAACACATAATACATGTGGCCTGGGACAAATAATATAATCATTCTTGCCAAGTTTAATAATTGGACTAGTGCCTGTTTAAACTCCTTCCCATTCCAAATATGAGTGATTATAAACTCATCTGTAATTTAGTACACCCTTAGTAGCTAGTTTCTTTTAGCTTTGAAATTTCACCAGCAAGAATTAGGGGAGAAGAAAAAAAGTATGTTTTGATTTCCTATTGAAAAATATTTTAACTGACTAAACCTTATATATATTTTTTTTAATTTCATGTTTTTGGTTTAACTTGCCCTTTTTATTTTTTTTTATTCCTGCAGTTTTTCATGCTAGGAATTGTGAAACAGCATTAACAAATTCCTTAGAAATAATACTTATTTTTTTTGTTTTTGTTTTTGTAAACAGCACACAAGATTCTGGACAGTTTTAGAAGTATCTTGTTCTCCTTGTTCTGGATGTCAATGATGGCCGAGAGGATAAATATTTCTCTTAGGTACCTACTGCTTCAGGATAGACTGAGGCATGAGGGAAATGGGTGTAGAGGAAGAAGCAAATGATAAAAAAAAATTTGCAGAACCTTTTATGGACTACTTCAAATTGAACAAAAAAGATTCTATACATAATTGAAAAGGTGGCATCCTTCAATGCTTGAGAGTTCATGAGAACTAGCAGGATCGTACTGAATGTAGCTGGTGGCCTTGTGTAACTCTTCAAATGTTATTGAGGTCAATGTTTTCATGATTCCTTTACTCATATAGTATGAAGGGGACAGTGTATGGAAGCACTATGGTATGAAAAGAACTTGGGCTCCAAGGTCAAGTTGGAGATCTGAATCAGGCTCCACTACTTTGGAGCAAAGCAACAAGCTCCCCAGAGTCAGATGCCTCATGGAGAGAAAAATACCCCCACAATGACTTAAATGCTGCCAAAATGAAATCTAATTTGCATACAAGAGCACATCTGACTCACAGTACTCAATAAATACTAATTTATTTCTTCTGCTCCTTTCCGGAAATAAGCAGATTGCAGTTCTAGAGAAAATATTGGCTAATATTGATACTTTTCCAATTTGCTTTGAAAAATAAATTGAAGATAAATCGATTCAAATAGATGTCACTCACCAGGGATATTTTTAAATTTCAAGGAAAAACTGAGAGCCTAAAGAGTTTCACCATGAACAGAAACCCACATTAAAAAGGCTAAAGGAAGAACCTTTAGGTTACAAATTGATCAATCTTATATCTCAAATCCACCAAAAACAATCAGAGAAGGACTTTTAAGAAGTATTGGCATTATCATCTCATGTACTTAAAACAAGTCTCATACACATATATACACATACATCCTAAGGAATAGACACTTTTAAAGTCACTTTTTCCTTAAAGTGACTTTAAAGACATGCATAGGAAGACATGCATGAGAATAACAAATGCAGTTATCTCTAGAAAGTGGGATATTACCTCTAATATCTAATTTTTTCTTTTTTTATAATTAACCCCATTTTCATACACTGATTAATAATCAGAAATGACATTAAAACATCTTAGAAATAGATTTCCAATTCCAGCCTGCCTTTTCTTTTCTTTTTAAATGTTTATTTATTTATTCTGAGAGCGAGCATGTGCATGAGCAGGGAAGAAGCAGAGAGAGAGGGAGGTTCCCAAGCAGGTTCCATGCTATCAGTGCAGAGCCAGACTTGGGGCTCAAACTCACAAACTGTGAGATCATGATCTGAGCTGAAATCAAGTTAGATGCTTAAAGGGAGCCACCAAGGTGCCCCTCATCCTGGCTTTTCTGACTTTTATTCTTGATACCCTGTTCTGGCAAGGGCTAAAAAAGTGGCCCTGGAAGAGAATGTGGAGAAAAAATACCGTTGTTTCCTAAAGGATGGACAGACACTTGAAAGTCCCTTTTTCCTTAAAGTGGTCCTTTCCTGCTTCAAATCATGTATCGAGAGGAAGATACACACACTAGGATAGCAACCTTCCAGTTCCGTTATGATACAAAAGGCACACCAGTGTTGGAATGAAGTGAGAACAGACCCTGGAGCCCATCCAACAAAGATAGTGCAAAGAAACATGAGAGCCCAACGTGGGAAGTGCAGCTAGCTAGGCTTAGTGTTCAAAACACCATGTCAGCAAAACTCATAAACACAGCAGGCCCATTAAATTAGAAAGTGAGAACAACCAGTGATCGTTCAGCTTATTGACCCTGAGCCCTACATTTCCTGAGAGTATAAAGCCCTGGTATCTAAGAGAAAGTACAGCTGTGAATGCAAATATGCCGTGTAGCACAAGAGAGATTATAAAAGCTCAGAACTAGGCAAAGCAGAATATTCAACAGTAGAATCCACAGAAGTCATGATAACAATAGTAAATTACAAAGGAAGTGTTTATGAATTATATATAGATTTAGCATTTACATTATACAGACAATTACAAAAGAAACAAGATTAATCCAATTCCACCACTCTGAAAAAATTGATTTCTTCCTTTCATTCCTTATGTGCATGTGCATGTGCATGTGTGAAGAATTTTTTTTTATTTTCTTTTTTGTTGCCAAGGATTTTAAACCTCAGTGACTAAATGCAAGTGTTTCTGGTTTGTTTTCCATTTAGGATTGTTTGCTCATTCCTGGGCACTAAGTTTGCACAATGAGTGGAGTCACTCTACAGTTTCTTGTGTGTTTGATTTGGTGTTGGCTGGAGCCTAGAGGTGCCTGCCCTCCCCAAGACCGTGCTCCAGGCTGCATTTTTAAAGGGGCTTTGCAGATCTTAGGTGGGATTATGGATGTAGCAGTTTCTTTCACATTTATATCTAAACACTGAGCTTATAACTTGCAGTCACCCAGCAAATTGGCTGTAGCTCTTACTGGGCATATACATAGGCCTGATATGAGTATTGGATAAGCTTGGTCTTTGTAGGGGCAGACCAAGAATATTCTGCAAAACCAGATGGTAGTTGAGGTAGAGTGGAGGTCAGGAAGACTGCGTTCTGGTCTTTTCCCTCTCTGTGGAAGAAGAGGTTAGAATAGAAGAAATGAAAGCTCACGCCAACCCCAAATGCTATGATTTCACTTTGACCTCTGGATCTAGACACGAGTAAGATGCAGGTACTTTTCATCCTACGGTTGTGCCAAAACCTACTGCTAATCTGCTGAATTGGAACGGAATGACCACGGAAGGAATCAGGTGCCAATCTGTACTTACTCCTAGAACAAAATAACAATGAAAATATAATGGGCTAAATGGGTAAGGGGCACTAAGGAATCTCCTCCTGAAATCATTATTGCACTCTATGCTAACTAATTTGAATGTAAACTTTAAAAAATAAAAAAAAAATTAAAAAGTAAATAAACATTAAAATCAAAAACCAAAAAAACAAAAAAAACCCCACAAAAATAAATAAATAAAAATCTTTTTAGATAAAAAAAAGAAAATATAATGGAATACCAATATAACATTAGGTTTGGATTCTGTGAATCAAATCTTCTTTTAAAAAAACATGACACAGTTTGGCCATACATTGCTATGATAATAATGATAAACTGCAAAAGGTAATCTAATAACATTAAACCATTTAAGAAAACAATTCAACCAAGAAAGATAGAGTGTATATAATCCAACAGAAAATCTACAGAGTATTATATGACCAATTGTACTTGCTAGTCCATGGGAAATTAACTTGAACTTTATAAACTGTATTGAGGGGCGCCTGGGTGGCTCAGTCGGTTACGTGTTCAACTCTTGGTTTCTGCTCAGGTCATGATCTCACGGTTTGTGAGTTTGAGCCCTATGTTGGGCTCTGCACTGACAGTGCAGAGCCTGCTTGGGATTCTCTCTCTCTCTCTTTCTCTCTCTCTCTCTCTCTGCCCCTCCTGGTGCTCACGCTGTCTCTCAAAATAAATAAATAAAATTTAAGAAAAAAGATCCTCTCTCTCTCTGCCCCTCTCCTCATTCCCATGCATGCTCTCTCTCTGTCTCTAAAATAAAAAATTGAAAAATAAACTATTGAATTTAAAATGAATCCCTGACTATTTTTTATTGAGGTATAATCAACATATGACATTGTATTCATTTTAAGTGTACATGATTTGATATGTGTATACATTATGAAATGACCACCACAATAAATCTAGTTAACATCCATCACCATATAACTACAAAACATTTTTTCTGATTATAAGAACTTTTAAGATCTACTGTCTTAGCATCTTTCAAATATGCATTATGATATTATTAACTATAACTAATGTACTAATATTACACCCCTATGTGCTAATGTACTAAATTTAGTATTAATGTACTAAATTACACCCCTATGGCAATCACTTTATAACTAAGAATTTGTACCTTAGACCCCTTTCACCTATTTTGCCATCCCTCATTCCCTCCCTCCCACCTCAGACGACCATCAATCTGTTTTTTATATCCATGAGCTTGATTTTGTTTGGTCTTGGTTTTAGTTTGTTTTTGTTTTTGTTTGTTTTAGATTCTACACATCAGTGAAATCAGATGTTATTTATCTTTTTCTGAGTTATTTCATTTAGCATCATATCTCATGATCCATTGTCACAGTGACAAGATTGCACTCTCTTTTATGGCCAAATAATACCCCACTGTATAAATGAACCACATTTACTTTATCCACTCATCCATCAGTGAACACTTAGGTTGTTTCCATGCCTTGGCTACTGTAAATAATGCTGCGTTGAGCATGGGGATGTATATATCTTTCCAAATTAGTGTTTTCATCTTCTTCAGATAAATACCCAGAAATGAAATTGCTGGATCATATGGTAGTTCTATTTTTAATGTTTTAAGGAAACTCCACAATTAAAGGGGCACCTGGATGGCTCAGTTGGTTAAACATCCAACTCTTGATCTCAGTTCAGGTCATGATCTCACAGTTAGTGGGATAGAGTCCCACATGGGTCTCTGTGTTGACAGTGCAGAGCCTGCTTGGGATTCTCTCTGTCTCTCTCTCCTCCCCCAACCCTGTTCACACTCTCTCTCTCTCTCAAAATAAATAAAGAAACATTAAAGAAAAAAGAAATTAGGGGTGCCTAGGTGGTTCAGTCGGTTAAGCATCTGACTTCAGCTCAGGTCATGATCTCAGGGTCCATGAATTTAAGCCCCACATTGGGCTCTGTACTGACAGCTCAGAGCCTGAAACCTGCTTCAGATTCTGTGTCTCCTTCTCCCTCTGCCCCTCCCCTGCTTGTGCTCTGTCTCTCTCCATCTCTCAAAATTAATAAATGTTAAAAAAAAGAAATTAAAAACTTTCTGTTGATATTCCCTGGTAGGATCATGGCATACCAGGAGTATATTAACGAAATATTGTTTATTATAAGAATAATACATGCAGGTTAAAAACATTAAAATATAAAACTTTAAAACATAAACTGTCTTCCTGACTCCTAGGCCCCATCCCCAAGGATTTAATAAATTTCATAAATCGTATATATAACATGATAAATAAACACACGTGTATTTCCATTGTTTTAAACATTTTTATATACACTTATGCTATTCTTATATAAGTTCCCTTTTTACCTAACACTATTTTTTTTAGTTTTTATTTAAATTCCAGTCAGTTAACATACACTGTAATATTAGTTTCAGGTGTGCAACATAGTGATTCAAAACTTCCATACAATACCTGGTGCTCATCAAAAGTTCATTCCTCAATCCTTGTCACCTATTTTTTAAAATATTTATTTATTTGGTGGAAGGGCAGAAAGAGAGGGAGAGAGAGAATCCCAAGGAGGCTACGCACTGTCAAAGCAGAGCTGCATGTGGGGCTCAATCCCAGGAACTGTGAAATCATGACCTGAGCCAAAACCAAGAGTTGAATGCTCAACGAACTGAGCCACCCAGGTGCCCCTTCGTCACCTATTTAACCCATCCTCCCACCCACCTTTCCTCTGGTAACTGTCATTGTTCTCTATAGTTAAGAGTCTGTCTCTTGATTTGTCCCTCTCTCTTTTTTCCCCTTTGCTCGTTTATTTTGTTTCTTAAATTCCACATATGTGTGAAATCATATGGTATTTGTCCTTCTCTGACCCATTTTTCTTAGCATAAAATACTCTCTATCTCTATCCATGTCATTGCAAATTGCGAGATTTCATTCTTTTTTATGGCCAAGTAATATTCTGTTATATATAACATATATATACATATATATATATATATATATATATATATATATATATATATAGTGCCATTCATCAGTCAATGGACATGTTGGAGGGGGCCATTTTAGCATTATCTACTGAAACTTAACATATACACATCCATCCATTCACCCAGAACTTGCAGAGATATAAGCATTTATCTTATATAAATATTCATACTTGTGTGCCAAGAGACATACATAGAAAAAGAATACTCGTTCCAACATTACTGTTAAAGATAAGTGGCTGTGACATGATGTGTACATGTTAAATTTCAGTAGATTATGCTAAACTTACCCCCCCCCAAAGAAGATGAACTATTTTACATTTTAAGGTAAGGGTGTTCCTATTTCCCTACACAGTTGAAACCCTTTAAAGTCAAGGAAAAAGAAGGGGAAACCATGTAAATATATAACACTCTGAATGACTTGCGTAAAGTGAACACAGACTTCTTTACCAAACTCTTCAATCATTAAATAAGAGTTAGCTCTGAAATCTGAGTCACAAAGATGTGAAAGCACATTGTGCTTCAAGCAACATATAACTAAACATGGGGAGCTTGTTATCTTCAAAAAATGGCATTGTCAGAGAATAGAAATGAATTCAAAATGGATTTGAGGAAAAAAATATAGGAATAATGACCTTAAATGGCTTCAGAGAGAAACTGCATTCTCCCCAATCTTTGAGGATGGACTCTGGGAAGATGATTTTGACATTTTTTTGGTATATTCTTCCACAGGTCTGTAGAGAAAACAGAACATTGTCCTGCATGCCTGACATGATGTTTAGGTCTTTAACATACTACATGCTTAATCCCAAAATCCAGAAGGATAACTGGCAAAATTTAAATGATTTCTAGTTTGTCAAAATAAGTAAAATAACATTAAAACATAACATTAAAATTCATACTGTTGACATGGCTAGCAAATGGAAAATATTTAAAAGTAATCCTTTACTGACTACTTTATTGCCTAATTCCTCACTTTTGTTTGGTTTTTCTGAAACAAGTATGATGGTTCTGAGACTGACGAATCCCACTTTCCATAGCTGATGCCATAGCTGATGATTCATTGGAGATTACTTTCTTCCAAATTCTTCCCTCAGACACGAATCCTTTTAACTGGAGTGTGTCCTTTTCATTTTCTGGAGGTCAACTAGGCTAACCTCTTGTAACAAACTGTATCTTTTTACAGCTTCCTAGTTCCCTTTTCCCTCTAAAATGGAATGATTGGGCCTTCAAAAGCACATCCAAGAATAATTTTAGGGCCAAAACACAATTTTTCCTAGGATTTGGAAGCTAATGCCACTAACCACTCAGCCTTAGTTAGTTCTTATAATAAAACAAGAAAATGAAATAAAAGGTTCACAGATTAGAAAGGAAAAAACTCCTGGAACTAAAAAGTGATTACAGCAAGTTTGCAGGATACAGGTTCAATTACAATAGTCAATTCTTTTCTTATATAACAGCAATGAACAAGTAGAATTTGAAATTAAACACATTACTATTTACATTAACACCAAAAAACCAAAAGAAATACTTAAGTACACATCTAACAAAATATGTGTAATACTTACATGAAGAAACCTACAAAATCTGATGAAAGAAATCTAAGAACTAAATAGATGGAAAGATGTTTTGTGTTCATAGGTAGAAATGTTTAAAATGGTCATTTCAGTCCTCTCAACTTGATCCATACATTCAACACGATCCCAATCAAAATGCCAGCGAGTTATCTTATGGATATTGACAAACTGATTCTAAAGTTTATATGGAGAGACAAGACTCAGAACAGCCAATTCAGTACTGAAGAATGAAGTTGGACAACTGACAATACCCAGCTTCAATACTTACTATAAAGGTATATTACTATATATATAATAAGTAATACATATTCATATATATTATATATTATATTACTACATTATGTTATATTTATGTAATGTGGTAATATAAATTTATTTCTATATAGTATATGTATATAAAGGTATATTACTATACTTTTATAATGTGATTTTGTAAAAAATGTTCAATGGAACAGAATGGAGAACCCAGAAATGGACCCACACAAATATAGCCTGCTGATCTTTGATCAGTCTGCTGATCTTACATTTCTTACAGAAATTAAATCCAAATAGATGTTAGACCTAAATATAAAATGCAAAAGTATAAACCCCCTAGAAGATAACATAGGGAAAATATCTAGATAACCTTGAATGTGGTGATAACTTTTTAAATAAAACACCAAAGGCACAATCCATGAAAGATAGAATTGATGAGCTGGACTTCATTAAAATTAAAAACTTCTGCTCTGTGAAAGACAATGTCAAGAGAATGAGAAGACAAGCTACAGACTGAGAGAAAATATTTGCAAAAGACTCATGTGATAAAAGACTATTATCTAAAACACACAAAAAAAGTCAACACTCAACAATAAGAAAATGAACAACCTGATTAAAAAATGGACTAAAGACCTGAACAAACACCTTACTAAAGAATATACACAAAAGTCAAATAAACATGCAAAAATGTTCAATATCATATGTCATTAGAAAATCATAAGCTAAAGCAACGATGAAATACAACTACACACCTATTAGAATGACCAAAATCTAAAACACTGACAAAACCAAATGTTGGCAAGGATGAGTAGCAACAGGAATTTTCATTCATTGGTGTTGGGAATGCAAAATGGTACACCCACTTTGGAAGATGGTTTGGCAGTTTCTTACAAAACTAAACACACTCTTATCCAATCACACTCGTTGATATTTACCCAAAGAAGTTAATAACTTATATCCAAACCAAAGAACTGTACATGGATGTTTATAGCAGCTTTATTAATAATTGTCAAAACTTGGGAAAAACTAAGATGTACTATTGATACAGAAAGATGAGTGTCAGGGGAGATGGGGAAGGAGGGACGAATAAGCAGAGCATGGAGAGTTTTTAGGGCAATGAACTATTCCATATGATACTACAATGGTGGAAACATGTCCTTATATATTAGTTCAAACCCATAGAATGTACAACACCAAAAGTATATCTTCATGTAAACTGTCAACATAATGATATGTGAATGTAGGTTCATCGCTCGTGTAACTAGTGCACCACTCTGGTGGGGAAATGTTGATGGTGGGTGTGGGGCAAGGGTTATGTGAGGTTATCCATTCTTCTGACTCAATTTTGTTATAAACCTAAAACTGCTCTGCAAAGCTAAATCTATTTTTAAATTTTTAAATAAAACTAAAGAAAGAATAATGTGCTAATATTCCTTGCTACAACACCATCTGGATAACATTTTTATTTTGCACCCACGGCTTTTCATTCCAGCTATGGCATCTCAGTGCCAAATCACCAAAACAAACAAAGCAAAATTTTTAAAAAATTCAGTACACACACACACACACACACACTACCACCACCACCACCACTATTACCACCAGTGACAGACTAACGAAATGCTACAATCATTAAGTTAAAAAGTTGTAAGATGTAATTGTTTGAAACAATAAAAGATGTATACAATAACATTCTTTTAATGTTTTGTTATAAGAAATATTGAATGACAGTTATTCATATATAAATATACATATATAATTATATATTTGTAGAAATTCATTATTTTCATCCAAAATTTCAAGGATTAGCCTCAATTGAGCCAATAGTTTTAATCACGAATCTGCAGACTTATTTCATAAAGGACCCATACTTAATATTTCTGGCTTTCTGGCAATAAGGATCCTGTCACACTCACTTTTGCCTTCATAGTATGAAAGCAACCATCAATAAGTGAATGGACATGGCTGTGTTAAAATAAACTCTTATTTACATAAACAGATGGAAGGCCCACTTGACCAGCAGGCTATAGTTTGCCAAACTCTGATATTTATAACAAACACTTAACTAGAACTGCTTGGAAACTCATGGAAGAAAATATTAATAATGCTAATCCCCTTGAATTTTTTTCTTAAGGGAAGACAACACTCTAATGTCAAGCTCTAAAATTTCATAACATTTTAGGGTTTTTTTAAGTTTGCTTGTTTGTTTGTTTGTTTGTTTGTTTGTTTGTTTTGAGAGAGACAGAGAGAGCGTGAGTAGGAGAGGGGCAAAGAGAAAAGGGAGAATTCCAAGCATGCTCCATGCATGGTCAGCACAGAGCCCGATGTGGAGCTCCAACCCACAAAACAGTGAAATCATGACCTGAGCTGAAATCAGGAGTCGGATGCTCAACCAACTGAGCCACCCAGGCACCCTGATAACATTTAGTTCTTAAGATTACTTAGTTATGGTAGTTAATTTCACTATATCTAAAATTCAAAAATTCACCTTTTTGTTGATTTATAGGAATCAAATTATATTTTAAAACACCCCTACAGCTCATACTAAAAAGAACATTGGTATGAATACTCATAGAATGAGGAATCTCCCAACCAATTAGGAGTTTCTCCACCAGAATATGAGTATATGTACCCATATACTGTTCCTTCCTTCTTATTACACACCAACAGTCAGTTCTCCAAAGGCTAATCTCTCTCCCAACTGCAACACCACAACCTATCCCTCCTGCTCGCCAAGAACATGTCTCCAGACATTCTCTGCCTTTTCTCCAACATTGCTCTTAATTTTATCCTCTCTACTGGAACATTTCCATCCATTTATTTGTATGCTGTTACTTCTCTTGTCTTCGAAAACAAAACAAAACAAAATCTCTTCACCCCACTTTCTCAAACTACTATGGCCCATGTTTGCTCTCCTTCAGAGAATTGTCTGTCTCTAGTCACTTTTTGCTTCCAAAACTGTTTTTGTTGTGGCCACCAATTCTCTCAGCATGTTAAATTCAATGGTTGATTTTTAATAGCATCATATTTGACTTCTCCAAAGCATTTAACATAGTAAACCCCTCTTTTTGCTTGGAAATACTTTCTTCACTTGGCTTCAAGCTCCCCATCCACTTGCACTTTTCTCCTACCTAGATTCCTTCTTAGCCTCCTTTGTGATTCCTCCTTTTTCATCACTTCTCGGCCTTTTGGCTAAGATCAAGTGTGATTCCTCCTTTTTCAGACATCTTCATGTTGAAGTGCCCAGAACCCTGTCCTTGAACTCCTCCTGTCTATCTAATCAGTCTCTTGATCTTATGTGCCATTTCTGTAATGACCTTCAGAGTATTTCCAGAATTCAGCTGCTTCTCACCATCTCCACTGCCACCTTCCTGTCAGATCCACTATCACCTCTGGTCTGAATTGGTGCAGTATACTCCCCCAAAGTCTCTTTTTATTGCTTCTTCACCTCCTTCTCCTCCCTCTAGGCTTTTTTCAAGTGTCATCATCATAGTGATCCTGCCTCATCCACCCTATTTAAATGAACAAGACAGGGGTGCCTGGGTGACTCAGTCCATTGAGCATCCAACTCTTGATTTCAGCTCAGGTCATTTCACCTCACAGTTTGTGGGTTTGAGCCACACATCAGCCTCCACACTGACAGTACAGAGCCTACTTGGGATTCTCTCTTTCCCTCTCTCTCTGCCCTTAACCCAGTTGTGCTCATTCACTCTCTCTCTCTCTCTCTCTCTCTCTCTCTCTCAAATTAAATAAATAAACTTAAAAAATAACAAATAAAATAAAATAACAAGACACCCCACAATTCCCCCAACACTCACTATTACCCTGACCCATTTTAGGCTTCTTCCTGGCAAGTTTCTAAGTTCAATGTAATTTTCAATTATAGTATAACTAGTATATAATTTGCTTTAAAATTATGTTTATTGTTTGTGTCCTCTCTCAAAATATAAGCTCCATAACAGCATTGATTTTTATATTCCTATCTATTGTTTCTTCAATCAGACAATAGTAGGTTCTCATAAATGTTTTTGAATGAATATATTTATGAAAATGTTTTATGTGCAAAGATACTATTTTTCCATTCATTAAATATTTATAGTCTCAAAAGACAGGGCACTCCAAAATATTTTATATAGTTGCTTCTCTCACTCATTATACATACATACATACACACACACACACACACACACACACACATCTTATATCTGTATTTGTAATAAATTACATATGTTAAAATTAATTTATATTGTCATATAATTATATGGAAATATAATATATGATAAATTTGCATACATATAAAATAGATATTTAAAATATCTACAGATGATATATAATTTCATATTATATATAATTTATTATAATAAAATCTATCATGATATATATAATATCATGCATGAGATATATATATGCATATATATATATGCATGAGATAAGCAGGTAAATAAAATATTCTGAGTGCATACTGTATCTTGAGACTATGAATTTTTAAGCATTAGACAAAAAGTATCTTTGCATGCAAAAAAACCACTGTGTATAGGATAGACCAGGTATGCTGCACAAACAAGTCACCCTCAAAATCTCAGTGGCCTCACATTACAGAGGATCTTTCCTAGTCTTGCTATGTATGTAACATGAATCTGCAGGGAAGTTTATGCCACATAGTCACTGAGGCACCCAAGTTGATCTGAAGCTCTCTAGAATGTTCCTGGTCGCTGCGAGAAGGACAGAGACAAGGAGAGCTTTGCAAACTGCTCTTCCATACTTCGATGCAGAAATCAGTTCTGACCACAGGACACTTGCCAGAATCGCTGATATGGACCTGACTCATTCAAGGTTGCTGGGAAGCAGATGGAGTGTTGGTGAGCACTACTATCTTTAACATAATACCTCATCATAATATTTCTCTTTACTATATCATAATGGCAAGATATGGTGAGCTGTGCACCCTGCTGGAGCCTCTTTAGAGCCTAGGGTACATTGTCAAATGTATGACACCAAGACTTCAATTCAATTCCAGTTTGAATTAGTTCTAAAATGAGAACAACTCAAAACATATAGTGAGCATATGACCAATTAACCAATGAAGCATAGATGTGGTAGTCTTTGACAGTCTTTATATTTGACTTTAAGCAATGAACATTTTAAACATTTTTGGCAAGGGTAGCAATCAGTAATAATAATGCTAATAAAAATAATATGCATTAATAAGTGAATATCTACAGTGTTTCAACCACCTTATATACATTGCTTTATTTAACATTATTTTAGCAGTGACTCTTTCAAGACAGATATTATCATCATTTGACCAAAGAGATAATTAAAGTTCTAAGAAGTTAAGTGACTCACTTGCTGAAAGTCACACAGCTAGTACCTTCCAGAGCTAGTATTCAAATCAAATCTGACTGATTCCAAAGCCACTGCATGCAACTGCCTGTATATATTGAAAACTGAAATAATCAGGGGTCATGCCTTATGATTTTGGGGGCCATATAGAGTGATTCCACAAATAAAAGCAATAATTCAATGTCAATATTTACTCAGTAAATTTGAAAATTCAAATCAAATGACTTCTCTGGATTGTTCAATAATAATCATTAACCACAACGAAGTAAGCTAACCTCTTTCTTTTTTTTTTTTTTAATTTTTTTAACATTTATGTATTTTTGAGACAGAAAGAGACAGAGCATGAACGGGGGCGGGTCAGAGAGAGGGAGACACAAAATCTGAAGCAGGCTCCAGGCCCTGAGCTGTCAGTACAGATCCGACGTGGGGCTCGAACTCACGGACCGCGAGATCATGACCTGAGCCGAAGTCGGTATGCCCAACCGACTGAGCCACCCAGGCACCCCAACCTCTTTCTTAATATAATGTTAAAAAGAAAAAAAGAAAGAAAACATAATAACTCCTTCATTGTCCAAACTGTGAATTAGCCAATAAGCTAGATTTTCAGAAACGAGACAGGCTTCTAATACCACACCTGTCCCTGGTCAGGGTTAGTTCAACTTCTCTCATTAATTAACGTTTATCTATTTCATAATTTCCTCCCCCTGTAACAAATCCTGGATTCAAATCCACCTTCTAAACTTGCATTTTCTAATCCATATTGAAATCTAACCATATTTCCCCGGGGGCACAGCTTCCTGGAGTTAAACAGGACACATAATAACACTCCTCTCCATCTGTTTCCACTTCCTTATGTGGTCTACAGCCCTCTCAATTTTTTTCTCCACTACATCTAGGAATCCCTCAGGTGATTATACCTTCGTGCCATCTGCTATCCAGTTCTTCCTGCTGTCAAGCCACTGGGGCCTTTCAAACACAGAAATGACCTTGATCTGAAGTGTTGGAGAAAGCTACCTCCTCAACAGCTAGCTTCACCTTAAGATGCATAAAGCTGATAGATGTGCTTGCTCTAAAATGCCTTAGCTAAGTTCCAGCAATGTCCGTAATTCCTTGTGGATACCTCCCATCCTGAGTTCTGTACTGTTACTCTGCTCTGCCTGTCTCCTTCAAATGAATAGCCTAATGTTGGTTTGTCTTTGGACCTTGGGTGCTGCCCTGGAAGAATCTTTGTTTAAACCCGTTACAACCTTCTGACCAGCCTCATCTTTCCCCACAGATATCCTTGCCCTGAGAATACCAAAGCAAACCCTAATTCAGTCCATCATGCTGGCTCCTGCTTGTCCAGTCTTTGCTCGATGAGAACAATGAGAATGAGGGAGACAGTAGGGAGGGAATTCCTTATAAAGCTACAGGTACATGAACCAAAGCTGTGAGTGCTGCCTCTAAGTCTCGAACGCTGAGCCAGTCACCTTTCCCTCCAAAAGAGTGGCTGCAATTGCTTGCTTAATGATTAAATACAGGTCAAAAATTTGTGGTTGGTGGTGTTATTTTGTTACTGTTGTTCTTATGTTGCTTTTTAGCCACGTACTAAGATGGTTAAACTTGAATACTTTTATATGCAAAATACATTTCCAGTGTGTTTGTCCCTTGCCACTTCAGACATAAGGGCTTGTAAATCTTGATCTAAAATTTGTTGGGATTCACCAGGGTCATCTTGTGATCATAAGGTCCTAGAGAGATGTTAATGAATCTAAGCTTTTGTTTAGTGCCTGGCCTTTTGTGCAGCCTCTTTTGAGCAGGAGACCACAAAGTTAGGTTAGAGAATGATCTTGAAAACAGTTCTTTCAGTGACTCGCATTAACCCCACAAATCATTCTTGAGCCCTTCAAACGTGTGTCTTCAGTTCCTACTGTTTCTTTAATTCTTATTCTCCCTTTCTGCTCTCCTACCAGCATTTGGGAGAGCAGTTTTCCTTCTATTTGTCAGGCTTAACTCCTTGTCCTATTTTTTATTCCATCTCAATCTTCTCTTGGAACCTGATCTCGCTCTTCAATCATTCTATCACCAATAGCGTTTTCCCTTCTGCCTACAATAAATTCTGTCTTCACTATTTTTTAAAGCCAGAAAATTTCTCCTCAGCCATATGACCCCTTAAGCTACTGCTTCATTTCATTTATTTCTTTTCCCCTGAACAATGTGAAAGAATCATATTTCCCCAGCTTTAATTCTACACTGTTTTTAGTACTTCACCTATCGAAAGCTAACTTCACCCTAGCCACTCTTCTGAAACTGGCCTCTCAATGATCAGCAAGGATTACAAAATCGGTGGACCTTTTTCAGAAATGATAGTGACTTTACAACTTTTGATACTGCTTTCTTTTTAAAAATCGTCCTTGGGGCGCCTGGGTGGCTCAGCCGGTTAAGCGGCCGACTTCGGCTCAGGTCATGATCTCGCTGTCCGTGAGTTCGAGCCCCACGTCGGGCTCTGTGCTGTCATCTCAGAGCCTGGAGCCTGTTTCAGATTCTGTGTCTCCCTCCTTCTCTGACCCTCCCCCATTCATGCTCTGTCTCTCTCTGTCTCAAAAATAAAATAAAATAAAATAAAATAAAATAAAATAAAATAAAATAAAATAAAATAAAATAAAATAAAATAATAAAATCGTCCTCTAGTTCTGAGACACTGTAATGTCCAGATTTCCTTTCTGCCCTGGGCATTCTTGACCTCCTTCTCTGGTTCAGCCTTGGATTCCCAAAAACAAGCATTCTCTAAAGTTTTGTCCTCAGGTCTTTCCTCCTCTCTTTCTAGCTTCGCCTTTTATTATTCTCATTCCAACTCCCATCATTTTTTAAGTTGCCCTTTAGGAGTTGTGGCCAGTGCATAAGGTAAAAATACAGTATATGAGATAAGGTCCGAAAGGAGAAAGGCAACATTTTCATTATTTAGAAATCATGTGATTGGGTACATAGAAAATCCAAGTGACTTTGCAGATGAACTGGTAACCTGAGAGATTTCGTCAATGTTGTTGGACCCAGTGCCAACATACAAAAGTCAAAACAGGTAAAAGTGTAATAAATGCAATAATAAAGCACCT
Source organism: Panthera tigris (assembly GCF_018350195.1). NCBI lineage: Eukaryota > Metazoa > Chordata > Mammalia > Carnivora > Felidae > Panthera > Panthera tigris. The sequence goes on along the minus strand of NC_056676.1, from coordinate 27,968,471 downwards.
ATCACAATAAGAAGAGAATATAAAATTTCCAAGGAAATCCAATAGAAATGTGAAAGATCTTTAAAGACATTTTTAAAAAAAGAAGAAGAGGGGCACCTGGGTGGCTCAGTTGGTTAAGCGTCTGACTTCAGCCCAGTCATGTTTTAGCGGTTTCTGAGTTGGAGCCCCATGTCAGGCTGTGTGCTGATAGCTCAGAGCCTGGAGCCTGCTTCAAATTCTGTGTCTCTGTCTCTGTCTGCCTCTCCCCCACTCAGGCTCTGTCTCTCTCCCCCTCTCATGCTCTCTCTCTCCCTCTCAAGAATAAACATTTTTAAAAAAGAAGAAATGGAGATACATATTTTATTAGTGAATGAGAATTGTATTGCCACAAAAAAATGTGGCAATTTTCCCAAATTATTCTTTAAAAATTTCAACTTAAACCAAATACAACGCAGTTCATCATGGAACTGAAGCTGATTCTAAAGTCTATATGGAGCTATTAAAGGCTAAGAACAGATAGGATTATTTTGAAGAAGAAAAGGAATGAAGGAATACATGCCCTAGAATTAATGTAATGCTACAGCATTGTAGACAGCATGATATTGTTAAAGGAATAGACAAATAGACAAATAGGAGAAGGAGGAAGTACTGAAGCAGATGCATAAATATATAGAAACTGGGCATGTGACAGACATACATTATATTGGGATAATTAAATAATCATATTTTCAAAAATATATATCTATCACACATAATATATAAATATAAACAAATTGTACCTGTAAATTTTTGTTTCTTGGGGTGAAAAAGATCTGAGACAAATACGTTAATAAAATTTTCAACCCAAGTAGTAGGTGCCTTAGTATCTATAAATTTATGGGCTTGAAATATTTCACATTGAAAAATAACAACAGAATAATACATTTTAATGCTTAGTTATTGGGTATTTTTTAAAAGGTGATAAGACAAAATGTGTAGTCATTAAGGATTCATACTTTTTTTATAGAGTTTTTTAATAAAAGAGGAAAATTATCAGGATTATTTTCTTAGAAAATGTTTTGAAAATTATTTAAAAAAAACACTATTTTTTAAATCTTAAAGAGTCTTGGGTGAAAATTTGACATTCAGTATATTATTAGTGGTGAAGGCCATAAGTTAGTTCACCAATTTGAATCATGCTATATTTTACTTAAGAACCAGAAATCTAGATCTTTTACATATTTTGATTGACTTCCTTAATTTTCTGCTATTTGCTACTTGACATATGGTTTTGTATGACATTTTGTACTTATAATTAAACCAGTGTAATCAATTCCTCAAGAAAATTCTACAAATCAGAAATGTAGAAATAATTTTATGTTCATATTCAGGAGTATAGTGAAAAAATTGGAAAATGACTCCAAATTATTTTTTTCTGAAAATATAATAATAACTTAATAACTTAGCTATTAACAATCTTCATTCTTAATGGTGAGTCACAAGAGGCAGTAAAAATATTTCTATCTCCAGTCCTCAGTGGAATACTACTTGACAATGAGAAAGAATGAAATACGGCCTTTTGTAGCAACGTGGATGGAACTGGAGAGTGTCATGCTAAGTGAAATAAGTCATACAGAGAAAGACAGATACCATATGTTTTCACTCTTATGTGGATCCTGAGAAACTTAACAGAAGACCATGGGGGAGGGGAAGGGGAAAAAAAAGTTAGAGAGGGAGGGAGCCAAACCCTAAGAGACTCTTAGAAACTGAGAATAAACTGAGGGTTGATGGGGAGTGGGAGGGAGCGAAGGGTGAGTGATGGGCATTGAGGAGGGCACCTGTTGGAATGAGCACTGGGTGTTGTATGGAAACCAATTTGACAATAAATTTCATATTAAAATAATAATAATAATAATAATAATAATAATAATAATAATAAAGCTCACATACCTCCTTCAAAAAATAAATATTTCTACCTCCGGTTCTAAATTTTTCCCTGAGGTCCAGATTTCTGTACACAAGTGTATACTCCATACTGTACTAGGTAGAATATCAAAAAGATGTCTTAACCTCAAAAGAGCCAAAACTCTTCACAGCTGCACCCCACTGCACCAGACCTGTTCTTTCCCAAATCTTCCCCATCTCAGTATGTTATTCCTTTATCTATCCAAGAGTCAACCCATAGCAACTATCCTTGATTTTTCTTTTTCTCTAACCCCAATAGCAAAGCAATCAGTACACTGTGACAGCTCTACCTTCAAAACCTCCCCAGAATCCCCTGCTTTTCCATGCCTGTTGCTAGCTTGCTTGTCCAAAGTTCCATCATCATTCACCTAGCCATTTTAACAGACAGATAAATGACCTCCTTACTTCCCTCTTACTTCTTTATCCATTTTTTAAGAGACAGAGAGAGAGAGAGAGAGAGAGAGAGAGAGAGCATGAGTATATGCATGAGTGGGAGACGGGCAGAGGAAGAGGGAGAATGAGACAGAGAGTCCCAAGTAGGCTCCACGCCTGGCGTGGAACCCAACGGAGGGTTCAATCTCATGACCATGAGATCATGACCTGAGCTGAAATCAAGAGTCTGACGCTTAACCCACTGTTCCACCCAGGTGTCCCTATATCCATTTTTCATACTAGTAAAATCACAAGAGTGATTTTTTTTAATGTAAACCACATCAAATAACTTGACTTCTGCTCTAAACCAAGTTCAAAATCCTTTCCGTGTTCTGAGAAGCTTACACAAGCCTAATTCAGCCAAACTTCAATCTCTTCTGCTATTGCTTCCCTTTCTCCATTCCTTATCCAGTAAAGTACAGACACTGCAATCATCCTCTTGCTTTTCCGATACCAGAAGACTTAAGGCTTCTGAATTTATTACTCATTCATTCCTATGTTCCCTGGTCATTACTGGCCAGCATCTTGTCTTATCTCCTCTAAGATACTGCCTCTTCAGCCCTTTCCGGACCACTGAAACAATAGTACTGCTCCTCGGTCATGCTAATATCTCATGGTGCTAGAATTTTTATTTCTTCACATCTCCAATCACTGCCTTCAATGATATTGTCAATTTCTTTGTCTACTTGTGGACTATCTTCCCTAAGTAGAAATTGGGCTTTACAGAAGAGGAAGACTGTCTGTGTTGTTCACCACTTTATTCCCAGGTCACAAAACACTGCCTGGCACATCGACTAGACCCTCAAATGCAGGTCCTCAAAACTCTACCTGGCCCTCAAAACTATTTGGTTAAAAAGTGAATTCTAAAAAAAAATCAGGAACCATAATATGATGTCTGACATTGCTAGTATTTAACGTTTCTGATATTCTATCTATTGCAATAAAACATGAGACTCATAGAAAGATACCTTGAAGGATAAACAAGGTTAACCAGGAAATATGTATACCATTTATCATTTAAGATACATGTATTTATACATGTGTAGATACATATATATACATTTATTATATGCACACAAATATTCACATGTAACCAGGAAATATTTAAATATATAATATGTAACATTATAGTTTTTGTGTAAGTAAAAATTACTTAACTGCATGGGGGAAATACATTTACTTCACTTCTTACAACTAGATACATTTTGATATGTCAAAAAATTGAATATAAAAATCAAACTTCAAGATACTGGGTAAAACTATGGGAGTTTTTTGTACCTCGAGATGAGGAAAGATTTCTAAACATCAAAAAATAATGAAAATAAAAATAATAGAAGTCACAAAGTATAAGACTGTTGGATTTGGTTACATAAAAATTTAAATTTCTATTTATTAAAAATAATACTAAAAATAAAGTTAAAAACAAAAATTGATTTCCAAAAATGTTTTTCCAATTTGTAACAGAAAATTTTTAATATATGTAATATATTAAAGTCATATAAATTCAAAAGAAAAATAGGTTAAGCATGTAAAGTATCAGATTTATAAAAATAGAACCACCATGTACATGGAAAAGATATTTACTATCATAATTCAAATCTACATGTTATAAAAACAAGGTACTAGATGTGTGCTCATGCATACATGGTGAAATTATAAATTTATCACTTTATTTCTGGAAAAAAAATAGCAAATTATGTCAAAGGTTTTGGCAAGCTCTTGGCTTTGACCTATTCTACTTCTGTTCCTTTTTCTTAAATAAGTAGAGATGCATAGATTTAAGTTTAAGGGGGTTTGTTGGAGAGTAACAAAATATAAAAATGTGAAAACATCTAAAAATCCCACAATTAGGGAACTTCTTTAAAAAAATGCCACATCAGTGGCATCTGGGTGGCTCAGTTGGTTAAGCATCCAACTCTTGATTTCTGTTTGGGTCATGATCTCATTATTCATGGAATTGAGGCCCTCGTGAGGCTCTGCGCTGACAGCGTGGAGCCTGCTTGGGATATTCTCTCTCTCTCTCTCTCTCTCTCTCTCTCTCTCTCTCTCTCTCTCCCCTCACTCCCCTTCCCCCCACACATGTGTTCTCTCTTTCTCTGTCTCAAAATAAATGAATAAACTTTTAAAAAGTAATGCCACATCAACAGAAGAATGTCAAAATAATACTTTGGCACAACTTTTAGCAACATGGATGGGGTGTTTTCAGTATCCAGAATAAAAAAAAAAATCTTTATTACATCCATATGGTATGAATTAGTTAGGATAGGTTGGGTTAAACTGTAGTAGCAAATATGCTTCCAAATTTCACAATTTAAATTAGAGTTTATTTGTTACTCTCACTACATGTACAACGTGGGTCAGCAAGGGGTATTTACTCATGGGGGTCACTTGTGGACTTGGACTGATGAGGATCCATCTCAACAAACAGATGTTTCTATAAGCATCGTAGATAAAGAGAATCATTGAGGAATCATGCATTGGCTCATACTACACTTTTCTTCACATTTTACTGCTCAAAATAAGTGATATGGGCACATCTACCTTAAAAATGGGTGGGAAATGCAACCATGCATGTCCCAGAATAGCTTTATGTTTCCCAAGTTTAACTCACAGGTGCCTGGGTGGCTCAGTCAGTTGAGCATCCAAGTCTTTATTTTGGCTCAGGTCATGATCCCAGCATCATGGGATCAAACCCTGCATCAGGCTCTGTGCTGAGAGTGGAGTCTGTTTGAGATTCTTTCTCTCTCTCTCTCTCTCTCTCTCTCTCTCTCTCTCTCCCCCCTTCTGATCTCTCTCCCCCCTTCTGACCCTCCCCTCCCCACTTGCATGCTCTCTCTCTCTCTCTCTCTCTAAAAAAATTTAAAAATAATTAAAAATATGTATACATTTAGAAAAACTCTTTTATGGTGTTGTAGTTCCAATGTTGTGTGATGGGTTCAGAAATATGCATTTAATGATTATGCTTCATACTCTAATATCTATCACGTATATCAGATATTATATCTAAAAAGATAATACAGAAAAATGGAAAAATAAAAATAATTGCATGACTGGACCAGGAAGTTTAGGTGTTTAGAAGCAGCCACTGACTTGGTGATCTGCCTCATATTTCAGTTCCCCTGGAATTATTATGCTACTTTCTTCTAATTAAAAAAAAACCAGATATATAGTCTTTCATCTTCAGATAGCAAGTCTGCCTCCCTATTGTCAATATGTTTGAACTACATACTTATTGCCAGTCTATCTGACTTCATTCATTTATTGATTCATTCAATCATTTAGTCACTCACCAGAGATTTATGTAGCACGTATAAGTCAAGACCTATGTTAGATTTTGAGGATGTAATAATAAAAAAACCAACTTCACTTTGCTGTGGTAGCAATAGCCATGAAATATAAAATTATGAAAAAAGTGAAGTACAATAATAAAATCAAATCCATTATTCTTGTGGTATGGGAGACATGATAAAATCTGCTTAGAGGGATTGGGAAAGAACTTTATGGAACTGATAATTCATTTGGGACTTAAAGAATAATTTGTGTATCACCTCAGGACTTGGAAAAACAGAGTATTCATGAGTATTCCCATGTAACAGGATCCTCATATAGACTGGCATAAAGAGAATACAAGTCTTAAAAAAGGAAAGAACACCAGAATATGAGACTAAAGGAAGCAAAAAGGGTTTAATTCTTTTAAACTGAGAAAACTGATTATTCATAATTGAGCCGCTTTGTTTTAGTTTTGTTTTTCATTTTCTGAATGTAAACTTTGAGAGTAAGTCTTCAAATGCGTTCATACTTGAATGTTATCCCAAGAAGTTTGTTTTTGTTTTGCTTTTTTAATACAGGAATTCACTGGGGTTAAAATAGGGAGTAACACAGTGACTGATTTATATAACTTAAGATCATTTTGACAGTCATTGGATGACAGATTGGCTGAAAGCAATACTAAGCTGGGACACCATTTAGAAGGACATCACACTGGTTCTGGGGTCAAGAAACAGTGAGATCCTAAACTAAGTTGAAGCAGTAGTGATAGACAGGAGTATTTGCAGACAAATTTAGGGGATAAAGTGGTAATTGTTCACATGAGGAGCATGGGAGGGAATTTACAGATGAGAAGGTTAAAGAAGAGGGAAGGCTTAAAGATGACCCTTAAGATTTGGATTTGATAACCAAGTGGAATTTTGGTGCCAATGATCATGAGAGAAAATATAGAAGGAGGGAGAGGTCATCAAGTTGTGAGGTTTGGGAAGGGCTAATGAAGACTTCTGCATAACATATAGGGAGTAAATGTACTTACAAAGCATTGTTTAGATTAAGTTGAATCAACCTTTTCAAATCCATTCACATAGACCAAACAAACTGAGCCTCATAACTCCTGGCCTATGTGGTGGTACTACTTTACAGCTTTTCAGGTACATTGCTGAAAGACACTGTGGAAGGAGAATCCTCTTAGTGAGCAGAACTAGGAATAGTTTACCTGGTTGTTCATTTTCCTTGGGAAGGAAAATGGTTAGAGGTATTAATCTGTATATTTTAATGGGCTGAGGCCAGCAGGACTTGGAAGAAACATAATTAGAATAAGTGGTGACAAAAAAGTATGGGGAAGAGGCATGTGGAAGAACCTCTATAAACGGGCAAATTAGGTGAAGATATTTGTGTCAAAGAATGACCTTAGTAGAGAAAGATTTTAATAATCAAGCATGGAAAATGGACCACTGAATGGATACCAGTGACCTTTTCCCCAGCCACTCCTATCACTGCCCGATGGCCTCAAGAACAAAGTTACCATGGTGGCAGGAATGGAGGTTATGCATGGGCTCATCAACATGGGCTTTCACTCCTTGACCAAGGTCAGCCTGGCTACCTCCAGTTCTGAGTGCCCATTCTGCCCACAGCAGAGGCCTATGCTATATCGCCAATATGGAACCATTCCCCAAGATCCACTAGCTACCTGATAGCAGGCTGATTTCAGTGTACTGCTTCCATTATGGAAGGTCTTTACTCTTACCAAAATGGACATTTACTGTAGATACATATTTGCTTTCTCTGCATGCAGTACCAAAACTATCATCTGTGCACTTATAGAATATCTTATCCACTATCATGGCATTCCACACAGCATTGCTTTCGTCAAGCAATTTACTTCACAACAGTTAAATGTGACAATGGGCTGATGCTCATTGAATTCACTAGCCCTGATGTGTTCCCTATCATCCTGAAGCAGCTAGTCTGATGGAATGATGGAATGGCCTTATAGATTCAGTTACAGGGGCATCTCGGTGGCTCAGCAGCTTAAGTGTCCTACTCTTGATTTCAGCTCAGGTCATGATCTCGTGGTTCGTGGGTTTGAGTATCGCATCAGACTCCACCCTGACAGTATGGAGCCTGCTTGGGATTCTCTTTCTCTCCCTCTGTCTCTGCTCCTCCCTCCTGCCTCAAAATAAATAAATAAACTTGAAAAAAATATTCCAGCTAGGTGGTGGTATGTTGCAAGACTGGGGCAAGGTTCTCCAGGAGGGTGTATATCCCCTGAAGTACTGTCCAATATATATGTCCATACCCAGAATCATGAATCCCCAAATCAAGGGATAGAAATGGGAGTAACTCCACTCATTATTATCCTGAGTGATCTACCAGCAAAATTGTTGCTTCCTGTCCTCTCAGCTGTAAGCTCTGATGGTCTAGAGATCTTAGTTCCAAAGAGCAATATTTCAATCAGGAGACACAATAATAATTACATTGTAGTGAATGTTAACCATCTACTTTGGGCTCCTCATGCTTCTTCCTCAACAGGCAAGAAACGGGTTACCCTATTGGCTGAGGTTATTAATCCTTATTATCAAGGATCCTTATTATCAAGGACATTGGGTTGATACCTGGAGGAAGGAAGGGATATCCTGAATACAGGAGATCCCTTAGAGTATCTCTTAGTACTTCAATGTTTTGTGATTAAATGAAAAACTACAACCTGTTTCAGGCAGGTGTGCTAGTGGCCCAACACTTTAGACATAAAAGTTTAGGCCATCCCAGTGGCCAAAGAACTATGACCAACTGAGATGCTTGTTGAGGGCAAAGGAAATATGGAATGGATAGTGGAAAAAAGTAATTATAAATACTATCTATAATCATCAGACCAGTTTCAGGAAGAAGGAGTATAATACTATGAGTATTCCTTATTTAATTTTGAATAAGTATGCATATATATTAGCCAAACATTTTTGTTTTTCCTCTCTTATCCCTCATCATCGAATATGAGATGTTACTATTAGTTACCTTTATATAACAGTGAGTTACAGGATATCAAGGGATAACAGTGAATATCACTCAAGAACTTTGTATCTTCTTCTGTGGAAAAAGAAAAGTATCTTTTCATTTTTAAGTAGAATAGTTGTATCCTGGTAGGTGGAAGCATGACTTTGCTATTGGCTTTATTTGGATTTTAAGTATGGGTTAAGGAAATGCATATAGATGTGGTGGTGTTTTTGTTGTGTCAACCTGGCTAGGCTTCAGACCCCAGGTATTCAAATACAAATCTAGGTATTGGTGTTGAAGTACTCTGTAGATGTAATTAAAGTCTATAATTAATTGATTTTAAGGAAGGGAGATTATTCTAGATAATCTAGCTGGACCTGAGCCAATCAGTTGAAAGGCTTTAAAAACAGGGCTGAGGTTTCCTGAGAGAAGAAATTCTGCCTGCAGACAATAGCTTTGACTATACCCAAGAATCCCAGTCTGCTCTTCTTAGTGGCTAGCCCAGTGGGCTTTGGTATTGCCCAGACATGTCCCTTAAGCTAACTTACTGCAGTAACTTCCTCAGTATGTATCTTCTAATGGTTCTGTTTCTCTGGTTGACTCCTAAGTGATGTAAACAGGAAGCACATGTCTGCTGTGATCACAACTTAGTAGACTATATACCAACAGGTATGAGAAAACTGTGGGACTAGACTAAATCTGAAGAGATGATGATAAAAAAGTCAAACAAAAATGAAAATATTTATTAACAATATATTCTTTATGCACGGTTTGATCAAATTTGTCTTCTTTCTGAGAACCATCCTCTGAAAACTTCAGCTGTGGGAAATTAAGCAAATCCCAGCAAAGATGTGGCATGTTGCCTTATAAATTATTGAATCTGTCAGTTATTGAATTTGTGTTCTATAAACTCATTTCTAAGATGACTTGGCTTGCCTAGCATGAAGCCAAGCTCAGATTCATTTTTTATGTGGCAAATTTCAGGAAGCATTTTATTTGACCAATGATGGAGGGCAACCCAGTCCACTGCTTGGCTTTATCAGGATTTTATTAAATCTCCTCTGAGGCTCCTCAGATTTTCACTTTTAGAAATAAATAATGCTTTAGGCCTTGCTTAAATCATTTTCATTATTTTGGGGTGCTTTTTAAATGATTTATGTTATGGTGCTTTAGTTGTTGACCTTATTTATGATGGCCATAATACAATTCTCTGTATTTCCTTTAAAATAATAGTAATGATGCCAATATGTTGAGGGGTTACAATATGCAAGGTGCTCTGCTAAATTCACTATAGTGATTGCCTCATTTAACCCTCAAAAGTCCTTTGAGGTAGGTACTGTCATTATTCCCAATTCATAGATGAAAAAGTAGAAGCACAGAGAAGGGAAAAATAACCGGCCACAGGTCACATAACTAATAGACTCAGCTCCGTATAAGTAGAACTCATGTTCTTAACCACTGTGGGTTACTGTGATTAATTTAGAAGGAAAAGGAAATTAAGTATTTTTTAATTTCATAATTGGTTAATGTCCTAATGACTGACTTTTAAGATGAATACATTAAATGTATTATTAACTCCAAAAGCAAACAAAACTAGCTTGTTTTTGTTGGTATTCCCAGAAGTTTTTTCCTGAAAATTGATAATGCATAATAAAGCATCCTCATTCCTGATTCATAACATGACAGAATATATTCTGTTTTCAAACTTCTAAGAACAATAAAAAAATTTTCTTGACTTACCAATATTTTAATACTAGAAGACAGGTATTCTAATTAATGACTGGCCTTTCCCTCTTTCTTTCCTTCTCCTCTTTCCTTCCTTCTTTGCTGCTATTATTTACTTTTGAAGAGTACTTGTGGATGCTTCCCTTACCCAACTTTAGAAATGTATAGACCTTTCTTGAAGTCAAGATTAGTTATGCAGTCATTGCAAGCCTGAGTGAAACTTACAAACAGATAAACACTGTTCCCATCTTCCTGACCATGATGTCTCTCTGAGAAGCTCTTGTTCCCTCTTTTCCTTTTGAGAAAGAAACGAAATTCTTCACACATATTAATGCCTTTACTAGATTAGACTTACTGGAGGTTTATGCCGCAGCACCATGGCTCAATATCTCTTGAAGATGTGTCTTCTCTCTTCTCTCTCCTTTTCTTTATCTCTACCTTTTGTTTCATCTCCGTACCTGTTTGTATGAAAGTACATCTTCCTCTCTGACTCCTCCCTTGGCTGACATCCATTCTCTCTCATTCAAGGGAGGAAATTTAGGAAAGAGGACTAGTAAAGGAACATAGAGTGATATTGAGGAAGACTAGAAGTCCTGAATTTCTCTAGGGAGATAATGAATCAAGCAGCAATAGTCTAGTATGGTTCTTCTTCCTCAGCCCAAGGATGCAAACCTGTTCTTCATAATGACTCTGGTGGGAGAAAAATAAAACAGCAGAGAGAAGGGCTCAGTCATGTTTGGTATTGTACAACATGGAAGAGGATCAGTATAATTTGCTTTCTCAGTTTGGAATATAAGCTACAAATAGCAATTGTAGACAGCACTGCCCTAAATTGAGAGATATCCGTGGGTTTCCAATGCAGTCTAGTTCTAACTCTGAATGATTCATGAGAGCGGGTACTCAGTTGCCAGGCTCCTCATCTATAATAAGCCTAACTCTTTCAAGGGACACTGATAAACCTTTGTATAGCTGTACTGACTGACTAAATGTTCTCCTTTAATAGGGTAGAGAAAAGGGATTTAAATAGATGGCACTTGAAATACCCTCCAGCTAGAAATGGTCTTATAATAAATGTATCCTAATTAACTATCACAAAATGTAAAGCCTGAGGTGACCAAGTAAGATCGAAAGCCATGTGCCCTCACAAACAGCTGAGATGAGGAGCACTACCCTCAAAACACCATGAAATGTAGGACAGGGATTAAGAACACGTTTTCAGGAGTCAGACCACCCGGTTTCAAATCTGACTTTATGTCCCACCTACTGTGTCACTGCAACCACTCAGAGAATTTCTTTTTACTTCTGTACCTCAGCAATAATACTTCCCTTATAGGTGTGCAAAAATTGAATGAGGTAATGTGTGTGAGATATTGAGCATGCTGCCCGGCACATAAAAACAGCTTAGTGGAGGTTAACATAATTAAGGGAAGAGAAAGATTTACAGTTGCTTTCAACACTGAAGGATATGCTTTTTTTCTCTCTTTTTTTAATTTTTAATTTTATTTTTAATTTTCTAAAATTTACATCCAAATTAGTTAGCCTATAGTGCAACAATGATTTCAGGAGTAGATTCCTTAATGCCCCTTACCTAGTTAGCCCATCCCCCCTCCCACAACCCCTCCAGCAACCCTCAGTTTGTTCTCGGTATTTATGAGTCTCTTCTGTTTTGTCCCCCTCCCTGTTTTTATGTTATTTTTGTTTCCCTTCCCTTATGTTCATCTGTTTTTTTAATGAATTGAGGTGAATTTTTAAGAGAAAGACTTTAAGACAGACGTAGCATTTCATAGTTATCCTGAGGCTCTAACTTAGCGTTCTAGTTGCTTATTTACTTCTCTGTGTCACCTTCTCCAAATTCCATTAGCTGGGACAAGGACTCCGTTTTCTCCCTCTTGTATTCTCATCACGGCCACCATGTGCAGCATATAATATAGTGTTAGTGTAAAGAAAGACGGTGACTAGATATAGTATTATGTTGGTTTTCACTACTCACTTTTTCCCCAAAATATATGATTTTCCAACAGGAGATCATGATATTTTTACTTATTTTGTTTTCTTTTTTAAATTCATTTTTTAACTTTGTACTTGAAAACATTTTCAGATTCACAAGAAGTTGCAGCGATAGTACAGGAAGTGCCATGTACCCTTCACCCAGTCTTCCCCGGGTAGTTGTTGCCAACATCAAACCCAGGAAACTGACATTAGTACCATGTGTATGTAACTATATGCTATTTAATCACATGTGACAGCTTGTGTAACCACCACCACAATCAAAATATATAACTATTGCATCACCCCAAAGATCTCCCTCATTTTACCATTTCATAGTCACTTCCATTTCCTTGTTTTTCTTTTCTCAGTCTCTGGAAGCCACTAGTTGGTTCTCCATCTCTACTGTTTTGTCATTTTGAGAGTGCTATCTAAATATAATTATGTAATATGTGATTGTTTTTAGGACTAGATTTTTTTTTCATTTACCATAATGCGCTTGAGAACTAAGTTGTTGTTGCACATATTAATAGTTTGTTCCTTTACAGTATTGAGTGATATTTTTTGTATGGATGCACCATAGCTACCATGGCTTATTTAGCCCTTAACTCATTAAAGCCTATCTAGATTGTTTACAGTTTTCTGCCTATTAAAAATAAAGGAACTATGAACATTTGGGTATGCAGGAGTTTTTTTGTTTTATATATATATATATATATATTATATACATATATATATATATATATATATATTACTTTTTTAAATGTTTATTTTTGAGAGACAGAGAGAGAGACAGAGTGTGAGCAGGGGAGGGGCATAGAGAGAGGGAGACACAGAATATGAAGCAGGCTTTATGCTCTGAGTTGTCAGCACAGAGCCTGACACAGGACTCAAACTCACAAACCATGAGGTCATAACCTGAGCCGAAGTCAGATGCTTAACTGACTGAGCCACCCAGGCACTCTTATATATCTTTTAAATCTTTATTTATTATGAGAGAGAGAAGAGAGCACATGTGAGGGGAAGGGGGAGAGAGAGAAAGAGAGAGAGAGACAGAGAGAGCGAATCTCAAGCAGGACTCATGCTGTCAGTGCAGAGCCCGACGCAGGGCTTGATCTTGTGAATGGTGAGATCATGAACTGAGCCAAAATCAAGGGTTCAACACTTAACTGACTGAGCCACTCAAGTACCCTGGGTATGTAGTTTTTTTATGTGGCTATAAATTTTAATTTCTTTGGGATAAATACCCAGGAGTGAAATTATTGGGTCATATGATAAGTACACAGATAGTTTTATAAGAAACTGCTAAAACATTTTCCTGAGTGACTGCACCATTTTATATTCCCATAGGCAATACATGAGAGATTCAGTTTCTTCACATCCTTGCCAGCATTTGGTCACAGTTTATCAGCATTGACATTTTACCAGTATGAGTACATTTAGAAAACTTACTTCCATTTACATCCTTATGCCCTCCACTATCTAAAAGTGTCTTAAAGGTTTCCTCTTTATACATTGAAAACTACATCAGACAGTATTATAACTTTTGTTTCAAATGACAAGTAAAATTAAGAAAACTCCAGAAGAGAAGGAAAGTGTATCGTTTTTACACATATTTTTACTCTACTATTTTTTCTTTCTGATATTCCAACATTCCTGCTTTTTTCACTTTCTGTCTGCTAAAAGAACTTCCTTTATCTATTTTTTAGTATATGCCTGCTGACAACTATCTTAGTTGTCCTTTATCGGAAAATGTCTTGATTTATCCTTCATTCTTGAAGAGTAATTTTTGTTAGATAACAGAATTCTAGGTTGACAGTTCCAGTGTTTCTGTACTTGAAAAATATCATACCACTTCCTTGGCTTCTGATGAGAAATGTGCTGTAATTTCAATAGTGTTTCCCTTATTGATAAGATATTGTTTCTCTTTTGCTGTTTTTAAGGGTTTTTTTTTGTCTTTAGTTTTTAGAAGTTTGATTATGAATTGTGTTGGCATGGATTTCTTTGGATTTAGTCTGTTTCATGGTTTGTTCAGCTCTTAAATCCTTTGTGAATTTTGCCAAAATTGGGAAATTTTTAGCCATTATTTCTTTGAAGACTTTTTCAGTCCCATTTTCATTCTTTTCTCCATCTAAGATTTCAAGGATATGAATGTTAGATCTTCTCTTATAGTCCTGAAGGCCCCTGAATGTCTGTTTACTTTTTGTTTCAGTTTATTTTCTTTCTCTTTTTCTATCAAGTGATTTCTATTTCTGTATCTTCAGGTTATCTTCTATCTTTTTTCCTCTTGTCCTCTTCATTTTACTGTTGAGCCCAGCAGCTAGTGTTTGGTTTGCTTTAGGGTGGTTTTTGGTTATTGTATTTTGAAGTTCTGAGATTTCGTTTGATTCTCTCTATATCCTACATATCCTATATCTTATATCCTATATCTTTATTGAGACTTTGTGTCTTTTCATTTGTTTCAAGCATAATTTTTTTAAATTTTTATTTATTTAAGTAATCTCTACACCCCATGTGGGACTCAAACTTATGACCCTAAAATCAGGGGTCCCATGGTCTTCTGACTGAGTCAGGCAGGCAACCCAAGCCTCTTCACAATTTTTTAATAAAGCATTTTCACAATGGCTGATTAAAAATCCTTGCCTGTTAATGATAACCTCTCTTTTATCTTGGTGTTGGCATCTATTGATGGACTTTTCTCCTTCAAATTGAGATAGCCCTGGCTCTGGGTATGATGGCTGATTTTCAAGAATCCATGAACATTTTAAATAGTATGTTATGAGGCTCGGCTGTTTCAGTAGACCTTTCCTGACACCACACCAGTGAGAAAATGGGGAACTTCGACCTAACTGCTAGATGGGGGAGGAACTTCAGGTTCCCCACTTGACCCCCAGTGACACCAGGAAGGTGGGGAGGGGTAACCTGTTACTGTGGGCAGGGGCAGGATTCAGGTTCCTTGCCAATAAGGAGAACAAAGCAAGAGAAATTTAACCAAAAATGAAGAATCTTAGAACATGTGGCCCACCGATGTACATCTGGGATATACAGGACATGACATTCCTAAAGGGTCTCGTGACTAATGTTTTACTACAGAATAAAGGGTAACCTTATCGTGACAATAGCCAACTTTCCACAGTCTTAGAGGCCTTACTTTTAACGTGCACAAATTCTTTGGAGACTTATACTACCTCTAACCCCTGCTGACTAAAAAGTATAGAAACAGTCACTCCTCACAATCCCAGTGCAGCTCTTTCAGCCCACGGTCCTGTCTCCATGCTATAACAGAACCACCCTTTTGCACTGAAAATGTCTCACTGGCCCCACATCACCCAACTAGGCCTCTACTGATACCACCATGGAAGTAGGAGAGGTAGACTGCCTTGTTACTCCTCACTATGTGGCCTCCACTGGTGTTGTATCATGTGGCTGCATTATCACTGGACATTGGAGACCCTGACTAGTTACAAGGCTTCCTCTGACATTATCCCAGCGAGTAGAGAGAAGGATGTCTCATTACTGTCATGTGGGAATGGAAGTCCAGATCTCCGCTAACACTGGGATCCAGGGAGCCCATTGCTGCCTAGTAGGAATGAAAGACCCCCTTGGTATTTTTTGACACCAACATAGCAAGAAGAGTGTTTTATTCCATAGGGTGAGGGTAAAAGTCTATACTCCCCACTCAGCTTTTGCTGGTGTAAGTTGAATTAGGGCCACAAATTATTGTGTGGTCTTTGGTTGGAACAATACAGTTTCGATTTTTTTTTTATCTTTTCACTTTTTGGTCTTTGGCTAGATAGACAAAGCTTTTTTTCTAGTGTTTTCTTTTGTTTTTGTTAGCATTGATGAGTAGTTGGCTTCTCCAGTTCAGGATGTATATGGCAAAAAAAAAAAAAAAAAAAGGAAACTCTCCACCATCCTGTTCCTCGGGTACTGTAGTTTCTAGCTTGTCTCTGCCTTTTTCTCTCCATTTTTAATAGCATATATTGTTTTATATGTAAGTTCCAGGAATTTTAGGTGATGATAATGAGAGGTATAGGGGGAAATACATCTATTATATATTTCTGCCATAGTATTTAGTATATTTTTTTAAAGTACTTTTTGTCAACTGTCTCTATGGAGAAAAAGAAAAGTAGAATTTGGGAGCAGAAGATGGAGAGAAAAGTAAAAACTCTGGCCCTGATAGTCTACAGCAACATAGGAATTAAGCAGCTTGGATCCCTGGTTATTAGAGCCTCCTGCAAGGCCTGGAAATATTCTTCGTGTCCAGCAACACAAACTTTCTTGGCTGCCCAAGAGCTAAACACAGAATGGATGAGGCCTGGAAGATAAGAGAGGAAGGAAATAGGTTGGGAAAACCACTAGTGGGTATGAAGGTGAATCCTACTATGTCACATGGTATGGATTAAATAATGAGCTGTATTGGGGAAGATTATATGCCCAGGGCTCAGCCTCTCATTCCTTCCATCAACCCACAGAGAGGGGAATAGGACCCAAGCACTGCTGGAGACATGGTATGCCCTTGAGGAGAAGAATCCCATCCTCTTTGTTAGCCTTCCTTCCTATAAGGTAAAGCGGATGAGCAAAGAATTCAGCTCCAATTAGTCTGGGATTCATTGCCAGAGGAGTTGGCTTGAAAAGCCATCTGCCTAACAGTAGAAGAACATGGAGTTCATGGGAGGTTCAGTGTTTTCTCCAATTCTGTGGTAAGTTCAGTTCAGATGCAACCTTTCTAGCAGGAGGAGGGGACTTCTCAGCCACAACCCGCTCCTGGCTAGCACATTGTCCAGGTAACTCAGAATGAGATGTAAACATCACTTCCAGACGCATCTGTTCATTGGATCACACGTACCCCACTGTGTATTTCATAGCTAGGTCTACTCCTCCCTAGATACAAAATCCTTTTGGTTTCAAATGATTATTAGCCACAAAAGATGGACCCAATAAGTCAATATATATGAATAATAACAGGGATCTATTAAAATAGATTTTCTTTAAACTGATAACAGTGAAAAGCAATACAGTTTCTTTAAAAGTCAGCAGTTACACAGCTTTGTGACACAGCAGGGAGTGAAATCCAGGTTTGAACTGCAATGTCACTTCCTTCTATTGCAATACGAGACAGCCTAAGCTGCCGTTTCTGTAAAAAAGATGATATCATTTTTTCTGAGTCTCAAGAAAATGCCACCCTCTTTCCTTCCAATCATTATAGCATACCAGATAAATCTGCATACTTATTTTTTAAGACATCTTTACCTTAATCATAAGTTAACTTTATTGTTCACTGCAACTGCCCCAAAATTAAATTCTTGCTAAAATTTGCATCATTTAACTGTGACAAAACAAGCAGTTTAACTAGTATTTTAGTCTTGTGTAAACACAGTAATTAACAGACAAAAAGAATTTCACTTTTCAGCTGATTGTCAGGAGGCTTTGCTGACAGATCAAAGGAAGAGATAAATGAAATTATAAATCAAAAGCTGTCAGCACTGACTTCAATGTAAATCAGTGCTGACTAGAATCAACATACACAATACTTAGTCATTTTACAAAAAATATTTATCATCTGTCATATTTTGTTAGAAGGACTTAAAGAAGATTCAACACATGACTGCTGATTAATGGGTGGTGTGCAAGGACTGAAAGCATCCCAGGCTGAAGAAGTGTGTTAGTGATATAGTCACACATAAGAAAATGACAAAGGAATGTTCTATTCAACACCAAATCTCTCCCTTTTTCCAGCATAGATGTGCAGGCAATGTATTGAGAAATTGGCAATGAACATGCAATATTTAGAAACATAAATGCAGCCCCGCTGAGAAATATCCTGGTCCAATTACTTGGGCTTCTTTCGGGATAAAATTAAGTTGCCAGGCAACGGACAAAGATCTAATTTCTCAGAAATAAGAGTGTATGTGAGGCGGTGTGTGTGAGGGAGGCAGACAGAATACACAAAGCGCCTTGATTCTAAATGGTTAGATATGACAGATTTGTTGTGATGGTGAATATAATAATGGGAAGGTGTTAATAAAATTGATTTTTCAAAAATATGGATTCTTACAAAGCAAACAATCCCCCCTCTATGCCCCCCCATCTTTTTTTTTCAAATGGCCGTGATGCAGACATGAGAAAACCAACCTGTGGTAACTGATCAGGTCAGAGGCCAGGCTGTGACTTCTCTGTGTGTGCCACAGCATAGCATTAGGAGGCAAGAACTGAGAGAGGCATATTTCTTGATGCTCCTGCTGAGCAGGAAATATATGATGTGGCTAGAACTACAAAGGGTCGCAGCTTTTATTCACCATAGGATAGAAAAGCTAAGGCCAGTAAAGGAAGGCCTCAGCCTCCCATTGGAAAGGCAGCAGTGTAGAGATGAGCAAGAAGCATCATTCTCATTTTTTTGTATGTGTATGAAAAATCAAAGTATTTGCTTGTAAAGTCGGTAAGGGATAACACATATTGTTTTCCAAATCTCTAGCAAGGTATTCAACAAAGGTCCAAACTCATTCCTACACACACACACACACATACACATACACACACACTCCTCCTTTTTAAGTACATGATTGTCACCTGCTGCAATCTATGCAAATGTCTGTTCCAGATCTATCCTAATTGGATAAAAAAAGCAATAAATGTAATGGGACATAGTTAACCTCCCAAAGGCCTATTAGTCTGCTCAACTGTGACAGCTAGGAGGAAATTCAAGTAGTTCTAATAAATCACCCAAAGGCAGAGAGCAACTGCTAATAGAGAATCTCAGGGGAAAAAAATCTGATGGAAAACATTCTGGCTTTATAGATTATGAATCTACAGTTTCTTTAAACCTTACCCTAGCTTCCATCTGTCTCTGGTATCCTCCATCCAGTACTGTTTTTCTACAGAAGCGAGCTTGAATTGGTGCTCCCTAAATCTGAGTTTTTACTCTGTAGGGTTTCCATAATGTTTTCTTGGCTCACCATAGACCTTATGGAAAGTCTTATTGAAAAGGTCCAGTGCTTAGTATCACTTTCTCACATGGCCCATTGCATGCATATGTATGTACACACATGCTTCACATACACAGGCTGAAAATTCAAAATGAGATCAGCACTATAGCATGGACTCTTGGTATTCACAGATTTAGCATCCTAGGTTTTGGTATTCACAAAACAAAATTTCGAAGACAATGAGAGCTTGTGATTTTTAATTTAGCTGAAGTAAAAAAAAAAGTTTATTTTCTTAAAACATGTTTTTAGTTTATTTATTCATTATTTGAGAAAGACACAGACAGCATGAGTGGGGGAGGGGCAGAGAGACAGAGAGAATCCCAAGCAGGCTCCACACTGTCAGCAAAGAGCCTGATGTGGGGCTTGAGCCCACAAAATCGTGAGATCATGACCTGAGCCGAAACCAAGAGTTGGACACTGACCAACTGAGCCACCTAGGTGCCTTAAAAAAGTTTCTCAGGTTGTTTTGAAGAGTATGTTTTATAGGTCATGGGTCAGCTCAGTTAATTGTCAAATATCCTGTTCATATTGTGTGTATTTTAGATGAGAGGTTAAATGACTTATTCAGGGGCCACAAATGGTGAATAGATACGCTGAATCCAATGTAGATCTCTTGAACCATGGCTAGAAAATAACTGAAATTATGAATGTTCTCACATAACCACATCAAAAGTTGTTCCAAACCCTTTTTTTGAAGAATTTACCAGACTCATTTTGCACATCAGGAAACAAAGTTTTTACAAGTTGAAGGTTGAATTGCTTAGAGCACAGTAAAATGATACTTTTATGTGTTTCATAAATTTTGAAGCTATATGACTTGGAGAGCTATCGACAACTTTTGCAGTTAAATATTTTTACTGAACGGTGCAAGTTATCTGTTTTCCAAATACAATCCACATCTCAAAACATTTTTTTAACTTGCTTCTTTTCTCTCTTAGTTCTCTCTCTATGACTCCATAGGGGCATGCTGGCAGGATTCTTCAAGGCTTCAGAAGATGTTTCTGACCACTTGCTGCCTGTGGGTCTTTGCAAACCACTAGCCCACGGACAATAGCAGATTGGAGGGACAATATGCCAATGGGTGAAAGAGCCCCTCGGCTGGCTGCTGGACAGGAGAGAACGGTAGCACACACCCCTAAGAGGCTGGGGCAGACCCTTCCCAGTGGTCAGCAGAGGCACAACATTCATAGTCCTTGCCCCAGGAAAGAAACAGCCCTATTTTCCTTACCTATAAAGAAGCCAGCAACCTGACCCACAACACTTAGGGGAAATACATCTACAGGTAAACAATAATAAGAAATAGAATTTGTATAAGGTACTTATTCACTTAAGACTGGAAAATCATGTTGGGGAAAAAAAACCCCAAAAACTGGTAGCTTTCATTGAAACAGAAGTAATAGAAGAGATGAACAAAATCTTCAGACAAAAAGTAACAAGAGTCTTCAGGAAATAGAATTAGAGCTCCAAAAAGACTTTCTAGAACTAACAAATGTGGTTTCTGCTTTTTTAAAACTTACATTTAAAAACAAAAAGAAAAAAAGAAAGATGTATGCTAATTAGCCATTTAGGGTTCTCAAAGATTAAGAGAGATATGTTACAAAAAAATTAAGTTTCACAGAGCTGGAATTTATGAGTGAGAGGCCATGAGCCACACAGAACAGACCCAGAAGATCTAATGTAACAAGAATGCCCAAAAGGACAGTGGGGTATAGATGGGAGATGAATTATTAGACAAAACTTTTTTTAAAAAAAGAAATCTACCCTGAATTGTAGAATATTCAGATCAAGATTTCACCATGCCATAGGCAGTGTTAATAAACACACACACATACACACACACACTCACGTCTAGACAGATCATGGCAATGTTTCTGAAATGGAAGAAGAGAGAAAAATCTTACAACTTTCAGAGAGAAAATTACAGAAGAAAGACACACTTCTCAAATCATCTTTCATTAAGAGTTAAGTCTCGATGATGCCAGAAGGATCAGAATTTTGTAAAATGCATTCTAAAACAATTATTGAAGATGTAAAGCAAACCATCATGCTGTAAACCTTAAACTTATACAGTGATGTATGTCAATTATTTCTCAATAAGACTGAGAAAAAGAATTATTGAAAAAGAAAATATAATTTAAGGGACAGTCTCACAATAACATGAGACTAAAAATTCTTAATTGTTTTAACTAAGGATTTGAACCAAGCATGGAAGGAAGTAGGAAATAAAATATTTTCTAAAGGTTTCATGTTTGTGTGAAGTGTAGAAGAGACAGCAAGGAAAACCTTGTAGGAAGAGAGTATAGTTATTATTTAACACTCTTAAAATATTAGAAAAATACATGTTTAATTTTGATTGTTAAAGACTGGAATCAAACTCTATAATAAATAAGAATAAAGAGGAACAAAAAGAGAAATTTGCCAAGACAAAGGCAAGAAAAGGAAAAACAAAAGAAAAAAGAAAAAAACGGCAAAAAAAACAGTAGCTTAAGTAAGATTTAAGAAATAAAACCCATGTTACATCACCAAAGTAAATATGAAGAAATACTGAAAATAAGTAAAATGTTTAATCTAAGAAAATGGAAGGAAAAACAAAATAGCAAGGAATCAATCATAATAAATACTGTAAGTAGTGAGAAATAATTAAAATAGAAAACAAAATATTAAAAGAATAATAAAAGCAAAACCTAATTCTTTGGAGATGAATTAAATAGATAAAAAACCTGAATGAGGAAATAAAAAATTTTAAGAAAGGAATATGAAGGAATATAACTGTAGATAAGGCAGCAATGAAAAGAATCACAATATACCACGTGACTTCATAGCAACATATTGAAGTAGCCAGAGCAATGGTGCCAGTGGTGCCTAATACGAATGCAGGGGTGAGAATGTTCTCTCTCTGCGTCATCCCATATGGTAGCCACTAGCTACCTGTAGCTGTAGAGCACGTAAAATGTGGCTGGTAAGATTGGAGAACTAGCTTTCCCCCTAAGGTCAGGAACAAGACAAGGATGTCCACTCTCACCACTGTTATTCAACATAATATTGGAAGTCTTAGCCTCGGCAATCAGACAACACAAAGAAATAAAAGGCATCCAAATCGGCCAGGAGGAGGTCAAACTTTCACTCTTCACAGATGACATGATACTCTATATGGAAAACCCAAAAGATTCCACCAAAAAACTGCTAGAATTGATTCATGAATTCAGCAAAGTTGCAGGATATAAAATCAACGCTCAGAAATCAGTTGCATTCCTATACACCAACAATGAAGCAACAGAAAGAGAAATCAAGGAATCAATCCCATTTACAGTTGCACAAAAAACCATAAAATACCTAGGAATAAATCTAACCAGAAAGGTGAAAAATCTATACACTGAAAAGTATAGAAAGCTTATGGAAGAAATTAAAGAATACCCCCAAAATGGAAAAAGATTACATGCTCCTGGATAGGAAGAACAAATATTGTTAAAATGTCAATACTACCCAAAGCAATCTACATATTCAATGCAATCCCTACCCAAATAACACCAGCATTCTTCACAGAGCTGGAACAAATAATCCTAAAATGTGTATGGAACCAGAAAAGACCCCAAATAGCCAAAGCAATCTTGAAAAAGAAAACCAAAGCAGGAGGCATCACAATCCCAGACTTCAAGCTATACTACAAAGCTGTAATCATCAAGACAGCATGGTACTGGCACAAGAACAGACACTCAGATCAATGGAACAAAATAGAGAACCCAGAAATGGACCCACAAATATATGGCCAACTAATCTTTGACACAGCAGGAAAGAATATCCAATGGAATAAAGACAGTCTCTTCAGCAAGTGGTGCTGGGAAAACTGGACAGCAACAGGCAGAAGAATGAACCTGGACCACTTTCTTACACCATACACAAAAATAAACTCAAAACGGATGAATGACCTCAATGTAAGACAGGAAGCCATCAAAATCCTCAAGGAGAAAGCAGGCAAAAACTTCTTTGATCTTGGCCACAGCAACTTCTTACTCCACACGTCTCCAGAAGCAAGGGAAACAAAAGCAAAAATGAACTACTGGGACCTCATCAAAATAAAAAGCTTCTGCACAGTGAAGGAAACAATCAGCAAAACTAGAAGGCAACCGACAGAGTGGGAGAAGATATTTGCAAATGACGTATCAGATAAAGGGTTAGTATCCAAAATCCATAAAGAACTTATCAAACTCAACACCCAAAAAACAAATAATCCAGTGAAGAAATGGGCAAAAGACATGAACAGACACTTCTCCAAAGAAGACATCCAGAGGGCCAACTGACACATGAAAAAATGCTCAATATCACTCATCATCAGGGAAATACAAATCAAAACCACAATGAGATACCACCTTACACCTGTCAGAATGGCTCACATTAACAACTCAGGCAACAACAGATGTTAGCGAGGATGTGGAGAAAGAGGATCTTTTTTGCATTATTGGTGGGAATGCACGCTGGTGCAGCCACTCTGGAAAACAGTATGGAAGTTCCTCAAAAAACTAAAATAGAACTACCCTATGACCCAGCAATTAATTGCACTACTAGGTATTTATCCAAGGGATACAGGTGTGCTATTTTGAAGGGACACATACACCCCCATGTTTATAGCAGCACTATCAACAATAACCAAAGTGTGGAAAGAACCCAAATGTCCATCGAGGGATGAATGGATAAAGAAGGTGTGGTATATATATACAATGGAGTATTACTCAGCAATCAAAAAGAATAAAATCTTGCCATTTGCAACTACATGGATGCAACTGGAGGGTATTATGCTAAGTGAAATTAGTGAGTCAGAGAAAGACAAAAATCATATGACTTCACTTGTATGAGGACTTTAAGAGACAAAACAGATGAACATAAGGGAAGGGAAACAAAAATAACATAAAAACAGGGAGGGGGACAAAACAGAAGAGACTCATAAATATGGAGAATAAACTAAGAGTTACTGGAGGGGGGATGGGCTAAGTGGGTAAGGGGCACGAAGGGATCTACTGTGGAAATCATTGTTGCACTACATGGTAACTTGGATGTAAATTTTAAAAAATAAAAAATAAAATTAATAAAAAGATTGGGGAACTAATTTTTTTCAATTTCATTCAATTTAAATAGCTACCTATGGTTAGTGTCTACTGTATCGGGTATGGGGCAGCACAGAGGAAACACGAGACCCCCCCCCAAATTTGACATAAGAAGGAGAAAATTTGAGTAAACCACTAATCATACAAAAGATCAGTCAAAAACCTACTAATTTAAAAAGCAACAAACCTAGACATAACAGCTGGCTTCTACCTGATGTTTAAAGATGATCACCATAGTAGTAAAAATATTACAGATTATTTAAAAATAAATAGAAGTTTCTCTAATTCGTTTTATAAAGTTGGGAAAATCTTGATACCACAACTTGACTAAGATACTGCAAAAACAACACTGTAGGCCAATTTCACTAATGAATACTAGTGCATGACTCCAAAAATCAACAAATCAAATCCAGTAGCATGTTAGAAGATTAACAACTGAGTTTTCTACTAAAATTATTGGTGTGGTTCAAGAGCAGAAAATCTGTCAACGTCACTCACTGCACCATTAAATTAAAGAAGGAAAAATATATGATTATAGGAATAGATGCTGAAAGCATATGATAAAATGCAAACTCATTCCTAATAAAAACTTTAAAAAATAAATTACTTAAACATGTTAAAGGTTACCCAAAATCAATAGCAAACACTATGCATGGTGAAATACTGTAACCAATTCCAGTGAATCATGAAAAAAGAGAAATAATGTATCTTTATTGCTAATTAAAATTATTTTAGACATCCTAATGCTCCAACACAATAAATAGAAATAATTACTATCAATTTGCAAGGGTAAGCTAAATTGGCTTTCTCTGCAAATGAATAAATGACTTAAATGTTTTCTTACACTGAAATATTATAGGGGTGCCTGAGTGGCTCAGTTAGGCATACAACTCTTGATTTGGGCTTAGGTCATGATCTCACAGTTTGTGAGTTTGAACCCCACATCAGGCTGTGTGCTGGGTGTGGAACCTGCTTGGGATTCTGTCTCTGTCTCACTCTCTCTCAAAATAAGTAAGTAAACTTAAAAAAACCTGAAATATTACAATAAAATCCAGAAAATTTTGTATATAAATTTAACATGTAAGACATCTTTTCCAGAAGTCAAGGACTCCAGAATCCTCAAAATAATCAAAGAACAAACCTGGACGCAAAAACAGAATAACTGAAGTAATTCAAAAAACTATTTGCCAGAGGAATTAAAATGGAAAATGAGCAAATAAAAAGGTGTTTAATCACACAAGTGGTCAGAAAGGTGCAGATTATAACTAGAGGGAGATATCATTTTTTAAGACATTAAATTGGCCTACAATTTAAAAGAATAATAACATCTAGGGTTGGTAGAATATTAATTGCTACAATCCTTGGGATTTAATATGGCAAAATTTGTTAAAAGTATATGACTAATGCCTGGAAAGCCATGTTGGGATTTATCCCTTAGAACTAAGTGTGTGTATATATGGGAGCTGCATTGCAGCATTAACTTCAGTAGTATAAACCTACTACTATATGTTAACCAGTGGAAGAACTACAGAACATTATGTGACCATTTGAAAGAATGTGTTGGAGCTATGTCTGTTGTCCTGGTGATACAGATGCATATGTTTTATTCTTCTATGTGAAAATCAATTTGTAAAGTATATAATATGATTCAGTTTTTATATAAAGTAAATCCTATGTATGTGCTTAAATGCTTCTGGGACGAGGAAAAAACATGTGGAAAGACATACCTATTAGACTGTGTATTTGTTGCTATTTGATATTTTCCCATTTTATTGTTTTTTAATTTTTTTAAACTTTGTTTATTGTGAGAGAGACAGAGACAATGCAAGTGAGGCAGGAGCAGAGAGAGAGGAAGAATGCAGGCTCCTCACTGTCACAGCTGAGCCAGATGTGGGGCTCGAACCCACAAACCGTGAGATCATGACCTGAGCAGAAACCAAGAGTTGGACACTTAACTGACTGAGCCACGCAGGTGCCCCAATATTTTCCCATTTTAAAACTTCTTTTACATTATATTTTTTATTTTTGAAAAGTAAAATATTCTTGGTGTAGCAAATGAAATACTAAACTACACAAAGAAAAGCTAATTATTGCCCCTGCTTCATGTCTCTATTCCCTTTCTCCAATACCACCCCTTGTGATAACAAATGTTAACAGCCCAGGATGTATTCTTTCTCATCTTTATTCTTGCTTAAACAAATATGAATATATACAAGCATATGTTCATACATAATGGTTTGCTCATTTCTACTAGATTAGTATCATGCTGCACATATGACTTGGTGACTTGATATTTTTATCAAGTAATCTATCAGGGATATTTCTGATATACAAGTGTGAGTTTGTGTGTGTGTGTGTGTGTGTGTGTGTGTGTGTGTGTGTGTGATTGTATTTCTTTTTTCTCCCTCTGTTTTAGTTCATATACTAAACACAGTGGATATAACACAAATGTTCAAATAAATATTGGGAGGTTTTATCTTTTTTGATATTGGTTTGGCTTGATTTTGTGTTTCTGTTTTTGTTTTTGTGTTTTTGTTTTCCAGCCTTCTCTCCCCATCTTTCACAGACCACGCTATTAAAACTCAATACTTCAGATGAGTAGAAATTGAAGAATTGTTATTTTTTAGTAAATCTGGTCATTTTTTTCTCTTTAAAATGTTCAGTTATCTAGATAATCTAGTAAGGACAAAACTGAAGGGAAAATGAATTTATTGATGCTGTATACTATTATGTTCCAATTTTTATTCCTTGTATTTCACTTATATTCTTATTATATGGTACTCCTTATATACGAAGAGTAATTTAATAATAAGAATGTGTATGAAAAATCCATCTCAAGTAATGTAACAGGTTAATTCAGAAGTTGGGGAGAAGAGGGTGCTCAATAAAATGCCTTACTAACCCCAAAAAAGAGTCATTTGGCAAGAATAACATATAGTACCAGTTTTCAGATGTATATAGTCCATTTCTGAAGAGACAGATTAATTCATTGAATTAAATATCTACCTGTAAAGACAACTGTGAGAAAATAACCCACGGGGTAAACTGTTTCCACCATAAACGAAAGGATGGTTGAAGCACAAAGCACCAGCCCCAATGTCATATCTTTAGCTTTACATGTCTACTGCTTGCAAACTTTGAATACTTTGAAACTAATATAATTCTACTCCCTTTGGAAAGGCTCTTCACTGGCTGTAGAGTACAGTGGTGCGGTGGGAAGCACACAGGCTCAGCCCCAGATTTTCTGGATTTGCATTGTAGATCCACCTCTCATTCTCTGTGTGATCTCAATGTCCCATTCCTTATCTGTACAACAGACACAGAGAAAGCATTTGCCTCATAGGGTAATGGGGAGGATTCAGTAAATGAATATATGTGAAGTACTCAGAAGAGTGCTTGGCACTTACTTAGTGCTATGTAGGTGTTCGCATTATTTTTGTTGCCATCAGTGTTGTTGAAACATGATTGGCCGTCATGCAGTGGGCTACTATCCTGAGTGAGAAGCAGAGTCCACCCAGCACCCTTCCTAGGAAACTCCTTGCCAATTCATATCAGGATATTCACAAACTGAACTCTCCCGGTTAAAGCATCAGTCTAAGGCCAATGTGAACACCGAGAGATTCTGAGAAGGGAAAGAGTATAACATTAAAACATGGAGTCAGGTGAAATTTTTAAAATTTGAAGTCTAAGATATTTAGAAAGCTGTCAGACTCGTACAAGCTGCAGTGTGTCTGCCTCCAGAAATTATTTCGCCCACCTTGTTCCTCATCCTAATGTCCTGTTTCCTGTCTACCATGCATTAAAATTTTAACTAAGTCAATTTTTTTTTCTAAAATAAAAGTTAGTATCATCTTCGCCAGAGACAAAAATAACAAAAATGTGGATAGAATATAAGAGTTTAAGTTGAGATATCTTTGTCATATCTATTTTGGAATTGCTCCAGTGTTTGTCATATGATTTCTATTTGTTTATTATTGTGGTCTGTTGGATTTACATTTCAGATAGCTTTAGTAGTTGTATGGATATCCTAGTAAGTGAAATACAGATAAGGAACCTCTTATTCCTGCCAACCAACACTGCCATCCAGCCTCCCTCTCTCTGAACTTGAAACGGTCTCTTGTATCCCAACTCTTTTAGTCACTAGGTCTCAGTCTTCAAATTGTCTCTTTCATTGTGTCTTCTCTGTGCCCATCACCAGCACTCTCCTTTTTACTGATGGTACCTCATAGCAGGATCGCTATCACAGCCTCCTAGCTGGATTTCCTGATGCATCAATTTCCTGTACAATACATCCTGTATCAACATAAACAAGGGACTTCCTTCTCAACGTAATTTGTCTTCTCTTTTAAATTCTGAAATGATCAACGACTGGAACCATGATATGTTCATGTCTGTACTTCCAGGTTTTTAATTTTCAAAAATTTATTATTGAAGTGCAATTGATATACAATGTTATATTAGAACGTGTGCCCAATACACAGCAATTGTGGGGTAGAGGGATTTTGAATTTAAATTTTGCTTCCAGGGCTAAGAGTGCTATCATCAAGTTAAATGCTTTTACTTTAAACAGATTAGTTTACAAGCTCTTTGGGGTATTGTGAGCTTGTGTAGGAATCAGAGGCTTTCTTTGTTTTTGTCTATTCAACCTTCTCAAATGTCTACTGCCTGTGCCAGGAGGAAAATCTAAATCTTTGTATGGTCATGCGTGAGTACTTGAAACCTGTTTCCCCAACTGTTAGCAACAAAAAGATTCCCCGTAGAAAAAAGTATCATAAAGATAACCTGATCTTAATTTTGGAAATAATGATTTTGATTAACAATTTATGTAAAAGGAAAAATATTACAAGTGAGTCATTTCTTTGGTAGAACAACAGGTGGCAGCAGAGGGAGATAATCTTGGCAGTCCCATTTTTTACAATGATTAAAACTGAAGATTGTTTTTTGTAAACCATTTTGAATCCTGTCTAAAAATGAACATAATTGCCAAAAATCAGTGTGTAGTTTTGTTTAGTAATTATAATACATTCAGCTTTTGAAAATAATGATGTTCCTGGGACAAATACACAGAGATGAACTCTCTTAGAACACTCTCTTGAAAAGTTACTTTTTGGTAGACCTGAAAAGAAGAAAAATAAACCAACTAAGTAGATACTTGGTTTCCAAAAAGATAACCACTGGACGTTTCTCTTACATTAATCAAATTTTCTCTTCCTATTATTCAATTTATCATGGCAACATTTCAGTTTTTAAATCACATTTAATTTGTCATGTGATTTGGTATAATTTTTTTTAATCCAGAACTGAAATCTTTTGGCAAGAAATAGTAAATTTGAGGGGCGCCTGGGTGGCTCAGTTGGTTAAGTGTCTGACTCTTGATTTCTGCTCGAGTCATGATTTCACGATTTGTGAGTTTGAACCCCCTCATTGGGCCCCATGCTGACAGTGCAGAGCCTACTTGGGACTGTCTCTCTTTCCCTCTCTCTCTGTCTCTCAGAATAAATAAACAAACTTTAAAAAATGGTAAATCTGAATAAAGAGCATTGCAGTTTTATAAAAGGCGCCAGAGCTTATCTATTCTTGGAAGAGAACTATGGCATTTTTCTAATAATTTCAAAGGTTAAGGTGCACCTTGACACGAGTTATCTGGACAATTGACTAAATTTTTCATTTTATTATTTATGTGATTGTAGCAGTGAAGACAACTCTTTTATTTTTATTTTATTTTTTTCTTTTGAGAGAGAGAGAGAGCATCTGTGCTCGTGAGCAGAGGAGTGGCAGAGGGAGAGAATCTTAAGCAGGTTCCACGCCCAACATGGAGCCAGTAGTGGGGCTCGATCCCACAACCTTAAGATCATGAGCTGAGTCAAAATTAAGAGTGAGACACTTAGCCAACTGAGCCACCCAGGCGCCTCTACAAATACCTCTTTTAGAGAAATACTCTTTTCATGTGTAGTTTTGTATGTGGAGGGAACTAAGGTCAGAGGGAGTCAAAGGGTTAAGATCCTTTTTTCACCCAAAGGGAACAGAAAGAAAATAATTAATAATCATATCAAATCTCTGGAGTAGCCCGAAATACACCAAAACTGATGACAGCTAACAGTAGAAGGTTAGACTCAGGTTTAATTATTGGTAGTTTTGAATGCATTTAAGACTTTCAGGCCACTTACAAATAAAATGGTCTTTTTTTTCTTCTTCCTTTAAAAGACATAATCTATGCTTTTAGAGACAGATCTTGCTGGGCTAGCCTACAGAAACTTTTTTTTTTTATTGTGGCAGCAAGAAGGGATAAAGTTTGCCAGATAACAAAGTTTGCCAAACAAATTTTAGGAGAAGTATAGACTCACATAGTGTTTTAAAATCAGCAGTAAAGGGACACCTGGGTGGCTCAGTTTGTTGAGTGACTGACTCTTGATTTCAGCTCAGGCTATGATCTCACCGTTTGTGAATTCGAGTCCTGAGTCAGACTCTGTGCTGACAGCACAGAGCCTGCTTGGGATTCTCTCTTTTCCTCTCTCTCTCTCTCTGCCCCTCCTCCACCTGTGTTCTTGCTCTCTCTCTCTCTCTCTCTCAAAGTAAATAAATAAACTTTAAAAAATTTAAATAAGTAGTAAGGTATTTACGCCCCAGCTTTCTCTTCTTTACTTCTTCCCTTACTCCTAGCAGCACTAGCCTCTTACCTCAGGCCCTCAAGCCTCCCTACACCTTCTTTCCTCTACCCTTTCAGGCTTACTTTCAGATTAAATAGAAATAAATAACTTATAACAGGGGCAAAGGCCTTAAGTTAAAGTTCCACTGAGTAGAATAAAAGTGTCAGGCTCCCAACTATCAAACCAAGGGGGCTTGTCAACAGTGAAAGGACAGAATTATGGGTACGGCACTGAAATAAATCATGTAGTTGCTCCTTCCTCTGTTTCCATGATGATGAGCTGAAACAATTGCAGACGTGGCCATGATGTTGGTCTTCAAGGCACATAACCTCTACATCACCGTGATACACACCTATGACCAATACAATCAGAAACCAAACCACACCAACTAAACAAACAAAAAAGCCAAGCTCATAAACACAGAAAACGGATTGGTAGTCGCCAGGGAAGAAGGTAGGTGGGAAATGGGTGAAATGATTGAAGGGGGTCAAAAGGTACACACTTCCAGTTATAAAATAAATTAGTCATGGGGATGTAATGTGCAGCATGGTGACTATAGGTAATAATACTTATTGCGTATTTGAAAGTTACTAAGAGACTATATCTTCAAAGTTCTCATCACATGAAAAAAAAATTTAACTCTGTATGGTGATGGATGGTAACTAGATTTACCATGATGATCATTGCTGCAATGTATACAAGCATCAAAGATTAATGTTGTACACCTGAAGCTAATATATTAGCTTTGCCCCTCAATAAAAAAAGCTCAAATGTCCCTCAATAAAAAAAAAATTACAACTCATTTGAAATGGTCTGAAGGGTACAGGTTCTCAAATGGAAAATTAGATCTTCTTCTTCAATTAAATAGTTTTAAGAAACAAGGTCTGCACACACATGTCTTTGATGACTTCCTCTCTCAAAAGAAAATACCTGAGCTGGTTTCAGAGTGTTTGTTTCTATCACACAGCAATGGCTCACTCCCAAATGGGGGAAGCTCTATAGGCAAAATGTGACTTAGGAAAGGGAAAAGAGAGCAAGATTAGTCAAAATAGTGAAAATACCAACAACACAAAGGAAAAAAGAAAGAGAATCATAATAAAGGAATTTTGTTTTTAGAGCAGGAAGAATCACACATACCAGGACTGCCACATTCTGTCAAAAACATGTGGAAAATATGTCTCCTACTCAAACCACTCTTGGCAACTGAATGATAACTGTGGGTGTTGGGTCAGTATCAGGTCCTCTTGACCACCGAGGCTTACAAACAGGAAGAAAAGGAAGCATCTGAGTCAGGTTCCAAAAAAGGACAACAATGTGTATGTCCTCACTGTGTTTGGTTATCTCTAAATGAAAATAAATCTGGTGCCACCTGGATCACTACCAGAACAAGGTGATGATCTAGAGATGGGTTCATTCTATTCCCTTGTAACTCTTGTGGGAAAGAAAAGCTGTTACAGTACAGTTATATCACTAAAAACAAGAGCAGAAAGACAGTGATGACATACATTTCACCTCACAGGTTTAGAACAAGGATGCGTCAGAGCACATTAAAATCTGTGGAAAAAACAGTTTGTCAGATAGAAATGAAGCCAGAGTGTCAGGATATCTTTGAGCTCAGCTCAGTTCAACCAATCAATCACATTCTTGCACAGATCCAATCAATAGAATGAAAGCTTAAATAAATGGGTACAAGCCAATGTCTCTCTAATGGTCACATAATGAAGGTGTATCTAATTACACATGGATGTCCAACTGATCCAGCACCATTTATTGAAAAGACTATCAATTCCTCATTGACTTACCTTTGAATTCCTATCAAAAAATGGTTTCTTGTAGCATTAGAGTAAGTCTTGAAATGTTACTGTGAGTCCTCCTCCAGTTTTTTCTTTCTTCTTGAGTATTGCATCCGCTGTCCAAGGTCTCTTGACTTTACACATTTTAGAATGATTTTGCTGGTATCTAAAAATAACCTTTATAGGACTTTAATTAGAATTGAATTGAATCTCTATATAAAATTGGGAAAATCTTCTAAACCAATAACATAGATTATCTTTCCAGTATTTTAGTCTTTATTTATTTCATCAGTGTCTTCTAGTTTTCCACACACAGAAATTGTGCATACATATTAGACTTGTGCCAAAGTACTTTAATTCCTCATGGTATTGGAATTTTTTTTTAAATTTTGAATTCCAAGTGTTCATTGCTGGTATACAGAGAAATAATTGGATTTTATATATTGATTTGATATTTTACAACCTTGCAAAAAATCAAGACTTTTACATAAACTCGTCTGTAAATAAAGACAGTTTTATTTCTCTCTTTCCAATATGTATATGTTTATTTATTGTTCTTGTCTTATTGCATTAGCTAGGACTTGCAGTACAATGTTGAATAGGAGTGGTGAAAGAAGACATCCTTGCCTTGTTCTAGATCTTAGATGTCTCACCATTAAGTATGACGTTAACTTCAGTTTTTTATTTAAGTCCTTTACCAAGTTGAGGAAGTTCCCATTCTACTCCTAGTTTGCTGACATTTTCTATCATGCGTGGGTACTGGATTTTGTCAAATTATTTTTGCCAGTTGATATAATTTCTATTCTTTAGACTTTTTTAGAGAGGCCATGGTAATTAGACATCACCTAGCAGATGTTGGAGGATGAGGAACCTGAGGAGATATGAAGGGGGATTTGATATTGATGATGCGGGGTTGGCGGGGGAGGCTCCTGGTTAAACTGACTTAGCAGAATTCTTACTAAAGCTGAATTTTACAAGGAAGTGAGCAAATTGGCCTAGGAGAAGTTTCAGACACATGACTCACATTTTGTCAGGCAAGGAATCTTTGTTAAGCATAATGGATGGTCTCGTTGAATGAGTTAGGAAATGTTCCTTCTGCTTCTATTTTATGTAAGAGATTGTGAGGAATATCATTTGTTATAATTTCTTCTTTAAATGTTTAGTAGAATTGACCAGTAAAACCCTGGACATGATGTTTTAGGTTTTTTTGAAGGTTTTTAATTTCCTTATTCCATTTCTTCAGTTATAGATGTTTTTCCCTTTAACACAAAGATCAGTCTGTAACAGATTTTGAATAATAATAATAATAATAATAATAATAATAAAAACCTGGTCCTTTACCACAAATTATTTGAGTATACCTCCTCCAAATTGTTGTATACTCCTGTAGCATGAAATGAATGTGTTATAAACACATTGGCTGCCTTCCAGAATCCATGAGATGGGTGAAGTTCCAGGCCTGGGCAAACTAAGGAACTAAAGGAAACCGAGTGGCCAGGAACATCACCAAGACCTGTCCTCAGAACGGTCCAATGAGAACACCAGGAACATCATTGCTGCCACCATGTCACAGTCGATCCACTCAAGGGGTCTGTTGATACCAAACAAAGATGCTGCTGCCACCTCTACTGCCCCTGGAATAGGTCTTTCCTGCCTCTGAGTCTTGGAAAAACTCACTCTAGGTTCAAACTACTGGATTAGAATACTCATTTCTCAAACCAAGTTCCTTCATTGAAGTGGCTTCTTAAAATGCCTAAGATCTGGGAATGTCCTCTACCAGCAATGTCTGTCCTGTTTTTTCACTCTTACCTAAGAACCAGACTTTGGTTATGGACAATGGGTATATTGTTATAGACAATGGGCAGATGGTCCTTGGGTAGTCATTGAAGACACTGAAGAGGTTCAAATGAGGGATTGAGACTCAACACCAAGGAAACATCCCTAAAGCATGTGCCATCTCTTGCTTTGTGGCAAATAAAATCACTCATATAATTGCCTACAACTCAGGAGTATGTATTCCTCCAATGACCATGTTTCATTAAGGGCATAAAGCCTTAAAATTCTCAGGAATACAAACTCAGAATCAATACTGTTCTTTATTTAATATTAAGCTGTAGGAAGAAAGAGGAAGAATCTAATCTTTAAGCCAGTGTCCCCAGAATTCATAAGAGAAATATCAAACCCATGTGGAAACTGATACATAAGATTCTGCACATTATCTACATGTAATGCTGACATAGTCTTTCCTTGATATCTTGTTTTTCTTTGCAAAATAAATATTAATACAGTAATTTCATGCTTTCTCAGGAGTGAGACAGAATTTTATATCTATTAAGAAGCCGTTATTAAGGAGTAGCACAGAAAAAGCCTGTAATAACAGTAATAAAATGATGCAAAATGATGTATCATCAGGGACCTAAAATACTCAAACCTTTTTTTTGAATGCTATAAAATAGTGTGTTTTGATGGTGGGATATGGAGAGGAAAATAGAAGAGGCTTGGGGACAAAGTGCTGTTTTCTTTGTTGCAGAATTGAGTACAAAATAGTTCCAATGACTTAGCATGTGACAAGCTCTTTCTTAGTTATTATCAAAGTTAAAGTGAATTTCTGGAGCATGGCATGTCTATAAGCCTTAAATTTGTAGAAATGACAGTCTGTCTGAGAAAAAAACTTTTAGCATATTCTCAGCGGTGGCTAAATGTGAAATGTGAAACCTCTCCCTGTTCTGCTGAATGAATTTTTATGGAGACCTGATGTGTGATTATCTTATTTCTGAGGGTGAAGGAAAATTTACCATATCTTTGGCATATTGTGCTTCTATATGCCCTTACGTACTCTACAAAGAAACCAAGTTTAAAAATCACGGAAATGCACAATTATACTATGTAAAATCACAATGTCAAAAGGTACCATAACAACACAATTCTAGTGTTGTAGAGAATGGAAAATAACATTTAGGCAAAGAGCAAATCTAACAAACAATATTTTAATATGATGTGGGCCATGTAGCTGGTTTAATCTGTGAAAAATATGTCCCTGGCCAGCATTAGAGTTACAAATTTCTTATTCATGCTCAAGCAAAATGTTACCAAGATCTGGCATGTCACAGAACGCATCACGCCAGTGAAACTCTATGACTTGGATATGAGGCACCAGATTCTACTCCTGTACTCTCAGGTGAGATGAAGCCACTCTTTTGACAGATCCTAATAGCCACTACCAAATAGCTCAATCTGACTCAAAACTATTGAGATAATCATAGTGGTATTTTTGCCAGCTCAGACTTTTCTCACAAATGTAAAACAGTAAATTATACAATGTCCAAATGGGAATGCATGATACACATCAATCTTTCCAAGTTTATTTTTTTTAATTTTTTTAATGTTTATTTTTGAGAGAACAAGCAGGGGAGGGGCAGAGAGAGAGGAAGACACGGAATCTGAAGCAGGCTCCAAGTTCTGAGCTGTCAGCACAGAGCTGGATGCAGGGCTTGAACTCATGAACACCGAGATCATGACCTGAGCAGAAGTCGGTCATTTAACCGACTGAGCCACCCAGGAGCTCCACAGTCTTTCCAAGTTTAAGTTGCAAGATTGGTGACATTGCATAGACTATGTGATCTGCTTACAAACCTGCTTTGCTAGAAGTTTGCAGCAACAACTATCTTTTACTCTGAAGTGATGGAACTTCTGATTTAACTATAAAAATATTGCATAGGTAGTTTTAGGGTCATTATTCAGAGACCTGGCTGAGTGGTCCTCATTCTGGAAATGTGAATTAAATAAGGAACAATGCATAACAGGTGGTAAGTGCATGTTCTTTCCATTGCATCGACTGCTATGAAAACGAGAGGAAAGAGATTAGAATACTATAAAAATTAGTGGAATACTATTTTCATGTCAGCACAGAGAATTTCATGGAGGTTTTATAAACAATTGCAAACCCATCCTCTTTGAGTATTGATGTTATTACAGGTTGCTGAACCTGTACAGCTTGCCATTTGAAGACAAGGCCCACTTCATATTCATTCCTATATGCCCACTGCCTTTCATGGTGTCTCCTTGTAGATTGTCTCATTTACTAATACTTAAATCTGAATAGGTAAAAGCAGACACTGAGATCTGGATTGTCATAAGAACTATTTTTTTTGTCTGATTTGATTTCCTCCCTTCACAAACAACAGCTAAACTTATTAAGTGGTTTCATAGGGCAGGCACTATTCTTTTTTTTTTTATGTTTATTTACTTATTTTGAGAGAGAGCACTAGCAGGGGAGGGGCAGGGAGAGGGAGAGAGAGAATCCAGGGAGAGGGAGAGAGAGACTCTATGTTGTCAGCGCAGAGCTAGATGCGGGGCTCCAACCCACGAATTGCAAGATCATGAACTGAACCGAAATCAAGAGTTGGTTGCTTAACTGACTGAGCCACCCAGGGGCCCCTGGACAGACACTATTCTAAGTGCTTCGCGTTCCAATTTATTGACTCTTCAGAACAACCCTATGAGATTCTACTATTACCCTTACACAAATGAGGCACAAGGAGGTTAACTTGCCCAACATACTACCACTATTGAGTGACTGAGTTGTGATTTGAACTAATGCAGTTCTGGATCTGGAGCTGTGTTCTCGATTATTCCACTAGGCTACTGAAGGCACACGTGAGTTTAAAAGAGAATGACAAAATTGGACCCTCTCAAACATTTTTGGCACTTTCAATATCTAAGCAACTTTTCTCTCTTGATTACTATAACTTTTCACTGAGATCCACTTTATTATTAATCAAAACAAATTTCTTTCTTATGGCACTCAACTCTGAAAACTTCAAATACCTTTAGTAATGCGAGGTAAGCACCACCTTTTGAAGATAATACTTTATAGCAATATTTCTACCAGTTCTAGTCCACTTGGAAGTCTTAACATCTGAGAAATATAAAGGAGTAAAATATTTGAAGACATAATTGTCTTTTCATGTATTTATTGTATATATCTAACATATAATTAAATATTTTTTGGCTGCAATGGAAAAAACAATGTCTGTTTCTACTATAAAGTCCAGCCCTTATCTGATGCACAGACCTGGATCCACATGCTCTAGGTTATAAAGCATCTTCCCTTTATAATGGAAGATATCTAAATCTTCTCATTTGGAATTTCTACAGGTGTTAATTAAATTCTTTTGAAAATCCTTACAGCACTTAAACCTAATTTCTGATTAAAGTATTGAGGTTGGTTGTGTGATGCTGTCTTGCTGTCATTGTTGTTTGTTTTGCTTTATGTAGGGACTAGTTTACCTGCTGTCTCTTTTCCAAAGGCTGCTTCTAAAGTAACTCCCATTGCCCAGCCCAACTGAATGGAACACTATTGCATTAATGTTTAAAAAGCATTGACTATGGTGTTGGTAGACATGTTTTCAACTACAACATATTTTACGTGTAAGAATCAAATCACTTAACTTCACTTGCTTTACGTCCCTCATTTGTCCTATGCGGATTGTGATCATCTATTCTTCATGGAGTTCTTTGCTCATTCACTAACTCATTCCATCAGTCAGCAGATCATTTTAGCATCTTCAGGGGCCAGACACCAGAGAACCTACAATGAGTAAACAAAGTGCCTTCCTTCAAGAAATCACAGTGGAGTGCTATTGGAATTAAGTAAGAAAAATGTAGGTAAAGTCTTCAGTGCCTCATGCATAGTAAACCCTAAAAACACATTAGATATTTTAATTAAACCAGAGCATTTCCTTTACCCATAAGGGTTTAAAAGGATGAGCAAACCTATTTTCAGTCCTCAGGCCCTGATAATCTTTGGGGAAACACAGGGACTACCAACTAAAGAGAAATGGGGAGTTGGAGAGTGTACTGAAGCAAAGATGTGAGTGATTAATTTTACTTAAAGTTACATGAAAAGCTTCATAGAGAAGGGTATTTGATATTTGATATTTGGGCAGAAGGGGAAGAGGAATTCAGCAACTGGATAAGAAAAGAAAGGGCAATCTGGGATCTGGGTGAAAGGAATGGCGTACGTAAAAGCTGAGAGAGGTGAGGGTGCATGATTTGTCATGGGAAAAAACAAGGATCTGAGCAGAGTGTAAAGATGAGAGATGAAATTGGTAAGGCAAGTTTGTGGTCATGTTGCAAGCAGCCTCAAATGTCATGCTAAGTAAGAAGTTGGAAACCATCTTAAATATCATGTGGAGAAATATGAAGGTTTTAAACTAGAAAATGAAGGGATGGATGCGTTATTTCAGAAATGTCACAGCTATACAGATCTGAGCGTGAAACCCTAGAGATGAGAATGTCCATTACAGTCTATGGTAATAATTAAGGGAAGATACAAAGAACCAGCATTGTGAGGTGAAAAAGTAGACTACAAAATCACTTTGAAGGAGAAGGAGGACCATTTGGTGAAAGGAAGTAGGTAAGGAAGAAAGTGAGGGAAATGAATCTTTTGAAGATTTGAAATACAAATCATTATCCTTTTAGAGGTAATGTTGAATATTGAAGAGGTAAGTCAAGAGTCAGGAGGGATATAGAAAGAGGAAAAAGAGAGAGAGGGAAGGAAAAGGAAGGAGTGAAGGTATGGGAGAGAAGAGATTGATACCAGGAGTTTGAGGTTAATCAGATTATATATATAAAATTGCTGCCCCTGGTAAATGGCTAGGTTGCTATAGATTTTAGAAATTAGGAATAAACTCAAAGAAATCAAAGACGCAGAATGCAGACACAGGTCACATTGAAGAAATATGGTCCAGTCTCACAAAAGACAAATCTAGTAGATTCAGGGATGAAGCACACATTTTCAAGGACCAGAGGATAAGAATAGTAAATGAGACCTGATAACTACACTGAAGATTCTTATATCTAAAACACATAACAGAGAAGAGAGGAATATTTTTTCTAATAGGTTTTAGTACATTAAAAATAAAACATAATCTAAAAACTAGGAATTTTAAAATTTCAGTGAAATAGGGAAATTGACTAGTTTTACATAAGCGGAAATTAAGGCTGAGAGACATTATAGCTAATAGATCTGACTCTCAGACTTCAGCTCCTGCTTTTATAATTTGAGGAATTTTCCCATTGTACTACTCTTTTTATCTTTCACACATAAGATGCTTACTGATATAATAAGAGAATACTGATTTATTGGATGAGGTAGATTTAGTAGGATACAAAGCAAAGCAATTTCGTTTTCTCTAATCATTCCCTTTAACACTAGCTATTGAACAATACATAATTATTAACATGACCAGCCAAGTCCAGTATTAAAGCTCTCAACTTTCTGCCAATTAAATACATCTTCACTCCCCAGCTTGAATCTGTCTTAAGTGGAATGCACTGGTTTATTGTTTCTCTCCTGCTGGCTCTAGTTTCTGGCCTCTTCTAAATGTGTAAATTGAGGTTAGGCAGGGAGGTTAAGGGTCAGCAAATGTTCTAAGAGACTAGTAAAGTTTTAATATGGCCCTCTGGTTTTTCTCTCATAGGTGCTATTTTGGATTTCTCAGAAATATCTATCCTCAATGAGAACCTCTGGTTACAATTTCAGGCAGTTGGAAATGCCTCCTTCCACCTGGCTGGTAGCTTACAAGGTGAAGCACCCCCACTTCAGCTCCGACATCTGGAAATCTCCCCCAGGCTCTTTCTGAAGTGTTCCTCTCATTCCTGGCAGAAAGGCCTCTCGAGTGGGGTCATCTCAATGTACTCTCTCCTTCCATTATTCCACCACTGGTATAGTTGAGGCTGGCTCCCAACGAGGCCTTTCTTCTTAGTTACCAATAAACCAACCAGCCTAGAAATTGGGGACCTGTCCCCAAATCTCCCAAATGATCAGGGCACACGCTTTGTGAGAGTTATAATGAAGCTTGGAGTACGCCTTGAAACATCTTTCTTCCCATCTTCAAATGGGGTTGGGTATTGTGGTAGGCAGCTTCCTCATTAAACAACATGTCTGTTTCTCTTCTCCTCTATATTTCCCAGGGAACCCTGTTGTATCTCAACCACACAAATACCCACACATTTTACATTAGAAGCTGAAAATTCTGTATTAGTTTTCTGCTATTTTGTGCGAACTGTCTTAGAGCAAAAGATGAATGCCTGTCTGTCTTTAGGGCAAGGGTTGTCACGGGAAAATAAAACAATACATGCTGTTTGGTGTTTCAAGTTTGTTTTTTTTTTAATATATGAAATTTATTGTCAACTTGGTTTCCATACAATACCCAGCGCTCATCCCAAAAGATGTCCTCTTCAATGCCCATCACCTACCCTTCCCTCCCTCCCACCCCCCCATCAACCCTCAGTTTGTTCTCAGTTTTTAAGAGTCTCTTATGCTTTGGCTCTCTCCCACTCTAACCTCTTTTTTTTTTCTTCCCCTCCCCCATGGGTTTCTGTTCAGTTTCTCAGGATCCACATAAGAGTGAAAACATATGAAAGAATGAATTATGGTGTTTCAAGTTTTAATCTACGAAAAATTAACACTTCACATGCCATCTGCCACAATAGGAAAACCAGAAACAAAATAAGCACTTCATGTTTATTCAAATATATCATGTTAAAGCCAATTATCACAGAGGTTCTCATTCCACACTTCATCTTCCAGAACTTCCCGTTGGCCTCCTCTCTCTCTTCTTTTTCTAGCCTTTCCCTGACTTCCATTCATTCCACTTTTCCTTTTTATGGTGTTTTTTTCTTTCATTTTTCAACTCTCGTCCCTGAAAAAATGCTTGCTGTAAAGGGTTCATAGAGCCATATTTGCTGCAGTTTAGGTGGTATATTCAGTACAAGGCAGTACATTTGCTCCACAGGTTGTTATATCACGCACCTTGGATCAAGATCCAAGGAGAAATCTGCTATTCCTTGAACCAACTCTAATAGCAGTTTTGCACAGCTTCTTCATTACCATGGACAACTGCTATTAATGATCTAAAATATTGAAATACCAGTTCGAGAACACTAAAACTTGCTAATAAACTGATTTTTGTGTGGATGATGAATCCCATGTTCATAAATATGGTGATCATGCATATTTTGACAGAGAGAGAAAAACCATAGGGTATGATGTTAGTATTACTAACACTAATCTTAAAATGTAGTAATGTAGATGGACAGTTTTTAATTTTTTTTTTTTAAATTTTTTTTTTCAACGTTTATTTTATTTTTGGGACAGAGAGAGACAGAGCATGAACGGGGGAGGGACAGAGAGAGAGGGAGACACAGAATCGGAAACAGGCTCCAGGCTCCGAGCCATCAGCCCAGAGCCCGACGCGGGGCTCGAACTCACGGACCGTGAGATCGTGACCTGGCTGAAGTCGGACGCTTAACCGACTGCGCCACCCAGGCGCCCCCAGTTTTTAATTTTTAAAAAATAAATTCTGATCCAATCTAGCCCCTTTTTATCAGGTCATGATTTTGGCTTTCCTACTTTCTGCCCATAATAACACTGTGTGCCACCAACCCTCATAAACTCTAGCCTCACTGCACTTGACACAGTTTAATGAAAGTGTATTATGGATACATTGCTAAGTTGTTATCTGACAGAGTTGAAGTACAAATAATGAACACGTGGATTGACCACCTTCAATCTGTAGGCTATCTCATTCCTCTGTAAGAATGTAGCTGCAATGATCTGTTCCCTCCCTCCTCAAAACTATTTCCCAAATTCTATCTGATGACCTGGCATTAACAAACTATAGCTTTCTTTTTTCTATAAACTACCTTCTTAAAGCTAATTATCAATCACTCTTCACATGACCTTTTGTTCTCAACCTCTTATAGTGCAGCTACCTTCACTG
Organism: Panthera tigris; assembly: GCF_018350195.1. Classification (NCBI taxonomy): domain Eukaryota; kingdom Metazoa; phylum Chordata; class Mammalia; order Carnivora; family Felidae; genus Panthera; species Panthera tigris. Next base: position 27,925,834 of record NC_056676.1, on the reverse strand, counting down.
TCAGGCAATAAAAATCGTTCTCACCAAAACCATCACTAGTCTTCCAGTTGCTACATCCAATCAATTGCTAAATTTCAGCCCTACATAACTTTCCTGTAACACTTGGCATTGTTCACCCTCACTCCCTCTTTCTAGAAACTCTATCCCGATCTCTGTATTCCCTCCTCTCCATTGTCTAGTAATCCTGTGGCAATTTCTACTCTTTCATCTGTTGACTTGCCCTTTGAACATTCACTGTGTGTTAGAGCTCCCAGACTATGGCCTTCTAATCTTGCTCCAAATACTCTCCTCTGGAGAAACACTCTCATTGCTTTAACTTTGTGCAAATTTTAATTATGTCTCTAGCTTTTGTCTATTTCCCAGCCTCCAAATCCAATTTTGCAATTGTCTCCTGAGAAAATAAACTTTGTTTTCACACAGCTCCAACTTAACATCCAGAATAAAATTCTTAACCTACCTATATTCACACACAGACTATCCTGCACATACTTCCATCAGACAGGAAGTGTATTTAAGGTTCAATAGCATGGAGTCTGGGACCACACTGCTTGGGATTACATATTGACTCTAGCACTGATAGTTTTGTGACTTTAGACAAGTTGCCTAACCTCTCTGTGCTTCACTTTGTCACATGTAAAGTGGGGATGATGATGGCAGCTCCTTTTAAGATTGTTATAAAGATGTAAAGAAGTTGTTCGTATAAAATATTTAGAAGAGTGTTCCTATGGACTGAATATTTGTGTTCCCCAAAACTCATGTTGAAATCCAAAGCTCCCAATGTGATGGTATTAGGAAGTGGGAGGCAATTAGATCGTGAGGGTGGATCCTTCATGAATGGGATTCAGGCCCTTTGAAAAAGACATTAGAGAGCATACTTTTTCTCTGTCTCTCTGCTCTGCACCATGTGAGCTATCTGAAAACTGGAAAGCATGACCTCACCAGATATGGAATCTATCCCTCAGGAAGCGTGTGAAATAAACTTGCGTTGTTAGAGCTACCCAGTCGATGTTACTTTATTATAACAGCCTGAAGGGACTTACACAAATGTCTAGTACATAGTAGTCACTCCAGAGTTAGCCATTATTAGTCATTACTGCATTTACCAGAACATAATAAGCTTTTTAATCCTACGTCTCCACCCACTAAACACTGAGATTCCTGATGGTAGCAACCATTTCTCAGTCATCTTATGCCAGGTTCCTAGGCAGCTCCTGCCACATGGAAGATAATCCATGAAAGGCACGTTGAATAAAAATCTTACTGGCAGCCTGTGTTCTCACATTAATTTAGTGACTTACCACCATAGCAACTCCCCTTTCGATCATCAAAATCTGTGTGCATGCTTTAAGGACCTCTGTCCCCTATCTCCACTGCCACTGAGAATCTTCATCATATCAGACTTGGGCTATTGAAATAGCTCCCCAAGTAGATTGCCATGATCCTCACATATCATCTCTAGGCCTCCTTTCTTTAAAAAAAAAATCATGTTATTTCTCAGGTTGAAAGCCTCCATTCATTACCTTCTACCCACAGAATAAAACACAACTCCACAGTATAACATATGAGATTTTTCAAACCCTAGTCCTACCCCATTCCCCATCTCCTGTCTCCCCCTTTAATGCTCCTGCCACCTTGAACTAAATGTTCAGCAAATATGTCAAGTTCCTCTAATGTCCAAGTCTTCACACAAGCCTTAAAGCTTTTTCCTATCTATGACCCTGAGAGAATCTTAGTTGTCTTTTAAAATTCAACTCAAGTGTGATTCATCTGCAAGACCTTCCTGACTCCCCTAAGAATTTGTCATTCTCCCTTCAATGATTCCACCATGCCTTGTTTCTATTTCTTAATGACATTTCTCAGGCAACACTCTTGTTACTACTCACCCATATGTCTCTTCCATTAGACTACAATCAGTTCTTTAATCATAGGGGCGATGTGTCTCCCCCTTCCACAAAGCCCAATCAGTTGAAGATACTTAAAAAAAAAATGACTATTAAACTCATCACCAAATCCAATCAACCCACTCAATGGACATTCTTATCATCTATTCTTTATTAGATACTGTATTAGTTTTAGCTAGGAAAATTAAAATGTTCCCCTATGTAAAGTAAGAAGCTGCTCAACTATAAAACAAAAATATTTCCTTTCCTTTTCTTTCAATTTGGGAAGAAGTTTGGTTAAAGAAAACAACATTCCTAGGAAGGTGGATAGGAGTGTGGAGAGGAGGTAATGATAAGGACCAATTTTTGTGTGTGTGTATTAGCTTACCAAAATACATACATACATACATACATACATACATACATACCAAGCAAGTACTAGGAGCCCAAAACAATGAAGTTATTCCTAGCCCACACACTCTTACAGTCATTTGCTGGGGTATCTCTTTTCCTCCTGACCACTGCTTCTATGTCCCCATTCTTTTTCCCCCAATTCTCAGAGCTGGGCACCTGTTGTAGCAAGATTGAGAAAAGAAAAGAGAAACTTTGGAAGGTGCTGCTAGAGACATGTCTTACAGATTGCAATGAAGAATAATTTGCTCTTGCAGATCTGCAGTAATCAATGGGTTTTTATCCCCAGATATATGTACGGCTACATAATAGTTGCTGGCCTCGATGCAATGCATAGGCTTAGGTTTGAAATTCCACAGCTGCAGCACATATGAGGACATGGAAAGGCTCAGCAAATTCTACTGGGTGCTTTCCACCTTCCCTAGGCTTAGCAACAGCCACACAGAAATTCCTCTCTCCTTTTTATTTTATTTATAGTGTCCTTTTAGGAAAAAGGTTAGAGAAATCAAGGTAAATACATTAAAAAGCTTGTTTATCCAAATTTATCATCAATGAAATGAAAGAATGTTGCAGTGGAAGGGGACCTAGATTACATGCCAAGTACTGCTAACTAATTATGGGATCTTGGTTGAGGCACGTGTTTTCTCCAGCCTTCAGTTTTCCTCTCCGAAAAAAAGAGGGTGATCACATGGACAATGTTTTATGCCTAAAGTCCAGTCAAGACCCAAGACCAAACAAACTGAAGAATTCAACTAATTTAAAAAAATAAGGAGTGTGTTGAAAATATCTGAACATAATAAAGTCCAAGCTTAGGCAAATGAGGACTATACATAATAGCCACATTAAAAACTCAGCTCAAATTCTCAGTCTTCCAGTCTCAAGTTACAGTTCCCAGCTGGTGATTATTGAGCATAAATGCAACTTTTGGGAGGAAACTGAATTGTTTCCCAGTATAAAGACTTTTAAAAATGGCAAAAGTAAAGTAAATCGTGCCAATGTTCTTGTTTGGAATTGAATGTGTGCATAGCACCGTGTCCTTTTACAAGGCCTTCCTGTCCTCTACATAATTTTGTTTTTCATAATTAGCACAATTACCTCTCTTTCATAGAAAAGGGGAAAAAATGCCCTGTTGGTGAAGCCAATTATCTGAATCGAGTCCATTGTTATTTCCACAAACAAGGAGAGGATTTATTACTGCATTCTTTCTTTAACACTTAGAGAGTGAGAAGACAATGGTTCAGGACTTTCACCTGAATTCACCCCTTTCTTACTTCTTAGGAGAAGCAAGCATTAGAAAGAGCACCTATGGGGTCACAGTCCTCAAATCCCCCCTAAGAGCCTCTATGCCCTTGGTCATAGATTTAGTGCTTAAGATCCTGATTTGCAAAAAGTTGCAGTTGAACTAGATAACTGGCTGAATCTAAAACCCAATAAATGTGCTTGTTCTTATTTTTAGACTTTATTTCTCTAAGTGAAATAAATGAGAGTAATATTAGTTACATCAATGGCACTACTAAAGCATTCACTGAGCTTCAATAATAAGAGTAACAATAACAATAAAACTTTATGGCTTTTTTTCTCAAAGGAAATTGGAACACTTTACCAACATTATTGTCTCATTAATCTCATGTCTTTGAAAAATCGTGCAGCGTTGGGAGGATGGAAGGGTATGAACCAGGGAATCAGACAGACCTGTTTTCCATGTACCTACCTGGAAATTGTTTCAGTCATGAGTAAATAAGATAATGTACATCAAGTATGTACCTGCACAGTAAGCACTCAATACATAATTCTCTCCCTACTTCTCTATCTCTCCAGACCTATAGCCCTTTACCCCTCTGCTCTTCTCTCCCTCCCCCTGCTCTGGCAATCCCTCCCCTCTCCCTTCTCCCCTTTTGTAACCGTGCAAGCTGAGACAATTTCATTAAAGTTTTTGTCTTATTTTTGTTTTAGTGGCACAAAAGTATTCTGATCCCCTCTGAAAGAGCTCCTATAAGTTTGCTATCACTATTCATCTGTCATACGTAGGCAAGAGTCCAGCTCTTACCTTTAATCAAGTCTCCAGAGGGTAAGTAACTGCAGATAAGTAACTCTTTGTCTCAATATCACTCTTCTTGGGTTCAAAAGAGTCTTAAGTTTGAGGCATCCTAATGTCTACACTTCGGACACCTGCATGAAACAGTAAATCTCTAAATGGAAATATGCTAAAATCTAACATGGAATGAGACCTACAATTCCCAAGAATTCAAGTTATAATCTCTGTGTCAGTGTCTTTCTGTACATATGTCTCGTTGGTTGCCCCAAACCCTTTGCTACATACCACCTGTTTAAACGTTGTAGCCTTGCCCTGGGACATCATGAGAAAGACTGCACATTCATGCTTGGGTCGGGTTGTTCAACAGGGAGCTGTGTACTGTTTGAGGCCGACATAGTGGTGCTGGTGGAAGAAGCAGAAATAAATCCAAGAGCCTCTCCCCCTTCCATGGTAGGGTATCTTAGAATGAAAGTCAACTGACTTTTTCCCCACCCAAACACCTTCAGTGGGGATTATCTCTCCATTTCCAAACTAGGAGAAGTGGGAGTTTTGTAACTACAGACTGTGAAGTTTTATTTCATAGAAGGTAGCGTAATGCGTGAAATTTTAAAATACATATAGAAGAAATAGCTTATTCAAGAAAGTGTCATCATGTAGCCACCCTGAGGTTTTGCCCAGAGCAAGAGGTAGTAAATGACAGTGTTTATTCAGATATATATTTGGACAGCCTGATACTCTAGGAAATATTTCGATTTGTGGGATACTGAACTTGATGATGTCTTAGAGAAAAATAAATCATGATTTTAGGAGCTGGCTACAAATTTCTCTGAATCATAGTCGAATTGTGAGGCCCAGTCACCGGCTTGAGCACCATCTTCATTTTTGAAGAGAATGGAGCAAAACTGGATTCTATAAGCACACACACACACGAAATTATGAGAAACAGTTCCTGAATCAAAGTGAAAGGGAGTGCAATGAATAATCCTTTAGAAAAAGCAATGGATTTAGCAATGGGGACTGATTTATAAGTTAGTATTTTAAGAGGCAGATTTGTATACCTTGGCTCAAATAATTACAAAGGAAGACAGTAATAATGTAGGATTACAAGGTTGTAGTTTTAAAACCTCCTCTTTTGGAGGAGCAAAAAAAGTGTGGTTGCATTTTTAAAGGATATAGCAAAGCAGAACAATGAGAAATTAGGTAAAAGAAAAGCTGAACTGCTCTCACGAACATTTTCTCAACAGGAAGATGTGTTACCAAAGAGTGGCGTCTCCCCAGGACTGCTAGAAATGCTTCACTGTTCATGTCATTTCAAATAAAATACATAAAGCTGCCATAGCAGGTAGACAAGGTGACCAGATGGGTCTCCTGTCTCTAATTTCTGTGATTTAAAGGTTCTGTCCTATTACCCAGCAAGAAGCACTGTTTCTTAGTGATTCCATTTATAAAATGATCCTACTGGTGTTTTCTCTTAACTTCCACCTTTGCAAACTCTTTTCGTTTTCACCTATGCAGTAAGACTCCAGATTACTGTATTCAGCATCACAGAGAGGGGAGGGTAAGGAGGGCGAGTTAAACAGAGTAAGTGGTTACTTACTTAGGAAAAATATTAAAGGCGAGGGAAACTGGAGGGAAAATGAAAGATCATCACACGCTAGTGAGTTTCTCTGCATCCAAATGGAATTTTGATTCAGATACCACATTTCTGTAAGAAAAGCTGCATTGAGTGTAGAAAAAAACCTTCACATTAATCTTCCTGTTGACAAGGCTAAGGAAAAACAAACAACGGAACTAATTTAACACTGGTTTATTGAAGTTCTCAGATCGTAATTTGATTCTTGAAGAAGTCACAGGATAGTGACAACCTTTGGGTGACACTGAGCATCTCCGACTTGTTAAAAGCCTTTTCATGACAGTTCTGGAATGTAATCCATGTGTGCCATTTACATGATCTATGTAAATCTTTATCTTTTGGTCCAGATGGACTTGGATTCACAGGATGAAAAACTCTCAGATGGCAACCCTTGCTGGGTTTCAGTTATAAATACAAGGTTTAGCCTGAATCTTTTCTCCCTATTGTGGGCAGTTGTGAATGGGGCCCATTGTGAATACTGTGTATTAATTATAAGAGACTGGATTACTGGTGGTTGCAATACACTTCAGCAGAATTCAAAGCTGATTTTTTGCTGTCAGAATAAAAGAATTTTAAATTGGATTTAATGTTTTAAGCTCACATAGACTAGCAGGGGGACCTCTTAACCAGTCACTTAGTGTGAAAAATGAAAGAGAAAGGGATCACTTATGTCAGAGTTCAAAACTGGAGCAGGGCAGGGTTGGGGGGGGGGGTGGTCATTAAGGAGATGAACCTTATCATGTCTTAACCAGATGAAGGCATGAACTTTGAACTGGCCCACACTGCAACTCTTCCAAAGACTCTGCCCCAACACCTGCAACTTTGTTGCAGTAAGAGACTTTGCTTAGCGATAGCCTTCGTAGCTGGTTACATTCAGCCAACATCAGTTTTCAACATCAATCAAATTTCTTTGCAAATAACACACAAAGGTGTTAAAGTCCTTGACTTCTGTTACCTAGGGGACACGTTTTGTGTTGCTACTTAAATCTGTGCTCCCCAGGGGCGCCTGGGTGGCTCAGTCGGTTAAGTGTCCGACTTCGGCTCAGGTCACGATCTCGCAGTATGCGAGTTCGAGCCCCGCGTCGGGCTCTGTGCTGACAGCTCAGAGCCTGGAGCCTGTTTCAGATTCTGTGTCTCCCTCTCTCTGACCCTCCCCTGTTCATGTTCTGTCTCTCTCTGTCTCAAAAATAAATAAATGTTAAAAAAATTTTTTTTTAAATAAAAAAAATCTGTGCTCCCCAAATTACAATTCTGAGACCCCAAACTAGTACTTTGGCTTTATTTCAGCTCTGCTGCTTTCCTTTGGTTTTAACTTTATTTACTTATTTTAAGAAAGAGACAGAGCGCTCACAAGTGGGGGAGGAGCAGAGAGACAGGGAGAGAGAATCCCAAGCAGGGTCTGCACTGTCAGCACAGCAGCGCCCTACTCCGGGCTCTATCCCATGAAGTGTGAAATCATGACTTGAGCCGAAATCCAGGGTCAGATGCTTAACCAACTGAGCCACCCCCGTGCTCCACTGCCACTTTTCTCGGTTGACACGAGCAAGACACACTCTACCACTGAAGCATTAGGGTCATTTGTGACAAACTGCCACGTTCTGGGATCCACAAGGAAGAAGAACAAGACAATTCCTCTTTTTCTCACGCACACACACACACTCTCCTCCACCCCAGGCCTCCACCACCTATCAGTCTCGTTTCCATTTCTTTCTTCTCCCAGACATTGTATGAGAAGCATCAACCACAATGACAGTAAAAGACAGAGCATAGTTGTTGGATTTAACAAAACAAACGGAAGCCTTTGTTTTCCTCAGAACCTGGATGGAATAAGAAAGTCTAAGCTTGCACTAAAGAACATGAATGCCATTTTCCACACCTGCCCAATTTTATGACATTTGACTCCGTTGCTATTGGGCACTCTCACTGTGCACTCTCTACAGTAAGTCCACCCACACATCTACATCATCTTTTTCCTTAAATTTCACATGTAGGTGAAATTTTCAACACTCCTTTCCTGGCATTTTGCATATAGCTTTTTGTAGCTCTTAATATGTATTTCTGTAACTAATTAATGTATGAACATATTTATTTTTGACATAGATAATGTAATCTGGAAGGGAAGATACAAGTTCTAAATGTGTTTATATTATCTGTTCCTGAAGTTTTAGCCCAGAGTTAGGAATTTTTTAATTAAAAAGTTTGTTGCATGAAGAAAATGGATGAATTTATCAAGAAATGGATCCCTGCTTACTCATATGGGAGGATCAAGGGAATATCTAATGCTTTGGGTACAATACAGGGTCCTATTTTTGAGATAATGTTGAATTATTGTTGTAATATACTTACCAAGAAGTTGGCAAAGCCATTACCTGGAAACTTCTTTCAATGAGAATCTGTAAGGCTTCGCAAAATATCTCATTTTTTCTATGAACAACTCTTACAAATTTGATATATATTGGGCTGATATATGTCTCTTGAAAATATCCACACACATAGGTTAGTTCTAGTACATGAGTTTACTTAGAAAATAAGTACTGCTAAAATTAGAAATAAGACAAAGACGCTATCTCTGCTATTATTCAATATTATATCAGAAGTACTAGCCAATACAAGAAGGAAAAGAACTAAGAAGGAATAAAAAATGAAAAAGAAAATATGATTGTCCTTATTATTCCATTTAAGAATATGACAGTATTCTTAAAAATACCAATCAAGTTTACTGTTGTGTTAGTTGAGCTACTAAGGGAATTCAGCAAGGTTGCAAGTAAAAAAACAAAACAAAAAAACATACAATTATTGGTATCATTGTAATTCAGTAATAAATGCTTAGAAAATGCAGTAGGCCAGAGATTCCATTTATTGTGGCTACAAATTATTATAACCATATTATTCACTTTATGTTGTCTATAAATTAGCATCTATCTATCCTTACCTTCCTTATTAAAAGAGTCTGATGGTGTTCAGATTCTTATCTCTGACAGAAGGGACACCATTCCCAGCTCAGGAGTATATTCTAAAAAGACTAAGTCGGCTATTGATTTTTAGCATTTCCTTTGCTTATGATTGGTTTGGGACAGCCCCTAAGCCAGTGGTAGCTGGGAAACGTGAGGGCTGCCCCTCAGAAAGAGTTACTTGCCCCTCAGAAAGAGTTACAGGCTCTTTTTCTAGTAGTTTTTTCCCTGTCTAGCTGTGATGCCTGTGTGGCAGCCACTCAGTGACAAGGAGGGAAACAAGCCAAAGGGGAAAAGAGAAACGTTAAGCATGACTAAGCTGAAAGATGGAAAGAAACTGTATTCTTGATGATTACTGAAGCCACTGAATTGACCGATCCTTAAGACCACTACTCTGTAATTGTGCTTCATAAGAAGATACACTTTCCTTACTATTTAAGCCATTTACCAAATAAGAGAAACAACGGACAGAGGGATTTATTTGCAATGCACCTAACCAATCAAGAATTATATCCAGAAGAAAGGAAAAAGAGAGTGAGAAAGAAAGAACAAAAGCTCTTATAAATTTATAATAAAACCATAAATAATCAAATAAGAAATCAGTGAAGGATATGAACAGGGAATTTACAGAAGGAGACAATAGAATATTCATGAACATAAGAAAGAATGCCCACCTCAATAGAAATCAGAAAAATTCAGAGTAAAACATAATGAGTATAATTTCCAGCTCATCAGACTGGCAAAAAAAAATGTCTGACTAAATTAAAATCACACTGATGATGGTATGGATAATTATGAACTCTCATGGAGGCTAATGAGAGAGTTAATTGATATAACACACACAAAACCAATTCAACCATGTCTGGCTAAAGATGTCTATATCCTTCAAATCAGTCGTTTATTTTCTAGATGTAACTCTTAAGCAAACTCTAGCACATCTGCACAAGAATACATGTACAATAATATCTAAAAGCATTTTTATTATAAAGGAAACTGCTTAAATATCTATCATAAGGAGAATGTATTAATATTATTAATTGAGTGGTATAGAATACCATAGTTTAAATAAATGAAATAATCCATATATAACCTGGATAAATCTTATATGATACAATGTTGAGAAAAAATTACAACACTATCTAATATGGTATCCATAATAGTTAAAAAATATATAACATATACATTGTTTTTTTGATGTACAGTCACATAGTAATAATAAAGCAGATATATGGGGATAATAAACACTAACTTAAGGATAATAGTTTCTTCTGGATCATAGAAGGAAGCTTCAACATTTTGAACTCTCATTTTTAAACTCTTTTGAAATTCAGATTTTTGAAAGTTAATATTTTTTCAAACTGACCACTTTAAGAAATCCATGGAGGAGGAGCCAAGATGGCGGAACAGCAAGAAAATTTTCTGTGTGTCTCCCGTCCATGAAATACAGCTAGACCAACACTAAACCATCCTGCACACCTAGAAAACTGATTGGAGGATTAACACAACAATCTGCACAACCCGAACCACAGAATTCAGCAGGTACGTGGCACAGAGAGGTGAAGTTGGGGAGAGAGAAGCCAGAGGTGGGCAGGGAGCCGCCTTTGCAGGCATAGAGAGGATGAAGACTGGGGCGGGGAGAATACGGGAAAAACACCCCTCCCCCAAAAGCAGCTGGAGAGAAGGTGGAAAATTGGAAACAGCCACAGGGACTAAACTAAAAAGGGAGAGAGGAGAAAGGAGAGGGTTTAAATTCCATTAAGACTGTAAACAAGGGGAGCGCAAAGGCTGCAACTCCGCAGTTCCATACCTGGCTCTGGTGCTCTGGTGGGAAGGGTGAATCCCTAGGAGCAGAGTGGGGTCCGGGAGGTTCTCGGGCCACACGGGGAAAAGCGGTTCCACTGCTGGAAGGACATTTGGTAGAGACTGTTGAAGCCATCTGGTCCCAGCCCAGAAGGGGGCCACATTCGCTGGTGCTGGAACAAGGTCCTTAAGGTGAAGCCTGGTGCCGGACGTGTGATGTGATTTTCCATAATCCCTGAAAAGCTGCTGCTACACTATCTCACGAACTTTTTCTGGGGCGAGCTGGCAGCTGGCTGCAGTCTTGGGGCACCGGCAGCAGCGGGGTCCAGCAAGTGTTCCTTGGTACAGCCGGCATTCAGTCATTGCTCGGTGAGACCCTCCCGCAGAGAGTCAGAACAAGTCAAAGCTGCAGTCCTTCAGAAGTAAGGGGCCAGGGAAAATAGCCGCATCTGAGACAAAACTCAGGAGAGAGGTACTGCCTGGGGCTTGGTCACGGACAGTGAAAAAGCAGGGAGTGGACGAAAGCTGAAGACAGAGGAGGGGTGCCCAAATGCTGATCGGGGAGAACAGAATTCTGATACTAGAGACTGGGTAGCTGGGTGGCGCTGTTTTCACCGCTCCTGCGTTTGCGCATACGCACCTACAAGCAACAATGTTCCACCCCATTAGGCTACCAGCGCCATCTAGTGGAGAGCAGAGCCATCACACAGAGTCCACCCAACAGGGCCAACCTCGCTCTTCAAGAGCACAAGTCTCACTGCCTGCTTAGTTTATGGACTATAAAGTGCTTCATAGTCTGACTTCTAGGAAAAACAAAGTTTTTCTAGGGAAAAATTTTATTAAAAATATTTTTCTTTAATTTTTTTACTGTATTTTTTATTTTTATGTAAATTTTTTTCAAATTCTATTTTACTTTCATCATTTTATTTTAGTCTACTACAGTGTATTCACTTTTTCAAATTTTCAAACAATTTCCTTTTTTCTTTTTTCTCTTTTTTGTTTCTTTTATTTTTCTTGAATACAGAAAGAGAAAAAAATTTTTTTATTTTCAATTTTTACTAAAAATATTTTTCTTTAATTTTTTCTACCATATTCTTTACTTTTGTATAAATTTTTTCAAATTATATTTTACTCCCATCATCTCATTTTATTCTACTTCGGTGTATCCATTTTTTCAAATTCTCAAACAATTTCCTTCCCCCCCCCTTTTTTTCTCTAATCTGCCAAACCACTTTCACCACCTAGACCAAAACACAACTAGGATCTAGCATCATTTATTCTATTTTGTGTGTGTGTGTGTGTGTGTGTGTGTGTGTTTCTAAGTTTTTAAGTTTTTATTTTTAATATTTTTTAATTTAATTTTTTTAATTTTAATTCTTCTACCTCATTAATTCCTTTTCTCCCTTTGACAAAATGAAGGAATTCACCCCAAAAGAACACAAAGAAATGACAGCTAGGGATTTAACCAACACAGATACAAGCAAGATATCTGAACCAGAATTTAGAATCACAATAATAAGAATACTAGCTGGAGTCGAAAATAGATTAGAATCCCTTTCTGCAGAGATAAAAGAAGTAATAAGTAGAATGAAATTAAAAATGCTATAACTGAGCTGCAATCACAGATGGATGCAGCGGCGACAAGGATGAATGAGGCAGAACAGAGAATCAGCAATACAGAGGACAAACTTATAGAGAATAATGAAGCAGAAAAAAAGAGGGAGATGAAGGCAAAAGGGCACGATTTAAGAATTAGAGAAATCAGTGACTCATTAAAAAAGAACATCAGATCATAGGGGTCCCAGAAGAGGAAGAGAGAGAAATGGGGGTAGAAAGGTTATTGGAGCCAATCATAGCCGAAAACTTTCCTAACCTGGGGAAAGACACACACATCAAAATCCAGGAAGCACAGAGGGCCCCCATTAGATTCAACAAAAACTGACCATCAACAAGGCATATCATAGTCAAATTCACAAAATACTCAGGCAAGGAGAGAATCATAAAGCAGCAAGGGAAAAAAAAAAAGTCCCTAACCTATAAGGGAAGACAGATCAGGTTTGCAGCAGACCTAGCCACAGAAACTTGGCAGGCCAGAGAGGAGTGGCAGGATATATTCAATGTGCTGAATCAGATAAATATGCAGCCAAGAATTCTTTATCCAGCAAGGCTGTCATTGAAAATAGAAGGAGAGATAAAAAGTTTCCCAGACAAACAAAAATTAAAGGAGTTTGTGACCACTAAACGAGCCCTGCAAGAAATTTTAAGGGGGACTCTTTGAGGAGAGAAAAGATGAAAAAATAAATACATACATACATACATACATACACACCAAAAGCAACAAAGATTAGAAAGGACTAGAGAACACCACCAGAAACTCCAATGCTACAAGCATCATAATGGTAATAAATTCATATCTTTCAGTACTCACTCTAAATGTCAATGGACTACATGCTCCAATCAAAAGACATAGGGTAACAGAATGGATAAGAAACAAGATCCATCTATATGCTGTTTACAAGAGACCCCTTTAGACCTAAAGACACTTTCAGATTGAAAATTAAGGGGATAGAGAACCATCTTTCATGCTAATAGTCAACAAAAGAAAGCTGGAGTAGGCATACTTATATCAGACAATCTAGACTTTAAAATAAAGACTGTATCAAGAGATACAGAAGGGCATTATATCATAATGAAAGGGTCTATCTACCAAGAAGACCTAACAATTGTAAATATTTATGCTCCAAATGTGAGAACACCCAAATATATAAATCAATTAATCACAAACATAAAGAAACTCATCAACAGTAATACCATAATAGTGGGAGACTTCAACACCCCACTCACAGAAATGGACAGATCATCTAATCAAAAAATCAAGAAGGAAACAATGGCTTTGAATGACACACTGGACCAGATGGACTTAACAGATATATTCACAACATTTCATCCTAAAGGAGCAGAATATACGTTCTTCTCCAGTGTACATGGAATATTCTCCAGAATAGACCATATACTGGGACACAAATGAGCCCTAAGTAAGTACAAAACAATCGAGATCATAGTGTGCATATTTTCAGACCACAATACTATGAAACTCAAAATCAACCACATGAAAAAAATTGGGAAGGTAACAAATACTTGGAAACTGAAGAACCTCCTACTAAAGAATGAATGGGCCAACCAAGAAGTTAAAGAGGATAATAAAAAGTATATGGAAGTCAATGAAAATGATAACACCACAACCCAAAACCTCTGGGATGCAGCAAAGGCGGTCATAAGAGGAAAGTCTATAGCAATCCAGGCCTTCCTAAAGAAGGAAAAAAGATCTCAGATACACAACCTAACCTTATGCCTTAAGGACCTGGAAAAAGAACAGCAAATAAAACCCAAAACCAGCAAAAGACAGGAAATAATAAAGATTAGAGCAGAAATTAATGCTATCGAAACCAAAAAAAAAAAACAAAACCAAAAACAAAAAACACAGTAGAACAGATCAATGAAACCAAAAACTGGTTCTTTGAAAGAATTAACAAAAGTGATAAACCACTAGCCAGTCTGATCAAAAAGAAAAAGGAAAGAAACTCTTTCCACTGTTCAGAAAAAGTGGCAGGAACTCTTGCCACTGTTACTCAACATAATATTGGAAGTCTTAGCCTCTGCAATCAGACAACACAAAGAAATAAAAGGCATCCAAATCAGCCAGGAGGAGGTCAAACTTTCACTCTTCCAGATGACATGATACTCTAAATGGAAAACCCTAGATTCCACCAAAAAACTTCTAGAATTGATTCATGAATTCAGCAAAGTTGTAGGATATAAAATCAACGGGCAAAAATGGGTTGTGTTCCTATACACCAACAATGAAGCAACAAAAAGAGAAATCAAGGAATCAATCCCATTTACAGTTGCACAAAAAACCATAAAATACCTAGGAATAAATCTAACCACAAAGGTGAAAAATCTATACACTGAAAACTATAGAAAGCTTATGAAAGAAATTGAAGAAAAAAAAAATGGAAAAAAGATTCCAAGCTCCTGAATAGGAAGAACAAATATTGTTAAAATGTTGATACTACCCAAGGCAATCTACATATTCAATGCAATCCCTATCAAAATAACACCAGCATTCTTCACAGAGCTGGAACAAATAATCCTAAAATGTGTATGGAACCAGAAAAGACCCCGAATTGCCAAAGCAATTTTGAATAAGAAAACCAAAGCAGGAGGCATCACAATCCCAGACTTCAAGCTATACTACAAAGCTGTAATCATCAGGATAGTATGGTACTGGCACAAGAACAGGCACTAGATCAATGGAACAGAATAGAGAACCTAGAAATGGACCCTCAAACGTATGGCCAACTAATCTTTGACAAAGCAGGAAAGAATATCCAATAGAATAAAGACAGTCTCTTCAGCAAGTGATGCTGGGAAAACTGGACAGCGACATGCAGAAAAATGAACCTGGACCACTTTCTTACACCATACATAAAAATAAACTCAAAATGGATGAAAGACCTCAATGTAAGATAGGAAGCCATCAAAATCCTTGAGGAGAAAGCAGGCAAAATCCTCTTTGATCTTGGCTGCAGCAACTGCTTACACCACATGTCTCTGGAGGCAAGGGAAACAAAAACAAAAATGAACTACTGGGACCTCATCAAAATAAAAACTTCTGCACAGTGAAGGAAACAATCAGCAAAACCAAAAGGCAACCGACAGAATGGGAGAAGATATTTGCAAATGACATATCGGACAAAGGGCTAATATCCAAAATCTATAAAGAGCTCACCAAACTCCACACCCGAAAAAACAAATAACCCAGTGAAGAAATGGGCAGAAAACATGAATAGACACTTCTCTAAAGAAGACATCCGGATGGCCAACAGGCACATGAAAAGATGCTCAACGTCGCTCCTCATCAGGGAAATACAAATCAAAACCACACTCAGATATCACCTCATGCCAGTCAGAGTGGCCAAAATGAACAAATCAGGAGACTATAGATGCTGGAGAAGATGTGGAGAAACGGGAACCCTCTTGCACTGTTGGTGGGAATGCAAATTGGTGCAGCCACTCTGGAAAGCAGTGTGGAGGTTCCTCAAAAAATTAAAAATAGACCTACCCTATGACCCAGCAATAGCACTGCTAGGAATTTACCCAAGGGATACAGGAGTACTGATGCATAGGGGCACTTGTACCCCAATGTTTATAGCAGCACTGTCAACAATAGCCAAATTATGGAAAGAGCCTAAATGTCCATCAACTGACGAATGGATAAAGAAATCGTGGTTTATATACACAATGGAGTACTACGTGGCAATGAGAAAGAATGAAATATGGCCCTTTGTAGCAACATGGATGGAACTGGAGAGTGTTATGCTAAGTGAAATAAGCCATACAGAGAAAGACAGATACCATATGGTTTCACTCTTATGTGGATCCTGAGAAACTTAACAGAAACCCATGGGGGAGGGGAAGGAAAAAAAAAAAAGAGGTTAGAGTGCAAGAGAGCCAAAGCATAAGAGACTCTTAAAAACTGAGAACAAACTGAGAGTTGATGGGGGTGGGAGGGAGTGGAGGGTGGGTGATGGGTATTGAGGAGGGCACCTTTTGGGATGAGCACTGGGTGTTGTATGGAAACCAATTTGACAATAAACTTCATATATTGAAAAAAAAAAAAAAAGAATGTGCCTGTCTATGTGTTTGTATACTAAAGGTAATTGTATAAAGTAAATAAAATTTCATTCCAAAATTATAGACTTAATCATCCTCAATTAATTCCTTTCCTGTTATATGATGTCCTGGGTTAAGAAAAGTACCTAGATTGCATTGATATCTACTGAAAATTTATTAAAATAAGTAACTTTTTTTTTTAGAAAAAACTCATTGCAAGCTGCATTTATGCCTCTGTATGCCATGTCCTATATTTGCAGATGGCTTCAATTTGATATCATGGATTTTGTTTCCTCCCTTCTTATTCAATATAATTTATAATGCCCCTGCTATTTAGTCAATCCTCTAGGAATACAGCAGAAAAGAATGATGACAATCATAATATGATTATTGTCATTACATTATATAATATTGATAATATTTGTTTATCATAACAAGAGTCAACACTTATACAGTGCCTATCATGAACCAGATACTGTTGTAAGAGTTTTAGATACAATACTTCATTTAATTGTTACAACAACCTTAAAAAGAAATAGAATCGATTCACATAAAAAAGTACTGGAAGGTTAAGCATCTTGCCCAAGATCACTTAGGATCAACTTCAAGGGCAAGCAACTAGTATAGTTGTCTTGAAGGACCCTGTATTTAGAAAGGCTCACACTTGTTTTAATGCTCTACTGTGGCTGTCTCAAAATTCTTAACACATTTTTAGTAAGGTGCCCTGCATTTTAATTTTGTGTTAGGTTCCACAAGTTACGTAGCTGATTCTGCTTGGATATGAAAATGGGTGGTTGATTTATGGCAACCTTGCAATTAATCACCATGCTCTACTACTTTTTTCATCATGCAGAAAGGGAACTTTTCACACTTATTTACTCAACAAATATCACGTGCACGTCTTCTATGTTCCAGACACTATTCTAAACATTGGGGATACAGTGAGGAGCAAGATAGGTGATGTCCTCCTAATAATGAAGCTTATTTTAGTGGACATACAGATAATAAACAAATGAATAACAAAAAATCCCACATAGGATGGTGGTAAATTCTATGAGGTGAATTAAATTAGAATCATAAGATCAAAAATAAGTGGTGGCTGCTATAGATTGATCAAGAAAGGATGACATGCAAAACAAGAAATAACTAACAAGACACCACCCAGGAGAAGGTCTGAAGAATGTTTCACTTAGTTTCACGTTTGCTCTTTATTTGTTCACCTTCAGAAATAGACTTGACCAAAACTAAGAGCAATTTATTTTCCTCATTTCACATGCTTTTATTTGTTTTATTTATAATTCTTAGCGAATTCATTTTTCAAAATGGAAATTACATCAAAAGATCTGTTGAGAAAGCTTAGTATCTCTTACATTGAAACGCCAAAGGACTTTGTCAGTGATTTATATGTCGGTATGCTTAGGAAAATCTGGCCATGATGCTAATTAATTGCAATGAGAACAAGATGGAACTGATTAAAATATTGACTCATCAAATCCAGGCTGCTGTGTGCTCTCCATGGGGAGTGCCACCTGAAGTTGTGTGGTGTGACATCACTGATGAGGAGTTGGCTTATAGCATGCGCTTTCCAAAACCAGTAGAATATAAAACATTATAGTTTACACCTTTTATTTCACGGATGGGGAATCTAAGGCACAGCAAGTTCATTTAGGTGGTCAGAGGAAGTTCAGGCCTCCCGATTCATGCCCTCCTGATTCCTGTTATTTATCTTTAATTAAGGATGGAACATCATGACATATTTGTATTGCAAATAAGGGCCCGAAAGCAAGTCAGGATGATCTGCAGATGATTAGTTCTTCTGAAACGCTTATTATGCCCCACTTAATATACCTTCCCTTATACCACATTCAGACCCCAAGTCCACTTCCACACACAACCCCACATGCACATTTCATTCAGGAACAAAAGGGTCCTTATTCAACATAGATATTTGATACTTTAGAATTAAAACAAGACCCTGTTAATGAGATCATGTCATTCTTCTTTATACCCTTGCATGTCTTAAGTATTTCAGTATAGCCTACACTAAATTGCTCTTCACAAAAATAAGGTAAAGATATTAATAATTACATACCTTGCCCAATTAATATGTTTCTTCCACATATTAAAAAAAATGTTCCCCTCCTAACAGTGATCAATTATTTGTAATTAGAATCTACTCGCCTTCATTTATCAAACTCTGCATTGCTGAAAATGACAAATAGCCCCTGGACATTTGAGAAAACAAGGAGTACAGTCAGAAATATGAAAATATTGTCTCTTAAGGAGTGTGGAGGAAATTATGGTCTTGGATTTCTAAGTACAGCTCACCTCAAGGCATGTTCTCATCTATTTGGAAACTCATTGGCTTTCTCTGACTTCTTTTTAGGGAGACAGAGCATGCGTGCAACCAGGGTGGGGACAGAGGGAGGAGAGAGAGAATCTTAAGTAGACTGCATGCCCAGCACAGAGCCCAATCCAGGCTTGATCCTGTGATCCATGATGTCTCAGCTACATACAATTTGCTTGTGAGGTTTTGAGAATGAATTAAGACACTGCATTAGAGAGTTCTCTATAGAATGTGAAGCAATCTGACTAGAATTCTTTTTTCTTCTGTGAAAAAGTAGACAATGTTGCATCTGCTTCTAGCAATCTAATACGACTATATTCATCAGAATATGGAGTCATTTTAAGCATTATTGCTTTCACAATTATATGTTAAAAAGGTGGAAGATAGGATATCTTCAATCATCGTGGCAAGACAACCTGAGTTCATATTACCATTTGTTTTAAAGTTTTGTCATTTTCTTCAGCTCTATTATTATTTCACAGCCTTTCCACCTTACCTGGTGAGAGCTGAATAATCCAGTGGTTAATAAGAATCTTTTTAACATTTTGGAGCGCCTGGGTGGCTCAGTCAGTTAAGCATGTGACTTTGGCTCAGGTCATGATCTTGCGGTTCATGGGTCAGAGCCCTGTGTTGGGCTCTGTGCTGACAGCCCAGAGCCTGGAGCCTGCTTCAGATTCTGTGTCTCCCTCTTTCTCTGCCCCTCCCCTGCTAATGCTCGCTCGCTCTCTCTTTCTCTCTCAAAAATAAATATTTTTTTTTAAAAAAAAGAATCTTAACATTAAAAAAACCCGAATGTATGTATCCTGTTACCTTACCTTGTATCAAAATACATTATAATACCTTCGAGACAGAAACATCACTCCACATTTATTGCAGCTTGGAGCTATTTGTGATAACACTGTGAACACTATGTTTGGATTTCAGCTTCATAAAGCTGGTGTATGTATACATGCTTGTGCTCTTGCAGGTCATGTACTTGATCTAATTTAACTGCCCTTACTAACCAGTGACATGTTTTTATTGGTGTAATACTGGATCAGAAGCCATCTCATTTCTGTGTTAAATAGACTCCATTACAGAGCCTGTTGCATTTGACATTATGGAACTAGCCTGAGAGATTTTTGCGGGCAACTGTTTTGTGGCAACTCCCTTGAAATCCATGGTGAAGCTTGATCTTGGAAGGTTGGCTTTCTACTATTACATCTTTGCAGAGCCTCAGACAAATAAAATGCAGGAAGTTAACTTGAATTTAGATTGAGCTGTTTAGTAAATTGAACGCAACAAGTTTCCAAGTAGTGTAAAAATCATAACTGGTCACTGTGCTCTGTTAATTAATTAAAGAGATAAACTGAATTTAATTTTTTATTTAATTTAAAAACAAGCTACATATCTAACACATATCCTTAGAATGATCAAATTAGGGGTACCTACGTGGCTCAGTCGGTTAGCGGCCGACCTTGATTTTGGCTCAGGTCATCATCTCACAGTTTGTGAGTTTGAGCCCCCACATCGGGCTCTGTGTTCAGAGTGTGGAGCCTGCTTCAGATCCTCTGTCTCCCTCTCTCTCTCTGCCTCTCTCCCTCTCTCTCTCTCTAAAAAGAGGAAAAAAAAAACCTTAAAAGAAAAGAATGATCAAACTACGTCAAGTTCTTTGTAAATCTAAATCCATTCAGTGTAGATGAAGTTCACTATATTTAAAATATATCCAGCACTATAAAAATAGTTCTTTTGTATTTTCTCCTTATTCTTCTTCTCTGTTACAGAATCTGATGGACTTGACAAAGCAGTTGTTCTGTCATACCTTTCTTCCTACTGTTAGGTCCTCTCCACAGCCATGACACTGGACAATGTGTTACAAAGTCAACCCTTTGTGTTTGCTTACATTAATAGGTAATTTGACTTCCTATATACACTTCATATTCTTAAGTTTCCCAATATTTTATATAAAATTTAAAACATAGATTCACTTGTAGTTTATACATTGCATAGAGTGCAAAATTCATGCATTCCTTGTGTATCGTTTCTAATAGTCATTCAACCAATCTTGGCATATGAGAACTTCATACTCGGATTCAACTATTTCTGAAATTATGACATTTTGCTCTTCATTCCACATATTAGGAAGCTTGGAGTCACGTTAATTCCTCCCCCCTTTTTTCATCTCCTTTCTATTCGAATCAATTTATAATTCCTTTTTGCTTTACTTTTGAAAAGCGTTGGTTCTTCCTGTTCTCGGTGCCTTTCATAGTAAGATCACCAGGGTTAGTACAATACTGCCTAATGGGTACATGGCACCTCTAGACTCATCTTGTCATCTACCTCTCCGATGAGTTTCAATTTTATCTCTATGCAACTCTACTGAAGTTGTTTTCCTGGAATGAAAATACGATTGATGATCCCATTCCCCTGCTGGTGAACATTTCAGTTATTCTAATTTTCAATGTCACAAACTATATTGCAAATAACAATAGCATATATACCTATATATGCATGTATGAGTAATTTTGAAAACTAACAACCTAAAAGTGAAATTAATGGGTATGGGGATACATACTCTGTTAATTTTGATACATACTGCAAAAAAAATCATTTTAAAGATGATATTCATTTCTGTACCAACCCATAATATCTTTTTCTCCTCATACATACTTTCAGAGGATATTATCAATCTTTGTAATTTTTTCAATCTTAGGGGGAAAAGTCCTAACTTCTTGTTTTTTCCAAATTATTAGTGAGTCTAAGCATCTTTTCATATGTCTTTATTATTCTAATGTGTTTCTTTTTCTGTAGTTTGCCTATTTATATGTTTTGCTTAGCTTAAATGTCAAAAACAAGTTTCACAGTCAAACAAAATGTCCAGATGTAATTATTCTTTTTTAACAGCCACATAATGTTTTATTTTTTATTTTTTAAGTTTATTTCTTTATTTTGAGGGAGGGAGAGAGAGAGAGAGAGAGAGAGAGAGAGAGAGAGAGAGAGAGAGAATGCCAAGCAGGCTCTTCCCTGTCAGCGATCATGACCTGAGCCAAAACCAAGAGTCAGACACTTAACCGACTGGTTGAGCCACCCAGGCACCCCCTTCCTACATAATATTTTAAAACAAGTATATTTCATAATTTATTCAGTAGTTGTCATGTTAATAGATATTCAGAATGGTTCTAGTGTTTTGCTATTACTACTAATCCTACATTATATGTTTTTACCAAGAGGTGTTTTTAGTGCATTAGTAGAAATTTCTAAATGTGGTATTGCTGGGTTAAAACACTGACATATTTTCATACTTTTTTTATTTTAATAAATACTGATAGCTAACTTTTCTTTTGAAAATATTTGTATTTATATGTACAGTCAGATTGAGAACATGCTTGTGTATTTGTATGACTACTGTGTTTGGTAGTCTTTCCCACTAGATTGTAACAACATTGACAACAAGGAATGTTGTCTTTTGTTCACTCTGTATCCCCTTTGTGTAGTGTACTGCATGGCACATTATAGACACTTAAAAACATGTTTTATGAGTAAACAATAATTGAATGCATATACAAGTTCCTAAATTCTAAATGTGATACCAAACATTAAAATCATGATACCACTGACATTTCATTCCTTCAGATGGAAAAGATAATTGGCAAAATAATTTTATGGAGTTATTTGATTGTCATACATTTTAGTGTGTCTTTACTGATATTGATACAGTATGTATCACATGACTGTGTATGTGCATATGACTGATGAAAATGACAGCAACTTTATAATCAACACAGAAACTATAATTCTGTGTCCAGAAAATTCTTCTCCCCCAAAGATTCAAGATTCAGAGCTTCTAAAATCCCCTTCCTTTAGTTCCCAAACATTCTCCATTTTCTACAGATTCTTTTTTTTTTAAAGTTTTTATTAATATATCTTGAGAGAGAGAGAGCGCGTGCATGCATGAGTTGGGATGGGGCAGAGAGAGAATCTCAATCAAGCTCTGCACTGCCAGTGGGGATCCCAACACAGGGTTCAAACTCACAAACCGTGAGATCATGACCTGAGCCAAAATCAAGACTGGGACGCTTGACTGACTGAGCAACCCAGGCGCCCCTGTCTACAGATTCTATGACAAACCTTTCCTTGTAAAAAGAGAGATTAGCTGTTTTTAGACCATCAACACCCAACTGCTTTTTCTCTTTGATAATTGGAAGAACTCTAACTGTATTGAAAAAACAGAGGACTCTGGACAGAAAGTAGTTACATATAGGAAGCATTTTCCTTGGGGATAGATGCTAACACCATTTGTCTAGTCTAAAGTTTTCCAGGGGTCCCACTTTCTAGGAAAGACAAACGTTATCCATGTATTTTTTTAATCATATATCTTTGGTCTTTAAAAAAAAACCCTATAACCATTTTATTATGTTAAGGGATTCTGTGCACCAAAAATTGGGAAAGAGATCAGTGGGAATGCCTTGTCTCTGTTCCATATGGGGAGCCTCAGCTAGGAAGTCTTGTAGCCTGGAGGTAAGTTGATGACTAAAGGTTGGCATCATTTGAAGTCTTGTTCACTCATGTCTAGTGGTTGATGCTGGCTTTCAGCTGAAACCTTAGCTGGGACTCTATGGTACATGAAGTCTCTCCAAGTAATGATTGGGCTTCTTTACAGCAGTGTGACAGCATGGATTGAAAGAGCAAGTATCCCCAGTCCACAAGGCAGAAATGCTTGCACTTTTACAATCTAGCTTTGGAAGACATATAAAGTCACTTCTACTGTACTCTGTTGGTTGAGACAGTCACAAAGTTCCACCCAGGTTCATGGTGAAGGGGCACAGACCCAACACTAAATGAAAGAAATGATAAGGGCACATTATAAGAATATGTGGGATGAGAGATATTATTGTAGCCATTCCTGGAATATACAATCTGCAGTATTACTACTCAGAATTTGGTATTTGATATTTCTATGTATTTTTTTAAGTTTAGTATATATGCATGTAAAAATGAAAATACATTTTTATGCTTTAAAACTTTATACATATTTTTCACAAGCTATCTGTGTTTTTTTTCCTCAATGTTGCTTTTTTTGTTCTGTTTTATTTTGTTTTGAGAGAGAGAGAGAGTGTGCACAAGCAGGGGACAGGGGCAGAGGGAAAGAGAGAATCCCAAGCAGGCTCCACGCTCAACACAGAGCCAATGTGGGCCCAATCCCATGACCCTGGAATCAAGACCTGAGACAAAATCAAGAGTCCAATGCTCAACTGACTGAGCCACCCAGATGCCCTTCCTAAATGTTGTTTTATGACTGATGTAGATTGTGGGGCACCCGGGTGGCTCAGGTGGTTAAGCATCCAGTTCTTGATCTCAGCTTAGGTCATGATCTCTCAGTTCCTGAGCTTGAGCCCCAAGTCCACCTCTGTGCTGACCACTTGGAGCCTGCTTGGGATTCTCTCTCTCTGCTCCTCCTCTGCTCTCTCTTTTTCTCTCAAAATAAATAAATAAACTTTAAAAAAAGGATTGATGAAGACTGATACGTATATCTAGTTCTTTCCTTTTAACTTCAGTAGAATATCCTTCTGTGTAAGAATACCATAACTTATTTGTTCCTACTCCTGCTCCTCTGGTCTTAAAGTCCCAGCAAAAGTGAATTTTCAGCACTCTTTAACACTCTACCTGCAATGACAGCATGGTCCTCAATGTGTTAATTATAAGTTACCACATTATGTTAACAGGAAAATAAAATTGAAATAGCTTGAGCCTCAAAATCTAGGTGAATGTTTAACTTATATACTCATTCCAAAAGTGTTTTTTTTTCTAAAATTTTAATAGGTAATACTTGTAATATCATTATAAAATAACAATATGTTAAATGAATGAATCAATCAACCAGTCTCCTGATGATTAGCCAAGCAGTAAATGAATTCATGGCCCTCCATTTTCTGGAGACATACTTTCCAACTTGGCTTATCATACTTCTTCTTCTGCTGACATTGGTGCCTCCCCTTGGAATGCCTTCCATTCGAATTTCTGTCAGTTACAAACCTTTCCATCCTTCGAGCTGCCTCTGAAAGTCAGTCTGGCAGGGACAAAAGCTCAGGCTCCAGATTCAGACAAATCTAGATTTAAATACCTGTTCAGCCACTTTCAAACTCTATGAATTTGAGAATATTTTCTAGACTTTTTTGTTATCAATAAACTACAGATAATAATAACATCAACCTGGCAGACTTATTTTAAAAATTAAAATATTTGTATCTTTTATATGAAAAATGCTTATTATGTGGTACATTTTCAATAGATATTAGTTGGATGGCATTTCCTTCATGACACCTCTGACCACCAATCCCAGTAACATAGTGAGGTAGTTCCATCAATTTTTTTTTTGTTTATTAGAATCATATGGAGGATCTTTAAAATTCCAAATCCCAGGTTACACCTCAGAACAATTAACCAAGTCAAAATCTCTGGAGGTGGAACAGAAGAATTCGTAATTTTTTTTTTGAAATTCACTAGGTGATTCCAATGGGAAAACAAACTTGAGAACTATGGCAATAGTATCCCTCCAATCTTCCTGATCACAAAAGAAGCATCTGGAATATTTACTAAATAATTAAAAGAGCCTCCTCAAACCTAAGAATCTGAATCTCCAAGGCAGAGACATAGTAATCTGTATTGTTAAAAAGTGTCCTAGGTGGGGCACCTGGATGGCTCAGCTGGTTAAGCGTCAGACTTCGGCTCAGGTCATGATCTCAAAGTTGGTGAGTTTGGGTCCCAAGTCAGGCTCTATGCTGACAGCTCAGAGCCTGGAGCCTGCTTCAGACTCTCTCTCTCTCTCTCTCTCTCTCTCTCTCTCTCTCTCTCTGCCCCTCTCCTGCTTGTGCTCTCTCTCTCAAAAAATAAACATTAAAAATAAATATTAAAAAAAACATTAAAAGTGCCTTAGGTAAATCTCACCAACAGGAAGGTATGGAAACAAGCTATTGGTATATTGGATGTACTTCTATATTAGAGACTCTGAATAATTTCTAAGCTCATTTTCAATGTGGGAGAGTTCCTCTTTCAATTTTGTGTTTCCTAACATAGTGCTTACATATATTGGGTATTCAATAAATGTCTTTAGTTGAACTGAATTAAGAAACACAAAAGTAGAGTAATTATTATAAGTCCATTTGCTAATTAAAACGTTTCCAATTTGTATTAAAAAGTGAAGGTGAAACACTAGTATCCAAAGTACAAACACTTGTACATAATCTGTCATCCGAAAAGTGCTGGCATTAGCCTCAGCTTTGCCACCATCAAGCTTCAGGATCTTGGAAAGCCACTTAGCTTCTCTGAGCCTCAGTTTCCTTATACGCATAATGCTGTTCATACACAGATTAGGCAGACTGTCTACAGTTTATTCACTGTAAATGCCAAACAAGTCCAAACTGTATTAGGTATGCATGAGGAGAAACTGAAGCAAATTTCTCTATTTTAGGTTGCCTCTCTTAATTTTTCTTCCTGGAAACAATTGCATCACTTTTCTACAGCCAAACATTCTTTCCCATTTTATGCAGCTCTTTAGTATCTGCAGATGAAATGTGCTCAAAGCCTCAACGCCACTGCCCTTCCCACAGGGGCGACAGCCTCCAGGACTGCACTCTGCCACTGCTACATATGTCTGTGCTTATTTTTATTCTGAGACTTCTCTCTCACTGTCTGGTTTGTGAATTATGTGTCTGCTTTCTGTTTCCTGCCAGAATGTTCTCTCCTCAGCAGTCGGTCATTTTTCATCAGCAGGCATACACAATCATCACTCTCATTGGTAATCCTCTCACTGTACCAAATGAAAAACATATTTATTTTTGTTGCTGTATTTTAACCCCATCTTTTCTCACTTTTCAATGAGTTTGGTTTTAAGATTAAGATGATCAGAATAAAAGAACAGATATAAGATGGTTCGTCTCTGGTCTTCCTACTCAAAGATTATAACAGAATCACCCTCAGAAAGGATAGAATAGTCAGTAATTAGCTGCCAGTTTATTTTTCACTAATTATGTGGAAGAAAAGACAGTGATATTGAAAAACTACTGACCTCAACTGACTTGAACGACTGCAATACACACAAACAAGGAGTGATATCTGCGCTAATAGGTACGATTTTGATAGTCA
This sequence comes from Panthera tigris, assembly GCF_018350195.1. Taxonomy (NCBI): domain Eukaryota; kingdom Metazoa; phylum Chordata; class Mammalia; order Carnivora; family Felidae; genus Panthera; species Panthera tigris. The sequence goes on along the minus strand of NC_056676.1, from coordinate 27,898,980 downwards.
ATTTCTATAACTGAAATTATAAATCTTTCTTTCCATCATTTTCTGTAAGAATTCATACACTGAAAGATGATTGAATTTTTTTAAATTTAGGACAAAATAGATATTAAAGGAAGTAAAATGAAAAAATATAAATAACATCTGATATCAAAATACTTTTAAAAGAAAATAATATTGGATTAGAACCATGGTGCATGTCTCTTGAATAAGAATATGCTTTTCTTCAGTGCTGCCTTTTGCAAAATGTGATTGAAAATGTTATCCAAAAAAGGAGGTAAAATGTTATAACTAAATCTAACCAGGCCTTGGGACCAACACCTGTTTCATTTCTTCAATTGATGGTTTAAATGTTAGGTAAAGGCCAAATGTCCATGATCATTCTGTAGGTCATTCAACTACCTGCAGTCACAATGAGTCATAGAGCATAACAGAACAGACGAGAATATTTTATGGTGGTTCTGTTTCTGTATCTGGATGAAACTAGCAGAGAGATTTTTCAAGAAGACATCTACAATAATTGTCCCAAACTTGAATGAATCAACAAATCTCTATTCAGTGCCAGTAAACACCTTAGGAGATAAAGTAAAAGATGAAGAAGAAAGAACAACTGCCACTTCAGGTTTTAAGCTGCATATCGAGGACTGATCATACAGGGGTGGCTGTTGAAGACGTAGAGATAACCGGCACATGATCCGGAGACAGATGGTTTTAATAAACCCAGAAGCTATAATCTGATGGAGTTCCATTCTTACATCCATTGAGCGTTGTTCCTCAAGATAATCACTCTGAGCAGATATACAATATTCTCCGTAATTGTCAGTGCTCAAAACAATTTTGAAATACCTCTTTTGGTAGAAATAATGCATTTTTCAAATGACAATTGTGACTTGTTTGTAATTGGTCCTAATTTTTTAATTGTCTTTGGAAATATATTTTTATATATGTGCATGCATAGAAAAGTGTTTAAGAACATGGAAGCTGGATCAAAAATACCTGTGCTTAAATTCCACCTCTACCAATTCCTACCTGTAAGAACTTGAACAAGTTACTTAACCCATCTGTGCATAGATTTCTTTCTCTATATCTCTGTACCTAATTCACAGAAAGGTTGTAAGGATCAAATGATTATACATATATGTGCAGATACATGTGTATACTATAAACATACATATATAAAACGCTAAATGAGAATTTGCTGTTATTGTTATTATTGAATAATTAGAGATCATCTTTCTTTTCATATTTTTCTTGGTGACGAGTTTCCTCTGAAGTTATTTTATTTTTCCCTTTGTAAATTAATACCTTTAACCATGCTAAGTATATTTTCAAAATGTTATAAATTTTACTAGAAGTAAAATTAATATAATAATCTTAATAGGAGCCCTAGGGTGGCTCAGTCGTTTAAGTATTAGACTCTTGATTTTGGCTCAGGTCATGATCTCATGGTTGTGAAATTGAGCCCCACGTTGGGCTCCATGCTTGGTGTGGAGCCTGCTTAAGATTCTCTCCCTGTCTCTCCCTCTGCCCCTCTCCCCTTCACTCACCCTCTCTCTCTCTCAAAAAAAAATTAATTAAAAATAGTAATTTTAATATAAATTGACATGATGATCTCAATATGTGAACAGTAATTATTACATGTTAATTATTCTATATGGTTGTAGAATAACTTTAAATTTTTACATTTAGGAAATATACGAAAATAATATTTATATGATATTTAATATTTCCACAAAAGTACATAGCCTATCTCTCCCTTTTCATGTTTTAATGTTGCTCACCAACAGTTTATAATTTAATTCATATTGTTATTTATATGTATTTTGCATTTTTAAATATCTTTTCTTTTTTAATGTTTATTTATTTATTTATCAGAGAGAGAGAGAGAACACAAGTTGGGGAGGGACAGAGAGAGAGGGAGACACAGAATCCGAAGCAGGCTCCAGGCTCTGAGCTATCAGCCCAGAGTTGGATGCTCAACTGACTGAGCCGCCCACGTGCCCAATATGTATTTTAAATTTTTCTGTGATTTATTATGAATGGAATTTTTTTCCCATTGTATTTTGTAACAGGTCATTGTTGATATCTTAGGTTGGTTTCCCAAAAGCAGATGTGGAGACAAATATTCATATGCAAGTAATTTATTAAGAAAGTATTCCCATGGAAATGTATTCCCAAGAGAGTGGGGTTAAGGAGGACAGAGAAGAGGTAAAATCTCAGCAAAGATACAGTCTCAGACCAAGTCTTGCCTAAAGTACCTTCAACTTGATCCTATGGGGAACTATGACATGTAAGCTAAGACTCATGTCAAGGAACTAGAGCTTTCATATGCCCATGCATGTCAGTCAATGGTTAATGGACAGACCCAGGAAATATAAGTTCCCAGAAACTTCTAGATATTCATTGAGACAATGTAAACACTAGTAACCTGAATGCAGTTATGCAACAAACAAGTGCCACAAATCCACCGACTGGAAATCAAAGATACTAAAGCCATGGCACATAAAAACAGTAAAAAGAAGACCTGATGCTCAACATCACTAATCATCAATGAAATAAAAGAAAAGCAAATAAAACCACAATGAGATATCACCATATATCTGTCAGAATAGCTAAAATAAAATAGACAAGAAATAACAAGTGTTGGTGAGGATGCAGATACAAAGGAATCCGTATACACCGCTGATGGGAATGTAAGTTGGTATAGTCATTGTGGAAACAGTATGAAAGTTCCTTAAAAATTAAAAAATAGAAATACCATATGGCCCAATAATTCCGCTACTGGATATTTACCCAAAGAAAACAAAAACACTAATTTGAAAAGATCTAGCATCCTGATATTTATTGCAGCACTATTTACAATACCCAAGTTATGGAAGTAACCTAAGAGTCTATTGGTAGATGAAAAGACAAAGAAGATTGGTATATATCTACAAAGGAATATTACACAGCCATAAAAAGGATGAGATCATGCCATTTGCTACAATATGGGTGGACCTAGAAAGTATTATGTTAAGTGTAATAAGTCAGACTGAGAGAGACTAATACTTTATGATGTCATTCATATGTGGAATCTAAGAAATAAATAAATAAACAAACAAGAAGCAGAATCATACCTGTAAATACAGAGAACAACTGATGGTTGCCAAAAGGGAGAATAGTTGGTGGTGGGCCAAATGAGTGAAGGGAAATGGGAGATAAGTGATTCCAGTTATGTAATGAATAACTCACAAGAATAAAAGTCACAATGTAGGGAATAGCATCAATATCATAATAGTGTTGTATGGTGACAGGTGCAAACTTCATCTGGAGTGAACATAGCATAATGTATGAACTTGTCCAATCACTCTATGTACACCTGAAAGTAATGTAACATTGTGTGTCAGCTATACTCAAAAAATAAATAAATAAAAAGAGAAAGAGGGAGAGAGAGACAGACAGACAAACAGAGATTGAGAAGGAGTAAAGGTGACAGGAGACTTTTGCATAAGATTCCTGCACAGAATCTGTCAGCTTCACTTACAAAAATCATAGAAAATACAATTTTCTATAGAGGTGCTATTCATTGAATAAAATAGATGTTTTCCTGAAAAAAATAAATAAAAGAGGATCTGAGAAGATCATGACAGGGCATCTATATTGTCCCCTTTGGGACAAGCCTTGCTTGTCTCACACCCATTCCCATCTCATATTGAGTTCACTCCATCCTGTAACAGATTCTTCAAAATGATGGTTGGTCACAGTTTCTTAGAAAAAAATAGTTCGTATCTGGAACAGTAGCTGGAATTGGAGTTGCTACCTGATAAAGTTTAAAATAATGCAATCATTTTCAAAGACACACCACATTCTGCACAGGCTAATAAGAAGAGATAAATGGGAATGTGAACAGCATCACTACCCTTCATCTTCTGAGCCTTTCATAGTGGCACACACTTCAGCAATTCCCAGCATAAGTAAAGTGTACTTTCAATTCAACATCCTGAAGACAGGAGAAGTTCAAAGGCTTCCATGCACCCTTCCTACCATAATGACCATCACTTCCTGGATCATAGGGCTACTGGAGGGATTCTTCCAGATGCCAAGTATGCTCATTCCAAGTATACATTCAGGAACTGAAGAAATAAACACAGGATGGGTCTGTGGATCCACTGGGCACTTGATGATTCAAACTTGGGACATAGTCCACTTATTACTTGATTATTATAAACCTCACATTGGTATTTTGAGTCCCTGAGAATTGGTGTTAACCTCCAAGAGTTTAGATTTCTCATTTTCTCCAATGTACAATTACTGTAGCAATTTACCTCAGATTTCTTTTAACAGGGCTGGAGGAAGAAAAATTGTTGATGCCCATGGCAGTGTTGAATGCGAGCCCAAACTCTTCCTTCAATAAAGAGGCTCTTGGTCTGTGAACTGACTTAGGTTTCGAATTAGGGGAGATGACATGATTCTCCATTGTGTTGACTCAAATAATGAATTTAGGCCACTACCTGGAATTTTTCTTGTTCTAGATCAGGTAATGTTTTTGCTATGCTGTACATTTACTTTGTTTTAAGGACGTGAGATTGATTAGCTATTTCTAAAGATTTCTGTGGGTCAAAACTTCTAATGTACTTACACTAATATTCTCATTTAGTCTCTGGCCATTAAATGTTGCATTATCTTCATGAGTAGCCCAGCTCAATGATGGCATATCCTAACATTAAACCTATTGAAGACATTCCCATATTTTAAAGATATGGATGCTCCTCTCACCTATGTAATTTCCCAATGACTGAGTGAAGGGAGTGTCCTTTGGGCTCTCACAGAAAAAGCAATGTGGGGAGGACTGGTTGCACATGATAAATCCATTCCAATTTGCCTATTTCCCTAAGTCCTTGAATTCTTTCCTCTATATTATACCAAGGAAGTTCTGGTATCTCAAACTTATTATTGAGTTACTGGAAACAAATTTTTACTCAACAAACCAGGTAAAATGTTAGAAGCCCTTCCACCTGTCACAATGAATACATTACATTCAGACCCTTTGATAGGTGCACCCATATCAATAAATTTGGCCTTATCTATTCATACACATTTTGCAATTGATTTTGGAGTATAAGCTATTTCCTCCAGGTCACTTTGAGCATATCCCTTGGAGCATGCTGAGAATTGACACCAGTTATAAGATGGTTGGGATGAATCTTGAGAAGAAGGGGCATTACTTGTATGACAACTAAATCAGGAAAGGTTATTACAGTATCTTTAGTAAGAGAAAGCTAACCTCACAACAGGAGGGAAGGCTATTTCCATTAGCAAAGAAAGTTTAGAGTGTTCAAATGTTCAACATTCTTAACATATCTAAGTCTTCCCAATTATCCCATTCCAAGTCTCAGGGTCCACACATTCTCCATCAATGTCCTGACTTTCACATTAAGAGATTTGATGAGGCTGTGAATTCACCTTTTGTAATCCATACAATGAAATTTTGTTTCTGATTTTTCAGGGAGATTATCATAGAACTTCAGGAAATAAAGATGATGGTTAGGTTCACCGTTGAAGTTCTCTGGCTCCCTGATTGTGACTTGACTGAGATTCACATCACTTGAAAGTTTAAAGATTTGAAGTATCATTTTCTTTCTGAAAGCACTTCAATGCGCTGGGGAGCAGCCATCACCCTCCACAGTGTTTTTGATCATCATTGGAGCCACGACAGTGAAACACATCAGTCACTTCAATTCTCCAACCATTTGTTTCACTGGATACTTTACCACACAATCAACTGGAGATGATAAATGTGTTAATCATGACATCACTGAATGCCATGACTTATCTGGATCCCATTTCATTTTCACAAGAATGGTAGCACTGCATTCAAGTTTAGTTCAGAGAGAAATTGAACCAATCCCTAAAGACAACCCAAATGTTTGCAAAGACAAACACACCTTGGGACAAAATACTTGCAATGCATTTAGCTACAAATGATTAATATCCAAAACATAAAAAAGAATTTCTACAACTAGTAAGAGAAAAACTAATACCACAAGAAAAAATAGGTAAAGGCATATGAACTACCAACTGCACAAAGGACATGACCAATAAAAGCATGGTATAATCTGATTAATTGAGTACTTAATCTGTAGGTAGTGGTCCTTTTTATTTCTAATTATTTTGTCTTAAAAAATAATTTTTTTATATTAATAAAGTAATAAGAGTTTCTTTGGTTAATATCTTCTGGGTAAATTTTCTTTTTGCTATCTTTCTGCATCTTCAGTTGTCGGCTGTAAACTGCATAGAGCTGATTTTTAAAAATATAACCTATTTATTCTCGCTGCTGAGAATGATCTTTTTACATTTATTGCAGTTATTGCTATATTTGGAGCTGTTTCCACTCTGATCATTTCCATCTCATCTTTGGTGCTATCGTTGTGCCATATTTTCTATGTCTGTTGATTTATTCTAATGTGTAGGCACTATTGTTATATATGTTCAATGATTGTTTATATTTACTCATGTGTTTAACATGTTAATTTAGGGGGCACCTGGGTAGCTCAGTCAGTTAAGGGTCTGACTCTTGATTTCAGCTCAGGTCATGATCTCACAGTTCTTGAGTTCGAGCCCCACATTAGGCTCTTTGCTGACAGTGTAGAGCCTGCTTGGGATTCTGTGTCCCTCTCTCTCTTTTCCCCTCCCTCTCTCTCAAAAATAAATAAACACTTTTTTAATGTTATTTTTTTTTGCCCATTTAATGTATCTCACACTCTTTCTAGGATAATTTTCCTTTTATCCAAAGTACATCCTTTTCAAGTTCCTTTAGTGAGTATAAGAATAAACTCAGTATTTATTTGTCCTAATTTGAAAAAAAATAATGAATGAAAAACTCTTATTCTTGAAAAAGAGTAAATATTCTAGATTATTTTTTTCTCATAACTTTGAAAAAACCCTTCCTTTCTTTTCTGGCTTTCACTGTCATGAAATCTGCTGTCAATTTTATTCACATTAAGTTCATTTTTCTATGGCTTCTTAAAGATCTCTTTACCTTTGGAGGTCAGTTAGGAAACTGTAATGCATTTAGGAATTGATCTTATCTTCCTTTTATCTGCTTAAGATTCATTTAAGCTTCTGTAATTCAGTAATTCATGTCTTTAATCAATTATGAAAAGTCTTAGACTTTATTAAATAGATTCTTTCCTTCATTGATTCCATACTCTTCTAAAAGTCCTATCGGTTTGATTAAAACTTTCATGGTAAATATGTTTGAATATATTTTTTATTACAGATTCTTTTTGTTTCCTTGTATACTTGTTCTTCTTCTTTTTTTTTAATTTTTTTTAACGTTTATTTATTTTTGAGACAGAGAGAGACAGAGCATGAACAGGGGAGGGGCAGAGAGAGAGAGGGAGACACAGAATCTGAAACAGGCTCCAGGCTCTGAGCTGTCAGCACAAAGTCCGATGCGGGGCTCGAACTCACGGACCGCGAGATCGTGACCTGAGCCGAAGTCGGCCGCTTAACCGACTGAGCCACCCAGGCGCCCCTTGTTCTTCTTAATATATGTGCATCTTTCTCATATTTTCTATGTTGCAGTTGTTCCCAGTGTTTTAGTTTTAACTGTGATTTCTATTCAGTGGACTTTTTCTGGGGAATTTTCACCTCTCCTGGGATGCATCCTTCTTCAGAGGATATATATTTTTCTGACCACATATGTGAAGCATCTTATTTCATGCTGTTTATTTTGTTCTTTCTTTCTGTTCCATTTTGCTTTTCTTTTATTACGTGTTATATTTTTTTGCTTTCAGATCAACTTAATTCATGTTTCTGCTTGTGGTTCCCGAAAGCACAAGAGACCAATGCGATTACACATTCTCAATGTAAACTTTTTGCTCATTGTTTGACCACTGAAAGTAGTAGCCAAACCAGATAATTTTCTTTGTCTTCTTTCTTTACAATAAAATTTTTTTGGTTGTTATTTTTGGTTTGTTTTATTTTTTTCATCTATTCTTTTACTAATATTTAACTCTTTTGATTCTCAACTCTGTTCAAGAACTTCACATCCAACCTCCTTCCCTTTGCCTAAAGACAGCCAAGGCCTGGTCTCCTGGGAAAGCTTCCTGGTTTTCTGGAATTCTTCTGCAGAAGAATTATAAATTTCAGTTCTATTTCCCAATCAGTTTTCTAACTCTTTGGTTTTTATCTCTGGAGATTCCCTCACCTTTTGATGAATGCATTAAAAATTGTTTGTTATATTTTATCCTCATAGAAATGTATGCTATAGTGAAGTTTTTCTGAGTATGGATACTGCATCATTGCCAGAAATACAAGTCCTGAAATTTTCATTTAAATTTCATCTTTTATTCAAGAGTTCCTTGAAGATAATATTTGATTTTCAAATAGTTGTTGAGTATTGCTGTTTGATTTTTGAGATTTATTGAAAGGTTATTCTAAAATATGACCTGTGTGTTTCCCCAATTGGGTAACTTATTGGGATTTCTTATGTGGCCTAGAATATCATCAATTTGGTCAACGTTTTAAGAAAAATGCAAAGGATTATATATATATATATATATATATATATATACACACACACATATATATATGTATATATATATACACATACACACGCACACATATGTATATATATATATATACACACATATATATGTGTATATATATATATACTTGAGTACTATATATTATACATATGTATATATATATACTTGAGTACTATATATTTTATATATATATATATATATATATATATACTTGAGTACTATATATACTCTAGATATATATATACATAAATTTATATATATATAAATACACACACACACATACATATGCATCTATTTTTTTTTTGAGAGAGAACAGGGGAGAGGAGCAGAGGGGCAGAAAGAGATGGGGGGAGAGAAAGAGAGCAAGAGGGAGAATCTCAAGCAGGCCCCATGCTCAGTGGGGAGCCAGATGTGGGGCTTGATCCCACAACCCTGAGATCAGGACTGAAATCAAGAGTCAGATGCTCAACCTACTGAGTCACCCAGGTGCCCCAAGGATGAGATATTTTTAAGGGAAGAAATGTCAATTATCAATCTACTAGAATTTACTATTAAATCTATTAGGATGTTCTATGCTCTTATTTATTTTATAATTTATCATTTGCCAAAAATTGAAAGTGGTAAGAACAACATGTTTCAAATTGTACTATTTTACTTACTTTTCTTTTCTCTGGTAGTTTCTGCTCTGTATACGTCAATGCCATGTTATTTGCTGCTTAGATTTTGGTTCTATTATATGCTCAGTGCAGACAGTAATGTTCATCTTTCTTCCATTTACTGGTTTTGTTTGTGAATTATATTTCAGGGGACATTTGTAGTCACACTCCTAATAAATAATAGTTATTGTTTGTTGAATATACCTTTGTTCATCCTTTTGTTGTTTACTTTTTTCTGCTATACTGTTTTGTGTATGGTACATATTTACATATTTGGGGTGACCAAATGCTAATCTTTTTTTAAATTCCAATATAGTTAACATACAATGTTAAATTATTTTGGGTGTACAATAGAGTAATTCAACAATTCCATACATCATTCACTGCTCATTATGAGACTTTCAGCTATTTCTCCCATCCCCCCCCCCCATGGTAACCATCAGTTTGTTCTCTATTAATCTTTATGCTTTATAAGAGAGTTAAACTTCTTTTTCCTTTGCATTTATGGTTGTGTATGAGATATTTAGTCATATAAACATCCCTGTGTTTCATGCTCTGTTTATTTTGTGCCTCCTTTCTGTTTCCTTTTACTTGTCCTTCTCTATCTAGATATTTTAATTTCTGTAGTGATTTAAGAGTCACGTTGTTTTTATGTCTCTACTGATCACTTACAAATTAACATTTAAAAAATGCAGTGGAAAATATCTATATTTAAATTTTTCTACATCAGTGCAGAAGTGCTATCCGTTGACTTCCTCCTATGAAAGACGAGAAATGTAGTGTGCTCTACTTCCTCTCCTCCTGCCACCAACCCCACCCACTGCTTAGTTTTAATAAAAAATAATCTGGATTCTTAGGTCCATTTTGGTATTAATACATGGTATGTATCTGAAAGAATTGTCCTTGTATACTAACATTAATTGTTACAGCCGTTTTTATAGCTCCTAGGTATCAAATAAAACAATCTTCAAATAGTTTCAATGCTTACTGACTGTTATTTTATACCATAACTTCCCCATTTTTGTGATCTCTATTTTAATTAATCTCTTTTTCAACTGCTAAATTTTTTTTCAGAAGTGAATGTGGGCAGTGTATTTTCTTAGAGTTTGCATGCAAGAAAAGAACTTTCTGTTGCCAAAACACATGACCAATGATCTGTCTGTGTTACAGGATGTTTCACTGGAAGCATTTTCCCTCGAGAAAGAAAAAAAAAAGGAAAAGAAAAAAAAAACTATGCCCCAATTTTTCCCCCTAAGGCACTTAATAATGCAGAGATAATTTTATTGCCTGATTTTTTTTCCTTTGGATCATTTAAAAAATATCTCAGGTCAGAGATCGAGTTGTCATCAGGGAAATAGGTTAACATATCCCCACATAATTCAAGTAGGGCCTTTGCCTCTCTACCAATTCTTCCCTGTTGTCCTTGTCTACAAGAGAAGCAAGTCTCTACAGGACATGGTTTACCATTTGCCTAGCTGCCTATACCAGAGAGGAGACATGGAAGCACTGGGGACCACCATGTCAGAAGTCACTCTCCATGCTGTCAACTCTCTGCTTGGTGGAGCCTGAAACATAGTTACATGTTTAAAAAAGAGAGAAGCAATCCAAGTGCAGCACCCTTCATAGGCTACAAGTCTCATTTGCCTCCTTCATTCACCTCTTGATGTAGATATAAATATTATTTTTCATCCCCATCTTTCAATATTTATGTAAACTCATGAATCTGACTTTAGCTCTTTCATAAGAAGAAATGTATGGCTCAGCCTCTTAAGTCTTGGTACCACCAGCACAAAACAAAAACTTCTTGGCATGAAGACAGATCACATGTATCTGTGGAATATATACTGAGTGACTCTGTTTTGACTTTTCTTTTATGAAACTGAACTTGGTTTTCTATGCCATCTGCCTTTGTGAAGGATATTAAATGAAATCATCCTATGAAATTCATAAACATACTCACTGTCAGATATTGATGAGATAGTGTTAATTACTTTGCTCAGTAAGGCTGTCACCTGTAGATTCAGCCTTAACCTAGGTTTGAAAACATATCTTGTCCCAAAGTAGAGAAAACTTTAATTTTGTTCTGTCAATATATCCTAATCTCTAAAATCAGGTTATTGTCTTGTGACTTAGTTTCAGTAAGTGAATTCTGTTCTAGTAAGGCTATTTCTTCCCAGAAGTTCTTTGTTCTGCCTTGTCCTCATCAGTCTTCCTAAGTATTAGGAAGCTGTCTCTAAATTCCTGTTCTTATGATAGAATGATGGCTATCTGGATGAGACGGATTGGCCTCACATAGCTCTTCGCACTTACTGGTTCTCAGCCTACTGTTCTCCATGCATCTCTTGGCCATTGACTGTATCTCTCTTCAGAGCCTTCTCATTTCTTTCCCACTTCAGAGGCTTTCCAAAGTACTCCGCCATACCTCAGTGGGCCTATGCAACCCTATGAACCTGCATTCCTAAATCCAATCTATCCTACCATCCACCAAGCCCTTAGTTCTAACACAATATACTTATTTTTCACCAGAACTAAGGCAATTCTCAAGACTTTATCTGAAATTGCTTTTGAGTGACTAAAGTCTTTGGTGAAGGCAATAATATCTGCAGTGACTTAAGGAATGTGTCATAATGTATGAGGGGAGCTTTTGAGGGCATATTTCCAGTCATCTGAAACTGAAATTTAGTTCATTCAAATTAAGATGATACCTCCTTCACACCACATAATTTTACCTCTTTTTTGCATGTAAATAACTCAAGGGTTTCTAGGCATGTTTTGCATTTTTTCTCTAATCATCTTCACAAAGGAAACCATGAATGGTTATTCCTCCACCACTGAGTAGTACAAAGAAAGAAATATACGAGTATCTTCATTTGTTTTGCATGCTTCTAAGTAAACTTTAACAGCATTTCTACATATATTTTCCAACAAGTAGAAATTCATTATTAAAATACTGGCAACTTAGGGGCGCCTGGGTGGCCCAGTCAGGTAAGCATCCGACTTTGGCTTAGGTCATGATCTTATGGTTTGTGAGTTTGAGCCCCATGTCAGGCTGTGTGCTGGCAGCTCAGAGTCTGGAGCCTGCTTCAGATTCTCTCTCTCTCTCTCTCTCTCTCTCTCTCTGCCCCTCCCCTGCTTGCACTCTGTCTCTCTCTCAAAAAGAAATAACAATTAAAAAAATTTTTAATAAAAATAAATAAATAAATAATAAAATACTGGCAACTTTTATTCTGCTTAAATCAAGAAATGGCTATTTTATCCCAAAAGGGATGAAAATTTTCAGAAATTCTGTTGGGATAATCCCCGTTGAAGTATGGATTGAAAATTTCTAATTTGAATCCAATTAATAAAAGAACAAAACAATCCAAACCTTTTAACAATTGTTTTTTTTTCTGAGATAACCATTTTATCTTCTTGAATCTCTGCGTGACTTGAGTTTCTATGATGACTTTGCACATAGTTATTTCTATTTATCAGTGAGCATTTATTGAGTGCCCATTATCAATCAGACCCTTTTCTAAGCATTTCATGTGTGCTACCTTGCTCCATTTCACATCAGACCTCTAATGCAAGGTCATCACCTTTCCATTGATGAGAAAACTGAGACCCAGACAGCTCCCCATTGCATCCCACTATCAAAGAACTTCTATCCAAACATTCTGGAGGGATAGGAGAAAAGAGAGCTAATTGTTAATATAAACATGTTACCTAGAGCATAGTGATTCTATAAAAAAAATGTTTATTATATTTAAACAAATACCACTGTCAGGCACCATCCTTTTTTAAAATAAATACCCACAATTTACAAATATCAACAACATGAGATAAGTACTATTCTTTTTTTTTTAATGATTATTTATTTTTGAGAGAGAAAGACAGAGAGACAGAGTGAGAGCAGGGGCAGGGCAGAGAGAGAGAGAGAGACAACAATCTAAAGGAGGCTCCAGGCTCTGAGCTGTCAGCACAGAGCCCAATGTGGGGCTTGAACCCACAAACTGGAAGATCATGACCTGAGCCGAAGTCCAAGTTCAGTACTATTCTTATCTCTGTTTTGCAAATGAGAAAACTGAGGCACAGAGAAATTATAATTGAGATACTCAGTAAGTGGTGAATCAAAATTTTAGATCCTGGCAGGCAGGTTTCAGTGTCCATGTTCATAGTCATGACCATCATGCTAAAAAGCAAAATTAAAGGGTGCCTGGGTGGCTCAGTTGGTTGAGCATCTGACTTCAGCTCAGGTCATGATCTTGCAGTTGGTGAGTTCAAGGTACTCCCAACCCCTCACCTCTTACCTCTCCCACCTTCCACCCCCTGCTGAGCCCCACATTGTCTGGCTCTGTGCTGACAACTCAGAGCCTGGAGCCTACTTTGGTTTCTCCTTGTCCCTCTCGCTGCCCCTCTCCCACTCATACTCTGTTTCTCTCTCCTTCTCAAAAATAAATAAACATTAAAAACATTGAGAAAAAAAAAGCTAAAACAGCATAGGCAATCTGTACAGAGCAATAACCGATAGTGATATTTCCTTATAATGTTTTCCTTTCCACAGATTTGAGATTTTTGAATTTTGCATGCAACTCATCTCATTGAGAATAACAATGCATTATGTGCCTTTGCTCTGGGTTTTAGACAGTATAGTAAAGAATGAAAATCAGTGACTGACAAGGAAAGTCAAAATGAAAGTTCAAGGGCTTTCTCTTTTGGGAAGGATCGTTCCTAGGAATTTGTTATTTATTTGGGGGATTATAATATTTGAGTGAAATATATTCATAGAATTATTAAATGTGAAATGCAAAAAAAAAAGAACTTTGAAATGTAAAAAAAATTTTTAAAGGCACTATCCAGAAGTATTTTTCCGCAGAATAATTTTAAATCACCTTAGCTTTAAACCTTCAGTTTATACAACCTAAGCGTTAAGGGAGAGTTGTTTATTTTTCAGTAAGTGAAATAAACTCCATCTCAAGTGATGTGCTACTAAAGGTGGCACGAGAAAACACATTTTAAAAAGTATTCTTTTCTTTTTACATTTTTGCAGCTCTCTGCTTGTCCTTGGGAATTTGTTTCTTTAAACCCTTTATCAGTCGGCGTCTGCCCCCTGTGGTAAGCTGAGGAGGCAGCAATAGCATGTACATGTTCCTGTATATTACAGAGTGTGTGTGACGAGGGCCCTGCACTTTGTACAAATTCAGCCCTATGGCCTTTTAAGGAGGTGTGACAGGGTCACTGGAGGACTAAGAGAAGGGAAAATTGCACTCTGGATGCCCTGTGCTTCTAGGGGAGCTAGAATGTTGCAGGATCTGTTTTATTTCCTTGGTGCCTATGACGGCAGCTGTGAAATCCTGGCCCAGGGAATAATCCCAGTGGAGTACCCGGCTTCTTGTTTCCCCAGGCGTCTGGGAGACGGGATGATGGCTCAGGCCTCTTGGATTCAAAGAGAAGTGATCTCGGTTAGCCTGAAGACCCCAATCAATCAATTTGCTAAATACCAATTTGTTAAAGAAAGGCTGTGCTCTGTGGAAAAATGTAAATCAAATTGGAGACTTTATGTATTTAATGTTCTACTTTATTTACAAATAGTTTTAAAATTATCCACAGAGAGGCGCCTGGGTGGCTCAGCCCATTAAGCATTTCATTCTTAGGTTTGGCCAGGTCATGATCTTGGGGTTTGTGAGTTCGAGCCCCACATTGGGCTCTGTGCTGACAGCTCAGAGCCTAGAGCCTGCTTCTGATTCTGTGTCTCCCTCTCTCTGCCCCTCCCCTGCTTGCACTCTCTCAAAAATAAATAAACATTAAAAAATTAATAAAAGATAAAATAAAATAATCCACAGAGAGATATATACCTAGGTAAAGAGCAAAATTATGCTAACATCAACTAGAATTTTTCTGTCCAAAATGCTAATATTCAGGCAGGGAAGGGGCAGAGAGAGGCAGAGAGAATCCCATCCTGTCAGCACAGAGCCAGATGCAGGGCTTGAACTCATGAACTGTGAAATCATGACCTGAGCCAAAAACAAGAGTCAGATGCTTTACCGAGTGAGCCATCCAGGTGCCCCACACGCTGAATACATTTGTAAGCAGCCTGGAGAGAATGAGGGGAAAAGAGGTGAAGAAGGAAGAATATATCAATTCTGACTCTCGGTGAATGGATGGCACTACTATTCAGATGTTTATAATTTATTTTTTTATTGAGACAACATTCTAGGTATGGTGCTGCAATACCATTGACTTGAACTCAGAAATGAGAATACCTGATTCTAGGGGAGACTGGGTGGCTCAGTCGGTTAAGCATCAGACTCTTGATTTCAGCTCAGGTCATGATCTCACAGTTTCTTGAGTTCAAAACCTGCGCCAGGCTCTGCACTGATAGTACAGAGTGTGCTTGGGATTCTCTCTCTCTCTCTCTCTCTCTCTCTCTCTCTCTCTCTCTCCCTTCCTTTCTATCTGCCCCTCCCCTGCTCACGCTATCTCTGTCTGTCCCAAAATAAATAAATAAACTTAAAAAAATTTTTTTAAGTTAAAATACCTCATTCTAATTAAGTGTAGTGGAAAGAAACAGGCCAGCTTGCAGCTTTGTGAAGCAATGGAAGGTAGTATAGCAGCCAATGCAGTTAAGAGTCCTGGAAGCACTCCCAGGTCTCCCACTCATCTGCTCCATGGCTTTGGTAATTTGCTTAACCTCTGTGAACAACAATTTCCATACCCACAAAATAGGGTTGATCGAGTTACTATGTTAGAAAACTTTGACAATCTTTAGCATCAGGTAGAGAAGCAATAAACACCAGAATGCTCCCAGGCACTGCCCTTCCCAAGAATTGTCCTACTGAAAGATACCTGG
This sequence comes from Panthera tigris, assembly GCF_018350195.1. NCBI lineage: Eukaryota > Metazoa > Chordata > Mammalia > Carnivora > Felidae > Panthera > Panthera tigris. Next base: position 27,882,970 of record NC_056676.1, on the reverse strand, counting down.
CAAGCAACAGGGAAATGTGACTTGGAGTCTTGTTTATAAGATGCCTGACATTTGAAATAAAAATTGACATTTCTGGGAGATCCAGGACCCTTCATTACTGGAGAGAACCAGCCTGGTAGGGGCCTCTGCTCTGCCTGTGAGGAACAGTTGGATAATTTCCTTTCCCATTCTACACCCACAGAATACTGATGGGGAGAAAAAAAAACTAGAACACTTGATTCTTCTAGGGAAAAAAACCATAGACTATTATTTAAAGGCCATTAAAATCTTAAGAGCTATTCATATTTTAAGAGCAAAGTGGAGTTTGAGAACCATCCCTGAGATGGCAAATTTTAAGAAAGCAGCCACAAGTAGCAAGGTCCTACCCTACAAATGCTAATTTCATCCTTTCTCTCAGCCTATATCTAGAGTGTTAAATAGGGTGTCATAGGGCACTTGCAGAGCAATGTTCCTAGGGAGAAACAAATATAAGATCAGGTGTGTTTGGGGAATGTTTCAATATTATATTATTGGGGATGACAAAGATGAAAAAGACAAAAAAAAACATGTGTATGTATATATTTACTGAATCTAAAAAAAGGGGAGAGAGGTGCGTGAGTGGCTCAGTGGGTTAAGGATGGAACTTTTGGTATCAGCTTAGGTCATGATCTTGGCTTCGTGGATTCAAGCCCCTCATCAGGATCTCTGTTATCAGTGCAGAGCCTGCTTAAGATCCTCTGTCTTCCTCTCTCTCTCTGCCCCTCCTCCCCCCTCTCAAAAATAAATAAATAAATATTTTTTTAAAAAAGGGAATAGAGAACATGAAAAGAGAGAAAAAGAGACTTGGGGCTGAGAGAATTCCTGAACATTCCATTTCCAATGTATGAATGTGGGTGAAGTGTTCTCCACCCTACTCTGCTGAATCCTGCAACCCATTACCATGACCACAGTGGGAAAACAAGGTGTTCCCCCACTGTCAACAGCAGCCTATAAATGTTCCATGAATTAGCAATCCACAGAGCATAATTTGGAAAAGCTTCACAGTGTAAGTCATATAAATATAGCAACTAAGTGAACAATGAATAAGAAGATATAGGTATATAAACAAGTACTACTATCCAAGTTCTTTTGACAAATTTTCAATTCTTACATACCTTTATATTGGCCTATTGATAGAAGTCACTAGATCTTAATCCTGGCTGTACATAAAATAACCCAAGGAGCTTTAAGAAAACAAAAACAATATCTAGATCTCACACCCAGTGGCTGATAATAATGTTCTCGGAAGAGGCCCAAATGCTTATATAGTTAGAAGTACCCAGACAGTCAAGTGGAAAACTCAAGATGAATAGTCAAAAAATACCTCCTTCCCTCTTGGTTATAGCTCTTTGGTGTTCTTTCCATCCTCTTTCCTCTTCTTGCCCAATATTGCTGTTGACAAAATGTCACCATTTTCCTCTTTCACTAAGAACTGAATCAAATGAGCAAGAGTAATGGTGGCAACAGAAGCGGAAATAAGGAGAGATAGGAGGGACCTAACTGCTCTTATGGACTGATCTCCACCTGAGGGTGGAGGGTTCCAAGCCCTCAGGCAACTCCTCCCATGATTCCCACATGCAACTTCAGATTCTTGGTCAGTCCTGAGATTATTCAGGTGATGTATTTCTTAACCCTGAAATCTCTTGGAGAGAGTCTAACGTACACTTGTAGAGCCAGTGTCCATCAACTTGACCAACACTTGTCTCCTACACTCTCTTGTATAGGGTCCTACCATGACTGCTGGACTCAGGGATTGCAAACTCGAACAAGGATGCCAGAAAAAATTTACCAGAGCCTAGCCCAATTATCTCCCAAAATGCTCATTCCCACTCCCAGTCTTTCCTGTTCCTCTGCTTAATATTCTTGGTTTCCCTTTAGGACTTGAAGCATTTTCTGGACTCTAGGTAATGTGTCTAAATCCTGGGACTGTAGGTAATTTTTGTCAGGCCCTTCCTTTGTGTGTACCTTGTGATGTTGGACCTGAGTCAAGGCTTGGCTTTCTAGGGAAGACACATGCCAACCACCTGGGCTTCAACTTTCCAAATACAACATGAATCACACCTATCATGCCCCACCCATAGGACTGTTAGCTTGGTATGCACACCTCCAGAGTTAGGAATGAGATAGATTCATCACCATCTGATTGCCCTCCGCTGAGCCAGCCTCAATAGCAAGATCAGTGTCCCCCAACCTGGTTCTGGCTCAGATTGCAGTTTCCAACAAGACCTTAGGAGGCTTAATGCCTATTAGGACACCTGCATCAAAGCGTATAACTCTAAACTCTATCACAAAAACATCCAGAGCAGGTGTGAGAAAAGCATTCTATAAAGTGTAATACTAAGCATATTATATATTAACAGCAATTAGCATAGAAGTTTACTTAATGTTTAATTTTTAAATGTTTATTTATTTTGAGAGAGAGAGAGAGATTGAGAGAGAGAGAGATTGAGAGCGAGTGAGCCATGTTCACAGGAGGGGCAGAGAGAGAGGAAAACAAAGAATTCCAAGCAGGCTCCCTGCTGTCAGCATAGAGCCTGACAAGGGACTTGAACTCACCCAACTGTGAGATCATGACCTGAGCAGAAATCAAGAGTCGATGCTTAATCCACCGAGCCACCCAGGCGCCCCAACAGCAATTAGCTTTGAATTTCCCTTAATAGAGTAGTCATGTCAGGTATATTATATATATTAAATAGGATCTATTGGTCTTCCTGAGATACTGATTACCATGACTGAGATTAGTTCTATGAATAAAATGCATTGAATTCTAAAGCATCTATTGGCATGCTTGACTCCCCAAATAGCTCATTAAACTATAAAACCAGTGACACTTGGTAGACATAGGTAAAGGTGCTTTTTTTGGCAACACGTTTTCCAAAAAGTAGCTTAAAAAACAAGATTTGTCATCTTTTTTGTATTTTTTACTGTATCTAAAAGAATATATGCCAATCGAGATGAAAAGGGATAATTCAGTGTGGAGAATTGACTCAAAAAAGCCTTTATGGCTTTGTGTTTCTGGTGCTGTTTGCAAGAGACACAGCCCTAATGAAATCTGCCCAGAAGGGGCATATCACAGTTGTATATATTAGAGCACCAATACGCAGTTAGGTTAGAAAAGCAGAGCAAGTCTGTCCTTAGTTATAAAATCTGCTGCACTGCAACTAAGTAAAAAAAATCAGTGTGTCCTTTTCCCTTTAAATGCTGGGGTTGACTTCTCCTTACTGGATATGTGTGTTCCATATATTTTCCAGTAAGTTCTAATTTCCTCTGCACTGACCATTAGTTCCAATCAGCTTATAACTCTTCCCTTATATGAAATTCTTTAGCCCAAAAGGAAAACTCTAGGGTGCCAAAGTGATTGATGGTTTCTGTTAACATCATCTTAGGCAAATAAAAATTCTCTTTAAATGTTCACATTTCACTTGTAGTGGCCAAACTTGTGCCTTCATCCCATATTGTTCACAAGAATATTTGCATAAGCTTTGGACTTTCTCCCAAATCATATTTCTGGTTTTTAAAGCTAAAAGTGATGGGGATTAGTCTTCCACGTGAGCTCATGGGTGCAAGGGTCTGTTTCTCTGCCCTGTCTGCCCTCACAGCTCCCTGCCTCCCTCTACTTTTCAGACCCTCCTAACCTCTCAGCTCCAGCTTCTATTCTATGTTCAGTTTCGTGGACTTTGTTCTGGCAGTCATGGGCATGCTCTCTCCGAGCTCTCTCTGATTTGGATGTGGACACTATCTAGTTGAAAACATCAGACGGGTTGAAGGCTGGGTCCTCCTACTCCACCATCTTCCCAAACTCCCTGCTACCAATTTTGTGTTTCTGCCAAGGGACACTAAACTCAGTCACTACCAAGTGACTCATTCCCAACTTACCCAGCCTCTCAGCACATGTGATTAAATTCCTATCTCAGCAATATTTCAAATCATTGCACTTTGGGGCTAGTGTTAATTCACCAAAATGATGAATGTTCACTATTCCAAGGTGCAGGGTCTCCTTCAGTTCACAACATTTATGGGCTACACTCACATACCACATGCAACGACAGAGACGGCCCAACCCCAGAGCTATCCCCAATATCCGAAAGATGACCTAGAGTTTTTTCTCTTTCTTTTCCACTTAAGAAATCACATTACTTGGAATGCCCGGGTGGCTCAGTTGGTTGAACATCTGACTCTTGACTTTGGCTCAGGTCATGATCTTAGAACCATTAGGAATAAGCCCCACGTTGGGCTCTGTACTGAATGTGGAATCTGATTTGGATTCTCTTTCTCTCTCCCTCTGCCCCTCTGCCCAGCTTGTTTTCTCTCTCTCTCTCTCTCTCTCTCTCTCTCTCTCACAAATAAAAAAAAAGAATAATTAAAATTTTAAAAAAAGAAACTGTTATAAATCAAATTAGTGACGATGCTATTATAAGTCTAACATGGAACACAGTATGTTTTGTCTTTAAAAAGGAAACTATATGATATCACTGACTTGGAAATATTAAGGAACTTGCAACATACTTCACAATGAATCTCAACACATCAATGTGTTACAAGAGCATATTTGAAAAGTATTGGTCCATAGGTTTCATTGCAGGGCAATGGGATTATTATGGCACTTCATATACATTGCTTCATTCAGTTCTCACAATATTCCTGTAAAGTGGGAGATGCACAGATAACTTCCTTCATACTAAAAGCCCAGTAAGCAGTTCTGTGTTGCACAAGAGGACATTTAAGCATTTGCTGCATTGAATGGAGGGAAGGAAGGAGTAGAAAGGGGGGTTTGGAGGGATGCCTTTATGATTAACTTTGCAAGGCTCACATTCAAAAGAGTTTATTCTTAACTTCTTCACCTGCAATTAGGAAATCATGTTGTTATACCAGTATTTTAGAGTCTGTTCTACAAATTCATTTTTCCCTTGTAATGCTTTATAGAAAATAAAAAAGGTACTGAATTCAAATAAGTTCTAGGAAACACTGCATATTATGTCTGTTTTGTGGAATCACAATGCCCTTTTTTTTTTTTTTTTAATTTTTTTTCAACGTTTTTTATTTATTTTTGGGACAGAGAGAGACAGAGCATGAACGGGGGAGGGGCAGAAAGAGAGGGAGACACAGAATCGGAAACAGGCTCCAGGCTCCGAGCCATCAGCCCAGAGCCTGACGCGGGGCTCGAACTCACTGACCGCGAGAACGTGACCTGGCTGAAGTCGGACGCTTAACCGACTGCACCACCCAGGCGCCCCCACAATGCCCTTTTGTATAGTAAAGGTGCTGAAAATTCCTTCAGGAAAGAATCATGTTTAGTTTTGCTTCGCATGTATTATTTTTTTTTAATTTTTTAACAGTTATTTATTTTTTGAGAGACAGAGTATGAGTGGTAGAGTGGTAGAGTGGCAGAGAGAGAGAGGGAGTCTCAGATTTGGAAGCAAGCTCCAGGCTCTAAGCTGTCAGCACCAAGCCCCACGCAGGGCTGGAACTCAGGAATGTGAGATCATGACCTGAGCCGAAGTTGGACACTTAACCAACTGAGCTACCCAAGCACCCTGCTTCATATGTATTATTAACATTTATCTGACCATGACAAACTTTTCTCTTATATTTCCTTTTAACATGACATGTAATTCAGTTTTGAGAAACACATTTTGAGAATTGCTTTGTGAAGTGTTAACTGTCTCATGGTTCAATAATAAAGTGCCTTCTGGATGCTTTTTACTCATTTTTATTTGATAGAAAAAAATGGGCAATAATCTTATGAAAATCCCTTATAAAGGCCTCTTCTTGAAACTGACAGAACCAAAAGAAACAAAAATGAGAAAAAAATGTTTATCAGTTCTGAAACTAGTAAATACTGCCAAGGATGTAACACAAATCTTTGGCAGGAATGACTACCAAATACAGTAAATTTGAATCAGTGTGAAGAAAAACATCGAAGGTTGATGTGCAACTTCCCTTCCTGAAAATGTGCAGTTTTTAGAGAAGTAACTAAGGCAAATTCTGCCAATTCCCACTAATGGTGAATAAATGTAGAACAGGACTAGAAGCACAAGAGGCTTTGGGAGAAAGACTTCTGCCCTAATCTGTCCCTGCCCCCAGGCTAATGCGGGGGTGGTGGGTGGTGGAGGAAAGAATGAGCAGCTACTCTGGTATGGTTATTTGTTTAATGGTGCCATTTACTTAAAAGTAACATTATTTTCTCCAACCTGGCTGCTGGTAAGGGATCCTCGTAATCTGAAGACTCTAGAAGTAAGGGTGAGCAATTTTTATAGATACAAAGGTGCTTATGAAAGAAACAGGAAGTAAAAAAAAAACAAAACAAAAAAAAAAACAAAAAACAAAAAACACTTGGCCTTACCAAACTACAAGGTCTTAGGCCCTAAGGTTTTTCTCTAACCTGACTTCCCATCTTCTGTCTTAGCCTGCTTGGGCTACTTAAGAAATAGCATAGACTGAGTGGCTTAAACAAGACATTTATTTTTTTTCTCACACTCTTGAAAACAGAAGACCAAGTTCAGGGTGCCAGCACAGCAACATCTTGAAGGCTCTCTTGTTGGCTTGTAGAGGGCTTCCTTCTCACTGTGAGCTCACATGGCCTTACCTAAATGAATACACTTTCTCATCCTCTTCTTAAAAGGGCACTTTCAAGGACTTTCTATCATGAAAGTCCTACTCTTATGACCATATCTAAACTTAATCACCTCCCAAAGGCCCTACCTCAAAAACCATCACATTAGGGTATCAATATATGAATTTGGGGGACATAACTATTCAGTCTATAATACCTGCCTAGCTAAAGTAGGTGAATAATACAGAATCAAAGGGGTCCTCCTTTACACCCTCAATTCAGGACACATATACAACTCCCTACTTACCTCCTCAAATGTCTCATCTCCCCCACCCTGCCCACCTCTTCCACCGCACCCCTGCCTGTCCATACACACTGGAATTCACCCCACACACTAGAAGAGAAATCCCAGTGCATTTTCCCCAACACATACAGAGAGTAATGCATACAGAAATAAAGTTTCCCACGGCCACAGCTCTTTTACTACCTGTCTCAGGTGTAGCATAACTGAATTTGTCTTTAAATTTTAAAGATGAATTAAAATGGGAGTCAGATAAGCAGAAAGGGAAACCATGAAAAATCTACCTAAGCTCTTTTGGGAACAATAGCAGTCTTGCCTTTGTTACTTTACATGAAGATAAGTAAAAGCAAAAAATTTGTTTAAAAATATGATAGAATCATATGGCATTTTTTGTGACTGGCTTATTCTAGAGATCTGCTGTTCAACACTGTGCCTATGGATAACAATTCTGTACTGCACACTTAATGGGGGGGAGGGGAAGGGAAAAAAAAGTTACAGAAGGAGAGAGCCAAACCATAAGAGACTCTTAAAATCTGAGAACAAACTGAGGGTTTGATGGGGGGTGGGAGGGAGGGGAGGGTGGGTGAGAGGTATTGAGGAGCACTGGGTGTTGTATGGAAACCAATTTGACAATAAATTTCATATTTAAAAAAAAAGTCTATTAAGAGGGTAGATCTCGTGTTGTGCTCTTAACAGAATAATTTTTTAATTGGTTAAATGAAAGAAATGAATCAAGCATTTATCCTTACTTTCCTGTTATCTATACCATTGAGCAATCAAGTAGCTTAGGAAAAATATCTTGTAAAATTGTTCCAGTTATTGAATGAAAACAAAATGAGAGAATTTGAGTGTTAACATTTTAGAACTCCCGATGTTTTAATGGATGTAGGTGTTGAGCATCAGTGGATGCTAACATTAAAAAAAAAAAAAAAAAAAAAGTGAAAAGCCGACATTATGTACTTCCTAATGAAAGAATGCATCCCGGCTACAATCAAACCAGAGTCTAATCAAGCATCTGGATCCAGTTACCAATTAATAGGAAATGCAGAAGAAAAAAAAAACCTACTAAACTGTAAAAAACTCTGTCAGTCCAATTCCCCTGGTTCTTCAAGATATTTATTAGAATGGAAAGAAAGAAAGGAGAAAGAATGTGTAGATTAAAAGACAAGAGTAAAATAAAGTTTTTGAAAGTGGGCATGTACTCTTGGGTGATAAAATCATAAGGAAAAACAAAGAAGTAATTATGCTAAAAGTCAGGAGAGTGGGTACTTTTGGAGGGAGAAGAGCCATGATTAAGATGAGAAAATAAGATAAGTAAATCCTAGGTATACAAAGTACAGCATGGTGACCATAGTTAATAATACTCCATTATATATTTGAAAGTTGCTAAAAGAGCAGATCTTAAAAGTTCTCATCACAAGAGAAAAGAAAATTGCAAGTATGTGTGGTGATGGATGTTAATTAAACTTATTATGATAATCATTTTGCAATTGTACATGTATCAGATCATTAAGTTGTACATACAAAACTGATGCAATATTATATGTCAGTTATATATCAATAAATAAATAAATAAATAAATAAATAAGTAAAATTCAACAAAAACTACAAAAAAGAGATAGAAAATGGAGGGCCTTATGGGATGACTGCTAAAGTTCTATTCTTGAGCTAAGTGATGGTAATAAGATTATTCACTTTATTTCAGTTACATAAGATAAATAAGTTCTTAAGATATATATAGCAAGGTACCTACAATTAACAGTGCTGTATTGTATGCTCAAAACTTGCTAAGATGATAGATCTTATGTTAAGTATTCTAATCACAATAATAAATAAATTAATCACAAAAATAAATAAATTAAATAAATAAGCTAGTAACAATAATAAAGTGGTAAGAAGGGAACTTTGAGAGGCAATCGATGTGCTTACAGCCTTGGTGGCAATGGTCTCATGGGCATATACTTATTCACAAACTGATTCAGTTGTACACATTACTTGTATACAGCTTTTTTACATGTCAATAATACATCAATAGTGTGGTTTTTAAAAAATTATTCATTTTATAATAATTTAGTAATCTCAAACTCTTTTATTGTTTTAAAATAAAAAGTTAAAAAATATGGCAGAAAGCAAAGTATGCAAAATGTAGATTAAGCATATTGGTTGCAAAAAAAGATACTCCAAGAAAGAAAATTTTAAAGAGGATTTAAATGTCAAGATAATTATAACTATATAAAATAATATAAACTATTATCTACAGGTGATTCCTCTTCTTTTCAAGTTCCCAAGGAAGTTATTAAGTTTATGTAGTCAACTTTATGATTAGAAGTGTGAAAATATGTTTGAAAGACCTTTTTTCCTGGAAAAGCATAAATGAACTACATCCCCTCAAAACATATCAATGGTAAAATAAAGCACTGACAAAGCTACTATGCAACAACAAAGTATGTATTACAGGATAATTCTTTCAGATTTCAAGGAAGAATATTTCTATGAGTATGGACATGGAAGGAAAGGTTCAGTTTACACAAAGTTAATGTAATCCTGAAACAAAACCTAACCAAAACATCATACAAAAAAATGAAATCACAGACTCTTCCTTTACAAATTTAACAGCTAAAATTGCTGATACAATGTTAACATTTGTAATCTATTGACATATTGAAATTCTATTATATGACCAACTGATAGCCATTTCCAGAATGTAAGAATAGTTTAATAATAGAAGTTTTGTTAGTATCATTTCTCTCAAAATTGGATGAAGGGAAAAATACTCTGTAATCATCATAGGTGCCAAAAGTCATCAAACATCTATTCTACATTTTATTTAACTTCTTAATAAATGACAACATGGCTAAAAAAAAAAAGCCCTCAGTAATAGCCAGAAATTTTTACTCTCAACCTACTATTCATACTGTTCTATCTCAAGGAGGCGCCACACTGTCAGTGCACAGCCTTATGCAGAGCTCTAACTCATGAACCGTGAGATCATGACCTGAGCCCAATCAAGAGCCACCCAGGCACCCCAGGCTCAAAATTTATCAATTGCAGAAAAAATAGTTTTGTACATGAAGAAAACAAGAACATTGATTCAAAATAACTGAAAATAAGACAATTCCACAAAGGCATTCATTTTCAAAATTAATATTTTATCTTTCAGCAAATTAACTACTTAAACATATTCCATTGACAATAGCAATTGTTAGGCAATAGTCTTACAGACATCAAAATATAAATAGTAAGAAATGGGAATACATGGACTTTTTCCAACTTTTTTTTTTTTTAGTTTTCTATACATCTCTATTTTTTTGTTTATTTATTTATTTGAGAGAGAAAAGGTGTGTGCATGCATGCACACAAAAAAGAGGGGCAGTGAGGGAGAGCACAGGGGAGGGGCAGAGAGAGAAGGACAGAGGGCAGGGGAGGGGCAAAGAAAGAGAGAGAGAGAGGGAGGGAGAATCCCAGGCAGGCTCCACACTGTCAGCACAGAGCCTGCTGTGGGGCTCCATTCCAGGAACCATGAGATCATGACCTGAGCCGAGATCAACAGTCAGAAGCTTAACTGTCTTAGCCACCTAAGTGCCTCATCCTTTAAAAAGAAGAACTATCAATTTTATTGTCAACATCTAAAGACCTATTTCTTTAAAAATTGAAAAATAAAATCCATCAATAAATTTTATGATTATGTTTTAATAGATGATAGAATTTAAGACTCACCTCAGGGAAATATTGCTTTAGTTATTTTCATTTTATTTATTGTTTATTACTATTTTATTTTTTTATTTTTTTAGTACTAGGAGAGTCTTTAGATTATGTCTACCTCAAGCCCTCATTTTCAAATGGGAAATTAGAGCCTCCTTATAAAGGGTTTGTTTAAGATTTCTAGTCAATGACAAACCCAGGACTTCTGATTTTGAGTCCATATTACCTTTACTTTTACCTTGATTCCTCTTATCTACCTCACTCTCCATTATACCAAATGCCTAAGTTTTAGCCTTTCATGGTCTTTGTTTCATCTGACTTAGATTTAGAGTGGTAATAAAACACTTTTTTTGACTCTCTGTTCAACTCTCTGTTCAACTCTGTTTGGAGTAAAAATTTGTCAGTGGAGATTTGGGGATTCAGTCAAGCCTGACACTGAAAATTCCTGTGTGTATCTTCTCTCATCTGATACTGACTGTTCTGCCACAGCCACAACAATGCATATTTTCTGCTAAGATGATAAAACTAAAAATGGGCAAATATTCCTCTTTCCAGGGACTCCTTTGGCCCCTTCTTATCCATCTAAGAACAGAACAGATAAAGGGGACATATCCATTTACAAAAATACACGTCCTTCTTGCCCATTCCAGAAACTCTTTAAAAAGAAGTAAAGGTTTTGTGGCCAGCTGTTAGATATTGCTTTATTCATCAAATGGTTATACTAGTTTATAATCATGTTTCCATGATCCCATTCCACAAACTTGACTCAAAAACAGTTCCCTCTTTTAAATCTAGTCATAAATCCTCGTTTAGCCAAACATAACCCCCATGGTCAACTTTAATTATTGATACAACAGTGGAATAAATTAAAAGTACAAATAATTAGCCCCAGGACAGTAGGTAAAGCACAGAAGTGCAAGCAGTGAAGTTTAGACAAGGAAAGGGAGAGTAGTTGGAGGTTTACTCTTCAAGAAGCAGAGGCAGAAGAGGAGAGAGGCTGAGGGTAGAACTCTAGCAATTTTGACTGACCTTAGAGCACCGAACTGCCCTGAGCTATCATGGTTAGGGTGCCTGCCACACATCCCCACATGCTTGTGCACTGTGATTATCTATAAAAACAAAAAAGAAGGGGTGCCTGGATGGCTCAGTTGGTTAAACGTCCATCTTCAGCTCAAGTCATAATCTCTCCGTTCATGAGTTCGAGTCCTGCTTTAGGCTCTGTGCTGACAGCTTAGAGCCTGGAGCCTGCTTTGGATTCTCTCTCTCTCTTTCTCCCTCTCTCTCTCTCTCTCTCTCTCTCTCTCTCTCTCTGCCTTGCCCCTCCATTGAACCACACTCAGACCAACATCTCCAATGACCTCCAAATTACTAAATCCAATTCTACCTAGTCTTAATTTTCATTTTATTTGATCCACTACAAAGAATCCTTTAAAATGGTTCTTTACATGGCTTTCAAGACATGTTCCAGATTTTCTTCCTCCGCACCCCTCCTGCCCCCACTGGTTATTCCTCCTCCATTTTCTTTTCATCCCTTCCTCTCTTCCCAGATCCTTTAATGCCCAAACATCTGACACTGAGTCTTTTAGCCCCACTTCTAAGTACCTTAACTGCTTTGGTGATTTTATCCTGATTCATGGTTTTCGATATCACCCTGTCATGAAGAACACTTTAATTTATATCTGCAGCTCACAATCTTCCTGAACTACATATTCATACATCTAGGGTCCTTATGTGACATTTACAATTTAGATTAACATATCCAAAACAGAGCTTTCTTCTTTCCCAAATGCTGCACCTTTTCCCCATCCCTGGTAATGCAATTACCATCCATTCAGGTGTTCTGATCAAAACCTTGGACTTGCCTTGATTCCTCTTTTTCCGCATACCTTACATCTGTTCTCTTAACAAATTCTGATGACTCATTCTAAAAATTATATATAGGATCTAACCTCTCCCTAACACCCTCAATATCATCACCCTGAACTATGTTACTAGCTCCTCTCACCTGGATTATTACAACACCCTCTGAACTGGTTTTCTTGCTTTCACCCTTAACCCACTCCAGCCTGTCAATAAGGCAGCCAGAGTGATCATTTAAAAATGTCACTCATAGCCAATTACTCTTCTGCTTAAAACCTGCCTGTAAAATAAATATGCATTTGAAACCCTGCATGTAGGGGCACCTGGGTGGCTCAGTTCGTTAAGCGTCCAACTTCGGCTCAGGTCATGATCTCATAGTTCATGGGTTCGAGCCCCACATCGGGCTCTGTGCTGACAGCTCAGAGCCTGGAGCTTGTTTCAGATTCTGTGTCTCCCTCTCTCTCTGCCCCTCCCCCACTTGTGCTCTGTCTCCCTCTGTCTCAAAAATAAATAAACATTAAAAAAAAATTAAAAAAAAAAAAAGAAACCCTGCATGTAAAATAAATAACTCCCACTTTAGAGCAAAAGCCAAATTCTTAAAATTGCCTACAAAGTCCTACACATCTGGCCCCACCATTGTCTCTCTGACCTCCTGGTGTCCTGCTCTCCCCCTTGATCCTTCTGCTTTTGCCACAATGGATCCACTAGTATTCCTAGAAGAAATGAGAAACTCTTTTGTCTCAGGGCCCTTGCACTGGCTATTCTCACAGCCTACATCCAACCTGTTAACAAATCCTGGTGGCTCTATCTTCAAATTAATTCTAGAATTTCATCTCTTCTTAACAACAACAAAAAAATGTTCTCACATTTCCACCCCCAATATCTATAGGGCTCACTCTACTCAGACATCACCTTGCCAATGAGGCCTACCCTCACTGCAACCCCTAACCCTCTGGGTATTCCCAAACCCCCTTATGTTGCTTTATTTTTTCTTGGTTATACTTACAATCTTCTTACATACCTTGCAGCTTAATTGTTTATTGTGTTTTATTGTTTCTCTCTCTCTCTCTCTCTCTCTCTCCTTACCAGAATAGAAGTTCTGTAAGAGCAGGAATATTTGCTGTCTTTTTCACTGTTTTATTCCCACTATCTAAAAGTACATTAAAACATAATAAATCAATAAATCATTACATGAGTGAATGAATAAATGAATCTAATTGAGTAACTCATTACCACAACGGGATTTACAACAAGAATATTTTGCTTCCAGAGTAAGCTTGGTGTTACTATCAAAAACAATGACATCTTACATTTGCTTAGCACCTTACTCACTGTTACTCACCTCAACTCAGAGTTGCAAAATGATTTTCTAGAGAAACAGGTTTCCAATTTAAAGCTTAGATAATCAACAAGATATTTCCAAATAGTTGAATCTTTGTTAAAACTCAGCCTTGGTTTGTGATATCCCAGTATTTAAGCATGTGAATTTTCCACCTGCTTGCCTCATATCCTTAGATTATTAACTGACCCACTCTTTCCTTTTGCTTGTCACAGTATATTTTGAATTTATCTAATAAAACATGTAGCTCAAGATATAATTTAGTCTGTAAACCCATTTGTTCTGTGACCTCTTTCTTGTACAGATAACTTGCCTGGTAGTGCACTTGAAGTTCTAAGTATAAATAACACCAAGGTCATTTCCCACACAACATTGGAAGTATTTAGATCATCTTCTGACTGTAGGTGGACATGTTGCAATTACATTTCAGTATTAATAACATATCAATTTGTGATAAAGGATGATAATGCTTTCTAATCTGTAGAGTATACAAATCTGCTTTTGAAGATATCAAATTGGAGAAATGAGACCAGATTATATAAAGAACGGGTCTGTGCTTTGAGAAATTTAGAAATATGATCGTGTCAATTTTTAGAACACCTGTCTTTAAGCACAAAACATCACTGATGCATGGGTGGGTTTTTCCCCTACCTCTTCTAGATGTTAAAATACAATGGATTTCAAAAAACAATAACTGATGAAATATTACCAATATTTTTTAAATTCTACCTAATATCAAACCAACAGATCAATTCTATGTAAATTTCCAACTGCAACTTCCTGGGAAACCATGATGGAAGCAGTATTTTAAGCTGACACAGTAGGACTTGATATTTCTACAAATGCAGAAAACTGGTAATGTGACTATTACCAGTACTCTGCATTGGTGGTACTAAGACTCATCTTCCTTTTTTCCTAGAACCATTGTAGCCCAGGATCACCTAAAATTCTTTGCAAAGTGAGTCAGGCTAAGACAGGGTGAGAATGTGGTCCACTTCATGAAAGAAAAAGACCCACTGCTAAAGCAGAAGACTGTAGACCATGTAAATAAACCTGCCTCTGGCCAGGCTGCATCTGGTTAGGCTCTCTCACTCTCTCTCTGTCCCTCTCAATCTCTCTCTCTCACTCTCAGTCTTTCTCATTGCCTTTATACCACCACCATCACTCAGACACATTTCTGATTGCGATTTGTAGAATCTCAGTTTTGTGGATTCTTACAGATCTTGTGTTCACCAGACCTTTGTGTTAAGGGAGCATCTACATGTACTTGGTTAGAGAACTGAGGATTATTACAGCCTAATATAAATCTTAGAACATATGACATGTAACTGAAAAAAATAACGAGATAATTTTTCACTATCTATACCGTCTTTATCTCCAAGCATAGTGAAAGTCTCCATTACTGTAAATTACTACACTGTTTCACTTACAAAACTGAAAAAAAGTTTAAAAAAGCAAGAGTGTTTCCCATGAGCCTAGCAAAATGCTTCTCAGTCCTCAATCTATATTTTACCACCACATAAAAGACTGAAATATCAGTAAGTGAAGAAATCAAGTGCTAACCAAAAAGCGACTGAGGAAGAGAGCTGTTTCCCGCTCTAGTTCCAGACTGCTTGCATCACAGAATCAGGCCATTTCCCCTTGCTGCTGGAAACGTCTCTGCTTCCTGCATGCCCTCCTGTGGTGGGCTCTGTGCCCCTGTAGTAGATAGACAGACCTTTAGCGTAGTGCTAACTGACCAAGGTGTCCCAAAGGCACTGAATGGATAATTAATGTCATGAGGATGTTGTTTAGGGAGGAATAATTCAAAAGCACACCACCAGCATGGTCTTTTTAATTTGGAAAGAGCCAAGTTTTAAGACAATGTTTTCACTACAAAGCTATATCCCTATCTGGCACACACATCAACATAAATCACAGCACAGATTACAGAATTTTATGTTTTAAAAAATAAGAAATAACAAAGAGAATTAACTAGAGAAATGGGTCAAAGTGGTCAGAATTTTACAAACTTTCAGTTATAAAATAAGTAAATCCTGGGGATATAACGCACAGCATGGTGACTATAGTTAACACTATTGTATTGCATGTTTGAAAGTCCCTAGAAGGGAGTAGTAGACTTTAAAAGTCCTCAATGAAGAAAAAAATTCTGTAACTATGTGTGCTGAGGGATGTTAACCACCTTATCGTGATAATCATTTAGCAATATTCACACATATCAAATCATTATATGATACACCTAAAACTTATACAATGATATGTCAATGACATTTCAATATTTAAAAAAGCTAGAGAAAAAAATCAAAATATCAAATTTCAAAAGACCTTTCTCATCCTAAAACAAGAATAATTTTAAATTTTTATAGGTTACTGTATATATTATTTTAAAATTTCTGAACATGAAAATACATTATAAAATCAAAAGGCAATTAATAAATTGGAAAAATTATGTCAGCATAGATGAGTAAAAGGGTTAATGTTACCTAATGTATAAGGATGTTTTATAAATCAATATGAATAACCTGGTAGAAAAATAGGTAAAGGACATGAACAGGAATTTTACCAAAGAAGTACTGAAGACCATGAATAACACTTAAGTGTTCAATAAGCATATGAAAGCTCAAACTCATTAGTATTGTGAAGAATGAAAATTAAAACCAATGGTGCAATGGTTTTTTTTTTGATAGCCTAGGTTATGGTGTGGCACTATAATAATCCCCAAATCTCCATAATTTAGCAAAAGAAAGCTGGTTTCTCATTCATGCAACAAATTTATCACAGATTAGAGGGGAGCTCTGTTTCATATAGTTACTTAGAGATCTACACTGAAGAAGGTCCCACTAACTCACAGCTCTTCAATCTGAAACCCGTGCCCTTCTTAGACAATGAAGTATGAGAAGAGATATGAGAATCACACATAATCTTTTCTCTGGCTTAGCCTAGAAGTAACACATGCCGCTTCTGTTCACAATTTCCTTGGCTGATACTTATCACATGCCTTTCCAATTTTAGCATTGTTCTCTGCCAACCTTTCAAACCGGCAAAGATTTAAAAAAAAAAAAAGGATGGACGGATGGATGGACAGAAGGAAGGAAGGAAGGAAGGAAGGAAAGAAGGAAGGACCTGTGTTGATCAAGATATTTATCAAAAAAAAAGCCATGCAAGTAAAGGAAAGAGACATGAAACTGTATGACACATTTGGAATTCTGCAAGGTATTTGCCTGGGAGAGAAATGAAGATAAGAAATAGATTGGGAGGCAAAGAACAGCCACCTGATAAAGGTCCTTAAAGGCTCCACTCTGGAGATAATGGGTATTACTGATAAATTTTAAGCAGAAGAATGGTATGATCAAATGTGCATTTTTTAAAATTGCTTTGGCTTCTATAAAAAGTGGAAGCAGAAAAACTGGGAACTGAGAGATCAAGGAAGGCACTGTTGCAGGTAGTAATAAAAGTATAAATTAAAAATTATGAATATCTACCACCTAACAAATTTGGGTATGTCTATTATGTTAAATCAGGAGGGGGGATCATATTTCCATGTCAATTTCATACAAAAACTGAGCATTAAAAACCAACTTCATCAACCAAACTATAAGATTTAAAGTTAATATTGCAGCTGGTACAAGAAGTTGCAAAACCCTTTTCCCGACTGTTCACAGCACTGGGATCTTATCCTTGTGTGTGACATTTTTTGGATACTGTGCCCTCCTTCCAGTTACTGTAATGAGATGGGCTCTAATAAGCTGCAGCCCCCAGTAAGCCATCTATCTTCAACAGCATGCCTCTCCCTTTCCAAAATCCATAGAATACATGCAAACCTTTATTTGATTTCAGAAGGAAAGGAGGGTTCTCAGTGTCACGTTCTTACTGTAATCCTCATTTTTTTTCTATATGGCTTGTTCTTTCTTTCTCTCTATAGAGTTATTGCAAAGCCCCTTTGATACCCTTTGCCTTTCCTCCTCTATCATTCCACCAACTGATTTAATATCTCACTTGGAAGAGAGTAGATTGTAGCAGTTAAGAGCACAGACTGAACCAGACTGCTTGAATTCAAACACTAGTGCCACCATCTAATTACTCCATGACCTTCATCCACTTACTTAGCCTCTCCATATCTCAGCTTCTTCTAAAATGAGCATAATAATACCCATCTGTGGAAAAAGTTGCAAAAATGGCTCCAGTTCTTTACTGGATCCATACACTTGGCATTTGACTTCGCAACTGTTCTTATAAAGAAGCAGATTCTATTCCCCATCTCTTGAACTTGGACTAATGTCTCGACCTACCTTGTCCATTTGAATATATAGGAAGTGATAGTGTGCAGTCTGAGCTTGGATTTCAAAAGTTCCACTTTTCTTTCTTGGAATCTTGCTGTAGCTATGAGAATAAATCCTAGGCTGACCTTTTGAAAAATTGGGGACCACACAGAAAAGGACCAAGTTGTCATATCTGAGACCTTCCTAGACCCCACAACTCAACCCAAGTAGGCAGCTGAGTGTAAACAAGTGAGTGATTCAGGTCAAGGTCTTTTGGGCTTAGTCCAGATCACCAAACCAGTGATCTGTGAAAAATAATAAACAGCTATTGTTGTAAATTGTTTAACATTTTTAAGTTTTAGAGTGGTTTGTTATACAGCTATTATGGCAGTGGATAATTGATGCACTATCTCATAGGGTTGAGGCTGAAATGAGGTAATATGTGTCAAGTACTTAAAAATGGTTAGCATTTAGTAAGTTTTATTTAAATTGGTAGCTAGATTTATGGCAACCACCCAATTCTAAGAGATAGGAAGAATCTTCTCTGCTTTTAGCAAGAGATGCAGATAACAAAACAAAGAAAGGGGGTGGGAAAGACTCAAATAAGTGCAGATAATGTAGGTAAAAAAATGGGACAATTAAATTTCTTTTTTTCTCTCTCAACATAAAAGAAAATATTGCAGCCACAAATCAATAACAGCTTCTCTACAAAAAAGGGGGGGGGGGCGGGAATCAGAAAATAAGAGCTCAAAAATTGGGGTTTAATTAATCACTCATTACTTTAAACTGAGACATCAAAAAGTTGTGCCCTCATGGTAGGAGCACTATGAGGAACACAAGCCTCATATACATGGATAGTCTGGTTTTTCATTATCTGGATGGTCCAAGAAACTTCAAACCTGGAACTCAGATTGACGGTCCCAAACTGGAAGTACATCTAGTCACCTGTCATAAGAACACAAAAGTTCTGTCTGGAGAAAGATGTCCATCATTCTAGACCTCCAGTCATTCCTACAAATAAGGTTTCTACAACAATGTCTAGCGCAAAATGATAGGACCATAACCCGGCACACAAAGAAACAAGACTTTACGAGTGAAAGCAAGCAGAAATAACAGTAGATAAAAACATACCCACAAATACTTAGCATACTATCCTTACCATAAATAAGTGGAAGTATAAGAAAACTATAAAACACACGTGCTTACTTTATTCAATAAAAAATAAAAATTTTTAATGTTTTTTATTTATTTTTGAGAGAAAGAGAGACAGAGTGCCAGCGGGGGGGGGGGGGGGGGGGGCAGATAGAGGAGGAAGACACAGAATCCAAAGGAGGCTCCAGGCTCTGAGCTGTCAACGCAGAGCCCAATGCAAGACTCCAACTCATAAACCAGGAGATCATAACCTGAGCCAAAGTCAGACACCCAACTGACTGAGCCACCCAGGCACCCCTATTCAATAAAAAATAAAAGACCAAGCTTAAACATTTCATCAGGGCACTATAAACTACCTGAGTAAGTTTTACAATGTATCATATCAAAAAGTAAATCTCTAAAATAGAGTTAACACTTCCTGTGAGTTAGGCCATTCTTCTGTGTGATGGCCCTAAATGCTTAAAAACTACTTTCTTCTGCTAAGCCAATATCTCACAACTCTTGTGTATAATGGTGTGCTGGTAAATGACACATCTGTATCATTTTCTAGTTTCTGTGGCAGAAATACCGTGGCTGGCTTCAAGTAACCAATAGGATGTCACTAAATGCACAGCTGAGAAGAGATGCATACAATCAGCTCTCCTAGTCCAGTATGAACCAACACACTGTTGGATGTATTCCTGATGATGTCTTTTCTTGCTAAGGTTAAATATCCCTAATTTTTTGTTATTTCCCCCATGCAGTTGATTATATGTGGAATATTCATTCATTCAATGGGTATTTATTAAAGGCCTACTATTTCCCAGTAATTGTTCCAGGAACTTAATATACATCAATGAACAAAAAATATCTTCATGGAGCTTATGTTAAAATGGAGAAGAAAAGATAATGAATAAACAAAAACAAGTAAATATACAATCTGTCAAATGTCGATAAATGATATGGAGAAAAATATATAGGGATAAGGTAGGGGGGATTTCTATTTCATATGGGGAGAAGGCCTCACTGATAAAAGACCATATGATATATTTAATCTTCAGAGTTTGCCATAAAGCTTTTGATAAATTACAGAGAAAAGCAGTTGGTGTGTAGAGAGTTGAACTTATAAAAACTTTAAGAAGCTTTCATACAATGTAAGTACTATGAAGAGGTATTACTCCTAAGCAGAGATTGCAAATGAAGTGTTGAAAAGAACTGAACCAACATTTAAAAATTGGGAAGAGCCAGTGAATATGCAAATTTTCAGTTTTGCCTGCAAGACTGGAAAACCAGGCAATGCTGATCTTACATTCTGATTTCCTTTAGAAAGGCCTGATCTCCCCAGGCAGTCACTGCAATCCCTAAAAGGCTGTCTAGCTTTCAAATGGCCCCTGCAGCCATTTGAATTCCTGACCTTGCCAAAATTAATTAAAAATTATTTTTTTAAGGATTCCATTGGAGTGCCTGGGTGGCTCAGTCAGTTGAGTGTCCCACTTCAGCTCAGGTCGGGTTCTCAGGGTTTGTGAGTTTAAACCCCACACTGGGCTCTCTGCTGTCAGCCCAGAGACTGTCCCCCTCTCTTTCTCTGCCCCCTCTCTTTCTCTGCCTCCCTCTCTGCCCCTTCTCTTTCTCTGCCCCTCCCCTGCTCACGCTCTCTCTCTAAAAATGAATAAACATTTAAGAAAAAGAATTCCATAATTCTTTTCGTTTCCAAATCAGTTTTTTCATTGTCTTTGAAAATCAAACCACAAACTTTTAAAAAGTAATATACTAATGAGGCTCTGTAACCTATTCTATAAGGTGTTTCTAAAATACATTTTGAAAAATGATGGCATGAACATAAAATTGATTTATAAATTCACAAGATAGCCACTTTAAAGGGAAAAAAATTAAGAAGTAAAAATTCCAGAATGTTAAAATAGTCATAATACTTTTTATTAGTAATCAAGATATATAATATTATATAGATATTCATATTTTTCAATATGTGTCCATTTCAACATAAATTGTTAGTTTTGGAGCATAGTTTTTTCTTGTGATTGCCCTTACCCTCTCAGCATCACTAAAATATAGTGACATACAAGTGGCATTTCATACTTTGAAAGTATTTAATATATATTAGACAATATGGAGGAGGTCTGACAAAATTAATTACAAATTAATGAAAATAACTTCATCAATGAATGTAGTGTAAAGGATATCAAATTACTGCCCATCCAATTCAGATAGAATATTTCTTTAATTCATAATTCCAGAATACAAATAAAATTCAAAACAAACAGCAAAACCAATACCTACACTACTTTATAAAACAAATTTTCTGGACTCACTTTATGCAACATCACCTTCTGTCTGCCAAGACACATAGTTAAAAAATTTTATTTACAATGCTGCCTAGAAACCACTATTAGTCATCATAAATATTGCTATAACCAAATAATTCCCATAAACCAAATGTTGCAAATAAAAACAAGTGATTCTGGAATAATTTCTAGAACCAGTCTCTTTGATTTCAAATTATTTGTTTATGGGAAGGAATAGCAAGAGGATAAAATAACTAAAGTAGATCTTACAACTAAACCTATAATATTTTCAACTTAATAGTATATATGAATGGAAATGTTTGACAAAAGAAGCTATTTCATAATTAACTCAATTCTCTTCCCCATCACTTTGCGATTTCCTTTTATGTATTTCTTAGTTATAGAACACATACAACACACACAAAGTTGTTTCATCTTTATAGTGTTATTTTATGTAGATTATGTGAGGTTTAAAGATATTGAATTTTCAGGACAGTAATTGTCTCTTATAGCACAATTTTTTTTTATTTGAAAGAAAGAAAGAGAGAGTGGAGGAGAAGGGCCAATGGGGGTGAGAGCGAGAGGGAGAGGGAGATTGAGAGAGAGAAGCAGAGAGAGAGAGAGAAAATCTTAAGCAGGCTCCACACTGAGTGTGGAGCCCAACATGGGGCTTGATCCCACGAAACTGGGATCATGACCTGAGCTAAAACCAAGAGTCAGACACTCAACCAACTGAGTCACTGAGGCACCCCTCTTATACCACATTTTTAACATAGCCAAATATGTTAGTATGTTGATATCAGATATGCATGATGAAATCATAATACATTTGTTGTGCAAATATATAACTAAATTGAATGTGTCTAAAAGGTAGAGTCTGTCTGTATTTAGAATTTCTGAGTGAGATATTCCAATTAATCTAAACCCTAGTTATGAACTGATGTGTAAATAAACCAGCATGAATACATGCACCTACCTCTAAGATGATATTGGCTACATGTGTACTGAGTGCCTGTGATGGCCAGGGATTATGCTAAATATTGAGAATAGAACCAAAAATAAGATAGGTGCCTATCCTCAGGAAACTGTGAAAGTCTAATAGTGTAACATACAACAGTGGAAGTAGCCATCTATTCATTCAACATACATCAAATGCCTAAGGCAAGATAGCTTTGTGCTGGGCTCAAAAGATAGCATAAACAAAAAAGAAGTCTGTAGCCTCAAAATCATCAAAACAATTACAATATAGCTGCTAAGTGTTAGATAAAATAAAGACCTAGTTCATACAAGTGACACTAGATAGAACATCCCGTAGGAAATAAAAACTGAGCTTAACCTGAAGACTGTCAAGAGCACTCTAGACTGCAAGGACAGCAGGTGCAGAGCGAGGGAAGCCTGGGAGTCTGAATGACTTGAGGATTCAGGATGCTGGTGGGGTGTCTGTCTAAATGATCGGATGGCAGGAGGGTGGAGCTAAATCATGAAGAATCTTGTATTCCATGCAAAGCGTCTATTGACACAGCCCTTAAGAAACAGGAAGTCACTGAAAACTTTAAGCAAGGAGTGACATAGCTAATGAATTTTTTTCAAAAACATCTTTTAAGGAGGTTTTGTAGTGGAGGAAAGAGAGAGTGATTCCTATTGCCTAAACAAAGGCAATGGATGAGAAGATAGTAATAAGCAAATGGTATCACAAAGGGTTTAGTGGTTAATTTTATCATTCCTAGGTTTCCAGCCTAGGGGATAAAATGTACAATTAAATTATATATTCTGGAAGGATATAGAGTGGGAATAATGAGGTAGAAAATAAGTATATGATGGTATATGTTGAGTTTGAGATATGTTTGAGAAACTCAGGTAGATGCACCATAGCCTGTTGGATAACGGGATTGGAATTTAAGGTCAGGTAGGATTATCCCAGAAACAAAAAATGTAGGCAATGAGCAGAAAGTAATGGTTAAAACCGTCTGAATGAATGAAGTAACTCAGGAAGTGAGTGTAGCATGAGAAGAGATAGGTGAAAACAGAACCCTGAAGAATAGAAATGTTACAGGGGTGCCCGGGTGGCTCAGTCAGTTAAGTATCTGACTCTTGATTTCAGCTCGGGTCATGAGCTCACAGTTAAGGAATTGAGCCCTGTGTCCAGCTCAGTGCAGAGCACAGAGTTTCCTTGGGATTCTCTCTCTCTCCCTCTCTCTGCCCCTCCTTTGTTCGTATACATGCATGCTCTCTCTCTCTCTTTCACTAAATAAATAAACTTGAAAAAAAAAGAATAGAAATGTTACAACAAATAGGCAGAGGAAGAGAATCAAAGGAATGAGAAGGAAAGATTTTCAGTTTACAAAATGAGAATTAAGGATGGCCATGAAAACATAGGAAGGAAAAAATATTCCAAGAAGGAGTGATTAAGTGTCAATGTTGCCGAGACATCAAGTAAGCTAAGTAGTAAAATGGACACAAAGTGCTTTTACAAGACTGCATCCAAACCAAGTGGCCAGCAATAGATAATGTTTAAAAAATTATGAGCCATTTATATATAATGCAGCTACCACACACACACACACACACACACACACACACACAAAGTCTCTATGCTCTGGTTTGGAGAACATATTTACCTACTGGGGGAAGCAAAGAAGGGACAGAAGAGGAAAGAGAAGTAGAAGTTCTGCCACACAGAACTTCTGTAGTAGTCTTTTCTATGTATCTCAATTTAGAAAATACCATTGGAAACAACTGAACCTATCATATATTAAATCAGCAAAATAGCCATAAATAAAAAAGATTGATTTTAAATTACCCTGTAATGCAACATTTTGATGTTATATATGTCCTTAGAGGGATGTGTTCAGGAACAGAAAGAAGTATGTAAACGGTTTAAAATTCCATTAGAAGGTATGTTGTTTAATATAATATTAGTATTAATATTTTGCAACTACTTTATGTCTGTTGTCAAAAAACAAGGAGTTAAATTAGGGATATCAAGAGTCAATATCCTTCAGTGAAAGAGAAAAGTGATAACATTCTAAATAAATAAATTAAGTGAAAAAAAGCTGAACTATTAAAATGTAATTAGAAAGATCAACACTAACTCATAATTTTTCCCAGCTGTGGCTACTGAAAGGTCTAGAAGAAATGGGCACTTCTAGTGCCCAGAATGTGATCTCTAATACAATAACCTACTAAAATAACCCAAAGCTCTAGTGTAATAGAGGTTTGGGGTCAATTTTGGAAATTTGAATATCTAGATATTAGATATGAATTACTGAAATATAAAGGTAGAGACAGATAAAAGAAAACAAAGCATGTTGCAGATCAATATGTATAGTATGATCTCACTTTGATTAAAAATATATATTAACAGCATAACCATCATAAATATGATGGCTAGATGGAGTGTTAATTTTTTAAAACTTGCTTGTCTCGATTTATTCAATGTTTACACTTTACATGTTCTGCTTTTATAATTTTAAGAAGTCAATTTAAGAAGTAACATCATCAAGAATTTACCAACTAGTTCCCTGAAGATCTGGAACATGGTAGACAGAAGCCAGAGTGCAGTGATGAATGAATAGGAGTGGAAACTGTAAGTGAAAACTATTCGGGAGTCCCAAGCCGAAGAAGGGGAGAAAGAAGGAGAGCAATTAGAAGCAGGCGGCTCAAAGGCTCAAATGCCTGTGGGGTGGCTGTAGGCTAAAGGCATTCTTTGCCCTAGAGTTTTGGTGCTGGATTTCCTCTCTCCAGAAGATGCTTCTTAGACATATCCATGTGACTCACTCAATTACCTCCTTTCAATCTTTGTTCAAGTGTCAGCTTCCTACTGAAGTCTGTTCAAAATCACAGCTCTCTCCCCTACCCTCTCTTCCACTTGCACAAAGCCCCTGCCCTGATGCTACTTTTTTTCCATTGATCTTGATAATTTTCTAAATTTTATATAATTTTTACCTTTTTCTTGCTTATCTCCTCCCCTGGAATGTAAAGTCAATTTAACAGAAATTATTTTGTCTTTTTTATACACTGATATATTCTAAGTACCTAGAACAGTGTATGCCACATAGTTTACTTGATAACCATGTTTTGAATTAAAAGAAGGGTTATTTAGGACTGGGAAAGACTTAAGCACATTTATGTGCTAATCTTAACTATTCCCAGGAAGAAAGGAAGAAAGGTAACCCCTGATCAATAAAGTTCACGACGGCAAAGCAATCTTTATGACATTTCCTTTGTATCTTCCTAGAGCATATATATCACATGTATAGCAGTAAGCAGATAAAAACAGTTCAGGATGTCTTATATGCCATTGAAAGAGTGGAACTGATTACCATTTTGTGTACTTGCTATTTGGCTTTTATTTCTAGTAACATAAAATGCACTGCCAGAACAGCTATACCAAATTTTGTTGGTGCTTTTTCAGTGGAAGATATTCATTGCTTTGGCAACCATGCATTTCAGAAACACAGGCTGTTTGAGTTGGTACTAACTACCATGGAAAAGCAAAGGTCCGGTTAATTCCATTTAATGATATGATATATTGAATTAACTGCACGTACACAGAAGGAAAAGCACCAAAAGAGAACTGTCAAAAAGGTCTGCTTACAAGAACAGGGGTGTCATAAGGTTTACTTCCTTTTACAGTTTAATATTCAATAAAGATTAAAAGGAGGGAAAAAAAGTAATTGTATTAAGTCAAAGTCAACAATACAAATATTTATTAAGAGAATCAAAAGACATAGAGGAAATTAAAGTCAGAAAGATAGTAGTCTCAATCAATATTAACACAAAGTAACTATAATAATATGTTGGAGGATGTGACTGCTGGTTGACCTTGAACTGGACCACCAAATCAGAGATTCCTCACCGCCCTCCTCCTCCCCCCATTCCTTGTAATTTAGGTTCCACTTGCATTCTCCCTTCCCAGTGGCTTCTTCAAAGATACAGCCTTGAAACAGTGATGTGGTGTTGAGACCATCTGGATGGTATACGTGATTGAATTCGGTTAAGACCTCTGTATAAACTTTTAAGATTTGGTGGGCAGGTGCAGAGATCTACTCATCTTACTTCTGCCCAGGACAAGCCCCTTGCCAATCTGGAGTGGCCTGCCTCTTTCTTCTGTCTCTCCCTGACCCCTGAGAACATGGACCAGTTTTAGGTTACACCTGGGAGGTTCCTAGGAGCCTGCTTGCAAACTGAAACAAGAACAAAAGTATAAATTTGTTCTACTCCGTATCTCCTAGCACTTTTCTAGATCACCTCCTGAAATTTCTTTGGGCCTTTAATCTTTTTTGCCTTTTGATAGTGTCTTGTGGCTCTTGAAAGTCTTCAGTTTTGTATTGTTCTCATTGTTTGGGGATCTTACTTTAAAGTCACTGATTTATATGTGGCTATGGAACGATGCTTGAAAAAACCTCTAGTCTCAAAGGATCATTCTTAAATGATCAATGCACCAGCACATGCACTATTTGTTTTTGTCTTGTCTGTTGGTTAGATCTCATTGGAGGCCACTTAGATCATGTATATAAAATGAAAATATATATTCTTAAAAGTTTAAAAGTAAATTTAAATCATTTAATACCTGAGGACATATTTGTACTTGGTAAACAGCTCTAATTTCATCAAGTTTAAGATAAAAAAAAAAACGTTCCGGGGGCTCCTGGGTGGCTCAGTCAGTTAAGCCTATGACTCTTGACTTTGGCCCAGGTCAGGATCTCATGTTTTGTGAGTCTGAGCCCTATGTCAGGCTCTGCACTGACAGTGTGGAGCCTGCTTGGGATTCTCTGTCTCTCTCTCTCTGTCTGTCTCTCTCTCTGTCTCCCTCCCCCTCTTGTGTGTGTGCACGTGCTCTCTCTCTCTCTTTCAAAAAAAAAAAAAGTTCTAATACAAGTTAGTTTGGAATTAGAACCAAAAGATCCTCACTTTTCTAATATAAATAAAAGTTTAAAAGTCTCAGAGAATGAAAATAACACAGAACATCATTTTGAAAGGAAAGAAATTATAAGAAATAGAAATTATTAGTCACTGGGGGGAGAAGCGAAGATGGTGGGACAGCATGGAAGGTTTTTTTGCATCTTGCCTCTATGAAATACAGCCAGATCAACACTAAACCATCCTGCACACCTAGAAAACTGATTTGAGGATTAACACAACAATCTGCACAACCTGAACCACAGAACTCAGCAGGTACGTGGTGCAGAGAGGTGAACGAGGCTCGGAGGGAGAAACCCACAGAGGGCAGGGAACCGTTTTTGCTTGCAGAAAGATGACAGAGACGGGGTGAGGGGTGGGGGAGCTTGGGAAAAGCACCCTCCACACCAAAGCAGGTGGAGAGAAAGTGGAAAAGTGGAAACAGCCACAGGGACTGAACTAAAAAGGGAGAAAGGAGAAAAGAGCGGGTTTAAATGCCACTAAGACTCTATAAACAAGGGGAGCGGAGAGTCTGCAACTCCGCAGCTCTATACCTGGTGGTGCTCTGATGAGAAGGGCGAATCCCCAGGAGCAGAGTGAAGTCCGGGCAGTTCTCGGGCGACATGGGGAAAAGCGGCTCCTTTGCTGGGAGGATATTTGGTAGAAGCCGTGCAGCTGACAAAGGTGCCAGCAGACCCCAGGGAACAAACACATTCTCTGGTGCTGGAACAAAGTCGCTAGGAGTGAAGCCTGGTGCCAGATGTGTGTTGTGATTTTCCATAATCCCCGAAATGCTGCTGCTACACAAGTGCATGAACATTTTCTGGGGTGGGCTGGCATCCAGCAGCAGTCTCTGGACACCAGCAGCAGCTAGTCCTGCGAACGTTCCAGGGTGTGGCCGGCACCCGGCCATTGCTCGGTGAGAACCTCCCCCAGAAAGTCAGAGCGGGATAAAGCCACAGTCCCCGGGAAGTGAGGGGTTGGGAAACACAGCCACATCTGAGATACAACTCAGGAGGGAGGTGCCGCCAGGCAATCTGACGGCTTGGTCACGGGCAGTGTAAACGCGGGGAGTGGAAAGAAAACAGAAACAAAGGACAGGCGCGCGATTGCTGATCTGGAGAACAAAGGTCTGTAACTACAGACTCGGTAACTGGCTGACGCCATTTTCACCCCTCCCGCGCATGTGCATACACACCTACAAGCGCCACAACAATCCACTCCAGTAAGCTAAGCAGCACCATCTAGTGGAGAACAGAGCTGTTACACTAAGCCCCGCCCACCTGGGCCACCTCCCTCTTCAGGAACACCACAAGTCTCTCCGCCTGCTTAGTATATGAACTATAAATTGCTTCATAGTTTGACTTCTAGGGGAAAATGATGTAATTTCAATAGTACTTTGGTCTCTTTGCTGGTCCATCTATTCAATTTTCTTTTCTTTCTCTCCTTTTCATTTTTTTTCTTTTTTTCTTGAATACAGAAAGAAAGAAAATATTTTTATTTTCAATTTTTATTAAAAATATTTTTCTTTATTTTTTACTATATTTTTTACTTTTTTGTAAATTTCTCAAATTCCATTTTACTTCCATAATTTCATATTATTCTATTTCATTGTATTCATTTTTTCAAATTTTCAAATGTTTTCCTATTTTTTTTTTCCTTCCTCTTTTTCTCTAATCTATCAAGCTCCATTCAACAACCAGACCAAAACACACCTAGGATCTAGCATCATTTATTTGATGTGTGTGTGTGTGTGTGTGTGTTGTTTTTAATTCTTTACTTTTAATTCTTTTTACCTTATTAATTCCTTTTCTCCTGTCAAAATGATGAAATGAAGGAATTCACCCCGAAAGAAAGAGCAGGAAGAGACAACTGCCAGGGACTTAATCAACAAAGATACAAGCAAGTTGTCTGAACCAGAATGTAGAATCACGATAATAAAAATATAGCTGGGGTTGAAAAGATTAGAATCCCCCTCTGTGGAGATAAAAAACTAAAAGCTAGTCAGGATGAAATAAAAAATGCTATAACTGAGTTGCAACCTCGAATGGATGCCAAGGTGGCAAGGATGGATGAGGTGGAGCAGGGAATCAGTGATATAGAGGACAAACTTATGGAGAATAATGAAGCAGAAAAAAAGAGAGAGACTAAGGTGAAAATACATAATTTAAGAATTAGAGACAAGAGTGACTCATTAAAAAGGAACAATATCAGATCATAGGGGTCCCAGAAGAGGAAGAGAGAAATGGGGGTAGAGAGGTTATGGGAGCAAATCATAGCAGAAAACTTTCCTAACCTGGGGAAAGACACACACATCAAAATCCAGGAAGCACAGAGGACTCCCATTAGATTCAACAAAAACTGACCATCAGCAAGGCATATCATAGTCAAAATCACAAAATACTCAGGCAAGGAAAGAATCATGAAAGCAGCAAGGGAAAAATGGTCCTTAACCTACAAGGGAAGACAGATCAGGTTTGCACCAGACCTATCCACAGAAACTTGGCAGGCCAGAAAGGAGTGACAGGATATATTCAATGTGCTGAATCAGAAAAATATGCAGCCAATAATTCTTTATCCAGCATGGCTGTCATTCAAAATAGAAGGAGAAATTAAAAGTTTCCCAGACAAACAAATATTAAAGGAGTTCATGACCATTAAACCAGCCCTCTTCTGCAAGAAATTTTAAGGGGGACTGTCTGAGGGGAGAAAAGAAGGAAAAA
Organism: Panthera tigris; assembly: GCF_018350195.1. NCBI lineage: Eukaryota > Metazoa > Chordata > Mammalia > Carnivora > Felidae > Panthera > Panthera tigris. Next base: position 27,852,880 of record NC_056676.1, on the reverse strand, counting down.
AAAAAAAAGACCAAAAGCAATGAAGACTAGTAAGAACCAGAGAACACGACCAGAAACTCCAACTCTACAAGAAGCATAATGGCAATAAATTCACATCTTTCAGTACTCACTCTAAACGTCAATGGACTGAATCCTCCAATCAAAAGACAGAAGGCAACAGAATGGATAAGAAAACAAGATCCATCTATATGCTGTTTACAAGAGACCACTTTGGACCTAAAGACACCTTCAGATTGAAAATAAGGGGATGGAGAACCATCTTTTGTTGAATGGTCGACAAAAGAAACCTGGAGTAGCCATACTTATATCAGACAATCTAGACTTTAAAATAAAGTCTCCAACAAGAGATGAAGAAGGGCATTATATCGTAATTAAGGGGTCTATCCACCAAGAAGACCTAACAATTGTAAACATTTATCCTCCAAATGTGAGAGCACCCAAATATATAAATCAATTAATCACAAATATAAAGAAACTCATCAATAGTAATACCATAATAGTACTGGACTTCAACACCTCACTGCAATGTACAGATCATCTAAACAGAAAAGCAACAAGGGAACAATGGCTTTGAATGACACATTGGACCAGAGGACTTAACAGATATATTCAGAACATCTCATCCTAAAGCAGCAGAATATACATTCTTCTCCAGTGCACATGGAACATTCTCCAGAATAGACCATATACTGGGACACAAATGAGCCCTAAGTAAGTACAAAACAATCGAGATCATAGTGTGCATATTTTCAGACCCCAGTGCTATGAAACTCAAAATCAACCAAATACTTGGAGACTGAAGAACATCCTACTAAAGAATGAATGGACCAACCAAGAAGTTAAAGAGGATAATAAAAAGTATATGGAAGTCAATGAAAATGATAACACCACAACCCCAAACCTCTGGGACACAGCAAAGGCAGTCCTAAGAGGAAAGTCTATAGCAATCCAGGCCTTCCTAAGGAGGGAAGAAAAATCTCAGATACACAACCTAACCTTATGCCTTAAGGACCTGGAAAAAGAACAGCAAATAAAACCCAAAACCAGCGGAAGACAGGAAATAATAAAGATTAGAGCAGAAATTAATGCTTTTGAAACCAAAAAAAAAAAAAAAAAAAAAAAAAAAAAAAAAAAAACCACAGTAGAACAGATCAATGAAACCAGAAGCTGGTTCTTTGAAAGAATTAACAAAACTGCTAAACCACTAGCCAGTCTGATCAAAAAGAAAAAGGAAAGGACCCAAATAAATAAAATCAAGAATGAAAGAGGAGAGATCACAACCAACACAGCAGAAATAAAAACAATAAGAAGAGAATAGTATGAGCAATTATACGCCAATAAAATGGGATATCTGGAAGAAATGGACAAATTCCTAGAAACATACACACTACCAACACTGAAACAGGAAGAAATACGAAATTTGAACAGACCCATAACCAGTAAGGAAATCGAATTAGTAATAAAAAATCTGCCAAAAAACAAGAGCCCAGGGCCAGATGGCTTTCCAGGGGAATTCTACCAAACATTTAAGGAAGAGTTAACACCCATTCTCTTGAAGGTGTTCCAAAAAATAGAAATGGAAGGAAAACTTTCAAACTCTTTCTATGAAGCCAGCATTACCTTGATTCCAAAACCATACAGAGACCCCACTAAAAAGGAGAACTATAGACCAATTTCCCTGATGAACATGGATGCAAAAATCCTCAACAAGATATTAGCCAACCGGATCCAACAACACATTAAAAAAATTATTCACCACGACCAAGTAGGATTTATACCTGCGATGCAGGGCTGGTTCAATATCTGCAAAACAATTAACATGATTCATCACATCAATAAAAGAAAGGACAAGAACCATATGATCCTCTCAAAAGATGCAGAGAAAGTATTTGACAAAACATAGCACCCTTTCTTGATAAAAACCCTCAAGAAAGTAGGGATAGAAGGATCATACCTCAAGATCATAAAAGCCATATATGAAAGACCCAACGCTAATATCATCCTCAATGGGGAAACACTGAGAGCTTTCCCCCTAAGGTCAGGAATAAGACAGGCATGTCCACTCTCCCCATGGTTATTCAACAGAGTATTAGAAGTCTTATCCTCTGCAATCAGACAACACAAACAAATAAAAGGCATCCAAATCAGCCAGGAGGAGGTCAAACTTTTACTCTTCGCAGGTGACATGATATGGAAAACCCTAAAGATTCCACCAAAAAAACTGCTAGAACTGATCCATGAATTCAGGAAAGTGGCAGTATATAAAATCAATGCACAGAAATCGGTTGCATTCCTATACACCAGTAATGAAGCAACAGAAAGAGAAATCAAGGAAGCAATCCCATTTACAATTGCACCAAAACCATAAAATACCTAGGAATAAATCTAACCAAAGAGGTGAAAAATCTATACACTGAAAACTATAGCAAGGTTATGAAAGAAATTGAAGAAGCCACAAAAAAGTGGAAAAAGATTCCATGGTCCTGGATAGGAAGAACAAATATTGTTAAAATGTCGATACTACCCAAAGCAATCTACATATTCAATGTAATCCCTATCAAAATAACACCAGCATTCTTCACAGAGCTAGAACAAATAATCCTAAAATTTGAATGGAGCTAGAAAAGACCCCCAATAGCCAAAGCACTCTTGAAAACGAAAACCAAAGCAGGAAGCATCACAATCCTGGACTTCAAGCTGTATTACAAAGCTGTAATCATCAAGATATTATGGTACTGACACAAAAACAGACACTCAGATCAATGGAACAGAATAGAGAACCCGGAAATGGACCCACAAATGTATGGCCAACTAATCTTTGACAAAGCAGGAAATAATATCCACTGGAATAGAGTCTCTTCAGCAAGTGGTGCTGGGAAAACTGGACAGCGACATGCAGAAGAATGAACCTGGACCGTACATAAAAATAAACTCAAAATGGATGAAAGACCTCAATGTAAGATAGGAAGCCATCAAAATCCTCGAGGAGAAAGCAGGCAAAAACCTCTTTGACCTTGGCCGCAGCAACTTCTTATTCAACACGTCTCCGGAGGCAAGGGAAAAAGCAAAAATGAACTACTGGGACCTCATCAAAATAAAAAGTTTCTGCACAGTGAAGGAAACAATCAGCAAAACTAAAAGGCAACTGACGGAATGGGAGAAGATATTTGCAAATGACATATCAGATAAAGGGTTAGTATCCAAAATCCATAAAGAACTTATCAAACTCAACACCCAAAAAACAAATAATCCAGTGAAGAAATGGGCAAAAGACATGAATAGACACTTCTCCAAAGAAGACATCCAGATGGCCAACCGACACATGAAAAAAAGCTCAACATCACTCATCATCAGGGAAATACAAATCAAAACCACAATGAGATATCACCTTACACCTGTCAGAATGGCTCACATTAACAACTCAGGCAACAACAGATGTTGGCGAGGATGCAGAGAGAGAGGATCTCTTTTGCATTGCTGGTGGGAATATAAGGTGGTGCAGCCACTCTGGAAAACAGTATGGAAGTTACTCAAAAAATTAAAAGTAGAACTACCCTACAACCCAGCAATTGCACTACTAGGCATTTATCCATGGCATACAGGTGTGCTGTTTTGAAGGGACACATGCACCCCCATGTTTATAGCAGCACTATCAACAATAGCCAAAGTATTAAAAGAGTCCAAATGTCCATTGATGGATGAATGGATAAAGAAGCTGTGGTATATATATACAATGGAGTATTACTCGGCAATCCAAAAGAATGAAATCTTGCCATCCACTACGTGGATGGAAGTAGAGGGTATTATGCCAAGTGAAATTAGTCAGTCAGAGAAACACAAATATCTTATGACTTCACTCATATAAGGACTTTAAGATACAAAACAGATGAACATAAGGGAAGAGAAGCAAAAATAGTATAATAATACAAAATAAATATAATATAAAAATAAAAAAGTAATATAAAAACAGGCAGGGGGACAAAACATAAGACAAAACTCTTAAATATAGAGAACAAACAGTGTTACTGGAGGGGTTTTAGGAGGGGGGGATGGGCTAAATGGGTAAGGGGCATTAAGGAATCTACTCGTGAAATCACTGTTGCACTATATAACCAATTTGAATGTAAATTTAAAACAATAAATTAATTAAATTAAAAAAAAGAAATAGAAAATATTACATTTCACTGGTAAAAACAATGTCTTACCCAGGACAGACCAGGAACAAAAGTGTTTGTCAGAGAAATAATGTAATGAGGAAGACATGATTAGAAAATTTGTTAGTTAAACATTAGGGAGAATTGCTAACATAGTAAAAGAAACAAGGAAATCAAAGCATATAACCGCCATTTCATAGGCCATATTACTCAAGAAACCAATGACACTTGCTCCATTGTTTGAAGAAATCATTTCCTGAAACACCAAACTCAACAGCTCAGTGTTTTGATCTCTCAAAAACTTCCATTTTTATGCTTTTCACATTGAAGTGTATATGTCACTACCAGCTAATATATTGAATTTTTAGGCAAGCATGTCAGTGGTAGTACCAGGCTTTTGGGTTGCTAATTAATCGACACACTATTGGCATAGAGGAACAACTGATACCCTGGGAACTCAGGGACATATAAGATCTTTTTTAATTATTACTATTTATGGACTTAGTTACTGCTGCAATACACTTAATCATTCTATGTCAGGTACAAGTTAATGGATATTCTAAGAGTCCAATCAGAATCCGACACAGTGACAATGTGCTGGAGCAACTTGGCTTGCCTGAAGGAGAAGCAGATTGAACTAACTTTGTAATTTAACAATAAAAGGATTTAAATAAGACACACAGTCCTCCATACTAGAAAAAGAAGTCTAAATTTAAATTAAATATAAGAATTTTGACATGCCTACCAGATCCCTAGACATATCGATGTCAATCAGTAGTTGTTATTATAACATTCTTGGATATTACCACAGGTTTGCCAAAGCATTGTTCTCTGTAAGAATAGCAAGTCAAGACCCATGCAATTGGATATCTCCCTTTTCTACAAGTCATACTTGGAAAGAATCTGTAACTTGAATTCTATTGATTTCAGAGAATTCCAGGTTGAATAAGATACTGTCGCTATTGTCCATGGAGCTCACAAGAACAACTCAACATCTTCACATAGCAACTGGCTGATATTAAGGGACTCTGTCCAGGGATTTTAAAGCAATAAGGGGAAAATATTTTTCCACTTTCTTCCAATAATTTCCACGAGGAAAATTGTCATAAGTGTAATCTTCTTTAATTAATCATCTATAAAGGCAATAGTTAAAAGCAGAGTCCCTCCAAAATTTAGTACCTAAAAGAAACCCCTAATTGCCAACAACATACCCATTAGTGTAAAAAAGGACGGGATGATGTAAACTACATAAGCTACTGCTCCTCCCTCTGAAAGACAATTTGGGCAATATTTCATCCTTACCCTAGCCAATACTCAATCCAGAGTACACAGGTGAGGTCATAGAAGACATTGCAATAAGAAACATGAAATTAGACACCAGATTTATAATCGATTCTGATTGTTTAGAATCACACAATTTAAGGACTAAAATGAAAGAGGAGAGAGAAATGAAGGGATCACATGAAGAAATCGTGTATCTTGGGTTTCTCAGTTCCATCCTTTCCTGCTTCTTCCAGAGAAACTAATTTCACTAATTATTATATAAATATGCTTTAGTACCACTCATGCATGAAAACAGAAACTTCTGTTATGCTTTACATGCCTTTCAAACCATAGCCTGATTTCTTTTATCTTACCAAAGATCTTTTAAACGCTGTCTCTTCTCCTTGCATCTTCCCTAGTACCCCACAAATTGGAATATGGCTTTTCTCTATACTGCTCTTCTCAAATCGTTGTCACAAGAACCACAGACAAACTCTGCTCTGCCAAATTAGTGGGCACACTTTACAATCTTCATTTTTCTCGATCTTTTTGTGACATTTGGAAATACTGACTACTTAACCTATTTTGAAATCATATCCTGGGACACTGACTTCTGCCTCTCCCACTCTGCTGTCCACTAGCTGTTAGTTTGTTGGTGGGCACCCATTTCTCCATCTACCCTAATGTTTGTGTCTCACGGTCCCTCCTGGCATTAGCCCTCTCTCTTTCTTATCTCTTCTAAGTTGGATGATTTCATTAATTTTCAATGGCTCAAGCAATCATCGATATGCTGACATATACATTTCCAGTAGGGTTCCTGATATTCTGATTCAGCCTCAGAAGAATCTTTTTATTTTGACTCTTCTAATGCTTGAAATTGATAGTCTCATCTGATCCCTGGGCTGTATCCCATGAAATTCAGTATGATTTATTGTTGAACTCTAGTCAATCACCCAGAAACAAATAGTTCATATAATAATTAAACATTTACAGTTTTAGAAAACAATAGAATTCCCAAATTCCTTTGTGAAGCCAAGAAAATCTGATGAAATATCCCAAGTCTGGTTAAATATAATATGAAGAACAAACACATACCAATTATAAATATAACTGCAAAAGTCTAAGTTAAATATTAGCAACTTGAATTTAGCATTATGGTAAATTTGATTCAGGAATACAACAAGAAAAAAATATGACCATGTAAATAGATGCTCAGCAGTCATTTTATAAAATTCAAAATCCATCCTCAAGCTCAGGCTTGAAAATAAAACAGATATGATTTAGAATTATAGGTTGTCCACTTACAGCTATTTTTCCATCAGATAGGTAGATTAACATTTTTTTAGATTTTAGTTTCACTAATCTTTAAAATGGGTCTAGATTGCCTTAACCCTTATTTGAAATACATCTCATCCTTTCCTTTTCATAACATTCTTTTTCTTTGAAGTCATACATTTAACATACATTCCCCCCCTCCCCAGATTGAAACCACCTTGAAGACATGCATATATGTGTGTGCATGACCAGTTACAGAATTTGCAGGGCCCAGCGCAAAGTGAAAATGAAAGTCCCCTTATCCAAAAATAATTAAGAATTTCAAGACAGTGACTGCAGGGTATTAAATTAAGCAGGGAGCCCTTCCATGGATAGGCCCCTGTGCAACTCCACAGTACGTATAAGGCTTTATGTGTGTGTGGTGAGTCTGTGTGTGTGTCTGTGATTGACATATGTTGAGTATTATGCCTGGAAAATTAAGTCATAGATACCTCAAAAAATATCCGTAGACAGGGGTGCCTGGGTAGCTCAATTGGTTAAGCATCTTAATTCAGCTGAGGTCATGATCTTGCAGTTCACGAGTTTGAGCTCCATGTCCGACTCTGTGCTGACAGCTCAGAGCCTGGAGCCTGCTTTGGATTCTGTGTCTCCCTCTCCTCTCTGCCCCTCCCCCCCCAAACTAAAACAAAAACATTAAAAAAAATTTTTTGAATCCATAGACAAAAAGATAGCTAGCATTCAGATCTCAGACTATAAACAATAGTCATATTAAGTTGGGTAAAAAGTAGTTCATATAATTAATAAAGAAAATGTTTTCAGCTTTACCACAAACTAATTTGACTGAAGATTTCAGAACAACTAAAAAGACATTGGTTAACCTTTAACGATTCTCTCTTTAGGTAGACATTCATATCGTTTTATTTCAGTTCTTTCTATTATATTGTTTAAATCATTCTGAGATGATGTCTTCCCTCTTAATATTTCTTGATTGTAATTTATAAACTGTGTACTATTTTGTTTCCATGGTGATTTTTCTGCACGATACATGGATTCTATGAGTGAACATTATAGTAACCACTCCATTTCTCTAGTTATAAAACATGAGCATATAAAAAAACCATAAAATGTTTAATCCCTGTCCATCTGTTTGATAAAAAAATAATGTTCAGCTTATCAAAATATCAACCACTGATTTAAGACTTCATTTTGGAATTTTTTTCCAAACAGTATTTATTCTCTTATACACAGAAAATTAATAACTTGATGTAGTCACAATGTATCCCCTTTCATATATCAATAGCAATTTCAAATTCTTCATGAATATTTTCTTCAGAGTGATTCTTTACATTTGGGGCCAAAATTTAGTGAGGAATTTACATGTCCTCTCCTGGAGCTCTACATAATTTCCCTTCATGATTCCCCAAAGTTCATTTATGCGCAAGCCTTTATTCTGCCATGTTTTATGGTGACTGCATGAAAAAGGAAGACGGATTTCCTCTTGAGCAAGTTATTGATGAATGCTCTTTTATTTGTCCCTGAAAAGTTTTTTTTTTTTTTTTTTAAAGGTGTAGGCTATGTGCAATTGCATACCTCAGTGGTGCTATCAGGGATTTTAAATTTATAAATGACCAATCTAGGTGTGTTTAGTTACAGAATTCATTTTTAAAAGTCACTCCAGCCTCCTGTTTCTCCACTCCCCACTTGCCACTCTAGGTTCCACTCAAATGGAAATACTTGGCTTTTTCCACCCCATTCTGTCTCCTGGTCTTTATTGCTTCCCTCTGCTCTTCCTCTTTTCTTCTATTTCCCTCTGCCTTTACGTACGTCCTCTTCGTGTATGTTCTCATTCATGCATTTTCATACAATTGTTCTCTCTCATTCTGTCACTCACTTCCTGAATGCCTGTGTACTGGGTACTGTTCTTCTAAGTGGATGTAGGCTTGGCTGGGCACAGGAAAGAAAAGGCTTGGGGAGTGTTGTGAGATGTGCAGCAGGGAAGATCAGAGAAGGCAACAGTACCCAGATCACCCTGAACCTGGAGGGCTCGGTACACAGTGGGAAGTGGCCAGAGGGTGACCACAGAAGGTGGCATTGTGGAAATCAAATATCCTGCTGCTGTGAGGAGAGTGAAGGAGTCTTCAGCAAGGGTGAAAGCTGGATGATCCCCTAGACAGCAGGGTTTTAATGATCGGCCCATAGGCAATTCACATAATGGATAGATTGGTTCAGGGTTCATTTTAGAGGTAAAGTTGACAAGACGTGCTTATGGATTGGATGTGAGAAGTGAGACTAAAAGAGGAATCAGAGATCCAACTGTCAGGCTTGAGCAACTCTGTCTCACTCTCTATTTCACTGTTATTCTCTATTTCTTTCTCCCTTCTTTCTTTTCCTCTTTTCTTTGTTCACACTGTAATAGACTCTGGAAGGTTCACATCCCTACTTTAGTTCCTGCTTAAGTCTCCATTTAGAACTCAGAAACTCCAGAAAGCTTTCCTGAGGTCCCTACGGTGGGGAATAGACACACCCACATGATACCTGACCCTGCCTCCCTCTTGGCACCAATCTCTACACTATTCACAAGGATCACTAACACAAGAGTTTGCAAGCATGAACTCTAGAGTCAAAATACAGCAGGTTTGTGCCCAAGCTCTATTACTAACTAGCTAAGTGAACTCTAGCAAGTTACTTAAGGAAGTCTCTGTTCCCACATCTGTGAAGTGTAGATAAGAAAATTGTCCACTCAGAGAAAAGTTTGCATGAGAGGATATATATAAAATGCTTACTACTATACTAGTACAAAGCAAATGCTAGATAGATGATAGCCATTATCATCATCATTATTGTCACTTTACAGTACCCATCTTCTTTTAAGCAGGGTTCCTGCCGAATATCAGAAAACAAATTCAAACAGGAAATAGTAAAATAATTCAGGCTTAGAAAAACACACTAACTCTTCAGTAAAACACAGTAAAAATGGATAGTATGATTTATTGGCCAATTCTGACAAATGTATACGTGGAAGTCATAGTCGGGTTCAAACATACCACTTACCAGATTAGATGCACCCACAGGATTATTTTTCTTTGAGGTCTCACCTGGGCAGGTGCATCTACAAACCACAGGGCAGAAAGAGACTGATTACAGAGGTTGAGGGGCTGAGGGCGTGACCCTCTTAAACATTCTTTACTTCCTTCCACCCCACCCACCCCACCCCACCCCCACCCCCCACCCCACCCCCGCCCCAAGATGTCTTGGCATCAGTACATCCGTGGCGACGCCTCCCTTGTGGCGTAGGCTTGCAATAGCCCAGCTTTCGCCCTACACATTTGCGGCTTCCGTGGACACATTAGCAACCAACGCTTTTAGATCCCAGTCGCCTAGCTTTGCCAAGGCGGTCAGAGGTCATTTGGAGAGTGTTTTGCCTCGAATGGTTCTCATTCAGAAGGCCATCTCATTCCTTCTGTGGTGCTTTGGAAATTCGCGCCCTCCTCTGGTCCCGGTTCAGGTGCAGAGAAACGTCTGGGGGAGGACGCAGGTGCTCAAGAGAGGTGGGGCGGTGAAGGCGCCCGAGTGGTGAACCCAAGATCGAACCTGCAGACCCAGCGCAAAGTAGAAACTGAAAGTACATTGCCGGCTGATCCTACGGAAGTTATGGGAAAGGCAAAGCGCAGAGCCGGGCCGTGGTGTGTGCCGCCCCCCTTGGGATGGATGAAGCAGCAGGCGCGGCGTGGGTGAAAGGAACCAGCCGCAGAGACCGCCCTACCCAGCACGCGCTCCCAGCAACTCCGCGGAAGACCAGGGGCCTGGCAGCGACTATGGGCGGTGAGAGCTTGCTCCTGCTGCAGTTGCGGTCATCATGACCACGCCCGCCTCCCGCAGACCATGTTCCATGGTAAGGACTCCTATTCCAGGCGCACCGGTTCGCGCGCCCTGCACGCCCGGGGACTCCAGGACGCTTTGCCGGGCCCGGCGCCCAGGCGCGTCCGGGAACAGTCCAGCCTTGCACTTTGGACCTGCCGAGAGCACTGGCTCTCTCACAGGCAGGCGTCAGCCGCGCCTCAGTACCCTGGCCCACAGCCACTTGCACTTGGGACTGCTGCTCCTGGCCGGCTGCGAGAAGCCGTCCCAGACGCCGGCTTTCCGTCCCGAGCCCTAGAGCTGCAGCCTCGGCGCCGCTCAGCGGTGGCAACCAGGTCTCAGAGGTAGCCAGTGGCTCGCCGTCAGTCTTCCCGAGCCAGCGCTGTCCTCGGTCAACCCGGCTCCCAGCCCGCCCTTCCCGTGCTCCTGGCGGCGCCCAGTTACTCACAGGCGCCTGGAGAGGGGCGAGTACCTGGGCTCCTGTAGCTCCGTACTCTCTAGAGAAGTGAAAGCGAAGCTCCCACGGGACGCGCTTTTAAACCCTAAAGGGACAGGTCTCTGGAAAACCCCGTTTCGCCCCCTCAGTGAGGCTGGGAGTTTCCGACTGGGGCTGTACCTCGTGCCCTTTGCTGGGAAACCGAGTCCTTGAGCTGGCACCGAGAAAGGCGAGTTTCGGGTTTTTGTTTTTTCCTATATGGGTACTCCTTGGAGGAGGCAGGATTAAATAGGCAAAAGTTCAAATTCTAGACTTTTGCTAGGATCCGATATATTTTATTTGTGCGGACTACGGACAGAGAGTAACAAGGACAAGGGCAGAGCCGAGTCGAGGGACCGGGATTCCGGTGGCAGCCATATGGCCAAGGAAAAGAGCCAGAAAGTTTACTGGAAGGGGAAAAAGGAGAAGACGAGATGTGAGGGGCGAAGATCTGTTGAGGGAAATTAGAATGCTTTATAGTGAATACTTCCTCAAGCAAAAAAAGACGGGTGGGGGAGGGTGCGGGAGTAGGGAGCAGTTTGCGCTTCCGTTTGATGCCTGGTCTGTGCGCTTTCCAGGCTACACCGTTAGATCAAAGAAAGGAGCCTTTCCTTCCTCTCTCATAGGTGTTAAAGAATCAAGAATTGGCATAGCGAAGAAGTACCAGATCAGTACCAAAATAAAGGGGGTTGTGGGGATAGAGTGTGGAGGACAATTATGGAAAAAGATTTGTAATGGGTGCCGTCCAGAAGTTCACCATAGAATTAGAAATTAGGTATATCCCTGCCTTCCTTACAATGCCATGGATCGCCTGCAATTCTTTCTTTCTTATTGCTCTTGGTTCTAATCCCTGCATCACCTCTGATTTTAAGTGGAGAGGTTACAAAGAGAAAAGAAAAGAAATGGAAGCTAGGGTATGCATTATTAACAGGGAGATTTATTTCCTGAAGTGTATCTATATTGTTCATTTACCATAAGGTATTATTAGCAAACAATAGAATAGAAAACTGAACTTCTCATAATGTGTGGCTTTTGCATTTTGTTCCAAGAGATTTCACTAGAAGCTTAAGGACAGAGTTACTGTAAAGAGGGGTTTTTTTTTGTTTTGGTTTGTTTTTGTTTGTTTGTTTTGTTTTGTTTTGTTTTTTTGCTGTTTGTTTTGGGAGTTGAAGTCGTTGAGACCCTACTATGTGGTTCTCAACTATGCTGTCTAGTTTAGGTAATGTAATCATATTTGAGGGGCAAAAGTGGAATAGTAGTAAAGACAGGGAACCGAGAAAGATGAGAAAGCCTAAACAGGTACACAGGACAATCACACATGGTACCACATTGATATTTCCATATCTGAAACAAAAATGAAAAGGCTATTTTATAGGACCAAGTTACATGTCATGTTCACACTCATGCACATGAGATTATTTTCTAGGATCTCACCTCTGACACATAACCTAGTGTAATAAGAACAAATATTTAGTGTCTGTTTTCTGAAATAAGAGTGTATTATGGTACAGTATTTCAGAGCTTGGCCAGGAAGCACCTTAGTGAGGTTCATGTGGGAAAAGATGGGTTTTTGTACATTCCCCCTAACTACACACACATACTTTTTTTTGGTAGCAAGCAGTGTAACTCGGTGGCTAAAAGCTGAGTTTCTAAATTCTTCCCTCTTCACAAAGTTTCTTTGTTCCTCAGATTCTCCATCTGCAAAACTGAGTGGTAGTACTTACCTACAGAAGTGGTTATGAGATTAAATGAAATATTGTATGCAGTATCATAGGACAGCTGCAGAAATGTCTTTAAGGGTTTATCATGGGATTTGTGGATAGAGTTTACAGTGCAATCTTAATATTGGCTGTGGGAGATATTAGATTTCTTTAGCTGAAGATAATCAAACTTATGTTTGTAACCTTAACGAGATCATTTCCATACAGCAGATGGTTTTCTGTTTATTGATTTTTTGTTTGCTTTATTGCACCAATTTGCTTGTGCCAGTTGTTCATATTAAAGGCAAGTCTTATATATTCAGATAATGTTTTCTGTTTCATCCTGAATGTCTTTTGAGTACTTTTTTTTAATTCCCAGTGAAAATGGGTCTATGAAATGTTATAATGGATATTAAATAAGCACTTATTGGTCTTAAAGACTGATGAAAGATTGGATTTGATACACAGTAGAAACTAATTTTTTCTAAGTTTATTTGTTTATTTTGAGAGAGAGGGGCACAGAGAGAGAATCCCAAGCAAACTCCATGCTGTCTGCACAGAGCCCCACTCAGGGTTCAATCTCATGAACTCTGAGATCGTGACCTAAGCAGAGATCCTGACCTGAGCCAAGATCAAGAGTCAGACGCTGAAACTACTGAGCCACCCAGGCTCCTCTGTAGAAACTAATTTTTTTACGTTCACTTTGACCCCATAACTTATACAGCTGAGGATTGAATGTATTATTTGGCTTAAATTAAAAACCAACAAGAATTTTTTAGACAGTCATCATTCTGGTTTGACCAAATTCCCTACTGAAAACAAATTCTACAGTTTCAATCCCTTCAGGAAATCTAAAGACATTTCCACAGGCCCAAGCTTGCCTTGCATTATTCCTTATGGTTTGTCTTTTCTGTAACCTGAAGAAAAGTTCAGGGTTGGGAAAAGGGTGCATATCTATGTATAACCTGAAACAAAACAGAATGAAAGCAGAGATTGTTTCCTGTTGTGACAAGGATGTCAAAAGCATGCTCACACGAAGCAATATTAATATGTTTACTCTCTATATGGTGTGGAGGAAAGACTTCAATTGCAGACCAAACTGCAAATTGTCAATTCGAGAGGTGGGAACCTGAGAGATGTGAGTCTGAAGCCCTGGGTGTGTTTGCAGTATTGTCCAGAGGTGATGTCAAGTCTAAAGAAATGCCTTATTTGGATGGCCAGGGGGATTCTTAGAATTACGGTGCTTGAAAGTTGAATGAGATGTTGAGAGATCATTTAGTCTAAAGATTTCCTTTTACAAGTCAGTTAAACAAGACTTAAAAGATGCTGTCATTCAGTCAGTCTCACAACACATTGTCATACAACCCCTTGTCAGAGCAAGACAAAACCCCCAAATCTCCATACTCCAAACCCTCTGTGTTTTGTATTGCTCTAGTCCCTCTGGAGCTAAGCTGTTTAACAACAGCAACAAAAGACACTCTTTACAGACAAGGCAAATTATGTTTCAGAACTGAGAAATTAGTTGTAGTACATAAAAAAGACTGAGGTTTCTACCAAGGCATCATTGAAAGCCCTGATAAAATGTCATTCAATGAATAACTGAATTGATACGAATTTGGGGAGCACTAATTACTGAAAGTTAGGGTGAAGAGGACACAACACATACTACTCATAGAAAGTAAAACGGCCTCCTTTATTAAAACATGAAAGGTGGATGTTTGAAATAACATTCATTTCATAAATAGTAAAATATTATGAAATACTATTTCATAAATAGTAAAAATGTCTCTTTTTTCATTAGTATTTAATTATTTTATTATATTCCCCCTAAATTGTATGCTGTATAGCTTCTCCTTATCATCTACTCTTTCCAAATACCTTTGGGACACCTGTAAAACAACAGAAAAAATGAAATTTGGCTGTAGGCAATCTATACAAATCCAGTATATTTAGTGAATAAATAGCAATTGATTATTGTTTGAGAATCTTCAGGATGCAGGAACATTAGTACAAGAGAGAGGCAAATCTGTGTAATATTACACAGAGATGGGTTTCATTCAGAGGACTAATGTAATTACATGTTATTAAAAGATTATGGCCATTTCTGATAAAATGCTGGTGAGGCAGTAAACTCAGATTAGAATCTGGACCTGGGACCTACTATCTGATTTTTACAAAAAGATTAATTTGCAGGACCCTTTTGATCTTTACAGATAAGTATATAAGGTAACAAAGTGCTTGGCACATGATAGGTACTCAAAAATAACTATCGTCATCATCATTATTCATCTCCTATGTGAATTTTGCCTGAACGCATATAGACACTTAGCGGCAGAGCTATGAATACATTACGTGTCTCATTTTGCTTCTCTTACCTTGTCAAGTGTCCATGATATATGAAGATGAGATATAGGATTCATATTTGTTGTTACACCTGCTATTTAGCCCAGTTCCTCTATTTGTAAAAATCTGGGTCACTAATAGCATATAATTTATTGGGGAGTGCTATTGATTTTTATACGACAGATAATGATATAATAGATGATAATGTTATTGGGAACTTTATGATGTATTTAACAGTGTTTAGATTGTCGTAATATTAGGTCCTTGGGTTCCAAGGAGTATTGTTTGTAGTACTACTCAGAAAAGGCACAGATGTGAAATGTCTTGCAGTCAACAAGTACAATTAAACTTCATTTGGAAATTCACAGGAAATATATTGTTAACTTAGGTCAAAAGTTTGCAGAAAGATGCAAACAAGACATTTTCACAGGCTTACGAAGAATAAGTCTGTATATGACCAGATTTTAATGTCTCTGGGAATAACTGGCTTTCCATCAGTGCGTTATTACTGCCTGAAATGATAACCATTTTTAATTTCATTCCTTTTGTTTACACAATTGTCTCCAACTGGGAAGGCTTACCCAAAACAGATATAAATCATTAGCTAACAGGGTGTGAATTTATTTATTGGGTTTTTCTAACATGTCAAGAAGCTAGACAGGACTGTGTTTGAAGAAAATAGGAGTCTCTGGGCACTTAGAAACCTAAAAGATAAAATGTCAAAATATAAATGCCAACTTTGTCACAGTTCTGGGAAGGGTAAAACTCTTTAAGGTCTAGTATTAAAAAGAAAGAATGTAATTACAGTGCACTATAATTCTGCACTGCTGCCTCCAGGAGCAGCTGGATACCTGGGCAACCATCAAGGTTTACATAAATATTCATGCCACAAATCATAAAATTTCAAAACATTTTATTTTATTTTTTTTACCTATAGTTTACTTGTTTACCTGTAGATGCTTTTTTTTTGTAGAAATGTTCAACATAAACTGAAATTGAATAAACTGATTTATACCCTAGAGTGTTTTTCAGAGGCAAAGAGGCTGCTTTCATCACGCCTGTTCGGAGCTTTTCCAAAGAGTAATTTTTAAATAAAAAAGTAAAAGAAATCTGAACTCTAAAATGTAATCTTACTTTGGCTGTTACATAATATTGAATTTTAGGGTTCTTTCCACACTATCCAAAAGCCAAGATGCATTTTAAAAACTTATTAGAAATAAATGGTCAGTCTGGGGCGCCTGGGGGGTGCTGAGTTGGGTAAGCGTCTGACCCTTAATTTTGGCTCAGGTCATGATCTCACAGTTCGTGGGATCCGCCCCATGCGGAGTTCTAGCTGAGAGCTTGGAGTCTGCTTGGGATTTTCTCTCTCTCTCTCTCTCTCTCTCTCTCTGCCCCTCCCCGCCTTGTGTTTCTCTCTCTCTCAAAATAAATTTAAAAAGAAAGATAGAAATGGTCAGGCCAATTGAAACAACACAATCAAACTATATAATATGACGTATAACATTTAGCTTATTCTTACTCACTGTTCAATTTAGTTTCTTTTAGGTATATCTTTGGAATTCCTCCCCTGATCCTTGTTCTGTTGCCAGTAGCATCATCTGATTGTGATATTGAAGGTAAAGACGGAAGAGAATATCAGCACATTCTAATGATCAGCATCAATTACTTGGTATGTGCTTGTTTGTTTTTCTCACATTTTAACAGTTTTATATTCAAGTATCCATCTGTATTCCTTGGAAGAAAGTGGAATAACTAAAGAGCAAAATTTAATGAGCTACTAAGTACATATTTTTGTAGTTGGCATCATTATATCCTTTTAAAATGATTCCTTAGTAGACCTTCAGATTCCCACCACTATCCATTTCAGCCCAGTTCCCTTCACTACTAAATTTCTTGTAAGCATAATTTAGCACAACTATCTGCATTTCCTCACTTCTTGATGACTGTTAGTCACTGTAGAAGCACTATAATAGAAAAGGGAAAATAACAGAATACAACATTAAAAAATTATCATGAAAAGAGATATATAGTTATTTTATCTGACTGTGTGTACATGCATATGTATTATACAGATATTTTTATACCCATGTATATAAGTAACTTGCTGTGAATTAATTTTTTAATTTACTGTGGACTTTCTTTACAATATATTTTATATTTTAGAGCGGTTTTAGGCTTCCAGAAAAGTTAAACAGAAAGTAGAGAATTCCCACATACTCATTCTTCCTCTGTACAATTTCCCTTATTATTAACATCTTGCATTTGCGTGGTACATTTGTTAAATTGATGAACCAATATTGATACATTATTATTAATTAAGGTCCATAGTCGACATGAGGGTTCACCTTTTCTGTTGTCCAGTGCTTTGGGTTTTAACAAATGCAGTGTCATGTATCCACCATTACAGTATCAGAAAATAGTTTCAGTGCCCTTAAAAATCCTTTGTGCTCCACTGATTCATCCCTCCCTCCTTCCCTCCACTTGAATCCATGGCAATCATCAATCTGCTTATGGTCTCTATAATTTTGCCTTTCTAGGATGTCATATAGTTGGAATCATGCAGAATGTAGCTTTTTTAGACTGGATTTTTTCACTTGGCAATGTATATTTAAGGTTACTCCATGATTTTTTTTTTGTGTAAGTGGCTTAATAGCTCGTTTCTTCTTTTGCTGAATAAAATTCCTTTGAATGGATATACCACATTTGTTTCTCCATTCACTGATTGAAACACATGTCTTGGTTGCTTCCCATTTTGGGCAATTATGAATAAAGCTTCTATAAGCATTCATATACAGGGTTCTGTGTGGACATATGTTTTCAATTCATTTGGATAAATATCTAGGAGAGTTATTGCTAGATCATATTGTAAGACTGTCTTTAGTTTTATATAAAACTGTCAAAGTGTCCTCCAAAATGACTATACCATTTTGCATTTTTACCAGCAATGGATGAGAGCTCCTGATGCCTCGTATTCTCACCAGCATTGGGTGTTGTCAGTCTTTTTAATTTTAGCCATTCTTAGGTGTGTGATGGCATCTCATTGTTGTTTTAATCAAGTCCCCTAATATCGTAAGATGTTGAACATCTTTTCATACGTTTATTGCCATCTGTACATACTGATCGATGAAGTATCTGAACTCACATCTAAACTGACATCTTAAAAATATTAAATCCTATTGTGAAATATCTTTCCATTTATTTAGATATTTCTTTGATTTCTTTCATCAGTTTGATATTTGTCCTCATACAGATCCTGCTTACATTTTCTCTGATCTGTATCTAAGTATTCCATATTTATGGTGCTATTGTAAATAGTGTTGTGTTTTGAATTTCAAATTCCAATTGTTCATTGCAGATATGTAGGAAAGCAGTTGACTTTTGTATATTATCCTTGTATCCTGAAACCTTACTGCAATCACTTTACTAGTTCCAGGAGGAAAAATCCTTTGGGATTTTTTACACAATTATGCCACCTACAAAAAATGAATTTTTTGACAATTTAAGAGCTATATCAACATAATCAGATGTGTTGATTTAACAGATAATCAGTTCTTGAAGCCCCAAATGGCAAAGGAGAACCCTCCCAAATGTTCATGAGTTGGGAGAAATTGTCTAATCTGCCCCCTCCTGCCATTCCTTATCATCCTCTCCATATGCTTATACTGAAGTAGCACGTGACACATAGAAAAAATCATTGTTCTGCCTCTTAGAGGGATATGGGAAATTCAAGATAATATTGAACAGGGACCACAGAGGTCCCTGATTTTGCTCGTTGACAAGGAAAAAAAAATGTACTCTAAATGGTAATTATATCATTTTATATTTCATTCATTTTTGACACTTGACATTTTCTGCATTAATGCTACTAAATTAATGTTTTTGAGTCAAGATAATGCTTTTATTAAGTTTTATTATCTGGGCAAGGAATCAACTAGTATTGGTCCTACATTTATAAATAACTATTATGTGTGTAAAACTGCAAAAAAAAGAAAAAAATGCTACTAGCAATCCAAAAGGAGAGTTTTATCTACCAGATTCATAGCACATTTTTCCTGGAAATTTAGAGGAGCTTATCTCATTAAACCACACAGCAGCAACAAGAACAACAGCAGCAACAATGATGCTATTTAAACAAAGCAAAATATGGCTACTCTTCTTAAGAGATTAATTCACAAGACATGGAAGAGTGTATGAACTAATCAATTCCAGTGAATAGTGCCATGATAATCTCGAGAAAGCTGTTTGTAAATGTGAGGTGATAAATCAGAAGGAAGGAGAAAGAATTCACAAAGAATTATTCATAACAACATGCAGAATATTCATGCACTCAGTGTGAACTAGACGCTTTGTGGACATTACTGGGTTTGAGTCTCAGGGACACCATAATAATACTAATATTTATGAAATGTTTGTTATGTTCCAGGTGCTAGCCAAATAAACAGTATGCCTATAAGAAAGGTGCTTTTATTACATTTATTTCACAGAGGAAGAACCTGAGGCTCGGGGCGCCCAGTTTGTGTCAGAACCCGGATATGAGCCTCTGCTGTTAACCAGTACACTCACCTGCCTCTTGATAGCAATATCTGTGTTAGCGTATTCATGAAGCAAACATCTATTTGGAGCCTGCTATTATGGAAAACCTTTCTGTGGGGTGAAGTGGTGGGGGCTTCAGGGTAGATATAATGATGGACTAGGTATAGACCCTTCTTTTTTTTTTTCAATATATGAAATTTATTGTCAAATTCGTTTCCATACGACACCCAGTGCTCATCCCAAAAGGTGCCCTCCTCAATACCCATCACCCACCCTCCCCTCCCTCCCACCCCCCATCAACCCTCAGTTTGTTCTCAGTTTTTAAGAGTCTCTTATGCTTTGGTTTTCTCCCACTCTAACCTCTTTTTTTTTTTTTTTTTCCTTCCCCTCCTCCATGGGTTTCTGTTAAGTTTCTCAGGATCCACCTAAGAGTGAAAACATATGGTATCTGTCTTTCTTTGTATGGCTTATTTCACTTAGCATCGCACTCTCCAGTTCCATCCATGTTGCTACAAAGGGCCATATTTCGTTCTTTCTCATTGCTGTGTAGTACTCCATTGTGTATATAAACCACAATTTCTTTATCCATTCATCAGTTGATGGACATTTAGGCTCTTTCCATAATTTGGCTATTGTTGAGAGTGCTGCTATAAACATTGAGGTACAAGTGCCCCTATGCATCAGTACTCCTGTATCCCTTGGGTAAATTCCTAGCAGTGCTATTGCTGTAGACCCTTCTTTAAAGAAGCTTTCATTTGGTGATGGTTAAGTCTTGGTGTGAAGTATGCAACTTGCATACTTCATATGGAGAGGCTGCCATACTGTCATTCAAAACAAACAGACTGGTTGCGAGCTAGATTTGGGAATCAGAAGATATAAGCTGGGTTCTCTGAGGAGGAGAATAGATTAGCGTGGCCCTAGGAGAGAGACCATGCTGTGGGATAGTGCACTGATCTCCAGACTTTAGACAGTACACTCGTTAGTAAAATTTTTGGAGCCTGCACTACAAATACACATTTAGCATTTATTTACATATTAGAGCATTTCATAGTATTTTTTTCATGCATTAAGAAAGATATATATATAGATATATATATAGATAGATATATATATAGATATATATATATAGATAGATAGATATAGATATAGATATAGATATAGATATAGATAACAGAAGAAAATTTACAAAGGATGAGATAAAAACCACATGTAGATAGGATTTCTAAAATTTTCTTCCCACACAGCAGTGGAATCCCAAGCAGGCCCTGCACTGTCAGCACAAAGACTGATGTTGGGCTTGAACTCATCAATCGTGAGATCGTGATCTGAGTCGAAACCGACTCCGACGCTTAACTGACCAAGCCACCCAGGTGCCCTCACATACATTATCTTACTTGAGCTTCACAATACCCCTATGAGGTGATAATAATAATAATAATAATAGTAATAATAATAATAACTAATACAAATACAAGGTTTACAATGTGCCAGTGCTGCTGTGAGCACTTTCTGTGTATCAACTTATATGATTCTTAAAACACCTCTAGTAATGGGGAAACTGAGACCTGGATCACATAGGTAGAAAGTGGCAACACTGGAAATCAAACCCCAGCAATCTGGTTCCAGAAAATATACTCATTATTGTGAGGAAAAACAGAAAATAGCTCAGCTATTGTTTTGGCTATTTCAGGTCCTTTGCAATTTCATATGAATTTTAGAATCAGCTTTTAATTTTTAGGAAGAAGTCAGTCAAGAGTCTGATAGGGATTTTGTTGCACCTGCAGATAAATGTGAGGGCTTTGTATTTTCAACAATGCATAACAGTGCTTCTGATTCATGAACACATGAACATGGGATGATTTTCCTTTTATTTAGATCTTCAATTTCTTTTAACAAATATTTTGTATTTTTCAGACTGTAAGCTTTGAGTTTTTTTTGTTAAATGTATTCCTAGGTAATTTATGTGTCTTTGATGCACTTGATATTGTTAATGGGATTGTTTTCTTAATTTCATTTTAAAATTGTCTGTGGTTCTTAACCCAGTACTCCTTGTACACTTACCTAAGTTTATATCTTATTTCCCCATACTAGTCAGTAAGTATCTTAAGGACAGTTTATGCTTGATTTATCTTTGTATCCCATAGAATGTTTAACAGAGTACCTTGCATATAGCAGTTTTTCATAAGTAACTATATGAATTATAATAATATATGATAATAATAAATGAATTCAAAATCAGTACCATAAGTTAATGAGAACCCAGACCTTGTTTTGTTTCAAATAGGCTAGAAGTCTCTTTACTTGAACATCTGTTTCTTTGGAAATTTGTTATGAATCAAATGTCAGGTACCTTCCTGATATTCAATCTGAACTAGTTTGAGATGGTGAATAATGTTGTGTTTTTTCCATAAAAAAATATTTTGCCTAAACATAATTCATATGGTTGAGTTACATAACTCTTAGTCACCAAAACAGAGTCTGATAAAAAATAAAAAGGCTGCTAGATATGGTCACATACTTTCTAGGAATGAGTCAGTCTGATTAGAGGCACATGAAGGGCTGTTCTTTATTATAAGTTATTAAGTTATAAAATGTGAATAGGTGATAACTGGCTTTACAATTGCCAATGTCCTTAACTCCATCTCCATCTTTATTTGAGGGGCCTTCATGTATTCAACTTCCGTCTTTGCATACATAGATGGCCCTAAGGTTTACACCCCTTTCATAAACTTTAGCACCATTTAATTTAAATATCAATTAGAAGTCTTTACTCAGATGTACTGTACTGGCACATCATGCGTAATAGAAAACTAATTATCATCACTTTTCACCTGTTTCTGCTTCTACATTCTCTATCTTTGGTAACATCATTTGCATTTGCCCAGTCTATCAGTGTTGAAAGCCTGGAATTATCCCTGGCACCCTCACTCCTTCATTTCATCCATCACAGATTATTATAACTCCTTAACACCTGTTTAAGTCATTCATCTATTGACTTCCACTAGTATAATTTTAGATCAGGCAGTCCTCGAACATCACTGAGATGGCTTCCATAGCCATCAGGAGGTTCCCCGCTGTATGATCTCCCCGCCACCAGAGTGTATCTGTCCTCTTTGCTGGCACTTTGTTATCTTTCCAAAATTCAAACCTGATACACTCTCTCTCCTTTTCAAAAAGCTCTTTAACATTTAAAAATCTCTCTCACCTGATACCTATTAGACTTTGATCTTGCATTTCATTTCACTGGTTTGCTGATAAAGGTAGACAAGAAAATAAATGATCAAAGTCTTGTCAAACATTACCTTATAAACATGTCTAAATATGTTTAAAAACTGTTATTAACAGAAGAAAAAAGATTTAAAGGAGCTAAAGTAAACCTTAAATTAGTTCTTTTTATATCAGATTATGCTAGAAGATAAATTCTCTGTGTATATAATTTAGCAGTCTGACTGAATCAGTTGCAATTTAACAAGAGAAGTTAGCTTTTAAGAGGCCAGTCTTTTTGTTCTATTAATGCTTTATTTTAGTTATAAAAATAAAATCAAAATACACTACTTCAAAGACAGATTTTCTGAGTGGATTTAAAAAAAAAAAAAAAAGGGAAAAAAAGGCCCAACTATATGTTGTGTACAAGAAACATACTTTAAGTATAAAGATATACATAGACTAAAAGTAAAAAGATGGAAGATGATATGCCATGTTAACACTAAACAAAAGAAAGCTGAAGTAGCCATGTTCATTTCAGGCAAAGCATGCAGTAAGGAATATTATCAGTAAGGCATTAAATAATAATAAAGAGGTAAATTCTTTAGGGCAGCATAACAGTATTTAACGTGTATGTGCCTAATAAAAGCATCAACATTTGTGAAGCAAGAACTGGTAAACTGCAAGAAATAGATACATCTGTTATTATAATTGAAGACTTCAACACCCCTCTACCAGTAATTGACAGATTCAGCAGATAGAAAATCAGTAACCATATAGTTGAACTGAAAAGCACTATAAAAACTGGACCCGACTGACATTTATAAAATACTTCATCCAATAACAGCACAATACACATTTTGGGCAAGGTGACATGGAATATCATTGGAATATCAATATCCAGGTCTGAACATATTCTGGGTTATAAAACACATCCTAACAAACTTTTAGCATATAGAAATCATGTGAAGTATGGTCTCAAACTAAACCATAATTGTAATTAAACTGGAAATCAATAACAGAAAGATAGATGGAATATTTGGAGTTTAAACAACATTTTAGATAACATATAGGTCAAAGAAAAAGTCTCAAGAAAAATTTAAGAATATTTTGAACTAAAGATAAAATATACATTACCAAATTTGTTGGACACAGTGAAAGCAGTACTTAGAGCATTGAATTCATATATTAGAAAAGAAGAAAGATGTAAGTCAGTCATTTAAGCTTCCATATTAGGAAAATAAAAAGAGAACAAATTAAAACTAAATTAATCATAAGAAAAAAGATAATGAGAATTAAAAAAGTAATTCAAAACAAGAAATCAATAGAGAAAATCGGTGAAATCAGAATCTGGCTCTTTGAAAAATCAATAAACTTGGTAAACTTTTCTCTAGCCAGGCTAACCAAGAAGATAAGAAAGACGCAAATTACACATATTAGAAATAAAAGAAAGGACACCACTACTAATACCATGGATATCAAAAGGATAATAAAAGAATATTATTGTGATGGTTAATTTTATGTGTCAGTGTGGCTAGGCTATAATACACACCCATTTGGTCCAGTAGAAGCATAAATGTTGCTGTGAAGGTATTTTTTAGATGTCAACATGGAAATCCATAGACAATGAAGAAAACAGATTATCCTTCATGATGTGGGTGATACTCATTTGTTACAGACTGAATGGCTATATTCTACAAAAATTCATATATTTAAGCCCTTAACCTCCAATGTGATGATCTTATTAGGAGGTGGGACTTTGGGAGGTAATTAGGTTCAGATGAGGTCATGAGGGTGGAGCCCCCATGATGGGATTAGTGCCCTTAGAAAAGCAGGAGAGAACCAGAGCTTTCTCTCTCCACCAAATGAGGCCACAGTGAGATGATGGCTCTCTGCAAATCTGGAAGAAAGTTCTCACTGGGCACCAAATTGACTGGCACCTTGATTTTGGACTCTCCAGCCTCTAGAACTGTGAGAAATAAACATCTGTTGTTTAAGTCACCCAGTCTATGGTATTTTGCTATAGCAACCTGAGCAAACTAAGACATCATTCAATGTTCTGAAGGCTGTAAGAAAAAGCACTGAATTCTCCCAAAGAAGAAAGAATTCTGCTTTCAGACTCAAGACTACAACATCAACCTCCCTGGGCTTCCAGCTTACTGGCCTATCCTGTAGATTTTGAGCTTGCCAGCCCCCACGATCAAATCAGCCTAATTCCTTAAAATACCACCCCCCCCCCACACACACCTCTTTCTTCCCCTCCCTCTCCTCTCCTTCCCTCCCTGTCTCTCTCTCCTACTCCTTATCTATCTATCTATCTATCTATCTGTCTATATCTCCTATTGGTGGTTCTGTTTCTTTGGAGAACCTTGACTAATACAATTATGAACAACTCTATGGATACAAGTTTGATAATTTTGATGAAGGCACCAGTTCCTTAAAAGACACAAATAATAAAAACTCACACAAGAAGAAATAGATGACATGGATAAGACTGTATTTATTAAAGAAATTGAAAAAGAATTGATAACTTTTCAGAATACAAAATGCCAGATCCAGATGGTTTCACTGGTGAATTCTACCAAACATTTAAGTAAGAAAGTATATCAGTATACTACAAACTCTTTCAAAAACAGAAACAGAGGGAATACTCACCAACTCGTTCTATGAAGCCAGTATCACCCTAATACCAAAATCTGACAATGACACTGCATGACACAAAAGCTGAAGGTAAATATTTCCATGAACAGATGGGGAAAAAATACCTTAACAAAACATCAACAAATTAAGTCCAATGATGTATTAAAATAATTAAACATCATGACTATGTGGGATTATTCCAAGTATGCAAGGTTGGGTCAACATTTGAAAATCAATTAAAGTAATTTATAATATCAACAGATTAAAAAAAATCATGATCATATCAATAGATGCAGAAAAAGGATCTGACAAAATCCAACAGGGATTCATTACAAACGCTCTCAGAAAACTATGACTAGAAAATAATTTAAGCAAACTGATAGAATTCATTTGCAAAAATCCTACAGGTAACATCATATCTAATGGTGAGAAATCAGATGCTTTCCCTTAAGATTAAGAACAAGTTAATGATGAAGGGTCTCTTGAGTGGCTCAGTCAGTTAAGCAGCTGACTCTGGTTTTGGCTCAGGTCATGATCTGAGTGGTGAGTTTGAGACACATTAGGCTTTGCACTCACAGCACAGAGCCTGCTTCGGATCCTCTATCTCCCTCTCTCTGCCCCTCCCCCACTCGCACTCCTGCTCCCTCGCTCTCTCTCTCTCTCTCTCTCAAAAGTAAGATGTGGTATGTATATACAATGGAATACTACTCGGTGATTAAAAATGAATTCTTGCCATTTTTAACAACGTGGATGGAACTGGAGGGTATTATGCTAAGTAAAGTAGGTCAGTCAGAAAAAGACAGATATCGTGTTTTCACTCATATGTGGATCCTGAGAAACTTAACAGAAGTTCATAGGGAAAGGGAAGGAAAAATAAGTTACAAACAGAGAGGGAGGCAAACCATAAGAGATTCTTAAATACAGACGGTTGATGGAGGTGCGGAGTTGGGGGGTGGGGAAAATGGGTGATGAATATTGAGGAGGGCACTTGGGATGAACACTGGGTGTTGTATGTAAGTGATGAATAATGGGAATCTACTCCTGAAGCCAAGACTACACTGTATTCACTGTATGTTAGCTAACTTGACAATATATTATTTTAAAAAAGAAGAAAAAAAGGTTAAAAATTTTAAAAGGACAAGTTAATGATATACCCTCTTATCACCCCTGTTCAGTATTATTCAAGAAGAACTAGTTAATACAATAAAATAAGAAGAGAAAATAAAATATACTCAGGGGAATTAAAATGGTTTGTGTTTACTGGTGACATAATTATCTTCGTAGAAAATTTAGAGTAACCAAAAGAGCTCCTGGAATTAACAAGCAATTACAGCAAGGTTGCAGGTTACAAAAAGACAAAAGACAATTGCTTTTTTATATACCAATAAATTAACAATTGCATTTGAAATTACAACACTACTTACATAAGCATAAAAGAAATTAAATACTCATGGATATATCTAATAAAATATGTATAATATCTATATGAGAAAAACTATAAAACCCTAATTATCAAAGAAATTGAAGAAGAACCAAATAAATGGAGATTTATTTCATGTTCATGGGTAGGAAGCCTTAATATTGTTAAGATGACAATTCTTCTAACTTAATCAAAGCATTTCAGTCAAAATATAACAAGTTATCCTGTGGATCTCAAAAACCTGATTCTAAATTCACATGGAATGTCAAAAGACCCAGAATTGTCAACACAATATTGAAAAGGAAAACAAAGTGTCCTGACATTGTCCAAACTCAGGACTACTATAAACCTAGAGTAATAATAGCAGTGTGTTATTGGTGAAATAATAGACAAATCAGTAGAACAGAATAAACAGCCCCAAAGAAACCAACACTAATATAGAGAATTGATCTTTGACAGAGGATCAAAGCTGATTCAGTTGGAGAAAGGATATAGTCTTTTCAACAAATAGACCTTGTAGCTTTCACAAAAATTGACTCAAAGTAGAAAGTAGTCCTAAATGTAAAACACAAAACTATATAACTCATAGAAAATAAAATAGGAAAAAAAAATCTAGGTAAACTTGAATTTGGCGATAACTTTTTAGATACAATACTCAACAGTGCAACCCATGAAACAAACAAACAAACAAAAAACTGAGATTGGACTACATTAAAATTAAATCTCTGCTGTGAGAAAGACCCTGTTAAGAGAATGAAAAAACAAGCCACAGACTGGGAGAAATATTTGCAAAACACATATCTGATAAATACCCAAAAAATTATTAAAACTCAACAATAACAACAACAACAACGAAAAAAAAACCTCATAAATAAGAGGCAAATACCAGACTAGACACCTCACCAAAGAAGATAATACACATAGGAAATAAACATAGAAGAAGATGTTCAAGATCATGTCATTAGGGAATTGTGAACTAAAACAGTGAGATAGCACTACACACCTGGTGAATGACTAAAATCTGTCATGACTAAAATAACTAAAAACAGTCACACATCAAATGCTGACAGAGATGCAGCGCAACGAGCACTCTTATTCATTACCAATGGGAGTGAAAACTGATACAACTATTTTGGAAGACAGTTTGGCAGTTTCTTACAGAGTTAAACATAGTCACACCATGTAATCATGATTCTAGGTAGTTACCCAAATAAGTTGAAAATGAATGTCCATGCTAAAACTGTCATGTTAATGTTTATAAAGGTTTTATTTATTCATAATGGCCCAAAATGGAAGCAACTACATCATCCTTCAACAGGTGAATGGATAAACAAAGTATGTACGTAGATTCAGTGGCATATAATCAGTGATAAAAAGATATGAGCTATCAGGCCACAAAAGGACATGACGTTATCTTAAATGCATATTGTGTAAAAGAATTCAGTTAAAGGGCTACATACCTTATGATTCCAAGTATACGCCATTCTAGAAATGGCAAAACTATGGAGAAAGTAAAAAGATCAGTGGTTGCCAGGGGTTGGGGAAGGAGGAAGGTAGAAATGAATGGGTGATGCACAGAGTAATTTTCGAGCAGTGAAACTATTCTATATGACACAGTAATGGTGGATACATGACAAACATTTGTCAAAATAGACTTTATTCCATAAAGAGAGAACCCTAATGTAAACTATGAACTTAAGTTGATAGGAATGTAACATACTGATTCATGAACTCTAACAAAGATACCACACTAATGCAAGACATGAATAAAGGGGAAATGATGGATAGAAGGAGTGGATATATTTGAACTGTGTCCTTTTTTCCAAGTTTTTCTGCAAGCCTAAAACTGTTCTAGAAATAAAGCTTATTAAGGGGCGCCTGAGTGGCTCAGACGGTTAAGCATCCAACTTCGGCTCAGGTCGTGATCTCGCAGTCCGTGAGTTCGAGCCCCACGTCAGGCTCTGTGCTGGCAGCTTGGAGCCTGGAGCCTGCTTTGGATTCTGTGTCTCCCTCTCTCTCTGTTCCTCCCCTGCTTGTGCTCTATCTCTCTCTGTCTCTCAAAAATAAATAAATGTTTTAAAAATAAAAAATAAAGTCTATTAAAACAAAGCAAAATTCATTCATTCATTCATTCATTAAAAAATAAAAGAAGGCTAACAGTACTTATTTTATGGCTACAAACTTTCCAAATCCAACATCCTTTTGTATGTACAACTAGTTGCTGGGGAGGAAATAATTATATTTCCAAAGACAGTTTCCTGGGCAAAATGAGATTAAGAACTCAACCTCTTATATTTTGAGGCCCAATGAAAATAGGTTCTTTATGAAGGACTGAATTGTTCCTGGCTGATATCCACTGGCAGGAAGATTCATCATGAGAGAAAGGAGTCTTGACTGGTTACCTGCACTGAACACCAACAAGATACTATTGTTCAAGATATTTGTTAGGAAAAGTTTACTCTGGAGAAGAGTGTAAGGATTGGCATCACTTTTAGATCTGAGTACCCCGCTATTGTAGATCTCTTTGGAGACAATGGTGGGCATACAAGAATGAATTAAATAATTGTGAATTTGGGACCTCAAGCCTGTGCACAGTTGGGGCATATACACATATATGGACCAGGAAGAACATCAGACTATGTTGCACTGATTTTCTGTGTGGATACCTTATATCCACAACAGAAATTAAAACAGAAAGAAAAAGCATAAGCAGAAAGCTATGGATGGATCACACAGTCCTGTTTTCTTTACATGGAATTTGGAAGGAAACTTAGTCTGTTTGCACTGAATAAACCCTCCACATTCTTGGCTAATTCAGAAAACTGAAAAGAGAGATTTATACAAGTCTAACAAGTGGAAATAGAGCTAGTTTAGTTGGAAAGTTGTTAAAGATGTGACATTCTGACTACTCTTAGTCTGCTGAAGCGTATCATACCTGTTTTGAAAACTACTATGATCTCATTACATGTAACAAAGAAATGACGTAACATATGTTCTAACCTTCATAGCGGGCTTTAACAGGTGATCACACAATAGAGTCTAAAGGTATATGTATCATTGGTATTCATGATTTAAAATGTACTGCTGGGGTGAGATGACAGATAGAAGCACATTAAAATGAGCTAAAATTGGGTACCTAAACCTTACAAAATATAAAATAGAGAATCAAACTAAGGAAAAGACACTTTTTATGCAAAAAACTCATTGAAAACTGTCAGCCCCCAGTGAGAAAGATCTTTCAGGAACCCTCACGACTAACAGCATGTCCTAAAACAACACCCCTCCAAAAATGGTTATATAAGTGGTGTAGTGGTTTGAATGGTGGCACCTCTATTGCACCTGGGATGTATAAATGTGATCTTATTTGGAAAAAAGGTGTTTGCAGATATAATTAAGAATCTCAAGGGGCACCTGGGTGGCTCAGTCCATTAAATGTCCAACTTTGGCTCAGGTCATGATCTCACCATTCGTGAGTTCGAGCAGCCCCACATCAGGCTCCATGCTGACAGTTCAAAGCCTGGAGCCTGCTTCAGATTCTGTGTCTCCCTCTCTCTCTCTGTCCCTCCCCCACTTGTGCTCTGTCTCTCTGTCTCTCTGTCTCTCTCAGAAATAAACATTTAAAAAATTTAAAAAAAAAATCTCAAAGTCAGATCAATCTGGATTAGGTGGGTTCCAAATCCAATGACAAGTGTCCTTAGAAGTAAAGAATATGAGAAGAGACAAAGAAAAAGCCAGGTAAAGAGAGACAGAGATTGGAGTTATGAAGTTACAAGCTAAGGAATGCCAAGGATTGCTGGCTGCCTCCAAAAGCTGGGAGAGAGGCATGTAACTCTGCCAACCCTTGATTTTGGATTTAGGCCTCCAGAGAATACATTTTTGTTGTTTTAACCTACCCAGTTTGTGAACATTTGTTATGGCAGCTATAGGAAACTCATATAGATGGTGCCAAAAGTGTACACAATTCTGATAAAGATCTCACAAATAACTCCATCTTGGAAAGAAGCAGTGGAAATACCTGCTGGGAAAGGCAAGTGAAGCAGACAAAGGACTCCCTGAATATCATAGTCTCTACCAAAAGCAAAACACTTCACTCTTAATTGGAAGGGAACCTTGAAAGTGAAGCGACCACTCTCTTTCCAAGAAAGGCAGCTCACCAAACCCCCCACAATGGACTTGAAAAGATTGTTACGGAGTAGACAATACCATGACCTCATCTACAAGTACTGAGAAGAGACAGTGTTCTCTGATAGGTGAGAAGGGACATATGAGGTCAAATAAATATCAGCATAGAGTGGATCCCTATAAACTTAAGATGAAAACAACATGGCTACCCTGCAGAAATATCACAGACAGTAATAAGTCAATTTATGAATTATTATCCCTGAAAACCCATCAAATGGGAGAGTAAAATAACCTATGATAGAGGAAAATTTCCCCCAAAATGGCTGAAAAAATGAAATTAACAAATTAAAGGGGCATATCATGTACTATAAAAAATTGATACAACATGATTGTCAGTGAGTTATATCTTGGTAACGTGATTGAACTTCAAGATAAAGGAAGAATAATTCAAGCATTCAGACAGAAATGGCAAGTCAATTTTGGGAAAATCAGAGTGGCTTCAGATTTTTCACATCTAAATGCAAAAGATAATGAAATAATAGCCACAAAATTCTGAAAAAAATAAAATGTGACTCAAGAATTTTATACCTAGCCAAGTTATTGTTTATGCATAAAATGCAGAGACAGAAAACTATGCATCAATGCCAAACTGTAGGGGAACAGAGCACTCATAAGCCTTAAAGAAGAAGAAGAAAGGGGCACCTGGGTGGCTCAGTCAGTTTAGCGTCGGACTTCGGCTCAGGTCATGATCTCACAGTTCATGGGTTCGAGCCCCGTGTCGGGCTCTGTGCTGACAGCTCAGAGCCTGGAGCCTGTTTCAGATTCTGTGTCTCCCTCTCTCTCTGCCCTTCCCCTGTTCACGCTCTGTCTCTGTCTCAAGAATAAATAAACATTAAAAAAAAATTAAAAAAAAAAAAAAAGAAGAAGAAGAAGAAAAAAACTACCAGCCACAAAATCCAGCTAGCCAAGAGAAAAAAGGATACAGTAGCAAAAGGTTAATTGATGAGCATAAAATGTACTTTCATTTAAAATTAGAGTGGTCTCTCCTCTCCCCAAAATATATTGTATTCTTTTATTTTTTTCATGGTTCTTACTAATATCTGAAATTTTCTTATCTGTGAGGCAGAGGCTTTCTTGTTAATCACTGTATCCCCAGAATCTACAATATTACCCAGCACAGAGTTGACCCCCTCAAAAATATTAATTGACTGACTGAGTGAACATACTTTACTATATTTACATAAAAATCTTAAGTGTTAATTTCAAATTATAGTGTAAAGATGTTGATATGCATTAGTGAAACTGTATAATTTATATGACTTACAGTTTTTACCATATTGACTGTACTCATGACTCCTCACCACTCTTAGTTTATCACTATTAAAACATGTAACCCACCTAATGTCTTGCTTACTGTTGGTGGGCCAGGCAGAGTTTACAGTTATCGCTGCCAGAGTAAAGCACTCCCTTCTGATTCTGCATGATACTTTGTTCTACCATACTTGATTATATTGCTTTGCCTGACATTTTTCTTCAGTAAATCTTCATCTTTGTTCTACCTGTGACCACCCCACTTCAGCTCACTATAATCTCTAAATATAGTCAATCTAGAACTTGGTTCACTCATATTCTCTCATTAATAAAATTTGATGTGTCCTAAGGTTGAAAGTGATATATAAAGTTCAGGCAAGTAATAAGGCAGTTAGAAAATGATGATTTTCATCATTTAGCATCAGCACTGATGATTACAAATTCATATTTGGCACATTTTTAATTGCTGGTTGTTATACTTGTAAGATGTTATATAATCATTACTGCCTATTAAAATTAACACTGGTGAGTGATTAAAATCTCCTAAAATGATTAATGTGCATACATTGGCAGGTTTGCAATTGGTTTTCCTGATATATGTAAAATAGCAACTTCTGTTCCTTAGTGGTTCAGTTAAACATTCATTAAGCATCTGACAATTGCAATCTTCCAACTCAAAAATGGATCTTATTCTCTCTAAGAGCTCTAGTGACTGAATGGAAAATTACAATTTTAATAGGGCTTTGAAGAATGGTAGGTCTTAAGGAGGCAAATGAAAGATAATAGAGGACTACTTGAATCAAGTTTGAAGTCCAAGGTTTTCAATGCAATTTTGTATGCACTTATGAAATGCCTGTTAGTGGTTGTATGCAAGCAATTAGATATTGAACATAAGTATAAAAAGACCAGTCTGGCAGAATGGGTTCCAGTCATGTGAAGTTCACAGTTTTGTCATTCTATGAGGCTAGCATTACCTTGATTCCAAAACCAGACAAAGACCCCACTAAAAAGGAGAATTACAGACTACTATTCCTGATGAATATGTATGCAAAAATTCTCAACAAGATACTAGCAGATTGGCTCCAACAGTACATTAAAAGAATTATTCACCATGCTCAAGTGGGATTTATTCCTGGGCTGCAAGGATGGTTCAATATCCTCAAATCAATCAACATGATACATCGCATTGATAAAAGAAAGGATAAGAACCATATGATCCTCTCAATAGATGTAGAAAAACATTTGACAAAACACAGCATCCTTTCTCAATAAAAACCTTCCAGAAAGTAGGGATAGAAGGAACATAGCTCAGTATCATAAAAGCCACATATGAAAGGCTCACAGCTAATATCATTCTCAATGGGGAGAAACTGAGAGCTTTTCCCCAAAGGTCAGGAACACAACAGGGATACCCACTCTCACCACTGTTGTTCAACATAGTACTGGAAGTCCTAGCCTCAGCAATCAGAAAATAAAAACAAATAAAAGACATTGAGATCAGCAGGGAAGAAGTCAAACTTTGACACTTTGCACATGACATGATACTCTATGTAGAAACCCCAAAAGACTCCACCAAAAAGTTGCTAGAACTGATACACAAATTCAACAAAGTCGCAGGATAGAAAATCAATATACAGAAATCTGTTGCATTTCTGTACACCAGTAATGAAGCAGCAGAAAGACAAACCCAGGAATCGATCCCATTTACAATTACACCAAAACATAAGACACCTAGGATTAAACCTAACCAAAGAGGCAAAGATCTGTACTCGGAAAGCTATAAAATGCTTTTTAAAGCAAGATTCCAAAGGAGTAGGTGGGACTAAAATAGCCCCCAGGGGTTGGAAAAAGAAGAAGTGGGAGTGGATTAAGTCCCCAAAATCATGTGACTGTTAAATAATGAAGAGGGGGAGGAATTGATAAGATATGGAAAGAAAACACAATAGGAGCGTTTGGAGTTCCAACAGCCAAGAAAATGCTTGCTACACAAAAAGCTGTGATTCCTCTCCACGACTGGGTGGGAACATTGTGGTTGTCACTAGACAAACAGCTTTACCCAACAAAGTCGTGATTTCATGAATATCATCATTTCTAGAGGAAGATCTTGACAGAAAGTTGACGAGATCAAACAGAAGAATTGAGGAGTTATTACAGAGTAAACATTAGATAATACCATGAGGACTTCCAGAAATAACATGGCACTTTGAGAGGAGTTTATCTCAATTGGGTAGGAAGTTAAAGGCTTATATTATAATGATGTATGTATAAAAGAGAAGAGTGAATTTATGTTCTAATCATTAGATGGACACACATGTAAAGGTCTCCTAAAAAGAAAAAGGAAAGGCAAAGACTTTATGTAACTATACACATTACTTTTCTACCCACTTATAAACACTGTCTTACAAACACTGGCACAAATAACTACCTATTCTTCTGTGTATGTGTGAGTATATATATTTAAGAGAAGGCAATTGATACCAAAGACATAGTCCGGAGAGCTAATCTGTGAAAACAAGTGATTCTGAAGAAAAAAAAAAAATGAAATCGAAGCAGAAATTCCAAAATTGAAGAAAGATCTATTTCTGTATTTAAAAAAATATATATATAAAGTCTCTTGATTATGTCAACAGTAATAAGGAGAGACAAACACTAGGATATATCAAAGAGAAATTTTTCAAGCAAGCATTCATCCTAGAAGAATAAAGAGGAAAGGTTTCCCATAAAAGAAAATAAAATTTGGCTCCTCTCCATTTTTTCACTCATTTTTACCTCCAGTTGACCAGTCTCTACTGAGATTTATAATAACAAGAGCATGAATCCATAATCCTACACATAGGAAAATTTTAATTAATGTGCCAAGGGAAATAAAGATAAACAGAAATAAAGATAAACAACTTTCTTATATTAACAACAACAACAACAACAAAAACCTGACTGCAGGATTGTCCAACAAAAGAAGATATTAATATATTTCAATAGTGAAGAAATGATACTATAAAAATGACTGCTATTAAAAACTTAACTGTTTGGTGATGTCTGGATGGTTATTATAAATATAGAAACAATAACATGTTTTGCCTAAAAACTAAAAATATTCAAAGCATGTGATTACAGAGGGACTGAGAGGAAGTAAAAAAATAAATAAATCCCTCTTCACATTTCAGAATAACCAAATATGTTTACCACTTATATTGAGAAAGAATATAATTTTAACAGTTTTTTGGAAAATACTTTTTTTTTATTTTTAAAGAGAGACAGCATGCAAGTGGGGACGAGGGCAGAGGGAAAGAGAGAGAGAATCCCAAGTAGGCTCCATGTTCAGCACGGAGCCTGACATAGGGCTTAATCCCATAACCATGAGATCATGATCTGAACCAAAATCAAAAGTCAACTGCTCAACTGACTGAGCCACCCAGGCACCCCTAACTTTCTCTTTTGATTGTTTTATTGACCCATTGGTCATTTAGTGTTATGTTGTTTAGTCTCCATGTGTTTGTGATTTTTCATTTTTTTCTGGTGATTTCTAGTTTCATGTCGTTGTGGCTGGAAAAGATCTTCTTAAATTTATTGAGGCTTGTTTTGTGACCTAACATGTGATATATTTTGGAGAATGTTCCATATGCACTTGAAAAGAACATGCATTCTGCTGTTTCGGGATGGAATATTCTATATATATCGGTTAAGTCCATCTGGTCCAATGTGTCATTCAAAGACACGGTTTCCATGTTAATTTTCTGGCTGGGTAATCTATCCATTGATGTAAGTGGATTGTTAAAGTCCCCCACTATTATTGTATTACTATCAATTTCTCTCCTTATGCCCATTAATGTTTGCTTTATGTATTTATGTGTTTCTGTGTTGGGTGCATAGATATTTACAATTGTTACAGTCTATTTTAAAGTCTATTTGATTTAAGTATTGCTAACCCAGTTTTTTCTTTTTAAGATTTTAAAAAATGTTGTTTATTTATTTTGAGGGAGAGAGAGCATGAGTGGGGGAGGGACAGAGAGGGAGAGAGAGAATCCTAAGCAGGCTCTGCTGTATGCTCAAACCAGCATACAGTCAGATCATGATCTGAGCCAAAATCAAGAGTCGGGCACTTAACCAACTGAGCTTCCCAGGCATCCTTAACCCAGCTTTTTTCCACCTCCATTTGCATGGTAAATGTTATTACAACCCTACACTTTTAATTTGTAAGTGTCTTTAGTTCTGAAGCAAACATCTTATAGGCAGCATACAGATGGATCTTGTTTTTTAATCCATCCTGCCACTTTATGTTTTTTGATCCAAGCATTTAGACCATTTACATTCAAAGTAATTATTTATTCGTATGTACTTATTACTATTTCGTTATTTGTTTTCTGGTAGTTTTTGTAGCTCCTCTCAATTCCTTTCCTCTTCTTTTCCTCTTTTTCATTGTGATTGATGAGTTTTCATAGTGTTATGTTTGGCTTTCTTTCTCTTTATTTTCTGTGTATTTGTCATAGGTTTTGTGTTTGTGGTTACCATGAGGTTTGTGTGTGTGTGTATGTGTATACACACACACACACACACACACACACACATATATATATATATAATCCTAAATAAACAGCAGTCTATATTAATTTGATGGTCATTTAAGTTCAAACACATTCTAAACAAACAAACAGAAAAAGAAAAAAAAAACTTTCTTTGTTTTTCTTTTTTCTTCTCCCCCATTTTTTGACTCCCTCCTCCATATTTTATGTATATGTGGTCATATTTTACTTTTTTATTCAATATTTTGTTATGTCTAATTATGACCATTTATTTTCCACTTAAAGAAATCTCTCCTCAGCATTTCTTGTAAGGCCAATTTAGTTGTGATAAATTCCTTTATCTTTTGTCTGGGAAACTCTATATCTCTTTCAAATCTAAGTAATAATCTTGCTGGGTAGCATATTCTTGGTTACAAGTTTTTTTACTTTAGGCATGAACAAATGCAATCTGAAGTTTAAAACACACCATTTACAGTAGCACCCACCAAAATGAAATACTTTGGTATAAATTTAACAAAATATGTACAAGATGTATATGAGGAAAACTATAAAACTGATGAAAGTTCAAAGGAAAACTAAGTAAATGGAGAGATATTTCATATTCATAGATAGAAAGACTCAATACTGTCAAGATGTTACTTCTCCCAATTTGATCTAAGATTTATCACAGTCTTAATAAAATTCCAGCAAGTTATTTTGTGGATATCAACAAACTGGTTGTAAAGTTTATATGGAGAGGAAAAAAATCCAGAAAAGCTAAATCAATTTTGAAGAGGAAAATTAAGTCAGAGGAATGACACTACCCAACCCAAGACTTACTATAACACTAGAGTAATCAAGACAGTGTGAAAGTGGCAATACACACACACACACACACACACACACACACACATACACATATAGACTAATGAAACAGAATAGAGAGCCCAGAAATAAAGCCATATAAATATAGTTAGCTGATCTTTGACAAAGAAGCATAAGTAATACGATGGGGCAAAGACAGTCCCTTCAACAAATGTGCTGGGACAACTGAACATCCATATGCAAAAAAACAAATCTATACACACACTTTACATCTTTCACAAAGTATAACTCAAGATGTATCACAGTCCTAAATCTAAAACGCAAAACAATAAAGCTCCTGAAGGTAACAGGAGAAAACCTAGGAGACTTTGGGTATGGTGATGACTTTTTTTTAAAGTTTTTATTTAAATTCCAATTAGTTAACATACAGTGTAATATTAGTTTCATGTATACAATATAGTGATTCAACACTTCCATACAACACACAGTGCTCATCACAATAAGTGCCTTCCTTCATCCTATCACCTATTTAACCAATCCCCCCACCCACCTCCCTTCTGGTAGCCATCAGTTCACCTGTATAGTTAAAAGTCTGTTTCTTGGTTTGTCTCTCTCTTCCTTTTTTTCCTCTTTGCTCATTTTTTTTTGTTTCTTAAATTCCACATATGAGTGAAATCATATGGTATTTGTCTTTCTCTGACTTATTTTGCTTAGCATTAATACTCCCTAGCCCCATCCATGTCATTGCAAATGGCAAGATTTCATTCTTTTTGATGGCTGACTAATACTCCATTGTGTATATATATATACCACATCTTCTTTATCTATTCATCAGTTGATGGACACTTGAGCTGTTTCCATAATTTGGCTATTGTAGACAATGCTGCTATAAACAGTGGGGTGCATGTATCCCTTTGAATTAGTATTTTTGTATCCTTTGGGTAACCTATCTAGTAATGCAATTGCTGGATTGTAGGGTAGTTCTATTTTGAGCTTTTTGAGGAAGCTGCATACTGTTTTCCAGAGTGGCTGCACCAGTTTGCATTCCTACCAACAGTGTAAGAGGGTTCCCCTTTCTCCACATCTTCACCAACACCTGTTGGTTCCTGAGTTGTTAATTTTAGCCATTCTGACAGTTGTGAGGTGATATCTCATTGTAGTTCTGATTGGTATTTCCCTGATGATCAAATGGTATTGGGAAAACTGGACAGTAACATGCAAAATAATGAAACTAGATCACTTTATTACAACATACACAAAAATAAATTCAAAATGGATTAAAGACTTAACTATAAGACGTGAAACTATAAAAATCCTAGAGGAAAATACAGGCATAGCACAGCCATAGCAACTTTCTACTAGATATGTCTCCTGAGGCAAGGGAAACCAAAGGAAAAACTATTGGGACTTCATCAAAATGAAAAGCATCAGCACAATAAAGAAAACAATCAATAAAACTAAAAGACCTATGGAACGGGAGAAGATCTTTGGAAATATATATATATATATATGTATATATATACACACACACATACATATATTTATATATATAGGGTGTATATATATATATATATATATATATATATATATATAAAGGGTTAGTATCCAAAATGTATAAAGAACTTATAAAACTCAATACCCAAAAAATGAATAATCCAATTAAATAATGGGCAGAAAACATGAATAGACATTTTTCCAAAGAGGACATGCACTTGGCCACCAGACACATGAAATGATGTTCAGCATCACTGGTAATGACTTTTTAAATAAAATTCCAAAGGAATGGTTAATTAAAGTAAATGATAATCTGGAGTTTATTAAAATCAAAACTTTCAGGGGCTCCTGGGTGGCTCTGGCCCAGGGTCGGTTAAGTGACTGACTCCAGCTCGGGTCCTGATCTCACAGCTTGTGAGTTCAAGCCCCGCATAGGGCTCTGTGCTGACAGCTCAGAGCCTGGAGCCTGCTTTGGTTTCTGTGCCTCCCTCTCTCTCTGCCCCTCCCCTGCTCACGCTCTGTTTTTCTCTGTCTCAAAAATAAATAAAAAAAATAAAATAAAATAAAAAAAACTTCGGGGCGCCTGGGTGGCTCAGTCGGTTAAGCGTCCGACTTCGGCTCAGGTCATGATCTCACAGTTCGTGAGTTCGAGCCCTGCGTTGGGCTCTGTGCTGACAGCTCAGAGCCTGGAGCCTGCTTTGGCTTCTGTGCCTCCCTCTCTCTCTGCCCCTCCCCTGCTCACGCTCTGTCTTTCTCTGTCTCAAAAATAAATAAAAAAATAAATAAAAAAAAAAAAACTTCGGGGCGCCTGGGTGGCTCAGTCGGTTAAGCGTCCGACTTCGGCTCAGGTCATGATCTCACAGTTCGTGAGTTCGAGCCCTGCGTTGGGCTCTGTGCTGACAGCTCAGAGCCTGGAGCCTGCTTCAGATTCTGTGTCTCCCTCTCTCTCTGCCCCTTCCCTGCTCATGCTCTCTCTCTGTCTCAAAAATAAATAAACATTAAAAAAAATAAAATCAAAACTTCAAAACCCATTCATATGTATATATACATATATATGTGTATATATACACATATATATACATATATACATATATGTATACATATATATATATTTCCCCTGATTCTAGTAATTATAGTAGCACTATTCATATTTATATATGTATGTAATGTAATTTATGATATATGTAACATATGACATATGTTATAGTAGCACTGTGTACATATAGTTACATATTTATTATATTCACACACACATACACCTATGTCTTTGAAAACAAAGTTTGCAAAATAAATGTTTTTAGGGAGTTGTTTACTAAGGTTCTTCACATAGATAAGCAGGGAATCAACAGAAGATAAACATGCTATCACCTAAATGACAACACCTGTGATTATTAGCCTTGCAGCCACAGTAAATAATTTCTTAAGAATCTAAGTGTCTTTAAATGATGCCATTCCACCCAGAGGTGATTTTTCCCTAGACCAGATGAATACCAATGTAGAATTATAACATTTTTTTACCACATAAGGTTGTACGAAGTGACTTAGCATACAGTCAAACCATAGATTCCTGCCTTACCTGTATTGGCCTCCTAGACACTTTTTT
The DNA here is from genome assembly GCF_018350195.1 of Panthera tigris. NCBI lineage: Eukaryota > Metazoa > Chordata > Mammalia > Carnivora > Felidae > Panthera > Panthera tigris. The sequence goes on along the minus strand of NC_056676.1, from coordinate 27,812,161 downwards.
TTTAGTTAAGATATAATTGGCATGCAACATTAGTTTCAGGCATCCAAAAGTGATTCACTATTTTTGTATATTGCAAAATGGTCACCACAATAAGTCTAGGTAACATCCATCACTACACAGTTACAATTTTTTTCTTGTGATGAAAGTTATAAGATTTACTCTATTAGCAACTTTCAAATATACAGTATAGCACTATTAATTATGGTCACCATGCTTTACATTACATTCCCCAGACTTAGTAATTTTATAATGGGAATTTTGTACCTTTTGAGTACTTTCACCCATTTCGCCCCCTGCATCCAACATTTTTAGAGCACATTTGGCTCTATGTCAGGCCCTAGCACACAAACACGCTGGAGATAGGATTGTTGCATTTGAAAGGAAACAGCTTGTAGACTGGAGGAGGTAGAAACAATTTTAATTGGACTGAGGTAACATTAAAGTTTATGGAAAAAGTGGAGAAAACAGGAAAATAAAGAGGGGTATCTTAGTAATAATGATAATATAATTGAATTTTTAAATTTAACAGATATTTACTAAACAACTTAAAGATTCAGGTGTGGTTCTAGGGACTGAAGATCCACAGATGAAAAGGTACTCTTATGATACTTTCATTCACAGTTTTCAATGTGTGTTTCTGTAAAAGACACAAAGTTTAACTACATATCTCTCCTCATCTCACAAAGATCTTTTGAGTTCAGTACTATTATTATTCTGTTACCACACTGGGATATAATATACAGTTTCTTTCATAGGAAAAACTGAGGCATAATGAAATAAAGTAATTTGCCCAGAGTCACAGCTAGTGGATGCTACAATATAAAATTATGCCCAGACCATCTAACTCCAGAGTCCTTTTCATAACTGTATTGCTGTAACTGCTTTCTTTTGGAACAGTTATATGACATATTTGTTATGGAATGGGATTTTTTAGTAGAAAAGCCAGTGTTTCAAGAAAAAGAATAAACAACTAATTATATCCAAATTGAGTCTGAGCATATAAAATTTCAAGAGAATTTTCTCCAAGACAGAAGGGAATGAGAAGATTGGCATATTTCTAAGAGAGGATTCTCTTATTTTGATTCACTTATTTTGAGAGAGAGAGAGAGAGAGAGAGAGAGAGAGAGAGAGAGAAACCAAAAAACAGACCCTTAACTATAGAGAACAAACTGAGGCTTACTGGAGGAGAGGTGGTTGGGTGGGGTCATGTTAAACTGGTGATGAGTATTAAAGAGGGCGATAAGCACCGGGCATTGTATGTAAGTTATGAGTCACTAAATTCTACACCTGAAACTAATATTGCTCTATCAGTTAACTAGCTGGAATTTAAATAAAAACTTGGAAAAGAAAAAAAAAGAAAATATTCTTCTTTGTTCTCTGTGATAATACTTTCGAAGTTTATTTTTTTCACAGGGTGACCACATACCCCAGTTTTCTGGGACCATTCTGGATTGTACCAGAATGGCAGCCTATTTGATTAGTTTCCTCTTGCATTCTTAAAAGTGTTCTAGTTTGTGCAATAAATTTTTTGCTCACACTATTTGTACTATGCTACTTTAATTTTTGGTTTGCATGGTACAGAGCTTTCCTATATTTGTTTTTTTTTACTTACTTTGAACATAAAAATATTTTTAATGTCAAATATGTTACTTGTTTGCCATTATTCAAACAGTACTGAGATGTATGAAACCTTTTTAATTTCTCTCCACTGTCCCCACCAGAATCATGCACCTGAAATAATTAATATTAGCAGTTTGATGAAAATATCCTTCTTGCTCAAGAAAAGCTATGCATATATGTAATGTGCATATAAACATAAAAATTCACACACATATCTGCATATATAGGACATATGAAGGTATTTTCCTTTACAATTTTTAATAGAGGGTTCATAATATATTCATGGCTCTTCTATTTGTTATGCATTATTTTCACTTTATATCATGACTATCATTCTAGGCCAAATATATCTAGGACAGTTTTTTCATAAATGCATTATGTTCCACATTTAGTGTATTCTACAGTTCTTCCAACAGTTTTCTTATTGGTGATCAGTCAATATTTAATCCTACAATGTTACAACAGACATCTTTGTATGTGTATACATATATATATTTGTATGTGCATATTATCTCCTTTGAGTTAATCCTTGAATTTCTTTTTTTCAAAGTTTATTTATTTTGAGAGAGAAAGAGCACTAGCAGGGGAGAGGCAGAAAGAGGGAGGGAGAGAATCCCAAGCAGGCTCAACGTTGTCAGTGCAGAGCTGGATGTGGTGCTCAAAACGTGACCTGACTTGAGCTGCAACAAAGAGACGGATGCTCAGCCAACTTAACCACCCAGTTACTCCTTATCCTTAAATTTCTGTAAAATTGGTTCCCCTAATTGAGATTTGCTGAAGAAAATGGTATATTCATTTGAAAAATGATTCACACTTTGGCCAGCAGATAAGGGAGCACATTTTGTCACATCCTTGCCAGCAACAGATGTCATTAGCCTTTAACATTTTTACCAATCTTGATAAGTGAAAATCTGTGCCTAATTATAGGCTAAATTTGCATTTCTATTGCTACTATAAAATGGGCATCATTTCATGTTGACAGTGTGCATTTCCTTTTATATTAATCAAGCCTATTCTTATCCATTTTTAGGTTGTTTGTCTTTTAATAATCAATTTGTACATTTTATATAAGAAATATTTTTAAAATTTGTTTTATTTCCATTGTATATCTCATATAATCCATTTTTTTGTGCAGTTAGTCTCAATTTCAGAGTTTAAAGTGATTCATTACTTACTCTCAGATACTATTCTTTCTTTATGCTTCTTTTCATATGTTTTATAATTTTGGTATATGAATTTTGGTATTTAAGATAATTCTTAAAAAGAATTTTCCAGGGGTGCCTGGGTGACTCAGACACTTGAGCATTTGACTCTTGATTTTAGCTCAGGTCATGATCTCATGGTCAAGGGATCAAGCCCCACATCAGGGTCCACGCGTAAGCCTACTTAAGATTCTCACTCTCTTTCCCTCTGTCCCTGCTCACATGCTCTCTCTCTCTCTCTCTCTCTCTCTCTTTCTCTCTCTCTTTCTCTCTCTCTTTCTCTCTCTCAAATAAAAAAAGAGAGAGAGAAATTTTTTTAAATGGAGAAAAGTGAAAATGAAAACACAATGGTCCAAAATCTTCAGGACCCAGTGAAAGCCGTTCTAAGAGGGAAATATATAGTGATACAGGCCTACCACAAGAATAAAGAAAAATCTCAAATAAACAACCTAACGTTACACCTAAAAGAACTAGAAAAAGAGAACAAACAAAACACAAGGTGAGTAGAATAAAGAAAATATAAAGAAATAGGTGAGATAGAGACACACACAAAAAAAGGAATAAAGGGAAAAAATTAATGAAACCAAGAGCTGGTTCTTTGGAAAGATAAACAAAATTGATAAACCCTTAGGCAGACTTATCAAGAAAAAAAGAGACAGGACCCAAATAAATAAAATCGGAAATGAGAGGAAAATTAACAAGTGACACCACAGAAATACAAATGATTGTAAGAGAATACTATGAAAAATTATATGCCAACAAATTGGACAACCTAGAAGAAATGGATAAATTCCTAGAAACATACAATCTTCCAAAACTGAACCAAGAAGAAATGGAAAATCTACACAGACCAATTACAAGTAACTGAATTGAATTGGCAATTTAAAATAAAAGGTAGCAAAAAATAAAAGTCTGGGACCAGATGGATTCACAGGTGAATTATGCCAAACATTTAAAGAATTAATACCTATTCTCAAACTATTCCAAAAAAATAGAAGAGGAAGGAAAGCTTCCAAATTCATTCTATGAGGCCAGCATTACCCTGATATCAAAACCAGACAAAGATACCACAGACAAACAAACAAACAAAAACACTACAGGCCAGTATTCTTGATGAACACAGATGCAAAAATTCTCAACAAAATATTAGAAAGCCACATACAATACATTAAAAAGATTTTTCACCATGATCAAGTGGGATTTATTCTTGTAGATACATGGAGGGTTCAATATTTGCAAATCAACAACATGATATACCACATCAACAAAATGGAGGCTAAAAACTTATGATCATCTCAAGAGATGCAGGAAAAATATTTGACAAAATTCAATATCTGTTCATGATAAAAAAAAACTCTCAGTAAAGTGGGGTTAGAGGAACATACCTCAACATAATAAGACTATATATGAAAAATGCCAAATCTGCCAAAATTTACCCAGAAATAGACAACCTGAATAGGCCTATCAGTATTAAAGCAATTCAGTTAATTGCCAATAACCTTTCAAAACAGAAATACCAGGCCCAGATAGATTCACTGATGAATTCTATCAAACACATAAGAAATTATATATAGCAGATTATGTCTTTCAAAAAAGTAGTCCATTTTATCTAGGTTATCAATTTGGAGATATAGAGTTATTAATAGAATTCTCTTAATTGTCTTTGTAATGGTCATGGAATCTGTAGCGATGTCCTCTTTTTCATTTCTGATGTTAGTAATTTCTGTGGTTTTTCTTCCTAGTTAAACTGGCTAAAGGTTATTGATCTTATTATAAGTCTTCAAAGAAGCCACTTTGGGTGTTACTGATTTTCTCTGTTGATTTCTTATTTTCAATTTAATTGATTTCTGCTCTAACTTTTATCATTCTTCTCTTTTGCTTACTTTGAATTTAATTTTCTCTTCTTTTTATCGTTTCCTAAGGTGGAAGCTTAGATTACCGATTTTCTTAGATTTTTACTTAGATTTCAATATATGTATATTCAAAATCAATACTTTTTCCTTTTTTTTTTCCAGATACTTTTTCCTTTCTAACACAAATTTAAAGCATTCAATACTTTAAGTTTTCCACTAAGGATTGCTTTCACTGCATCTCAGATTTTGATAAATTATATTTTCATTTTTATTTATTTCAAATATTTTAAAATTTCTCTTTAGATTTCTTCTTTGATCCATATATTACTTCAAGGTATGTTGTTTAATCTCCAAATATGTTGTGATTTTCTAGCTCTTTCTAGCTTAATTCCATTGTGATCTAACAGCAGACATTGTATGATTTCTATTCTTTTAAATTTGTTAAGGTTTATTTTATGGCCCAGAATGTGGTCTGTCTTGGATAATATTCCATGTGTGCTTGAGAAGAATCTGTAATCTGCTGTTGGATTAAATGGTCTATGGATGTCAATTATATACAGTTAACTGATGGTGCTCTTATGTTCAACTTGTGTTCAAATGTCCTTACTGATTTTCTGCTTGCTAGATCCGTCCATTTCTGACAGAGGGATGTTATTGCTTCCAATTATAATAGTGGATTCATTTATTTCTCTACATCCTATCAGTTTTTGCCTCATTTATTTTGTCTCTGTTATTAGGCACATACACACTAAGAATAGAATTGATTCCTTTGCCATTATGTATTGCCCATTTTTATACCTGATAACTTTCCTTGCTCTGAAGTCATCTCTGTCTGAAATTAATACTGTTACCCCTCCTTTCTTTTCATTAGTCTTGGCATGGTATATATGTCTCCATCACTTTACTCTTAATCTACATGTCTCTTTATATTTAAAGTGCGTTCAGGGGGATGAGGTGCCTGGGTGTCTCAGTCGGTTAAGCTCCAACTTTGGGTCGGGTCATGATCTCACGGTTCATGAGTTCAAGCCCCATGTCTCATAGTTCGTGGGTTCAAGTCCCATGTCTGACAGCTCAGAGCCTGGAGCCTGCTTCAGATTCTTTGTCTCCTTCTTTTTCTGCTTCTCTCCCACTCATGCTCTGTCTCTCAAAAAAAAATACATTAAAATTTTTTTTTAATCAAATTTTTAAAAAGTGCATTTCTTGTAGACAATATATACTTGAGTTATGTCCTTTTGATCCATCTGACAATGTTTTTTAATTGATGTATTTAGACTATTGACATTTAAAGTGGTTATTAATACAGTTGGATTAATGCCTACTATATATTTTTTTACTATTTTCTATTTGTTGTTCTTTGTTCCTATTTTCGTTTTCCATCCTTTTTTTTTTTTGCCTTTTGTGATTTGAAATTTTATATAATTCAATTTCTCTCCTTTGTTAGTATAGAAATTATACATTTTTTACTTTTTTGGAGCTACCCTAGAGTTTTCCATATATATTTACAACTAATCCAAGTTCATTTCCAAATAATGCTATACCACTTCACAGGTGGTACAAGTACCTTAAAATAACAAAATATTCTCAATCCTTTTCTTCCTTCCTCCTGTCACTTGTATAATTGCTTTCATTCATTTCAGTTATAAGCAAACATTATACATACACACACACATATAATCAAGTTATATATATATATATATATATGTGTGTGTGTGTGTGTATACATATATATATATACATATATATGTATATATATTCAAATGCATCATTGCTAATATTATTTTAAATGAACTGCTAGGGAATAAGAAAATAAAAGTTGTTATTTTATCTTTACTTATTAATTCTCTGATGCTCTTCCCTTTGTGTGTGTGTGTGTGTGTGTATCTGAATTTCTGACCTATATAATCTTCCTCCCCTCTGAAGTACTTTTTTTTTTTTTTAACATTGCTTTCAAGGCAGGTCTATTGACAACAAATTACCTTAGCTTTTATTTGTCTGAGAAAGTCTTTGTTTCTTTCCTCTTTCAAGTATAACTTCTCAGGGCACAGAATTTCAGGTTGGTGGTTTTTTCTCTCAACACTTTAAATATTTCACTTTACTCTCTTCTTGCTTCAGTGATTTCTGAGAATTTGGATGTAATTCTTATCTTTGCTTCCTTTATAGGTAAGATTTTTGCCCAACCATCTCCCCACCCATGGCTTCTTTCAAGTTTTTTTTTTTTTTATCTTTGATCTTCTAAAGTTTTAATACAATATGCCTAGATATAGGATTGGGGTGCTTATTCTGCTTAGTGTTCTCTGAGCTTCCTGAATCTGTGGTTTGGTGTCTGGCATTAATTTGGGGGGAAATTCTCAGTCATTATTGCTTTAAATATTGTTTGAGTTCCTTTTTATCTCTTCTTTTGATATTCCCACTGTTTGTTACACATTTTGTAGTTGTCCAGGATTCTTAGAGACTCTGTTCTGGATTTTTTTCTAGTATTTTTCCTTTTTGCTTGTAAGTTTTAGATGTTTCTATTGTCATATTCTCAAGCTCAGAGACTCTTTCCTCAGTCATGTCTACTCCTAATAAAGATCATAATTCTATCATAAGAGTTTTGATCTCTAGAATTTATTTTTATATCCTTTCTTAGAATTTCCCTCTGTTACATTATCCATTTTTCTTGCATGTTGTCTACTTCTCCCAATAAAGCCCTTACTGTAAAATTCCCAGTCTGATAATTCCAACATCTCTGCCCTGATTCTGGTTCTGATGCTTGCTCTGTCTCTTCAAATTGTGCCTTTTACCTTTTAGTATGCCTTGTAATTTTTTTATTGAAGGATGGACATGATGTATTGAACAGGCATCTGTGGCAAATAGGCTTTGAGTAATGAAGTGATAAGACGTGGGGAGAAAGGGAACATTTTATATCACTATGATTAGGTCTCAGTCTTTTGATGAGTCTGTGCCCCTGGACTGTAAACTTTCCCCATGCTTCTCAGTATCTCCCCATGTTAGGTGAGACAAGATGGCTAGAGGGGATGGAGTTGGATATTTCCCTTACCCCAGATAGGTTGGGCTCTGATAAAACCCATCAGGTTAGGTTCTGTTTAACTAGTTTCTCCTGAGGTAGGCCTTGTTAAGAACAACATAATGCTCTGACATATTTGAAAATCGTTTTGTTTCCTTCCCTCTGCCAGAAGCACATGGGAATTTTTCTTAGATATTCACTGTGAGGAACTCATAGAACTTCTATAGGAAAAACTCAGAAGAGTGTGCCTCGCCCTGCCCCACTACACACACACTGATGATAGGGTACCCTTGGAGTTTTAACTCTCAAACTTGTCCACTCAGCATTCAGCAAATTATAAATTATGGATTAGGTTTTTCTGTCTAGCTCGCTCCCATGGAGTTTTATGCCGCTATAAATTGTGATTATTTGTATCTACCTGTCTGTCTCTCCAATATTTGGGGCAGCAGTTTTCCCTGTAAACTCCCTTTTCTGACAGATATAAAGAGTTGTTGATTCTTCGGTTGGTTCAGCTTTTTACTTGTTATTATGACAGAGTGGCAGCATCTAAGTTCCTTACATGCCAGACTATAACTCAGTGTTAAGGAATTGACTTAGTAAATGTGCAACTCAAGTCATAAGAGCAAAAATGTATGAGTATGTCAGGAACTAGACTACTAGTTGGGGGTGTTCAGTGTGCTGTGGCATTGGCCAATATGTTTTTGCAGAAAAGATAAACTAGAAAGTTAGTTTAATGTTGATCAGTTAAGAGAGCCTCTCCTATATATGTTCATATGTGTGCATATGTACATACATTTGAATATATGCTTTATGTAATATTTTTTTCTTTTGATGTTTTATTATAAGCATATTCCTTTGTTCACACACATTACCTCAAAACAAATATAATATCTGCTTAATATTTTATGTTGCATCATTAGTATTACCATTTATTATCAGTTTTTTTCTACTTTAGTTTGCTCCTTTTATATGGATAAATTTCATACAGAACTTAGCTAACTTGACCTTTAAAATTTTTTTTAATGTTTATTTATTTTTGAAAGAGAGAGAGACAGAGCACGAGTGTGGGAGGGGCAGAGAGAGAGGGAGACACAGAATCTGAAGCAAGCTCCAGGCTTGGAGCTGTCAGCACAGAGCCTGAGACAGGCCTCAAACCCACGAACCGCGAGATCATGACCTGAGCTGAAGTCAGACGTTTAACCAACTGAGCCGCCCAGGTGCCCCACTTACTTGACTTTTTAGTTGGCATTTTAGATAATGGAACTTCACCTCTTTAAAACAATCTATTCTTCTGGTTTTGTTTACAGTTCTCTGACTTTTCTATGTATGTGTCTATTTGACATCTGTTCTTAGATCTCTGAACATCAGTTCAAACTTCATCTGTTTAAAATCACACACATGACTTATTACTCCACCTTTTCTACTATTCCCTTTCTCATTAAATTGCAACACAGTACCAGAAAAACCATCAATCATCCTTGGTATGTCAATCTCCATTAACTTTAATTTTTAAATCATGTTAAATTGGCTTCCTAAAGATTCACCTATCTCTACATTCTCTCCCACCACCAGGTCCAATAAACCATGATCTCAAGCACAGACAATGCAATAGCTTCCTAAAGATTCATGCATATACCTTCGCGAATTCTTCTGTTCATCAGACTGCTATTAATATAATCTCTGAAAAAGGTATTTAGCCATTAACTCTTGCTTTTAGGATCAAGACAATGCTCTTTAACATGTTCTTAAGCACCTGCATAATTTTGTCTCTTCCAGCCCTTCTGTTTTCATGCAGAACCAGTGATTTCTTTTGCTTTCTCAGCTATACACCTGCTTTCCCTTACTCTTTTTTTCCAGAAGCATATCTGTCATTGTCCCCCCGCCCCGCCCCATTTAAATGTAGCCACACATGCAGTTTCCTACATCACAAATCCTCCTCTATTTTCTCTTTCTTTAGTTCACTCATGGTTCAGATCTCAGTTAAAGTATTTCTTTCTCAGGAAAGTCTTCACTGAGGTTCTTAAGTAAAATCTTGTATAGGTTCTTGTATAGGTTTTCATGGCTGCATATGTCCTTTATTCTTAACAGTTATCAAGTTTGGATTTGGTTGTGATTATTGGAATAATGTCTGTCTTTGCTACCAGACAGTAAAATTCCTGAAGTTTGCAACCATTTATGATTTTGATCACAGTTCTGTCTCTACTACTGTAAAGTACATGGTAGATGCTCAACAAGTATTTGATTGAAGAATAAACGAATGACATTTTATTTACACTAAGAATCAACTACCAATTCATACTACAGTCTGCTAAGCTACCTGACAAATGGTAAAATTTGTACCAATTAAAATAGGATTCCAAGAGCAATATACACCTTTTCAAATTTCAGATGTAGTACAGATTTCACCAAAAATAAGTCTCACTTTGAAAAGGCCCTCCAAATGAATCTTTATATGGGACAAGGCTTTGGACCATGGATAGGCTGTGATAGTGATGATCAGAAATTAAGACTATTTCTGTAGGCAACAAGTTCATTTTCAGAGAATGGCAAGGTATGAGTCTGAATCTTTATCTTCTGCGTCAAAACCCCAATCCTTAGAATCAGCCTTGTCCTACAAAATGAATAGGAAGATAGAAAAGAAATAGCATGTAGCTGATGACCAGAATCATTTATCAGCAATAGACATTAGTTCATTTAGACACATGTGACCATGAAGATTCCATGTAGGCCAGACTGACCTTCTCTCCTAAAGGAAAAAAAAAAGGAAAAAGAAAAATTAAGAAGAGAACTATCTCTTTGTGATGCTAATTGAGTAAGAATGTTCTAAGACAATATATGTGAACTGAAGGTACTAGCTGCCCCGGGCCATTACCCTTCCCCCTTCCTACCTTATTTTTGGCCATTAATTGATCCAAGAAGCAATAGTTTTCTGTGAGTCAGCTTTTACTTCATAACAAACAGCACTAAGACATACAACAGTATGCATTTATCTCCAAATCACAGGTATGCAACTTGGTTGGGCTCGATCACCTCTACATGCTTCATTGTGGGTCACAGGACCCAGAAGGAACAGCTATGTGGTAGTTGTAAAATATGTTTACAAATTCTTTGATGCTCCTTTGAAGAGATGGAGCTTAATTCTCTGCTTCTTGAGTATGGACTGTAATTAGTGACTCACTGGCAACCGATAGAATAAGATGGAAGTGGCAGTGTGTGACTTTTGACCAGGTCATAAAAGACATTTTTGTAGCCTCCTCCTTGCTGTGTGTTGAACTGCATGCTTGTGAGGTTTGTCAGCCACCATCTTGGTAAGGATACTTACACCTATGGAGAGGCCCATGTGGTGAGAAATTGGGGCCTCCTGCTAATAGCTATGTGAATAAGACCTCTCGAAAGTGGATCCTTTAGACCTAGTCAAGCCTCACTTGACTACAGATAAGGCCAACATCTTGACTGCAGCTCCACGGAAGATGCAGAGTCAGAAGCACTCAGTTAAGCTCCTCCAACATTTCTGGGCCCCAGAAACTATACGGTAATAAATGTTTCTTGTTTTAAGCTACTAAGTTTTGTGATAATTTAGTAGGCAGTATTAGCTAATGAACAAGCTGCTACCAGAGGCTTATTCTCATGTTGAAAGACATTGGTGTAAGTAGCCCAACTCAGTTGTGCAAATACATTTCAAGCCTCTGCTCTTGTCCCATCTGCAAATGTCCACTATCCAAAAGCACAGTATTTTGGTCAAACTCAACATCAATGGGCAGGGAAGTACTTCTCTACAGGAGGCTATGGTCACTTGATGACATCAGGTTCAAATCTTTAGAAATTTATAAGGAAGAAGAGTCTTTGCAGATGTGATTAAGAATTTTGACATAATGAAACTATCTTGGATTTAGGCCCAGTTGGGCCTAAATGCCATCACAGGTGGCATTCTCTTTATAAGAGAAAGGTGGGGGTGCCAATGCAAACTGGTACAGCCAATCTGGAAAACAGTATGGAGCTTCCTCAAAAAGTTGAAAATAGAACTGCCCTACAATTCAGCAATTGCACTACTAGTTATTTACCCAAAGAATACAAAAATACTAATTCAAAGAGATACATGAACCCTGACGTTTATTGCAGCACTATCAACAATAGCCAAGAGCGAAATTATGGAAAGAGCCCAGATGTCATCGACTGATGAATGGATAAATAAGAAATAGTATACACACACACACACACACACACACTAGAATATTTCTTAGCTATCAAAAAGAATGAAATCTTGCCATTTGCAATAACATGGATGGAGCTAGAGAGTAGTATGCTAAGCAAAATAAATCAGGCAGAGAAAGACAAATACCATATGATTTCACTCATATGTGGAACTTAAGAAACCAAACAAATGAACATTGTTGGGGAAAAGAGAGGCAAACCAAGAAACAGACACATAACTATAGAAAACAAATTGATGGTTACCAGAGGGGAGGTGGATGGGGAGATGGTTAAATAGGTGATGGGGATTAAGGAGTGCACTTGTGATGAGCAACAGGTATTGTATTTAAGTGCTAAATCACTAAATTCTACACCTGAAACTAATATTACACTGTATGTTAACTAACTGGAATTTAAATAAAAGCTTGGAAGAAAAAGAAGAGAGAGAAACACAGGGGGAGATCTAACAAACACAGAAAAGAAGCTGATGAAGTTGCAGGCAGAGGCTAGAGCCTTGTGGCCACAAGCCAAGGAACGCCAAAGCATGCTGGTAGCCAACAGAAGAAAGAAGAGGCAAACAATGGATTCTCTCCTAGAATCTCTGATACCTTCCTTTTGGACTTCTGACCTCCAGAACTGTGACAGAATAAATTTCTGGTTTTTTTGAGCCACCAAGTTTTTGGTAATTTTCTACAATAGCCCTAGGAAACTAATACGTCCTCTGATAAGGTGGAGGGAAGAGTTGTATACTGGCTGAAAAATCATCTAATTTACTTTAGCATCACTTCAAAAGATAACCAGACAATAAAAAGACTATGTATTGATACTACCAAAATAAATGAACAAATAAACACATAAATAAGCAAATGAATACATAGATGAGAAAAATGAATTCATATCAAAGATGAATTATCCATGAAAGCAGTAGAAAATGTCAAAATTTTTCTTCTCAACATTTTCTAAGAAACCAAAGTAAAAAGATCTAAAAGTAATACAATGTAAGAGAAGAGAAAATAGAGAAAATTAAGGTGAGCTCTTTAGATTTAGGGGGAAAATGGAGGATAGATGGAACAAGGAATAAGTGCTGTGTTAGAACAGGCATATGGAAGATATGGGGGAAAAACACAATGAGATTTTTAAAAATCAAAGATAAATATATAAAAGAAAAGATGAAATCCATTTTATATACAATTAGTGTTTCTGAAAAAGCTACTGTTACAAACATAATAGGAAAAATTCCCAAGAAGAAAATTATACTGAAAGACATGTCAGTTTATAATTGAAAGGACATTATGTATTTTTAGAACAATTTATATAACATGTTTCATACTGGAAAATATTGCAGTTCAAAGTCAATGTGATCTTGGCTTTTCTTTTTTGATTTTACCTATTCATAATAAATATGAAGAAATCTTCGAATATGTCATGATGCCTATAAGAAATTATTATTGATAAATCAAGTAAAGTAAGTCAAGAGATGGATATCTAAGGTTCTCAACTCCGTGATTCCATTGACCTTAGTCTGAGCCATCCTTCTCATCAAGTTTGCATAAAAACAATTTCAGAAGCCAACTGTAATTGGCACTCATGTGCACCTGCTAATGTATTCATAAAATGCACTGGAGTCAATAATTGTTACCTCTATAGAAGTCAACCTTTTAAGTGTATTGTCACTTCTTTATATACTATAACAAGCACTTGGCAAACAAATCAACTGGCATAACATTACCTTTCTGTATGTTATACATACATACAACAACATATGACTACATATCAATGAGTTGTTTTTTTTTTTTTAATACTGGGAGCAATGGCTTCACCAAATGGCTTTTCAGATATTCATGTGCCATGCAATTTGTTAAAATGATCCAATAAATGTACTAATTATGTACTAATTGTGTATATTTTGTATATTTTTGGTAAATTGGAAAACATTACAGATTAGCCACACATTTGCCTATCTTCTTTTTTTCTTTTTTTTTAAATGCTTCAAGTTCTTTTTTAAATTCCAGTTAGTTAACATATAGTGTACTTTTAGTTTCAGGAGTAGAATTTAGTGATTCATCACTTACATATAAGTGCTCATCACAAGTGCCCTCCTTAATACCCATCACCGATTTAGCCCATCCCCCCACCAACTCCCCTCCAGCAACCTGTTTGTTCTCTATAGAGTCTCTTCTATAGCTTTTTAAAAATAATGTCATGACAAAAAAATTCTCTGTGTTTTATCAAAGAGAAATATATGTATGATTTATTGGGTTTTTTGGAATTAAATGGATATCCATAGGAAAATGATTTAATAGGCAAATGTCAATTCTTCACTACTTCTTCTAGAATGTGTATAATGGCGACATGAGTTATAGAAAATATACCCATTTTCACTTGAGACATTTTCAGTATAATGGGGGTGGTTGACACTAACAAAAACATACTTTTCCAAAGTTTACAAAAGCATACTTTTCCAAAGGTAAAAAGTGATATAAAAGTGTCCGAGGGATGCAGCACCTGCCCTTTGTATCAAATGGCACAAGAAACTGGGACTGTGTTTTCTTAGTCTCTTTTTCTCATAGGGCTGGGCAGGGACCTTGTACTTTGGCTGATAGTAGGTGTTGAGTGGTTAAATGAACGTTCAGACACTAATTCCTGCAGGTAAAGCAGATAGTACATACTACTATTAAGGCCAACATATACCCAGAGACCATTTATGCTTTTCACGGGTAACTAGAGTAATGCACACTTTTCTGAGAGAAGCCCATGACTAAAGTTTGCCATTACTCCATTTCTCCTGTTTCTTTGGTGACAACCTGTAGGCTAAGATTACTTGAAGTCTTTCTAGAAGCTCTCATAGCATGGAATTGCTGGTTTGCTTGACAGAATAGTCCAATCCTGTGCATAAGAGAATCTGAATCCTTAGGAAGTTCTTCCTAATACCTCAACTAAATTCTTGATTCAAGTAGTCCCCACATTTTAATACTACATTCCTTAGAAATGAAAAATGAACATGTACTATCTGCCTCCGTACTCCTACATTACAACACACACACATTCAATCCCATTGTTTCTAGCAAAGTTCTATCTCAAGCATCCCAGACAAATTGGATTATTAAAAAAAGCTGTGTAGAATAAATATCAATTTCACTGTGTCAAGAGGTTTTCTTTTATTCTAATGTAAGTTTCTTTTGTTGCTGTGTTGTAGTGGCAGGAAACCGGACTGGAAAACCTCTTAAATGCATCTCAACTTCATGATTTCAAATTTTATAGTATTTTGTCTACATAACATAACTTCTGAAATAGGTACTTACTTTTATTTCCCCAAATGAACCAGATTCTCTCAGTGACTTCTGGGATTAAATTATGGAGTCTGGGGGAAGCTCTAAAGATGTGAGGGGTTGTATATATATTTGTTTATTCTTCAACTACAGAAAACTATTCTTTATGCCTAGTCAGCTGAACCAGGCTAAAGTTATTTTCCTTAAAATGCATATATTAAGACAAAGTTTTATAACGTTGTTTTAAAAATTGCTACATATTAGAAAAGTCCCCAATTTAACCATACTGTTATATAATTACTTTCTACAGGACACCATGATAAAAAATCGTACCAATTGCCCGAATAATGAACCTAACGTTTTTAAAAAACATGCATGTGATGATAATAAGGTAATAATAATTACTTGGAATTTATGTCATTCAAATTTGACTTTATAGAAGCTTATATTATTTGTATGTCTGTTAGAGATAATTATATTGCTTATATTCATATCATATTCTTTTGTTTCTCACCAGACAGTTCCTATTGACCTATTAAGTTATACTGTGGTCTTCTTTTATAATTATTTTACAAAGATCCTTATGCTTATTTGGTAAATAATTTTTTTCTATTTTAGCATTTCTATTTTCACTTTGAAAATGTTAGAAGAGCTGCTGAATTCAAAGACATACATATCCCTTATTTCTGAAATTCTTCTGCAGCAAAATATTTGTTAGAGTGATTGCTTGCATATTCACAAACATGTCATGACGATAATTTACTTCTAGGACTTTGAAATTTTTTCTTTCAATATTTGTTTATCTTCAAACAACTACTACCTCTGGTTGGTGGAATATTACAACTTACAAACCTTACAGCAAAAGTCTGTGTCATTTCCTTCTACAGAAAATATTATGTGTTATTTCCATCTACAGAAACCAGTATGATATTCAAGTCTTTTTTAATTTCACAGTAACCAAGTTAACCTCATAGTATCTCATAGTGTATTCATAAATTCTTTTAATTTTAATTTCTTTAAATATTTGAAAGACTTGTTTGAAGTGAATATGGACCTTGATTTTCTTATTGCCAGCTATTCATCCATAGCTCAAAAGGTACAAAAATAATAAGAGAAATCACATACCTTTCATTACTGTTGCCTCCAGAAGCCCTCTCCTTTGGTTATCTCATTTAAAATTGAATAATCTTATTATATGCTCACTCATAAGTGATGAGATCATAAATGTATATTATAAAGAAAGGAGACTTTAAAAAGTCAAATAATCATTAAACCAAATTCTAGGGACTTCAGACTGTCACTTAGGAGCTACACAGTTTTAGTCTAGTTATTTGTCAGTCATGTGATTAACTGGAATGGAAATCTGGGGTGGAGGTGAGGCATTATTTGGCAGCACAGCTCTGGCTTTAGGCTCCTTACGAAAGCTTATCATTTCTTCATATTTTATTTGAACCACAACCCTTCTGATTTTTTTTCTATAATAGGAAGCTGTGTTTTTATATCGTGCTGCTCACAAGTTGAAGCACTTTGTCAAAGTGAATAACAGTGAGGAATTCAATCTCCACTTATCAAGAGTTTCACAGGGCATGTTACAGTTGTTGAACTGTACCCCCAAGGTAAGTTATTTACTTTGAACAGAAATACAAAGTAGTCCTCTGATAGGATGCTATAATTCTCTTATGGATGTATCTATTATCTTAGAATTCTAAGTGCTTATTATTACCTGAGGTTTAAGTACATTTACTCAACTCTAGTAGAGGAAAGTCTTACCAATTCTTAGCTGGGCAAATAGTTTATGAAAGAAGAATAAAAATAAATGACTGCATACTTCATTGCTATAATAACTTTCCAAGAGGCTAATGTGATAAATTTTTACCTCTAAAACACATTAATAATTTTAATCCGTATATGTACACATTTATAAGAACTCATAGCCAATAAAAGAGATCATCTAATGTATTTAACAAATATCTTTACGTGTTAAAACTGGACATATATATATGTCCAACAATTTTTTTTATTTTTTAAAATAATTTTGTTAAATATATAGGGCTAATTTTCCCCTACTTGTCTGCTAGTGGTTATGAAATATAAACAGCAAAACAAAATTTGGAAGACACTATCTTGACACTAGGCAACTGTTTCTTCATGTGCAAATGGAGAAAAAAATAGTATCTTATAGGAGGTTGAAAGGATTAAATGGCATAATTCATGTAAAGTGCTTAGTACTAAAAAAAGTTTCAACAAATATATTATTACCATTGCCCCCCCCTTGAGGAATTTTACCAGCTGTGAGAGAAAGCCAAAAAGTTTCTTATGCTTTTTTAAAAAGAAATTTTTGACATTTTCATGATAGGGAAAGGGTCATGTGTGTTTCTATTTTTTAATACTAGTAGTTGCCCACAGAAGGTGAGATGGTAAAATTATCTTTGAGCCCTATTGACAGTGATGAAAATAAAAACAATGGAATTTGAACTTCATTTATCATTACATTATCTACCTGATGCAAGCCAGTCTCCTCTTGGTGTCCTGGATTTACCAAGCTTATTTCCAACTTTTTCCCCTTACTTATGTTAGTCCTTTATGTGGAATTTCTACTGTCCTTTTTTCTATAACTTTGGACTATCCTGTTCTATGCATCCATCAAGGCCAAGCTTACATCTTGTGAAGGCATATACTCCAGGCGACTGCCTTTTAGTCCTTATTTAGAGTGATTTCAAAGCACTGTCTAATGGAGGAATGGCAGATAGGCTTCTTATTGCTTATACATCCAGTTGCTTAATAGTGACTGTTGTTGGAAAAGTTATGTTGAACATAAAGTCTCAAATCAGGGCTGAACTGAGAAGTCTGCAGACAAAACTGGTGATATCAACTCTTGGCTTAGGAAGCAGTAAGGGTTAGAGGTATGCTATATATTTGCAATTCCTTCTCTCATGTGTTGAATGTTGCATGGAATACCATGTTCCAAAATCAACTAACTGTAGAAGAAAATACACAAATAATTTCTATCTTGAAATTAAATTAAATTCTTACAAAGTTAACTAACCTGATACAGCCCACCTTTTTCTTGAAATTATAAGGCAAAATGTTAAATTTTGAATTTAGCTACAGTGAATTTCCTTCATGAGTCAAGCATGTTATAAGCTTTTATTGTTATTTAATTCATTTTGCTTCCGATGGATAAAGCTTATTAAAATTTATGGTCAGGATTTAATAAATTAATGCTAACTTTATTTTCATGTTGATTAAAATTCTACTTTTGTCCCGGTTAGTATACCCTGCTATATTAGTTTTTCATATCTCACAGGCATTAACATAGTGCTGGACATGGGAATGCCATGGGAATTCAACTTTTAAAGTGGATCCCCTGAGTGATTGCGATGGAGTTAAGAGACATTTCAAAATAGCTACCAAGGGTGGGGAGGTCTTGGAAAGGAGACACAAATAGCAGTGAAATAATCAGTTCTGTGGTTCATGGTGGCAGAGCTTGATTGGGGTCAGCAAAGATGGGGCTTGGAAGTAGGATTCTTATTTGTTCTTTACTCTGACACAAATTCTCCAGATATGTTATTTTTAACAACCCTTATTTAGTGCTAAGAGAGTACCAGGCACTGCTCTAGGTATTATATATATATTACCTCAGACTTTACAAAAATCCTGCAAGTATGTACCATTAAGAAACTACAACACAGAAAAAGTTAGAAACATTCCCAAGGTCACAGATTGGTATGAGGTACATCTGGGGTTCAATTTAGGTGGTGTGGTTTGACACTATGATCTCTCACACCACCACCCTGCCTCAACTGTAGACCGATTTTACGGCCAAATTCTGTGAATGAATTGGGAAATAGACACAGAAAGCAGATATGAATTAAAAGTGGGGCTTTATTGCCAGAGAAGCTGGATTGAAGAACATGGCTTAGACCTGAAGTCAAAGTGAGGACTCTGAACACTTCCCCAGGAGCCTAGCCCTGTATGCAGCAGGAGTCCAAAAGGCTCCCCAGTTGGAGAGAGAGCAGCAGGAGTCCAAAAGGCTCCCCAGTTGGAGAAAGAACCTGAACTGACAAGGGCAAAGAGAAAGCCCAGCCCAGACTGTGCATTGTGGCATTATTTCCTAGAACTTACCCCTCAATAAAGCACACCCCATCCTTTGCTAGGTGTGATGCCTTCAGAATTGATATGCCTAGTAAGTCAAGTAGGAGTACTATCATTTATTAAGCACTATGTATCTAGCCCTCTCTATAACCCTAGGAGAGGTGGTCGTATTGCCATTATAGAGATGAGGACACTGAGCTTCAAAATATTTAATTTCCCCAGGGATATACAGCTAGTAAAAGAACAAATTGGGATTCAAACTCCTATCTTTCTGAATATCTTGCTCTGATCCACACCTAAAGAACCTCTTTGCCTTTTTCAGAATCCCATTTTGAGGGTCAATGTAGTGATTGAGTTCAGATTATATTCAACATTAAATTAGAAAGAGAATGCATTCTGGATAGACTGAAAAGGACATTTGTAATTCAGACTGAATATGTCCAGAAGGGGAAGGGAAGTAGGTATGGGGTAGGAAATATCTTACCCTTGAGATTGCTGCATACCCTAAACACGAGGCATGCTCTCCAGACAAACCTTTCAGCTGACTCAGTGGTAACCAATGTAGGAAGTGATTACTGCCTTGTCTAGCTGCTGATTCAAGTGTAGTTTCTATCTCCCTTCTATACCAGTAGTGAAGCCTCTGGAGTCAGACTTTGGATTCACATCTCAACTGTACTATTGACTGATGGCATGAGCTTTAAAAAGTTACTTCTTTGAATCCCTGTTTCCTCAGTTCTGCATTAAGACTAATAGAAGTAGCTACCTCTGTTATATGAGTATTAAATATGATTATATAATATGCTTTAAAAAGTGTTTGCCACATAACAAGCTTCAGTGAGCAATACAGCACCACCAGTGGAGGCTGGAGCCACTTACACCAAAACCTGCCCCCCTGTATCCTGCAGGGCATCTTTATTAGGACAGGTCTGTGAGCAAGCACAGCAGGTCTCTTCCCCAGAGGACCAACACAGACACCCCGCATGCAGCAGGTCTACTGATCATAGAGTGCTCCAAAGTTTCTGCTTCGGTTCTGGTGGAAATAGGACTGGCCTTTTTTTTTTTTTTTTAGTTAGGCTTATAATTTTTGTTTGTTTGTTTGGGTTTTTTTCCTTTTCCCATTTTTGGATCAGTTCTTTCTTTCTTTCTTTCTTTCTCATTGGAATCAGGCATACAGTTTTTTGGTTGCTTGTTTGTTTTTGTTCCCTTTCTTTTTCTCTTTTTTTGGAGTAGGATTTTTTAAAAATCAGGCTTATTTTAACAAACAAATCAAATACACCTATTTATAAAGGCCCAAACACTCCCCATTGCAAACAAGGGGGAACTCTGCAGAGGACTGACCTGGGGAAAGAGCAGCCAAATCACAAAAGTAGAGACTGCACACAGCATACACCAGAAACACTTCCTAAAGCACCAGATCCTGGACAATGTATGATCCCTTCTTAATATAGCACTACTCTCAGGAGCAGGAAACAACAAGCTTTCATAACATGGAAAAGACAGAAACTTAGACAAATGACAAGATGGAGGAATTCTCCCCAAAAGAAAGATCAAGATGTAACCACAGCCAGGGATTTGCTCAAAACAGATATAAGCAATATCTGAACAAGAATATTGAACAACAGTCATAAGAATACTAACTGGGCATGAAAAAAGCATAGAAGACACCAGAGAAACGCTTGCTGCCGAGATAAAAGATCTAAAAACTAGTTAGGCTGAAATAAAAAATGTTTTAACTGAAAGGCAAAACCAACTGAATGTAATCACAATGGGGATAGAAGAATCAAAGGAATGAATAGGTGATATAGAAGATAAAATTATGGAAAATAATAAAGCTGAAAAGAAGAGGAAAAACTATTAGGTCACAAATAAAGACTTAGGGAACTCAGTGATTCCATAAAATGCAATAATATCCATATCATAGGAGTCCAAGAAGAAGAGCAGAGAAAAAGGGGCAGAAGGTTTATACGAACAAATTATAGCTGAGAACTTCCATAATCTGGGGAAGGAAACAGGCATTCAAGTTCAAGAGGCACAGAGAACTCTCATCAAAATCAACAAAAGCAGGTCAACACCATGATATATCATAGTGAAACTCGCAAAATACAAAGGTAAAGAGAAAATTCTGAAAGTAGCTAGGGACAAAAGGTCCTGAACCTACAAAGGTAGACACATAAGGTTAGCAGCAGACATATCCACAGAAACTTGGCAGGCCAGAAGGAAGTGGCATGATAAATTCAACATACTAAATGGGAAAACTATGCAGCCAAGAACCTTTAACTGGCAAGACTGTCACTCAGAAAAGGAGAAATAGAGTTTCTAAGACAGGCAAAAAAACTAAAGGAGTTGGTGAACACTAAATCATCTCTGTGAGGATTTTTAAAGGGGGCCCTATGAGCAGGAAAGAGATACCAAATGCAACAAAAACTAGAAAGGAAAAGAGACAATCTACAGGAAGAGTGACTTTACAGGTAATACAATGGCACTAAATTCATATCTATCAATAATTACTCTAAATGGAAATGGACTAAACGCTCCAATCAAAAGACATAGGGTATCAGAATGGGCAAAAAAACCCCAAAAAAACAAAAAACTCCTTGATATGCTGCTTACAAAAGACTGATTTTAGCCCAAGACACCTCAACATGGAGAATGAGGATACGGAGAACCATTTATCATGCTAATGGGCATCAAAAGAAAGCTGGAGTAGCCATACTTACCTCAGACAAACTAGACTTTATTATTTTATTTTATTTTATTATTTTATTTTATTTATTTCATTTTATTTTTTAAATAGTTTATTTATAAATAAATAAAGACAGACAGTGTGAGTGAGGAGGGGCAGAGGGAGGGAGACAGAGAATCCCAAGCAGGCTCCATACTGTCAGCACAGAGTCCCATGGAGGGCTTGAACTCATGAAACCACGAGATCATGACCTGAACTGAAATTAAGAGGTGGACACTTAACTGACTGAGTCACCCAGGCACCCCCAGAAAAACTAGATTTTAAACCAAAGGCTGAAATAAGAGATGAAGAAGGGCACTCTATCATAATAAAGGCATCTATCCATCAAAAAGATCTAACAATTGTAAATACTTATGCCCCCAGTGTGGAGCCACCTAAATATATAAATCAGTTAATAATAAACTTAAAGAACTTAAAGTGAATAGACACTTCTCCAAAGAAGACATCCAGATGGCCAACTGACACATGAAAAAGTGCTCAACATCACTCATCATCAGGGAAATACAAATCAAAACCACAATGAGATACCACCTCACACCTGTCAGAATGGCTAACATTAACAACTTAGGCAACAACAGATGTTGGCGAAGATATGGAGAAAGAGGATCTCTTTTGCATTGTTGGTGGGAATGGAAGCTGGTGCAACCACTCTGGAAAACAGTATGGAGGTTCATCAAAAAAAAACCTAAAAATAGAACTACCCTATGGCCCAGCAATTGCACTACTAGGTATTTATCCAAGGGATACAGGGATGCTGTTTCAAAGGGACACATGCACCCCAATATTTATAGCAGCACTATCAACAATAGCCAAAGTATGGAAAGAGCCCAAATGTCCATCGATGGATGAATGGATAAAGAAGGTGTGGTATATACATACAATGGAGTATTACTCGCCAATCAAAAAGAATGAAATCTTGCCATTTGCAACTATGTGGATGGAACAGGAGGGTATTATGCTAAGCGAAATTAGTCAAGAAAGACAAGTATCATATGACTTCACTCATATGAGGACTTTAAGACACAGAACAGATGACCATAAGGGAAGGGAAGCAAAAATAATATAAAAACAGGGAGGGGGGACAAAACATAAGAGACTCAAATATGGAGAACAAACAGAGGGTTACTTGAGGGGTTGTGGGAGGGGGGATGGGCTAAATGGGTAAGGGGCAATAAGGAATCTACTCCTGAAATCATTGTGGCACTACATGCTAACTAATTTGGATGTAAATGAAAAAAATAAAATTAGTAATAAAAAGAAAAACAATAGTAACAAACTTAAAGAACTCATTGATAATAATACAATAATAGTAGGAAACTTTAACACCCCACTTACAACAATGGACAAATCATCTAAGCAGATCAGCAAGGAAACAATGGCTTTGAATGATACACTGGACCAGAGAGACTTAACAGATATATTCAGAGCATTGCATCCAAAAGCAGCAGAATACACATTCTTTCTGAGTGCACATGGAACATTCTCCAGAAGAGATCACATACTGGGTCAGAAATCAGGCCTCAGGTAGTACAAAAAGATTGAGATCATACCACACATATTTTAAGACCACAACACCATGAAACTTGAAGTCAATCACAAGAAAAAAATTGGAAAGACGAGGTTACAGAACATCCTACTGAAGAATGAATGGGTTAACCAGGAAATCAAAGAAAAAATTAAAAAAAATACATGGAAGCAAATGAAAATGAAAACACAACAGCCCAAAACCTTTGGGATGCAGCAAAGGCAGTCTAAGAATGAAGTATGTAACAATACAGGTCTCCTTAAGATGCAAGAAAAGTCTCAAATACACAACCTAACCTTACACCTAAAGGAGCTGGATAAAGAACAGCAATTAAAACCCAAACCTAGCAGAAGAAGGGAAATAAAATAAAATAAGATAAAATAAAATAAAATAAAATAAAATAAAATAAAATAAAATAAAATAAAATAAAATAATTAGTACAGAAATAAATGATACAGAAATTTAAAAAAAGAATAGATCAACGAAACCCACAACTTGTTCTTTTAAAGAGTGAACAAAATTGATAACCCCCTAGTTGGACTTAACAAAAGAAAAGAGAAATGACCCAAATAAATAAAATCATGAATTGAAGAGGTGAGATCACAACCAACACTGCAGAAATACAGAGAATTGTAAGAGAATAATATAAGCAATTATATGCCAACAAGCTGGGCAATCTGGAAGAAATGGACAAATTCCTAGAAACATATAAACCACCAAAACTGAATCAGGACGAAATAGGAAATTTTAACAGACCCATAACCAGTGAAGAAATTCAATCAGTAATCAAAAATCTCCCAACTACAAGGGTCCAGGTCCAGATGGCTACCCAGGCGAATTCTACCAAACATTTACAGAAGAGTTAATACTCATTCTTCTGAGAGTGTTCCAAAAAATAGGAATAGAAGGAAAACTTTCAAACTAATTCTATTAAGCCAGCACCAGCATTACTTTGATTCCAAAACAAGACAAAGACCCAACTAAATAGAATTTCAGACCAATATCCTTGATGCACATGAATGCAAAAATTATCAAAAAGACACTAGCAAATCAAATCCAACAGTATCATAAAAGAATGATTCACCATAATCAAGTGGGATTTATTCCTGGGCTGCAGGGGTGGTTCAATATTCACAAATCAATCAACATGATACACTACGTTAATAAAAGAAAGGATAAAAATCATATTACCCTCTCAGGAGATGCAGAAAAAAGCATTTGACAAAATATAGCATCCTTTCTTGATAAAAACCCTCCAGAAAGTAGGGATAGAAGGAACATACCTCAGCACCTAAAGGCCATATATGAAAGCCCCACAGCTAATATCATCTTCAGTGGGGAAAAACTGAAAGCCTTTCGTATAAGGTGAGGAACACGGCGAAGATGTCCACCCTCACCACTGTTGTTCAGTATAGTACTGGAAGTCCTAGCCTCAGCAGTCAGACAACAAAAAGAAATAAAAGGCATTGAAATTGACAAGGAAGAAGTCAAACATTCGGTCTTCGCAGATGACATGATAACTCTATGTAGAAAGCCCAAAGGACTCCACCCCAAAATTTCTAGAACTGACACACAAATTCAACAAAGTTGCAAGATATAAGACCAACATACAGAACTGTTGCGTTTCTATACACCAATAATGAAGCAGCAGATGGAGAAATCAAGAAATCGAACCCACTTGGAATTGCACCAAACTGTAAGATACCTAGGAATAAGCCTAACCAAAGAGGCAAAAGATCTGTACTCTGAAAACTATAGAGCACTTTTGAAAGAAATTGAAGACACAAAGAAATGAAAAAAATATTTCATGCTTGTGGATTGGAAGAGCAAATATTGTTAAAATGTCAATACTACCCAAAGCAATCTACACATTGAATGCAATCCCTATCAAAGTGCCACCAGCATTTTTCACAGAGCTAGAACAAACAATTCTAAAATTTGTATGGAACCAGAAGAGACCCTGAAGAGCCAAAGCAATCCTGAAAAAGAAAACCAAAGCAGAGACATCACAGTTCCAAACTTCAAGCTGTATTACAAAGCTGTAATCATCAAAGACAGTATGGTACTGGCACAAAAACAGACACAGAGATCAATGGAACAGAATAGAAAGCCCAGAAATGGACCCACAATTATATGGTCAACGAATCTTCAACAAAGCAGGAAAGAATTTAAGAAACAAAACAAATGTGCATCAGGGAAAAAAAGAGAGAGAGAGAGAGAGGCAAACCAAGAAGCGCTCTTAACTATAGAGAAGAAACATGGTTACCAGAGGGGAGATGGGTGTGAGGATGAGTTAAATAGGTGATAGAGATTAAGGAGTGCACTTGTGATGAGCACATAGTGATGTGTGGAAGTGTCTAATTACTATATCGTACATCTGAAACTAATTCAACACTGTATATTAACTATACTAGAATTTAAGTAAAAGCTTAATACAAAACTTAAAAATGATGTAAATATTAACTAGAGTGGGACATGGAAAACGAAGACAGTTGATTCATAGCAATGATGGGTTATTTCCGTTATTTCACATTTCTGTTACTATTATAATGTTATTCCACCAATAGATATATGGGAGCATGGACATCCCTTATTTCTCTTAAAGAAGGAGGGGGAGTTGCATGCTCTGGGACTCAGGAAATCATAGGAATTCCAGCTGAACTGGAAGAGTGGAAATGAACACTAGCAATATAAATACATTGAGGGCTTCTGGCTAAGAAAATTTGGAAACAAAGCTTAGAGAAGGGAGATAACATCTGTGTTCCCAGGATTACAGAGGTAAAATCATGTTTTTTTGCATTTGTCTTTTTAATGAATGCTCAATCTTGGTGTCCTAGGAAATGTCACTTAAATTTTCACATCTATGCATTTCAAAACTGCTTAGTCCTATGAATTTCAGTTTGTATTTTGTGAAGATGTCCTAGACCCTCAATAAAATGAATATGAGAAATTCTCCTTCATATTTTTCTTTGAAATCTACTTAATCTTTTAAGTGTATTATTTAAAGGCTATGTGTTAGTGTTACTAAATATATAACAAAGAGAGATCCCAATTTGTGGCTAAACTAATAATAGGACAGATGATCTTAAACCACAGGTATTATACTTACATGACTATGGTAGCTTATTTATCCTCTGCAGCTCAGTTCCCTCATCTGTGAATGGAGGCAAAATCATCAACTTCATAAAGTCATTAAGTAGATAAAATGAAATAATGTATGTAAAGCATGGAACACAATACTTGACCTAGAAAACACTCAATAATTGGTTGTTATCCAAAAGATGAATTACGCTACCCTCCATGAATCCCCCTTCCAGGGGTTTACTGGAATGTGATCAAGTGTATACAGAGCTGCTCCCTTATGTATCTATTCCGTGTGAAGTATTTCTTTCTCCACTCTCTGTAGGTTGTACAGGTAGCCTTTTGTAAGATTTTCATCAGGGCCTGAAAACTAGTTTTGAGGCACGTGTCTTCTATACTCTAGTGAAAACCAACCAGATTGTCAGGGTGGACCTTAGGGCACAAGCTCAATCAGGTAGATCATCATCAATCAACTTTGCCAAAATACCCTGAATGTCTTCAGTGTTAATTCTTCCTTCCACAAAAAAATACACTTTTTTCTATATTAAACAAGATGATTGAGTAATCTACAAATATCTTTTCCATGTAAATTTCAGCAGAATTTCAATAGCATGTACACTGTTGCAGTGGTGAAAATGGCAGCCACCTGATGTAGCTCTTTGATCCTAAATCTTAAGCCACAACAATCTTGAATTTCCTCCACATCAATTATCACAAGTATAGTTAGAAATCATAGTTCAAAAAATATCATTCAAGATTCTCCCTTTTCAATTACACCAAACTTTCAGCATAACCTAATAGGATGGAAATTAATAATTGAATATTTTAAAAGGTGTTTTTTTAATGTAAATTTGAAACTTTTTAAATTTATTTTTCTAGGAAGACAGCAAATCTTTAAAGGAACAGAGAAAACAGAAGAGCTTGTGTTTCCTAGGGATACTACTACAAAAGATAAAAACTTGTTGGAATAAAATTTTGAGGGGCTCTAAAGAACATTGAAAAATATGGAGTGGCAATATAAAGACATATGACTTTAGTTGTATCTTCCAAGAATCTATTTGCTCATACAGTTTTTGGGGGTAGAATACCCTAGAAGTGACAGAATGCCTCCTGGTAAAAGTGGATTACAGCAGCTGAGAAATTCATACAATAGAACTAGAACTAGATGGACGCAGACAGTGGAAACCAAATGCTGCAATCAACAAACTATTTTATATGTTTTTGGACATAATCAATCAGTATTAATTCTGTGATTTTTGTAAGATAATCCATGTAAACTATTAGTTGCAATAATACTTTTTAAACCTGTTTTAAAATTTCAGAAGAAGAGATAAAATCTGTGAAGTATATAAAGGTTGCAAGGATTAAAAAATAACATTGCTTTATTATCAAATTAATTTCATGCATCAGCATCCTACAATGAGAGTGGAAATTGGTGTCTCTGTGCTGAAAATGTTTCAGAATTAACAGTGAGATGTGGGTAACGTCCATGAGAGGAGGAGTCATATACCTTAAAGCAGCAGCAGTATGAAGGAGTACAAGAGATTTAAGAGAGAGATTAAGACATGTAATCATACATGAATGTATAACACAGTGCCTTCACTAGATGGTATAGCAAATGTTTTAAGATGACCATAAAGAATAGTTTCACAAAATAGAAACTCACCTGTTCTAAGGATGCTAAACCATAATACTGAGTTATTTTGGTCATTTATATGTAATAAAATTTGTCTAAATGAGTTTGCAATTTGGGAAGTATATTTTTAACAGAATAATATATGTTGACCTTTTAATTAATGAAATGTGTATATTTAATTTTGACACTGTATCTGTATTATATACAAATATTTTCATACAGTATTACAAACGTTGCTTAGTTTGGATAACATTCCTCCTTTGATAATAAATGGCCTATGTAATAACACTGTCAGATTCACTTAATGCCTTTTAAAACAAGATTTTAATACTGTACCACTATTTGATCTCTCACTGCCATTGAATATGTGACTTTTAATACCTTATTACTCAGAATGTGCATGAAACCAGGACCCAAAACTATATAAGAACAGGAACTTTGCTTTCTATGTTAAATTTTAGTCTATTAAAAGAAGCTTTTGTATATACCACATCCAGTTTAGAAAAGTCTGCCAATAGTCTTTGCTTACTTATAAAGGGAAATGAAAAACCTATTCTAGCCAGGCCAGAATCCTTCAACAGCCACCACTTTGCTTAACTCACAGCCTTACTGCTCTTTTACGCTTTCATTACCACCTGGTAAAGTGCTGACCGGCTTTGAGCTTCAGATGAGGCTCTGGTGCCAGTGTGTGGTGTTAAGACTTTCCTCTCGGTTCAGGTTTGTGTCCCTGCCTCTCTTTCTCCCTCTCCCTAAATCCTATGGCGTTTCACCCTCACTGGTGCAGGTAGCTGTGTAGAATTGTACAGACAGTTGTACAGAATTCACTGACTGCTCCATTAATAGGGCTTTGAATCAAGTATGTTTTTTGTTTGGTTTTCATTATTAACTCCAGAAAAGGGGGCTAACACTTTCAGGAGCAAATGATTCTTCACCAAGCTCTTTCTTCAGATGGACTTTTCCAAGTAAGCTATGCTTCCTTCCACCATAAAACATGGTCAACTGTGTGGTACACCTTCACTCTGATGAACTGGTATTGTCGGTAAACCATCAGCTGTAGAAATAAGGGAATTTTAAGTTTCTAAGGCAAACTCTTCAAACTGTCCTTGAAAGTGTTCCTTGAAGCCTGTCTAAAACATCCCTAACAAGTGTTGAAAGTAATTCCAAGATTATGGCAAAATAAAGAACAATATTTTTAAATGCTTGCAATAAGTTATTAAAATTTTCTTCCTTGATTTTCATTTGTTTATGATATGTTTGAATTTTAGAGAAAATTCACACTCAAAACAGTATTCAGCCTATACTGTGTACCAAATGCTTGAAAAAAAAATACCCAGGCATTTATGGTTGTATTTACCTTCGTTGTTTCCTACCCACTAGGAAGGTAAGTGGAGACAAGGCAGGCTAGTTAATAACTAACTTGGATATTATATTTTTATATTTTTACTCTCCAATTAGAGACTTGTTTTATCCCAATGAACATTTTCTTTCCGGTATGCACATATACAATGCTTTAAAGCAGTATTTTCTAAAGTTTGTCCCAAGTAATCCTAATCCTCATCAATGCTACAGAAAAAGATGATGACGGCACAGATGAAGAAAGATGAGGAGGAGGAGAAATATAAAAAGAAAAATAAAAAGAGGGAGGATTCTGAGTTCTGGAGTCAGATAAATTTTCTTTCAGAGATTTACAATTTATACAAGTATATTAAAGGATGTATAAACACATACAGCTTTAAAAAAAAAAGCTTAACACTAAAAATCATTTCCAAAATTTGACTAGAGAGCACTACTTTTGTGTAAAATCCATTACCTAAATGCACTTTGGGGAATATTGCATTATATAAAGGGTCTCAATTAAAAGTCTTTTAGAATAGGCTCCCAAGGAATCCGTTGAAGGAAATACTCCTTCCAGGATTAAGACAATTCTCTTAAAACTACAGATCCTGCTCAAACTTCAAGGGGCATCTCAATTCCTTTCTCCTCAATTGCTATGGCTTCCATGATGATTCTAGATAATGTTAATATTTCTTCCTTTCGTTGCCCAGCACTTAATTTCCGGTATCAGGAATTATTATTTGATCAGATTCATCTTAATATTTTATCTTAAATACAACTTATTATTTACATAATTTGTTTTCTATCCACATTTGTTTAAAATGTTTTCTCCTGAAAAAGTATATGATCTTTTGCGTTCCTTTAAGCTTCTAATGGGAAAAGCTAGGTATATGGTGGTTAATACATAAAGACAAATCACATTAAACCAGTGTATCAATAAAAATCTAATTGTCAAAAAAATACATTACTGGAATAAAATACAACTTACTTAAAGGTAGATATGATAGGAGCATATAATTAATTTAAACAAATAGGACTCCACAGCTTTGTGTTCTCAACATCTCCATGGAATTTTCATTTCTAAACTTTGTTGTGAAACAGCTTTCAGTCTTGATTCTGACCAAATAATAGAATCTGTGGAGATATTATAGGACAAGAAAAATACAATAGGTAGGTACATTGATAATCACCAATTCCAACAGTTTTTTATGTCTCAGTACCAAAATATATGTATGCACCTAGATTCACCAAGTATTTAGTATTTGAGAAAGATGCAAAATGGT
Source organism: Panthera tigris (assembly GCF_018350195.1). Classification (NCBI taxonomy): domain Eukaryota; kingdom Metazoa; phylum Chordata; class Mammalia; order Carnivora; family Felidae; genus Panthera; species Panthera tigris. The sequence continues at coordinate 27,781,321 of NC_056676.1, read as the reverse complement.
TACTTTGGCTTGGAATAACCTGGGGTTTATTTTCATTTATTTGTTTTACATCCTCTTCATACACAACGGTAAGAAAAAACTGCGGTTTTCTGTAGAAAACAAATTTTCTAAGTAGGGGGGAGGTTAGATACACGTTAAGATCTTATTATCAAAGTGAATCAATTTTCTATCTGTATCTTACATGGGGAATATTGTGGAAACATTTACAATTTAGGGCTCACTGCTCCTGTTTTTCTTTCTTTAAAACACAGACTAAGGGTCCCATCCTTTCCACACTTCCCGGGTGGGATTGATGATTTTTTCGTTTGTGCCACCACTAAGGTCAACAAATAACTCAATAATCTACCAGGTGCTACCATGTGAGAGATGGGCATGTGCTTGCCAATTTCTACCTTTGATGCTTATCACAAATTTTATGTTTGAAAATAATCTGAATCAAATGGGAACATTACCTAAGAATTTAATTGGACAGGAACTCATAAATTGTTCTGGAAATGGTCCAAATCCTATGAAGTGAAAGGCGGTTGGTTTGAAGAACATCTCATCAGGTGAAGTAAAAGCTTTCTAGGAGAATCAGAAAGATCTGACAGGAAAGTATAAAATCACAGATATCTACCTTATCATCTCCTTACCCAGCATTCCCAGCAGAAAGGAAAGTATTTGTCTTTAGCTGTGAAAAAGTTTAAATATGTAGACAAATACATCTTTATACTTAAGAAAGAGGAGTTACTTTCATCAAGGTTAAGTTAAATACTATGGTTGGGACTTCTATCTTCACAGCCCAGTGGGTTTAAAAAGCCCCATCCTTTGAATACCACTTAACAGGAAGATGCAACACAGATACAGATAATTCACTCAACAAATATTTATTAAGTATCCATCTCTAATGTGACAGTTCTGGACCTAGAGGTACAAGAAAGTCCCTGCCTTCAGGGAGCATATATTCCAAAAAAGGCAACACTCAACAAATGAACAAAATTATTACAGAAAACAAATTCTCTGGAAAACAAAGAAAGAAAAAACAAGATTGATCAACAGAGGAGGTATTTTAGGTAAGATGATTAAAGACCCCTTTGAAGACATTTGAAAGTATGTTATTGGTCTCAAAAATGTCAACATATATCACTGGCAATATAAATTTCATTGAATGATTCAGGTAATTTGCAAAAAACCAAAACAATATTTCAGCTATAGTACATAGTACCCTGTAATAGAAATAAATTATGAAAATATCAATTGTTTGACTCTGAAGCTGTATGTTGCCCTTAAGTATAAGCTTTATTTATATATTCTGAAATAATTTCAGATATATAGGAGTTGCAAAGATAGTACAGAGTGTTCCTGTATACCTTTTACCAAGTTTCCTCTAACGCTAACATCTTACATAAGCATGGTATATTTATCCAAACCAAGAAATTAGCATTCTTTGTTGTGGGGATGAGTGTGTGGTGCATGGTTGAATGTTTGGCAGCATCCCTGGTCACTACCAGAGAAATTGAGGTTGCGAGAGGGGAGGGATGGGGGAAATGGGCAAAATAGGTGATGGGGATTAAGGGGTGCACTTGTCAGTGATGAGCACTGTGTGATGTATGTATGTATGGATTGTTGAATCACTATATTGTACACCTGAAACTAATATAACAGGGTATGTTAACTAACTGGAATTAAAAACTTAGGAGCACTTGGGTGGCTCAGTTGGTTAAGCATCTGACTCTTGATTTCAGCTTAGGTCATGATCTTGTGGTTTGTGAGATCAAGCCCTGTGTTGGCTGCATGCTGAGGGTACACAGCCTGCTTGGGGTTCTCTTTCTCTCTCCCTTTCTGCCCCTCTCCACTCTTTCTCTCTCTCTCCCTCTCAAAATAAACATTTAAAAAGAAAAAACAAAACAAAAAATAAAATAAGTAGATGTCACTCACCTATATTAAATATCGTTAAGTTAGGCTAGATGATTAAAAAGAATTCTTATCTTAAAAAAGATTGTAACTCTTGTACAACTAAAATGAAATATTAAAGTAATAGCATAAAGAGTATCTGGTAATGTTTGAGTAATAGGTTTGAGATGCATAAATTGTTAACAAAATGTGAGGGTTAAATATTAAACATTCCTATTAATTACTACCACAATGGTGCCTAAAATGAGCTAGATTAAGGTTCTTAAAAATCAGCATATGGGGGCGCCTGGGTGGCTCAGTGGGTTGGGTGGCGGACTACAGCTCAGGTCATGATCTCACGGTCTGTGAGTTTGAGCCCCGCATGGGGCTTTGTGCTGATAGCTCAGAGCCTGGAGCCTGCTTCCGATTCTGTGTCTCCCTCTCTCTCTGCCCCTTCCCTGCTTGCTCTTGCTCTCTCAAAAATAATAAACATTAAAAAAAACCAGCTTAACGAATTATTAAAGTCACAACAAAATGAAGAATAAAAACTATCTTTTATAAATCTCCATAATGTCATGAGATAGATATAGAAATATCTATGTTGCGGAGAGGCCTTTAAAATAAAATTGGAAGCTGGTAATATTAAATTATCTAAAAGCACCCTCTAGTGGCAAAAAAAGCAATCCACGTATAAGCCAAGCAAACTTACATATAATGAGTATCCTGATAGTAGTAATTAACTAAAAAACTTCTGAATGAAAATAAGTGTGGCTATCATTAACTTGGTTTTAATGATTTTCTACTGCTCAATTCAGTAACAGTTGGAAAAATTATCTTAGTACTAAAAATATATCCACCACATAAAATACATATACCTACAATGCAAATATATTGCATTGAGTACAAATCAAACATGTTTAATTATATTAAAAAAATTTTTTATGTTTATTCATTTCCTGAGAGAGAGACAGAGTGCAAGCAGAGGAGGGACAGAGAGAGGGAGATAATCCAAAGCAGACTCCAGGCTCTGAACTGTCAGCACAGAGCCCAATGCAGGGCTTAAACTCACAAACCGCCAGATCATGCCTGAGCGGAAATGGGATGCTTAATCGACAGCCACCCAGGTGCCCCTATTTGATTATATTTTTACTAGAGACAGCTCCTGTTTAAAATTTTAAATATGATAGTCTAAAATTACTAAGTATTGATGACAAACCAATACTTTTTGCCATTAACTGTAACATTACCTAATTCGAAATATACACGCAACGTTTTCTATCAATCTTAAATTCACTAATGTTTTCAACTGCTATATTTTACTGGCCATGAAGAGACTTTACTATTCATTAGAAATCTTGTAATGAAACATTTAGAATACTTTGAAGTCAGAAAACACTGCAATTCAGTAAAGTAATAGCAATTTTTTTAAAAGCTGATGGCACAAAAAAATGGCCAATTAAAAGCTACTTTCTGTCATTTAAAAAAATTTGTATTTAGACTTTGAATATTTTCTTCATATTTCAGTGTGCTCTTATCTTTCTACCTATGTCTGGGTAAAAGCTAAGACATTAATAAAGACCGACTGGAATTTTTTTTTTTTTTTGCTTCATCTTTATTGAATAGGTTCAAAAATGAAGACAATATTTATAATAAAAAACTGTGAACAAGAGACAACAGCAACCATAATAATTTTACTTTTTCAAGCTAATGACTTTCAGAATAATATATAAGCAATTTTTACATTTTAAATTTAAGCTTATAATCATTTTTTATTCTACCACACTGGCAAATACTTGTGAAAATAAATAAAAATAAACTAAATGATCTAGGAAAATTTCTCATAAACTGAACTATTGCACAACAAATCAATGTGAGAATAATATATGTAAGTAATATAAAAATGCATTTAAACACATTGTCACAACATGTTTCATAATTCATAAGTATACTTCACCAACTTACTATTTATAATAATCTCTGGGTTCTAGAATTGGATGATTTTTTTTTTTTTACCAACTCATTTTCCATGTAGTACATTGTAACATTTACTTGCTACTGCAAAATTCTGTGAGAAACAAACACGTGCCACTTCTGTTTAAGTTCATTTTATCTACCCCTCCCCTTGGGCAAAAATTATGTGGTCTTAAAAAAAAAATAGTGCTCAGTTCCAGGTAAAACAAAGTTTAAAGTTCTTCCTATGATTTATAACAATTAAGACAGAATAACATATTATAGAAATGAAAATCTAATACGTACATTATTCTCCTAAATTAATTACAGCTTATTCTAATAAATGGACTTTTTTTTAAAGACTAATTTGACTGAATGAAGACAACCAGAAAAAAAAAAGTTAATAAAAAATAAGGAAAGAAACCATAAGGAAAATAGAATAACAATTCCCATTATCTCAAGTTTACATACCCTGCCCGAATGAAAAACAAAAACAGAAACAAAAAACAAAAACCCCAAAAACTAATGAATACAATTACAAAGTATAAGCATAAATAAATTTCAGAAAAATTGTAAGCCACAAATTTCTACATTAACCCTTACAGTTGATCACAGTCATAAACGAGAAGCTATAAACTGCCTATAAAAGATTTGCTTATAACTTTATAAGATCAAAGCTCTTTCCATTCAACAGAAATTACTAATAAATTACAGAATATGGCTGCATAGGCGATCAAAGAAATCTGCTAAATACTGTTACATTGAAAGTGACAATGATTAAAAGCTACATTTTAGCCAAAATTAAAGTATAATTAAATTTTTGTGAATGTTTAATTACATAAATCAGCTAATGCATTAAAGCAATGCATTGAATTTCAGTGGGGTTTTTACTGTGATGTGAATGGTGTTTTGGCATTAAACACTAAAAAGAAAATATAAGTAGGAAAATTAGATATTCTCTTGACCTACTCATAACTACATCTAACTATACTTCAAGGGAAATTAAAATTTAAAAATTGCTAATGATTAACTATCTAAATTATTTATTAGGTGAGGTGGTTTGTTTTAAAATCTATTAAAAATAATTTTTTCTAATTACACAGAAATAAATGTGTGGAATTTTGTAAGGAAATTTATGCATTTTATATTATTTTCAAACTTTGCAAATAAAAAAAGTAGTAAAATAAAACTCTTTAGACATGAGGTTATGAAAAAAATGAAATATGGAGATACAATTAGAAATAGAGTATACATTCAACTAACAAATAAGTAAAAAAAAAATCATTCAGTTATGACTGGAATAAGACACATTTGTATTTTTCAGTCTTGTGTCTCTAAAAAGGAAACTGCATAATTACATTTTAAAGAATGAGTAAAGACCTTTAAATTATAAAATTAATGATATACCGAGTAAAGGACAACCTAGACCCGTGGGGCTTTTTTCCTTTCTTTTCTAATATTTATAAAATTAATTGTTGGCAAGCTCTACAGAAATGATCTCACATAACTAGTTGTAACTAAAAATATTCTCTTCATTTCCAAAATTTCAAGCATCCCATCCTATGATACTATCTGAAAATAGGCACCAATAATAAATATGTTTGTTCTGATTTTTTGCTCAAGGTAATGATCATCCCTAAAGCTTGCAGGACTGAGCACTAGTGTTTGATTTTGTGGAGGTATGCTTCATGTGCTTTAACAACAATAACAGAAAAGTAACACCTAAGTTAATGATTCCACTTGAAATTATTTTGACAGATGAGTGAATATTTCCTTGAATGGCACAGTTTGGGGCATCAGGTATTTATTATACACAGTATATGTACACAAATATATACACACACACACATTACACAGCCAAAGATTATGCTTCAAAAATTGCTGAAAAAAGTATTTTGAATAATTTTAGCATAAATTCACTAGAGGAAGTGCTTAGCTGTCCAAGCAGCAACAGTCATAAAATTTTAGACTTAGCTTTTTTTTGGACTCTGTTCACAGAACCATTCTTCGAATGCCACATTCACAGCAGAACTTTGCCCATTCTACAGGGTATTTAGTCCCACACTCGTGGCAGAATTTTGGTAAGTGTCCTGTTGAATTTCCTTCCATGCCTTTAATGTTTCCGCCATTAAGTGAAGATACACAGTCTCCATCTGGCCTGAAGAAGTATAGGAAAAAAGTGGAAACACAAAGTTCTTGTCAGTAGTTTTCATAACCCTTAGAAAACACAACATAAAAATATTAAGTACAACTAAAACATTGTTTAACCTCATTTTTAATATTCTTCTAGTTTAGATTAAAAAAAAAAAAGAATCCCTTTTAGGTAATAATGAAATTCTAAATGTTTTCTTTGGCATTTTATTTGTCCCTGTTATGAGAATCTTTCAGGAACAAATGCCACCACACTTTGCATCTCCTCAATATACAACGTATTTACTACAATGGGAGCATGATGGAAATTTAGGGTGTCCCTTCTGCAAAACCATCTCTACAGAGAAAACTGGAACTCTGCCCTGAGGAAAGGTGGAGGTCTTTCCTCCAAATATACATCGTAATAAATATGTACATATAACATATATATAAAACTAAATACATAATTTCTCCCAATCTATTATGCTATTTTCACTGTATCCATAGTATCTTTTAAAATTCTCATCATTATCATTAGGTCCTTTGCTCTAATTTAGTTACACTAACACACTCAAATTCTTTCATCCTTTATCCCCTGTACTGCAACCCTCATGGCTCTGGAGTGCAGGCCCTGAGTGCAGGGATTTTTATCTGTTTTATTACTGCTCTAGGCTAGGATCAAGAGAAGTACTGGACATAAACTCGTCTCTCAGTAAATATTTTTTTAACGAGTAAGTGAATGAGTAATACATGACAAGGATAAAGAAAGCAAAATATTTGGTCTGTTTAAAATGCCAAAGAAAACTTCTCTCAAGATTGATCAACAAAAAAGGAACAAACAATATTCAGAATAAAAGAGGGATGTAACTACAGATATAACAGAGATTTAAAATTATAAGAACAATTCTATGCTAGCAATTTGAAACTCAGATGAAATGAAAAATTTCCTAGAAAAATGTACTTATGAAAACTGATTTCAAATAAACTAGCACTAAACAAACATAATCATTAAATTATGAATGAAATAGTAATTAACAGACTACCCCTCCTTATCACGTAGGTACACAAACACATAATGGACTCAGGACAGTTTTACACGGTAAATTCTACTAAACTTTTCCAAAAGGGGGAGGTGAAAAACAATATTCTGCAATTTCTTTTCAAAGGTTGTTTGAAACTCAAACTAATAAGATAATATAAAATTAAAATAAATTTTACCTGTTAACTTGGAAATACATGTAAATATCTTCAAGAATTTCAGCAAATGCAATTTACAAACATGTAATTCAGGACACTTTAGATTTATTTCAGAACATAGGACTGATTTAACATTAGGAAATATATTAACACAATTTATCACATAAACAGACTAAAGGATTTAAAAATATTAGTTATATGTACATATATGATATTCAATAACACTCACCACTTATTCTTGATTAAAAAAACACTTAGAAAATTAGGAATAAAAGGGAATGTCATTACATCAATAAAATGTATTTAACAGAATTCTGTATCAGTCTCCCTCTTTAATGGTGACATGTAAGAATTTTCTTAAAAACAGAAATGTCACAAGAATGTCAGCTATAATCATTTCTATTTTAACATAACCTATAATGTAGCCTAAGTTGAACTCCTTGTTTCTGTGGACACATCTGACACTGGGATAGCTTCCCAGCCTTCTTTAATGAAAACCTTTAAAAAGGTGGAATGCCAGCTGTGCTTCCAGGCCATAGAGCTTATACGCTGTCCACTGAAACCAGACATCCCTCAGGACAAACTGAAAGCTATGTCCATGGAGTGTTACATGAGAAACTCGTTCTCTTTGGGGGACAAAGAATTTCCAATTAAACTGATCCTACACACACTTATAAGATCTTGTTCTTTCACACCCAGGCTGTCACTTGGACGGTCAAAGACCAGCTCCAGGATGGGGGCAAGGATTTCCAGGAAAGAGACACACCTGACACTTCTTGCTATCATTCCCTATTTCCTGTCAGTAATCCCAATGCCAAATGTCATATATTACCATGTCACTACATCTAGCTGTGCCTCCGGATGAGCATTTCAAGAGTCCTGGCTTAGAGAAGAGCCATGAGGAGAGGGGAAGGCAAAGTTGAGTTTCTAAAGCACCACTTTGTACAAGTCCAACAAACCAACTCCTCTCTCCCACAATGACATTAAAACCCAAGCCTTTCAACAGGAAGATCAGTAAAGCCTCAAATGTAAGTGCAGTGTCAGGGTTAATTTACCCATTTGACCTCTAGTTTCCTTTGTTTATTTACCTGTGGAGGTTTCCTTTACTTTTCTGAGAGCTAAGCTATACATTCTAAAGGATATTTGTTCCATCTTGTGTAGTTATTTCTAGGTATTTTGGGTGGAAGAACCATCCAGAAAATGCAGTCTCTCAAACTTGCAGGAAAAGATATCTATGAGATTTCTTCATCTATTATGGTTGTAATTATTCCATCTGGGTAGGGTAGTAAGTCAAGTGAACAAGGTTCAGGGTTTCCTATCACATATCAACCATTTAAAAAGAAAGAAAAGAAAAACAAAACAAAAAAAAAGAACCCAAACTCATTTTTAATAGATTTTTACCCGATTGTTGACACTTCTTTTGTCTACCTCTTTAGAAAGATTAAATGATCTTTTTATTCAAGCGCATGTATTTATTAAGCTTTCTACTTTATAAGAGAATATTAATTCTATACTCAGAATGGCCCTATACTTACACAACAACATAGTACAACCACATGTCAGGAATCCAAGAAACATTAAGTTCACTTCTTTAATACTTAACATGCATCAAAACCTCAGCTGAGACAAACAATGTTTATTAAAGAATGTAGCTGGAAAGGTAGTAATTCACCTATTCATCTATTGCTCTCATTCCATGTTATGCCTAAACATCACTCTTAAAACTTTAAAAATCCAAACCAAAGAATTCAAACTCTCTGGGAGGGATGTGGACCTGTTCATTTTCAGAAAGTTTCACAGGTGCTTTGTTCTGAAGGGTAACAACCAAGATTGACAGCTAGGATTTAGATACTTGAAAATCTAACCCTGCATTAAATCTAAATAATGGATAACTGTGTATGTTATATACTTATAACAAAAGCGGACAACATATATACCTATACATCACAAATATATATCACAACAATTTTTGGTGAATTCATGTTATAGGCCTGCATTGAGGGCATCTTAAAACACCCTATGAAATTCATTACCGTATTTACAGTGGAGATGTTAATTAAGAAGTTATCCATTGGATGGGGAGGATAAATTAGAGGCAGGTGGTCAAAAGGTATAAACTTCTAGTTGTAAGATAAATAGGTACTAGGGATATAATGTACAACATGATGACTACAGCAAACAGTGTGACAGATAGGAACGTTTCTAAGCGAGTAAATCCTAAAAGTTCTCAACACAAGGTGAAATCTTTTTTTTTTTTTTTTTTTTTGCTTTTTTCCTTCTATCTGTGTTAAGAAGATGGATGTTAACCAAACATATGGTAATTGTTTCAGAATATATGTAAAACAAAACCATCATGCTGTCTGCCTTAAACTTATCCAGTGATGTATGGCAGTTACTTCTCAATAAAGCTGGAAAAAAAAGTTATCCATTAAATTACTCAGTTCCTCTTTCATAAGAATTCACAGGCAGATTTCTGAGGCCTTGAGACTAGTGCTTTCAAAGAGAAATAATTTTTGTTTTTTAAATATAACATCAATCATGTAACTACTCTTCTCTTCTCCTGTACTCTGGCTGCTACAAAGTTTGGACCCAATTTATGGCCAAGGGCTAGGCTGTGGACTAACTTCATTCCTTTTTTTGCTTTATCTTTTAATTCTCATTTTTCCTTTTCCTATTCTTTCATTTTTATACAATACTGTATCTCAACGTGTATCTCTGTATATTGCCTTAAAGCTTTCTGGAATAGTTGGAATACACACACACACACACACACACACTTTTATATAATATTGTATCTCAACATGTATCTCTGTATATTGCCTTAAAGCTTTCTGGAATAGTTGTGATTGATACACACAGACACACACACACACACACACACACACACACACACACACATATATATATACTAGCTGTAACTGGAAGGATTTCATTATATGCTTAAACACGGAGTGAATGTCAAAGTTGTACAAATATTGTGACAGATAAGAAAGGGAAGTACATGGATATTCACAACCTCAGTAGGGGAATTTAAATGTATTAAAATGCTGCTGAAAATTACAATACCAGTGGTATAAAGGGTCTATGACTCAATTTGTTGAGGTAAAAAGAACTACGTTGCACTTAAAATTAAGATATAAAATACCAATGAATCCAGTGAAACTGAACAGGTTACTTTGAGCATTTACAACATTAATAACTACAAGGTATAGGAAACTATTATTTATGCCTAAATTATTTCTTTAGTGTACAGCTTAAAAACCAAACTAAATCATTAACAGTAAAGGAAAATTAGATTTTCTATTAACAGTCTGATACATATTTTTGTATATGGTCCTTAAAAAACTACATATATTCATTTTTATTTTAGTTCTTACAATCTCAGAGCTAAACATACCTGGCTATGTAGCTCTCAGTATATGTTTTTCTTTTGTTTGTAAGCACACCTGAAGCAGGATTTCGTGCCAAACTAGGTGGTGTGGAATTTCGAGGTTTGATGTTAGTTCTAAGAGAGAAAGAGATGACATAATGAAAACATAAAAAATAGTAAGCATTTATTTCTCATATTGCTTATTTGCATGATTAGAAAAATAATTTGAAGCTGTAGAGAGGTGAATTCAAAAGATTAAAATACAAGTAATTATTTTAAATCTGAAAACAATATTTAAAGCTAAGAATAATCCAAAGCACTTTGCATTTACTAACAGTATCCTGATGGCATATATAATCAACTATATATATATATATATGTTACGTGAAATTTAAAGTTAATAATTCTGAAAGGCTTCAGGATTTTAAAAGCTTAAATCTATAGTTCCTTTAAAATAGAGATATTTGTTAAATGCCTGTGAATACCTGTTATTACACATTATGAGTTGTGGTTAAAAAAACAATAAGAAAGAGGGCGCCTGGGTGGCTTAGTCGGTTAAGCATCTGACTTCGGCTCAGGTCATGATCTCACGGTTTGTGAGTTCAAGCTCCACATCAGGCTCTGTGCTGACAGCTCAGAGCCTGGAGCCTGCTTCAGATTCTGTGTCTCTCTCGCTCTCTGCCCCTCCCCTACTCATGCTCTGTCTCTGTCTCAAAAATAAATAAACATTAAAAAAAACCCCAAGAAATATTAGCCAGTATTAGCCAAATATTAGCCAAGAAATATTTAATAATTTTCAATAAATGAAAGCCTACTCTTGGAAATAGCAACTAAAATAAATGGGTTAATATAATTTCCCCCTTTTAAGATTTAATCTAGTCAACTACACAGCCTGGACTATCTGGTATCAGTAGACGAGTTCTGGTTGGATCATCACTGAATTCCCTTTATGAAATTTCAGGAATCAAAGAAAGCTTAGACGGTTGAATAACAATACAGTGGTAAAAGTACAAGATTTGGGATTCAGATGAACCCGGATTCAAACCCAAATTGCTACTGACTAATGTGGCAGTAGCAGGCAACGTGAGTCTAAGTTCCCCATTTCTAAAATTAACTATCATCAGTTTTCTTATAGAAGTTATGATATGCCAGCTGCAATTTATATAAACATTCAGAATAGTTGACGATGATGATAATACTATTTTATTACTACTATGGCTATTGTTACTACTACTACTAGTTAACATTTACAAAATGGTGCTTACCACATTTGGTATAGTTATATTTCTAATTGCCTTCATATATAAGCTTACTTAATCCTCATAATAATCCAATGAAGTAAACAGTATTAATAACTCTACTTTAGAAATGAGGCAACTAAGGCAAAGAGTGGTTAAGTAACTTCACCAAGGTGACACATTCAAATGTGTTGCCAAACAGATGTTAAAGAGCTAGTTCCTTCTCCCTCTTTAGAGATTTAGTCAACTCTTTTCAGAGATATCCAATGTTGTGTCACATGAACAAGCAGAATACATTTAAAAATTCCTTTAGATGGTAAGTTCTTAAACAATGGCTGAAATTCTTCCTCCTTAGCGAGCAAAGTTGGAGACAGTCTCTGAAATAGCTACCTCCAAAAATAGACATAGGTAATAACAACATCTACTGTTTTTCAAATGCCAAATATGATGCCAGGTACTATACATACTTTACTTTGTTTAATCTTCACAGAAATCTCAGAAGATATTATTATTTCCATCTTAAAGTTGAATAAACTCATACTCAGAGAAATTAAGTAAGCTGCAAAGCTATAACATGGCCACAGTATTTGAACTTGAATTTAGATGCGTTGTTACATTTCTTATATCAATATGCAATGCTGTCATTCAAAAAGAGGCTGCTTTCAGTAGTTAAGTTATTTCTAAACTTTGGGACGCCTGGGTGGTTCAGTCAGTTAAGTGTCTATCTCTCGGTTTCAGCTCAGGTCATCATCTCGCAGTTCGTGAGTTGGAGCCCCGCATCAACTCTGCGCTGCCAGTGTGGAGGCTGCTTGGGATTCTCTCTCTCTCCTTCTCTCTCTGCCCCTACCCTGCTCTTGCTCACTCTCTCTCAAAATAAGTAAACTATAAAAAAAATAAATAATTTCTAAACTTTGACAAGAATCACCTTGGTGTATGAATGGGTTACCCTGGACCCTTCAAATGGCGACTGACAGTCTAGCGATGAGGTATATATACTCTTATATAGCCATTCCCTCCAGGGATGTTGCAGAACTGCTACAGTACCTTTTCGGGAATTCAATCTCTAAAAACTAATTGCCAAACAATGGCAATTCCTCCAGTGAGAGTCAGAAGAGAAATAGGAAGGACACTTTTTTTTTTTTTTTGGCTCTAAAACAAAGTCTTGCTAGAAATCCTATCACCTTCTTATATTATGTACATGAGATGCACAGATAATACAAACACACCTATAGATATACACATATAACCTCACCATATCAATGAAGTTATTCAAATAATTAGAAAATTATTTTAAAATTAGAGAAAAATTAGATTATCAACAAGAATCATCATTATGAAATATCAATCATGTGCTTTTAGTAACATCTTCTAAGAGGTGGAATCTGAGTATCAAGAACCATTCTAAGGAGATTGGGAAAAACAGTCTTGATCAGTACTTAAAACATGCTGCCCCAGTCCCACATGGTCAGCACACTTTTGCTCCTGGCCAGAGTTTGAAAAGTGCTACCCTTATTTTGTATCTGTAATCTGCTTGACCTAGGTCACACAATAATAAAGAAAGTTTAATTTTGGAATTATACTTACTCTACCTTGCCGCCAGTCACTGTTTCACACTTCAGAGCAAATAGAGAGCAACAGGAGTACTAAGAAAATGGCTCAGGGCACAAATTCTTCCTTCTAGGATTGATCACTAACTACTTAAAAAGAACACATGGGGGGCGCCTGGGTGGCTCAGTCGGTTAAGCGTCGGACTTCGGCCCAGGTCACGATCTCACTGTGAGTTTGAGCCTCACATCGGGCTCTGTGCCGACAGCTCAGAGCCTGGAGCCTGCTTCAGATTCTGTGTCTCCCTCTCTCTCTGTCCCTCCCCTGCTCATGCACTCTCGCTCTCTCTCTCAAAAATAAATAAACATTAAAAAAAATTTTTTAAAAAAGAACACATGGTTGCTGCTAATATCTCAAAGACTTCTCCCATCTTTATTTTACTTTATTTTACATTTAGTTAAATTTATTCTTACTTTTCATACATGGTAAGAGAATGCTGTAGCAGGCATCAGTTTAAAAGTTAAGTGAATTCTGATGAATAATACACATTTCAACTTTAATAAGTAATTTATCAGATTCTAATTTCATCATTTTAAAATGAGAGGGCTAGACTTGGGAGTTGGAGCCCAAACTAGAAAACCCTGAAGACTTATGTGGAAGAGTTCCAAGATGACTGCCATCGGCACTTGCCACTCTTCTCCGCTTTCTAGGCCAGTATAGAGAGGGGAGTGTACCTGGCAGTGTCTTATCCTTTCCCAGTTTCATATGTTATTTGTAACCATGTAACCAAAAGGATGAGAATTCCTGGACCAAATGTTTTCTAAAATCTTTTTTCTGCCTTTTTATAATAATTCATTATCTAACTAAAAAATAATACAGGAATATTACATATTATGTAGGGCATAATATCCCCTATTCTCTTCTTTTTAAAAATATTGCTCCTAAAAGAAAGTTTCATAAAAATAACAATTATTGAAGGTGGCTATTTCAATCCTCTAAAAATTAAAATTTAATGTAAACAAACGTATGCTAAAACCAGCTTTATGTAGAACAACAGAAATGCTCATCTAACATCAGTGTTTTAAATCCTAGAAGATTATTTAGCACTTCTAGGCTTACAAATGATTAAAGAAAGATTTTTAAGTATAGGAATGTATAAGTTTATAATATTCAATTACATAAAGCCTTTAAGGACATATCTGAAAAAGATTAACCAAACTGAGTTACAAATACTTACTTGTAAATGGGTAATAACTCATGTCTTTTGATGGCACTGTCTGATTTTGTATCACTGTCATACAACCTTTGCACATGTCTTCCAGTTCGAAGTGGAGGGCCTAACTTGTCCATCTTACTATTAAAATATATAAAGGTGTACCCATAAGGAGATTGCTACTGTTTGTTTCTTTATATTAAGAAAATATTTTTAACATTATTCTTATTCATCAGAAATCTACCCACCAAGCTCTAAATTATCAGACTGCCAGGGTAAGGACTATCAAAAAGAATCCTCAGTTCATACAAAGTCTACTATTAGATAGGAAATTCTGACGAGGCAGACCACCCTGCCAATTTTGAGGAACATCCAAAAAATGCCACATTTTTATACAGCAGGGCAATGGAATCAATAAAGCAAGTTAAGAAGGACAATGGCCATTTCAAATAAAACTTGTAGAGCTAGAAAAGTTATTATTCTGGTAAATAAGACTGATTCGATGTTTGTTCTTATGGAGTTCACAAATAATCTAATTTCCACGTTTCCTGATTTCATAGTAAGTTGTTTTTTCTTCTTTATTATTTTATAATTTCCTCTGCATTTAAAAATTCCAAATATAAAGGAATCAAATAAATTATATATATCTTTACCCCTGACTTTCTAACAAAGAATGATTATTTCTAAAATTTATACAGAGAAAGGTAAAGCATAATATAGTGGGGAAAAAAATGGATGGCAATTCTGAAATATCACATGTAGAAATGTTAAGTGGCCATGTCATCTGAAGTTTCCTATTTTTTTTTTTAACCAAAAGTATAAAGGAGCTCCATCTGGAGGAAAATATGGAAGACTGCAGGTTTGTTGAAATGTCATTGTTTTACATCAACCAAATAATTAAATCCTACATACTATCACCAACCAATATCCATTCATGGTAGGGAGCAGGAAAAATTAAAATAGGAAAGTGACTACTGAATAACACATCACTGCTCATTAACTTAAAAAGGATACTCTTTAAGAGATGCTTGTTTACTCCACTTAATCTTCCATTTACTCACTGAATCTACAAATCCTGAGCACCTACTATGTATCAGGCACTATGCTACATTCTGGGGATATCCTGGTAAATGAAACAAAATTGATCTTGTTTGTACAGAATTTAGTGTCTAAAAAGAATCCGTTCATTGCTCTTGATTATAAGGGTCTCTATAGAGGGACACATTTTATACATTTTAATGTTTTTTCAGTATCCTATACATAGCAGATATTTCGCTGTCAAAGTTGGTATTAATGCTTTGCAGGTGGTGGTGCTTATATTAGGTGTTTACATCACAATATTTAAAACACTCTAAAGTTTTTTAAAAAATGCCTTCAATAAGATGTGGGGTACACACACACACACACACACACACACACACACACACACACACGTGCACATAGGAATATTACCTAGCCACAAAAAGGATAAGCCTGCACCATTTGAGACAACACAGATGGACCTAGAGTGCATTATGCTAAATGAAGTCAGTCACACTAAGAAAGACAAATACCATATGATTTTACTCATATGTGGAATCTAAAAATCAAATGAATAAACACACAAAGAGCAGAATCAAATCTATAAATACAGAGAAGAACTGATGGTTGCCAGGGGGGTTGGAGGTGGGAAAAAGGGCAAATGGGTGAAGGGGAGTGGGAGATACAGGCTTCCAGTTATGGAATGAATAAGTCACAAGAATAAAAGGCACAGCTTCAGGAATATAGTCAATATTGTGTTGAATGGTGACAGATGGTAGCTACATCTGTGGTGAGCACAGCCTAACATATAGAGAAGGTGAATCACTATGTTGTACACCTGAAACTAATGTGACACTATGTGTCAACTATACTCAAAAAACTTCTTAAAAAATACCTTAATTAAATATATATATTTTACATAATTTCTAAAATGTTTGAGATTAAAATTAGGTTTCATCTG
This sequence comes from Panthera tigris, assembly GCF_018350195.1. NCBI lineage: Eukaryota > Metazoa > Chordata > Mammalia > Carnivora > Felidae > Panthera > Panthera tigris. Next base: position 27,764,825 of record NC_056676.1, on the reverse strand, counting down.
TAAAAGATTATTAATTTTACTATTTAGTAAATGTCAGTAAAAACTTAGTAAAAATCAGATTTTTCTTTGAATTGCTTAACAAGTATCAAAACTTTAGTGTTACAAATAGTGGTTATTTTACAAAAGATATCTGTGTCTTCGGAATAAAGAATGAAAGATCTTATTTTCTTTCTCAGAAATTACTGAAATTAAGATTTAGAAAATTTTAAACTACATTTTTAAAACAAATTTTTCTAATAGGTTAAGAACTATTCAAATCTGACATATGACACAACAAAGTTCAATTTGATAAAGGAGATGTATAAAATCTAATAAAATCTAAAGGTAATTATCTAATGTATTATAAATTTTTCATATATGAGAATTAACCAGTATTTTCAGATTTTGAAAATCTAATTGAATGTCAGTTTCCAATAAGGATTTGTTTCATGGCCCATATACCTGTGTCATAAATTTTAACTCAGTTGACCTATCTACTTATGTATATGTTTATGTATATACATATACACACACAGACACAATTCAAGTATTACTTCAGCTGAATGTCAGTAAATGCAATTTTTTTTAAGTTTATTTATTTATTTTGGGAGAGAGAGAGAGAGAGAGAGAGAAAGAAAGAGAACACAGGGGAGAGGCAGAGAGAGAGGGAGGGAGAAAATCCCAAGCACACTCTGCACTGTCAGTGCAAAGCCTGACACGGGGCTTGATCCTATGAACTGTCAGATCATGACCGGAGGCAAAATCAAGAGTTGGACACTTATCCAACTGAGCCACCCAGGTGCCCCAGCAAATGTTATTCCTAAACTCAGTTCACTTAAACTTATGCTCTTGTATAACTTGCTATTGTTATGCTATGTTATCAAGGTATAAGCAAACAAAAACAAAATTTATAAATCCCCATAATGTAATCAAGATTATATATATACCACACATAAAAAATTTATATATAATGTACTTACTTTATAAACTATAGTATTTTTATAAATTTATTTATATGTAAATTTTATATATTAAATATATTTTTATATATAAAATCTCGATTACATATATTTTTTGGCCATGCAATAATAATCAACACTGGGGGGCACCTGGGTCGCTCAGTTGGTTAAGCATCTGACTCTTGAGTTTGGTTCAGGTCATGATCTCATGGTTCATGAGTTAAGGCCAGTGCCGGGCTCTGTGCTGACAACATCGAGCCTGCTTGGGATTCTCTCTCTCCCTCTCTCTAAATATAAATAAACCTTTAAAAAAAATCGACATTGAGGCTATTATGTAAATTTAAAAATTATTAGTTTATGAAAGAAGACCTTTCAAATAGTTAAATCTTTCCCTAAACTAACCCAGATCATAAGATATAACAGATGATTTCTCGTGTACCATCTGCGTATTTATTTTACTGAGCATGAACACTTCTCTACTCACATTTCTTTTTATATCAAATCCCTTCATTCTGTTTTTCAACCTCCAACAGCACTAAAGATAAGTCAAAGCAGCAACAAGATGAAGGGATATTTGGAAATAAATTAAAATCTTTGCAAAAGTAGTAACATGTTTTCAAAAGGAATTTAAAGGGTTCACCCCAGCAGATTGCTCTTTGGTTGAAGTTTCTTCTCTTTATCTTTCTTGGTTGTGCAAATCATCAGCAAATGACTTAATGAAGCAAATAAAATGAGTTTAGGAACCTGGAAGCCTGTGTCTATTTAATGTTTTGTTCTGACCTCAGGGGCATTAGATGTTCAAAGCTATGAAAACAATTCACCTTTATTGATGTTAACACTGAATTTATACACCCGGGGTTACTTTGAGAATAAATCTGGGGAAAGTAAAACAAATTATCTATTAGGTATTTTTAGATTATTCACAAAGTTTGAGCAATATAATTTCAATCTGATACTAATCCATTATGGAACTATCAGTATCAATGTTTTTAGAGTGCTTCTATGCTATTTTTCTTTTAAAGGTTCCAACTGGTGATGTCAATTATATACCCAAGGGCTAAAAGAAATTAAGGCAGAAATAAACTAATCCATTCAGCAGTAGAAATAGTCTTGCTACTGCTAAGGAAAGCAGAAGATGATATTTTGAAGTCAACTAAGCACACACACATAGCATACATCTAGTGCAGACTAAGCAACCTGATACACATAACATACGGTTTCAATCCCACATGAAATTCAAGGATATGCCCTTAAATTGGCACTTAGATTTCATCACAGTCAACATGAAAGTATATTTTCAATTTCTCACTGTTCTTTCAATACAAGCACACAAATGTGCTAGGTTAGTAAAAGTTAAAAAATCTTTTGGTTCCATGGACCTCTAATCAATGGTCAAAGTTTCCAGATATTCCACATGACCGAAAAAAAAAAAAAAAGTTCTAACTTTGGGAATAAAGAATCCTTAAAATCCATACTTTCAAATTATAAGTGTCTAATCCCTATGATAATTTACTTATTCTAAAATACAGAATGGCAAACTTTTCCTATGAAGGGCCAACCAGTAAGTATTCTAGGCCTTAGGGGCTATGCTATCTTTGTCACAAATACTATCTGCACTACTGTAGCATGAAAGTAGCCACAGACAATACAATACATAATACATGGTATGGCCATGTTCCAACAAAACAGTTGTGGGCAAGATTTGGCTCTCAGGCCATAGTTCAAGAAGACTACCTGATCTAAAATATAAAAACTCCATATATGAGAGGATGCCAGTATTTTAAGATTTTGAAAATGTAAATGAAAAGCAGATCTCAGTGATGATTTTTAAAGTTTTACCATATATGAAAGGGTTATGATGGGTATCACTACATTACTTATAATATTACTTTTTGCCAAGCTAATAATACATTTCTATAGATACTAAACTGTAATTTTGACCAGGACTTTTTAATTTAAAATTACTATCTGTAGTTGCATACAACTGCCACAATTATAAGGAGTGTACCTAAAAAGGAATAATACTTTTGCAATTTTTCATAATATTCATAGCTGAGTATGAATTCCCATCTTAAGAAATATTTGGCAATGATACCAACCTACTGAAATAGGTTTTAATTTGAAATAAATATTAACCTTGAGAAGGTCCTTGTTTACTGTTGATACCATGAGAGCAAATTACTCAGGAAATATGTAAAACACTCAGTCTTTTAACACTATAGCAAGCAGAGTAGGTATAATAAAAAGGTGACTTCTTAAAGAATATTGGGAAAAAAATTACCGGTTTGTATTTTGTGTCTGTGTAAACTCCCAACGTTATGATGTTCTGAGGCACTCCGAGTTTTTAAGTGTGTTATACTTCTATTTTTGACCCTAAACTCATCAAATCCTATACATAGGGCAAAGTTAGTTTCCCTAAACCAATAGCCTCAATCACTGTTGTCCATATAAGAAGCCAAACTCTGCAATTCTGGCTTTTTAAGGCATTTCTAGATCAGTAATAAATGACAATGAAATTCATAAAAATTTACAGTGTTCCACACAAAATCAATTCACACATATCAAAAGTTTGGCTTATGAGAAAGGCCTATTTCCACTTCTACAAAAATGTACTTAAAATTTAGATATCGGTTTCTTACTTTTATCAATATAATTAAAGTAAAGGAAAACAAATTCAATTTATTAAAAAATGCTCCTTAAATGCATTCCATTGCTCTAGTTTCACTACATGTATAACAGCCTATCTCCAAAGTAAATGTCTGTTTTTCATAGTAACTGAAAAGAAGTTAAGTCTTTGATATTTGGTATTTTACCTATTGAAAATTATCGGCTAAAATATCCACTTAAGCTGGTAATTAGCCACTATGAAAACACAAACCTCAAGGCATGACTGTACATTCTGTGACACAATTCAAATGTGGCAGTATTTATTTAAAAGCTTTGCATTTCATCATACTTCTAAAATTCCCTGGGATTAAAGATAATTATCTTTTACAATAAAGGAACATTTTTCCATTGAGAATAGTTTTTGCTTTAAAAAAAATCTGATAAAATCAGCTGACCCACAGATTATCTAGAAGTTAATTACCAAATATATGAGAATTTTTCCAAGATAAAATTTTTCTGTAGTATGAGTCCAATATCCACTAAATATTACACATCACTGTTATACATGATTAAAGCTGGTAGCAATCAAGATTATATACACAAGGCATTATTTAAACAATCCCAAGCTACGGAAATGATTGTTTCATTAACCTCAGAAGGTGCTCAATTTCTTGAACATCGTAGCTAACCAAATGTCTTAATTCTACCTTTACTCAATCCTGAATCATCTTTGTCAATGGAAATAATGATTGCCATACAAACTTCAAGTAATATCCTACCACTATCAGGACCATGGTTCTATGCTGTGCCAATAGGTTAACAAATAAGGGATTTAATTTATTATTTCATTTTTTGTTTCATTCATTCACCAAAAATTTATTATGTGTCTCTATGCCAGGCATTAAACTACATTTTATAGTTACATTTGTAAGCAAGACAGACAGACACATGAGCTTTGGCCAGAGAGCTTACGATCTAGCAAAGGAAAAGTATAAATCAACATAATCAATAAATAACAATACACTCAATAATTCAAAAAAAAAATGAACACTGACACTAAACAGGTAGCAATGAATGGTTCTACTTAATATAGTAATATAGTACTGTTCCAGTTAATATGGTAACATACTGGCCACAAGCAAACACCAAAGCTCTCTGGCAGTAGTTGGAAACATTCTTCTAACATGTAAGGACTATATATAAAATGGACAATTGACATTTACACAGTTATGTTTGACAGTTTAATACCATGTGAGACAACCAGAAATTTTAAATCTTCATGGCATTGTAAACAGTGCATAATTTATAAAATTACTGTGCTCAAAGTCTTTGCTAATTGTTAGCAAAAACAAATTTTCTCCTCAGGATTATATAAATGTTGATGAGAGTTTCTTAGATCAGTTGAGTGAGACAGAGGAGATATGCACAAAGTTATATGGCTATTCAGTGGCAAAGTAGGATCTAGAAGCCTAACTTTCTAATCCAAAGTCAGTGCCCCTTTTCATTACACCTGCCAGTTTAACATGCCCTATTAAGAATACAGGGTAGGGTGTCAGGACAACTTAATATTGCCAACAGATAAAATTACTAGTAGGAGAGGAAAGGCACTAAAAAAATATGAGCTTTTAATTCATGAACAACTGTAAATGAAACTATAACACAACATGGAAGGCAGTTCTGTGATATGGTAAAAAAAAGCTTTGTAAAAGTTAAAATGCATATATTACTGTCTACACTTTAATTAAAAATTATCTGAGTCAACTCAATAGAGAAACTAAAAAAAATATCATAAAATTGTTTTTTACAACCAAACTTCCTACTTTTTAACCACCTGTTCTACTGATAACTTGTCTCTTTCTTAAGGATAGCCTGTGTCTTCTTTATGGAAGCACAATAAAAAGAAAAAAAACATGTAACTAATCAGATCTTGTTAGCTGACTTTTTCTTTTTCTATAATGATACTTACATTAACTTAATTTAGATTTTGTGCTTTCTATGTAGTCCAAATTAGGGAGTTGGAGGGAGACAGTTACTCTTACTTTATAGATAACTCTCTATATATTTCCTACATTAAAAACAAAAATGAACCCATATCTGAAAATATGTGTGTTATATTTTCTAAATCAACTTTATTAGTATCTGTATAGACATAAGCTCTCATTCTTATTTTTTTTGAAATTTTTTAATGTTTATTTATTTTTGAGAGAGAGAGAGGGAAACAGAATGTGAGCGAGGCAGGCAGGGGTAGAGAGAAAGACACAGAATCTGAAGCAGGGTCCAGGCTCTGAGCTGTCAGCACAGAGCTCAACGTGGGGATTGAACTCATGAACCGTGAGATCATGACCTGAGCCAAAGTCGGAGAATTCACAAACTGAGCCACCCAGCTGCCCCATAAGCTCTCATTCTAATGATCACGTGGTAACCCTTAATTTTCTGATTTATCAAAATGAGAGAGAAAAAGAGTTTCTACTGAGATAGGAGGATGTTTAAAATCTGTGGTGTTACAAACAAAATTTTCCCACATTAACATAAAATAATTGTGGAAAGCTTAATTATACTACTTTCTTAAAACCCATGTATATAAGACTGTAGAAAGATAAAAAGTATTTAACAAGTCTACTAAATAGAAAATAATCATCCACTGTTAATATTTCAGCATATTTTGTCTACATGCATTTTTATAGCTTCTATCACAGTATACATGGAGTTTATATCCTACATTCCTCTCCTATAATAATAGAATCATCTCCTTAAAATTTATATACAGTTTATGGTGGTATAATATCCCTGTGTAGATTTTCATAATTTTCTATTCAAACAAAAGCTAGAAACTTAGGTGGTTTGATTTTATTTTTTTACGTTGTAATAAAACCATATGAAAAGAAACTAATGTTTACAGCCAAAGAGACTCCAATTGGTATCCTGCTTCCAACTCTTAATAGCTGTGTGGCTTCAAGCAAATTACTTTGCTTCTCCGATCCCCTCATCCTATGATGGTGGGGTGGTTTTAATAAAAATATGTGAAAAATGTCTAGCACAGTGCCTGATACATAATTTTTAATAAAAAATGGTTATTATAAAAATCTTCTGTATTTCAAATGATTTCCTTAGACTTAGATTCCCAGAAGTAAAATTATTCAACTGAATATATGAATGTGTTTTGGGCTCTTGATACATGCTACTAGATTTTTTTGCAAAATGGTAATCCTAATTTAGACACTGAACAGTAGTGTATGTGCCCCTGAACAGCAATATATTAAAAGACAAATGAAATTTAGAAAGAAAATCAAGGTTAATAAAAAGGCCAATTATCTAAACATAAAACTTTGGCATCACTTACATACATACATACATACATACACACACACGTACACATATACATACACATATGTATACATGTATATATATATATATCCACATACACACACACACATATCACTAATCAATTAAATTCAAACTGACTTACCCTACATGAGGAGCTGCTATCCCTTTATGGGAGGGAGATAAGGTCTGAAGTTTGCTTCCCAAAGAGCTGCTAACTGCTTTACCTGAAGGCACACCTTATAATAAAAAAGGTATTAGTTTTAACAACAGAGTGAAAGAGAAAAATCACATAAAACAGAGAATCTGACAAGGAAAACGATGCTTTAGTCACAATGAATCTTTGTGGCAATAAATCAAAACAAGTTATCAACTAAGAAAATGTTTTTTTTTTAATGAAATTTCCAGAGAACAACATATAACATCCTTCGTTTAAAATTTCCATATTCCTTTATTACAACTTATGTATAAATAAAGGTACACTTCAGTTAATCAATATCTTCTTCAAACCATTAAACATGTCTATTAGGACAACTGTCAAGTTTAGAGGAGTACATATAGAAATGAGTGGAAAATACTGTGGTTAAAAAATCAAGAAAAGAACTTGGTTGATCAGACAGGTTGACTCTGACAGGTTATGTTATCAGTAAAAATATCAAGGACAGACATTTAAGGTGGGGAAAAAAAGTACTATAAAATATCCTAAGTAGAAGTTATTGAAAATTACTTTATTTTTACCCACAAAGAATTACTTATCCTCCACATCTCTTCCAAATTATAAATCTATTTTAATAATCCAAAACAGAACACTCTCTTAATTTCCATCTCTACCCCCCCCCCAAAAAAAAAAAAAGTCAAATTATTTTATGGAGCTCATTACCTACAACAGTTTTGCTAGTGCCACTTGGTTGTGGTAATCGTGAAGATCCTGATGGTGCAGTTCCAGGAGAATTTGACTTTTTAAGTGCAGGCGGCTTATACTAAAATAATGAAAAAATATTTTATCAACATCACTTTTTGATTATGGATTGTAAACTAGCATTTCAAAAGCTCCCATACCCTGAAATGAGCAATTTTTTATTAGGTACTGAATTACTCAAATTGAGAGAGTACAGATTAAAATACATCATCTCAGAGAGAGGTTTCCCAAAATACATTTGCTCTCAAAACTAGCATACTAAAAGTTTGGCTCAGATATTGCACTGCTAAAATAAACTAAGAACAGCTTTACTCAGTTCACAGGGGAAAAAAAGGTCAAATGGAAAAAATTTCTTCAATGTTAAGATTTTAAATGCCAAACAAATATTAATAGAAAAAGAAACACCCAATGATGCTCACTTAGTAGTGCAGATTTAAAAGTCAAAATTTTTACATATTCCTGAGCATGGTTTTATATTTCACATACATAATCCAGCCATATTTTCTACTGATAATAATTCATAAGATTACAAATAAGTTTGGATAAGTTTTAACAATAGCTGCCTTATGGATTTCCTGAATGCAAAGAGAAAGAGCTAATTTTGGCTTCACTATCCTCACCAGATGTTAGATGAATAGAATACAGGTTGAGAAAAGATAGAGTATTTATTTTTTCTCCACTCTCTAGAGAGATATCATTAATTTTAGGCCGTGGAGCCTGCTTTGGGTTCTGTGTCTCCCTCTCTCTCTCTGCCCCTTCCCTGCTCGCTCTCTCTCTCTCTCTCTCTCAGAAAATGAATAAAACATTAAAAAAAATTTAAAAATAAAATAAAATTAAAATAAAAATAAAGTATCTTATTGATCACCTGCTCCAATATAATGAAATGAACTTTCCCACAGTAACACTCCAACATAATCACAGAACAGGAATTAAGACTCATGCCATTCAGTTCTAGCCCTTCAACTATAAAGTGCTTACTATACTTGAGATTTAGCCCAACACATATTTAGACTGCTTAGGACTTCATGTGAAAACTGGTTTTAAACCTAATTTTCAAAAATCAAATCATATTTTATAACCAATAATCAGTATAAAAGTTAAGAAGCACTACTACTAAAAATTGCTAGCTAAACATAAATTTTAAAGTCAAACATTACACCCATCAAAATTTAGTATGTGACCTTTTAATGAAAATAAATCTTGATAAAAGGGTCTCTCTCCCCCCTCCCCACACACACACATTCCATGCACATCTGGCACTACTATGCAAGAGATTAAACTTTTTTAAGCACTTGACACCTAGAAAACCTTCAATAACTTTCAAATGAACAAATGACTAGGATCCTTTGGAGATAAGCCATATAAAGATACGGTTTCTCTCAAAACCCAAGAGGTGTTTCCAGTATTTAAAAGGGCATCTGATTAGTATTGGTCTCTCCCACTAAAATACCAATGAAGGCATTAGGAAAGATTTTAAAGCTAACAACAATATGGAAAACAAGCCCTAACAAAGACCTGTTAACATATGAGGCATGTCTCCTAAAAATAGGCTCAGTAAAACTGGATTAAGAAACAGGACTGGTGAGCCACTCATATTCTGTGAGCTACCAAAAAAAATAACAAAACAATTAGCATAGACAAAGGGAACTGGTACAGCATATTACATACAGAGAAGTCAAATCTTTAGGCTGGGCACGGGTGGGAAGAGCTCTGGTACTATTACATACTGAGGAGTAAATATTTTTATGCACATATTAGAAATCAACTTAATGGTGTACAACTAGAAAATAAATTTATTTCAAAAGGTGCTCTGTTTTTCCCCTCTCTATATTAGGCCTCCTATTTTACCCAATTTTTTTGTCAAGGTTTCCTGAGATATCCAGAGCATAGACTAATCTCATCTATCTCCTATAATATTTCCTTTTACTTTTGACCAGAACTAGTCAGGTTTGTTTCTTTACTGAATCCTCATACCACTCTGAATGCACGTTTAAACCATATTCGCCTGCCTCTCAGTAACTTGCTGTTCCCCTGACCTAGATAATCTGACTCCTTCCTTACTGAGCTGTATTCCCTTTATTCTACGGCTAGCTGAAATTCTACTGGTATAATAAAGGTTTTCGGGATGCCTCTGGCTATCAGCCATTTTATACAAATCCATTTCAGTCATCAGAAAAACAAAACAAAAAAAAACCCAACATCACATTATTTTTATAGTTATATTTAATACATATTTTTCTCATTCATTAAATATGCATTTGTTAGTTTATTATTTCATGTGTTTTTATATGATCACAAATCTAATAAATTTCCTTAGTGAAATATTTATGTTTACAAAGACTTTTTCTTGAAATTGGACAGAGCTTAAAGAACATAGAGGGCATTCATTTTTAATAACATAGTAGAAGGCACTATTTGGATTGACCTTTCAACTAAAAAGTAAAAATGCTCAGGAAAGTATAAAAAAAAACACTTTATAAGCACAGAATGACAGAAAGAAAAAAATAAAGTGGTAGGCCAACACCATTTGAGATTATAACAAGTCTGGCCATCACATGGATTTGCTGTATAAATCTGCATTACTAGGTGGTCAGGCAAACTAAAGCCAAATACTCTTAGATACCTGGAAGAAACAAATAAAAAGTCTCTTCACATGAATAATTCTCATGAATAATTTAAGGGCAATAAGCACCAAATGATCAATAATTATGTACATAATGATATAAGAAATCATAAATGAAAAAAGCAAGAACATATCCATAAAAATCAAATGATATCACAATTATATACATAATAGAAAACAATTATGTTTACTACACTTAAATAAAAGACAACTCTGAAATACAGAGAGGGAATTGGAAATAATCAAAATACATAGGAAATTAGAAAAATAATCAAATACAAATCAAACAATCAAATTAAAAATATAATAACAGATTACAAACTCAATGGTGGGGGCATAAAACATATGTTTAACTCTCCTATAGATAATAGTTTTTTAAAAAGTATATTAAAAAAATAAGATGCTAAGAAACTGGAAACCATCCAAAAGTAATTCTAGAAAACTGGTAACTGTGTATTCTAGGTTTAACTGCAGGAAAGGGAAAGGAACAGGGAAGGGAAAGGGGGCGGCAATGAAAGAAAAGGGAAAAGGAAAGAGAAAAGCATGACCCATATTTATTTGGCAAAAACAGTCAACAAAAATGGACCTAAATGGGCACAGGTGTATTAGATTTAGAAGTTTAAAAGACCTTCAAAACATTTACTTACAAATACGTTCAAAAAGTAAAGGAATACATACACAAGAATTAAAGGAAAATATGGTAATAGTGAATGAACGCACAGAGAATCTCAACAAAGAAATGAAGGCAAAATCGGGCATTTTTTCAGATATCCAAAACCAGAAAATTGCCTTCTAGTATATCTGCACTCTTGGAAGGCTCAAGAAGCTTCTTCAGGTTGAAAGAAAATGACATTATATGGTGACTGAGATTACAAGAAGAAATCTGAAAATGATAATATATGAGTAAGTAGTATCTAAGTTAAATACAAAATGTATATGAGGCGGCAGCAGAAGAAAAAAAAGTATATGCATGTGTGCATAAATATTCATGTGTGTATACGTATATAAATGACTATATATTTACTTTATTCTCCTAATTTCTTTAAAAGACAGATGACTTTTAAAGGTGTAAGTAGAACACTGTAATACAGCACATATCAGGAATATTGATGGGTTTATAAGGCTATAGAGTTACATACATATAACAATAAATTAAGACTGGTAAGAGATATATGGAAATATCCATAGATATGGATAAGTTAAAGATGCATTTTGTTATTCCCAGAGTAACCATTTTAAAAAAATATGATGATTTATAGCTTAAAAACCAAGAGGGAAAATAAAATGTCTTTCACTAAGACAAAAGAGGCAAGGAAGAAGTACCAGAAAAATTTAATAAAGGCGGGGGGAGGGCACCTGGGTGGCTCCGTGGGTTAAGCATCTGACTCGGTTTTGGCTCAGGTAATGATCTCACACTTTGTGGGTCTGAGCCTTGCACCAGGCTTTGAACTGAGGGCATGGAGCCTGCTTGGGATTCTCTCTCCCCCTGCTCTCTTTCTGTCCCTCCCCTGCTGGCACTCTCTGTCTCTCTCTTGCCAAATAAATAAATAAACTTTAAAAAATATTTTTAAAAAGACAAAAATAGAAAACAGACAGCAACATGGACTACTTAACCACAAACATCAATAATTATATTGAGTGTAAATGCCTAAATACTTCAACCGACAGTTTGAAGCTGCCAGATTCGAAATACTTGAACCAAAAACTGGCAAATTAGTAATACTGAAAAAGTCACAATCACAGTTGAAGACTGTAGAAACATTCACCAAAAAGACCATATGCTAGGCAATAAAACAAATCTCAGTAAGATGAAAATCTTACTAAGTATGTTCTCAGACCATAAAAGAATTAAGTAAAAAACAACAACAACAACAACAACAACAACAACAAACTAGCAATAAACATCTAGAGGAACACCAAAATCTGGAAGTAAATGACTCCCATTTGGATAAACTATGAGTAAAAGAAGAAGTTACACCTATAGGCATTATTGCATTGAATGCTCTTGATAACTGTTATGAGGTAGGTACATATTATCCCCATTTTATAGATGCAAATGTGAGGGAAACCAATCTACCCAAATCAGGGTAGATTTTACAGCATGTAGGGAACTAAGTCGGTTGAGATGGATGGAAGGTTTGGATTATGGAGGGTGGGAAAGATCAGGCACAGTGCCTGATCAGGCACCTAGGTGGCTCAGTCAGTTAAGCATCTCATGGTTTGTGAGTTAGAGCCCCGTATCAGGTTCTGTGCTGACAGCTCAGAGCCTGGAGTCTGCTTCGGATTCTGAGTCTCCCTCTCTCTCTCTCTCTGCTCCCTCCCCTCCCCTGCTCACGCTCTGCCTCTCTCTCAAAAATAAACATTATAAATACATAAATAAACAAGTAAAATGTCATGAATTTGCTAGAATTTGCTAAAATTCCTAATGAAGAAGAATGATGGAAAATTAAACGAGAAAGATTGTTTTTACCTATTAGAAATAGATCTTCATTGTATTTTTATCATTATTTTGATCAGAGCTGGGTCAAAAAGTGGGCTGTAATTGGGCCAGATTATAGTTACTAAATATGATAGGGATTCATTTTAAGCATCTTTAGGAAAAGTATTCTATTTAGTTTACTAATGTAGACCAGGTACTTGGTAAAGTGTCTAATTCAGAGAGGGTACTCAATAAAAATTTCTTGAATAAATAAAGATGAAAAAATATGGACTTACACTGAAATGACTATATAGGACTGGGCATAGAATCAGAATTGATACACTTTAAGTGAGAACTATCAGCTACCTGGATTTTACACTTATAATCATTGCCTCCAAGTTGTTGGAACACACACATTCTATTCTATTTCCTTTACTGATTATTATGACAAAAGAAAAAAATCATATTAATGATCTTAACTGTCTTAAGTCAAAGATAAATGTTGTTTGACATCTGTTTTGGAAATTCTTCAAAATGAGTTTTCTTCACTGTTCTTTCCCCACAATGATGATAATAATAATGAAATGTTCTATTCTCAATATTAATAGAACTTCAATATGGATTTTTCTCAAGAAGGTTCCCCATTGTAATGGCATCCTTTAATCCCATATTTTATTCCTAAGTAACAAACAAAATGAATTTCATGATTATTTACTGCCTATTAGATTTACAGTACTAGCAGGGAGAAGATAAATGTCAAAATAAAAGATCTGTTTTCTAGGCTGTGAATTGGAACCGCATAGGAAGAACTGTGAGGGTAGCAGATGGAAGGAGAAATTTGAAAGGGAAAAGAAGGGCAAGAAAATAGACTGATATTTTACATACATATTAGAGGAGAGCTACCTATGTTCACACATAAACTAGGAGGACAAATGTGATAGTCTGAAAAGAAAACAAATAATCTTTAGAAATTATAGTACATTTTGAGAGAATCTTGTATTTATTTTCCCTCAAGTAGGCTCTATGCCCAGAGCAGAGCCCAACATGAAGCTTGAACTCATGACCCTAAGACCAAGACTCAAGCCATGATCAAGAGTCGAATGCCCAAACAACTGAGCCACCCAGGTGCCCCGAGAGAAATCTTAGAGGAAGATTTAAATAAATGTAGGAGTAGTTTATATATTTAAATAGAAGCACCATTTGGATAGGGTATAAAAAGGATTACTGATATTTTTGTGATTATTAATAGCTGATGTGCTTTCTACTTTCTTGCCAGTGATACTGAGAAAAGTAAGTGAAATGATTCAAAATTAACTAATAGACTTTTCAGTTCCAAACCAAATGCTCATGTTTTTAGGCATAAAGATATAGTAAAAAATAAACTGTATATGAAAGCTTTGTGAAAAATGAAGTTTGCTTAAAAGTATGCCATTATCAAAGTTTTTGTGTCATAATATGCTTAATGAAAAACAACAGTGCTGTACAAATTTCATATAACAAAATCCTTTCATGGTTTATGGCTCTAGAGGTGCTTTCACATACACCATTTCATTTGCTTCTCACAAAAATCAGGTAGATTACTTCACAGACGAAGAAAAAAAGGCTCTTATGTACTTGCCTGAAAGTTCAAAAATAGCAGTTGGTCTTGACCCCAGGATTTCACTCTCTCATGTGTATGGTCACATATAACATGGAAACATTCAGTACTTACATAATTTTCAAATGTGTATTTTTACTGCCATTTTCTCACTCTTCTAACCCCACTAGGTTCCTCTGAATCTCCTTCACCTACCTTTTAACTAGTTTTCTTACTTTTTCCTAATACCTTTATCAACCTGTGTATTTTCAAATCTCTATAAGCTCAAGTCCACTTAAAATTAATAATTTTAATTACTTGTTATCAATTAAACACTCAAATTTCTTACTAAGTCCCTGAACAGTAATAAAAAATTTTAGCAGGTGAGAAAATTATAGTCAAATGTTCTGTAAAGCATATGCAAAGAACTGTAAAACTGAGTCATTTTCTTATTTGTAGAAATAATTGAACATTTCACCTGTGTCCGAGAAGTCGCCTTTCCTTTGGTATCAGTAGAAAATTTGCCTTTGTTACTAATACGTGCTGCCTGTTCTTTACAGAAATTAATATGTCTATCAGCTGCATTTTCATTAAACCTCCTTTGGCAATATGGACACTGAATATAATCTAAAACAGAAAAAAGAAACAAAATAATAACATAATTCTTAAAGTGAAACATAAGAAATTATAAGTTTTTTGTGAACCGTAATTCAATATGTGTAACAAAAGCAATAATATTTGATACACAAAACTTGTTATTTCCTTATAACCACCCAACCTGACCACTAAACTTGGTAAAGACAGTCGGCTAGCATATGGTAAATTCTGATTTTCTCTCAGCTTAGAATCTTATTTGAGGGGAACAAAACCCAAAACATAAATCCTTAGTACAAAAGAATGAATAAGTAGAGGAAAAATAGGATTTCTTCTTTGTCTTTATAATATATCATATGTTTCCACAATATATACATATTTTTATACTGGAGACTAAGTTATTAAGCAGTAATAACATATTACATTAAAAATAAATTTTAAAATTTGAGGTCATCTGTTAAAATTTTTCATTTTAATTAGACTAAAACTGTTGGGCGCCTGGGTAGCTCAGTTGGTTGAGTGTCCAACTCTTGATTTTGGCTCAGGTCATCCCAAGGTTGTGGGATTGAGCTCCACATTGGGCTCCATGCTAAGCATGGAGCCTGCTTGAGATTCTCTCTCTCTCCCCCCACCTCTGCCCTTCTTCCCTGTTAGCACTCTCTCTCACTAAAAATAATAATTATAATAATAATAAATGATAATAATAGGATAAAACTGTCAAGAAATAGTTTGACTTTATACAGTTTTATTTTCTCTTCAAAGTTCCAACAGATAAAAATATACCTCATTACGATACGATCTGGCCCTTTATAGAAATAGTTTGTTAACCTCTTCACTACAATAAAACGTTAAAAACGATCATATCTAGGTTTTCTACAGGACTCCTTTTAAAAAATATATATATATATTATTGAAGTATAGCTGACACAATGTTACATTAGTTTCAGGTGTACAACACAGTGATTCCACAATTCTGTACATTACTCAATTCACACCACAGTAAGTGTAATTACCATCTGTCAGCATACAATGTAATTACAATATTATTGACTCTATTTCCCTATGCTGCAGTTTTCATCTCCCCGACTTATTTTATAAGACTTTTCTTTACTGAGAAATAAATCTCAGTCACAATATGAACACAATTTAATGCAGGTAACTTGTTATATTAAAATAACTACCTCTTCAGACTACTCTAATAGTCAATGTCCAAGTGTCAATTGTGTTATTTTAAATGTTTCAATATCTCAGTATCTTATATGAGGTTGCCAGCATCTTACCTTGCTTTTGGTAACAACAGATAAGCAACTTTTATCTACCTAATGAAGAAAGTATAATAATACATGAAATTAAGGCATAATTTAGGTAAATGAATTTTTATGGTGGTTTCCCTACATGAACATGTACCTCTTAGAAACAACAGTATGTTTTTTTTCCTTCCCAGATAAGAAGATACCAAAGGCATCAGGCAACAAAACAATCTGAATCTTACCAAATGACTACATTTCAATTGATAGTGAGCATCTTCAAATATTTCCTGGTATATTAACATTTGAAAGTGACTATAATAATGTTTCAAATGATATTATAATGCTTTATGTTTAAATAACAGTATTGAAATAAAAAGATAATGAATTTCTATGTTCAACACTGATGTGTCTTTATAAGCCTAAATGTCTGAAAAAATCAGCATTATTTTATAGTTAAACTTTTAAAGATTATGCTTCAAGTTCCATAATTATAAATTAACTTTAATAACAATTTAAATTTATAAAAATTCGATCAGTATTTTCTCTCCATATGAACATTTCTGTCAACAGTATTCCACATACCAGGATCATAAGAAGGTGGAGGAGGAGGAGGAAGTTTTCCACCCTCTTTAAGTGCCTGATCAAGGCCTTTAGCTGCTCTTATGGTGGCAATGAATTCTTCATGTTTTCTTCTCCAATTAGATGGTTTCTTTGGTGGTTCAGGCTATACACAAATAAAGAAAAACCCATTTCAAAACATTTTTTTAATTAGTTGAGGGGCGCCTGGATGGGTTAGTTGGTTAAGCATTAATTTTGATTTTGACTCCGGTCATGATCTCAGGGTAGTGAGATGTAGCCCTGCATTGGGCTATGTGCTGAGCATGGGCCCACTTTGGCATTCTCTCTCCCTCTCTCCCTGTCCCTCCCCAACTCACATTCACACACACTCTCTCTCTCTTAAAATAAATAAACATTAAAAAAATAATAAAAAATGAAAAATAACTGAAATAAAACTTGAGGAAATGCTATGTTATTTTAAATGTTCTCTTATTAGAAGTCCTTAAGTGACTTTCTCCCCAAATTTATAATTTTAAAAATAAACTTCATGTAATTCTATTATATGCGATTTTTAAAATGCAATTGTAATTGTTAAAAACACTGCTAAATTGACTTCTGTAGGTGTTATATCCATTTAAGCTCCACTAACAGGGTAAGTTCCCTATTTTCCTATGCTTTCTCCAACACAGTATGTTATTAAACTTCTATTTTTTTTAACTCACTGGAGAGGTGAAAAATACTTCTCTCTTTGGTTTTAGCTGGCTTTTCTCTTATAAAAAGTGAGTTGAGCATCTTTTCGTATCATTAAGAATCATTTGCACTGCCTTTTTTGTGAACCATTTATGTGCCTAGTCAAATTACCTGTTGGGTCACTGGTCTTATTTTTAACAATTTCTAGTTAACTCTTTATAGGAGACTAGCTTCAGCCCTCCCCTACAATATGGCTATCTTATGAGCTTGTCTAAGGCTGTTCTGATATTAGTAATTATTTTTAAAATATAGTTTATTTGTTTCTTTTATGAGTTCCAGATTTGTAGTCATTGTTAGCAAGACCCAACCTCACACTAAGGTAAATGGAATTTTCCCATGTTTCCCTGCCCCGCCCCCCCGAATTTTCATGGTTTTACTTAAAATTTTTAAATCTTTCATTCATTTGGAATTTATAATGAGTTATGGTGTGATGTATGGATTCAACTTTATTTCTTGTTTTTAACATGGCTATGCAGCTGTCTCAGTATCCTTTATTGACTTTTCTCACCATTGAACTGGTAACACTTTTATCATTATTCTCTTTTGTATTTGGGTATTTCTGAACTTTCTCTTCTGTTCTACTGTTCTGATTATCCTTGTGTTAGTATCAGTGTTTTAAATGTTAAGACTTTATAATATAATACTAGTTTAATATCTGAGAGGATAACCCTACTTTAGGCTGCTTCTTTTTCAATCTTTTCTGGTTATTCTTGTTATGTACATTTTCTCATATGAACTTTAGAATCAGCTTGTCTAACTTTTTTAAACTATATTTTAACTGAAAAAATTAAACATTGCATTCGTAAACAACTTAATACTTAATACCTTTATTTTTTTGAACCTGCCTATCCAAAAACATGAGATATTTCCATTTAAAGAAGTGTTTGTGTTTTTCAGTTTTTTTAAAGTATTCTTTGTGGAAATCTCATACCTTATAAGGCATAATGTATACCTTATACCTTATACCTATATAATTCCTAGATATTTTTTTATTTTGTGTTATTTTTCTATAGAGAGTCTTTTCTTCTTTTTTTATGTTTCAAGGGGTTTCTTGACATATGAGACTCAGTAATTTCTGTATATCTCAGAATTCTGTATAATGAGCATTATATCTCATTACTTCACTGGTTTCTCTTACTGTTTATAATCATTTAACAGTTGATTCTCTGGAGTTCTCCAGGCATATCATCTAATAATGCTACTTTTACTTTCTCTTTTCTAATCTCTATGCATCTAACATCTAACTGTGTCTGTTATAGCAATTACTATATTGATTAGAGTTTAATCTTGTTCCTATCTTTAAAGGCCACCTCTAAGTATCTTTCCATATGCATAATGCTGGCACCTGTGCTACAATAGGTTTAGTTGTGTCATATTATTGAAACACCCAACTATCTCTATTATGTCTTTATTTTTTAAGTCAAGAATATACATTGAATCAGCAAAGTCAAAAGATGGTTCTTTAAAAAGA
Source organism: Panthera tigris (assembly GCF_018350195.1). NCBI lineage: Eukaryota > Metazoa > Chordata > Mammalia > Carnivora > Felidae > Panthera > Panthera tigris. Next base: position 27,745,799 of record NC_056676.1, on the reverse strand, counting down.
GTAATAAGCAGGACTAGTAAGGAGAAAAAGAAAACACAAAATACCAAGGAATGGAAAATAGTACACAATAGAGTTCTTATAAACATGAGGAAAAATGAAGATATGTACTATAATGTACCTTATGCTAATAAATTCGACCACGTTATATGAACACTATCCTTGACAAACACCACAAAAGGGATACCAGAAGAAACAGGAAATCACAACAGTCTTACATTAAGTTTTTTTAATGAATCTATTATTTAAAAACCTCAAGACAACTTCTGGCCCAGATGCCTTTACTCTGTTGAATTCTTACAGACATTTAAGAAAGAAATAGCATTAGGTGCCTGGGTGGCTCAGCTGGTTGAGTGGCCGGCTCTTGATTTCAGCTCAGGTCATGATCTCACAGTTCATAACATTGAGCCGAGCTCTGTGCTGTCAGGTTCTCTCTCTCCCTCTCTCTTTATCCCTCCCCGCTTATGCTGTCTCTCTCTGTGTCTCTCAAAATAAATAAATAATATTAAAAATAATTAAACAAATAAATAAAAAAGAAAAAGAAATAGCATCAATCTTTTAAAACTCTTTCAAAAAATACAAAAAACTAAGAGAACAATTTTCCAATTAGGTTTACAAAAGCAACAAAAATTTGATAGAAAGAAAAACGACAAACTCACTTCTCTCGTGATGATAGATGCAAAACCTTAACTAAATACAAGCAAATTTAGATACTGGAGATAACTGACCCCTTAAAGTTTCTTATTTAATAGTGAAAGGTCTGAATACAACATTCATCTGCTCCATGAGTATAACTCATCTACTGGTAAGTTTTGGTGCTCTCCTCTACCTTTTTCTCATAGCATCCTTGTGTGGTTTATTATTATTCATCATTGAATGAATTAGGTTTTCCTGGTACAGCTATTTACAAGAGGTTCTGCAGAGAAGGAGAGGTCCACAGTCCCTTTCCAGGCTACACAAACCAACAGCTCTCTTCTCCTTTGTAGATACAGATGTAAATAAGGCCTCTCCATGATTACAAGACACACCTCTCATTCTTCTCTAAAACAATATGGGTCCAGGAAGGCTACTGCTGCCAGCCATGCTTCCCTCAGTAACCATACTAACTAACCACTTCAAAAAAAATAGGACCTAGCTCTTTAGAGTGGGCCCCTTACCTTCAGAAAGGGTATTTTATTTTCATTAGTGCTTTTGGAGATCTTCTGACATTGGGCTTCTTCAACTCTGTGCCTCTTCTCCCTACTTCCTCCTTTCTGGCTTTTGTTCAAATTAAGCGAGGCTCATTCCACTTCCTGGCCATCCAGGGTCCTGTACTCACCCCAGTTCCTGCTTTGGCTATAGTAAACAAGGGATATATACTTCCTGATTAGACTCCTCTCACATAAGGAGTCACCTTTAAGGTGAGGAGACCCTTCACCTTTGAGGTGGCAGGTTCCCATTCTGGGCCATGGGTCCCTCAGCAACTTCTTACACTTCCTCTGTGGGTAGGTTCTCCTGGCATTCAGTTGCTTTGGGCAGCCCTTACAAATATTTTGTAGTCTGTGGATTAGTTTCTCCCAAAATGGAGTTTGTATCTGCTTTACTCCACTCTGCTTATGATTTTGTAGGATTTCCTTGATACAGATAGAGAACTACACTATGATGTTTAAATCTTCTAATACACAGATTTTCAAGGGGGAGGAGTTAAGATGGTGGGACAGCATAGAGACCCTCAGCTTGCCTCGTCACTGAAACACAGCTAGGTCAGCACCAAACCATTTTGAACACCTAAGAAACTGATCTGAGGATTAACACAACAATCTGGGTACTTGAGCCACAGAACTCGGCAGGAATGCAGTACAGAGAGGTGAACTGGGGGAGAGAAAAGCCATGGAGGGTTGGGAGCTGTTTTTGCAGAGAACAGAGAAAGAGTAAGGGGGGAGAGTGCAGTGCATCGGGATCATGCAAGAAAAGCATTCCTGCAAAAGTAGCTGGAGAGAAAGAGTGAAAACACTCACAGGAGACTGAACAAGAAATTTGTTCTCCGTAACCGCTAATGTGAAGAAAGGAGAGGGTTTCAATACCACCAAGATTCCATAAACAGTGGAGTACAGAGTCTGAAGTTCTGGGACTCAGTGCCTGGCAGAGCTTGGGAGGAAGTAGGGCGAATCCCCAGAAGCAGGAAATGGGGTCTGAGGGATTCATGTGCCACATGGGGAGAAATGGTTCCCCCGCTTGGAGTGCATTTGGTAGAGGCCATATGGCTTTCTCACAGGCAAAGGTCCCAGTGGACCCTGGAGAGTAGCCATATTTCCTGATATTGGGAGAAAGACGTCAGAGTGTGGTGAAACCTGGCACTGGCTATGCATTGTGATTCGCCATAATCTCTGAACCTCTGCTGCTGTGCGATCACATGAATGTTTTCTGGGGGCAAGCTGGCACCCAGCCATTGTTCAGCAAGACTCTCTGCCAGAGAGTTGGTGCAAGTCCAAGCAGAGGTCTTTAAAGTGTGGGGTTTTGAAACAAACCCTATCCGAGATAAAACTCCAAAGGGAGGTGCAGCCTGGCGAGTGGACAACTTGGACACGGACAGGGCAGAGGCAAGGAGTGGATGGAGGCCTGAAACAAAGAAGGGGTGCTTGATTGCTGGTTGGTGAAGAGTGCCAAGTTCCTGTGTCAGAGACTAGGGAGCTGGGTGAAGCCATTTCCACTTCTCATGCACACAGGCATCACACTGATCTACCCCAGTAAGCCAAGCAGCACAACCTAGTGGAGAATGGAGCTGTTATATCAAGCCCCTCCCAACTGCACCCCCCCCAAGCACATCCCCTAGAAGACCAGGACAAGTCCCTCCACTTGCTTAGTGTACAGACTATAGAGGGCTTCATAGTTTCAGTTCTAGGGGAAATGGGATGTAACTTCATTCAGGTTTCATTCTGTTTGCTGGTTCATTTATTCATTTTGTTTCTGTTTTTGCTTAAATTGCCTTTTTTTCTTTTTTTTTTCCTTCCTCTTTCTTGGGTACAGAAAGGGAAAAATTTATTTTTATTTTTTTATTTTATTTATTTTTTAAAATATTTTATTCTATTTCATTTTATTCTACTTTATTATATAGTTTTTAAAAATTTTTTCTTACCTTTTTTTTTCTTTTCTTTCCCTTTTTTCCTCTATCCTGTCAAGCTTTTTTCAACAAACAGACCAAAACACACTTAGGATCTAGCTCCCTTTATTTGATTTTTTTGTTTTGTTTTTAATTTTTATTTTTTATTTTATTAATTTTTTTTCTATCCTCCAAAATGACAAAACAAAGTAATTTACCCCAAAAGAAAGGACAGGAAGAAATGACAGCCAGGGGCTTAATCAACATAGATATAAGCAAGATGTCTGAACTAGTCTGAACTAGAATTCAGAACCACAATAGTAAGAATACTAGCTGCAGTTGCAAAAAGCATAGAATCCCTTTCTGCAGAGATAAGAGAATAAAGTTTACTCAGGACTAAATTAAAAATGCTATAACTGAGAAGCAATCTCTAATGGATGCTACAACATCAAGGATGGATGAAGCAGAGCTGCAAATCAGCGATATAAAAGATAAAATTATGGAAAATAAGAAAGCAGGGAAAAAGAGGGAAGCAAAGGTAAAAGATCATGATATAAGACTTAGAGAACTCAGTGACTTATTAAAAAGGAATAACATCCAAATCATAGGACTCCCAGAAGATGAAGAGAGAAAAAGGGGCAGAAGGTTTATATGAGCAAATTATAGCAGAAAATTTTCCTAATCTGGGGAAGGACACAGACATCAAAATCCAAGAATCACAGAGAACTCCCATTAGATTCAACAAAAACCCACCATCACCAAGGCATATCAAAGTCAAATTCACAAAATACACAGACAAGGAAAGAATTATGAAAACATCAAGGGGAAAAAAGTCTTAATATACTGATTTTCAAACTTTAACATGAATATGTCTCCCCAAGGATTTTGTTAAAATGCAGATTCTAATTCAGTATGTCTGGGTGGGACCTGAGATTCTGCATTTCTAACATGTTCCCAAATAGTGCTGACATTATTGTTCTATAAACCACAATTTTAAGTACCAAGAAATTAAACTACTTAATGTAAAGCAATGGTTTTTACCTTGCTTTTATCTGAGGCTTAATTTTTCACTATTGGAACCCTTCTCCTTTAAAAAGAAATAGGATAGCTAACATTTATTGAGACATCATCATGGGTAAACTCAATGTAATCCTCATAAGAACCCCACAAGATAGATACTACCATTACAATTACTTTACAGATAAAGAAAAGTATAGATTAAGTAACCTGTCCAACACAATATGTAAGTAACAGAGTAAGGGTTAAATCCAGGCAGGCTGCTCTTGAGCCAGCTTTCATTTTTATACCCACTATATTACATTGCCTCCAAAACTTCCAATAAACAATAGATAGTTTAACTGTCTTAGCTAATTAAAGCCAATATAATCATATATCTGGAAGACATACTAAGAAAAACTTCAAATAATGGTTTATGTACATTATTCAAATTTCACTATTCTTGACTTAAACAGTCACAGACAGAAAAACAAAGATGGACGTTAGATTTTTCTATTGTCAAATAATTTTATTGTAAGATTAATTGCCCCACTGGGAAATGTTTTCCTGTAGCACAAGGAGAAGTCATTATCACTGAAGTAGAACCCATACAATGAGGTACTCAAATTTTTACTATTTCACTGAACTATTTAAAACTATGCCCAACAAAATATGTATGTGATTTATTGTTAGCAATATAACACATCACAGGTAGCATTAAGGAGAGATTATTAAAGGAGATTCACTGCTTTCAAAGAAAACAAGCTGACAATGGCTATACATGGAGAGATGAGGAACTGATCAAACTTCCCCAGAAAGCATAAGATCACAATTACTGACAATCAAAATAATCAGTCTCTATTATACTAAGGTATCTATAAATTATAGCTTTACTTTTGCATATAGGGATTATACTACTGATATGACACTTAAACTTATACACAGTACCTAAGTTATGTTTGAAGTAATTAACAATGACTTAAAAAGAATATGTGAAAACTTTTAAATTATTTCCAGCCTACAACTAAGCAATTGGCTTTCCAATGCTATAAAAACCTCAGTGTAATAGGTTTTTAGACAGTAGTTGGTTTCTTCTTTGCAGAAGTTTAAAATAAACAATTTTCTGATCGTTTATAAACTGAAAACATGAAACAATTCTCCTTAATTTTCAATCTTAGCACAACAGAAAATTACAATTTTTTTCAATATATATAGCAGGAAAGTCCATACTATTCAAAAAGCTATGTAATTACCCTAGGTTTAAGAGGCTTTACTGTTGGAATATCAGTTCCTTCAGCTCTTTGTCTGCTTGAATCAAAAGTCTTCCGTTTTTTAGTGGCAGTTTTCTGGCAAATAGGTCCATGTTTTTTCTGTCAAGATGAATAAATGCAATATATCATTTTCTTTTCTATAGAAGGGAATTCTAAAAAACTTTAAATTGCCATTTGAGACCAATTTAAAAACTGGAAGATGAAATAAAAATAAAACAAATTAAATAAATAAATAAAACATAAATAAGACATATTTTGCTTTAACTAAAATTGTTAAAAAGTATATATGATGCATGCTGTAAGTTATCTTTCTCAAGAAAGTACAATTACTATATACAACAAGAGAGTATAGAAAAATACTCTTCCAAAATTTTATTAAGTTATTGAATATTCTAGTTTTTATACTGCTGAGAATAAGGAAATGTAATGTAACCAAATTGAAGCTATTGAGTGAAAAAAAAATTTCCCTTCATCACTGAATACATGAAAATAGATACTAGAAAAAGAATGTAAACAGAGACTGGATTAGCGTGAGGATCACAAAAAACTAACAGAATAGTAGTAGTCTGGGCTACTAAAATTATTAACATAACAGTAGTAAGTTAATGTAAAGTTAACACAAAATGATAGGACACAGTGGTCCGATTTCCTTCACAATCATCTATTTCTTCCCTTTTGGAAATCAAGTTCTCTGCCTTTCTTTACCAAGGATTTTTCTTGAGCTGTCTAGCCTTCCACTTCTACAGTTTTGTGTTTTTTTTTTAAATACAGCTGGCAGCTCATTCATTTAATCTTTCATGCATTCATTTCAATGGAAGCTCTCATAACTGATTCCAGTTAACCTAATGGATAAATAATCATTTCCCTTCCCCTAAATAAAACACGTTAACAAATGACATCAGTGCACTATATGCACTTTTTTTACTTCTGTATTTTGATAAACACTGAACAAGCTAGAAGTGTTGAACTTTATCTGAGAAAAGAGGAAACCTCAGAACTGGTTGGTTTGGTATCATGGAGCCTCTTATATTTTCAATACACAATCAGAAATCAATTGTTCTATATATGTGTTTTCAGTTTTCATTTTCAACAAGCACTGTAATTATAGCTATTAGAATAAAAATCTCTTAAATATGAAAAAAACTAAAAGTGTGGCTAACAGGCAACTTCCTAATAGATGTCTATTCTCACATTGAGTTGTATGTGTCAAAAGTATGTAGCGCTTATTCCCAAATAGTGATCACATTATTTAATTAAATAAATAAATGAGGGCAAAAAGGGCAACTTTTTTCCTATGTAAACTGAGCTGAATGCTTTGAAAATAGTTTGAAAAACAGTGAATTGATAATAGAAACAAGAAAAAAAATCACTAAGTGTGGGCTAGATGTTTTTAAAGGACAAAGGAAAAAAAATTATTTATAAGAAGTCCATAGTTTGATGGACATTTTGGATCATTAAATCCTCACTTTGCTGTAAAGAAACAAACTGGAAATAGTAATAGACATTCTGGATTGTGGCAGAACTCTAGCCAGCAGATCCATATTCAAAGAAAACTCTTTATTCTACATCAAAATATTAATAAATGTATATTTATATTTAAAAGTAAAAATCAAGTATTTTATTAGTACATAGGCATTTTTTCCCTTATTCTCTAGTTGGCTATTTTTATATTAAAATCAATTAAAAGTGCCTTATGTTTGTGTACATCAAATATCTAAAAGTATCTAAAGAATGCATAATATATCTTAGGTATACTTTTAATTGAAAACAATTTTTCTTCAGAATATTTCAAATACATTTAAAAATTAAGAGAACAGTGTCATGAACTCCTATTTCCTCATTAACAATTACCAAAAATTCAGCAATCTTGTCATCTATACTAGCTTTTTTTCCTTAAGTACTTTAAAGCAAATCCCAGACATCATATCATTCTGTCTTTAAATACATTATTATGCATTTCTCAGAGTTTTTGTTTAGTTTTGCTAATATTCCCAGAGAGGAACACTTTAACACAGTAGTTCTGAAGACCAAACTCTAAAAAAAAGAGACCATTCTGGAAGAAAGATCTAGATGAAACTGGTATCTTTAACAAAGAACACTGGCCAGTATATCTTTTAATTATTCCACAGAGGTTCTTTCTGTAATGGCTGTCCTGAAGTATCAAACAATTACAGATCTGCCATAACCCAAAGGAAAAAGGTACTCACTAATGCCACTGGAAAGAATGTTCTTCCACAAATCTTGCATGGTAACAATTCTCCAACTTGGACACTTCCATTTTCTGAAACAGAAAAGAATTTTTTTTAATGTTTATTTTTGAGAGAGAGATAGAGTGTGAGTGGAGGAGAGGCAGAGAGAGAGAGAGAAACAGAATCAGAAACAGGCTCTAGGCTCTGAGCTGTCAGCACAGAGCTCCATGCGGGGCTCGAACCCATGAACCGTGAGATCATGACCTGAGCTAAAGTCAGACACTTAACTGACTGAGTAGCCATCTAGGCGCCCTTAGAAAAGAATTCAATCAGTAAATTCTTTGCTCAAATTGTGAAAGTTTCAAATTTCAATGTCTTCCCTTGGTTTCATATGCAAGTTGTGAATTCTTGTGGAAAATGACTTGTTTCATTTTGGAATAAACAATATTATTGATTAAAATGGGCACAAGATAACCACAAGTTATCAGTGGTCAAAAAGGCCATGCCAAATACTGAAGTCATGATTTAAGGATAACCAAACACATATTGCTGGAAATATGTAGTTTTCTTTAATTTTAACCAAACCAATTTGTTATATTCTCTGAACTTATAGGCTATCTCTCTTGTAAATTACCAAATGTTAAAAACCAAGTTTATCTTGGGGTGCCTGGGTGGCTCAGCTGGTTAAGTGTCTGATTCTTGATTTTGGCTCAGGTCATGATCTCAGGGTTTTGTGAGTTCGAGTTCTGTATGCTGACCGCACAAAGCTGGCTTGGGATTCTCCCTCTCTCTCTGCCCCTCCTCTGCTCGTACTCTCTGTCTCTCTCAAAATAAGTAAATAAACCTTAAAAAAAAGTTTACCTTAAGGTTAATAATACGTATTATTAATCCTCAAAGCATTAAGATATAACATTGGTGATCAGTGAGGTGGCTTCCTGAGATGATCTAAGGAGTCTAAGATAAAAAGAATCTTGTTCTGTTTAACACCAGACAACAGGAAGTATAACGCTTTAAAGAAAAAATCATCTAGTTACTATGCTGCCCTTATTATATGAATTGTTCATTATTTTATACATACAATATTATATTAGGATTCAATGGAGATATTACAATTGAGATATTCTGACAATTCATTAAATAAGGAACAAGTAGCTGCGACTTTTACTCAATTAAAACTTAATACATCTATCACGTTTTTCATACAACACATTTTGTTACTAAGTTGATTTAAAAAAAAACAACCACATTCTTTGGAATTCTACATAGCTGAGTCAATATGTCATTTTATTTTCTAGCCAATCATCAAACCTAAATTTATTTCCATATCCGTAATTTTCTAAAAATGATACTTGAACCTGTATCTTAAACATATTTTCTGCTGAATATTTTACTGATTGTTTTATCACATGAAAGACAAACAGAAGCCACTTTGTTTTAGAAGTAACCTAAATAAGTTCATTAAAAAGTACAATTAGGACTTCATATAATTTATTCCAAAACATTTAGTGAGTTCACAGAAAACTAATAGAAAATCAAAATAGAAATTTTTGAGAATACAATCAAACAGTACCAGAAAAACTGCTGTGTTCTCTTATTCTCTTAACACTCCACTACCTTATTTTAATTGTAGACAGTGACTATTTGTCATCTCAGATGGAGGCAATGTCTCTATGGTGGCAGCTAAGCAGTGGGCACTATAAAGGCAAAGCTAAGATTTGCATGATTTGTCCTTCTCCAATACCACATGTTAGGTTATTTAGGGAGAGCAACCTCATTTATAGGGACTTAATTCCACTATCTAAAAAGTTGAGGCAGTTGCTGGATAGAATCCATTACATACATTAAGATAAGCATGTCTTCATAATGATGGTCAAAGTGATATCACATGATGCATAATCTATTAAGTTGCTTATTTATAGTTTTCATATACTCTTAAATTCTATGCAATGATTTAAAAATTCATTAATACAAAGTGTTAAAAAGAATCACATATTTTATTTGCCTAAAAGTATATTTCAGTATCTCCTTGTTAAATAGATGACAAAGCAAAATTTTATAAAAATTAACTATTGAGAAAAATAAATTCAATCCATGGAAATAATGTGAGTGCCTGTGTGAGCACCCACAACTTGCCAAGCACATATCAAGCCATAGTGACACAGCATGAAATAACAAAATCACTGTTCTATAAAGCTAACAGTCTACATGATTTACTTCTTCACTATATCTAAGAACCAAATCATCTCCCATTTTTTAGTGTAATAGCAACTACAATACTAACATATAATAAAATCCAACTCCTGGGATTAATTACAAGTTATCAAATATGTTCAAATTGTCTTTAAAGGAAAAATCTTTATCTCTAAAAGGTATAAAAAAGAGGAAACCGCCTTAAAGAGAAAGGATTTAAAAACATCCTGAAGAAAAAAAAATTAAGTCATTACTTCATTCAAAATAAATAAAAATATAAAGTTATAATTTCTTCCCTCTTATATTAGCTGGTCATGGAGGATTGCCCTATAATTCACAAAATATAACACATGTATGTATGTTAGTGTCAACACCTCCTTCTACCAGCAAGTCATGATAAGCAGTTTAGATTCAGTCACAAAGCCAAATTTTGTTGTAACGGTATTCATTAAAAGATATGACAGCTTAGCAGAAAAGGCACTGGTCCCAGCTCTATCACATAGAACTGTGACTCCCTGGGCACCTAAGATTAAGCTTCCTCTTGTATAAAATGAGAAAGTTAGGTTAAATGGCCTACATGGCCCCTTCTATCTCTAATATATCATAATAAATATACTATATTCATCTAATAAAATCTATCTTAAGACCACATTGGGAAGAAAAGTACATGGATGATAACATATCTCTCTTACCAGCATTAAATTAAAAAAAAAAATGGTTATATGTAAGGATGATTAAACCAACTGACCATTGCAGATGGTGGAATGAATGCTTCAGGTAGCATGTGGAATGTTGAGAAAATCACTTCCATTTGTCTACATACAGAACTGAGAATCTACAAGGAACTATTGCAAAGAACATGATGTCTCTCTCCTTGTTGGAAATGTCTTCAAGAAGAAAATGTATGATTAATCATATAAATAGCTTCAGTTTAAAATTTGTTAAATGAGGATATTATCTGTTTAATCTACCTTAAAATTTAAGGGATCATCTAAGATGGTATATATAAAAATGCTTCACAATCAATGAAATAAAAAAATACTACTCTGCAGCGCATGTGGGCAAACTCCACTAATCTGTCCTGAGTGGCAAAAGCTAGCAAATTGTGAGGCTTATAAAAGTATAGTAGAGATGATATGCAGAGGGTTGACTATTGTAGCAGAGAGCAAGCACTGTTGAAAGAAGCATTCAAACTAAGGACAAAAGCAAGTAAATAAAGTACTTTAATATTCTAAAATCTCAAGAAGGTAACCTCTTATAAAAGTTATCACAAACACAATGTTGATTCTGTTATGCATTACCATGTTTAGCAATTTCAAACGTGCACCATAAAGCTTGAAACTGTATCTTCATATAATGCTGTTACATATGTGTATGTGTGTGTGTGTGTGTGTGTATACACACACACACACACACATATATAACTACACACATATATATATGTGTGTGTGTGTGTGTATGTATATATATATATATACATACACACACACACACACACACATATAACTACACACACATATATATATCATATAAAGATGCGATATATATGTATAAGTATGATATACATATTATATATTATATGATAAATATATAGATACATAGAGATGTGAAATAATATATTGTTACATAAGACAGTTATGACATTCTAAAATGTACATATTTAAGAAATAGGAAAGAATATTTTCAAAAGAAAAGAAGTCTTGAAATTCAGAACAGTTCTGGCCTCTGTGTAGCATGTCTATTTCCTCACCTCTGGCCACTGTTCATCTGAATGCAATCTTTAAAATAAAACCTTCCTTTTGCAGCACATGGCATCTGTTACACACCACGTTCTTCCAACAAATCTTTTCAAAATTTAATTACTTCCAGGTCAATAATCTCTAGTATCTCCAAGATTTTTCCCGTTGAGCCCATCCTAGATTTCAACATTTCAACATTCACACTTAACCTACTCACCACACTCACACTTAACCTACTCACTCACCCTCCACTCCTCTTTAGTCCATCCCTCCAGTTCAGCAAAAACCACTGTTGAAACAATTTAGTAAAGGTCCACATTTGACTCTTAAAATGCCCAACCACCCTCTCTAACCACACATTTCTACCTTCTACCTCTCTCTAAAGCACTTTCTTGATCTCAGAGTGATTTGAATTTTCTTGATAACCCATCTCTGGTTGCACTTCCCTTCCTGCTCAGTCTGAACCTGACTAGTCATTTCCATTTTGACCAATCACCCTCAAATCCCTTGCTCCAGGGTCACATGTTTGGAAAATGCCACATTAAATAAATGGGTATTCTTAGGGCAGAACTTCCTCAGTCTTAAAAAAGAGATTAGTATATTATTATTTCCTCAACGGAAATCCTTTCTCATCAAGGAGATATTTTAGGACCAATGTCCTGAGTAGCACATTTTTTTTGGAACACTGGCTTACATTTACTGACTAGCTCCTCTCTACTTCCCTTTCTCTCCCTATCTGAATTGCAGGCAAATTTTATCAGGCCTAAACACTATATTAAAATACATCAATTTGTTGATCCACAAGTATTTGCTGAGCACCTAGCATGACACAAGAACTGTTCTATGAGGTAAGCAAACACAGATGAACTTACAGAACTTCTACTCTTCTAACAGGGAAAAAATAAAAGCAATGAAATATATAAAATGTCAGGTGGTGATAAGCACAATGTAGAAAAACAGCAGAGTAAGGAGAGAGAAGACAGTCATAGTGCTATGTGTGTTTGAAAGTGGGCGGGATCAGGGAGAGCTTCTTTAATGAGGAGACTTTAGAGTAGTGACTTGAACAAACAGGGAACTAGGGGCGCCTGAGTGGCTCAGTAGGTTAAGCAACCTACTGCTGGTCTTGGCTCAGGTCAGGATTGTACGGTTTGTGAGTCTGAGTCCCACATCGGGCTCCACATTGTCTTTCTCTGGCCTCCGTCACTTGTACTTTCTCTCTCTTTCTAAATAAATAAATAAACTTAAAAAAAAAAAAAGAAAATAAACAAGGAATTAAACCACCCATGAATCTAACTGCCACATCCAGAGGCATCTGGCTGGCTTAAGTGGTAGAGCATACGACGCATGATCTCATGATCTCAGCATCATGAGTTCAAGCTGCATGTTGAGCATGGAGTCTAGTTTAAAATAATAATAATAATAATAATAATAATAACAACAACAATAATAATTGTCAAATCCAAAGCCCTCTCTTCAGTCCTCATTCTACTGAATCTTTCTATAGCATGAAGCACTGTTGATCAATCCCTTCTACCTTTAAAGTCCTTTCTCTCTTGGCTTAAATGATATTTCTCCCTCCTATGCCCAAGTTTTTCAGATCTCAGAAGCTAAGTAGGGTTTGACCTGGTTAATACTAAGACCTCCAGGAATTTCTGGTGCTATAGGCTTTTTCTGGCACACATTCACTACTCAATAAATATTAGTTTCTTACCACTTTCCCTTCTTGATAATTTTTAAATCTCTTTACAGACTTCTTCCTACTCCAATTTCCTTTCCTGTTCAACCCTAAAGCATCAATTCCTCCCCAAGCTTCTTTCCACATTTTGTTACATACAGCTTTCCTGGGTGAGTACATCCACTTGCTGTCACTTATATGTCATGGCTACTAAGCTAAAAATTCCAAGTAAACATTTCCAAGTAGCCATGAGACATTTCCACTAGATAGCCTCCAAGTACTGTACTAAAATTTCTAAAGCCAAACTCATTACCTCTTCTCCCACTCCACTTGGTCTTCTTGGTTAAAGATACTAACATTATCTCTTAGTTCAAGCTAGATAGACCTTTATATTTGATTCCTTTTCCCTGTCACATCCACCAGTCATATCTCACCTCTCTATCTCAGAAATATCTTCTAAATCTACCCTCCTTTTTCAAAAAAAATGTTTATTTATTTATTTATTTTGAGAAAGAGAGAGAAAGCGGGGAGGAGGGGGCAGAGAAAGAGGGACAGAAAGAATCCCAAGCAGGCTCCACACTGTCAGTACAGGGCTCAACATGGGGTTAGAACTCACGAACTGAGAGATCATGATCTGGGCTGTCAGACAATTAACCAACTGAGTCATCCAGGTGCCCCTATCTTCCCTTTTTAATTCCTGCTACTTGTGCCTTAGTTCAAATCCTCATCACATATATGTATTTCCAGTTTCTTCTTTCTCCAGTCTATCTAACCTGCTGCCATAGGCATCTAATGAGACTGCCCACAACACCTCCCAAGCATGCAGTTTTACCTGTACCGAATCACTCCTAAGCTCCTAACACACTTCTTATGAGTTTACCCATCCAATAAACAAGTACTGAGGGGGCTTCCTATGTACTAGGCACTTCGTTGAAAGCTTTATATATGTGACATCATTTAATCTTAATATAGTCAGGCAGGTCAGTATTTAATAGCCCCACTTTTTATAGCTGAAGAAACTGAAGGTCCAATTAACCAAATCATAGAGCTAAAAAGAAACAAAGCAATGATCCAAACACAGGCCTCTCGAACACACTGGCTATTAAAATAATCTAGTTTCCAACTCAGCACAATAAATAAATAAATAAATAAATAAATAAATAAATAAATAAAGGCAAGATAAATTTAAAAAGATGAAGAATTGTTCAGTAAACTAGTATGTATTTGGACTAGGGAAAAACAAAACAAAAAGGAAACTCTAATGGGTCAGGAATGCTTGTCTTAACTAAATCAGAGGCTACATTAAAGAAGAAGAATTAGACTTCTAATGAGGTTTTAGAAGATAGTACACTTAGATCTACTAAGTTAGTAACCCACAAAAGGAATGGGCAGCCTGATCTCTGTTAAAACTGTTAGTAACCACTTATCAAGATGTTATGAAAGAAATGACAATACTGTATTGATTAAATCTGCTTAAAGTTTATCATTTCTACATTTTAAGGATGAAAAGCTTGGGAGAGATTGGAACTCTCCCAAGTCTACAACTACTTCTACTGGTCTCGAGTATACCTATTGAGCACAAGACTTAGGTGAAAAGGAATTAAAGGCGTTGCTCTAACTACACACAGAACACAGAAATGCTCAGATATAGATTACACAAAATCATGAGCAATAATTTATATTTAGTTTTGAAATACAGTGTTCGGACTAATACCTCATCCCGTTAACAACCAGAAAACATGAAAGTCCCAGAAGACCAAAAATAATATAAGCGGTACATGTTTTATATAAAAATAATTTTTAAAAGAGTACAATAATCTTCAATAGAATTTTTTAGGAGCCCATATATTTTCTGGTTTTATAATCAAGCTTAGTCCAGTTACTGGTTTCAACTACAAACATGGGTATAATGCCAAACAGTACAATATTTGCTCAATTACTATGATGTTGAGCAAATTCCTGAAGATTTTCTACCGGACACTTCAATATAATGTTTATTAGACACTTAGTGCTAGATTTTAACTTCCAATAAGGGGAAAACTTTATCTTACTTATCACTGTATCAATGTTTATTAAATGAAGACATGGATAAATGAATTAATGAATGGTAACCTTAAGATTCAAACTTATGATCTTTGCAAAATGTGACCTCATAGGGACTGATTTTAAAAAAGAAGGAAAGAAAGAAAGGCACTGTTCTAACTTCAACAAAACTTCTCAGAGCTTTTGTTGTATTAGCTTAAACCACTTTTGAAATTACTAATATTCAATTACTTTTCTGTACAGAAAACCAATTTAATATACTTTAACCTAATTCATTAGAACTAAACACATTATAGTTAATGATAGTAACTAATTTTAAAATTCAAAACAAAACAAAAACAAAAGTAAAGGGCAAGTTACTATTTACCATGATACATCACAAGCTGGGCCCATAAAATGTGCCCCTAATAACACACTATATTAACATCAGAATACATGTATTTCTCCACCCATGTAATTGAGTACTATAATAGGTTTTCATTATATTTTAAAAGCATTCTTATTAAGATTTCAATAGTAATGTCTTAGTACTACAAAAATGTAAGGTTTACTAAAATACCGACTTAATGAGAGCAGAGCTTTGACTTTATATTTTTTGCTACGTCTCCAGGGCCTAGAATGATGCCCACCATAGACAAAGTCATTAATCTAACAACAAATATTTATTAAGTACCTACTCTGTGTCAGACACTGTTTTAGGTGCTTAGCATACATAAGTGAAAAAGCAGATGAAGATCTTTGCCTTAATTACAAATGTTGAATAAAACAATAAAAATCTGCAGAAAAACTGTTTTAAAGCATTTTAAGTATGTTTTGATAACTTCATGAAAATTCCAGAACCCATTATGCTATAAGACCAACACATATTACAAAATACATTAAAAAATATAAGACGCCGGGTCACCTGGGTGGCTCGGTTGGTTAAGCCTCCTACTTCAGCTCAGGTCATGACCTCACAGTTCTTGAGTTCGAACCCCACATTGGGCTCTGTACTGACAGCTCAGAGCCTGGAGCCTGCTTCAGATTCTGTGCCGCCTTCTCTCTCTGCCCCTCCCCCGCTCACGCTCTCTCTCTCTCTCTCTCTCTCTCTCAAAAATAAATAAATGTAAAAAAATTTTTAAAAATAAGATGCCTCCAGGAGTCCTCTAAAAAAAATATTGAAAGTAAGGAATGCTATCATTACAATTCCTATCTCATGGAAGCTTAATGATCTCCCTAAAATAAATTAAATGATCAAAGACTAAGACCTTCATTTGCAACAGTATACTGCAGCTGCCCACAAATGGAAAATTATCAGAATTCTTATCTACCATTCTCAAGCTGTTTACTATGAGAGCAAAAGCATGAAACACTATCATACTCATCATTACACTTGTTTTTTGGTGAGCTTAGGTAAATGCAAAAAGTTACCAGTTATTACTTTTCATAACATAACCTGAAATAATTTGCTGTCTGGCATGCAACAATACAGGGCTGAATGCTTCTGTTTATTTTTAATTCCACCTGAATCTATGTAAACTAGGAGGGGGGGAAAAAGAGCTAAATCAAGGCAACATGATTTTTCAATTCTGCAGCCTTCTTCTTCATGGAAAGGATTAACCACAATTTGAAAAATAATCTTGAAACTGTTGTTGCCAATGTTAGTTGGGTTTTTTTTTTTCCTTTGTTGTTTTTAGGCAAACGCTATACTACACAGTATTAAATGGATAAAAATAATAGAGAAGTGAAAGAATTGGGAAAAAAGCAAAATCTGGAGTCATGGTTACAGCACAAGGATAAACTCAAAAGATAAGGAATCAATGCCGGCTCATTTCTTACAGTAATGAGTAAGTCTTAAATCCTTCTGTTAATCTATTGTCCCGGCTCTAAAGCTGGCCAGAGACTCTTCCTTGGGAGATGCTCTTGGCATCCCTCCAACAGAAGATGCGGTACAAATAGAAAAACGGTTACCTAGGGAAACTGGCCAAGGAAAGTGTCAGAAGCTAGAGGCTGGAAACAGCCTAGAGGTGGAAATACACCCCGAGGCCCCCCCCGGAAAGGCTAGCGGTAGGGAGCCCATGGACAATAATAAAGAATCTACTTTGCAAGAAAAATAAAATCTGTCCGGAGTCTATGATTACCAAAAGGACACTCAGGAATCAGGCAAGACCAGAAGATGTTAGGAAGAGACCTGCAGGCTGATGCCAAAGGCAGTATCAAGCTCGAGGTGGAGAACCCCAGCTGAAGACCGTCTGAAGCGGGGCAGCCAGAGGATCATTAGCTCCACCGTGTCGGGGGCTGTAGAGCTACCGCCTGCCAGGGCCTCGGGAGGAGCGGCGGAGTCCACCACTCTGGACCCGCCCTCGCTTCCCCGGTACAGCTCTCCTGGGCACCCCTGGCTGCTCCGGGTCCGCTCTAAGCGCCCGGCCCGTATTCCTTCACCTCCTCACCTTCCAGTCCCTCCATTGCGCCACCACCTCTGATTCCGCGAGATTCCTCCGGCAGCGCCCGCAGCAGCTGCCACCGCCGCTGCCGCCGCCGCCACCGCCCAGCTCCGGCTGTAGCAACCCGGCCGCACCTCCCACCCGCTAACATCCCGGGCTCCCATTGGCCCGACGCTGGCGGGGCGGGGCTCCTGAAGGGCGGGGCCTCGTGAGGAGGCGCGCCTCTAGCAGCTCCTGCGCGGCTGCCTCCTGGCTGTGAGCTTTCCCGGCCGTCCTCCCTCCCGGTAAGCCTAAACCACTTCAGGTTGCGTAGTGCCGCCCAATGACGCCTTTGTTCCTCTGACTGCAGACTTGTTTCCCTCACAGCTTATCCTTCTATTTAGAATGTCTCAGCACCTCACGGGCAGCCCTTTACCAGTCCCTCAGTCGGTCAATGCAGGTGTGTCTTCTATTCTATCTCTCTCTGAGGACTTTAAGCAAACAAGCAAGCCAAACACACGTCCTACACTCGACTGTGCAGCGCACTCTCCATTTTCCGCTTGTTGGTCACATGACACTACCTGAGTGTGTTTCCTTATGCTAGAAATTCACACACAGATTTAGGGGTTGAGGCACTTTTTTTTCCCTTTTTTAGAGAAATCATACTTTGCGCCTGGCGTGTAGAACTGAGATTGCTCTAAATACTTGGAAATCATTTCCTCAGCATGAAAGTTTGGGCGGAAAATTAGAAGGGAAAGCCAGCCCTGCCTTCATCTTCATCTACTCTGGGCTTACCCAGGCCCTTTTAACTAAAATAGTCTGCTGGCCTCCTAATTTATGAAGTAATATCAAAACTATGATCAGGGAGTTTAAGGGCGGAATGAGGGAATGACTTAGGGAGTGAGGGCTATTTCTGTCAGAGTCCAACCCTTTTGGGGATGAAGGTAGTTTCGAAACCAGCTAAAACTTTTGCTTAACAGTCTAATACATTTCACCAGAACTAAATTTCTTTGAAAATTTGATTTAATAGTGAGAAACCATGTGGTGTGTTAACTCTAGTATATCCACTGGCAAGTTATCAGTATTAATGTAATTTCTGAACAAATCTTATATTAATTTTCTTATTTATCTGTCCAGTTGCCGAGTTTTCACATCATATCTAACTTTGTCTATTGTTAAAAGGATGTATCTTACAAAGCAGTAGCGTTTAGGAAACAATGGTCCTCCTACTCCCCACTCAAAGGTATTACAGTCAACCCTTGAATAATACTGGATTAAGGGTGCTGACACCTGCACAGTCAAAAGTCCACGAATAACTTTTGACTCCCCCAAAACTTAATTAATAGACTGTTGTTGACTGGAAGCCTACCAAGAGTATCAACAATTAACACATATTTTGTGTGTTACATGTATTATATATTGTATTCTTACAATAATGTAAGCTAGAGAAAAGAAAATGTTATTGAGAAAATCAAAACGAAGAGAAAATACATTTACAGTACTGTATTTATAAAAAAATAAAAATAAAACTCCATGTGTAAGTGGATTCCCGCAGTTCAAACCTGTAGTTTTCAAGGGTCAACGATTATAAACTAGAAACAAACACTAGGGGGGGATATCACCTCTTATTAGGAAGGTTATCCAAGTATAGTTAAAAGCCATATGGTCCATCTCTTACAGAGTCATGTAAAGGAAAACTTCAGCCATTCCTGTCTCTATTCATGCCCTTCCCATGGTTCTGCTTTGACTTTTCTGTTCCTCTAACATCTGAGATCCTGGGCCTAATTGGCTAGGCTTCAGCCACCTGCCACTTAGCCTCCTTGGCCTGAGTGGATAAGTCCTTTTTTCTTGGTGCTGCTAAGACAAAGCTAGAAGTGTGTGTGTGTGTGTGTGTGTGTGTGTGTGTGTGTGGAGGGCACTTTAAAAAAAATTTTTTTTTAACGTTTATTTATTTTTGAGACAGAGAGAGACAGAGCATGAGCAGGGGAGGGGTAGAGACAGAGGTAGGCACAGAATCTGAAGCAGGCTCCAGGCCCTGAGCTGTCAGCACAGAGCCCGAAGCGGGGCTCAAACTCACAGACCACGAGATCATGACATGAGCCAAAGTGGGACTCTCAACCAACTGAGCCACCCAGGCGCCCCTGGAGGGCACTTTTAAAAGAGCACTAAGGAAAAAAAAACATAAATAAATAAATAAAATAAAAGAGCACTAAGGAGGAAAAAAACACACTTGGAAGAAAACTCCAAAGAATGAAGGAATTTGCTTTACAAATTGCAAATTCTTGATCTCAAGTCAAGCCAAAGATGGAGTTGGCTGATACATACTCTGTTAGGCATAATAGCTGTAGTAACAACAAAAACATTAATAGTAATGATAACAATAACAATTTTTTAAAAAAATCATATTAGGCATATTTTAGGTCCTTTTCATATGTTTACTTACTTCATCTTCAAAACAGTTCTTCAGAGTAGATACTATAGTGTTCATTTTTCATAATTAGTGTCTTTGTTTTCTAGATATCTCAGATTAATTTTTTGCCATTATTTGTACTACTAGTGAATGGTAACTTGGATTTAAACTCTGGTCTGTCTGATTTTACCTATGGCAATTTCATGGGACACATCACTTCCCTTTCTCACCTTACTTTCTAGTTGCCTCAAATATAATTCTAAATGTTCAGACATGTTATTGAAGGTATACTTGAGTAGGCATTATTACTCTGAATCTTAATTTTCTAACACATGCCTGCTAATCTCCTGGACAGATAACGGTCTCTCAGCACTTACATGCTACAGCAACCCTGGCTCCTGCAGCTTTTCCCTGGTCCTGATCTCTGGGCAGAGAGGATAGTTTCTTCTCTGCCTTTCTAAATTCCATCTTCTGCCTCCTACATGCCTGGCCTGAGAGTCTCTTGAGTCTTGGTGCTCTCTTCTGACTTTACTTCCTCTTGATCTATTCCATTCTTCTGATTCATCCTTTCAACAAATATTTGTTAAGTACCTACCTTGTTTCAGGCCCATTTCATTACTACAAAAATGAATGAAACTCAGTTTCTTCTCTTATGTTCCTTATCTGTTCATATCTTTTTTAGCTGTCCACTGATCTTTTTAGCTCATGATAACATTCATAGATGAATACAAATTAAAGATTTTCTCACCTCTTTATCATACAAAAAAGAAAGCAGTGGTTCAGAGATGTTTACTGACTCCATCCAGGTGACAAGACTAGTAAGTAGCCGAAATAGATATTGCACCCTTATCACATCGTATCCCTGCTTCTTTATGCTTTGCATTACTTTCCCTTCAACCATCATTTCCTGGAGCGAACCCACGTCCCTTTTGCACCTTCCACAGTGCTGAGCAAGCTATGTGTATCTTCTTGTTTCAAAGCTCTAACCTCCCTTTGGATCTTACACAAAGATCAGTTTGCCTCTCTGAGACAACATTTGGCTGCCATTCAAATCATTTGCAGAACACAGGTAAATGAGATTCTGAATCTCGGTGAGAATCCAACTCAGTTTATCAACTCCCATTACGTAGGGCATTTCTTCCTTCCATAGCCTCCAGAAGAATGACCCATAGCACTTTAGGAATTTATGCATTTAGTAACCTTAACAAAATGATAATTTTCATCAAAAACAAAAGAAGCATATTTCCCTTAAAGGGGAGAAGGAGCTGTTGAACAGTTTTCTAGATTGAGGAAGCACATCCTGAGTTGGCTCTTATTAGTTTTATTTTGTAGATTGAAGTAAAAACAAAATTCTTTTAGTGTTCAGGGATAAAATAGTATAGTTTTAAGCAAGAAAACACTGAGAAAAGAGAGGAACTTAAAGCAAACTTCATCTCCTTCATTGACTGGAGGGCTATTCAATTCACAGTGTGATAGTGATTATTCTACTCTTTCTCCTCTAGTTCCAAAAGGAACTCCAATTCCAAAAGGAACATGTATTCTCCCCACTTGCAAAACTAATTCTCAGCAGCAAAAGGATAAATTTTTTTCAACCTTCAGTTATGATCCCATCTACCCATCCTTTGCCACCACAATCCAAAATCTTAACTGGAAATCTATTAATTGAGATACTTATTGAGATACTCCCACATAAAGATCTCTGTTCTTGGCAGAACAGGAGGCTCCAAAGAAGTCTCTCTGCTTTTTATGCAATTAACATCTGGTAGAGGAAGCCCTGGGAAAGACATAATACAGAGTGATAGAGGACAATATATTCAATATATTATTAAGTCTTAGGTGTTGTGGCACAGCTTATAAAAGTGATTGGTTTCAGGAAGACATTTACATAAATGGAACAATTTAAAAGGCCTTATGGAGAATAAGAACTTAAATTGTATTTTGAAGGGTGTCATTGGATAGGTAAAGATCACTGAGGATGAGGGGGCAATGGCTTACTTAAGTCTTAAGAAAATAATGCAAGCCTGGCATGTTCTGGGATAGTCAGTAAATGAGAGTATTTATATATATTTGTTCCTGTAATATTTTTTCTTAAGTTACAAGTACAGCATTATATAACTTATATTTTTTTAAATCTCAGGTGGAGGGTGTTAAGTTAATAATAAATGGGTGAGGGGCATTAAAGAGGGCATTTGTTGTGAGGAGCACTGGGTGTTGTAGTTAAGTGATGAATCACTAAATTCTACACCTGAAACCAATTTTACCATATATGTTAACTAACTAGAATTTAAGTTAAGTAAAAACTTGAAAAATGTATAGCACATATGCCATGTGTCTACACAAAGGCATCCCCCCCCCCCCGCATTTTATTATTTAGACTTTCATTCATCATTTTAACTCTGTTTGCCAACCTCCTCATAATAGAGCATCATTATATTGCATTTGGGCTCAAAGCTCACAGTTATCTTTGGATATATATGCTTCCTTGAAACATATGTGGTACTGTTTTATATGTACATCTGTTTTTAATTTATATACATGACATTATACTGTAGCCTTCACTCAGTTTGTAATTTTTAAATAAATATTAATTTAGAGATTTACCCATGCTGCTGTATGTGACACTAGTTTATTGCTTCTAAATTCCGGATAGTATTTTACTGTATGTATACGCCATGCTTTGTTTACCCATTTCTCCAGTGATGTACCCCCAGTTGCCTCTAATCCGCTACTGCGATGAACATCTTTGTGCCTGTCCCCTTGTGAACCTGGACTCCAGTTTCTCTGGGATGCATCCCTGGAATGGATTACTGGATCATATTCATTTCTAGTAAGTATGGCCAAATTGTTCTCTACAGTGGCTGTACCACTGTACACTGCCATCAGCCACGTGCAAGAGTCTCATTTCCCTATGTTTCATTAATACATGGTTTACCTCTAATTTTCACCAATCTGTTGAAAATCAAGACATTGGCATCTCTTTACATATTTGCTAATTCAGATTTGATTTTCAATGAATTGCCTAATTTTATCCATATTTTGTGTCAGGATTCTCATTTTTTCTTAACGATTTATAAATTCCTTATGTATTTTAGATGTTTACTTATTGCTAATTTTGATTATGTAAAAAAAAAATCTTTTTCCAGTGTGTCGAAAATCTGATAACTTAGTCTATAACACCTTTCATAGAACAGAAATTGGTCAGGTCGTCAATATATTGTTCTTATGACTTGTGCATTTGGCTTTTTATTGAAGTTCTCTACACCCGTAGATTATAACAGTACTTGCTTACACATTTTTCCATTAGTTAACCAAATCTAATCCTAAGGAAACAGAAACAATTTAGATACTGACTGGGGAGGACAGCAAAAACGTTTTGTATGTGTGTGTCTTATATGTTATAGGGTAACTCTAAAAATTCAAATAAGAACCAATGCCTAGAACTTTTTCAAGACGTTGTAAACTTCAGCTTTATGCCTATTGTCTTCAGGAAAGCCATATGTTTTTAGGTGCTCCTTTTCTCACCTGGAGGAAGAGAAACAGAAAAAAAGAAAAAAAATATCCTAAGTCCTTTCCCCCTTGTCTTATTATTAATTATAGCAGCTTCCTGGGTCCTTCAAAAGCATTTTCTTAAAAATGCTCTAATGTATTGCAAATAAATATTATATAATATTAATCATGAAGAGGGTGTTTATACTAAGGACAAAAAAAAGGAAAAGTCTCCCATTATAAATCACATAAGTGAATATCTTGGCATTTGTTAATGATTTTAACACCCTAATGAGTATGTTTCTTAAAACAATTATTAGATACTGTAGTTTCTCCAGCTACTTTTAAATGGAAACCGCTATATGAGAATTAACCCCATGAATACATGTAATTACTAATATAATTGATTACTTGATTTTAAGAACAAACAGGTAAAAGTGAAAAACTAAAGCTCTAATTTTCAGTGTAGTTGTGCCTTTATTAGAACTATCTGCCATTAATATACAAATGCCCACATTTGCAAACCTATCATTCTAATAGAAAAGTTACTTATTTACAGTTTTACATTGAAAGTATACTATTCTATTTACTTACTTCTTACTTAGAATGTACTTCTTACTTAGGATAGATTTGGTATATTGTCTAATTTTATAATATGAATCCAACAATTGTTTGCTTACTGTTTCTAAGAAACAGAATTGCTTAAGCTTTGAGTACATTTATGTTTCTTAGCAGCTAACAGATAATCAAAAAAACAAATGAGGATTTTGTCTGGCTCTGTTTTCAAAACAAAATAAAGTTTATGTTTTCATAAGAAAGAGAAATTCCAGATAATAAAATAATGGTATTCATAGGAACTTAGTTTACATGCAATTCAAGGAATGACCAGTTTTCAAAGAATTTGAGTACCATAATATACTACAGTGAATGTCAGGGTTATGTTTTGTTTTGAGAATTCAGAGCTCTTAATACCTTTATAGTGCCTCTGTTATTGTGAACATCTGTGACCTTTTGTAATGGAGGATGTTGACAGTTTCAGATCCCCTCACTGGGAGGTGCATCCAGCCTAGCTGTTGAGAATGTTAGCTGATAACCCATAGCTACTTCCTTCTCTAAAGAATTGCCCTTCTTATGAATAGTACTGCCATACCTAAGAGGTTATGGCCCTCGCCATCAGGAGGGCATCCCACAGCCAATGGCTGACTCTTGGATACAACAAGCTAACCTTTGACTGAAGGTGAGCTAAAGCCAGTGTCCATGTAAGACTACATCCTTGCTTACCTATCTTCTTCCCTACTACCCTAACCTGTTTCCCTTAGTCATGGAGAGTCATCTGTAACAAATCATTTACACCAGAATCCCCCTCTCAGTCCCTGCTTCTAGGGAACCGTCCTTTTATAGATATATAGTAGTGCCAATTTAATGACCTACTACTGTTACTAAAAGTTATTCTATCTCATGCCCAGCTGTACTTGAGTTGATAATAACAACACAGAATATTAACCAGTGCTTTTGATAATTCTCTACATTTTCATAGGGCATTTCATTTTTGAGAAGCTTAGTATAATACTTCAGTCAATGGTATTCAATAAATATTTGCTAAATGACTGAATAGATATGAGTGAATGGTGTGGTTTTCAAAACAGTTCTTTTGGGTAGGCAGAGAGATTTTATGTATTTATTTTTTAAAGTTTATTTATTTATTTTGAGAGAGAGTGTGAATGGAGAAGAGGCAGAGAGAGAAAGAGAGAGAATCCCAAGCAGGCTCTGCATTGCTAGGGCAGATCCCAATGTGGAGCTTGAACTCACAAACCATGAGATTATGACCTTAGCCTAAAACCAAGAGTTGGATGCTCAACCAAGTGAGCCACCCAGGGGCCCCTAGAGAGGTTTTATTTAATGTTTAGGGTTAATATACTATGCATACCATTTTCTATATACTTTGATGTTGTTCTCAGAACCTACCTGTGATGTTATTCTTCCCATTTTAATGTTGAAGACAATGAAATTCAATAAGACTAAGTGACTTTTTCAAAGTTACAGTGAATAGGTAGTGGAATTGGAATATATAAATAGATTATCTGACTTGAGATTCATATACTGTAGCATAACTACTTTTTCTTAATAAGAATAGTGACCCTGTTGAGAATGACAGAAGGGAAGGCATTGGATTTCTGTTCTCTCAAGTTTCAGATCAGGAAACAGAGAGGACTGATAAACTGTTCATGGAATGAAATAAAGGCAAACCATCTGAGTTACTCTTTATTTCCATAAGGACAGAATCAATGTGTGATGGTTAATTTTATGTGTCAACTTGGCTAGGCCACAGTTTCTAGACTAGATTTGGTGAAAAATTATTGTGGATGTTTCTGTGAAGGTCTTTTCTGAATGACATTAACATTTATTTATTTATTTATTTATTTATTTTTAATTTTTTTTTTAATGTTTATTTACTTTTGAGACAGAGAGAGACAGAGCATGAACGGGGGAGGGTCAGAGAGAGAGAGTGAGACACAGAATCTGAAACAGGCTCCAGGCTCTGAGCTGTCAGCACAGAGCCCGAGGCGGGGCTTGAACTCACTAGCCGTGAGATCATGACCTGAGCCGGAAGTCGGACGCTCAACCGACTGAGCCACCCAGGCGCCCCTGAATGACATTAACATTTAAATTGGAGATCTTTGGGGCACCTGGGTGGCTCAGTTGGTTAAGCATCTGACTTGATTTCCCCCTGCTTGGGATTCTCTCTATCTCCTTCTCTCTCTCTCTGCTCCTCCCCTGCTCGCTGTCTCTCTCTCTCTCTCTCTCTCTCAAAATAAATAAACTAAAATTTTTTTTTTAATAAATCAAAAAAAAAAATAAATTGGTGGTCTTTGAGTAAGGTAGATTGTCCTCCATAATGTAGTGGTCCTCATCCAATCAGTTGAAGGCCTTAATAGAACAAAGACTGTCTTTCCCTGAGTAAGAAGGGATTTGGCCTTTGGAGTCAAACTATAACTCTACTCTGGATTTCTAACTTATGACATAATCCTGAAGATTTTGTACTTGAAAGCTTTCACAGTCATGTGAGCCAGTTGCTTAACATAAATCTCTTTTTCCATATGTATGGACTCCATATAGACATGTGTATATGTATGTATGTATGTAAGTATATGTGTGTACACATATGTGTACATCACGTATACATCCTTTTGGTTCTGCTTCTCTGGAGAACCCTGATTGATACATCATGTTTACCCACAGAGGTGGGTAACCAAAAAATAAAAACCAACAAAGTAACACCAAGAATATTCTCTGGAAGAATTCAGAATCTTTATGTAATCTTTGCCATATTAAAATACCCCATTGGCTGCTTTCAGTTGTTAGGGATCTCCTTTGTTTCTCTCCTGTTTTTAGAGAGATATGTATTTCACCTCTTTGTGTATCAATTTGGACACTGTAGAAGAGGAAAACTATGGACCAATTTCAAAAAATAAATTTTTGAAGATCTTAAAACTCTTCTTGCATTACAACTTTATTCTAGAAAGGCCAAGAAAAATTTACTAAAAGACTGTCCAGCATGGATGGTTGGTTAGCTAAACCAAGGACTAGAACTCAGGTCTTCTGTCTTCTGGCATTTTGCCTTCCAGGCTATAATTTTGTGTCTCATTATATACACAAATGTTTACATAGTTCAGCTCTAGACATTAAAAAAAAATGATGTGACCTCAAGGAACTTAAAATATAGTTAATAAAGCAAGAATATGTGAAGAATATAATGACACATGACAAACAGCAAATAAATAGCATGTTGGATATAATTAATGGCCAAATGAAAGATATAGGAAATAAGTATTAAATATACAAAGTAGAGAGATTATCAGGGGCTGGGTTTCCAGAGAAGGATTGATGAAGAAGACTGGATATTGAGAATGAAGGCCTACAGATGTGTATAATCTAGATGAGATGATTAGATATAAAAAATGCTGCAAATACAAGGTCACACACCCAATGCTACACTGCTAGAATGAAAAGTTTAAGTCAAAAGAGGCAAAGGATCTATAGGGGAAAATGTCAACATGGTTTGGAATTGGGAAAGTTTCTTGTAGGAAATACATTTTGTATTTATTCTTAGCAGATGTAGAGGATTATGGCAGGTATTTTGGGTAATGGGTTGATTGCAGGATAAACAGAGGGGAAAAAGTAGCAATGATAATTGTCCAGGTCAAAAGACAGTTAAGAACATGTTGAAGACGGAAAATTAGTTAAGTAAGTAGTTACTGAGCAGCAATTGTATGTGGGAAATTTATATTAGGCCCATATCACAGAGGATCATGAGTGTGAGGCTTTCAAACTAAAATTTATTTCATAAACAGTGAAACATCTTCAGCTTTGATGATTTTTGTACAGGGTAAAACATTTTTTAAAAAGTATAATTAAGATGAATATTTCTGGTAGAGACAGTGACCAAGGTAATCATTTGGAAGGAACCAAACCTAACAAGATGATGGTCTGGCCCATTGTTGGTAACAGAATTGGTAGATTCAAGGGTATGGTTTATAATATTTAATATTACTATTGTCCAGGGCACAAGTGTACAAATCTTCCCTTCCTAATTATGTCAGCCACCAAAGGGTGGCTTAAGCAGATCACCCACAAAAAATACTAGTAAAATGTGAAACAAAATGCTATTTTTTTTATTATTGGTTGGGAAAATGTCTAATACTTCCATTGTTAGAATTATAATAAAGCTTAGTTGGACTGTATAGCATAAGCATTATATTAGTCAGCTTGGGCTACCATAACAAAATACTGTAGATTGGGTTTAAACAACAGAATCTTATTTTCTCACAATTCTGGAGACTGAAGTCTGAGATCAGGATGCTGGCAAGATCAGGTTATGGTGAGGCTATCTTCATGGCATATAAAGAACCAACTTCTTGCTGTTTCTTCCATGGTAGAAAGAGAAAGATCTCTCTCTGTCTTCCTCTTCTTATAAGGCCACCAATCCTATTAAAGTAGGACTCTCACCCTTATAACTTCATTTAGCCATTATTGCCTTCTAAAAGTAATAACTATATTCACGTATGGTAACTTTGGGGGATTGGGCTTCAACATATGAATCTGGGGGGGACACAATTCAGTCCATGGCAGCATTTATGTAGACATAGTATTGGAAAATTAAAAAGTGACATACAATGTGTATGGCAGTGTAATTTACAATGACTTCTCTTATTGTTAAATGTCACCTAAAAAGAGTGTGTATGCAAAAGATGAAAAAATAAAGCAAAGTGTGTCTTAATATAAGTATGGAAATTTAAGGGTACAATAGATATTTCAGGGGAAGGAGTCAACATGGCAGAGAAGTAGGGGGACCCGAAGTTCCCTCGTCCCTCCAACACAGCAGTATTGAGGCTAGAAGACTTGTAATTCCAGGAAACCAGGCTACAGAGTGACAGAAACATCTCCCGGGACCCACGAGGACAACTTGGAGGGCCATAGGTGCATGATTATGGAATTGGGAGAGATAAAATGGGTGATGTAGGCACAGGGGGGAGGATACCTTAATGTGGAGAGACAAAAGGAAGAGAAAGAGAGGCTACGGAAGTGTAGGATTGTATTTGGACAAGAGAAAAACCATGGACCAAGGAACTGAAAAAATGGAGAAAGAACCAGTTTCTAACTTGATCCAGTGTTGTGGCGCTTTCTCCAGACTGAGGCCTGCCGCCCTGTACATGCACCTTGTGCCATGCTCATGGATCAGAAGAACAAATATTGTTAAAATGTCAATACTACCCAAAGCAATCTACACATTCAATGCAATCCCAATCAAAATTGCACCAGCATTCTTCTCAGAGCTAAAACAAACAAACAAACAAACAAAAATGTATGGCACCGCAAAAGACCCCGAATAGCCAAAGTAATGTTGAAAAAAAAAAAAAAACAAAGTGGGAGGCATCATAATCCTGGACTTTAGCCTCTACTACAAAGCTATAATAATTAAGACAATGGTTTTGGCACAAAAACAGACACATAGACCAATGAAATAGAATAGAGAACCCAGAATTGGACCCACAAATGTATGGCCACTAATCTTTGACAAAACAGGAAAGAGTATTCGATGGAAAAAAGACAGTCTCTTTAGCAACTGGTTCTGGGAGAAATGGATAGCAACATGCAGAAGAATGAAACCGGACCACTTTCTTACACCATACAAAAAGATGAACTCAAAATGGTTGAAAGACCTAAATGTGAGACAGGAAACCATCAAAACCCTGGAGGAGAAAACAGGTAACAACCTCTTTGACGTCAGCTGCAGCAACTTCTTTCTCACTATGTCTCTGAAGGCAAGGGAAATAAAAGCAAAAATGAACTATTGGGACCTCATCAAGATAAAAACTTCTGCACTGCAAAGGAAACAATCAACAAAACTAAAAGGCAACCAACGGAATGAGAGAAGATATTTGCAAATGACATATCAGATATAGGGTTAGTATCCCAATCTATAAAGAATTTACCAAACTCAACACCCAAAAAAGCAAATAATCCAATGAAGAAATGGGCAGAAGACATGAATAGACACTTTTCCAAAGAAGACATCCAGATGGCCAATAGACAAATGAAAAGATGCTCAACAGCACTCATCATCAGAGAAATATAAATCAAAACCACATTGAGATACCACCTCACACCAGTCAGTGTGGCTAAAATTAACAATTCAGGAAACAACAGATGATGAGGATGTGGAGAAACGAAAACACTCTTCACTGTTGGTGGGAATGAAATAGCACACTGCATACACTGTATGTTAGCTAACTTGACAATAAATTGTATTTACAAAAATTGATATTTGAAAGAAAGAATTCACAGACCTCACTGATGGGTCAGATGCATTTTTTTCATGTCATTCGTATGCAATTCTCTACTTCTTGAAGTATGAAAGCAACTTCTAGTAACATCGTTAAAATATAATTTAACCATTAAGAATCTGTGATTAAGAATCACAGATATAGAAATAAAGTTATAATAAACACCGGATTTAACATATATATGTATATATATATGTATGTATATATGTATGTATATATATATATATATACATACATATATATATATATACTTAATATGTGCTCAATAGGTATTTGTTGAAAAGAATTTATCTGTCAATTTTACCCAAACTAAGATAAAATGGCTATTATAATTAAGGATTAACCATAATTCCAAGACTTTCTGGCAGTTAAGGTTACCCAAATTGAGAAGGAACAAACTGAGTCACAGATCTTTTTATCAGATATTAGGAAGTATTTTGATTCTTCAGGAAATTTTCCTCTAAAACTGAATTATAAAAGCAATTTATGGTGAGAGAATAGAATCAAAGGCAAATTAGAAAATGAAGACTAGTCTGGATGATTAAAAGAATGTAAATACTAGTGGGAGAAATAGGGAGATTGGCAAAGAAGTTCATCTAAAACAAAAATATAGATTTGGTATTTTATAATAATGGGAAACTTTACAAAAAGTAAAGCTAAATGTGGTATTTTCAATAATGCATGAAGTATATTTGTCAAAGAGAGATTTGTGTTGCTTTTTTAGAAATGAATTTTTAGTCATTGTGTTTTTAGTAGATATTTCTGTAGCAAGATATGAAGAACTAAAATTTGGGGGGCTTACTAACAAGTGAAATCATTTGTATATGGGAAGTTACAGAATGAAGAAAATGAGGTCTTACTGAGTTAACTGTCACAAGATCAGTGGGTAGATTTAATCATCATTTACAACATAAGATTCAACATTAAGTGAACAAACACACATTTCCAAACCAAATGTGGTTTCCTATATTGCCTCAAAGTTATAAGTAAAAATTCTTTAAAACTCTAAATAGTATTTTCACCATTGTATGAAAGCATTTTGACTCTCTTAAGTAAACATAAAAATTAAATGGTAAGTTAAAAAAACAACTTATGATAAAAAAAAAGATTAAAATAAATACAAAAAAAAATTTTGGTATGGAATTATATAAATATCTGTAAACTTTTCCTTATCTATCTAGCACAATATAATGAGCCCTCCTTTTTTAATTCAAAAACAAATATGACAATAGTTTATATTCAGTCAAGATTTATCATTAGGGGCGCCTGGGTGGCTCAGTCAGTTAAGCATGACTTCAGCTCAGGTCATGATCTCACGGTTCGTGAGCTTGAGCCCCACATCGGGCTCTGTACTGACAACTTGGAGCCTGAAGCCTGCTTCAGATTCTGTGTCTCCCTCCCTCTTTGACCCTCCCCTGCTCACACTCTCTCTGCTCAAAAATAAATAAACATTAAAAAAATTTAAAAAAAAAGATTTATTATTAAATTCTCAACTGAGACTTGTAGATTCTGGATTCAGATATATTTTTGCAGTCTGAGTTGAAATAATTAATATAGGGTTTATACTTTCTATTTCCACATAGTAAAAAAAGTAAACATGATTGGTTCAGTATTGAGGTATGTGGCATATAAATATGAAGTCTAAATATTTGAGGTTTCAAATGCTTTTTTTTTTTTTTTACTATTTTTATTTCCAAAGATCTCCTAGTAGTACCAATGTGGCCAAGAAATTTAAAGTAAACTTTATTTTGAAATTAAAAATGAGGCTTAAATTATTTATCCTTTACAAATAGACCTTAGAAATGCAAAAATGCAAAAGAAGATTCTGTGCTGGAATTTTTGTTTTTTTTCCACAGTGAAGCATATTTATAACAAACACATTATAGTTCTTCCTAAAAGACAACAACAAGGAGAGATTAGAAAATTACTCCTCACGTTCCAACTGACGAACATTTTGGACAATAATTCTGTGACGTGTTGCTAAAAATTGTAGCAGCAGAACAGTGTTAACACAACTCTAGAACAGAATTGACCTATTTGAAATCAGTGTGTCCTTCAGAAGTTTGTTTAAATTGAACACTCTTCTTTTTTCCCAAGAATTTTGCCAATTTATAAATTTTATATTCTCTTGGTGATGTCTGATTCCAAGGACATAGTTTTGTTGGATTATCAACCTTACCCCTGGTGCTCGGTCTTCATTCCCCATGCTCCTGATGATCCCAATGTGGAAGCCAGACCCATTTCTGTTTTTGTTCCCTCAATACCATTCTCAGAAACATCTGCACGTATAGATTTGTGAAAACTTAGTATTAAGAATAATACACTGAAACCACAGTTTTATGGTACTTAGAAACTAATATATTAAAGATATAGTTAAAGTCACATATAAGCTTCTCCAGTTTGCATGCAACACAGCTATTAAATTTTGGTTTTGAAACAATTATTTTATTTAAATCTTTATTTTTATTATTATTTGTTATTTTAGAAAGAGTGTGAGCACACTCAGCATAGAGCCTACTTGGGCTCATGACCTGGCCAGAAACCAAGAGTTGGATGCTCAACTGACTGAGCCATCTAGGTGCCCCTTAAATGACAAATTTTTTTAAAATTTTTTTTTTTAACGTTTATTTATTTTTGAGACAGAGAGAGACAGAGCATGAACAGGGGAGGGGCAGAGAGAGAGGGAGACACAGAATCTGAAACAGGCTCCAGGCTCTGAGCTGTCAGCACAGAACCCGACGCGGGGCTCGAACTCACGGACCGTGAGATCATGACCTGAGCCGAAGTCGGATGCTTAACCGACCAAGCCACCCAGGCGCCCCAATGACAATTTTTAACAAACTTATGACACAGGTGAACTTACCACTAGGTGAAATTAAAACAGATATCTGTGCCACATCATTAATTAATCACAATTTTTTAATCATTGCAAGTTTTCATTTTAAGTTAAATCACTTCTTCAAATTTTAGAAAATAGGAGATAAATATCTCCTTTTTATTATTTTATTTTTTAAATGTTTATGTATTGTAAATGTTATATAAAGAGATGGAGTGCATGTGCAGGTGTGGGATGGGCAGAGAGAGGGGGAGAGAGAGGATCCCAAGCAAGCTCCACGCTGTCAGTGCCCCGGGGCTTGATCTCACACTGAACCATGAGATACTGACCTGAGCCTATATCAAGACAATGATGCTTAACTGACTGAGCCACCTAGGCACCCCTCCTTTTTATTATTTTAGATGTATTTCCAGATAGAACTTTCATAATAACCAAATGATGTTTCACATTTTTTCACATCTCAGCCCAATATTTCACTCTTAAGCAGCAATATCTTCTAAGAAATTTACTCTAATTTATAGTAATACAGGATATATAATTGAATGAAATTTAATATTATGTCTTCCAAGTAAAAAGGTGAACATGAAGAAGACAGACTAATGTGTTAAAATTTAATATATTTTGTGAATCCCAGGATACTAAAAATTTATAAATTGATAGAATTAGATATGAATGCCATTTGAATTTAATAGAATTTAGAAAAACTTACAATAGGATTAAGTCAAATAATGTTTCATGCTATTTTTCTCTAGGGAAAGGAATGTTGAATTCACTTTTTTTCCTCTTCTATAAACTATTTTTATCATTTCTTAATCCTTCAATTCCCTTTGCCATTTCTCAATTTCTCAAGTCAGAAATTCTATTTGACTGCTTGCTCAACAGCAGCTTCCAATGTAATTTGTATTGATGTTAAGAACTATTGCCTGAAATCTCAGAAGGCAGCAGTGTTGGTGACCATTCTTGCATAATATTTTCTGGCTGGTTGTGTTTTTCTGCAGAGGTATTTGACTGGAAATTCATCTCATTCACTAAATTATAGGAATTGTTTAACAAAAAATAATGAAAAATAACAGCAAAATAATGGCCAAAATCTCAAATTAAAAACCCATTTTGGAGGCACCTGGCTGGGTCAGTGGGTTAAGCATCCTACTATTCATTTGGGCTTGGGTCATGATCTCTTGTTTGTGCATTCAAGCCCCATGTCTGGCTTTGCATCACACTGACAGCACAGAGCCTGCTTGGAATTCTCTCTCTCTCTCTCTCTCTCTCTCTCTCTCTCTCTCTCTCTTTCTCTTTTTCTCTCTTTACCCCTCCCCTGTTCTCTCTCTCTCTTTCTCTCTCAAAATAAACTTTAAAAAAATTAAAAATCTATTCTGATTTTAAGAAGTACGCTTATTTCTAATAACATAATGTAATCACAACTGATTTTAGTTTTCTGTTGTACAGGAAAATAAGGTCAAACTCAGAGAGCTAGGTGGTAGAAAGATGATTATGTGGGAAAAAGAAGTAGTGCAGAATAGTGATTAGACCTTTGGTCTCTAGAGCAGGACTGGCAAACTACAGTCCATGGATCAGTTGCCTGTTTTTATAAATAAAGTTTTATTAGAATATAGCCATCCACATTTATTTACAAATGACTGTTTTTCCACGCTACTGGCAGAGTTAAGTATTTACAACAGAGATTGTGTGGCCTACAAAGCCTAAAATATTTGCTATCTAGCTGTTTAAGAAAAAGTTTGCCCATCTACCCCTACATAACAAACCTGAATTTGTACCCTTCCTTTTCTTGAAAATGGATTGAGCTTCTGTGAGCCACCCATTCTACACTTGTAAGATATAGATAATAGTAGCTTCTTACAAGGTTCCTATGAAGATTAAATGTGGAAGTTCAGGTGAAGCACTTAGTACACAGGTGTTAACAAATGTTAGCTGGAATTATGAGCTTGTGTTAGGCCACATCTTGTTTTGTATTATCTCGCAGGTATATGTATAAATGCTGCAATTATTAGCCAACAAAATTCATGATGTTTACTAATGTTATAATGGATAAATGGTTAGCCTAAGTAGAATATTTTCAAATCCCCAAAATATGCCATATTTATTCATAAAATTTAATATATAATACATAATTATGTTTCTTTTTAAAAAAAGTTTTAAGTTTATTTATTTTGAGAGAAAGAGAGGGAACAATGGTGGAGGGCCAGAGAAAGAGGGAGACAGAGGATACGAAGCAGGCTCTCTGCTGACAGCAGAGAGCCTGATGTGGAGCTTGAACTCAAGAACTGTGAGATCATGACCTCAGCTGAAGTTGGACACTTACCTGACTGAGCCACCCAGGCACCCCTATAATACATAATTATGTTTCTTAACGCAGGTAGTTTTATTCTGATTTAAAATATTGTGAAGAACCTCCAGTACTGGTTAAGGACTTTCTACCCTGTCTCTCCCACCTAATACAACTAAAAATCCCTGTCCAGAGGTATGAATCAGCTGTATGAAGACTCTGAAAAATATATGGTAGCAGTGAGATTGGGGCAGAAAGGCACTACTCAGAGTATGAACAATTTGGCAATGAGTTTCCTATTATTGTTTTTGTTAACCTCCCAGCCTGAACTCAAAGGCAGTGCAAATCTCAGAACTGTACACCAGCACGGACAAGAAAGAACTTCAACAGAAGCACTATCTTTCTGGTTTGAGGAGTGAGAAGGGGAGTGTCCATGGAATAGAGAGAGTAGGGGAGCCTGTTGGATGTTTTCCCTTCTGGCCCTACCATCAGGCAAGCTCCAGTCCTAAAGCTACAGTCTCATGGTGGCAGAGCTATTGCAGAGGCCCAGAAAGCCCTAAATCTCTGAAAGAGGTCAATCCTTGCTACTGACTAGAGTGACTATGGTTGGAAGACTATGGACAGATCCCCATTGCTTTTGTTTTTTCTCTCTATCCTCTTGCCACAAGTCACAGGATGAATGTGGTAGAGTAGGGAGACTAAGACAAGATTACTCAACATAAACACACACACACACACACACACACACACACACACACACTCACACAAGGAAATCTCAAGAAACTTCAAGGGAAAAGTCTAACAGACAAATTCTGAGATGACCTAGATATTGAAAATAATCAAAGACTTTAAAGCAACTACTATGACCATGCTCCAAGAAATAAGGAAAATTACCAATGAATAGAAAGATAGAAAGTCTCAGTAGAGATAGAGAAGCTATAGAAAAGAATGAACTAGAAATTTTAGAAGGGAAAACAGAAGTCGCAATCAAACTGCTGAAAACCAAGCAAAGTAAGAATCTTTAAAACAGCCAGAGAAAAAGATTAACTACATGTGGGGGAATAGTGATTTGAATAACTGAATTTTTCATCAGAAACCATGGAGGTCCTAAAGCGGTAGAAAAACAATTTTAAAGTACTGAAAGAAATGACCTGTGTTGGTTTCAAATTCTCTAGGAACTTCCTAGGTATAATCTGAAATTGACCCCCATATGTGGAGGGCATAGCGAGACCAAAAGACACAGGCCACTCTAGGTTGTTAGGTGGCAGTTTTAATAAGCAAAGAACACTTACATATGAGGCTTATCTTGGGTGGCAGTAAAATGAATGGATCCTCATACCTGCCCACCAAATCTTAAAAGTTTATAGAGAACCCTCAACTGGGTTCAGTCACATATGCTATGCAGGTATTCTCAACAGCACATCACTATCTCAAGGCTAAGTCTTTGGAACAGCCTCTGGGAGCAAGAAAGGTAAGTAGAATCTACACTCTGCGTTCTCAGGTCCGGCTCACAAGTCACTTGGTGGTCACATCTTTTCGATGACATTCCTCAACAACCTGTCAACATAAAATTCCACATTCAACAAAAATATTATTCAGGAGCAAAAGGAAAATAAAAACATTCATATATGAAGGAAAACTTAAATAATTTGTTGCCAACAGAATTGCTCTAAAATAAATGCTAAAGGAAGTTTTTCAGGTGAAAGGAAAAGATATTAGAGGAAAAGTTGGAAGCTCGAAAGTGCAGGAAAAGCAACAGATCTGATAAATCTCTGGGTAAATATAATAGTAGAGTAATTTTCTTCTCTTAAAGTCTTTAAAATACATATGATGATTAAGAACAAAAATGATCACAGAATTTTCTGTGTTTATAGGTGAAATACATACAATAATCACAATATAAGGGGGGAGTAAATGTATCTCCAAAGTGGTAAGATTTCTACATTCCACTTGAAAGTGGTAAAATATTTTAAGTATAATGTAATAAATGTAATAAGCAATTGTATACATTATTATCCCTAGAACAACTATAAAATAGTTGTACAAATATTTACAGTCAAACCCAAAAATAAATTAAAATGGATTACTGAAATGTATTCAAATAATCCAAATGAGAACAGGAAATGGAAAACAGAATAATCAACATAGGAGACAAACACAAAATAAAACAGGCATAAATCCATATTATAATTACATTAAATGCAAGTGGTTTCAATATACCACTTACAAGATAGACTTAGAATCAACAAAAAAGAACCATCTATATGCTACTTACAAGAAATCCATTTTAAATATGGTGGTTTAAAAGTAAAAGAATGAGAAAAGATAAACCATGCAAACACTAATCACAAGAAAGCTTGAGTGCTGTATTAACAACAGGCAAAGTATACTTCACAGCCAGAAAAATTAGAAGGAATTGAGTGACATTATATAATTATTGAAAGTGTTAGCTCACGAACAAGACATAACACTTAGATTGTGTAACTAACAACAGAGCTTCAAAATGCATGAAACAAATACTGATAGAACCAAAAGAAGAAACAGAAAATTCAAAATTAAGAGTTAGAGATTCCAACTTTCTTCTATTAATTAATAGAACAAGTAGACAAAATAATCATCAAAAATTGTTTTAAAAAATTGAACAGCCAATTGATTCAGTCAGTTGGAACCATTTGACATTTGTAGACACTCCACTCAACAATAGCAGAAATGCAAATTCTTTTCAAGGCAGTTGGAGCATTCACCAAGATAAATGATAATATTAACAAATTTGTAAGAATTGTAATCATCAAACTATATCTTTGACCATAATGAAATTAAATTAGAAATCAATAATATAATACACGGAAAATCCCCTCATAGTTGAAAATTAAATAATACATTTCTGAATAGCCCATGGGGCAAATGCAAATAAAACTACAATGAGATAGCACTACACAATATCGTACATTTCCTAGCATGGCTAAAACAAAAACAGAGGGTAGTATGGATACAAAGCAACTTGAAATCTCAGATTTTGTTGAGATTCGCAAAATGCTACAGCCACTCTGAAAAACAGTTTGACAGTCTCTTATAATGTTAAATATAGATTTAACCATTTGACCTAGCTACTCCTAAGTATTTATCCTAGATAAATGAAAACTTATATTCACACAAAGCCTGCAAATAAATTTTATAGCAATTTTATTCATAGTTGCTAGAATTGGAAACAACTCCAAAGTCCTTCAGCAACTTAACAGATAAACTGGCATATCCATACAATGGAATACTACTCAGCAATAAAAAAGAACAATGATTGATGCACTCAACAGTATGAATGAAACTCAAGGGCATTATACTGAGTAAAAGAAGCCAGTCTCAAAAGATTACATTCTATATTATTTTATGTATTTGACATAGGAAAGGTCAGTTTACAGGGACAGAGAATGGATTATTGGTTGGTAGGGAGTAAGGGTGGAAGGAGGAGAGTATGTTACTGTAATGGAATGGCACAAGAGAGTGTTTTGTGGTGATAGAAATATTCTGTATCCTGATTGCTACAGTGGTCACATAAATCTGTACATCTGTGAAAGCCCAGAGAACTACACCAAACAAACAATTTGCATATAAGTTTTTAAAAATTGTGACTGTAAACCAAAATACCAGTTTGTGATTATTTTTCATTTACTTCATTCATTAGAATAGAAATAACTAGGAAGCAGACAGAGATTAGGTCAAAGATGAATTTATTGTTTCTTCAAGTAGATTAACACACCTAGTTGGCTGACCCTTTGACAACATGTTGGAATTAAAAATGTACTTTTTAAATTGTTGTAATGGATCTGAAGATGAAAAACAAACGTTATAAGTAACTTCTTGATAAAATTTTTCTCTTTAGTGGTCATATTTGGGATTTCTTGGTACGTATGCTATTCCACTGTAATTCAAATATTTTATAATAGTTTTAGTAAAAAGTTATTTTAAATGTGAGGTTCCTTTCATAGTACATTAGACATAACTGTTAAACAGTGTATGCCAAGAGGCTTGACATTAGTGATCTCGTTCCTTTTGAATTCTTGTACTTCTAGCCCACATTCTATCACTAACTAGCCAGGCAGTCCTCGAGCAAATCAATCAACATCTTTGTCTTCAGTTTCTTCTTTTATGAAACAAGGATTTTATACTAACTCCAGGACCCATTCCATCTTAAAACATCAACATTTTGTGATTCTAGTAGTATTCTGTAGCCATTTATGAAAGGAATAGCTCTTGGGTAGGTTTTCCTTCAACCAAAAATATCTTGTTAAAAGCCTATCTTTGCATTGTTTGATGTATTGCTACATTAGGCAGTAGAAAGCCAATTTTAAGAATTATTAGTAATATCTTGACTCTGAGTCAAACTGTTAAGGTAGGGCAGATTATCTACTTCAAAAGGCTTTTTTGATTAAATGCCAAGTCTTTAGACAAGGACAGATCTGTTAGAATCATAATCCTATCTATCTCCAGTGACTTTTCACAACTTCATTGATTTCTGTTTGTCCGTTTGTAAGCAAAGGTAGTAATAGCTCTTCAAAAGGTTGCTGTGAAGGCTAAGTCAAGTAATACATGAACATACCTAACAGAATGTCTGACACATAAGCATTTACTATCATTAGGCTCATGTAAACTCCAATTTCTATTTTTTCTTGAAGTTAAGTAATTGAAAACTCAGAACAATACTCTGTATTTTCACTACTCAAGAGTGATGAGCGTGTCACTAATCAGGATTCATCAGTAAACAAGGTACTACTGCCTCTATATTTATGGAGGAGGAGGCCAGGCAAATGTGTCTATTAGAAATGCAATAGAACAGTGAGAAAAACCAGGTGAACAAATCAGTCCTTTAAAAGGGAAACTTTACTCACCTTTTCTGTAGCACCAACAGTGGACAGAAATACAAAAATCCAGGAGTACTTTGGAAAACTCAACTGTCACTAACACTAGGCCATCTCTATCCAACTGCAAAATTTTGCATTACTCAGAACACACATTTCTTGTATATAGCTTTCAGTTTCCTAGCCATAATTATTTATGTATTCTTTATTAATAACTGTGATGATTTGAAAAGAAGCTCATCGGTATTAATTTCCTAGAGCTGCTGTAAAAAATTACCACAAACTGGGTGGCTTAAAACAACAGAAACTTAGTTTCCTCCCCTACATCCTCTATCTTCCCCTTCCTTCCATTCCCATTAACTATACTTGCCCATTCTTATTTTTGAGGGTAGAGATCATGTTTTTATATTTTATTTCAATCCCTCATTAAATCCAGCACCATGCCAGACCCTAAGCATGAATTTATAATCATTATAATTTTATTTTATAGTTCCAACAAATTTCATTGAGTTGAATTAAGCATCAAAAATCTTTGAAAAGGGATATTTTGAGGAACCTGTGAGGGAGAATTTGAAAGCTAAGAGGGGGGAATAGTATATAATGATAACTAATCTGTCCATGAGACAATGGCAGGAGTATTGTGAAGATGATGCATTTTGTCCAACTCATACATCAAGATGCAGAGCTTCCCATATAATAGTAATTCTCCATTTTTGAGTGGGAGCTTTGTGCCAGGCATGCTACTTAATACATTACATATAGTATTTCAGCTAATCCACCAAGCAATCCCATGAGAGAGGAACTATTTATTTCTCAACTGTGGCTTAGAGAGTTTTCTCAAAGTCACACAATTAACAAATGACAGGGCTTGATTTCAAAGCTCAGTAGTTGACTCCAGCAGCACATTTTGTCTAGAAAATAAGAGGATAATATTGACTTGCTTATTTATAGTAGCCTGCTTCCTGGTCCAAAAGCTGGGAGAATTGAGAGGTAAGTACTTTGTTTAACTGCTTCTCTTTCTGTTGTCATTGATTTAAATACATATTTATTCCATTTTTGTAGATAAAAGACTTCTTTATAGTTGCTCATCATTTCAGAAATGTCAATAGGTAATTAAATTGGTATTTTCCAAAATTTCTTATTAAGCTTCAGACTTTTGAGAGTTAAAACTATTGAAAATATTTCTTTTTAAGTAAAGACTACTGTAATTTTTCTATTTGTGATTACTAATTTGTATTTTATTAAAGTTTCTCAAGGTAAACTTCAGGAAAAAATAGAATAAAACAAATTTAGCCATGTGCAAACCGATTCATTACTTCTCTCAAAAACAGACTTACCATTTATTATAGTTCATTATCTTTATGTTAGCATATAATTTTTCAAATGTTAGGAAATGCTCTCAAGAATCATTTTCAGATTGTGTACTAGATTTTCAAGCTTTTGGTTAATTTATATAATTCATAATCTCAGAGGGAACACAAAATTCACTTCTGCTAGAGTAAATAATTCATAGTTTACATTTGACCTTTATTTATATTTTAAGAGTATTTCAATTCCTTAAATCCTTTAAGACTGAATAACATGGGGTATTTAGAAGTACTTAAACTTCTTGTGAATAATTTGTGTTGAATTCAGTTTTATTTAAACATTTCTAGTAACTTGGAAAATCTTGAGGAATACCAATGAATTAATTGATTGTAAAACATTTATAGAGTGTTAATATTATGCAAATAATATTAATAACCAGAGCCAGAGAAGAAAATGAAATGATGTTTGGTCACCCCCTAGTGGTTTTTCATTGGGAATTAGTATTGTTTAGCCTATGCCCAGAAAGAATTATAAAAGATTACATATAAAGTGCTGCTATGATTTAGAGTTTCCATGGTCTATAAAAATACTCTGTTGTTTCAAAACCTGAGAACTTTCTGTGAAATGGAAAGAATAGTAGATATATAATCTTTGCCAATATTTATATAAAAGAAGGAAGGTAAGGAAGTTATTTAAATGGTATACTTGGATTATTCTATTTATTACTGATTTCTTTAGAGCAAAAAAATTGGAGCATGGAGTTAACAAGAATATAGATAAATCTTAGAAGAATATTTCTGTACTATATTTTTAGTATAGAAATCCTCTGGTGGCACAACAGTTATTTAAGAAACACATGCTCAGTTCTCATGGTTATATGAAGAGTAATCATAGTGGTAACATAGTTGTTAACAAAGCTCTAGGCATTCCCATTTCTGATAACCTGTGAGATTTTTTTCTCTTAAATATCATGTCATGGTCCTAAACAAAATATGTAGTACTTAAAATTAAATCTATTAACATCCCCCCTGAATTCTTTCTCCCTTCAGAGCTTCCCCAGTTTCTGTCAGTGATTAGTACCATCCTTCAAGGCTAGAGGCCATGATTAACTTCAATTGTTTTTTTTTTTTTGCCTTATGGTAAAATTATTTTGAAAATAAGATTTCATATCTATGAAGAGTTTTGACTATGTATTTTAAAAATCCTACATGACATAAACTTGGATCTATATAACAAAGGGGCTTTCAAACACATTACTTTCTTCTTTAATTTTCTTTAATTCAGAAAGCATA
Source organism: Panthera tigris (assembly GCF_018350195.1). NCBI lineage: Eukaryota > Metazoa > Chordata > Mammalia > Carnivora > Felidae > Panthera > Panthera tigris. Next base: position 27,702,904 of record NC_056676.1, on the reverse strand, counting down.
TGTAGCTGATACTATATCAGATGGTTATTAGGGATAATTCAAGTTTGTAAGTAAATCAGTTTGAAGTACTAAGAAACACTGTAACTACCACTAAATTCATACCAGGAAAGGAAAATAGCTTTTTATACATGGATAGTCAATGTTATGTGTTAAAATAAAAAAATTAAAATACAATTATGTTTCCATTATCCCTCTCTCCTAATACATGGAAGAAAACCAGAAGGCAGAATCTTTTAGAATAATATGGCAGACTTAGAGCTTTTCCTCCGTACTGAAGTTTTCTCCCTCATAATCATACATACCATAAGCATGGCTTTGAGAATAGTTTCAGGAACTGTAATTCAAAAACATATCAGAAAAATTGAGTAGATCTGGAAAGGTTCAGTACAGAAGTCGAAGCAAGGAAAGAAACAAAAAAAGCAAGGGCTATGTTGCTAAAAACTATCCAAAGGTAAAAGGGCACACACACAGTGTAACTTATAGGAGATTATGATAAGGAGGATAATGCTAAATTGTATTCAGTGTCTTTCTAAAAATATTTTGCTTTATCCTTAATATTTTTGGATAAAAATAGTTTTTCTCTTCCGTTCTTTTTTTTTTTTTTTGTCATTATGTACAAGATGTGAGGGCAAATCTGGTTCCTGTGGCTCCATCGTGGTCAAAAGTAAAGTCTATATTAACAATTTGGTTTAAAATATGTGTAACAAATTTTATAAGCCAATGTGATAGAGATTTGTTGATCTAGATTTAGAATAATAGGTAGTAAAGAGACCCTTATTATTTGTTTAATGTACAGTCAGTGCACATGAATATTCTTTGCAGTACCCTGACCCCATCTCTTCCTGTTCATGTTACAGAACCATCTTGTCATGTTTGTTGTGAAACAGTGCCATTCTTGGTTAATGGCATGTCTCGCATCACAATAATTGTTATGACAATGCCTTGGCTCTCTGAAAATTATATTGAAAATATAATAGGTCTTTTTGCCTGTGCTTCCCAAATATAATTTTAAAACCATTATGTCATTACTCATGATGCTGCTGCATCACTCATCTTGCTAGTGTGAATGAATATGTGCTTCTACTCTCTCTCTCTCTCTCTCAGTTTTTTACTATGCTTCATTGATAATGCTACAAATTCAAAGCTTAATCAGAATATGCAGGAAAATGTAAACTATATACATTTCTTGTTCATCTTCAATTTAACATATTTTTAATTTTATAACATATACTAAGCACCATATCTTCCAACCATGTCTCCTCTTGAACTCTTTACACAGAAATCAGTGCATTCCTAGAATACAGCCTCTTCTGATGTTGACTATATCTCTGCCTTCTACACATCACCCCCAGTGGTAAATACGTTCAGATTTAGAAGATTTGTCCATTTGGACAAAACAAAGGTTCATTCTTTCTCTGTCAGCATGATGTCACACATTGGTCAGAGACAAGAGAAGACACAAATTAGTAGAAAGTTTTCAGGGTGTATGTTACAGTCAAGCAAGTATGTAGAAAGCTGAAAATCAGAACTTTTGAAGAAATAGAAATTGAAATACTAAATCCCACTAGCTTTTTAAAAGAAAGCTACTCTTAAAGCCTTACTGAGTAAAATTAGATCAGTAAACATTAAAAAAGTGTCCCTTGGCTGGCTTAGTTGGAAGAGCGTGTGACTCTTGATTTCAGGGTTGTAAGTTCAAGCCCCACATTGGGTATAGAGATTACTTAAAAATCAAATCTTTAAGGAAAAAAAAAAAGCGTCGTGTGTGTGTGTGTGTGTGTGTGTGTGTGTGTGTGTGTGCACGCACACGTAAAACAGTATGTTAGACATGGGTTTTTTTCCAGAAGAAATTAGATATTACAGTCACTCTCCTCAAAGAAACTTACAAGTTGGAAGATATATGTGTACACAAATACACAAAGAAACAAACACATGCCAACAGTGGGAAGGGAGGGAAAAGAGGAGGATTTGGGTAGACTGTCTTTTTCCTAATATGCTTTAGACTGTCAAAGCAAGAGATACTTACAACAAAAATCTGAATAGTTTATGAATAAGAAATAGATCATAAACTGGATGTCATGTTAGTTTCCTATTGCCAAAATTATCGCTCTACTATGGCATGTTTAAGTGTCCTCCCTGGAGCTGTTGTTATAGGTCCTTTTATGGAGACTCAGTGGGGGAACTGAGTTTGAAGAAACAATGGTAACAGTTACTGCTAAATATAAACCTGATACTTATGCGAGCCATTATACCAAGGGTAGGGGTAGCTGTTTAATTCCTTTCTGTGGGACATGTACAAGAATATTTCTAACAGAATGAACTGAATTTTAGCATGCAATCCACCATTAATAGTTGATAGCTTTGGAAAAAAGAGCTAATTCTATGTCTTAATCTCCTAGATGAAAGGGGATCAGAGCATTCAACACTTAAAGACCAGGTGCAGAGACCTTTAATCCACATTGGTCCCCCCTCTGCTTTTTGACTGTAAATTATCCATTTGTAACACATTTATTCTCTTCAAGTTGTCCTTGATAATTCATTTTATTCTGTTTCTATCTGTATCATTTTAGGGGCTAAGAAGAACATACCTCATAATTTTTCTAGCAACACTCACTGGATGGCTCTTTTTATACTCAAATTTTATAGTTCACAAAACTTGCACAATATTTAATCTGTGACAGTTCCAGAGCAATGTGACAGGGTATGTTCAACCACAATTGGAGTCAAAATAATTGCTTCAGACCTTTAATATTATTTTATCCCGTATCCTCAGGATAGTAAATCTTTTGAGGCAACTGTAGATACGAGTTTATTTCCTGGGGGAAATACTTTCTGTGTATTTGTAACAGAAGCTCTGTTACTAAACTCTAATGTTATTCTCAATAGGATAATTTTTTTTTATAAAATAACCAAAATTAGAAAAGAATAATAATTCTGTTATTCTTTAAATTAAGCTGTTTTCTAAACAAGTAGCCTATCCTAATAGGCAAACTGGGACATAAAGAGGCCATTTGGTGGTTTGTTTAACAGACAAAGGCAACTGCAGGACAGCCAGGAGACACATTTAAATTCTGTTAAAAATAGCAGGAAGTATTTTGGTTCTCAGCAGTATACACCACTTGTGGTTTCCTTGAGCACACAAGACAAGTCAGCTCAAGCCTGTGAATTTTTTGGGTGAATGGAAACAACTCCCTTCTGTCCTTGTTTTTTACTGGAATGCTGACATGTGCAATGCTTGAAAATTCAGATCATTTACTGTAATCAGCCAGAGTTTACCCTGGCACTTGAAAAGGAGAAACTATTTCAATAGTACAGCACCGTCCATTTTCCTGTTAGCAGAAAACGTATATAAAAATGTTTAGAAATGTGAGATTTGATGGTTGTGTTACCTTTTGGGTGATACAAGTACAGTATGGTAGGTGAAGAGATGAGAAATCTTGGTTAGCTGTTACATTCCTTAAACTTGGCAGAAATGGTAGACAAGAGCAATCATTGAAATACCATCCCTTATACTAAAATTCTAGAATATAAAGAACTTATGAATCTTAGATTAAAATTCTTCATACGTTTCACTAGTACTCCACAAATTTAAACCTTTCCAAGTCTGACTATGGAAGTGGTTTGGTTTTTCAAGTGCTTATGGGTTTTATTTGTGTTGGCTACCATGAACACAAATGCTACCCAGTAAAAAATCAAGTGGAAAATGGAGGTATGTGATTGGCAGTTAAAATAAGAATAAAAATTTATTGAGAACCATGGATGGGTTTACATTCAGTCAAGTTAGTGTTAGGGTCAATGGTGGTTACTAAGTAGAATTGTATATCCTTTAATCAAAGCCACTCCCAAAGATAGCCAAAAGAAAGAACCTGTTTGTCCCAGGCAGGCAGAAAGCCAAACCCAGTTATGCAAATGAGAAAAAAAGAGAAGACAATAGCTATCTCTGGCAGTGAAAGGATCAATAATCAGTGGGTCTGGATTTGGAAAGGAAGGGGCAACATGAAATTTTATTTTCCTCTTTCAAGTGGACACTACAGACAGATGTAGCAAAGCTGATTCTGGTGAGAATTTTTGCCCTCTGCTGGTTTTGGTATTTACCAGAATTTCCCCTTGGCTATTTAAGGGAATAACATAGCAGTTTATCAGAAAATCCTTCATTTTGATAACTCTGAGAGGGACCCATATGGGGGCCCTCCTTTGAAGGTAGATAGGGGATGTCTTTAGGTCCATTGACTTGGCAGACTTTGGTTTATGGTTTAGTCTTTTTGGAGTAAAAAAACAATTTAGACAGGGAATGAGTACTTAATGGAGGGGAAAAGGAGGAACAGTAAGAGTTACATTAATCTTACTGTCTTGTTTTAGGTATCTCTTACTTTTTTTTTTAACGTTTATTCATTCTTGAGAGATGGAGAGAGACAGAACATTAGTGGGGGAGGGGCAGAGAGAGAGGGAGACAGAATGTGAAGCAGGATCCAGACTCTGAGCCGTCAACACAACCTGATGCGGGGCTAGAACCCACGAACCATGAGATCATGACCTAAGCCAAAGTCAGACGCCTAACCAACTGAGCCGCCCAGGCACCCCAGGTATCTCTTACATTTTTAATTTTTCATTAGCTTTTTGTAATGAAACTTTTAATGAAAACTATTTTCAAATTTGGAAAAACTTTTGGAGATTTCTGCTTGCCAATTAAAACAGGTATCCCATTCTGTTTAATTTGGGAACTGCTGTTTTTAAGTGCACTCCTTAAATGATTTTATCTAATTGGAATGTTTTCCATAATGGCCATTATATTTCTAGGTTGTAATTCCCCTAAGGACTGGCAATAGTTTAGTAGGATCCTGGCTGCAAATGGAGTTAGCTCATATTTTTGTCCAGCCATATCTAGATGCAAACAGGGTGCAATTCACATTTCTGTCTGGCCTTATTTTAGGACTTCCAACCTGACAGTTACTAAGCCAAGTTCCTCAAAACATAAAACAAGTTTAGTAAGATTTTGCTGTTTTTGCTAGATATCTGCAACTCCCTGAACATAAAATAAGCAGATGTGCTGGCAGGTGGCATACTTGGCTCTTTAGAATTTAAGGATCCCGTTAGCTAAGCCTTTGGGCTTTTCAGAGCTGAAATAACACCTAAAAGGGACATGCTGCCAGGTTGGGAGTTGTGTGTGTTTTACAGTGTACCTCATTGCATGGAAGTTTCCTCGAGGTTGGTGGCTGACCTAGTGTTAATCTAACCTGTTCTGAGACTAACTTATACTATTGTGGGAAACTTCTTGAGGTGGTGAGTGCTCTAACAGCCTTTAAATACTCTACCCGTGCCCACCAATTTTTGAGACTTTTTGGCCTCCAAGATCCCCCACTAGCAATAGCCTTTATTTACATAAAATAAAACAAATGTGCATTTTAATGTGTCGGCAGTAACCAAGAGATGTTACTGAGTGCTGGCCACGAGAAGGCCCTGTGTGCACCAGCACCATTTCCTGTGGAACATTGCTGAGGTTTTCTACCTGGGGAATTGTGGTCTGAAAGGCTAGGAGCTTAGCTCTGGGCATATCCTTCTGCCAGTTCAGTCAGGCTCCAGGCAAAACTGCCAGCTCAGTTGGCTCCAGGCAAATAGGCCAGCTCAGTTTTCTCTGGGCAACCAGCTGAAGTTGGTCTGCCTTGTAAAGGAAAGCCAATTATATAGGGAGCTCAAATACACACAAAGTAGAACTCAGAACCAGAGGAGTTTACCCACAGCCCTCAGAAGTGGCAAGACAGTGAATTCAGGATTCTGGGGTGCCTGTGTTTTCTTGTTGTCCCCAAATGCTGCTGAAAGTTCACTTCCAATCCCATCACTGCCACTAAATCTGTTAAATAACAAAAATTCAACTGAATACATTTAAAAGATTTAATTGGCTTTATTAATCAAATCAAGCAGCATCTCATCTAGCAAATAGCTCCAAAGGGCTACAGAAAAAGAAAAGTTTTTAAAAGTAGAGAGGAAGTACAAAAAAGGAAATTATTAGCAAAGAATCCATTGTTTTAGGCAAGGTTGCCCTTCCATGGGGAAGGGAGATGGTCTATCAGTAAATTTCCTAGTGCTGACCACAAAATTCTCATGTTGACTAGTTAAAGTTTACATTCCTGGGGAGTTGAAACTACCCACCGTTTAGGTATTAAGTCTTGGTTTACTGACTTGGGGTCTTAACCTAAGTGATGCCATTTTGGGCCTGTGGTTTTCTTTTTAACAAGTCATCATCTCATTAAAAAAACAAACAAGGGGCGCCTAGGTGGCTCAGTCAGTTGAGCATCTGACTTTAGCTCAGATCATGATCTCATGGTTCATGAGTTCGAGCCCCACGTCGGGCTCTGTGCTGACAGCTCGGAGCCTGGAGCCTGCTTAAGATTCTGTGTTTCCCTCTCTCTGTGCCCCTTCCCTGCTCATGCTCTCTCAAAAATAAATAAACATTAAAAAAAATAAAAAATAAATAAGTAAAAAATAAGAAACAAAAGTGTCACGGAAGAAGTATAGCAATTAATTCAGTATGTAACAGTAGCCTTTGTACATATTAACATAAATTTAATGGAAGAAAAGATTCTATACACTATAATAAAAATGAAAATCAGCCAACCATTCCCCACCAAAATATCTCAAAACCTGGAGTGCACTTGAAAAGAAATGTCCAAACCTATTTGGGAAAAACTATAAACTGCTCTTATAAGATGCAAAAGAAGGATTAAATAAATGGAAAACAGATTACGTTCTTGAAAACAGTATCAAAATGATGTCAACTGAGTTAACATACACATTTTACATGATTCCAATGAAAATATCATCAGAATTTTTTTCTGGAGCTTAAATTTTTATTATAAAGTTAACTTGGAAGAACAAATAAGCAACAAGTAGTGAGGGGAAAAAATGGGGGAATGGGTGCAAGAGTGTATATGACAGACTAATGGCCTTGGCAGATGTTAAAGCATAGTATAAGATCACTATAATTAAAAGGGTATATGGTTCTTCACTGTGTAGACATACAAAAAATAGAAGAGAAAACAAACTTCAGAAATAAACTAAGTTGTATATGAATATTTAATATATGGTAATGGTGGCATTCCAAATGTATGCATATTATCTTCATAGTATTTAAAAAAAAAGGCTTTTTAATAAGTGGTGTTGGGATACCTGGGAAGCCAGATCCTATCATGATACATTCTACATGTTGTAGATATTTAAATATATTATTATATTTATATACATATAAATATATTAATATACTAAATATTTTAAAAAGTGAAATCACAAAAGAACCAGAGAAGGCATTAATTCATCTATAAATTGGGAATAGGAAAAACTCTCCTATGACTCAAAATCCAGAAGTAATAGTGGAAAGGTTTGATACATTTTACTACATCAAGTGAAAATATTTTTACGTGGTAAAAACACCAGAATAAAAAATTTTTAAATGACATTGTGAAAAATATTATACATTAAATATGTTAATGTTTTGTTTGTGACTTAGATCAGAAACAAAATACTGACATATCTAATATATAAAGAGATTTTCAAAAGAATAAAGTAAAAGACCAACAATACTATAGAAAAATGGGCAAGTAATCTATATATTTCTAAGAAGAAGAAATACAAATGGCACACACACTTAATGAAACAAATTAAAGCTGTACTACGATACCATTTCTCATCTAAAATACTCTGTTGGCAGTCTGTGGGAAAATAGGCACTCATACATTCCTGGTGGAAATGCAGAATGGTTCACTCCTATTGAGGCAAATTTGTCACTATCAGACAACATTATATATGCATTTGCACTCAGATCCAGAAATCCTATTTATAGGAATCTATTCCTAAGATGCATTGAAAAAAAAATACAAAAAGATGTGTCCACAATATTTGTTGCTGTACTATTTGTAAGAGCAAAATATAGCAAACTCTGCAGATGCCCATCAATGGAGGGCTGTTTGGTAAATTGGATGATATACCCAAATCAAAGGAACTCTGCAGATATAAAAAAGAATGTAGACTATTTTTATATTCTATATGAAGTAATATTCAGCAAGTATTGTCAGGTGGAAAGAGCAATGTGGAAAAAAAAAAAAGTGTGTATCTTAAGTGACCAAATACAAACACACATTATTTAGAGGAAAATTTTAAAAATACTAAAAAAAAAAAAAAACTATCTATAGGTATAGGTTACCTATTGGAAAAATAGAAAATTGTATGAAGGGCACAAAGATAGAGGCTTGATTTCTTTGAACGAATTTTGTTTTAGAAACATATATACAAAATTAAATCAATGTGAAATTAAAATTAAAACAATGTAAATAAATGAGCCTAATTGTGTATGGAATTGATGACATAATTACACAGAGAAGAATAATTTCAAGTGATTTATAAGACATTAACTGTACATTCATAGTAAGCTATACACTAAGGATAAGAAAACTTGTATAATCCTACATTCTTTTTCAGTAATCATAGTGTCTGTGTGGTTGTGTGTATGTACATATTCTACATATATGAATAGCAAATTATTTGCTTTGACATATTATATATAAAATGTCATTAAGAAAAAAATTTTAGTATAAAAGATGCAAATATCAAAGAAATTAAGTAAACACTTTAATTTTAATTTTGAAATGTAAATACCAAAATGAACTTATGATGTACTATCTTTGTTTAGTTATTTCTTGTCTCTTTTCACTGATGTCCCTATGAAATTATGCCGAAGCCAGTAACATTGAGCATCCTTAGCCATTTAGCACCAAGATCATGGTCTTTAAATAGAGAAATGGCAGGACACTTGGGTGTCTCAGTTGGTTAAGCTTCCAACTTTGGCTCAGGTCATGATCTCATGGCTTGTGGGTTCAAGCCCCATGTTGGGCTCAGATCCTGGAGCCTGCTTCCGATTCTCTCCCTCTCTCTCTGCCCCTCCCCCTGCTCATGCTTGCTTTTTCCTTCAAAAATAAATAAGCATTAAAAATTTTTTTTAAAATAGAGAAATGGCTAATTCAAGATCTATAGCATAAAAGGGAAGCCTGCAACATCTTGTTGATGGGAAGCAAAAATTTAACAAAGACTGCTGGGGTCTTGGTAAAAAGAACTCTAAAGCCATTAAGGAAGGATAATAAATGCACTGTGTGAACACACAGTAAATATTCTAACACTTATATGTGTATAATGTCATTTTAATATAAAAGGATATAGAAAAGAAAAATTTCCTGGTCACTTGTGCATGGGAAAACTGCCAACATAGTTTGTTTGAGATATGTTCAGTTAAATCTAATGTCCCATTTTATAAATGGGACAGAATTATCCAGAATGTTGTGTCTATCTTGGTCAAAGTTCCATGTGATCTTGAGAAGAATATGTATTCTGCTGTTGTTGGATGTAGTCCATAGATGTCAATCAAATATCTAATTGATTGTTGATGATGTTGAGGTCAACTATGTCCTTACTGATTTTCTGACTACTGAAACTTCATTTCTGATAGAGGAGAGAAGTCTCCAAGAATAATAGTGGATTCATTTCTTTCAGTTCCATTAGTTTTTGCCTTTCATAGTTTGATGCTCTGTTGTTAGGCTCATACATATTAAGAATTTTATGTCTTCTTGGAAAATTGATCTCATTGTTATTATTATGTAATGCCCTTCTTTATTCCTGATAACTTTTTTGATTTGAAATCTGCTCTGTCCAAAATTAATATAACTACGGTTGACCCCTGAACAACACAGGTTTGAACTATGCAGATCCACTTTTATGCAGATTTTTTTACAGTATGGTACTGTAAGTGTATTTTCTCTTTATGTCTTAATAACATCTTCATTACCTTACTTTATTGTAAGGTTGTAATATATAATACACATAATGTACAGAATACGTTTTAATTGACTATTTATATTATTGGTGAAGTTTCCAGTCAACACAGGGCTATTGTTAAGTTTTGGGGGAGTCAAAAGTTACATGTGGATTTTTGACTCCATGGGATTTGGTGCCCCTAACCTCCACATTGTTCAAGAGCCAACTGTGTTTCTATTTCTTTTGATTAGTGTTAGCATGGTATATTTTTCCCCATCTATTTATTTATTTATTTATTTATTTATTTATTTATTTATTTATTTATTTTATCTATATGCGTCTTGATATGTAATGTGGATTTCTTGTACACAACATATTTGTGTCTTGATTCTTGATGCACTCTGAAAATCTCTATCTGTTATTAGGTGCATTTAGAGCATTAACATCCAGGATAATTATTGATTTAATTGAATTAATAACTATTACATTTATTATTGTTTTCTATTTCTTGCCTTTATTCTTTGTTTCTATTTTTGTCTTCCACACTATTTCTGCCTTTTGTGTATTTTTTAAATGTTTTTATTTATTTTTGAGACAGAGAGAAACAGAGCATGAGCAGGGGAGGGGCAGAGAGAGAGGGAGACACAGAATCTGAAGCAGGCTCCAGGCTCTGAGCTGTCAGCACAAAGCCTGACGCGGGGCTCGAACTCACAGACTGTGAGATCATGACCTGAGCTGAAGTCGGACGCCTAACCAACTGAGCCACCCAGGCACCCCCCTTTTGTGGTTTTTAATTGAAGATTTTATCTGATTCCATTTACTCTTCTTAGCATATCGATTTATACTCCTTTACTTTTTCTCTTGTTACCATTTTTAGTAGTTGCCCTAGGGTTTGCAATATACATTTACAATAATCCAAGTCCGCTTTAAAATAGCACTATATTGGGGCACATGGGTGGCTTAGTCTGTTGAGTGTCCAACTCTTGATTTCAACTCAGTTCCCAATCCCAGGATCCTAGGATTGAGCCCTATTCCGGTTCTGCACTGAGTGTGGAGCCTGCTTAAAATTCTGCCCCCCCCCACCTCTCCCTCTGCCCCTCTCTCTTGCTCATGCACCCTCTCTCTCTGAAATACAAACTAAATAAAAATAAAAAATAAATAAAAATAAAAAATAAAATGGCACTATGTCATTTTATGGTTAGTGTGAGTATATTATAGTAACAAATAATTCTAATTCCTCTTTCTTGTTGCCAAATCAAAACATTATTGCTATTATTATTTTAAACAAGCTGTTATCTGTTAGATTAAGAATAAGAAAAATAAAAGTTTTTATTTTACCTTCACTTATTTCTTCTTTGATTTTCTTTCCTTGTGTAGATTCCAGTTTATGATCTTTATTATTTTCCTGTCTCTAAAAAACTTCTTTTAACATTTCTTGCAAGACATGCATGTCTGGGGCGCCTGGGTGGCTCAGTCGGTTGAGCGTCCAACTTCGGCTCAGGTCACGATCTCGCCATCCGTGAGTTCGAGCCCCGCGTCGGGCTCTGGGCTGATGGCTCGGAGCCTGGAGCCTGCTTCGGATTCTGTGTCTCCCTCTCTCTCTGCCCCTCCCCCGTTCATGCTCTGTCTTTCTCTGTCTCAAAAATAAATAAACGTTAAAAAAAATTAAAAAAAAAAAAGACATGCATGTCTACTGGCAACAAATTACCTCATTTTTATTGTCTGAGAAATTCTTTATTTCTCCCCTTTTGAAGGATAATTTCACAGTTCTTTTTGTCAGGTTTCTCCTTTGTAAAGTTATTCTTTTGCTTTCCCTTTTTCTTGTCATGAATAAATGAATGTTTGTCCTTGGTAGCCAAATATATTATTTCTTTTTATGAATTTATTGTTTCTTCAATTGTTTAAGAGAACATTTTTCTATGATAATACAACTCATTCTCAAAACAATAGTATAAGTATAATAGTATAGTATAAGATTTGAGTTCAGTTAATTTAATTATTGTCTATTACTTACATTAAAATAATATCCACCAATCCTTTCCCTTCTGCAGACCAACACTAATCAAAGGAACACTATGAGATATGTGGAATAATGCATGAATATTTTCTATATCACTTTCCCAACTAAATCCTCATGTTGCAATCAAAAGTGTAAGTGCTAGCAGTGCCTGAGTCACTCAGTTGATTCAGCCTCTGACTCTTGGTACTGATTCTTGGTCATGACATGACACCCGGTCATGATCTCACGGTATGTGAGATCGAGCCCCATATCAGTGCAGATCCTGCTTGGGATTTTCTCTCTCCTTCTCTGCCCCTCATCCGCTCTCTCTATCCCTTTCTCTGTCTCTCTCTCTCTCTCTCTCAAAACAATAAATAAATAAACTTTAAAAAAAGTGTTATAAGTTCTTAGTCTTGAGTCAATTAATCTAACAATTTCAAAATTAGATTTTGTCAAATTAATTTTAGCCACTAAGTTTGTCTATTGAAACAAGTGACTTCTATTTAAAAATTATTCTATGTCATAAGCTTATAACTTAGGTTAAATATTTATTAGTGACATGACATATAACGTACTTTACTCTTATTTCTACTGAGGAAACTCTTCAGAAATTGACTCAGATTTTCATAAATCATAGTTTTAAAAATTGCCTCAGTAAGTTATTATTTTGACAAAACCTCCTGCATTTCTGACATGGTTTTAGTGAGCAATACTATGTTCCTGTCAGGGCATGTTTGGTACTTCCCAGGTTTTATTCTATTGCCAAGTACAGGTGCTTAATCAAACAAAGAAGCATACGTTTCTAGGCCATATGTGATTGACACAAGAGACCTTACATCAGGAGGTATATATCAGGAGGTAATATATATTATGAGGAATATTCTGTTTACTAATAAAGGCATATTGCACTCTAACCTTTGGATTTTGAGGCTTAAGGGAAGATATTTGTAATAAGCATATTAGAGTTACCAGCTAAGCTCTTTAATTTTATCAAAACTGGTTTTCATGAGGACTCTTTGGAGTTTATGTGCATATATTTATGGCTTACAAGCCAATTGAGTCTAAAAGGGAATTCTGTTTCACAATGTTCTTGGAAGGCACAATGTCCTATTGGCTGCCCCTGCTGCTTTTTCCCTTCTTGGTACCAATCTGACCCATCATTGCTTTCCAGAGTGAACAGCTTTCTAAAAAAAATTCTGAAACAAAATCACTGTTGTGTTTTAGAGACACAGGGTATTTTTTTCCTTTTAGAACTGCATATGGCCACCAGGAGGCAGATATCTATTACTTATTATTTATCAATATTTAGAAATACAAAGTAGAAAATAGAAATATAGAAACATAGAAAAATATAAAGGTATATTTTTATTTTTCACTTGAGACATGTACAAGAAAATACTAGTTTAACTATTGTTAAATAACTTGATTTTCCTATCTGACTGAGAAATGTGCCATAATATAGAAATATTTATTCAAGGGCAATTATAGTCAGTCTTTGATTAACCAGAATATTTATTACAGAATTCGCTTCAGATTAAGAAGAAAATGCTTTTGGGGCATGTGGGTAGCTCAGTCGGTTAAGCTTCTGACTCTTGATTTTGGCTCAGGTCTTGATCTTATGGTGGTGGGATCAAGCTTTGGGCATGCAACCTGCTTAGGATTCACTTTCTCTCTCCCTCTGCCCCTCTTCCCTGCTCACTCACTCTCTCTCTCCCTCTCACTGTCTCTCTCAAATAAACATTTCTTCTTTTAAAATACAAATTTCTTCTTTTTAAAAAGAAGAAAATGCTTTTTATTTAAAAATTATTATTTATAGCAATAAAATTTTAAAAGTCTGCTTTTCTGATTGAGTAAATAGACTGATATGCTTCACAACCCCTGTGTATGCTGGTTGAGATTCTGAGGAATTTGGGACCTTTTTTCTTTTTCTTTTTTTTAAATTTTTTTTTAACATTTATTTATTTTTGAAACAGAGAGAGACACAGCATGAACGGGGGAGGGGCAGAAAGAGAGGGAAACACAGAACCTGAGCTGAAGTCGGACGCTTAACCGACTGAGCCACCCAGCCGCCCCGGGACCTTTTTTCTTTTATTAATCAACAAGAAAATAACTTTAGTATGTATGAATAATGTGGGTTAAATTAATCATGTAATTATTACTGTATGGTGGAAATAGATATTTATTTTTTAATTTTTTTAAGTTTATTTTTATTTATTTTAAGAGAGAGATAGAGAGCAAGCAGTGGATGGGCAGAGAGAGAAGGAGACAGAATCCCAAGCAGACTCCACACTGTGGAGGGCTATGCAGGGCTTGAACTCAGAAACTGTGAGATTATGACCTGAGCCAAAATCAAGAGCTGACACTTAACCAACTGAGCCTCCCAGGCACCCCTAGATACTTATTTAAAGATAGTTTTCATGATATATCTAACTAGTGGAAGAGAAAATTCTTAATCTAGGAATTGTGATAGGAGGAAGTCTATAGATTAAAAGGGAGAATTACCTGGATGGTGTCTCATTACTCTTCAGAGGATCTTATGAATAATGGGAGGACCTTGAGATTCTGGACTAAAGTCAACTAGATTAAAAATGAGAAACCTTCCTTTAGTAAGCCAATCAATGTATACTCTATATTTTTCTTTTCTTTGGTCTCCTTGGTGTTTACCAGACTCTGCCTGATCTCAGTTTTATCAAGGGGAACCAAGAGGATATACTTTTGTCTGTACTTGAATCAGAAGACTAAAGAGAAAACAGCTCTCAGAGGTGCCAGTAAGAGTTGACAGAGGAAATCAGTGTCATCAAATGACTAAGCCTGTCTGGTGGTTCCCCCAGTCCTTCTAGTGCCAATCCCTCATGGCTTTGCATTTTATTTTGTTATGAGAACTTATGTCTCCTTCTACTATTTTTTTTTTTAACATTGTGACACTCCAAAGGTAACAGGTGTAAGAAAAAAAATAGACATGAACTTGAATTCACCCTAAGGCAGTCCTGAAATAGTTTCCCTTTCTCTCTTTTCTCCTGATTGGAATTTTGCTCTCACAATTTGGCTTTCCTCATATAGGCTAGAGGAAATGCTCTAAGTATTCCACTTGCTAGGATCCAACTAAGCCAGGCTTTACCAGTCTGTGAGCTCTACGTGGCTGAAGATCATTCCCTATAGTTAAATTATATAGTTAGCATCCTGAAAGTACCTGCTACATAGAAGAAACTCATTCATATTTGTTCAGTGGATGAATAAGTTAAATCTTTGTGCCATTGGGTGGCACTACTCATTAAGAGGTAGAAGAAGTCATTTGACTATGTTCTCTGAGTTATCTGAGACTGGATATCTCATATAACAACAATACACCAACAGTAATGTTAATAGCTAACATCTACACTAAGTGCCAGACACTTTTCTCAGTGCTTTATGTGTATTAACTAATTTGAACCTTTAACATTATTTTTAATATTTTTAAATGTTTATTTATTTATTGAGAGAGAGAGAGAGAGTGAAATATCACACAGGGAATGGGCAGAGAGAGAGAGAGAATCCCAAACAGGTGCCACGCTGTCAGCATAGTGCCCGACCCGGGGCTTGATCTCGCAAAGTGTGAAATCATGACCTGAGCTGAAACCAAGAGTCGGACACCTAACTGATTGAGCCACTCAAATACTCTATGACATTACTCTTAATATTATTCAACATTGCTAACAGATGCTATTATTATTTCTTCTTACAGACAAGAAACTGATACCCAGAGTGGTCGAGTAAATTGGGGGAAATGATACATTTAGTTAGTAAGGAGTCTGGGTTTTGAGCCTATGTTATTAAATTCAGTCTCTCTTAAATGTATTTTCCAAGTGTTACCTAAAATTATCAATCATTTGGAGTTTCAGTGAATGGACAAATGAAAAATTCAGGGTCTCTCTGATATTTGGAGTGGTTGGCAGCTGGTGGCAACTGGGTATCCTCTACTCCCTCTCCTGTTGTTGTTAAATGACTTAGTGGAAATCTGTAGTGATAGAGGTGAAAATTACTCTTGCCCCCAGTGTTATTTATGTCTTATGCCTTTATTTTTTGTTTCTTTTTTTTTAATTTTTTATGTTTATTTATTTTGGAGAGAGAGAGAGAGAGAGAGAGAGCAGGGGAGGGGCAGGGAGAGAGGGAGACACAGAATCCGAAGCAGGCTCCAGGCTCTGAGCTGTTAGCACAGAGCCCAATACGGGGTTTGAACTCCAAACTGTGATATCATGACCTGAGCTGAAGTCAGCGCTTCACTTACAGAAGCCACCCAGGCACCCTGCCCATTCTTTTTTTTTCTTATGCCTTTCTTCCTCCCCAATGCCTAAGGGTTGGTTATTCCCATACTTCAGGCAAACTTCAGATTGGTCTTAGAAGCCTAGATATGGAACTCCTTTCCTTTTTTTCTTTTTCCCACATAAAGTTAGGTAGGGCTAAGTAGAGTGTAGAAAGTGCTAGGCAGGGGGCTTAAGGAGAAAGCTGGACTTGGGAGGATGGAGAATGGAATGCAATTCATTGAGTATTCTTGAGGATTGTGAGAATTATGAAGCAATAAAATGGAGGAAAGTAGTGATATGTGAGCAGGAGGAGAGGAACGTGGAAAGACAAAGTGTAAGTGAAGAAGCTCAAGTGGGAAACTTGTGGAATGAGGCAGGTGGGCCGAGAAGGAGGGAGTCAAGGAGGAAGACAACTGTGTTAAGATATTGTCAGATTGAGTCATGAAGAGAGAGAACAGATGGTCATGTTTTGCTATTTTCAGCTGCAAATGCTGTCTTTGCAAAGTCAGACTCATTCAAAATATTCTTGTATGGGCTGGAAGTACAACAAGGCACTGTTCTGAGAGCAGGGAAGAAAACAATACTGTGAAGCAATTGTAATTCCAACAAATGGCAGGCCGAATATTGCTGGATATTTAATACTTTGAGAAGTTGTTTACTTAGGACTTATTGTAGCATGGGACTCACAGATTCCATTTGCTTTTATATTTGCTCAGGTTGGCTGGAGTTAGGAAATGTCTTAATGTTTTGTTTTGTTTTGTTTGATTAAGCCAATGAGGGAACACCTGTTGATGACACCAAGTTTACCTTTTGTTAGAAATGTACCTAGAAAGAAAGAAAGAAAGGAAGGAAGGAAGGAAGGAAGGAAGGAAGAAAAAGAAAGAAAGAAAGAAAGAAAGAAAGAAAGAAAGAAAGAAAGAAAGAAATGTACTTTAAATCATTTGAACCTGGGCAGGTAAAAGACCAGTGGGAAAAACAAATGCTGTTTCCAAAGAACTGAATTTTATAAGACCAGAGGATCTGTGTGGTAATGAGAAGGGCTGGAGCAGAAGGTTGGGGAATTATGTACCAAGGAAAAGGACATTAGTTTGTGACTTACATTAAAGCCTGTTTAGCAGGAAATTGAAATCTCTATTACTGGTGTCACAAAACTGTTATCCATTTGATCTTTTGCTAGTGAGAGAAGTAAAACTCAGATGAGAAAATGGGTAGATTGTGCAGAAAAGAGGGAAGAAGACCCAATCTTTGGGATCATGCACCTAAAAAGGGCTGCATGGAGACAGAGCTAGCGGTTTAAGGCTGAGTGGAGATAGTACCTGTGTGAACCAGGGGATATAATGGTTTGAAGGACCTGTGTTTCCTTGGGTAGAGATCCTCTAAGAGATAGATGGGTTGGCATGTGGTTTGTTATTTCTGGGGCTACCCACTGACCTGAGAATCCCAAGCATAGAACCTTGCAAAAGAGCAGCCTGCAAGGAGCATTAGCATATTAGGTGACAGTTCTGGGCTGAACTCCAGGGCCTGCTCTGTAAGAACAGATGGATGTTCACCATTTTATTAGTTTCAGGGGATGCAGCCCTTTGCAGGAGGTGGTGACCGGAAGAGAACCTGATGAGGACTTCTAGAGTATTGGAATATTCTGATCTTTGATCTGGATGATGGTTACCTGAGGGTGTTTGTTTTATTGAAATATGGAAAACTGCACAGTTATGAGCACTTTCTAATATTTGTTATACTTCAACAAAGTTAGAAGAAAGTTGACGTCTTACCTTGCAATAGAGTCAAAATAGAGATGAGGCTAAGTTCTTAATATGTTAAAAGTTTTTCTGGTGATTCTGACAGGAGGCCAGAGTTGAGAATCCATGAGAAAGAACTATACACGAACATGCACCCCCTACACCCCTTTGCCTCAAAAGTCAGTCCTTTCTCTGCTTAATCCATGGAAAACAGAATAGGGCATAGAGTTTATGCTCTATGATATGTGCCCTATGGTATGGATGTCCCATAAAGTAGCTAGCCCACTTGAAATGTAGCTAGCCTGAATTGAGATATAGGCATAAAACAGACCCTGGATTTTGAGGAATTGGTACAAAAAATGTGTTATTAATTTTTATATTGATATATTTTGGTGCCAGTATTTTTGAAAGCAGTTGTTTACCTTTATTATTTTAATGTGACTACTAGAAAACATAAAAATGCATGTCTGTTTTGTAGAATTGTTCTATTGGACAGCTCTGGTGTAGTCGAAGGAGCATGGGAAATTATTATCAGAGAAGTTGAACATAGGTTTCAGTCCTGGCTTTGCAATACAAAAACTGCATGACCTTGGACAAGCCACTTAACTTCTCTGTGCCTTAGGTTGGTCATTTATAAGGAGAGAAGTATATCCATATTTCAGAGTAATTGTGAGAAATAGAGGCAATTTAATGAAGCATCCAATACACACTCAGAACCTTAGAAAAGATCATCTTTCTGTGGTGCTGTAAAAAGACCTCTTTCTCTTATACTTGCGCCACATGTCAGCAGAGAAGTATGGTGCCTTTAAAAACTGAGGCGTGTGTCAGGGCCTGAGTGGAAAGCATGGGTAAAGGACAGCAGCAGCTGCTGTGCCTCTTGTATGCATTTCTGCTGCTTCTCACTTTTCCTCTGACGTTTGGTTTTCTCAGCGGCTGGAATCTTAACCTTGGAATACGTCCTTGTGTCTACTTTCATCTGTTAGCCTACCTTCAAAAACCTAACTCTCAAGTTCAGAATTCTTCCAGTTCTATGTTAGGCTCCTTGGCATGGACCTCCTCTTTGTCTCAGGGTCTTTGTGCCTGGAACCTGCTCAGATGCCCACACTCTTCCCTCTGAGTGATCTTGTGGAAGCTGGTCTGTCAGCTGCCAGGCACACCCTGAAGCCCTCAGTGGCTTTATCAGCTTCTGGGACTTCCAGGTCTTCCTCTTGAGGGTCTCAGATTTCTACTTCTCTGCCTGACCCAGTGTCTCACCTCAGACTTAACACATGTACTGTGTTCTAGCTAACTTGGATTGTTTGAAAAATATATGACCCCATGTTTTCCTACCTGTTTACCTCAGTTTACGTCATTTTTTTATTCTATGTACAGTGTCTGATCTCTTTTTCTTCAATGAAATAAGTATTTTAAGGAATCATTCTATTGCATCCTTCTCCATGATCTTTCCTGTTGAGTGACATTTCTCCCCCAGCATATGCATGAGATGTTCCTGGTTCATCTGTTATTGTTAATCATATTAAGATGAATATGTGATTATGTATGTACTTGTCTTGCCATTGCTATTTGATGAGTATACTTTAATAAGTCGTAGGGTCTCATGTGGCCCTGTCTTTGAATGGAACCACATTTTAAAAAATCTCATCTAAAAACCAGAACTAATTGAAAAGTATTCCCAATATTTGCATGTATCTCTTGGAAGGTCTAGTTCACAACGTATAGAAATGCTGTTTACTATCCTTTCTAAAATTTTCCTTGTTTCTTCATTGAAATCTCCTGTGAACCCTCTCAAACTGTCTTTTAGAAACCCCAGTGTCCGGGCACCTGGGTGGCTTAGTCAGTTAAAGCAAATGACTTCAGCTCAGGTCATGATCTCAGGGTTCGTGAGTTCAAGCCCTGCATTGGGCTCTGTGCTGACAGCTCAGAGCCTGGAGCCTGCTTCAGATTCTGTGTCTCCCTCTCTCTCTGCCCTTCCCCACTCATGCTGTCTCTGTCTCTCTCAAAAATACTAAACAAACATTAAAAAAATTATAGAAACCCCAGTTTCATTGCTTTTGTAATTTCCCAATTCTTAGCTTTTTATTATGCAAACTGATTTAAACATATTAGCTTAAATCTTTTTCTGGTGTATCTTCAGAAAAGAACAACTCTTGTGTTGATTCTTCATGAAAAAAATCTTTTTCCTCTTATCAAGCTAACCTGTGTCTAGATCTATTCTTCCAGTTCTGTGTTATAAAGGCCTAGGAATCACCTGAGCAAAAATAAATTCTCACTACACAGTGGAATTGAAGGAAAATTCCTTATAATAAGTGATA
This sequence comes from Panthera tigris, assembly GCF_018350195.1. Taxonomy (NCBI): domain Eukaryota; kingdom Metazoa; phylum Chordata; class Mammalia; order Carnivora; family Felidae; genus Panthera; species Panthera tigris. The sequence goes on along the minus strand of NC_056676.1, from coordinate 27,682,785 downwards.
AAGTGACAATGGGAAAAGGCTGGGAATACTGACAGAAAAAAAAAAAAACAAAACTATGGTTACTGTCACATGTTCCAGTTTCTACTAGTCAAAGATTTTGTGGTATTAAAAAAAAATTACTCCTTATTGCACCTAACACAGTGACTTAAACTTACTAAATGTTCAACAAATATTTCCTAAATAAAATTGATGATTTACTGGATTTTATTTAGGACTATGCAGGAAGATAGATTCTGTTTAAGTTGTTACTGCCTAGCTATAGCTATTTTTACATAACTTTTTGCCCTTAAAATTCATTGTTATATATTATTTTATGGATTTTAAAGAATATGTGGGATAAAAGAAAACTTAAAAATTAAACAGGACAGTCATACTGGTCACACTATCCTACTCAAGTGAAACGTGTAAAATTAATCATGGTAGCCAAAGTGCAAACATGTGTTCTGTTAGGAGTAACCTATATCATTTCCTTGGCCATTCTTATTTCTTAGTTTCAGAGTCCAAAAGCACACAGTCCTTCTTTAGTATTGCTAGATTTCAGTGTTAATTTGGTTACTATTTTTCTCTGTTTTCCAAAAGATACAGTGTTCAGGAAAAAGACCTTAAGTTTCTGTACATAAATATCAGTGTCCTTTCCTTTACATGTTTCTTGGTCCCTTCGTATTATTTTCTCCTTTTTATTCTATGAATTCCTACCAAGTTCATCATATTCTATCAGAACGTTCATTTTTTTTAGCCTATTAGAGTACATTATATTTTATTAGTGTAAAGCATATTCTTAAAAACTTGAGTGTCCCCTTCTGTAAAGACCAAAAATCTCCCCAAAGATCTTGTTCTCTGACTAATGTGTTGCTAAGACTAGGAGACTATGATACAACATCCTTTTTTTGGGGGGGGGGAGGTATTCTTAGTTTTTGCAAACTGAAGGGAATTTATACTACAGAATGTCAAGAAATACCTTTACCAGGATCACTATTTAGCTGGAAGACTTACTCTGATTTGCTAATTTGTATGTATGTTTTCCTATTGGACATCTCTTATCTGTATGTCCTATCAAATCTGTGTGAGAGTGTGTGTGTGTTTGTGTAAATGTGCAGCATACAGTTTGAGAACCAAATTTAGAAATAGTTACGTTATTTTAATAAACTAGAAAAAAAGTGATAGAAATTAAGTTTTTATGTTCTAGAAGGCAATATGACACAGATTTCACTATTTTCAACTATCAACTGTATCTCTGAATTGCACGTTTCCCTAATCAGTGTGTAAATTTTGTTTGACTACATTGTGAGCTTCAGAAAGCAGACATTCATTTACAAATATTTATTGAGTATTAATAGACAATGAGGGTACAGAGATGAATAAAAAAGGGCTGTTTCCATCAAAGAGCTCATATTCAAGTTGGAGAGATACACATGTAAACAAATAGCTGTGATCTAAGGAGATACATTTGCAGATAAGGTGTTAGAGAATCAAGAAGTATAGAATAGCTAATTTCTAGACTGGGGCTTCAGAATGGGAATATAAGTCAAAAAGGCTCCAGAGAGTGAAATGGGACAGGGTCTGCAGGGACCAGTGAGAACTTGCAATAAAGCATAAAGAAGAACATCTTAGGAACAGAAAAACAGCTAACACAGAGCAAAGAGTTAGGTAAAAGTAAAATGTGGCATTTATATCAAAAAGTTTTATCTGGCTAAATTTAAGAATTTTTAAAATTAGGGGAGTGAAACAATCAAATTTATGTTTTAGAAAGATACGTGTGGTTGCCAGATGGATAGAAAGAGTGCTGGACAAGGCAGGTCCTAGTGAGCAGGCTATTGCATTATATTAGATAAGTGATGATTTAAAGGATTGTAATACAGGGGTGCCTGGGTGGCTCAGTCGGTTGAGCATCCGACTTCGGCTCAGGTCATAATCTCACAGTTCATGAGTTCGAGACTCACGTTGGGCTCTGTGCTGGACTCTGTGCTCAGAGCCTGGAGCCTGCTTCCGTTTCTGTGTCTCCCTCTCTCTCTGCACCTAACCCACTCGGGTTCTGTCTCTGTCTCTCTTAAAAATAAATAAACATTTAAAAAAATTTTAAAGGATTGTAATACAGACAAAAAGAAGTGAGAAGTTTCAAGGAGTAGTAAGAATTAGAATTGATGGACTGAAAATCAAACTGCAGAAAGAAGAGTTAAGAGAACTGTAAGAATTTGGATTTTTAATTTGGTTTGAATTTGGGAAACCAGTGCCTCCATATATGAGATCTACAGCATATTAAGAAAAGCAGTTTTGGGAATGGGGTCATATATTGGATTTGGTGTTGGAATATTGAATTTTAAGATGTTTTTGGGAAATCCATATTGAGCTGGATCCAATAAGTCAGCTGATCAGGAGTGACCTCTGGGATTTATCATGGTAAAAGTGGTGATTGATTGTGTTGGTCACGAATAAGTCATGTGAAGACTGGGATTGTAGAAGAGGAATAAATATATAATCCCAGGGAACCACAGTATTTAGTAGGGAGGTAAAGAAGGTTGAACTTGTCAAGGAAAGTAAGCAGTTGCCAGAGAAAAAGGAACAAAGGATTAAATGCATACATACATTCACCCAGAGGGTGGGAGGTGGGGTAGGAAGGTAAATGAAACATCTCAAAAAAGATTCCGTGGTGAATAGGATTAAATGCCATGTGGTAGACTATAAAACATACATGACCTATCCATTATATTTGGCTATTAGGATTGATATACTCACTTAGGTCTAATTCAGAGAACTAGAGTGGGACTAGATACAAAGAAATTGAGTGGTTTTGCTTGTACATGGCTGCTGTGGAGAGGAGCTAGTGATACCACTGGCAGTCATCCTGGAGTATAATATAATGGAACACAGAACTCTAAAACATCACATCCTAATCTTGCCCATCTCTCCATATCCAGTCTCCAGGTTAATGCCTAGATACGTGCAACCACCCCTATGTAGAAATGAGCACTGTAGGATCTGGGGGTGTGGCAAAAAAACCTTATGGAGAGAATATTCTGGAAGAGAAAGGGCATATCTATATATAATGGAAGACTTGTGAATCTGGAGAATTTGTTTCTTAGGATACATAAATTCTTTCCTTTAGGAGGCTTTATTATGTAGCCACATGAATATCAATTGGAATTATAGAACCACTATATTTTATTTTAGGAGAAGTTTGAGTCCTTTGGAACATCATCACTTTTTAATTTCCACATTGGCCAAAGCTTCAGTGACAATTACTGAGAGTCCAGGTGCTACTGAAGACATTGTTGGTAATAAAAATTTGATTGGAAGTTAAATTGCAAAAGGATAAGAAATAAGGAAGAAAGACATGAAAACAGACAGCAATGATGCCTATTTTCAGAAATACAAGTAGTGAAGTTAAGAGGGGAACTGAGAACTTGAGTACATTTGTGAAAAAGGGTAAAGTCGGTGAAGAAAAAAGGATAATTAACAGACCTCCTGAAAGAAAATGTTTAAAAAACCTCAGATGTGAAAACCTGTATCTTAGAAGTGGGAAACTTCCTGTGTACTGAGAGACATGACAAAAAAAGCTGTGCAGCACTTATGACTAAACTGAAGTTGCAAATAATGAATGAGCATTGTTATAAACTTTTTACAGTCACTCTGAAGAAAGTAGAGTGAAGGCAGATGGCTTGAACGGTTTTGATTGGGCAGAGATGGCACAAAGACAAGAAAGGAAGAAAAGCAGGAGCATTGAGAAGGATTAACAGTAGATTCCAGACTGGAGGAGAGTTGCTAAGGAAATACCGATCTTGATAAAAACAAAGTAGATGTGGTGCAAACTAGAAAGTTAACCAGTTATAGTCAGATAGTTTTGTTAATTTTGACTTTATAGTGAGAGATGGCCAGGATCCCAAATCCTCACATTCTGGCCTAGATAGAGGCAACAAATATACACAGAGAAAAAAACACCAGAGACAATACAAACTTGTTTTGCACTGGCTAGCATTTTGTTACAAATCCCTGTGTACTGTTTTATCCTTGTGACCTGAGTAAGATGAACTTAAAAGATTTACATCCTCTTTTACCCCTTCTGCCTAAGACCTTGCCTGAACTCAGGCTGTGCGTTATTTGATGCTTACTTTCTCCCGAGTCCCACCTTGGATTCTGCTTGGTTTTTGCTGCCTTTATGTGATAAAAATAATACAACGAAAAGAGAGCAACATCAAAACAAAAGAAGTTAAACACTCTGCTTTTCTACCCCAAGATGTTATCCTTAATATAGTAAAACCATGGGTGTCTGTGAGCACTCCATTTAGTTACTGACTGATTTTAAAGATTTTTAGTCAGGTGAATAGGGCTGGTGCATCTGGAAACTGCATTTTTTCTAGATCAGTGATTGACAGGTTGTAGAGGTGAGGGTGTGGGCAGAAAAAGATGCCAAAGTTGCACAGGGAGTTCTTTCAAAGGGGAAGTGTGTATGTGTGTGTGTGTGTGTGTGTGTGTGAGAGAGAGAGAGAGAGAGAGAGAGAGAGAGAGAGAGAAAGAGAGAGAGAGAGGGAATGTATATGGGTGGAGGAGAGAGTGTTGTAAAACTTTCAGGGGATTCTGATAAACACTGGTCTTTCTGCTGACTGAAAATCTTTTACTGCCCTACAGATGAGCAAGTAAGAATGATAGGAGTGATATTGGGGCTTACGATTTAACAGTTGGGTCTGGCAGATGATGAAGTCCAGGAAGTGGGCCACCAGAGTGGAATGGAGGTAAAAATTATTGGAGTAAAATCCCAGAAAAAGAGGCTAGAATGCCGGTATGTCCACCACAGGAAGGCTTTAAACTTCTCCTTTATCACTCGCAGCACTTTCTCAGGATCAAATACATAGTGTATGTTCAATAAATACTCTTCATAGACTATGCACATTTCAGAAAAAAATGTATTACTTTTAATATCAATTATGTGAGCATGCAACATTACTAAATACAAAAGTCATACAAGCTCACAATGACTTCAGAGACTGCCACTCTTTAATTAAAGAACAATTTGGGGCCTATTAAGACATCATAAATCATAGATGCTTTCTTATTTTTACTTGGTAACTATACATTGTCTTCCTGTTACTACAAGCTTCACTCAGAAGCTTGGCTACCTGGCAGTTACATTTCTTTACCCTTTATTGCTTCTCTGAAGAGAAAGAGCAATCTCATTCATCTTCTAAAATGGTGCATTTTTACTGTGTCTGAGTAAGACTCAAGTGTAGGGCATTTGCAGCGAGCAGTTTTGGGGGTGTTGCCTAAAAATTGAAGGCTGCCTATTACCTATTGGAAAAACATTTCTATAAATTATGATAGCAATATGTTGGCATAGGATGTTTACAGTTGATAAAAGGTAAATTTGACAAGTTCATACTTATTGCAAATGAGTTGAAAAACTGAAACTGTCATACATATTTCTAGTTAATTAAACAAAGCGAGTAGCATGGGACATAAAAAAATCTGAACCATGTTAAATTTATAGACTGCATGCCAGAAAAATATTTTGGGGCAAGTATAACACAAAAAGTAAATTCTAATTGAATTTCTTTTTTTTTAAAAAAAGTACACTTTCTGTGATCTAGTCACATCTGTGTCATTACTCATCTAGGTAACCTTGAGAAAGACAATTCCTTCTTTTGAGACTCAGTTTCCCTCTCTAAAACAATGGAGGATGAACCACTTCATCTCTAAATGTTCCCTTATAAATAAATATGCTCTATAAATTGGCTTTAGTTTTATGGCATGTGTAGTAGAAAGCTCCTTGGAGACAGACCAAGATAGGTTCAAATCTTAATTTCATCATTTATTAGCTTTTTAAACTTGGAAAAGTTATAGTTTATTGAGACTTAATTTCTTAATCTGTGAAATGGGATAGTACTACCTTTTTAATCAAATTGTCTGAGAAACAATTAAATGGAAGAAAATGTGCTGAGAAGTTATTAGCATAATGTCAGTTGGTTAGTAGGCATTAAGTGCATATTATCAAACCTAATGTCTTAGTTTCCACCCTTTCCTCCTTAAAAATTCAATACCATGTATATTATTGACTTGCAAGAAAAAGATACTACAGTACAATTTGGGAGACACTGTGAACTTTTGCTGAGCAACATTTGTAGGTTGTAGGCATTTTGGAAAGTAGATTTTTATCTTCCAGCTTGGGAATGCCTCTGGGTTTGAATATAGCAGACAAAGTAGCAGTAAGAGGTCAAAATAATTCAAAAAGCTCCATATGACTTTGCAATTTAGCACTATTATATATTCAAAGACAAGCATGACACCACATGCATTAATAATAATATATCACATAGGAATATAAACTCTCCACATACACTCAGCACTAGTCTTACCGAAACTTTACAAAACTACATGAAATCAGTTTGGAATTCCACAACTTTAAGGATGGAGAGAACTTTACCTAGATTCACAAGAAAGCTATGAGAATAGTAAATGAGGATGTTGAAAGAGTGATTTTATGGGTTGGATGTTTTAAATGGACTATGAGAGATTGTCTAAAAAAGCCTCAGGAACCTCTTTTCCCACTTGTAAGATTATTAATAGGTGGATTTATTTGAATTTTAACTGGGTACTTTGGACCTTAATGGGTTAGAATGAAGTACTCTAATATTTAGTCTTCCTTCTATTTTCTGAGAGACTCACCCTATTGACATTTTTTTCTAGTAATACATGATTGAGGACAAATGATACCAATGCCCTTATCCCACTCATTTGGAACATACTGTAAATTTCATCCTATATGCAGCTATAGAGGAGAGCTGAGTTCCCACTATGTCCATGGAGATTATCTATGGAGATTCTGCTTAACCTACTTCATATGGGACTCTATCTAAGACCTCAAGGATAATTAATTGGGCTCTTTATTATAAAGGGTCTTTCTGTTACTTATTTGTCCAGTAATCCATGAGCCACTGGCATATTACTGGTTCCTTATTTATTACCACTGATAAGTGATTTTATAATACTGACCAGAGGGATTACACAGCTCACAGAAACTTTCCACATAAGAACCATGATGTCAAAACACAGCAGAGCCTATCAACAGTATTACTGAGGATTTTGTTAGCTTCTAATGATAATTATTATTGTATCAGAATGCAATTCACACTAATTATTAGTAAAAGTTTACAAACATTAAAAAGTGCATAATAACATTTGTATCTGATAGGGCTGAAAAAAGACATGGAAAACACAATGCAAGGGCTTTACTTTTGTGATTGGTGGCCACATGATTGCAAGATAATTTTTTCCATCTGTTACAGCTCCATGCAGATAAGTTGTCCTCCAAATTTAAATAGTACCATACAGCACTGAGAAATTTGATTCCATAAGAACAAAATATTTCCTGTTCTTAGAATTATCTTGTATTCTCTTTCCCACCATCTTGATTCTCCAAAATCCTCATAATTAAAAAATTTTTTAAATGTATATTAGTGGGAAAAGTTCAACAATGGAAAATAAAACAAAATTTACAGATTGAATTCTGGTCTGTGCAGACACCAAACAGACTGAATTCAAGTAAAATTCACATTAATGGATATTTTCAAATGCCTGTTTAATAAAGCAAAGGACTCTTGGTGAATTGGTTAGACTTAATCCATCAACAGTGAATCAAAGGGAAAGATTAAGTTAAAAAAAATTGTGATCTATCCTGTGTACACCACCATACTGTGGAGAAGGAAAAAGGCAGCCCTTTTAAAAATGAGTGGTATAAAAATTCACAGTAACGTACATTGTTTTTGTTTGTCATTAGCAATCAAAGAAGGGGGCAGTGCTGAGTGTCTATATTGTACAATACAAAACAGTGTAAATAACACAGCAGGAACACACAGATACATAATGCTAAAAACAGTGCTTTCTGGATGGTTCTTTTACTGGATGAATACTTGGACCAGAGATATTTAAACTCTGGGGTTCAACCAACCTTTTGCAATTAAACACAATTAAATCCTCTGACATTGTGAGGGGCCAGATGCTACAGGAAGAATCATCATCTAGGTCTGTGCTACTCTCTACAAGCATTTTATCATATGGTCAAGTGAAAGGATCCATTCAAAAATGACATCCAAACACAAGCCACATGATTTCAACCATTGCTAAAGACAGAGGTAGAGAAAAGTCTGTCTGCAGCCACAGCCTCTGCCCCCATTTTTAATATGACAATGAGCAGATTCCTACAATGCAGCACAGCCATTTTTTTCCCCCCCTTTTCACTCTTGGAAACAAATTCATTCCAGCCAGGCCTGGAGATTTGAGACATTGTCAGCTGTTGATGAAGTTATCAAAGTGGGGCATTAGCTTTCAGATTTTGCTGCTTCCCCTTGGGCTTCCCCACTTTGTTCTGTGGAATTTCGTTGTGCATCTTCTTCACCTTCTGTAAGAAACAATGAAAAAAGGGTAAAGGCAAATAAAAGCTATTGCTTATATTTACCAACTCTTAATATATCATATTGAAAATTTCAGAAATACTCAAAAAGTCATAAATTCTACAGAGACAAGTATATTTTATTGGTGATCAATTTCTCATGAAGAAAACAGTATAAGAGTTTCAAGGGATGGCTAATTCTGGTGCTAAGAACTTGGGACAGCACAAAATAATAACTCAATTTTTATAGTTGTTAGTGATCATCTATGCTTTTGATAAATAGCCAGGAAATCTCAAGGTCAGGTGATGGCACTTAATAGTTTCACAGATTGCAGAAATCAGTAGTGATTTTAGGCAGAAATCAGAAATAAGAAGCAAGTCTACCATTTCACTCCTGTTTTATTTTAAGAAATATTTAAAAATTTCATTTTACATTATTTATAGTACTTGTTGATAACCAGCTGATTTCTCGGAGGTTTAGTTAATTAAATTAAAAGCAACAGTGGAGTATGAAAGGACATTATGTCAGCTGGTCGGTCCCTTGCTGAACAGTTATGATGGCCTCTGGTCTGCCCTTATAGAACATATGTACAATGCCAATAAAACCAGCATCCTCAGCAGCAATCTCAGCTCATGACATAGCAAGCACTGAAATTGAATAATGCTTTCTTTTCACATAGGTAATTTTATCTAAAGTTCAAACTTACAAGCTGTAGGCAATCCTTGATTCAAAGATTCATATGTTTGCATGTATTAGTTCATCATTAAGCAACCAATAAATATTAGTGGATAAAATATTTTTGGGCGTTGCAATAACGTAAATTATATCAATGTTTGCTAAATGTTTGTTACCATAATTCAAATGGATAGAAGTAAGTGGACTGTTCCATTTCTTTAGATGGAAATGTTGAAAGGCAATTTCTCTTTTACTCTTAACAAGTATACACAAAACATTTCACTATACACCATACTTCCAGAAATTAAAAGCAGTTCTACATAAATTATATCTATATCTATATTCTTATATAGATATATTCTGTTCTAAAGGGGTTCTCGGGGTTTACATTATATATTATATATCATGTTCATAAACTACTTTCATTATTACAACAATGAACAACCTCCCAAGATGTGCAGATGGCCTGAATGTGAGATGTGTAGATTAGCATGCAGCAAGAACTTGATAAATAGGAAAAGCTCTTAATAACCAAAGGAATGAAGTCAAATTAGGGCAGATGCAAGACAGTAGAATATTTAAGGATGAAAGTGACTGCATAAATACAAGATGAGGAACTTGGCTCCCATGAGGCTTGTGATTTCTGGGTGTCTGGGGACACTTCCCAGGGCTTCTTAGCATAATGCTGCAATTACAGAGGTGTGGCTAAATAGATGCTTTTTAACAAGTCATGTAAACATGGGACAGCAATATTGTTGAGTATAAATTAAAAAGAAGTTGAAACACTCATGAATTACAGAGGAAGTCCCTTACAATACTCAGCTACTGATATTTTGTTTGTCATTATATGTCAGTGTTGTACAGTTACTATTTTTAGTTCTTTGTACTTAGAATAATAAAAAAAGTTACTACCGCTTATATTTTGCCTGATTCTGGACTTTAGGATTTAAAAAGAAACAGAAAAATTTTTAGGAGCCTGGAGAATGGCAATTAACACTTAGAAATGTTTAGAAAAGAAGACATTTAGAAGCATAATGATATTTGAATTATTTTAAACTGTTTAAAAATATAAAATATAAAATTATTTTATTATATTTGTTAATATAAAATATCAGTTTATTATTTCATTTGCTATATACCAAGTTAATATATTCTCTTGTATAAGAAAGGTCTTGATGCTGTTGAGTTTCAATTTCAGTGAGGAGAAAAAGAAGAAATGTAACTGTACTATGAATATATTGAGGGTGGCTAAAAATAATGCATATTATTTAGAACAGAATATTAATATACAAATAAAAATATAAATCTTATAAAAGAAATTAATTAGCAACTTCTCAAAGACCACAGAAAAAATTTTACTTACCTCATACCACCAAATTGCAATAATTCCCTAAATCCTTTCTGAAGCAACTTCTGGTAGTAATAATAGGGAAACAACAAAACCTAAAGTATACATAGGTCTGTATATTCCAAGGTGGTGATGTTAAGTTTTATTTTCAATCTGAATTTTAAAAGACCAATCTGTGACCTGCTGACCTTTAGCCATTGAATAAAGTACTGTCCCTAGGTATTTTAGGGTAATGTTGCTGTTTCATTAACATATACTCTGACTCAGTTTTCCAATAACTGGAAAGCTCTTCCATAAAAATTCTAATAGCAAAGAAGTACTGAATAGTTATCATGAGTCAGAAGCTGACTTTTCACGTACACAACACTGTGGTTCCTTAATTGTGAACTCCTCTTTTAATTTTAAAGGTTATTTTTGCACAAGATTTGTCAGAGAAATACATTTAGCTTTAATACTTGCAAAAGCTGTGGGTGAAAGAACTATTGGGATTCATTTAAATACTCAGAAGTACTTTGACATCTACATTTGCTTTACTTTTCCATTGGTAAAGTTAGATTGCTTGGGTAAGAAGAGCACCAAGGCCCAATAATAAGACAAATTTTCCACAAACCCATTCTATTAAGAAAAGAAAACTGAAAGATCTTATTACCTAAGACATTGATATAACAAACTATTTTACTCCCATTCTCAATAGAATTGATCCTGGAGACCCTTTTCCTTTGAAGTGGTTATTGAAATGTTATAGGTGGCCAATATTGTCAAAGGTAGGAGCTCCAACTTTGTTAAATATTCTACATAGAAATTTCAGAGCTTTTATAGAGATTAGGATTTTTTAAAACCCATGTGCTTTATTCATTGCATTAGTAAAATCAGATTAAGGATTCTGCATTTGAGTGGGAACCCTATAAAGAGAAGTCACTGAAAATGAAATAGGAGTGACTAAGGGATTAGTCTCTGACTTTTATCTTGTCTAAGATTGTTTATAACTCTACTAAATTATTTTCAAAGGTAGTTTTTCATGTTTTAATCCTATGCAGTGAAATGGTACAAATCATCTCATGTTCATAGAGAGATGTGTGTCAAACAACTCACCTGTCTTGTTGATATCAAGACCTGCTAATTTCAAGGCTAATTCATTGCTGTTGCCACTTGCAGAGGAAACCAGGATATCATGTATTGCATTTCTTCTACCTGTTCTTCCAGAAGCAATGAAATCTGCATATGTAGTTTCCACATCAGTCATTGCTAACAAATATCCACATAGCAGGGACTACAAAACAAAGAAAAACTAATAGGTAAATATAATGTTGGTCGATGATAACATTTAACAAAGATGCTTGTTAGCTTACTGGTCTACAATATGAATGTTAAATAGTTGTCTTGCTTTCATGTTCAAAAAGCAAGTAATGCTTTAATTCTTGATCAAAGGTCAGGGAATTTTTTCTGTGAAGGCCTGACGGTAAATACGTTAGGCTTTGAGGGCTATATGGTCTCTATTCCAACTACTCAATTTTGTGATTATAAGGCAAAAATAGTCAAAGTAAATGTGCTAAATACATGTAATAAACAAACTGTGTTTGCAAAAATAGGAGCGAGAGCAGATTTGGCCTGAATACCATAACTTGTATTGGTTTAGATCATAAAATTCTCCTTCTCTAATATCACTTTAGTCAGTCTTCAACTCCAGAGAGAACTTGAGATCAATGGCATACCAAAATTGGGGGTGGAATCGAAGTGGTCCATCCTAGACATAAGCAGAATGCAAGTTACACTGTCTACAGACTCTAAGAATGATAATGAAATTGACCAAAATTCAGTTTGCTTTTTATTAGCACTATTAACCAGCAAGTCTAATCAATGTCAGTGACCAAATAACTGCCCCCAGTCCAGGAGAACAGCTCCCTTATGGTCCCCCTTGTTAAGTCATTGTTTGAGAGGAATAATAATATTCTTGACTGAATCTTCGAAATAAAATTTTCAAGTTTAAAAAGGAGTCAATGAAAGTGAGTTTCCCCAAACTTGTGATACACATACTTAATTAAAGACTTAATGCAAAAAATATTTTCAAGGTAAAATATGATATGTGTATTAACAGAAGACCACCAAATGCAAATCTTTTAATATTTTCTGTTTAAATTTATGTCCTTCCCTAAAGGTCAAAAGAGGAATGGGTAGTAATATAGAAAACAATAAACTTCTGTTGTACTAATTTGTTGAAACAGAACTTGAAAATAACATAATTTCCCTCCTATTCCTAAACATTCCAATTACATTTTACTGTAGTTTAAGATTAAAAACGCATCAATAGTCAAGAGAAAGGAATATTTTCAAAATGTAAGAAATATGGGGGAAGCAAAAATGGTGGACCCCATACATCATCATGGGCATGCACACTGGCACTCTGAAATAACTTGATGCTATCTACACTGTAATTTAGGATGGCAGTCAGTAAGTAGCACATTCTTTTAGGTTTAGTTCCCCCAAAGCATATTGAGGAAGGAGCTGTTCTTTCAATCTGGAGAAAAGTTACATTTTGCTTCTTTAAGAGGAAGCTGAAACAAGAAAGAGGGAGGAATAGCATAATGTACTTTTGAAATAGGAAATACATGTATACTACATGCTTACTGTGACTATATTATGGATAACATTGCTTTCCATTCACTCACTATACGTACCATTATTTTGTAAGGGAATATGCTTTAATGGTTATTATTTTATTAAAATTTCAAAATTCTCCCCAAAAGATCCTGGGTTTAGTCATGGAGTGACTTTTGAAAATCACATGACCTCCTGGTCTTCCATTTTCTAATAAGTAATGGGAGAGCTGAATGGCATGATAGTTAATAACAGCTCAAGTGAAGCTGTAAAAACAATGATCACTCAAAACTATCGCATTTCTAAAATTATGAATTTGGAGATTCCCTTTGTGGTCATAACCACCTGCCATTTTTTCCCCTCTTACTCTTAATGAATCTGTTCTTCACACTGGTAAAATCTTTAATTCCTTTAACTTTTTTTTAGCTTTCTTTAGGTCCAGTCTGGATCAATTGCTGACCATTTCTTATTAGCCTCAAGAAATCCGTTTGACCTACTCTCACCTTGATTTTCCTAAGCCTCACCTAGGAAAACAGCATGGTGCACTTTCTCTGATCTCATTACCTGGGTAGCTAAATGTTACCAGAAAAAGTTACAAAATTGTGCCAATTGGCTCAACTGAAAATTTTTGACTCTATTATTAGTATACACTCTTGGTTGTTCAGAAATTCTTTTGTTCACCTCTAGTTGACTCCTCCTTATGCTTTTCTCTGTGGGAAGGATTCCAAATGCTTCGCAGGCCACACAACCAGATACCCCCTGCATTAAGAGATGATTTTGCATCTTCTTTCTCTGAGAAAATGTAGGACATCTGCTGTAAATTCTCTTAACTTTCTTCCTGTCTCAAACACATTTCTCTGTAAAACGCTATTCTTTCTTTTCTAGATGAACTAGCTGCTCACTTTCTAAGGCATTCTCTTGATTCTGTTTCTTATCACCTCCTGTAGGACCTTGCTCCATCCATAATTTTTTTTCGTCAATAATTTGAGTCTTCTTTCTCCCCTGGATTTCTCCTGTAAGTTTGTAAGCATGTTCAAGTCCCCTTACTAAAAAAAAAAAAAAAAAAAAAAAAAAAAAAAGCAAAAACAAAACAAAACAAAAATCAAAACAACTAAACCAATCATTTAACCAAATATTCTTTTCTCAATCTTTATAACTCTTTGCACTACCATCTCTTTCCTTTATTAAACTTCTCACAAGGGTTCAGCTACTTTTATTTCACATTTTCCTTGAACAAACCTTTAGAATTGCCATATTCCATTGGCTTTTATGTAGAATATTTTATGGACATTACTTTGAAATGATCTGTATTAACATTAAGTAACTGATTAATTATAAAATTTCTTGCAAGTGCCCATCCTGTTTGAACTCTCTACAATATATGACATTGCCAGTTACATTCTCCTTGAAACTCTCCCCTACCACTTACAGCAAACTACAGAGGCAAGATTATTATAGGTATTGTCATAAGTATTATTATAGCCATCTGTATTTGAATTTAGATTTTCCATTTAGTTGTTATGCTATATTTAATCTTCCTGTACTTAGTGTTTCATCTATAAACTGTGATAAATATACTTAGTTTTCAAGGTGGCTATGAGAATTTATGTGGATCATGTATCTAAAGAGCCTAACACAATGTTTGGCACATGGTGGGTAGGTGCTGTCATCTTACTCTCCTGGTTTGGCACCTGGTGGATAGGTGCTGAAACAAACAAACAAACAAACAAACAAACAAATAAAACAGTCTGTCATCTTACTATCCTGGTTTCATCCTATTTTGACTTTGGTATTCTTCACAAATTTCTTTTCCTAGGGGACATTTTTATAGGAACTTAGGTCAGTCCTTGACCTTTTTTTTTTTTTTTTCTTTCTAACTTGAATAACTCATCTAATCCTGAGGCTTCTGATTCCTCACTATGGATAATGCAAAAGTATGCATCTCTTTTTCCCAGGCTCCTCACACACAAGGTCAACTGCCTGCTAAATAGGTATTTTCACCTGGTTTTGCATAAGCATTTCAAATTCAATAAAAAAGAGCAACAAAACACAAATAGAGTAAACTGGCCTCACCAATACACTGTGTTGGAACATACTTTTGCTTATTTCTCTCACTTGATATCCATGTCTAATAACTTGCCAAGTCATATTGATTTTTATTTGATGTCACTCATATTTACTTTCTGTAAAACAGGAAAAGCTCGTCCTGGGGTTATAGCTGAGTTTTTCCATAATCTGGAAAGAACCCACTTTTGTTGCTTTAACTTCAACTACTAGCTCTCATACTTCATATGTTGCTGAATAGCATACACTATTTCTCCAGAGCTTCTCTGCTGGTGTATTGCTCAAGTCTGTTATTCCACCTGGAATGCCTTCTTCTAACAAATCTGCTCAGTGAAATGGATTTAGCCCTCAAAATTCAGCCAAATGCCATCTTCTCTCTGTCTTCTTTCCCCTGTCTCCTCAGCTGGCATTCCCACTGGCCTTGATTTGTGCCTGTACAAGGCACTTAAATTCTAAGTAGCACTGTCTTCTTCTAGACAGATCACAAGCTCTGACAAGACAGGAACTACATTTTAATGTTTTAATTACATACAATTCCTAGTAGAGTCCTTTGCACAAAGTCAGTGCTAGATAAAAGTATGTTGCATAGAATTGAACAATGAAGAAGAAATATATTACATCTTTCATTAGTAGCCACAGAGAACCTCCCTCTTCCCTGTTTATACTAAATTACCAAATCCTAAAAATCCAGAATTTTTCACATGTACATAATCTGAGGACTTGAGAGTTCTATGGTCTGACCATCTTCACTTAACAGTTAGTTAAGTTCTGGAATGAAGGTCTAGAAAGTCCCAGTTTACTTTTTCTGTTTTACCAGATTGCCTGTATGCGAGTAAGTTATGAGTTTGGATAAAGATTTTGACCTTGGAGTAGTTTAATGTTACTTAGTTATAAAGATATTTTCATTATCTACTCTACCACCAATTAACCAACACAGTATCTAGGTTCTACCTTACTTTGATGATTTAGAGTTTCACATGCACATCAACCTAATAAATGTTATGTCATAAAAGTTTCAGGAAAGGTGAGTTACAGGAATAAATTCATCCCACAATCACTGTTACTGTCTTTCACTCTTAGTCTCTTTATGGCTTTTTAAAACTCAGGCTTTTAAAAAAGCACAACTGGTATTATTTCCCAAAAATATCCTCATTTTCAGATGAAGAAAATAAATCCCAGAAATAGTAAGTGATTGCTAAATAATACACAGAACTATGACTTAACCCAGGTTGATGGGTTTTGCATAAAAAGGTACTGTATTTTGCAACAAAATCCTTTTTTTTTTTTTTTTTCCATTATCATTTTTCTTGGTAGACTGTCATAATAATACATGTGCCTGTGGGGGTTTAGTATCTTATTCACTTTGCTAATAGTAGTTTGAAGGAGATTTGAAATGTCAAGAATGAGACAGAAAAAAGTGGTGACATTTTCCATGAGAAGATATGAATTAAAAAGAATGTATACTGTGTAATGATTTGTATATCTGGGAATGTTAAAAGATCCTGGCAGTATTTCTATTTATAAAGGGGGGAGCCAACAACTTAATTTGAATTTTCACATGGTATTCTCTTAAGTACCATGAACATGAAATAAGAAACAGGGTTATGACATATGTAAATGTATATTGTGCTCACCTTTAAAATGTGTATATATGGCTTTCAATTGGATTGAAAGACACTAATGATGATTGTGAGAAGAGTTTATTCCTATAAACTTCTCCTCTCCTTAAGCACTTATGAAACATATTTACTAGGTTGATACGCTAAGTACTGGACATTCAATTATGGTAGCCATTATAATTATTATTATAACAATAGTTATCACAAAAGTAGCATTTCATTTTTATTACATTTTATTTCTCCGGACAATAGACTTATTTTTCAGTAAAAAGAAAAATAGCTGACAAATAGCATACATATAAATACATGAATGAAGAATACAATTATATTTTTAGACAAAATATATAGATGCTATGGACTCTCTTTCTTTTTCTCTCTCTCTCTTTCCATGACTATATTTCTTTTAGTGAATTCCCCTTAGGTGCTCAAAAAGAGTTATTTTTACATGCAGGGTAGCTATGTTATTTTTTCTTTCAGTTAAACATTTAGACACAGCTCTTCAGTTTAGTCCTATGACTATCAGAGACCGGAAATATCTTTTACACTGAATACTCCACTGTATAATGACTTGTAGTTTTGCTTAGATATTTTGGGGAACCTATTGCCAAATGATTATGTCTAATTGATACCTACCAAATAATGATAAAAGTTTTAAAAAAATCTAATAAATATCAGCAGCTGGTAGACGTTTAAAAGAGTAGCAATTAGCACACATGGCCTTATAAAAAAAACTAATCAGAATAAAACCTGCAAAATTTACCAAAAGTGGGCTTCACTAGAGTTTCCTGTTTATGTTGCTTTAATTAGAATTTTGTAGATACCACAAAATGGTAGTACTGGATACAAACAAGATAAAATGTTATTTTTTTATCCAGTTATACAAAACAGCCAATTATTTTAATATTCACAGTCTGATTAGAGAGAGAGAGAAAAAAAACATTTTATTACTTAAATGCACCATTTAAAGTTAGATTAAATTATAAAACATAAATTTCCAAATACTGATATCTAAAAATCCAATAAAAATTCATAACTAAGAAACAAGCTTGCTTTTTCTTTCCCCCTTCTTAAAAAAAAAATCTTACTTTCTCACTCTTTAACAAAAGAAACAGTATATTGGTATTCTAAAAATTCTTCATTTGTATAATGGATTTCTGAACTGAGATTCAGATTCATGTTGGTCTTCCCCTTGTTTATGCTCTTTACCTTTTTAAATATCATATGGACAAATTATTTGCAAAAATAAACCAAAAGATTTTACCTTAGCAGATTTTACAGATTTAGACAGATTGCAAGAGGATAGGAAAAGTATGTACTTACGTCTCCTATATTAAACAAATTGAAGCATTCCACACAGATGTGTATCCTAAAAGAAGTTGGGCCTATGAAGCTGCTAAAATGATTTTTATAGTGACATTGAGTCATGAGCCAAATGGTGACTGGATAACATGCTAATTTTACTCCTGTAAATGGGGACACATGAAATGAGACTCACAGACTTGGA
Organism: Panthera tigris; assembly: GCF_018350195.1. NCBI lineage: Eukaryota > Metazoa > Chordata > Mammalia > Carnivora > Felidae > Panthera > Panthera tigris. Next base: position 27,664,602 of record NC_056676.1, on the reverse strand, counting down.
AGAAAGAATGGAGAGAATGCCATCAGCAAGCACTGAAGTCTTCTCTCTAATATGAATGGTATGATCTCTTTTAAGTTTAAAAGAGAAAGAAAATTCTTCCTGTCCCATATACAAATACAATTACATAACTTCTCAATTGTTCTTTATGAAATCATGCAAAGTGTGTTAAAAGCCCCTGAGTAGTTTACTGTGTGCTTAGGGCTTAGTCTACATTAGTGTTTCTGAAGCATTTTGGTCTCAGATATCCATTACATTCTCAAAAATTTTTAAGAACAGTAGTGAGTTTTTGTTTATGTGGTTATATCTGCTCATATTTACCATATGATATTAAAACTGAAATTTTTAAAAATATTTATTAATTCACTTAAAATATAAATAAACCCATTAAATGTTTCCATAAATAATATATTTTTAGTGAAATATATATTTTTGAAAGCGAAAAAAAAAAAAACTAGTGACAAAGAATGGCATTGTTTTCCATTTTGCAATTCTCTGGCTTAATTTTGTAAATGTCTGGCTTTATAAAAGACATCTGGTTTCTCATGTCTGCTTCTGCATTCAATCTGTCTCAATATGTTGTTTTAGTTGAATTATATGAGGAAAATCTGGCCTCATACAGATTTTTTTAGTTGGAAATGTGAGGAGAGTTTTAATAGCCTTTTCAGATGATTGTGGATTTTTTTTTTCTGCAATGTGGAATCTGTAATCATATCAATATACTTTCCATACTCTTTTATTGAAAGTTATTGTCTACCTTGTACTTTAAATGGATCTTTGCTTATGCTTATTAAATATATATATGTGTATATATATATATATATTTTTTTAATATCAAGCATTGGTCATTTGGAGGATATTGGTTCACTAGGTTATACAAAATTGCCAAATGGTACTACATTGTACAATATCACATTTGTTGGTAACACCACCTAACTCATTAGCAAAGTCTTCAAGAACTGGGAAACTGACAAGGTCACAGGGACAGATAATAAGTTTTTCAAAATTATAATTTTTGTTTGAAAGCTCAGATTTAATCATTGGCAACAGACACAGTTGGAGTTTGCTCCCCTTGAAGTGACAAGCTCACTTTGTTCATTTTCAAGAATATCTCTGCCAAATATCCAAGTTTGAAAAACCACAGTTTGCCTGTTAGTTGTTCTTTCAAGTAAAAATGGTGATTTATGAAAAGTGGCTAGTTCAGCTCTCAACCCAAGTAGTCACCCAAGTACTTGACTTGAGACAGCCATCTACTTTGGTACCTGGCAAAAATGCTTCATGTGACTTTCCATTTCATCACAAAGAATATTCAACAGATCTGTATTCGAGGGCCAAGATTTGACAAAATTAATATTTTTTTACTGCTTCATCAAGTATATCTGTAGGTAAATCTAGTATTTATAAAATATTAACTGTGAGTGTATGGTGGTGTATAAGAATACCAGGGTTACTAGTGGAGTTTGGTGTTGCTGACTTGATTCGTGCTAAGGTGCCAGCAGTTTTTCCCACCATGCTTTTGCACCATTTGTGCAAATGTCTGCCAAGTAAAAAAAGCAAATATCATAATTATGAAAATAATTTTGAACTTGTGAACCTACTGAAAGTATCTCAGAGACTGACTGAAAGGGTTTAGGAGACCTACAGGAAAGTTTCCTAGAAGGAAACTCTATTGTAATGAATTGTAAAGAATTTTGCAAAGAATTTAGCAAGCAAATTGTTCATTCCTAAAATATTCTGGAAATATCAGCTGTTTTATTTCCATGCTAAGTACTACCGATCTTTTTCTCTTTTCTTTTCCTGTATAAAGGTACTAATTATTTATCTAATTCAGGGTTAAGATTCTAGTAGCTTATTCCCAAAAAGCAAACCCTTAATCTCACAAAATCAGAGGGCTTCAGACTAGGTCTCTTGAGCTCAAAACAGAGTTCCAGAACTTGATGCTGCCTCAATTACCTTTTTCCTTGAATTGCACTATATTCTAGTTACACTTGGAGCGAATCTCAGCAAGGAAGAAATAAAAAGACCACAGCCCTATAAATAGACACGATTTTAAAAATTCCACAAAAGTCTCCTCTCTTAAGGCGTAATTCTAATTTCTGCACCAAGTCATGACATTACATGCTGTAAAGTATCATTTGGTATAATAGGGACAGGTATTGCACTTCAGAAGAGTTTGGATAGTGTCCTATCAAAAGCTTACTTTCAAAAAGTAATCTCATATACTGATTTATATCACAGAGAAGAGGCAACATGTATTAACTAGGTGAAGCCAAACCTTTTTTTATTCTGATTCCAAGGCAGTGATCTTTTCATTACATTCAAAACATTGCTAGAATGCATTTTACCCAATATGAGAAAAAGAATAGAATGTCTTTTGATGGTTTTCACAATAAGATTTTGACTATTAGAGATGCTATGCCATCGACCTTCATTGTAGGAAGTTCTTCAATTTCTCCCTGATTTTCAGTATATAAAAAAATTCTCAAGTTCAAAAAGTTTCCAATTATTTGCTACTAATGATTTTTCTTCTCATTCTTCTCTCTGTTCATCAATTCATCTCTGATCTTAGTGATGTGATAATTGTTACTCTTATGCCTTCATTCAAGGTTCTATATATAGAGAGAGATACAGATCTCTCTGTATAGATAGATAAACATAGATATATATATACTTCCTTTTTTAACATGGGCAAATTTTTACATTGTTTTTGTAAATTCATAATCTAGTAATTTGTATCATTACTTAATTTCTTGTCTGATTCAAATCTGTTTTTTTTTTTCCTTTCCACAATACTTAGCAAATCAAAACTTTGTAATGAGAAATCTAAGCCTAAAAGTGTTATAAAGCCAGAAGCACAGGGTATATTCCTTTAGGAAATAGTTTCACTAATTAGGCAACAAGTGACTTCAAAGCCACTCATAAATCCCTTTGTTCATTTCTTGCTGACCTCTTTATCATCCCTAACAACAGCAGTTTCTTTATTTGTCTGTGTTTCTCAAGTCTTATTTATATTTCAAATTCTTTCAAATTCTTACTCTTCATAGAAAATCTTGCCTAATGACTCTATGAGAAGATCAAGGTCATCCTATATAATTTTCTTCAATTCCTCTTTCTTTATCCTCACATCAAAACTGTCCATCTCTTTATTCAAGAGTCTTTTGCCCAACATTAATATCTGACTGGTGTTTTTGATTCTATCTTCTCCCCATTATTGTTCCTTCAATTTTGCTTCTTTTCCCTATTTCTCTAATGCCTATAAAATTGCTTACACTTCCCCTGTTGTAAAATATATTCCATTTTTTAACGCTGTATGTTCTTTAAGTCACTCACTTGTTTTACTTTCATTTCCTCCCAAACTCATAGGAAAAGAGGTAGATACTAATTTTCCCTGCTTCCTCTATTTTTCTTTGCAGTTTGACTTATGTTATTTATCAATTTACCAGAACTGCTTTCTCAAAGAAAAAAACATAGATTAATCACAAAATTCAAGGTTTTTCACAGTAATCATCCCTATCAAACTGTATACAGAATTTTACATTGTTATTTCTCTTGAAATGTTTTTCCTCCTTTGGCTACTGTAGTTACTGCTGTTAGTTTCCCCATAATCTTTTCCTTAAATTTCATCTTGCTGTTTCCCCCACTTATCTCTTAAATAATATTTATTCTTCTTGTTGTTGTTCTTTATGTTCTGTTTGGTAATCCCATTTACCCCAGTAGTTTTTTTTTTTTTTTTTTTTAATGTTTATTTATTTTTGACAGAGAGGGAGACAGAGCATGAGCAGGGGATGGGCAGAAAGAGAGGGAGACACAGAATCTGAAGCAGGCTCCATGCTCCGAGCTGTCAGCACAGAGCCTGACACGGGGCTCAAACTCACAGGGTGTGAGATTGTGACCTGAGCCGAAGTCGGACGCTCAACCGACTGAGCCACCCAGGCGCCCCTACCCCAGTAGTTTTAACTGCCACTTGTATATATAGATGACTATCAAATCTATAATTTGGGGGCCTGATATTTTTCTAAAGTATAGCTTGAGAATTTTTATTGCCTATTGAAAATCCACCATGATTGTCTTCAAAAACACAAATTCAGTAGGTTCAAAATGGAATCCCTTTGCTGTATCTCCACCTCCACCTCCAAACTATTCATTCTTCTCATTATTTTAGTGTATATTACCACTATTTCGTCAGCCACCTACGACAGAAATCTTAAAATTGTCTTCAATTACTCCATCCAATAACTACTCACATCTCATCTTTGCATCTAATAATTTTTCAAACCTCATTATTTTAATTCTGTCTATTCAATGTCTCTCTTACATTCTTCATTTCCATTTTTTCTCTGGTCACTACCTTCATCATCTGTTTCTTGACTATTGGAATTATATGCTTACTACTTACTTATCTAAACATATTCTTCTCCAATTTATGCTTTCCACTATCACCAGAATTAACTTTATAAAACATAAAGTACTCAAAAATCTTCAATGGTTCCTGGAAACCCACTAAACATAGTTAAAATTTTTTGCATGGTCTTCTAGAATTTGAAGCCAACCTACTTTACCTTTCCCTACAACTACCTCTCTCATGCATATTAAGTTTCATTCATAGCTAACATTTGCAATATGTCTGGTGTTCTTATGGTTTTCTAATCCTGTTTTCCTAACCTAGAATGCCCTTCTTTCCCAATAACAAAACCCTGGTGATCTCTCAAACCAAATTTATAAACTACACCCTTTTCCCATCTCCAGGTATAATGAATAATGTATTACAGTGTTCATTTAATTTGGTGCTATGCAAGAATTATTATTTAATTATTTTCATATCACTCTTCTCTGTATATTATACTTTTCCCGAGATCTGGGTCTTTGAATTTTTAGTCCCTAACAGTGCTTGGCACAGGATTTTGTATATTGTTCTTATATCTATAAGAAATATTTTGTAGATTTTTTAAAAATTATCTTACTCAAAATCCTCATTAGTTAAGTAAAATTATCAAGGTTATATACCATTGTCAATAGTAAAAGTAGGCTGAGGAAGCACGGTTCCTTATTTTTATTCATTTCTTTTCCTGTCTTGAAGACTTTTCATAAATTTAAGGAGGTGAACTATAATCATTTCCTGTAATACACTTTTTTTCTTCTGTATATTCTTAATTATAACAGGATTTAAAAAAATAACAGCAACAAAAAGCACTCTAGAATTCCTAGTAATCTATCCTATTTTCACTGTGCTGAGGGTTACCTTTTTTCAAGGTTTTTTTTTTTTTATATATAAACATATATAATTAAGTAGCAAATTAATGCATGGAATGATTTGTTCTGTCCTCTTGTTAGAGCTTTTTACATCATTTACTTAATATTTCAAAGGGTTTATAAATCATTTATCAGCTAATCTTTGCAACATCCCTGCTGAGACAGTCAATTAGCTGAAGAAATACTGCTGGTTGGCAAGTGACAAGTAATATTACTTGCACATTATAGATGAAGAAACTAAAGCAGAGAGAGGTTAATCAAATTGACCATGTCTTACATAGTCTCTGGTAGTACTGATGTCAGAATGGAAGCCTGGGGTTATTCACATCAAAATTATAAAAGCATTAAAAGCCTGGGGCTGGTGCTGTTCTTTGTTATATAATACTTTCTAAATCTTTTGTCTTTTCTCCTCCTTTTCTGGGTCTGTATGATTCCAAGGAGGAAAGATAATTTGAAAACCTATACCTTCTTATTGAACTAAGACTGTTTTTTTTTTCTATATCGAATAAATATTTAGCTTTTGAAAGGATGTTAGAACACTGACACATTTCTTTTCAAAATAACTCATTCTTAACTTTTCCATCTTTAAAATAACAATGAAAGGTCAAATCAAGCTCAGTCGTATTTTCTGGTCTGCTCCAAGTTGTAACAATGACCATAAAAAGAATGAAACAGTTATTGTTTACTACTGTTTTATCAGTAATAACAAAATATCAGCTATTTGCCAGATTCCATACTAAACAGTTTATTAGGATTATATAATTTAAATTCTCAACAACTCTATCAAGTAGAGTATTCTCATTATCTCAATTTAAAGATGAAATAACAAGGGTCTGGAAACATTAAGTCATGAAACCGGTAGGTAATTTAACCACTTACAAAACCAGTATGCCATTTAAGAGCGTAAGAAACTTAATTTTCTGTTGATGGTTTGTCAGCAATATTTCTTTTAAAAGTATGTAAACAGTTCACATACTGTTTTGAGGCATTACTTTATAGGATGGCATTTTATTAACATCCCTACAGTACCTTGTTTTTTAATACTATCATCTGATACACACATTAAATGACACTACCATCCCTTCCTTGGTTTCTATATTTGTTCTAGAAACATTTTGCATTCCAGCTCCCACAGATCTGGTCTACTCATGCAGGTAATGGTCCTCATCTTTAGCCACCTCAGTCAGGGCTGTTCAGCCTTGTGACACTTCCCAGCGACACTTACCAGAGTTTGAAAAGGACTTATTGAATTGACACCTTAAAAAAATGGTTTCAAAACATGAAAAAAATCTGCAATACTGCGATAAAAACTTGTCTAACTAGTTTTTTTGAACACTAATATTTGTGCAGCTTATCAACTATAGTGTTGCTCAACTCTCATAGAGTTATCAATAAATTACAGTGACTATGTGATATGGATACTTTTTTTTTAAGTTTATTGTGTGTGTGTGAGAGAGAGAGAGAGAGAGAGACAGTGAGAGTGGGGGCGGGGCAGAGAGAGGGAGAGAGAGAATCTCAAGCAGGCTCTGCACTATCTGAGCAGAGCCTGATGCAGGACTCAATGTGGGGCTCAAACTCCCTAACAGTGAGATCATGACCCAGGCCGTAATTAAGAGTTGGATGCTTAACCAACTGAGCCACCTGGGAGCCTCTGATATGGAAACATTTTAATACAACTGATAAGATGTCATGTGAAGCTTCCAAAAGTGCAGTTGCCTAGGACTGAGGAATCTTTAAAAAAGGCCCTACTCACAACGAGCTGGAAGTGACTTCAGTAGGAGGCTAAGGCAGAGATCTTGGGCCAGGGAGTGAAAAAGCAGGCCTACATTGGAGAGAGCTGTCTAGTATAGGAGAGCCAGGAATTTGACTTTTTGAGTGGGGAGCATGAAGGTAGGTAGGGGGCCCTTCAGTGAGAATACTGGGATTGCTTCTAGAATTCTAACTTAGATGAATGACAAGATGGCATTCTTTGGTGAATGCTAAAGGAAAAGCAGCAGCAGCAAAAGTCTAAGAATGGCACGTTAAGGTATCACAATGCCACATTTAAAGTAATTTGGCATTCTTTTCCTTTCTGCATGAATGAAAACGCATTAACTGAAAACCCACATTTACACACATGCTAATATCTGCTCTTCGGCAATCAAGTATTTTCTGCATAATGTCTAAATATCTATTCCAACTGAAGTAGTACTTAAGCACTCCAATACTCCTTTTTTCAGCCAAAAAGAAAAACAGGTGCTATGATTATGTTTCCATATATTTAAGTATATATATCATCATTGCCAATTCATCTGCTTTGCAGATATGAATTTTCTATATGGTATTCAATATCTCCCTTTATTGAAAATGTCCTGTTCAGTGTATTATAATAAATGTTTTTCATATTTATTATATGTCTGAATGTTATCTCTTTATTAATGGAATGAACTTCAGCACAATGTTTCATACTGTTTTTCTCTACCATCATTATATTTTAAGATTTTCCATACATTACTATGAGATTTTCAGATTTATCAGGCTTTTTGAAGTCAGTGGGATAGGCTCCAGAGAGAAAAGTGAATGCTAAAGAACAGCAACATGCATTAAATACTTTAACAAATTAAGAAAATATTAATGTAGCCATTGAGAAATATATGTGATATTTATGCCATATACAGTGGATATATAAATCGATAGTTTCAAAATGAGGTAATACACAGAACTATATTAAAATATGAATTTTAGGGGCACCTAGGTAGCTCAGTGGCTTGAACCTCTGACTCTTGATTTCATATCTTGAGGTCATAGCTCACAGTTCCTGAGATCCAGCTCTGCATATGGCTCTGTGCTGACCATGTGGAACCTGCTTGGAATTCTCTCTCTCCCTTTGTCTTTGTCCCTCCCCCCGGCTCTCAAAAATAAATAAATAAACATTTAAAAATAAGATATAATAAAATTTTAGTAACTTTTTATAAGGTGAGAAGACAAATAATAAGTGCCTTTTTGTCTAGGAGACAAGTTGTTATTCTGGAAAACCTCATGACATTTTGTAGATTATCAAAATCATTTTGCTATCAATATCAAGCATCTCTAATATCAACTCTATTATCAGTAGTTTAAATTATCATTATTACTCAATTGCATTATTAGTAACATTTAAGAAACTATTTAAAGTGGTAAACATTGGTTTTAATAAATAAAATACTACTTATGAAGTTACAGTAAACTGAAACTAAGAGATCTCAAGAGGGTGGAGAGTTTCTATTTTTGTTCATCTTCCAAATTTCAGAGAAGGATTATATGTACAGTGTAGGGTACTAACTAAATATTTAACAAATAAACTTTTAGACTTTATTACCTTGTGGTATAAATTAGGATTTCTTTTGTATTGACATAACTAGAAGATTTTTTATTTCAGCACTATGAATTATTAACGTCTTTGGCTAATTTCCAGAATGTCTGTGTCATCCAAATTTATTTGAGTGTTAATTAGGAGACCTCATGCTTATCTTCTAGGCTTTCACTTTTGCAAATCACTTCATTAATTCACACCAACTTTTGATAATTTATAGTACAGCCAAATAGTATAAAAACACATAGAAGCATTTGCCAAAGAACTCTAAGTAAAACAGGTCTCAGAAGACAAATACCATATTCACTCATATGTGGAATGTAAAAAAAACAATTGAATAAACAAGCAAACATAAAACAGAATCAGACCTATAAATACAGAGAACAAACTGATGGTTGTCGGGGTGAGTGGGCAAAATGGATGAGGGGGAGTGGGAGATACAGGCTTCCAGGTATGGAATGAATAAGTCACCGGAATAATAGGCACAACATAGGGAATACAGTCAACGATATTGTAATAGCATTGCTTAGTGACAGATAGTAGCTACACTTGTGGTGAGTATAGCATGATGTGTAGAGATATTGAATCACTATGTTGTACACCTGAAACTAATGTAACATTGTATGTCAACTATACTCAAATAAAATAAAAAAGAATAAAAAAAACAGATCTCAGATATGAAAATAGAGCCATGCTTGGTTATACTGCCATCGAAGTGCTTCAGCTGAAGTGAGACCTTCAATCCTGCTGTGTGTATAAATCACCTAGGGTGGCTTTTAACCTCACCAGTGGCTGGCCCCACTATTATATCTGATTTTTGTCTACATGACAGTAATAATTTTTTGATTGAAAACTTTATTTCATTGGTTCCAAAGGCAGCACAATAGTTGATAGGAAATGGGTGTAAAGTCACAATCTCTAGTGACTTTAAAATTATGGGACAGGGTTAGGGCACCTGGGTGGCTCAGTTGGTTAAGCATCTGACTCTTGATTTCAGCTCAGGTCATGATCTCATGGTTTGTGATATTGAGCCCCATATCAGGCTCTGCGCTGATAGTGCAGATTCTTGGGATTCATTCTCTCTCTCTCTCTCTCTCTCTCTCTCTCCCCCCTCCCCCACTCATGTGTGTGCATGGTATGTGCACACACTCTCTCTCAAATAAACATTTAAAAAGTTATGGCACAGGGTTAATCATAAATATTCAGCTAAATTCCATTTGTCAGCTTATTAAAGTGCAAGCCAACAGAGAAAATAAAGACAAGTCTTGTTTTTTTATTTATTAAAAAAAAAAGTCTTGTAGAAATCATTACGAATTTAATACAAAATAGTGGAACACAAAAATTGTGTTGCTTTGTTTACTCCCTAGTCTATGGCAATGCAAACAACAGAAGTTAACCTGGAATTTAAATTAAGTTCGGTTATACTGCATTAGGTATAGCCAAACATTAACTTGCCGTTAATTTTTTCCAAACAAATCACATTTTTGTTCTCTTCTTTTTCTCCCCATCTCCCTTGGAGTTACTACTTACTCTACTCCTTACCATATTGCCCCTAACACTTGTCTCCTCTACTAGAATGTGTTTCTATGCTTATTACTATTCAATAATTCAACAGTAAAATACTGTAAATGTAGGCAGAGGCATTTTAAGAAGCAAAGAAAATGTCCTTACACATTTTTAACATAGAAATATCATATAGAAAAATTTTAAAAATTTAGCATAGCTAAATTTTACAGATTGTTGTCAACCCTCTTAAAGAAGTAAGAGGGATAAGGCATAGAAAGAATGTGTTGTTGAGGGTGATGAAAATAAGCAGGTATTTCTTTTTTTTTTTTTTTTAACATTTATTTATTTTTGAGACAGAGAGAGACAGAGCATGAGCAGAGGAGGGTCAGAGAGAGGGAGACACAGAATCCGAAACAGGCTCCTGGCTCCAAGCTGTCAGCCCAGAGCCCGATGCGGCGCTCGAACCCACGGACCGCGAGGTCATGACCTGAGCCGAAGTCGGACGCCCAACTGACTGAGCCACCCAGGCGCCCCGATAAGCAGGTATTTCAAACTACTACCTGCCATCCATGTTCAGTGGATTTAGAAGACAGAGGTTTGAGTGCCATCATTATTACTTATTTACCATTTGATGCTAAGCAAAATACTGAATTTCTTGGGCTTCAGTTTACATGACTCCAAAATGTGGGTTCCCAAACTGAGAAAATACTTCAAAGCTTTTCTAGGCCTAAAAGTCACCGACCTTAGTGTCCATGTGTCCTTTATAAAGGCCAAGTTTTCACAAAAGATAGTATACTTCTAAAAGCTTTTAGAGAAAGGAAAGGCTATATTTAGAGAGTCTGTTGAGTGTCCCCGGGTGTTCTCAAGTCTTACTACTATTTTTAGCCAGGTGTAGGCCAGTAAGACAACACATTTGCTTTAACTAATGACTGTCCAGTTTTCTTAGAGTCAAAGGTAAGTTTTTCATTATTCCAAATTGTTGAAAACAAGAATTGTTTCAATTTTTTTACTGAATTGGCCTGCTGTTCCATGGCCTGACCTGAAACGTGATTTAGAAGGTTGTATTTTGGTTTGGACAGACAGTCTTTATCCTGCTGTTTCATTATAGACATCTTACAGGATAAACACGTGCAACTGTTTTGAGTTCCTGAGTCCAAGTGTTCCTTATAGTGTTTTGTTTTGTTTTGTTTATGAATTGCAGGCCAATTTACTCCAATTTGAATGCAGGTAGGAATTTATAAATTTCTTCAAGAACCTATTTTCATTCTTATGTATCGTATTGATTTTATTTTAATACAGAGAAGACTTTGCCAGATTCATAGATATTTGATAGAGCAAAAAACAAAAGAAAAAAAAAAACATCATTAGGAAAAAACCCCAGAAACCTCAAATGGAAAGTGATATAACCAACAGAAGTATATAGTGCTAGTAAGAGTAATTAGCACATGTAGACTGAGAAGCAGACTATCATTGAAAGTTTTAACTATGCTAGTTGCCAGCAGGAGGAGGATTACTTGACTCAGAAATCTTTTCCTTTATCTTTGTAATTTTTTTTAATAATCTCAAAACTAACGGAAAAGTTGAAATGACAATGAAAATAATTCATCACCCAACCCATTTGAGAGTAAGTTGCCAACATAATGCACTGTCACCCTCAAAGACTTTAAGATTTCCTACAAACATATATCCAAGTATAATCATGAAAATCAAAATCAAGAAATTAACATGACACATTACTACCATGCTATCTAATCTAAAGTTTTGTCGACTATCCCAGTCATTTCCTACAAAATAACAGAATCAATCCCAAGTCCACATGTTGCATTCAGTTTTCCTATCTCTTTAGTTTTTTAATCTGGAAAATTTTCTCATGCTGACCTTCATAACTTTGAAACTTTTAAAGATTACAGATCCAGATATTTTGTGGGATTTAGCTGTTTGTATTTGTCTCATGATTAAATTTAGGATATATGTAGTTGGAAGGAATATCACAGTAGTAAATCTCTATTCTTAGTGCATCCTATCAAACAATTTTGGCAAACTTTTAATTTATACCCTTACTAGGATATTAATTTTATGTGTTTGGTTGAGGGGTGTCACCCAGTCTTCACTATAAAGTTATTTTTTCTCTTTCCCTCATTCATAAGTTTTATGGTAAGGTACTTTGTGAGTATGTAAATATCCTGTTTCTCATCAAACATAATTTATTAAATTTAATTATTTACATCAGTATGAACTCATAGAGTCCTATTTTATTCAATGGACTATAATTTGTTTCTATCATTATTTATTTTGAGACTTAGATTGTTCAAGATTTGCCCTGTGGGAACCCCTTCAATTTGGTGTATATGTCTTTGGGTGTTTCACCGTTCTTTTTTTTCTTTTTTTTTAATATTTATTTTTTGAGAGAGAGAGAGAGAGAGAGAGAGAGAGAGAGAGAGAGACACAGAATCCGAAGTAGCCTGCAGGTTCCAAGCTGTCAGCACACAGCTAGATGTAGGGCTTGAACTCATGAGCTGTGAGATCATGACCTGAGCCAAGTTGGACGCTGAATTGACTGAGTCATCCAGGTGCTCCTCACCATTATCCTTTAATATCTTCCTTACTTCTTGAACCCATAATATGGTCTACAGTCATTTTATATTTTCTGTGCCCTAGCTTTGGAATCAGTCATTTCTCCAAAAAGCTTTAGTTCCTTCAGTTGGAGACCTGTAATTTGAATCAAAGATCTGGACACTCGGTGTGCTCATTGCTATTGGCAAGCAGCAGCCCCAGGTACTTCAAACAGACAGAACTAGAGCATTTATGTACATATATACGTACACACATATGAAAAAACATATTCATAAACATTTATATGTTCATGTACACATTCACATTATATCTGTGTTTATTTCTCTGTCTGTGTATTGAAAATCATGAGTTCACATTAATATCCTTGATCCTCATTCAACACCACAAAGTTCATTCTAGTTTCCGTCCTTTTCCTATTTTAACACCTTCCTCAGATAATGAGAAACATTGATTACCGTATCCTTAATATCCTTACTTATTGGATCAATCTCCCTGTTAAACACATTCTTATAGCTGACATTCTCCCATCCCATACATTTTCCTCACCTAGTACAAGTTATGACTATCTGTATTGAGTGGTTGCCATGACCACTTCTTCATAAGGATGTCCTTCTCATGCCAATCAGACTTCAACACTCCACACTTTTGCAGACATCCTTCTCACCCTTTTCAGGCTCTGAGACACAATGCCAAACCACTGTGGTTCCCTGCATGCCCACCATCCCCACACCAACAAAGGCTAACTTGATCTCATCTAATAGCTTCTGGACTACATTTTTCAAGAAGGGAAGGGATAAGGAAGTGGATGAGAAAAGAAATAGACAAGTATTTTTCTTCCCAAAACAATATTTGAAGAGGTTCTTTATTCAGAGAATTATAAAGACATTATGAAGTATCAGCTGAAGAACTGAACCTAGATTACATATTTTTACATATCTATATCCTTTAGCTATATCTATGACACACATGTACACATAATTTTATAGCAAAAAATATGTAACAAAAATATATTTTAATACACAACAACACACGTATATATAGTGCTATTTGACTGTTAACTACCAGTCCATTTCTATGAATGGATTTGCCAAACTCCTAGCTTGGGATAGCATCTATATTGGTTCTTATTGGATGCTCTTCTTCTTTTATCACTTAGGTTTTAAGTTCATCTGTTTGGTGAGTCACAGTTGCATCTCATTAGTGAGTTGTACGATCATTGGTAATCATGTCTGGTCTCCATGTATCTAAGAAAATACACCAGCTCGGTGTCTCTCAAAAGGCTGTCTGCAAACCATTTGCAACAGAATCAGTTGAGGTACTTGTTAAAATTCAGGTTTTTGGATCCTGTCCTAATTTCCTGCTCAGCATCTCTGTAGAGGGTAATGGATATTTGGGAAACATCTCAGCTGATTCTTATGCATTAAATACTGAGACTACGGTGTACCTCACATGTCTATAATTCTTTAAAGCTCACTGTTTAAAACACATAGGTCTTACTAACTATAACAATTTTGTTTTAGCTCTGTTAGTTCACATTTGTTATTTAACCAACTTAGACATTGATAGATATATGAATAGTCTCCAAAGTAAAATATATCTATCTTATGCAAAAATATCTTCTACAAAACGTCTCCACAGAGTGAAATATAAGTGCCTTCCAAGATCTTGTTTGGAGGAATCTTACCGATTTTCCAGATTTTAGGGAGTGGCAAATGCAAAGGCCCTGATCCTGGGAAAACCATTACAAAAAGAAAAATCCTTAAGAAAAGTGTGTGAGGATAGTATTATAAATGAAGAAACATTGAATGCATGTAGGAAGTGTACAGCAGCTTAATTTTTACTCTAAGAGTGATGGAAATGGGTTTTTAGAAATAATGTGATCTGATGTATGTTTTTTAAGATTGGTCTGGCTATTGTACTGAATAATAGACTATAAGGGTTGGGGCAAGAGAAAAAGCCAGGAGACCATGGAAGAGGCTGCTTATTGCATTAGATAAGACAAGCAATGGTGTCTTGGAGTGAGTTGAAGATGGTGAGAGGTAGGTAGATTCAGAATATATTTTCCTGTTAGATCTGGCATGAATTTCTCATGGACTGGATGTGGGAATTGTGGGGAAATGAGATTTTAAGGATGATTCCAACATTTTTGGTCTGAAAAACTGGATGAGTTATGGAGCCAGGAAAAACTGGAGTGGAAGGGGTGAATCAGAGGAAAATATTTAGTTTTATCTGCTGACTTTGAAATGTCTACTATGCATAGAGTGGAGGTAGTGGGAAACTGAAATAACGAGTCTTGAGCTTGGATGAGTGGTTAGGGTTAGAAGTACAAATCTGGGAACCACAGTCATCTACCCATGAAAGTGATGGGACCAGTTTAAAACTCATGAGTAGTGAGTGTAGATGGAGAGTGAAGAGGGAATGAAGGTTAGGACATTCTAAAGTTAGACACTCAGGATGGAGTCATGACCAAAGTATACTGGTAAGGACTGACAAGTGAGAAAGGAGGAAATCTAGGAGAGTATGTAACATTAGAAATCATGAAAGCTCATTTTCCAAAATTTCCTATGTTAAGGATAAATTAATGCTTGATATTGTAAAATGAGCTTTAACAAACAGAAAAGCAAATAGCTCATGATTGAATGCAGTGTCATGGGGAATGGAAAAGTTGTGAAAAATTAGGTAATTTTTAAAATTTTAACAATTTTAAACAATTTTAAAATTTTTAAACGAAAGTATCCATTTTAAAAATTAGTGCACCATATTTATACATATTTCGTCTTTGTGTCTACTGCAGCTATAGTATGCTATAGGTGAGGGATGAAGAATTATAATTTATATATCAAATTTATGGGAAAAGGGGGAAATCCCTACATTTTTTATAGATTTTTTGTAGAATTCAAGAGTGTAATAGACTTTGAATCTCTTCATATTCAAACACAATTTTCTAAATAATCATTATGATTTTAGAATCAGAACAAATCTTATATATAAAATGACTTACTTGAATGCATTTATTTCATTTTTATAGGTAAAGACTGGACTCAGATTTTTTGGTTACCAAGTATAATTTCTTATCATAACACATTATTTAAAATATATAAATAATTTTTTAAAAGGAGCTTACCAGAATATTTTAAGTTTTTTAGAAAATATTAAGTAATTAAAGTCAGAGGAAATAAATCTCATGAGGATTCATTTACAGAAAGAACACAGAATAGGGTTAGAAAAAGTAGGAGATGTATTTCCACATGGATAAATATGAGATTTTTAGGAGAAAATAATTGAAACTACCCTTAGAAGGGCGTAATACTAGCTGAATGAAATAAAGATAACTATCATGGGAATAGTCGATAATTTTCAAGGTGGATTTTGAATATGAAGGCTGATACAGATTAATATGTGATTATAAGAAAGACCGAAAAGGTAGTGGAACAAGGGCATCTTCATTCAATCATAGTTTACCAGTAGTGAAGGGAACTTTTGATACTGTGGTATGTGCTACTTTAGGACAGTAAACACTTAATTAAAGAAGTATGTTATGTAAAATATAAATAAGATTCAAAATATTTGTGAAAGGGGGTGCCTTGATGGCTCAGTTGGTTAAGCCTTGGACTCTTGATTTTGGCTCAGGTTATGATCTCACAGTTTTTGAGTTTGAGCCCCGCATTGGGCTCTGTGCTGACAGTGCAGAGTCAGCTTAGGATTCTCTCTCTCCCTCTCTCTCTGCCCCTCCCCAACTCACTCACACACTCTCTGTCTCTCTCTCTCTCTCTCTCTCTCTCTCTCTCAAAATAAATAAAATTAAAGAAAAATCATGGATGGTGAAAGCTACGTGGGATTATTTTAAAAAGTTAGGGATGGATGGTTTAAGTGACTTTTCTTTTTAATAACAAGAATAATTGTCACATATAAGACCTCACTATAATTAAAAATTATTTAATTTTTTAATAAAATTAAAGAAAAATCATGGATGGTGAAAGCTACGTGGGATTATTTTAAAAAGTTAGGGATGGTTAGTTTAAGTGACTTTTCTTTTTAATAACAAGAATAATTGTCACATATAAGACCTCACTATGCCACTGACAAAAAATCCTGGGACTGCATGGCTCCACAGTCTGATTATCTAGAGTTACGCTGTCCAGTATGATATGCATTACCCACATGTGGCGATTGAATACTCGGAATGTGCACTAGTTTGAATCAGGAACTGAAATCTTAATTTTGTTGAGTTTAATTTACATTTAAAATTTAAAAACATGTGCAACTAAAGGCTATACTGTTGAATAACACTAAGAACATTTCCATAATCACAGAAAAATCTATTGACCAGAGCTGACCTAAAATTTTAAAAATTACATTTATTAATTATATTTATTAATTACATTAACAAATTTTACATTTATTTCTCTTTGCTAAGAAAATCTTCTCTTATTAATAAGCAGTACTAGCAAGATGGTTAGATATAAGCTCAAGATGCAAAAACCTTTTGCATTTCTATAAGCCAGAAACAGAGTTCTTAAAAATCATTTAAAATTTAAAGTTCCTTAGGAATAAGCCCAAATAAAGATGTGCAAGACATTTGTGGAGAAAATAATAAAGCCTATTGAAAGATATTAATGAAGTCCTAAATAAATGGAGAGATACACCTTGTTTATTGATAGACTCATCATAATGATGTAAATTCTCCCCAACTTCATTTATATATTCAATACAGTTTCAATCAAAATACTTAACAGAGGTTTTGTGGAGCTGCTACTTCTGAAATTTTTATGAGTGGTCAAATGGCCAAGAATAGCTCAGAAACACCTGAAGAACATTAACATGGAAGGATTTACTCAACAGATATGAAGATTATTATAAGCCTATATTAAGACAGTGTGGTGTTGTTTCAGGGTAATCAAATAGACTCATGGAACAAAATAAGAATTTCAGACTATAATATACAGTATTTGGAAATCTGACATATCACAGAGAAGTCACTACAGATTATTCAGATAAGGACGGACTATTTTGTAAACAGTCCTGGGAAACTTAGTTATTCATCAGGAAACAAAGAAATTGGATAATGCATACAAATACATTCTAGATGAATTAATGGCTTGAATACAGAATAAACAAAAAATAAAAATAAATTTTAGAAGAAAATCTGCTATATCTGTGTAACATCAAGCTAGGAAAGGATATTTTAAGACAAAAAGGCACTAACCTAAAAGTTAAATTTGATTTCATTCAAATTAAGAGCTGCAGTTTATCACAAGATCAAAAAAGTGAGAAGACATAACCTATTTGTACCATGTATAGCTGATAAAGGATTATTAATTTGTATTTAAAGAATAAAAAGAAGCTAATAAGAAAAGGATAATACAAAAATGGACCAAAGATATTCTCTGGAATATCACAGAACAGGAAACATAGTAACAAACAAATGAAAGGATTCTAAACCTACTGGTAATTAAAGAAGCACAAATTAAAACTGTTTTAGATGGAATTGTAGTCCCTAAAATTCATATTCAAAGTCCAAACTCCCATTGTGGCTGTATTTGAAAATAGTGCCTTTTAAAAGGTAATTATGATTAAAAGGAATCATAACAGAGGACCTAATCTGACTGGTGTCCTTATGAGAAGAGGAAGGCACATATACAGTAAAAATGGTCAAGTGAGGACACAACGAGAAGGTAATAGTCATCTGCAAGCCAAAGAAAGAGGAGTCAGGAGAAACCAAACCAACCAACACCTTTTTACTGCACTTCAAACTTGCACAACTGTGAAGACTGAAATTTCTGTTTTTTAAGCCACCCATCAGCAGTATTTTGTTAGGGCAACACTAGGAGACTAATACCAAGACCAAATGAGATTTTATACCAAGGAGATTGGCCATTCTAACCTATGAGATATAGAACAAAAGGACTTCCAATTGATTCCATAACTTGGGAAAACATTTTGTCATTTTCTTTAAAGTTGAATATATAATTCCCTATGACTTAGCAACTCTACTTTTACTTAAATATGGTTAAAATAAGTCTTGCACATGTGTACCAGGAAACATAAAATAAATGTTCATGGAAGCAGTGTTCATAATATGTCCAAAACAACCCAAATATCATCAATAGAGTAATAAATAAGCACATTTTCTTACATTTACAATGAAATACGGTGGTGAAAATTAATGAACACTAATACAACACGCAAAGATGAACCTTAGAAACATAATGTTGAGTGAAAAACAAGCACAGAAGACTATATAAACTGTGAAATCAATTTTATAAAAATCAAAAATAAGCGAAATCATATATATAGTAAAAAAAATACATAAAAATTAAGTGAATGTTGAACATAAAGCCAAAATCAGAGTTATTTCTTTGGTGAAAACTGGAAGGTGGGATAAGGGTAGAACAAAATGATTCAGCAGTTTGATTCCAGTTCTCAATTTTAGTGGTGTGTTTGCAGGAGTTTATTATTATACCTCATAACTTAATGTATTTGAATATTTTCTTTTGCATGTATTAATTATTATATAATAGCATTTTAAAAATTAAAATCCTCTATATATCAACGATAACCCTTAGTCATTAATTATAGAAAAGGGAATCTACTTTGACACAACATACATATTTAGTAGTTAATCTTTTACAGTTGAAATCTTTCAGCTATGAAAGTTTTCCCTCTTCACATGAGGGCTTTTTTTTCCATATAAAGACATCCTACTTTGGGATAATTTATTGTCATTAATTAAGTGATACTAGTCCTGTGGCTGCCTAGGAATGTTAAAAACAACTGATAACTACATCTCCTGCCTCAAGAGAGTACAGAAAAAAGATGGAGTGGGGGAGGTAATATCATACATTATTGATAAATACATATAAATACAAAAGCATTACAAAGCTATTTCCCCATTAGCAACTTAGATTTTATTAATAAGTATATCAGAATATCATATATCAATTAAAGAATAAAATAATTAAGTATGAGTGGATTTCCTCTTATTTTGCAATGAGTTCCAAGGTGGTATTTTAGATGGTTACTTCCTCTTCATATCTGAGAGAGAGAGTACATGTGGTTTGGTGGAAGCTTCATTATGCTAAAATTTACATTTCTTTCTTTAATGAAATGACTTTTGTTGTCTCTTGGAAATGCAGAAGATAGCAACAGCAGATTATAGAGAAATAGCCACTCATGCACTACTGTGGCTATCCTACCTACCTGTGGAAAAATATAAATACCAATTTTAGAAGTTAATGATTCTGAAATTGCCCTTATCTTTGTCATTTTAAAAATGCTCCAGAAATCATGTTTTGCAAATAATATGGCACAGAAGCTTATCAGGGGATATTCTATCCATAATTGAGTCATTTAATAATATGTCTAATGTAATGGGATGATATGTAAATAATTAAAACTAAATAAATTCTCTACAAAGCTGTAGTAATCAAAACAGTATGGTACTGGCACAAAAATAGACCTAAAGATCAATGGAACAGAAGAAAGAGCCCAAAAATAACCCCACAATTATTTGGTCCATTAATCTATGACAAAGGAGGCAAGAATGTACAATGGGAAAAAAGTCTCTTCAGTAAACAATGCTGAGAACACTGAAGAGCTACATGCAAAAGAATAAAACTGGACCACTTTCTTATACCATACACAAAAATAAACTCAAAATGGATTACAGACCTAAATATGAGATCTGAAACCATAAAAATCCTAGAAGAGAGCATAGGCAGTAATTTCATTGACATCAGCAGCAGCAGCAGCAGCAGCACTTTTCTAGGTATGTTTCCTAAGGGAAGGGAACAAAAGCAAAAATAAACTGTTGGAACTACATCAAAATAAAAAGCTTTTGCATGGTGAAGGAAACCATCAACAAAACAAACAGGCAGCGTACTGAATGGGAGAAGATGGTTGCAAATTATATATCCAATAAGGGGTCAATATCCAAAATATATAAAGAACTTGTACAACCCAATACCAAAAAGAAAACCAGTCCAATCAAAAATGGGCAGAGAACTAAATAGACATTTTTTCCAAAGAAGACATACAGATGGCCAACAGACGTATGAAAAGATGCTCAACGTCATAATCATCAGGGAAATGTAAATCAAAACCACAATGAGTTGTCACCTTACACCTGTCAGAATAACTAAAATCAAAGACAAGAAATAACAAATGTTGGTGAGAGTATGTGGAAAAAAAGGAACCTTTGTTCAGTGTTGGTGGTAATATAAATTGGTACAGCTACTATGGAAAACAATATGGAGAAATACCATATGATCTAATAATTCCACTACTGGGTATTTACCAAAAAAAAAACCAAAAAAACACACACTAATTGAAAAGATATGCACCCTATGTTTGTTGCAGCATTATTTACAATACCAAACTATGGAAGCAACTTAAGTATCCATCAACAGACAAATGAATAAGAAAGATGTGGTATACACACACACATGCGCACGCACACACGCACACGCGCGCGCACACACACACACATATATGCACAGGAATATTACACAATCATCAAAAAGGATAAGATCATGCCATTTGAGACAAAATGGATGAACCTAGATGGTAGTATTAAGTAAAATAAATCAGGTTGAGAAAGACAAATACCATATGATTTCACTCATATATGGAATCTAAAAAACAAAAACAAATGAATAAATAAGAAATAAAAAGAATCGAAACTACAAATACAAAGAACAAACTGACAGCTACCAGAGGGAATGGGAGTAGGAGAATGGGCAAAATGCATGAAGGGGAGTGGAGATATGGGCTGCCAGTTATAAAATGAGTAAGTCAGGAATAAAAAGCACAGCATGGGGAATATCGTCAATGATATTGTAATAGTGTTATATGCTGACTGACGATAGCTACACTTGTGATGAGCATAGGTGAGAGATGTTGAATCATTATGTTGTACACCTAAAACGAATGTAACATTACGAATGTTACAACTATACAACAAATGTGTCAACTATACTCAAAAAAAATTAAAACTAGATAAATTCTTCAGCTATATCAGTAGTGTGAGATCTAGACTTTCAACTAATGGATACTTCTGTCATAGACCTTCGCAATATGGGGTCTGTCTTGGTCTTATAATTATCCTTAGAATCATGGGGACTGATCCATTCTTGCAACAAATTTTATTGCTTACATTCAAAGTGTCAGTTACAGTGCTGGATCCTGAGAATACAGAAGTCGACACACAAGGAAATATAAGGATAAAACACATTTTCTAACACATTAACTTTTCTCATTCATTCATCCATAAGTCATTCAACATGGGTCTTATATTGAGTACTGAGTACAGACCAGGTGATATGGTAAACGCTGAATATAACTGCGAATGAGATGGATAGGCCCTGATTTTGATGTCACTACTGTCTTTTGTCTTGCCATACAATGAGATATCTTTATTAAGTTTGCTTTAGGGTTTTATCTGAAATTGCTAATGAAAAATACAGTGGTTAGTGCAGTTTTGACATGCATAGGTAAATTCCCATGCCCCATTTTCCTCCCTTTTAACTCCCTATGTACACTTACTTTTTGCCAAGACCAAAACTAAGTGTGCCCCAACAAGAACCTTCACACCATTGACTGCAGCTGTTCCTTACTTAGACTTGTTGTCATCATAGCCCTTAATTTTGATAAGTAACTAAAAGGTCATGAAGACAACCTAGAATATGATTTGTCTTAGGAGAAAGTAACAAAAAGATTAATCTGCTGCTCCACATGACTAACCTCCCAGGATTAAACCAGTCACCAAGATCACTATATGTACTAGGCAACAGTGAGCTAAAAATGGAAAAAAGCATCATACTGTTATTGTATTCATTTCCCTCCAAGGTACTCTCTGATAAACACCATAGGGAATTGCAGACAACTTCCTTGTATGTTATATATCCATCATTTTCCAAATAGTCATGTCTTATCCAGCCATCAGTATACTTTTTCTGAGGTGGTTGAATGTGAGACTAAGTGTTCCTACCTGATTGGAAACCTTCTTGTCCTTAATTCATTGGCTATACTTGATTTTTTTCCCCCCTTGGGTCAGACTTTAAGACTTCTATCAGAAACTGCTCCTTTGGGGAAACCAGGCCTTCCAGAAACTCAGGAAACTAAAATGGAGACAGCAAGAGAAAGGGACATTTATTTTTACTTAGAGATCTCAATTTTTTAAAATTTTAAGTAAATGTCCAAATGTAGGGTTCCTAAGCAGTATAAACTTCTACGTTATAAGTTTATATCCAGTTTATAAGTTTGCTAACTCAGAAGTGAATATGACAAGGGTTTAGGTTGTATTTTGCCTTCAAGCCAAGCAAAAAGAAAGCCCCGTTATCCTTTGATCATTACAACACAAAAGGCAAAAAAGGCAAGTTTTCTGTTTCTGTAAAATTTACTTCCTTTCTTCAGTCTTCACCTAGATCTTTAGTAAACTATTACTTTGATTAAATTATTCATAAACATAGGAACTTAGAGAAGTATATTTCACAGAGACCTTTAATGTATAATATTCACTGCACACATGTACCATGAGCTCCTCTTTTCAAGCACTGATGGATACATAAGAGTGTGAATGTCTCTGGGTAGCACAAGGATGTGTCTTTTCTTGAGATGGGGAGATGGGGAGAGAATAAATCTGTTGAATGCTAGTCAGTGATTTAGAAAAAGAGATATTAGGATAAAAGGAAAGGCTGGCTACAAGTGAAGCAATAAAGTCCTAAAGCTGTGCTTCCAAAATAATAATAGCAGTTTTCTGAGTAGTTGAGGAAGCAATCTCCACAAATTATAGTCACACCTGTTACAGACCATCTGCTGATAAATTCCAAAGCATCATTAATGGAAAACAAATGGCACTATCTAACTTACCTTCCCTTTATCCATTGACCATTCTCATATAAATTATTTTTCTCTTCAAAGTTATGTTCTTTCCTATCTGTTTATAATAGGATCTAGGAAGAGTGACACATAATGTGCCATGCCTTGATACTTTTACAGTGAGACTCTGCAAGGACTAGTGAATCATTACGAGGCTATAAATTGTTTGAGATTGAATTCCCTTAGAAGCAGAACTTGAAGAGAATTTGAATGCAAACTGTTTATCTGGGAGGTAGTCCCAGGAAACCCAGAAGTGGAGTGGGAACTGAGAATAGAGGCATGGGAGGAAGCCAGTAGTGGTGCTTTACTGAACAGATTACTGCTGGGGAGAACTGCTGTCAGTCCTTCAGGGGAGTTCTGTGAGACTACAGAGTGTGATTCAGTTACCCCAATAGTGGGTGAGAAACTGTCATTGGTTGAAAGCTACAGCCACATACATCATCTCTTGGGCACTTCTGGCCTGTACAGGGTAGATAATTGCAGGTGATAGCATGATTCTATCAGTCTTTACTGCAATGATGAGTGCTGGGGAGCACCGACAGCATCTGATACAGTGGGGATGGGGATATTAATGACTAGCTAGAAAGTCCAAGTGGAAAACCTTAAGTTCTTGGGTTAATGGTTTTACTTTGAGGCATTTAAGCACTAATAGATCAACAATTTCCATTATTAAATCAAGTCTAAGATCTCAAGTCCCCAATCTTTTTGGAAAACTGGGTGTCTTTGATAGATATTTAAAAAGTGAATGATTAAGATTTCAAGTTGATCATTCATTCATTCAACAAGCATTTACCGAACACCTAAAATATGCCATAGGTATACTAGACACCAGTGTTACCATTATTAAAAGCATTATCTTACCATCTGGAATGCAATGCATTAGGACACCCAGATAAGTAAATCCATAATTATAACATAAGTTATTACAGCATGTTATAGGAAGACATAGCAGGACCATAATTCATGCTGTGGGCAGTGGTATGTGAGTATCAGCAGGGTTTATTGTAGAAGGCACTATGTGAGATGGGTATGTAACATGAATGAGGAGTGGTTTTTGAGATAAAGAGGAGAGAAATTCATGGTAGCAAGAAAAAGAATAGTTAAGGATTAGACTAGAAAGGAATTACATATACAATCAGTATACTCACTGGAGTATAATAAGAACATGGAGAAAGAGTTAGAAACCAAATCACGAATGGTCCATGTAGTAGTGCCATGGTATGAATGTTTGTGTTCTCCCCAAATTCATGCGTTGAAATCCTAATCCCCAAATGTAATGGTATTAGTTGGTGGGGCCTTTGGGAGGTGATTAGGTCATGAGGGTGGAGCCCTCTTGAATGGGATTGGTGATTTTGTAAAAGAGACCCCACTGAGCTCCCTACCACTTTCTGCCACTTGATACAATGACAAATTTGTGACCCAGAAAAGGACCCTCACCCAGCCATGCTGCCCTGATTTTGGACTTCCAGACTCCAGAACAATAATTCCATTGTTCATAAGCCACCCACTCTGTAGTATTTTGTTATAGCAGTGCAAATAGACTAATACAGTTAGAATGCAAGATTTTATCCTAAGGAAGAGGTAAATGCACTGAAGGATTTTAACTGGAAAGTTAAAGTTAGAAGAGAGAGAAAAGTTGATTTTCATAACATAATCAGAAGTTTTTGTAAGAAAAATTTGCCTGTGTTTTCTTTCAGTGGCTGGATTGTTGGGGAAGGGTGATGGCAATTCTGGATATAGAAAGATTACTTAGTAGTCCATTGATATAAGTCAAACAAGAAAGTAAATATAGAATTTCTGAATTTGTGACTGACATTTCTTTCAGTACTTGAAAAATATTATGACAATGTTCTCGCTCCAAGCTTCAAATTAGAAATATTCTGGGGGCGCCTAGGTGGCTCTGTCAGTTAAGCATCCGACTTCAGCTCAGGTCATGATCTCATGGCTCATTGAGTTCAAGCTCTGCATCAGGCTCTGTGCTGACAGCTCGGACCCTGCAGCCTGCTTCAGATTCTGTGTCTCTCTCTCACTCTGTCCCTCCCCTGCTCACGTTCTCTCTCCTCTCTCTCTTAAGAATAAATAAAACATTGGCACAAAAACAGACACATACACCAATGGAATAGAATAGAAACCCCAGAACTAACCCACAAACGTATGGCCAACTAATCTTTGACAAAGCAGGAAAGAATATCCAATGGAAAAAAGACAGTCTCTTTAACAAATGGTGCTGGGAGAACTGGACAGCAACATGCAGAAGATTGAAACTAGACTACTTTCTCACACCATCCACAAAAATAAACTCAAAATGGATAAAGGACCTGAATGTGAGACAGGAAACCATCAAAACCCGAGAGGAGAAAGCAGGAAAAGACCTCTCTGACCTCAGCCGTAGCAATTTCTTACTTGACACATCCCCAAAGGCAAGGGAATTAAAAGCAAAAATGAACCACTGGGACCTTATGAAGATAAAAAGCTTCTGCACAGCAAAGGAAACAACCAACAAAACTAAAAGGCAACCAACGGAATGGGAAAAGATATCTGCAAATGACATATCGGACAAAGGGCTAGTATCCAAAATCTATAAAGAGCTCACCAAAGTCCACACCCGAAAAACAAATAACCCAGTGAAGAAATGGGCAGAAAACATGAATAGACACTTCTCTAAAGAAGACATCCGGATGGCCAACAGGCACATGAAAAGATGTTCAACGTCGCTCTTCATCAGGGAAATACAAATCAAAACCACACTCAGATATCACCTCACGCCAGTCAGAGTGGCCAAAATGAACAAACCAGGAGACTATAGACGCTGGAGAGGATGTGGAGAAACGGGAACCCCTTGCACTGTTGGTGGGAATGCAAATTGGTGCAGCCACTCTGGAAAGCAGTGTGGAGGTTCCTCAGAAAATTAAAAATAGACCTACCCTATGACCCAGCAATAGCACTGCTAGGAATTTACCCAAGGGATACAGGAGTACTGATGCATAGGGGCACTTGTACCCCAATGTTTATAGCAGCACTCTCAACAATAGCCAAATTATGGAAAGAGCCTAAATGTCCATCAACTGATGAATGGATAAAGAAATTGTGGTTTATATACACAATGGAGTACTACGTGGCAATGAGAAAGAATGAAATATGGCCCTTTGTAGCAACATGGATGGAACTGGAGAGTGTGATGCTAAGTGAAATAAGCCATACAGAGAAAGACAGATACCATATGGTTTCACTCTTATGTGGATCCTGAGAAACTTAACAGAAACCCATGGGGGAGGGGAAGGAAAAAAAAAAGAGGTTAGAGTGGGAGAGAGCCAAAGCATAAGAGACTGTTAAAAACTGAGAACAAACTGAGGGTTGATGGGGGGTGGGAGGGAGGCAAGGGTGGGTGATGGGCATTGAGGAGGGCACCTTTTGGGATGAGCACTGGGTGTTGTATGGAAACCAATTTGACAATAAACTTCATACATTGAAAAAAAAGAATAAATAAAACATTAAAAAAATATTAAAGAAATGTTCTGTCATTGGAACTGATGTTTCTCTGTAAGTAGTACATTGTTTCTCCTCGTCTGCTTTCAAGATTTTTTTGTCTTTATGTTTTCTAAGTTTAATAATGATGTGTCTTGGCAAGGATATCTTTGTGTTTATCCTATTTGGAGTTTCTCAGATTCTTGAATCTTCAGGTTTATGTCTTTTACAAATTTGGGTACCTTTTAGTCATTATTTCTTTGAATACTCTGTCAGTCCTACTTGCTCTCGTTTCTTTCTGGGACTTTGGTAATATGAATGTTAGCTCTTTTTTTTTTTTAACATTTATTTTTGAGAGAGAGAGAGACAGAGAGAGACAGAGCATGAGTGGGGAAGGAGCAGAAAGAGGGAGACACAGAATCAAGAGCAGGCTCCAGGCTCTGAGCTGTCAGCACAGAGCCCACATGAGGCTCAAACCCACAAAACATTTAATCATGACCTGAGCCAAAGTAAGACACTTAATCGACTGAGCCACCATGTGCCCCGAGTGTTAGCTCTTTTTTTTTATTGCTCTACAGGTTCTTGAGATCCTTTTCCTTCTTCACCTCCATCTCCCAGTCTGGTTTTCTGTTTCTCAGATCTGATGAATTCTATTGATCTATCTTCAAGTTAATGATTCTAGACTTTGTCATCTCCACTCTAAAGCCTATCTAATAAGATTTTTATTTTGGTTATTGTATTTTTCAGTTTTATCATTTTCATTTGTTTTTATTGTTATAATTTCCACTTCTTTGCTTACATTTTCTATTTTTTCCCCATTTGTTTCAAGGAATACATAATTGCTTACTGGAAGCATTTACATGATAGCTTATTTGAAATCCTTTTTAGATAATTCCAACACCTGATTTATCTTGGTGTTGGTGCATGTTGTTTGTATTTTTTCAGTTGTTTTGTGATTTCCTGGTTCTTGGCCTGATGAGTAATTTTCAATTATATTTGAACATTTTGAGTATTATATGAATCTGAATCTTATTTAATCTTATTATTTTAAGCAGCAAGATCCCTATATTGAGATGTGGCATGAAGACTGGGGTGGGAATACGTAGGTACAGCTTTCCACTGGGCCCTATTGACAATACTTCAGCAAAAGTGGGCACTGATTCACATGGTTCACTGCAGACAGATGTGATATAAATTCAGCTCTCCTCTCTCCTCCTGCCCTGCTGATACCTGTCCCCCACCACCCCAAAGTAGGACCATTCATAGCATCATATTTCCTATAAGTGGGATGGAGGTTCAGCTCCCCAGCAGGTCCCCTGACATTAGGGGAGGTGGAAGGGAAGTGTTAATTGTCTTTCTTCATACCATCTCTTTCCATTGATGCTGGTTGTGGGCAAAGGCTCAGCTCTCTGCTGACACCAGGGTGGGAAGAGAACCAGCCCTGCTTTGTGCCACCTCATTCTATCTTAGTGCTTTAGGAAGAGAATAGGCATTCTGCACCCTACTGGGTCTTACTGACACCAGGTGACAGGGTGGTGTCACCCTGTCAAAGTAGAGTGTCAAAGTAGAGTGTCTATTAGCTTCAACTTGCAACATCCTATTATTGATTTCAAGTAGAGGTGGAGGCTAAGCTCCCAAACTGGACCCTAAGACTGTGTGAGGGCAGTCCAGTGTTAACTAGCCTTGTCAGGCCACCTTCTTAAGTCTCTTTGCTGATTGATAGGGGTGGAGGCTCAGCTCACTGCTGGGCCACACTGAAGTAGCCTGGTAGGAGAACCAGAGTGCTGCCTGCTTTTGGAGGGCAAGAGTGGGATGGTATTGAAAATCAGGTCCTCGCTTGGTCCCACGAAAACCAGGGGGCATAGGTGGTGAATTCAACTTTTCCATTGGTATTTGGCTTGAGCAGTGTATGTATTACCAAAATGATTTTCTGGTGTTAGCAACCCTTTTCCTCAGACTTTGGCTCGGTAGACCAGATTTTCCTTGAGACTTTTTTACGTCTCTTGTTCTGTTGGTGGTTATGGGTCAGAGGTTCCTGCAGTGTCCTCTGCAGGATATATAGGGAGCAATAGGAAACAGGGAAGTCATTGCCATATCATTCCTCAAGTCCTAAGGTTCCTAGTAAGTCCACCTTATTTCCATCTTTAAGTGTCTTCCTATGCTTGTTTTTTATGCTGTGTTCAGGGTTTTAGTTTTAAGTGTGAGGACCTGGGAGAAATGGGCTACCCCATCTTATTGGAAGCAGATGTCAGGTAGTCTATTGATGTTGAAAATGTGGATTTTCATACATTTAAAAGTCAAGTGTTTTGTTGGATTTGAAATTTAAAAATAAGCAAGGAATGAGGCAAGAATGATCTATGTGGTAATAGATCAGAGATGGAAACTTCAATATACATTCATGTTTCACTTAATATTGACACACATGATTATGTACAGAAATGTTTATAGATAGGTGTATATACATGGCTAGTATACACACATCTTTCTCTTTGCTCAGTCAGACCTAGAAGCAATGACACCCTAGCAGGAATGAGCATACCTCCCCCCAGATCTTAGTGTCTAATACCATTCCCCAATAAAAGGATCTAGGGCTCCTTGGAAAAATGGCTGATTCTCAGACTGGGACAGTTAAATATAAAAGATGAGCCTAGACCCTCTTTCAAAAAACAATGAAGTACTAAAAAATACAGACGTATATGGATGGGGACATAGCAAAGTCGCACAAGAGCCAACTGAAAGTGTTCAGATTGGTCACAACCAGAACAATTTCGGCAATAAAGTAGCATTACATTATAACCCAAAGTATAAAATAAAAATCCATGAGTTCTTACTGATAAAAACGAATAATGGAATGCATAATTAAATGGGGGAAAACAGATAAATCTCCAATGCAAAATTCCAAATAGTTTATGCAGATACTCCACCTTAAGCATAACTCCTCACTCCTTAGTTGTGGGCTGAGCATAATGATGTTCTTCCAACATGTACAATATGGAATTGGGGAAAAGAGTAACTTTACCTGAAAAATACTACCTCATACTACGCCACCTTTATATGACTAATATGTACCATGGGCATGATTCCACTTCAAAGGGCAGAGATTATCATAAACATTGATTGTAAGCAATGTCTAAAGTACAGTGAAATTTAGAGTACATAATGTCATTGAACGTGATTCTACCTCTAATATGGCTAATCTCAGATTATTTTTATTGGTGAAAAATACAAAAATCATCAGGGAATGTTATGCTTAACTTTTAAGAACAGTTAAGGTATGTTATTTAGCAAATTCTCCTTCATGCTTTTGAAAACAGGGCAGTTCTTCTACTCTGACACTGGGCACAAAAGTGAGTTTGCCATTTTTTTTCCATTGACCCCTTTCTCACCTTTTCCCCTGTGTTATATTTGTTCTACTTTCTCAAGAACTAGTATTTATTCTCATTGATATAATGATATAATTTATATAATAAATGCACTCATTTATTCATTCAATTATTTATTAAATGAATCTTTACTGAACACCTACATAAGGCAAAAAAAAAAAAAGGCAGAAAACTAATCTGGGTTGCACTGAAAAATAATCAACTCAGTTAAAATCTTTGCTAATAACAAGTGTTACTCAATTTACTGGAAATTACATTTCATTATGGGGGCTCACAGACTCAGGGAAAAGCAAAACCTAAATAATAAAAAAGTAATAAAAATCCTATCCATATATTGAGTGCCTGCTTTGTATCTGACTCTGTAAAAGAAACTCTAAAATGATTAGGGATGTTTTGAGGATTGTCTGTTATAATTGGAATCTCCATTTTATAGATAAAAATAAAAAGACTCACAGATTAGGTTACTCGCCTATAATGAAATGGCCCAGAAACAGCACAACTGGAATTAGAACTTTAGATTTTATGATGCCACAGCCTATGCTTCTAATCACAATGTGTGTGTGTGTGTGTGTGTGTGTGTGTGTGTGTGTGTGTGAGAGAGAGAGAGAGAGAGAGAGAGGAAGTGGGAGAGAGTGAGAGAGTAATAGGGAACTTCTGAGAAATGGTGAGTACTGCCAGGTATCCATCAATAATTTAGGAGCTCCTAACTATGCAAATAATTGTTAATCATAAGGCTGAACTAAGGATCTCTCACTTTTGAACTAAGAGCTTAAAAGGTTTCCATAAGTTGAGTTGAAATTTTACACTTACATAAGATACTTATTGCAGACAGTCAAAGTATAATTCAGTAACTGAAGAGCTCTGAAAATACTGGAGGCATTCATATCAGTGCGGTTTCATAATGTGGATAATAGAGGATTTAAGAAATTGGCAGATGTACCTGGAAGACTCATTTGTTTCCATTTCTGTGAAGATAAGTGAATAAAAATAAGAAAAGTAGAAATGAATGGCTAGCAATTTTAAGTAGTTTTCTTAATCTCCATACTAGGAGAGACTAAGCAAAAAAAAAAAAAAAAAAAAAGGATCTTGAAATGATATTTTTGAAGCACTTACAATTGCATCTGGTCTTTTTATATCAAATAACTTGGAATATGAACTATAAAATAAATCTAATCCCTGATGATAGAATTGTTGACTTGATCTGAAAGTATGAAATGTAACATGATGTGGTAATCAGAAAGTCTTAAGAAAAGTGGTAGAAAATTCCTCACTGCTTCTCTTAAAAAGTAAAATTATAAAAAGAACCATGTTAAATATTATTTTGAAACAAAAACAAAATTCTCATACTGTTACAGAATTTTAAAATTTTTATTTTGGTTTAATTTATAATAAATATTCATATATTTACATAGTTGTCACAAGGTAAACATGATTTTGAAATCAGATTTCTTCATTAAGCATTCTATTTTGCTGCATTTTCTTGTAATTATAATAATGAATTTTCTACTAAGGAGATATAACTAACTAAAATATTTTCTTATTGTTGACTATTAAAGATGTTTCAAATTTTTTGTTATTAGGTATGACCTGACAATGAACACCTTTATATAATAATTTTCTAAATATCAATTATTTATTAAAGCTTCCAGACTTAGAATTATTATGTAAAACCTATGACCTTTTCATCTTGTGAGATATTGCCAAATTACTTTTCAAAAGATGAAATCAACTTATATTACCAAGATCTTTGTCAACACAAAATATATATAAAATTTTTTATTTTGTTATATTAATAAACTGAAACCTCACATTCCATTTCTTTGAATTTTTACACAACTATTGAGGTTGAATATCACATACATATTTCAAATACTAATCATGTTTTCTCTCTTTTTTTTGAGTTTATTTATTTTGAGAGCAAGAGAGCATGAGTGGGGAAAGGGCAGAGAGAGAGGCAGACAGAGAGAATCCCAAGCAGACCCAGCACTGTCAGTGAAGGGCCGAATCTGGGGCTCGAACTCATGAACCTCGAGACCATGACCTGAGCTGAAGTCACATGTTTAACCAACTGAGCCACCAGGTACCCCATAATTGTATTTTCTCTTCACTGCCATCTTTAACTTTTCTACCTCTTCATAACTTATAGCCAGGTAGTTGGAGAGAAAAATTACATGGCAAAGGCAAATTGGTATTCCAATAAATTAAAGATTACCAATTTCAAATGGGGTTTTCAAGACTGGAAATATGGCTCTGACTTACTAGTAAGTTCTTTTTAATTGTCCTTAAAGGACTAATTTTTTTTTTTTTACAAATCTTCCCCAGTCTCCTGAAATTTCCCTCTATCCTCTCTATCTCCCTTGTTCTTAGGAGATGAGTTGTCTCATATCTCATTAAGAATATAGAAGTCACTGGGGCACCTGGGTGGCTCAGTCGGTTAAGCATCCGACTTCGGCTCAGATCATTATCTCCTGGTTCCTAAGTTGGAGCTCCACATCAGGCTCCGTGCTGACAGCTCAGAGCCTGGAGCCTGATTCGGATTCTGTGTCTCTCTCTCTCTTTGACCCTTCTCTGCTCGCACTCTGTCTCTCTCTCTCAAAAATAAATAAACATTTAAAAACATACTAAAAAAAAAGAAAATAGAAGTCAGTAAATAACTCACTGTCGAATCCATTAATTCATTAGCATTCGTACAGATCTTTGTATTCCTTTTTGTTGTAAGAGTTAAAGTAAAAAGCCATTTTCACTATACATAGCGGGTATTCCATTTTCTCTCATCTTCTCAAGTACTTTGCAGCACTGCATTTTCCACAACTTGAAAACTCCTTACGAATTATTCCCATCAAAATTCAACTTCTAGACTAAGTAACTCCTACTTAAAATGTTAAAAAATATACTCAACATCTTCTCTTGATCCCTGCCTATCTTCCTTATCTAATTCATGGCTGAGCTTTTCAAAAGTATCTTCATATACTGTTTCCATTTCTTCACATCCCATTTATTCTATAATTTAGTTCCATCTGGCTTCTCTCACCCCAACCTCTTTGCCCACTGCCTTGAAATTTTACTTATAAATGTCACCAGCTATCTCCATGTCAACACAACCAATGGACAGTTTTGGTCCTCATATTTCTAGGCTCTTTCTTCCTTAAAAAAGAAAACAAAAGCAAAAAACTTTGTTTTTATGCTTCTATGCTTTTATACCCTCGTAATCTTCTATCTCGGTATATTTTAGTGGCTCCCCTTCTTTAATCTCATATCTAAATATTCTATTAGTTTTAGTTATCTTCATGCAATATACAACTAATGAGGGATTGTTCTCAACATTTAGTTTTCATAATAATGCTAATAGCAGTAATCAATACTTCTATAATGCTTCCATGAGCCAGACACTATTTTAAGACAGTTTTGTATATATATATATATATGTATATATATGTATGTATATATATATATATGTATATATGTATGTATATATATATGTATATATATATAAATTTGTATGTAACAGTATATGTATATATATGTACAGGTACATATATATACATATACTGTTACATACAAATTTATATAGTAAATTATATACAAATCTATATAATTTATACATATTTATATACTGTTATATATATATACCATTATATATATTTATATACATTATATACATTATACACATTATATATGAGTTTACCCTCCTCATAAACCTATGAGATAAGTCTTATTATTATTCCATATTACAAATAAAGAAACAGGCACTGAGCGGTTAAGTATGATTACCCAGTGTCACATGAGCAGTAATTGGTGACGTCCTGAATTGAGTTAATGCTGGGTAAGTTAAAGAGTTTAGAGAAGGGAAGTTAAATGATGTCTCATGGATTGGCCTTAAAATGAGCAAAATTTAATTAATGACATATAAAGTACCAGAAAGCAATGAATGGAACATTTTTACTGAATGCAAACTACTAAGTCATAAATCAGTAACTAAGTGTGATTGATTCTTATTGAATGAAATTATTTCTCTGTTCTTTTGAAAGAGAAATATTCTTATTCTATTGTTTCACATTTTTTTCATTCATTCACATATTTGCTCATTTATTAAACACACATTTCCTAAGCACTTTCCATGCCCCAGTCTCTGTTGAAAGCCTCAGAGGATTCAATGGTGAAGGAGAAAGCACCAAGTCCTTGCTCTTAATCAAATGCCCCAGAGGTGGGGGAAGAAGAGTAAACACATTGATAAATTTCATATAAGTGACAGAAATATAACTGGATAATGGGATAGAGAGGCACTGAAGAGGCAGGTATCTGGCCAAAACAATAGTGGCCCTTTGAATTGAAATGTTAATGATTAGAGGGATGATGGTCTAGGTACAAGTACCAGCAAATGCAAACCTGTGAGGAAAATGTGCCTGGAACCAGGTGAAGGTTGGGGAACGATAACAAAAGTGGCCAGAGCATACAGTGCTCCTAAGCCTCACTCAATGGTTTATATTTTTCTCTTCACAGTAGATAGTTGTTAGAGGTAAGAAGCAGGCAGTGATATCATCTGATTTGTGTTTTTTAAAAGATTACCTTGACTGTTGAGTCTACTACAAAAACAGAATAGCTGTACCTCTATGAGGTGTGGATAATAAATTTTAAAAATCCCCAATGACTCATAAATGGTTCATTAATTATCACCATTAGTCTCAACTATATTGCATTAATATAAGCTTGGTGACTCTGTGGACCTGGGGCATGATAAGTTAGGGAACCCAACTATTTTCAAATAATGTGATTTGAAAAATTCTCAAACTTGTTGAGGTTCAGGAATATCATTTTATTGATCGGGGCTGGATGAGAGGTCTAGAGTAAGAAAAGAGCACATGCCAGTTCTCTTCCTCTGTCTATTCTTCCTTTCTGTGGGAGAAGTGGTGGGAGGGATGTGGATGCAACACTTAAATTTCAGAACTAGTTCGATTTCATTAAGTATTTGCTAAAAAACTACTATATGTTAGGCACTAACTGAGACTGGGAATACAGAGTGAATAGTAATAAGAGCAGCTATTACTAATAAGAGCAAGGCACTGTGCTAATGCATAACATGTACCATCTCATGTTATATTAATTTACACATTAACTCTATGCAGTAGGTGCATTTATTATCCCATTTTCCACATAAGAAGTCTGATACTTTTAAGGGCTTCAAGGTTACATAGCTAGTCAGGGGTGTAGGCAGTCAGTAGATCACTTTCTTTTTTTTTTTTTTTTTTTTTTAATTTTATTCTTACATGTATTTATTTTTGAGAGACAGAGAGAGGCAGACTGCAAGTGGGGGGGGGGGGGGCAGAGAGAGAGGGAGATACAGAATCTGAAGCAGGCTCAAGGCTCCGAGCTGTCAGCACAGACATGGGGCTCAAACTCACGAACCATGAGATCATGACCTGAGCTGAAGTCGGACGCTTAACCGACTGAGCCACCCAGGTGCCCCAGATCACCAACTTTCTTAACCATTACGCTGTATTGTCTTCAAGGACCCTACTGAGAAGTACAAAATTTTACATATAATTCAAAATTATACATAAGACCACCTGGTACAAAGTAACTGCTTGAAAAGGCTTGCGTTTACGAAAGATGCACTTGGAGAGAAGACTGTGAGAAAGGATCACAAAAATGCACTCTCTGTACTAAGGGGCAACAAAAGTGAGAAAGAACTAGCCCAGGGCACCAGGGTAGGCTAACAGTATGATGTTTGGGACCGAGAGACAGTGTTTCTCTCTTCTTTTTCCCTCACAATTTTTAAATTATATCTACTTCACAATAAGAAAGAAGACACAGCATAGTGGGCAGTTTGTGGACACAGCTTGGATGCTGACAGATGTAGAGTATATAGTACAACACTGGCACCAAGTATAGTTTAAAACACTCATTTTTTTTTTAGCCTTGAAGCAAAATAGCTTTCTGATATGTATAATTTAGGAAAGTCTTGAGAGAAAATATTGAAAGCATACTATCTCAGAGGAAAGTGATTTTGCAAAAGCTCTACCAGCAGAAGCAACTCTAAACCCACCAATCATTTAGTGAGCTTTGTACTGTTATATCATCCCATGTGTTGTTTCTTTATGCATTTTTTCTAGAAGAATGCTCATAAGAGTTCATCAATTCTCAGAAATAAAGATCCACACTGATGGCAGAAAAGAGCTTTGCTCTGGAATTAGATCAGTTTAGGTTTTGCTGCTTACTAGAATTAGGTAACATTCTTAATCTTTCTGAGCCTGTTTCCTATATGCAAACAGGGATAACACTATTATAGAAGGATGTGGTTAAATTAAATGATGTACATAACCTTCAATACTATGAGAATATGCCTAGTAAATGTTAAGTGATGAGCCAGTATTCTGCTTCCTTGAAATGAATGAAATCTGTTTTCATGCTCTTCATATGATTTCTTAGTTAATGGTCTAAATATCAAGGCAACGTGTAGTTAAAAATTATTTTTGTTCTGTCACTGCCCATCTCCACTTCCAGTACATTCTCCTTGATAAATCATATCTCCATGCCAGTAATATTTATCACTTAAGCTATTACTGTTGGTATGTATTAAGATATTTCAATGTGAGATAAGTTATTACTCAAAGGGATGGCTAAGCTAGCTTTTTCTTGATTCCAATGGATAAAAATATATCTTATTCAGAACTTTCAAAGAAGAGAGCCAGTGATTCAAGATGCGGGTAGGAAAACTATTTTCTTTTCTTTCCCTTTCTTTCTTTCTTTCTTTCTTTCTTTCTTTCTTTCTTTCTTTCTCCCTTTCTTTTTCTTTCTTTCTTTCTTTCTTTCTTTCTTTCTTTCTTTCTTTCTTTCTTTCTTTCTTTCTTTCTTTCTTTCCAAAGAATGTTATTTTCTTTTGCTTTGGTGGGGAAAAAAGACAGATTATAGTTAATTTACAATATAGTTATATTTATAATATATACACTAATTGTCAGTTTATATAGTTCATAGTCTAATTTACATTTGATTAGCAAAAAGAAGTGTCATAAATTTACAATGATAAATCAGTTTTCTTTAAGCAGTAATGCAGATTTGGAGATATTTTCTGAAAGTGCCAAAAGGAAGCACTGTTTTTCTTTCAAGTCCGTAGACTCTGCTAGTTGTAAAGGCTAGTAAGTCTCAAATGCAAATAAAATCAGCATTCCACATGTGGCAACCAGGAAATGATTTGTGTACCAGCTATTTTAACAAAAAAGGCTTGCAAACACAGTAAATGAGTAGTGAAAGTCAAAATGATGCCAAATATGTGTGAAAGCAGAGAATTATAAATTTTTTTGGGCAGATTAATTATAATATTCCTTCAGAAAGATTCATGTAATGTTATTTAAATGGAGAACACAGTCAGATGATCTAGATTATCAAGCTGATACTATAATACTACCAAAATTCTTTGTGTGATAATATATGTTGTAGGGATAAATAGAATTTTATGGGAAGAACTAATTAAATGAATAATAAATTTCATTTATACTTTGGCATAAATATATCAAGTTGGGTTTTCTTGACTAGATGAATAGTAACTATGGATAAAAGGAAACTGTGTTTGTTGTTGCTGTTGTTTGTTTTTCCAGAGTGTAAAACACTTTAAAAAGGAGGGTGGGGAGGTGGGGTTGTATTTATGGATTTGGGAAAATGGCTCCATGGACTCTACCTCTGTGATATAAACATTTATTCTAGAGCTGAAAGAGAGTTTGGATTAGTTATTTCAACACATCTAAAAAACAGTCATGTTTAAACACTAGGAGATGAAGAGATACCAGTTTATATATTTTTTCAAACTGTAAGAAGAAACCTCCTTTCAGTTTTCATCGGAACCCCACAGGGTTCACAGTTCTTCTGTATTTATTTATTTATTTTTGAGAGAGAGAGAGAGAGAGAGAGAGAGAGAGAGAGAGAGAACATGCAAGTGGGTTAGGACCAGAGAGAGAGAGAGAGAATCCCAAGCAGGCGCCTCACTGTCAGTATAGAAAAGCGGGGTTCGAAATCACGAACCATGAGATCATGACCTGAGCTGAAGTCAGATGCTTAACCAACTGAGCCACCCAGGCACCCCTTAGGGTTCACAGTTCTTAAAGCAGTACAATGCTTACATGAGTGCTTTCTCCTGCTGTGAATAGCTTTCCAGTCTTCTCACCAGTTCTCATCCCTTCTCTTAGTGTCTTGGTCAGAATTCAAAATTCAACCCAGGAAATTTGTTCCCAGTTTCACTGCTGGTACCTGATCATGTTATTTCAATCACCTTAGCACATTTATACCATCTACTTCCTAGAAGAGGTAGTATACATGTGAGATTTAAATAAAAGAATGCCCATAAAGTGTGTAATGCTTAGCTTCTATCACAATATGAATATTTAGTAGTTGCTAGCTAGCATTATTATTACACCATTTACATGAAAACAAGAGGGGCCTGGGTGGCTCAGTCCATTAAGCACCAGACTTTGGCTCAGGTCAAGATCTCGCGGTTGGTGGGTTGGAGCCCTGCAGTGGGCTCTGTGCTGACAGCTCAGAGCCTGGAGCCTGCTTCAGATGCTGTGTCTCCCTCTCTCTCTACCCCTCCCCTGCTCATTCTCTGTCTCTCAAAAATGAATAAACAAAAAAAACAAAAAAAAAAAAAAAGAAAAAGACAACTAATTTGTACTAGTTGCTTTTTGATTTTAGATTTCTTTCACACATCTGTGTTCTTCCTCTCCAAATGGGATAAAGGAAATAAATAGACATTTATTGATTATCTACAATGAGAGGCAGTGCAGGGTATAGAATTAGTGATTCTCAAGTTGAAACGGACCTGGATTTCAATTCCATCCCTGTGATTTACTTGGACTTCACTATGTCTCACTTTCCTTACTGTTAAATGGAGATTGTAAGGGACATTGCAAGGATTAAAAATAATTATAGGGGTGCCTAGCTATCTCAGTCAGTAAAGCACGTGACTCTTGATCTTGAGGTTGTGAGTCCGCGCTCCATGCTGGGTGTAGAGATTACTTAAAAATAAAATCACATAAAAATAATAATAATCATTATAATAGTATTTGGATTCAGAGGAGTATTCAATACCTTATTTAATGTAAACTATTATATAGTAGTTGATTGAGTTTTGAGAATCTGATAACAGCTATGTATTCCTTCCCTAAAAGTAAACAAATAACCCTTCACAGCATTTTACATGTAATTCCAGGAATTTGTTAATATAAAAACCAATCAAAACCCTTAGTTGGCACAAACAACTCAGTAAAATTGTTACAGGGGAAAGAATTGCAGTTCTTCTTAAAATACAGACTACCATCCTGGAGAAAGACAAGCAGTATTTTAATGTGCTCAAAATTTGGATCAAAACTGTGAGCTTACAGAATGGTATCTCCACCAGGTCGTGAGTTGACCAGGATTGAAATTCCTGACATGATTGTCCCCATCACAGGCTTGAAAACCTGGCACGTGACCAAGTGCAACCTGGAGCTGAAGAGCTTCAGTCACTTGTCTATAAAACGTGTATGTTAATACCATTATAACAATGGCATTAAGATTAAGTAGTAGAGCACAAGAAAACTCTCCTAGCACCGGGCAGCCCAGAAAGAAATCTTTCAGCTCTTTCATTTCTCTTTTTCCTTCTTGCTTTACTCATTTCCTTCCTTGCCCTGAGTTCTCATTTTGTTTCATGTTCTAAAATGGCGAAGTCATTGTAATGCTTTTACTCCAATAATGTCATATAACTTCTAGCTTAATAAACAAAGAAAGCCTAAGAAATAATTGAGGTAAATTACTTCAGTTTATTACCCTCATTTGTCCAGAAATGTATCTCTTTGATTCTCCTTTACTATTCGTTGTTCATCATCCATGGGCACAAATTGGATGTGTATCAAATACATTAAATCTCTGGAAAATTCTCTCTGGTGCCATTTGGGGTTTCATTTATATACTATATAGCTTTCCGAAATCTAAACTATCGTTTATAATCCTCTTCTGTTTTAATACTCTAAAACATGGCTTCTAATTAATGGTTATAGTGGCATTACATTCATTTCTCTTTGCTTTTTCTCTGATCATTACAGGTACTACCTGACAAGTTAATGACATGGGGTTTCTGACTGTGAGGAAGGTCAAGGAGGAAAATATGATGAGTAAGGAAGATAATGAATAGAATTAGTGGAACTTTAGCAGTAATAAAAACAGTAAAATTACAGTTAATTTAATTAATTAGAAGTCAGGAAAATTTTGTCATGTGTTGTCATTAATTGGTCAACTAGAGTAGTCTCACAAACAATAAAGACCAAAGAGTGGAAAATCTATTGTTTCTGTCATCTTCTTCTTGTTATCAGAGCACTTTTCTCCTAGTTAATGAAACAATAACAATGTTTCATTGTTATGTATCATTTGAATTTAATGTCATCAGTGTAAGATATGGAGATATATGAAGCCTCTTATACTTTATTCACAAATTTAGTATTACAGCATCATATATTCCACAGTAAAAATCATTTAGGAGAAATGTAGAATTCATGCAAAGTACAATAATTTTTAAACTTAAAAAACTTTTAAAAGATTGCTGACTATGTCTTGGCACACTTTCCTTTGTAGAATATGTTAGAACCCGCCTTTTTTTTTTTTTTCATTAAGAGCTACTGTACTATAGAAAAAGCCTCTATTCATATTCATAATCATCAGTCAAATCAAGGATCTGGCTTGCTTAGAATTAGTAGCTCCTTTTTTCTTCATTTCTTAACAAAGAAAGGAGCATCTGATAAGAAAACTAAATCCTACTTTTGTTAAAAAAATAGTAAATGATGGAATATTAGAAAATTATTTTTCATGAATAAATATCAATAACTACTAAATACTGGTCCATGTAAATTAAATAGAGTCTTTGTCTATCAGATTCTAAATATGAAATGCATCCATATTCAGGAATCATTTCAAAGCAAGTATGGTGTTATTGTTGGGGTTTTTTTGGTAACTGAATAACCATAATGAGGAATAAGATCAATCTGTTTTAATTTACATAACTGCTAAATATAAAATAAAATTTAGAGTTTTTTTAATTTTTTCATTTTAATTTTGTAATGAGACAAAGAAAATTAACTGTGCTTTCTATCATATTTTAGTTTTTGTTCAACTACTGCTGCCAAAATTCTTGACAGATAGTATTACCTGTCTGTGTCCTTTCAGAACAACTTCCTTGCATACCAGTGCCATTAAAAAAAAAAAAAAAAAACCACATCAATAGCCTTAGGAGACCTTTCAAGTATTGATTCATCCCTCAAATATGATCCAATTTAGCAATAAAATGATGTGGAGGTTTATATCTTTTTCTCAGTGCATTAAATTTGGAAGGTTTAAATGTCTTTTCCTAGGTGACAGAAATGGCTTTTATACAAACACACATGGATACACACACACACATATCATTTGACATACTTTCCATCTGTAATTCCACACTGAATTTTCCTTGCCATTCACCAACACCAAGGCCAGTTTATCAAACTCCTTTTCCCTGCTAGCTGGTTTGCATTCAGGAAACAGGGAGACATTTTTGTGTCCACTTTAGTTAACCTACATCTTATTTATGAACTAAGAAGAAATTATTTTTATTTACTGGTATCTTGATCCTTTCATATAATTATTTTTAACTATATGGCTTGCAGGACTAGTCTTATGATTGAAGATACAGGAAAGATCTGATGCTAAAAACGTCTTCCCATCTACTAACAGATGCTTGACGGTCACTTCGTACCTGTTTGTCTCTAAACCTATCCCTTTAGCTTAAATCTTTCTTTCCTGTTGAACTTCAAATACCTGTCGTACCTTAAGATCTTAGTCATTTTTTTCTTAGCCTGAATGATCCAAGAGCAAATTTTGAAGATGTGTGGGAAGGGAGAGAACTTGAGGGCGCAGGCTTCTGCAGAGAGTATTCGGTAACAGAGGGCATAGAAATGATAAATAGACTCACAGGGGAAAGAAACTCAGACAGTGGAGCTTGATGAAACCGAAGTCAATATTGTAGTTTTGCCTCAGGTCTATTCTAATTAGTTAGACAAGGAAGTTCTGAAGGTGACTGCTATTTTTGTGTAAGAGTTCACCTGAAAAGCATAACTTATAAATACTTTGTGCCCCTGCATATTACAGAATGTGTGATTCAAATTGCAAGAAACAGGCAGATTCCCACAAGGCCTTGGCCATACACCATTTTGTAGCCTGCTCACTTTGAGCATCCGAAACTGGCTTGTAGAAATATGGTTCTTATTTTAAATTTCTCATTTCCCAAATTGAAAGAATTTTTATTTAAGAATTAGGCTTTTTTAAAAAGACCACAAAAAGACTAAAATTATTCCTTGACAAGAATCTAATGTTTACCACTATAATATATTGTGTACAATTTACTGACTATTTCTCCTAAGTATATATTTAGGTATTCCATAATCTAAAATTTTTAGGTGTAACTACAATATGATTCTGGTGTCAACCGTCAAATCCTCTCTTATAAAACTGGTGAAATCCTTGGCTACAAAAATATGTTTCTATTTTATATCACTGTTTCTATATTAGTGGTATCCATATTCCCTAGCAGGTTACTTTTCAATCTGGTAAACTTCTCCTATGTCACTTCCTTGAATCATAGATAAAATACAAATTGCAGACAATTCTCCCATTCATGTTTATAATTTTTAAAATTTCAACTAACAGTGCAAAGTTTTCATCGACGATTTCTGTAGCTTTCTCTCTTCCCAAACTTCTTATGTCGATATTAAATTCCTGGATTTAAATATGTGACTCTTTTCTAATGTGTTCTCTATTAAAAGTTTTCTTTTTCTTAGAATTATTAGTAGAAGTGGTATTTTTATGGGAAGAAAAGAGCATCTTCGCTACTACTTCTCTGTCAGTGCTTTGGGACTACATACTCAGTTGCATGATAAAAACAAAACAAAACAAAACAAAAAAAAAACCTGGCCTGGCATCAACTGGTGGGATTAAAAACCACTGTTTCACTTCCTCGCAATTAAAATATTTACATCAATTTCTCTTTGTTTTATAAATGGCATGTAGAACCCAGCGTGGGTGTGGCTCATGAATCTGCTTCTCTGACTCATGATCTTAGACTTGTTGCTTCCAACTTCTTTATAAATACACCTTTTACCAATAACTGGAGGCCAGGTTTGTTTAATCTGGTTGGTTCTCAACAGTTTAATAGTATGAGGCATCTCTTGAAGCTACTTCTTTGCTATATCTGTAAAGTAGCTCTCCCATACCCTCCCCCAACTCTTGTATTCTGCCTGTTTAAACTTAAAATCTGCAAATAGTCCATTGGGTTTGTTTTGTTGGTGGACTGGCTGTTTTCCAAGATTTTGTTGTTGATCTTGTCTGACTGTTTAAGGATGACCTTTTGGTGATGTTATAAAACTTCTTAAGAAAAGTAAACAGATGTGCTCATCTAGCCTTCTTCGAAAGACTGCAAAAAAGCCAGTTTTAAAACAGAATGGCTTGGTATAGAGAGCTGCGGCATATTACATCTGCACCTGCATGTTTTCAGCGTTCAGAACTAAAAAATTAGC
Source organism: Panthera tigris (assembly GCF_018350195.1). NCBI lineage: Eukaryota > Metazoa > Chordata > Mammalia > Carnivora > Felidae > Panthera > Panthera tigris. Next base: position 27,620,656 of record NC_056676.1, on the reverse strand, counting down.
TCTGCAGTATATAATCAGACACAAAGTAAAAGCAAAAAAGAAACCAGTAATGAAATTTTTCTGCCAGATACTTCAACAGTATTGATGGATAGGCCTGCTACTTTTAACATTCACATGAAGACGGTAGCCAAATAACCAATTCCATAAAACAACCAATTCTTCCATGAGAAGAGTTAATGGACATGGACATCAGGAGTATTAGACCTGGTGAGAATTCTGAAGGTCTTCTTTTTTAGAGGAGGGATAAGAGGTCTAGAATGGTTAAGTGACTTGCTGAAACCAGAGGCAAGACCAGGATCAGAGTTGGGATTTTCTGCCTTTTGATCCAGAAGACTGAGCTTATTCTTTGACTGAACCAGCTGTTTATGCATTTACATCAAGAGAACCCCCATGTACCAGATTTGTTTCCATTGTTACTAATAGAAGCAAGTCCGTACTTTTACAGGTATTACAGCATAAAATTAGCCCATTAGTCAAACTTGTCAAAAATTAGTCAATCTAATATTCCCAAAGAGACAGTGCTTTGTAGATTCTTTTTTTAAAAACTGGAAATAGGAATTAGATAACGTATGTTTGCATATATGTGTGTGTGTTCAAATTTAAAAGAATATAATTTTTGAATTTTTAATTGTCTAGTTATATACGATAGCCAAAAATAGAATATTCTAGCTAATCAAATATACCTGTAGTATTTACTTATTTTTGTAAGGACCTTTATATACCTGTATGGTTTTAAGGATAATTAATGGAACAGCATGGAAATATTATGTATTTTCAAGCTAACACTGCTAAATCTTTTTAGGTATCCTAAATTATGTGAAGACTGAAATACTATTGCTTTACCCACTGTACAGAAGGCAGTTCATGTTTCACCTTGAAATAATACTGCATCAATCTCAGGAAACAATTCGTAGATTGAAAAGCTCATTCTCTGCATGACGCATTAAATTTTCACAAGGATTTAGTTAAAAGAATTTGCCTTTTAAGGTTTTGATCACTTTTCACCATTGTTTCTATGCATTTTCCTGTTAAGGTTCCCTGATCCTGTTGCTAAGCAACCCTGCATTCTTATTGGGGAATGATGATGAACTAAAAATTATTTTAAATATGCCTGAGTGTATATAGTCTCTTTAAGAATATCTTGATACTTTTGTCTAAGAGGTTGTGTAAGAGGATTATTCACTGCAATTCAGAGATCTATAGGAATATAAATGATAGAATAGAGTTTTCCAGGAGAGTTGGAAGAATGCCAATGGTACATTGGAAAAGCACTAGATATTACTTCCTCCCTGTATGCTTTTTTTCTGGAAAGGGTAAAATCCATAAGATGACAAGTTAAAGGATTCACCAAAGGATTTCAAATCAACATAAGGAAGATGTTCCTTTTATTGACTAGATTAAATTATTGTTTTTCTTCTCCAAATTCTGAAGAAAAACTATAAAGCCACATTATTTTGAAAACTAAGTTCCATATAAGCCTGACATGGGTATTTGAATTTTATCAGGCTTTCAGATCAAACTGAATGTTAATTAAATTCTTTCCACCTGTTTGCTCTTGTCCCAGACATCCCTCCTCAGTTCAGAAATATCCTCCTTTCAACAATTTATTTAGCCAGATGGGACTGGCACCAGCAGCCTTGGTATTTCCTGTCCTGATATATAGGGAGATATAAACAGACTACCAGCATATAGCCAGCATACAGTGAGAGTTCATGTATACCACTCCCAATGTGAATCTGATAAAATAAAAAAGGTTGTTCCTTTAAACAATCTTTTTCGGTGATAACAGAATCAAAGGAACAAAGATATTTTGTTACTAAAGAATCAGAGAGAGTGTCCTAAGTACAAGAGGAGAGCCCCACTAATGCCAACCCAATAATGTATAGATGACAGTGCAGCCAAGGGATAGTCTCCTGTGGTGATACCACCTTCAAAAGTTTTGAAAGTTACACCAAACATCACCTGTTTTCTTTATAACCTTCCATGTCTCTAACATTTAAAGATACATCTAATACTATACTGATTCTATTTCTATTTTGAGGGTGATCTCTTCTTAGAGGTATGATCTAATATACAGAGCTTAAAGTGTTGATTATTTGCCCCTTCTTCTAAAACTTTATTGCAACTTAAGTTTATAATCATATGACCACTCTAGATGTCAGTTTCCTTGCTTATAAAGTGTGGTTTGCAATGCTTTCCCTACAGAGAAAAGATTAAATCTGATAATAGCATGGTATCTACCATATAGTCAACATTCAATGTGAGCTACCTTTCCTGTTACCTTCACTGGGTATGGCCTACTTCTAGTTTTCTAGGAGTTACTAAAACAGGTCATACCTTCTAGGAATACATGGTTTCTATTCCCTTACAATCTTCAGTTTTATCAAACTAAAGTCTCTTAATTCTTTTATAATTCTTGCATTCCTATTTCCCAGCCTGGCTACCTTTTTCTGATTTTTTTTAGAATTTAGATTAATTTATCAGGCATCTACTTAAGTACTGTAAGATGAGGGGCATTACAATAGGTCCTGAGTTTACAAATGTAAGCAAGATTCCTGTCCTCATGAAGTTTACCGTCTAGTGTCGACAGTAGTAAAAAGACAAAAAAATTGCAATTATACCTGATAAGTTCTGTGATATTGGCAAAACTGTGGCCCTGTAAGAACACATAAGTGAAACATCTAAATCAAATAAGGGAGAATGGGAGATTAGGGGAGCTTCCTGTTCTTATAGGCGTTTCTCCAGAGTTGCCAAACAGATCTGTATTTGCATTCCAAATTTGGATTGACCAACCAGTCAGCCTTAACATTCCTCTTAGCTTGACTGAACTTCAGACAGGTTTCTTCCTAACTGCAGGCCCCTAACCTCTTCTTATTTAAAGCATTTGCTTTAGAAAACTTGCTACTGTGAATTTGATCTCTGACCCTTTGATATGTAAATCTTCTTCCAACCTCTTGACACTTTCAAACCCAGGAGTATCTTTCTCAATTACCTAGGAGCCATTTGCTTGAAACATAATCAAGAAAGAGAGCAGCCCCATTCTCTGTGGGACAGTAAGAGTCTACTTCAATAAGTGCCAATTAGAAAATGCAGAAGGCCTAATTGCCACTGACCAATCTACTGCCTTCGTGTCCTCCAGTACTATTCTACTAGCTCACCCCAGCACTGAAAAACTCTACCACCTTTCGTTTCAGCAGAGTTGAGCCCAGTCTCTCTCCCTTATTGCAGGAGTCTTCAATACACTTTCCCTTGCCTGTTTAATTCTGTCCTTTGATAGGATGCAGTCTAGGTTTTGTACAAGGAAGAAGAGCTGATTTTTGCCTGGTATTCTACTCACTGATGTCTAGCACTTGTCAGTCTTTGTAATTGCTGATTAAAATAAGTCCACCATGTCAATCAATGTCTAGAGGGCTCTAAACTCTCACCAGCAATAAATGAAGCCCCAGAGTTGACCACTTTCTGATTGTAACTAGAATTTTCCCCCCATAATATATTTCTTTACACTTATGTACAAAATATGCCTTTGCTTCAGAGAGACTGTGAGTAAGCTAAAATATTCACTCTTCCTACTATACTCATTCTTTTGGTACTTCAGTGATTTCAAGGGATCAGAATCCTGGGCAAACATGGGAGCAATTCATCATGTTCACTATCTATAAATTACTCAACAAGGACTCTACCTGCCATACTCTCCATGAAGCTCATTATAGGATCAATGGAGACACTGAATTCTCAGACTGAAAAAGAATTTCAGATAATTGATGGTTTTAGCCCCAACTTTAAATTCTAAGATGGATGGAAATTTCTAAGTAAATCATAATAAATTATACATTTATCTTCAACAAAGATTGAATAATAAAATTTTCTAAAGATTGTTGTAGAAATTAAGCTTCAATTTAAATTTAATTTTAAGGTAAATAAAAACATTCCATTCTGATACCTTTTTCATTATAGAATTTATAAAACCAAATTTATTTTTATAATGTGCACATTTGCTATATCAGCCTTTTCTCTTTCAAAAAAAAAGTGTTACTGGGGCGCCTGGGTGGCGCAGTCGGTTAAGCGTCCGACTTCAGCCAGGTCACGATCTCGTGGTCTGTGAGTTCGAGCCCCGCGTCGGGCTCTGGGCTGATGGCTCGGAGCCTGGAGCCTGCTTCCGATTCTGTGTCTCCCTCTCTCTCTGCCCCTCCCCCGTTCATGCTCTGTCTCTCTCTGTCCCAAAAATAAATAAAAAATGTTGAAAAAAAAAATTTATAAAAAAAAAAAGTGTTACTAATTTAAGCATATCATACAGCATATGGTACCTGAGAATTAAAGAAATATGGGAGAATGATTTGATTACCTCCTCATGCTACATGAAAATTCATTACTCCAAATTTTCCTGGACAGTTTTTTAAAAGATGCCTGTCATCTAACTCACACAAACACCCATATACATATATTGTTCTTGTTGGGGAACAGATTTAGTGTAATAAGTGGTAATTAAAGTTAGTGTGATCATTTTATGTAGTTATAATTTACAATATAGTAGAAATGTTGTTTTTATATAAAGATGAATATCTTTTTCAAATATACTGTAGACTCATATAACTATCTCACAATATATATATTTATCCATTATATTAGGTTTAGAATACTTTACTACTTCAGTGAGTTGAGTATGATATCTTATAATTATACCTTTGTTTTTATCATATATTGTACATACAGAGTCTGGTGGGAAACATATCCCCTGAATTATAATAGTATCATTAGTGGAAAATGCAATATTCTTTTAGTACATAATAACATGAAATTAGGACAGATTTTTCAGCAAAAGAAGGGAGTTGCATATGTTGGCCTTTATTGGCAGGCCTATTTCTAGCCTGGTAATTACCTAGTCTACATGTTATAGTGCAGTGCTCTTAAGGAAATCCAGCTTTCTTCGCTCTTTAATCTTCTCTTCCCACAAAATACTTGACAAACATAGCTATGAGCTTGATGTGAAGTGGTTGTATATATCAAAATTTCTTTACAAGCTTACTTAACCAAGGTACCAAATAATTTACCCAGAATCCAAATCTGTTGAAGAGCCAAGTGTGCAAAAAATCCTGTAACACACTAGATTCCAACGGGCTGCAGTTTTTATTAATTTTATACCACTTAGCAAACTCAGATTGGGCTTTATGTTGGGTTTCTTTAACTGACAAATGCTTAAGAGCACACTTTAAATGCAGTTACACCGGGAGACTATGACAGAAAATGCATTAGGAATACAGACAAAGAAAAAAAAAATCACTTACATATGCCATGTGTTCTGCTGAAGGGAGAATTTCAGCTCCAAAATGAGTTTATTAATATGTTGAGTGTTTGGGATAGAAAGCTCTTATCTTTTGAGAAAGAACATTAAATATTATACTTACGCAGTTTAACACTTCTTGAGATACACCTTTAGAAATAATACTTTGTTACTACAGTTTTGAGAAATTTCAGTTGTTTCATAGCTATTTATCTCAACATTCATGAGAGATACTTATGACAATATTTTATTAATAACTGAGATAGTTAACAACAATGTAGTATTAGAATTTCAGAAAATTAATAAGCCAATAAAGGTACATCTCCTGGTTCAAACTGTAGAAATGAAAATTCTGAAGTCAAGTAAATTGGGCAAAGTATTTTGCTGTTTAGTTAAAGAAACTAAATTTATTTATTTATTTATTTATTTATTTATTTATTTTTATATGAAATTTATTGTCAAATTAGTTTCCGTACGACACCCAGTGCTCATCCCAAAAGATGCCCTCTTCAATGCCCATCACCTACCCTCCCCTCCCTCCCACCCCCCATCAACCCTCAGTTTGTTCTCAGTTTTTAACAGTCTCTTATGCTTTGGCTCTCTCTCCCACTCTAACCTCTTTTTTTTCTTTTTTTTCCTTCCCCTCCCCCATGGGTTTCTGTTAAGTTTCTCAGGATCCACATAAGAGTGAAACCATATGGTATCTGTCTTTCTCTGTATGGCTTATTTCACTTAGCATCACACTCTCCAGTTCTATCCACGTTGCTACAAAGGGCCATATTTCATTCTTTCTCATTGCCACGTAGTACTCCATTGTGTATATAAACCACAATAAGGAAACTAAATTTAGATGTCCCCCATTCTTTTACCACATTTTTTAAATGCATTCAGATTAATCTGGAAAACTTCATCAGGAGGTTTACTGATATTTAAAGTAGAACATTTTTTATTGTCAGGCTGATTTTTAAAAGATTAACTACAGCAAGGATATATAAGTCAAATTAGTGCAAACAACATCCTGGCTAGTCTACCTCAGTCACTTTCCTAAATTTCAAGGTTATTAATTACTCATCTTATGAATTTAATTTTAGAAAAGCCTCAAATTAGCAACAAGTTTTCATATGACTCAAAGCAGTAAAGGTTTTACAGAATTGTTTAATTTTTCTTCAATTAAAATATAGATTAAGATACATATTAATATTTTATAGAAAAGTCACATATTTTTCAATGAAAGAAGTCTTCCCTTCTGTGCTCCCAAAGGGCATTTGTGTGCAAAACTTAATATTGGTTCAACTCTGTTTCTTTTCTGATTCAAGACTTCAGTATGAGTGATGATTAGCTACATGATTAAATGGCCAGGAATCTCCTCAAACATTTTTTTAACTCCCTAATACAATATTTTATATCAAGCAGCAGCTCACCAAGTAAGTGTTGGATGAATGAATGGACAGATCCCATTCATACACTATCATAATGACTAAATTATTCTTTAAAAATCTGAGGTTTAATTTTGTGTGGTCAAGTACTAAAAAAAACATGACCTCTGCCCTCAGAAGATGGTGAAAAAGGCAGTTTTCCCAGTGGCTTCAGAAAACATACTAAATGGTTAGAAGAACTAAGATATTTATGATATATATTGAATTGGTTTGGGAACTGAGTGAACAGGTATTAATTCTAAAGACAGTCCAATGCCAATTTCAATGATGAGGACTAAACTGCAAAGGTTTCAAACTCAGCCCCACAATTTGTTAATTTTGGCTCACATAATAATGCCTCCTGATACTGCCAAACAAGCCCTTATTTTGAGATAATAGGTGATTTGACTCTGTATATGTGGGTTTTTAAAATATTACATAGAGGGGCGCCTGGGTGGCTCAGTCGGTTGAGCGTCCGACTTCAGCTCAGGTCACGATCTCACAGTCGGTGGGTTCGAGCCCCGCGTCGGGCTCTGGGCTGACAGCTCAGAGCCTGGAGCCTGCTTCCAATTCTGTGTCTCCCTCTCTCTCTGCCCCTCCCCCGTTCATGCTCTGTCTCTCTCTGTCTCAAAAATAAATAAATGTTAAAAAAAAAAAATTTTTTTAAAATATTACATAGAAAGCTACACTCAATATTTTGTATGTGTATGAGAAATATGATACTTTGGGTATATTGTTATTTATGATAAACCCAGATTTACATAAGTTTACCTCAAACTGAAAAAAAAAGCTAATTAATATTTTCCCCTTTAATGTAATTACCAACAGTCTCTTCCCCCTTAATTATGTGGCCCTGTGTCTAGGCTACTGATTTGTGCAGGATGCCAAAGTTATTACCGCTGAAATATGCCATCAAAGAGGCAGATGTTCCAAGTGAAGTCAAGGAATTGGTTTTAGCATGATAAAAAAAAAATAGCAGGTTTTTTTAAGTTTGTTTATTTATTTTGAGAGAGTGAGAGAGAGAGAGAGAGAGAGAGAGAGAGAGAAACAGGTCAAGTAGGGGAGGGGCAGGGAGAGGGGGGTACAGAGAATCCCAAACAGGCTTCCTACTGTCAGTGCAGAGCCTGATGCAGGGCTTGAACTCACAAACCCTGAGATTATGTCCTGAGTCAAAATCAAGGGTCGAATGCTTAACTGAGTCACCCAGGCACCCCCCAAAATTAGCAGTTTTAATGCATTAGTTGCTATACAAAAGTATTGATTTCATTAGCTATTCAGGAAACCTTCAAAACAATACATGACCAGTAGGCTGGGCCAGATTTTGCTAACTATGGCAAACCGGTCTTCATAAAATAATCTAAGGGGCATTCTTGATCTAAACTCAAACATCTACAAAACCTTGCAGGAAGATTGGACATGGAAATGATTTATCATGAAGGATGGCAATTCAGCTTAACAACTGAGGCAATGAGATGGATGGAATATGCCCTTTCCAATGAAGTTACAATAAATTCTATTGATGGTAACAGTATTTCCATAGGCCTCTGTTTCCAAGAGGTTATATACAGTATCACAGAAGAACACTGCAAACACATAACTGGGTCTTTATGAAGGATCAGAAAAATACATCAAATCTCTCTTGACCAGAACTAAGCTTTTGCAATGAAAATAACCATTATTATTACAGGCTTATTATATTATTATTAAATAAATGATTATTATATGCAGGGAAGACAGATTGGCATCATATCAGCATTACATCACTAAAACCTAATCAGTACACAAAACATGCTAAGCCTAAACTAAGGATTCTCACTTCTGATCTCAAGGTTATGCTGATTTATCACAATTCTTCAGAGAAACTCATTATCAAACTTATCGTATCTTATCCTTCACTGTATCAGAACTGTTTCAAAAGGGATCTTGTTAGTCATCTCCATAAAAAAAAGTCATAGTCTTTTCTATGAAATCTTTGGAGGTTGCTATGACAATGGTATTTCTAGCTTAGCTCACAATTCATATTCTTTAGTTCTTACCCAAAGTAACCTGGTTCTGCTTGTTAGATGTTATCTTCTAAGATTCCAAAAGATATTCCCAAAAGTCTTCTTCAGAGATTGGGATTGGAAAATAAAGAATTATTAAATGTTGAACTTAAAAAAAAGTCGTTTGTATTTTGAGCACCCTAATATAGCTATCTTTATTTTGCACAATCCCTTTTGTTAACAAGGATGCACATTTTCACACGGTCACGTTTATAGCAAACATACAGTTTTGCTTTATCCTTCTACTATTTTCAATAGTGAAAGCATTTTTCATATTATGTAGTTTGGGGGGGTTATTTAATATTAAAGAATAGATGACATTTAGTGGATATCCACATTTAATAAGTTTCCTATTACTAGTTACTTAATTTGTGTTCATCCTCCCCTTTTTTACATATAAACTTACAAAGAATATTATTATGAATATGCATTTTTTTCTTCTAAGGAATTGTTTCTTTAGAACAACTTAGTAAGAGTGAGACAAGTGTTATGATTTGCTTGGCTTGCATTTACAGTATTTATAAAAGTGTAAAATTGAATGTGTTTAGGTGAGGCATGTACAGTATCCTGTTTCCACTGCCTCCCCTCAGGCCACAATGCACATTTACATTACTTACCTGACCCTTGGAAGCTTTCAAATTTTTGACTCCTGAAGTAGTGGATCAAAGGTGTAAGTATTTTCATGACTTTCAGTAACTAGTATCACTGAACTCGTCAAAACCAATTATACCTATTTATTTATTTATTTATTTATTTATTTATTTATTTATTTTTTAATTAAACTGCACGCTCATTGTGGGGCTTGAACTCACAACCCCAAGATCAAGAGTCATATGCTCTACCAACCGAGTCAGCTAGGTGCCCCTAATTATACCTACATTTCAATGTCACCAACTTTCATTCATTTGAATGCTTGCACAGTGCTCTACAGGCATTGGGGAAACGATGAAATAAGACAATGAACAGGGAGCTACAATGAGGTGTGATATAATAGAAGTTGGAACTAGATGCCAGGCCAAATTGTGAGAAGGGTAGAAACCAGCCGTTTCCAGTTAGGGTCATCACATGGGGAAGGGATAGCAAGCAGATAAAGTATGGAGGAAAGAGAATTCCAGGTAAAGAAAGTATCATACAAAATATTCTAGAAAATATAAAGCAAAGCACATCTTAAGTATTATGTAGAAGGTGTGGTTAGTGTTGAAAGACATAAATATATATGAATATATATACCAGTTTTATAATAACATAACCATCTTTAGGTGTCAATATTTTTCATTTAATGTATTAACTGTATAAGCATGTTATAATAATGTGTTTTTAATATGTACTGGATATGAGAAAATCAAATTCCTGGCATGATCAATGGAATGAAAAGTAGACAGTGATTAGGAATCTCGCTAGCTCTTGAAAGAAGACAGGCTTGTGTGGTTTGACAGCAGCATGGGCTTTTATATAGGAGAGGAGAAGGTGATGGAATTGTAGCAGCAGGTGGGAACAGTCAAGGTACCTGAAGTGCCAGGCAAAAGAGTTTATTTTGGATTTTTCAGTGGTCAGTGAAATGACATAAAAATTTTAGAGAAAACAAAATCATAATGAAAGTTCACACTGATTCCCTTAATTCAGGCAAAATTCAGAATGTTCTGGTTTTAGCATTGGAAAACAATCTCCAGGTAATTGAAAGAAGAAAACCACATCCATTAAGGGGTTCTCTCATTTCGACTATCACTGGGACCCCCATACCAGCCTCTAAGCCTCCATTCAACACTTTTGTGAAGATATAGACAAAAATATCTTGTTTTGTTTCACTTTAGTACAAATGATATAGAAGAAACATCAAAAGAATTTATGAAATGATAAGAGACAATAAGTGGGAAACAGGGAGTGTGAGAAATACAAAAAGTCTGGTTTACAAAGAACTAGTTTATTTTTGGGGCGCCTGGGTGGTTCAGTCAGTTAAGTGTCCGACTTCAGCTCAGGTCATGATCTCGCGGTCCGTGAGTTCGAGCCCCGCATCGGGCTCTGGGCTGATGGCTCAGAGCCTGGAGCCTGCTTCCGATTCTGTGTCTCCCTCTCTCTCTGCCCCTCCCCCGTTCATGCTCTGTCTCTCTCTGTCTCAAAAATAAATAAATAAATAAATGAATAAAGAAAGAAAGAAAGAAAGAAAGAAAGAAAGAAAGAAAGAAAGAACTAGTTTATTTTTTATAGATCATTGTTAGCCTAGAGTCCATGGAACTTTACTCTGGGCTCCAAGTATCTGTTAAGCTATGAAATAGTATGTAAGATATTGTGTGCATTTGTACAGTCTGTATAAAGGATGGAAGAGCACCTCTACAAACAGATAGAAAAGAAATTCTGGCAGTTGTCTGTTATGCAAGCCAAAAGCAGATGGGGCAATTTGGCAGAAACAATACTATAAGGGATATAAACAATTTGGTCCAAGTACACAGCTCTCTGGGTTGTGTTGAAAGAGTTGTGTTGCATTATTCAAAAGTAAATTTTAGAATGTCTGGAACAAGAGTTCTTTCCCCAGTGTTCAAGACATAGTGTTTCTGAGAATCTCTTTGAAATCACATTGAACATTCTGTGCACATGTATATGTGTATGTACATTTTCTGAGAAGTCATTAAGAAGTTCATAAGCCCTTCTATGGTACTTCCTCATTCCCTTTCTGTGCTGGGTCTCCCATTTCTGAAGGAAGAAATTCTAACTTCTGAGACCTTGGGCATAAATCAGCAGGTGGTGAGAGCCCTCCTCTCCAACTCTGCATCTTTGAAGTGTCCTTAAGCAAAGCAAGCAGCCATATTTTTTTCGCAATTATTATTGTGAACATCATTTTTCACAATTGTTATTTTAGAAGATTAACAGATGGGGAAGAGATGGGAAGTAGGTAGATAAGAGACTCTTATAAGGGCCAAGGTGAAAAGTAACATAATTTAAACTATGATGGTATGAATGGGGATACAAAAGCAAGCATGGCAGGAGGGACAACTTGGTATTTGGTACAGTTAAAAAAGAAACAGGGCACCTGGGTGGCTTAGTCAGTTAATCGTCTGACTATTGATCTCAGCTCAGGTCTTGATCTCAGAGTCGTGATTTCAAGTCCCATGCTGGGCATGAAGCCTACTTAAAAACAAAACAAAACAAAACAACAACAACAACAACAAACACCCAAAATGAAGTCACTTGGGCTAAGCCCCATGCCAGCAAACCAAGACTTAATATCTACCTAAACTGACTGCAGTTTCAACCTCTTCTAGGAATTGAATCCTAAACTAGTCAGTCTGGAATTTCCTGGCCAGCTAGTGAGGTAATCCACCCTGCCTTCCCCCAGAGGAATGTGACCTCGCCTGTAACAATCCTTTCTTTTATGATTCCCTTATTCCACCCTTTCTGCCTTTAAAAATCTTTCCTTTCCAGCAGCTCTTGGAGTTCCCTTCTATTTGCTAGATGGGATGCTGCTTAATTTATGGTTTGTTGAATAAAACCAATTAGATTTTTTAAAACTCAAGTTGTCATTCAGTGTTTGGAAAACAAATTGTTTTTAAAAACTGTCACCGGGGCACCTGGATGGCTCAGTACGCTGAGTGTATGACTGTTGATTTCAGCTCAGGTCATGATCTCAGGGTGGTGGAAATGAGCCCCATGTCAGGCTTTGCACTGAGTGTGGAACTTGCCTGGGATTCTCTCTCTCTCTCTCTCTCTCTCTCTCTCTCTCTCTTGTTCCCTCTCCATCTCTCCCTCTGCCCCCTCCCCCACTCGCTCATGCCCTTTCTCTCTCAAAAAATTAAAATAAAATAAAAATTGTCACACTTGGGAAAAAGAAGGAAACCAAAGAGTTAATCAGTCCCTGGCATATAAAAGGAATATAATACATTTTGGAAAGAAGCAGACTATCATGGTGAAACTGCAAATTTTAGTAGTTTTAGTAGTAGCCATATATTAATTTGTAGAACAGACAGCGGTTGGACTTTATTACTAATGCTTATAATACTTGAACTTCTGGTCATCTCAAGTTCACTGGCACTGATTATTGTAGCACTGAGTCCTATAAGTTTGAATTTTGAAATGTGGATGAGAAATGAGGTCATGGCATAGATAAAGAGAGATGATGAAACTATAAAAATGATAAGGATCTTGGTGCGTTGTAGTTGACCTCATTCAGGAAGGTGTAAGTGGGCACTGGTTCTGGAGGATACAGGAGTAGCTTGAACAGAAAGAGGGCCAACATTACTTCCTAACATTAAATTCAAATTAGAATTTAGAGAAGGTAGAATAATAATCAGAAAGTGACATAAACGTAAGCAGCGACTGACTTTCTTAGGAGAAAGAGAAAGCTAAATTTCTGTTGGAAATGGTAGGGAACTCATTTGAAAAATCCAAATTTCAACTAAACTGAGGAAATCATAAAATATTAAGAATAAAGAAAGCTTAGTTGATTCAGGAGGAACATGGAAGTTGAGTTAGTAAAAACTAGTGTTAAAACATGTCTTTGCCACTCATCATATGAATAATTCTGGACTAATCAGAAAAAAAATGAACTCTTATTCACAGTAAGTCAATTGAGAAAAGTGATAAATTTATGTAAAGTGCAATACAGTTGGTAATTTGCAATGCTTGAATAAAACTTTATGTTAAAATATAGAGAAAAAATTACAAAGCTATCTACTCATTTAAAAGAAAGCAATATTATCCTTTCTCATAAAGGTCTGAAAGTTAAAGAGAAAAAATATGAAATGTAAATTATTCACTGAAGTTTCTGAAATATTAGAAAGTTTGAATCACAAAGAGATTATGTTTGGGGTGCCTGGCTGGCTCAGTGGGTAGAGCATGCAGCTCTTGATCTCTCAGTCATGAGTTCAAGTCCCAGATGGGACTGGGCATGGAGCTTACTTTAAAAAAAGAGAGAGATTATGTTTATCAAGGATGTGTTACTGTTTAATGCAATGGTGAAAGAAATAGAAAAGTTCAGTGGGAATATACTTCCATTAAACGTTCCCCACCCCCCTTGCAGCTGTTACACAAAAGGGAGCCAGCATCTGCCCGTCATTTCCTTTGAATAGGGGTTAACTTCCTCCAAGAGGCTTAACTTTATGGTTAAGACCATGCCCTCTGGTATTGAACCCTTTCTGCTTGAATCCTAGACCTGCCCACTTGCTAACTGTACAACTTTTGACAAATTGCTTACTTTCTTTAAGTCTCTTTATTTTTATTTGTATAATAGAGGCAATATTTGTGAGGTTTAAATGCCACTAAAAATTAATCAGTATGTATTTAAGTTCCCAACAAATGGTGATTAAGAACATTATTTGTCATCGGGAGGAGTTTGGAAAGTTACATGGAGATAGTAGATGGATTCACAAGGTCATAGGGGAAGTGCAAGTATGTTGAGGTTAGGCCAAATTGGAATAGAATGAACCATTTCAAGAAAAGTAACAACTGAAAGGTGTCCTCCTTTCCCTTCAGTTGCCAGAAAAAGAGGTATGGTTAATAGAAAAGAGAGAACAGATTGAAAACTAGTGACTTCTAAATGCTTTATTTCTTTCCTTTAAATTTAATATAATTTTAGTTCTTTTAGGAAGGGCACAATCTCTCCATTTTGCCGCAGGCCTCTTCCTTCTCTCTTACATGTGACCTGGCCCAATTTGCTTGGCCCTATGGGCATTTGATTAGAGGAAGCATGTTTGAAGTGTTTTACACACAAAAACAGAAAAAGCTATTACATACTAACATCCAAAAGAGACATAGATATATATGTATGTATGTGGGTCTACTTGTTCAACATCTCTCTTAACAAATCAGCAAGAGCTTCAAAGATAGAGTTTTCATCCTCTCTGACACTTGCTTGGGGCAGGGAACAGCAGCAGGGGTAGCAGAGAAATCTCAGATTGAAAGACAACCTACCAGTATTCACAGGGACCTACATTACCATTTCTTACTTTCTTCCTACCATCAGAGCTCTCAAAGAAGTCATTTATACCCTTTCATTGCCTTTTTCATTCATTCCATCTATGTATCTCCCACAATCAGGTTTACATTTTTTACTGCATTTTCTTCTGTAGTATTATAATTGCAAAAATGAAGTGAACTTGCCTCATTTCTCTCTCTTCTTGACCCCAAAGAACTATAAAACCAGTAAGTTTTTTTCCTCTTTCTCTTTTCCAGCAATCTACCCTGTAGGGTGTGAACCCTACAATGTGTATGACAAAATTGCCCTCTTAAAACATATTGAACTTTGAGTATATATGTATATTCAACTGTATATATAATTAAATATATATATCGAACTTTGTATATAATATTCATTTGTTATTCATTATTTATTATGTTCATTTATATGTATAAAATGAATGAATATTAATTTTATCCCTTAAAATTTAAACTCTCCAGGTAACAAATATTTTTGTCTTTGTGAGCTATATAGGTCTCTATCAAATACTCTACTTTTTTTTCTTGTTCTTTTCCTACAACTTTCTAAAAACATAATAACAATCCTTAGCTCATGCATGGATTTGGCCTGGAGGCCACAGCTTGTTTACTACTGCTTTAAAACAGCTCTAGCTTGGGGCCCCTGGGTGGCTCAGTCAGTTAAATATCTGACTTCAGCTCAGGTCATGATCTCATGGTTTATGGGTTCAAGCCCCACACTGGGCTCTGTTCTGACAGCACAGAGCCTGGAGCCAGTTTTGGATTCTGTCTCTCTCTCTCTCTCTCTCTCTCTTTCTCTCTCTCTGCTCTCCCTCCCATGCTTGTGCTTTCTCTTTCTCTCTAAAAAATAAACATTAAAAATTTTTTAAAAAATAACTCTAGTCCAAGAAAAATATGACAAAACTAAGCAATCAGTTATTGATGTTGAATATTCCGTATTTTAAGGCAGGTGAGGGACAAGTACTATAATGAAAATAAACTTACCACTTCTCAAGAAATACAAGAAACAAGATAAATTGAGTCCAATTATTTATGAGTAAACCAGGCAAGTTCTCATCTCCCAGTTGATGCCTCTGAGTCTCCCTTTTCTCATTCTATGCAACTGTCATTTCCTGACAATGATTCCTTGCTCTCATTGAGGTAGAGTTCTCATTTTGCCTTAGATGTAGCCTTCTGACAAAGGAATTGCTGTACTTGTTTTCTCAATCTCTTATCATGTATGGGCTTTCTTCTTTGATAAAGCACAGATATTTCTATTGAGAAAACTGCCTAGTCTGTTAGTTGATATCACCAACCTTTCTTTTCCTCTGCATTTTCTATGCTATGTTTAATCACCTTAAATTAGTCACAATTGATTTCCAGGCCCACCAGTGTACCACCTCTGCCTTTCAATACTCACTCACCTTATTTCCCTGCATTTTTTTTGTCTATTATTTTTGCTTTAGATTTCCCTGTATTTAAATTCTTGTTAATATTATGCATAATATACTGATAGATATAGGAGAAACAAATATAATAGCTTTCTGCCAAGACAAACACTCTCACGATGCACAGTTGTTTCTTCTCAATTGTGTGAAGGATCTGTCTGCTGGGATGGGTCATTTTCATTTTCAAATAGGCAAGACTGTGTCACATACCAGCTGAACATCTCCAAATTCTGCCTATCTCCAGGCTATGAACGTTAGAATAAGCTTTGACTCTTAAGTATCTATTGTAGTCTGAATGTTTCTGTACCCACCAAATTCATGTGTTGAAATCCCAATGTCCAATGTGATAGCATTAGTAGATGGGGCTTTGGGAGTTGCTGAAGTCATGAGGCTGGAACTATCACAGATGGATTTAGTGCCTTATAAAAGATGCCCCAGACAGATCCCTTCCCCTTCTACCATATGAGGACACAGGGAGAAGGTACCAGCTTAGGAATCTCAAAGAGGACCCTCAACAGAAGGTGACCATATTGTCACCTTGATCCTGGACTTCCCAGACTCCAGAACTGTAAACAATAAATTTTTGTTGTTTATAAGATACCCATTTGGTGGTATTTTGTTGTAGAAACAAGGTCAGACTAAGACCGAATCTTTCTTTCCCTAGGGGAATAGTTACATTCCCTAGGGGAATGTAACCAATTACATAGTGAAATTACTGTATTGCCTCAGCACACACCAAATGATACCTAAAGAGGTCAAGTCCAGAAACAGGTTTTCTGAAGAGTTTCATGATCTACTACCACATACTTGAGAGATACTATACACTGTCATTAGTATTAGAAGCTTCATGTGGCATCGGTTTTCTTCGTGGCAGTGTGGACACCAGTATCTTTCTACCTCTAGCTAGATGAGCTTGAATGCCTCTTTCTTTGTCCTTGTTTGAGAATTACTCTAGTTTTGAGACTTTGACTTGGTTGATCTTCAGACTGGTTACTGTTACAGGTGTCTATTCTCTTGACTTTCAGGAACATTCCTTATTACTTTCAGACCTCCAGGGCAACTTTAGAAGTATAGAGAAATGAAGAGTAGCTTATCATGATGGTGAGGGGAAGGAGGATTATTGTTCATTTATTCAACATTAATGAGTAGTTGCCATATGCCAGGCATTCAGGCATTGCGCTTTTGATGCTAGAAATAGTGAACAGACCTTGTTTTCAAGTGGTCCATAGTAAAGCTGGGATGACTTTCCAGGCAGACAATGATATGAGTAGGTTAAGTGCCAAGATA
Organism: Panthera tigris; assembly: GCF_018350195.1. NCBI lineage: Eukaryota > Metazoa > Chordata > Mammalia > Carnivora > Felidae > Panthera > Panthera tigris. Next base: position 27,603,282 of record NC_056676.1, on the reverse strand, counting down.
GGGGTTTCAGTCAGAAGGGGGTTTCATTACTATGAAACACTTTTGGAGAACAGTACATCTGATATGTAATTTAAGAAAACAGAGGAGTGTGAAAAACAACAAAAAAGTTTCAGAAATGAACATTCAATGCAGAGGCGATAGCATGCATAATGAGCATTGGTGCTTCTAAAGAAGTGTCAATAGTTAAGTATAACTGGAGTATAAGTCTTTTGAGTAAGTAGCACAAGAGATTCCAAAATTTGCAGTGGATAATCTACTGTAACAATATATCACCTTTTGGAGCATCTGGGTGGCTTAGTTCGTTAAGCATCCAACTTCAGTTTAGATCATGATCTCACAGTTTGTGAGTTCAAGCCCCGCGTCCGGCTCTGTGCTGACAGCTTTGAGCCTGGAGCCTGCTTTGGATTCTGTGTCTGCCTGTCTCTCTGCCCCTCCCCAACTCACACTCTGTCTCTCTCTCTCAACAGTAAGTAAACACTAAAAAAAAAAAAAAAAAAAAAAAAAAAAAGAATGTATCACCTTTCTTTTGTTCATTCTAGAAATATTTGGTGAGACTGAGTGGCTCTTACATGCAAATGACTGTTATAGATTCTGCAATAAAAAACCAAGACCCTACCATCATGGAATTCTGGCTGAGAAGGAGACAGTAAATAAACCAGTACAAACATATATTGTCTGTCAGATGGAAACAAATGTATGGAGAGAAATATATCAGGAATGGGATAGGTGCATGCGTATTTAATGTATGCAAGGGTATATGTGTTTGCTTTGTATGGTCATATGCAAAAGTTATTTTTTATGGAATGATTAAGCCCTCATTGATGAGGTGATATTTGAGCAGAGACTTGAGGGTAGTTTTATCCTATTATTACACCCTCCATTATAAAATTCTAGTTGTGTGCATATGGATTATTTTGTAGAACATTTCCAGCAGATAAAATTGTAAATGTAAGGACCTTTGGATGGATGGGAGAGTACTGTGTTTTGAAAGCACAGCAAGGACGTTGGTGTTCCTGGTGTGGAAACCTTAAAAAGAATAGTGGTTAAAGTGGAGATGGTGACAGTGGAAGGCGTACAGATTAGATAGTGCTTTTAAGAGAGTCTCTTTAAGTACTTATATCCTTACAGTTCCCTCCCTCTTAAGGAGAGACAAGTTCTAGCCCCAGGAAGTAAAGAACAGGTATTTGGTACTTTTAGCTAAATTGTTAAGCTAAAAAGCCTAAAATCTTCATGGAGAGAGATTTTGCTAAAATTTTATAGCTTTTTTTTACTACATCAGAGTAATAGATAAATAAAAAGAATTGTCAATGTTGGGAAAATACCAAAGGATTTGTGTGGGGTTTTTTGTTTGTCTTATTTTTTAATAACAGAGAAGAGAAATTACCATTACTACTCTGAATCTGAGAAAAACTTGAGCAAAGAGAGGTTAAATGGCTTATTAAAACTGTAAACCTGGGCTTGAGAGTAGAAAGAGTAGGAGGGCTCTACATGCTGACCTAGTTCAGTCACCTACTCAGAGAAGGGCCGTTTACTTTCAGTAGGCTCCCCAGGGCAGGAGCAATTCTCTTCCCAACAGCTGGGATGGCTTGGTAAGCAAGATCTGATTCAGCTTCCCAAGGTCTCTCATTCCTCTTCCCAAATCCCTGAACCCTTTTAATTTGAACTGTGGTTCATCAAATGTGTACCAGCAAAAAAGTATTTCCTAGGAACTTGTTACAAATGCATATTATCAGGCGGGGGCCCCCAAATCGTTGTTTTGACAAGCCTTCTGATCTCCTGATTCGCGCTAAAGCTTGAAACCCATTGCTCTCCTTCTGGTCTCAGAGACAGAGAGACAGAAAGAGAAGGTAGGGAGCGGCGGAGAATGCCCAGGAAATTGTGCTGGAAAGTGAATCCAAATAGCTTTTTATATTGGGTTTTTACGTGGTAATTTACAAGTGATTGTAAACAACCACAAATTGAAACACACAGTTACTTTGAGGTCTCTTTAGCAGAAATCAATCTTGTATGGTGGCAGTTCTCCTATACTTTGGTCTATTACTTGATAGGTCATTTCCTCACAGGGATGACTAACAGCAGTTCAAACGAAAATGCTCTTTATATTTAAACAGCACTTTCTGTTCAAGGATGTCAAAATGCTTGACAAGTAGTGAAATGCAGCTCACTAATTTTCTCAACCCCATGGCAGTAAATAGCATCTACCATCATTGCTGTTTTCTGGTGATTTCTTGACAGGGAAAGCTAAAGTGACTTGGCTATGTATGTCTGTTGAAAGTCAACGGCTGAAGGAGAAAATATCATTCATTTTTGTTCCCATAGGGCTATAGTTGATGTAGTACTTACTGACTTCTATTATTACATCCCAAGGATAGATAACTATGCTCATCAAGGGGAAAGCCCAAAGAACATTCTTGTGCTTTCTTTGTTAAACCTGGTTTTTAAAAAATCATCTGGCCTAATCTACATTTAATTATGATACAAATGCTACTTAAATCCCGGTTACTTTTGTTTGCTTACAATTGATGCCGCTTGGGGGCACTTGGGTGGCTCAGTCGGTTGAGTGTCTGATTTCGGCTCAGGTCATGATCTCACCTTTGGTGAGTTCCAGCCCTGTGTGGGGCTCTGTGCTGACAGCTAAGAGCCTGACGCCTGCTTCAGATTCTGTGTCTCCCTCTCTCTCTGCCCCTCCGCCACTCATGCTGTCTCTCTCTGTCTCAAAAATAAATATAAACGCTAAAAAAAATTTTTTAAAAAAGACACAATTGATGCCTCTTGAAGAATATGAAGCAAAGGCTCATTACATTGGAGAATCCTTGAGAGCCACGTTTTAGTCATCTTTGACTCCTTTGTGACCATTGCCATATCTGGAATAGTATGTATGTTCAGTATTTTTGAATGTATGGTATGTAAATAAACCAAAGTACTTTCAAAGTTAGAGGCCACGTGTCAGAGAGCAGGAGAAAAGGTAGTTAAAAACCTACTAAACTATCAAAACCTAGTGCTGGGTGAGCGCTGATAAAAACTTGACCATGTCCTCTGTCATTGCATATGATGCTGTGACACTAACATGTACTCACCAATCAAAAAAGGTTTCAGAACTCAAATTTGGGTGTTTTCAAGATGAGGATTCCTCTCCTCTACCATTTCTTATAATAAAACTTGGAACCCTAGAATCAACAGGCAATATACTGGTTTATAACTTAAAATTGGAACGTTTTCATCCAATTTTAGAGGCATGAGATAAAACTGATGCACAAATATTAGAATTTTCATTAATGAAAAAAACTAATTTCCAAAATTCTTAAGGTTGGTTTCTCAAAATATTAAAATGACCACATGTCATGAGCCAAGGGCACCCTATTTTTAAAAAATAAGAGACTGTAGGGGCACCTGCCTAGCTCTGAAGGTAGAGAGTGTGACTTGATCTCTGGGTTGTGGGTTTGGGCCCCACATTGGGTGTGGAGATTGCTTAAAAATAAAATCTTAAAAAGAAAAAGAAGAAAAGAAAGGACTACAAAGTTGCATAATTACTGTTAATTATTTGTTGACTTTGTATGAAAAAAAGCTCATTTTAAATAAAAGGAAGTCCAACTAGAGTGACATACATTAATCTTAAAAGTTCCTGTATTAGATTTTTTCTATCCCCAAAATGCCAACCATGCATATTAAGCTGAAATTTGTTTTTTGCATATTATTTTTGTACCCCTTTGCCATTTGAATTTTAACCTTTCTTAACAATCTTGCTGAAAATCACTGTGGTTTATAACCACTCTGTTTAACACACCAGTACTTAGGATACTGGCTAGTACATAACAAACACATAATACAATTTCTAAATCACCTTGATTAAAAATCTATACTTATCTTGGCTTTAAGCATGTGAAGACAGAAATAGTTTCTCACTGCACAAGAACATGTGAATGATCCAAAGTAAATATTAACTATAAATAGAAATTATCTATTAAGATACAGAACCACCTCTGAGATTTGGGATTACTTCCTGATGACCCTGAGTTCAGAGCTATGGTAAAGGCTTATTTGAGGTGTGATACTATTTTCTAATATATACTAAAGGAAGAAGCTGGTAAGAGAGCATGTAAGATTTTGCAGGCTCAAACAGAGCTCGACTTATCTGCATGGAAACAACCAGTAAAAGACAGAAGCGTCCATTGTCTGCTGGATTAACCACTCCCTGGTGCAAGGCATGCAAGAGAGAGGAGACTGGGGTCTAGCTTTCAAGGATCCTCACTCCACTTATTTGCTCTCATAGGGTCAAATTATAGGCAAGAAAGAATGTGAGAACTATTACTATGTACCTTTATGCAGTAACAGTAAAATGTGGTTCAATGAATGTTCCATTAAATCTGACCAATTGGAATAATTTCTCCTTTCTTGGTAGAAAATTTCTGGTGGAAATGGACAAAGGTGGGCATGGAATGGGACGGGGGTACTTCCTTTCTGTTACAAATTCTAAACTTCAATTTTCTTATGATTTAAACCTAACTTAAAATCTTACTAAAACTCTTGGGCTTTTTTTTTTTTTTTTTAAGGGCAGGTACTAAAATTAAATTAGCTGAGTGTTGAGGGTGAAAAAAAAAAACCTGATTATAATTTTAAGAAAAGATAGATTTATTGCTGTGAAAATTACCACAACTGTTTTTGTTCCAAATATGAGACTGCTATAACATTTCAATTATGATTATAAGTAAATAGACATTCACTGGCTGTCTCCATCTGATAATATTACCAGAGATTTCACTTGAGGAAATTTAAAATTACTTATTGTATTGAAAATGCTACAAGACCCTAAACTGAAGTTCATTATATAGCACACAGTATCAACAAGCTGGCAGAATTTTGACATCTCTCCTGCCTCCCGCTCTTCCTCCTTTACCTTTTTCCCTCCCTCCCTCCCTCCCTTCCTTTCCATAAGCAAGTAAATGGGCAAATAACAAATAGTGGGGATCAAAACCCTTATATTCATTACAGCTGTTTGGAATGTTGACTCTCACAATAACAGGTTTTAAATACCTTAAACTGGTTTTAAAGACTGTATCTGTACCTGTATTATTATTGTACTCAATCGTTTTGGGTGTCTGTTTGCCTATCTGTAAAATAGGTAATAATAGTGCCTACTTCTTAGGATTGTTGTGAGGGGGAATCTATTTGGTTTCAGAACAGCATTTGGGGGTGGGGGGGGGAAGAATAGCATTTAGCACAGAGTAAGCAAAATAGTTTTATTTTTCACTTGTCTAATTATGTAAAACATTTAGTATTTGGATCCATAGTCTCAAAATCTAATCTTCATTAGTATGGATAGCTGATTAGCTAAATGGAGGGGAAACGTTTCTGTAGTAATTATTCCTTTAGTTTCTCATTTTATTAATTTTTTAACTAAAAACCAGAGTCACCATTTCCTGGCATTATCTATTACTGATAAACAGTTCAAAACCATAATGTTGTTTTTGAGAAGGCACTGGATATTGGAAATGAAGGGAACTAAGAAATAGTAGAAAGTAAACTTTATTTTTTAATCTCAAGTTAAAGATGAAATTAATGGTGATATATGTGAAAACTATGGAAAAGTCCTACAGAATGAACCTCGAGTACTTACAGAAGAGGTGAAATTCAAATGACAGAAAATGACTAATTCTTAAATCAAGAACCCTTCACTAAAATTAAAAACATAAATGCTTTCTTTTTCTTGCTTTCTTGTAGGAGGTGAAAGAGTACTTGGTAGGTGTCAGACTATTTTAAAAAGCAGATTATAGTGGTGATATTTCAGAAGTACAAAAATACTAAGGCAGATCTTATAAATGACTTGTTTAAAATAATTTTATACCTAACAGAAAGTTAGTAGAAATGCATTAAAACTGTCCAACGTAGTTATGGAAGAGAATTTTCTGTGAATTTTAGTTCTTACCTTTTAAAATGATTATGCGGCAAGTGCTCCATTTAGGTTGCAAATTATGTTCTAGTTTACAGCAAAAACTACTACTTAACTTTCACCTAGTAAGTGTGTGTGTGTGTGTGTGTGTGTGTGTGTGTGTGTGTGTGTGTGAATGATATACTCTCATGAATGTCAGCATTCTGTCAATGCAAACTAGATTAGTATATTATTTAATTCAGGTAATCCATCAGCATCATCAATGTTTGTTTATTAAGCAATGAAATCGTTAGGTAGGAGGCCTGGTTCTCTGCAAAAGAAGTTGGTAATCACAAATGTACAAACTGGAATATGGTGAAAAAAACAGACAAGATAGATTTTTTGTCTAATTAAACCAGAAGTTTTTTTTTAACATGACTACCTCTTTGAGTTGAAAGTAATCCATGTAGATTTTCCTGGTTCAGGCTCCTGTGAGGTCTACAAATTTGGAAGTAGGAGCAGATCTAAGCCTATTTCCATCTTCATGCTTACTCTTTTTTTTTTTTCTTTTTTTTTTTTTTGAGAGAGAGAGAGAGAGAGAGAGAGAGAGAGAGAGAGAGAATATCCCAAGCAGGCTCCACGCTCAGCATAGAGCCCAACGCATGACTCAATCCCATGACGCTGGGATCATGAGCTGAGCTGAAATCAAGAATGGGATGCTCAACTGACTGTTGCTTACTCAATATTCTGTTAATAATTGGTAATAGGCATATGGGGAATGATAAAACATTAATAGTCACCTGTCATATATTAAGATCACATTTGTGTGGTATAATGAATTTACAGAATGGAACATTAGTTATATTTTATTGTCAAAGGTTACCTGCCAACTGAGAAGTCATTTCAGAGGCTATGCTCTAAAATATATCATTTTACTGATATCCATGAGACATCCCAGGATGTGATTAATAGGCCAGAAACATTAAGCCAGGGATATTTTTGTCTTGGTAATGCATTTGTTTGAGATAGCAGTTATTAGAAACCAGAATAATAACACCAATAACCTTCAAATTAATTTTGACCCTAAAGTTACAAAAATGTTGACGGAAGTTAGCATATTTACATACTGAGTTAAAATTCCTAAACTAGTATTATAATTGATGCAGTTTATATGAAATACTTCACATATAACACTTCAATAAGCTAATAAAATTAAAACAGTAAAGAAAGTATCATAAATATTTGTGTCCTAAAAAGGATTTCAAGGGAATTTCTGATAGTAGAGTTAATGCATGATTAGTCATATTACTTTTATTTATAAAACATCCAAACATACATCTACAAGATTATATGTCTTTAACATTAAGAGAAATGTATTCCAGAATTAATTTTTGAAACATTGCTTTTATTGTGCTTATATTTTCTAATTGAGAGATTTGGCCTTTTAAGTGTTTTAAGTTATAGAGCTATCAGATATAAAGCAGGAGGAAACCCAATAAGCCAATGGTGTTTGTTAATATAAGCCTCTGTATAAAAGTGTTATAAAACAGTTAAAACTTAGCAAAACCAAAAATAGACATCATTAATCAACAATGGCTATTTTAAAAATCTAGTTAATATTATACTACCTGTGTTAGGATGATGAGGAAGACTGAAAAAATGCCAGACCAAGTTTGGTTCTTTTACTTGAAAAAAAGTTACAGTATATTGGGTCTATGTCCTAATTTGGGGATATGTAACTGCCACTCTCATGTTTATTGTTTGCATTTTATTAGGTGTAAGTGTAGAAAAAGAACTAAAATGTTCCATAGTGCAGAATCTCCTTCTTCTCTTTCCCTACTCATTTTCTAACAGAAAAAGCAAAGAATACCTAGTGAACAGATAGACCTGATGATTTTCAATAGGACAGTGTTTCTTTTCTGAAATACTGGTAAAATGAGAACACTCTAAATTAGGATTTGTGGGACACCAGAAAATTATAACATGAAATACCAATATAGAAGAATGCATTTTATGCCTTCTAAAACATATTTTTAAAGCGGAAAAGATGATGGACAATCAGAGAACATAAGACATAAAAAATAATCAAATGGAACAGGAGTATGTTCCAAGCTGACAGGCAACTATACTATTATTCTCACATAATTGGATAGTAGTAATAACTCAGTAAGATTAAGTTTAAAACATTTAAAGAAATAAACACATACACACATGCACATGTATATATCAATCTGAGGTACATAAATACATATTCGTATATTAAAGAATCACTTTGAAATTTTTGAAATATTCTTTTAACTTTTGAAAAATAAATATCCAGTAAAAAGATAAGGTTTTTTCCCCAAAATTTGACTCTGGAAAGAAAGAATGTTCAAACGCATTTCCAAGAACTTGTCTGTTTATTTTAAATGAAATCCAACTATAAAGTAATCAAATATTTGAAATAGAAGGAAAATGTTCATGAAAGTATACACATATACATGTATATATGTATGTATATATATATTCACACATTATTGATTAAATATAATTAATATACAATACACATAAAATATATAAATTTACTTATATGTGTATACATGTATGTACTATATGTTTAAAGCAGGTATTTTCACTATTTATAACATCTCATCTTAGAACCAGACTATGCCAACAATCTATATGCCTGAAGCCTTTGGTGAATAGCTAATGAATTCAGGATCCAAACATGAATTAACAATATGGGTTTGGAAATGTAGGACAGGCTTACTCATACAAAGAATAAAGTTATTCTGTTCCCAGGTACACATAGGTTGACTCAACCAAACAAAATAAATTATTGCTAATCTGGCTAGTGATCACCAGTCAGTTCTCACTTGTGAAGAAGTGTGGCTTACATATTAAACACAAGCTCCAGACAGTTTTTGTACTGGTTTCTTTAAACCAAAATGACTCATATTAATAATAAAAAGCCATATAAGGAAAAAAAAGTAAATTTATGTGTTTAAGCCCCAAAATTTATCATACTAAAGCATGTGTGTGTACTAACAATGCAGCTTTTATAGGCAGTGTTTCTACTAAAGTTTTCACACTAATTGAGGCTTTTTTTTAAATTTCACAGTTTAAAGATGTTGCTATTGATCACATCTAATCAGTAGCACCCAGTAATGAACAAGACCTGGAATATTAAAATGCTTATGTGTTCCTGCTAAATTCATTGAACTTCAATAAAACAGAAAGACATCATGTACCAAAAAGAGTCCTTGGTATATGATGTACAATGGAGTTACAAGTTAATTTTCCTTTTTGGACAACTTAATATATTAACAACAAGAAATTTCTTCAATACTTGCACATAAAAATATATATACATTTGGTTATAAGGCAGATAATTAGCAGGTTCTTCAAAGACATTTGCAAGTGGAAGTGAATGTTAACAACTCTCTATAAATTAAAGTTGTTCTCTCCAAAGAACTTCCATATTATATTACAAAAATAAATAAATAAATAAATAAAAGTCAACTGTTGCTTTTAAGTAAGGGAGCTTCCCCATTTTATCTGACACTTGCTTCTGACATCAACACCTTTCTTCAATCTTAATATCCTTTCTGATAATGAGTTAGTGACAAGAGTGATTAGACATATGGTAAAATTTCAAAAGAAAATAAGATGCAGAATTAATAGCCAACTGACTTTTCCCAGGTCATCCAATCAACTACTTGCAGAGGTAAAAACAGAAGTTAAGTCTAATTCCCGCAGCTATTGCCAGATCAGAGCCTGACAACTTTGCTTTGTGTTGGCTTCAACCTCTCCCACCGGTGGCATTACCTGCACAGAGACATCTTCCCGTGAGGTTCAAGGTCATTTCAAGGCTTAGTTTAACTAACATGGGAGAGGTAGGAAAAGAGTTCATAAACATTTGGGAGAACTTGTGGTAATGAGGTCTGGTTGTAAGTTGCCCGTGAGAATAAAAATGACAGAAATTAAAAACATTTATTAACCCTTACAGTGTTTCAAAAACTGCACTAAATTCTCTTTTATATCTTCTTTAATCTTCACAACAACCCTGTGCTTTTCCTGTTTTAAACACCAAGAAACCAGTCACGGAGGTTAAGTAACTTATAGTAAGTCATATAGCTAGTAGATCGTAAAGGTGGGATTCAAACTCATTACAATTCAAAGCTCAAATTCACTTCTTAAAATACATGATTTCAACATAAGTGGTAGCTAAAACTCCCAAAATAAACACACAAACAAGGGAAGGGGAAGGTCTAGTGATCAGCATACTTTGAAGATGATGCGTAGAGCTTTTTTGATTGGTTCTGAAAGTGATCAAAAGCTGCCTGAGAGCTCTGAGTAAAATTATCAAATTGAACAAAAAACATTAATTTTATAGTCAAACATTTTGAGATCAACCCAATTGCTCTGCTTTCATAACCCTGTTATATTATTTCATATTACCCTGTTACTTCATTTTCCTTTTTATCTATTAAGGGGAAATTCAAACATTTAAGGTTTTTGCCTGAACAAGTTAGTGATTTTTTAAAAAATGATAACCAAAAGGCCAACCCTTCGTCTGCTTAGTCAATGGACTGTTTAGTGTCAGGTCATTTTATTGTCAAATTTAATTTTTCTGGTCAAATACTGACTTTATGAAGCCCCAGTGAAGATGTTACAGGATGATTATCTCAAACCTGCATATTTTCAATCAACCAAAATTTTGCTTTCTCTATCACTGTGTTCCTTACAATAAATGAAATTGAAAAAGGCACGGACATAAGAGAACCATTGATTAATATTTTATTATTTTATTATTAAAATCTTGCATTTTGAATTTTTTAAAGTCCAAATCCATTGAAGTTAAAGAAAGAAGGGTAATGTCATGTCTTCCTGTCCCGGGTAAAAGGACTGTGTTTGGCTGAGTGTCTTAAAGTGCTTACTAGATATATATCAATCTTTAATATGCATTACTTGTAATTTGCACCCTACAAAACCTCAGAGGGAAGGGACTATGGTTTGGCAAGAGAGGAGGGTAATCCCATTCATAATTCATTGCCACTACACCTACAAAAATAATCGCAATGAACATATATAGAATGCCAATTATTTTGTGTTGGGGAGCAGCTTTCAAAACTAAATGGTACTGATTTATTTTGTTGTTCAACAAATATTTTATAAATGCTTTTAATGTCAAACATGAAACTAATCATTTGAGTTGCAGAAATTTTTATGATTCTGATATTTTATAGTTTGAAAATGACTGTACATTTATTGAGTACTTACCACAGTGTATGATACTAGTAAGCTCCCTAGAAACCTTAACACCTATAAAATATACTAAACACTACTGTCTCATGCTTTGGTTTGCAATCCTGGGTTGTTCCCTAATATGCAGATGATGTAAGAAATGAAATTTAGATTTGTCTTCTACAGGAACACCAGCCATGTGTTGACTAACTTTTATCAATGGACATTCTCAGGTTATTTTAAGACTCTTGTGTACTAATCATTAGGTAATCCTAGTAAATAAGGTGTGTTACTGTAGTTAAGAATGTCAGCCTTGTTGCATTTCAGCTTGATCCACTGCAGGAAATCACAGATTACTTGAAGGCAGTTTCCCCATGAACTCACTTCCTTGAGATGAGATATTAATTTGGATGAACAATGATTTGTCACAATTTATTTTGGAAGGTAGTGGTTAAAAAAATGCAGTCTTTTCAGAATGAATCCTTCTAAAAGTGCACTGTTCTCTAGTGAGCTTACCTTATAAATAAGCCCCAAATTTTAAAATCTTTAAAATCATTTTAAATCTTTGCAATATTTAAAAGTTGATGATCTTTAAATCTGTATTGGGAATTGGTGAGTCTGACAGATTATTCTCATTATTCCATTGGGGTACCCACCAATTCAGATTCAATATTATTTTTGCAAGTCCTAGCAGGATTAAGTTTTGTGAATGGATAGAATGAATTAACACCCTTGTTGTTTTTCACTACATTTCAATTATCAGAGAACCTGAGTGTGAAAATCATGGAGAGGAGCGTAAGAAATGGCATGAAAGATATTACTGACTTCTCTGTTTATGCAGCCAAACTCTGCAGTATAGAAGAGAAGCAACAAAGTGGGTTGTACTGCTGCTATGATTGCAATGACCCAACAAAGCCAATGCTTGTACCCTCAGTCTCATAAACATGGCAGTGCGTTGATCAAGATGTGAGGTTCTTGTTGCTTATTTAAGCAAAGGTCAGAATGTTTATTTGTTTTATGCCTGCTTTTTAAAGAAGGTTTGATCAGGCAGCAATAAAAGTAAATAATAGAGAAATGTTTATTAATAGGTTTTTCATCCCAATCAACCAAAGAAAAAGCATTATTGTGAAGTGTCTAGGGTATGTCTATCTATGTTCTTCTAACACTTCAGTTTTAAGTAGCTTTTAAAAAATATGTTATAAACATGTTGCTTCATCCTTGACATTTTAGCATGTTAATGTCTAATTAGGGTAAAACATGATGCAATCCCTAGCAAGCTCTTTGTTTCTCCCCTTTCGGACAGTGCAAATCAAGAAAATCTTCTGAGAAGGTAGTTAAAAGTCTTGCCAATTCTGTTTTACTTCATACATTCCAATATTCTGTAGTTTAGCTTAAATACGACACTCTCACCAGAACAAAGTAAAAAGAATACACTAAAAGGGGCGACTGGGTGGCTCCGTCGGTTAAGCATCCGACTTCAGCTCAGGTCATGATCTCACGGTTCATTCGTGAGTTTGAGCCCTACATTGGGCTCTGTGCTGACAGCTCACAGCCTGAAGCCTGCTTAGATTCTATGTCTCCCTCTCTCTGCCCCTCCCCTGCTTGTGCTCTGACTCTCTCTCTTTCTCAAAAATAAATAAACATGAAAAAATAATTTTTTAAAGAATATACTAAAGAGAAACTAAAGAAAAAAACCCAACAAAATAAAAGATTTACTATAATGCAGTACATAAATTTGAACTAAAAAATGGACCAAATTTTAGATTGGGCTAGATTCAAATGACCCATTGCTGGAGCTTAAAAAAAAAAAAAAGCTAACTATAGATATTACTAGTTTTTCTACAGTGTTGTTATGAGACTTGACTGACATCTGTGATGTACTCTGTAATATCTTTGAAATGATAAAAATGTGTGTCTGAAAAACTTGAAATCTGTCAATACTCATGTATAGTATTTTTTCCTCCATGAATTAGAAATGAAAAAAGTGAAAATATTTCCTTGCTCAAATCATGATAAATGGATTCCTTTATATTAGTTGCATTCATTTTTAAGATAGTTAGAAGTGGCTACAGAAAATACAGAAATACTATTTTTTTGAAGAAGTTTATGACTTTTTATAGCCAATATACTTTTTCAAATTATAAAAGTGCATGTGTTACCTCTGACCCAACAATACCACTCCAAGAATTTTCCCATCAAAAGGAGAAGTGCCAATCCTGGGTCTTGGCACCATCAAGAACAATAACAACAATAACCAAAAAAAAAACCCACACAGACAAAAGTAAAAGCAACAACATATAAAGACATACACCTTTGTGCCGGTTACCACATACCGTAAAATCACAAAACAATTTGGAACTTTATAAATATTTATCAGTGGGTTTTCATTGAATAAAATTATGGCACATTCTTAGCACATCTTACTAGGCATCTACTAAAGGTGATATGGTAGTGTCTATGCTAGATATCATTAATATAATAGAAATATAATAATTACAAATATAAATATAATTAATTAATATAATTATCATTATATAATTAAAATATTATTTAGCCTTAAAAATAATGAAATTTTGACACATGCTGCAACGTGGGTAAACTTTGAAAACATTATGCTAAGTGAAAAGAAACCAGACATAGAATGACAAATATTGTATGATTCCACTTGTATGACGTGGCTAAAAACAGGCAAATCCATACATGTATAGAATAGAGTTTACCAGAGGCTGAGAAAAGGGGAAAATGAGGGGTAACTCTTTAATGGGTACAAACTTTCTGTTTAGGATAGTGAGAAAGTTCTGAAAATGGTTAGTGGTGATGGCTGCTCAACATTGTCAGTGTACTTAATGCCAGTGAATTGTACACTTAAAAATGGTTAAAACAGTAAATTTTGTTATTCCTATTTTACCACAATAAAAATAATACAAATCCACTATATTTTAAAGTATAAATTTACTTTGTATTAAGCATATTATAAAGTTTTCATAAAATTGCCCTGATTTTAGGAGCTTATACAGTTATCATATTTTGGGAAGTGTAAAGAAAACAGCAGGTTAAGTTGGCCTCTTGAGTTTTCTTTCTCTCCATCTATGTTTTTTCTAGATTAATGTTGTCACACTTTCCTTTGAATAGCATCAGCAAGAACCATGCTAGCTTGTACCGGTCTCTCCAAGTATCAGTTAAGAATTTTTAATGTATTTTTATGCTGGCAATTGTTTTAGAACCTAGGAGGGATGAATTTGTCTTTCTTCCCCTAACTTGGCAAAAGCAAATACATTACTGCAGACAGAATTACCAGAAAGAAATAGTAACTTTGAGGCAGACATACATCCATCTTAAGAACACTGAATATGTTTCAAAGTAGACTACACCACTCAATTTCTGGCAATGTTCTTCTACATATTTGGCACTACAGTACTCTAAGTCTAGAACTGTTTCTTTTTTTGTAAAAAAAAAAAAAAAAAAAAAAAAAAAGGTTTTGATTGGAAAACCCTAAATAAATCATTTAGAATGTGTTACATTCAGAACTCCTTCTGGGATTCCTTTTCCATGAATCAGGGTTCTTTGAATACTCCTCTCACTGGCACTTGCTTCCGAATCATCTTTAGCTGCCTTTGTGCCAGTGATAGTGAAGAGCTCTCATTTTAGGTTTTAAAGCAGGGAGAACAATAGAAGGAGAACCTCATTTCAAGTGCCAAAAATGTCTGGGCTAATAAAGGACACATATATTGTCAAAGTTGAGTCCGGAGTAGATGTTCTTAAACCATTTGCTAAAGAATACTTTAGTGGGTCCTTAAACACCTACAATTGTATGTGTGTGTGTGTGTGTGTGTGTGTGTGTGTGTGTGTGTGTGTATGCACCTGGGGACTGGAGGCACCGCCTTTGTTGAATTATCAAAGGGGATGTTAAGACCCAAAAGTTTAAGAAACACTGGAAAGATTAATTACAAAACAATTTTAAACTACTACATTTTTATCATGCTTTCCTTGGCTCTTAATACCTCAAAGGGCAACATGGTAACTTGGAAAGAATGTTTGCTAAACATTTA
This sequence comes from Panthera tigris, assembly GCF_018350195.1. Lineage (NCBI taxonomy): Eukaryota > Metazoa > Chordata > Mammalia > Carnivora > Felidae > Panthera > Panthera tigris. The sequence continues at coordinate 27,588,141 of NC_056676.1, read as the reverse complement.
GGTGACATGACTTCTTTGAATCTCAGTTTCTTCAATGTAAAATCAACAGCTAGTAGAAGGTTGAAATTTGATACCACAAGTGAAAGTACCTGCAGAGTGCCTTGTAACTGGACAAGTACTTATATATGTAAGGTACCTTCTTCTGCTTATTCTTTTTCAGAAAATGCAAGCATGTTGAAAGCAAGTAACAATTTCTCCTTTAAAGTTTTGTTTTATTAATCGTAGCATACTATTAGTAAGTATGAACTAATGTACATTTAATGGCATGGAAACTTACAATAACTTCTGATGAATATAATTATTTGAATTTGCTTTCACTTATTATTATATAAATATTTTTAAAAACTAAATGATACTTGCACACATACTGGGAGCTAAACTTGGCTAATGGAGAAGAGTAGGTAGAGATATATCCCTGGGAAAGAATAACTAATTTCTCCACTAAAATCAAATTACTTAACATCTATGCATATACAAAAGGTTCCTGACTTAGGATGGTTCAATTTATGATTTTTCAACTTCATGATGGTACAAAAGAGATACATGTTCAATAGAAACTACAATTCAGTTTTTGAATTTGGATTGTTTCCCAGGTGAGCAAGCACTATCATACTCTTTTGTGATGCTGGGCAGTGGCAGCAAGCCACAGCTCCATTAGCCACGCGATCATGAAGGTAAACAACGGATATACTTACAACCATTCTGTACCCACACAACAATTGTTTTTAACTTTCAGTAGAGTATTCAATAAGTTATGTGAGATATTCAATACTTTTATTGTAAAATATGCTTTGTGTTAGATGATTGTGCCCAATTGCAGGCCAATTTAAGTGTTCTGAGCTCATTTAAGGTAGGCTAGGCTAAGATATGGTGTTCAGTAGGTTAGGTATTAAGTGCATTTGATTTACGGTATTTTCCACTTACGATGGGTCTATTGGGATGTAAGCCCCTCATAAGTTGAAGATCTGTATGTAGCTAGACACTGTACTATGAGTTGCAGGTAATAAAAAGTTGGCCATCACAAACCATGTTCCCCAAGGCTATTTTAGAAGAACAAGTTATGTTCACACTAAAGAACAGACCACAATAGAAAGTACAATAGGAATTTAGACAAGGGAGAAAATTTATCTGATGCAAAGACAAGTGGGTATGGGGAAAGCCTCATGGAAGAGGCAGTGTCTGATGTGAGTAAGGTTTTGACATGTACAGGAGGAGTGAAAGGAATGAATGAAGACATATAGGCATGACATCATGGGGGCACAAACTGGAAATAAAGAGCACTTGGTTCAGGCTGATCGTAGGGTAGCTTAAGGGGATTACTGAGAAACTAGATAAGGAGATATCTCACTGCCTGATGCATATTACTTATTAATAATACTTTTAGACACAAGTATTGGGGCATCTGGGTGAGCTCAGTCAGTTAAGCGTCTGACTTCAGCTCAGGTCATAATCTCACGGTTCATGGATTTGAGCCCTGTATCCAGCTCTCTGCTGTCAACATTGAGCCCGCTCTATATCCTCTATCTCCCTCTCTCTCTGACCCTCCCCAGACCCTCATGCACTCTCAATCTCTCTCCCTCTCTCTGCAAAATAAATAAACATTAAAAAAAATAATAAACACAAGTATTTAACTTAAAAAGAACATGGATGAGAACTTAAAAATAAAGACATAATGAAGGGGGTGAAATATTACATAAATCTGACCGTCAGGAGGCCATTGGCAACTTTCAAAATAGCACTTTTTATAAGTGTTTTCACTGGAAACACTGGTTGAACAGAAATACAGTTCTTGAGCTTTATTATTCCTATTTTTTTTCTTTTCCGTGTTTCAAAATCTCAAAATAAGTCTATTTCAATTGTAACTAATGAAAATAAGGTAGCACCAGAAAATGCCTTTTGTTATGAGAAGTCAACTTTGACTCCTAAATTTGTACTGAGTTACTGATAACACTGCCCACCCACTAAACTAAATATTTTTTTTTACATGGTTAGAAAGCAGTAGATTGACTTCATGCTATTTTGTCAAATCTACAAAAATGCCTGCAGTTCATTTGGCATCTAATAGTGCACATCCTCCTGTTTTTCATTCCTCCTCCATCTCTTGAACAGGCAATTAATTTTTCCTTTCCCTGGGAAACGTTTAAAGGAAAGGAAATAAAGTCATAAATCAGTTTCAGTCATGAAGTCATACATATATTTCTTCGTTGGACTCTGAATTTGGTCATTTTTCTCAGAAAAAAAATTATTTCAACATAACAAAGACTAAATTCGGAAATCCCTTAAATTTATTTATCTTCCTCAGTTGCACTGAAATGAAAATTTAAATTTTCTAACTTATTTTCTCTCTTCGCAGAAAGGCTTCTCAAAAGCAGGTCCATAACTTAGTGAATTCATTTCACCTATGAAGCCACTGGCAGTATGATGCCAGCTTAGGCAATACCAGTCTTGGTATTCTGACCCGTTTCTTGCCAGAGAATTCAGTTTCTTCAGAAACCCAGCTAATAGACACTTTCAATTTCTAACTGTTATTAGGATATTCTCATGCACTAAGTAGTCAACATAAAGAAACCTCGAAATTATAGAAATTTTTATTGTACTTAAGATCAATTGTACTAATCTATATTTCGTAATTTCTTAAAATGAATTATTATATTAACATTTATTATCACTTATTATTCAGAATCATTATTTATATAGTTAAATATTTGAAGGTTAATAAAGAAAGATAGTAGAATAAAGGGTTTTGCTGTTCTTGCTCTTTGTTCCCTCTTCTATTTGGTGTGCCTGTTTCAAAATCGCAGAATCTTGAAATTTTAATATTTCAAATCCAAACCACACTCAACACGTAGTAATAATGATAATAATAATAATAATAATAAAACAAGCCAAAAGAAAAAAGAAAAAATTGATGCTGAGGTTTTCGTGATCCAGGGGAAGAGTTCCCAGAGTGGGCCACTTGGATTTGCCTACCTCCTCCACTCCCTCTGCCTCATATACTAAAGGTAGAGACAAAGAAGCCAAATCAAATCCTTCTTTGGTGTATTTTATAAAAAGAAATTGTATTCAGAAAAGCAATAATGGTATATAATAGAATGAACATGATTTTTCAGAACCAGTATCTTTGTCTAAAAGCAATATATAAAAAGGAAGGTAGACAGAGATCAATTTTTAGCTATAAACCTTGCCTTTTTCATTGATCTCCTATTTTAATTTGCTAAAATAAAATTACATGGCTATCGAGTCAGACTATCTAAATTTAAAGATAACAGATCACCTGTTAAATAGTATATTGGCACACAGATGCCCCAGTCTGGCTTATTGCAACTACTCTCTGTTGGTGAAGTGGCACATTTGCAATCCCCATCACAGCCATCTTAACCATTTCAAAGCGTATTATTCAAATATACATCCCTACGTGGCAGCACTTGAGCTCAGCATCAAGAGGTTTGTGGGGAAATCCTAGAACAAGTGGTCAGAAACCCTAACTGGTGAAACTGACTTGAGGATGCTCAAATAACCTGAGGTTTAGATTGGCCAGCTCCATTGGCTTTCTAACTGCCTGTGGGGAAAGCCTCTCTGGAAACTCTTCTGAGGTTATTGGGGAATCCTAGGACAAACACACTGCTTGCTTTTTGGGGAGGACCTGCCCCAAACCCTACCCAGGTAGGTGTCTCACAACCCAGCTGGACTAAAACGCTTCAAGAAAAACTGGATAGACACATTCACATTTGTACTTTCACCTATGCCTATGCACAGGGAGCAAAGATATAAGTATGGTCCTCTTTCTCACACCCCAACAGATTCTGCTGTCCTCAAAATCCTCTTGTAGCCGCAGTGACTACAGTGAAGGGAGTTATCAGGATCCATGTTGGTACTGGGCTAAAAGCAGGATTTTTCATGCCTTGTATTTGGGGGAAGGACGCAAGTAACAGTATACAGAGAGAATACTAAAGTGGTATAGGGCAATGCCCTTTGTAGGTCCTTGACAAAATCAGTCGTGGAACAGAGGTTGTGGATAGGAGCTGACAAGAGCTGGCCTGTGAATGGACCCGGCATTCCGGGGAAAGGGAGTGGGGGGTGGAAATCAATGAAGTAATTGACGAGAGAAGATGATAAATGAAGGGAGAAGCAGAGACAAGTGCTGCTCAACCCAAGCTGAACTCCAGGAGATAAGAGAAGTTTCTCCTCTAATCTGAGACTCTTACTAAAGGTTCAGTATTGAAGTCGGTGTTTGACATTGAAATGGGCACAGACCCATCCTGACAACTAGGGAGGGAGAGGACAGAGGAAGGCAAGAGAGGAAAGCTTTCTGATTACTTCATCAAGCTACCTCCAAGGACCTGCTGCTCCAAAAACCAGAAAATAACCAAGTGAAGGCTGAAGTAGAAAGATAAAAGTGCAACTCCAATTATTTCACATTTTGAATCTTCTTCAGTGTCTAAGCAAACCTGGCATTGCAACGGTCGGTTATCTTGAAGAGTATAGAGGCTGACCGTCTTCTTTGTTTGCCCAGTAACACCGCTCCTCTAATCTCAGGCACTTGGCTGATTAACATTTCAATCCAGTTGTTGCTCCTTTTCCCTTTGCAGAATGCAGCAGAGATATTCCCCTTCTTCCCCGTGTATTGCAAACCCCATTACTAACCGCGCGGAAAGAACCTAGCGACGTGGGGGAAGCTAATAATAGCCGGGCGGCTTACCTTCTCGGGATGGAGTCAGCTCAAGTCCCAGCGCCCGCTGCCCCCGGGCCGCAGTGCCGCGGAGCCGGCCGAGTGCCTGGTCAGCTCCGCCGGCCCCCACCCCACCTGCCGGCTGCAGCAGCTGCTCTCGCCGCCGCGCTCCGGCAGCATGAAGTCATCCCCCGCCCCGGGCCGGATCACCACATTCCGTGCCAGTCGCGGGGGGAGAGGGACCTCTCCCGGCCGCGGGAAGGGAGTCTGGAAACTGCTCCCGACGATCGCTACCCCTCCGGGTTTTAGGTTTCTTTCCTATTAATGCTTTTACGGAGGAAGCGTTGCCGGATTGTGGACCGAGAGACAAGAGCCAGAGGGACTTTCTCTGCATAGCGCCTTTCCTCCGAGAGCTCCCCTGTCACGCCCGCTGTATGGACAGCTCCATTTGACTGTGTGGGTTTCCCACCCTCTTCATTTTCCTTATCAGTATTGTTCATTTCGCTGAATTTGAGACTGGGATTGTCTTTTGAGATAAACATTCAAACGCTCCGGAAATGTTTTAAATTGGCAATTAATCTTTCTAAACCCCTTGGAGCACGCCTCACTTTCCCCCAACTCACACGCACAAATGCGCACATGTACACACACAGCCAAACCACTCACAATCATGAAAGCTGGGACCTCTCACCCTGTCGCCTACGTAATAGAATGGGAAACTCCCAAAGGAGTGGAGAAGTAGGACCGACCAAAGAAAGCACTCGAGGAAACAGAGAGGGGTGGCCCTAGGATTTTGTTGCTGTTTAGTGGTGCACTTAGTGTACAGATGTTGCCTCTAACACCCCCCCACCCCCACCCCCCGCAATTGGGCTGGCTGCTCTGGTGACAGCTATGATATTTGGAAGCCAAGAAGCAGAATCCACATTGGCAGATGGCTGTATCTTCTTTTTGCCTCCGAAGGATTTATCAGAATTGGCCTTAGGAATAATGTAAGCAAATACACATATAAGCCCCTTCTTAACCTTTTTTTAAAATTGGCACCAGCTATTAATCTGTCTCTCTCCCTTCCTCTCTCTGTCTCTCTCATTTTTTTCTCCCCGACAACCCCCCTCCCGTCACTACCTCTCTCCCTTTCTTTCTCTATTCTGACCCACTAAGTGGTTTGGGGATTTAAGGGGGAAAAAGGGCCAAGGATTGCCCTCTTTATAGCAAAGCTGGTGCTTTTTTTCTCCCAGTGTTAAGCCATTCCCAAGTAGAGATGTTCTTTGACACTAGAGTTCAGTGTGAATGGAGTTTCCTCATTTAACTTACTTTTGGAATTCCCATCACTAGGTACAAGCCAGTTTTACTTTGTGGATTTGAACAGCAGCATAAGCATTGCATTGCATAAGGCCAGGGAAGCACATTTGATTCATGAAGAAAGCTCCCTCCCATCCCTCTGTTTAGCAGTTCCAAAATTGGGAGGTAGTGTAGCAAACAGAATTCCAACAAAAATCATTAAGAATTCTTGGTCCTAGAATGCATGCTTTTTGGAAGCTGCAGCAACCTAATTTATATCTCTGAGCCTCAAATTTATAAAATTAGGCCATTAATATCACTGAGGTTCTTAATCTGTATCACAGAGTATGTAGAATCTGGATGGGAATATTACATCTTTAGTTTTGCTAATCCGTAATTGAAGTTTAGCATTTAGTATTTCCTTTAAATATAAATGCAGGCAATGAACCACAATAATATTAGGGGAACCTGTGACTTTGTCACCAACAGAAGTCCCAGATAATTTCCTATTTCAGTTTTTGTAGATATCTCAAAATCACTATTCTGATGGTACAATCAAATCATCATCACCTTTTTTGTTTTATTTAATACATTATATATATTCTTAGAATGAGTTTAGATATATGGAAAAATTAAGGAGATAGTACAGAGTTTCCATATCCCACTCCCAGTTTCCTCTATTATTAACTTTTTACATTAGTATGGTTGGTACCTTTGTTACAATTGATGAACCACTATTGCTACATGAATATTAACCAAGGTCTGTGCAATTTCCTTGGGATTTACCTAATGTCTTCTGTTCGTTTCCAGGCTCTCACCCAGGACACCACATTGCATTTAGTTGTCACGTCCTCTTAGACTCCTCTGAGTTATGATAGTTCCTCAGTTTTTTCTTGTTTTCGATGACCTTGACAGTTTTGAGGAGTAGTGGTCAAGTATTTTGTAGCATGCCTCACTGTTGTAATCTGATGCTTTTCTCACCATAAGACTGGGGTTATGGTTTATTGGGAGGATGACCACAAAGATAGAGTGCCAATTTCATAATGTCACATCAGGAATTTATACTATAAATGTGATTTATGACTGTTGATGTTGACCTTGATCACCTGAGTACGGTGAGCTCAGATTTCTCCACTGTAAAGTTACTCCTTCCTTTCCATACTGTGCTTGTTGGAAGAAAGTCACTATGTGAAGATTATGCCTAAGGAGTGGAGAGTTGTCCTCCAGCTTCTTGATGGCAGAGTATGTACATAAAGTATTTGAAATTCTGCACAGGAGATTGCCTATTGTCCCCTAAATATTAATTTATGCAATTTGTTTATATCAGTATAGATTCGTGCATATTTACTTTATACTTTGGGTCATAATCCAATACTGCTTTATTTTGTTCAAATTGTTACAGCTTTATCCATTGGGAGCTCTATTTGTTGGCTCCTGTGCTCCTTTGATGTGTGCGTGTGTGTGTGTGTGTGTGTGTGTGTGTGTGTGTGTGTGTTATTACTTTTTTTACTTTCTGGCATTACAAGGTGCTCCAGGCCCATCTTGTATATTTCCTGCCCCAGGCCTACAATCAGCCATTTCTCCAAGAAGTCCTGATTCCTTTTTATTGGAGAATGGTAATAGAAAACAAGATCTGGGCTTAAGGTGTGGTGGTTGCTAAGGGGATATCATTTTTTAGGCTCTCTGAGCAGAAATATATATTTGTAGTAAAAAAATATATTTTTACTATAGATATGTGTACATATTTATAAATATTGCTAAATGTAACTATCATACTTATATTGAGCTAAATATGAGTTCATACTAATGTCTTCAAGTGTAATATGTTAACACATAGCTCATTTTAGTTTCTTCTTGCTAATTCATAAATTCCTACAACGAGAGTGAGAAATGTGGCTCCAACAATCTTTCATCCATTTGCTCAACTGTTCAATTCCAGTGTACACATATAGCAATATAAGAATTGTTGGCTCATTACCTCAATATCACTATTTTTGAGTATAGTAGTTTAATAAACCATTGTTACATCTTGTTATTTAGTGAATTTAAATGCTTGTATATTTCTATATCACAAATTTTGTTTTAAAAATATTTTAATAACTGCATTTAAAAATTGGTAATTAGTTTCCTTTGAAGTTACATATATTATATGTATGAATTTTAAAAGTGTTATTTTAAGAAGAGTTACATAAACTGCTCCAGATTGTTAAAGAGAACCATGGTAAAAAGGAGGTTAGGATCCCATCCACAGAACATTTTTTTTGAGGATATTATGAGATGATGCGAAATTGCCCAGTGCAGGCAATGAGGGGAGCTCATGCTTGATAAGTGTTACCCTTGGCCACTTGGGCAGGCTTCCATCTTCCTTTAGAGTTTTGAACACCTGGAAGACAGAATATGCTAAATCCTGTGCTTAATAATTTATAATTTATTTACAGGATTTGCTAAGTATCAGGTGCTAGAGGCAAAAGTCCATATAATGTTAAGGAGAAGGAGGAAGGAAAGGTGAGGGAACCAGAAGACTGCGATGACTCCGAAGTTCGGGGGTTTTGTAGTTGAACAGATCTGAGCTCAGATCCTTTTATTCACAATCTGATTTTGTCTCATTTTTGAAATAAGAAGAACAACAGCTATTACATTGGCTTGTCCTCGAAAGTGAAAGTAGATATTTGATCTTTTCCTTTAATTTTTCTGAGGCTGTGGAGATTAAGTGTGGCAACTTGGGACAGTCCTAAAACATATTCTGTTGTATATGGTATAATTTCCATTCTATGAAGCCAGACTCACTGGAAGTATAGACAGTTTCTCGTGATAATTTAAGTTCCTTCATCTATCAAAGTACTCTTGTCAGGTGTTTTTACTCATGGTAGAGAATCAGTGTTGATGGTGCTAGAGAAAAGACAAAAATTAAAGATGTAGAATGGCAGAAACGAACTGTTCAAGTACTATACCATGACAAGAGGTAAAAGGGAACTAGAAAGAAAAGGAATAAAAAATGAGAAATGTTTCATGTCAACATATAGAGCTTGAATCTGTCTTTTCAGAACCTGACATACACCAGTATGCCAGATAACTTCATGAGTAGAGAATAGAGTGAAGTGAAAGATCATTTTTTTTTACGCTATGACTTCCTCATTGCACAGTCTTTAAAAAAAAAAATAACCTTTTGATCATGACTTTGAGGTCCGCAGTTCTTCCTTTCAGATATCCTGGAATTAGAGATCAAATGGCCTAATGATATCATGAGTCTCAGCAAGGGACAATGTGAAACCAGAGCCAGAGGCCCTGTGTCCCTGAAGCTGTTGGCAGTGGAACCAGTCCTTTGGGTTAGGGAGTTGTTCCAGAAGAGGCTCATTTAAATGCAAATACACTGTCAAGGAGTGGTAACCAAGTATAGAGTATCTCATTAACAGCCATTAACAATTTAGCAGAGATTAGCTTCTCAGATTTATTATGGAGAGGAGTTGTCAGGGTGATTTGGCTCCAACGTCTGTCACCCACTGACTTGCCAGGTCTCCTGCTCTCATCACTCCACAGGAGTGTGCCTAAAGCTGGAAATTTGGTTTACTAGAAAAGAATTGGGCAGGTAGTACATGACAGTCAATATTGTTTCACATAATTTTGATTTATAAGAAAGGTTAGGAGAATTTCTATGAAGTAGTGTGTGTGTGTGTGTGTGTGTGTGTGTGTGTGTGTGTGTGTGTTGGCTGCTGACTAATCATGATCCACAGAAATCTTAAAAGTTTATGACAAACATTTCTTTCAATGAGGTAAGAAAATGTATCATGAAAAACATATACAGATGTAATTCAAGGGTAGCAAAGTTATAGTTACAGTAAAAGTTGCATTCAAATAATTATACATAGACTAAGATTTCCTGCACTAGTAAAAAGTACTGATACAAGAGTACAAGGTAACAATCGTTCCTATGAAGATGGGTACTAGATAATGAATAGTATCAGCAGATATAACCAAAAGAAAAAAGAGCACTACAAACAGAACAGAAACTGTTTCTTTAGACATTGCTAAGAATTCACCTTGTTTTTACTGGTGAAGATTTGACATATAATACGAGATCAGTATAATACAGGGAGAATTCTGTGATTGGAACTCTATATTTAATTGTGAAATGTATATTTGCTTTAAGTAAAATGCTTAGTAAACGGCGTATGATACATTCAACAGAGTGGTGTAAGTAATTCTCAAGTACACCTTTTTTGTTTATCATCATTATGAAGTCATGAAGTAAAACAATCTACTTAGGCAATGCTCTTTAAATCTTTTTAATTTCAAGTCTTTTAAAGACTCTGACCAAGCCAATAAATCCCTTCTGCAGAAAGTACTCTTTAATGAAAACTTTTCTATTGTAGTGAATGGATTATTAAATAGTATTTATAAAGAATTATGTTTCTACATTTCTCCATTTTTCCATGAAAAAGGAATATTCAATTCTTCAAATCCAATTTAGTCTAATAAAAAAAAGGAATTTAAATGTGATTTAAACATAGTTTTCAGTGAACTGTGTTTGGTCTGCAGAAAGTTGATATTTATTCAGCAGGTATTGATGGAGTGTCCAATACGTGCTGTTCTAGGAACTGGAGATAAAGAAGTGAATAAATGAATCTCTTCCTAATGGAACTTATGTTCCAGTAGAACAGGACAATAAGCGGACAAATATTGCTTTTTAGTTGGTGAGAAGGGCCATGAAGGAACAGTATAATGATGCAAGGGTGGGGGCAATTATATATATTCCATGGACATTTGAGCAGAGACTTGGAAGTGTGAGAGCATGCTATATGAATATAGTCAATCCTTGAACAACATGGGTTTGAGCTGCGTGGGTACATTTATAGGTGGATTTTTTACAATATAGTACTGTAAATGTATTTTCCCTTATGATTTTCTTAATTTTCTTAACATTTTCTGTAGCTTACTTTGTAAGAATATAATATATAATACATATAACATACAGAATATGTGTTAATTGACTGTTTATGTTATCAGTAAGGCTTCCAGTCAACAGTAAGCTAATAGTTAAGTTTTAGGGGAGTCAAAAGTTACGCATGGATTTTCAAATGCACAGGGTGTTGGCATCCCTGACCCCCATGTTGTTCAAGGGTCAGTTGTACATTGAAAAAGAGGTTTGGCATATGTAGGGAGGTGGGCTTATACTTTCTGTGTTAAGACTATAGAAGGCTAATTTGTTTGTAGTGAATAGCTCAAAAGGGGAAATTGTTAGAAGATGAGATTAGAAAGGTAGGTGAGTAACAAATCATGTAGGACCTTTTTTGGCAGTGGCTAAAAGAAAGCTTTAAGGGATTAGAAGTTTGTTTTGGGACATGCTAAATTTGTGATACCTATCAGGTCTTAGCAGAGATGTGAAGTATACAATGGATATAGTAGTCTGGCATTCAGAGAGAGAGAGATACAATGGCTGAAGGAGAAAATTTGTGAATCATCATAGTATTTAGTCTTTAGACCAGATGAAGTTACTTTGGAAGTGAGCATAGGCAGAGAATAGATGATGCTGGAGGACTGACCAATAGGACACTGCAGTATCTAGAAGATCCAGCAAAGGGTACAAGTCAGCAGAGATAAGAACAATTGTCCCAGAAGTCAAGTGGAAAGGTGTTAGAAGGAAGAGGGAGTGATTATTAGTGCTATGCCACTAGTAGATTGAGTAAGATGAGAACTGATAATTTAGTCTAAGATTTGGCAACATAGAGATAATTAATAACCTTGAAAAGAATAGTTTCTGTATAACGGAGAGGACAAAAATCAGCAAATGGGAGAAAGGAAGTGGAAACATTAAGTAGTTTTGAGTGATTTGCTATAAAGAGAAGCAGAGCCATGGAGCATTAATTAGAGTGGAGTATGGGAGCAAAGAAAGTATTTTTTTTCCCTTTAAAATGGGAGGTATTACATCTTTATACACTGATGGGAACATCTAGCAGAGAGCGAATAATTGATGATGTGGGAGAGAAGAGACACAATAGAAGAAAAATCCCTGATTAGGTAAGGGGAGAGGGATCCAGTGCAGAGTGAAGGGTTTGGCCTGAGATCGGGAACAAATATTTCTTCTGCCAAAAGAAGGAAGGCAGAGCATATGGTTTCTGATAGACCCAAGTAGGTTGGTAGACTTGATGTTTGGAGCTTGTGGAGATTCTATTCTGATCTACCTACGTTGTCAATGAAATAAGAAGCATCTGAGAATTTAGAAAGAGGCATAGGTGTTGGAGATGTAAGGAAGGAAAAGTTATGAAATTATCACCTAGGGAAGAGGGAAAGAAAATCGATTAAGTAGTCAGTTTTCTGCTAAGTACTAAGAGCTAACATAGGATTAGTGATTATAAATTAAATGAGACCAATTAGCAAGGTTGCTCCTTTTTCTCCAGCCATATTTAGCTGCTCGGCACAGGTACTGAATTGGCATAAGATTCTATTTTGTGAGGGTTGGCATTTTGCACAGCCAATACAGCTGAGAGTGAGGGCCAAGGGACTTACTTCAGAGTCCACACAAAGGAGTGATTCTGGTGATGGACCATGGACTGTAACAGGGTGAAGCAGGGAACTGAGGAATTAGACCTTGGACACTACACTTGATTTTAACTGTATATTGGATCACAAGAGCTGAAAGTCCTGACTCAGAGTGGTATGTTAATAGCAAACACAACTAGGACCCCCATGGTTCACCTGGTCCCACAGGAATAGTGTTTCTTTCAGCTTAATTCCTAACTGTAATTTCTTGGCACTTAAGTCGATAGCATCATCTAAAGTGAGGTGCATATTTTTGATAAGTCTTTCAGAAATGCATTTTACAAAACTTTTTTTTAATTTTAAAATTGCTAGTATAGAAATAAGTATAACAGAACTTGCAGTGTTTTCAAGTGCTTTGCAAGCTACACTTGGCTTTGACTTGCAGAGCACTTCCTCTAGCACTGGAAATAAGAATAAAAAATAGAAATTAAAGAAAACATTTTATCTTCAAAGAGATATGTAGTCCTCTTTTGTTTTGTTTTGTTTTGTCTTGTTTTCTAATCTGGGCCAAATTTCACTATTGACTTCACTTCCATTTTTTTCCCTCCAATGTAAGCAGTATATGAAGGCTAATTTTCCCCCTCACTGTGTATATAAAGGCATGTTTGCCCCCTCGTGGATGATTCTGTAACTGTCACCAGGAATTTTTCTTATTTTTAGTGGGAAAAAAAAAAGACTGAAAGTACAGATATTGTGGTCAATGGGAATTATTTTTAAAGAAACATCAAGAGACTGACCAAAAGACATTCAAATCACTAGATATTTAATCCTCTTCTATTAGTTTAAAAACTTGGGATGATGTTAAGGACCACACTTTAACTGAATCTGTAAGATGGTGGTCAAAAAAGTTAAAAATTTGACATTCTTTTTAAATATGGGAATGAAGAATTATGAGAGAAAGCTAGTCTCACCCTTATTTAAATATTAAAATCCTTAATGTTTGTAACTTAACTGAGAAGCATGAGATGGCTTTTCTTAAATTAAAGATTATATAAATATAAATAGAGGAAAGCCTGACATTGATTAACTTTTACTTGCTATGTAGGAAATTGTACGAGTTATGAGAAAGTCCATTCTTAAGACTGTGTGCACATCAATGAGTCTAATGTTTCATTAAGAATTTTCTGTAACTTACTAGAAGAAGTAACTTCAATGTGCTTAACTAAGCATTTATAATATACCTCCTAGAGAACAAAGAGTATCTTCTAACAATCATTCCTTCTTTTTTTTTTTTTTTCACTATTTCATTCATAAAAAAACATAAACAAGAAAACAAACTTTTGAAGACTTAACTATGTGCTTGGCACTGTTAGGTCCTGGGAATAAGATATAGTTGTTTTCCTTAAAAGAGTTGCAATTTGACGTAGAGACAAAAATTGCAATGAAATGTTATAACTTTCACTGCCAAAGTTTGTACATGATATAAATGCAAGCAACATATTTTAAGTTCATTCTCAAGGGGTAGTTCACAGAGGTTTCATACAAGAAAGGGCCTAAGCTGTCTTGGAAGGTATTGAAACAGAGGAAGAGTGGGAGCTGGCCACGAGAGGGCAAAGGTAGCCTAGTCTTAGAAACTAAATGTACACAGACATGAACTTGTGGCTTATGTACCCATGCTTAAAGACCTAATAAGGACACTTGCTGATAGCTTCATCATCATCACCATCACCATCATCATCATGTTAACGGTAAATGAATGCTTATTGTCAGTCAAATAACTACATGTAGCACCTACATATAGGTGGTTTTCTACTGTCTACCTTATGCGTTCAACATTATTATTATTTTACACAAACAAAAATGAAGGCTCAGAGAGGTAATTTGTTCAAATCTAAGTGTGTGCACTTTCAATAGCACTCACTGAAACTCTGTGCTTAACTGGTTAAGAATGACTTGCTCATATGTAAGATCTCAAATAGTGGTTGATAAGTATAATAATCTCATGAAAGGTAAAGTGAAGTAATCTACTTTAATGTTTATGGTACCATTTGGTGAATGCACTTAAGTGCCAAAAAGGAATAATGAAAGTGAGAAGTACACAAAAAATAGAGCAAAAAGTTCATATATGTACGTCCATGGGGAGCAAAGATTTTTCTTTGAATGTTTAACTTTTTGGTACATAGCAGAATATCACGTTCATATCATCGTTAAGCAGCATCAGATATAGCATCAGATGTGCATAGACACACAAATAATTCACATTGCCTGCACATTATAGATAAGTACATACTCTCATAGTTCTGTACAAATGAAATAAGCTGGAATTTCTCATTTACTTAACAATTAGTATATTTGAATCATGTTAGGTGAAGAATTATTGATTGGAAATTTTATGTTTGGATTTTTTACACATAACAACTTTTTTTAGACTTAAAATACCATATTCAACAAATGGGTTATTATGCTGGAGAAAGTGATCAATGCAGTCAAGTGCCTGGAATCTAACCACTATGAAAAGTAACTGAAGAACTGAGAAAAGATGAGATAAAACAAGACCAGGAGGCAAAGGTGATGGCTCGAATCTACATTAGGAGTTGTCCAATGAAAGGGATTAAGTTTTTCCACACTGAAGATTTTAGACCAATTAGCCAGGTTTAGGTGGATAAAAGGACGAACATTTTAGCAAGTAGAACCTTTCAACTGTAAAATAGATTGCATTTTAAAGTAATGAGCTTCCTGTCACTGAAGTGTTTTAGCAGAGATTGAAGCTAAGAAGTTGGAAAAGTAAGAGTTTTTACAATGAGAAAATTCTTTGATTCTATGTTACCAACTCCTCATAAATTTGTGTAGTTCATGTGTTCCACTCGTGACACTTAATTGTATGAAGTCTTTAAGTGGCCATTCAAAGTTGGCTGTTCCCTGTGCCACAACTCAAGAATGTTAGCCTTCCTTCTGTGTAAATCTCATCTTCCCCACTGAATTAGCATTATCACTAAACAACGAGATTTCTTTCTTAAAGAAATGAAAAAGAAGAAACACCCGAACTAAGTTTTTACAAAATTGTGTTATCAAATTTAGTTAACCAAAAAAACTTCAAATATAGCAGCATGAGTTCCCATATACCCTTTACCCAGCATCCCCCAATGGTAAGTTTATGTTATCATAGCACAATTATTGAAACCAGAAAGTTTATATCGACACAATACTATCATCTAATTTTTAGACTAATATTCAAATATTGTCTATTTTGCTGTGGTCCAGGTTCAAATCCGCGCTCCCTTACTGCATTTATTTGCCATATCTTCTCATTCTTCAATTTAAGATAGTTCCTAGGTTTATCTTCATGACCTTGAACTAATGGAGAATCCTGGCCAGTTATTTTGTAGAATGTTTTTCAATTTGGATTTGTTTGATAAATTTCTCATGGTTAGACTGAGGTTATGTATTTCCTGACGAGAACACACCACAGGGAGATATTATGCCCTTGGCAGTGCACCATATCAAGAGATTCAAGAAATTCATATGTCTCACTAATGGTGATACTAACTTAGATGGCTTGGTTATAATGATAGCTGCAAAATTACTATTTTTCCCTTTGAAATTGAGATTGCTCAAATGTTCTACTTCTTGTTTTATTTTCTCACACTAATTTTAACATGATCAATAATCCCTGGTTCCAACAATTACTGTGCTATTTGACAAATTATCATTTTCTGTTCCCATTATTTCGTCCACATTTGTTAACTATAATTCAACTGAAAGGAAGAGCTGTTCCATCTCTTTCATTTCTGGATTTATTCAGTTATTTATTTATATATATCAGAATGAACTTGTGGGTATTTATTTTGTTCTGTGGGTTAAAATCCATTTCTATTATTAATTATTTTGTTTCTCAAATTGTTCCAGATTTGGTTATTGGTACTACTTCAAGCTGTCTCCCATGTTTTTCCTACGTAGCCATACAACTTTTTGAGTCATACCTTACTTTCTGGCACTACAAATGTTTCAGACCCTTCTTTTACTTTTCCTTGTCCTAGGCTTGAATCAGTCATCTCTCCATAGAGTTCTTTTTCTTTGCATTAAATAATGGTATTTAGAAATCAGCATCTTGGTATGAGGTGTACTAATTGCTACCCAAAGTACCTACTGCCTCTTGAGTAGACAGACTTAACAACATATGTACGAATACATACATACACACATACAAATATGTATCCATTTTTATATTTTTCTTTTTGGGTACAGACACACACACACACAGAGTTCAAAATGATACATGAGTTCAGACTACTACCTTGATTCCAATCCAATCCCATAGGGTTTATTCTAGTCTCTCTTATCCTTTCCTTATTTGTAACTCCTTTCGCTAACAATTAAAAATCCAATTCTCGTTATCCATAATCTATTTTTTGCTCAGTTCTAGAATACACATAAAATATTTAAAAATCATTAACCTGTACCTCTGTGAAAAATAAATTTACTAACAAGTTTAATATTTGTGTATAGTTCTTTTTGTCTTTAGCCTTGCAGTATATATTAAGTGTATATTTAATTACAGTATATTATAGTACTGTTTTCCAAAGTTACTTTGGAAGTTAGTTCTTCCTACGTCCTTTTGTGTGATTTTGTTATTCATTTGTAATAAAGTGAGGTTTATTTGCGACTCTTTATGTTCCGTTTTAGTATCCTTTCAAATCCTGCTTGATTTTAATTATTTATTTACTTGGGTATGTGAAAAATGTTCATAGTTTTAATTGGAACTATACAATAATATAAATTCACTGTCATCTCCTTCTCATCCCTTCTATCCCATTCCCATTCTTCCCTTCTCCTCTTCTTTTCCCTGCTGCTTCCTATAGATAATCAATTACACTAGTTTCTGATTTATCCTTCCTGTATCTCTTTTTGCACAGATGAGTAGATACATGTGCATTTTGCTATAGGCCCTTCTTTCTTACGTGTAAAAAGTGGCATAGTATAGATATTCTTTTGAACTTTGCTTCTCATGTATGTTGTAAATCAACCTGTATCAGTTGATACAGATATTCTTCATTTTTATTTTTTATAGCTGCCTCGTATCCATGGAGCGTGAAAAAAATCTGGTACTTTGTGCTCAACTCAGACCTAATGGGCCAGAATTTCTAGCAGAAAAACTGATAATCCATATATGTAATAACTTCCCTAGATAATTCTTTTCATTGGGTAAGTTTGAGAAACACTGGTTGACATCTCTACAATTAAGATGTCTAAAATGAAAACCAGTTATTTAATTATTCCTTCTTCCAAACTGTTCCATCCTGCAAATCTTTTCTTCCTCAATGAATGGTACCATGATTCAAATATTCAAATACTAACTCAAAGAAAAAACCTAAGAATAATCCTTGATTCCTTTCTTTTCTTCAATTTTTGCATAGACTTCATCAATAAGTGCTCTGGAATCTATCTCTTCATATTCATTGCCACCATCTTCGTCTAAGGCACTGTCATTTCTCCCTTGTTCTACTTGAACAGTCTAGTATCCCAAAAGAATTTGATCATTTCCACTATCTTCTCAAAACCATTAATGGCTTTCACTTGCATCTAAAATAAAATAAAAATCCTTAGCCTTGTAGATTCTGGTCCCTATCAATCTGATCAGCTGTGTCTTGTGTTGATCTCCTTCACACTGGTATCAGTCAATCGTTTACCCAGGTACAGGATGAGATTTTTCATGCAGCACTTCTGAGTAGGGAGTTTCTATTTATATCGTTTTTATTCTTCCTCTTTTTCTTTCTTTCTTTCTTTCTTTCTTTCTTTCTTTCTTTCTTTCTTTCTTTCTTTCTTTCTCATACTCTTGTTTCAGCTTTAATGTCACTTCCTCTTAGAGATCTTTCCTGGAACCTTTTCTAAAACAAGTCACTTTCCATCTCTCCCTTCAGTCAATCTTTATCTATTTTGTTTCCTTCCAAGCAACACTTAAAAATAAAGAAATGTAGATGGACAGATACTATTTTGTATAGCAGGATTTAGCAAAAGTTTTTAAAAATGGTGCCATTGAGAGCGTGCTATGGTAAGTTTTCTGAACTCTTCACTAACTCAAGGGAGAAATACTAGAACAAACCTTTTGTTTACATGACATTAAAATGAGCTCAACCTTCTTTTGCCAGATTACTGTATATACTATTATTCCCTTCTTGTGGAACTCCTCTCTCATAAATGATCCTAAAACTCTGCGTTTTATGCAGCTCAAGGAAGTAACAGTCCACATCTATCTGTGACAAGCATGGACTCTGATTAGTTCCTTTCTGTTACTGATTCTTCATGCCACATTTGGTAGCTGTAGACACTTGTCTTATGTAGCAGTTGTATGATACTGACCCACTGTTGATTCAGAGCCTTGTGAACCACATAAAGCTTCCAGGGTGTTGCTAATCTCTTATTGATTGACCAAGATTCATTGGATTCCCAGCCTTGCAATTTTTAGGTCCCAGGTCATTTATTTCTCCAAACAACCATTGTCCATTGCTCTACCAATTAAACACACACACACACACACACACGTGTGCGCACGCACGCACGCACACAGTGTTTTTGTTAGTTTAATCTTTGTTTTTCCTTTCATCCTAGCATGAAAAAATTAGGAAACAGAGTTAAGCCAAACAAAAACAAACTTTAAAAATAAATTTGAATAGTATCCTTTTCCTCCAGAACATTCCTCTAAAGTAGCATTATCATTAATGGCAGAACAGATCAGATTTTTTCCTTGGACATGAAGGCATGATAAAGATATCTCACTAGAAACTGGAATTTATTAGCTTTCAAAGTCAAATTCCTTTTCTTTTAAGGTTGTATTTTTTTTAAGTTTATTTATTCAGAGAGAGAGAGAGAGAGAGCAGGAGGGGCAGAGAGAGAGGGAGAGAGAATCCCAACAGGCTTAGCACTGTCAGCACAGAGCCCGACGCGGGACTTGAACCCTCAAACTGTGAGATCATGACCTGAGCTGAAACTGAGAGTCAGATGCTTAACCAACCGAGCCACCCAGTCACCCCTTTCAAAGTCAAATTCTATCTGTAATCCTCTGCAGTATGCCACTGTGATTAAAGCATGGGAATTAGAGTCAGAGATGCGGGTTGAGTCTAACCTTGTTCCTCACAAACTTTGTTTCTTAGACAAGTCATTTATCTTTCTATGCCTTGATTTCTTCATTTATAAATTATTGATATTCAGGATTAATGAAAAAATCATGTAAGTACTGCTTGTGCACTTTAAAAAGACACCAATTAACATTAGTTGGTATTATAATTACATTTTCTTTGCATATTGACATATTTTATTTTCTCACTATAAAGTATAAAGTACATTTTACCTTAAAGATGAGTTTTAATGTTAATAATGCAATTGAAAATATTCCGACTTCAGCCAGGTCACGATCTCGCGGTCCGTGAGTTCGAGCCCCGCGTCAGGCTCTGGGCTGATGGCTCGGAGCCTGGAGCCTGTTTCCGATTCTGTGTCTGCCTCTCTCTCTGCCCCTCCCCCGTTCATGCTCTGTCTCTCTCTGTCCCAAAAATAAATAAAAAACGTTGAAAAAAAAAAAAAAAAAAAAAAAGAAAATATGTATGACAATTATTTCATTTTAATTGCCTAACACAAAAATGTGCCTTATATTCACCATAATGAATAAAAACCTATTAGTGAATGAGATGTCAAATGAGTCACCAAAACATTTTCGTTTATTGTCTCTCATTGAACCCTATGTCATAAGAAGACTTTTTGATATAGTGAGGGGTCAAAATTTTACACTATTTAAGAACTAATGCCATAGCTGTTCTATTTTTATAATTAAAGATGAATTATTTTTGTTTACCTCCTGATATACAACTTTTGAATGGCCTGGAATGAGACAAAATTATACTTTGGGTTGAGAAAAAGGATAAAGAGGCTCAATGCTGATGAAAGGAGGAAGCCAGAGAAGAATAGGGAAAATAGGATTAGTTTCTCATTCAAAAGAGGGGCCAAATACTAGAACTTTCCATAGGGAAACTGAAGCACACCTTTCTTTCTGAGATTTGAAAGGAAGAGATGCCCTACATTTAAATATCTAGAGTATATCTTCCATTTAAAAATGAACCCAGCTAATCATCTATCGAGGAAGAAGAGAGTAAAATAGCCTGTGAACAAGTCCTTTTTGTGGTATTAAATGAAACTAATTATAATGAATCTCACGTATCTAATGAGTTTAAGAATTCCCCTTGGAAAAACTGGTCTGCCCTTTATAAAGGAGAGTAGAGAGTCCAATTGCATATAGTAGGGCAGCTCTACTAACTGCATAAATCACACTTATTTAAAGCTTCTGTTCAAAGTTTGTTATAATTTTTTAATTATGTATGTAATTATATAAATGTAATTATATAGATATATATATAATGTCAACAAGAAATCTTAGCTATAGTTCTTTGGTAGTCTCCTTGTAGTGACATTCCCCTTTCATTTCCAAACACTGAGTGATGATAATTATTTTTAATTGAAATGAAGAAATTGCTTGTAACTATCACAATAACTTGAGGTACTAAGAGGAATTAGAAAATCAGAATTTAGGATCATGATTGCTCATTGACTTTCTTCATAAAGTCACTAGCATTACTTATTACTAAAATTCTTATTTTCTGAGTATTGACTGGGTTCCTGTGATATTTAAGTAGATCATATTAATGATTTTATAATTGTAAGAATTAGAAGTTGATGCTTTTTTCCAATTATTGACAAATATTATTTTAAAAAATATTCCAGTAAACAATAGTTTTATTTTAAATATATGGAACTTTAAAAATTATATTTTGAGTAAATAAAGCCATTAGTTTTGAGGAATGATCTATTTTTTTACTAACCTTATTAATGCTGTTTGTTCCAAATCATCTCCATTATGCTAAAAAGCAAGGATTCATTTTTCTATTTTTATGGAGACTGTGTGGAAAGTTTCTATGGGATGGATGGACATTCTCTGAAAAACAAGGAGCCTAGGGACCTGCTTTCCTAAGATGCATTTCCCATCACTGTCACTCATGGTCATCTTGTTGCTAAACCCCAAATGTCAGTTTTCAGGACTCATTTTACAACCTGTTATGAGCATTTGGCACAGTCAATCTCTCCCTCTTTGAACCACTCACACTACCTATGGCTTCAACGCCACCACCCTCTCCTAGTTTTCCTCCGACCTCCCTAATCATTCCATATAGATCTTCTGTGTTGGACATTCCTCCTCTTCCAGACATTAGACCTCTTCTTTTGTTCCAGGGGCCCTGCTTGAGGTAACCCATACAGTCTCCTGGAGGGTTGGTAAGATTTGCTATGCTGAGGTAAAATTGCTGGGAAAACTAATGCATCCTATTATTTTGAAAGGCAGCCACAGGCTGACCTAACCTACATTGCCTATATGGAAGGAGATACTCAGAATGCTGTTGTATAGCTGTTTCTTGCTATTTTCTGTATATTCTCCAGAAGAGAGGTGAACTCAGGCTAGAGTTAGCCAACGTGCAAACAGAGATGAAAGGGAATATTGCTATCTGCCTGTAACCTGTAATCTAGACTGATTGAGAATATGACGTTTGGACCATGCAAGGTAGAAAAATCCAACTGTTTCTCTCCCTGAAATGCAAGTGGTTACAAGACATGGTTGCAGTCTCCTCAAAAGGAGATTTGACTGTGGCCTCAGGTCTTTTTAAAGCACTTCCTTTAAAAGTTAAGGCAAGGCAGTGGGAAACAGTCTAGCAGCAAAGATCAGATTAAGGACAATACCTTTCTACCTGTACAGTCACCTCCTGTATACTGTCTCACTTCCTCTCTCCTTTATCTCTGGTTCCAGCCATAGCTATAGTAAAAAAATCCTATGTAGGGTTTAACTCTCTTTGCCTGACAGCACCCTACCTCAGAGCATGTACTACGTGTTTCTCTTTTTCTGCTCCAAGGCTTTTCTAACTCTTTAGCATGGGACACAGTGGCACCCCCCTGAGCACTCATAACTCAGGGAAATTGAGGTGACTCTCAACTAATAGGGGATGTGAGCCAGTGGTTGTATGCTTCTTCAGGTCTCCTCAACCAAAAACTTTTGAGAATCATTTCCTGAGTCTCTTTAGAAAGTCACACATAAAACTAGTCATCTGACATACCCCTATTGAAACCGCTTTCCTTCCTTTCCTTTTCAGTTACGAGAAACTCCTGCCTGCTCTCTGCCAACACACTCCCAAATAAACTGCTTGCACACAAGAAGAATCTTGGGTCTGTGTTGGATGTGAGAGAGACCTTTGCTAAAACACCACTCCAAACCATACTTTAATAGGACCTTCAGAGACTTAAGCTGAGATAGAGTGGAATGAGCAGGTACAGAGGTCAGTTGTGGCAATGCCAAAGCCTTGAAAACCTGTGGCTAGATGAGAATTTTGGCTATGGTAACCCACACATGGGGCTGACCAGAAACAAACCCCAACTCTACTAAGTTTTCCAGGGGCTTGTTTTGCAAAGAACCCACAAGCCCGACTGAAATAATGTCTGGTCCCTATCTTGCACCATCAGGAAATGGCCTGTAAAAGTGTCTAAGGATACCATTTTCTTTAAAGTCCATGTCAAATAATGACTGTGGAGGATAATGGACAAAGAAATCTTTGAGGAAAATAAAACCAGCAGCTACTAGGTTGGCTTATGAAGGAATTTATTTTACCTATGGAGAAGAGTATGTTTGCTATTGCTGTGCAACAGGATGTAAAAATTGCTGTGGAACTTTTCTGAGCTTTTATTGCATATTATTTAATTTGGAAGTAGATAACCTTCGTTTGTAGATTACTGGTCCATAAGGAGCTACATTTGTACTTTGTGGAGAGGACTGAATTTTTGAGGGATCCTAGATTTCTTGCTGAATGCACTAATGTGCTGGGGCTTGGTGCTTGTTCCTCTGAAAGAGAGTGAAAATATCTATGTTTTTATATGTTAATAGGATTTCTAAGTTTTATCCAGATGTATTACCACATCTGGATACTCAGAATAAAGATATTTTCTGTTGCCAGTCCTCTTAGATGTGTCCATATGCCTATGTTCTGGACAATAGTGCATAAACAGAAGTGATTTGGTGTGGGTTTTCTGGGGAAAAGACCTTTACTTCTAAGAGAAAGCCTTTTTTTTTTTTTTTTTTTTTTTTTTTTCCTGTGAACATTGCTGTACCTGGATTGATGCCTGGTGCTGTTGTCGTCTTGCTCCAGCCTAAGGATGTAGTCATCATTGAAAATGGCTGTATCAGACAGAGTCCAGTCAGGAAAATGGAACTAGGTGCTCAAACAGGAAGATTTAATGCAGGATATTAATTGCAAAGTCATTAAAAGGGCTGGGATAGCAAAGAAAGAAAGAGCAAGGCGGGAGGAGCAAAGGGAAGAAAAGAATGTGACACATAGCAGAATGCTGCTCTCACCTTTGGACTGAAGTCTTTGTCTCTACACCCGCCATCCATTTGCTGAAGGCAGTACTAGTGCCACAGAGTAGTGACATAAGAGCCTGTAGTAGTGACCATGCTGCATAAAGCCTGAAGTTTGCTGCATTGGTCTTCTCTCTTCCAATGCCACTCACTGCTGCTGCTGCATCAAAAAGCATCACCAGAAGAAACCAAATAGTGTTTATCTTCCCATTGTACAATCTCCTACCAGAGTTTCCATTGGCATGGGTTCCTTGGAAATGTAGTTTGAGGCATCCAGCCCCTTGTGACATAGAGGAGAGTACACAGGTAGGAATGGAGCTGACAGTCATCAGACAATAACTGGCTGAGTGTCAGGTGGAAAAATGGAAAGAACTTCCTTCTCTGGTCACATTTTAATCCAGTGTGTCAATTGAATTGGAAGTCTGCTATATTTCCGGATTTCCTCTTAAGTAAAATAAATAATTTCCTTATAGCTTAAGATAGTTTGAATTGAGGTTTCTATGATTTGTGGCTAAAATTATACTAAATTTCAGATATAGAAATATGTTAAAATATATGACATTATGTTGCCTCCATAGGTTTTCTAATAGTTTTTCAGCTGATATGCATTTTCCATGCCATTAAAATTATTTATACCATTAAAATTATATACATCAAAACTTTGTATTCATCTGAAGAATTTAATTATCTTTCCCTTCCTTTTGTTCTAGAGAGGTACTGCAATGTGATTTTAGGACATGTTAAGATGTGTCAACAATTTCATATCGAATGCATTTCTGTGTGGCAGAGTATCACAGTGTTTTTAACAGGACTTTACACATAATATGCATTCTACAAACACCTATTAATTAATAAACATATGAATGGATGATAAAAGAATGATTGACTATGAATACATGACAGAAGGGCCTCTCTATTTAAAAATATTTGAGTCATACTCTGTTTTATTAATACAATGAAAACATAAACTATTAGTTGCTTACTACCAGGCAGGTGTTTGATATACATAACATATTTTAATCACCAATATTTTAAGGTTGGGATGTTTATAACCACTGTATGGATGATGAAAATGAAGTTAGGACAGGTTTGTTGTTCTGCCCAAAGGATGTTTAGCAACATGCCCTGATGGATTCAAATTCATGTTTATTCCATTGCCAATCATTAAATGTTTTCTTTGTTATTGGGCAGGCTGTACATGATTATATTTGTACAATATTAAATTTGTATGAGGTTTATACTATGATTTATTTATTTTATTCTTATTTTATTCTTATTATTGTTATTATTATTATTTAATGTTTATTCTTGAGAGAAAGAGAGACAGAGCATGAGTGAGGGAGGAGCAAAGAGAGAGGGAAGACACAGAATCTGAAGCAGGCTCCAGGCTCTGAGCTGTCAGCCCAGAGCCTGATGTGGGGCTTAAACTCACGAACCATGAGATTGTGACCTGAGCTGAAGTCAGATGCTTAGCTGACTGAGCCACCCAGGCACCCCTTATTTTTATTATTTATATTATCACACTGGAGTTTTGTATTAGGATGGTTTTCTTGTATTGACTTGCTTTTTAACAAGCACTAAAACACTTTCCTATTCAATATGAAACTATGAAAAGAAAATAAGACTTATAGTATTAGCATAGACAAATACTCTTTACCATCTTTTCTCTTTCCTTTATTGTGCTATTTCAAAGTATGCTTATTTATATAAATATATATATTTTATTTAATTGTGAATACTTAGATATGTTGTGTTTTATTCCTACCTATTCTAATGGGCAGTCACCATAGTATTTAGATGGATATGTGCACTTACCTGTAAAGCATTGAAAATAACTTTAAATTTTAACTTAATGTAGCTTATTTTTCTTTGTCAAATCAAAATATAAATTTTAGAGAACAATCCTTACTTTACATCTAAAAGCTTGTCAATAGAGCAGAGAAGCATACATGCATTTGTCAATGAATCCTTCACAAGACACATAATTTACATCCTGAAGCAATAAAGGAACTCATTACTGTCTTGATAAATAGATGAATAAAATGTTCTGTTTATTGTTCCTTGGACAAATTCACTGGACCAACAAAAATAATGCTAAAACACACAATTGTACAAATCTTCCTTGAATCAAAATAGAGTTTAAAATTTTTATCAAACTTTTTATTATGCCCTTTGTCAATTATTTCATCACAATTTAAATACTTCTTGATAATCTTGTAAAATAGGTCTGCAAAATTTTATTGCCTTTCTTATAAATAGTAGTCTTTTAAAGACACACAAAGAAAAGTAATATACACAGTAATGTTCAGTAATAGTATGATTTTGCTGATATTGATTTTCCTCAAATATGTTGGATACACTGTATTCAAGTTTTTTCAAAAGGAATAGTTACCATGTATATATTTCACAAATATATTAAAAGGTATTTCTAGGATTAAGTAAAAGAAAACAAGGGGCACCTGGGTGGTTCAGTCGGTTAAGCTTCTGACTTTGGCTCAGGTCATGATCTTGTGGTCCATAAGTTCAAACCATGCGTTGGGCTCTGTGCTGACAGTTCAGAGCCTGGAGCCTGCTTCAGATTCTGTGTCTCCCTCTCTCTGCCCCTCCCCCACTTGCATTCTGTGTGTATGTGTCTCTCTCTCTCAAAAATATATATATATATTAAAATAAATAAAGGAAAGCAATGGAAAGAATTAAACACTGATTTTTTTTAAATTTACATTTCATATTTTAGTATGCAGATAGCTTATGCAATTATTAGGAAAAATTATAGCTATATCTGTAAATTTCTTATAAGTGTCATTTTGGGGGGAAAATTCGGCCAAGCATAATTTTGGAAGTATTTGGAAGATTATTCTGATTATAGTTTTTTACAATATTATTTCAAAATGAATATCTGCATGTCAATGCACTAAAAAACAATTTTAAGTTATCCTTACGTTCAGTGTGGTGTAAACTCATGACCCTGAAATCAAGAGTTGCATACTCCACCAACTGAGCTAGCCAGGCACCCTTGGATATTAATACATTTTTTAAAAGTAAGAACAATATTGTACCTTGCAATATTGCTTTCATAGTCTTGACAACTCTAAGACTTTATTATTGTTAAGGTTCTTAGAAACTTAGATACCTTCCAGCATATTTTATTTAGCTGTCAACCTCCATTGGATAGACATTTCTGTTCATTATGCTTTTTATAATTTTTCAGGTATTTACATGTGATGGTTAACTTGACTGGTCTATGGGATACCTAGGTAGCTGATAGAACATCTAGGTATGTCTGTGAGTGTGTCTAGAATACCTTATCATTTAAAGCACTAGACTGTGTAGAAAAGATTACTCTCACCAATGTGGGTGGGCATAATCCAATCCGTTGAGGGCCTGAATAGATCAAAAAGGCAAAGGAAGTACAAATTTGCTCTCTGATTGAACTGGGACATCATCTCCTGTCCTCAAACATCTGTGCACCTGGTTCTCAGGCCTTTGGACTCAGGCCGGGCTTACATCATTGGCAGCGGGTCTCGGGCCTTTGAGTCTGAACTGGAAACACAACATTGGCTTTTCTGGGCATCCAGCTTGCAGCAAACTGCAGAGTGTGGGACCTCTCAGCCTTCATAATCATGTAAACCAATCTCTATGTAAATATATATATAAATATATGTGCATATACATGTACATATATATAATATCTATTTACATTATATATGTTTTATCGATACATACCAATATCTTATTGGTTCTGTTGCTCTGGAGAATTCTGACTAATACAGATTTTGTTACCAAGAGTGGTTCTAGAAGAATGGAATTTTAAGGATGAATTTTCTGAATTGGTTCTGGAGTTTCTGGAATTATCTCTCTAATCTGTTTACATTTAAAGATACTAATGAAATTATTGCCAGCAGTAAAGAGAACTGATAATTCATGGCTTGAACTGTTTAGAAATATGCAGTATATCTGCATTGGTTACTCCTAATCAACCACTTATAGGAAGCAAGGAACCTTGGGGCGCCTGGGTGGCTCAGTAGTTTGGGCGTCCAACTTCAGCTCGGGTCCCTATCTCGCGGTGTGTGAGTTCGAGCCCCGCGTCCGGCTCTGGGCTGATGGCTCAGAGCCTGGAGCCTGCTTCCGATTCTGTGTCTCCCTCTCTTTCTGCCCCTCCCCCATTCATGCTCTGTCTCTCTCTGTTTCAAAAATAAATAAAGGTTAAAAAAAATTAAAAAAAAAAAAAAGCAAGGAACCAAGTAACTCCATATATGATACTTCTGAACATTTTGGAAAACTAAAAAATATAGTGATACTGATTGGTTGTTCCCAATGCCTCTGGACAAAGTGTTGAAATAAAAGAATAAGCTCAGTTATTCAAATTCCCAGTTTAAGCCACAGCAATGGCCTAAGAGCTTCCTTGTGTGCTCTGAGGGAGACCCTTATCTTTTGTAACCACAGGGCTGAAATAGCTGAAAACAGAATTCATGATCTGTCTTGTTGTTGTTGTTGTTGTTTTTTAAGTTTATTTTGAGAGAGATCATGGGCATGCACAGGCAAGTGAGCGCAAGTTAGGAAGGGGGAGTGAGAGAGAGGAAGAGAGAATCCAAAGCAGGCTCTGTGTTATCAGTGTGGAGTCCAACTGGGAGCTCCATCTCATGACCCATGAGATCATAACTTAAATGGAAACCAAGAGTCAGAGGCTTAACCAACTGAGCCACCTAGGTGCCACGTGATCTCATTTGTGACTGGCTGAATTACAATGTAACTTGAGCTTCTACCTCAGAGTGTCTACTGTTAAAGTGAGGGCATTGATTGAGAAAAAAAAAAAAATACAGGATTTTTAAGTTGTGTTGGAGATATGTGGGAAGACCAATATGAAACTGGGGACCATGAATCCTAAATTATGATAGGTAGTCTTTGCATGTGGAAGAGGTCTCCCCATCCCCAGTGCAGGGGCATTCCCAGCCATAGTGGTACAGACCTTTCCATCTCTTTGTGAGGGCATTAATTCTGCATTGCCTGAGGAAACAGTAATACCCTCCCCTGAGGCAGTTGCTATGCAAAACAATTCTGATTCTCTTCAAAACGTACCCACACCATCACTGTATGCTTCTAAATGTATAACTAGTCTTAAAAAAAAAAAAAAAAAAGGTCCAAATGCAGTCGATTTAGGACAGCAAACCTAGACTTAATTATAGGAATGTGACCTTTAACCAGTCTGGAATTTCCTGATCTTAGTAGTAAGATAATCTGCATGATAGACAACCTTCCTCCTTCCTCCAAAGGAAGGTGACCTGGCCTGAAATAATCCTGTCTTTTCTTTTTCTAATGACATTTTGTTCTTCCCCATTTCTGTTTCATATGAACCTTCTGTTCATATGAACATACATACATACATGAACAGAAACATTTCTGTTTCGTATGAAGCCTTCTGTTTCATACAACTACATGGAGGTCCTCTCCACTTTCTAGGTGGGATGCTGCCCAATTCATGAATTATTGCATAAAGCCAAGTAGATCTTCAAATTCACTCAGATGAATTTTGTTTTTTAACACTAGGCTCAAGTCCCAACATTTTCCTAAAGGTGAGGCACAGTGTGGCTCATAAAGAGGTGAGCTACTCTAAAATAATTACTTGAGTTTTCCGACTTATATAAGGAGAAATCTGGAGAACATGTGTGGGAATGAATGTAAGCCTAGGGGCCATGTCTGTATTGTTTACTGTTTAATTGCCAGTACGTAGCATTGTCTCCAGAACAGAAAAGATACTCAATAAGTATTCTAAAGTAATTGAGTGGTTGCTAAAAAATTCTTGTTGACATTTTTCATATAGATAAGTAGAAAGATAAGTAGGTAGATAGATAGATAGATAGATAGATAGATAATATAAAAAAAGGAAGAAACAGTGGGGCTTTCTTATCTGCTTGTTTAGATGTGGGGAATAAAGGACAAAGAAAGCGGTAGGTCTTGAAAGCTGTCAGCAATCCAACGTAAAAAATGGCATTAGGCTCTTTATTACATGTGTTTATTTTTATGATAATTATTTTAGTATTCATTGCTCTCACTTAACCTACAGTACTACAAGGGCAAATACAACTACTCTGCTTCCAAGCACCAACTGTAGTATATAGCATAGATTAGGTTCTCAATAATGTTTAATAAATGAATAAAACAACTAATAGTAGTATGTACATCTAACAGCAAAATGGCTCTATAGCAATTTTATAGGAGTTACTTCATGAGTGATTAATAAGATAATTACATGCCAAATGAAGCTTTTATTATTAAAAAAGAATCTGTTGTGAATGCATGAAAAATGTAACTACAGGCCAAGAAGTACAAGCACACACAGACACACAGACACACACACACACACACACACACATACACACACAAATATTGATTGATTGTTGATTGGTTGAATGAATGATTCATTTAAAAGAGGTTTTCTTGGAGAGGAAGCCCAGAGAAGTAAGATGTACTGATGTGGAAATGGAGAGACTTGAGGTCTGATTTCATTTGTTACTAATTACTTGGCAGAAGTGAACAAGTCACTTAATTTCTTGGTTACTGTTTGTTTACTTATGACAAGAAAGGGCTGGGATTAATGATTTCTAAAATGTGTTGAAATTCTCAATTCCTATGAATTTTTCTGACTCTTCAGTTTTCACCCTCACTTACATTGTAAGAAGTAGAATGACCTTGAACAGTTTAGGGTCAGCAAAAAATGTTTTTACTGCCTTGAGGTGTAAGTGGTTCTTATCACTGATCCATGTTGGAGCTGCCTTGTATGGCAGAGAGACTGTGGTGGTTTATGAATTGATCTTGTCTGGGCAGATTTACTACTGTGTATTTTATTGATTTTTCCATTCAGTAAACTTGCTAAACCAGGTAATTGCCCAAACTCAGAACTGGATAAACTAAAAAACTCCCAGGTTGAAAACAGTTCCTAAAAGGAATATGGAGTTAGAATGAATAAGCCAAAACTTCATGGAAAAGAGACAAAAAGTAAGATCTCACTTCAAAATTCTTGTCACACTTAAAAAAAGCTTTAATTGAAAAAAAATGCATATATATGTGTACACACACATATACATACATATACACACAAGTTATAAAGTATAGCTCAATGTGACTTCACAGAATATTATCAGGACCCTAGAAATTTCTGTTGTGTCTCTTTATTTATTTATTTTTTTTTTTTTGTTTTTTTTTTTTTTATTTTTTTTTTTATTTTTATTTTTTTAATATATGAAATTTACTGTCAAATTGGTTTCCATACAACACCCAGTGCTCATCCCAAAAGGTGCCCTCCTCAATACCCATCACCTACCCTGCCCTCCCTCCCACCCTGCCCTCCCTCCCACCCCCCATCAACCCTCAGTTTGTTCTCAGTTTTTAACAGTCTCTTATGCTTTGGCTCTCTCCCACTCTAACCTCTTTTTTTTTTTTTTTTTTCCCCTCCCCCATGGGTTTCTGTTATGTTTCTCAGGATCCACATAAGAGTGAAACCATATGGTATCTGTCTTTCTCTGTATGGCTTATTTCACTTAGCATCACACTCTCCAGTTCCATCCATGTTGCTACAAAAGGCCATATTTCATTTTTTCTCATTGCCACGTAGTATTCCATTGTGTATATAAACCACAATTTCTTTATCCATTCATCAGTTGATGGACATTTAGGCTCTTTCCATAATTTGGCTATTGTTGAGAGTGCCGCTATAAACATTGGGGTACAGGTGCCCCTATGCATCAGTACTCCTGTATCCCTTGGATAAATTCCTAGCAGTGCTATTGCTGGGTCATAGGGTAGGTCTATTTTTAATTTTCTGAGGAACCTCCACACTGCTTTCCAGAGCGGCTGCACCAATTTGCGTTCCCACCAACAGTGCAAGAGGGTTCCTATTTCTCCACATCCTCTCCAGCATCTATAGTCTCCTGATTTCTTCATTTTGGCCACTCTGACTGGCGTGAGGTGATAGCTGAGTGTGGTTTTGATTTGTATTTCCCTGATGAGGAGCGACGTTGAACATCTTCTCGTGCCTGTTGGCCATCCGGATGTCTTCTTTAGAGAAGTGTCTATTTATGTTTTCTCCCCATTTCTTCACTGGGTTATTTCTTTTTCAGGTGTGGAGTTTGGTGAGTTCTTTATAGATTTTGGATACTAGCCCTTTGTCCGATATGTCATTTGCAAATATCTTTTCCCATTCTGTTGGTTGCCTTTTAGTTTTGTTGGTTGTTTCCTTTGCTGTGCAGAAGCTTTTTATCTTCATAAGGTCCCAGTAATTCATCTTTGCTTTTAATTCCCTTGCCTTTGGGGATGTGTCGAGTAAGAGATTGCTACTGCTGAGGTCAGAGAGGTCTTTTCCTGCTTTCTCCTCTCGGGTTTTGATGGTGTCCTGTCTCACATTCAGGTCCTTTATCCATTTTGAATTTATTTTTGTGAATGGTGTGAGAAAGTGGTCTAGTTTCAACCTTCTGCATGTTGCTGTCCAGTTCTCCCAGCACCATTTGTTAAAGAGACTGTCTTTTTTCCATTGGATGTTCTTTCCTGCTTTGTCAAAGATGAGTTGGCCATACGTTTGTGGGTCTAGTTCTGGGGTTTCTATTCTATTCCATTGGTCTATGTGTCTGTTTTTGTGCCAATACCATGCTGTCTTGATGATGACAGCTTTGTAGTAGAGGCTAAAGTCTGCGATTGTGATGCCTCCTGCTTTGGTCTTCTTCTTCAAAATTACTTTGGCTATTCGGGGCCTTTTGTGGTTCCATATGAATTTTAGGATTGCTTGTTCTAGTTTTGAGAAGAATGCTGGTGCAATTTTGATTGGGATTGCATTGAATGTGTAGATAGCTTTGGGTAGTATTGACATTTTGACAATATTTATTCTTCCAATCCATGAGCAGGGAATGTCTTTCCATTTCTTTATATCTTCTTCAATTACCTGCATAAGCTTTCTATAGTTTTCAGCATACAGATCTTTTACATCTTTGGTTAGATTTATTCCTAGGTATTTTATGCTTCTTGGTGCAATTGTGAATGGGATCAGTTTCTTTATTTGTCTTTCTGTTGCTTCATTGTTAGCGTATAAGAATGCAACTGATTTCTGTACATTGATTTTGTATCCTGCAACTTTGCTGAATTCATGTATCAGTTCTAGCAGACTTTTGGTGGAGTCTATCGGATTTTCCATGTATAATATCATGTCATCTGCAAAAAGTGAAAGCTTGACTTCATCTTTGCCAATTTTGATGCCTTTGATTTCCTTTTGTTGTCTGATTGCTGATGCTAGAACTTCCAGCACTATGTTAAACGACAGCGGTGAGAGTGGGCATCCCTCTCGTGTTCCTGATCTCAGGGAAAAAGCTCTCAGTTTTTCCCCATTGAGGATGATGTTAGCTGTGGGCTTTTCATAAATGGCTTTTATGATGTGTAAGTATATTCCTTCTATCCTGACTTTCCCAAGGGTTTTTATTAAGAAAGGGTGCTGGATTTTGTCAAAGGCCTTTTCTGCATCGATTGACAGGATCATATGGTTCTTCTCTTTTTTTTTTTATTAATGTGATATATCACGTTGATTGATTTGCGAATGTTGAACCAGCCCTGCATCCCAGGAATGAATCCCACTTGATCATGGTGAATAATTCTTTTTATATGCTGTTGAATTCGATTTGCTAGTATCTTATTGAGAATTTTTGCATCCATATTCATCAGGGATATTGGCCTGTAGTTCTCTTTTTTTACTGGGTCTCTGTCTGGTTTAGGAATCAAAGTCATACTGGCTTCATAGAATGAGTCTGGAAGTTTCCCTTCCCTTTCTATTTCTTGGAATAGCTTGAGAAGGATAGGTATTATCTCTGCTTTAAACGTCTGGTAGAACTCCCCTGGGAAGCCATCTGGTCCTGGACTCTTATTTGTTGGGAGATTTTTGATAACCGATTCAATTTCTTTGCTGGTTATGGGTCTGTTCAAGCTTTCTATTTCCTCCTGATTGAGTTTTGGAAGAGTGTGGGTGTTTAGGAATTTGTCCTTTTCTTCCAGGTTGTCCAATTTGTTGGCATATAATTTTTCATAGTATTCCCTGATAATTGTTTGTATCTCTGAGGGATTGGTTGTAATAATTCCATTTTCATTCATGATTTTGTCTGTTTGGGTCATCTCCCTTTTCTTTTTGAGAAGCCTGGCTAGAGATTTGTCAATTTTGTTTATTTTTTCAAAAAACCAACTCTTGGTTTCGTTGATCTGCTCTACCGTTTTTTTTAGATTCTATATTGTTTATTTATGCTCTGATCTTTATTATTTCTCTTCTTCTGCTGGGTTTAGGCTGCCTTTGCTGTTCTGCTTCTATTTCCTTTAGGTGTGCTGTTAGATTTTGTATTTGGGATTTTTCTTGTTTCTTGAGATAGGCCTGGATTGCGATGTATTTTCCTCTCAGGACTGCCTTCGCTGCATCCCAAAGCGTCTGGATTGTTGTATTTTCATTTTCGTTTGTTTCCATATATTTTTTTAATTTCTTCTCTAATTGCCTGGTTGATCCACTCATTCGTTAGTAGGGTGTTCTTTAACCTCCATGCTATTGGAGGTTTTCCAGACTTTTTCCTGTGGTTGATTTCAAGCTTCATAGCATTGTGGTCTGAAAGTATGCATGGTATAATTTCAATTCTTGTAAACTTATGAAGGGCTGTTTTGTGACCCAGTATATGATCTATCTTGGAGAATGTTCCATGTGCACTCGAGAAGAAAGTATATTCTGTTGCTTTGGGATGCAGAGTTCTAAATATATTTGTCAAGTCCATCTGATCCAATGTATCATTCAGGGCCCTTGTTTCTTTATTGACCATGTGTCTAGATGATCTATCCATTTCTGTAAGTGGAGTGTTAAAGTCCTAGAAGGGGGGTTTTATATCATAACATAGCCAGCAGGCCCTTGTTGCCTCAGGGTCCGATCGGTTTAAGGCCTCATACGCTGCTGTTAGCAATTTCCATAGGGAGTCTATGCCTTCTGGGTTCTGATTTTCTTGGACAGCTTGTGCTTTTACTCCTGGGGTAAGGGCGGGGTCCTGCTGGAGGGAGTA
Source organism: Panthera tigris (assembly GCF_018350195.1). Taxonomy (NCBI): domain Eukaryota; kingdom Metazoa; phylum Chordata; class Mammalia; order Carnivora; family Felidae; genus Panthera; species Panthera tigris. Next base: position 27,553,223 of record NC_056676.1, on the reverse strand, counting down.
GTGGGGATCTGCCTGGGGATAGGCTCGTCTCTTTTTTTTCTTTTTTTTTCCCTAATACCTGATTTGGCCCCACCGGTTGTACAAGAGGGGAGACTTCTAATTTTATTTGAATGGCAGTCCCAAAGAGGGGATATTGATATAAGTAGAGTCCCCAAGTGAGTCCTGAGACCCACCGCCTGTCCTTTTTCCCCTCCTCTGTAAATCTTACACGAATAAGGTTACAGTTTTCATCATACCTGTTGCGGGTACATAGTTGGACATAGGACATTTCAATAAATTGGGGTTTTACTTCCCACTTCCATTCCCCATCATTGGAGGTGACACAACTCCAGGCTGCGCAATAGAGGGTTTCAAACCCTCCACATGTGTGCCTCATCGCCCCTGTCCTAAATCCCGGACATGCATAAAATCCATTTCTACTTATTGATACCCTCCTTTGCAGTTGCCTCCATTTACCTCCTTCTATTTCTTCTAATGGACTAATTTTTTCTAAATTAAAATATAAATCTGGCCACCAGGTATTTAATGGGGCAGTTCCTAGGGTTTTGTTGTAGACTTCATGAGTCTCTAAATTAGTAATTTCCCATGTCAAATTATAGGGGTTGTGGGGTTTGGATTTACAGACAGAATTTGCAGAACAATCAAGAGGAGGGCAAGTACCATAGTTATGGCTCAGTCCGTTGGCGGCGTAGGGTCAATTTTAAAGGATTGTCCTTAGTCCGATCAACAGTCCAGGTTGTCTTTGAAGGTCCGATGAGGTCTGAGAACAGGTCCACTGGTTTGGCATGGGCGAAATGGATCCAGGTGGCGATTTTGTCTACTTTGATGGCAGTAGGCGTTGTCAGGATGACCTGGAAGGGTCCTTTCCACCTGGGCTCCAGAGTTCCCTGCCGATGACGTTTGACGAGGACCCAATCCCCTGGCCGGAATTGATGTGGAATAGGCAGGGGTCCAGTCTCATAGAGTTCCTTTAATTTGGGCCATACATCTTCATGGACCCTCTGCAAGGCTTGTAGGGAGAACAAGAATTCAAGACTATTATCATTCTCAGCTTTGACAAGGTTATCTTTTAGGTTAGGGATGATGGGGGGGTGGTCTACCATGTAATATTTCATAGGGTGTGAGTCCCAGTTTGTATGGGGAATTACGCACCCTGAACAGAGCATAGGGGAGAAGGACCACCCAATTAGCTCCAGTCTCCATGGTCAATTTGGTTAGGGTCTCCTTTAATGTTCTGTTCATTCTCTCTACCTGTCCTGAGCTTTGGGGTCGGTATGCACAATGTAATTTCCAATCAGCCCCAAGTATGGAATCCAGTCCCTGACTTACCTTAGAGACGAATGCAGGTCCATTGTCTGACCCTATCATTACTGGAAAACCATACCTGGGCAGGATTTCTTCCAGGATCTTTTTGGCTACAATCTGTGCCGTTTCATTCTTGGTTGGAAAGGCTTCAGTCCATCCTGAAAAGGTATCTACAAAAACTAGCAAATACTTATATCCATATTTTCCTGGTTTTACCTCAGTGAAATCTACTTCCCAATAGGTCCCTGGTCTGCTCCCTCTTTGTCTTACCCCTGTTGTCTGAGGATTGCTACTCGCATTGTTGAGTTGGCACACTGTACATTTAGTGACTACTTGATCGACCTTATCAGAGACATTTCTGATTTTTAGTCCAGTCTGTCTCAGTAAGTCCAACATTCGCCGGGAACCTAAGTGGGTGCTGCGATGGATCTGCTCTAGAACCTGCCATCCTAGTTTATCTGGGAGTATAATGCTGCTTTTGGAGTCTCTCCACCAGCCATCTTTGATTCGGGTCATAGGAAGTTTACTCATCCATTGAATGTCGCTTTCTGAATACTCAGGGCTGGGGGGCAATTCCCAGGGTCCGGGGTCTGGCAGCTGTAGGGTCAGCAATTGCGCTGGGGGCCGAGCTATGTTTTTTGCAGTCTGATCGGCCAAATTGTTGCCCCGGGAAACTGGGTCGGTTGTCTTCTGGTGTCCTGGGCAATGCACAATCGCTAGCTTTTTGGGTTCCCATAAGGCTGCTAGCAGGGTTAGAATCTCTTCTTTATTTTTGATGTCTTTCCCTTCAGCTGTGAGGAGCCCCCGTTCTCTGTATATCGCCCCATGTACATGAGCGGTGGCGAAGGCATATCGGCTATCAGTGTACACGGTTAGTTTGCGGTCTCTTCCTAACTTTAGGGCCTGGGTTAAGGCTATTAGCTCAGCCTTCTGGGCCGAGGTTCCGGGGGTAGAGCTTCTGCCTACACCACCTCGGTCTCTGAAGTCACGACTGCTCCTGCATACCTTTGTCCTTGGTGAACGAAGCTGCTTCCGTCGGTAAACCAGATGGCGTCTGCATCCGATAATGGCTGATCCTGCAAGTCCTCCCAGACCCCATAAACTTGAGCCAGTATGTCGGCGCAGTCATGAAGTGGGGTTCCCATGTCTGGGTCTGGCAGCAGTGATGCTGGGTTCAGGGCCGTTGGGGGGGTGAAGATGACCCTGAGGGGGTTCAACAGCAGTCCCTGGTAATGAGTGAGTCGGGCATTGCTCAGCCATTGGTCAGGCGGCTGCTTGAGGATGCCCTTGATGGCATGTGGGGTGGTCACTTGTAGCTTTTGGCCCATGGTCAGCTTATCAGCGTCCTTTACCATTAGGGCAGTGGCTGCAATCATCCGGAGACAGGGTGGCCATCCGGCGGCCACTGGATCTAGCTTTTTAGACAGATAGGCTACTGGCCTGCGCCAAGGGCCCAAATGCTGGGTTAGCACCGCCTTGGCTATGCTCCGGTTTTCATCTACATATAGGTGGAAGGGTTTGGAGACATCAGGGAGTCCCAGGGCAGGTGCTGATAGCAGAGCAGTTTTAATTTGTTGGAAGTCCTGTTCGGCTTCTTCCGTCCAACTAAAGGGCTGTTGATCTTTTGTTGCCTGGTATAAAGGTTTTGCTAATTCAGCAAACCCTGGTATCCATAGTCTGCAGAACCCAGCCGACCCTAGGAATTCCCTCACCTGTCGTGGTGTCTGCGGTCTGGGAATACGAAGGACAGTCTCCTTCCGGGCATCCGTTAGCCAGCGTTGCCCCCCTCTCAGTAAGTAACCCAGGTAAGTTACCTCTGACTTGCAGATCTGAGCCTTCTTTGCTGAGGCGTGGTAGCCTAAGGTTCCCAGAGTTCGCAGGAGACCTTCGGTTCCCTGGATGCAGGCTTCGGGTGTCTTGGGAGCTATTAAGAGATCATCAACATACTGTAGGAGAGTTATATTAGGGTGTTGTTGTCTGTACTCACTTAAATCTTCGTGTAGAGCCTCGTCGAACAGGGTCGGAGAGTTCTTGAATCCTTGTGGCAGTCTGGTCCAAGTGAGCTGGCCATTTATGCCCCTGTCTGGATCTGTCCACTCGAATGCAAATAGCTCTTGACTTTTAGGTGCTAGTGGTAGGCTGAAAAAAGCATCTTTTAGATCCAGAACAGTATACCATTGTTTTTCTGGGCTGAGGGTGCTCAGGAGAGTATAGGGGTTAGGAACGGTTGGATGTATGTCCATCACCCGCTTATTGACTTCTCTCAGGTCCTGCACTGGTCTGTATTCCCTGCTGTTGGGTTTGCGCACGGGCAGCAGGGGGGTATTCCATGCTGAGTGGCAGGTGCGTAGGACCCCGAAGTCAAGGAGGCGGTGGATATGCAATGTGATGCCATTTTTGGCTTCCGCGGGCATAGGGTATTGGCGCATGCGGACGGGGTCTGTCCCGGGCTTGACCTCTATAAATAGGGCTGGGCGATGTTTTGCTAACCCCATACCACCCGTTTCTGCCCACGCGTCTGGGAAGCGTTGAAGCCAGGGCTCGATGCCCTGATCCAGAGGAGTGGGTTCCTGATGGAGCCTATATTCATCTTCTAGTTTCACAGTGAGTACAGATATGGGTTGGTTGTGGAAGTCAGTCACTGTGGGTCCCCCCGGTTGGAAATGAATTTGGGCCCCCATTTTGATAAGCAGATCTCTCCCCAACAGGGGGCAGGGGCTGTCAGGAATGACCAGGAAGGAGTGGGTTACCTTCCCAGTTCCTAAGTCCACAGTCCTCCGAGTTGTCCAGGGGTACCTCTTTATTCCGGTGGCCCCTTGTACCCAGGATGATTTTTCAGATACTTTTCCATGGGGCTTGACCAGAACTGAGTGCTGTGCCCCGGTATCAACTAGGAACTGGACCGGGGTCCCCTCCACTTGCAACGTTACCCTAGGTTCGGGAAGGGGATCCGAACCCCATCCTCCCTATTCTGTATGTTGGGTAAACAGTATGGGGGCTATTTTAGGCTGCCATTGTTCTTGGCTGGGGCGGGGTTGTTTCTTCTTGGGGCATTCTCGTATCCAATGGCCTTTTTCTTTACAATAGGCGCATTGATCTTTATCTAAGTGCTGCCTGGGAGGGTGTGTTGTTTGAGTGCCTTCTGGGGGTGGCTGTTCTTTCTGGACTATAGCGGCCAGGACTTTAGTCATTTTCTCTGTGGCCTTGATCTGTCTCTCTTCTGGGGCGTCCCTGTTGTTGTAGACCATTGTGCTATACGGAGCAGATCCTGGATCTGTTTACCTTCTAAATCCTCTAGCCTTTGGAGTTTTTTCTTAATGTCAGGAGCTGCTTGATTTACAAAGGACATAACGACAGCAGCCTGGTTCTCAGGGACTTCTGGATCCATGGGAGTAAACTGCCTAAAGGCTTCCATTAATCTCTCTAAGTAAGCAGCTGGACTCTCTGCCTTTCCCTGTACGACCAAATATACCTTAGCCAAATTGGTGGGCTTGTGAGCTGCAGCCCAGAGACCCGCCATCAGAGTCTGGCGATAAATGAGTAGCCTTCCCCTACCTTCTGCCATGTTGTAGTCACATTCGTCCTGTGGAGGTCTGGTTAGGGGGAAAGCCACATTAATGAGGTCAGGGTTAGATGTCGGCCGACTGTCGTCTCCGGGAACCAGATTTCTTGCTTCTAATTGGATCCTCTCTCGCTCCTCTGTAGTGAACAGGATGCGGAGGAGCTGCTGACAATTGTCCCAGGTGGGCTGGTGGGTGAACATGACACTGTCTAAAAGAGCTATTAGGTCTTTAGGGTTATCAGAGAATCGAGCGTTCTGTGTTTTCCAGTTGTAAAGGTCACTGGTGGAAAAGGGCCAATACTGGAGTTGGGGGTTGCCTGCTTCATCGGGGGGTCCTATTTCCCGCAGGGGTAGGGCCACAGTGGAGTCAGGGAGGAGAGGGTTTGGCTCACGCTGGATGCGCCCGCGGGTTCGGCCGGCTGGCCCCTCGCGGTTGTTTTCAATGGGGCCCGGCGCGGCTGCTGCCTCCCTTCATCCTGGTTCCGGCGCAGCTGCCGCTTCCCATCCTCCCGGTTCCCCTTGGGGGGCAACTAGCGGGGTGACTGGTGGGGCGGCTGCTGCGGGCAGGGCCTGGGGTACGAGGGGAGGGAGATGATAGGGTGGAGGGTCTAGGGATAGTAGGTCCTGACTATCGGGCAATATGGGATACAAGGGTGCGGCTGGCGTTCCTGATTTTGGGGGATCTGCAGGCCGCATGGCAAGGACCTTACACGTTCCCGAGGATAGGAAGGGGGCCAACCAAGGGGGTGGATTTTCCACTAAATTCCGCCATACAAGAATGTAGGGAATCTGATCCAGGTATCCCTCGCGACCCGGTAGAAAAATCTTTGATTTCACCTTAGCAATTATAGGGAGGCAGAAAGTTCCTTCGGTTGGCCATCCAACGCCGAAGGTTGGCCATTCGGAGTGGCAGAGGGTTATTAATTTTCCCCGCCGGATGTCTAAACTCAAATTCTGTCCTCTGGTTTTAACATCCCTGAAGTTAGCAACGAGGAGAGAAAGAGGAGTGCTTTGAGATTGGCCCATCTGTATCCTGGAGGTGGAGGAAAGGATTAAAAGGAGAAACAGTAAAGTTATGAGGATTTCTGGCTGGGCCAGGCCAGGTCACCTGTGAAAGAGAAGGAGTTTTAACACTTAAAGGTTATAGGACAGAGAACACAACACTTAGATCGCTAGCGCGTTTCGGGTGTCTGCCACCCAAACAGAAAAATTCCGATGGGCCCAAAAAGGTGCCCCAGATGGGTGCCAGTGGACGTCTCCTACTGGACCCGAATGACGCTCCTATAGCGCGTCCACCAGGGCTGTGTCAGTCACCGATACAGATCCCGCGTGGGAGAGCCAGAAATGAACAAACAGAAACGGACAGAGCCAGAAACGAACAGACAAACAGAAACGGACAGAGCCGGCTCACTTACCGATCGGTCTCAGGGACGACCCGTTGACTTGGGGTATGGTGGGTTTGGGGGGATCCCGGACGAGCCCCCAAATGATATGCCCCGATTCGAAAGACCCCCCGAAAACAAACCACTAGAGTCCAGAGTCAAAGCCAAGCGGCAAGGGTCGTTTATTGCAGGTTCGAACCCGGTCCTCCGCGCACTCGTTGCCGGTGACGCTAAGAGGCCCGAGCGAGGATCTTACAGCTTCTTTTATAGACAGGCACAAACAAGTTAGGGATTTCTTGAGGTTACAGAGCTGTTATTGGTTGACATTTAAATTTGAACACTCAGCAGAACTTGATTGGTTCCCGCCTTTAGGTCAGACCACAACCGGGCACGCCCTGGCTGGTTTCGGGAATGGCGGGGGGGGGGGGGGGGGGGGGGGGGGGGGGGGGGGGGGGGGGGGGGGGGGGGGGGGGGGGGGGGGGGGGGGGGGGGGGGAGGGGGGGTGTCTTTGCAGTTGTGAGTACACCTGGTAATTTTTCTCTTAGTCTCTCACTTTAACTGCATGTGTCATTGCTTAACACAGTCCCCTGCATGACACTCCTTCTTGACACAGACTCCTGCTTGACATGAGAAACTCCATTTTGCTCTGTATAATTCACTTTTCAGAAAATAAAAAGTTGTGTTGGGACCTGCTACTGATGAGGGAGCATAAGGATAAGGATAAGGCAAGCTACCAGGCCTCAAACACCACCCCCCGCTCCCCCCCCCCCCCCCCCCCCCCCCCCCCCCCCCCCCCCCCCCCCCCCCCCCGCACCACTCCCCAGGTGGGATATGTGTGGTATTCCTCAGGCACTCCTGGCTGCTCAAGAACAAAGGAAAGGGGAAAAGGGGAAAAGCAAATGGTTAACTGAGAGAGATCATAGTCCTACAGGACCTAAGTTTCCATCACCCCTCCATAGTGATGTGGGAAACAAAGGCAGAAGAAAATGGCAGATAGAACTAAATTTCCTTATAACCTGCAGCCCATTCACAAATACTTGAGGCTGGCAGAATGAAATGTTTCTCTGAGAACTCCTTACTGTCTTAATGCTAATGCTTTGCTAGAGGGAAAAACAACCTTAACTTGACAATAGCTAGCCCTTCAGTATCCTGTGAATCTTCTTTAGCATATGCAAATCTCACTTGAGCCTTCCCCTGGACTTTACCTCCCCCAACCCAGTAGTATGTAACCAGTCTCTCCTCATGGTCCCTGGGTAGCTCTTCCTGCCCACGGGTCCTGTCCCGCTACTTTAATAAAAGTGCCTTTTTGCACTAAAGACATCTTGAAGAATTCTTTCCTGGCCATTGGCTCCAGACCCCGTGAACCCCACTGTCATCCCCAAAACCTCATCAGTTACACAATTTTATAATCAATAAGAACACGGCAAATTTCTAGGCTCTACTTCTAGATCTCAGTACCAAAGACTATCCTGTTTTTTCCTTCTGATGTAAACCTTAGTGACCACAATAGGGCACTTGAAATTTCTAGATAGTTCACTGGGTTATTTTCTAAGAACCTCCTCCTAAAATTAAAATATAATCTAGGAAGATACCACAATAACCTGTGGATAAACTTGATTTAATTGGTCTAATTTCTTTGATTTGTCTTACTCAGATGGTAGGGATTAAATGAGACACAGCCAGTGACTTTTGATAAGTTACATGCATATTGCCAAATGTGATATAACAGCCCTGCCACTGGCCATAGATACATAAAATTCAGAGGTAAAGTCTCAGTGCTATGCTATGGTGGAGGGCACTTTCAAGCAGTGAGATACAGATGTGAGGACAATAGTTGGTTGGCAGTGGTACTGAAAAATGTAGACAAAGAAAATAGATTGAAAAGGTAAGAAAACAAAGTTCATGTCTGGTTCAGTTTATCTATGGTCAATCATAGTGTTTAGTGACCTTAAAACTCAATATTATATGCAATAGATTTATAGAAGTAATCCCCTGCAGAGTCCTTTCAAAGCATAAATTCAGTAAATAAGACACACTGTGGGGATTTTCTCTTTGTCCATTCTAAAGTTTGCTATTGTTTTTGTGATTGGAATTCAAGCTGTTACTGCATTATTCAGAGATCACAGAAAATGTGTGTTTGGAATATATTAAAGGGATAGAAGAAACAATGAGGAACAAACAAAGTAGGAGAAATGAGATTTGGTGGTTTGAGTAATGGGTCATTAGGAAAATAAGGAAATTAGGTTAAAGAAAGCTGAATGACTAAGGCTGTCATAAAACAACACAAACAAATTGAGTGCATCCTTGTGGAACATTTCAAATTTCCAGAAGAAGGAAGTGCTAGAGTTTGAAATAAATTGCTGGGCTTTGGTTAAGTGGTGGGAAGGAGTTTGTGTCCTAGCTGCCACCTTTGTTCTAGGCTTTCAGAATGAGGCCTGTGTACAAGTGTGGCCCAAACACTGATGGCATGGGAATCCACCTACCCCCATCCCCTGCCAGAAACATCAATCTGAATAACTATCTGCTTATAAAAATACCTTCACAAAAGCCCAGGATTCCAGGTGAGAGACTTCAGCACCTTGGGTGAAACACAGAAATAAGAAAGGGCACACTGAGGAGGGTAGGAAAAATAGATTCACACTACCACTATTACCCCACTTTTAAGCCCCAGCGGCTCAGCAAAGAGTGAAACACCATCTCCTTGGGAGAAGGAGAGTAAAGTGAATTCCTAACCTCATCTTAGATCTCAGAGCTGCCCACCTCAGCCCCATGCTGACTCCTGCTATATGTTCATTACTTGCACTTCTGGGTATATATCTAAAGGAAATGAAAACACTATGTTGAGGAGACATCAGCACCCCCCATGTTCACTGAAGAATTATTCACAATTGCTACGATATGGAAACTACTTAAGTATCTGTCAATGATTAAAGGATAAAGAAAGTATACATACGTATAATGGAATATCACTCAGCCATACAAAAGAAGGGAATTCTGCCTTTTGCAACAACATGGACATTGAGGGTATTGTGTGAAGTGAAATAAGTCAGACAGAGAAAGACAAATGCTGTATGATACCATTTATATGCAGAGTCTAAAAAAGAACCCTGAAATCAGAAATAGAGTGGAATACTGGTTGCCAGGAGCTCGCGATGGGGAAGATGGGGAGGTATTGGTCAAAGGGTATAAACTTCCAGTTATTAGAGGAATAAGTTCTGGGGATCTAATTACAGCATCGTGATGATGATGAATAGTACTATATTATACACTTGAAAGTTTTTAAGAGAGTAGATTTTATTTATTTATTTATTTATTATTTTTTATTTAATTTAGTTTTTGAGAGAGAGGGAGAGAGAGCAGGAAAGGGGCAGATAGAGAGGGAGAGCAAGAATCCCAAGCAGGCTCCACACTGTTAGTGCAGAGCCTGATATGGGGCTCGAACTCATGAACCACGAGATCATGACCTAAGCAGAAATCAAGAGTCAGATGTTCAACTGACTGAGGCACTCAGGGGCCCCATTATGAGAGATGTTAAATGTTATCTCATGCACATACAAGATGGCAATTATGTGAGAAGATGGGGTGTGTTAACTAACCTTATTGTAGTAATACTTTTGTAGTATACAAGCATCAAATTGTCACATTATACATCTTAAACCTCCTTGTGTTATATATCTTCCTTGTGTCAATACTATCTGAATAAAGCTGGGGAAAAAAGGTGCCATTTAAATGTCATTATTATATTAATCCTATAAAAGGTGTTCTTATGAATAAAAATTGATTACATGTTTCAAAGAACACATTTGAAAAGCCATAAAGCAAAATTAAAAAAAAAGATAGTTCTGTTTTTATTTTGTTTTAATTATTTTTTCTCTACTACCTAACATTGTTTCATACATAAAATGTATCAGCTTTGAGCTGGGAATACTATCTAAAGTAAAGTATATTAAGCTTTTACTCTGTGCCAGGCTCATTTGTATTTTTACAAACCTATGAACTTGAAGCTATTATTACTAAACTATTTTATAGAAAAAGAAAATAAGACACAGAGAGGTTAAGTAATTTGCCTGTTTTAAACTGTTTTTTTTTTAAAGGTTATTTCTTTTTTTCAGAGAGACAGAGACAGCACGAGTGGGGGGGGGGGTGTGCAGAGAGAGAGGAGAGAGAGAGAGAATTCCAAGCCGGCTCCACACTGTCAGCACAGAGCCTAACATGGGGCTCGAACTCAGGAAACTGTGAGATCATGACCTGAGTAGAAATCAAGAGTTGGATGCTTAACTGACTGAGCCACCCAAGTGTCCTAATAATTTGCCTGTTTTAAATTAAACAACGTATCTTTGTGTTTGAAACTTTAGGAGATATTGTTTATTGAATAGAAAATACAGAGTATTTGAAATTGAATATTTTAGTGGACAATTATTCAAATTTTGTTTATTATTGGAATCTCAATGTGTAAATAATATAACAGAACTTAAAAAAATTTTTTTTAATGTTTATTTATTTTTGAGAGAGAGAGAGAGAGAGCAGGTGAGGGGCAGAGAGAGAGGGAGACACAGAATCTGAAGCAGCCTCCAGGCTCTGAGCTGTCAGCACAGAACCAGACAAGGGGCTTGAACTCATGGACCACGAGATCGTGACCTGAGCTGAAGTCAGAAGCTTAACCAACTGAGCCACCCAGGTGCCCCTGTAATAACAGATCTTTAAGTCAGGTCTGCATTTAAATCTTGGCCATGTCACTAATTATATTACCTGTGTACCAGTGTTCAACCTTTAAGTCTTAATATTTTCATCTGTAAAAATCACACCAACCTTGCTGAGTTATTGTTAAGACTATAAAACATGTGCATTAAATATAGTAGAATGATGTGTTCACAGTGGTTCCTTACTAAATGACAGGGTGTCAGAAAGTGTTTGCTGTCAATTACCCCCTTCCTGGGTAAAATAATGTTCGTTTTGTTCAGTTGACAGTAGGCCCTGTGCTTCAGGACCTTTCTTCAGCTCTAGGAGTGAAGCTCTGATAGTCTTAGCCAATTGCAATGATTCTCTTCTCTAGAGATTGATTCAGCAATGGACTTGTGACATTATTCTGATTAGTAAGTCAGAAGGAAATGTCTGCTGAGTGGTGGAGAGACTTCTTAAAAGTTCTTTCTTTCTCCTAAATAAGGAAAAAAAGCAAGCGTTTTTCTTTTTCAACCTTCGAATGTTATTATATAAATATATGAGTCTTAGTTTTCCTGGTGCCATCTCATGAGGGGAAAAGCTAACTCCCTGAAGAAAACAGGATGAAAGATGGAAAAAATTCTAGGGCTTGATATTTCAAAATAACTACATTAACTGTGATACCTCCTTAATTCCAGGATTTTCACTTTGTGAAATCTCTCCAGTTTAAACTATTTTAGTTGGGTTTTGCGTTACTTTTAGTCACAAACACCCTAACAGATGAGGCTTATCATCACAATAATTGTTCAAAAGAAGAATGTATGTTTCGCTGAAAAATTTACCTATCCGAAAAGAGAGGGAAACTGCAGAAATTTAGCATCTATCTCCCAGTGCGTACTTAATGCTTTCTGAGAGAGCAGTATATAATTGGTCAGAACTAGATTTTTTTTTTTTTTTTTTGACCACTTTGCATTAGTGGTAGGATCCTTGCCTCAAAGGATCTTCAGGAAATGTTGTCATGCTTTTTCTTTCATTTCTAGCCTCAGGTTTGTCAGGTAGTCTTTTTCTTCCTGTCATCTGGTGTGAGTCTATGCGTTATTTATACACTCATTCAACAGATATTTATTTAATTCTTACCATATATTTTGCCTACTATCAGGTGCTAGTACCAGAGAAGGCTTTCCTGAGAAGGAACAAGCAAAGTAAGATCAAAAGGATGAGTCAAAGTTGATTAGGTGAAGTGGGAGGAGATGTCTGTGAAACCACATAGTCCAAGAAAAGGAAACTATGTGCCCTAGGGATAATGGTGCACTTGACAAGTGGAAAGTCCAAGGTTTGAAATATAAATAGCAAGGGGCTTATTGGCCCAAGTTGAAGCTAGAGAGGTAGGTAAAAGGAATGTTAATGACTTTAATTTTTATTCTAAGAGTAAGGAGGTCTTTGAAAACATATTTTAGTAGTGAGAAACGTGACCAGATTTTCATTTAGAAAAGATCACTTGCATGCAACATGAAAAACAGATTAGAAGGAGGCAAGTGGATGTGGGGAGATGAGTTCAGAGGTTGATATAGTTTTCTAGGTGAGAGATGTGGGTAGCTTCAATTAAGGTAAGAGCAGTAGAAATAGATGAATACAGATTTGACAATAATTTGGAGGTAAAATTGACAAGACTTCCATGAGGAATGAGATAGACTGAGATGCCATAGATGCTGATAGATTTTTGGCTTGCAAAATAATGGTTATGGTGAATTACTGAAATAGAAAACTGTAGAAGTAGATTTGATTTCGGTTTATGGTGGTTAATTGTCACTCCTCAGTCCAACTCATTCTGCAGGAAGAACAGCAAATGCAATGTACAGTTAAATTAAAAGAGCACATGAACAGGATCACTACCCCAGAGTCCTATGAATTTTAGAGTTTCAGTATATATCTGCAGTTGCATCTCAAAACCATACTATTTGTGACTTAATATTTTTCTGACCAAGAGGGAGTTTTATGGACTTCCCTTTGACCATTTCTGGTATCATAATTGTTAATCCACAGATATGAGAACTAATGTGAAGTATATGTCATCTGGTAACTGTATCTTTCCGAATTTTGAATTAGGGAACCAGAAAAATGTTCACAATTTAAGTCTTCAGGCCAATTAGCAATATTCTGAGATGTACTTGGGTCAGGATTCCATTTATTATCTGGTCTCCATAAGACACATTCTTACCCAATGACTCTAATGACGGTTCAGTTCTCTTGTTCTCATTGTCAGTGCTGATATTCAATAGACTTCAAAAAATCTTGATATTCTTCTCCTGTGTGCAGTTATTCTGTCAATTACTACGAGCCTCCTTGAAAATAAAGACTGCACATTTTGCCTATATTTTTGTTTATATTTGCCACAGCTTTATGCAATCCATTCTCAAAAGAGTCTAGACTCCTTTTCAATTGATGGACACTGGGTGTGAGAACAAACTCAGATCTCGAAGCTGGGTTAAGGATTTTGATATTTTATTTGGATGAAAGCAATCTTCTGCTTGCCAATTCTTGATTTTCTTTGTCATATAAATCATGAAATATTATAGCCTGTTTCCCATCTATTTCACATCTAAGAACATTATGTTTCATTAGCAACTGCCAAAGAAGTCTTCAGGCCAAAGTACTATTCTGGCCTTTCTTCTTGTTATGGTAACTATAGCCACATTGCCTCTGATGGTTACTTGCCACCACCAGCCTCTAACCATTCTAAGAATCTACCATTTTTATTTATGTTAAGGACACATCAATGTAGCAGCAGCATCAAATATCAACTTTAGTATGAAAAGACAGCCTGGGTTTCCCTGCAATGACTGTGCCCTTTTCACTGGTGCACTTCTACTGTTTTAGTGAAGGGAACAAACACATTTTGAGCCCTCTTAGTGACTACAGTCACATGGTGGATTATCTGCTCTTAGGTAACACATTTATTTTAATTTACCCAAAATCTTGACTCTTGTAACACCTTCCTCAATTCTTTACCAAGGCAGATCTACCATCTTGTGTTATATACTATATGTTATCATCATGTTTAACTTTGAAAAGTGATTCCACATTGTGTCAGGATCCATTTCAGGTGAAATTCTGAGATGTAAAAGATCATAACCATGTCTATGCACTCTCCACTATTCGATTTTATAAACTCATCCCGGTTCAACTTATTTCCTTCTAGTTTCTAACAGTGTATATATTGACAAGGTCACATAATTCTTTGTTGAGTAAATTGTCTTTGTTCTCATAGTAGGGAAATTATTTCCCTGCTCAGGCTATGCTAAGTATTGCCTGGAAGCTCCAAAGAGAGCTAAGAAAGGTGGTGTAAGAACAGAACAAACATCATTTGGTAAGGCATTTGGCTCATGTGAGGTCTTCACTTATTGTCTTGGAAAAAAGAGGCTGATTTCCTCTAGCAAGTGGGCAAATATTTCAGAGGCTAAAAAAAGAGAATCCTGGGTTTAAGATTTTCAGACATATTCCACCCCCCGCAGTTTTTACCATATCAGATCTCTGGGTCCTACTATTTTCCTATCAATATTTTGGTTTCATTATAGGAAACCCATTGAGGCTACATTCTTTATATTTCTTCAAAGCCAAGATTTAGGGGTATGCATAAGCCAACAAGTACTTTGTCATGGATGTCAATGCATGTGGGTGTTGTTAACTTTGAACATTTACATAAATCATTGCACATAAAAATCAACTCGAATCTTTTCACAAAATACTTATGCCCAGATTATACCCCCAGAAATTCTAAGTCAGTTGATGAATAGTGAGGCCTGAACATAAGGTACTTAGGGATTCTACATGCAAACAGTGCCAAAAGTTATTAAAAAAAAATCTTAATGTTTATTTATTTTTGAGAGACAGAGAGACAGAGCATGAGTGGAGGAGAAGCAGAGGGAGAGAGAAACACAGAATTTGAAGCATGCTCCAGGCTCCGAGTCATCACCACAGAGCCTGACACGGGGCTCGAACCCACAAACTGTGAGATCATGACCTGAGCCAAAGTTGGACGCTTAACTGACTGAGCCACCCAGGCACTCCCAAAAGTTCCTTTTTTTAATGTTTAATGCTTTCTTAATGTTTTTAAATGCTTTTTAATGTATTTATATATTTTTTAATGTTTAATGTTCTTTTCTTAAATGTTTATATATTTATGTATTCACTTATTTATTTTAGAGAGAGAGCATGCGCATGCGTGTGAGTGGGGGGAGGAACAGAAGGAGAGAGAAAGAAAGAGTAAGAATCTTAAGTAGGCTCCACACTCAGCACAGAGCCTGACGCAAGGCTCAGTCCCATGACCCTGGGATCATGACCTGAGCTGAAATCAAGAGTTGGACGCTCAACCAACTGCGCTACCCAGGCACCCCCATATCAGAAGTTTTAATTTAATTTATGAAATTGATATCATACCTATCATGTAGAAGAAGCATATCTGAATATATAAGGGTTGATTTTAAATGTAAAGGAAAGAAATTTGGGTGGACAAGTACTTAGACATATTAAGAATTGTCCTGAATTAAGAATCTTTTGAAAAAGCATTTTCAATAGCAAATGTCTTTCCTAATCTCTTCTTTTAATATTGGCAATCATAAAAGTATTTGGCTTTTGGATCAGTGTGGAGACATTTAAGCATTCAAATAAGGCAGAAATACTTTAATGTTGGTATCAGTTGTTTCTAAAAGCAATCACCATTATGAAGAACTGTATTAAATAGCACTAGAACTGTTAAACTGATAAGGATTTTGCATTTACCAATTTTTGTCCAGCTTTGAAGTAGGAAAATGGAAGAAAATGGAAGCAAAATTCAGATACCTCTTATTGCTCCTTTATTAGTTTGCTTAAAAACTAATGTGATAAGTTCATTTGTGAAGTCTTTAAGTAAAGACACATTGGTATTTCTGGGGATAGCATTTTGATTTGGACAAGAATGTCAATCATAACAGGTTTTTTGGTTATACAGATACTTATTTTGATTTCCTTAACAACCTATTGCATATATAAAGGGGATAGAACTAGAAATTTTACTATATACTGAGTATTTTACATATTTATTCAATATTTATATCAAATCTATGAAATAGTTTATGCTCTTTGTCCTTCAGGTTCCTAATATATAAAATTAGGATAATAACATGTTTATTATAAGATTATTTTGAGAATTAAATAAGATAATGCATGTTAGAGCATTGGAAAAATTATCAGTGTTAGTAAACACTCAAAACTATTAAAGTCATGATGATGATTATGATGATGAGGAGGAAGTTAGTACTGATATTCCCCTTTCACAGATAAATGAGTTTATGAGTATGAATCACGTAAAATCACAGATGTCTGAAAAAGTAGAACCATGATTTGAACCCAGGCCTGGCTAACTCAAAGTCATTGCTTGTTCTAATACTCTAGACTGCCCTTCAATTTCATTTCTTGAGCTGGCTATTAAGTAACCTGGTAAAGCCTTGAAGGATGAACAAAGGTTTACCAAATAGGTGGGGTTTGATTTGCAGACACAGGTAGGGTGATAATAAGGGCATAGGGAATGCATAAGGATGAAATTGAAGTTGTGATCATTCTAGCATGCATGGGGGACTTCTGATTGCTTGGGTTTTCCAAAAAATAAATTGTTCCTCTTAATTTAATTTAATAAATACTTAAAACCTGCTATATGCTCATTATAACTCTATTTGCCATGGGGAATTTAGAAAAATTGAATATCGTCCTTTTCTCTAAAGAAATGTTTATGATTAGATAGCAATGAGGAAGAATAAGTACTCTCTAACAGTTAATACAACAGACTTTTGCATAAGGGTTAAAATGAGAGGATAAAACTTAATATTGGAAGTGATACTTGAGCTAAGTCCTGAAGGAGGAAAAAATGAGTTAATAATTAAATATAGTAAAATAGATTTTTGGATTAAAAGTAAATGCAGACTGTGGAGTTTTGCTCATGAAAAAAAACCCCTAATATTCCTTTAAAGCTGCCTTTAGAAGTTATATTTAGGGTGCCTGGGTGGCTCAGTCGGTTAAGTATCTGAGTCTTGATTTTGACTTAGCTCATGATCTCAAGATTGTGAGATCAAGCCCCCCATCGGGCTCCATGCTGGACGTGGAGCCTGCTTAAGATTCATTCTCAATCTCTCTCTCTCTCTCTCTCTCTCAAAAAAAGTTATATTAGATGAAATAGATTCCCTTTAATCTGTTCCCCAATAAGAGTGGAATTAGAAGAAATGACTTAAAATATAAATTGGTATGTAGCTGTTTTACGTTTTTGGGTTTTTTTTTTTTTTTTTTTTTTTTTTTTTTTTTTTTTTTTTTTTTTTTTTTTACGAATCCAGAGATCTATAGCTGGTAAGACCTTTAGACTTTAGAATTACCTTCTCCTTAATGTGAGGATGGCAATCTAGTGGCATCAAGTGCCTTGTTGTAGAGAAATTTGATGAGACTAAAAGGAGGAAGAATTTGAAGAAATTACTTATTGAGGTGCACTCGACCATTACAAGTATGTGCAAGTGCTAAACATAATGAGCATTTGTGTTCTATTTTCCATTAACTTCAAAGATAGTGGTAAGCATTTCTCTTTAAAAAAAATTGTATGTGTTTTTACCAAGTATAAGTTCTCAGTGTTAAAATGTTTGGTGAAAGTTATTCAGTTTAAAAATGATCATCATTAGGAGCACCTGGGTGGCTCAGTTGGTTGAGCTGCCGACTTCGGCTCATGTCATGATCTGCCAGTTTGTGAGTTCGAGCCCCACATCGGGCTCTGTGCTGCTGACAGCTCGGAGCCTGGAGCTTGCTTTGGATTCTGTGTCTCCCTCTTTCTCTGACTCATCCTCCGCTCATGCTCTGTCTCTCTCCCTCTCTCTCAAAAATAAACATTAAAAAAAATTGATCATCATTATAATCTTTTATTTTCCTAACATAGAGTAATGACAGTATGTGCTTTGCTAAGAAGACATTTTTCTCTTATGTTATTTATAATATTAAAAAGAATATGTGAATTTTGGTCTAGAAAACCATATTGAGTATTTTCTTATTTTGGTTTTTTGTTCCCTCAATGTTCAGATTTTGGATAGAATTGATCAAAGTTCTTTTTTATTATTATTTATTTATTTATTTACTTATTTATTTATTAACATTTATTCATTTTTGAGACAGAGAGAGACAGAGCATGAATGGGGGAAGGTCAGAGAAAGAGAGGGAGACACAGAATCTGAAACAGGCTGCAGGCTCTGAGCTGTCAACACAGAGCCCGACACGGGGCTCAAACTCACCGACCGCAAGATCATGACCTGAGGTGAAGTCGGCCACTTAATCGACTGAGCCACCCAGGCGCCCCAGAATTGATCAGAGTTCTATTCCAAAAAATATATGTAAGCATGCAAACAATTTTAAAATTGACATAAAACATAAAAGCTTGATTTTTTTTAAATGGGAAAAAATAAAATAGTCTAAAATACTCTATAAAGAAATAGTGATGTTCCTAAACGTGGAAAATTATTCATTCCTTCTTATTTTATTATTCTGTAGTCCTAACCAATTTCAATTGATGTTTGTCATCTCTGTTTTCAGTTTAGTGTTATTTATTTTTAATTAACTTAAAAAAATTGACTTGTTAGTTGATTTGTATCTGGCTTGCCTAGGGATATCCTAAAATTATATTCTCCTCTTGTCTATACTATCAAGTGCCCAAGCTGAACCATGTCAAGTGCTATTGAATCTAATGAAGCCACAATTAAAGATTGAGTATTAGGGAACTTATATATTTCTCTCACAGAGGATATTGGAGGATAGATTCTTCCCTTCTTATAGATGATGATCATGAGAAACAATGTGATAGGAGATGATCAGGGAAAGTATTATGTGTATTACTCAGGGACCATTATTACTTCAGGCTAAAATGCTGGGACTTTTGATTCTGTCCTTGCCTTCAGCCCTCAAAAATCAATTCATCAGTGTACAACTCTCTCCATCTCTTTTTGTCTTTCTGTATCCCTCAAACTGCCCCTTTTGTCTGAATTTATGTTTCTTGATAGCACAACTTAAAACCTTCCGAGATTTTACCATCTCTTGTCTGAGCTTCCCCTCTTTCTAAGTTTGCAAGAATTGGACTTTGATTGACAAGGCAGTTTGCCATGTAAAGAAATCAGTTTTTGAGGGTAGATATTATTTACCTGTTCTCTTTTCCATATCATTCAGATATGAAGTCTTAATAATATCTAATCAATATACAAATTGACTGGGTTATATTTCCTTTTTTAAAATATTTATTTATTTTGAGAAAGAGAGAGCAGGCCGGGGGAAGGAACAGAGGGAGAGAAAGAGAGAGATAAATCCCAAGCAGGCTTAGCTCTGTCAGTGCAAAGCCAGAAGCGAGACTCAAACTCAAAAACCTTGAGATCATGACCTGGGCAGAAAACAAGACTCAGACATTTAATTGACTGAGCCACCCAGGCGCCCAGATTGGGTTACATTTCTTAATAACTATTAATGTACTATCATAGTTTGAAAACAAAGTTCTTGCACTCAATCTTCACATGACTCAGTTCATCACTTATTCAGCAATCATATGAAAGTATGTTTCTGTTTATATTTAGTTTTGGAAATCCACTGTCTTTTCTCAATCCCTGACAATGTATCTATTGTCAAAACACTGCATTCATGCTGCTACAATGCATACATTGTAATCACTGCATATTATTATTGCTTAGAATTCCTCCCTTGACACTAACTTATATTGAAAATTGAAAAATGATTTCAGTCCCAGAATATAACATTAATATGTAAGCAATAAGCAATTGGATATTAAAATATTTAAAAATATAGCATCATTTGAAGTAGCATGATAAATAGGAAATTTTGGAGGATACATGTAACAAAAGATATATAAGAATTTTATACTACAAACTATAAATATTGCTGAGAAAAATGAAAGATGAGATAAATGGAGAGATGAGCCATGTTATTGGATATATTGACTCAATATAATTAATCTGTTAGATTTTACCCAAATTGAACTATACATTCAAATCAAACCCAATTGAAATCCCAGTAGGCATTTTTTTTTATCCTAGAAATCGACAAGCAGATCCTAAAGTGCATGTAGTAATGAAAAAGCTCTGAAAGAGCAAAAGGAACTCTGTGAAAGAAGAACAACTTTGGATTACTTATGTCATCTGACTTCAAGACTTGTTAAGTTACAACAGACAAGACAGAACGATATTAGCATCAAGTTAGACAAATAAATTTGTGGAACAGAATAGAGAGTCCAACATTGACCTACATATGTGTGGCCCAATGATGTGTGACAAAGTTACAAAGGCTGTGGAGAAAAGATAATCTTTTCCAGAAGATGCTGCTTCAGCAAATGTATATCCAAATGCAACGAACTTTGATTAGTACCTTAAACTGCTGGAAACATTTCCCTCATTACTTCAGGTTATACATGTTTGGCAATAGTTCTACACAGGTGATCTAATGCCCTTTTTCAGTGCAGCCATAGACAATTTAAAAACTAAATAACTCCAAAAAGATATATCGGAAAACCACATTATGTCAGTTTATCCCATTATTAGTGTTTGATTACTTAGTTAAGATGGTGTTGGGCATACTTTTCATTGTATGTGTATGTCTTTCCATCTGTAACTAAGTAACCTGTGTAATGTTACATTAGAATGGTTAACCTGTCCCCCAACAACCTCCTGCCAATTGGTTTTATTATCTATTAATAAATTTTTGCCAAATATTCCTTTTTATAATTTTGGTAGGAGCAGAATAATGGACGGACTGTTCAATGAGTGTAGACTTCCAGTGAGAATTTTTTGTTCTTGCAAGAGATCACATGGAAATACCAATTTAGAATTGCTTTTCATTAATTTCTTGATGGGTGGTTTATATAGATCGTACAAACCTTGGCTAAAGTTGCAGCAGTGTAAATTCAAACATCAAACCTGAGTCTGTGAGAATAAACCTGTGTTTACCAATTCCTAAGGAAGCCTTTAAACAAAGTCTCATTCTCATATGGTAATGCAGACAGGTAGCTTTTATTTTTCATTATTTTAATAATGGTAGAGTCTTTTGCAAGTCACAGCTTTGTGTGAGAATCTCATTCTAATTCCTTCCCTTGCTTTGGTCCAAATACTTAACATTCTTATGTCTAAAAAGAAACACTTCTAACAAAAGCCTCTGGGTTAGAGGTCAGCAAACTATAGCCCATGGACTGTTCCTAGCCCACAGACTAATTTTGAAAGTAAAGTTTTATGGGAACAAGCCATGTTCATTAATTTATGTATTGTCTATAGCTATTTTTGTGCTACAACAGAGTCAGTGCTGTGACAGTACAACTATCTAGTTAGCTGAGAAATTTACTATCTGGCCATTTGGGAGGAAATATTTGCCAACCCTTCTGGGTCACAGTGACCAGGAAGCATCTTATGGACAAGTATACTTTCTGGGTGCTTTCACTCTTTAGATTGCTCGCTATGACAGAATTATTTTTCTTATAGTATTTTAATATTTACCTATTTCATTTACTCTGGTGTAGGTCTGCTGATAGGAAATTTTCTCAGCTTTGTTTATCTGAAAATGACTTTCACCTTTGTTCTTGAAAAATAGTTTTGCTAGGTACAGGAGGCTATTTTCTTTTGGCACTTTGAACATATACTCTTATCCTTCAGCTTGCATTATCTTTGTTAAGAAGTCATCTATAAGTTGGGGCGCCTGGGTGGTTCAGTCGGTTGAGTGTCCGACTTCGGATCAGGTCATGATCTCACAGTCCGTGAGTTCGAGCCCCGCGTCGGGCTCTGTGCTGACAGCTCAGAGCCTGGAGCCTGCTTCGGATTCTGTGTCTCCCTCTCCCTCTGCCCCTAACCCACTCACATTCTGTCTCTGTCTCTGTCAAAAATAAATAAACATTAAAAAAAAAGAAGTCATCTATAAGTTAAAATGCTGCTCCTTTAAAGATAATATACACCCTGTGCCTTGCTATGGTTGTGCTTTAATTTTTTGCTTTAGTATTCAGCAATTTATCATAACATGCCTAGACCCAATTTTCTTTGGTATATTCTTCATGGAGTTAGTGGTACCTTCAAATCTGTGGCTTGATGTCATTAATTAGTATAGGAAAATTTTTAGCCAGTATTTTTATGTGTGTTGCTTCTGTTCTGTTTGTGTTTTCTTGTCTCCTTCTAAAGAATTACATATCTTTTTGTTTATGAATTCTCTTTTCAGCTATATCTAATCAGTTGCTAAAGCCATTTATTGAGTTTGTTATTTCTATTGTTAAATCTTTCAGTTCCAGATTTTTTATTTTAAATATAATTTTCAGATCTTTGCCAAAATTCTTAATTTTTAAATTTCTCTGATTATATTAAAGATAATTATTGCAAAGTCTGATTTTGATAGCTTCCTTAACTGGATCTCACATGTATTTCTTTCTGTTGTTTGTTATTTTACTTTATGGTTGTTTTATTGTTTATGTACTGGTTATTTTTATACTTCATTTTTGCATATCAAAAATTATAATACAATATGATATTTTCCTGTAGAGAGGATTTGGCTGTTTGGATTACATTAATGAAATATAATTCAGATCATTTAAAAGTGGCCTTCAGTGTGTTTGTGGGAGGAACAATTTCTGTTTAGTAATTATTTCCAGACTAACTTAAAGCCTCAGGGAGTTCTTTAAGCACCATGCACTTGATGCCTCTCAATATTAATTTTATGTCCCACTAACACTGCAAGGTTAAAAAAGAAAAATCTGTGCTCAGCCACTCAGGCCCTTAGCTACCATTCTGGAATCTATACGTGTTCCTAGGGAAAAATTAGTTTCTAATGCTAGGTTCACCCCTTTGGGTCTCCACTTTATCCTGGCTGTTGGTATAATACTTCCTCAATGGCTTACTTCCTTAGTGCCTGTACACTTTCTCAGAGCCGATGGTCCATATTTTTTAGTCTGGCAGTTGCAGAAAAAGATGTTGAACTGTGTGATAGATGCTGGGGTATACCACCTTAGAATCACTTTTGCGAATAAAAAGTTCTTTTCAGAGGTGCTGGCTGATGGTTGCTCACAACTGAAATGCCCAGAGGCTCATACCTCGGGGCAGCCTAAACCAAATGACTGATTGATGTGGGGTACAAAGTCTTAACCTCACTGTCTCAATTTAGTGAAGTCATTTAAACTTTGGGGCATCTGTTGAAATTTCATATCATTTCAATTTCTTTCTCTGCCAGTGTGCTTTCCTGAATCCCTTATAGGTTTTGTTTCCAATTATTCCCCATTAATCTACTGCATGCAAATCTCAGAACTCTAGGAAAAGACATTTGAGAGTCATATTTACTTTGCTTTTACTACAGTCATCATTTCTTTTTTGTTATGTTTAGCTCATTTTGGGGAGAGGAAGTCAATGTTGGGAAGAAGTAGAACATTTGGGACAAGTAATATACTTTGGCTACGGCAGACACAATTAAAGTATATTATCTTGTTTTTTGCCTGAGGGGGCACATCTTTGCTTTTTGTTTCACATTCACTTTTGAGTTGATATGATCAGGAAGTCTCCTTTAAAATGTTTTTATGGGGTGATTTAAAATTTATTTATTAACCAATTGCTGCCAAGCTGAGACCTTGAAACATTCTTTCTTCTAGATTTTTATTCTTCTTTCTTCTTGTGATGCTGGCCGGTCTTCAAATTTTTTTCTTCTTTTTTTAAACCTTTGACATCCCTTCTTTTGCAAACCACTTCCTCCAAAGCTTGCCCACATCACAAAGCTTACTGCTGCTGGTCAACCCAAGTTATAGTTCCGTGTAATATCCAGAAGTTTTCAGCTGCATAGAGCAGGCTTGGACAGTGAGGAAGCTGAGACACCTTATGTGTTTCCCATCTCTGAAGTATGCTTTTCTGCTCAAATTGTGGTTAAAGTAGTTAAAGGTAGTGCCTTTTAGGTCTGTGCCTTGCAGTTTCAGACAAGTCTGCCCTTTAAGTGAATTCTGTATGTATTTGGAATCCTCTCTCAATCTGGAATTAGTTGTGCTGCATTTGGCAGCTATGATCATGGATTATGCCATAGGGTTAGGCTGTCTTTTAGGTTCATTAAAAAAAAGAAGTGTCTTGTCTATTTTTCTTTTTTATTATTTTTAGTTGACATACATTAAGAGAATAAAGACATCTTTCCTCGGGCATCTTTGTGTGAAAATCATCAAGATTTTGATAATTATTTTATTAATGAAAACAGATTTATGGTATATTTTTATGTATTTATTTGAAGTGGAGGAAATGTGTTATCTTTGTATTTAGATTTTTTATTTGTTTTACATAACTAACCTATAATTTTCTTCCACTGAAATGGATATACTGCATATATCTATTAGATATCTAATAGAATGTTTCAGCTTCTGAATTAACTTTGGTTTACCTGTATTAGATTTTAGATTTGGAAGTGAATAGTCATCTGCGGTAACATTGATATCAGTGATTTAAACTCATGAGAGTTTTAGTCTTTTATTGAAACATGGTTTTAAACAAGTTTAAATTTCTTCTTTAAAGAGTTCAAAGAAGAGGTGCCTATGTGGCTCAGTCAGTTAAGTGTCTGACTCTTGACTTCTGCTCAGGTCATGATCTCAAAGTTTGTGAGTTCCAGCCCTTCACTGGGCTCTGTGCTGACAGCGTGGAGCTTGCCTGGGAATTCTCTCTCTCCTTCTGTCTCTGCCCCTCCCCCACCCTCAAAATAAATAAATAAACTTACCAAAAAAAGAGTTCAAAGAAAAATTATTTTATTTGTTATAGCTTGGATTTTTTAATCACATCAGGATTATATCATATCAGATCATATCAGATTGTGAATACTCTTTGGATGAATTTATTCTCCAGAGAATTGTGTAAGTTGACTCTGATGTTCCAAATCCTAAGCAGAATTATATTGTAATTTCAGGTAAAGATTTATTTAATTGTTGTTAATCTAGCAAGTAAAACACACAGAATTTATTCATGTTTGTGTATAAAAGTTTTAAATCATTGCCAATATCACACTCAGCCCTTATAATGATAAACAGATTATTAGATGTACCTCTAAGAATTTTGCCTGACTTTCAGAGCATTTGGCAAGAAGTGCAACTGACTTAAGCAACAAAGAATGACATCACCTTGTTGCTACCCCTCAAGCTGCAATCTTGCTAAAATGGTGATCCTTCTTCTTAGTATTTTTTTAATTTATCCTGTGTACCAAGTTGATTTTGTATGTTTTTATGTGTATGTGTTTTTGGTCTCATACCTAATCAATTGCACTACTTAGTGGATATTAATAATATGCTAACCAATAACATTATATCTATAGAGGGAGTATGATGTAGCATGGTTGGTGAAAAAGGTAAGGAAACCCACTGGCAGTCTACCTACTTGCAGATGCGTGATTCAATCATTTACATTTTCTGAACCTCAATTTTATGACATGTAAAACTGCTAGATCAGATAATCTCTAATAGCCATTGTAGTTCTGTCATCTATAGTTTTATAGTAATTTCCATGATCTATTCATGATGGAGTTTTACATAAAAGCAACTAAAGATTATTTATGACCTTGTAAGTAAGAAACAGAGGAGTGAATAAAAAATCACTGTCCTGCTGTATTCCTAAAGAATCTTTTATATCCCCATTTTTCACCCTATAGTTCATGTGTAAATGATATCCATTACTTAAAATTTCATATGCAAGACCATCTGGTCTTTATAAATGCTATTTCAGCTTTACCAAATATTGATAAATTGTGCAGCTTTGTGCTGCCAAATACTTAGGCCTCTTTGTCATGGCTTCATACCAATTTCAAAATGAATACAGAATATAATTATTTAGGGATGAAAGAGTAATAGTAAATAAAACCATATGCTTACTATTAAAGCATTTTATTTGAATAACTCTTAGTAGCATATTTTCAAAACTTGGTCCACTTGTAATACTGGAAGAGTCCCATTTTTATTTGATTCCTGAAACTATAATTCTTGGGCAATAAGCCCATCTGTATTAATGGTCCAGGCTGAATTGAGCTTGATTGGTATTTGAAATTGATTCTGTCCAGATACCAGATGGCCCAAGTTGGTATTTTATTTGTCACTTTCAAAGGAATTTTTTTTTTTTTTTTTTTTTTTTTTTTTTTTAGTGGGAATGAGCAGATTCAAGATGATGACTGTTCTCCCCCAGGTTTACAAACAACATTTAATATTAGTGCTGCATAGATGGCCCCAGAAGAACTCCCAGTTAACTGATGACTCTGCTCCAGTTATTTATTCATTGAATTTTTCTCTCAAGAGTCTAGCTTCTTTTGATTTTTTTTTTAAATTCCTATCTCTTTTAAAATCTAGTTCCTTAACTAAAATAGTACAGCAAGTCCAGATAGTATACTTTGACCTCTGGGATCATGCTATGAGTATATTAATAACCTGTGTTTTAGAGAAAACTGGAGTCAGCTGGCTTATTCACTACAGTGGTGGATTTATAAAATGGATAGTAGGAGGTAAGATGAGGACAGATAATGGCAAGTTCTTGAAATGAAGCTAAGGAATCTAGATTTTTTTTCAATGTAGGAAATAGCAATTCTTCAAGAATTTTTCTCAGCAAGGAAGTGGGAGAGAAGAGCTGGAAGTAAGAGTGTAGAGATATTTGCATTAATCTAGGCGGGAGATCATCAGGATTTCAGTTTGGCAGGTGTCTGTGGCAAAGCAGGGTAAAGGGTGAGTAAGAGCTCCTTTGGAAGAAGAATTAATGACAGAAATGATATAAGTGACAAGGGGGGTGTGCTGTCACCTCAGCTTCTCAGCTTTTCACACCCCCAACAAAAATGCACAAAACTTGGAATAGACTTGTTCTCCTTCTCCATAAGCTCCTGCAGGCATTTTGTAGGCAGTGTAGAAAACTTGCAACGATGGAAGATGAAACTGCAGAGGTAGTCATTTTTCTTCCAACTCTGTATAAAAATATTCAAGTGGGAGCCTAGAACTGGAATTCATCCTTGGGGATTCACTAGAGTATGTTTGTGTACCAGTGGGGAGCAACATAAGCCAATTACTAACACTCTACTTCAAGCAAGGAGAGATTCAAGTTCTGATTTACCAAATAATGCCTGTTTTTTATTTCATTTTACAAAATATCCAAATCTTTTAAAAATAAAAGAAAATAAATAAAACGCACAAATGAGGAAATACATTTGAAAAATTACAGAGCATACATTTTGCTCCTCCTCCTCTGACTTCCTCACTCTGATGAAACACTATAGCACAGGGCATGGGATCTGCTTTACCTAATAGTCACATGAAAGGGCTTCCTGTGCAGGACAGGTAATAAACAATGGGATCAACATTGACCAATGAGAAAAAGGAGATAGGGAGGATTTCCTCCTTTTGGTGAACTGAGATTTCTGTAAAGCTTATCTGGAAATATAGCTCACAGACTAAGCAACTGGCTAATCTTTTTGTAAAACCTTGTATTGCTTCCCCTCCTCTTCTGCCTCCATTTTCTCTCATTCTCACTCTTCAAAAGCTGCATCTCTCTACAAAGCAGTATCCTTCAAACTTTAGTGAAACTAAGAATCACCTGAAGAGAGTTTTTTACACACCTGTATGTGGATTCACCACTGACAGTCTGATGCAGTATGCAGTTGTTTGGGGTGGGGCCCCAAACCTTGTATTTTAACAAGTTCCAAGGCAGTGCAGATACAGATGGTGGATGATGAATAGAGCATACTCAGAGTGCTATAGGCTGGAGTATTAGCGACTAAGTTTATCCTGAGCCTCTTGGTTTGTTGTGGTTGTTGTTTATTATTTTTTAACAGCAGTTGTATATATGAAAGGTATACAACGTGATGATATGATAAACATATACACAGCAAAATGATTACTACAATAAAGCTAATTAATATATTCATCTCAAATAGTTATCATTTAAAAAAATTGTGTGTGTGTGTGTGTGTGTGTGGTGCGAGCACATGAAATCTACTCACTTAGCAAATTTTCAGTATTCATTACAGCATTGTTAACTATACTCATCATGCTATATGTTAGGTTTCTAGAATTATTTATTTTACATAACTTAAACTTTGTACCCTTTGATCAATCTCTCCCCATTTCTCCCACCTCTCTTGCCCCTGGTAACCACCTCTTCAATTCTCTGTTTTTATATATTTGACTTTTTTTAGATTCCACAGATAAGTGACATCATGCAGTTTGTTTGTTTATGTTTTTGTTTTTCTCCTGTGTTAGCCTAGTTTCACCTAGCATAATGTCCTCCAGGTTTATTCATGTCAGGATTTCCTTTTTTAAAGGCTGAATTATATTCTACTTTATATATATCCCACAATTTCTTTTCTCCGTTCATTCATCAGTAGATACTTACGTTGTCTTCATATCTTAGCTATTATAAAAATGCCACTATGAACATGAGAAAGCAGATATCTCTTTAAAGTGCTGACTTAATTTCTTTTGGATATACACCCAGGACAGTGATTACTGGATCATATGGTAGTTCCAATTTTTAGTTTTTTGTGGAAACTTCATAGTGTTTTTCATAATGGCTGTACCAATTTTCATTCCCATCAACATCATGTAATGATTTCCTTTTCTCCATATCCTTGCCAACATTTGTTACCTTTTATCTACTTTTCTACCTTTTATCTTCTTGATAATAGCCATTTTAACATATATGAGGTGATATCTCATTATAGTTTTGATTTGCATTTCCCCAATAGTGATATTGAGCAAATAACCAGCTGGTTATTTGAATGCTTTCTTTGGAAAAATGTCTATTTGGGTACTTTCCCCATTTTTTTAATTGAGTTTCTTTGTTGTTGTTGTTTCTCTTAAGTTGCATAAGCTCAGACTCTATTTTCCAAGTAACCTAATACGGTATCAGGGGCCGAAAGATAATTTACCATCCCAATTACTAAACTTTTTATCTATGATTAATCGTGATAGAGATGGAGGTTAAAATATTAGGAGAAAGGTAACTACTGCATGTAATAGATGTGGGGGAGATGATAATTGTAATGTCATGAAGTAGATTGTTATTTTTAAATGGCATTGAATGGCATTTAAATGGCATTTAAATGGCCTTCTCCTCCTCGTAAATAATCAAATTAGACCAATTAATTGCCAATTTAAGGCAAACTGGAAAAAATCAGAGGACACTCTTGACAGCACTAAAGATGACTCTCATTTCTTCCACCCATAGTGCCTTATCACACTGAAAATCAGGCCAGGCCTGGGGTGTTATAAGATTAACTGAGCTGCAAACAAGATTAAATGCATAGACTCCACAGGTCTTCTAGGTGGAAATCAGGGAGGGCCCTGATAAGGAAAGACTTTTTCTCTGAAACCTCATAAGGGACTGTTTTGACCACCAGAAGGCAACCCTTTTGCTTTTGTCAGAGGACAACAGCTTTTCATTGCCTGGAGAAATTTTAAAAAATTTTACTTGAGGCATGTGCTCCATAAGAGGACACTCTTCTCAAAACCCCCTCATAAGAGGACACTCTTCTCAAAACCCCCTCATAAGAGGACACTCTTCTCAAAATCCTTTTCCATCACTCTTTGTTAAGTCTAAGAACATTAGAACTGAGAAGTTCTAGGGGCATCTCGGTGGCTCAGTTGGTTAAATGTCTGACTTCAGCTTAGGTCACGATCTTACAGTATGTGAGTTTGAGCCCCTCGTCCAGCTCTGTGCTGACAGACAGCTCAGAGCCTGGAGCCTGCTTCAGATTCTGTGTCTTCCTCTCTCTCTCTGCGCCTCCCCTGCTCACACTCTGTCACTCTCTCTCAAAAATAAACAAACAAACAAAAAAGAACTGAGGAGTTATGTTCTGGGAAAAGATAGTAACATGCCAATGAAGTTGGAGGACCTATAAGCAGAGAACAGGGGAATGTATAGAAGAATGGATCAGTGTTAATACTGGTGGGAATGTGCAACACCGGACTGGATAGGGCAAATTCATTGAGGAGGGCTACTCATCATTGACTCAAGAGTCAATATTTTAGTAAGAACAATTGGAATTGGTTTTAATGGTTCGTTGAGATGACTTCTTGTTTATTGGGATTAATGGCCATATTAATAAAACAAATGTTAGAACTTTCTTAAAAAATTATTGTAGAAGTGGACAGAAGATGCAGAGAAAGTAAGAATATTGGAATACATTTGTTGTGTAAGAGCTGAGAAACTTTTGAATAGTCAGTGTAAAATACACACTGGATTTGGGACTTAATATGAAAAAAAAGATATAGCAGGCTTCTTTCAATCCTAAAATTTCCTGGAGAACAAGAGGGGTATGATAAAGAAACAATTATTAGTCCAAGTGTCTTACTGCCCTCTAGTGGTTAAATTTGGCATGTGTGAACACAGGAGAATGCCATGGTGTTTTAGAGTAGAAATCAGAATATTTAGCTCAATGTTTCTCACATTAGGTGATATATGAAATACTTAAAAGGAGCGTACAAAAGTCTTTTGATGTCTCTGGTGTTGGAAAACTATTTTTATTATCACCTTCATAAATATGATTAAAAATAAGCTAGTATGCTTGTAAGTCCCTATAAAATTATACAATCAATATAAATTAATAAAATAAAAAAATATGTGGAGGATTTCAAATTAATAATGCCAGTGTGATGGATTAAAAGTAACATTAATATGATAGGTGTGGTTCTTTTGCCAAAACTAAATTTTGGCTCACACCTAAAAATGGTCCTGTCTTTCACTATGCATATTTGTTTATTTGTTTTTGCCTTTGGCATATTCATATCACCCATCCTAATATATAACATTAGAAGTCTCAATTCTTCCACAGTTTTATCTATTGCACTATCAGGAAATCTTTATTTCTACAGCTTGTCTTGATATCCCTTATTCCTCAACTGATGGGGTGGTATTGTTTGTATCTCATTATTCCATGAGTGGTTTGTTTGTTTTTTTGTTTTGTCTTGTTTTTTTTTTTTTTTTTTTTTTTTTCAGGACTGTTTCAGGTAATGGGGTATTGCCTGGTATTAAGTGAAAATATAAAAGTGAATCCTAAAATCCATGTTAGCTGTGGGTTCTGAGGTATCCTATGGATGATCTGGAAAATTACTGAAATTAATGCTTAAAAGATTAAAACCCTGAGGTAGGGGTTGTAGGTCACTGAGAATATATCCATTGATTACCAAGGAGCCTCAGACTCTAGTTTTAAAGCATAGTTTAACATCTTACTATTTCAGGTGAGAAAATTTAAATTAGAGAAATAAAGTCATATACTTAAGGTGTCACAATTAGTTAATAGTGATTCCTGGAGTAGGGACCCAGATCTTGATACTTTCAAGCCAGTATATTTTCACTAAACCATTTTGTTTATATATAGAGGGAAAGATGAAAGGGGCTGGACATGATTTTGTCTGTGTCTGCACTGGATTTTAGTTAAGGTAATAGAATTTTATCTATCACTTTTTAAAAAGGTTTTCATTTATTTATTTTGAGAGAAAGAGAGAGAGAGAGCATGCATGTGTGAGTGGGGTAGGGGCAGAGAGAGGTGGAGGGAGAGAATCCCAAGCAGGCTCCAGCACTGTCGTACAGAGCCCAATGTGGGACTAGACTCATGAATCACAAGATAATGACTTGAGCCAAAATCAAGAGTCCAATGCTTAACTGACTAAGCCACCCAGGTGCCCCTGGTTCTTTATATTTGAAGTGTGTTTTTAATAAGCAGCATATTGATGAGTGTTGCTTTATTTTAATTTAATTTTATTGTTATTATTACCTACTATTCTACTTGTCAACCTCTCACTTTTAACTGAGATGTTTTAGATGATTTTCCTTTGATGTGATTATTGATAATGTTTAGGTTTAAATCTGTCACCTGATACCTCTTTGCTATTTGTCCCATTCATTCTTTATTTTCTGGAATGTCAATTGTGTTCTTAATCCCACTGAATTTATATTTTAATCTCTAGAGGTTTAATTTTGGTCTTTTATTATTTATCTTCCATGTCTCTACTTAGCATGCTCATTTTTTTCTAAGTTATTGCATATAGGCGTTACCATTGCGGTGATTGTTTTGATGTCTGATATCCTTGTCCACCAGTTCTTTGTTTGTGAAATATGTGATATTTCTCCTCATTGTGTTTTTCTGCTTAATTGTTTGCCTGGTAAATTTTATAGGATGCCAGACATTGTGGATTTTGCTTTTTGAGTGCTAGATATTTTTCATTTCTATATTCTTGGCATTTGTTCAGTGACAAAGCTTAAGTCACTTTGTAACTATTTGATCATTTGGATGTTGCACTTTAGCTTTGTTAAGTGGAATTGGGCAACATTTAGTGTAAAGCTAATTTTGTCCCACCGCTGAAGCAAAAGCCTCCAAGGCTCTCCCCATCCTTCAAGAATTAAGACAATTTCCATTTAGCCAGTGGGAACAGGAACTGTTTCCAGTTTTGTGTGAGCTTCAAAGATGTTTTTCCTCTGATTCATTCATGTAGTTCTTTCCCCAGTCTGGGTTAGCTTCTTCACATACATATGACGGTAAGTACTCAGTTAAACACTTGATGAGATCCTCTGCAGATCTTTCTGTACATTTCTCTTATATCTACTGTTTGGCTTTGTGAACTCAGCCACCTCTGTGCCCTCAGACCCACAGCTCTGCCTCTTCAACTCTGGAGACTCCTACCCTCCATCTCATTTTCCTTTCCCTGCACTGGAACCCAGAAGCTCTCTCTGAGCAGTAAGTTGTAGCAGTTGTGGGACTGGCTTTATTTTTTTCCCCCATTTTTCAAGGATTATTGTCCTTTGCTGCTTCATTCAATGTCTTGAAATCCGTTGTATCACATACATAGTCTGTTAGGTTGGTTGTTGCAGGTCGAAGGGTAGGTTTGGTCTGTCAGTTCTTCTTGTTCAGAAGTTGCAACCCAGCCTGAGTTTTTGAAAGAATAAATAAACAAATGATGAACCAATACCTAGGATATTTTATTGGTTGAGAACATAATTTCTCTCTCTGTCTTCGTAGTACATATGTGGTTCTCTTTCTCTTGCAGGCATCTGAGCTCAATATTGAATCATATAGATGAAATCTCTGCTATCATGAAGCTTACATTCTAAAGTAGTAGGGGTAAGGAGGCACACAATGAGTCATAATAAATAAATACATTACATACTACATGAATAGGGGAGAGGTGTTATCCAAAAGTAAGATAGAAGAGGGGGATAAAAACTTTAAAGAATGGGATGCAGATAAGGTCTAAAATTCAAATGGCTAGGATAGAGCTCTTTGTTAAAGTGGTATTTGGACAAAGACATGAAGGAAGGGAGTTGGCTATGCTGTTATTGAGGGAAGAATGACCCAAGCAGAGGGATGAGTTGGGCAATGTCCCTATAGAAGTAGTGTGTCTGGATTGTTGAGCATAGATAGCAAGGAGGCCAGTGTGGCTAGAGGAAAATGAATGAGGAAGTGAATAGTAGAATGGAACTCAGAGTTAATCAGCTTCATAATGTATAATGTAGGGCTTCATAGGCCCTTTTATAAGATGGGGAGCCATTGAAATATTTGAAACAATAGTGTCACATTTTTAGCTTATGTTTTAAGATCTCTCTGGAAGCTATGTCGAGAAAAGATAGGAAGTGGGTGGGTGTGTAATAAGGGTACAAACAGGGAGATAATTAAAAGGTTGTTTTAGTAACTCAAACAAGAGATAATGGTAACATGCATAAGGGTCTTAATAATGATGAAAAGTGGTTGCATTGAGGATTCCTGGAGGATTGGTTATGGGATGTAAAACAGAGTCTGGAGACTGGCAGCAAATTTTGGGGACTGAACCAGGCATTGCCTGGGATTGCCATCATATGAGATGGAGAAAACTGCAGGAAAAGCAGTCTGGGAGGGTGAAAGTTGGGAATTCATGTTTGGCCACATTCCATCATCAGACAATAGAATGGAGAGCTTCAATAGGCAGTTACTCCAAAGGAAAGTCTGGATTGATGACCTAAATTTATGGAAAACAGTTTTAAATTTATAATTTTTGTGTGATTAATGAGTTAATGTATGTCTCCCCAACCATCTCCATAAAGCAGGGACAATGCTATTTTTATAACTGCTATTATATCACTATCTAGCAAGCACTTGTCATAGGGTATCAATAAAACTGAATGTTGGTGACTAAGTGAATGTATAAAGTAGAGTAGATTTAGGTAAACATTGTGGGGGTAGAGCTTTAAGAAGCAACAACAGGAATAAACTCAGGAACTTCATTAAAATATGTCATTGACATTTGACGATTATGGTGATAATAGCAGCATGATAATACAAATATTATTGTCACCCAATTTTATAGGTGAAGATTCTGATGCATATAAAGCTAAAATTATCAAGTCTTCTAAAAAACATATTTTTTACTACTTTTCTATTTATTATGAAAATGTTTGTTGGGGTTTTATTTTGACTCCATAGCTCCATCTCTAGTATATTTTAACATAGGGAGTGAAGAGAAGATAACATTGATTTTATGCCATGTAAATAGCCCTTTCTTTCCCCAACCATTTTGTTTATAATTATTTTATTACCCATGAATTCATGGTGTCTACTTTGTCATAATTTAAGTATTTGTATATATAAACAACAGTTTCTAGGATATGCATATTTTTTTTTCACTTTTCTTTAAAACTTTTTTTTTTAACATTTATTTATTTTTGAGACAGAGAGAGAGAGAGAGAGAGAGAGAGCATGAACAGGGGAGGGTCAGAGAAAGAGGGAGACACAGAATCTGAAACAGGATCCAGGCTCTGAGCTGTCAGCACAGAGCCCAATGCGGGGCTCGAACCCACAGACCGCAAGATAATGACCTGAGCCGAAGTCGGATGCTTAACCGACTGAGCCACCCAGGCACCCCTTTTTTTTCTAAATTTATTATGAAATGTTTAAAAACTAGAAAGTAAACTGCAAAGACTAAAGAATACCTGGATGTCTATTACCTACCTTTCCAAATCTTAATGTATTAGGACTACTCCAGATCTCATTGTTCATTTTCTTCTCCAGTGACCTATTCCAGCTACTGTTGTTGAGTAACAAACCAGCCACACTTAGTGGTATGACCCCAAACCACTTTATATCGTTTATGGATTCAGTGCATCAAAAGTTGGGAAAGGGCTCAGTAGGGATGCCTAATCTCTGTTCTATGATATCTGGAGACTCAGCTGAGACAACTTGAAGACTGTATAACTCAAGCTCCATTATGACTGGAATAATTTGCTTGTTCACTCACAAATATGGTGGTTGATGCTGGCTGTCAGCTGAGAATTCAGCTGGGGCTCTATATTACCTGAGGTCCCTCCAAGTTATTGTCTAGGCTTCTTTACAGAATGTTTCCTGGGTTGCAAGAGCAAGTATCCTTAAAGCACAAGGCAGAAATGCATAACACTTTTATGATCTACCCTTAGAAGTCACATAGAGTCTCTTGTACTGTACTCTATTGGTTGAGATAGTCAAAAAGGTGTATCTACAATCATGATAAAAGATATAGACCCAGTACTCAATGAGTAAAATGACAAAATCACATTGTAAGAGGAACATGTGGGATAGGAGATATTGTTGTGATCATTATTGGAATATACAATCTGCCACAGTGCCATACTTTGAATTTGGTATTTAACATTTCTACAGATTTAATTTTTTTTTTACTATATATGCTTGAAGAAATGAATCTTATGTGTTTTAAAACCCATATGAATGCTATACACACACACACGACATAAAGTTTTAGAGCTGTGTAGCATACATATATATTTGGAGTTATTTGTGGTGTTTTTTTTCCTAATGTTTTTAAGATGAATGCACACTGATATATAAATATATATATAGCCCTTGTTCTTTCATTTTAACTTCAGTGTAATATCTGTTTGTGTAATTATACCACAAATTATTTGTTCATGCTTCTGATGGTGTATATTTAACTATAGATATGTTGTATACTATATATCTTACTATATTCCCAAATTGACCTCCCAAAGTTGTGCTACTTTACATTCTTAACAACAGATGTGAGAATTATGTTGTTTTCCTTTGAAAGTAACCAAAAATTGATTACAGAAAACAGAGAGAGTAAACAACTTCTTAGAAAATTGCTGTCATAAAATAGAAGGACTAGCTAAATAACAAAGTCTTAGGAAAGATAGAAACCAGGGTTTTGGACATCAACTGGGCATTAATGGTTATCTTTTTTTTTTTCTTGATAATTCTTTTATTGTCATAAAATATATAGAAGATAAAATTTATCACTTTAAAGTGCACAACCCAGTGGCATTCACAATGTTTTGCTACCCTTAACATGATCTCCTTTCACAATATCATCCCAAAAGGAAACTTGTATCCATTGAGTAGTGTACTCCCCATAGCTTCTCTCCCAGCCAGCTCTTGCCAACCACTAACCTGCCTTCTGCTTTATGACTTGGCCTATTTTGTCTGTTTCATAGAAATGGAATCATACAATATGTCGTCTTTTGTGTCTGGCTTTTTTCACTAAGCATAGGTTTTCAAGGTTCATCAGTGTTTTAACATGTGTCACTATTTCATTACTTTTCATGGCTGCATAATATTTCATTTTATGGATCTACCACGTTTTATTTATTCATTCATCATTTGAGGGACATTTAGGTTGTTACCATGGTTTTCTTTTCAAAGTTCTGCCTTTAGAAAACAACATCAGTTCCTTCATCTAAAACTTCATAGCTACTTATTGTTCATATTCTTGGGAAATTCTGTCTCATTGGTCTAACTTAGGTGATGTGTGTGCTCTGTCATTGGACAGGGAGGTTCTGTGAGTTACAATCTTATGAGATTTATATAAATTTGAGA
Source organism: Panthera tigris (assembly GCF_018350195.1). NCBI lineage: Eukaryota > Metazoa > Chordata > Mammalia > Carnivora > Felidae > Panthera > Panthera tigris. The sequence continues at coordinate 27,516,458 of NC_056676.1, read as the reverse complement.
TGATGGATACTTGTAATTTCTCAAAAAAGTACAAAACAAAATGAATCAAAAACTTATGTTCATTTTGTTTCCCTTGAATTCTAGCAGAATTTTCTCCAGTTGTCTAGCAAGTTGATGGAGTTCTACATTTTATATTTTTTGATGATGATAATTTGCTCACTATATAGTTGGTGGCTTATTTCAGTGGAATTTTCGGTATGGGAGAGTGCTGTCTTAGCTCAGATTATTAAGTGTTCAAAAGTTATGATATAATTTTTTATAAGTAACAAGGATTGTATGTAAGCTGCATCTTATAAAAAAGAGTCAGTCCCCAGTTGAGCTTAGAAACCAATTATGGGATAAAGATCCTCTTCTAGAAACAAGAGTGCATGCAGCTGACTTCAAAGATGTGAAGAATCAAATGAAAAGCATTGACCACAGTTATTGTGGGGCAGAATAGTTGTGGGAGTTCACGGGGGTAGAATTTGGCTATGTGTGAGGAAGATTTTTCATGCTAAAAAGAAACAGATACTTCATTCATTATGTGAAAATGACAGCAAACAATAGGTTTCTATTTATTGAATTTATAATCTAGAGGGTCAGCTAATATTTTTTTTTAATTTATATTTTTGGATAAATGCTTCTAAAATCATAGTTCAAACTTTCAGTTCAAACTTTCTAGGCATATTATGCAAAAAAACCTGAAAAAAATGTAATAGGAAATTGGAGTTGGCTATATTTAAGATGTATGTTCACATGTCTGTATTTGTGTTTTACAGTGCATTATGTACAGTACAAATCCATCAAAAGATAATAGTCAAAATCAGTGATGGTAGAAAAAACTGGGTATTTTATAAAATTAGATAATAGATTATAGTAATATAGAGATAAATTATAGAAATACACTAGAAATATTGGTCTGTTTTCTTAGGCAAAATTTTACTGAATTTAATAATTAAAATTCTTATAAATTATAGTATGAATTATTAGTGGTACAAAAAATTCTTGAATAAGGTCATTTACAAATGCATTCAGTTGGAGTGTAATAGCCTCAGAGTTGTGATTTTGCTTTTGGTCATCTTTACTTTATTAAAAAAAAAAAAAAAGAAAAAACTCTCTTTGCTGTGAACCATCAGAAATTATGCTTTCATCACTCTGGGAGATGTGTTTTCATTACTAGCAGCAGGGAATAAAATGGAAAACTAATTTAGTTGAACACGATTTTCACAGTAACTCCATTTTAAGAGAGAAAGGATAGTTTATCTTTGAAACAGAGAAATTAATATTAATAAATGATACACAATCCTAATTGCAACATGTCAAAGATGTAGAAAATATTTATGTGTCATTTTTTTTATGATAAAGAAAGGTTTTTGATTTAAAGGAACTAACCATGGATTGTTCTAAAACAATAATGGTAGACATAAAAGGGAAATATATGAACTAGGAAAGGTATATACTGGTCACTTAGAGCCTTTTAGATTTTTTTTACTTTTCCTTCTAACAAGAATCCACCAACACTGTTTTGTTGTTGTTGTTGTTTGTTTGTTTGTTTGTTTTTCCTACTTACTCAGTATTCTGTGCCAGTCCTGGGTCCAAATCCCTTCCTCCCAATTCCAATGTTCTGCTCTGTGTGTCAGGGAGGCGACTCATGCAGGCTGCATAACTCAAGCTCCATTACTGAGAGGTTATGGTTGGTTTGCACACTGAGAGTCATTGGCCAGAATTTGGAAAGCATGTGGAAGGGACAAGAAAGGGAGGAGAAGCCTCAGGCTTACCTTTTACGTCTGAAGCCTACCTGGCTCCATTCTACTTCCTAGTAGGTAACACCTTTCTTGGGCTTTGCTCACCCTGTCCCACCCTTTCTCTCACTGTCTCTCCCCTCTGGAGATTGGTACTCACTTCTTGCTGTTGATAATCTGAGTTTCTTCACTGTTCCCATCTGTTACCTATGTAACTAATTTTATGTATTAAATACTTTCCATTATAAATAACTAGACACTTTTCTTGGATCCCAATTGAATCAGATACTCACATACTCAGGCTTCTAAATTTCTTTCCCTTCCTCACAACTACATAGTGAAGTAAAAGCAAGAGATGATGTCACTGGAATGGAGAGGGACTATCTGAGCTTGTGAGATGAATAGAATTATGATGAGATGGCATTTAAATATTTGAACATTGTATAGTATCTGACATAAGAATAGTCTTGTCCTGCCCGAAGGAGGTTATAGGTCATCTGAATACTCCTTTTCATCCCCAATGATGGCTCCCAACCTTCCTCCCTCTGACTGGCAGCCTTTGAGAATTTTATCAGGGCAGAAATGTCTTTCTTGGTAAGTCTTACCAGTGAAAGGAGTCTTTGATGCTATTATAATAGAGGGAGATTTAACTTCTCTTCATCTCTGGGATAATGTTAAAGATAATGATCCATCGTGGGCAACATTACAGGGGCCAAATGAGGGCAACATATGCCCAAAGCCAAGCTGGGATTAGCGCTGTGATTCTACTGAAAGAGTGCTGGAGGCCAGGTCACAAAAGGAGATCACCACTGACTTTAAACAAGAGCAAATTATTACTATTTTCACATATAAGATCTGTCTCTGAGACAAGAGGAAGAAAAGGAAGCAATTCAGCTGCCTTAATGATAGTATTTATATTTTTGATAATTCAGAAAATATGAAAATATTGCATAGAGGTGCTAGGTATGAACAAGATGGGAAGAGAACACTCTAAAAACAAAAGCAGATAAAAACCAGTTCAGCAGTTTTATTTTTTCCCCTGTCTGTGGTTTTTCCAGTAAATAAGAAAGGCTGAAGTAAGCAAGACATATGCATGGTGAAATTTTCCATCCCTTAGAGGAGAGTCCATGCTTTACAGATGAAACTTGTGGGACTTTTCAGTTTCTAAGTACCATGAAAGCAAAATGAGAGAAAAATGGATGGAATTTTGAGGACCAGTGGGAAGAAATAAGATTTAGGCATCATCTAGGGACAATATTTTCATCGTAAGATAAAACTTTCACAATTCACACAAAAAAAATTAAATGGACTGAGAAAGCAGGTGAAAAATAAATATTTTGCACATTTATTGATGTACTTGTACAATAGGCTTAGGATGGATGTAATCAAAACCTGGGATAATAATATAGATACAACACAAATAGCAGAGTAAGGTATATTTGGTAGAAACTTGTAATAAAATATCTATTTGTCATTTTTTAGATGTACTTTGTGGTGATGATTTCCAATAATGAATCACTTGATAGTGATTTATACTTTGATTTTATGTAGGTATAAAGTCCTTAGATATTGTAGCTATTCTTTCTACTGCATTACTTTGCCATATTCTTTCTATTGTCATTTGTTACATTCCTAAAATAGCATATTTTCTTGCAATTTCATAACATTGTGTTTTGAGACATCTGAGGTACTTTATGACTATGAGAACATAAAATTAAAAAAAATAGATAAATAAAGCTAATATATTGCTATAATTGTTTTAAAATCTCTAAAAGCTTTAGGTAATGGCTATACAACTTTAAAACATGAATATTTTAATGATTTCAGATTCACAAAATTGTTATTTCACAGTTGCTTAAAAATTTAAGGTACGTTTTATCTCACTCAGTACAATGCCTATGTAGACATATAAGCTATGGTTTGTTGGTTGGAGGGTTTCAATTATAGTAAAGGTAATTATACTTCTTTCTGAAGTAAACTTTCATTCTCTGGATAATTACATTTTGAATGAAAAGAAAATATCAAAACCTTGGGTTACTCTGGAGATCTTTTCTTAGTACTTTGTTAGTCTGGCCTCATGATGGCACCAAAGGGTAGGAAATTATTTTTTGAATTCCCAATAACTTACTGAATTGCAATAAAAATATAAGGAAAATCAGCAAAGGACAGTCAAGTTTGCTAAACCTTCCATATAAAGAAGGTTGGGGGAGTTGGTACAGTTTTGGGTACACCCCCTTTGGTATAGATGGTTACAATTCCCTCCTGCTTTTCAATATGCAACACACTTTGTCCTTTCTCTCAAATTATTTTGTCTCCTTGCCATTATCTCTTCTCCCAATTTGCCTCCTCTGCTACAGCAAGTAAAACATGCTGATGGGGGGGGGGGATATTTCCTCAATCTAATTTTAACAATAAACTTGTGTCTTAATAATTTTGGAAGATACATGATTAGCAGATGGCCACTAAGGAGACCACTATAAAAGGAAATATACATGATAAAATATGAAAAAAAAATGCTCTTTCATGTGTGATATCTCACTCATTTTCCAATTTCTTAGAATATCAAAATTTAGAATTTAATTCTACACCATAATAAATCTTACTTCAGATTGATGGCAGTAATCTCAGCTATGGTCTTAATATTTCTCATTGGTAGATGAGACATAGTTAAAGTGTGCATTCACATGAGTGTCCTGCGATGTGTGCTCCTATGTATCAACCCTGTGTACTAGGTTTTTGTTACACATTGGAAGGGAATAAAATAAACTTGTTCCTTTTCTCTTCAAAGATACTTGTAACCCAGCTCAAGTGAAAAGATGAATATATCTAAAAATGACTAATAATAACAGTCAGTAACAATTTGAAAGGCTTGAATGTTATGAATTAAAAATAGAGCAAAACAGCTTTTGATTAAGAAAAAACTTAAAATGCTATGTAATGCATTTCTCCCCTAAATGTAAATCAATCAAACAAACAAGAAAACATTTTAAGATGAGCTAACATCAAAAGATGATGTTTGATTACATCGCCTTTATGACTTGCGGTTGACTTCCTCAATCTATAGAATATAAAAATTTTTTATGTTTACTCTGTTTTCTCAGTTTTTATAATCTTTTGTGTTGGTACAAAGCTTCACGAAAATACTTTATAAAACAGCACCTCAATTTTTTCTTTTTAGTTCCTTTGGAATTTGGGATCCTCTGACGATGTTTCTTGTACTTCCCGTCCCAGTGTCTCTCTCCTTGCCTATAACCAGCCTTAGTAAGATAGGGTACTTTGGACTTTCCAGCTTCCTGAAGACCCTTGGATCAGCTCGCTCACATAGTACTCTGTGCTTTTGTGTAATGATTATTTCTCTTCCTTTTTTTTTTTTTTTCACTTCTATAATCACTGCGTAAAGAAAACATCTACTACTGAAATTTGTGAAAAAACAGAGTTCTTTGCTCCTGGTCTCCTATCAATCTTGCATTTTTACATTTTCATATTCTCTCTTCTCCTAAAATCGTTGAGATCCTTGAGGTTGGGCTAGAGGACAATCTGAGAAGCATAACCTTGAGTCATGGTCCTGGATCAAATTTGTCCCTTAAGTAGCTTTTCTGTTTAAGGAAAATCCCTTCTGTATCGGGCACAGTGTCTGGGTAGCTAAGGGATGGGCTTTGGCCCTCATTAGCCTGAGTACTTTCATGGGGGTGTGTGGAGAGTAGTGTGGGTTAGCTCTTAGCCTCTAAATCACTATATCCATGAGGCTTATTGGCATTCTCTTTAAAATTAATCCTTAGTGGGGCGCCTGGGTGGCTCAGTTGGTTAAACGACCGATTTCGGCTCAGGTCATGATCTTGCGGTCCGTGAGTTCGAGCCCCACGTCGGGCTCTGTGCTGACAGCCTGTTTCAGATTCTGTGTCTCCCTCTCTCTCTGACCCTCCCCCGTTCATGCTCTGTCTCTCTCTGTCTCAAAAATAAATAAACATTAAAAAAAATAAAAAAAATAAAATTAATCCTTAGTGGGACCTGCTTTCCTGTGTATGTATGTGTGTATATCTCTCTCTCTCTCTATATATATATATCTATATCTATCTATTATATATATATCTATATATATCTATCTATATCTATCTATATATATATATCTATATCTGTATATATCTATCTATATCTATCTATATATATCTGGTTGTCTGAACACTCTAGGAAAATATATATATCTAAGAATTTATGTATCTAAGAATATAATATATAATATACTTATTATCTATGTATTACTTTAAGAGTATATGCATTATGTTTATGTATATGTGTGTGTGTATATATATATATATATATATATATATATATACAAGTACATATATATATTCTTAGAGTGTTCATCTAGCTTAGACCCTCACTCTGGGTTTTTTGTTTCATTAGAAATAATCTACATTTCTAGACAATTAGTCAATTAACACAACAGAGAACAACATTACAAATTAAAAAAAATAGTTTCTTTTTCAAAAGTCACTGTTATTTTAACAAGAAATATGAAAAAAAAACACCCAAGTTTGAACACTTCCTTGTAATGGGATGACTTTTAATATAGGCATGGATATATTTTTGTCATCTATTTGTTTTACAACATATTTTTAAATCTTTTGAATTTGAAGTCCTTTTCTAAGAAATGTTAGAGACACAATTTAGAAGTATTGAATAACAGTGATATAAGGGTGATTGTATTTGACTGAATTGTATAGCAAGCAGTACCCTCAGTGTTAGGTGGTGAAAAGGCACCTACAAATAGGTGGAGGAGTGCTTGGGTGTGGGTGGCTCAGTTGGTTAAGCATCCAACTTCAGTTCAGGTCATGATCTCCTTGTTAGTGAGTTGAGCCCCGCATCAGGCTCTGTGGTGACAACGCAGAGCCTGGAGCCTGCTTTGGATTCTGTGTGTGTGTGTGTCTCTCTCTGCCCCTCCCCTGCTCACACTCTGTCTCTCTCAAAAATAGATAAACATTAAAAAAAAAAAAATTAGGCAGAGTATCCACTGGTCCAGAATAAAAGTGGATTTTTTTTTTCCAGGGCAAATTTAGCACAGAGACAAGGACTTTGACCTGTTTTTGCTTGTCTGCATTAAATGATTTCTATCATCTTCAGCGTGCTTATAATGGTGCCAATTCAGGAAATATTTAAACCTATGGGGTGCCTGGCTAGCTCAGTCAGTGAAGCATGTGACTCTTGAGCTCAAGGTTGTGGGTTCAAGTCCCGTGTGTGTGTAGAGATTACTTAGAAATAAAGTCTTAAAAAGAAAAAAAAAAGGAAATACTTAAACCTATAAAAGGGTAATGTTGGTATAGATATAAGATTCCCATCATTTTATTTTAATCACTTTAATCTTTATCAGCTTCTGGAAATGGAAATATTTCAGATTATATTAAGTTATATAATTACAGAAACTAATGATAGACATGGTTCTTAAAATTTGTATGAATAGAATCTGTAATATATAGATGAAATTATAGATGGATTTTGAAATTTGAAACTGAAGTAATACTATTAAATTGGTACCCCTTATCTTCAGATGAAGATACCAGGGAACAGAATGTTTAATTACTTCTAGCTAGTGGATGGTGATACTAGACTAAAATCTGGAACTTTTGGGTAATTGCTGAGTATTTTTTGTTTTTATCTATTATTTTTTCCTCAGGAAAATAAAGCCAACATACTTTATCTGCGGGATAAAAAGAAAAGGACCCTTAAAAAAAGGCCCTAATTTCAGAAAACCCTGATTTTGTGTTGCTCTAAATATATGGATTTTTTCCCTTCTAAAATTTCCATCTCTTCTTCAAAGATGGAAAATGCTAAGATAGGCTGTGTTCCTTACAGTTTAACATCCTGCACCTTTATCTTTTATAGAAATGAGAACAATAGCATAAATTCAGTAATAAATTTAAAGTTATTCACAATTTATTGATATATTTTAATAAATTCCTGAATAAATATTGTTTTATTTAAATTCTACGATGCAATATTTATATGAACAAGACAATTTATGTATATCATATCATACATACATATGCATATATATGTGTACATATATGTAGTCCCATGATATATATGGGTGCGCACAAAAAATGCATATGCGCATATGAAGCTTATATTATTAGCAATCTAATATTTGTAAAGTAGTTACAACTTTTAATATTTGTAAGGTTCTCAAAACAATATCTGGCATACTGTAAGGATTACATATGTGCTTCCTTTTTGTTATGGTGATATCGTCTATAAAAACTAGATTTCAGATCTATGAAGAATAATAAAAACACTAGGTCTATTTTGTTTTTAAAACATATATTTGTTTTCCATATAAAAGGATAAAAAGCATCTCTACTATGGCTGCAATATTTCTCAAAACATTAAATCTCTACCAGTCAGTAAATAATAAGTGCTAAATGAGTGGTATGGAAAGTAAGTCTTGTGGAAGTTTAGAAGAAGGAAAGATTGCTTCCAGATGAAATGCTCAGGGAATGCTGAATTTGAGCTGCACTTTGAAAAATGGGCAGGATTTGGATAAACAGACTAAAGAGGGTTGGGTTGAGAGGTATTATAACAGAAGTAAAGTGTAAAGGCAGAGCTTAATTTTCATTTTTCTCTGCCTCCGGGTTGATGAGAGGAGATAAATATATTTAAACATGAAGCCAAAAAGGAAAATCTTCTTTCTCTTTCAATGACTTTTGAACTCTCTCCCACTATCATTGTATTTTTCAAAACAAGGCTTCCTGAAAAATTCTCCTTTCTATTATGCTCCCCTGGATAATGATATATTCATATCTGTTCCCTTAAAATAACATATTCCCATAATTATGATACTATTTTATATCTACAATCTTGAAATGAAAGTGTGTGTGTGTGTGTGTGTGTGTGTGTGTGTGTGTGTGTGTGTGTTTTCTTTATAACCTGGACTTCTCTCATTCATAAAGAAACAAGGAAGCTGTGTTTTTTTGTCAAAGTAGGGAGAAAGGTACTGTCTGTACTCAAGGAAAATAATTGCAGTACAGCTGAGCATCTGATGACACACAGCGTACCATGTTTAATAAACTTCATGGAAATCTGGCCACAAGGGGTGGCTATAGGGATATTTGTCACTTCAGGAAACAAAGCTCTCCTCTCCATCTTCAAACAGCTCTGTTACCTATATCATCTTAACTGGCAAGGGACACACTCTTGTATGTATTGGCTAATGAAAGATATGTGACAATGTAATCATTAGGAAGATCTATAATTTACAGAATCTTAACCTAAAGAAAATAAAATTCGGAATGGATGTCTGCTGAAACAACAACAACAATAGCAACAACAAAAACCCCCATATTCAAGCTGAAAATAAATGATTTGGGGATTTTCTACTGTTGAGGATTATCTGCACCAGTGAGCCCCTCTGGTACTGCTTATAAAAGAGTGTTGACTTAGTTTGTCTGCTAGAAGGCTACCCCAGCTGCAAGGATATGTAGTAATTACAATAGATTTGCGTTATCTGTCAATGTAAATCCCTGAATCAGTTATGTATACAAATACAAGTATTTTATTTCCTATTTTATTTGGTCAAAGTTGCTTTGAAATGTACTCAAGGTGAATTTTGGGTTAATATATGAAAAGAATGCTTTGGCAAATACCAGATTGGTGAAAATTAGCCGGATTTCATATTCTCTAAATAACGTAGCCTCATCTGTTAATGCACACCAGTTCAATCTACAATATTTATTACACCCTTTTTGTGAGCAAAAGCCTGTGATTGCATCACCTGAGGAGTTATTTAGATGTGATTAAAGCCTAGAATTTCAGCTGGACAAGCCCGCAACGTTTGTGGCTCCACTTTGCACCTTAAAACTTGCATTTGCACCTGCAAAAGGCTGAAATGAATCGCAAGTCAGCACATGTGTGTTCCATTATTCATTTTTTATGAGCAGATGTGGGTGATGTGGGCAAAGAGCTAGATGCATCTTTAATTGAGAAAACCTGTGGAAAAGTTATCCCTAAATCTCTCCTAGGGAATTGATTTAGAACACGACACACCATGATTTGGAAACTACGAGTCAGACCCAAATGTTGACCAGACAACCTAAACTTGAACATAGGCTGTCAGAAATGAATATTAAGGACATTAATCCTCAGATTTTCTTCCTTTCAAAATTTCTCTTTGAATAATGCTGTGTCCATTAGGGTTTTTTTGTTTTTGTTTTTGTTTTAGTGTTTGCCTTAAAATAATATAAGCCATCAGGATTAAAGACATGAAACGCAGTGGCATTCATCTGCAGAAAAATAAATAAGGCCCCAAACTTGTACTTCCATGTTTCATTCACACAGAGTCTTAGAATTGTGTAATTTAAAGGTATTTGGATTCATTTACACTAAATTAACTTACATCTGAATATTTATTCTATAGTAGATAATTCCCTATTGTTGCTAGTGATGAGGAGTGGAGGTAAAAGTGAATGAGACACAGACTCTGACATAAAGAAATACTTATTTTAAAAAGCACAGTTTATGAAGCTTGGCTATTCTAGAGTTTATAATAATGATATAGCTCATAATCAGGTCAAACCAAATTGTATATGCAATTGAATATTAGATGAATTGCTCCACAAAAACCAATGTTATGCCTATATAAACCAATGGAAGTGTTAGGTATTAGAGAGACAATGAGGAATAACCCTTAAGGAGTTTATAATACATCAAAGAATAAAATGATTCATGCTAGGATGAAGAATCCAAGGGAGTGATAGAAACCAATAGGAAAAACACCTACCTCAGCACTGGTGAACTGGAGACAGGAAATGACATCCACAGTTAAGCCTGAAAGATGAGTTGGTGTTAGGCAGGTTGGAAAAGGCATGGAAAGCAGGTCTAGATAGAGGAAGAAACACATGAAAGATACAAAGATGGGAAAGCATGGTGACTTAGAGGAATGGTAAGGAGGTTTGTCATACCAAACCATAGAAAGGAAAATATTAAGGAAAATGAATTTGAAGCGATTGTAATTATAACTAATATTTATCTATTACTATATGCCATACTGTAGTCTAAGAACATTAGAGAATGTATCTCATTTAGTCTTCACCATAATTATTTGAAGAGATATCCCTATGTAAAAAATGAGAATTCTGAGGTTTTGAGAAATTAAATACTTGTCTAAGACCCCTAGTTATTAGATGATAGACTTAAAACCCAGGCTCTGGCCTCCATGTTCTTCACCATTGTATTGTGGTTAATGAAGATCAAGCTGAGACATGTTGAGGGGTTTGTAGTCTATCTACACAGCATTTGGTAACCATTAAAGAGTTTTAGGTTTTGAATTTTAGCAAAGTAGAGTGGATGGATGAATGAATGAAAGGTAAAATATTGGAAGGGCATGATTCTGTAATTAGGAAGAACAGGTAGGAGGATATTTTAGTACTTCAGAGAAAGATAGGAGTATAAGATAGTGGCAGAGAGAGAATATTGGGAGTTTTTAGATCATATCAAGGAGGCAAGAGGCAGTATCAGTAAGACTTGTTGAGGGAAATATTTGGGGAAATAAATTAGAGTGGCTGGGTTCTTGGCTTCTAGCATAGACATTTTGATAAGTTACTGCATTATGATTCCAATAGTGATAGCTCAAATGTTATATACTTTTAGAGGGCTTTCATTTGCCTGCTCTTTCCACATACATCCTCTGCCACTTGAGAAGACTTGAGAAGTAGATGCCTGTTCTTATAGCACCCTGAGGACACAATTATCCATGCTAGTCGCAACATTTCATGGCTGTTCCCACTTAACTCAGCTTCACTGAGGTCATCTTTTACATTCAGTACATCCAGAAGCTATCAGAGATTTAAATGTTTGTTGAAGTAGTACAATGACATATATAAGTGGTAAAGAACAATAGGGGCTCAGGAAATAGTAGAGAGTAAAGTCTATCTTATTAATGCTACCTTAGGAAAAAAGGGAAGGAATTGAAAATATAGGACCTATTTTTATCTGTTTCTTTTTTTTCCCTTCAAATCATGGGGTTTAGGAAGAGAAAGTAGAATATGAGGAAAAAAATGACTGGCTACAGACATTGTGTTGAGGAACAGAATTTGCCCCTTTTGGACAAGGACTTAAAATACTATAAAATTGGATCTTTTCCTGAAGATGAACAGTGTATTGTATATTTATCAAGAGGTTATTCATTTGATTTATCAAGACTTCTTCAGTATGAAAATTCAATGGTCAGAGGGGGGAAATTTATAAAAAAATATTTTTATGAAAAACATTGAGAATGACATAAGAGGATAAAAATGGGGGAAGTAACAATGATGATATAAATGGGGCCTAGAATAGTCAGATTGGATACAGTATGGGAATGCAAAGCATGGATAAGAGGCCAAGTGAAATTTTGTTGGATGTTATGGTAGAACACAAAGAATACCTCATAGGAGTCATAGTGAACTTGATGATGCAAGACCCAGTATTGTTTCCTTCCATTAGGCATATTCTCTGAGTTTAAGACCTCAAAAATTATTTCTACCTAGAATTGGGGCAACAAACATCATTGATGTTGGAACTTCTCAGTTTGGAACTCTGTAGTTGGCTGGTGTGTTACTTGATTTCTCCCATCTTTTAATTGCAAATTATCCATTTATAGAACTATATATCTGACTATATATCCTTCTACATCCTGTTCACCTGATTGTACATTTCTGTAAGTGCCTTCTGGGTGGAGAACAATTTCTTAGTGATTGCATATCACTTCTTTCTGTCTCCCTAACTTCTTCACATGGAATCTTTCTCCTAAAAAGCATTATAAAAGTATTAAACATATAATAGAAAAATGTGATATAATAATTTTATAGTCCATTTGTGAGAATGATGGATCCAGAAAACAAATGGGAGGATCTTTTATTTACTGTCCTTTTGTCAACCTGAAGGCCATATAAATGATGAGTGTGGGTGGGATGCAATATATGAGCGGAGATAAATTAACCTACAGTTCAAAAAAAGAAAGACATAAAAGGGCCAAAGTGAAAGTGGAACATGTTTCGAGAAAGGGTATGAGAAGCTGCAGGGAGGCTTTAAAAGACAGAAGAGCTGGATGCTAAGGACTTAACTTGGAAGGACAATAGGAATCTTGAAGTGAAGGTTTATGACCTGAGTTATGGAAAGCACTTCTATGAACTCCTTTATTAATCTTTAATAAAATACCTATTCCTGAGAAGAATCTAGCTGAGATTTGTGGGAATGATGGTGAATGAAGAAAATGACTGAATCCTGCTCATGGAGTCAAGAACAGAAACTTCCCATGGGGTATAGCTGCAATAGCATTAGAAAGGTAGGTAGGGAAGTAGATCTAGAAATAGAAACAGATCTGAAGGGAGAAAAAACAAATAATCCTGTGTAGTCCATCTCTGCTTTTATTTTGTTTTTTTAAATTTACTTATTTATTTTGAGAGAGAGAGAGAGAGAGAGAGAGCCCGGGAGGGGCAGAGAGAGAGGGAGAGAGAAAATCCCAACCAGGCTCCATGGTGTCAGTGCAGATCCCAATGCAGGGCTAGATCTCATGAACCTTGAGATCATGACCTGAGCTGAAAGCAAGAGTTGGATGCTCAGCTGACTGAACCACCCAGGCACTCCCCTTCCCCCCTGCCACCCTTTGCTTTTCTTTTTCTTTTTTTTTTTTTAAATGTGTATTTATTTGTTTTGAGAGAGTGAAAGATAGAGCATGAGCTGAGATTGGGGGCACAAAGAGAGTGAGGCAGAAAATCCCAAGCAGGCTCTGCACTGTCAGCACAGAGCTCAATGTGAGGCTCGAACCCAAGAACACAAGCTGTGAGATCATGACCTGAGCCAGAGTCAAGAGGCAGACACTTAACTGACTAAACCATTGAGGTGCCTCCTCTCTTTGCTTTTAAGCAAACTGTGGATGAAAATAAAAGGGAATAAAATAGGGGTTTTGTCACGATGTCACTAGTGTAGCCAGACAAGAAGAAGTAGGAGTGATGGAGATGCAGGTCTCAGATCATCACCTGGCCAGGCCAGAATAGAGACAACAGAGCAGTGGAGACAGCCACATAGCTCTGGCTCTGTCTTTCAAACTTTATGAGATTCAGTGTACTGAAAATGTAAAATCTGAGATACTGAAAGATTAAATACGTTAACATATGTGAAAATACAAAACATAGGTACTTGGATCACAGCAGATTTTTAAGTGATGGTGCATTTATTTTTTTTTCCTGAAACTTCAACTCTTCCGATAGCTGCTAAAATTTCCATTCATGTGTAAACAATGGGAAAGTAAAGAGAATGGTGGGAACTACTATCGATCTAACTTTTAAAACAAAGGAAATTGTTTTTTAATATGAGTGTAACAGGGACTTTGTGAAAGGGCTGTGTCACCTTAAGGTTTCCAATTGATAATAAATGGAAATGCTGGTCATAATTAGACATGTGCCAGAAATACGATAAAAGGCAAGTTCCAATCCTTCAAAGGGAGGTAGTTCCCAGCCAACATAAGCCTGGGAATATGCTCATGGTACATGATGATGATGATGATCCCAGTGCTTCAGAGCTTTGTCTTTAAAGCTAACACCTCTAGACTTCTGACTTGCCTCTCAGCCTCCAGTGTGGTAGAAGTTTGTTCCAGTTATTTCTAACCTATTTCAATAACACTGTGTAACAGTGTGGCTACAATGTAAAAAATATACAAGGTACAGTCTTGTTAATGTCATCTTTGCTGTTGTCAGAGATTGGGGTGCAATCACAAGGCCAGGATATTTTAATGGTTCTTTTATCTACCTCCCCTGGGACTAATAGGATTAGAAACTAGATTGAACTTTGTAGAGCTCATCCTATCTACACAGTTCCTTCCAGGAAACTGCTTTATTCCTGTTTCCAGACAGCTGGATTTGTATAAGATGATTTGACTTAAGTCATATCATCTCTAAACTTCTACCGTAAGAGATTTGATCCCACTCCCTGACCCTCTAAAAAGGAGGATGAGTTAAGAAGCCTGGGAGCCTCCAAAAATGAATATTAGACTCCACATTTGCAACTGATTCAAGTGAAAAAGAAAATGGAAAAGATAATATTTAGAGATAGATATAGCTGCAGAGATAGCAATTTAGTAAGACGTAATTTTTGAAAAAATTGGTTAAAAAGGTGGACTGGATGGAATTTAGCTAAGGATGTACACTAAACAATAAAGTACGCACCATGGTTGCGATGCGAAAAAAATGTATAGACAATAGAGAGGCTTTTTTTGTTTTATACTGTTTTTGTTATTTTATTCAAAACTTAAGAAAGATTAAGGCATTACTATGCAGTGACAAAGATATAACATAAGCAGGTGAGGAAGGTAGATCTATGTTCAACCACTTCCATTTCTTTTTTGTGCCAAAGGGGACAGGTTTTAGATGAGAAAATTTAGAATAAGCATTGATATGAAATTATGGTTGAATGAAAAATCTGTAAGAAGTGAGTTAGTGGTTCTTCTGACATAAAATAATTGGAGCGCAGCTATGATAAAACTTGCATATGCACTTGAAATTTTCTCAGTGATCTCTAAGGATTCAGTGGAATGAAAAAGAAATACAGGAATACAGGAGACAGGCACCTATTGTCTCCATTTTCATTGAGGGAAAGCTGGAAGCTGCAATATAAAATCAGTAAACATGGCTTCAGTGCGGGGTAAAATTGTAGAATGACTTATCATATAAGTAATTTGCAAGAATACTTAAGATTTAGAACCATGTTAGCCTGAATTCATCATATGCTGTATTCTAGGTTAGCCTTAATATTTTGATAAATTAGATAGATGAGATTCAAGAAACAGCCTTGGGATGTTAGCAAGGTTAATTCCATTATATTCTTTGCAAGAAAATGGAGAACTGAGAGCTCTGTAATAGAAAGCAACATGTGATAATTTGAACTCTTTTGAAAAACTTATGTAGAATGGTTGGAATCACAAGTGTCTTGAGGACAGTGAGTATCTTTTATTTCTCTTGATATATCAGCATGCAGCACACAGTAGATACTACAAAAAATGTTAATATCTGACTGAGTGAAGGAATGAATACTGAATAGAGCCATTTAAGATTAGTTGGTTATCTAAGTACTTTTGAGTAGGAGCTATGCTAAAAAAAAGAAACGTTGCAAGGTGGCTTCCATTAAGGTTCCATGTACACGTCTGGACTCTGTACTGTCATGGTAAGGTTGCCTCTGAAATCTACTTTTAATTTAGAAACACACTAATGATTATCAAATTAGACTGATACATTTGTGTCAATATTATAGGTAATTATATCTATAAGGCACAGAAAGTAGAAGCTTAATAATTGATATGTTCTCTTTGGGGCACCTGGGTGGTTCAGTTGGTTAAGTGTCCGACTCTTGGTTTCAGCTCAGGTCATGATCTAACAATTTGTGAGATTGAGCCCTGCATTAGGCGCTGTGCTGCCAGTGTGGAGTCTGCTTGGGATTCTCTCTCTCTCTCTCTCTCTCTCTCTCTCTCTCTGTCTCTCACTCTGTCTCTCTGCCCCACCCTTTCTCCCTCTCTGAAAATAAATAAATAAACTTTAAAAAAATAATTTTTTTTTATTGTGTCCAGATCTTTTGCAGAACTACCTTACATCATAAAAAGCTGAAAGTATTAGAGGCATTGTCTGTAGAATTGCACTTATTTTATGTATGTGATATGGTGGCTAACTTGAGGTTGTATATTTAATGAGCTCAAAATACTTTAACTTAATATATCTAGTTTCATTTTGCAATGAGCAAGGAAACTTTGACCTTACAATGAATGGATCAGAGTTGGCAAGAATTGTGCATGGTAGTTTTGTGATGCAGATTTCAGCTAATGGACCATGTAATTAAGATGACCAATTGCTAATGCAGTTGGAGAAATTCCAAGAACTCTGATATGAAGCCTACCAATTACAGTGCATTTCCCACTACTATCCAAGGGGATTAATAATTCTTTTCATTGCCTTTATTGAAATTCTTCAACAAATTTAAGAATAGCTCAATTCATAATGGAAGAAATAGTATTATATCTACTTGCACAGTAAAGTACAGGAAATGAGAGAGGCATAGCTCATTTCTAAGTATCTATAATGGTTCTATCTGGTACTTTTTTATGTAACAGTACTTTTATAATTATATTTTATCTCACTGATATTGAGTTTATATAAATGGATTCACAATATATTGATCTTTTTGTCAAGGATTAATAAATAATCCACATAGAGGTGAAAGGCACGGGATAACGTACATAGATGAGTCAATTTTTTTTAGATATACAGTGTTAGCAAGTAATAAAGTAGGTTCCTCATAATTAGAGCATTTTCTTCTCCTTCTTTATTTTTACTGCTAGATTTTCCCTAGGTGCTCAATAAATGTTTATGGAACAAGATTGAATCATCAATAACACAGTCATAGTAAAATTTTATTTTGAAAGGCATAGTTCCAGTATTGACCTAACATACGTGGTTTAAATCTCTAGTGCTAAGCATTGTATATGATATTTAATTTTGAGTCAATGTATGTTAATTGAAAGAATGCATAAATAAACCCTCTACTCTTCAATTATGTTGGAAGTTATTTATTTTGGCAACAGTGTATTACTCTAAGAGAATGTCGAAGCACATGTAGAAGAATGTCAACATTATAATATATGGGTGGTCAGAAAGTGGCTGTTTGTTTTATATTATTCTCCTTATTTTTCTATATGTTTAGAGTATTTAGAAATTAAAAATATATTTAGTATGTTGTTTTTCTTCAATCTGAACAGCTTTATAACATTTATTAAATAAATATTTTTGTGTTCATGGTGGGAATATAGCTGTGCTGAAAAACATGCAGTTTTGTTTCTTTCAAGCAATTCTTCTGAAAAACATATAGGCATGATCTAAGCCAAAAAATGTATTTTTAAATTCATAGCTGAGTTCTCAAGAAAGTAACGGAAATCTTCAAGTGCCTCCTCTTTCCCTAACAACATAGAAGTATTTAAAAATTGAAATAAAAATTGCAAGTCAATATAAAATCTGGGGCATTTCTTGGGGCATGGATGGGGCATGATACAGCAACCTGGAATTTTAGGGAATATTAGCTAAATGGGTACCAGGATATTGGGACTGGGCCTGCTGGGGGCAATCAGGAGAATTTTCATAAAATCCTGCTTTTCCAAAGTGACATATCATCAGTGAAAGGGTAGCCTAGACAAATTCATTGATCAGAAATAGAAAAAGATATGAGACTGTCTATTTTGATCACAGCTAAGATGGGAGGATAAAGTAGCTATTCCAATTGTGTGTCATAGGCTTGCCACACACGGGTCTAGGGTTCCACTTTATCCTACCTGGGTGACCAGGGAAACTGGAAACTGAGAGGTTAAATTACAGTAGTCCCAGTTTGTTGAGATGCATTGTCTGTAGCAGAATCCTATAAATATCCTCTCTGCAGGGAATCTTCCTTAACCCAGGTCTCTCATATTCTTCCACAAGCTAAATTCAATCAAATATAAAGATACAATAGCAACAACAAAATCAAATACATGCACGAGAAAACAAAAACCCACAAATTTAAACACCAAGGACATTAGGTATTGAAATCATTGCTTATAGAACACTAAATAATGAAAGAATATATATTTAAAAAAGTGACCAAACTATAAGAGGATATAAAAAATAACCAAAAATAGTTGAAAAAGAATGAATTGGCTATTTGTATTAGTCAGGATAAGCTGTGCTGTGACAGAGAACACAACCCTGACAACAAATATTCCTTTTATTCCCTTAATGCTGGCTGAGGATCAGGTGACTCCATGTTAACTATCCTCTATACAGCAACTTAGATATCCAGGCCAAGTGGATGTCATGGCTCTGTCATTTTAACATACGGCCTTTTCTTGGCTAAGGCTACGGGATGGCCGAAAGCTAGCAAACAAGTTCATCTGAGATTCTTCTTGGAAGTGACTAACACCATGTCTTACCCACTATCCAATAGGCGGCATCTCTCTCAAAAGGGCTGAGAGCTGTGTAGGAACATGGAGAATATTTTTCTTCTCTATATCTGAAAAATTTATTTATTTATTTATTTATTTATTTATTTATTTATTTTGAAGTTTATTTATTCTGAGAGAGAGAGAGAGAGAGAGAGTGCAAAGGAGGGACAGAGAGAGAGAGAGAGAGAGAGAGAGAGAGAGAGAGAGGGAGAGAGAGAATCCCAAGCAGGATCCATGCTGTCAGTGTGGAGTCTGATGCGGGGTTCAATCTCATGAACTGTGAGATTATGACCTGAGCAGAAATCAAGAGTTGGCCACTCAACCGACTGAGACACCAAGGTGCTCCGGAAAAATATAACAACTTAAATCAAAACCTCAATTTGGGGGACTATAGCAGAAAAGCAGTCATGAGCTAACATGTCTAAATGGAGTTCTAAAAGGAGACTAAAGAAAATAGGGAAAAACAATGACAATTTTTTAAAGAATTTATGAAAGATATAAATTCAGATTCAAAAACCACACATGAGCTAAACAGGATAAAAATGTAGAAATTCATATTTAGTGGGGTGCCTGGGTGGCTCAGGTGGTTAAGTGTCTGACTTCAGCTCAGATCATGATCTCACAATTCGTGGATTCAAGCCCGGCATCAGGCTCTCTGCTGTCATCATGGAGCCCTCTTCGAATCCTCTGTCTCCCTTTTTCTCTCTGCCCCTCCCCCACTTGCTTGTGTGCTCTCTCTGTCTCTTTTTCTTTCTCTTTCTCAAAAGTAAACATTAAAAAATTCATATTTAGTCACAACATAGTGAAACCACACAAGAACAAGGACCAGGGCTCATTTATAACGGCCACCAGAGATAAAAGAAATATCATCTATAAAGGAGTGACAATTAGGCTGCAATTGAACTTTTCAACATTAAAAGTCAGTAGAAAAATAACTATTAGTTATAGAAAGGCATATTTGTCAAGATTCTCCAGAGAAACAGAACCAATATGATATACGTATTATTATAATTATATACTATTATATAATATATTATTATAATATAGTGAAACAGAACTACAGGTGAAGATTTATTATACGAAATGTCTCACACAGTAATACGCACTGAGAAATTCCACTATCCGCTGTCTGCAAGCTGGAGGCCCAGGAAAGCCAGGGGTGTAATTCAGTCCTGACTTGAAGATCTGAGAATCAGGGGAGTTGATGGTCTAAGTCCCCATCTGAGTCCAGAGCACAAGAACGAGGAGCACTTATGTCCAATGGCAGAAGATGGATTTCCCAGCTCAAGCCAAGTAAATTCACCTTCTCACATTTATGTTCTATTTAGGCTCTTAATGGATTGGATCATTCTTGCCCATATTAGTGATGGTAACCTTTCTTCAGTATACTGATTCAAACACTGATCTCTTCTGGAAACACCTTCATAGACACACTCAGAAACAATGTTTTATCTAGGCATCTCTGAGTCCAATCATGTTGACAATAAAGTTTATCACGAGAATTAGTAACTGTCCATGAAGAATTGTGAACTTCATGCAACAAGCTTTCCGAGAGAAGGTCAAAGATATTTTCAAATAAATAAATTGCTAGGAAAGCTTACCTTACCTTACCAAAACAACAACAGCAACAACAACAACACCCCTCGAAACCAACTGATTTATGCAATGGGAAAGCAAAACAAAACAGGATAGAATAAAACAGTGGGAAAAAATAGCAAATATACCAATACACATGAAGTTTTAAACATATGAACATGTGAACCAGTAAATGTAAGAAAAAAAATCTCAATCTTATTAATAATCAGGAAAACACATATTAAAACTACAATGAGATACTATTTTATCTCTAACCATTTGGCAAAAATTAGGAAGTCTAATAAAACCAAGTAGTGGTAGAATAATGTCAAGTCTTATACACTTCTGATGAGAGTTTGGTTTCCATAAACATACTTATGGGAAACAATTTGGCATTGTTTAGTAATGTTGAAAATATGAAATTTATTTATTAGGTATAATCTTGAGAGAAATTCTTGCATACACATGCCAGAAGAAATGGATGAATTCATCTGTATTGTTTGTATTGGTAAAAACAACAACAACAACCAAAAAAAAAGAACAACTAAATATCCAATGACAGAAGAATGCATAAAATTACTTATATACATATATATGAATTTATATACATATACATGTATAATGGTATGCTATGCAACATTGAAAATGAATGATTTATATAAAGTCTAATAACATAAAACTAAACACAATTTGTTTATAGTTACAAATGTATGTACCAAAATCACAGTGGTAGGAAACAATACCTGTGAATACTAAGAAGTGGGAGAAAGGATATACTGAGAGGTATGCAGAGAGAGGCATGCATTGATCATTCTAATAATGTATTTCTTAAGCAGAGTGATAAGATTGTTTATTTTTTCATGTAATATGTTCAAATATATGTCCTTTTCACATATAAAACACTTAGAGTCAAAAAAGTGTAAAAATGCAGACAGTGAGTGTCTGCCCTGGTATGTAGAAGTTCATACAAAGTAATGTAAAGTTTTAACATTGATAGATACTAGTAAGAGAGATACATGGTGCTATTTAAAATGCGGACTTATGACTTTTGAAGCATAACGAAACAGAGAGGAAATCACCTATGTAGGGAAAGCTTGGGTATTGTCTCTTACTTCAAAGATCAGTCCTCTTTATTTGCTATTTAATCCTCCCATGCAACTTCCCTGTTTTTTAAACTACTTTTTTCAAGGGGCGCCTGGGTGGTTCAGTCAGTTCAGCGTCTGACTTTGGCTCAGGTCATGATCTCACGGTTTGTGGGTTTGAGCCCCAAGTAGGACTCTGTGCTGACAGCTCAGAGCCTGGAACCTGCTTCAGATTTTGTGTCTCCCTCTCTTTGCCCTTCCCGTGCTTGTGCTCTGTCTCTCTGCCTCTCAAAAATGAACAAATGTTAAAAAATTAAAAAAAAAACTACTTTTATCAAGACTCAGGTAAATTCCATCTCTATCATAATCCTTAAGATAAATTAAATGCCATTTTAGACTTCCAAAGATTGATTCCAAGCTTCCCCTGATCCCACGGTCATGGGGTGGAACCCCGTGTTGGTCTCTGCACTGAGCATGGAGCCTGCTTAAGATTCTCTGTCTCCTTCTGCCCTTCCCAACCCCCTCCCTCTCTAAAGGAATGAATGAATGAATGAATGAATAAATAAATAAAAGAAGATTCCTCCTTAGAGCTTTTAGAAGGGAATACAGTCTTGTAGATAACCTTGATTTTGGCCTTGTGCCACTCTAAGTAGAGACCCTGCCAGCCATCTAACTGCTGACCTACAGAAACTGGTAGATAACCAATATGTGTTACTTTAAGCCACTAAGTTTGTGGTAATTCATCACACTAGCATAGAAATTAACACAGTAATAAACATAAAAACCCACACATAAATGTATAATTAACTATTGTGGTAACTACATAATGGGAAAGAACAGGACACTGAACAAGAGTAATAGGGGGACCTGCTTAAAGACATTCTGAGGAAGCAGACAAAAGGATGAATGTGTTTTATACTTTGTTTTCATGCACTACAATGTACCTCTATAATGCCAGTATTCACTTTGACAAGTAGTTACAGAGTACCTACTAAGTTAGTTTAAAGCAAAACATTAGGTATTGGAGAGATGGTATAGATGAGTTTAAGAGATGCCTCACCTCACTAAACTCACAGTCTAGAACACAAGTTGACAAGCCAGTCTGTGGACCAAATCTGGCCTGCCACATGTTTCTGTATGGTGTGTGAGCTAAGAAGGATTTTTACATTTTTAAATGTTTCAGAACAAAATCAAAAGAAAAATAATATTCTATTGCATGTGAAATTTATATGAAGTTCAAATTTCAGTGTTCCTAAATAAAGTTTTACTGGAACACAGCCACATTTGTTTGTGTATTGTCTATGGTTCTTTCACCTTAAAATGGCAGAATTGAGTAACTGTGAAAGCCCAAAATATTTACCCTTCATTAAAAAAGTATGCCAACTCTAGATTATTATCGTAGTTAAATCAAGCATATAGGTGATCATTGAATAAGTACCATCTAGAGAAAGAATGAGTTACTTACCATCTCTATTTTGCTGAGTACATTTGACTGTTCCCTTACTGAAATTACAATCACCACTAAGTTCTACCTCCTCTCAAAAACATCTGCCAAGAGACATTGCTTAAAGGCATGCCTTATGAGAAACTCACAAATGCCTGCTTTATACTGTAAGCATTTTCTTCTTTGTATTAGCTAATGTCTTTTCTAATGTTTTAGCTGTTTGCCGATGTAATTGAATCTCAAATTGTTTTTATTATATTCTGTAATACTATGGGGAGACACTCTAAATATTATAATAGTTATTAATATTAATGTTAATAACTGGTGCTCTTTCACAGGTCAGTTGCTGAATTAAGCTCAGTTATGGGTTCATAAATGTAAAATCATCAAAGCTTGCACAGTGGGAGATCCTCGTTTCCTTCCTCTGGCCCTGGTTAAGCAAGTGAACTGATCCTTACGTTGTTCCTTGCTAATTGTGAGACAGATGCTTTGCATTTTTTAGATCTCGGCTACATCTAAAGAAAGTGGCTTTCTTGATAAGACCCTCTAAAATTAGAAAGTTGTAGAATTATCTAGTAATATGTGTCTTAATAATTCAACTTGTCATGGCAACATGCAATTAAAACTTTCCTTTGGGACCAAAGAGAAAAATCCCAGTTACTGCTAAAGAAGTTTAGCCAATACATAATGAGAAGAATAATTCAAGTAAATGGGACTGAGTTTCATGTAGAAAAGCAAAATAAAAGCAAAACATTGTTGAAACAAGGAAATTAATTATGACTGCATTTGATGATTTTATGGTTTTTGTAACCTCACTTATTAGATTCTCTTTTTATTATTTCCAGTTAAAGCAGTATTATTATTTTCTTACTTGGTAGGGAAAAGGGCATTAAATTTACTCAAAAATTATCTTGTAAAATAAGTGTAACTGATACCAAATATTACTTTTATTTAAAGGGAATATAGGAAAACAGATACTGCATTCCACTAATACAGTGGAAGCATTTTTAACAAGGTTAGTCAAAGAAGAGGTTTGTTTTTATATATTTAATCTATATCAATATTTATATTGACATTTTTATAACCTGTGTATCTGATTAAGTTATGTATACTTTTTTTTAATCCTGTAGTAAGATAAGTCATCTTGTTTTATATAAACTAGAGTGTAAAATATTATAGCTTAGATACACTATTTCTTTTCCGCTCTTACTGTTATAACTAAATGTCTATAGATTATTTACTATATTGTATTGACTCTGAGATGTCCATTTGTTTTTTTACATTCCACATCTCTGAAATAGGGATGCACCTTATTTTAGGTGACCTATCATAATTAAATTGCTAGCAGTTTTTCTTTCTAGATGGTTTAAATTATAATGTATTAATATGTCTTTCACAACTAATACTGACAGATTCAGTGAAATACTAAATATTGAGACCACTTCTGAGAGAGTAACAAAGTTTAGCAGGGACGTTTGTTGCCCTGCAATAATTATTTTTCCTCTTTTTCAAAAAGGTAGCTGAGCATAGAGCCAATAAACTAAATTTTGCCAGACTACCTCAAAGATTACTGTACAGATTTGCTAGGGTTTCACAAAGTACTACAAACTGAGTGGCTTAAACAACAGAAATTTACTGTCTCATGGTTATCGAGGCCAGAGGTCCAAGATGAAGATGTCAGCAGGGCCATGCTCCCACTGAAGGTGCCAGGAAATGATCTGTTCCAGGTCTCTCTCCTAGCATGTGGTAGCTCTGTGGCTTATGGCAGCTTAATTCCACTCTTCATCTGATGTTCTCCTTGTGTCCCTGTCTATCTCTTTGCATGGTATTCTTTTTATAAGGAAATCAGTCATATTGTATCACAGGCCCATCCCACTCCAGTATGACCTCATCGTAACTAACTGCTTCTTCAATGGCCTTATTTCCAAATAAGGTCATATTCTGAGGTATTGAGTATTAGGAATTCAACATATGAATTTTGAGGGATACAATTCAACTCATAGCAGTGACTACATTCTGGCCAGTGAGATATAAGCAAATGTGTCAGCTTCTGGACGCCTTCCTTAAGACAGAGTTGTCATGTATTTTTTACTACTTTTCTTTAATTTCTCCTCCATCTTGCTCCCTGGAAGAGGGATATTACCTTAGAATATGAGAATAGAGGCCACAGCCCAAGAATATTAGAGCAGTGACCCGGAAGGAATCTTGATTCCTAAAAACTTTGGAGAGTACAGCTACCAAACTTGAGTCTAAGCCAACATCATTATGAATTTTTCTGTTATTATCAGCCAACCGTAGTTTGACTCGATATATGAGCTCTTCCAATCAATTAAAACCTTGGCTATAGTGGTAGGCCATTCACATGTGTCATGAACTTTATAAACCTCATTTTCCCATTTGTAAAAGGAAGATAATCACATCTACCTCAAATGTCAATATTAAAAGTTCTAGTGTGTGTACAGCATTTAGCACAATACTGACAAACAAGAGATTGTTGTTATGGAGGTTTTCATCTGAATGGAAGATTGGAATAAGTGTTTATTAAGGAGCTTTCAATTCTCTGTTGTTTTTTTTTATTTTATTTTACTGAAGCAGTATTATAAGTACTTGAAATAGATGTTACCATCTATTTACTCATTCATTTGTTCATTCAACAAATAATTATTCAGCACTTTCCTTGTACCAGGCACTGTATAGGCAATGGAGGTAGAACAGTGAGTGTAAACAAATTGTCCCTGTTCCCTCCCTCAGGAGGCTTACACTCAAGTTGGGTATAAAAGCTGCAGAAGAAAGGCTGGTGATGGTGTTATTATGCACATGACCTTTGACCTCATCTATCTTGGAATATGTTAAACTGTGGAAAAGTGGAACTGTGAGAGAAAAAGCACCGAGCTTGACAGAATCAACCTGTTCCATGAATGGGGGAACAACAGAAAGTATCAGAAGCAATGTCGCTCACAATGAAAGTGACTTGCTAACATACTTCACTTTTAACCTAATGCATTTCAGTTTGCAAAAAGCCTATGAAACACAGCATGCCATCCATATCAGTAAATAGATGTTCCAGGATTTTAGTTTGAAAAAGAAGTCTTTTTAAAATTATTACTGACAACAACAATTACAATAATTATGACTTTTCTTGAATGTTTTATTCTGAATTATATTCCATCAATGCTGTATATAAGTGGTTGTCTGTATTATCTTTGAAGAGAGTTGCTGTGTGTCTAACTTTAAAGTTCATTATTTTTGCTTTTTGCCTTTTCCTTCAAGCAGAGATTTTTTTTTTCTTGTCTTCTGTGTTTTCCCAGCAGGAATACTATTTTAAACAGATTGCTCTGTTCATATGTTCTGCCTCTAGAATTGGCATTATTATGGTTGGGCCTTTAATGGGGGAATTATTGGAAGTAAGGAAGGTTTCAGCTTGATATAGCTAAACCTTGTCTTTGACCATTTTACAGTGAGAAATAACTATTTAGATTGTCATTTATCAGACCCTGAGAGTCCAAGCGACAGATTTGTCATAAAAATATTTTTTCAGAAAGAATTATTCAAATTGTTCATTAAATTACTTCCTAGTTAATAAAAGTGAAATGGGTTCATCTTTTGAATAATGTTATTGTAGAAACTAAAAATCCAAAAAGATAAACTCTCTGGTGACAACCTAGTGGGAGACTGGACACCTGTGGCTTTATTGATACACAGTGCCTAAAAGTAAACAAAGCATAGTGCAATAAAAGAACTGCCATGCTTACATTTCTGTCTTTTCCAGTTTATTCAGGGACCGGTGTTCATCATCTGCACTGGGTTCTGCTCTTCTCAGTTACACACTTTGACTGTCAGAGCCTAAATATTTATAGAATGAAAGTCCGTGCACCATACCAGTTACAATAGCTAATCCTGTCTTTCTACTGCGATAGAGGACATTTAGACAATGTAAAATTAGATTTTATTTATTATGCCAAAGGATTTTTATGATTCATGGCTATATGCAATGACTTACTTTCAAAATTAACTGATTATTAGTGTAGCTCCTTATTAGAACTATTGCATAGTTTTATTATTATTTGATTTATATGGTCTGTTGTCAACAACAGTAAAAAATCTGTATGCTAATTTTCTAGCCTACAGATATGTTTAGCTGTGTTTACGACTCTTTCAGTATAAGGAAAGTCTAAAATATTTTCTGATACTTTAAGCCTTGGAAGAGAAAAAAGTAAAAGAATTTTAGAGTTGTAGTTTGTGTTAGATATTAAATCGTTTGCCAAATATGACTTATAATGACAATGTTGACAACGTTCTATGGAATTTCAGCACCTCTTTCTTTTTAAGTTAATTTAATTTTTTAAAATTTTTAATTGTTGACAGAGAGCATAACTGGGGAAGAGGGGCAGAGAGAGAGGAAGGAAGAAAGACTCTTAAGGAGGCTCCCGGCTCAGTGTGAGCCCAACATGGGGCTCAGTCGAAGCCCTAGGATCATGACCTGAGCCAAAATCAAGAGTCAGATGCTGAACCAACTGAGCCATCCTGCTCCCCTCAGCACCTCTTTTGGTCTTTACTCAAAACCGAAGCTGTTTCTAAATCCACATGCAGTTCAGATAGCCACCTATGTGTGTGCTTGAGTGATTGAAAATTCCAAGTTACGGGCCCTTGGGATGATTGCATTAATGCACTGTGGTGTGAAGACCACAATTCATTTCAAACCTTTCTCATAGTCACGACTGGAAAGAATATCATGCTTTAATCACATACTTTAGTTCATACAAATTAATGTTTTCTCCTCATAGTTCAAAAGAAAATAGCATAAATTTCATGCTCTCACAAATTGACTTTAAGCTGTTGATGGATGGCATTTGGAAAGAAGGAAATACTCAGCATTCTCCTATAACATCTTTCCGTTTTTGAACATTGTCATGTATAGCCCAAGGCATTTAATAAAGCCCCCAGACTATAGTCAGTGATCAAAGAATACGTTAGAAGTGGGGTGTCCATGGGGCTCTCCATGCTATCTTAGGGACCAGACAGTCCAAGGGTCATGGCAGAGGAAGGGCAACACGGTGAATACAGAAGAGCCCGAGTTCAGGTCACACTATAATTTTACTAGATTTGCAATCTTGGGGAATTTATCTAGTCTTAGTAAGCCTCAGTTTTTTGTGCATCGATGATAATAGAAATGAGAGACAACAATCTTTTTTTTTTTTTTTTTTTACAGGGGAACAATAAAATGTTGTAGATTGTGCCCATTAAATGAAAATTATGTGATGTGATAGAAGTTCTAGCTAAAGCTACAATGGCAATCATACTGCAATATATAAATAAATCAATAGGTTATATATCTTTAAAAAGAATTTTTTAAATTTACTTATTTTTGAGAGAGAGAGACAAACAGAGTATGAGCAGGGGAGGGGCAGAGAGAGAGAGGGAGACACAGAATCTGAAGCAGACTCCAGGCTCTGATCTGTCAGTACAGAGCCTGACACGGAGCTCAAACCCACGAACCATGAGACCATGACCTGAACCAACGTCGGACGCTTAACCGACTGAGCCACCCAGGCACCCTGGTTATATATCTTAAACTTACACGATGTTAAACTTACAATATGTTAAACTTACAATATATCAAATGTATTTCAATTAAAAATTAAATAAAAATCTTAATATGTCAAATATATTTTAATTGAAACTTAAATAAAAAAATATAATGTGATCTCCAGAGGCAGGCCAGCTGGGTTTGAATCCTGGCTCCCTTCATTTGCATGGGACAATTACTTAACCTCTCTAGGCCTTACTTTATTTATTTTAACATTTATTATAGTAATAGTACTTTTTTTTTCTTAGTGTGTTATTGTTAACAAATGAGATTATCCAGGTGAAATATTTAGATTAGAATA
The DNA here is from genome assembly GCF_018350195.1 of Panthera tigris. Lineage (NCBI taxonomy): Eukaryota > Metazoa > Chordata > Mammalia > Carnivora > Felidae > Panthera > Panthera tigris. The sequence goes on along the minus strand of NC_056676.1, from coordinate 27,487,767 downwards.
CCATCTAGAATGGTGTAAGTGCCCAATAAGTATTGATGTTTTACTTGTAATTATCCTGTGCTCTATGTGGCCTGAAAGTTTGTATTTTAGCCAGATCATACCAGCTGTGTCGAGAAGGGACTATGTGGAGGAAGGCTTACCCTAGAGGCACAGTAAAAGGTCCTCAACTAAGATGGAACAAGTGGGAATATAAATAAAGTGAATTGATGGATTTCATGTTATTTTTCAGGTAGGACTGAGCAAATTTGCTCACTAAATATGTAGGAAGTGGGAGAAGTTGATAACCTTTTTGTGCCTAGAACAATAAAAGGTAGATGATGTTCCTATTAGTAGAGATAAAAAAGGCAGGAGAATAAAGTTTGGAAGGATAAAGATAATGAAAATAGTTTTAGAAAATAGGTATCTGTACCATTTCTTCAAATAAAGTAGTTTAGTACCAGAAAGAAAGAAAAGAAAAGAGAAAAGAAGAAACGAGATGAGAAGAAAAGAGAAAAGAAAAGAAAAAGGAAAAGAAAAGAAGCGAAAAGAAAAGAAAAGAAGGAAGGAAAGAAGAGACGAAGAAAGAAAGAGGCAGAAAGAAAAATAGGTACCTATGTCCAGGGCTAATATTACACGACAGTGCAAGAAATGGTAAAAGTTGTTTGGGGGAACATTTACACAAATCTTAGGAATTAGTGAACATGTTTAGAGAATCAGACAGAGCCTCATTTCCTGTCAACCACAACTGCAGTGATTGCTCTTTTGAACAATTTAAGATGCACTTGAGAAAGCTGGCAGGGAAGAAAATAGGAATCTTAATTTTTTGCCTTAATATGAATTAATTAAATTAAATAGCTGGTCTTCTCTTACTGCTCATCTAAAGGTACATGGGCTACTTGAATTGACTGATTTTTGAAATGAGTTATTATTTTGGAGAATGGTGTCTGCCTAGAGGACAAAATATTGGGAATAATATTACAGTGAAAATGCAAAAGGGTACTAGGTATCTGGAAGAAAGAAGGAAGGACAGAGAAATGCAAATGACAACAAGACATTTTGCCTCATTTGCATCGTTACTTAGGGTTGAAACTCATAATTTTTCTAAAGGGATTTGTATAGGTCTTTCATTCATTCAATAAATACATCTTAAGTAACCACTATGTTCTGAGCACTTCTAGGAGCTCAAGATACATTATGAACAAAAGAGTTAAGGGATCTTCCTCAAAGAGCCTGTATACGCTATTTGGAGGAGAAAGACTAAATTAACAAGTTATCAAAATAAACATTGTGAGTTCAGACTGTGATTGGTAAAAATAAAGGAATTAACAATGAGGCATGATACAAGGTAATGGACGTTCTTACTTTGGTTAAGAACCTCATCTTAGGAGATAATGAAATCATTTTCATGTATACTACAGTGATTGTTAGAAGAGACATGGACAGTTTATGGACACAGATTTTAAATTAAGGGATTTTATTTATATTAACTATATAATTTTTTTAAAAAAACAAATGAGAGATATTAGGGTATAGTTCTGTATTTTGGAGAAAAATCCAGTTTAAAGAAGAAACTGATGATGTAGGATAAATGGGGAGTCTCAAAAGTGGAATCATAAGTGGTGAACTGTGATGGGATCCTGAGCACAGAGCAACAGCTTTTAGTAGGAAGTGGACATTTCTTCTACTCCAGAAGAGGGAAGCTGAGTATACTGCATAGATGCAGAAAAAGTAATAGTTTTCTTGACAGGAACAAGAAAGATCTCTCCCCTGTTCTTGTTTTGGCTTTTCTCTTCTGTTTCTGTTTTATTCCAGCCCAAGTAGGCAGAGACACATTGAAATTGTTTACCATGATGTGTTGCTGATTTCCAAACTTCTAAATACACTTAATTAAAGCTTTTCCCCTGAGTAAGAAATTCATTTTAATGCAAATGCTGACATACTGAGTAGAGTTTACATTTGTATTCAAAGTTGGAAGGAAAATCTCTTGTGTAAACTATTAGTTCTATAAGAAAGCATATACCCAAAATTGAGCAATTTCATGAATCATTGGTCTCTGCTGTTGCACATAAGGACATTTTTTTTTTTTTTTAGATTATATCTAAAGCACTGCTATGTAGCATTCTAGTCATGTTTGTAGGCCTACAGGGAAACATTACATATTTTTTATAAACAAAATATCTTAATGTAAGAAAAGAAAACGTTAGAAAACTTCTTTAATAAGAAACAAAATGCAAAATTAGCAAAATTTTACATACTAAAAAATGAGTTCTTAAAAATGTTATCTTTGCCTAAGTACAAAATTTTGATATACAGGAAAAGCAAACTCATATTTCAATGTAATTCTTTGTCTGATTAACATGGGAAATGTTCTGAGAGCCTGCATCTCATATGTCATTTGAATCAATTGTGATGCTAATTAGTCCAGAAATCTTCAGTACACTAATTCTTAAATCCTATTTCTTAAATATCTAAGCACAGAGTATGAATTTCTTTGTGTTTCTGATTTTCCCTAGGACTTAGGTAACTTAAAATCTACATTTTCAGCTACCTATGCCATCATTCTTCTTTTCTATTTGTTAACTCCATGCATATAACATTTTGCATACCAAATTAAAAAAAAAAAAACTAGCATCATGTAAAAATTTTGAAAAATATGGGATCATTCAAACTTTCCAACTTCTATTCCCTAAATCGACTGTTAGCCTGATAAGCTAGGTTTCCTCTCTTTCATTCATTTGTCATTAATTAATTAATTCAACAAATAGTGATACCTAATATGGTATTATTAGACATACAGAATAAGATAGTAGAGGCCCCCAGCCTAATGTTTATTGGAAAAAATAGACATTTAACTAATAATTTCAACTGTGGTGAGTGCTAATGAAACATAGGGCAACACAAGGTTTTGTGGAAGTACATGGCTAGCCTGGATTTCACAGACCAGAAGAAAGATGGAAACAATCAGATCATAGAAACATGAGCATTGTCCTACCAATCTTTGACCTTACTTTTCAAACATTGCTTTTTACATTTTTGGCTGGGAAATACACTTGTATAATTTTGGAGAATGATGGTATCCTGCTGCTTGGCCTGAGTAGATTAATAACTTAAGTTCATGGAACAAAAATCATCCTGATTTATATATAATTACAGCATATTTAGTTCAGTCTGATAATGAAACTTTATCTACAGTTGTCCAAACATCTTGAGTCTAGAAATAGCTGTAGGTCTCCAAACAAATCATTTCTAATTTTTATGTGGTAAATGTAATGACAACTTGAGAACTAGCTTCTAAATGAATAATGTCAGAAGATGTATCAGTGTTTCTAATTTGTACTCTTCTTTTTCATTTGGCAGATAAACATTTTCAATGGAGATGATGAAATCAGTGCAGACAAGGCTGCTTTTATTTAGAAGAAGGAATGAAAAGCATGTTTTTTAAGCTAGTGGATTGGCAAATCGAGTCAAAGGTTTTAAAGGATCTGGCTGCTGCCCGACTGATTTAAAGGTATAGATATCTAGATTTGGAAGACTTAATTTGAAACTATTTTTTAAAATATGAATTGCCTGTATAACAAAGTTTGACAGCTTCTCTTTAATTGGTGTCAAGATACATAAAACTTTTGCACCCTTCCACGTCAGAAGAAAATTCTTCATGTGTGATCCCTGGTTAATGAATAGAGTTATATGAAACTGTTTCACATTTTAATGAACTAATATGGATGGTTGGATCTCTGTATGATACATAATACAAGAAATAATCTTGAAATTTATTCGAGAAAGAACGCAGTTTACCAAACTGCAGTCCAGGTTTGTCTACTAGAATTAAATAGTTAAGGTCTAGCAAAAACATAATAAATTTGGATGGATTTTTAGTGGATTTCAAGTACCAAAGAGTTCAATTCTTTTCCTTATCCTGTATAGTAAGTTCTATATATGCGATAATTTAAAAATTTTAGTTAACTAAAATCTGTGTGTGTATGTGTGTGTTGTATAATCATATTCATGATCAATGGACAGTCACAGGGATTAAAAAGTGTGCATTTAACAAAAAATACAGATTAATTATATTAGTAGACTCACATAATGTTAGAGCTGTCAGTGACAGACAGAAAATGTAGTCTTAAATTGCTAGTTAGAAACTGAGACCAAGACAGGGCATACCACGATGATGATGTAGGAAAGAAATAGATGTTGGGACTAGAATCTAGGCTTTCTTTCTTTCTTTCTTTCTTTCTTTCTTTCTTTCTTTCTTTCTTTCTTTCTTTCTTTCTTCCGTGACCATTTATTTATCGGGAATCTGTTATGTGCTAAGCACTTTTCATGGAATCTAAAGAAACAGAGATGAATGTGTATTACACTTCCTAGCCTTTTGTCCTATATGCTAGTACTTCCAGATATTCTTATTTCAACTCTTCAACTTCTTTCTAAAAACGTTATACACACACTAGAGGGAAAAAAAAAATAGAAAAAGTAAGGCTCAGAAGATAAATTTGGGAAATCTATAAAAAATAGAACAAAAAGACAAATAGATGGAAAAGAGAAGAGAAAAGTGGAAAACCCATTCAGGAGATGTACTATCTGAATAAAATGACTTACAGAAGGACAGAACAGAGAAAGAAGGAGGAATCATGAAAGTGGATTTCCCAAGACAAAGAACATAAATTTCTTTATGGAAAGAACCTACTGAGCACCCAAGATAATGGATTACATTAAGAATATTATTAGGAAGTCAGGAATAATATTAAGAACAAATATAAAGTTCTATTTGCTCACAAAAAGGTAAATAAAAAGATATATATAGAGTATTAAGAATCAGAATTGTTTCAGAATTCTCAACAGCAATGCTGGAAGGTAGATTGGTAGATTCATATGCTCAATATTCTGAAGGAAAATTAGACCTAACCTAGAGTTCTATACTATTAATCAAGCAGAGACTAGAATAAAGACTTGGAGATGTTCAAAATTTCAAAAAAAACATATTTCCCACGTACTGATTCTTTTGACGAAACTGTACTATGTGCTCCACAAATATGAGGTAGCAAACCAAAAATGAGAAAAGTGTGGGACACTGGAAACAAGAGATTTAATCAAGGAGAGATGAGAAGAGAATCTCTATGATGATAATGGCAGAGAATAGCATGACTTCCTGCTATAAACATAGAGAGACCTACCCAGGATTTCAACATGTTCCTGAATGTGTGGATCCATATAGTTTAGAGCCTCATAACCATATCATCTTTTCTCCCGAAAGAGTAGATCAGCAGTCAAAACCAATGAATCCCACTTTTATTGATGACATGCAAAGATGATATTATTTGGGTAAGACAGACTAAGGAGACAATAAAGATTACACTGAAGCCGGCTTCTCTCTTCACTCTCTTCTTAGCAAAAGACTTCAGATTCCTGCAGACTACAATTCAGAAAAATAAAACACAAATTTACCCTAATAAGAGAAATTATCCTCTATATGGCCTATGTTCATGTATGCCTAAACTACCCCTGAAAAATATATAAGAAGCTCATAACAATGATTGCCTCTGGGAGGGAGAAATGGTGGCTGAAGGAACAGTGTATAAGAGAATTACTTTTCGTTCTTCACTGTTACTTTAGGATTTTGCACAAAAAGTGTGAATGATCTAGATACAAGGTAAAATTAAAATGACGGCAAGAAAATGACTCCTTCCTTCTGAGCCTTCAGTCTTGTTAAATGTCTCTTTGAGGTGTTTAGAAGCTCAACAGTTCCACATAAGATTCCACAGAAACAGGGTGATGCTAGGCTCTAGGAGAGGAATGGAATGGAGCTACATAGGAGTTAAGTTTTATATGCTATTGAAATTAATTGGTATTAATCAAAACTAGGTACTTATAAGTTAAAATGTTAATTGTATTCTTCAGGGCAAGCATCAACAATATAATTCCAAAATATAGTAAAAGATAAGGGGATTGAAATAGAACACTAGAAAATATCTATTTAACAGTATGAACAACAAAAATCAAGTTGATAATAGAGGAACAGGAATTAGAAAAAGATATGATAGATGGAAAACAAATGGCAAATGTCAGACATATATTCTACATGGATTACATTTAATATAAAATCACAAAATTAAGTATAATTATATTTAATATAAAAAGAGTAAGCATTTCATCTAAAGGCAGAAATTTGCAGGATAAATTTGAAAGAATGATCCAAACATATGCTGTCTACAAAGTCACACACACACACACACACACACACACACACACACACACACACACACAAATATATATGACATATATAGGTAAAATATAAAAGGATTGAAACAGATATACCAGAAGAATAGTAACCAAACCATACTGTACTGCTAAGCAAATATCAGAAAAAATATATTTTAAGACAAAAATTTTTACTAGAGACAAATAGATGTTATAATAATAAAATGGTCATTCCATCAAGAATATATAATAATTATAAACATATATGCACCTGAGCACCATGTGAGTAAACTGTCTTGAACATCCTACCCAAGTGAGTACCCAAGAGGACTGCAGCCTCCCCCAACACTATGTAAAACAAAATTGTCCAGTAAACTGAAAGAATTGTGAAAAATAATAACTGGCTCTTGTTATTTTAAGTTACTAAAAAAACAAAACAAAACAAAACAACAAAAACAACATATATGCACCTAACAACAGAAGCTCAAAATACATGAAGCAAAATTGGGCACAACTGAAAGAAGCCATAGACAGTTTTACAATAACATTGGGGTACTTTAATAGCCTCCTTTAATAGCCGAACAACTAGACAGAAAATGAACAAGAAAATAGAAGATATGAACAACAATCAACCACTAGAATTAACAGACATCTATAGAATGTTCCACCCAACAGCATCAGAACTTACATTCTTTCCAAGTTCACATGGAACATTATCCAGGATAGACCATATGCTAGTCCATAAAATGGATTACAATAAATTTAGAAGGATATAAACAATATAAAGCATGCTCTCAGGCAACAATGGAATGAAATTTGAAATCATTAACAGCATAATTTTTGAACTCACAAATATGTGGTAATCAAACAATATATTCCTAAATAACTCATGGATCAAAGAAGAAATCATAAGGAGGATTAGAAACACATTGAGATGAATTAAAATGAAAAAACAATATAACAATACTTGATTTTCCTGAGGTACTCTTAAAAAGCAGAAGAATTCGACAAAGACATCTAAATAACTAAATACAAAAATTGAGGGAAATTTTAAGTCTGGGGACAGCTCAGGAAGAGCAATGGCACACTGAAACGCTGTGTGAACCTGTACCACTTTTCTGAGTATTTTACATACATAAACTTATTGAGTTCTCACTATTACCACATGAATTAGATACTATGTTATCCCAGTTTACAGAAAAGGAAATGAGGGCACTGAGTGATAAAGATTTTCCAGCATAAATTAGAGCCATAATCAGAATCCAAGGAATTTGTGTCAACCATATTGTTTTAAATTTAGTTTGGAAATATTTTATCCATAAATATTTTCAAACTCCATGTAGGCCATGATGCTTTTCAAGATTCTTGCAATATATGGTAAGGAAGAAAATACTGATAGAAAGCAATCTCCACTTTTGCTAAGTATATGTGTCCTAGAACTCAGTGAATAAATCCTTAGGTTAATAACTATGGGAATATAACATTAATATTAATGTAAAACTCAAAAGGGCAAGGATTATTGGTGAGGAGATTTTAACAGATGATTAATAAAATTTTGGGAAATGGAAGGATTAATATGATTTAAACTTAGATTTTCTCCTTTGCAAATGTCCCTCAAGGAAGAAGTCAATAAGAATTTAGCTGCTTTTCCTCTAAAACCTTAGTAAGGCTCCGGAATTGGAAGTACTTTAAAACAGACGCATATAGTGGACCTGAAAATTGGGAGGTTATTTGAAAATTTGTCTAATGAGTAGATATACCCACCTCCAAATTTCCCAAACCCAAACAAACAACAGTGTGACTCTCCTTTTGCTGTTCCAGCAGAAGCACGGCATTGGACTTCTTAGTAGCACTATGGAAATCAAAAGAAAATGAACAATTGCTTCAAAATTCTGAAGACACCTTTCAATCTAAAATTGAGATTTTCATTTAGCAATTTTTTTGTACAGCTTTGTACAAACTTTTATTTTGCCTAGACTCTACTATTACACTAAAACTCCAATAATATTGTAAAATTTTAATATAGTAAACAGGAGGCAAAGTTTTTGAAACATTTTTTTTGCAAAAATTCACTCAACTGTTTTATAATTAAGTACTATGAAACATTTGAAAATATCTCAATTCTACCTTTGCACTCAATTGATCGTTTGGCTAGATATGTAAAGTTATGCTTTGGAGTCTAAAAAATTAGACTTTATATCAGACCAAAATAGTCACTATCTTATCTGGTCCTCGGTCTGTACATTCTTGCATGTCAGTTGTGATTCAGTGTCCCCTTACTTGGTGTTACTCTGCTTTCTCTGCTCCCATAAAATACCTCCTTCCAGGAATTCCTGTTAATTAAGGTTAAACATTTAAAGGAAGAAAATAGCAACAATAGGTAACAATCCTGACAGATTTCCTCTTAAAAGATCTAGCTGAAATTTAAGCAATAAAGTTATCATGACTTATTTGCATTATAAAGCAGATATTGGTGATGACAACACTATTTCATATAATTACTATAAAAAGTAACCTGGAATCTAAAAATTTCCTTGAAGATTTTTATATTTGTCACTAATAGTATGTAAGTTCTCAAAAAATATATCAATAATTTAAAATAATGGTTTTTATGAAATTTGAAAATTTCATATTAAATGTACATTTATTTATTTATTTATCTATTTATTTATTTATTTATTTATTTATTTTTAATGTTTATTTTTGAGAGAGAAACAGAGTGTGGGCAGGGAAGGGGCAGAGAGATTAGGGACACACAGAATCTGAAGCAGTCTCCAGGCTCTGAGCTGTCAACACAGAGCCTCATGTGGGGCTCAAACTCATGAACCATGAGATCAGGACCTGAGCAGAAGTCGGATGCTTAACTGATTAAGCCACCCAGACACCCCTTAAATGTACTTTTAAATGTAAAAATAGTTATGATTTAGTGTAATTTAAAACTGTCTTGTTCCTCTTGTATATATTCTTTTAGTCAGTGATATAGCCAATCAAATTTTATTGAATTCTTACTAAATGCAGTTATTGTCCCCACAGAATTGCAATTGATAGTTGAAAATATATTAATATCCCAATCAAATTTTGGTGGAAGAAACCATAATGTGAATTAAGTCAGTCATGTCCAATTTACAAACTGTAAACTATTTGTTACCCCGGGTTTTAAGAACTTGTGTTAAGTGTTGTTTGGATGAGAAGACTTTATTTAAATAGAAGTTTCTTTATTTTTTTTAACTTGAAAGAGAGAGCACACGAATGGGGTAGAGAGAGCACATGAATGGGGTAGGGGGGAGAGTGAAAGAGAGAGAGAGGGAGAGAGAGAGAGAGAGGGAGAGAGAGAGAGGGGGAGAGGGAGAGAGGGAGAGAGAGAGAGAGAGAGAGAGAGAGAGAGAGAGAGAGAGAGAGAGAGAGAGAGAGAATCTTAAGCAGTCTCCATGCTTAGTGCAGAGCCTAACACATTGCTTGATCTCATGATCCTGAAATCATGACTTGAGCCAAAATCAAGACTCGGATGCTCAACGACTGAGCCACTGAGGCACCCCTAGAAATTTCTATTTTTAAAAAACAAAGTTTTGATCACTGTGCTCTATTTAGATAGTCCCTCTTAAACCCACCTCCATTTCCCCATATGCATTGGTGAAGAAAAGACGAACTCCTTGTAGTAGTATTGGGAAACATCTAAGAAAGAATCGGTAACACTATATTTTACAGGAGATGCTTCTTGTCTAACAAGTATTTATAGAATATGAAATCTGGGAAAATTATCACCCAGTTTTCCTCTTCTAGAGGCATGTTCTAAATGATAGGAATCTGTATATCCATGAGGTTTGCTGACATTTTTTATTTGATCCAGAATCTGTATTCTTTCTCAAAGAAAGCATAATAAGCAGCACAATATATTTTGTGCTACTTACTTAACATCTAAGTTAAGGTGGATGTTTTAAGATTATTTTCAGAGAGAAGGTGTATAGTTCAAATTATTTGGCTGTATTTCACAGTATTATTACAAAATTGTCAAACAATGGCTGGGCTCCAGTATAGTTCTCAGTTCCTGTGTTCCATTGGGACACTGGTCTTAAATCCAATGTTTCCTCTTATTCCAAACATAAAAACAAACAAACAAGCAAACAAATAAGCAAGTGGATAAGTAAATGAAATATTTTAAAAGCCAGCTCTTTTCTCCCTCATCCATATTAATTCTCTTCTAGCTAAAAATACTTCCTAGAAGTGATTTTTATGTTTCTTAGAAACTCTCTATGCAGATATCCACACTAGTACAGAGAAAACTATTCCTTCTAGATCTCATACATTTTCCATTTGAAGTATTATTTATTTTCGTATGTCACTCTGAGTTTATCCATTCTCCTAGATATGTACTCTTCCGGTGCATTTGAGCATCATAGGAAAATAAATCTTACTATTGATAATCGTAGCCTGGTCATTGAGTCACAGAAAGCTATTATTCCTACAATTTTTCAATAGTGAGTAGATTCTATAGGGGTAGAATTTTAAGATGTAAGTACACTGTTTTTCTATACTCAAATTACATCCCTCTTATCATAGAAATTGACCAGTGAAGTGTGCTGCTGACTTTTCAGAATACATGTACATATAGTCCATTAAGTTATTATATATATAACTTTGGTCAAAAAAGCATACTGTGAAATGTTGCCTTTGTTTAAACTCCCACTATTTCACTATACAGCTTTAAGATTCAACTTCTTTATTGCCCTCTGGTGGTGGGCTCTGTGAACTGCCTATTTAGAGGTCTGATAACCTTATTCAAGTAACTAAGTAGGTATTCAATTCCTCAGGTACAAGCTAAAGAGTAGATATTGGGAAACATTCAAATTTATTGAAACTGACTAAGGAGGTCAATGACTTGATTGTTAGTTTAAAAATGTGAAATATTGATTCTCCTTTTGTCAAATAATATTGCATGAAGAGAATATGAATACTTGTTTGCTTTGGAATAAAAAACAATAATTAAAGATTTTCTTCATTTGGACCATGCCTTCTGTGAAAATACAGAGTTCAGTTAAGAGTTGGACTTTCCAAAAGATTCTTTTAAAAATAAAACTCCACAAGTAAGTAATTTCAAATTATAATTTAAATATATCTTAAATTTAAATATTTATATCTATATTGATTTAAATGTGGTACACTACATAGTTTCAGGTGATTCCATCCTTCATATCTTCCCCCCCTTTCAACAAATAGGATACATACTGAGTGCCTAATACGAGTTAAGGAACTCTGTATGAAATTGTGATGTTGGTAAAGCTTAGCAGAAAGGATTGCAGCCTGTGTGTTGATGAATTTTCCCTAGGAGTGTAGAAGATGGTAGGTGGGGAAGGGTCAGACATGTCTCTGTGCTCCCCAAATTTTCTCTGTCAACTATCAACCTCTTGTATTAGAAATAACTTCCCTTGTTAGAAAGGGTTTTGAGACGGTAAATGTTTTCTATTAAAATGTAAGTATTTTCAGGAGTACCTGAGTGGCTCAGTTGGTTAAGCTTCTGGTTCTTGATCTCAGGGTCATGAGTTCAAGCCCTGCATTGGGCTCTGTGCTGGGTGTGAAGCCTACTTAAAAAAAAGTACTTTCAAAGTCTGTAAAATATAGGGTATTATGTAGTTTCCTTAGTATAGCCGATTTTCAAGAGAACAGACTGGGGACTGTATCTATGGACGTGTACGTGCATGTGTGTGTCTACTGAGGATACAAAAGACACCTTGGACAAGAAATAGTACTGGTATATGACAAGGAAAAGAACATAAAAGACAAATTTCATCTACTTAAGTTACCCCCTGGCTGGGGAAAGTCTTACTTTTCCACCATCCTTTGCTAATATATTTAGTAAATGCCCAGGGTCCTTAGCTACCTCTGTAAGTTTTACAAGCCTGTCAATATCCCATGTACAGGGGATGTGGCCTCGAAATTTTGCCCATATAGTTTTTCTTTCCCTCAGAGTTTTCCTCTGAGCTATGTAGTGGGGTAGGTTTTTGGTGAAAATCTGTGCTCATTTGTTAAATAGAAACTACTTTTATAGTTTAAATAAATAAATGGTATTTTGAGCCAATTGCAGAGTACCTCTGGCTTCCTCATAACAGATACTTTAGGACAAGTAGGTCATTTATATTCCCTTAAATCAGAGTACAAAGTTATTGAGCAATTCTAGTTCAAACCTTGTAGTCACAAAATGTGGAAAGAGATATCCTGCATTCTGTCATCATCTGCTTATTCTCTTACACAGACACCAAAAACTCTTTCACTGAAGTCGAAAGAAGAATAATACTCGAACAAAGTCTGTGTTTAAAGTCTGTGTCTTGTTTTTATTTTTCCCAGGCATAAAGTAGGTAACTGTTCGATGTTCTCATGATAAATATTAAAAATCTAAAAGATGTTTTATTTACTAAAGGTCATAAAATTCCAACTTTTCTTTTGGTAGAGAAATTTATGATGAAAAGTTTGGAAACTTCTGTTCTATATTAATTTTCCTGATTTGAGACTGCAGAGAACAGCATTTAGATGGAAAAAGTTGCCAAGAGGACCATAAGTAAAGGCATTTATGCGTTCTTTCTTATAATTTCATTTATTAGTTTTCAACATCTAACTTTGAAAAGCTGCCTGAGGCTACGCAGCATGTACAACAGGGATCACAGCTGTGCTGCCCCCACCCTCTCCCTGCAGATGGGAACAGAGTGTGCCTAGCAGTACCGGCACAGGCCCGCATTTCTCTGTCCACCCTTGGTACTTCTCAGGACAGGGGCTTTTCTCCATCAGCTTTATCCTGCTCCACTTGACTCCTTTTCCCTCCAGTTTTATAGAAATATAATTCACATTTAACACTGAGTAAGTTTAAGGTGTGCAGTGTGATGATTTGATACATGCATGTACTGAAAAATGATTACCACAAATAAAGTTAGTTAACAAATCCATCACCTCACATAATTACATTGTGTGTGCATATGTGTGTGTGTGTGTGTGTGTGTGTGTGTGTGTGTGTGTATGTATGGTGAGAACATTTAAGATCTCTCTTAGCAACTTTCAATTGTACAATATTGTTAATTAGAGTCACCATGCTGTACATTAAATCCCCGGAACTGGGGCGCCTGGGTGGCTTAGTTGTTGAGTGTCTGACTTTGGTTCAGGTCATGATCTCACGGCTTGTGGGTTCGAGCCCCGCATCGAGTCTGTGCTGACAGCTCAGAGCCTGGAGCCTGCTTTGGATTCTGTGTCTCCTCTCTCTGCCCATCCCTCACTCATGCTGTCTCTCTCTCTGTCTTTCAAAAGTATATGAATGTTTAAAAATTTTTTAAAATTAATAAATCCCAGAACGTATTCTTCTTATAACTAGACGTTTGTACCTTTTGACGAATATCTCATCTCCTCCACCCCTAGCCTCTGGCAACCACTATTCCATTCCTTGAGTTAGAGTAAGTGAAATTCCACATATAAGTGAGTCATACAGTACTTGTCTTTCTCTGTCTGACTTATTTCACTTAGCATAATGCCCTTAAGCTTCATGTATGTTGTCACAAATGGCAGGATTTCCTTTTTTTATGACTGAATAATGTTCATATATATGATATATGTATATATCTCACATCTTCTTCATTCATTCATCCATTAATGAACACTATTAATTATAGAAACTCTGTCAATTGCTACAGGTGACTAAGATGACAACACACAAAATCTGGGTGCTGTTACAATGGAGAAAACTTCCCAATGGTAGCAGTAGATCCTGGCTATAGATAGGCTACACCCCACAGGCAGAAAGGCTGGCCGTATTTTGGGAGTAGCTGGTTTGAATATGAGTCAAACAAATCAAATAATTGGTTGATATGTCACTAGGACAAAGTCTATCATCTCTTTTAGGCATCTTACCATAGATGTGAAGTGAGAATAAATGGAAAAGAAGGCATCTAAAGCAAAAGGTTATCATGAAACCAGTTCTTTTTATTCTATAGAAGGGAGAATATGCAATCTCACCTCAGAACCTGAAATCAAACAATGACATGTAACAGCTTGCGTAGGATATAATTGTAGCAGGAAAAATACAAGCAGAAAGCACAGGAGAAACAAGTGCCATTTGTATGGGAATAAATAGCTTGAAATATCTCAACAGCCTCCTAAAAACAAGCTTGGGTTTCAATATAGTATAATAATTAATATTCAGTCTTAAGAAAAAAATAAAACTGTACCTTTGCTTTCTTTTAGAAAGTGCTGGAAAGGCAACTATATTTGACAAATTTTCATAAATAAAGAAATTTAGCACACTTAAATATTTTATCTACTAATTAAAAAAATCTTTCCTACAGAATATCATTTTCTGATGAAATAGGGGGAAAAGAAGGTGCTAGGGGGTGAAGAAGTATGGGGTAGTATAAAATTTCCTCTCCTCCTTTTTTACCTGAAAATATTTTTCCAAGCCTAAAGAAGTAGTAAAATTCTGCATCTGAGATTGAATAAAAGTTTTAATAGACACATCTTATATATATGCAATTTGATTTCCACAGTTATTTCAATGTGCTGACTGGGCTGCTTGCTTTAAAGGGAGACTCCTCTAAACAAAGCCCTTGAAGAAACTAACAATGTGTGAACCAACTTGTTTATTCTGTGTGTCACTTGGCTGCAACAGTAGACTAAATTGCTCTTTTAACCCCATTGTTTGTACCCCTTGTAGTATCTGGAATCATTCCTGAAACTAGAGAAGGGGGCTCAGGAAGCTGAAAGAGACAAAATATCTAACTATTGTTTCTTTGCAGAATTACAAAGGTCAGGTAGCAGGTTCATTTCTGATGGTTTTAAAGAGAAAAGCTAAGGGGTTCCTGGGTGGCTCGGTCACTTCAGCGTCCAACTTCATTCAGTTCAGGTCATGATTTTTTGGTCCATGGGTTCAAGCCCCTCATGGGGCTCTGTGCTGGCTGACAGCTCAGAACCTGGAGCCTGCTTCAGATTCTGTGTCTCCCTCTTTCTCTTTGCCCCTCACTCTCTGTCTCTGAAAAATGAATAAACGTTAAAAAAACCTTTTTAAAAGGATGAACTATGGCGTCTAGTCCACTTTGGAATTCATATCCCTGTTCTTGTGTGTTTTCAATGCTAGTCCACCTTGAGTGGATCACGAGAGATGATTTCTCAGCATTAGCCAGTGGTTTTCTAATTCTGATCTTAGTTTGTCCTAGTGATGTAACATTGATGAGGAATTTTGAAATTTTTAAATTCTTCAAAAGGTCTTGATTTTGTAATGATACCAAACTGTGGAAAATAAAAGGAGGATTGGTGAAGTTTTGATAAATTATAATAGTCCTAATTGATTTTCATAAGAAAAAATAGGGAATGGATTATTTAGGAATCTGAATGAATACTGTATATCTCACCTATTCCTATTAAAACTATAGGTTAGTTGAGATAAAAAATTTTAGGTATAAATTTTGGTAATAAAATTCGTTATGACTCTTTGCTTAATCATGAATTTAAGTGGTGACCGGTTCACCAGTTTGCAGTCAATAAGGTTGACCAATAGGATAATTCACTTTGTAGTCTGGGACATCCAGCCCTATCTTCATTCTCTTGTTTATGCTCTATCCCATGTATTTTAGTAGTAATAGTAGTAGTAGTAGTGGACAGTTGTTATTAGATAGAATCGAGTTGTTTCTATAATTTTTTATAGTCAAACATATACTAAGTAATACAGATTTTGAAAGCACTTGTGTTTAGGATGGGGAGACCAAAAGTGAATTCAGTGTTTATAATACTAGTAGCTGCCCTTCAAGGAGCCTGTGGTTTATTTGGGAAGAAGTGACATATGCAATAATCTGAGGTATTGAATAAATAAATAAGTCTAAGGGCAGAGGTTCCTGAGAGTGAGTTGAGTATGGAGGAAGCAAGCTAAAATAACCCATTTCAAATCCTGGCATTATAATGATTTGCAGGTCTCCTCACACCTTTTCCTGACAGCATAGACAAAGCAAACAAGACTGGAGAATATGCTACAATGGCCAAAATAGACTTAATGTCATTTTAGCTGATTATTTTTAGGCTTTGAGTATATGATAATTCAAATCTACCTAAATAATAGGTTTACTTTAACACTGAAAATTCAAAAAAGAAACTGCTGCAAAAGTATACACAATAGTAACAACTAGTTTTTGGAAGAATATAATTTTTTTTTTTTTTTGCCATATACTAATATTACATAACCTGCCCCAGACCTGGGAATAGCCTTTACTCTGACTGGTTATCAGACTTTGTTGTCTTCTAGCTAAGACTGAAACCTTTTTTAAAAAATTATTTTTGTAGATTTTATCACCAAAGACCTCAGAGCAATCTGAGTGCCAGAGTTCTGGACTTGGACAGGTAAGGCAGAATTATGATTAGAATTCTTGGTCAGGGAAGAAGGCTCCTGATTTAAGAATAGTTTTCTTCCTCTTGAAAGCTCACGAGAACACATTTAATCCATCTACATTTATGAAAAATTTAGTACAGAGAATTTCAAACATCTACATAAGTAGGAAGAAACAAATGGAAACCCTCACCATTAATCTCATCAAATATCAATTGCTGGCTATTTTCTCTATGCCTCCCCTTACTACCACCATCATAATTCCCAGCAATTTTGAAGCAAATTCTAGATTTTCTTTTCTCAGTAAAAATTTTAATATATCTATTTCTAAAATGTAATAACTGCCCCTTTCAAACCCAAGTATAAAGTCATCATCACATACCCCCCAATTAACAATAATTCCTTAATATTAACAAATAACCGGTCAGTTCACATTTCCTTGATTGTCCTATAAATATATATATTTTTTAATTTTAATGACCATTATTTCTTTTATTAATGATCCAGACACAATTTTTCTTTCTTTTTTCTTTAATTATTTTATTTTTTACAATTTCTTTTAAGTTATAAGTTTAAGAGAACTCCATTTGTTCATATTTTCTTGAATTTATTTATCTGCCATTGAATCAAAAGCATTCATCCTGCATGGTTCTCAACTGTCTGCATTGTGTCCATTGTATACCCTTCATGCCTATACATTTATCATGTTCTTTGACCCATGTGTTTACTGTCAATTGGTAGATAGATCTAGAGCATTGAAAAAAATTCAGGTTTGATTTTTTGGTAGGTCTACTTCATAGGTGATGTTCATTAATTCCAAAATGAGTTATAAAGTGTCTGCTTGTCTTACTGTGATGTGCAACCATCAATTATTAATGCCTAGACCCATTAATTTATTATGGGTACCAAGTGGTGATGTTCTGCTAATTATGTTATTATTTTTTAATTAATATATTTATTTTGAGGGGGAGACGGGGGGAGAGAGAGAGAGAGAGAGAGAGAGAACAAGCAGGGGAGAAATGGAGAGAGGGAGAGAGAGAGGGAGAGGGAGAGAGAGAGAGAGAACAAGCAGGGGAGAAATGGAGAGAGGGAGAGAGAGAGGGAGAGGGAGAACCACAAGCAGGGCCTGCATATTCAGTGAGGAGCCTGATGCGGGGCTCGATCTCTTGAACCAGGAAATCATGACCTGAAAGGAAACCAAGACTTGGACCCCTCACTGACTGAGTCAATCAGGTGCCCCTTTACTAATTATATTATTATTATTCATTTTTAGCTGGAATATTCATTTCATCAACTATTTGGTTGCCCTGAGTCACAGTTTAATTTGAAAAGGCAGAATAAATGTTTCTTTTATTTTATTTACCAATTTTGCCAAAAAAACAAAAGAAAAAAAAAAAAGACTCCAGAGTATATTTCAAAGATGATCAGTTAGGTATTTTATTTCCTTGTTGTTGTTTTCATTGATGCTATTGTAATTATCAGTGCACAGATTGTGCCCGACCATATTCAGATTGGCTCCTGAGTCATTTTGACACATCCCAGTAGTCTTTGATAGTCTTCCCTACTCTCTAGTATGACAAGATGTAATAGGAACAACTTGTTCTCCTGTGCTGGTTCTGAAATCAGCCATTTCTCCAAGGAGACGTTATCCATTGTATTTATTCAAAGTTGTGTTCCTTCTAGTTTAATCTTCATTCAAGAAATGATTTTTTAAACATATTATTTAATGAATTCTTTCACTTTTTCAAATCTTCCTATTCTCCAAATGCTTCATTTCATCTTGTAATTGTCTTTTTATGTTTTTTTTTTAAATAAATAGTTTCTATCACTTTTTAAATTTCTTTTACTTTTTAAAAAACACTAGGCAACACATTTTGTTTTGTGGGTCTTTCTGTCAGCCTCTCAGGGTCTGCTGAGACTTTCTTATCTTTATTTTCCTTTTTATTTCCTACTAACTTTCTGTGGGATTTTACTGGAATATTTTTCTTTTCCTCATTTTAAAATGAAATAAATTTCCATTTTAGGAGAGAAACATAGGTAAGAATATATTTTCTAGCTTCACAATTCCAGTGCTCACTGTCTTCTGTTATTTTCATGACATGATTCAAAAAAATTCTAAAATTTTCCTCCTCAGGCCTCCAACTTTGATTTTTCAGGTTCTCTTCTTTTCTGCCCTGTTGAGCCTGGGGATTTGTTCTAGAAGGGTGGTTGGTTTGATGTGTGTCAAGGTTTCACGGGCTCCAGAACACATCTGTAGCCTCAGAATATCTCAAAGTTCTTGCACACATTTGCAGATTGGAGGCTGCAAGGTCTACTGCTAGTTTCTGCTGCTGTTCTCTGTGAGTTTGTGATGGCAATCATAGGAATCTCTGGCTCTTCTAAATATAAAATCAGCTTTCTCTTCCTTCAACTTCTTTCCACATACTTTTAGATACCACATGTGGGTCTTTTTGCTCTTGTGGATTTGTCCCTACCTGGTTGTAAGTTGCAGTTCACGTGGGCACCTTATCATAGATGTTGTCTGTGAGTTTTGGGGCTTGCTTTACCAGATGCTTTTTCTTTTCTTGTTAGTGTGTGTCTTTAGGGAAGGGGTAGGATATTCAGAGATAAAAACCTTCTCTGTAGCTGCTGTCATTTCCCCAGAGTCCTCTGCCATTCGTATTTAAAACAAAATTATAGGAGTCATTATCCTGATCATAATTATATTGTATCTGTCTCCTTTTCCAGGCTTCATGTTCCACATAGACCCCCCTCCCCCCACTGTAGTATACTGAGTGATTGGATAATGTTGAAGTTTGGGGCCCTCTTTCTGTACCGCCCTCCTCCTAAACATGGCAATCTTAAACTCTACACTGTTTTCTTCACTGTTAAGGAATTTAGAAAATAAAGAGAAGCACAGGTTTACTGGCTGAAAGTGGATTAATGTATTATTTTTCTTAGGTAAAATGTTATAAGACTCTCTAGGCTGAAATTTCCTTGAATCATATTGCAAAGATGAGTGCCCACTTAAAGCACACTAAGACCTGAATCCAAGGAGTAAAACATTTTTAGAGCCTTCAAATTTGCCAACTTTGTGCAATTCTGCATTACTTCTTAAGGTAACTGAAAAAAATAATTTTGTGATAAAGTAAAAGTTGATTTTATGAAATAATATTATTTTTAAAGGGTATATGTATACATATACATACACACATGCTCAGTGGGTCTTTGAACAACATAGGTTTGAACTGTGGAGGTCCACTTTTTCATTGATTTTTTTCAATATGGTACAATACTATAAATATATTTTCTCTTATGATTTTCTTAACATTTTCTTTTCTCTAGCTTACTTTATTGTAAGAATACAGTATATTATATATATATATATATATACATATATATGTATATATATAACATACAAAATATATGTTGACTCTTTATGCTATTGGTAAGACATCTGCTCAATACTAGACTATTATTGGTTAAGTTTTTTGGAGTCAAAAGTTATAAATGGATTTTAAACTGTGCAGGGGGTTGACATTCCGAATCTCACATTGTTCAAGAGTCAGCTGGATATATCATTACATATATGTATCTGGGGGTGGGGAGAGGAAAAGTGTTAAGGCTCTATCAGTTGTTATCTCTTTTTCTAGAATATGGAAACATTTGAAGAGAAATGTAGTATAAAATAAGATGATAATCTAATAGTGAATATAGGTGTAGCTATTGCTATGCAGTGAACCAATCCTAAAATGCTTATGGTTTAAACAGCAATCATTTCCTCACAATTATGCATCAGCAATGTGGGCTGGATCTCTTGGTTGGATCTATGTTGCTTTCATCTGAGGTCACTCATAAAGTTGACATCATCTGGTTACTTGGCTGAGATGGTTGCTTTCACATGTCTGATCACTGGTGCTGGCTGTTGGCTTGGGCAGGTGTCTCCATTACGCTGGCCAGCCTTCTTCACATGGCAGGTTTCCATAAGGAGAATCTTGATGCACAAGTACTTTCCAGCTCTTGATATGCTACTGGTCAAAAGCAAGTCACATGAGCAAGCCCAGGTCAGTGTGGGAAGGAACTACACAGGGTAAGGAAATAGTGAGACGTGATGCATTGGGGCCAATAATCTAACAACCTACTACAGTAATTATATAAAGGAAACCATTCTGAAGGCAGATGATAAAAAAAAAATACATGTAAGTGGGAGAGTGGTGTAGGTGGGAGTAAGAGGCAATGATCAAAGCTTGCCAAAGCCTGAGGAAGCTTCTGGTATGTTTGTAAAATCCACTGAGATTAAAGTAGTTCTATAACTATTTTCTGACACCAGAATAAAGGTCACAATAGCACATCAGGGAGGCCCATCACTCTTTTTTCTCTTCAATTTTCATGCTCTTTGACTCTGCTCATTTTTAGAATAAATTATGACTTACTCTTCATAAATTTGTTACCTTATTTTTCTCAAAGAAATGCTGATCTCACTTTTATCTGCTATCCCACAGAAATGCAATACAAAAAAATTTCCTATGTAAAATATTTCACAAAGTGTAATATTATGTACCCAGTACAATTAACAGGTATTAAGAATCACATCTCATCATAGCTTAAATAATATCATTCCTCCCCTAAAACTTAAGATAAGATTCTCACTGATTCCTAATGGGTTATTTTCTTCAATAACAAGAGCTGACTTAGGCCATTTCTTCCTAGTGCATAGAGGTCCATGTTTGACTGCTCTTTGATCCTCATTCACATTATCTTTGGTGAACCTGATGATCACACCCCCTGGCTCAGGCCACCAGTATTGCTCCTGATGAAAGTTAACAGTGTTGGCCACATTAAGTCTTACACAGCAAATTGCTGACTTCTGGGGTTTCCTATCAGCTTTACCAGATATTCCACAGCAATTTTGGGACAAGGAAGGCTATAAGCAAGAAAGGTAAACAAGTGTTAAAGCGTTTTAGCATCTAACTGAAATTTTTTTATCTACCATAATCTTATGGAATAAGTATAAAAGTTACTTATAGCTTAGGTAGTGAGAACTTGGGAAAATTTTGGAAGCATCTATATTCATCAGTTATTTCAGGAGTTGGATATTCCCTGGTAACTCAGGATCCTTTTTACCTGGAACAGGGAGCTCTTTCTGTGTTGAAGTGGTTTTACCTTTTTCCAAGGCATTTTTAGTTTTCTCTATTAGAAATTATCAAACTTACACATATTAAGCCATTTAGTCAAGGAAGAGTTGAGGAGTCATGAGAAAATACTGTTTTGTAAAGCACAAAAGACAGCGATAATATTCCCTAATTGCATTTGCCTCTCACCACCACCTCCTTTGTGAAATGCATCAGCATCTGACTGGTCTCTGTGCCCCACTAATTGGACAGAGCTGCACTGGCATTCTTAGAAAGCACTGATGGTCACTTAGGAAACTGTAGGTAGAGCTTGTGTAGCCAAAGTGCTCAGGAAAGAAACAAATAGTCTTAATAAAATATGCTTACTGTTTTTCTTAGTTAACATTTATTCTCTGTAAGAGATTGGTATCTGGTTTGACAGGTAGTAGTCTAACTCTGTATTTGCCCAAATAATAAAATCAAGGTTAACATATCTCAGCTTTTCATCCTACTGGAATTAATGTATACAATTTAAAGTTATTTTTTTTTAATTGCTACTGGTTAGAATGCCTGAAGCCTATTAACTGAGCTAGTTAAGGTACAGTGTTAATAGGGATATTTTTCTCTTTTTCTACCACAGGATTGTGAAGTGTGCCCCATTTTCCACAATAGAGTCAAATGAAAAAGTGTAAATCTGTCACCACTAAGCCATGAGACAGGTACAAATGTTTCTCTCCAGAGTTAACATTGATGAGAATCTTTGTGGAAAAGAATCTCTTCTTTTTGTAGAAATATAATAAGATAGAAATTGTATTCTCAATTCCACTACTACGAGAATAATTTCACAGTCAATACCAATGTTTTTATTGATCTTTTAATAACATATGCAGTGTTTACATTAAAAGAAGTTTAAAAAAAAAGTAGGAGGCTTTCAATGCAATCTATCAAGGAGCATTTTCTAATGGCAGGATTCAGTCCCAACTTTAATACATGAAGTTGATACATGCTTATGAGATCAGAGAATCAGCTACAACAAACATTATCATAAGATGTTAAGTTTTTACGTGTGCCCCTGCAGGAATGGGGGAGGGACAGAGAATCCCAAGCAGGCTCTGCATGGTCAGCACAAAGCCCATTGCCAGGTGACCTCCAGATCATGACTTGAGCAGAAATCAAGACTGGGTGGCTTAACTGACTGAGCCACCCAGGCCCCACTCCCTGGCACCTTTCTTTCTGATTGCCACTTCTTTTTTCAGAAAAATTTCATGCACTTAGAATAATTAATAGCATCATCCTTGGCTTCTTGATAATTTCATAATGATGTTGCTTGAGGAAGGAGCTCATCCTCTTTGGGGAAAGTTCAGTCTAAGAAATAAAACATCATTAACACTAGATCTGCATCTGATGGTGGTATGATGCAGATTAGTATCCACTTTGTCTTTTGACTCTCCAGGCTGCATGGGAAGAATGGTATGGTGTGGTTTAGGAAAGCAGTAGCTCAAGAAGATTCCATTTTGTTGCTGTGTTACTCAGGGATTTTATTTGAGCACAATTTTGTATTTTGTTCTGTAAAATTATCATAGTCATTCTTTTGCTAATTAGTAAACAATTAAATGCTATCCTTCATTTATTTTCCCCTTCTGATCAGGAGCCTCCTCTCCATTCTCAGCCTTGATCTGAGTTCCAGTGAAGCAGCATGGAGTAGCTAGATTTCTGACTTCTGAAGTGCAATGCGGGTTCCAACTCTGTCTTCATCACTTATAATTTAGCCTCTCTGATATATTCATTCTAGAACTGGCAATGATGGTCAGTTTGATTCCTGTTTTTCCAGCAACCTTTGCACTTGAAAAGTGTATCACAGCATCTTATGTAGAATGGCATGGATGGAAAAGAAGAGCAAAATAAATCTTTTAGGAAGGTCTAAAATGCAAATCACATGGAGGTAACTGCTTGAGATAAAACTAACCCCACCTAGGGCACCTGGGTAGCTCAGTCGGTTGAACGTCCGGCTTTGGCTCAGGTCATGATCTCATAGCTCGTGGGTTCAAGCCCCAGGTCGGGCTCTGTGCCGACAGCTCAGAGCCTGGAGCCTGCTTCAGATTCTGTGTCTCCCTCCCTCTCTGCTCCTCCCCCACTCATGCTCTGTCTCTCTCTCCCTCAAAAATAAATAAACATTAAAAAATTAAAAAAAAAAAACTAGCCCCACCTGAATATTGTCAGTCAAGACAGGGAAGCAAACAAATATATTGTTCACTAAATGTATTATTTTCTGGAAATGTAGAATATACAAGAAAGCCTCACTGCAAATGAAATGCATTTGTTTTACTAAAAGATGTTTAAAAGTAGTATTGAATACTTACTTTTTAAGACTTATGTGTTTCCAGAGTACTATCTACAGTCAGTTTTATGACATTACATAGAGGAGGAGACTGAGTCTCCAAGATCATAAGGGATGGATTCCAGAGCCTTTGCAGGGCCCATTACACTCCATGACCTCCCTTTGCTTGTGCTGTTTATCCAACTAGGTGCTTGGAATACCAGAATGAATAAATCTCTCTTTCAAAAGGCTTTTAACATACATTAGGTAATAAACAACACCTACAAGTAGAACAGAGTACTTTATTTAAAGCATAAACAGAGCAAATGTTCATCTAGTATCATTTAAATCATCTTTAAATTACCTTTTAAATCAACATGCTTATACTTTGGTGTATTTTCTTATTTTTTCCTAGTTCTCTTTACATGTGCCTCTTTTCTTTTTTCTTTTCCCATCTGAAATGTTTATGGTCTCAAAAGTAATTACTGCTTGAAGAAAGTTTTCATGGATACTAAATGCTACCTAATGGAAGCCATAAGCATAGAGTCTGCTAGCATTTAGAGTGGTATAATACATATGCCAGCTTGAATCAAGTGGGAGAAAAGGTTAATCATTCTTTTAAATTGGTAGTGTTGCTGGAGGTGGATTAATATGCTTTTTGAATCCCTTATGTGCTGTAAAGCTCCTTGATCACAGTCACTATGACCATGTTTTAGGTTTTGAATTAAAGGTGTCTCCTGTGATCAGCTGGGCCAACTCCCTTAATCTCTCTGGCCATATTAGGTGATAGTTTTCTCGTTTCAATACATGATCTATGTTATAAGGAGTGTTGACTATACCAAACTCTAAAGTGGGAACCCAGAAAATGAAAGAATCTTTCTACTGATGCTTAATCATAATTCTTTTCATTGTGAATATAGTCCTTTCCCTATGTAATGCGGGAACATTATGAAAAGTAGAATGTTCTCTTGTGCCTTTGGAACCTGGAGTGCTCTCGACCTGTCAGCTCACTGGCAGAGCAGGCTTTGTCCAGACACCAAAGAACAAAATGTGAAATTGGCACCAGCCAGCCTCTCCATTGCACAGGATATTCCTGTTTAAATTTGACGACCAGAACATTTTACAATTTGAAATTATTGTCATCTGGTTTTCTTTAGTTTCTTTGGGAATGAAAGCTTTGAGAAGCTTGTTAAAAAATCTGGACTTCTGATGGTGAGGCTTAACTAGATCCATCGAGTCATCAATCAACAAACATTGACCAAAGCTTACCACTCCCCCAGGTGCTGTCCAAAGGACCCAGACACATCTCAGATAGTGGCCCTGCCCCTTCATTTCTATTAATAGTATTTTTTCTAAATGTAATCAGAGCTCAGGTAAAGACAAGGCATTGATTTGAGTCCGCAGTAAACAAAGCTGCCTAGGCTGATCCCTTCAGTTCCCAGAATTACTTTGTCCAAAGTATAATTTTCCCAGTGCCACGAAACCAAGTTCTGTCATCCATCTATCCACTTGACATTTTATCATGATAGTCTTTGCCTCTTTGACCTCTAGTGAGGAAACTAGCATAAGACACTGGAATATGCCTGGTTCTATAGGTTAAGTGCAGATAATGATATGAATACAATTGAAGATGAAGCCCAAAGTGGAAAAGGCAGCTGTAAATAGATTAAGTAAAAAAGAGGGTATTTGAAAAATAAAGTAGTAAAGATTGAACCTGATGCAATAGCAATGAAGAGCTTCTGGAAGTTTTCCAAGAGGTGAGGGGTTGATTTTTTTAAGAACATTCTCAGCAATTTTATACCAGAAAAAATTATAAGGGTAGTGACTGTATACATGAGATCCAGTGAAAACACTAACTTTAGGCCACTGAGCATGTTTTGAGCATATGCTGTAGAAATTAAATTAGAAAAGAAAGGATAATCTGAAGTCATTTTAAATGAAAGATTCACAAAATATTGGAGCTGGAAGGTATCTTTATTGGATTAGCCAACATTTTTGAGCAGCTACTATGTGGCAAGCACTGTTTTTATGGTCCAGAAGCAAAAGACAAAATAAAGACCAGAAGAATCAAAAGACAATATGAGGGATACATAAACAACTCATTACAAATCTAATGGAGATACGCTATTAAATAAATCATAAGAATGTAACTTTGCAAAAATAGAATTGGAACCAAATAACCCTGCTTGAGGATATGGAAGAAGGTATCGACAATGAGGAAATCCTTGAATTGGGCTTTGAATGTTTGGGAATTACCCAAGTGGAGAAAAGGTCAAGGACATAAGGCAGAAGGAACATCCTGGATGTGAGAACAAGCATAGCATGTTTAAGGGATTGCAAAAGAGATTTTTTTTTTTTTAATTAGAGTGTAGAGTGCAAGTTGTTAAAGGGTCAAAAATAAAGTGCAAAAGGTAGGTTGGAATAAAAGTATAAAGTGGTCTAGCATTTCCTGTGAAGAAGGATAGGTGTTTTCCTACAAAATGGGTTACTTTTGTGTAAGGCTTAACAAACACTAAATCAGAGTTGTACTAAACACATGGCTCACCGGTGAAAATTTCTGTATTTTGTTTTCCAGGTTAGACACTGTTACAATTCTTTAACGTTTCTTTTTCCTAAGTAAGTCCATCTGGTGAGAATGTGTGATCCATTTTATTTTGGAAAGTTTTGCCTTAACTTTTTTCTACTTAAAACACAAATTCTAATCATGAAGTTTGTATCCTTGAAGTACCTGTTCATATTCTTTCTTTGACATAATGAGGCTAATCAAGATGTCTTCTCTAATTTTGAGAACCAGAATGATTGGTTCCTCATGTTGGTCATTTCAATAGATGGACCAATTTTAGACTCATTGCATAAGAATCATCTGAATAACTTGTTAAATTTAATCCTCATAGATTCTGATTCAGCAGGAATGAGGAGATATCCAGGAATATGTATATTAAATGGGATACTCCAGTATCTACATCTAGTATGCAGCTACATGTAGGAACCATAGTTTATGTTCTGCCAGGAACATGGAGGTATCATGGATACCATAAATGGAGATTAGGAAAAGATGCCTGGTAATTCAGATCCTATATGTGCCTAACTTTTGGAATTTAAAAAAAGTTTGGAGTTCGAGTTGAAGTTTTTTTTTTCATTCATTCATTCAATGAATCACTTATTCACCTACCTATTTAACAACTATTCTTGAAGTCTAATATGTTCCAGATATGGTACTAAATTGTGGTGGCACAAAAATGAATAAGACATTATTCCTGCCATTAGAGGTAATATCAGATATAAGTGACGGGCAAGAAGAGAATGATAATCGAGTATGTTAAATGCTACATAGAGAGAGAAGCAGTAGGAATTTGTAGTAAACATAAAAACATATCTTTTTTTTTTCTCTCAAAGACTGAATTGTTACCTACATGCTATTTCCAAATGTATATCTTCATTCAAAGTTTTTTTTCTTCTGCACTCTAGATCCAAGCATAAAATTGCCTACTGAATATCGCCTGTTGGATTTCCCCATGAATCTCACAGACAACCTAAAAAATAAATTAGAATTATCATATTTAGCCTGAAACCAGTTATTTCCCCCTGTGTGTCCTATTTTAGTAAATGGCATCATTTGGACTCCAATTGACCAACCAAAAACCTGAGAGTCATTCTTCACCCTTCTCCCCTCCCCTAAACTCCCCCTGAAACAATCCCCAAGACCTGTCATAATTATACCATATATATATTTGTCCACTCTTCTCTGTGTCCATTGTCATACCCTTCACATTTTTTTCCTCAGATGTAACAGCTCCATTCACTTTCTCCCTGACTCCAGTACCATTTCTCTATTATTCATTCTCTTCATTACAACTTAAATTTCACTCAACTGCCTAAACCCTTTGAAATTTTTTCTTTAATTTTGGGAAAAAGGCCTCAAGAACTGTGATCCCATCTACTCCACCCTCATCCGGTGCCACTATCTCTACCATTTCCTTCTCCCATACATTTTCAACAATACTCAATAGTCTTGAGTTTTTAAATGACCTCTCTTACCCCTGAACTTTCTCCAGGCTATGTCATCAATTTGGATGATTTTTTAACCATTTAATCATTGGCTAATGCATCTTCATCATTTAAGTTTCAAAATAAACATTGAATCTCTGTCTTTTCATGACTTTCATTTGAGGTTAAATTCTCTTTCTGTATATTCTCTTAAAACCTGGCTGTCAATTATCCATGAGATTTATATTTTGTAGTTTATTTTTCCTAATACATTGTAAACTCCTTATGAACAATGTCTTTATCAGTGTTATAGGTACTCAATAAATATGTATTTTGTTAAAAGATAAAGGAACTATCACTTGGGTGATAATTAGAATAAACTCAACATTTTAGGAAACTTTATAGACTTATAGTATACTTGGAGGCTTAATCAGATCATCACATTTTCAATCATATTTTATTCCAGGGAGTGTGCATTTTTTCTTTTTTTTAAAGAAATCTTTCCTCAGAAGAAAGGATTCTCTTCTCTTTGAATATTTTTTCTTTACTAGAGGGTTTGGTGCCCGAGGGCTGACCCACCTAAGGTCCCCATTGTTAACATCTGTATTATATCTACTGGGTTGGGGTCTCTTTTCATACTTAACAGGAATGTCATACTGCTTTTATGTAGTTTCTTCTTTCTCTTCTCCATCTTAAGATCATCCTGCTCTGCTCCTTTGCTTTTTCCCGAAGTCTCCTTTCACCACTTAATGTGGCCTGGTAAGTCTACGCAGTGGTGCTGAAGGAATAGTAAAAAAAATAGAAGTATGCGTGGGGGATATGTCCTTTAGAGAATTTCTCTTTCCAAGTAAATACTTTTTTTTTTTCCTTTGGAAAGTATTCCTCCTTCCCCTCTTTAGATCTTAAAAAATATTCCATGAGGCCTGTCATTTAAACTTGCTCCTGGGACAGATTATAAACTATAAAAGATCTAGGAAGAAAATTTGAAATACAAGGAAATGTGTAGAAAGACACAAAGCAAGTGGCAGGAAAACTCCAAGGGTTTGTATGCTCAGTAAAACACTCCACAGATTGACTCTTTTTAGTATGTCTTTTGATCTGAAAAGTCAAATTATATCTCTCACCTAATAACACATTTTGAAAAGAAACTGCAGTGCTTACTGGTTTGTGCTAAGATGGAAAGAGACACAGGAGTGGGCCCTACCACAATTTCATCGTGATTTTAATTGTGGATGAAATGCAACAGAAGGTTGAGACAAAGCGAATGCCAGCACTCCGTGAATACTAAGAAGGCACAATATCTGTGAAAATTCTTTGCAAGCTACAAATAATATTTTTATTTAAGGAAAATTTAAAAGTAATGTACACTTTTCATTGTTTTTCACCTTTGCTATCTTTGGTAACTTTTAAAAGTGAAAAAGACAACTGAATTTGAACAGAACAAGAAGTATATGTACATATTTTCAAAAACAAGACAAAACTTAGACATCAAAAAACAATTGTTCAAGTGTCCTTTTGACTCTGGACCAAGTTGAGATACACAGAAATTTGTGGCCTGGTATATTGATATATTTGGAAACTGAAAGACTTGAGTTTAAATTTTGGTTTATCTACCACAAGTGTCATATTCTGAGTCTTGATTTCTTCATCTGAAAAATGAGAATAATTATAATATAGAACTCATGTAAAAATTACAAAAAATGATATAAAGTACCTGCAGTAAAGAATCTAGTATGGCTAATAAACAATTGATTTTTTAATATTTTTGAGGGCCATTATTATCTGGGAGCTGGGATAGAGTGAGATATTAAGATCAGAAATTCAATTCAGAATTACTGATCAGCATTCTATTACATGCTTTGAAAAAAATGCTTTTCTAAGTAGAGGCAAGCATGCATTTGTTAGAATATTTTAATTTTCTCTGGAAGAACTGAAAAAAAAAACCTTCCACAGAAGAGTAGCAAAATCTCATTTTTAATTTGCTTTTTAATTATTTATTTTATCATTAATAATTTCTTACTGTTCAAGATTTGGTTAAGGAGTTTGAGATGTATTTATAGTTGAATAAAAGGTCAAAGGCAGGAGGAATAAAACTATAAAAATATGAGACATATTATGGTATACTACAATGAGTATTTATTTTGATATTTTGAGGACTTTTAAGACAAGACACCGTTACTTTAAAATTAATTATAAACATATAAATATATATGATAAATAATTGGTTTGTGTGAAATATGGAAAATATGTGCAATTTTGAAGAAATAATATTGTCAGCTGTGAGGTTAGAATTTGCCCCAAGTATATTACTCAGCTAGGAAATCCATTCACAAGCGAAAGGAAGAAATCCCAATGAGTTAAATAAAGTACTTTAAACATTTATGAGAAAAAAATAAAACTACCAAGTGAGACAAACTGTTCCAAACATTAGAGTAGCTAGCTATATTGGAGACATATAAATGGTCCACAGATTAAGTATATTTCTCAGAATAACACAAAATGAATCCATTTCAATGACAAAACAAAATAAACAACCAAGATTATATGAATTTTAAACATACCAAGGAAAGGCAGTATAATACATACATATAAAGTAATTTGTAACTGAAAGTGGCATGATATTTGTGAAGATGAAACTATGCAGATATAGAAAAAGGATACCATAAATGTTTGGTATGTGACTAAATTATGCAAATAAGGTTTATGGCATTTTCTATTTGTTTTAAAATCATGAGGTAGACTATAAAACAACTGAGATGCAATCTGTTCTATAGTTGTTCTTTTTTTTTAATTTTTTTTTTTAACGTTTATTTATTTTTGAGACAGAGAGAGACAGAGCATGAATGGGGGAGGGTCACAGAGAGAAGGAGACACAGAATCTGAAACAGGCTCCAGGCTCTGA
The DNA here is from genome assembly GCF_018350195.1 of Panthera tigris. NCBI lineage: Eukaryota > Metazoa > Chordata > Mammalia > Carnivora > Felidae > Panthera > Panthera tigris. The sequence goes on along the minus strand of NC_056676.1, from coordinate 27,456,952 downwards.
GCTGTCAGCACAGAGCCCGACGCGGGGCTCGAACCCCTGGACCGTGAGATCATGACCTGAGCTGAAGTCAGACACTTAACCGACTGAGCCACCCAGGCGCCCCTGTTCTATAGTTGTTCTACTTGAAAAGAAATTAGTGTGTGCTGGGTATTGCACAGAATTGGGGCCCCTGAAAATTAGATTCTGTTCTTAACTAGCTATGCCTTCCAAAAGACAAAGCAAGGCCAAAGGAGATTTTACACTTAATGTAAGAGTATGGCTCAAAGTCTCAGGAAAGAATGCCAGTGAATATAACTAGACTTGTATATGGACCTCCTTTGTCTAGAGGCTTTTGGTATAAAAGGCCTAAAAAAAAATCCAGCCAAAAGGTCCACTCTGTCTACTTCTACTCCAAGGCCAAAACTTAATATTGAATACTACTCTTTTCAAGTTGAGGAACATGTTCCTAGAAATGAGAAAAGCACACTGAAAGAACAACGTGTGTTTATGTATGTGTGTGTGTATGTGTGTGTGTGCACACATATATGTACATGTGGGTAGGGAAAAAGAGAGTAGGAAAAAGAGAGGTCAGAGGGAGAGAGAGAAGGGAGGAGGAGAAGATGAAAGAGGGAGAAAGAGATGCATCAATATTTTCCCACAAAGAATTCCAGGATTCTTTACCTCTCTACCTTTCTAGGATTTGGGAATTGCAAAAGACAGCCATATTAAGACTTTGGCTGCATGGTTTAACTAGATGATCTTGCCTGGATCAAACATAGCAGTTCTTCCTTTTCAGAGTGAAGCAAGAAAGGAATAGGAGAGAAAACTGAGCTCCTTCAAGAGATCAACAGGTAAATGTTCATTAGTCATTTCTGTGCATAAATGTGAAAAACCAAAAGTTTTATAATTTCCATTTGCCACTCTATTATAGCAAATTTGCACACAAGTTTTTATTCGTAGGCTTTTGTGATGGACTAAATGTTTGTATCTGCCTCCCCCATTTGTATGTTGAAATCTAATACCCAAATGTATTTGGAAGTGGGGCCTTTGTGAGCTAATTAGGCCATAGAGATGGAGCCCTCATGAATAGGATTAGTGCCCTTATAAGAGGCCAGAGAGCTACCTAGTTCTCTTTCTGCCATGAAAGGACACAGAAAGAAGTTGGCAGTCTACAACCCAGTAGAGGGCTCTCATCAAGAACCCTGCCATTCTGACACCATGATCTTGGACTTCTAGTTCCAGAACAGTGAGAAATAAATTTCTGTTGTTTAGAAACCACCGAGTCTATGGCACTTTGGTATAGCAGTCCAAACGGACTAAGACAGTTCTTTTTCAAGACTTGATATCCAAAATTTAAAAAATATATAGTTTTCCTTATTTGTAGAAATAGAATATATTGATGACAATAGAAATTCTTGGAGAAATTCTTGCAATTGTAAACAATTGCATTGTTTACAATGTGTCAGAGACTATTTTAGGCTTGGCATGATATTGAGAGATAATTCTCCATAGGTTTCTTCTGTTTCTGCATATCTTACAAGCAGAGGTAGTAACAGATTTTGTTCTAGACTGTCTTTTCAAAAATGTTTATATAGCAAAAAGCCTTCGAAGATAGATAGTGAGTGCCTCCATCCAGAACAAAGGAAAGTTTTGTTAATCTTAAAAATAACGATTCCCTCCAGGGCAAAGGGCAGGTTTGCTTGTAGCCCATTATTAAAGATTTAATTTTTTAATCTAGATGTGCCTCATCTGTAATACAAACTCATTATATACACATTATCTCCTGGGGCCACACTGCATTGTTCCTGTGGAATTTGAGAGGCAATGGGAATTGATGTGTACATGAGTTTATGCTTCTTGTGCAGTGATTAATAGAGTCGAATGTCTGAGCCAGGAACCTTGTGTCTTCTGCCAACCTCCATGAAGTACATTAAATGGCAGATAGGGTAAAATCTTAGATCCTTTATAATTCTTCATAGATGGAAGAGTAAACAAGACAGTGCACCTTTTCCTGTAGCTTAAATCCTAATTGGAAGTTGACAGCTCTAATTGGAATTGATTAGTGACAATGAACAAATGATCAGTAATTTCACTTCTGATGAGATCTTGCCAAACATTTAACTGATAACTGCTATAAAAAAAAAAAAAAGACAACGAAGAACATGCAGGGACAGCCTGACTTCTGGAACATCAGAGTTAAGGGCCTCCAAATATCTGCTTCTCTACAGAAATAGACAGCACTGACAAAAACTGTCAAAATCAATATTTTTAGAATTCTAGAAATTAATGCCAATTTTGTAATAATCCAGGAAATTATAATCAAAGAAAAATGGTTGAATCTTAACAAGAACAGCAAGGTTAGTGGGGCTTTAACTTGCTCTAATCTCACCCCCATTTTTCCTTAACCCTGTGGTTGTTTTGAAAACCAAAGGCTTCACAACGACTATAGCACAACTACTATTTAAATGCAAAGAGAAAGAAGAATGAAAAAGAACAGAATATCCAAGAACTGTGAGACAATTATAAAAGGTATAAAATATATGTGATGGGAATACCAAATGGCAAAGAAAGAAAGAAATGGAAGGGATGTTTCAAGCAATAATGACTGAGAATTTCTCAACATTAATGATAGACACCAAATCACAGATCAAGGAAACTCAGAACAGCAAGAGTAAATACAGAAAAATTTACACCTAGGAATATCATATTCACACTGCATAAAATTAAGGACAAGGAAAATCTTAAAAGACACAACAGAGGAAACACCTAATCTGTGGAAGGATTAATGTAGGAACCACATTGGACGTTATTTCTGAAACCATGCAAACAAGAACAGAGTGGAATAGAATATTGAGTGTTGAAAGAAAAAAACACCAACCTAAAATTCTGTATCCAGAAAAATTATCCTATAAAAGTAAAGGGAAAATAATAACTTTCTGAGACAAAAATGTGGGGAATTTGTGGCCAATGGATCTGCCTTACAAGAAATGTTAAAAGAACTTTTAAAGAAATTTCTTTTAAAGAAAGAAAGAAAATGATAAATGTCTGAAACTTGTATCTGTATAAACAAAGGAAGAGAGAGAAGGAATAAGGTCATGTTATTAGCTTGAAAGAAGCCACAATGTAAATATTTACATCAACAAAAATGGCAAATATTAAAATCAGAGCCACAGAGCTACAATTCCCACCCCAAAATGGTTTGTTAAACATTTACTGGTGCCTCATATAATACAAGGCTTATTTTTTCTTAGGATGATTGTCTTTCAGAACAAAACATGGATGAGCCAGTAATTTTACTTTTAAGTCTGATTTTATCAGTCACGTTAGTGGGAATTCTCCAAATTATAGCAATAGGTGGTAATGGGTGGCCATATTTATAATTTAGCAATTAATTTCAGTCCTTTTTCCTTAGTCTGAGTTATAGTATGTTTCTGTTTTGTTGCTCTTCTTCTCCTTCCTCTCTCGTTCTTACTCCTCTTCCTCTTCCTCCTCCCCTGCCTCCTCCTTCTCCTTCTCCTTATTTCTTCAAGGCAGAGTAGTATATGGAGATACTATATATGGTACTTTCAGCTATACTCGTTTTTAAAACAGAATTTTTGTCTATATCTTTTAAAGCATTTGTTTTTATAAAAAATGTATTCACATTATACAAACATCAGAATTATAAAAATATAGTAAATAGATTTCTTTTTTGCTCCCAATATCCACCCAATTAGTTTCTGTCCTCTCCCTTCATGAGGTAACTCTTGTGGTTACTTGCTGGAGTCCAGCTCCAGCAGGTCCAGGGGTTCCCGAAGGATGGACGGTGTCGGTGAAAATAAAACAAAACTAAAATAAAAAACGAAAGTAAAAAAAATAAATAAAAACGGACACAGACAACAGCAGTGCGTTGATCTGGCCGATTTATTGTAGCAAATGTGGCATTATATATGCTAGTGATTTCCTTGTAACATACATCATCTATGTTTTTCTAACGTTACCTAATTTAAAAAATATTCTTATGTGTAATCAACCTTTAAGAAATAACATGACGATTTTCTCGTAATGTTCCCGCATACCCTTTGATTATTGAATAATTTCTTACATTATTCCATTATGCATCTGCATTTATCTATAATCTATAAAGCACTTACTTTGCTGTTCCCATGAAAGGCCCTCCATTTCTCAATACCTCAAGTGGAACAGTTACAGGGACATGACCTCCTAACCACATGAGGCCAGAAGAACAATGTGTTTGCCTCAGTCCGAGGTGCCAGGAAGGGGCCGAAAAAGCCTTAGAAACCCATGCCTCATACATTCTCAGAGAGACAATGCACCTAGGAACCAATGAACCATTCTGTACCTTAACCGACTAGGTTCAGTCATCATCTGGAATGCCTCCGGGGGGCCAGGTGGGCCTAGGGGTTGAGTCACCTGTGCCCAGAGATATACTCCTTAGTTGCCGGAGTGAGGCTTTCAAATCCGTATGTCTCTCCTTTACAGGCCCTCTTTGCTGGCAAATGTATGAGGCCATCCTTCCTGTAAGTAGAGGAGTCTCCATAGGGGATGGCAAGGGCTAATGTAAGGCCGCACAATTTCTTGTGGAACCTTATTTTCTTTCCTAATGGTTCTTTTCCCAGAGGGCCTGTCGAGGCCAATTCCCCAACAGACAATACCCCAGGTAGTTTTAAGGCCAAATTACCTAAAAGCAGAAGTAAAAGAAGCTTCACTGTCGGTGGAGTACAAGAAGCTTCACTGTCAGTGAGTGGGCCACCTTACAGTCACCAGTCCGTCCACAGCCGGGGCCTTGCCACTCAGGCTGGGATAGCTCGGCTTCCAGCAATTGCTTAATTTTATTTCCTACAAATTATATATTTTTAAATTCATGTACAAACTAACACGAATATGTATTTTTGTCTCCCTTAAAAAACACAAATCCTAAATATTATATTGGATACCATGTTCCTTGCCTTTTCATTTACTATGTGTTGAGATATTAACATATGAGTACATAAAGAGCTTATGTTTGTTAAAACTACATAATATTCAAGTGTATGGATATACCATAACCTGCTACCACTATAGTTTTTTTTTTCATTTCAGTAATTGACGCTCTATCTTTCCATTTGCTATAGTCAGCCAACTTACTGTCATTCTTGACTCCTCTTTTTCAAGTTCTGCACATAATTCCTCTACAATTCTTGTTGGCTCTACCTTCAAAATACATTCAGCATCCACTCACTTCTTACTAATTTTACCACCTCCACATCTATCCCAGGCTATCACTCCACTCCAAGACTGAAGTATCATGTGCTTCCTTGAAATCTTGAGCGTCACAGAACCCCAAAGTCTTAACTGTGAGTTCTTCCACTTTTGCTGGATGTGCTCCATACTCAGTGGGAACTCGTCTCATTGTTCCCCTATCAACCAGGCCAGCTGCACCCCACCTGGATTGCATCCTTACTTCCCTACCAGCCTGCAAAATTATTCAAGCAAATCAATCACATTCTCGATGTAACCTAGGGGACATACAAGCCTCTTGTAACTATAATGCCTGCTTTCTACCGCCCCATTGTATTCCCAACTGTTCTTGTGTGTCCCTGTATGGTGCGTGGTATCCTCCTTTCCGAGGCCATCAGTATGCTTGAGTAATAAACTGCCACCAATCTCATCATCTAGGGTCAGTGTCATTTGGCCATTTCACACTATTTAGGGTGGCGTATTTGTTCTTCACCAATGGAGTGACTAGGAGACAGAAAAATCACCATCTATTTTTGTTTTCTCTGCCACAACTGTTGTCTCTCTTCTGTCCATAGTATATTGTCAACATTGTGATCAGTGTGTTGTAACATAAATAATATTTCAAAAATCCTCTGCTGCAACCCATTCAATGACTTTTCATCTCATGTAGGGTAAAAGCCCAAGACCAAAAAGAGTTTACAAAGCTACATACTCTAGCCTTTCCACTGCTCATTGACCCCCTCATCTACTACTCCTGTTCTCATTCATTCTGAACCAGACACACTTTCCTCCTGCTGTCCCTTCCTAGTATGCTCCCACAAGGTGGCATGCCAAAGATGGGCTAGTGGCACCAGTCTACCTAGCTCAATAGAAACAACAGCAACTGTTTAGAACTTAGATTAAAAAAAATACTTTTTATCTTGGAGAAGCATTTTATCACTGATATTGTTTACACTTGCTTGTGCATGGTGATCATAAACATTTTATCAGCTTTTTTATAGTTTTAAATTTTTCTGCAGACAGTGTGTACCTTATTGCCTTGCATCCATGGTGAACTACCACTGACCACTCCCTCTCTTGCTATGAGTTTGTTTCCATCTTAGAGGGTTTGGACTGGCTATTACCTTTACCTAAATGACTCTTTCTTATGAGTCTTGTGTCTGTATCCTTACCTCCTTCAGTCCTTTCCTTATATGCCATTTTCTCATGAAAGCCTCTGTTACTGCTGCATTTAAAATTGAAACCTTACTCCCATTCTCTATTGATTTTGAATGGGAAGGGTTTCAAATTCAGAATAAATGTTTTTAAATATCTGTTTTCTTTCCTAAGATTCAGTTTATTTTTATACTATTGCCCAATTTTATACCCTCTTCTGATAAATCATAAAAGATGAGAATTTTCATAAAAGACATTAAAATGTTAAATTTAAATGGCTGTCAATTTAATTACATACCTCATTAGATATGTCAACTTTCAGAGCTTTAACTTTAGAAATAAAGCTTATTTGAGACTATCTGAAGAAAAAACTATGCGTTGCCGCTCTCCCAAGACTTTTGATGCCACTTTCCATGATGTAAGTACCCCAAATGTATTGACAAGAATAATTATGATAATAATTATTGAGTTGGTTACCATAGGCAAGGCATGCTTTATTATTGAGTTGTTATAATAATCTCATGAGATTGGTATTATTTATATCCCTCTTATAGATGAGAAAAATGAGACCAAAGCTTCAAAGTTATTTGACCAAGGTCACCCAGCTGGTAATTGGCTGTCAGAGTTTTCATTTAGGTCTACTTCCATCAAAGGCCCTTGCTCTTAATTAGAGCATTACGCATCCCCTCTGTGGAAGTGAACATAGACCAAATGGTAGGTGTCGATTAATAATACTAGAATATCATTATGGAATAAATGAGAACATATCAGGTGAAGGTGGAAAAGCAAAATGCAAAACCTTTTGTTTATAGATTTGGGACTAGCAGTGCAGGGGTCGGTAAACTGCAGTCTATTGATGAAATGACCTACAAATGTTCGCCACTTGACAGAAATACAGCTCCTGATCCAATGTTAATGTAATACATTTAAATGCTACTAAACATCACTTTGGTAACTGCAAACCAAAGGACTGCAGTCATTTGCATGAAATGTATAAATAAGGGGTTTGACTTACATGTTGTCATAGACATAAATTCAGTTTACTCTTTCTAAAAGGCAGAACTTGGCTATGAACATTAAACATGACTTGTATGACCATGTTAATCTTTCCACCTCATATTTCAATTTTTATGGGAACTTTATTACTAAATAATATATCTCCAAGCTCTCTTTTTGTAGCTCTGCTGCCCATTACTTGCCTAAACTACACTCTGTCATTACTTATAGCAGTTTTATGCCTCATATACTGCACAGCCCGTGATGGCTGTCTTCCTAATAAATTCTTCATCACTTTCAATATAATCATCTGCATTGCAGCTTCATTAATATCCTTTCATTCAAAGATCCAGGTAGGCAGCATCCTGCTGAGTAAAAGGCTTTAAAAAAATTAATTAGGCCATAGGAACCTGCTTCTGGGCTTTAGTCAATGTCATGAAATAATGCAGTTACTAATATAATACTGGTGGCTTTTGAATAACAGATTAATTAGGAACATCCTTATATGGAGGAATAAATGGAGTATTCATGACATGATTTTCACTGCAACAATAAAATGCAAAACTCAATACTCAATCAAGTTTAAACCTAATCTTGTTACCTTGATGTGTGCAGGCTTGAGACTCAGAAACATCCACTATAGAGTGGTCTCATGCCAAAACCTCTCCATTTAAACTGAGCTCACAGATCCATGGTTCTGTCTACCATAGAGACTGAAGGTAATGTGGCTTAAGAGTTTTTGTCTTGTATTCCAGATAACCTGATTTACTGTGGTCATTGTTTGGGGCAGAAGCCCTTATCATCTAAATTGTATTTGAACTGAGAGCCAATACTTCCTTTTCCTTTCTTTCAGGGAGTATTGAGATGTTGTTTGGGAAGGATGCCAACCAAGGCTATCATAATTTATAATTTGATAATTAATAATAATTCATTTGATAATTCATAATAATTCATTATTTAGGAGATGAATATTCTGAAATTATTTACTGTCATAGGAAGTGTGAAAGTAAATTCAGCTCTAAATTTAAAAGTTGAAAAAATGGAAATTCCATAGGGAAATAAAAACCCAAAAACTTGGGAGTGGATAGGTAGTGGCAAACCAGATGCGATAATTAGTATTTGGGGGTGAACCTAAATTGACCAGGTAATACAAGGGTTTTTTCATAAAAAAAGGTCAATGCTCTTTATAGGTATGTACTGAGTTTAAATGTCTGTTTAAGATGTGACTTGGTAAGGAAAATCCTATTTCAATTTTGTGAGGCTTAACTAAGACAAATAAGAATTTTACAAGAATTTTACTCAATGAACCCATTATGTTGTAATTTTAAAATGTGAACATGACACCAGCAGTCAATTTGATAAGTATATTGTGGCTTAGCTGTGCAAGTGAATACTATATACAACAATGAAATGAGCAAACTTTATCTCTACACAAAAATGTAGATGAAGACCACAAGTGTAATGCTGACCAAAAGGAACTAGATCTAAAAAAAAAAAAAAAATGCTATATGACTCCATTTATTTAAAGTTCAAAAACAGTCAAAGCTAATCAACTTCCCCCAACCCCACCTTCTGGAAGCCACTTATTTCATTTCAGCCTTTATAGTTTTGCCTTTTGTAAAATGCCATATAAATTAAAGCACATAGTATGTAGATTTTTGTACCTGGCTTTTCTCACTATAGTGTTTTTGAGGTTTATCCATCTGTTGCATAATCAGTGGTTTAGTTCTATATTTTTGCTCAGTTATCTCATTGCTGAGAAACTCATTGTATAGATGTACCATGCGTTGTTTATCTATTTACCCATTGGTGGACATTTGCCTTCATACTAGTTTTTAGCCATTATGAATTAATCCACTATAAATATTTGTGTAGAAGTTTTTGTATGGACCTGTCTTTTCATATCTTTTGGGTAAATACCTGGGACTTGGATTTCTGGATTCTATGGTAAATGTATGATTAATTTTAGAAGAAACTGCCAAACTATTTTCTTAAGTGCTATAACATTTACATTCCCACCAGGATTGTGAGTTCCAGTTGCACTGCACTTTGTAAGCAGTTTGTATCATCTGTTTTGTTATTATTTTTATTTATTTTTTAAGTCATTCTGGAAGCTGTGTAGTGGTATCTCCTTGTGGCTTCAATTGACATTTTCTTGATGAGTAAAATCATCTTAAGGATCTTTTCATGTGATTTTCTGCCATTCACATTTCTTCTTTGGTAAAATATTTGTTGAAATATTTTGCCTATTTTAAAAATTGTGTTGTTTCCTTATTATTATTATTAAGTTTTTATTTATTTATTTTGAGAGAGAGAGTGAGTAGGGGAGGGCCAGAGGGAAGCGGGGTTGGGGGGAGAGAGAGAGAGAGAGAGAAGGAGAGAATCCCAGATAGGCTCCATGTTCAGCACACAGCTTGATGTGGGGCTCTATCTCATCACACAGTGAAATCATAACCTGAGCTGAAATCAAGAGTTGGACACTTAATAGACTAAGCCACCCAGGCACTCTGTTTACTTATTTTTAAGTGGTAAATGTTCATGTATTTAGAATAAAAGTTATTTAACAGATAAATATAAGTTTTGTAAATATTTCCTCCCAGTGTCTTATCTTTTTGTTTTCCTAACAGTGGCCTTTCAAGGATTAGAAGTTTAAAATTTTATGAAGTTCAACTTACCAGTATTTCCCTTTAAACATTTATGATAAGGCCTATGATTGGTTTCAAGTTATTTTTCATATGATGAAAGTTAAGGGTTGATAATTAATTTATTTATTTTGCATATGGATATCCAGCTGTTCCAGCATTACTTGTGGGAAAGACTACTCTTGCTCCATTGAATTTATTTTGATATGTCTCTCAAAACCAATTGACTATATTTGTCTGAGTCTCCTTGGAAACTCTATTTCATTGATCAATATTTATAATCTAGTGGATATTCTAGATTATTGTAACTGCACAGCAAGTTTTGAGATCGCAACAAGTTTTGAGATCAGCAAGTTTTGAGATCAGTGTTTCCTTGAACTTTTATTTTTTTTCAAAATAACTTTGTTTATTGTAAGTCACTTTGCTTTTCAAAACATTAATTATAATCTTGTCAACTTCTACAAAAAAATTATCTGGGATTTTGTTTGCAATATCTTTGAATCCATGGATACACTTACGAACTAACATGTAGAGAATGATTCCTCCAACTCATGAACTCATGGTATCTCTCCATTTATTAAAGTTTTCTTTAACTTCTCTTATCAATGGTTTGCAGTTTGGGGCATGACATTTTTGTATATATTTTGTTAGATTTATCCTAAAGTATTTCAGATATTTGATAGTACTGTAAATGGTATTTTTTTAATTTAAATTACAATTTATTCACAGGTAGTATATACATATTTGACTTTTTTGTATATTGACTTTGTTTCCTGCCACTTTTTTAAACCACTTAGTAATTGTAGTAACTGTTTTTGTAGGTTCTTTGGGATTTTTTTTTTTTTTTATTCTTTAGATGATAGTATCATTTTTTTTTTTTTAATTTTTTTTTTTCAACGTTTTTTATTTATTTTTGGGACAGAGAGAGACAGAGCATGAACGGGGGAGGGGCAGAGAGAGAGGGAGACACAGAATCGGAAACAGGCTCCAGGCTCCGAGCCATCAGCCCAGAGCCTGACGCGGGGCTCGAACTCACAGACCGCGAGATCGTGACCTGGCTGAAGTCGGACGCTTAACCGACTGCGCCACCCAGGCGCCCCAATATCATTTTTGAATAAAGACAGTTGCATTTCTCCCTTTCCCATCCCTATACCCAGTATTTTTTTTTCATTATTCTTCTTTATTGCACTATCGAGGACCTATACCAGTTACCAAGAGAAGAGTGTTAAATTTTCCAATTAATCTTGTGAATTTTCCTATTTCTCCTTTTAGGGCTATCAGTTTTTGTTTTATATATTGTAAAGTACTTTTGTTAGGCACATGACAGAACTCTTATGTGTTTCTGAAATATTCCACTTATCATATTATAATCATCTTTATATCTAGTAACATTCCTCGTTTTGAAGAATATTTTATCTTATATAAATGTATCCTACTTGAGCTATGTATCTTTTAGTATATAAATATTTCCTTTTATAGTTAATTATTTATGTACATATATTGACATACATTTCTTATAATCAGCAGAGTTAGGTCTTGACATGTCATTCTCTGCCTTTAAATTGGTTTGCTTTGACTTCTACATTTAATAAAGTCACTGATATGGTTTAATTTAAATCTACCAACTTGCTAGTTACTTTCCATATCTTCCATCCATTCTTTGTTACTTTTATTATCCTTTCCTATTATTATTTTGAATTAATTAATCATTTTTAAAAATTAAACTTTTAAAAAATAGGCTTATTTATTTATTTATTTTGAGAGAGATGGAGAGAGCGCAAGCATGCAACCATGGGAAGGGCAGAGACACAGGGAGAGAAAGAATCCCAAGCAGGATTTTTGCTGTCAGCACAGCCTGATGCAGGGCTCGATCTCACAAACCATGAGATCAAGACCTGATCCAAAATCAAGAGTTGAACGTTTAACGAACTGAACTACTCAGGTGTCCCTAAAAATTAAACTATCTTATCTCCACCAGTGGTTTGTTTGTTTGTTTACTTATTTACTTATTTATTTATGTATTTATGTATTTATGTATTTCTGTATTTATTTATGGACACTCCAAGATTTCCAATATGCATCTTTATCTTAAGATACCTTTAAATAATATACTACTTCATGTACAGTATGAATATACTTACATGTCCTTCATTCTATCTACAGTGCTATTTTTGCCATCCATTTTATTTCTAAACATATTAGAAACCTTATGGTAAATGGTTAGTAGTTTATCTTTACACAGCAAATTATATTTTAAGCTAATTAAAAATCAGAAAATAGTAGTTACTTTTTTTTTTTTCTATTTCTAGTGTTCTTTAGTTGTTTGTGTAGATGATACTTTCTATCTGGTATCATAATTCTTTTTTTTGAAGTTCATTTATTTATTTTGAGAGACAGAGAGAGGCGGGGGGAAGGGAAGGACAGAGAGAGAATCCCAAACAGGCTCCACGGTGTCAGCACCAAGCCTGACATGGGGCTTGATCCCATGAAGCATGAGATCATGACCTGATCTGAAATCAAGAGTCAGAGGCTTAACCTAGTGAGCCACCCAGGTGCCCCATAATTCTTTTGTCTAAAGAACTTTCTTTAGGGTGTTTTTGTTTTCTTTTTTGGTATTACAAATCTACTTGCAATCAGTCATCTCAGATTTTACTTGTCCTAAAAAATTTTCTTCTATTCTAAGTTTTTAAGATTATTGTTTTCACTGGGTATAGAATCTTTGTTTAACTTTTTGTTTGTTTTATTTCAGTACTTTAGAATATTCTCTTATTTTCTGGCTGGCTTGGTTTCTGATAAGAATTCTACTTAGTTTTAACCTTTGTGCAATTTTTCTTTTTTCTTTAGTTATTTTGAAGATTTCCTTTTGATCTTTAATTTGACTTATGTATGTGTGCTTATCCTACTTCTGGATTTTCTGAAGTTTTTGGATTTCTGTTTGGTGTCTTTCATTAGTTTGGAAAATCATGGCAGTTATCTCTTCAAATATATATTCTGCCCTTTTTTATCTCTCTTGTCCTGGAACTCTAATTTCTAGTAAGTCAGATCATTTGATTTAGTGTCAGAGCTCTTCATATCTGTTTATCTCTCCTGCTCATTTGTCTCTTTATATTTCATTTTGATTAATTTCCATTGTCATGTTTTCACATTCATTTATTTTCACTTAACTCTGTTCATTTCTCTCATTAATCTACCAAAGGAATTCTTCATCTCTAATTTAAAAAAAAATTCTAGCACTTCCTTTTAATGATAATTTCAGAAGTTCTAACTCTGTGCTGAAACTCTATACATCCATGCAAGTTGTTCATCTTTTCTACTATAACATTTACTCATAGTATTTTAAAGTTATTAATTATTGTTATTAAATATTTTAATTGCTTATTTTTTCTATTTTTGAAAAAATATTGCTTTAGGATATATTTATAACATAAAATCTGGTAATAACAACTATTTTAATGTCTTTATCTAATATTTCCAACATATAGATTGTTATTGAGTCTGCCCTTCTTGATTGATTTATCTCTAGACAATATGTCATTATATTTTGGATTTTTTTTGTGTGTTTTTTAATTTAATTGAGTTTACATTGTTAAGTATTTACTTTCCCATTACTTTGTGAACTCCCTAAATTTAAAATTATTATTGCCATGTAAATAAGTAAATATATGTTTAGATTTACAGAGATGTCCACTAATTTCTTTACCCACTATATCTTTTGTAATATTACAACTTCTTTCTGGAGTTACTTTTTTTTTTCCCTTGGAAACTTCATCCTTCAAAAACTATCTTAATTATATAGTTTAGTATTGGTGAATTTTCTCAGTGGTTCCTTTTCAAATATGCCTGATCTTTATTTGATAGTGTTAATTCAACAAATTTTCCCACTATGCCAGATACTGCTTAGTCACTTGGGATATTTTACTGAAAATAAAAACAGAAAAAAGCAAAATCTTTGTCCATATAAAGCATAGTGGAACAATGTAGGCAGCAAGCAATGGATATAATAAGTCCATTGGAGTCAAGAAGTATTATGTAAAAGAAAACACATAGTAAGCATAAGCATGGTATAGAATATTGGTAGTGCTGTGGTTGGAAGTTGGTTACCATTTTAAAAAGGGTGTTCATGAAGGTGTCATTAAGAAGATGAGCAATTTCCAAAGAGGTGAGGAAGTGAAGAATATGGATATCTGGGAGAAGACAGTTCCAAGCATATTTGTTAGCCAATGGAAAGGCATTAAAGTGGGACCAAAGAAAGCAAGGGGCTATATGTCTGGAACTTGTTCATGAGGAGGGAGAAAAAGGAGGAGAGGTAATGGCATTCTGAATAAGTTGGGAGCCATCACAGTGTTTAAACAGGAATCATCAGATCTGACATACATGTTAAAATGATCATTTGAGACTCTATGTTCAGAGTAGACTGTAGGAAGTCAAAGATGGACACTTTTTTTTTGTTTCTGTTTTCATTTGTATGCTTTACATTTTATACATTTTAGACATCATATTTTGTATTCTTTATCCAACAGAGATGTCTGAAAGTTATTATTGCTGTAGTCATGTTTACTGTTAATTTGGTGATTCTTGCTTATAGTGGTTTGTTTTCTTTTTCTTTCTTTCTTTTTTTTTTAAGTTAATTATTTTGAGAGAGAGAGAGAGTGCTCATGCACTTGCGGGGCTGGGGGCAGAGAAAGAGGGAGAGAGAGAGAGAGAGAGAGAATCCCAAGCAGTCTCTGACATGGGGCTCCAACTAATGAACCATGAGGTCATGAGCTGAACCTAAATCAAGAGTGGGATGTTTCACTGACTGAGCCACCCAGCACCTCAGTGGTTTGTTTTATGTATTGTACTTTTGGATTATAAACTCATTGCAGGGAGGATCTTTAATCTGTGGGCATACTGGGAGATCTACTCTAATAAGTGTTTCTAGTAAAAATTTACATTTGTCTTTCAATGTGCCCCAGCACGTTACTAAACCTAAGGCAAGTTTAATCTTTCACTGTAGGGTTTCCTAACTCAAACTGGTAGTATGTTGTCTTGCCTTGCTATCAAGCAGAAACAGTTTTTGTTTTTTTTTTTTAAGTTGTTGCTTTATTTGAGGGTCCTGATTTTGGGAGTCTACATTCTGGGTATACCCTTTGAATAAGCCCAACACTCTGTCTTCTGGGACTCGGGCTTTGTAATGTTCAATACCATTGGTTTCAGGATCAACAAATACCCTCAGGAAACACATAATTAGAGTATCTGTTTCATACTCTGGTTTCCATTCCCTCTTAATTTTTATCCCCTAAGGGATTTTCTTATTTTTCTTCCAGCTTAGCAATGCCTTTTGAAGGACGTTTGCTCCATTTTATTCTTGTTGGTATAAAGAGGACTATTAAGGCATTTAGTCTGCTATATTGAAGAAACAATCATAAAAATTATCTTAAATGTTAAAAAGGGATAAAAATAAACACATTTTAAACATAAAAACTAAAGTGAATAAAAACATAAATGCTAGAGATATAAATGGTGAAAGAAAAAGTGAAGACTAATGATATATTTTTATTTATAAAATGCAAAGAAAAAATTTATGTAAAATCTTCAAAACAAAATATAGAAAAAATAACAAATAATAATAATATATATGTAATTAAATATTAAGTATTAAAAACTTTGGAAAGAAAAAATAGTCAATATAATTCCAGTGTGGAAAGGAAACATTGCTACAAGATAAAGATATATATTAAAAACATTTCATCTCTGGGGTGCCTGGGTGGCTCAGTCAGTTAAGCCTCCAATTTCGGCTCAGGTCATGATCTCACAGTCCGTGAGTTCAAGCCTGGCGTCTGGCTCTGTGCTGACAGCTCAGAGCCTGGAGCCTGTTTCAGATTCTGTGTCTCCCTCTCTCTGACGCTGCCCCCTTCGTGCTCTGTCTCTCTCTGTCTCAAAATTAAATAAATATTAAAAAAAATTAAAAAAAAACATTTCATCTCTAAGTGTACATAACAATTCCTTCTAAATTTGTAAGTTAAAGTATTTATCCTGAGTTTACACTGCCTGTGTTTAAATCCCTGCTTTATTATATTTCTATCTGTATGAAATTTAAAATATACTTACTTGCTCTGTGGTTCAATCTCCTCATAGGAATAATAATGAATGAGACAGTATAGAGAAGGGAAACAGCCCATTTACTGGCACATAGGAACATGTTCAGTGAATGTTAGCTATTGGTTTTAATATTAATAAAGTTAGAAAATGAGAAAGCAGTTAATATTGACAACAAAGTTCAGGTATTTGCACTTCCGTGTGGAGTTAGACACACTTATACCAGGTCTGAAATAGGAGCAGATAACTAGCTGGCTTTATGCTCTAATTTCCCAGTTGAAAGGGTACTGCTGATGGGTGCCTGACTTTTAACCATACTGGCAGGCAGGTCACTGGGAAGTTTCAATGGTATGATATAATTATCTCTTTAAATTCTGACAGGACTGAAAGGCTTGAGAATGTTATAAAATCTTTTGTTCCGTGTACTTCCAACACTTGTTTACCTCTCTGGATCAAAGCCAGTGGAAAAAGGGGCATTTTGGTCTTTGCTTGTGTTGAAACACTTGTTTACTCAGAGCAGATCTTCAGATTTTCTTTAGCAAGTATCCAAGAGGCATATTAATGACCAAGGTTATTAATGACCTCTAGTTGAAATAACACTGCATCTGTTGATTCCACCATTCATTACCTTGCATAAACATTTCTGTGATCATGCAAATTTGATGAGAAACCTTTTTTTGGTGGGTAAAATTTTAGTGGTCCTTTCTTCCTAATTAATTATGCAAATGAACATTGTGCCTTTGTTCTCTTTTCAGGTCTTAACTAATTTTACATATTCATCGATTGCTTTGCCATCTACTAGCTTGTAGACATCTGGCATTATTATAATATAGCCTTTGAATTGTGGAGTCACATTCTGCCTCAAGAGCAAATATATAGTTTATGTTTCCATACAATGGTAATCCAACCAATGAACAATGCCATAAAGAAAAAAAAAAAAAATAACAAGTCTATTTCTTTTAAGATCACTTACAATTTTCTTTTTTCTTAAATTTTTAATGTTTATTTAATTTTGAGAAGGGGGGAAGGGCGAAAGAGAGGGAGACAGAGGATTAAAGTAGGCTCTGTCTGACAGCACAGAACCTGATGCTGCACAGAGCCTGATGCTGGGCTCGAACTCACAAACTGTGAGTTCATGATTGGAGCTGAAGTGTGATGCTTAACTGACTGTGCCACCCAGGTGCCCTTAACAATTTTCTTTCTGGTACTCCTTGTTAATCAATGTGTTTAAATTAAAAAAAAAAATTTTAATGTCTATTTTTTGAGAGAGAGAGAGAGAGAGAGAGAGACAGAGTGCAAGTGGGGGAGGGTCAGAGAGAGAGAGAGAGGGAGACACAGAATCCAAAGTGGCTCCAGGCTCTGAGCTGTCATCACAGAGCCCGACATGGGGCTTGAACTCACTAATCATGAGATCATGACCTGAGCAGAAGTCAGATGCTTAACCAACTGAGCCACCCAGATGGCCCAATCCGTGTGTTGAAATGCAACTGTAATCTGCTGTGGAAATCTTTTTTCAATGTAATTCTTAATAGAAACTCCAAAAATCTTTTTTCAATATAATTGTCAATAGAAGCTCTAACAGGTAACAAGAAATGAAAGCATTTTCAAGAAATAAAACAAGATTATGAACTAGCAGTCAGCAGTCCTGGGCTGACAAAACTTTAAAATACACTAAAATGCAAAGAGTGAAATTGGCTACTCTTTGATTATAATTCTAATTAAACATAAACTCCTTCAGTTTTAGTTAGAGTATAGAATATATCTTTTCAAGGAATCTATATTTGTAAATAATGTTATTCCTAAGATAATTTGCTACCATGTCATTATTAATAGAAGATAGACTTTACTGAAAATGCATGTTTTATATTTTTTTGCAAGTTTGATTTTTTTTTTTAAATTTGAAAAATTTTTTATTTATTTTTGAGAGACAGAGAGACAGAGACAGAGTGTAAGCCAGGGAGGGGCAGAGAGAGAGGAAGACACAGAGGCCAAAGCAGGCTCCAGGCTCCAAGTCATCAGCACACAGCCTGACACGGGGCTTGAACCCAGGAGCTGTGAGATCATGACCTGAGCCAAAGTTGGACACTTAACTGACTGAGCCATCCAGGCACCCCTGCAAGTTTGATGTTTTTTAATATCTTGAGTGTTTCTCATTAAAAACAACGACATCATCCCCATTCCTTCCCCCCGCAAAACCCCACATCTTTCCTTCTCCAGCTATCCCCCTAGACAGTCCTTGTTCTTTCTCATAAATATATTAACAAGACTGGCTATCTCTGTTGTTTTTCATGTCCATTTCTTCAACTTTTTGCTTTAATTAACTCTAGTCTGGTTCCTTTTTCTATCACTCCAGCAAAATAGCTCTTGCTGAGTTTGCCTGTGACTTCCAGATCACTAATTCCTTGGGCCATTTTTTTTTTTCCCCAGGGTTCATCTCATGACCTTTCAGCAGCATTCAACATTGTTGAATGTTCTTGAGAGGCTACTCGACTTCCATGACACCAGACTCTAGATTTTCCTCCTCCTCTTTGACCACCCCTACTCTATCTCTTCTCTATCTCCTTTACAGGTATACCTTATTCTAAACCAGAAATGTAGGGAGTTCCATAGGTAGTTGACTCTGCATTTGTTTTCCTAGTTCAGATGTCTTCTCTAAGCTCCAGACTAATATATTTCATTATAGCTCTTTGAAGTCTTCCTAAACATTATATCCAGAATACATTCATAATCTTCTTACCCTACTCCCACACTAATTCTTTTCTATTGGCCCCAATCATAGTGAAGGCCTATACGCCATTTAAAAGCAAATTTCCAAAAACAAGGATTCATCCATAACACCTTCCTCTCCTTCACATTCTTTCTCTAATTTACTTGCAAGGTCTTTAATTCTGTGTCTAAGTCTCAAATCTGAAAACTTTTCTCTATCTACACTGATACCTCACTAATCCCTGCTGCCATCATTCTTTCCTAAATGAATACTGATGTATCTGTGGAAGTGTCTCCACTGATGTCTCCAATTCCATATTTATTCTGAAGCTAAAAAAAACATTTTATAAATGTAAATTTTATCATAATAGTCCCCTCCATACCAGCTGGCAATCCTTCAGTGGTTGCTCATTGGTCTTGGTATAAAGTTAAAAGTTATAAGCATGGCTAAGCATCACCTTCACTATCTGGCTAGTGATTCTTCCAGCTTTCTCTACCATTTATTTGCTCCTTCAGGAACTCTCTCTGACTGCATACCCACTATCAAAACATGATATCACTCAATATTGGAAACACACAAAATAACTAAGAAGCATAATTTATTACTTGCCAGTCAAGGAACAGTTGTAATTTCAAGGCACAGCGTTTCTTAACAAAGAAAACGCTGATCTTATAGGGTTTTAGGAAACAAGGTGTTCTAGAAGTGGAGAACTTTCAGAAACAATATTGTTTAGATATTCACTTACTGAATGTGAAAGCATGGTTTCTAATGTGGCTGCTGATTGATTCTCAGAAGTGCATGCTCCAGAGTAAGGCTGTTGATTAGCTTTCAGAAATGTTGACCCTGTTGCTGCTTAGTTGCTAAATATGACAATTTCCCCAACCTCCATTCCTGCCAAATTTTGTCCCTTTTTATTTTCAAATATGAAAATATTTTATTTTTCCTTATCAAGTGGGAAGTTTATTTTAAAAATAGGACTCAGCTTGGTGTCCTTTCTTCTTCACAAAGTCAAAAAAACAAAAGAAAACAAACAAAACACAAAAGAAAAAAAACCTGTGCTATGAATGAATACACTGAAACTAATAGAAATAATGTGATTTGTATGAGTTTTGATAATAGAACATCATATACAAGGGGACTATTTTTGTTTTTCTATATTTTTCCACTTGAAGAAATATTGTTTGAGTAGGTTGTATAGCAAACCACTTTTATAATTAATAATCAGCCCTAAATAAAAAAGAACACAAAATAACTTCACTTTTATAGTGTTCTAAAAAATAGTTAACTGAATCTTGGTTGCAGACTCACTTTATTTTCACTCTGTAATCCTAAGTGAATTGAAGAAAGAAGATACCATTACATACAGTGTCAAGCAGTTTAAGGAATAAAATAATGGCTAATTAATCATTGGTGGTAATTGCTAACTGTTATTACATTTCCCTCCTAAGTCATGAGTTTTTAGCATAATGTTTGGGATGTGGCCTACATTCAATGAATTTTGTTGAATGTAATTATATTGATGTAGTTAACATTTAGAAAAAACTTTCCAATATGATAAATATGTTCTAGAAATTTCTCTGCTAAAACTTTTGGCAGTGTTGCCATTAGAATTAAAGAACTCATTAGAAGCTGACAAAATCATTCAGATATGTGATTTGGCTTAAGCTATGATAAAAGCACACTTTTTCCTAGATTATAATTATTGTTAATAGGCAAAATATTTTACATGTCATCTATTTTTTTAAAAATCAGTAGTTAATACCTGATCAGTAAAAAGAAAAGAGATGTAGTGACAAAATTTCCTTCTTTGTTTCAATGATTTTAAATGAATATTACAAATGTTTGTGGAAAGTATACTCAATTTTATTGACATAAACACATGATTCCAAGAATAAGGTTGGCGATAGTAAATTCTTTCCAATCCGTGAAGCACTCTAATCTTTGTTTTTAACAAGAACTTTATTCAATATTGCATTCTCTTTGCTATTTAAGAATTTTGTTGGAGTGCTGGGTGGCTCAGTCGGTTGGGAGTCAGACTTCCTTTGGCTCAGGTCATGTTCTCCTGGTTCTGGAGTTTGAGCCCTGCGTCGGGCTGTGTGCTGACAGCTCAGAGCCTGGGGCCTGTTTCAGATTCTGTCTCCCTCTCTCTCTGTTCCTCCCCTGCTCGTGCTTTCTCTCTCTCTCAAAAATAAATACACATCAAAAAAATTAAAAAAAAAAGAATTTTGCTGTTTAATTTTTGGGTCGTTGTGACTGTTTTATCAACTCCACTTAATTTTATTTTAGCTCATTTAAAAATAGTCATAGTAATAAATCTCTTTTGGACTAAGAGCTTCTTTGATCTTCTGTTCTCCCCTACCTATTCACCTCTCTCACCCCTCACTTCAGGTGTAACCCAAAAATAAATGAGACAATACCATTTTTAGAGCCTTTCAAAGAAGAATTTTCTATTTCCCTTGATAAGACCTTTTGATATTTAACTGGGCTCCAAATCAATTTTTTGGCAAAAACGTAGATCTACAAACAGAAGACATGAGTTCTAGACTAAGTTTTACCTTTTTTACTTGTAAGGTGACAGAATTTAACAACATGAGCAAAATAACACTGCTATGCCTTTCCCACAGGACTGACATGCAAATGACCTGCAAATTCTGTGTTAAGATTTTATTAGTATTTTATAACATTTCCAATTTAAAGAAGATTGCATTATAATTATAATAACAAATTACTTATGTGGTCTTTAAAATTCCCAAAGAAAATCATCCTAGATATAAACCATTGTAATGACTCACATTCATTAGGAAAGATAACTCTGGATTTAAGGATGTAAGTTTATTGTTCTTTAAATAAGTCAGTGATAACAATATCTAAGGAACTTGAATGGGTAAAATCCCTTCAATTCACAGTCAAGTACAAAAGCAGAAGCTAGTCTACTTCCTGTTATCTTTGAGAGGCTTACATTTTTGCAAGGAAAGTTTCACCAGGGTGATTGTCTTAATTATTTTTGTTTGAGTAACAGTACCTAATAAACCAATCCAGATTGTTACCTAGCTCAGTAGGGGAGAAAATAATAGGGTATCTTCACATCTTCTGCCTCGAAATCATGTCCTCAGTTTCTTTGTTTCTTCCTCTTTTATTGTGGTGTGAAGAGTAGAAAGGAAAGCTCCCCTCTGCAGGGGAAGGACTTATAGAGAAGGTAACCTGGTTTTACCCTGCCTTTTAGGAATCTTTGCAGTTTGGAAAAGCACATTTCTCAGTTTAAAAAAAAAAAAAATATATATATATATGTATATATGGTGTATATATATATATATATGGTAATTTTAGTGTGGATTTGGATTCTTTTTAATCCCCAGACTTTGTTTGAAAAACTTGAGGAAGGAGGAAAAGAATCAGATGGTGATGGAGTTTATGTGGCTGACTCAGGTGGCTAAGATGGCACCCTTCGGGCCGTGTGATGCTTCACAGAGATTCCTTCGTATAGATTCCTTAGTAGGGAAAGAGTACGTTTTTATTATGGACAACAATAATACAATCTTACTTTATCAACAACATATTATCAAATGTTAGCTTATTAGGAAAAAATTCCAGCAGAGCAGTAAAGTCCGTTTTCTTTTTTCTTTTTTTTTTCTTTTCATCCATATCTAGCTTTTGATTGTTAGAAAACTGAAAGGGGTCCATGAGCTTTTGAACCACAGTAAGGAGAAGAGCAAGGGAGATAATATTTTGAGAATTTATACTCTGTTCTTTTAGAAAAGGGTCAGTGTGTTGGGGTTAATTGTTCATTTCTAAGCTTGAAATATTTATTTTCCCAAACAACTCATTTCTGATAGGGAACTTGCAAGTCAAGGTCGAGAGAGAAAGTTCTTTTTCAAAGATTTCAAAAGAAATATGTGAATTTTTCCAAGTTAAAAATTTAACACTCCTCAAGATATATGATTTCAAAGCTTCTCTTCATTATTTTTCAATATCCTTTATAGAATGCATTCGCTTGTACTGCATCAGTTACTAACCAGGGATTTAAAATGTCTGAATTAGGAAACTTAGCATTTTCATTTTGTTCCTGAAATAGATTATTTTAAAACTTCCTTAATGTATTTTTCTGCTATTTCATGTGTACCTTTCATTGCCCAGAAAATGTTTCACTATCTTTATTGGATACAAAGAGGACAGAGTAATTCCTTTTAGCAGATTTTCAAAAATTTTGTTTTAGAAGGGGTCGGAATTTAAAAACAATTAAATAGATTTGGAATATATATAGAAGGGTAATTTACATGAATGGGTAGAAATGGAAAAAAGAAATAAGGCAAACAATGAAATGTGTATGCTCCCTCATTTAAAGGTATGCAACAATATAGCAATACTTAAAAATGTATTTTTCTATACTAAAAAAATGTAGTAGTATTTGAAAAAAATTAAATAACATGATCGTAGTATATATTTATATTTGAAGAGAAATGTGTCCACTGTGTTCTTGATCATTTTACTTGAAGAAATTATTTATTGCATTTTACTCATTTTCTCACTGAGTTTATGGCGTGTTTTACTGACTGACTTTCAAAATAACTAAACCTGTCTTTTGTGAATGTTCTAATATTTTTAAAGACTTTCCTGATTAGCTGGATAAAAGGACATAGTGACACGAGTGGGGAGTAGGATTAGATGCCATCTCTCATTTGAACTGGAATTAGAGACTGCAGTCGTAGAAATTGATTGATGTCTCTTCCATTCCCCATGTCCCTTTCTCAAATATTTGCAAAAACCTCAGGAAAATCAGATTTGATCCATCTCATCAATTTTTAGTAAGATGGGCATTTTGATTCCTTCTTGAGGCTGGATTCTAAAGCTACTGTCCACTATGCCAAGTCTATATGAAACTTGACACTGCATTTTATCTCAACTCTAGTTGACCATGAAGGTAGCCTCAATGTCATCGCAACCAAAACACCACAGCTGTTCTCACTGCTGCCCAAAGGGAGAAACTTGAACCTTTGTTCAAGACTTTTCTGGCATTTTATTTGAGATAGATAAAGTGCCAGCTATATGGAATAGCATCCCTTCCTTATAGTATTTATTGCCACAACATGTGTATCATGTTTGTTTGTTTATTGTCTGTATTTCCATCTCCACCACCCCCCACCTCCAATTTGTAAGCTCCCAGAGACCAGGAGATGGGTTTTTTGCAGGCACTTAATACTGACTCATTGTAGGCACTCAAAAATATTTACTGAGTGAATAATAAATTTCCAAATTTATTTCCAAATTTCTTCTTATAAAAAGTGTTTAACTATTTTGAAATAATTTTAGTTGGAAATATCAGATGATATTTTTAAGGCACGTTTCTAGATTCTTGATATAGATTTCCAATTTACTTTTCCTAAATTTAATTTGGATTTCAGCTGTCACCACCAGTGATTAAGAATGTTGATTTTTCTGAACCTATTTTGGTACTGAATGTAAAACTATTTTTTAGCTATCCAGTTTAATAATAGAAAGATGCTATCTAATTTTAATTAAGAATTACTTGATTACTTGTTCTTGAATGTTCCAACCTAACATAGTATAAATATCTCATGTAAAACTAAGAATGTACTCTTTCCTTCTAACAAAGGAACAATGCTCAATTCTTTCATCATAACTTGTAGTGTCTATAGGGAAGGTCTTTTACTTTTCTGTTAATAATACAGTATCATAAGTGTTTTGCAAATTTGGAACATTTGCATCTTGCAGTATTTTTGAGTATAAAGTCTGAAAAATCTTCCACTAAGAACACAACCAAATGTCACATAAAATAAACATTCTTTCAAAAGCACATTTATGATCTCAAACTTTAAAGGAAATTCCTAGGGATCAAAATTAAAAATACATATGAAAAATGAGAAGCTATAATACTCACTAAGCACTAAAATCAATTTGTTCCAAGGACATTTATCTACAACAGAAATATAGTGGCTTAGTTTTGTTTTTATTTTTTTTTAATTTGTTTCAAGTTTATTTGTTTTGAGAGAGAGATAATAAGCAGGGGAGGGGCAAAGGGAGAGGGAGAAGGAGAGAATCTCAAGTAGTCTCCTTACCGCCAGTGCATAGTCCCATGTAGGGCTCGAGATCATGACCTGAGCTGAAATCAGGAGTTGGATGCTTAAGAAACTGAGCCACCCAGGCGCCCCTGTTTGTTTGCTTTTAATTTGAGTATAGCTGACATACATTCATGCTACATTAGTTTCATGAACACAACATAGTGATTCAACAACCTTACAAGTTTTGTTATGCTCACCACAAGTGTAGCTACCATCTGCATAGCATCACTATGCAATGCTATTACAATGCCATTGACTGTATTCCCCATGCTGTACCTTTCATCCCTGTGACTTATTTATTCCATAACTGGAAGCCTGTATTTCTTATTCCCCTTCACCCATTTTGTCCATTCCTCTCTGGCAACCATCAGTTTGTTTTCTGTATTTATATGTCTGATTCTGCTTTTTGTTTGTTTATTCATGTGTTTTGTTTCTTAGATTCCACGTATAAGTGAAATCATATGGTATTTGTCTTTCTCTGACTTATTCCACTTAGCACAATACCCTGCAGATCCATCCATGTTGCTGAGGGCAAGATCTCATCCTTTATTATATATAACAAGGGGATAATATCCAAAATACCTAAAGAACTTCTACAACTCAGTGCCCCCTCCCTCACCAAAAAAGAGTAATCTGATTAAAATGGGCAGAGGACATGAATAGACATTTTTCCAAAGAAGATATACAGATGACCAATGGACACATGAAAAGATGCTCAACATCACCAATCTTCAGGGAGATGCAAATCAAAACCACAATGAGATAAAATACCAGTCAGAATGGCTA
The DNA here is from genome assembly GCF_018350195.1 of Panthera tigris. Classification (NCBI taxonomy): domain Eukaryota; kingdom Metazoa; phylum Chordata; class Mammalia; order Carnivora; family Felidae; genus Panthera; species Panthera tigris. Next base: position 27,431,312 of record NC_056676.1, on the reverse strand, counting down.
GAATCAAAAAGACAAGCAATAACAGGTGTTAGGCTGTGGAAAGAAATGAACCCTAGAGGCTTAGATTTTAGGTTTTAAAAGCTATGTGGGGGGAGTTGCCTGGGTGGCTCAGTTGGTTAAGCATCCGACTTCAGCTCAAGTCATGATCTCACGGTTCGTGGGTTCGGGCTCTGTGCTGAGAGCTCTGTGCTGAAAGCCTGGAGCCTGCTTCAGATTCTGTGTCTGCCTCTCTCTCTGCCCCTCCCCTGCTTGCACTCTGTCTCTCTCTCAAAAATAAATAAACATTAAAAAAAATGTTTTAAAGCTATGTAGGGGAAGGATTCTTCATCACTTAGTATTTTGTCCCTGTGAAAAAGTACTATATATTGGGTGCTGATTAAGGTTGCATACCTTGTACTGAAGATAGAATGATTACCTATTAAGAAAAGTCTCCTTGTCTCCAAGGATGGGTTTTCAATAGGACATTTTGTTTTTCTATAAGGTCACGGCTTTTGAATAGTGGTTAACTTATGCGTTTTAGTATGAAATATTCAGTGATTATGACTATGAGGTTTTTTTTTTTTCTCCATTGCTTTGTGATCTCTTCTGTGAAGTGAGTTGCTGGGTCTGTGGCAATGACAAATGGGAGACCATCAAAATCCACTGACAGAGTGAGGAAAAGAAAGGAAACAAAATCCAATTCCATAATTGACATCTATTCCCAACAGTTAATTATTTATTTTATTATACATTATATGACTCTTATTAGAATATAAATTTCATGAGAATACTTACCTTTTCCAATCTGTTTATCACTGAATCCCACTGTTAGGAGAGTACATGGCAGATAGTGACTGATTAAATGAATAATGAGAAAAAATATTAATTCCTCCATGATGGAAGATGTTGAATGTAACCTGTTACGAGATAGCTAAGCACTTGCTATCAGAGCCACTGATACAAATGTTCTCACATTCTGATTCTATTCAGAGTGGTAGAACCACATATCTTTCCCCCAAAACCTCTTTGTCACAGATATTCTGACTTTCTTCTTCCAAGTCCTTTACTAATATACTTTCCAGATCCTAGGATTCTAACCTCAGTAATCCTCCTTTTGGAAAGAATGGAAAACACTGGGAGATTTATGTTACCACCCCTTTAGATGGTCTCATAGGAAATGATCCTATAAGTCATAGGAGATTCCTCAAAAGGTATAGGTAGAGTTTTGGCCAGTGCTGAAAGAAAAGTTCTTAAGAATATTGTTAAATATACCTCACTTTATGATCCAATTATTTTGTTTCTTGTTTAAGAAACCTTTCTCTGTTTCAAGGTCTAAAAGATATTCACCTATTTCCTACACTGTGGACTAAATTGTTTCCCCCTCAAATTCATATGTTGAAGTCCTAACCTCCAATATGATTGCTGAGGTCTTTGGGAGATAGTTAGGATGAGGTCATGAGTGTAAGGTTCTTATGACAGGGTTGGTGCACTTCCTTATAAGAAGAGACACCAGAGAGCTTGCTTCCTCTCTCTCTCTGCTATATGAGGACAATAAAGCAGCTATTTGCAAGCCAGGAACGGAGCTCTCAACCATTATGGCACCTTAATCTCAGATTTCTAGCTCCAGAATTTTGATAAAATAAATCTCTGTTGCTTAAATTACCCTGTGTATGGTATTTTTTATGGCAGCCTAAGCAGACTGAAACACTCACTAAGAATTTGTTTTTGATTTTTAAAAAATATTTAAATCCCCAATCCATAACATTGATTTGTTAAAATTTTTTAGAACCATTTAATAATATACTTAGTAAATTTTTCCAAGCTTCATTTGTTATTCTTCCTTTCTCAATGATGTGATATGGTACCTGTTGATATAAATAAATAAATACATAATAAATAAATAAATAAATAAATAAATAAATAAATAAATAAAAATATATATGGGCCTCTTTCTGAATTCTCTGTATTGTTTCATTTGAAACTGTTATAAAATTATTAGATAATAGTTGGATATATATTTATTTATACATATATAGTTAGGTATATTTACTATATAATTATATCTAGATATAATTTGTAAATATATTTCATATGTCTATCCCTATCAGTAGTATACTGTTTTTATTTCTATTGTTATGACTTCACAATAAGTCCTTTTATCTGGTCAGGCAAGTCCCCTAACCTTCAGAAACATCCTGGCTACACTTGGCCCTTATTTTTCCAAATATGTTTTAAACTAAATTTGTCAAATTTAATGAAAAATCTCATTGGAATTTAGATTAGATTTTCATGGACTCTATAGATTAATTTGAAAATAACATATTTTCCTGATACTATCTTCTATTTATGGAAACAATATACATTTGCATTTCTTGAACCCTAATATCTTTTTTAAAATTATTTTCATCTGTTTAATTCATTATATTGATATAACTTGTTAATTAAAAGAAGTTTTATATTTTTAAAAACCCCAAAACATTGTGCCAACAATTATTAGACATAGTGGAAAAGCTAAGAAGGATGATTGGATATAAGATTGATATATGGAAATCAATTGCATTTCCCTGCACTAATAGCAAACAACTGAATATATAATTGGTAGGATGACAACATTTAAATAGAGTGAAAGAATATTAAGTATGAATTTTGTTTTCTAGGAGTCTCTCCAAAAATTCCTGGAAAATGTATTCTCTGGGTTCTCGAATCTTCAAAAGTTTTTATTTGTTTTCTTTATAATGGAAACGTGTTTTATTGAATTCCGACTACTCTAAGATTAGCTATTTTTATCCTGAAGACTTTCAGATATTACTTAGTTGTGTGCTAGCATTTAATTTTGCCAAGAGGAATCTGAAGTTAATCTGATATTTACATTCTCAAGTGATTTGATCATTTTGCCCACATGCCTAAAGCATTATTTGCTTAATTTGAAATCTAGTGATATTAAAATATGTATCATTATTGATTGTTCTATTAATTTTTGTAGACTTTTAATATGTAGATCAAAGTCTTTGTTTATTTCTGAAAAATTTTTGTATCATCATTAATTTTATCATCAGTTCATAGAACTACTAGTAGGGGTGGTATGTGTTAAATAATCTCAATATGATGGGCACAACTGGGTAGCTCAGGTGGTTGAGCACCCAACTTTTGATTTCAGCTCAGGTCATGATCCCAGGGTCATGGGATCGAGCCCTATGTTGGGCTCTGTGCTGAGTGTGGAGCTTGCTTAAGATTCTCTCTCTTTCCCTCTGGCTCCCTCCCCCACTCACATTCTCTTTTAAAAATAATAATAATAAAATAATCTCCATATGACTGAAGATAGTTTTGTAAACCTCATTTTTCTGAATGACAGTTTAGCTGGTATTAAATTTTAGGTTTATCATCCTTTGCTCTCGATACTTAAAAATATTATTTAATGTAGTCTGACTACTCTATAATAAAATAAGTTTTCTATAAATCCAACTGTTAATTACTTTTTAGTCTTTTTGCTTTCTTTTTGGTTCCTTTCAGAATTTGTCCTTGATGTTTTAAAGTTTCAGTATGGTGTGTCTAAAAATCAACATATCATACACATATAAAACTATTTATGGAGGTTTCTTAACCTGAGAACTTTCAACTTTCAATGGTCCAAATATTTCTTCCATGATATTGTCTTTATAATCTCCTAGATCCAGGTGCATTCTGGAAGCCATTATGTGGTATGAAACATGAGTTTTTATTTTTACTAAATGCATTTTAATTTCCAAAATTGCTGCTTGGTTATTTATGTTTACCTTGACTTTTATTAAAATTTCTGTCCTTATGTACTATTTTTCCCTTTATCTTTTGAGGATTTATAAATGCACTTATACTAACACTGTGTTCAGATCTCTCTATTAATCCCTAAGGAATTTTTTTTTCATTTTTTTGCATCTATTTTCTTAAGCTGTATTTTCTCTTACACTTTGAAATTCTTATTTTTCTTAAAATTTTCATCAGAATTTTCTTTCACATCCACTCCAGGTTTTCAGGGCTCCTTGTGAAATGTTTTAATAGTTGTGTTCCAGGCTCTTTAGGCTTTCAAATAGCAAATCAAGACATCTGTTAACAACTCTTTTGGAATACAGACATACAATTTCTGGCTCTACATCTATTTAGAGGGTGCAGTCTGGGCCCAGACTACCAAGAATGACTTTATATCACCTTATCTTATGGGCCAAGGACTGGCTAACAGCTTAGATCTTGGTGGGCCCATAGTTGGCTTTGCTAGGGAAGCACATTCCAAATCTAAGACCATAAATGCAGTAAATGGCTTCAACCTTTATTTCCATTCAAACATTAAGACTACTCTCTCAGCTCCATTCGTCTCCAGTTCCTGGTGGAGGCAAGAGGCTTACCTATTTCTGATATTTCTTTTATATTTTGTCAGGAGAAAAGGTGGAAGTTTATGAATGTATTTGATCTGCCAATTTGTTAGAGAAATCTATCATAAAATTTTATTTCTAAAGTCAAATAGTTTACATATAAAACATTCACCCAGTTTAATTATAGTTTTATGAGTTTTGACAAATGCACACACATGTAACAACCATAGTAATAAAGAAATATGACATTTCTAGGATCCCTGAGTGGCTCAGTCAGTTAAGCATCTGACTCTTGATCTCAGCTCAGGTCTTGATCTCTGGATGGTGAGTTCGAGTCCTGCTTTGGGCTCCACAAAAAGAAATACATATGACATTTCAAAGGTTATTTTCTTCTGTAGTATCTAATCTGTTCTGAACCTCAACTAGTAAATTTGTCCTAGAACATACTGAATTTTTAATCTTTCCATTTGGTTCCTTTGTATATCTTCTATTTTCTCTTCAGTGTGGTCATAGTTCTTTTAAATACATTGACATTTTTGTAATGGCTTTTTTTAACATTCATATCTGTTAATTTCATCATCTCTGCTGTGTTTGGGTCTGTTATTATTCATTTATTTTTCTTCTCATTAAGGGTCACATTTTCTGGGGCAGCTGGTTTGCTCTGTCGGTTAAGCAACTGACTCTAGATTTCGGCTTAGATCCAAATTTTGGCTTAGTTCCTGAGTTGGAGCCCCTTGTGGAGGCTGCTTGGGATTCTCTCTCTCTCTCTGTCTTTCTCTCTCTTTCTGTCTGTCTTTCTCTCTTTCTCTCCCTCTCTCTGCCCCTCCCCAGCTCTCTCTGTCTGTCTCTCAAAGAAAATAAATAAAACTTTAAAAGAAATGATAACTTGGGGCACCTGGGTGGCTGAGTCGGGTAAGCGTCAGACTTGATCTCGGCTCAGGTCGTGATCTCACGGTTCATGGGTTCGAACCCCACGTTGGGCTCTGCACTGATGGCGTGGAGCTTGCTTGGGATTTTGTCTCTCCTCTCTCTGCCCCTCCCCTGCTCATGTGCGAATGCTCTCTCCCTCTCTCTCTCTCTCTCAAAAATAAATCAATAAACTAAAAAAAATAAAAAATAAAAGAAATGATAAGTTAAAAAAAGGCACATTTCCTGCTTTTAGTCATATTTGGGTGCTGATTGTTGTGTATAGTAATTACATTTGTTGAGTGTCTTGGGGGGTTTTTATTGTCTTCCTTTAAAGACTTGCATTTTGTTTTGACTGATAGTTGAGTTACAATTTAGGCTTATTGATAAATTTTAGTTAAAGTAGGTCTAGAGTAGCCTTTGGTGTAATACAGTTTTTGTATTAAGAATTGAAACTTTTTTGGACAGTCTCTTTAACAAATGGTGCTGGGAGAACTGGACAGCAACATGCAGAAGATTGAAACTAGACCACTTTCTCACACCATCCACAAAAATAAACTCAAAATGGATAAAGGACCTGAATGTGAGACAGGAAACCATCAAAACCCTAGAGGAGAAAGCAGGAAAAGACCTCTCTGACCTCAGCCGTAGCAATCTCTTACTCGACACATCCCCAAAGGCAAGGAATTAAAAGCAAAAATGAACCACTGGGACCTTATGAAGATAAAAAGCTTCTGCACAGCAAAGGAAACAACCAACAAAACTAAAAGGCAACCAACGGAATGGGAAAAGATATTTGCAAATGACATATCGGACAGAGGGCTAGTATCCAAAATCTATAAAGAGCTCACCAAAGTCCACACCTGAAAAACAAATAACCCAGTGAAGAAATGGGCAGAAAACATGAATAGACACTTCTCTAAAGAAGACATCCGGATGGCCAACAGGCACATGAGAAGATTCTCAACATCGCTCCTCATCAGAGAAATACAAATCAAAACCACACTCAGATATCACCTCACGCCAGTCAGAGTGGCCAAAATGAACACATCAGGAGACTATAGATGCTGGAGAGGATGTGGAGAAACGGGAACCCTCTTGCACTGTTGGTGGGAATGCAAACTGGTGCAGCCACTCTGGAAACAGTGTGGAGGTTCCTCAAAAAATTAAAAATAGACCTACCCTATGACCCAGCAATAGCACTGCTAGGAATTTACCCAAGGGATACAGGAGTACTGATGCATAGGGGCACTTGTACCCCAATGTTTATAGCAGCACTCTCAACAATAGCCAAGTTATGGAAAGAGTCTAAATGTCCATCAACTGATGAGCGGATAAAAAAATTGTGGTTTATATATGCAATGGAGTACTACGTGGCAATGAGAAAGAATGAAATATGGCCCTTTGTAGCAACATGGATGGAACTGGAGAGTGTGATGCTAAGTGAAATAAGCCATACAGAGAAAGACAGATACCATATGTTTTCACTCTTAGGTGGATCCTGAGAAACTTAACAGAAACCCATGGGGGAGGGGAAGGAAAAAAAAAAAAAAAAGGAGGTTAGAGTGGGAGAGAGCCAAAGTATAAGAGACTCTTAAAAACTGAGACCAAACTGAGGGTTGATGGGGTGGTGGGAGGGAGGGGAGGGTGGGGGATGGGTATTGAGGAGGACACTTTTTGGGATGAGCACTGGGTGTTGTATGGAAACCAATTTGACAATAAACTTCATATATTGAAAAAAAAAAAAAAAGAAAGGATTGACACTTTTTTGAGTTCTTGACCAAAAGCCTCATCTGTTCACTATGTTCTCTCTACTGTCACTGATTATGATTCAAATATCTTTGAGCCCTGTGTTAGCTCTGGGAATTGTTTACCTTACAGGTTCCCTGTAATTTTTTGCTTAATCTCATGGTATTTCACCAGTGAAGGCAAGGGTCTAATGCAAACTTTTGGAGTCCTTTTTCTACATAGCTCTCTCCCTTACAGAATTTTGCCCTACAAATTCTACCTGCCTCATCTCTCTGAACTGTTAGCTCTGTGTCCTTAATTCAGCAGGAATCCTGGCATCTGCCTGGGTTCTCTCCCACTCTCCAGTGGTCTCAGGAGTGCTACCTGGCAGAAAGCCTGTACAGCCATTGGGGGTTACTTCATTGTTTTTTTTTTTTTTTTCCTTCTCTCAGAGATCTTTTCATCTGTGGTACAATGCCCGCAAACAGTTGTTTCCTGTGTTTTGCCCAGTTTTTGAGTTGACAAAGCAAAAAGCAAGTCTGGTACTTGTTATTCTGTCATGTCAAAAGTGGAAATCTCTCATACTTGAATTTCATATTTCAATACCTCAGCTACTAAAGTCTTGTCATAAAAAAAAAATCCTCACAAGTTGATACTTCTCCTAACATTATTCCCAGTCTTCTTTTTGCCCTTTCATGTCATGGCCATGAAGTAATGAAGGAGCCATATAAATTCGTATGTGATAACTAAATTAAAATTTCTTGGGATTATGTGGTTAGTTAAAATTGTTTGTGCTGTCCCCACTTATTTACAAATTACTGTATTCATAGTGTAGATTATAATTGGGTAATTCAAATGTCCATCAAGGCTGCCTTAATAGCATCTTAATAATTTACTGCTTATAAACTCACATACCGATTAATCTCTTGGACACAAGGGCAGCATAATATAAAACTTTCAGTAGTAGCTTACTAATTTAACCTTCTGATAAAACCTGATAATTTTCCCTGGGTAAAAACATGGGCTTGAAAACGGCATTATTCTAAATTAAAATCCTCTTTTTTATTTTGGGGAAACTATGATAGCTTTATGTAACCAAACAAAAATAGTCTTTTTGTTGTTGTTGTTGAATAAATGACGATATATGTGAATGTATATTCAGTATCTTTCCTGGGAATACTGTACAGATGGTGGAAGAATAAAACATTCTTTTTCTACTGAGGTTGCAGAACCAACTCTATGCTGGCTGCATTTAGCCAACATGTAAAGTGCCTGTCTGCAGCTGGGGAGAAAGAGACCAGTTTGCAAAGAGAAACAGAGAAAAAAAAAGGGATACTTTGTAATTCTCTAACATTAGTTTTTTGGGGTTTTTTTTTTTTTGGCTTTTTTTCCAGCTACAGTAACCAACAAATTTCCTTTTTACTTCAAGTGGATTGATTTAAGTTTCTATTTTTTTTTTTTTAAGCAAAAGGTTCTGGTGATTGCATTATTCAAATAAAAATGCAAAAATTTTGTTTTCTGTCTATAGCCACAAAGTTGTTTTACCTAAATCAATACAAGTATTTCAGCAATAGGGGTGCTTATCCTTTTTCTCTGGCATAACTCCATTTATTTCCAACCATTCGATTGCCCTGTAACATCTTGGCACATATATGCAATGTGTGTGTGGTATGAAATTTTATCTTCAAATATATTCTTCCATACTCCTATATTCCTCTTGTAGCTTTTTGTCTTATTTCTTCTGTAAGAAGATCTCAGCCAAAAGGCCAAGGAGGAATGTAAGATATTTCCCTTGTACGGTATTTTACACAGTGTAAGCTCATCAAATGCTATTTGATGAGTGGTCTCTGAGAAATGATACTCTACTTCACTCGAGCTTCATGAATGTTTGGCATTAAAGGTTGTTTAACATTGTTCCATTTTCTCTCCATGACTTACTGTTTATCGTTTTCCCCTAAGATACTGACAATTAGTCCTGGTCTTATAAACATATTTGGACTGATTTTAATTAAATAGGAAATTAATTATTTTTTATAGGAAAATATAAATAAATACTTTTCTTTCCCTGTGATAAGCAAACTACTCATATAATCCAGATCATACTGATGACAAATATATCTGCATCTATTTCTTTTCTGATCCATAGATAATTTGTAAAGATCTGTATCTACTCCAAATGACTATAATGATAATTTTCATCAACATTAGAATAGCCAAAATAATATTTTAGAGTACAAAATACATGCCATGCACTATGCTGGGTTAGTCACATGCAAAATCTCGAGTCCTATGACAGGTCAGTCAATATAACCTCATTTATAGAAGAAAAAAGAGTCTCAAACAATTTAGGTAATTCTAATTATAAAGTAGTGATTTGGATTAAAATAACTTTAAAACCTATTAACTAGGTATATGGCCTTAGATAAGTTATTCAACCTTTATGAGTAAACTTCAATTTTCTATAAGATGGGATTTAAAAATAGTACTTATCTCTGAAGATGGCTGTGATGATTAGATGAGCTTATAGAATTACAATATTTATCATAGTAGTCAATACAAAAAAATTAATAGTATATTTTTTGTTTTTGTTATTATTACTATTTCCAAATATAAAGCCTAGTCCACTCAAATCTTGGTAACTCTGAAACAAGTATTTCTTTGTACCATATCACATATACTGAGCTATGTTCCTAATAATGACTGTCTGAAGATAGAGGGTGGTCATTTTTAATCTACATTAAGAATACTTTCCTTTTGACTGGACCAGAGTCATATGGCATGGTAAACAACTTTTGCTATGTCTCCTCAATGACACTTGTTCTATAAAAATATCCTACTTCCCTCTTTGGTGGGCTACCTATAACACTGTACGTACTTGCTACACATGAAACAAATAAGCAAGCTTGAGAGAAGTTGTCTTGACTACTTATGAGCTTCTAGGTTTTGAATTTGAAACTTTTAGATCTGAGAAATGCTTTCTATTTTAGAATCCTTACTATTTTCACTATTTTTTATTTATTTTTCTTTTATTTTTGACTTAGTTGTGATTTCAGGCCAGATCCACCTGAATTAAAAGTTTACATTAAAAAAGTAGGGTAAAACCAACAGATAAAGACAAGGAAAAGTGATTTTAAAAATATATAGAAGAAACTAGTTTGTCAGGTGTAGTTCTTAGCCAACAAAGTATAAAATTTTAAATAATAAAAAATATATGTGTGTGTATATGTGTGTATATATATATACATATATAATAAAAATGCTATACACACACACATACATACATACAAAAAAAAAATATATATATATATATATATATATATATTCCCCCCCTCCCCCGGACCTTAGGCTTATGTATGCAATTAGCAAATCATAATTTGAACTGGTCATACCCTACTGCCAACGCTATCTACCTTGTACTATGTTTTCCTTCCCACCATGCTCCTTCTCCATATTAATTCTTCTGTATAATGACAATCACAATCTAAATCGTCACTTAAACAAGAAGTAGTGAAGTGATTCTACACTGTGCCTCCCATGCTTTTCCCTGTGTTGTTTCTCTACAACCTACTACAATCTATTACTCCTTTTCTGTCTCATTGCTTCTTTACTTCTGGTCTGGATCATTTCAACTGCCTTCAAACTCTGTGTCTTTTTTATTATTGTTGTTCTCATCTTGCCTCTATTCCATTCTTCATAAAGAACATGATTTGTCATTCACAATCCTTTAGTAGTTTGTAATAGTTTACACAATAAAAATCAAAATATTAAGTATAACCTCTAGATTCTTGCTGATATGTGTCCTTTCTCAATCCAGCCATCACAATCCCCACTGGTTTCACAATCCCCACTGAAATTCTAAGTCATCCTTTCTGTCATCTTTTTGTCGCATCCTGTAGCTTTGCATGTGCTGTTCTTTCTGCCTAAAATATATTTTTCTTTTGGATCCCCAGAAAATCCTTATTCTTCGAGGTGACTTTCTAGTGGGTTCTCTTTCTGAATTGGAGATGATTATACTCCTCTTTGTATCACTAGGCAGGTTTAGGAGTTCCAATCAATTTTGAATTGAAGCTAAAGCATTTGTACATGATGATGTTCTAATTATCTATTTCTACCTAATGAACCGTACCAAAATTACTGACTTAAAACAACAGCAATTTATTTTGGTTAATTTTCTTCAATGTGGGTAGGGCTCAGAGCAGTTAGTCTCTGCTTTTTTTGGTTCCTCTTCACATGGTCCTCCACATGCTACTTGGGCTTCCTCACTGCATGGTGGCAGGATTCTTAGAACAAGAGACCAAGATGGGGCGCCTGGGTGGCTCAGTCGGTTAAGCGGCCGACTTCGGCTCAGGTCACGATCTCGCGGTCCGTGAGTTCGAGCCCCGCGTCGGGCTCTGGGCTGATGACTCAGAGCCTGGAGCCTGCTTCTGATTCTGTGTCTCCCGTTCTCTCTGACCCTCCCCCGTTCATGCTCTGTCTCTCTCTGTCTCAAAAATAAATAAATGTTAAAAAAAAAAATTAAAAAAAAAAAAAAAAGAACAAGAGACCAAGAAAGGCAGGAGCAAGCCTGTTCCACCTCTTATGGTCTAGCCTCAAAAGTCATATAGCTCCACATCTGCCATGGTCTGCCCAGATTCAAGCAGAGGAAACAGATTTCACCTCTTTTTTTATTAAAAAAAATTTTTTTTTAACGTTTATTTATTTTTGAGACAGAGAGAGATCAAGCATGAACGGGGGAGGGGCGGAGAGAGAGGGAGACACAGAATCGGAAGCAGGCTCCAGGCTCCCAGCCATCAGCCCAGAGCCCGGCCTCATGGACCGTGAGATCGTGACCTGAGTTGAAGTCGGAAGTTTAACCGACTGAGCCACCCAGGCACCCCAACAGATTTCACCCCTGATAGAAGGAGTTGGAAGTCACCTTCTAAAAAGAGCATGTAGGATGAGTGATTGTTGTAGCAGGTTTGAAGAGATTTTAGAGGAATTTATAAATGCAGATTAACAGTTGCCATATATATTATATTTTTAAGAAATTAAAAAATGTACATATGAAATTACTTTTTAATTGTTAAAAACTAGCCACACAGTTCTAGTTTTAGAAAAAGGGACATTTTTTTAGGGTCATGCATTTTTACCATACATTTCTTGGCTTTTGTCATTTCAATTTTAGTGGTTGCATTAATGATTATGTAGAGTGTTTGAAAACAGAACAGATTTAATATTAACCTGATAAAATTATAATGACTTGTAGGAATTTCCCAATTTTGATATTAAAAAGTTTTATTGTGAATTACAAATTATTTATTTCCCAATGATAATTCATAATTGAACATGTTGGAAGGAATGGATATCCTTAAGTGTGAATGCAGTATTTTCTTTTCTTTCCTTCCTTTCATTTTTTCATTCTTCCTAGTCTTCCTTCTTCCCTTCCTCCCTTTCTTCTTCTCTTTGTCCCTTCCCTTCTTTCTCTTCCCCTTTTCCCCTATTCTTTCTTCCTTCCTTCTTTCCTCAGTTCTGTAATTTTCTTTTTATTCAGTAAAAACAGTAAAAGCAGCAGCAACAATAAAGAAAACCTTGTTTCATAAACTTTTTTGACAGAACTCTGTGGTTTATTACGGTAGAATGTTCCCTTAATGTTTCAATTAAGTGAAGAAAGTACATATCTCTCTGAGTCCATAGGTGCTGTAGGAATTTCTCTTATAAATTTGAAGAGCAAACATTTTCAACTACCTTTGAGGCTCTCTACCTTAACAATTATATAATACATGCATTTTTTTCTTCAAAGCAATGTATAGGTTGTGTGATAACTATTGTTTAATTTTTTTTAAATGTTCATTTACTTTTTTGAGGGAGAGAGAGAGAGGAGAGAGTGCAAGCAGGGGAAGGGCAGAGAGAGATGGAGACACAGAATCTGAAGCAGGCTCTAGGCTCTGAGCTGTCAGCACAGAGCCCGATGCGGCACTCAAACTCATGAACCACGAGATCATAACCTGAGCTGAAGTCGGACACTTAACAGACTGAGCCACTCAGGCACCCCTGATAACTAATGTTTAAAAATATTTTTTATGATTGTTATCACCATATATGTAATGATTCTTTTTTCTATGAAAGTTGGACATATATGTATAGGTGAGAAGAAGTTAAATTATACTGATATTAAAATCTGCAGGAATTAGTTTTGCAGATACTGTAAAATTAATTTGTTTTTTTTCCACTGAGGGATCTTATAGTAATCATAGCACTTACTGATGTATCTCTACTTTTGACATGAGTTTATAAGTACTACCTTACCTATCTTGGTGCTGACAAGAGCAGTAGTTTCTTAGTCTCGTAAATTACTATGGAATCTGTTTATTACACATCCAAAAAATATTTCTTGTGCATCTAATATATGTTAGACTTTGGGCTGTTTGTTGCCTAAAAGGCTACTTGCTGTGAACAATGTTGGACTAACCCTGGTGATAATTATAGTTGTTTCAGCAGTTTTTTGTTTGTTTTGGTTTTGTTTTTTGTGTTTTAGTTTCAGGAATTTACTAAAATGGAATTGGAATGGGTTTACATGTCTCTCTTTCACCTCTCTTCTCAGATCCCATCTTGTACGTTGTGCTTTCTTCAATCCATTCTATTTTATTCAATGCATAATGAAGTTAGGTGGACAGAAGGAAGAGCACAGACTTGAATCCCACTTCGTGTTCTGGCTTTGCTTTAACACCTAGTTGTAAAGATTAAAGGACAGCCTTTATTTCCCCACCTTCCTATTCCCGTGGTGGAGAGACTGTAGCTAGAAGAACACATGGGGCTTAACTTTCTACCAATGTCAACTTTCTTAAACAAAGAAGAGTGACCTGGCTTTTTGGTGATTCTGGGAGAAGAAATAGATATGAATAACTCTGTTCTCTTAGGCCTCATATTCCAAGCTAGAATGCAGAGAGGGCATATTCTGTCCTACACTCTTGGATTGTGAGCGGCATCATAAATGTAGTCTCTTAAAATTGCATATTAGTGCATAAGATCTAATGTTCTATAGCAAAACATTATTATGCTTAGTAATCATGTGCTAAACCATAATCTGATTCATAAGTAAACATTTATTTCATGGTTATTATTTACCAGGTCTTAGATTATATAATAAGGATATAAAGTAAAAGATGGTATGTGTATAATCTAGTTATACTCTACTAAGAGATATAGAAAAGAAGATAATCCAGCCATCTAACTCTGAAGGAGGGCTTGGGAAGGAGGCCACAAACAGACTGTTAGTGTATCTGTATACATTCTAAATTTTGCCATAATCTAAATCTTTAAATAATTTCAGTTTTCACTTTACTTTTGGCTTATATTTGCTTACAGAACTTAATCAAGGCCTTATATCACATAGTATATTTATGATGCTATTTAACTAATAGAAGACCGCATAAAAGCCATGCCACCTTATTCATCATGTATCTTGACATGGAGTGGCTTCCAGAATGTTTATCTCTTTGTAAGTATACCTTTCCAAAGCCTTAGGGATATCTGATGCGTATCCATTACCTTGTTTGTCTGCTTATATATATCTTCTTTGATCCATACCCCTTTCCTCTTTGACTTGACTGTGTATTTGGACCAGCATGTTAGTACTAAGAACACAATTGTATGCATAGCCTCATATTAATTATTAGTGACTTAACAATGATATTATATAACCTATATAATATAATATATAATATACTAAAATTAATTTACAAATTCAGTCTTCCTCTACCAATGAATTGAAAGGCATTGGATCCAGTGTATTCTGTGGTTGTGTGTGTGTGTGTGTGTGTGTGTGTGTGTGTGTGTGTGTGTACATGCTGAATATGTTTAGCTTTAGCATTTTCAAAAGTATCCATATAAACTGTCATGTTGGTAATTGTTAGCCTGAGTAATCATACAGAATTAACTCCAAATATCTGGGGTTTTCTCTTTGTTTTCCTTCTGAAGAACTAGCAAATTTCCTTTGAGAGACAGGTGTTGAGTTGTTTCAAGGCTAGTTTTGGATACCCATTATTTTGTCCAGAGGTTGCAGCAGGTCAAGAACCTACCGTCACTAAGATGTGTCTCATTCACTTTGAATGTGTATGGCACTTGACTATTCTCATCTGATTATTCACTGAGTTGAAATCTTTGAGCCTTACAACAATTTCACTTCTGCTTTTCATTATTTTAGTGGCCAAAAAGATTTTATTTGTTTTATGACATCAGATTGTATCCATTTTAAAAATTATTTTACCCATTTTCACAGCCTCCTTTCATTTCAGGAAAGCAACTACTTTTAATCATAGTTTCAGCTTTTATTACCATGAATTTCTAGGTTTTCATATATAGATTTAAGATTTTTTTCAAAAAAGCTGGCAATGATAATATACTTTCCTCTTATCTACAACTTTAACTTTTATAAATAAAATGTTGGTATAAAATTCTGAGAAGTCAGCTTTGTTCTAAAATGAGGGGAGTGTTCTTAAATCAATAGTGTATATGGCAGAACTGAACTAGTCTAAATTGCAGTGGATTGTTATAACTATATCAGAAAGAATGGAGTTTTAGACTTGTAACACATCTTAAATGGTCAATAAACATTAATAATGTGAGGCAGTTTAGCACAGCAGTTAACTGACTTGGAATCAGGTAGACTAGTATTTAAATCTTAGCTTTGACATTAACTGCATATTGGATGAGTCATTTAACCTCAGTGTATCTGAAGTCCAACTGTCTAAAATGATAATAAAATCTTAAGAGATAATTATCTAACTTATTTTCAGCCTGTTACAGATTGTTACTGGTTAATTTTTTTTTTTGAGAGAGAGACCGAGACAGAGGGTGAGAGGGGGAGGAGCAGAAAGAGAGGGAGACACAGAATCTGAAGCAGGTCCAGACTCCAAGCTGTCAGCACAGAGCCTGACATAGGGCACGAACTGTGAAATTATAACCTGAGCCGAAATCAAGAATCAGACTCTCAACCGACTGAGCCACCCAGGCACCCCTGGTTAAATCTTTCAAACCCAGTTGGCCTTTGTGGCAGACAGACCCTAAAGTGACTCTGCCTTCTTAAATTCATGTTCCTGTGTAATTCCATCCCTTTGAATGTGGATGGGATCTGTGATTTTTTTTTTAACCAATTGAATAATGCAAACTTGATGATATGTCACTGCCAGGGTTTTGTTATGGTATATAAAACTTCATCTTGAGAGAAAACTTGAAAACTTGCCAGAAAAATTAAAGAAGCAATTGTCATGTTGTGAAATGCCTGTGGAAATATAATGTGGCAGGAATTATGGGTGATCTCTAGTACCCAAAGTGGACTCTGGTTGATAGCAATGAAGAAGCTGGGACCCTCAGTTATATAGCTGCAAGGGAGTGAATTCTGCCAACAGTTTCTTCCTAGTTGAGTCTCCAGAAGAGAACACAGCTCAGCTTTTGTTATAGTCTTGTGACCACTTGAGCTAAGGACTAACTAAACTATGCCTGAAATCTTGACCCACAGAAATTGTGACAGTCAATAAGTACATGTTGTTTTAAGCTGCTAATTTGTGCTAACTTATTATACAGCATAGGAGCTAATATAGCCTTTTCATTATTTAGGCTTATTTCTTATTTTATTTACCGAAAATTTTCTTGAATCAAGTTTAAAAATATTACTTCTCTTCTATTGTTTTGTTTTTCTTCTTTAATATCTCCAATTGTGCATACATTGGATCTTCTTTGGTTAGCCTTTATTTCAACCATTTTCTCTTTGATCATTTTTACTTATTTCCTTATTTTATTTTATTTTCTTGATTGTTTTATCATTTTTATTATTTTCTATGCTCTTTAGTAAATTTGTTTACAAATCTATTTGTTTCTGGGTACCTTAGAATTTAATCTTTGTTTCTATCACCTTTTCTCTTTTTTCCCAAGTTCAATTAGCTCTTATTTTATTACCTCTTTTCATTTTATTTATTTGTAGCATTAATTCTTGAATTTTTGATTTGAGATGTTTTAATGTATTTCCAAATGTTTCTTTGATGATATGTGACTCAATTTGCAGGGTTGTGTTTCTTCTTCTTCATCACTCTTTTCTTTTTTTTTCTTTTCTTTTCTTTTTTTTCTTTTTTTTCTTTTCTTCTTTTTTCTTTTTTTTTCCTTCTTTTCTTTTCTTTCTTTATTTCTTTATTCTTTCTTTCTTGTTATTTTATAGTAAGGGGTTTCATTAGCTGAATTATTTGGATTATCATTTTGCATACAGCTAGTAATTCAAAATGTGTGTTGGCTCCATTAATTTAATTAAACATGATTTTAGTTTATTTAATACTATAAAGTTTAAAAATGACTTGAATTTAAAATTATTTTAATGGAGTTACTTAGGTATAATTTTATTCCTTTTTACTCTGGAAGAAACTTATTTCTCAATGTGATTTCTTTGGTGTGGAATCAAGATAACTGTCTAAATTTTCATGTACTGTGTCTATCAATGACTTGCTCGGATGCACATCTTTGTGTAAAATAATGGAATCCCTTGGCGAAAGTTAATGAATGTCAAGGAAATCAGTGGATATAAAACTAATAATAACATCTAGAATATCCACTGGAATAGGAAATTCCGTTAATAGACCATTACTTGAATGTAAAAAAAAAAACAGGTAGAGACAGAGGGGCACAATGGAAACTTTCTTTGTCAAACATATATTATTTGCCTAATTTAAATGTTAATATTCTTCAGTTTCACTTTCCAATGAATCTGATTCTAATATTCATGTTTTTCCTAGAGTAAAAATATTTTTCATTAATAAAGAAACCTCTATCTTAAAGCTAGAAGAATGAATGTCAACATTTAATTCAAACTAGAGAAATAGACCATAATTTCAATGGTTAGCTGACATAATATCCTAGGGTGTGTGTGTATATGTGTTTGTGTACATGTGTCCTCACAATCTTGGTATTAGCTAAGATTACTTCTAACTAAAGACTTAATACTAAAATTGCTTTTTTTCACTGAAACATGTTAGGATTGAAGTAATTTACAGAGTTTTAAAGATTTTATTGTTTTTCTATTTGAACTTTAATGAACTTTTATAGAAGTAGAATTTGACATTTGTAACTATAATTGTGTTTGAGAATTGTGTTCGGTTCATTAAGTATTAACACATTTATCATGCTTTCTAAACAGCATGAACTCAATTCATAGATATTTATAGTGTTTTTATCATTCTTAGTATTAAGGGAGAATGTGGTAAAAGAAAAATTTCCACTGTTTCATCCTTTGACATGTTTCATTCCTAGATTTATTTTTATAAATTTTTTAATGTTTACTTATTTTTGAGGGAGAGAGAGAGGGAGAGAGAGAGAGACAGAGACAGAGCATGATCGGGGGAGGGGCAGAGAGAGAGGGAGAGACAGAATCCGAAGCAGGCTCCAGTCTCTGAGCTGTCAGCACAGAGCCCAACATGGGGTGCCAACTCATGAACCAGGAGATCATGACCTGAGCCTAATTCAGATGCTTAACTGACTGAGCCACTCAGGTGTTCCTCATTCCTAGAATTCTTCATAACTGTGATTCATTTTAGAGAATAGTTGTAAAGTTTCACTCTCCTTTATCTTTGAAGATTTTCCTTTTGTGTCCTCTCTTATTCTTTCAACTTCATCTTCTATGCATTGCAGTTGGTTTGAGCAGTATTTCTGAAATATTGAAGGATTTTAGTGTTTTTCTAAATTGTTTACAGAATTAGAAAGCAGTATGTATAAATATATATATATATGTGTATATATATATATATATATATATATAGTTTTCAGAATTAATAGAATTTATTGCAACTATTTTCTTTCTCTGAAAATGTAATGGTTTTGCTTTACTTTCTGTATAATTGCTCATCTTTGTTGTGTTTTTCTCTTCTCCACTGTTTACAAAGCTGTAGGACATAATTTCTAATGGTGAAGTGTATTAAGAAATTTGTTTGCTTCTTTCCTGAACTTTCATTTCCTGGAAGAACTGATTTTTTTTTTTCATTTTGCTGGAAGCAAATTTGTTTTTACAACTAGTCGATTTTCATGGAATATCTATTTTATTTCCAAGAATAGACTGTGAAGGAATGTGCATCTAAGAAATTTTTCAAAGGAAAAAGTGGAATATCTATTTTATATCCTAGAATGGACTGTGAAGGAATGTGCTTCTAAGAAATTTTTCAAAGGAAAAAGGGAAAAGGAGGGTAAAGGATGCTGTAGTAATTTATCAGTTAGCTACTATACAGAAAAAAATATGTAAATATTTTTGTTGAAGCCCATATGACCATTCTGGAACTTCACTGAACTACAACAAGCTACTTCAAATAATATATATAAACAGCCTGCTGCAATACTTGAGCTTGTCATTTTTAATTTCTATACTTGGGCATCTATATCTTAGCAAAGTCTCAGCTCACTAGCACACTGCGCTATGTAGTGGATATAATCTGAATCAAAGCACAATTGCAAAAATGTCACACATGATGAAAAAGAGAAAATCACTACAAAGGAGAATTCACCACGGTAACTCTTTGCAGTTTCCAACGCAGAGGCCTAGTAGCCTCATCAAAGATACAAGAGATGGAAAAGGCCCATTAGGTCATCAAACCTATCCCCTCACCAAAGAAAGAAAATGAATTCAAGCAACCCCATCTGCTGGCTTCAAACCAAATTCAGGATAGAAAGACCCTGCTGCTGCTCTTGATACATTATTTCATGACACTGGATGTCATTTATACAAAAAACTGAAATGAATTGTCTGCCCCCAGCATCCTAGAATCACAGAATAGGCTTTGAGAGCTGGAAGGTACCTGAGACCAGCCTCCTCATTTTATAGAAGAGTACTCTGAGGGCCTAAGAGGTTAAATGACTAGCTCAAATCCACAAAGCCAGTCACAGCTGGACTAGTATTAAAACCAAAGTTTCCAGAGATATCTAAACTGCCATTTCTAGCATATAATTCTCTTTTTGGAAAAAAAGAATCTTGATAAAAATTAATTCTATACATTATACTTCATGCTTTTGGATTTAATTCATTTCTTACATGGACCTCATTTTAAAAATTCTGACTTTGAAGTGGTAAAATCTAGGTTTTCACTGTCAAAACACTAATTCCAACAGTAGATATTGACTCCAGTAAGAGACTTTCAGTTGTACATCAGTTTCCTCTTCTGCTAGTCTCCAAGCAATCTAGAGACATATTAGCCTCACTGGTTGACTATATATGTAATGGGAGTGAGAGTACATAGATTTAAAATTTTATCTATACATTATTTCCTCATCCCCCACTAAAACCATTAGGATGATTTTTTGTGATAGATTTTAATATGCTACGAGTGGAGAAATGGGAAAGAGAGATGGCTTGGGAAAAGATCTGGCATTTACAAGGGTTTCTGTGCCAGGCTTGTTCTAGGATGGACACATCAGATGCCTGCAGTGCTCAGGCAGGAAAGATGTGTGAATTCAGCTGAGCTAGAGGCCATCAAACACAGAACCCCAGAAAGCAGCTGCTTTTTAGCCCAAGAGGACAGAAAATTTGTGGTACTGTAGGCCCAGTATCACTAGGTCTTATAGTTTTTCAAAAGGAAGCGTTTCTGACTTTTTATGGGAAATTTCCTGATTTCTGAATTACTGTTCACGTTAAATAAAAAAATTCTGCAGGCACAGATATGGTCAACAGATGCCATGTTGTCATAAGCATTTCTATAGTAGATTGTGTATTCTGAGAGCCATGTTAAATATTTTCATAAAAGCTAAGACAACTTGGGCTCTGAGTTTAATAAGTAATCAGTTAATTAAAATTAATTGATAAAATGAAAAGCTGGATCATAAGAATTTTTTACACCAATTTATGTAGCATACCATATCTCATGCCAGTTCTTAAGATAGAAATGATTTTTTTCATAATTTATTTCTTTTTGTTCTAGATTTTTTTTAAAATATATGATTGCATTGATGTTTTCAAACTAGAGCTAGAGGTTTTAGTTAACAGCTTTGGATTCAGGGTTAAATTTGAGTTATTTTGAACAACACTGTATTATTCAGTTGATAAGAAACCTGTATTTTCAGTACTTTAGAATTCATTAACCTCTTAGCAAGGAGGAACACATCTGTAGTTTTGGGTTTATTAGTCCTGTAGTTTTAGAACTTTAGTGTACATATGAATCACCTGGAGGGCTTTTAAAAAGAGATTGTTGGACCCCATCCTTTTTTTTTTTTTTATTTCTATGCTTTTCTTTTTTTTTTATTTTTTTATTTTTTATTATTTTCTAATATATGAAATTTATTGTCAAATTGGTTTCCATACAACACCCAGTGCTCATCCCAAAAGGTGCCCTCCTCAATACCCATCACCCACCCTCCCCTCCCTCCCACCCCCCATCAACCCTCAGTTTGTTCTCAGTTTTTAACAGTCTCTTATGCTTTGGCTCTCTCCCACTCTAACCTCTTTTTTTTTTTTTCCTTCCCCTCCCCCATGGGCTTCTGTTACGTTTCTCAGGATCCACATAAGAGTGAAACCATATGGTATCTGTCTTTCTCTGTATGGCTTATTTCACTTAGCATCACACTCTCCAGTTCCATCCACGTTGCTACAAAAGGCCATATTTCATTTTTTCTCATTGCCATGTAGTATTCCATTGTGTATATAAACCACAATTTCTTTATCCAATCATCAGTTGATGGACATTTAGGCTCTTTCCATAATTTGGCTATTGTTGAGAGTGCTGCTATAAACATTGGGGTACAAGTGCCCCTGGACCCCATCCTTGAAGTTTCTGATTCAGTAGGGCCTAGGTGGGGCTTGATAATTTGCATATCTAAAGAAGGTACCAGGTAATGCTGATACTTCTGTTCTAGGGATAACACTTAGGAAACAGTTTTAGAGAAATGGCAAATTTCAAGTTGTAAACATTTTAGTTAATCAGACTGTTCTTGCATTGTTGACAAACTACAGAATGGGCACATGATGGGATACTGGCTCAGAGGATACCTTTGTCAGTGTCTGTGTTCAACTAATTGATTAAGATAAACTAGTTTTTAATAATCTTAATAATAGCTAAACTCTCCGTAATGCTTCCTTTGTGACAAATTATGTCCTAAATTCCTGAGTTACTTATTAAATCTTCATAAAAATGCTATTTCTATCACCCCCATTTTACAGATAAGGAAGCTGACATAGAGAGAAGTAAAGTAACTTGCCCTAGTTATACAAGCTGGTACGTAATGGTGTTAGGATTTAAGCTCAGATCATACGGGTTCTAAACCCATGCCCTTAACCACTGCACATAGTACTTCTCAGGATAATAACTCTTCTCTGTCATTCAACTCAGTTTGTCTTGGTTCATTCCATGAGCCCAACTCCACATCAGCTTAGGAAGCTCAAATATTATGAATTAATATTTTTAGGTATATCTATGTGAGGCAGTCTATTGTTTAGCACGTTTACTCAAAGTTGTTATATAAGTATAATAGATGATAAAAGCCAATTGAATACAAATGAATATCATTAGTCCCCATTTCTTCACTGAGTGGCATTTTGGTGACTGGAAAATGAATATAGTTTATGTTACAATCAGCATAACCACAGAATAGTTTACTTTTGCAAAAAGCAATTTTGGAAAATAGGGTTCATCATCATATCAACACTCCCTGGTAATAGTCATTAAATACCAGTTTATAATACTGCTGCCTTTTCTCTTAACTGGTTTTTAGAGACTATATATCTATGTGTCTATGTATGCATGCAAATTTATATATGGTCTTGTGTTTGTTTTTAAATATGTCTTTTTTTCTTTCTCAAATTTTTTACTTTTTAATTTTTCCATAAATGTTACTGGAACACTATGTTTTTTCAAGAATTACACAAAAAATACTGCCTGAGTCTATTAGTCTATTTTTCTGTCACATGATTGTTTTAGTGTTGTTTGAAGAACTATTTTGGAGCCAGACATAATCACATTCTACAGTTCCTCACCTTATTAACTGACAGAGCACTGTTCCTATTAGACAATTGATCCTGGGCAGATGAAGCCATTAAAAACAGTACTAATTAGCTGAAGATGGGAGACAGTAATGCAGGCTGCCTCACTTCCTTTTATGCTTAGGGAAGTTGATGTTCCAGACAAATAATAATTGATATGTAGTCTGCCTTAATTGTGGTTGTTAACAGCCGGTATTATAATGACAGGCTGACAATTTCTGTCTGGCCTATTGTATGTTTATTTCAGAATCCAAGAACCACTGGGTAATCTTTTTGGTTAACCTGAACCTCATAGAATGTATTTTATAATGTCTCTGAAATCAAAACTCAATAGCTAAACCCAGCTTATGCGTTATTTGGTACATATCTCCAGGCATCAGATGTTTATCCTGGATGAGCATGGTGTCCAAAACTATGTGGACTTATAGGATGGCATGTTTGGGTGAGAAATAACTGGAATGGAGAAGAATAATATTCTCTCTCTTCCCCCTCCCCCTTCCTCCTCCTCCTTCTCCTCCTCCTCCTCCTCCTCCTCCTCCTTCTTTTTCTGCTTATTCTTCTTCTTCTTTTTCTTCTTCTTCTTCTTCCTCCCCTTCTCTCTCATTTCCAAGCAACAATTTTAGGCATAGAGAGTAACTACAGTCTACATCAATTGTAGTACAATGCTATATGAAGCCATTTAATAGTAAAGTAGTAAAAGTATTTTTATTCCTTTCACTCATGATCATAACAAATATATCTATTTATAAACTGAAAATTGTCTTATATTTGAGATACATTTAGTAAGTATCTGATAAAATCTCAATATCCCTGTAAGTTTTAACATTGTATGTCCTCATCAATATCTAGGTCTTCTATTAACTAATGAAATATTAATTTAATTGTCCCAAAAGTAGACATGAACAATTGTTTCTCAGTGTGAAGTTCTTAATAGAAGCATATCAAGGCTAAATAGCAGCTTTCCTCTCCCAAAGAATTTTTTTCCAAAAAGATCTCCTTGATTCCTTCCACAATAGACATGCATAGAAAATAATGGTATTTGTATGTCACAATGGGGTCAAAGAAGAGAATGCCCAAGACAAGGGTGACTTGCCCGGGAGTTCTGGCCCTCTTTGGGACCACAATTGCTGAGGGCATTGACATCTTGGTATCTTAGCACCTCTGTAGCCTTTCCTGCTTTGGCTTACTGGTAGGGAAGCTCTGAGGTAGAATGTGTTATTAGAATAAGTGGAGTTGATGGGACCACAAAAGTAATTTCCCCTGCTTCACCAAAACAAACAAATGCACTTCTTCAAGCCTATGTCAAACTAAGAAAATCTGTATCAGATTAAAAAGCTTCTGCATAGCAAAGGAAATAATCAGCAGAGTGAAAAGAACCGATGACTTGGGGGAAAATATTTGCAAACCATGTATCTGATACAGGGTCAAACTTCTATATGAATATAAACATATTTATCTCTATATAATTGTAGAAGTCAATAACAAAACACGAATAGCCCAATTTAAAAAATGGGGTAAGTACTTGAATAGACATTTCTCCAAAGAAGATATATAAATGGCTAATAGATACATGAAAAAGTTCTCACCATTACTAATCATGAGGCAAGTGCAAATCAAAACCACCATGAAATATCACCTCATATTCATCATGATAGGTATCATAACAAAACAAAATATCAAAAGATAAGACAAGGAGGTGGAGAAATTGGAACACTTACACACTGCTGGTGGGAATGCAGATTTCCTTGGTTTTTACTTAACAGCCTCTTACTATTTCAGGATTACATGAAGGATACCACGTTATATTTAGTAGTTAAGTAGTTAAGTCTCCTAGGCTCCTCTTGGCTGTGATGTTTTTTCAGACTTGTTTTTTTTTTCTTTTTTTTTATGACCTTGACAGTTTTGAATAGCACTCGTCAGATATTTTGTAGAATGTCCCTTAATTAAGATTTATATAATGCTTCTCTCATGATCAGACTGGGGTTATGCGTTGGAGGGAGGAAGATCACAGAGGCAAAATGCCATTTTCATTATGTCATACCAAAGGTACTACAATTCTGCAATCTAGTTCCACCATATGGTGGATTTTTCCCCCACATCACCAACCACTTCTCTGAAACCAGTTGGGTGTCCTACAATTCAATTCAATTCTGATGCTATCTACCTGGAGATGTTATCTTACTTCAGATCCTAGTCACAAGTCTATGTTGTTACCTGTGCTTCTGACCAAATAGCTTTAAATCAGAAGACTCCAGAACCCCTTCTTGGATTTGATAAATTTGCTAGAGCAGCTCATAGAATACAGGAAACCAGTTTACTCACTAGATTACTGGCTTATTACAAAGGATATCAAAGGATATGAATCAACAGCCAGATGAAGAGATAACATAGAGCAAGGTTCTGAACAAACAAGCTTCTGTTTGGGGCCAGCACAAAGGCATATGGAAGCATTGTAGTTCACCAGTGTGGAAGCTCTGCAAATCCAATTTTCCTGAGTTTTTATAGAGGCTTCATTACATAGGCATGATAGATAAAATCATTGGCTCTTGGTGATTGAACTCATCTCCAGCCCCTTTTTCCTCATCAGAGATTTAGGGGTAGGTCTGAAAGTTCCACCCTCTACAAGGGTGCTCTACAAGGCAACCAGTCCCCATCCTTGAGTATGATTCAAAGGTTACCTCATTAACATAACAAAAGACAACTTTATGTCTGTTATCACTTAAGAAATTCCAAGGGTTTTAGGAATTATGTGCCAGAATCAGAGATGAAGACCAAATATTTATCTTATTATAAATCAGAATATCACAGGTATATACTATCAGTATGATTTATTACTGTTGATATTAACTTGATCACCTACCTGAGGTCATTTTTGTTTGGTTTCTCCACTGTAAAATTACTTTTTTTTTTAATACTCTTTGAAAAGCAGTCATTAAGCAAAGACCACACTTAAGGAATGGAGAGATAGATATGCAACATCTCCTTGAAAGATAGGTATCTACATAAAATACTTGGAATTTGTTCCTTTGCCCCAATATATTTATTTATTCAGTTATTCTTTTATTTCAGTATGGACTTATGATTATTTATTTTATACTTTGGGTTATAATCCAATGCTACTTTATTTTCTTGCTTAAATTATTACAGCTTTGGCATCAGTTCTTTCACTTACTTCCTTTGTCCCTTCAACGTACTCTGGAATTGTTGCTTTTTATTTTTTTAATCCATTTTCTTAATTTCCAGAACTACGGGGTGCTCCAGGCTCATCTCATATATTCCCTGCCTATATTTTAGAATCAGCCATTTCTCCACATAGCCTTGGAAAATGGCATTTTAAAGGAATGGATTTTTTTGGAGAATGGCATTAGAAACCAAGATCCAGGGATTAGGTGTGCTCTTTGCTACTGAAATATCATTTCTTTTAGGCCCTCTCAGTTGACAGAACAAAGAAATGCTTATGTGTGTACCAATCTGTTGATATGCAAGTACCTTTAAATATTTCTATAAACACCTATATTAAGCCAAGCATGAATTCATATTGATGTCTCTAACTATAATATATTAAATGGTGCAGTTTCTACATTCGCCAAATATTAAACCTCTCCCAAGAGTTAATGAACTCAAAGTGCAGAGGTGACTTCAGTTCTCAGCTCATGTATAACAATTTGCGATTATTTTAGTTGCTTAGCTCTTAAATACCCTCCTTTCCAGAAAGCCACTTATTCGACTTCCCCTAAGAAAATACTAGATTTTGTCACCTTGGATTTCCAAGCTACCTAAGTTAGCCATCACCACTTCCTCTATGTTCCTGCATTTATATACAAACTTTTTGAGATACCAGTCATTCTGAGCCAAGCATGGGTATTATCATAGAATCGTCTCACAACTGGAAACAACTTTGGAGGTTATTTATTCTCTATCCTTTATCTTGTGCATTAATTCTTTTTATGTTATCCCTTACTAGTCACCTACATACTGCTGAAATATCTTGCATTTATTTTACTAAGGTTTACTGTGTTAAAAAGGTATCCAAGATTTGTTTTAATCAGGAATGAGAAAACACACAGACACAGAAATGATTGTCATTAAGGAAGTTTATACTCACAGATCCCTAGAAACACAAGGCATGGCTCACCAAACAGGGCCATAGGAGAAAGGCCAAGGCACAGTCAGGAGTCAGAAGGCCTAGAGGGGAGAAATGATCCAGAGCCTTTACTGAATTTTTCTCAAGAAGGAATGGACAGAACAAGGTAGGTATATGCTAGGTAACTTTAGGATTGAATAGTTTGAATAATTACAAATGGTGGTCTCTGAGCTATAGAGATGATCTCTAGTTACCCTATAATTGGCCATGGGTGATTTAGGGCAAGGGGATATATAGGTGGTACATGTAACAGTTTGATAAAGGAGATAATTGGAGTGTAGGCTCTTGATTGGTTGGTTTGTGTATCAAAGGTGTGCTGGCAAGGAATTTGTTTTCTATCTCTAGGAAGTATCTAGTACTGAGGAGGGCCATCCCTTCAGGATCAAGGCTCCTAATTCCAGAGACTCAAGAATACAGAAAATAGGAAAAAAATAGCCAATACAATTCACAGGGCAGCCCCATATCCAGTACATTTCTTTAGTGAATTATGTTCTTTTGCATCATAACATGTATAGCATTTTGTTGATAATCATGCCATCTAGTACCTATAAAATGGGAGAATTTCTTAAAAATTTTAAAGTTAAAATTAGTGAGATAAATGTCTTCGTCAGTCATTTTTTTGTCAAATAATAAATTGAATATATTTTCATTTTTATAATTCAGGAGTTACTACAAAATTAACACTAAGATATTTTTTAGTCTTTGCGAAGTTTTTTTTTCTTTCTTTTAAGTACAGAATGATAACGGTAAATGGCATCCAAGAGAAACTGTGTAGACTCAAAAGTTCACAACAAGTTGCCAAGGACAAAAATAAATATGACAAAGGCCAAAAGACCAAGATCTCTTGATCCAAAGACTCTGGAGATAATTGGAATGTGTTATGATGTAAATTCAATCCAGGCCATTCTACTGGCAATTAATGAAAGCAAGAAATTTAGCAAGAAAATGTCAGCATTCAGATATCACATAGGATGTATAAATTAAATTATTAAGACCCAAAGGACCCTATTTATAAGAATAAAAAGATGCAATAAAGAAAGAGAAGGCTGGTTGCTGGGGCAGAGATAAGCCTAATGTCACTGTTTGGGGTCAATATTCATCTATAACACTAAAAACCCATTAGAAAAAAAGTTCAGTTTATTTTCTTTTGTTCATAATTAATATAAAACTTACTGATATAAGTGCTAGAAAGAAAATAGAGATGCAAAGAGCCATAACTTTAGTCATTTTCCTTCTTTGGCTCTCCCCACGACCTGAGCCTCAGTAACAAATGGTCTGAATCTGTGGAAACACTGGGAAGCTGCTACTGGTTCTCTTTGAATTAGTTTCTGCAGCCTTCCTCTGACCTGTTGACGTTTGGGAAGTGAGGTATATATTCAAAGAAGTTTGAACTGGAAGTCATAAGGTTTGTGTTCTAATGTTGGCCTTTTCATTTATGAAGACTTCAACAAGTCTCTCAAGCTCCCTGAATCTCCTCATGATGGAGAATGAACATAATCAATAAACATGTATTAAGCACTGTTTGCTAGGCGTTGCATTATGTTCAGGTATTAAGACATTAAGTAAGACATTGTGCTCCCCTTAAGCTGTCCAATCCAATATGGTAGTTAAATATATAAACAAATGATTAAACTTCCCTGACATGTATTATTGTAGTGGTAAGTATTATTATAAATGTTCTAGGCAGAGAAAATGTAATCTATGGAAGTACAGAGAAATTTAATGATTAAAAATATGACATGCTTATAAAATTTCAAATAGCTCAGAATGTATGAAACTTGAATGTTATAGCAGAAGTTTAGTATATGATGCTCATTCTAAATCATTTGGACTTATTTAATGACTATAGTCAATCAGTAGTCATTAAAATAATTTGATAAAAGTTGTGTTTGGCAATTTGGTGGTGTTGAAGAGATGGAATCCAGAATGGGAGGGCTGGAATTGTGAAGACAGCTTGTTAGGGGGAATATTTCCACAGCTCAGACCAAGGGCACTTGAATAAAAAAGAGAGAAAATATCTTTGAGAGATGTTACAAATACTTAATGAAGGATTTTAAAGATGCTGTGAGAAAATAGGGGATTTTCAACCCATAAATTGCTTTATTAGGTTTTATTACAAGGTCCTCACATTAAATCTTCTTAGATCATATCAAATAAGGAGATAAAACTGGCTTCCTACTGATCCTGCCACATCTTTTCTCTGCTACTACATCCCTAATTCAGTTCATCAAAACCAAAATTTCTGTAAATAAAAATATTATGGTGGGTTTTTTGTTTATTTGTTTTGTTTTTTTTTGTATGTTAGTGTCACTTGCCTTCCATAAAGTCAGTTTGCCAAAGTTGGTTTGATTACCTGATCTCGGGACAAGTGCCCATCTATGGATGGCTGGATATGTGTGTTAGGGGTTGTTAAGCTCCTGTGATTGGTATATCTAATAGACAGATATTTTCCCCAAGGAAGTGTCTCTGTCTTCTCAGACAGAATTATGACATCAAACTCACTTTTGGTTTAATGTCAATTCTTGACAACCACAGGCAGAATTAGTCACTCTCTTCTCTCTGTTCAAAGTGCTTTGGCATTAACTTATTGGATAGTTCTTTCTTTTAAATCATTTATTTACCAAGTATTTATTGAGTACTATCTATATGTCAGGCACTGTGACAGGCACTAGATGCATAGTAGTGAAGAAAATACACAGTCCTTGCCCTATTCCAGCTTATAGTTTTAGCTCTTGCTCATTTGTCCTTCCTTTGAAGCAGAGACAGAGCTTAAATTCTTTCTATTCCAGTGTCTAACAGTGACTGATATATTGTATTTTTATCCAATAAATAAAGATATAAATAAAAGGATATAAGGAAAACAAGTCTGCAGATCATTTTAACTGACTGAACATATTTTAAATAATTACATTAGAAGGAAAATGAATTAGATTTTTTTCCCATTTACCTTTCTTGAATTCAGATTTGCCTTTGGCAGTTGGTAATTTATTATTAAAGAACACACAAAGGTTCATGTAAGCTCTAATCTTTGCAAGATTAATCTTTTAATCTTTGTTTGAATTTTTCCCTACAGATTTATTCAAAATACTCAGATCTAGTGTTCTTTTTTTTTTTTTTTGATGATAGTGCCTATACATTACAGTGTTTTTTAATCAACACAAAAAATAAAACAGGATTATAAGTAATGGTATGTTAATTAGTTAAATATAACATTTTTAATAATGCTTGTAATTTTTTTGAGAAATATCGTAACAGATAATATTAAACTATGTGAAGGAGAATATTAGAGATTATGTAGAAGTATGTAGGGTTTCTACATGTTATGGCAGAACAAGTGGATAAGGGAATATAGCAAAAAGTTGAGAGAAATATGAAGTTCATACAAGCATTTAGAAGAAATTAAAGAAACAAAATAGATTGCATTCAAAATGTGCAGTGTTAAAATGACTATTTCACACATATTTTTACTTGAAAGAGAATACGCGCTCCAAAGCAAAACAGTAAAGAATTAATTATCTTAGATCCTTATTTCTCAAACAAATCTTCAGATCAGATCATTGTTTTGTGTCTCTCATTAAACTAGAGTGTGTGTGTGTGTGTGTGTGTGTGTGTGTGTGTAGCCAACCTGGAACATCTTTTCTTTTTTTTCAAAAGCAGCTTTTGCTCAGGATCTGTTTTATTTTGGAAGGCCTTTTTGTTTCTGATTAGTTATTCATGACTGTATCATGAGAGCCTCCCCTACCCCAAAGAAATTGCACAAATAATCTTATAATAAAATAAAATAATGAACAAGTATTTTTGAGCCAAAAATAATTAACTACCTGATCCTGGGGGGAAAATGCTACATTCTTTGCTTTTGTTGAGAGGAAAACATAAATTATTCACTAAAGAATTAAAAACCCTTTCATTGTTGGCAGCCTCTAATTTATTTCCTTTTGATTATTCCTGGATATTCAGTTAAGGTTGGAGAAATTCTGAGCATTTATTTATAATACTAAGCATGATTTTGTAAGAATCAGAACATAACAAAGTATAATATAGAGTTTGATGAATAAATAAAAAAGAAAACCTTTAGTTTTTCTCTTAAAATAAAAAAGCAGGTGAAGAGAAAGCATTAGAACTCTGAGACAATTATTTTCTTTCCCTTATTGTAAGTAGAAATTTAACACTTAAAAATATTTATTTGATTGTTTTTTGTATTTAGAATAAATAAATAAAGTCCTTTGTAGGTGTTTCTGTGAATTATTTACAGATGTCTGTACTGAAAATTTAAAATGTCTAGTGCCCAGGAAAACATTCAGTTATTCATCAAACTTTTATTGCATCCTTGTTAGGTAACAAACACTGTGTTCAGGGCTAAGGGATAAAATTTAGAAAAGAAATTACGTGTGTTGTCAAGGAATTATATTTAGTAGCAGAGTCAAAATATGTGCATGAATAACTATAAAATAAAGCAAGAATCTTTCTGACAGTCATGAAAAAATAATGCTCCGCATTCAACCCATTAAAAAATTTTAAATTATAAAATATTTAAAACATACAGAGAAAATTCCAGTGAATAATAGACAGCTATGTTTCCATCATCTGGATTTAACAAATGTTGACATTTTGATTTTTTACCATAGTCTTTTATTATTTTTTTTAAGAAATACAGTGCTATATATACCACTGAAGCTCATTTTCTAACCCTATATATCCTCCCCTGCTTGTTTTGATGTATTTATTATATTCATAGTCCAACACAATATGCAGTTTTATATATTTTAAATTTTAAAATAAATGCTATATGTATTGTTTTAATAATTCCCCCCCCCCCGCCAGAATATTGTTTCTTCAGACTAGTTTTTCATTCTCCCCAAAGTGTTGAATTCTATTCAAGATACTTTTGGTTAACTGCATACTTCATATTCAACAAGACTCAATTCCTGCTGCCTCTACCTAAGGGTTTCCCTGGCAGTGTAATAATAGGCATAATTACTGAGCTGTTACATTTTGCCAAGTGCGGTTCTAGTCTTTTGCATTTAGTTCTGATAATAAATATGTAAGTTAGATGGTATTACTGTTCCTGTTTTGGGGAAAGAAGACCCTTAGAAACAGAAATAACTTGAAAGTTACATGGCTAGTAAGTGGTTGAACAGCTTTGGAACTTAGGAAGTCTGGTTTCAGAACCCAGGGTCCTCACTCACTTGATTACTAATAAGGTTAAGCAGCTTTATGTTTATCAAGCTTCAGGTTTGTTCTTGTGTGGTCTGCCAATTCACATCTTTTGCTTTTATTGTGTTGGTATATTTGTAATTTTCTCATTTATTTATAAGAGGTGTCTTCTATTAAGATGAATCCTTTGTCAACTATTGTCATTAAAATATTTTTCTCCCAAAAGAGAATCACCTCTGAATTTATTTTAGTGACTTTTATTATATGGATTTTTAAAATAAAATATGTCATTTGTTGCCTTTTTTATGTCTTCTTAAGGAAATACTACCCTATATTTCTATACAAATGCATAAAATCTGTCCCTAGTCTTTCCTATGCAAAGACATAAAAACATTTTTATATTTTTTTTCCAAAATTTTTGTCAGGATTTTGATGTTTTTATATCTTGAATTTAACTATAATTTATTTTTGTATGACCAGGAAAGGATCTAATTACTTTTCCCTATGAATAGATAATTTAATACTGATTCATAGGTTATTTCTGGGTTCTGTATTCTAGTCCAGTGGCAAATTTATATATCTCTAGGAGGAGGTCATACCATTTTTATTACTGGTTAGAATCTTTCCCAATATTTGAAAAGACAAATTCAAATTCTATTTCTTTATTTTATTTTTCTTATTTTTATAAGAATTGTCTAAGAAAATTTCTTTTAGCCTTTTAATCTTACATAAGAATTATAAGAATAAAATTTCACATTTTCTTACCAAATACTTCAAGCCATTTTATTAGATTTATTTTTAAGTATCTTATTTTTGCTGTTGCCACAATTTTGAATTGTATAAATTTTATTATTATATTTTGGCTGATGACTTTTATTGATATGTAAAAAACCTATTATTTGGTTTAATGGCCATGAATTCATGTAATTGCTGACCATTTATTAATTCCAGAAACTTGCCTATACATTTTTTTGGGTTTTCAACATGAACAATTATGTTCATGGAAAATATGACAATTTTCCTATTTTTCTAATTTTAACAATTTTTTAAGTTTTGATTTATTGAGAGATATAAGAATTTATTGAGAGATACAAAAATCGCAAAATAACATGAATTAGATGTGGTGATTAGCAGATGTCCCTGTCTTTTGGCTGACCTAAAGAATGCTCCTAACATTCATCATTAATATGATGTTTATTGTGTTTTTAAAAAATGCTTTGTATGGGGGCACCTGGGTGGCTCAGTCGGTTGAGTGTCTGACTTCAGCTCAAGTCATGATCTCGCTGTTAGTGAGTTTGAGTCCCGCATCGGGCTCTGTACTGACAGCTCAGAGCCTGGAGCCTGCTTCAGATTCTGTGTCTCCCTCTCTCTCAGCTCCTCCCTCACTCACACTCTGTCTCTCTCAAAAATAAATAAACATAAAAAAAATTTAAGAAGAAAATGCTTTGTGTGGGATAGATAGAAATTCTTAACAAAGAAATTATATTTTACTTATACATTTTGAATTTTTTTTAACACAAATGATTGTTAAATATTACCCAAATTCTTCTGTACGCTTCTTATAACAAGCAGAGAAAAAATAAAATTAAATCTTCATCAGGAATATTGGTACAATAGAAAATCACAAGGGCAAATAGAGAATCACAAAGAAGGCTGAAAGGAAAAGTTGGAATGCCCATTTAAGAACGACCATGCTAATCACAGCCCAATTGTAAACAATTCAGAAGAGGGAGGCATAATATCTTAACAATTGCAAGAAAGATTCAGTGTAGCCAAACAGGCCTTCATGAAGGAAGGCAAAGGATCCCAAAAGAACAGTCTGCAACAGACCTTAACTTAAGGAATTTCTAAATAATATATGTAGGACAAAGGAAAATGACCCCAAAGACTGATTTGAGCTGTATGAGAAAGTGCAGCACAAAAGATTATTAAAATACATGGGGCACCTGTTACAGCCAAAGCAGAGAAAGGAAGGGAGCCATGCACTTGTGTGGGTGTATGTAGATTGGGGGTGGGAGGATGCAGGAAGAGAGTGGGGTCTTAAAATCTGAGAAGTGCGAACAGGACAGTCAAGAAAAGGAACAAACTGGCCTGGGGCATCAGGGCTTGACAAGGATGGGGAGGGTATTCCATGCAAAGGATGCCCTAGCATGTCCTTTTAGGGCACAGAAGGGTGAGGTGAATGTCATGTGGGAGAGCTGGCCTGGCCAAGGCTTTCAGGGTTTGAGATGTGTCAGGGAGGTATTAGTATAGATGGCTTGTCTGGCATGGCTTGTCAGAGCTCCAGCACACTGACCGGTTATTTCTCATGAGAGTGGTGGCTCAGTGTAGGCTGTGGTGAAGGGAGCTAATGTGGTGAAGGGCGCTATTCCTAGGGAGGAGATGGGGGTAGTCATGTGAAATTAAATACAGCCAGTTAATTAAAAACGATATTAAAATTAACAGAAAGAAAGAAGCCTAGAATTAACCTTGTAACTTTGGATTGGACATGAATGTAGTAGTGTAAATGTTTCAACATGTATAGATAGATCTGGAAATATTCCTTAACTGTCTCCACCAAGAGAGCCTTGGAGCAGTGATACTCCCATAGCAAAAAGCACATCTAGTACCCAAATCTTTTAAATAAGGGTTGAGGCAAGAAAATTATAAGATTAACCTGGACTGTTTTGTTGAGTCAGAAAGCATGGAAGTGCTCAAAGAATAATGAGGTCATAACCAAAAGTACACAGGAGCCAGCATGAGGAAATCCCAACTGGTCAAAATGGGCTGATATAAACACCAAAATAAGTAATGATAGTAATGGGTTATAACCCATTGAATAAAATAAGATGTGGATCTTGAGTCTCTATTGATAAAATTAATAAATAAAGTAAAGCCTGAAGAACAATGCATATTTACATAGCTTCAACCTCCTTGGAAAATATATATTATTACAAATGGAAGACAAAAGTAACTTTATAGTTGAGAGGCCTCACAGACACCACCTTAATGAAATAGACAAAGTGAAATCATCAGCAGTGAGCCAAGTTAAAATTGTATGTCATCTAAAAGGATGCAACAAGAGGAATAAACACCTCCCTTCTGTGATATTCCTAATAATGTAACCTGACTCTAAACAGGAGGAACATTAGACAATCCTAAATTGGGAGATATCTTACACAATTGAATTGCTGGAATATTCAAAACTGTCCAAGTCTCTGAAGTCCAGGAAAAATTGAGGAACTGTCTCAGAGTGAAGGAGACAAAAGAGACGTTACAACTAAAGATAATGTGAAATTCTGAACGTTTGGGGACATACAGGGAGTGAAACTTGAGCGGAGTCTGAGGATTAGTTGATAGTGTAGTGTCAGTGTTAATTTCCTGCTACTGTGGTGGTTATGTAGAAGAATGCCCCTGTTTGTAGGATATAGACCCTCAAATATTAGGAAGTGTTAAGAGTATCTGGCTAGAAATTTATTCTCAAAATGGTTCAGAAAATAATTCTATGTAGTATGCTTGCAATTATTCTGTCAACCACAGAAATATATTAAATCAGGATGAACTCTAGCATTCATGAATCATTTCATGAATTTTCACCCTATGATAGATGCAGTAACTCCCCCATGGCCTCGCCCAGCAGAGGTTTGGGTGGGTTACATCCTCTCCAGTGAGTCCCATTTGGTCCTGTTCCTTTGTGCAGTTCAAAAACCATAAACCATACAACCAGACATGTCAGCCTTGTTTAAAAAATATTTTATGTGAAATATTTTATTCAGAAATAGAGATCTGCAGCAATTATTTTAAAAAAGACTCTAATTTCAAAAAATCACATAATTTTTCCCTCAATCATTAATTAACATTTGAGTAGTCATTTACCTATGAGACTGCTTTATTTAAAAAAGATTATCAATTGTTAAAGCAGAGAATACAAATTATGCTGAAGTCATTTATCTTCAAAGAATATGTGTAGGAAAGAAGTGCCTATTAGACATATTAACAGTATTCTGTTTGCCATGCCTTTGATTTGTTCAAATACATTTAATTATAAATTATATATATACTTTAGAAACAAAGTATTTAATAATTTAAGGATTAACTGTGAGTCAAAATAATTTGTTTAGTCT
Source organism: Panthera tigris (assembly GCF_018350195.1). Taxonomy (NCBI): domain Eukaryota; kingdom Metazoa; phylum Chordata; class Mammalia; order Carnivora; family Felidae; genus Panthera; species Panthera tigris. The sequence goes on along the minus strand of NC_056676.1, from coordinate 27,394,982 downwards.
AGCAATAATAATTTAATTGCAAGTTGTTCAGAGAAGTGCACACAACACACAATAAATATTTATTGCATACTGGATATGGCAAAGAATACCAAAGAATATAACAGTTTGGTAAACATTTGTGCATTAAAAGCTTTTATTACTTGCTTAGGCAAAATAATTAATTAGAGATAAAATAATTAAAACCTGACACAAACTATTTCTGAGTTTGTGGATTTTTAGATGTTAGCTATGTGTTGACTTTATAATGAAGTTATGAATTAGAAAAACTAAATTTGTTTTCCTTGTATGTTTAATAGACCATTAATTTCTAGAAGGATTATCTCTTACATTATGGAATAATCAAACCTTGAAAGGCTCTTGGCATTAGCCATTCATTGTTTAAAAGGTCCCTGTAACATTTGGTCTTCTGACCTCATTGGCATTTTATTGCAATTGTAAATAAAAATGCCTAGGACTGTACCCAAAAGAGAAATCAACAGCATTCATCCTGAGAAACTTCCCTGTTTAGCATCCTTCACAGCATCCTTCCTTCTTCAAGTTGTCTCTTCTTCCAGGTACTTTTATGTTGAATATTTCTGAGTCCAACTCTACCATAATCTTTGTGAGGTTTAGACATGGAGTTATGGGGGATTTGTCTACTACCATTATTGATATCAAATAGATAGCTAGGAATCTTCTCTTCATGTCCCCAAAAGAAATATATAAATCCCAAATTTACCACATTACATCTCTGATTTATTTGGATTAGGCAAATTTTTAAATATGTCTTTAATTATTTGGGGGGATAAATTACTAGAAGAGAAATTGCTGTAACAAAACATTAAGACTTTTGATTGAGACTATTGTAAAATTGCCATCCAGAAAATTGTACTAAATTACATTTTCATCAGTGAAGAATCAGTGTATTATTTCATTAGCTTGCCAACATATGATACTATAATTTAAAAACTTTTCCATTAGGTAGAGAAAAGTATCTGCTAACTTATTAATTTCAGTGTCTTTTTTTTTTACCAGCATAATTGAACTTTTTATTTATATTTTGAATATGATTGTTGGAAATTTAAGTTTCTTCTTTTCATTAATTTTTGTTCATATTATATTTTTTTCTATCAAAATGTTTGACTTCTTAACAGAATGTACGAATTATATTCATAATTCTTTGTATAAATAAATAAATATACACACACAGAAATATAATAAAATAGTCTTCTCATTGTGATATTTATCTTTTAATTGTATTATGAAAGGTTTTGATGAGGTATTTAATTTTTTTTTCTTTTTAGTGGTGAAGCTCGTTTTATTTTATTATTTTATTTTTTAATTTTAACTCTTTATCCATTCATCTATTATACTTCTTTATCCATTCATCTATTTATGGACACAGTTGGCTTCCATAGTTTGACTATTGTAAATAATGCTGCAATAAAGTGTACATATATGTCTTTGAATTAGTGTTTTCACATTTTGGGTTAATACCCAGTAGTGCAATTACTGGATCATAGGGTAGTTCTATTTTTAATTTTTGAGGAATCTTCATACTGTCTTCCATGGTGGCTGCACTAGTTTGCATTTCCACCAACAGTGCATGAGGGTTCCTTTTTCTCCACATCCTCTCCAACACTTGGTGTTTCTTGAATTTTTTATTTTAGCTATTCTGACAGTTGTGAGGTAATATCTCGTTGTAGTTTTGATTTGCATTTCCCTGATGATGAGTGATTATGGTTAAATTCTTTATGGTTTCTGACTATGACATCAAGCCTATAAAGGCTTTCTTCACTTCTGATATATATAATATGAATATTTTCTTCTAATACTCTTTGATTTCTATTTTTTTCATATTTAAACTGTTAATTTATAGACTGGCATGAAATTTAGCTACTTATCTAAATCTACTTATAGAATAATCCATTCATTCACTCCTTTTTCTCTTGCCTTTCTGGATTATATTGTAGGTGATTTCATCCAATCCCATGACTTTGAATAACATCTACAAGATGACAGGTCCCTAATTTAAATCTCCAGCCCAGCTCTTTCCTCTTAGTGCTAAAATATATTCAAATTCCTTCTCAACAACTCCATCGAGTGTCTTATTAGACAAAGAAAGTATGGCCAAAATGAAGCTCTTGATTACCCCACTGTATTAAATACATCAATTTTCTTCACCGGATTTTGTCATCTTACAAAATAATATCATCAAGCAATATGGAGTCAATATTGATTATTCCCTTGCCTAAACCTAACAAATCCAACCTAACAAATGGGTCTGTCAGTTCTATCTCCAAAATTTATTTTGAATTTCCCACTTCTTTTTATATCCTCTGTTCTCATCCTCATTCAAAGAACTACAAATCACAAATCATTAACCCAGATAATTGCAACAGTTCTTTAGTTTCTCTGCTTTACCTTTGTCTTCATTAATGCTTTTCACATACAGAAGTCAGAGTAATTTTTTTTGAAACAATTATTAGATGTTAGTATTTACTTGTTTAAAATCTTTCCATGATTTTCTTTTATTGTGTCTTTGTGTTAGTTAAGGGTCCCTCTGTAGAGCAAACCCAGGCAGAAAGATTCAAGTGCAAATAAGATTTAGTTTCTTTTCTTTTTTCTTTTTCTTTTAGAAGTACTAAAAATTCTTATAGATGAGTGGAGACATGATACCAGAAAAGGAAGAGGCCAAGAAAGTGTGTGTTAATAATCCAGAAACCAGAAAAAGACTGGAACTTTATTCTCTTGTTTAACTTTAGGAAGTAATATAAATAATACATATATCATAGAATGACTAGCCTTCCCAACCTTAAGAAGAGAGGTAAAATGGACTTGTATATATATTAAAAAAATTTTTTTTCTTAGTCACTGTTTGAGAGGTGTTGGGATGTGGGTATTATTCTACATCCTCTAACCTGCACAAAATCCCTAAGTTTTTTGTAGATACTCAACATTTGTAGAGCCTCTAGACATTTGAGTATACTGAAATGGTAGGATTTAAGGCATTTGGACATTCACAGTGTCTGTTATAGCGCTGCATAATCTGATTTTTATTTCCATTTTCATTCTAACCTCATACTTCTCAATTCTAGTTTACTGTGCTCCAGACATAATAATTTCATTTTTATCCCCCCCCCCCTTTTTTTTTATTCATGGTTAAGTTGTTTTCTTCTCTTCTTACTTTTTATTCTTCAGGACTCAGATTAAATGTCACCTCCTCATAAAACCATTTAGCATAAGTCTACTAAAGTATGCATCACCCACACTCCACCCATTAATCAAGTTGCTCTCTTTCACATTACTTTTTTGATTTCCTTTATACAACACTTGTTCTTAATGATATGGTTGTCTCAATAAGATTAATTCCACTGTTGTTTTGTGTTGCAAACATGTAGTTTATAAAACCAATGTCACTCTGATTTGGTCTGGGGAGTGGAGCATGATTGTTCTAGAGACACAGGGCAATCCAGTCTCTCTGGACATAATAATTAATTTGGAAATGGGAATTGTGTAGAAAAGAATTTGGCTTTTCCCAAAGGGAAGTCTTCCCTGTACCCCTGGCTTCTATAGGTAATACGTGTCATTTCTAATAGGAGTCTCTTTGTTTAGGGAAGGAACTGAATATGTTAGCTGGTAGAGTGGAGGGTGGCTATGTCAGTAAGACAAACCATAGGAGTTAGAGTAGTGACTTTGGTTCATGTGTTATCAGTTGACCTGGAGACTGAAATCAACCACTAGGGCAATCAATCAGTCATGACCACATAAAGGAGCTCCAAGTTAAAAACTCTAAACACTGTGGCAAAATACTGAGTGTATTATTACACAGTATTACACAATTGTTACACAATGATTCTAGGATTATAATGTACTCTGTCTCCATGAGAAAGGAAAATGAAAGTTTTGCATATGAAACTCTCCCAGATTCTGTTCAGAATCACACTTTAACTGTGAGCATAATAGTTTTTCAGTGAGTTTTGGGAGTCCTTCTAGCAGATTACTGAACCTGAAGGTAGTTTGGGGAACTCTGTACACTTGCAGTTTATGTCCTAGGTCACGGTAGTCTTGTAGGCTGTGCTCTCAAACCTTGAAGTCTAAGTCCGAGTACTATAAAATCTAAGCCTAAACCTAAACCTTGAAGTCATTCTTGTGTTCTAGTTTTTCCTCATACCTAGTAAGTAATTAATCAATAAATCCTACTTACCTTTCCTTAAAAATACATTCAGAAACCAACTTCTTTTTCAGCTCCTGCCACAACTCTATTTAAGGCCACCATTATCTTTTACCTGAATTATTAAATATTATTTTAATAGATTTCCTTGCTTCTCCCTTGCCTTCTTAAATGTTTTTCTCAATACATCAACCGGAGAGATTCTTTTGAAAAATAAATTTGGCATGATACACTGCATTACTATTCATGATCCTTCAATACAGAACCCCTGCTATATGAGGATTACAGTCTTCATCCCATCTATGTTGGGCTTGGTCATATTATTGGATTTAGCTAATGAAATATAAGTGTAAGTGATTTTTCTTACTTCTGAGAAGAAGTTTAAAGAACTATGCATGTCTTTTATCAAATCTCTTCTCTTTGCCACATCATAATAGTGTTGTAATAGTTAAGTGCTGGCTTTTCATCCTGGTTCCTAAGAAGAACACAAAGAACTATAGGTAGCATGTAGCTGACATATATTGGCTAGGGGAAAATCCTATTGTTAAAATCCACTCAGATTTTAGGATTGTGTTTTAAGGAAACATTACATATAGATAATTTACTGACACAGAAATTAGTACTGGAAGTAAGATGCTCCTATGAGAACAATAACATAAGGTAAATTATGTAGTTTTGGTTTTAAGAATGGGTAATGGTGAGAAAACTATTAGTAGCAGTTGGAAAATGAGAGCACATGGTGTGCAGTCGTGGAATATCTGGTAGAAGTGTTAACTGCCATAACCAGCAAGACAAAAAATATACTGGTGAATTTACAGTTCTGTATGAAAAGGTTGGGAACAGGTGTTATTAGCATGCTTAGGTATTTTTGACTGCATTTGATGAAATTGTAAAAGGAGGAGATGATCTGAGAAAAGAACAAGGGTGGGGGAGTGGGAGAGTTGCAAAGAGATAAAAGAGAATGTAGACCACCCAGAAATTCTGAAACATTCAGAGTTAGAAGATGTAACTATTTCTCATCTGCAAATGGGGAAAAACTCCACAAATGAATGGTAATACAAATATAAACCAAAAATACAAAGTATAATAAATCTTGACCTTGCCCAAGCACCAAATCAGCTTCTTTGAGCTGGAGGAAAAGAGATCAGGGAGTGAATTGTCAATAGAACTACAAAAAATTCCAAATGCTAAAAATTAAGTCTAGAGATTTGTGTATTTCTTTACGAGGATTGTGGGCTATTACTACATAGAGTGTACTACAATCAAATAGATAATAAGGAAGTAGAGTTTAGAAAAAAATTTACTTCTAATATGCCAAAACTGTCCAGCAATTTTCACTACTCTCCATGACAGAATAACTGGTCCTAAACTTGCCCTCCTGCTGCCAGACAGAAGGCACAAGGCAACTATTTTGATCTCCACTGGAAAATAAGACACAAAGTAGTTTGATTCTGCAGAGAAAAGAAACAAGTAAGGTAAACCTCACATTTGCCTGAGCTTTCTTCCTTGAATATTTTTCTGGTTATAATGTCGAAGCAGATTAAGGTAATCAAACCGAGCAGAACAGACGATTAGATTTTGGATCTGGTGAAGTAGCTGAATTTTCAGGGCAAGAACTAGGAAGGAGAGACATATGCAGGGAAAGAACCCAGAAGTTTGCACAGGTATTCCCACAGGTGTTTGGCTATGCACAGGGTGAAACTCTATGAGGTCTACCAGAGAACAGCTATTGCAAGAGTGAGCACTGAACAGAGATACCAGAAAATGAATTAGAGTTGCCCAGCCAGACTAAGGCGACTGTGAGTGCCTTAGGCATTCTGCTGCATCCCAAGAAAGACTATGCTTTAGGAATAAAGACCATGGTCTAGGATTAGGTACAAAATCAATATAGACACACTTCATCAAGGAAAAAAGCAAACCTTTAGGAACAAAAGGAATTGTTATGAATGGAATGTTTGTATCCCCCCTCCCCCTTCACTGGATGGCTTAGTATCAGACTAAGCCTCCTTGAAAAAAAGCTCATTGGGGTGCCTGGGTGGCTCAGTTGGTTAAGTATCTGACTTTGGCTCGGGTCATGATCTTGTGAGCTTGAGCCCCATGTCGGACTCTGTGCTGACAGCTCAGAGCCTGGACCCTGCTTCAGATTCTATGTCTCCCTCTCTCTGTGCCCTTCCCCCACTCATGCTTTGTCTCTCTCTGTCTCTGAAAAATGAATAAGCCTTAAAAAATTAAAAAAGGAAAAAGGGTCTGTGAATTTAAGACTACCGGGTAATTAAATTTATCCCATCTGAAGAACAAAGATAAAAGCTTAAAAAGAAACCATGAAAAATATTGCTGGTCTGTGGTATAATATGAAGTGCTTTAACATATGTGTGAAAAGATGAGGCAAAAAATATACATGAAAAAATAATGATATAAATCTCCCCAGTTTAGTAAAAAACATCAATCTACAGATCCAGGAATCTCAGTCAACTCCAAGTAGATAATTACAAAAAGAACTACACTTAGCCATGTCAAAATTATCAGAGGAAAACCAAAGTTAAAAAGAAAATATTTAAAACAGCCAGAAGGGAAAACACACAAGGAAAAATAACAATATAAATAATGGTTGATTTCATATCAAATGCAATGGAGGCCAGAAGATCATGAAATGGCAGTTTTTAAATTGCTGGAAACAAGCAAATAAGCAAGTAAACAGTTAATCTATAATTCTATATCCAGAGAAACTATCCTTCCAAACACACACACACACACACACACACGCGCGCGCGCGCACACACACACACACACACACACACACACACAGTACGCTGGAGGAAAAAAAAACAATACAGGAGAAAAAAAGAATAGATAACTAAAATTATTTGATTCACCAGTCTGGATTAAAGGGACTCACTGTGAAAGACTTAATGATAACAGATTTCTGTCTACTCAAATATTAGGCCCATAAAGCTACATAGACACCAAAGAGGGCATATTCTCTGAAGCCCTTTCAGGTGTAGCCAAAGAAGAAAATAGAAAAGGAAAGAACTCCTGGGGAAAAGAACCACATTCCATAGAAATCTAATCTCTGGAGAAAACTAGACTAATCAAGAAACATTCCACCTCCACAGGGTGAGAATCCTCTGCTGCTCTATAGACATTCTGTAGCAGAATTTCAGAATTGCAATGGATCAGTGACTATTGGTGCTTGCCTTTTATTTTTTCCCAGATGGGAGGATATGTTGTAGCTATTTTGCCCTTCTTCCACAATAATATACTACAAGGTCTTAAGTATAGTAATATACTATGAGGTCTTATATAAGTGGTCTGTAAATAGTAATTTTTAGGTTGCAGGTCTCCAGATCAATAGAAATTGCATCATGAGGGGTGCCTGAGTGACTCAATCAGTTAAGCATCTGACTTCAGCTCAGGTCATGGTCTCACAGTTAGTGAGATAGAGCCCTGCATTGGGGTCTGCACTGATGGTGGAGAGCCTGCTTGGGATTCTCTCTCTCCCTCTTTCTCTGCCCTGTCCCTCTCACTCTCGCTCTCACTATCTCTTTCAAAATAAATACTAAACGTAAAGCAAACAAACAAAAAAAGAAATTGCATCATGAGCTGACATAGAGACTATTATGAGATCCTGGGATTTTATTCTGATGATATTATTGGAAGGCACTTTGGGATTTTCTCTCTTTAGGAGTGAGTGAGAATATTTGTGACTAGAAGGATGAGAAGTACATATTGTGAGAAAGAAGGCAGACTGTATTAAATTTAATTATTGTTGAGAATTTTCTCTGGGTGAATCTCACTGTTGAAAGATTATATACTATTTACATTAAAATTCAGGCTTACTAATACGATTTTCTTTGGCACTGGCAGTATGTGCACCACTTCCAAGTAGAAGCTGAGAGCTTCTGCTATGAAAACGGGGTTGTCCTATATGTGGGCATCTCATTCAGCCTGGTTATCTGAGTAGACAAGACCTGGAGTAGAGCTGCAGCTTCTCCAAAACCAACAAGTAACATGTGTGAGAAAGAATTTGGTTGTTACAACACTCACACTTTTATTATTGTTGATGTTTTGATGTTACCACTCCAAAAAGCATTGATATCTGGCAGATACATCAGAGTGTATCACTTTTCAGTTCACCCCTCCCTATGATTTTTCATTTCATCCAGAATGAAAGCTCAGATCTTTACAATGACCTGCAAGTCTCTACATAATCTGCCTGCTGTGCTCTGCTCAATTCCTTCCAAATGCCCCAGTGTCTATCCTGGCTACACAGGCTTCTTGGTTCTCTCTAAACCATGTTCCCACCTCAAGGCCTTTGAACTTGCTCTGCTGTTTGAGTGCATCTCTCCCTCCGAATATTTGTATGTCTTCTCCCTTCCCTTTCTTTAGCTGACCACATAGTCCCTTATAAGGCAATATCTTATCACCCTAAAAGAAACAATAGCTCCTACTTTCACAATTCTTGCATCCCTCATTTGCTTTTTAAAACTTCTTTATCAGCAGCACTCTCAACAATAGCTAAATTATGCAAAAAGCCTAAATGCCCATCAACTGATGAATGGATGAAGAAATTGTGGCTTATATACACAATGGAATACTACGTGGCAATGAGAAAGAATGAAATATGGCCTTTTGTAGCAACATGGATGGAACTGGAGAGTGTTATGCTAAGTGAAATAAGTCATACAGAGGACAGATTCCATGTTTTCACTCCTATGTGGATCCTGAGAAACTTAACAGAAGACCATGGGGGAGGGGAAGAAAAAAAATAGTTAGGGAGGGAGTCAAAACATAAGAGACTCCTAAAAACTGAAAACAAACTGAGGGTTTATGGGGGGTGGGAGAGAAGGGTGGGTGGGTGATGGTTATTGAGGAGGGCATCTGTTGGGATGAGCACTGGGTGTTGTATGGAAACCAATTATCTGCCTTTACTCCCTAGAGTATAAGTTCTTTGAATTAATTGATATCTGTTTTGTTTCATTGCTATAGATACATAGCAGGAGTTAAAAAATATTTCTTAAATAACTTAACCAATTAATGCATGAATGAATATATAAATGAATGAATGAATCAAAAAAAAATCAAGATTGTGAAACAGTGGTACATTCCTAATCACTGTGATAGGTTTTAGGGGTGGTATTTGAATTAAGATAGTTCAGTCCCGGCAAAATAACATGCAATAATGTCAATATTTTTATGATTTACATTAGTTTAGGGTCTATAACTTTTTTAAATGTTTATTTATTTATTTTGAGTTACAGAGAGAGAGAGAGAGAGAGAGAGAATGCAAGCAGGGGAGGGGCAGAGAGAGAGTAAGAGAATCTGAAGCAGGCTCTGTGTTGTGAGTGCAGAGGTGACATAGGGCTTGATCTCATGAATAGTGAGATCATGATCTGAGTTCAAATCAGGAGACAGATGCTTAAGCAACTGAGCCACCCAAGCACACCTAGAATCTATAACTTCTCTTTGTGGCTGTTCACAAAATATCAAAGTTTTAAATAAATGCCGAATCAGAAAGAGTTCCATGCTGAACTATACTGGGTCTTGAGGCAAGTGGAAAAACCAGTAAAACTGTAGAAATGATTCTTCCTTCTTTGTCTCCTAAAAGATTTTGTCCTGTTTCTCTCTCTCTCTTTTCTCCGCCTCCTCCTACCTCCTTTCCTCTTCTTCTCTTCCACTTCCTTCATCTTCTACTTCTACTTCTTCTCCTTCTCCTCCTCCTTCTCCTCCTTCTATCTCTATGCCTCTCATCATCTTTTTTTATGGTTTTTTTTTTGCTCTTTCTCATTTACTTCATAGTTCCTGCCTACTCTAGTTTCTCATTATCACCTAGCTATTCAACATTACTTGAAATATTCATTTATCCTTGATCCATAAGTTTTTTTTTGTAGGGCTCTTTGACATTTCAATTTCAGTTTACTTTCTGAAAAAAGAAATTTGGTAAGTTCAGTTTTTTTATGACTACATTTATGTCATTCGCATTTATGTATTAAGTACCTATTTGTTTTCACATGTTGGATCAGGCCTGACTATGGGACCAGTTTTGTTTTGCCAAAAATTGTTGTCTTTGTTAGATTCTTCCAGAAACAGAACTTAAGCCAGGGATTCAAATGTACTAAGAACTTTGTTTGACAGGTGAAGGAAAAATTTGTAGGAGAGTAGAAAGTGAATATCAGATAGTACACATTGACTATATGAAAGTTTTCGTAAGTGATAAGTGATGTGAGGAATGCAATAATAGTGTCTATTAAAGGCATCAAATAGCTGATGAGGTGAGGTCTTAGCATGGCTGGCAAGAGGAGCTGTTAGAAGAACCATCACTGACATTTAGAAAAGTGCAAAAAATTCCCTGAATACAAATTACAGCTTTTATATATGTTTATTTGGGGGATTTAAAAACGTTTTAATAATTATTGCAGTAACAATTTTTATAAATAATCGAACACATTTATGTCATTTTATGTTAGTGTTTATACATATTTTAAATACATTAGATATACTGAGAGTACTCTTATGCTACATAGAGGGACATTGTCATTAAATATTCATGTCATGCATTAGCAATTGTGATAGAGTATGATAACCAGGCTGAGGAAATATAATATATGTACACAATTGCTGAATTATAATGTTTCTACTAGATACTACAGCTCAATTATAACATTTCTACTAGATGCTAGTGCTCTATGCACTGCATTAAAGAATAGTGAAATGATATAATGTTATGCATAGAGAAAGAAGATGCACCTAATGTTTGTAGGTGACAGCACCCTTCTGGTGATCTTCCAACATTCTAAAAGAAGACTTAAGTCCAGTTTTTCCAATATGAACTAGTAAAAACTTGTCCCCAACATTTTAAGAGCTGAAATTTATAGTTAATAATGAAATTCTAAAGCCTATCTATCTAATTCTAAACACTATCTTGTTTTTATTTTGTTTTACAAAAAAAAAAAAATAGAGGAAATAAGCTATTTAAGCTTATATTTATAGGCTTAGAGGTTTTAGCCTTCTGGAGATCTTAGTATGGGTTCTTCTAAAACCTTAGCCTGAGATAAAAGCTTAGATGCAGGTCGTTTATTGAGCAGCAGATATGAAAGGGAGAGGGGCATAAAATAAGGAAGTAGGATAACTGTGTGTCTATTTCACTGGGGGTACTGAGGACCCAATGGAACATAACTCAGAATAGCTGCTTCAAAAAGGTCAAGAGACTGGAGTATTTATCCATTGGTTGAGGTTTTCCTCTCAGGACATTAGCCTCTTCTGTCCATCTGACCTGCTCCTTGTTAAGGCTGAGTGAGCATCTGTGGCTCCAGAGATTTGAGACAAAATAGTAGAGAGAAGTGAATGGCACTTGAGTTGGGATTTTGTCAGGGTACATAGGAACTGCAAGGAAATTGGAGGTGGGCCAATGTGATGTGGCATGGAACATCAAAAGGATCTGCCCCAATCCACTTCAACTATTACTCAGATCCACTTGTACTTATTAATTCCATTTTTTACTGACACTTCAAAATGGCAGCCAGTGGTAATCTCTAAAAAAGACTTAAGACCACGGTTATTTTACAAGTGATCATTTTTATTATTTTAACTGATCCATAAAATTTATTTAATAATCATCAACTTCCTCTACCACCAATTCCAGTTTTATCTTATCTCCAGTCTGCACTTCACCTAGTTTTCTTGGTGTGGAGGCTATTAGATCTCCTTCCATGAGAATAGTGAGCCCTTGATTAGCCTACCCTTTTGAGGACATGGTTTCTGCAATTATCCATTCACTATTATTACCTTATACAGAAACTTCAATCCTTTTGTTATCATCAAACCATAACAAAATACTATAGATTGGTGGCTTAACCAACAGAAATTGATCTTCTCACAGTTCTGGACACTGGGAAGTGTAAGATCAATATGCCAGCTAATTCAATTGCTGGTGAGAACTTTCATCCTAGCTTGCAGAGAGCCATCTTATTGCTGTGAAAGATTTCTTCAGTGTGTGTGTGTGTGTGTGTGTGATAGAAAGAGAGAGAGATAGAGCTCTTACAAGACAATGAATCCTATGAAATTAGGACCCCACTTTTATGACCTCCTTTAACATTAATTGCCTCCTAGAAAGCCTTATTTCTGTTTTTGTTTTAAGTTTATTTATTTACTTTGAGAGAGAGCCAGAGTGAGGAAGGGGCAGAGGGAGAGGAGAGAGAGAATCTCAAACAAGCTCCATGCTGTCAGTGCAAAGCTTGACTCAAGGCTTGATCTCACAATTGTGAGATCATGACCTGAGCCAAAATCAAGAGTCAAACACTTAACTGATTGAGCCACTCAGGTGCCCCTAAAAAGCCCTATTTCTAAATCAAGTCATGATAAGGGTTAGAGTTTCACCATTTGAATTTTGGGGAGGACACATTTCAGTCCATAGCACCATCATAGCAGCCATTGGTTCAATGTCTATACTTCTTCCTGGAGTAGAGTACATTAACCCCATAAAGCATTGTCCCTGGACTGGTGCCTAAATAGAGGCTTTAAAATACCACTCACATATTCTAGCCGACTAACTGTTTCTAGGTGAGGCAATATATGCTAAGAGGAGTGGATTTAGAAAAGTACTGAGGTTATGTGCCCATTGACTTACCTCTTTTGCCAGAAAATATGTCTATTATTCTGAGGCAGTGTTTTACAAAATCTCAAGTAGGTAAATCTGCCACTCAGTAAGCCTTTGGAAATTCCTGCTTATAAATTACTGTAAATCATTGTACTGTATCCAGTACATGATAGGTAGCCTCAGACCCATAGCCACTTGATAACCAATGAACAGGCACTTGTATTCATCGAGGACTCCATAAAACTCTAAAAGCTACTTTTCAAATGGCAAACATTATATTGCCTCAGAGAGCATGTCTTGTTTAAGTGTTTCCTGAGTTTCCCCTATTTGAACTTCCCAGAGATTCCACAACAGATCTTTTTCTACCAGTGAGATACTTAACAATATTGGATCTATTTTCATAGTCCAAGAGGCAAGAAAGTTGGAACTCAGCCTGGTCCTGAATCTGATATAGATCTTGTTTTAAACACCCACTTGAAACTGGTAGCTTGTGAATCATTTGATAAATGGGTCAAAGCAGTATTTCAACATTTGCTATTTCTGCCTAGAACATTCAAAGAAGTTCACTAAGCACTGTGCCCCTTTTTTTACTGGTAGAGTATTTGGGTACAAGGACTTGTCATTTACTTTATATATACTAGCATGACTATCTACTGGCATGACCTCTATCATTGTTCTCCTTAAAAGCTTTATCTGAGTTGAAAGTGCTGAATCCTTTGGGGGTTTACTTACCACTCACTAGTACAAATGCTTCTTACTAGGACATTTAGGCTACTTTCCACTATTTATTCTTAAGGCAAAATTACATTGATGACCTCCATGTATTAGACCAAAGTGGTATTCTGCAGAATATCAAGTAAGTTATTATCTCTGCAGGCTATTATTTGAGAGAGAACAGGAGAGTTGACATAGCTCTTGAGTAAGAACTGCTAACTTTTACATGTAAATGGAAAATGCATTTCATCCTTTTTATTCCCAGAGATTGAAAAACTACACTTGTCATAAGAGTAGCTATGTACTAAGTGCTAAAGACTGTTGCTCTGTTTCCAGCAAAGATTCTCCATCCAAGTACAGCAGCTACATTTGGGCCACTTGTTTGTTAAGTTCTCAGTACTCCATTGCCATCTTCCCAGAATTATGTTTATAGAAGCTACACTGGCTGATTGAACAGGAGTATAACAGGACCACAATCTACATAGACTTTATATATGTGGCAACAGTATTTATAATTTCACCTGGGATTCAGTATTTCTTCTTGCCAGAGAGTAATTGAGTTCCACAATCCCAGTTGTCAGATACAACTGACAGCAAATATTTTAGTTTCTGTTTTTCAAAAAGTAAAGCCTGAGACAAGGACTTGGAAACAGTTTATTTAGGAGTCAATTCACATGAAGAAGGAAAGAAATAGAGGAGAATGTGCCACAGCAAACAATTCAAAGCCAATAAAGCATGCATTATAGGAAGTGGTTACTGCTGTGTGCAACTGAGTCTTACCACCATCAGAGACTCTGTGAAGAACCATGTAAAATACCATGTCCCTCTGTCAGAAGGACAGGAGAGTGAGGTTTTATTTACCTCTCTTGTTATCCATAGCTTGAGGGTTGTGGTAGGCAGAATAATGGCCCCTCGAAGATGTCCACGTCCTAATGCCTGGGATCTGTGAATATGTTAGTTACATGGCAAAGGGAATTAGCATTGTGGCTCAAATGAAGGTAGCTAATCAGCAGATCTTAAAACGGAAAGATTATCCCAGATTACTTGTGTGGGTCCAGGGTAATTGCAAGGATCTTTAAAAATGGAATAAATAAGCAGAAAGTCAGGTGAGGTACTGTGAGAAAGACCGAACCAGCCATTGCTAGCTTTGAAGATAGAAGGAGGCCAGATGCCAAGGAACAGCCTTTAGAAGCCGGAAGAGTCCAGGAAGCAGATTCTCTCCTTGGGTCTCCAGAAGGAAAGCAGCCCTGCCACCACTATTGATTTTAGTGGTGAGACACATTTCAGATTTCTAATCTCCAGAGCCATAAGATAATAAATTTGTGTTGTTTTATGCTATTAAGTTTGTGGCAGTTTGTTAAAACAGCAATAGGAAACTCATACAAAGGTTATCTTGAGAGCTGCCCTGTGTTTGGAGTCAGTGACTCTTATAGTTTCAGAGAAAGCCCCGAAGCAGAAAAGTAGAAAAGCAGCACTCACTTTTATTAAGATACTCTGAAAGCACATGGAAACTGTCAAACTCAATCCCAAGTGAAATGAGAGCCACTTTGAGGGATGGTGACACAGGCACCCAAACCTTCTGCTACACCATTGTGTCCTCTTTTTGCAGGTATGAAGAAATTATCTAACTTATTCACTCATTCATTCATATATTATTTGAGTGACTGATAAATAGAACCCATTTAATGATATATTAAAATGCCCCATACTCCTTTGAAGGAAACTCTACATAGAATTATTTTATGCCAGCCACTGCACCATTTATCAGCTAAATACATTTCTAAAATTGTCAGAGATTTTAATGAAAAACAATTGAAATGTTGGAGTTGCATGTCAAAAATCAGAGCTGTGTGAGAAGTGATATAATGATCAAATTACAATTTGGGTGAATATACGAGAGACAACAACAGTTTGAAAATATGAGCAGGGAGTTTACCTGACTTGCTATCATTAGAGTTGATTAAAAACCCTTTAAACAAGACAATAAGACAAAAATAAAAATTGATGGATTTTACTTGTTAAAAAATAATTTTGTTGTCTCCAAGTGATAAACAATACTAAATAATGAATTACTATGTGATAAAAATAGAATAAAAGTTACATAATGATTACTTAATAATATATTTTTAACATCTTAGTGGAAAATGGGCAAAGTATAGAAAGAGAAGTTTACATAAAAGAAATATAAATGACAAGATATAAAAAAAGTCAGTCTCATTGCTTGTGAGTTAAATAAATAAAAAATTTTAACAATTATAAAATGTTTTAATCTATAATACTATTAATCATTAAAAATTCTTGATAATATCTAGAGTTAAAGAAGGTAAAGATACTGTGAATTTGGTGAGATTATAAATCAGCCTGCCTTGTATAGAAGGCAACATTGTGTACAAGGTAAAATGTACATAAGCTTTGAGATAAAAATTATTTAAAAAATGATCATTAAAGTGGGTTGAATGTTGTGTTCCCCCTAAACTTGTATGTTGAAATCCTAAGTCCCAATGTAATGGTAGGTGGCAGGGCTTTTGGTAAGTAATTGGATCATGAAGATGGATGGAGCCCTCATGAGTGGGATTAGTGCCTTTATAAAGAGACCCTAGAGAATTTCCTTACCCTCTCTCTATCATGTGAGGATGCATGGAGAAGTCAGCAGTCTACAACCTTGAAGTGAGATCTCACCAGAACTTGAATATGCTGTTCTCTGATCCCAGACCTCCAGTTTCCAGAACTGTGAGAAGTAGATTTTTGTTGGTCATAAGCCACCCAGTCTATAGTACTTTCCTAGAGCAGCCTGAAATAAGACAATCATGCAAGTTCACAAGAGTATATGTACACATATGCTCATTAAAGTATTGTCTATAGCAGAGAAACCTTGGATTCAATCTGAATATCTGCCAGTAAACAACTTCTTAAATAACTTAGTGACATATATTCACACAGTAGAATATTATAATAGAAAATGTTATAAATATGTGTATGTGTGTGTTTGTGTATGTATGTACTGCACTCGTTATTAACATTATAGAGAGGATTAGTAATGATTACTGGGGTATAGCCCATATACCTTATGATAAAATATGGAATTTCATGTGATATATGTATATAATATAATGTTACATATTTGAATATATATTCTATATTTTATAATTATAAAAATAACATATGTTTTGGGAACAAACAACCAAATTGGTATTCTATAGGTAAGTCTTAAAGCAAGAGAAAGTAAAACTCAAAGGAGAAAAGAAACGTGCACTTCTCATCATATCTGTGATTTTGGCTGCCTCATTCACATGTGGATCTCTGACTAGTGATGAGAACAGAAACAGGCAGCTTTAGTGAATGTTAGAAACATCTCAGTGGGGATGAAGTTACAAAGAGGTGGGGTCCAGGGGTGTAGAAAATATGAAGAAATATTGGCTATAGTGATTTAGGAGAGGATGCATTTCTTTCTTTTTAAAAATTGTTTATTTATTTTGAGCAGGGGAGGGCAGAGGGAGAGAGGGAGGGAGAGAGAGAATCCCAAACAGGTTCTGTGCTGTCAGCACAGTGCCCTACATGGGGCTCGATCCCATGAACTATATATAGATCATTACCTGAGGCAAAATCAAGAGTCGGACGCTTAACTGACTAAGCCACCCAGGTGCCCTAATAAATTTATCTCTAATATGGAAGAGGATTCATGGGAAATACAGATAAAGGGTCTATAATATCATCAAAGGATCCACAAAATAGTCAAAACTCACAAGAAATCCTTATGATCCAAAACGTGGACAACTAACAGTTGTTACTATTAAATAGTTCACAACTATGCTTTATAAATGTTTAAATCATTTTAAGATCAGTTGTGCTGACTTATAATCCCAATGTATCTAGACTTTATAAATGTTTAAGTCTTCACTTTAGTTTTTTCTTAAATTTTCAACTGTTGGATATTTATGCATTTATCAGTAACTTAGAAATGAATAAAAAGATGTTTATTTTGTATTCAGGTGAAAATGAATAGAGCTGTGAATTTTCCAAGCTTACTCATATAGTGGTTAATGGCTATGGCTCAGAAGTTAGGAAGGCCTGAGTTTGAATTCTCTAACACTCTAACTGTAGGAAGCTTAAGAAATCTGATATTTAAATTTCTTATGTTCTTTAAAAAGGATAATAAGGTTATTATTGTTTATAGTTATTGTGGTTAAATTATTATGTATATTATTCTAGGTATAGTGCCTTGCATAGAATAAGTACTGAATTGACCAATCACTATTTTTAATCACCCCTTTTGAACTCTCACAGTATTTTGACTCTCTCTACAGCCCTGCTACAATAATTATAATTGGATTTGACATCCTTTCCTCTGTTATAAGGCACTTTATTGTTTAATCCTGACCCTACTACTTTATACACATGCTCTAGCCATACTGGAGATGCCTGACATTTATTAAACCTTATTTCAATTTTTCCTACACATTTCTTTCCCTACTTGAAGTCTTTTTCTCCCTTTGTATCCACCCCACCCATTCATAATTCATTCTGTCCTTAAGACTTAATTACTCTCGGGGCGCCTGGGTGGCTCAGTCGCTTAAGTGTCTGACTTCGGCTCAGGTCATGATCTCACAGTCCATGAGTTCGAGCCCCACGTCGGGCTCTGTGCTGACAGCTCAGCCTGGAGCCTGCTTCACATTCTGTGTCTCCCTCTCTCTCTGTTCCTCTCCTGCTCATGCTCTGTCTCTCTCTGTCTCAAAAATAAATAAACATTAAAAAAAATTCTTACTCTCTAGATTGTTTCTCTCATGTACTCCCATAATCTCTCTGCTTCTCTGTATATATTTATCACTTAACCACTGAGTACTTATCTGTGTTCCTAACAGTTTAAAACTCAGTACTTAGCAGGGCTGTCATAAAGCAGACTCAATTAATGAATGACTTTGAAAAAAGAGGAAAAATGAAAGAAAAGTTAGGAAGGAAGGAAGGAAGGGGAAAGAAAAAGAAAGAAAGAAAGAAAGAAAGAAAGAAAGAAAGAAAGAAAGAAAGAAAGAAAGAAAGAAAGAAAGAAAGAAAGAAAGAAAAAGAGAAAGAAAGGGGGGTAGGTAGAGGAAAGAAGGAAGGAGGAAGGGAGGTAGGGAAGAAAGGAAGTAAGTAAGCTGCTTTTAGGTCTTAACCTCTTATAATTCATGTTATTATCAGGAGATGGAATTGCTAGAGAGGATCAGGCTGTTCTAGTGTAAGACTTTAGTCTGAAGCCAAAAGTTAATGATGGAAAAGTTCAGCCAAGTCCCCTCGAGAGCATCAACATCCTTTCATCCAAACCCACCTTATCTCACATTTCTGATTATCCTTCTACTCTGTTCTTCAAAATCATTCAAGATCAATATTGCACGTGGCCCGGATTGGGCTAGTGATCTCTCCTGTCCTGCCTTCTGCTGCATCTTGATGGCTTAGTACAGATCCCTGTTAACAGCTCCTACCTGATGGCAATGCCACCTGCTATGGCAAAAGAATTTGTAATACAGTTATTAAATTCACTAATAACATTTAGGCTATTTAGTTTGATAGTGACTTCTGTTCAAAAGGTACCCCTTCCACATGTCATGAGATGAAAACGAAAATAATTCCTTTGTCTGTGAATGCCTATGCTGGCTGAAAAATGCTCAGCTTTTGAACAGCTTTTTCTGAACAGACTTTTAAATTGAGGATTGTTACTAGTTTCTAACAAAAAAGTCCTTCCTCAATTTCCACCATATAAATGAGGTCGGGTTTAAAGCCAATGATCAGGGGTACCTGGGTGGTTTAGTTAGTTAAGTATCTGACTTCAGCTCAGGTCATGATCTCATGGTTCACGAGTTCGAGCCCCGTGTCAGGGTCTGTGCTGACAGCTCAGAGCCTGGAGCCTGCTTCTGATTCTGTGTCTCCCTGTCTCTCTCCCACTCATGCTGTCTCTTTCTTTCTCTCAAAAATAAATAAACATTAAAAAATAAAAAAACAAATAAAACCAATGATCAAGTGCCTGCCCCTTTTTGTAGTCTTAACAATAGATAAATAATGTAAATAATATAATATATGTTATACACTTAGATAAGTAACATATTTAAACATGCATGCCTTAAAATAATGATATACATTTATTATAAGAGTTTTCAAAGTAGGTTCTCGTAGAAATATATTTGATTCTCACAAAAATCAGTTAATTAGGCATGAAAGTTATTATTTCCATTTCAAAAATATAAATGTGCATCAAAGACACTTAAATATAACTTCCTGTAAACTTTTCCTATTGTAAAATTGTAGACTCATTTTTAGAATGTAGTGCTTTTATGTAATACCATGTCGATTTCCAAGCCTACAGCATAATTAACAGTTTAACAAATGAGAATGCCAAATAATTTTTCCTTTTTAAAAAATAGTAGACTTTAACTTTTAGAACAGTTTAGGTTTACAGGAAAATTGAGCAGAAAGTACAGAGAGAGTTTCTATATTACTCCTCTCCCCCTCTATTGTTAACATTTTGCCTTGATGCTGTACATGTGTTATAATTCATGAACCAATACTGATTATTATTATTATTATTATTATTATTATCATTAAGTGAAGACTGGGGTTTTTACTGTATGGGATTAGCCAAATGCAAATGGCATGTATCTACTATTCCAGTGTAAAACAGAATAGTTTTATTTTTCTAAAAATTCACCATTTGCTTTTTTCAGTTGTTACAATACTTAGCAATATTGGGATGCAAGTGTGGGGGTGGGTGAAGGTGTGTTTCTAACATCCCTCCAACCCCCAGGTAACCATTGGTCTTTTTATTGTCTCTATAGTTTGCCTTTTCTAGAATGCCATATAGTTGGAATCATATAGTATATGGCCTTTTCCAATTGGCTTATTTCACTTTGCTATATGCATTTAAGGTTCTTCATGTCGTTTTGTGGCCTGGTAACTTATTTCTTTTTATTGCTGTTAATATTCTATTGCACCATAGTTTTTGTTTTGTTTTTGCTTTTGTTTTGTTTTGCTTTGTTTGTTTGTATCCATTCACCTATTATTGAAAGATATCATGGTTACTTCTATGTTTTGGCAATTAGGAATATAGCTGCTGTCAATATCTGTGTGCAGGGTTTTTTGTGGACATAAGTCAGTTCCTTTGGGTTAATACCAATGTGTTCAATTTCTAGATTGCATGGAAAGAGTATGTTTAACTTTGTGAGTTTTTGCCAAACTGTTTCCAACATGGCTTTACCATCTTGCATTCCCACCAGCAATGAATGAGAATTCCTATGCTCCACATCCTAATCAGCATGTGTTGTAGATGTTTTAGATATTGAAGGGTTTTGTTTGGATCTTTTGTCTACTTTTTAATTGAGTTGTTTGTTTTCTTGTCAATGAGTTTTAGCAGCACTTTGTTTGTTATGTTTATCAGATATGTCTTGCTAAGATTTTCTCCCAGTATGTGACTTGGATTTTCATTCTTTCAAGAGTGTTTTTTGCAGAAATATTTAATTTTAATGAAGTCTAACTTATCAATTCTTTCTTTCTTAGACTTTGCTTTTTGTGTTATATCTAAAAAGCCATTGCCAAATCCAAGGTTACTCAGATTTTCTTGTATATTATCTTCTAGAAGTTTTAGAGTGTTGTGTTTATATGTAAGTCTATGGTTGTAATAATATACTTCCTTTACCAATTTAAATCATCAATAGAAATGGCTTTAGTGTAGTTGTTAAAAACAGTGTTTCATGTCAGTCTTTCTGGGTTCTAATTTTGGGGGTACCAACCTACTTGGTGTGACCTTTTTAGATCGCTTAAGTTTTCTGTGTTTTCACTGATTATATAATAGACCCTAATAGTAGTGCCTACAATATAAGGTAGGGTTGTATAATATAATACATTCAAAGTGTGTTAGAATACTTAATAGACATAATGAAGGATTAATCGTAATGATTGTGTTGTGTTGTAGCAAAATGATTTGCTCAGATACTATTGAGATGGAGGAGACTTTGGTCCACATTCTGTATTGCTTCTGTCTCCTTTGTGCCCATCTCTATTGTATCTTACTATTGCCATGATCCTGACTGAGGCAGCAGTAACCAAACCCAATGACCCATTTTGTTCTGAGTTTGGAAAACTCTATTACAATTTTGTCTAAAAGAGAAATAAATTATAAGTAAATAAGTCATGAGGTCATTTTTTTAATATACATTATAGAATATAAACTTTGTGAGTTGTATTTTGCCCACTCAACTATGTTTGGTTCTCTGGATATTTACTACTTGATAATAGTAAATCTTTGCTTCTCGAGGTTATTTGGTTGGGGAGAAGGAAAAGGAAAATAAAGAGAGAGAGAAAAAAACTTCAGCCACAGCAAACAATAGATACCAAATGCTAAGTAAATAAAACTATAAATTCAAATACATATGTTAATTTCTTTGTTATAATTAAGAGCACATCATTTAATTGCACATAAATAAATAATATACTGAAAAATATAAACATCGTATGAGTAGCTATTCAACTAAACTATCATTATATTGTTCTTTTATCATGTTGCAGAACTGTATGGGTTACTTATTGACAAAGGCCCATTATGGAGTGCTGCAAGGTGTGTGTTAGGCTCCTACAACTGCTCCTCTCTTTAGACTGGCGTATCTAGCTATCATTTTATATGTTACCATTCTTAGGATCCCAGCAAAACACAAATTAGATTTGGGAAGGCATTCACAAATAGGAAGTAAGAAAAAATTGGTTATTCCATGGGTATATGGGAAATTTCAGTACTCTCCTCTCAATTTTGCTATGAACTTAAAACTTTAAAAAATAAAGTCTATTTTAAAAAATTGGTTATTCTTTACAAATGGATGAGTATAATACATAAATCCAGGAGCCCTAAGTAACCCTGTTTCCTTATACTGACTGGGGAGCAGATGAGGCTGAGCCACCAAAAGAGACAAAAGAACAGAACAGAAACATGAAGTGGGGCTCATATGAGAACTGGAATGTACTACTGGCCTACCTGATTCCGCTAATTTCCAAAGGCCAAAGTACATTTTGTTCCAGACTTCAATTAAGCGACTCCATTAATAAAATATTCCCTTTTGCTTATTGTAGATAGGAGCTTTTGTTAATTGCAGCAATATATAAAAAGCCCTGAATATAACATGAGTAAATAAATTAAGGGTGATAGGATTAATGGGATACTGTCTGGAAAGGGAAAACTGTATCACCAATGCTAACTTCTTGATTTCCTGATCCTGCCTATTTTAACTTGAGATCCCTTCAGTATTTTTTCTTTTTTCTTTCTTTTCTTTTCCTTTCCTTTCCTTTCCTTTCCTTTCCTTTTCTTTTCTTTTCTTTTCTTCCTTCCATCCTTCCTTCCTTCTCTCCTTTCTGTCTCTTTCTTTCTCCCTTCCTTCCTTCTCTCCTTTCTCTTTTTCTTTCTCTCTCTTTCTTTCTTTTCTTTCTTTCTTTCTTTCTTTCTTTCTTTCTTTCTTTCTTTCTCTTTCTTTCTTTCTTTCTTTCTTTCTTCTTCTTTACTCCTTCCTTCCTTCCTTCCTTCCTTCCCTCCGTTCTCTCTCTTTCTCCCTTCCTTTTTTCCTTCTCCCTTCCTTCTCTCCCTTCTTTCTTCCTTCCTTCCTTCCTTCCTTCCTTCCTTCCTTCCTTCCTTCCTTCCTTCTTTTCTTCCCTCCCTGTCTTCTCTCTCTCTTTCTTTCTCCCTTCCTTTTTTCCTCCTCCCTTCCTTTTCTTTCTTTCTTTCTTTCTTTCTTTCTTTCTTTCTTTCTTTCTTTCTTTCTTTCTTTCTTCTTTCAAGGTGGAGTTCCCCTTATTTTTTGTTTAATTGTAAGTTTGAAGAATTCTAGAATTGAAGTGTTATGTAGACCAGCAATACCCAAGTTAATATTCATCATAATTTCTTCTGTCAATTTTTAACCATAAAAATGTTCAGTTTCCACACCTGCATTTATGGTTCAGTAGATCTATGGCAGAATCTGGGAATCAATATTGTTATGAAACATAACATGTGAAATGATTCAAATGTTTCATTTGAGAAATGTTGTTCTAGACCAAATCTTTCTATTCTTAAAACTTCTTTTAGTTTTCAAATTTCATTGTGACCAACCTTGGGTATTTAAGTTTCCTATTAATTGAATCTCATCCACTATTCATCATAAAGTACATTTCCATAATAATTTTTAATTTGTTCAGGTCATTTTCTCAGTTCAAGTTTCATTTTCCTTTTTAGCTTTGACATCATAATTTGTCAGTTCAATAATTCACTACTAAGCTAAATATCTACAACTCACTACCTAACTGAAAATTGGCATCCATTCTTTTGGTCTTTTCTTATTTTGTGTCTTTAATATCAATAATTGGGAAATTATGAATTTCTGACTTTCCCATGCCCATTTCCAATTGCTTTTGATTTTAGCTTTTATGGAGAAGGCTGTGACACTCTACTGATTGTGACCAAGACAAAATCATATTACTTAATTAGTAATCAGCTCTTAGTGATTCTTGGCAATTTTTGATGGTTGCATTCTCTACTGCAACCATCTCAACCTTCACTACCTTAGTAGCTCAAGTGATATTTGACCTTTGCAGATGACTTCAACACTATTTACTGAGACAGAAATCAATCTAAAGTCAGATTCCTTACTTTGCCTTACCTCTACCTCAAAATCTCTCTTTATCTTTAGTCTACATTTCCTTTTCAGTTCTTAACTCTTAGGAAGATCTGCTCCTTTTCTTTACCAAGACTAACCCCTAGATTTGTGTTCTTTATCTTATCTTTTCTGTCTCAGACTCTTATTGCATCAATTATTCTACTTGCTAGCATCTTTAATCTTTTGTTTTCTACTGGATTCTTCCCTTCTGCCTTCAAATATGTTTTGGTCTCCCCATCCTTGCACAAAAGAGGTTGCTCCATAAATATTTAATGAAGTGATATTGAATTGAATTGAACTTAATTCTTCAAGCTCACAGAGTTACTAGTGACAGAGCCAAAAAAATTAAAATACAGGATTCCTGACTTTAGTTCAATATTCTTCCCAAAGAAAACAAACATTTCTTGAAGGTATATTTTGCAACTAAATATCTTCCAAAATCTAAATCTAGTGACTAAATTTGTTAAAGTATAGATGTTTAATCCACTAAAATGTAATATTGTTTGTCTACTCATCAGTAAATACTATTGATCCTAATATAGTATCTATTTGGTCATTAAAATCTCATGTTATACATTATACATGTAAATAATTAGTTACAGAATTGGAAACATATTAGTCATGTATGATGGATAAACTAATTTGAATGGCTTATTTTATTACATCATTTAAATGCTGTTATAGGTTAATTTAATACCAAAGACTTTTTATTTATTACCAAATTGATTATTACTTAATAGCTTACCATATTTATATCTCGGAGATGCTTGAGAAACAGTCACTATTAATTTAAAATCAATTATAATAGTTGAATAAAGAAACGTTATCCCTTTTTCCTGTCTAGAAAATAAAGTCTTAGGACAAAAACAATGCATCACTTTTTAGAATTGAAATCTATTCTGAGAAAAATGATGCCAGTCACACACATGCAGAACAAACCTCTGACCAGACATAATTTTATTATATTAATTTATTGGTTAACTCCTCTTGGGCTGCTGTAAACATAACAGGAGCCAGGCTATGAATTGCAAAATACATTCACAGGACATAACCAGATGCCCAGCATTTCAATGTTATATAAAGGAGTATTCTCTCGAACACGAATCTCAACCCCTGGTTTCTTGTTTACATAAGACTATGATTCCTTTTCTTTTCCCTGAAATAATAGAATTACATGATAACAAATTTTAAGTGAAAACACTTACATATAGTAGATATATTATCATATCCTTTCAAGCTGAAGCTATGGATTCTGAAATTTGGTACTTGTTTAGATAGATGCCTAGAGATAATAAATACAGTACATCTTACTGATTGACTACCTTTTGGTTTTACACATTTCAAAATTGCACAAGGAAATAATTTTAGGTCATATTCTCTAAAAATGGTATATATGATTTTCCAACACCTGAAAACTTCCTACCTAGATTGACTATAAATTCATAATTTTTACATTTATGTAAACAAATTGTAAGCCATTTCTAATTCTAAGCTTTTATCACACAGAACTTATAATAACTTTGTAATAATTTTAAAATATAAAGTTTAAGATGAATAAGAACCAAACTTGTATGTGTCTTAATGCTGCACATGATATCTGCCCATCTACACCCAGCATTAGTATTGATGCTTGATGCTTTTACCACTTCACCAGACTAGAGACGGTATAATTATGTATGTTGCACATGACTTTGATATTAGAGGTGGATTATGAACAATGGCTTGTACAAGACCACAATAGGTCTTAAGTAGTCTTAGCTAAGATCTTTGTATGTTCCAGAAAGTCAGTTCTAACATTTCTATTTTGTCATGAGGATGAGAAAGGTTTATATAGGAAATCTGCTGATGATTTTATATAAATCTTTGCAAAATGTATTATTAGAAACATATATTAACTTTATTCTACTTCTGTCATTAAAATAATGATCCTAGATAATGTAACCAATCACAAAATAAAACAGGATGCATACTTTGGTTATATGGAAACATTTGTTTCTGCCATCATCAGTGTCACCCTGATAACATTTACATCCTGTTTAGAAGGGAGGAAGAAGATAAAAATTCCATTTTACCCTTTGTTTGGCATTGTTGAACTTATTTTTAACAGGACTAATATCTTTCAGTATCTTCTAGTCAGCACTTCTCAATCAGATGTAGAGAGAGAATGGGAGTTGATTGGGGGAAGCAATATATCCTCAGAGAATTTGGGATATTTTACTATAGGTTGTATTATTGTTAAAAATTTTAAACTTCAAAAATTATTTTAAATACATCGAGAATTATTATTCTTTCCTCTAGCTTTATGTCATAAAATGTCTTAAGATCTTCATCATTCTAATATAGTTTTTATATTACATACTTTATTTTATAATAAAAATGTGTTACATTTTAAGATAAGTCTTAGGTATGTTGCCATTATGTGTCTAACATTATATGGACACTTTTTGGTTGTTCAGTTTCTTGATTCGCACTATCTTAGGCATTATAAACTGAGAAGATTAGAAAATATCTTCCAGCATTCAACTCCTTGTTTCTCATGCTTTAGTAACATTGGCCTCATTTTTTTCTTAATGTGTCAAGCCAGTTTCTATCTTATGGCCTTTTTACTTGTTATTCTCTTTGTAGAAACATACTCTTCCACTGACTCTTATCATCTGGTTTCTGTTCAAATTTCTCTTCCTTAGTAAAGAATTATCTGATTACTCTTTCTAAGGTTGCCTTCCCAGCCCACTTTATCTTTGTGACACTCATCAATATTTGACTTTATTTTTATTTATTTGCTTATTGTCTTTCTTTTCCACTAGAATGTGAAATCCATAAGGTAAAGGCATTGCATCTTGTTTACTGCTCTGTTTGCATTGCCTGGAATATCAATGACTGGTACATTTTTGATACTCAAAAATGTTCTGACTCAATAAATAACTGGATGAATGAATCAATCAATGAATTAATATATGGTATCTTGCCTCAAGTGACTCACTGTCTAATGAGCCTGTCAATTACTATTACCTAAATATATTGTGAATATCACATTTATTTATTAAAGTTACCATCTCAATCTTCTGAAAATGATTACCAGCTCCAGTTGCTTCCATTGAAACTGGGATAAAGCAATAACATTATCTGTCTTAAATGAACAGCAGTGTTTTCTAACCTTACAAATACTAATACAAACAAGAAAAAACATGTTAGAAGGAAAGGCAGTTTATTAAAATTTTATTGGTCGATAATCTTTAATATGATTCTTTTATTTTTATTTAGCTTTTATATATCAAAATACAGTAATTCATATGGTTACATAGAGAAGGTAATCAAATCATTAAAAAATTTCTCTTTAGAACCAAAGCGTAAGAGACTCTTAAAGACTGAGAACAAACTGAGGGTTGATGGCGGGTGGGAGGGTGATGAGGGTTGATGGCGGGTGGGAGGGTGGGTGATGGGTATTGAGGAGGGCACCTTTTGGGATGAGCACTGGGTGTTGTATGGAAACCAATTTGACAATAAATTTCATATATTGAAAAAAAATTCTCTTTAACATCATTGATCATGGATATCAAAGCAGATGAATAAATTAGAGTGTTGCTATGAGTGCAATTTCCTTATATGTCCCCAAATTCAAATTTATTTATTTATTTATCATTTTAAAAATGTTTATTCATTTTTGGGAGACAGAGAGACACAGAGCACAGGCAGGGGAAGGACATAGAGAAAGGGATACACAGAATCCAAATCAGGTTCAAGGTTCTAAACTGTCAGCACAGAGCCTGATGCAGGGCTCGAACCTATCAACCATGAGATCATGACCTGAGCTGAAGTCAGATGCTTAACTGACTGAATCAACCAGGCACCCCCCCAAAATTCAAATTTAAAAAATAAGTTGTCAAATTTCAAGTGTGAAGTTTAGTCCCTTTCATATAATAGGAATTTAATATATGCTTTTAAAGAAAACAAAATTGTGTAGCAAAACTTGTGGACTCACTTATGGAAATCTAATGAAATTATTGGCCTCCATAACTAGAGCAATATTTCCCACTCTCTGTGGTGATGGAAATGTTCAATCATCGGTGCTGTCCAATATGGTAGCCACTAACCATTTGTAGCTCTTGATTACTTGAAATGCGGCCAATGTGGCTGAGGAACTGATTTTTAAATTCTGTTTAATTTTTAGAAACTTTGATTTAAGTATAAATTCTTGTACATGGCTAGTGGTGGTGGTTACTATTTTGGAGATTCTCTTATTCAATGTCAAAGATAATAATTTCTAACAGCTTAAGTACTGTCTATTTTGGAGCTCTCAGTTGTCACAGTGTTCTGGATATGAATAACCTTGATTTTAATCTAAATCTTTTAGCTTTTTACCCTGCTAAAGTCCATAGTATATTGAGGTTCTACATAGCATTCCACTGTGACACATTTCTCATAAAGGCTAGATGTGATACCCCATAAATTTCTTCCCAGATATAATTCTGTGATATTTGAAAAAGTAATGTGAAAATGTAGCCATTTAATGGATAATCATTGTTATTTCTTTTGTGTTGATTGGGGAGAAAATGTCAGATTGTGAAAAGGAAACTAGTTCATAACTCTAAAAGGTGGATAGCTGTCATATAGAAGCCCAAGTAAATCTTTCCTGGTTTCATCAATGGTTTTCTTATATAAGAACTATTACCTAAGTCACTGAAAAATTTTGAATAGCATAGAGTGAAAGCATTTTATAAGAAAATAATTTGTCATTCTACAGTATTACAAAGCATACATATGGACGTAATGCTCCATCTCCTACATAAGAATTTTAATGACACAATTAACACTAACTGGGCTGAAGTAAACATTATATTTTTAGTTAGTTTTTTTTTTTTAATTAGAGATTGGGCTGTGGAGTTTAACACTATCTGTCAGTACTTTTTACAAGTTATTTATTTAATTCCCCAGATGTTGATAACAACTGTACTCACCTTGCAGAGCTATCATGAGAATTATATGGAAAATATATGAAACATGTCTAGCATGGTGTCTGGCACATAGTAGGCATGAGGTAAATGTCGTTTTCCATTTTTCTTTTTTTCCCATGAGCCATTATTGGCACCATTAAGAGAGCAAAGCATGAGAGAGGGTTAAGCACTTTTTTCCCCTGTAAATTGAGGTAACCTGCTTGGAACATCAGTGTACATAGATATATACTTGCCATAGACAAGAGAAGGAAGAATCTTCCATTTTAAGATAATAAGAATACATAACTCTACTGAGACGTTAGTTCTTTTAATAGGTAACTTTGCCAAGTAAATCATGATTTTGAAGAAAACAGCCACCTTTTACTTGCACACTATGATTAACATTACAAAAATACACAAAATAAGACTTATTTTATTTCCAAATGTCCACATATAGAAGATTACAGAAGGTGATGTAAGCTCCGTAAGTCTTTTTTTAAAAGAACGTTGTGGGGAAAATGGTGGAGCAGTAGGAAGAGCAAGAAACTAAAGGATGCTTGACTTTTCTGGTTTGTGTCATTTTTACCTTAACATATTTTTCTGCATGTTCATTTCCTTTGTGTGCTTTTCTTTCTTAAAGAATAAAAGAAAATCTGCCTCATGAAAATGCAGGAGAGTCATCCCACATAAAGACCATCTTTAAAATGCGCATTATTTATTTGACAGACTGTAATGGCTGTTTCAAGGATATTATGGGCTGTCACGTGAATATGTATTTTAGAATGAATACTACAGTACAAATACTGTGCTTGCACAATGCACATCAAAAATATAACCTAATGAAATCTCTTTTGAAGATTAGGCAATGTATGAGGGTATCCTGGAAATAGAAAACCCAGTTGAGCTAAAATAAGAAAAGACCTTATAAGCCCTAAATGATACATAGGTCAACTTCTTTGGGAGGTGAGGGAATAGAAAAGGAAAACAAAACAAAACATTACCAAATCTTGAGTGGTAATTATATTTTCAACTCTTGGTTTTGATATCAAGTAAACTAGAGCTATTTGGAATTTTCTATTTGGTTGATGTTGATAAATCATGAGTGTTTTAGAATTATATTACATATGTAAAATTTCAGGCCATTATCACACTCAAGATTATTAATAAATTAGAAGATTCAATGAAGGAAAGATAATTCATGCATCTAACACATCTTATGTGAGTAACTCTCATTCCTATGGTTCTATATTAAGTTCAGTAACAGATACAAGATATAATAAACATCAGTCTTATCTGAAAGAACATGGAGTCAAGAGGGAAGCTGTAACATGATATAATTTACTACAACATCAGGCTAAAAACACTAAGGGATATAAAAGGCATATAGATAGGTGCTTCCACAGTCTTATAGGAAATAATAAACAAAAAAAACCCCAATATGGTATATCTACAATAAAGGCAGATGGACGTCTTTCATTTATGAGTTGCATTTCATCGATAATTATGACTTGAACTCAAAGTCACTTTTTTCTATTGTTCTCACCCAATATTATAAACTTTTTTTTTTTAATGTTCAAGAAGTTGTTTGTTTGAGAACATGCAAGGATATACTCTATAGGTGTTGTTATACTTCAAATTATTTCAGTGATTATCAGGGTTTTCTAATTCAGATTGTCTAAGAAATCTATAAAATAAATATAATACATAAATTTCATATAAACCATTGATTTTAATTTTAATAGATACCTTATGTCTTATTTTTAATAAGACATCTTTTTTCCTTTATTCCCTAAATATTGTCAACATCGAGTTCTTTTATGGATTTACAGATGATTCTGCCAATCAAAGCTCCTTTGTTTCTAAAATTTTTTAACAGAACAAAATTTCTCTGTAATGCATCTTTAGTGATCTCCAGAAGAATTCACAGAACTCAGAATAAAGACATGAAGTTACAGAAAGCAAAATCTGGCATAACTACCAAAATTATTGATATTAAGCCATTTTTTAAGCTATTTATTTATTTTGAGAGAGAGAGAGAGAGAGAGAGCGTGTGCATGCACAGAGTAGGGGCAGAGGCAGAAGGAGAGGGAGATGAAGAGGGAGAGAGAGAGTTCTAAGCAGGCTCCTCGGTGTCAGTGCAGAGCCTAACATAGGACTTGGTCTCATGAACCATGAGATCATAACCTGAACCAAAATCAAGAGTGGGATGTTTAACCAACTGAACCATACAGGCATTCCATATACTTTTAAGTTCATTGGTAGTCACATTAAAAAAAAATTTAAAAAGACAAAGACAAAACTAGGGCACCTGCGTGGCCGAGTCGATTAAGCATCGGAGACTTCGTCTGAGGTCATGATCTCACAGTTTGTGAGTTTGAGCCCCGCATCAGGCTCTGTGCTAACAGTTTGGAAACTACTTTGAATTCTGTGTCTGCCTCTTGCCCCTCCCCCACTCACACTCTGTCTCTCTCAAAAACAAATAAACATTAAGAAGGCAAAATGAATTTTAGTAACATATTTCCAGTGTATTATCATGTCAACATGTACTTATTAATAAATTACTCTCTATATTTTTTTTTCGCCCTAGGCCTTTGAAATCTGATGTATGTCTTACATTTCTAGTGCATCTCAATACCAACTAGTCACATTTTCAGTGCTCAATAGCCTCATGTGGCTAGTGGTTACCCTATTGAGCGGTGCTGTTCTAGTATTTTCAGTTATGTTATTCAGTTTTCATAACCATCTTGTGAATTCACTATCATTAATCCCTTTTTTGCAGATGAAAAGACTATAATTCAGAATGTGAGACTTCACACAGCCAGTAATAGGAATGAAACCTGAATTCCATTGTATTATAATCTTTTCCATAAATTTTATTATGAGGGTTTTTAAATGCAGTTAAGAATTTTGAGTTTTGGCGTATTTTGAGTTTGAGTATTTTCCAGTTAATAGTTCTTAAACTGTGTTGTTCGTAGAATTTTTCTAGAAAATAAAGGTCTTCTTAAAGTTGCACTCACAAAATACCTTTCAAAGGTAGACAAAACTGAAAATGTCTCCCTATTTCATAGCCTTTATTGATTTCTGATTTGTTCCATTTCAAAGCATAAATAGCATATAATTGAAATTACTCCTTTGACTATGTAACCTTTCCCAGGGCTCT
Organism: Panthera tigris; assembly: GCF_018350195.1. Classification (NCBI taxonomy): domain Eukaryota; kingdom Metazoa; phylum Chordata; class Mammalia; order Carnivora; family Felidae; genus Panthera; species Panthera tigris. Next base: position 27,362,794 of record NC_056676.1, on the reverse strand, counting down.
ATTAAAGACATAAACCTGTTTACTGTTATATTCTTTTTTTCTATGATTTGTGATTTTTCAAATTATATTGTGAAACTTCTTTGTTCACTAAGGTTCTGCTTGATTTAGTTGTTTCTAATGTTTTGGTGGCTGCTTGAAATTTCTTATTTATGTGGTTACTTTCACCTTTAAGTGAAGACTTATTATGAAAACTCATTCTCACTCCATAGTAAAACTCTAACAAGAGAAAATGGATGAGCATTCAGTATAGAGACTTGGGCAGATGCATTAAGAGGATTTCATTGTCAAAAACAAGTGTCTAACCCCAGGACGTCTTTGTGACATTGTGGATTCTCCTTTGAAATTCCATTTATACAAAAAGTTTGAACATTTCTAAAAGGCTTATTCTATACTAAACTTGTACCAAACACAAGAATAGGTTTAGAGGAAAAGAATACATTTTATGTTTTTTAAGAATTTAGTATAGAATGTGGATGACAGATACCACTGGTTCATTAGGGAAAATAAACCCCAATGGAAGACTAAAGATATAAATTTTAAACAGAGTATTTTAGGAGTATAAGTCCAAAGCAAATTAATTCTGATCAGATGAATTTGGGAACCAGGGAACAAGTTGGAGATGGTGGAGAGCAGATTTGGAAAGGCAAATGGAGACATCCTACGCATGTAACAAGTTAAACCGCCTCCACCAAAATATATATTTGCCAAATATTTAAATGACCAAGTCTCCCTAATTCAGTTGTCCTCAGGTAGGGGAGGTAAACTCTGAAGCCTTCGATCTTTCTATATTTTAGCTTTATTACATATTCTTTTCATAGCCTCTTTTTGGTTATTATTGTTCTTGCTCCTACTCATTATTCATTTAACAGATATTTAAAACAAACAAGCAACAAGAAAATGGTGGAGGTTCTTGCATCTTTGTTTCATTTTGAATGGAATTCTTTCTACAGTTAGTTAGGAAGTCACAATCAGCAGTCAGAATGGTTGGATTGCATGAGGTAGAGTCATCATCCTGAATACAAGTCTGATCTCATAGACTACAGATGTTTATTTTCTCTGTCTTTCTGATGCTTTCTGTTGCTTTTAGTGTTTTATTTTTTCTTTTCTCTTTTTGGCTGCCCATGTTCCATTTCTATCCCTTTGTCAATTTTCCCATTATTAGAACTACCTCTCCTCATTTCAGTGTCTTATGGTTAGTCTATAACTAGGGGCATTGTTGAGGAGAGGGCACAAAAGAAAAGTAACTTAATTAGATGTTCCCTCCTTAAACTTAAAACTTGATTAGAAAGAGTGAGAGATTGAAAATGTTTGAAGTTTGACTTTTTCCAAGCAGTGGCACATGATTTCACTGGTCCCTTCACAAGACTGCTGTGCCAGTTCTGGCTTCTAAGTATTTTTTCCCCACTTTTCCAACTTTTAGTCAATTATGATCTGATTTCCTTTTTAAAATCACTTTTGCCAGAGACAATATCTAGTGCTTTCAATATAAAGAATCCTAATTGATGTACTAATCAAGTTAACAGAAATGTTTGAATTTCTTGCCTTGGTCCTGAAAAAGCTTTTATCTTCTTAAAATGAGGATATAAACACCTAAAGTTATTTGGGATTATCAAATGAAATAATGATATAAAATGCTTGATTCAGAGCAGGTGCTCAGAAGCGATGCTGAATATACATATACAAATTATTACTCAATATAAGTTTCTGTGTATACACCGTTACACACATGAACACACAAACACTTATACTCTCACACCCATGATACATGTAATTCTTTCTCTGTCACTGAAGGATGATAGTTCCAAGCTGAAGGAATAATATACTTTTTTTTTTAAATCAAATGTTAGAATCATATGCTTGGGTTTAGAAATTGTCTAGTGGTGAATGTGTATGTGACCGACAACAAAAACCATTCAACCCAAGTTAGTTGCTGATAATAAAAACAGTATTTAAGACCCTGTGGTAGATTAAAAAAATATATATAGCAATATTTTTCCTATAATCAAACCACCACAGGGCCTTAAATATATATTTACATATTCAGACCTATCAATCACATACATACGTATTTGTATAACTTACTGTATGTGTATATATATATTTATATATATATACACACACACAAACCCACCATGTATATGTATATGTATATGTATATGTATCTACACATATATATAACCTATGTATATATATATTTATGTATATAAAATGTGTGTGTGTGTGTGTGTGTGTGTGTGTAGTATTGAGATTGTCCATCACTTTGTCAATTTCAGATATTTCTGAGGTTGCAAAAAAGTGGCACACTTCGTAGGCTTTAAATGTTCATAGTAGATTTTTTAGTCACATATTTTACTCGGTTTTGTATAGTCATGGGTACTATTTTCTTGAGGTAAGAGATGAGTGATAGGCTTCTCTTAAGGCTCCAGTTATTTGTATGTGACTGCTATAAACCCAGTGTTAATTAGTATATGACTTTTATCATCATTAGTGTTTTAATGGTCTAGTTTGCTTGGCTGATTTTGTAGACCATTTCTTAGTTACATATTTCAGAAAAGATTTTATTGCACACTTACAGAAAAGCATAATGTTAAATGGTAATTTTTGAGAACTTTGATTATATGTATGTACGCTGTTTAATTAGCGGTAATTTTAGAAGGTTTTTATTGTGGTCTAAATGGGTTGCTAGATCCTGAGCTGTTGCTTCAAGCATGATGTTATAAAAGTGTTTGTTAAGAGGAAACGAATCTACAGGCCATCATCAATAGACTTAATTGTTTATAGAATCTGTTAGCTGCAAGATGGGCTTGTTAAATTTTAGGATTTATACATGTTTGAAGAGATTCAGTTTCTAGTTTGAAAAGCACAACATTAGGGAATATCGCATGAACATTTTTGTCTTTGGTTGAAGGAAGTAATGTTTTCTGTGATTATGTTGGTCATATCCACACAAATTGTGGCAAAGAATTATATCTCCTTCACTACACTTCTAAAATCTGATTATCCAGTTTGATTATGAAATCTAGCTGAGTCTAGCAGTAGAATAATACTGAAATTTTAACATCAAACAAAAAAGTGCTTAGTTTTAATTAGAATAACAGAAATAGCAACAATCAATCAATCAATGTTGTTAGATTGATTGGTCCTGAAGCATTTGTTTGCAAACTTAGGTTATATTTAAATAAAACTATGGATATACCAACAAAACATGAAGTTATAAAGTACACAAGCTTGAAGACAAGAACAACATTTATAATTTGTTAGTTTTTGCCACTCATGCTATACAGTGTCAATAGGTAAATTCTATCAAACCCTCTTGGATGCCATATTTTTTTGTTGATTTGTCCAGCCTGTGGTGCAGTAGATCACAACTCTGCACTAGCTGTTTTCATACTCTGAAATTTTCTTCTTCTGGTATTTAATAGGAAATAAAATAAAGTATTCAAACAGAAGCATTTTAAGTGATAAGAATTTTAATGAGACGCTAAAGAGTATACTAATCAGATTTTCTATTAAAGAATACTCTTTGGAGAAAAACTAGAAATGCTGTCTTGTGGGAATATTACATAAAGCAATCTGTAGGGAGAGATTACAAATGTCTTGACTTCCTAAGAAAATTACAGAAGGATATAAAACAAAAATGGCTTTGATATACTGTATATAATGATTTACCTTTAGAAATCACACACATACGCACACACACACACACACACACACACACAGCAATTTAAATACTATGTTCCATTTGATATATGTCATTAAAAAAATTTTGTACAAACCATGTTGTGCTCAAAAAATTTGTGTGATTAATGCATTGATTTAACTTCACAATGCAGACTGCTGCTAGGCACATTCTGATATTATTTATTTTTATTAGTTTATAATATGTCAATTTTTCTTGCTTATCTGTCAACTCCCAGAAAAATACATAAATCAAAAACGTAGCAATGTGGACACTAACAAGGCATAATTATTGTAGGGTCTGTCCTCCTTTAAAGAAAAAATACAATTACCTACCAGAATGCTGCTGGGATTAGGTCAGAATTTGCATAATACTGACTCATATTTTCTTAACGATTTTAACATCAGACAATAGCTTTTGCAAATCTATAATCCCTTATTAGTTTCCAGCTTTATTTTTTGGAGTCTAATAAAGAGTTCAGTCAAAACAAGATAATTATTAGAATCTAACCATAGAAAACTTTAATTACTCAGTGGCATGTTTTTAAGATTAGGTCAGTTTTTTTTTAAATAAATTTTATATAAAGTAACACAAGGCAATTAAGCTTGCCTAAATGTATTTTTTAAAGCTAAATTTATTCATTTTTCTACAGATAAATATTTAATAGAAAATACTTCAATCATTGTATAAGCATAAGAAAAAATTTCTACTTCAGCATAATCTCTGAACAGCAGTTCTAAGACTGGAGTTATTAAACGGTTAGAGGGCTCACAGTCAACAGATGATGAAAATTTGGAAAATGTTAACTGCTATAAAATAATAGCTGCTAATGTGGAGGATTATGAAACACCCAGTAGCAGAATAAGTAACAAATAGATCCTTTCTGAAGTCCTGAAGGCTGGGGGTGGGATCTGGGGTTAAGTAACCGTGATATATTTATAGAGGGCAAGGGATCACCATAAAATAAAGCAGCAAATAGTAAAGAAGTCAATGTAAAAGAGAGGCCGGGGATTTAGGGTATAGAGATCATAAATTTTCATCGATATAAACAGCCTGTGTACCTCAGGAGTTGAGGTTTAGCTATAATTTCAGGTCTGACCTATAGGCCTTTTGTGTTCACAGTGCATGCACGATCAAGATGCCATCTAAGGAGGTGTAAAAAAAAAAAAGGGAAAGAAAGAAGAAAAAAATGTTTCAGATCTGTGTGATTTACTCATTTAATCATCCCCAAATCCATCCCTAACACAACAGCACAGTAGTTGAGAAGATTTTATTGTCTCACTAAATTACATTTAATTCTTACTCTAGCATATCCTATAAACAAGAAAAGTGAATGATGTTTCCTCTGCCATGTTCTACCAAAGGAAAATTGTTAAATTTTTATGCACGGCTTCTCAGAAGGTCATTTTCCCTTTCTCTATATAGCTCAGACTTCCACATTTACATGTTTTAATTTTAATGTGTTTTAAAACCCACTTAAAACTTAGTAGATTAAAAAAAAAACCTTGGTGATTAAATGAGCTTGTTTAATGGTTTAACAGAAGCGATAAGAGCAAGCAAATCAACATGAAAGAACTATTAAGTATTTAGCTTTTTTGAAGAATTATCCTGAAATAGAATACTGAGTTCTTTAAAAAAACAAGTAAGCTACATGAAGATCCTGTCTTTTTGTTCAGAGACATTGGTTTTAATATATATAGGCACTAAAATAAACTTTCTGTTCTAAATTACCACTTAATGAACAAATTATATTATTGTGTTTGTGTGTTTGTATAATATATATGCCTCTCTGTCTCTGTCTCTGTCTCTGTCTCTCTCTGTCTCTGTCTCTCTGTCTCTCTCTGTCTCTGTCTGTCTCTCTCTCTCTCTCTCTCTCTCTCTATATATATATATATATATATATATATATATATATAAAACGTCTACTTTTGTCTCTATATAAATGAAGTAGAGCATGCAGCAGGGGATGACTTTTAGCCCTAAGTGCTCTGTGTGTGTGTGTGTGTGTGTGTGTGTGTGTGTGTGTATTATATATAGTCAGACAGTGTGTTTTGGGGACATAGAATGTACTATACACACACACGCACACACACACACACACACTCACACAGTAACTACTAGATTAGAACAGACAGAAGTTAACATAAAGTTAAGTAAATAGTATATGAATTAGGCTTGTTTTTTTTATTGTGAAGAGCTTATTTTGTATTTTTTAATTAAGATCTCAGAAAATATACCTCCGAAACATTTCCTTGAGTATTATTCAGTTATTAACCTTAAAGGAATAGGCATTGTTTTCTAAGTAGTGCATGGGATCAGCTATATTTCCATCCTAACACACACAAAAAAATGTGAGGATCTGTTCTCTTTTTGCCACTGTTAGAAATAAAATGCATCAGGCGAGTTTGGAAGGGACTTTAAATAATAAAATCTACTGAGAGAGCTCTCACTGCCCACCCTAGTTGGCCCATAAGGACAGGGCTCTTTTCTTCATCCACTAGGTTGCACTGTTGTACAGAAAAACAAAGTGTTTGTGTGCCCCGCTGCAGAAGGATACCAAGCTGCATGCTGTGAAGAGCCTCATAAATACTGTTGCTCTGTTTTCACTAACTACAGAAAGAGATCAAGACAGAAAGACTGGCATTTGAACATGTTTTCTTTTTCCTCAAAGCCAGGGCCAGTGTCCTGGATTTTGTGTGGAGTTTTTTTGAAGATAGACCAAATATACTAAATTTTTATTTTTGGTAGTAAGGGAAAGGGTGTGAATGGAAGAGTGGGTGGCTGGGAAAGAATGTTGGTCAACAATTTAGATGTAAAGGCCTATTAAATATTTCAGTAGTCATTGACCCTTTTAGGAAATGGCAAAACTATTTCTTCTAACTTTTCCTCTGCAACCAAGCATTGTTTAAATATAAAATCCCACGAAGGTGAAAAATATGTTTTCCTATTTTTGTCATAGTGTGATGGTTAATGATTATGTTTGAGTAAGTAAGTATGACTGCATCACTTATTCATTTTTCCCAGTGGCATCATCCAAACTATTGATCTCTTTATACGATAAACAAACAAGTAGAAACAGATTTCCCTTTCCTTCTTTGGTATTTCCAAACCATGGTAAGAGAACATGTGTAGGATTACTCGTGTATCTACTGGCATATTTCCCTGTCTACATATAGGCTGTACTTTATCAAGGAAATTACTTACAGAGAATCAAGTAGGGGGAGGTTAGAAAAGCTATTCCTTTAGTTCTGGTGTAAATCATTGAGAATTTTTGCTTCATGGATTAGCACCTCTTGTATCCTTCATCTCTTCAGGGCAGTAAGCTGAGACAATCATAATGAAGACCAGAGCTATTGGCTACCACCATCACAACACTTTTAGAGGGGATAGGTCATCAAAAAGACCTGAGTCTGGAACTGGTTATTTCATTTGGATTGATAGAAGATTCACATTTGGTAATTGTCCTACTTCAAGGTTTTGACTATTTCACCAACAACTTTTAGTTTTATCTAGTTAATTTCTTACTGTGTTATGAATTTGATGATGAAGATCTGATAAACTTTTCGTCCAAAGGATAGGAGGGAAAAACAAATCCCATGAATTATGCAAATATATATTGATTTGTATTAATCTATAGATGGCACAACTTTTAGAGAATGAATTATGTTTATGAAAAACAAGGTAGCTCATTTGTTAGAATAAAGATCTTTTGGGATCTGCATCTTTGAAATGTTCCTCAAGAAGCTATTTTCTCTAGGCTACTGCCTTCAGATAAGACTTCACTGTATATGTTGCAGACATATAGATTGGATTCAGTACTTAACAACTTCCAGGAAATGAAACTTTACAGCTGTATTTCAATGTCAACATTTCTCTTGATAGTCAACCTATGTTTTACATACTATTATTGGTCTGCTTTTTTTCCAACAGTAATCCAGAGAAATGGGAGTTAAAATTTCCTGTGTACCTGAAAATTATTTGTTTCTTTTTAGTTTTTTTTTTCATTTTTCAATATGCCAGTTTATTCAGCCTGTCTTTGGAGGTGCTGGTGTTCAAAAATACTTAGTGAATTTGAAAAATACTGGCATGGTAACAGAAATGTGATTTCTGTTCAATAAATATTGAATGGGAAAATATATGTATTTACTAGGTAGCTACTATTTACTGAGAACTTACTACATGTTACTTGACCAGGTAAGTATTTTATATGTATTATATCATATGATCCACACTATCAATGGACTGAAGTGTGTATTGTTCCTAATATTACATATAAAAAAGGCTTATAATAGTTACAACACTTTCCAATTTAGTGAAAAATAGATGTAGGATTTAAATTCAAACTGGTGTGTTTTCTTCTAACATTCTGGAAAAACTGCATTTTTTATTGAAAATTTTCTATAAATCCAGGCTCAATAAACCAATAAAAAATGTATTTATTGAATACTAACTCTATATACTAAGCTCTAATGACATTACAAAAACTAGAAAGCAAATTGCTAACCTTGAAACATATTTGATGGAGTTGGGAAGAGAGATAAACTGTATAGACAGAGAGGATCTGAAAGCAATAAGAAATTAGGTACTATATCATACGGTATGCTCAAGTCTTTTTGACATTCAGAAAAAAGACAATCATTGTTGGGCAGCAATTTATTAACAATGATTTCAAGATACAAACCATTCATTCAGCAAATATCTAGAATCCATCTGCCAAGTACTGGCGAGGTATTATAGTAAAAAGCTTTAAATTCAGATATAAAGTATTTAAAGTAGATAGAAATAAAGATTCTGGAGTGGGGCCAAAGAGAATAAAGAATGAAGAAAGGAAGCATTAAACTGAGACACAGCACCTAAAGAAGTGGTGATTGGAACCTGAAGTATGAAAAAAATAGTTCTGTTTTGCGTGTTGAGGCCTTTGACAGGAAGCTGGGATGAAAAGTTAAAATTTATCTAATCAATAATTGTGTCATACTGAAAATTCCTAGGAAGTAAAATTGAAGGGGTGCCTTTAGAAACATTTGTTGCTGTATGGGATGGATTCCTGAGTTTGAACATGGGAGTCAAATGGTTCTTTAATGTTTTGAAAGCATAGAATGCTTCTTGGGTACTCATGAATTATTACTAATACATTGGAGAATCATATCTGATTATGTAGGATTATGCTTTCATAAGAGAGAATGCTATTAATCACCATTATATCATTAGTACCTCACACAGTGCCTGGAACATAATTCATGCTCACTAAACACTTAAGTGATTGAAATTAATTTGGATTTATCACAGATCTATCCATACTTTAAAATTGTCAAGTGAATCCAAATATATCCTGATCATTAGATATTTTTCTCTCTATCTCAAGCATTGGTTGTTTTGTGTTACTAATTTGATCCATAGTTTCTCAATTGAGTAGAATTTGTATTGAAAGCATGCATTTGCAGAAATACATATATGATACCCACAACTTATACTTGCATGCAGAAATCTATGAATTTTGTTTTTTTTTAATAAAATAGAAGGACTGCTAATTTTTCTGGAATCTAAAATGGTGATTTAATTTAAACATCTACTAGGTACAGAGTGGATATAAATACCTGCTGTATAAAAGATGGTAGACATATTAGATTTGGGCATTAAGATTTGGGTATAAAAAGACACCATCTGAAAATACAGGTATGAATTTTGCATGAATCTTATGATATGGGGCATGATAGTAACACCAACTACATTTATAAATGCACATGTGTTAGCAAATATGAAATATAAATCTGTTAGAGTCAGTACAAATTTCTGAGAATTGTTTATTATTCAGCATGGACTTAAAATTATATCTAGTTTTCTTCCAATATAAAGTGGGAAGATAGCCCATATTAAGAACCATACTCTATTGAAGGGAGTAGTGAATCGACTGGTACAGTTGAAATAAAAGCAGAATAGACAGATTCAAGAAACAGAATTTAGAGAATATACAATTCATACTGTTTTCTTCTTTTTTTAAAGTTGGTTAATGATTCCATTTAGTATATTGGACTATTGTTATCAATTTAATTGCTTTTGCAAATGCACAATGCAAAATTCCTAGGAAAGATTGATTTTAAATAAATATGGAAGTTTGGTTAGATTTCTGATGCTTCTTCACCCTTGTAGAGCTGTAGAAATTTAAAAAGATGACAAAGGAGAAAGACAGTGGTCAGTTAAGTTGAACTAGGCTTTAAATGAGTCATTATTTTTTCTGGCTCTTTTTTAGGTAAGAACTGTTTTTTTCATATTTTATCTTTGTGTGGAGACATTTGCTCTTTCCAAATCTCTACATATTCTGTCTTCCTCAATTAACATCACTGAACAAGCTCCCACTTATTCAGAAAATATTTTATTTCAGTTTTAATTTGCTAATTTAATGGCATATTCTACTGGGGTATTCTTGCTGCTGAGACCTTGTCTTAAACACTTGAAGAACACAATGAGCACATTAGTCTAAGAGTCCTTGTGTTCCCATTCCAAGATGTTACATGTTCTGTAGACAATCAATATAAAATATAAAAACAATGACTTTGGCAAATACAATTCACTTATATTTCCTTGCTCAATCATCATGGGATTGTGGCAGGTAAGGGTACATGGGGAACTAGTCCAGTAGTACTGACTCTCTGCTCTTCCATATCAACTTAGCACATATCCAAAAGAAATAAATTTTAAAAAGGAAAACTTTTCTCATGAAGCACATAGCTGATGTCAATCTATTGACACTAAATCTAGGTATACACACATACACAAACACACACACACACACACACACAATTTAACACACATGTCTGTTTGGAATGTGTAATCAAAAGTAAAATATAAATCAAATTAGCCTTCAGAAAACTGCATATTCTAATGTACCATGTAACACATTTATTGCAGTTATTGACAAGGGTGATATTCCTTCTTCCTTCAAAATCCTGACCCTGCATCTTTCTGCTCACCCTTCCCCCTTCATCATCCCTCTCCCTGATTCTCCTCCTTGACCTTCCAAGTGTAATTTCCCGTGGCTAAAGCTACTTTATATTTATTATAATAACTCTCACTCTCACTCTCTCTTTCAATCTCTTTTAGTAGGAACAATAAGCTGACTGATGGCTAGAAAATTAGCTCAGGAAATTCTCTTTTTCTCTCTCTCTTCACACTTACTTTTTCTTCACTTTCCTTGTTAGACTAGTGAACAAATTTAACCTGTGACTCTATCACATGCTTATCATTAGGCCAGCACATTTTAGTCCATTTTTACTCTAAAATGTCTATAGGATGTAACTGAGGTTTCTCATTAGGATTCCAGGGGTGAGAGTTTGTGTATAAAGTCTTGTGTGTATTATGCATACAAAGTTACTAGTCAAAATATTTCGGTTATCTCATTTTCTTTAACACCTCCCTGCTATAAACATAAAAACATGTTTAAGTTACCTTTCCTGGGATTCTGAGAAAATTAAATCATTTTAACTTCTCCCTTCTTGTGTTTCCTGTGGGGGGAAATAGCTGTGGCATCAAGTAAATATGGTCCTTTTTATTAAGGAAATCACAACTATAAAAATGATAAATATTAACAATAGGAGACAAGTAATGGCAACAGAAAATAGAAATAGGATTTTTAAGCATGAATGCTATATTGGTCATACACAAAAACCACACAGAAATAAATCATGGCTAAAATGTTAAATTGTATGTTGCAAATATCATGCTTATTGTTTATAGGTTCTGAGGCTGCAGCTTCCAAGGTGATAAGCAACATGGAGAATGCCATGATTTTACTTAGTGCAATTTTCTAAGTTAAAACATAATTTGGCTTCACATTTTCAATCAAGTGTTTTGACTGAGATTCTCTAGATCTCGTGAAAAGGTTGCGCATATTGGTTAAAGTTAATATAATTCATATACTTACTGAACATCCTAGATTGATGTAAAAATTAAATATAATTTAAGGATGAAAGAATTAAATGTATATTAAAAAAGGGAATTTGTACATAATATAGTTTATTGTATACCACTACTTACAGCAGAAGAAACAACACTGACATTAATGGATTATGTGTCCCTGGTGATGGAACCAAACCAGAGATGAGAAAGGGCCTCTGTAGCTGCCTTACTCTCTACATAGAAAAGCACTGCCATACTGGATAGTCCCTCTGATAGCACTCCTTCATGGTTTTCTCCTACAACCTTTCTTTTCCAAGAGAAAGCTCAGGAAGCTTTCACACACGACCAGCCCTACTGTCAGTGAAATTAAATATTTTTCTAGAATTGGAAATTAGATAGGTTTTAGAAGATCTTAATAATTAAGTCACTTTTTTTGTTGTTTTGTTTTTAGCAAAAATTAGTCCCAATTCTGGAGTGGCTTCTCTGAGCCTGAAGCTCTAAATATGAGCTTTCAAGTTGAAAGAAGCAGGTTCTCATTGGTCTTCACAGTGTTGTCTTACTTAAAATATTGAAATAGTTGTCAACCTATAAAATTAGGAGATTTACATGGAAAACAAGATTCCCATATTCTTAAAAAAAAGTCTCCCACAACATAGAATGTGCTTTCCCTTAAAGCAGCAATCATCTAGAAGTAAAAGATGACTTCTCTTTACGAAGACCATGTTCTCTCCAGGTTGCCGCAGCTCCCATGCCCAGTGCATCCAACATGATATTCCAGTGTTGGTTGCTACATATCATCATCACGTCTGCACTTCTGCTTGTCTTATACTGGACCCACTGCATTCTTTTGTCATCTGCTTGACTTGTGTAGGTATTTGAGTTTATGACAGCTAGCTTAGAACTGATGTGATCAGTTCAAGAGGAGAAAGATGAATTGTCTAGGCTTGTGATATAAAGGAAATGGAAGACACAGGTAATAAATGGCCAAACTTGCATTGAAATGCAGTCCTTTTTAGCTCATGTGCCCCAAATCTGTCTACCACCACACTAACTTTTCTAAATTCTCATCTAATCATGCTTATTTATTCACCATACTCCCACATCACATAGAACTTCTTAGTTACCAAAAGTAAGTCAGACTTTAAATTATGATTTCAAGATTTCAAGATTCTTTTCCATGTACCTTATACACATCTTGATGAAATGGCTAAACATTATAGAACAGATCGTCCTCAACTTTCTTAATTTCTGGTCTTACAAAAAGGTTCTCTATAAAGTAGCTAAGAGTCATCCTCCAAATGTACATACTAACTTAAAATAATATGATGCTATGCTGTGTTAGGATATAGGCATTCTTATGTTCAGTACTGGTTTAGTCAGAGACCATGTAGTGAAATGTTTGGGAACTTCATTATCTCCCCCAACCCTTTGAGTATATCTCTAAAATGGTGTTTATCAAAGTGCACTTTTATTTTTTGCTTGCATGACTGTTCCTTCCTCTTGACCAAGTCAATCCAATAAAACTTTTTGCGATGATGAAAAAGTTCTATAATGTTCATTAATATAGTAATTATATTATGTTATACTCTTGTTATAGTGAGAACTTGAACTGTGACTAGTATGACTGAGGAACTGAATTTTTATGTTGTTTAATTTTAAATAATTTAATGGAAGCCAATTTGACAATAAATTATATTAAAAATAAACAAACAAACATTAAGTAATTTAAGTTCAAATAGTCACATGTGGCTAGTAGGCTACTGTGTTACAACTCTAGACTGTGAGTTTTCTGGGCTGGCACTTTGGTCTGTATATTTTTCTATCTTGGCACCTTATGCAGTGGACAATTAAACATATGTTGAATAAATGAATAAAACCAGCGTATAAATGAATTGGACAGGTGACAGTATAAAATCAATGAATTGAAGGAGGATCAAGAAGTTCCTCCAAAAGAAAATATTGAAATATGGGAATTTGGGATGGATTCCAGTACGAATAAGGGACAGTTAGTGATGGACAGTGGTAGTCAGTTCTTGGTGTTTAAAATTCTCGAATTCTTGAATTCACTTTTTATATAGGGGAAAACATTAAAACTGAGGTAAAATATTCACAGAAGAGAGAGCTGCATTTATGACCTCCTTGGTTTCTGATATAAAATCATGAATCATGAAAATAGAGGGAGATTTGCACATATTCCAAACTATTCGTAAACATGGATTATTCTTATGTATGCTTTGGATTACAACAAATAATTACACATTGAATTATTTGGGGTTATATGACAGTGATCATCACCAAAATATAAAATATTTCTTCTCTGTTTGCCCTTATGCAGTTAAGCTGGAAAAGCAGTATTCCAGGTCCTGAAAATCCCTTCCAATATTAAAATTGAAGTATTTCAATTGGTCTAATACTCAAGGCTATTTTTTTTTTCAGGATATAAAAGGGAACCCTTGCAAAAACAAGACAATTGTTCAGGATATTTTAACATACAGAAGGTTTAATTATTCATGTCTATGTAAATTACACTTTCTAATCCATGGGATTGAACATTGCAATGAACAAGTGAATGTGAATATTTTGGTTCTATAAGAGCAGAAGACCGTGTTGCACTGTGAGTTTACTTGTCACAGAAAAAAGATAATTGCTCGATTGAGGTACTCTATAGATAGTCTTAGAAATGATTCCTTATTTTCCCTTTGTACTGATATTGGGCACCATTTTTCAGTGTCCTTGAAGAGAGTCCTATAGTTTTTTTAATCTCCTATAAATATCTGAAAATGTTCTGATTTCATGGCCTTGTATAATATTTGATTTCTTCTATAGAAGACATGTTTGTGTTTGCATAAGACAGAAAATTAATTAGGATATTTCAAAGTAGGTGCACCTTATTAGAAAATGGGTGAAAGGGCTCACTTTCAACTAGTCTTGCCATTTTTAATAAAAAAGATGTTGATTCAGACAAAGAGGTAAGAAAACTAAAGCCTTATTAGATTTTAATGTAATGCAGATATAGCCTGGAGGGGCTAACTATTTCAGAAGACACATGAAATTTCAATACTTATCTTTGAGGTGCCATTTTGAATTCCTTTCCACTTACTTTAAAGCATTTCAGGTCTGTTTCTGTTTAAAAAATTTAGGTCAAAATAATTTCACATGAAATTAATTTTCTTTACCCACAGGAGACTCACATTAGCTCAAACACAGTTAGAAATTAACAGGAACCAGTTTTTCTAGTTTTCTACTTGCTACTGATAGAGATAGTTTGGATAAACTTGATATGAAGATCTGTAGTTTGAAGTTTTATGTTCTTTTCTTTTAGATTTTTCTTGTTAGTGTTCAAATGTGACTGTAGTAGAAGTTTTAGTAGACAGTGACTATAGCTTCAGAAATTGAAGCTATTTCCTGCCCAATTATAATGCTCAACTAACTATTGTTCCCTCCAATGGACCATATCTATTCTTTTGTAAGAACTCGGTGATGATGCTAATGTTCAGTGTGCTTCAGTTCTTCTAATCTGACAGTAGAAATTACTCAGGCTGTGATTCAAATTGTAGCAAATTCATTTAGTTCCAAAATGAACCTTGAATTATGTTATCCTTGTAGAATGTTTCTTTGTCTTTTTATACAAGGCATGTGCCACGTATGCATCACTAGTAGAAGCCTTTCTGTACCTGAATCCATTTGAAAGTTAATTTCAATTCATTTATACTGCAGAAATGAGAAAGAATAAGTTTCTACATAGTACAAGAAATCAGAAGTTGATGACTGATAATGACTTTCTCCACTGTAAATTTATATAACCTCCATTTGTATTCCTATATGTTAACCTGTAATTGGAAAGACTTTATGCCCTATACACTTGGAACATTGCATATAAACCATTGTTTCTAATGATCTAAAATGTTACAAACAAGCTATCATTGGGTCCTGAGTTTTTTTCTGATTCCTTCTTGCCTTCTTTGTCTTTCTTTAAGATCTATACCCTGAAATTAGACAGGGAGTACTGGTCAATGCCGTGAAATTAGGGGAAGTACTGGTCCATGCCATGTCACATTCAGTAAATTAGAAATTTATTATGGGTATTATTTCAAATTGAGCATTTCTGTGAAGAGTCTTTCAAACTTATTTTTTATGTATTAAGAAGCTATAATATTAATGTTTTGATAGCCAGAAGTGATCATGGCTTTATGATTATGATTTTGATTATGATTGCCCTGCTTTTTTTGAATGGTATTCATTTGATAAAAATATATGAATTTATGAGAAGTAACCTTATGTATATACCAATAAATTTCATTGGAGCCATTTTCTTTGATATTTCTATGTTTTGAGAGGACCAAATTATTCAAGAAACTTCACAAATCTCCAAATACTCACTTTACCTTTTGTTTTATTTTATTGTATGTTTTGAGGATTATTGAAAGTAAAATGGAAAACATTGATGCATGCCAAATCAACTTGGCTCAGAAACCAAATATAGTTAAATTCATATATGCTACCTGAAAGCTAACACCTTTGTTTTCCCCTATGGTGCCCTTTAAAAACATATTCTGTTACTTCTTCTGCAGGTTTGTTTCAATAGATTTTGTTATAGCCTGTTTGAAATGCATATACATACACACACTGTAATTTTGCAACTATTTGTTCTGTAGGTTTAATCATTTACCATATTTGATAAATTCTGTTTTTAAAATGAAAGGACTAGGTATCTTAAGAGTTTAGGATCTCGGACGACATTTTCAGCTTTTCCAGTGCCACAAACAATACTAGATTCTCCTTTATTATTCCTCTAACAAGTAGTTATCCAGCCTCTTTTTCAATATCCATTTGACAAATACTGATTAAACTTCTAAAACATATGAGAACTCTCATAGTTTTCTAGGTACACAGCAGGGAACAAACAGATCAGCTCACTGCACTCCTAGAGCTTACTTATCTCTCATCTCCTTTTCTCTCTCGGTTCCTTAGAACCTAGCTTTTAACATTTGAATAATATCATAAGTACATTTAAATTTCCATTTTTAGTTTTACTTATTTGTATACTTGTGTCATCTATTTTTAAATTTATGTTTAATAAGTCTCAAGTATGGCACAGCCATAGTTATTGAACATCCTACGTATTAAAATTTTTATCCTACGTACATTAAAAAATATTTTTTTAGAAAAGCATATGCTTTTGCTTTTCCATGTGCTATAGAAAAGCCTTTTATTGTCCCATGATAGATCCTTCATTGCTTTCAATTTGAAATTCCCTAGACCAGATAACACAAACAAATGAATACTCCCTTTTAAGATAATCTCATCAAACCTTATTTTTCTCAAAAGTGAAGATAATAATTTGCTCTCAGCATAGTTTAGAGATGAAATTATATCAAGTAGGTGAAAATTCCTGGCATATCACTGAATGAAAGCTACCTTTCCCTCTAATTTTCCTGGTAGATTTTACCTATAGCAACTATCCACTTCTCTTATTGCTGCTCCCTGGAGTCATATAGTATTCCATACACAAGGTTTTCTTTTATCTATATACAAAATATTCACATATTTTAAGAGTCTCCACTTCTTCTGACTAAACTTCCATAAATCCTTCAAACATTCCTTAAATGCTATAGTAAAGCATTTCCTCAACACTCACAGCCAACATGTGTCTGATGGGACTTTAGTTTGTTCATATTAATGTAGTGTCAAACACTGAACCAATATTCTAGAAGTGATGTGACTTGTATCATGTAAAACAAAGTTGTCATTTATCATATTCTGACCATTGGATGTCTATGAGGGTCACCTTAAATAGAGTCACTTTTTAAATACACTAAACCACTGTGTTGGCACATTTTGAACTTATGGCCAATTAGCCTCATTTTTTTTTAATATGAGTCATCTGAAGACTGTTCTTTCCCGTCCTTTATGTGTATAGTTAGCTATTAAAGACTGTCTTTACATGTATTCTGCTTCAGTGGTCTTTTAAATTAACTCAATATTTATTAATTGAACACTTACTATGTATCAACTATATTTTAGGCAATGTTCTAGATGTAGAAGCTGCAAAGAAAACTAAGACATAGTCACATCTATGTAGGACTCACATGCAAGTAGGGAGATAGATATGTAAAAAGCCAAAGCCAATGCAATAAATGTTTGCTTTATACCTCAAAGCCTGCAATAACTGGTCACCGCCTGAGAGCTTAAGAAGACTTGGACTGAACTCTGAGTAAAGTGGGTAAGGTGGTCAGCAAAGACACATGGTGCAGTGAAGTGCGATACAGTTAGGAGCAAGCTAGTCAGAGGATGGAGCCTGGACAAATGTGTGAAGTTTTAGAACATGTGTGGCTTAGGGTACATGGTTCTTACTCTAGAAGAAATGAGATCAAAGGTAAATGGGTCCAGAGTTGAAGGGACTTCAGTGATTAAATAAATAAGTAAATATATAAATAGTTTATATTTACCTCTAAGAGATAGTTTAAACGAATTTTAGGTTATAAAGACATTATTTAGATTTTCGGGATTTTTTAAAGGATCTATCTATCTATCTAATCTATGTATGTATGTATCTATCTACCTATCTGTCTATCTATCATCTATCCATCATCTACTTATCATCTATCTACCTATCTATTGAGAGAGAGCATGTGGAAGCTCAGGAGGGGCAAAGAGAGAGGGAGAGAGAGAATCCCTGTGCTGTCAGCGTGGAGCCTGACACAGGGGTCGAAATCACAACTGTGAGATCATGACCTGAGCCAAAATCAAGAGTTGGATGCTTAACCAACTGAGCTACCCAGGCGCCCTTAGACTTTCGAGATGTTTTTTACAGCTTGGAGTACATAATGAAATGGAAAACTAATGATTGAGATACTATTTAAAAGGCTATAAATAATGGTTTGGATAGGAGATGATGAAGGCCCTAACATAAAATATTGGTCATGTGTAACTATATCTTTTCTGTATACATACATTACTGACTAAAAGATTTCATTTATTGCTCCCCTATAGTGCTCTCCTGCTGGAAACAAAATCTTTCTAGGCTGACTACTACCTGTCAGTACCTTTTGTTTGATACATCTAGAAATCCACCCGGATCATTACCATTCTGTTCACATTTCTCCATTTTATCTTTAAAGATGTAATAGAATAGTACAACTGTTTCTGGTTCAAATATTCATTTCTTTATACGTCCATAAAAGCAAACTTTAATTTCCATTGGAAAAAGTAGCTTAAATGATTATATAGACAACAGTAATCTTGAAACATTTTTTTAAATGAAAAATTTGTTTCCAGTATGTATGTATGTGTGTATACATATACATGCACATACATTTTATATACACAGACATTGTATATCCTCCATACATATTGAAATGATTCAACTTTTACTTAAACTTTCAAAGGAAAATCATTTCTACAGTATACTTTTGATTTGTCTAATACTTGGAGAAGCTTGTCAAAACCAAAATACAAGACTTGCTCACTTACAGATATTTCATTAAAATTCGTAGTTCTTAGTTTATTTTAGCATGTGAAAGGACCAATTCCTTATAGACAATTGCATCAAATAAAACCACAACTAAAATATTACCTATATTTGCTTCCAAATTATGTTTCATAAATTATTTAATGGAATTTGGCAATTTTAAGGAGCATTACAAAGCCTACAGTTTCAATGAGAATAAACCTTTTCAATTGTGCTATATAAAACCAATGTAATAAAAATTTGTATTCCAAGTTTGAACTCAGAACAGACTACCAAATAATTTTACAGAGATCAGAACATTTGCTGCTATGCATGAACATGCAAATGAGGTTTTTTTTTTCCTTAGTAAGACTATATAAATACAGTTGGTAGGATTTTTTTTTCTTTTTAACCTTTGCTTCCTTTATGCCTCTAATTTATTCATACCCATCTCCCTGTCTTCTGCTTTTCATCTGTCTTTTCTTTTTATTTCTCTCCATGTTTTCTCCCTACTATAATTTTTTATTTCTGTTTCTCTACTCATCCCCAGGTCCTTGCAACTATGGGCTCCTGTCTCCTTTTTCCCTAACAGTATGTTTCATATGCCTACTTTCTTTTGGTTTTAATATTTGCTTCTCAGTTCTTGTCTTCTTCACTTGGGTCTTATCTTATTTGAATTAAATTTTATTTCTCTTCTTATTCCTCTGTTGCTTCTCTGTCTCTTTTCTCTGAATTCTTTTGTGTATTTTCTCTTATGGATATATATTTTTTGTCTTGACTCTATTTAGTCCTTGCTCTGCCTTCCTCTCTCTTAACTTTTTAATTCCCTTTCTTAGTCCACTGGTGTGTTTTACATTTGGTGTCCTGATTCATCAATTTTTTTGTAATTTTTTTGGTATCATCCAGTTAGCGACAATGCAATAATAAAATAATTTCAAGTATCATTTCAATGAAAATAGCATGAGAATATTTATTTTTCATTGTAGTTTTTATCTGATGAACTTCAAGGGTGCACTGGAAGTGTTAAGTTTTCTTTAGAAATGCACAATTTATTCAATTGTTTTAAAATTATAATAAGTACTGTATATCTTGCTCATCTTTTCATAAATACCTTGAGAACTTAACTCTTTACTTAGAAGACAGAAATATTAGTGACAAAGTTCAGAAACTGAATTCAGACTGCTCTTTGATGGAATTGATTTACTTTTTTTTTTTTTTTTTTTTTGCTTTTGTCTATGTGATTCAGGAAAATCTTAACCCAATCCACATGTTTTGTGCATGCATACCAGAAGCCACTCACTCTTTATTTGTGGGTGCTTTGAATTTCTCAATATGGGTGAGGGGAAATGATGATGCTGATCCCCCACTCATGAAAGAACATTTATTAAGCTCATTCTAGCATGTGATGCTACTTTATGCCTGTCAGAGAACTATCACTTAGGAAACAGTAACTTATGAAAAAGGAACACAAGATCCTGTAAATTAGAGCACTATATTAACCCTGTATTCATTAACAAGTCAGGCATTTTTATCGTGTGATGTCCCAAATATAGTGTAGTATGTTTACTATAGCTTCACTTATTAACTATCATTTATTTGAGGTCAACAATATTGAAAATACTATATGGCTGACATGGCTTGTAACAGTTTGGGAAGTACGGGCACTACTTTTGTCGTCTTGTGGCAGAAATACTGACTGCTAGGCTTTTCAATTGTTATTAGTGCGTGGAAGAGGTAAATTTTCCATCTTTTAATGCTACCCTGCATCAAAAAGCACTATCGTTATCTTGTGCTTGGTCTTGTTCTATCTCACTTTTATGTTAAAGTAAGCTATTGAAGTAAATACACACATACATAAACAGATAAACAGATAAATAGATAAAAAGACACAAATAGGAAGGATTTTCTCTTCCTCTCTCAAGAAAAGAAAAGCTGTGTCGATGAAAAGGGGCAAATAAAAAGTACATATCAGTTGCATTGTCTTTGGAATATTTTGCTTTTCATTTTAAACTGAAAAATTGAAATCAACTGCTATGACATTTTTAGTGAGAATTTAAAATATATAGATATCCTTAAAAGTTCACATTTATCTGTATCTACATTTATCTACCTGTCTGTCTATATATTTTGTGGGACTGTACGCAGTCTATTTTGACATTAGGAAACAAACACAAACACACATACACACACGTGCTCTGAGAGAAGACTAAGGATGAAGAACATTGAGTAATGCTTAAAAGAAGACATGCATCATAAAAACCATAGAATTTTAAAAATTAAAAAGTACTGCTTGTTCTACCAAAATAGATAGACTAGGTGGGTGAATATTACATTGGAGACTGCATGTTGATATTAAAGCTTTATAATTTCCAAAAATTAAGAAGAAATGAGAACTACCATTTCTAAAAGTAAAACCTGCAGTTGCTATCTTTCCATTCACCCCCCAAAAAATTATAATTCAATCCTCTTCAAAGATGATACAAAAAAATGAAGAAAGTTTCTTTTTGTTGAGAAAACATAGAGTAGGACACTTACTTTAATTTTTTTCATCTCTCTAAATATACCAGAATCTCCGAATATCATCCTTTTAACATTTGCTTTGCATTTGGCTAGCTAAATAACATTTGACAGTTACTGAGTAGAATGATTGATTATTGAAGAGCAATTATTTCCTAACCATAGTTTTGGAAGAAAAAGCAATGAAAAGTCATCAAAATACAACATTGAAAATAGGAATGTTTTATTTGAGATGCTATGATAATTTACCCCTTGATGTGTGTGCTGCAAAACCCACAAAATTGCCTGCTAAATGTTATGTTTTCTAGGGCCAAAAGAAACTGCAAGGTAAGCCCAAACTGTGTTGAGATGGAGATATACAACTTTGTGGAGATGTTTGGGCAATAATTCATTATATGATCAAATCCCACACTGTGTACTAACACTAAAGATACAGTAAAACACATGCTTTTGTTGTTGTTTGTTTCTTAAAATTTTGACTTAGGTATTTTTGTCCTGTTTTATTGTTTCATCATAGTTAACAATATTGTATTCAGTCTAGTTTCACACTTCAGTATCATGGTTCAATTTCTGAGTATACTGTTTTAAGAAAACAAACTAACTTTTACAATTAAATGAACTACTCTTCACTGCTCATGTAATTATTGAAGCTAGAAAATCTTTCAGCTACAGATTAGTAATAATCATGTGACTAAAAATGGAGAGGCTTGCTTTCTTTTCTGAAAGGTTGTATAGTAGAAATTTTGATTCTTAAATATAACTTTAGGAAATATAGGTTCTTCTGCACGTGGAATTGTTACTAGTAAGAGAACTACTGAATATGAGAATTTGATGATTAGTAAATCCTTTCTGTCCTTATATTCCCTTCATAAATTAATTCTCACATATCTCTTACTTTAGATATTTATTTTCTTAAATAATAGCCCAAAGGTTGAATTTTCTACTTTAAGGAAGATTTCATTTGTGTTACATATTAATCCACTTAGTATTTCTCTCTATTCAAAGGAAGAATTAGAAAAATTCACAGAGACTAAATACCATAGACACATGATGATAATGTAAGTATCAGAATATATTTCTAAAGATAAAATATTTATGAATTTTTATTGGAATATTTAATTTTGAAGAAAAAGTGCCTATTTATAACACATTTAAATCAGTAAATAGAGATGATACATATGCAACATATATTTTATTACTTAGCTTTAATTTATTTAAAATTCTTTTAAAGCATGTTTCATCTAAAGAAAACTCTCTATATTTTCAGGCTTTACTATCTTACCCTCTACCCATTCCATTCTACTAGAACTGTAAAAAATGCTTTTAGAGACAGAGCAATAAAAGTCAATATAATTGAAAATCTGGAATTTTCAATGATTTAAAATATGGTGTTATATGTTGAAGAATATTGAAGAAATAGAAAATAGAAGTCAGTCATGGTTTTCACATTGTGTTTGATACAGGTGTGCTATGTGTTCAGTAATGCATCCTGGAGGGGTGTGCTACTTAAAGCTCTACGTCGCACCTTAACTTTAACAAAGCATTGTTCCTGCTATAGATTTGTGAGGGGAAATGACTCACTTTCTTGACTGTGATGTCTTCAGTAGCAATTTATCCTGGTGTGTTAAATGTGAAGGTAAACCATTAAAAGAGGTGCGCACCAGAGGTTTGATTTCATAAACTCATTATTTTCCCTTTTCCTTCCTTCCCCAATTTTTTCTTCCTTCCTTTCTTTTTTTTTTTTAAGAGGGAAAACTAGTTTTTAGTACCTAGGCATGAAAGAAGCACAAAATGAGAATTTAAAATGATAAGGCCTGAAAAGAATTTGTATCATTTCCTTTTCTTGCTTTAGCCTTTGTCACTGTTATACAAATGTCATGGAAGTCAGAATAAAACATCTCAGGCATTAGGATTGAATGATAGCTCATTCATATGACAATGACTGCTCTGAAGACAGAGCATTTCTCAGAATGTAGCCATTCTTGTGGCAAAGATTGTAATGACAAGAAGAAATGGTGCAAAATTAACCAATTCTTGGATCTTTATAAAGAAATCTTGTAAGTCTCCCCAAGTGTGATACTATGTATTATATTGGCTAAAGAGTAAAAAAAAAAAAAAAAAAAAAAAAAAGGTGGAGGGAGAAGGGAACCTTCCTTATGTCCACATCAAACTTGTTCAGTTTGATTCTTGCCAGGGAAACCTGCTTGGGAATGTCTGTGTTTCTACCAGTAGATGTCACCGCAATCAACAGAAATACCCCAGGGGCAATGAGAGCTGATATTGGGATGATATAACCCTAAAGGACACAATGAAAGTAAAATGGAGCATTATCAGTGGTAAATTCTGTATGAAACAACAAAGGCTGTAGATGATTTGGGTTTTAATTTGATCATATATGTCCTTGCCATTATGGCGGGAGTGTCTAACAAGGTCCCAGAGAGCATGGCTTAGAGCATAAGCTCTTGGGACCTGTAGCCCTGTTCTTTATATTCTCTAATGGAATCTTTGGGCTTGATGCTCCTTTGGCAAGTAGTTGGAATTGCTTCTGAACACTGGCCTGGGCTTTGGTTCACTCTGTGATCTGCTCTTAAACTGAATATGAAATGGATTCCGTGGGAGGAGATGCACACTGTTCCTACTGCTACTATTTAGGAGCTGTGAGTGGCAATGGGGGTACCCTTTACAGGACACTTTCTCTTATTTCTTCCTCTTGCTCTCTTCCACAGAGTGAAAAGAATTGGTGGTTTATTAAATATTCTTTTCTTTCTTTTTTTTTTTTATTTTTGCCCATTTCAAATGCACACGTCTGAGCAATACCATGAGTGTGTGTTTGCACACATACCCATGTTCTGATATTTTGCTCATGTGGCCATTTTTGTAGACTGTATACAATGAATCCGCGTCTTGTGAGAAGCTTCAGCTTGAAATTTAAATACCACAAAAAAACCACATTTCACTTCTCTTGGGGCGCCTGGGTGGCTCAGTCTGTTAAGCTTCTGACTCTTGGTTTCGGTTCAGGTCATGATCTCACAATTCATGAGTTCCTGCCCCACATCGGGCTCTACACAGACAGTGCAGAGCCTGCTTGGGATTCTCTCTCTCTCCCTCTCTCTGCACCTCCCCTGTACTCACTCTCTCTCTCTGTCTCTCTCTCCCCTTCTCTCTCAAAATAAATAAGCTTAAAAAAGAAAAGCACATTTCTTCTTAGCCCAGAAGCCCCCCATAGGGGCTCATTTCTGTAGTCATAGTTCCATATCAATTTGCCCTGGGTTAAATTGCATAATTTCAGAGAAGATCTCAAAGTGGAAGAGTTTATGAGGTCATTTTGCCGTCTTCTGGTCAACATCATACCCTTCCCTCCCATGCATTTGCAGACCACCTCAAATGTCTTTTTTTTTTTTTTTTTTTTTTTTTTATTAAATCAAATGGATCAAGGTAGGAGTAACTTCAAGTCACTTGTATGTTTTAATCTCCATTTTCACATCTTTTTTGTAATTGCTAGGTAATGGATGTGCCTATCCTAATCACTGTAGCCTGATTCATTACAGCCAGCTGTATACTGCCCTGTTAGCTAGAGCTCTCTCAAATCTTGCTTAGGATGACAATACCACATTCCACCCTAACTTAAAGGGGACTTTTGGCATTGACTGAAATTCAGATAACCTGAGGTGATGTGTTTAGCTTGTCCTGAAGCTTGTCCTAAGTGTGTTCTGGCTTTTTCTGTGTCCCTTGAAGTGCTGGTAAAGGTGACAGCCTCACAGATCTCTTTTGTTCCAGTCTAAAAAAATCAGTCAGATTTCCATTAGTCCTCATGGCTCTTTTGAACACCAGGCTTTTATTTCACACTTAAAAGAAAATCTGTCAAGTATTTTTGGTCACCAAATATATCCTACCTACAAATGTCAGATGGTGATGATTAGATCCTGTATACTAGACCTTCTTTAAAAAAAAAAACAGTTTTCTGCCACTAATAATTCTATATGTTTAAAATAATGGCCATTATTTGCAATACTGATGATATTATGTAGCCTGCTTGGATTAAGCTATGACAAAAGGTTGGCTGGTCGAGATATGTAATGCCAGAAATCCTCTATGGGAAGAAAAAGAAGAACAAATGAAAGGTAACAAACTATTGTGTTTTCTCTTAAGAAATGTAGGTGAAAAATACAGAACAACATGTCAACCTATTTTAATCCAGAGGCCAAAGGATAGATAGAACAGCTTGAGAACCATTTTCATCTGAGTATAAAGCTTACTATAAATTATAAGAAAAAAATGACATATTATTAAGTTGAATGTGATGTTGTCCCTTTAAATGTTCTATCCTTTGTGGCTTTGCTTGTGTTCCTGGCTCCTAAGATTGCCTGATCCTCTTTTCTGGAATTCTTTCAATTAGTTTTGGATCTGTCACCCTAAAGTCTCTGAAATTGCTTACTCTAAGAGATTTCAATATTTACCCTGATGACATTTTTTGATTCTCAACACATAGGAATTCTTAGTAGTTTTGAATGTACTTTGTATCCTTTAGTCCATATAAATCGGGCAATCAAGATTTCTCTCAGTTTAATTTGCTTTCTGTGGAGGATTTAAATGATATTATCCTGAAGCTTTAGCCTACCACTTCCAGTCCCTAATCCTTGGCCTTCCTCAGTGGTGAAAGGCTGTTCTCAGTTTTCTTGGTTCAGTTTAACCCTCCTAGTTAATCTCTGACTTCTGGTAAATTGCCATCATGTTTAAAATCTGCAATTGTAACTCTTTTCCTAAAAAAAAAAAAAATCCTGCTCACAAAGGACAATATGACTAACTTCTAGCACCTTATTTTTTTAATTTAACTAAGACCAGTGGAAGAAAGTCGCTGCTGATCAGCTCTAGGAATATCTTAACTGTCATCAGATCTCAAATGAATTTCAGTCAGGATTTTTGTCCTTTCATAGTGCATAAATTGCACTTCTTAAAGTTAGAAATGGTCTGACTGTCTCACTGACACTCTCAAGGCTCTTTATAGAGTTTACTGCTCCTCGGCCTTTTGGCTGGCAGCTGCAGCCTTCCACCAGGAAATTTATTAAAATGTGTTTCAATCCTACAAAGGTCTATCTGGCATTGTTTGTTGGTTTTGTTTCTTATTTAATTCCAGTTTCCTTCAGCCAGGACTCATCCACAGATTATGGCTCTTGCGTAATAGAGTGCCTTACGGGTTACATCTGAATGCTTTAGAGATTTGTACATTAACACTCACACGGCTCTGGAAGACATACTCTGCTCAGCTATACACACGTAGATGACATGCAGATCATTTGCTCTACTTCAAGAAATATTCTACAAGTTCTTTTCAGTGGATCTGTTTATTTGGCTGGCTGACTTACTGTGGGGAAATCGCCAAAAGTTTTCTAAAATTGAATCCAGATAAGACAGAATTCCTTTTGATTGGATCTTATCCCTAGGTCGATCAACACTCTTCCATCACGTTGAAAGTTGGCAATTCACTCACAGCATTGGTCCCAGAGGGGAAAACCTTGGTTGTATGCTCGACTCTACTCTGTCATTTATGAATCGTGTAAATATAAATATTAAACTGTCATATTTTCCTTTGAGAGTTACAGCAGGGATAAAGTAAATGATATCTGTTTAATATTTGGAAGTATTACTTTCTGATGACCTATTTTCACTTGAACTACTGAAATCCTTTATTAATTGGATGGATTGAGCGAGCACTTTCTAAATATATACATTTCAATGTTAATTTCAGGAAAGCTAAGCAGCATTTTACATTCTGAAAAATGTCATATTGAACTTGATTTGCTCTCTGAACATCCTTGAGAGGAGAATGAATTTACAGATTCTTGGGTGACAAAGTTCTTACTCTACCCTGTTCTAGTTACCTAGATAACTAGAAAATAAAGAGTGGCACTAGAGAATCTACCACAATGGAGACTGCAATTTTGGTTGAATTATAACAAGCAGAATTTCGAGGATTTCAAGAAGAATATCCAGTTGTCAGTGGATCAGAAGATAGTTTATTTCTTATGTTCCAACCACACTTCCTTATAGATCTATGCAATTGGAATAACTCATGAGTGCCAAAGAACATGTTGACAGTCAAAAAGGATACATATTACTAGCAATTGGGTCTATTTCCAAGCAGAAGTTCAATTTGCTATTAAGGAAAAAAAAAGCACAATGACAAAGGTTTCTGTTAAAGTTGTATTTATTAATGGGATTTGGTCAGGACATGGTACTATACAGATTCTGCACTGAATCTAGATCTCCATGCTTAGGTAAGGTCAAACTAGCACTTTATTACCACCTAAACCATTGAACATCTGATCCTAAAGCATTCCTTGGATGGATTAAATTAGACCCATTCAGCAGATATTGATCTTCATGATTTACACATTAATGCAGCAGTCAGAAAATTAATGATCTGGATTTCCTTGCATGCAAGGTAGCATGATATATACACAAGCATGATTTATAATTGGAGAAGACTGGGGAAAAAAAAGTCCATCAACGGGGGTGGGTGACCAAATTATAATACACTTATGGAATGGAATACTAAAAAAAAAAAAAAGGACGTGAAAACTTATGTAATGATATGGACAATTCTCTATGAAATATTAAATAAAAAGGAGCAAGGCATAAGAATGGCATTATGAGTTAATTTTTGGTGTCAATATGTGCGGGATATTAGTATCTATTTGTACTGGTACAAGAAAATAATGGAAGGACACACCAAAAGACTAATAAAAATGATTATTATTAGACATGTGAACAAGGAAGTAGGAGGGAATGGGAAAGTTGTACTGTGGACCTTTTTATATTCCATTTATTTTATTGTATTAAAATTTTTTTTTCAATGTTTATTTATTTTTGAGAGACAGAGACAGAGGATGAGTGGGGGAGGGGCAGAGAGAGAGGGAGACACAGAATCGGAAGCAGGCTCCAGGCTCTGAACTGTCAGCACAGAGCTGGACATGGGTTCGAACCCAAGAACCATGAGATCATGACCTGAGCCCAAGTGGGACAGTCAACCGACTGAGCCACCCAGATGCCCTTCCATTTTTTTTAAAAGAAATAAAGTAGTATTTTAAAAATTACATAAAGTAAATTTTATTTGTATTTAATGCTTACTGTACTCCCGAATATTTACTTGTTAAATTTCTTTCACAACTTTCTTAGTGTTTGCCGCTGTCAATATAAACAAAGGAAGGAATCTGTAAGGCAGTGCGCTTTCTATGAAAGGCAGACTTGCCTGGGTGGCTCAGTCAGTTGACCATCTGGCTTTGGCTCAGGTCATGATCTCTCAGTCTGTGGTGTGGGTTTGAACCCTGAGTCCGACAGCACGGAGTCTTGAGCCTGCTTTGAGTTCTGTGTCCCCCTCTCTCTCTGCCCCTCACCCACTCACACTTTGTCTATTTCTCTCAAGAATGGATAAACATTAAAAAAATTAAAAAAAAAAAGGGAGCTGGGAAGTAAACCTATGATATGTATTATATAGTGTATGACTTTATAAAAATAACGTTTTTCCCTAAGCATCAGTTTGATAGAATGGAATTAGGAGTGCTTTACAGGATTGTTTTGAAGCTCAAATTACATAATATATGTTAAAATGAATGCAGTTTACTTTTGCTCTTACTAGGGTTACTACAAAAATCAATCTAAGAAACATCTGGAATTTTCCTATAAAGAAAGAGAATTCCAATCTAGAAATGTTTTCCATTATTTTGTGTATCCATTTCATTGGAAGTCATGGGCTCCTTCTTGCCACTTACCCAAAGACACATGAGCTTATCTACTCAATCACACTGGTATAAAGGACAAATGATAGCCCTAGATAAATACAGGGACAAATATGTATGCAGCTCTCCTTTATTTTCTCGTCGCTATTGGGTTCATCCTTAAGGTAACATAGTACATTATAGAAACAGGCCAGATCCAAATGTAAAAACTCTTATCAAGTCTTGTTCTTATAGTCCACAGTAGAGTTTTGCCTGATTTGAAGAGGACTAGGCCAAATAAATCTAAGGTCACAATTGCAATGAGTAAAAGGGGGGTCTAATGCACTAAGGTGGATTGCCACTGTACCAAAGACAAGGAGATTTCTTCATGTCTCTTGAGATCAGAGTCACTTTGGATAAAAAGACTCATTTCTTAGGGTAGGCCAGAAAAGGAGGAGAAAAAGAAGTCTGTATTATTTCTATTAATGTTACTGGTGGTGGAGCAAGGTTATAAAAGACCAGAAGATGCAGTAGGTAGTGTTTCTTTCTTCTTCTTTTTTTTAAAATATAATTTATTGTCAAATTGGCTCACATACAACACCCAGTGCTCATCCCGATAAGTGTTTCTATAGCCCTGGGCAAAGCAGTGTTGAATGGGTAGCTCTAGAACTGAGGAGCCCAGCTGCGGAAACAAAATTCTTTCTTACTTTACTTCTTCCATTTTGATCCTTCTTTTACCCCACCCCCCTTTAATTCTCTCTTCACCAAGAATTTACCATCAGTCCTCAGAAGGAGTGAAGAGGGCCCTATAGGACTCTTGTTTCAGTATCCTCTTTACAGGCTGATGCAGCCTTCTGCCAGAGGCTGGGTAAATTGATTGCTGATGTCTCAGTCATATCCTTCACTGAGCATTGCCATGGGAGGCAGAGAACTGAATTGCTCAAGGTTATGCCCCTTGTGTGGCCAATGATGGAACATACAGACCCATTGCCTCAAGTTGGGATAATTCTGAAGCGCCATCTCAGTTCTCCATAAAACTGGCTGTGTCCTCCACTGTACCAAACTGAGGGTCAGCTTTTCCTCCTCTATTCCTGTCTTCCTCATTTCCTAGCCAGCGTATCTGCCAATAGCACTCCCCAATAAACCTTGCTAATGTAACTTTCCGTAGGAGTCTGTTTCTCGAGAATCCAGTCTTTGATAGATGTTTTGAAAGCTTCAGTGGTGGTAGACAGGGCTGTGTTGGATTTTGGCTGCTTCTCAAAACATTAGCAAATAAATTCCTCTAAATTCAAGGGTCCTGGCATACAGGATCAATTTTGTTTATTCTCTGTCTTCAGTCACTCAGTCATTCCAAGGGGTCTCTTCTAGATTAGAACTATAATCTTCAAGCTCAGAAGAGTTTACAAAACCCTCAGAATAATTTGTACAAATGAACATTGCTCTTTTGATAACTGTTCATATTTTCTAGGATGAACCTAATTAAAAAATTATCTTGGGGGACACCAGGGTGGCTCAGTCAGTAAAGCCCGACTTCAGCTCAGGTCATGATCTCACAGTTCATGAGTTCAAGCCCCGTGTCAGGTTCTGTGCTTTCTGTGCTGACAGAGCCTGGAGCCTGCTTCCGGATTCTGTGTCTCCCTCTCTCTCAGCCTCTCTCTCTCTCTCCCCAAAATAAATAAACATTAAGAAAAAATTTAAAAAATTATCTTGGAATGTTTTATTAAACTTTGATGATGTTCCAGAACAATATCAACCCCAAGATTGGTCTTGGAGTTTCTAATATATTGTGCAGATTTTAAGTCAATATGGAAAATTTGCCTTAAATATCTGATTTGCATTATTAGAAGAGATAGGAGTTATATTCTTATGCTACTGCTAGGGAACTGAAAATGATATTAAGTGTTTTATTTCCTTTTCTGAATTGTAGCACACTTATAACCAGTATTAAATGCTAGTTCAAATTCCACAATATACCAGAAGTCTTTTCTTGACTAGACTATTCTCTTCATGATTGCTCTCAGTTTTGAAATTCTGGTAGTCGATTAAATCATTATGACTCAGCAACTGCTAATATATGGACTTAATTTCCTTTCCTGTTTCCATATCTTCCAAATTATATTGAAGAATTTTTAGACATTTTTGTGTTATTTTTGAATTCATTAGAGTATCTAGCATAGCAGTTATTAAACTTAACAACAATCAATCAATTGTAACAGTGACATGCAGTTAATCTGTAAAAAGGCTGAAGTGGTACTAATTATAAGTTTCTAGCCTATAGAAAGGAATTATAGGGTTGTGGTTAGGAAGGGGCACTTTAACAACAAAGTTGAGTTCAAATTTCAAGACCACAAGATTCCAGCTGGTGACTTTGGAAAATCATTTATTATCCTTGAAATTTAGTTTTCCCTTCATTAAATTTAGGATGGTAAGAAATAGAAAGCACTTACTGTTTTGATAAGTGAATGTTTATTATTATTTAAAAACAATATTAGAACATAGCTCTGGATTCACTGTTACAAAGAGAAGTATATAGTATTGTATTAAAATGGCATTAAAAATGAAACATCTATTTAATTCTATTTTAATATTTGTTTTCTAATTTTAAATAACCTGAGTCCATCAATGAATGAAATATTTTTAGGGACAAAACTGACATCATAACACAGTCATGGGAATCTTCCTTTCAGAACTGCATTATCTAGGACATTTTGGTCAAAAGAAGTACAATGTGTTTTTTTGCCCATTTGGTCATGCTGAGTCTTCACCACCTGATTGTGCCCATCTGATTTCATTGTGCCATTATTTATGATGTGCTATGAGCTCTGGAGAAGCACTTTATTTACCATGTTGCACCTATGGAAACATGGTAAAGACGGTGCTGCTTTTTATAAATGGTTAAAGTTTTTAATGACACATTTTTTTATGATATCTATTGCAATTATTTCCTGAGGCTCCTTCATTTATATAAATTGAGTCAAACTTTTAACATTTTGAAGATTGTCTGGAGCATTGTGATTCATCATGTGGACTGGAAATGAAAGGACTTGTTTATTTTTATCCTGGATGCATCATGTCCTTACTGTTGACTCTCACTTAGAGAGTTGCTAAATAGCTGTTCCTTTTTCATCTATAAAAAGGAGGCAACACTTGTAGTGTACAGATGATGAGATTATAAAAACATTTTTTATAAGAGTACCATGTAGTAGTGCTTTCAAATCTTCTAAGCGGTCTTAATACCAGTAAATTTTAAACAACAACAAAAACAACAAAAGCCAACAAAAACAACTCTTGCACTGGAAGTTCACAAATATATTTCAAGTTGTGTAATAACAATTTACTGGCAGTAAATTCTTGATTCCCCCTTCCTGATTTTCACGTAATTTTACAATGATTTCGGGGATTCCTGTTAGAAAAAGCACTTCATTTCTAGATGGGAAGAGTGCTAACAAAACAACTGATCAACTCAATAAAAACTTGAACAGAGAACTGGCTTTTTAAGCCACTTACTTCATACCCTCCCATGCCATTTTCTTGTTTTAAATATGAGTTTTGTGGACATCTGATGACAACTATCTCAACTTGGAAATGCAATGCCAATATTTCTTGAAATGAAAACAGACTCTTCAAGTCATATTTTGGCATTACAAAGTTAAAATTAGATCCCACTTCAAACAGGCTTCTTTAATTAGGAAATATCCCAAACAAAAGACCTCACTTCCCAAGGAACATTGGACTATTATGCTAATTGGAGTGGCCACTGTATAAGTCTTGGGTGGATCTGAAGAAAGTAGTTGTTATTCTGGCCTGAGTTTCCAACCACACTCATTTTGCTAAATTGCATTTCTTGAGGAGAGCAGCCTGATAGGCTACAAGTGTTACTAATTCTATTAAATACCCCCTTTTCATTATTCTTTCATACTTAATGATCAAAAACCTTAACCACTGTCTATTTTTAAATGCTGTAGTTCCATAAACAGATTGAAATACTTCAATAATCACTTCATGATAATTAGGTTTTCCTGAGTGACCACCCTGTTCTTTTTAATTTTCCCAAGCTGCAGTTCTAAATTATGCAAATCATAAAATTATGTTTTGAAAAATATGTAATTTTATAGTTGGTTTGGATAATTTAATTTGCAAATTGACAGAAATGACATATGTGCTTATAGGACAATGGGTTCAAATCTAAACAGCTCTTCACAACAGGTTAAGCAGTATTTCTCTCTCCTTACTTCTCCTCCCTTGTCTCTTTCTGCTTTTCAAGTGTTTATGATCCAGAAAGATCCGCCCCTGTCCCTACTCTCCTGACGGAGTATTTCAAGGAAAGTAAAGCCATGGCATATAATCAGAAATTAATTTAAAAGTCATAATTTATTTTTAAATGTTTATTTATTTTGAGAGGGTGGAGGGAGAGGGAGGGGCAGAGAAAGAGAGACAGAGAATCCCAAACAGGCTCCGTGTTGTCCACCCAGAGCCTGACTCTGAGCTTGATCTCATGAACCGTGAGATCATAACCTGAGCTGAAAACAAGAGTTGGACACTTAACGGACTGAGCCACCCAGGTGCCCTGTAAAATATTTTTAAAAGCTTAATGAACCTAATTTTCATCTACTTACTGGTGGACTCATTTCCAATATGTGTATGTTTGTTTATGTGTCAATGTGAAACATTTGCCAATATTATAAACAATCTAGAAGGGAAATTTTTAACTGGGTTTATTTTGCATTACTAACCCGAAATTTTCAGTGTTTTCTTTCCCTTCCATAATTATGCTTCCTTTGCACTGTTTCCCCATCTTTCCCCAAATTCCTTTTCTTTCTTTCACTTGATTTAATTTCTGACTCGCATTTAGCACTTTTTTGTTGTTGTTGTTTAAAAGTTTTCCTCAAAGATTCTCCATTTCTTCAACAGGACACATCAATTAGAGACAGTTTATAAATTCTGTAAATGTGATTTTAACAGAACAATATAGCATAGCAAGTATAAATATGTCTTAATTTCACATTTTTAAAAATGCCTTTTTTCCCCTATTCTTCCATGTCTTTCTTCCCCATGGCACATCATTTCATGCTCTTGCCAGTCTTGCCAGTCTATTATCTTTTCTCAGTTGCAGTGATTCCATATCTGGGCACAAGTAACTAGAAGTCTTGAAGCAATTTCTTCTTTCAATGAGTGTTTGTTTTGTTTTGAGTTTTTCTTCAGTTGTTGTCTTTATTCATGTCCTCATTATAAAGTAAAAATTAATTGAGACAAGGACCATGGATGAAAGGTGCTCTTTCATCCTTTTAAAATTCTTTTTATATTCTCCAGAGAATCAAAATACAAAATGCTGTATATATAAAGTTCTTAATCAAATGTTTCTTCATACTGCCCATTGAATCAAAAAAGGCAATAGTTGAAGACTTATGAATATACATATATATAATTCTAAATATATAAATATATATAATTCTATATAACATATATATGTATAATCTTCAGAAATGACACCAATAAGATTTGTTTATATCATATGAATATTTTTATGATCATATAACTCTTCAATTGTATTTGCATATATTTTAATGTGTGCATTCAGCATTAAAATAGAAAAGTGGCTTCTACCCAACAAAATGTTTTGCATATTATTTTCACTTAATAAGTTACTTTTATGCTTATACTTGTTTTTTTTTAATTATTTACTTATTTATTCATTAATTAATTTATTTATTTTGAGAGAGAGAGAGAGAGCTGAGGTGGGGGGGCAGAGAGAGAGGGAGAGAGAATCCCAAGCGGGCTCCACACTGTCAGCACAGAGCCTGAGAACCATGAGATCATGACCTGAGCTGAAATCCAGAGTTGGATGCTTAACTGATCAAATCACCTGGGCACTCCTTTTTATGCCTATATTTATAAGAAAAAATATACGAACTTCAATTTTCTAATCCTGACCTATGTGGATGTGCCATAAGTTATCTAATCAATCCTCTGCTGATGGGCTTTTAGAATGTTACTACTTTTTTTTTCTCTCATAAATAATCTTGTAGCAGCAAGACATCTCTTTTTCCACGATGGGAGTACTCATTCATGATAAATTCCTAAATTAAAATTGTTGTGTCAAATAGTCATACTAATTTCCCTTCCAAAATATTGTGCTCACTTATATCTAGGTTAATATAATGGGTGAGATGACCATCATTCTAATTTTGCCAACCTAAATCAAGTAAAGTAATATTTAAGCTTTAGTTTCTGATCTTTTGGTTTTGATCCATAGCAAAACTGAACCTATTTTCACACATTTATTATTGTTTTTTTTGTATTTTCTCTAAACACTATATGCTTTTTCCAATTGTATTTTTTTCTATTGCTTTATATTACATGAATATTTAAGACTTATTTTTGGTATATATTGCAGAGATTCTCTTTCATGTTCTTGTTGTCTTCATAGCTGGTTTGGGATTCCTTTTGGGGAACATTTCCATTTAAAAATGAAGGGATTGGGGTATCTGAGTGCTCAGTCAGTTGAGTGTCCAACTCTTGATTTTAGCTGGGGTCATGATCCCAGGGTCGTGGGATCAAGTCCCCTGTTGGGCTCCATGATGGATGTAGAGCCTGCTTGAGATTCTCTCTCTCAAATTAAAAATAAAAAGATCAGAAAAGTAAAAATTAAATGGTTGAAC
Organism: Panthera tigris; assembly: GCF_018350195.1. Classification (NCBI taxonomy): domain Eukaryota; kingdom Metazoa; phylum Chordata; class Mammalia; order Carnivora; family Felidae; genus Panthera; species Panthera tigris. The sequence goes on along the minus strand of NC_056676.1, from coordinate 27,326,881 downwards.
AGTCCCTTCCAAACTGATATTTCTGATCTAATAGTTGAGTTAATCCCGAAATTTGTCCCTAACACTTATATTCCTGACTTTAGCACCACTTCATGAGAAAGAAAAAGACAAAAAAGATGGAAACAAAGACAGAAATATCAAAACAGAAAAATAAAACATGATAGATTTCAAAGCAAGATCACTCGCATAACACTGACCAAAATAAATGCATCTATTTTAGAATGGTGCATTGAACATTGTAGAGATTGAAAATAGCCTTAAGTTCTCTGCAAAGCACAGCCCAGATAAGTAACATCAGCATACTGGTAAACACACATCAAAGGTCTATTAAAAGTAAAGTAAGTCAGTAATCACTATGTATTATGCAAAAGAAGACAACTTATCATAAACTCTTAGGTCCAACAATGAATTTTTTTTATTTTAGAGAGAGAGTGAGTGGGGGAGAAGGGCAGAGGACAGGGGGGAGAGAGAGAGAGAGAGAGAAGAAAGAAAGAAAGAAAGAAAGAAAGAAAGAAAGAAAGAAAGAAAGAAAGAAAGAAAGAAAGAAAGAAAGAAAGAAGGAAAGAAAGAAAGAAAGAAAAAGTCTTAAGCAGGCTCCACACTCAGCATGGAACCTATCACAGGGCTTGATCCCACAACTCTGGGATCATGATCTGAGCTGAAATCAAGAGTTGGACGGTCAACCATCTGAGCCACTCAGGCGCCCTGCAACAATGAATATTTTTAAATGACATTTTCACATCTTGGGAATTTTTCATTTAATTCTCATGACTCCCTCAAATCCAAGTAGACTGCCTTCTGCAAGTACAGAATGTGCTCTTTCTGGAAAGGGTGTTTGTGATTTGTGTGCTTTGTTCTTCAATTTATCAAGTAGGCTCTTAAAATTATAGTGCTTCACTCCTGGTGTGTCCTTGTCAGTTTTCCTAGCTCATGCAGTGTGGGACATCTTGACCTTCCACAGCTGCTGCTGCTCCTTCTTCTTTTCAACTCCCTCTTCTTCCTCCTCTTCTGTCATTGGTGTTGTCATCCTCCTGATCCTTTAGCTATTTCATTATTGACAGCTGTGCCAGAGTAATATACAGGCTAGGAAGGCGTTGCTGTAGTGAAATGTTAGCATGCTTACTGTTCCTTGTCACACCTCTTTATTTTGTCCATGTTGAAAACTTTTAGAGAAAATGGGATGAAGTTGGTCATGTGTACTTATGTATAATAAAATACTCTGGGAGTCCTTGCTCTTTTCTGGTCTTTTTACTGCTTATTCTAACAACAAGCATCTTATTAGAGGGCTGTGAGTCCTGGGCTCATCTAACAAAATCTTTTCTTTTCTTTGTCTTTTCTTTTCTTTCCTTTTCTTTTCTTGTCTTTCTAAAAAACTCAGAAAATGGGAAGGTTGAGGCTTCATTGCATGGCACATGCCTTTTCTATAATTCAGAGTATTCAGTAATAAAATGAGTGTATTCTCCTGACAATAAATACTTTTCTCCTGGACAGTAAGTTTTGCATGTGTGCGCGAATTAGTTGTTACAAGGAGTCGTCATGATGGGCACTTGAGACACGGGCATACAGGAAGCTAGCCCGGAATTTTTCTGGCTTATCAGTTTAGAGTTGAGAATTCCTTTTCTGCTTTTACTTCCTTATCCCTATCCATCATGCTATATAGACATGCCCAAGAAAAACATCCACTTTTCTCCAAATCTACTACCACTAAATATTCTTGGAGTTTATAAAACTACTACTGGCTGAAAACTAATTTGTTAGAACTCTCATTACTTAATGTCTAGCATATATGGGTCAGTCCAGGTAAGGGACTTCTTCAAGGGTTTCTGAAAATTTCACTAGGTACGGTCATTAAGAAAAGTGAGAAATCTTGATACTTAGATTATTTTATTAAGCACCTTAATATTAACTAAAATACAGCAATATATATAACAATAAATATGCATCATGTAGAATGTGCCAAGCCCTATAATGTGAAGATACTATAAGATGCTTGTGGTTCATTACCCTGGAGATACAATCTACAGAAAACATTTCCCCACAAACTATAGCAACCATAGTTGAGCATACTTTTAAATGGACACATTTGAGTAAAAAAAATTATAATACTAATCATCTTGACATCTTTAAGATCAGTGTGGTGTAAGAAAGGTGTGTGTGTGTGTGTGTGTGTGTGTGTGTGTGTGTGTGTGTGTTGCCATGTCTCTCTTAACTTGAACTATAGTACTTGCTCATTTAACTTTTAATTCCAACAGAAGAGTAGAATATATTGAATGAGAGGCTTTATTCATCTCACTGTCAGTGTGCTTGTCAGTAGTATTTTTTGTTCCCTATTTTGTTGTCCCTAAATTTCAGATAACTCTTGGGTAAATCTCTCAGTCTTTCTCTTTCAAGAAATCTATCTATTTCATATGACATGCTTAGGAAGCCAGGGTGGAAATGCAACAGTAACTAGGTGAATATAAGAGAAGTTCTCAATTCTGTGAAGATAATGTATGAGTACCAAAGGAAACCAGGCCATCTGTTTCATATTAAAATAAAATTCCATATATAGTAAGGATTGAAAAACTGAGGGTAGGACTCAGAATTTAACCTCATGCTATTTTTCAAAATGTTAACACTACATGAATATAGTATATTTACTAAATTACACTAATCTGAACACTCCCATGGATTTCTGTCTTGTAATATTTTGTTGTCTTTAAAAGAAAATAGCATTGCTTTAAATCTAAATATCATTTTTTCATAGCTTCTTTATCCACATTTCTTCAGCTGTTTTGCATGGCTGTCTAAAATTTTTGTATGATTTCCTGAGAATTTGTGTTTGATCCCCCTAAGACTCAGCATTATTCTAAAAGATTGATAATGTCATTGCTTAGAGTCCCCTGCATTTGTTGTCGCATCAGGTTCCGGAGCTCATATTTTCAAATCTATCTTCAATACCTAATTGTGATCAACTGCTTGGCAGTATCTTTCACATTTATTTTATAATATGCCTTCTCTTATTTTGTTAAAATTCACAATTTCTCAGTATTATATTTTAAAATTAAATAAGATGTTTTCATGCCCCTACCCTATGGGAATGCATTATTGTGCCAATAAGATGTTGACTCTGATGGGCATTCATGCATTTGAAAGTTCTAAATATCTTTTAGAATATCTCGGTGCAGTCAGCTCTTACCACCACCAAATGGTTTCTTCTTGTTCTGTAATATGTGGCAAATTTCACATGAGGCTTCTGCGGACTGTCTGTGGCTCCTACATCTGTGGCTAAAATGTTTGTTGCTTTTGCAATTTGCACTGATTGCTTAAGAAAAGAATGGTTTGTTTTGCAAAGGCTGCTTTTAGTTTAGTGGGTTCTGTGCATAGTTAGCTACAATGATTTTAGTTTGTGGTGATGGTTCAGATTGTATTTTTTGGAGGCATTTATTGCATTCTTACAAATTACACATGTTGCAGAAAGGTTGTTTTTATCCATACATGGAGAAGAGACACACACAGTACTTGATTGAGTAAAAAACCCAGTGAAATAGGATCATGTTTCACTGTCAAATAAAGAAAAATGATGGAGTCAAGAAGGAACAAAGAAATACTTTTCTGGAGTGCTTATTCCAAATATTAGAATATTTTCATATTTTAAATGAGTTTAAGTATATTTAATGTTGTTTTGATATCCTTGGCAGCTTCAGGGAGAGTATTGGCTCGGATGCTCTGTTCTGTGATAAATAAGAATAATGTTAATGTTATATTGTTGTTATGTGCTATATGTTATATGCTCTGTAGTGTGTTCTGGTGGTATTTATAAACATGGTCTTATTCAGATCTCAATAAAGCATGTTGAAAATTGTTATTTTTATTGAAAAGGAAACCAAACCTCTAGAACTTCACTAATTTGACAAAGTTTGTGTGCCTAGTAGCAGGGCCAGAATTTGAATTTAGTTCTTATTGACTCCACGTCATTTTCTCATTTTATTCTGTTCTATCATCTCCCTAACAGCAATTATTCCAATATATCTTATATTGTCTGTTTGGGAACTCCTTGTTACTCCTTATTTTTACAAGTAACTGTATGAATTTTTTTAGTTAGATATTTGAAAATATGAAATAGTAAATCTAGCCAACAAAAAATAAAATAAAATTAGCTATTTTATCACCATCCCAAATGTCAAATGTAAACACAAAATTGACTAGCTGATACCTGATGAATGGATGATTGCCTCTTTCAAGGAGAAAGAGAAGGAAAGATAGAAAGAGGAAAGAAAGAGAGGAAGGAAAGAAGGAAAGAAAGAAAGAAAGAAGGAAGAAGGAAGGAAGGAAAGAAGGAAAGGGGAGAAGGGAGGGAGAGAGAAGAGCCAGCATCTCCATACTTGGACAATATTTGCCTATTAAATATATCAGCCGCTACCTCTTATCTCTTGTGAAAGAAGACATTATTCCTCGGATAAATATTGATAAGGGCTAACAAGCTAGAATAACCTTTATTCATCTCTGACAGTAATGATCCTATTTCCCTAGTACCTTTTTTTATATTTGTATGCATTTGTTTAATTGCCTGTTAATTACTTTTATACCTCTTTCCCTAGATAGAACGTGAATATCTTGAGGCCTTTCAGATTCATATTTCTGTCCTCTCTGCTAGGCACATAAAACTATTCCTAGCACACAGACTTTGTAGCACTTAGAATTTATACAAAAATTGTTGCTTGAATGAATGTCATCAATTTCAACAATGTAATGAAAATACTAGAAGCTACATTAGTGCCTCATTGTCTACCAAGACTTAGCATTTCTGTTATTGAGAATATCAATAGCTATTTTAACAGGGATATTAGGACCTCAAAATGGCTGCTTATTTAAAATAGGCTTTTTTTTGGATAATTTTGATGATGATGATGTTGATGAAATTGATAACCATTGTCAATAATTTCATCATCACCGCCACTACTTAATAAGATAACTACCATTGATTCACACTGAGGAGTAAAAATATAGCAACATGAAAAATAGTGGATCATAATTGCAAGGGCAAGCACAAGATAGTCATACATACGTTGAGGTGAAAGGACATGAAATTTACCTTCTGAAGATCAGGATACCTATTTTTGATACTTAATAGATGAGTGATCTTGGCTCTGTCATATGGCCTTTCTAAGTTTCAGTTTTATTATCTTTAAAATGAGGAAAATAATCATTCCTACCTTTTTGGTTTTTTTTTATTAATTTTTTTAAATTTATTTTTGAGACAGAGAGAGACAGAGCATGAATGGGGGAGGGTCAGAGAGAGGGAGACACAGAATCTGAAACAGGCTCCAGGCTCTGAGCTGTCAGCACAGAGCCCGATGCGGGGCTCGAACTCACGGACCAGGAGATCATGACCTGAGCCGAAGTCGGCCGCTTAACCGACTGAGCCACCCAGGCGACCCTCATTCCTACCTTTTTGAAAGACCTTTTAAACTGTATTCAGTATACAAATACTATCTAACATTATTCCTGTGATTCCTGGTCCAAACGCATCAGTAAATGTAATTTAATTACTGGTTCTAGGGACGCTTCATCTCCTTTGCTAACCTGAGGTCAATTTTCCTTTAATATCTCACTAAGCAGATTGAGATGAATTCCTAGTATGTTGTGGATTAAGTACCACATATTCTCCAAGAGATTATATTTATCCTTAGCATTTCTCACTCCGATTTCCTGACTCTGATGAATTCATTATCTTTGATGTTTCCTTGCTTCTTGTACCTCTAGGCATCCTTGTAAATATCTTCACCCTCAAGGTACCCCCTCCCCCCCACACATTGCTTCATCTCATAAAACAACAGTAGTAGCTGAAGGATCTTCCATTAAACAGATTTCTGATGATGATCTGGAGTAAAATTTTAGGGCACATATCAGATAGAAAGTTAAAATTGAGTATCAATCATTATTATTCATAAAAAAAAGAACAGTCACTGATCCACTTTGCCCCACTCAAGTTTGTGCTATTTGTGTCTTCTTTAAGTGCAGGCTGCTGCCTTCTCCAGTCCTCTCCGCACAGATTCTTTTCCTCAGCCTCTTCACCCTCCTCTTCTCTTGGCCCTTCGGGGGGGAAGAAGCCCAATACCTGTTAAACTGCTCTGCAAAAGAAGCAGCCTAAAGTCTTGTCTAAACCTATTCAATTAAACACTACACAGAAAATATTTGCTTTTCACTATGGTGCAGTCCAATGAGTGGTTTTGCTTTTATTTTTTGCTGGAAAGGTACGAAAGTTCTGTCTTGAAATGGAATGTGCCTTTTCTCGTATGTGAACTGAAGACAGCTTTTAAACTAACACTTCCTTATTTTTTTTTTTTTGCCTGATTATGTCTTAAGTATTTAAGACAAAAAGCACAAATGACCCCTACTTTTCCTTCTCCACACAGCTTAATTTTGTCTGACTTTTGGAAAACATAATACAAGTCAAAATTTACAGTAATAGCTTACGTTTTAATTTATTTATGATTTATTAAGCACTTTCTAATTCCCTGCTGGCACTTGTCAAATAGAATTCTAATGAGAAACAGCTATGAGATTTTTAGGTGTGTAGTATCCGTGTTAAAAAGGAAAAACATAAAATTAATTTTAATAACATTTTAATTCAATATATCCAAAATTTTTATCATTCTCATAAAATAGTAATGGGATACGTGATGTCCATTTTTCGTATTACATCTTTGAGATCTGTTGTGTATTTAACACTGCCAATCTCCATTCACACTTGCCACATTTATAGTGAACATCAGCTACGTGTGTCTAGTGTCTCTAGCCCAGCACAATTCCAAGCACATGTTGAGTGCTACATATTTTATCTCATATAATTCTCATGATGGTCTGATTATTAATTCCAGTGACAGATAAGGAAAAGGAAACACAAAGAAGTTAATTAAGTTGTTTAAAGTCACACATCCATACGAAGGCCAGGAATTGAATTTAGCTCATTGTGACTAGAGTTTTTGATCTTATGTTAATGTTTCTACTTCTATGCTTTACTGAACTATTATTTATATTTGGCTAAGTCTTTGGTGAACTCAGAGTTAGGTATCTTTTTTTCTCTTTTTATTGCTTGTGTGAATTTGGTAAAAAATTTGAATTGACATATCTGTGGACTAAAATGTTTTTGTGGTCAGAATGTTATTATAAAAATGGATTTAGGTTGCATAAGTACATGATGTTCTTTTGAAATGATGTACCTTAGCACTGCCTAAAGGGATCTAATCTATGCAATTCTTGGACCTGCTACTGAGTCAATAAAAAAGGGAACTAATTTGTGGATGGGAAATGGGGTGGAATTCAGTAGAGAGCTGTTAGCAATTACTGGTTTCCTGTTAATTTGAAGAGTCAAAGTTTTATCTAGTATCATTATCCCTTCCAAATTACTTATATATCTTTCCTTAAAAAGAACATGAAAGGTAGTTTGTGAGGTAGTTAACTCTGATGGCAACAACATTCTTTTGAACATTTATCTTAATTCTGTATATATTAGGATTTTTCAGGAGTATTTGTTTATTATTTCACCAGGGATTCTAAATAGAATTATTTAACCAGATATTTAGCTTTATAAACATTTAATAGACATTACTTTTTACACATAAGGTGCCCAAAATATGTCAAATAGAAACATAAAATATTTTAACTGACATTCTCACGAATTGACTGTAATGGGAGGCGCTCTCTGCAGGCTGTATGGCAGCTGTGAGGTTCTCTGTCGCAGGAGCTCATGGTGATGGGACTGATGGAGGACTTCAGATGGGTTCCATCAGCAGTCATTGCACTTGACTCCCTTCCAAGCAAACTGTTCTTTCTAGATTTTCTGGAGTTCCTGGAGGTTTTTTAGTTGCGTCATGCCCATTGACATGTTGTTGGCTTTTGTCAGTTTCACAGTAAAACCGGGAGATATGCTGAAAGAGTGACAGCCACACATCTCTTTTGCTGACTGGCTGCATGAGGGATGTAGCAGAAAGAAAGTCATGTGTAGTTTACAGAAGATAGAATAAGTTCCATATGTTCACCATGCAGCAGTCTTTGTGTCACAGTTAGGGCTTTCCCAGTGCCTATATTTAATTTCCACATAAAGTATGGGCTTTTCTAAAATGCTCACCACATTTTACTGTGTGCACAATTCAGAATATTTTCCTTTATGAATCACACATTGAGAAAAATAGTGCTCTACCCACATGAACTGTTAATTTATTTATGGGGGACAATTGTCTTTGTTTTTTTCTCCACCTCTTCCTCTTCCTTCTTTTCCTTCTTCTTCATGCTTCTTCTCCTCTTCCTCCTCCTCCTCCTCCTTCCTCTTCCTCTTCTTTAACAAATTCACATTCAAGTTTTGGCTTAAACCAAAGAAAAAAAAAGTAGATGGACTTTACCACTGCCTTCCCTCAGTCACTAGCCTCCCAGCTCTAACTTTCCTCTTTAGTCTGGGACTGCCACTCCAGTAGTTGGGGAGGTTCTGAATTGTCTAATCTCTTGGTGGCCTAATTCCAAAGACTGGAGAAAGTAAGACTGTCCAGATCTTCTTCTTCGGCCAGGTTTATCAGTCTGGAAATTGGCTGCATATAAATCAAGTGACCAGTCCACACCCTGATCCAATGAACTCCTGGCTAAACGGGCAGTTTTGTACAAGAAGTGGGATTGAAGATACAGACAATTACCTCAGACAGGGGCAGATGGTAGACAGATAGAGTTCCTGACCTCTGTCTTTTAAGCTTATAACTTGGTTTCCTTCTCTTTCTCTCCCCGATTCTCTCTATTGCTATCCTGGTGGCTTTCATGTCCTAGAGGTGTGAAAGGTAAGGTAATTAAATAGTAACGAATTAGTTTCTTTATAGAGAAAGGAACCATATTTACTGAGAATATAATATATTCCAAGTATTTGCATGTAATCTTCCTTAATCCTCACCTGAAGCCACCAAAGAAGATATTATTCATCTTCATTTTACATTTGATTAAACAGACACAGAAACAGCAAGTTACTTTGATTACGATCAAGCAGCTAGTAATGGGCAGCAGTGTAATGTGAGTGCAGATCTCTCTATTGCTGCAACTCCTGCTTTTTCTGCTACATTCCTATCTGTTGTAAGCAGAAACTCAATCTACTTGAGAAACTAAGCAGACTTTCCTTTTTTGTTCTATTTAATTTTCTTTGCAAACATTATTTACAACCAGAGAGTTACTGGAGAGAATATATCTCTTCTTCCATTCTAATTCCGTAAAGAGAGAGAAAAAGTTGGATTAAAGGGGGGAAAATAGTGTGACAAAATCACTGCAAAATCTTCATATGTTAACAGTTTCCTAATGGTTTCATCAACATACTGGTGAGAAATGAAGGTGGCTTTTTTTTTTTAAATTGTCTTCTATAATAAGAATGATAAAACTTCTAGTGGGGAATTTTCCTGTCCACATAATAGATGTGTTGATGTTATCTTCCTCACGTATAATGTGTAAAAATATGAATCGGTTATCAACATTAACATAATTTTTTTCCTGAAATCCAAATGACTTATATCAAATTGTCCATTTTTATCCCAGTGTGATTTCTTCTATTTTTAAAATCACTATTGAAAAGAAAAAAAAAAGATGGACTCAAAATCCTTTTATCAGCCTCATTGATATTACTGTTTATATGATCCTATGATTTAAAGTTTACAAAGAATTGTTAACCATTTTTTTGTTTGCATTTAACATTATATTATTCGAAGCCCATTCTGCTTTCACTTTCCATATCTTACCCTACAAACATCTCTTTTGTTTCTATAACTACCTTAAGGGAATTTGGCAAGAAAAAGTAGAGAAAGAATAAGAGATATATGAATCACTTCCTACCCTACAATTAACACATGAAGAGAGAACTTAGTGAAAACAATAATTCCTCAGGCATTTGTGGTTTTGTTTTTAAGCCAACATAGTTTCCCTCTGAGTTCATCAGCTGCCATTTTGTAAATGAACCTTTTGTTTTCAAGAATCAACTTTAAGTGTTTTAGCAAATTAGAATTCTTACTGCTCTTATCATTTAATTTAAGGGTATACCTGCACTTGAGCTACAGGACTTTTAAAGAACCTCCTCCATTGGCAAAAGCCCCAGGAAATCACTATAAAAAAAGTACATCTCTGGGAAAAGCAACCTTTTAATGTTTGGTCTATGCATAAATATATATTTATATATGTATTTTGTTACCAATATTTTATGGCCATGCCAAAAGCAAGTTTTAAATTCTACTATGTCAGTGATTTTCAAATTATAGGTGGACTACTAGTTAATTGGTTAGGATATCTATTTAGTTGGTAAGGGTAAGCATGGAGAAGGCAATATCAGAGTGCATTGTGCATAATATAAGTGAGCATTATAGTTTGGTGGCAATAAGTATCAAATTGACAAATATTAATATGCATTGCTCAAAGTAAAAATAAACTCCCTATCATGAGGTTTTTTCAATTATATATACATGTGTCTGTTTACATATGGATGTGTGTGTATGTGTGTGTGTTAGATTACTGTTGAAAGTATATTTCACAGTAGATCACTATAGAAATGTTTGAAGGTCACAGAAATAAATCAACATGCATTTCAAATATAAGCAGTTTTTTTTCCCCCTGTTGTTTCAGACTGGGGTACTAATGAAGAATCTACTTTCTGTATGGCTAAATATAATCAACAGGTTGGAGACTGGCAATCTTAGATTTCTTGTAAATTCTCGGATTTTTGGCAACTGTGTTTTTAAATGGTTGGTGAAAAAGAGTTTGTTATTTTTGTGTTACTGAAAAATTTTCTCTGCAACATTTTTAATATTCTCCATGGAAATGAAGTACAGCAATTTATAGAAAACCAAGGATACAAATGAATCATAATTGAAGTATAGTGGCCCTATCATATGTATGGTAGATATGCATGCATGTGTGTGTGTGTGTGCATGAGCATGTGTGTGTAGTGTGTACATACATATATATGTATATATTGTATGCATACACAGATTTATAGAAATGTATATATGTATATACACACATGCACACATACTGTCAGAGAAAAATTGTATTGGACAGAGTTAAAAGAAGTCTATATTTAAGGCTATTGCAATAGACTTTAAGACGGTTGCAGTAAGGAAGAGAGTTTAAACCCAACTTCTCTGAAGTAAAAGGTGGGAGAATTTTTAAGCACTGGGATAATCTAGTGGAAAAACAGTAAGCAGTAGTAAGAGAGAAGCTGGTCAGCATGATTAGGTTATTTGTGTATGCTAATTGTCATCTATAGAAATTAGGCTCCTGCCATCCCACAGAAAATAGGACACAGGAGGAGACCGGGGCTTTATGTTTCCTGATAACTCTCTGATGCCCAGGTTCTTGTGAAAGATCTTGGATTATAAAACTGGCAAGAGGCTAAGAGAAGATTTACATCTGAAACATAGAGAAGGAATTCACAATTGCAAGTTTTTAAAAGTAAATGCTCTAAAAAGAGGGAAGTTAGGGGCCTATAGTCAGATGAAACCCTGTCTAAACTTTAGTTAAGCTGAGAGGAACATCAGGCCTTCTTGGTCAACACACACACACACACACACGCACGCACGCATGCACACACACAAACACACACACACACACACACACACACACACCAAGATTAAATCTTTCAACAGGCAAGAATTTCTGTTCCCACGTGGAAAACAGAAATGTTGAAGTTACATCAAGATAAGAAGTAATTTATTAACAGTAATGCATTTTTCAAGAATCTTGGGCAACATTTGAAGAAAGAATAACCTTACACTGTTATAGTATCCATAAATATTGCATACAATGGTCTAAATGTTAAAACTCTTGCATAGGAAGAATGGTATTCATATTTTCATTACAGCTTACAAAAAACTTAAACATTGCTTTTTCAAAAAAGTGTAAGGGCCATCAAAATTCAATTTTCCCAAAAGAGCTCAGGAATTATCATGGTGAATATATAAACAGCCAGAAAGAACATTGATAAATGGTGGATAGGAAGATTTCAATGAGAGAAAAACATTAAACTAAGAAAAAAACAATCAAGGCTAAAGAGGAAATGTTAGTAGACATTGTAAAGTTATTGTGGAAAATAACAACTTTCTAGTTAATGGGAACTCTGTCATTTGTGATTTTAACTTTGAATATTTTTTTTAATGTGAGGCATAAACATCTCTCTTTTTGTGCAATAAACACAAAAAGAACATGGGCAGAAGATACAGAAGAGAACAATCAAGCTGTGACTAATAGAGAGATAACACATATAGCAAAGATGCCCCTCTAGTTCTTATAAGGGAAGTATTAGTAATTATTATCAAATGCCATGGTATATAATTTATAGCCTTTCCAATGCAATAAAACTTATAATATAGAATAGAGTGCTATTTTTATGATATTCATTAAATTATTCTCAATAGATATTATTATATTTTCCATCAAGCCCTGTGGTTAAAAGTTCTTTTCAAATATAAAAATTCCCAACTGACAACTCCACTCAACATTCTGGTTTTTGGCATGAGCAATACTAAGACGCATTTAAAAATATTTTTTTTTAGTCTTTGTTTAAGGGTGCTATTCAATATGCAACTATACAAAGATGTATGTCACTCTACTATGAAAATCACCATAATTATTCTGATTTCTAAAACTTATTAGTGAAATATTTTACATCTCCTTTTCATTCCAAATAATTGAAATAAAGAGAAAAAGCCTAAAAATAATAAACTGAGATTCACTTACTTATGGGATAATATCAAGAAATGAATCATGAATGTATTTGTAGTCTCAGATAGAAAGGAGAAATGGAAGGAAAGAAAAGGAATTTGAAAATATAGTGGGTGAAAGAAATGTCAAAAAACAATGGAAATAATGAACTTTATTTCTTAGAGAAGTTTTATGTTTACAGCAAAATTGAGTAAAAAGAAAAGAGGCCTCCCATATAATCCCTGTCCACACAACCTCCCTCAGTATGACTATCCCACACAAGAATGGTACATTTGTTACAAACGTTGAACTCACACAGACTCATCATTATCACCTAAAGTCATAGTTCATATTAGGGTTCACTCTTGGTGTTACACATTCTACGGCAAATACATAGAGACATGTATCCACCATTGTAACATCACACAGAATAGTTTTGCTCCCTAGAATCCTCTGTGCACTACCCATTGATCCATTCCTCCAACAACCACTAATATTTTTACTGTCTCCATAGTTTTGCTTTTTCCAGAGTGTCATCTAGTGTATAGCATTTTTTCCTACTTTTTCTTAGTAATACATGTTTAAAAACCATCATGTCTTTTCATGGCTTGTAGCTTATTTCTTGTTAGTGCTGAAAAATATTCCACAGTCTGGATATACCACAGTTTATTTATCAACACACCTATTGGAGGGCATCTTGATTGTTTTCAGATGTTGGCAATTATCATAAAGCTGCTAAAAACATCACTGTGCAGGTTTTTGTGTGAACATGCCTTTTCAGTTCATTAGGGTAAATATCAAGGAGAATGATTGGTGGATTATTAGGCGAAACCACGTTTAGTTTTGTAATAAACTGTCAAACTGTCTTCCAAAGTGGCTGCACCATCTTGTGTTACTATCATAAATGAATGAGAATTCCTGTTGCTTCACATCCTCATCAGCATTTAGTGTTGTCAGTGCTCTGGATTTTGGACATTCTAACAGGTGTGTGGTAATATCTTATTGTTATTTTAATTTGCAATTCCCCAATGACATAATGTTGAGCATCTTTTCATAAGCTAACTTGCCATCTCTATATCTTCTTTGGTGAAGAAAAATGTCAAATTTGATAAAAGCTATTAAACAAATAGATAAACCACAATGAACTTCAAGAAACACATACCACCAGCAGCATGTCATAGTCAAATTATTGAAAACAATGACAAAGAAAATCTTTAAGAGTAGCCAGAGAAAAATGACCCATTATGTACACAAAACAAAGATGTGAATTACGGCAGACTTGTCAGAAGCAATGTAAACTAAAAGAATACAAAATGGCACCTTTAGAGCACTGAAAAGAAATTCTTAACCTTGAATTAATTGCACACCCTGATTCTGTCCATGAAGTAATGATTGCTACAAAACTTCTGTCCTTCTTTATAAACTAAAAAACCGAGCAAAACATCATCAGTTTTCAGAAATTTAACAACAGGCATCTAAGGACAGTGATCCCTAGGGAAAGTGAAGCAGAATTTGCACACATCTCTAAAATGTACCAAGCTCGATGAGCACTGGGTGTTGTATGGAAACCAATTTGACAGTAAATTTCATATATTAAAAATAAATAAATTAATAAATAAATAAATAAATAAATAAATAAACATAAAAAAAAATATACCAAGCTCAGCAACAAGTTCAGAATTCTGGGTGTTGTTTAATCCTGTGTAGACCTCTATTCTTTGGGTTGATATGCTTCTATTCATAAAACTTATGACTGTACTTTATACTATTTTCTTTTCTTAAAACAAGTATTACTCTTTAGTGGTTTGTTTTTAAATTATTTTATTTTATTATTTTTTAATTTAAATCCAAATTGGTTAACATATAGTGTAATAATGATTTCAGGAAGAGAATTAGTGATTCATCCAGTGTTCATTCCAACAAGTGTCCTTCTTGCCCCTTGCCCATTTTGCCCATCCTCCCACCCAACACCCCTCCAGTCTCTTATGGTTTGTCTCCCTCTGTTTTTATATTATTTTTGCTTCTCTTCCCTTATATTAATCTGTTTTGTGTCTTAAATTCCACATATGAGTGAAATTGTATGATATTTGTCTTTTCTCTGACTGACTTATTTTGCTTAGCATAATACTCTCTAGTTCCATTCCCATTGTTGTAAATGGCAAGATTTCAATATTTTTGATCACCAAGTAATATTCCATTGTATATATATATACCACATCTTCTTTATCCATTCATCTGTTGATAGACATTTGGGCTCTTTCCATATTTTGGCTATTGTTGGTAGCGCTGCTATAAACATTGAGGTGCATGTGTCCCTTTGATACAGCACTCCTGTATTCTTTGGATAAATACCTAATAGTGCAATTAGTGGGTTCTAGGGTAATTCTATTTTTAATTTTTGAGGACTCTCCATAGAGTTTTCCAGAGTAGCTGCACCAGTTTGCATTCCCACCAGCAGTGCAAAAGGGTTCCCCTTTCTCCTCATTCTTGCCAACATCTGTTGTTGCCTGAGTTGTTCATTTAGTGATTCCAATTGGTGTGAGGGTGGTATGTCATTGTGGTTTTGATTTGTACTTCCCTGATGATGAGTGATGTTGAGAATTTTTTCGTGTGTCTGTTAACCATCTGAATGTCTTCTTTAGAAAAGTGTCTATGCATGTCTTTTGCCCATTTCCTCACTGAATTATTTGTTTTTAGGATGTTGAATTTGATAAACTTTTTATAGATTTTGAATACTAACCCTTTATCTGATATGTCATTTGCAAATATTTTCTCCCATTCCACCAGTTGCCTTTTAGTTTTGCTGATTGTTTCCTTCACCGTGCAGAAGATTTTTATCTTGATAAGGTCCCAATAGTTAAGTTTTGCTTTTTTTCCCCCCTTGCCTCCAGAGACTTATCATTAAGAAGTTGCTGTGCTGAGGTCAAAGAGGTCGGTGCCTGTTTTATTCTTTAGGATTTTGATGGCCCCTGTCTTACGTTTAGGTCTTTCACCCATTTTGAGTTTATTTTGTGTATGGTGTAAGAAACTCGTCCAGATTCATTCTTCTGCATGTTGCTGTACAGTTTTACCAACACCATATGCTGAAGAAACTGTCTTTTTTCCATTGGCTATTCTTTCCTGCTTTGTCAAAAATTTGGGCATACATTTGTGGGTCCATTTCTGGGTTCTCTATTCTGTTCCATTGATCTGAGTGTCTGTTCTTGTGCCAGTACCATACTGTCTTGATGATTACAGCTTTGTAATACAGCCTGAAGTCCAGGATTGTGATGCCTCCTGCTTTGGTTTTTGTTTTCAGGATTGCTTTGGCTATTTGGGGTCTTTTCTGGTTCCATACAAATTTGAGGATTGTTTGTTTTAGCTCTGTGAAGAATGCTGATGTTATTTTGTTAAGGATTGCATTGAATATGCAGATTGCTTTGGGTAGAATTGACAGTTTAGCAATATTTGTTCTTCCTATCCAGGAGCATGGAATATTTTTCCTTTGTTTTGTGTGTCTTCTTCAATTTCTTTCATAAGCTTTCTATAGTGTTCAGTGTATAGATTTTTCACCTCTTTAGTTAGGTTTATTCCTAGGTATTTAAGGTTTTGGTAAATGGGATTGATTCCTTGATTTCTCTTTCTGCTGCTTCATTATTGGAAATGCAACCAATTTCTGTACATTGTTTTTATATCCTGTGACATTGCTGAATTCATATATCGGTTCTACAAGTTTTGGGGGGGAGTTTTTTGGGTTTTCCATATAGAGTATCATGTCGTCTGTGACGAGTGAAAGTTTTTGATTTACTTCTTGCTGATTTGGATACATTTTATTTCTTTGTGTTGTCTAATTGCTGAGGCTAGGACTTTCAGAAATATGGGAAATAAGTGATGAGAGTGGACATCCTTGTCATGTTCTTGACCTTGGGAAAGTTCTCAGTTTTTCCCCATTGAGAATGAAATTAGCATTGGGTCTTTCATATATGGCCTTTATAACCTTGAGGTATGATCCTTCTATCCCTGCTTTCTTGAGGGTTTTCATCAGGAAAGATGCTGTATTTTGTCGAATACTTTTTCAGCATCTATTGAGAGGATCATTTGATCCTTACCGTTTCTTTTATTAATGTGATGTATCACATTTACCTAATTTACAGATATTGAACCAACCCTGCATCCCAGGAATAAATCCTACTTGATCGTGGTGAATAATTCTTTTAATGCATTGTTGGATCTGATTTGCTAGTATCTTAAGAATCTTTGCATCCATGTTCATTAGGGAAATTGGTCTGTAAAAAGACCCCTCTTTAGTGGGGTCTTTGTCTGGTTTTGGAATCACGGTAATGCTGGCCTCGTAGAATGAGTTTGGAATTTTTCCTTCCATTTCTATTTTTTAGAACAGCTTCAAGAGAATAGGTGTTAACTTCTCTTTAAATGTTTGGTAGAATTTCCCTGTAAAGCCACCTGGCCCTGGACTCTTGTTTTTTGGGAGATTTTTGATTCAATTTCTTTAATGATTATGGTTCTATTCAAATTTTCTGTTTCTTCCTGTTTCAGTTTTGGTAGTTTATTTTTTTTTTTTAACGTTTATTTATTTTTGAGACAGAGAGAGACAGAGCATGAACGGGGGAGGGGCAGAGAGAGAGGGAGACACAGAACTGGAAGCAGGCTCCAGGCTCTGAGCCATCAGCCCAGAGCCCGATGCGGGGCTTGAACTCACGGACCGTGAGATCGTGACCTGAGCTGAAGTCGGATGCTCAACCGACTGAGCCACCCAGGCGCCCCAGTTTTGGTAGTTTAAATGTTTCAAGGAATTTGTCTATTTCTTCTAGATTGCCCAATTTGTTGGCATATAATTGCTCATAATATTCTCTTATTATTGTTTGTATTTCTGCGATGTTAGTTGTGATCTCTCCTCTTTCATTCATGGTTCTATTTGGGTGCTTTCCTTTTTCTTTTTGATCAGTCTGGCTAGAGGTTTATCAATTTTATTAATTCTTTCAGAAAACCAGATCCTGGTTTCATTGATCTATTCTACTGTATTTTTTAAATTATTTTGATATCATTGATTTCTCCTCTAATCTTTATTATTTTCTTTCTTCTGCTTGTTTTGGGTTTTATTTGCTGTTCTTTTTACAGCTCTTTTAAGTGTAAGGTTAGGCTGTGTATTTGAGACCTTTCTTCCTTCTTTAAGAAGGCCTGGATTGCTATATACTCCCCTTTGATGACCTCCTTTGCTGCATAAGGGGCTTTTGTGTTTTCATTTTCATTGGCTTCCATGTACTTTTTAATTTCCTCTTAATTCTTGATTAACCCCTTCATTCTTTAATAAAATGTTCTTTAATCTCCAAGTTTTCATGGTATTTCCAAATATTTTCTAGTGATTGATTTTGAGTTTCATAGTATTGTAGTCTGAGAATATGCAAGGTATGATCTTAATCTTTTTGTACTTCTTGTTGAGGCCTGATTTGTGTCCATGTGCACTTGAGAAGAATGTGTAATCTGTTGCTTTTATGATGAATTGTTCTGAATATATGTTAAGTCCATCTGGTCCAGTATGTCATTCAAAGCCATTGTTTCCTTGTTGATATTCTGCTTAGATGATCTGTCCATTGCTGTGAGTGGGGTGTTGAAGTCCCCTAGTATTATGGTATTATTATCAATGAGTGTCTTTATGTTTATGATTAATTGATTTATATATTTGTGTGCTCTCATATTGGGGGCATAAACATTTACAATTGTTAGGTCTTGGTGAATAGACCCCTTAATTATGATATAATGTCCTTCTTCATCTCCTGTTACAATGTTTACTTTAAAACCTAATTTGTCTGATATAAGTACTCTGGCTTTTTGATGACCATTAGTGTGACAGATGTTTCTCCATCCTTTTACTTTAAATCTGCAGGTGTCTTTAGATCTAAAATGGGTGTCTTGTAAGCAGCATATTGACGGATCTTGTTTTCTTATCCATTTTGATACTTTATATCTTTTGTTTTTTTATCTATTTATTTTTTATATATTTTTTAAGTTTATTCATTTTTGAGAGAGAGAGAGAGACAGAGCATGAGCAGGGAAGGGGTAGAGAGAGAGGGAGACACAGAATCCAAAGTAGGCTCCAGGCTCCAGAGCCCAACGCAGGGCTCGAACCCACAAACCGTGAGATCATGACCTGAGCTGAAGTCAGATGCTCAACCGACTGCACCACCCAGGCGCCCAATACTTTATATTTTTTGATCAGAGTGTTTAGTCCCTTGACATTTAAAATGAGTATTGAAAGATATGAGTTTATTGCCATTGTGTTGCCTGTGGAGTTGGTGTTTCTGGTGATGCTCTCTGGTTCTTTCTAGTTTTTGCTGCTTTTGGTCTTTTTTGTTTTGTTTTGTCTTTTCTCCACTCTAAGAGTCCCCTTAGAACTTCTTGCAAGGCTGGTTTAGTAGTCATGAACTCCTTTAACTTTTGATTGTCTGGGAAACTCTTTATCTCTCCTTTTATTTTGAATAACAGCCTTGCTGGATAAAGAACTCTTGGCTGCATATTTCAATTCAACATGTTGAATATATCCTACCATTCCTTTCTGGCCTGCCATGTTTCTGTAGATAGGTTCTCTGCAAACACGATCTGTCTTCCCTTATATGTTAGGGACATTTTTTTCCCTTGCTGCTTTCATAATTCTTTCCTTGTCTGTGTATTTTGTGAATTTGACTACGATATGCCTTGGTGATTGGTCAGCTTTTGTTAAATCTAATGGGAGTTCTGTGTGCTTCTTGGATTTTAATGTATGTGTCCTTCTCCAGATTAGGAAAGTTTTCTGGTATAATTTGCTCACATAAACCTTCTATCCTTTTTTCTCTCTCTTCATCTTTTGAGACACCTATGATTCATATATTATCCCTTTATTAATAAGTTACTGAGTTCTCTCAGTCTTGTATCATGCTCCTTTGCCTTTGTTTCCCTTGTTTTCTGCTTTATTATTCTCCATAATTTTGTCTTCTGTGTTACTGATTTGCTACTCTGCTTTGTCTATCCTTGCCATCATGCCATACATTCAAATTTGCTTCTCAGTTGTAGCATTTTTAATTTTGTCCTGATTAGATTTTAGTTTTTTTATCTCCACAGAAATGGATTGTATGCTTTTTTCAACCCCAGCTGATATTCTTATTATCATTGTTCTAAATTCTAGTTCAGACATCTTGCTTATATCTGTGTTGGTTGAGTCCTTGGCTGTCATTTCTTCTCTTCTTTCTTTTAAAAGAAGGAGTGAATTCCTTCATTTTGTCATTTCAGAGAAAGAATACATTTTAAAAATGTAAAAATATTAAAAACAAAACAAAAAATCAAATAATGGAAGCTAGATCCTAGATGTCCTTTGGTCTGCTTGTGAAAGAAGCTTGTAAGAAAACCGAAAAAGAGAAAGAAAGAAAAAAAGTAAGAAAAAATTAAAAAATTAAAAAATACATATATAATAAAATAGAATAAAATGAAATCAAGGGAATTCAATATAATAAAAAATTTAAAAAAGAAAAAGAAAAGAAATTTTAAAAATATTAAAAAATTAAACAAAAAAGAAAATAAAAATATATTTTCTCTTTTTGTGTCCAAGATAAATAAAAGAAAGGAGAAAAATGAAAAAAAAAAAAAAACCAGAAGCAAAAAAAACCCCAACAAACTAATGAGTGAACCAGCAAACAGAATGAAACCTAAATGAAGTTACATCCAGTTTCCACTAGAACTGAAATTATGAAGCCCTCAACAGTCTGTACACTAAGCAGGTGGAGTGACTTGTGCTTGTCTTCTAGGGGATGTGCTTCTAGGCAGGGCTTGGTGTTATGGCTCCATTATCCACTAGGTGGCACTGCCTAGATTACTGGGATTGATCATTGTTATGGGCATGTGTGTGTGTAGGCAATCCCGTGTGAGGAAGAGGTGGAAATGGCTTCACCCAGTTCCCTAGTTTCTGGAACAGGAACTTCCTGCTCTCACTGACCCATGATCAAGCACCCTTCTTTTGTCTCAGACCTCCTTCCACTCCTCATCTCTACCCTGTCTGTGTCCAAGCCCTCTGCCTGCTAGGTGGCACCTCCCTCCAGAATTTTATTTCAGGTGGGGTTGTGTTTCAAAACTCCACACTCCAGAGACCCCTGCAGCTTGGACCCATGCTGACTCTCTGGTGGAGGGTCTTGTTGATCAATGGGGAGCGCTGGCTTGCTCCAGAGAATGTTTGTGCAATTGTGCAGTGGCAGAGTTTCAGAGATTATCACAACACACAGCCTGTGTCAGGTGTTACCAAAACTTGGTGTCTTTGTCCCAATACCAGCAAACATGACTACTTTCTGGGGTCTCTGGGACCTTTGCCTTTGGGGAGGCCATATGGCCTCTAGCAAATGCACTTCAAGCAGGGCAACCACTTCTCCCTGTGTGGCACATGGACCCCTCAGACCCTGCTTCCTGCTACTGGGGATTCACTCTACTTTCTCACCAGAGCACTGCCAGGCACTGAGTTCCAGAACTTCAGACTGTTTATAGAATCCTCGTGGTATTGAAACCCTCTCCTTTCTTCCCATCAATGGTTTTGGAGAACAAGTTTCTTCTTCAGTCCCATGCAAGTGTTTTTACTGTTTCTGTCTCTTCTCTTTGGCTACCTTCAGGGTGAGTGTTTTTCTGGACTCTCCCAATGTGCCACATTGTTCCCCTTTCCCTTCCCTCTCTCCACAAAAACAGTTCCCTACCCTCTAAGGCTTTTCTCTCCCCTAGCTCACCTCTCTGTGCTGCATACCTGCTGAGTTCTGTGGCTCAAGTTATGCATATTATTGTGTTAATCTTCAGATCAATGTCCTGGGTGGGCAAAATGGTTTGGTGTTGATATAGCTGCATTTCAGGGATGAGACAAGCTCAGGGTCTCCATGCTGCTCTTCCATCTTGTGAGATGATTCTCTCTAGTGGTTTAGATCCTACATCTCATAGGTGGCTTTGCCTTTTTGCTTCTCTCTTAGCTGCTATCTCTCATAATTAACAAATAATTTACACCCTTTCTGTATGGGATACCACTTATAGGCACTGCAATTTGTTTTATTGATTTTTTTCTTAATTAATATTTTATATTACTTGTTAAAATGGTACTATTTTGAATATATGTTGTTACATAAACTATATGGTAAAATTACTTTTACCTCTTTATTCTTACAGTTCAATGTGGCTACTATCAATAAAAACTTATCAGTAGTGTTTCATGTTCTATTTCTATTGGAAAGTACTGTTTTAGATACAACAGAACAAGTGAATATCTGTATAGAAAAATCTGTATACAGGTCATCTGTATAACATGACCTGTATCTGAAATCATAAAAATTTCTCTAATAGGCCATATATTTAAGTATAAAAACCCAACCTATAACACATCTCGAAGAAAACAAAGGGAAATATGTAGTCTTAAGACAGAAAAATAATTTTTAGATAATACAAAAAGTTTGAGACATAAAAGAAAATATTGATAATTTGGAATTTATCCAACTTAAAGACTTCCATTCTGTTGAAATCAAAATTAAGAAAATCGACAGGCAGAGTGCCTTGCTGACTCAGTCCCTTAAGCCTCCAGCTCTTGATTTCGGCTCAGGTCATGATCTCACAGTTCCTGAGTTCGAGCCCCATAATGGGCTCTGCACTGACATGCAGAGCTTGCTTGGAATTCTGTCTCTCTTTCTCTCTGCACCTCCCCTGTTCATGCATGCACACGTGTGCTCTTTCTTTCTCCGTCTCAAATAAATAAATAAACTTTAAGAAAAATCGACAGACAAGATAACACTTACAAAAGTGTTTGCAATGTCAATATCTGGCAAATAATTTGTATATAGAATAAAGAATTATTACAGTTTAAAAATAAAAAGACAGCCCAATGGGAGCAAATAGCAAAAAAAAATTATGAATAGGCACTTAAAAATAGAGAAGATATACAAATAGCTAAGCATATGTGATATGAAATTAGTCTAAATAAGCAGTTATCAAAGATGTACAAATTACAATTATAATGAGATACCACTATGCAGTACTATAATGTCTAAAATTTAAAAGACTGATAATATCAAGTCTTGACATGGACCTACAGAAATATGAATTCCTATACATTGCTATTGGGTTTGTGGAATTTATAATTACTTTACAAAGCAATTTGATAGTTCCTTATAAAGTTAAATATACATTTATATATAACACAGCAATTAAATACAGGTACTATACCCAAGGGAAGTGAAAACTTATGCCACACAAATTTGTACACAATGTTTTGTAACACCATTATTTATAATAGTTAAAATTGTATACAATCCAAATGCCCATCAATATTTAAATGGGTGAACAAGTTGTGATATCCATACTATGGAATATCACACAGCAATAAAAGGATTGAAAATTATGATGAATGCAACAAGAATGAATACCAGAAACATTCTGTTGAGAAAGAAGCCAGACACAAAAGAGTATGTATTTTGTTTATGTTTATATGAATTTTTAGAAATAGTAAAAGTAATCTACAGTGACAGAAAGCATATCAGTCTTATCTGGTACCAGGTATGGAGTGGAGAGTAACTGCAAAGGTGAAAGAGAGAACTTTTTGGGGGTTAGGAAAGTTGTCTATCTTGATGGTAACAAAAGTTACATGATGTTCACATTTTGAAAATTCATTAATGTGTATACTTAAATTGGTATATTTTTATATGCATTATACCACAATGCATTTCTTTTAATGAAAAAAAAACCAATTGTGAACAGGTGGCTAAGGGGCAAGTGCTTTGTGAAGGCTGTAAAATAATATATATCTATCAAGTTGCTCCTAACTAAAAAAAACAGGAAAATGCACACAAGCTGTAGCACAAAGGTTTTAATTTCTTTTAATAGTGAAGTTTTTTTCAACACTTAGAGCTTACCAAAAATGAAATAAGCTTACTTCTGAAATGCCAATTTCCTTCTTAGTGAAGACATTTAAGTGTCAGCTCATGATCATTTTTCAGATATGTTGAATAAGTACCTTAGAGATTCAAGTTTGTATTAATCAATGTTTCAGATGATTAAATAATGCTAGAATCTATGGTAGAGTTCTGCCTATATTATTTTCTAAACTAACTCTTACTCATATTTCAACTATAGTCTCCAGTGCTGCATATGTAGGCAACAATGTTAGATCTCTGCACAATCTATTTTTTTAAGAAGCAGGTAATCTGGAAGAGAAGACAAAAATGTAGCAAAATACAATACATTCCATATAGAGATATCTCCAAAGCTCTTTATGACATAGAAGCAAAGTCACATTCTTAATGTATTAATGTGTTATCTCTTCCTGAAATATTTAAGTGTTAATTAGGAACAATTACAATAATTAATCAAGGCATGAATTATTTATGTTGATACCAGTTATTCCTAAAATATTTAGAGATTATTTTAACATGAAGGTATATCTTAGAAAACCTCCAGTAAACTTCCGAAACATGTCTTTGAAAACCCAAACATGTTTAGCATGGTTGTCCAATCCAGGAAAACCTCAAGGAAAAATTTGAATGTTATAGATTATTCACCATTTATGATTTTCTAGGCATTAGCATTCATTTTCCCATTAGTATAAATAATTGGCTATAAACTATGCAAAGGCTTTTTTACCTGAATTTCTTTGAGATTCATCAGATATATCAATTAAAATGAACCATTCTCCTCCATTACTACTACTCCCTGTTCATGCTTCTACTTAAGCATTGGTGGAGACAGCACAGCTTAGTTTGAATCAAAATTCGAGGTAATGGAACTAAACAAGATGGTCTTCTCCCTTTCTCCTTATCTTCCCTTAGAGAGTTTTTAAGGTCAGAGATTTTTTAAATGAAAATATTAAATCAAACTTAACTAAAATGGATTATTGACATCATTAGAGAAAGGCATCCCAGCTTCTATTCACCCTGAAGTGTAAATTACATCTCTGAGAAGCAGCTCACATTTAAATCACACCAAAGCAGTTGTCTTTCTGAGTTTTAGTTTGAAACTCATATGTGAAGTCATTGTTTCTTATTCAAGAGCATCTTGATATTGATAGCAGAGCAAACAGTTCAGCAGAGACCTGGATATGCAGCAGTGCTGTTGTTCCAGAGGATAACCTCTTTGATTGCTTACATTTTCTCCCAGTTCCATTGCCGTGTCAAAGTCCCTGATATTATGCAGCACATTTTTAATCCTAACTATATCCCCTAATTTTGGAAGCAATCCACTTCTCCACTTTGGCGCAATGTATTAACAAACAGAAATTTAATTGTATTCATTGTTACTGTTATATCAACAGCAAGCATTACCGTTTTGAAGCTCTAAACCTTAATATTACTGTCCTCTTAGCAAGAAAGATCTACTCCTTTAATTCCCTTGTTTTCTTAGCCAACCTATGTCTTACATCAGTTAAAAAGACATTTTACCAGGCATGCCTTTCCTCATCTTTCCAGATGAGAACAAGACTCCCTGATATATGGTTCATAGTACCCTGTCAGTATTTACTAAAACTAGTAAATATTCATTAGACTGTAGGCTCTAGAAAATATGGACAATACTTGCATTCTCAACCTTGTATTACCAGCATCTAAGGCAGTGCCTGGGGCATAGTAAAAGCTCTATACATATTTAATGATTAATGAATACATGAATGAATACATGTATTAGTAACAAGATAAATGGATAAATAATATTTGTAATACATGACACACTTACAAAGTCATTTCATTGATATTCACTCACTTATTCACTTATATATACTTTTATACCCTTCTCATTTATTTATTTTAGAATCATATTTAATTTAATTAGCAGGGATATAGGATTTAACTTGTGAAAATTGTGATAATATGTATCAAAAACATTTATAAATGAGTAAGCACTATGCCAAGAAAAGAAAGAAAAAAATAAAAGCTATTGCTATAATCTTCACTCAAGTCATACTCAATATTATTTACTATATACCATATTATGCACACACATATTCTCATTAGCATGGTATCACCTACATTACTATAATTTCTATTTCCTTCCCAATTTCTTTGAAGTCCATATCTGACCTGTGGTCTTATTCAATTGAATTGTTTTAAACCACTTCTCCAATTTGTCAAGGTCACATTATGGTCATGATGAATTTTAATCTTGACATTCAAAGCGTTAATCAGTCTTTGCAACTACAGAGAACTGTAAATTACTAAGTTCACGGACTTTTCCATCATCTAAGTCACTGATGAAAATATTAAATAGCCTCTGCCCCAAGATTGACCTCTACATAATAAAACTTCTGTTTACCTTGGTTGACAAAGAATTATTAATGAGTTTGATTGTTCTACCTACTTTGTTTTCAATAAATAGGTCTGTGGTGCTGATCTATTTTTATCAATTTGTGAACTAAAGTAAATTATTGGTAACTTTATAATAGTAATGCTGAAGACTGATTTCAAATTTTGGATGAAAAAAGGTTAACATTAATGAAAACTACTAGCCCAAGTAGATTAATAATAGTAAAAACATTTAAAGTAAATCCTTAATCTGCTCTCATGTTTATTTCTTCTCTTGCGTCATTCCCCTTGTGCCCCTTCCTTGCTTTCTGAATATGACAGCTTCATGCCTGATGTCCTTCTCTAGCTGCTGTGCCATGAAGTCTTTGTGGTTGTAATAGATGATCATCTTTGATGGATAATGAGATAAATATACTTGTGAGTTCCCAATCTCAAATCCATCTCTGGGTCAATGAAATGATTTCTCTTGTTGCCTGATGATGAGGACTTTTTCCTCTGAATAAATAAGACCTCATTCTGTGTTTTTATGTGGCCATCTGTTCATCTGTTCTGCCTCTCTCCAGTACACTGTGGACTTCTTAAAGACAAATGAATATTCACTCATCTTTGATCCCCAGTGCTTAGTACACATAGTACTGCTCAATAAATATTTGTCTAATAAATACTGATATGCCATGAAGTAGGAAAATCTGGATCTGTGAGGCATTGCATTGGCAGAGGGGGTATACAAGGGCTCCTCTGAATTCTAGGAACAATATACTTAGGATGGAATGAATGAGTAATCCAAGGGGCTGACTAGTTGGCAGCTAGTATGTATTCAATTAAAAATTTTTTTAAATATTTATTTATTTTTGAGAGAGAAAGACAGACTGTGAGCAGAGGAGGTGCAGAGAGAGAGGGAGACACAGAATCCGAAGCAGGCTCCAGGCTCTGAGCTGTCAGCACAGAGCCCGACATGGGGATGGAACTCAGGAACCGGGAGATAATGGCCTGAGCTAAAGTCAGATGCTCAACCAAATGAACCACCCAGGCACCCCAATATGTATTCAAGTTTAAATTCTATATTGTAAGCATCTCTGGATGCACTTTGAAATGGATAGATAGGAACTCTTTATCTTTATCTTTTTCTTTCTTTCTTTCTTTCTTTCTTTCTTTCTTTCTTTCCTTTTTTTTTTCTTATGATGAGGAGACTGTGTGGGTTTCACTTCTACCAATTTTTGTTGTCTCCTAAGGATATTTCTCTAACATCTAAACACAATCACTTTCAAGAAGCCAGGAGACTCCGTAGAAAAATGACAAATAATAGAAATTGTTTTCATTTTCTAGTGTTTGGAAAAATACACAAAAATAGGCTTATTTACATTTTTCTTTTTTTTTCCAATATATGAAATTTATTGTCAAATTTGTTTCCATACCACACCCAGTGCTCATCCCAAAAGGTGCCCTCCTCAATACCCATCACCCACCCTGCCCTCCCTCCCACCCCCCATCAATCCTCAGTTTGTTCTCAGTTTTTAAGAGTCTCTTATGCTTTGGCTCTCTCCCACTCTAACCTCTTTTTTTTTTTTCCTTCCCCTCCCCCATGGGTTTCTGTTAAGTTTCTCAGGATCCACATAAGAGTGAAAACATATGGTATCTGTCTTTCTCTGTATGGCTTATTTCACTTAGTGTCACGCTCTCCAGTTCCATCCACGTTGCTACAAAGGGCCATATTTCATTCTTTCTCATTGCCACGTAGTACTCCATTGCGTATATAAACCACAATTTCTTTATCCATTCATCAGTTGATGGACATTTAGGCTCTTTCCATAATTTGGCTATTGTTGAGAGTGCTGCTATAAACATTGGGGTACAAGTGCCCCTATGCATCAGTACTCCTGTATCCCTTGGGTAAATTCCTAGCAGTGCTATTGCTGGGTCATAGGGTAGGTCTATTTTTAATTTTCTGAGGAACCTCCACACTGTTTTCCAGAGTGGCTGCACCAATTTGCATTCCCACCAACAGTGCAAGAGGGTTCCTGTTTCTCCACATCCTCTCCAGCATCTATAGTCTCCTGATTTGTTCATTTTGGCCACTCTGACTGGCATGAGGTGATATCTGAGTGTGGTTTTGATTTGTATTTCCCTGATAAGGAGCGACGTTGATATTTACATTTTTCAACCAGACTTAGTTTTCATGGGTTTTTACTTGGCTTATCAAAGAAAAAAATTAGTAATCAATATGATAAGATACATATATATGTGTATAAAATTATTATTCATTTAAAATTTGGTAATAATGTATATTCTCATAACGGATTTGGAAACTCAATATTAAGAACTAAGCTTATATCGGCTGCCTGGGTGGCTCAGTTGGTTGAGCATCCGACTTTGGCTCAGGTCATGATCTCACATTTGTGGGTTCAAGCCCCTAATCGGGCTCTGTACTGACAGCTCAGAGCCTGGAGACTGCTTCAGATTCTGTGTCTCCTTCTCTGCTTCGCCCCTGCTTGCATTCTGTCTCTCTCTCTCAAAAAAATAAAATAAAACATTTAAAAAAAAAGAACTAAGCTTATGCCTTTCTATAAGATTTTGTAGCCCCATATTAATACATTCTCTGAACATTATTTCACCTCAACTACTCTAGATGCTTTCCAATGAACAATAGATGACTTGTTTAAATATTTTCAAGGAATTCTAGTTAAAATAGGCTAGAGAATAGTGCAATAATGGATGCTGCAACTTACTACATATTTTTTGGACCTAATAAAAGTATGTTCTAATATATTTTGCATTTTATTTGGTTTTCTTTTTATAATGACTAATATTTTCCTTTTACTACAAAATTTGAATTTTGATTTTTATCTTCAAATTTGGCTCTCATTAAATTTCTACTCTTATTTTTATTCCATTCTGGAAGCTAAATTTTTTATGAGAAAATTCATTTCTTTTTATTTTTTTTTAACATTTATTTATTTTTGAGACAGAGAGAGAGTATGAACAGGGGAGGGTCAGAGAAAGAGGGAGACACAGAATCTGAAACAGGCTCCAGGCTCTGAGCTGTCAGCACAGAGCCCGACGCGGGGCTCGAACCCACAGACCACGAGATCATGACCTGAGCTGAAGTCGGATGCTTAACCGACTGAGCCACCCAGGCGCCCCAAGAAAATTCATTTCTATAAATTTTGTATGTCTTTATATTAGGAATAATTTTAATACAATTACTTTGTGTTTTGGAAAGTGTCACTGTCTTTAGGAAGGCTAAACACAAATGCCATTTTCAATGGAAAGTTATAAAACATATTATACTTTGGGGTGAGTTTAAAAAGATTATTCCAATGATTCAAACAAATATCTTTCAAAAATATTGGTAAGAATTTTCAAACAAATTGTGTGTGTGGTAACTATCAATTAAAGACATAAGATGAATGCCTGCTATTGTAAAACATAATTAAGCAAAAGGGAAGCTGTGCACAACTAGCATGCTCAGAAAAAATAATTGGCTCATTAACTAAACTATAACAGCTCATTCTCATTTCTAGATTCTAATTGAAGAATGAATGGAAATAGTAAGGTGAGCTCATTGTACAATGCACATAAGCATGAAACAATTGTAATTTCTGCACAAATGCCCATATTGCTTAAATTCTTTGTTAGTATTATGGTGGAATACAATGAATGATGCTGTGAGAGAGGCACACCTTTGAATGTTGTATGTGTGTGTACATATGCACACACACAAAATAAAGCAATATATGTGAATTTGAAGGCTTCTTTTTTCTCCTTTCCACTCCCATTTCACTCCTAATTTGGTACGAATATTTCTAATCCATGCTGTAATATTTTTACTATATTCAATGAATCCATGAACAGTGAATGATTGTTTTGAGTTTCTGAAAATACATGTCATCATCACAAAATTGTAATTCTGGAAAATACTTATCACATATACATAGTTAATTCTTTGATTGAAGTATGGCATTGCATCTCCAAAATGGTTTACACATTCTGTAAGTGGCATGTAACTGGAATTTTTAAATCTATTTTTATTGTTTTTGGAATCAAATGTATTGTGATTTTTGATATATGTTGACTTACTTCTCCTTTTTTCCCCCCATATTTTATCCTTTCCCGTATTATATTGTTTATCCACAGTTTTTTAAAGTTTTTTTTTTTGGTTTACCTTTTTATGAATCATATGTTCAGCATTCATTTTTAAGGGTTTCTAAAAATTTCTAATCATCATCTCACTTCATACCCCTCCCACCCAATTTTAACTCTGGTTTCTAATCTTACAGTGTATTACTAGTGTTTTAGTCCCATTTTGTACCTATCCTTTACTTACTGTTATTATTATTTTTTTTTATCTTATTTTATTTAATTCAAGTTAGTTAACATATAGTGTAATAATGGTTTCAGAAGTAGAATTTAGTGATTCATCACTTACATATAACACCCAATGCTCATCCCAACAAGTGGCCTCCTTAATGCTGAGCATCCATGTAGCCCATCCCCCCCACCCCAAGCCCCTCCAGCAACCCTCAGTTTGTCCTCTGTATTTAAGAGTATCTTATGGTTTGACTTCTCTGTTTTTATCTTATTTTTCCTTCCCTTTCCCTATGTTCATCTCTTTTGTGTCTTAAATTCCACGAGTGAAATCATATGAACTATTATCATTTTTTGTACTCAGTAGTTATTTAAATTTATCCCCAAATTACTAATTTCTTTTTTATTTTATTTTATTATTTTTAAGTTTATTCATTTATTTTGAGAAAGAGAGAAAGAGTGACCACACAAGCAGGGGAAAGGCAGAGACAGAGGGGAGAGACCGAATTCCAAGCAGGTTCTGCACTATGACTGCAGAGCCCGATGTGGGCTTGAATTCATGAACCCGTGAGATCATGGCCTGAGCCGAAATCAAGAGTCAGAGGCTTAACCCAATGAGCTACCCAGCTAATTTCTTTACTTGTCACTATTCAATATACCCTACTTCTTTTTGTGTTTATTTTCTGTCTTACTGAAGAACATTTCTTATACAATGGTCTCCAATATTGGTTAAAGCACATGAAAATCATGTGAGAAGGCTTTAAAACTCTCAGTATTCAGGCACCTTCCTGGATCAATTAAGTGAACAAATCTTGAGATACTGCATTCAGGTATCATATTTTGTTTTGCTCTGCAGATGATTCCAATAGCTGCCACTGTTGCTTTAGTCCTTTTTTTTTTTTTTTTTGGCATTATAGTTTGTATATGGTGATTTCCCTTTGTCTCTTGATGAATGGAAATATCTTTACTTACTTTTTGTTCTTGAGTGATTATTTTTTAAGTAGGTATACAATTTTAATTTGGATGACTATAGGACCTCAGGACTTTGGAGATATTATTCTATTATCTTTCAGCATCTGTTTTCTTTTTGAGAAAACAACAGATATTTAAACCTAGCCCTCAAAAACAAGGTGTATGGTTTCCGGTCTCCCCTTGAATTTCTTGGCTTTATCTCCTACTCACTACTCAAAAGGTGAATATTTTTTTCCCCTCAAATCTTGAAACTTGGGATTTCTTCCCTGTGTCGTTCATTGTTTGTTTATTTGCTTTTTATAAGTTGCCACATATAAAAGGAACATATAAAAACACACACATATGACTGTGTTTAGATTGGCAGGAAGAATTTCCAATATCCAATTGATTGAAAGCATCTCTCTTTCTTTCTTTTCTTTTTATTTTCTTTCACAATTAACTTGAATGTTATAAGTCTTACATTCAATGTACTCTTTATCTTTCTTGAAATATCTATGCTTGATGAGAGCATAAGCTGATTGGTTGCTAGCACTGTATGCGACTTCATGCAGAATTCTAATCTGGCATATCAGCAGAGAATAATCTTCTACTTTATCTCTAACTAGCATCATCTCTCCCTGTTTAAAATTTACTGCTAAGTTTTTACTTCTGGCAGAAGGACTGTCCTGAAACACTTTTATGCCTTAATGAATCCAATTGCCTGGACTTAAAAATAATAGATATCTGCATTACTGAAGCATTTGTTTTTACAGAGATGGATTTCTGTTCTTTGCACATATGTTCATGTTATATGCTCGGTATTACATGAAGGGAATTAATTTATTGAGTATTACATTTAACAAAGAATCCAGCAGAATAGTATCATTTAGAGGTTTCTCCCCCATTATTTCTATGAATAATAGCAACAATAATGGTAATATACAAGATAATTTCTACCTATAGCAGTCTGACTTTCTTTTTTTTTTTTAATTCAGTAGAAGGTCCTTCACACTCTATTTGTCAGTTTGGCTTTAAGGTTTTCATTTTGTTGGCTAGAAGACAGATAAAGGGGATTACGAACAGAACTGAGCCTGGTTTCTGCTAATCTCCAACTTGAATTCTTTCAAGGGTTGCAAAATATGATTCAAGTATTTCACAAGCCTTTATAACCTGAGCCAGACTTTGTCATCTGTCTGGTATATGTGCCATCATGGGTGGATTTGGAACTGACATTTTATATCTCTGATCTCAACTGTATAAATATTTGTTTAGAGTGACTATCAACATAGCACACAGGCACTTTCCTCTCTGATGTATAGATGATAGAATAGTTCTTAACTGGGGCCCTATGGATTGGACAGACATAAACTGTCAGAGGGCAATGAGACAAATTTTCAGTGAACTCAGATTTTATATTTTTCTATAGGCAAAATGTAGAGCAGTTTCTATACCAAAAAACTATTTCTTATAATTTGGGTTACATTAAAGATATGTATACAGCCATTTATCTGAATGTATAAATGATGACTTGGTTTTCCCAAATATCTTATCTATAGAGTCTTTCTTTAGTTTGAGATTAAATTAATCAAGGTTTTATTATCTCTCAAAGTACTATCTTCCATGAAAACTGTCTTAAAGCATCAAAAAAAATGTTTCAGGCATTGTTGTCTAAAATCTTAATCCTTATTAGATGAATTCATATTCTCAAAGATATGCTCAATTCATGGAGATAAGATTAAACTGATGTTATGAATATTATCATCTATCAGTAAGTTGTTAATATACTTAGTATACAATATAAAATCTGTTATTTTAATAAGATCACCTCAAAGAGTTGAGCCAATCTTGAAAATGATAAGCATTAAAATCATAGACATATAAAAGACACAGAAGTTTGGAGGACTTGGAATTTAGAGCCATCTATTTCTATCTTGTTTCCTTCAGATGAGGAAATGAAGGCAGACACTTTAACATGTCTTGGAAATCGCTTTAAACATTATCTGGCTTTCTCTTAGAATTAAAGAATAATTTAAAGTTTTAAGAACTGCAAAACTGATCACATGAATTCTATCATTTTTTCAACAGTTGTTTGAAAATACTATAATTACTAGAAGAAAACATACTTTTATAAGTTTTGCATTTGTTGCTTTAAGAATTATACAAATATTACTTGGTATAATTTAATACATGCAGCATCAATTAGAGTACTCACTACCCATAGAGTATTAACTGGATATGGCCTTAGTAGTGGAGCCAAATTAGCCCTAGACTAATTTCTATCTCAGTTGCATCCTAATGAAGCTTACAAGCAAGCCTCAAAATGATCAAACTATTTCTTCATTAAAACAAAGTTCAGGAATATTTAAATAATACAAAAATACCCAACAACCAATAAAGTTCCAGAACAAAGTTCAAGAATATTGCCAATTATACAAAAATATTCAATGAACAATAAAGTAGAATTCACAATATCTGACATGCAATCTACCAGGGATGCAAAGAAGGAAAGTATAACCCATAATAAAAAGAAAAATCAGTCAATAGAAACAGCCTGAAAAATGTTGCACATAGTGTAGTTAGTAAACAAAGACATTCAGTTACTACAACTAATTTCTATGGGTTCAAAAAGCTAAAGGAAAACATCAACATTTTAAGGAGACGTGGAGGATATAAGAGTAATAGAAACTGTATTTCTAGAGATGAAAAATACAGTTTCTGAGATTTAAGACAACAACAACAAACAGACCTGAATGAGACTAAAAGAGATGAGACTGCAGAAGCAAGGTGAGCCTCCCTGAAAAAACAAACTTTTGCTGTTATAAAATGTGAAGTCTGAAATGGTAAATGTCAGCTTAATCATCTCTTTACATTTCACTTTCCTCTTTCTGGTTTAGGTTTTCAAAAATAACTAGAGTTTGTAATTATGAAAATTTTCTTCAATATAATCAAAATTAAGCACTGATCTATGGTATGGATTGTCTTACAAAATGAAAATCTCTAAAATCTAAACACCCAATTTAAAAATATATAAAAATATATATGACTAGCAGAATGAAAAGAAAATGTGGAAGTACAATGCAAGTTATGGAGGAATATAGTAAAGGAAAATAAAATTATTTTGTTATATATGTATATATATACATAAACTAAATTAATAAATAATACAAATTGTATATTATAAAAATAGTTGTCTACACAGTAGAAAAAATGATACAAAGCTTAGCATATTTCTTTTTCTGAGAAACAGGAATCGATTTCAAAGGCAAGTGGGCAGATGAATATAAAGAATGATTAATTTTGGGGTGCCTGGGTGCCTCAGTTGGTTAAGTGTCTGGCTTCAGTTCAGGTCATGATCTCACACTTCGTGGGTTCGAGCCCCACGGAGGACTCCGTGCTGACAGCTCAGAGCCTGGAGCCTGCTTTGGATTCTGTGTCTCCCTCTCTCTCTGTTCCTCCAACGTTTGTACTCTCTCTTTCTCTCTCTCACTGTCAAAAATAAATAAAGATTAAAAACAATTTTTTTAAAGAATGATTAATTTTAACACATTATCAGTCTTCGATTTTTTTTTTGTCAGTGAAAACATTCCCTGCAGGAAATTATGATTTTCAGAATACTTGTTGAAGGGTGGGATGCCATGATTTTTAATGGCTATGGGAGCAAGTATTGGAAAATCCTTTCTTTGTAACTCAGTACAGAAAATAAAGTCATTTGTGCCATGTGAATTCGTATTAAATAGCTGCCTTTCAGAGCAGCACAAGAATAACGGAGTGTACCATTCTGGTGCTTTCCTACATATCCTGTATCTTATATATTGTGTGTATTTGTTATGTGTCTATATCTTCATCTAAATATATATCTATATATCCTAAAATACTACTTTTTGTATAACGAAGTCACGTTTTCCATATAGCTTTTCCAGCAGTTACTGACAAAATTATTATTATTAATTACTATTTCATTTATCTAAAAATATGTGAGATGAGCGAAATTGCTAAAATCTCCATCTTCTGACTAGATTTTAGCTATCAATAATTTTAGAAAAAGAAATAATTAATTTATTATAAATTATTTTATTCCTAGTTTGTTAGATAGAAATATCAAACTGAATCTGTTAGGTCTGGATAGACTTGTCTCAGAAAGTAATATCTGTAGGGGCGCCTGGGTGGCTCAGTCGGTTAAGCGTCCAATTTCGGCTCAGGTCATGATCTCACAGTTCATGAGACAGCATGGTTCATGCTGACAGCTCAGAGCCTGGAGCCTGCTTCAGATTCTGTGTCTCCCTCTCTCTCTGCCCCTCCCCTGCTCACGCTCTCTCTCTCTCTTTCTCTCTGTCTCAAAAATAAATAAACATTAAAAAAACTTTTTAATTAAAAAAAGAAGATAATATCTGTGGCTCTCATGTTATGCTGAGAAGTATATCACTGGTGAACAATTAGACAAGTATATACATTATTAAAATAGGTTATTATTTGTGGTTTTATAGATGTTATATAGTTTATGATAAATTGCCTAATTGGTTTAAAATATCATTGAAATATAAAATTATAAGTAAGTATTATTCATGTTTTCCCCTCATGGGGAGAAAATGGCTTTCTCACCATCACTTTGTATATTCCTACAAAGAAAATATGAAGGTGGATTCCATCTGGTGTAGTTCTCTAAGAGGGCTGTTGAAGTGATATGTCTTTGGGGTTTTTAAAGAAGATTCAGGCAAGAAATGCACTGGTTTTCATTAAACTCTTGAATAGAGTGTAAATTGTACATGTTTTATCTAACATTGTGATTACCTGACAACTACCATCAAATTAAGCTTGCAAAAATTAAGGCTACTGGGCTCATGGACAGGTATGTATGAGAACAGACATCGTTCATCCTTTGATTACATTGATTACATTGTCACCACTGTCTTACTACAAAGAAATTGTATCCTAAAAACAGTGATGAGATCCAGATATTCCAACTGATTTGAATGCTCTCAGCTGTAACTTTGCTGAGCACAAGTTTTATTCTTCCTATATAAATGCTTTTTTTTTCTTAACCCATATTAGGCTGCCACTTGGTAAAGTTTTACAAAGGGAAAGTCATCTACTAAAATAGCCCATTTGAACAATAGTGTCTAAAATAGACCAAAGATGGGATCTAAATCATCACTTTCTAGCTACTGTGACTTCTGTTCTGTGCTTTCTCAGTTGTCTTTCTCCCACATATTTTTATGAAGGTGGTTCTCTCAGGTCATTGAGATTCCTACTAAAAAAATAACTTTTAGTAAGGTATTCTGTTACCACTCACCACATCCAAATTATAAAGTCTTCACTCTGATCTTCTCCAATGTCACTGAGTAGTTTTGTTTTGATAGTATTTATTTTTGCTTGAAATTATTTTGATCTTCTATGTGTATATTTCTTTGCCTCTAATTCCCAAAGCAGAAATATATACTCTGTAAAAGTAGGGATTTTGTGTCTCTGTAGGGCCAAGAACATTGCCACACATTAAAGACACATTCATAAATTATTTGTTCTTGAATAAATTAATGTACTATCGAAACAGGATTGATCTATTGGTTCACAATTAATCTGACCCTTTGTCACATGCAAATTATTCAACTAGAAATAGAGAGCCAATAAAATAACAACATTTTACATATAAAAAGCTTAATATTTTTTAATATGCCTTTCTGATTTAAAATATTTAGAAGTGAGGGAGAAAAGTTATATGAACACATGAACGTTTTTGCCGCTGTATATTTCTAGATCAGTGGTTCTTACTTTTTGTTTTTTCTTCCCCAATGGAGTCTTAAATTTTTCTCAAATTTATTCTCAATAAATAGATATTTAAAACATACACTGTTAGAGTTCAGTGTATAATGGGGAAATAATGGGGAAAAAACATAAAATACAAAATAGTGATTCCTCTTGAACCCTTCAGAGAGCAGAAACTTCAAGGCAACCAATTAGTATACATTTCAAAAAGCGGCAAGCACCTACAAGGAGAAATGAGACACAGAGCTAGTCTTACTTTTGATCAAACATGGGAGGAAGAGGATCTTGCCAATGCCAAATGAAGTGGATAAGACAGAGCAGCTACATTTTTCAAGAGCTGCTGAAGACCAGATGTTGTTTAGTTTCAGTCCGAAATAGTTGGAGAAAGTTGGGAAACAGACAGCGACAGGAAAAAGCAAAAACAAAAAAAAGCAAAAAAAAAAAGGATAAAGAGAGAAAGAGGGAGGGGCGCCTGAGTGGCTCAGTTGGTTAAGTGTCAACTCTTGATCTTGGCTCAGGTCATGATCTCCTGGTTTGTGGGATAGAGCCTCGTGTGGGTCTCTGCGCTGACAGCGCAAAACCTGCTTGGAATTCTCTCTCTTCCTTTCTTTCTGCCCCTCCCCACTCTTTCTCTCTCTCTCCCTCAGAATTAATAACCTTCAAAAATTTAAAAAAGAAATTAAAGAGAGAGAGAGGGAGAAAGAGAGGGAGGAAAAGAGAACACATACATTTAAGTTACCAATGTAAGGAATAAAGTACAGATGTTGTGAACATCAAAACATGACAAGAAGTTATTATGAACAATTTTTGAGAAATTAATTTTGACATTGTGCGTGAAATGGACAAAATTGTAAAAAAAAAGATACACCTTAAGAAAGCGGACAGAAAATGAAATAGAAAATCTTATAAGCAGATATTTACTAAACTAATTGAATGCACTAATAAAACTTTTTCCTACAATGAATATTCCAAGCCCAGGTGGCTTTATTTGTGTATTATTCTAAATATTTATAAATTTTTTACAAACACTTCAAAAGAATAGAATAATTAGAAGCATATTCAAACTCTTTATATAAGGCCAGGAAATTCTAAAACCTGATGAAAATATAATAAAGGAAAATTACATACTCATTAATAATATAAAACCTTAAAAGAAAGAAAAACATTGATTTTCTACAAAAGGTAAAAATTGCATTTGAATACAAAAAAATACATGGGAAGCATCAAGAATTTATCTCCCCACCTAGACAAAAAAGTCAGTGGCAAACTTTGTCTAATGTAACTATTTTGGAACTCTGGAATCTATTGAAAGCTTGTAAACTCCAGGGGAAGGTTCAGATTGTAAATTGCAGTTAATTTTCATCAATTTAAGCTCTTTGCTCAGCAACAAGTTACCCATTTCCCACCTCAGAGCCTGTTAGAGGCATTCATGCATGTGTTCTGAGAACAACTGGCATGCATCTTGTGGGAACCAACAATAAAACAAACAACGCACTTAAAAAATGGACACATGACTTAAATAGATACTTCGCCAAAGAAGATACCTGAATGGCCAATAAACACACAAACAGATGCTCAACTTCACTAATTATTTGGGAATACAAAGTAAAACTATGAGATACCACATAATACTTATTAGGATGGCTAGTGTAAAACCAAATCAAACCAAAACCAAAAAGAAAGTAACAAGTGATGATGAGGATATGGAGAAATTGAAATCCTTGTGCACTGTTGGTGGGAATGTACAGTTTTGTGGAAAGCAATATGGCAGTTCCTCAAAAAATGAAACATAGAATTATTATATAATTACAATTACACCCAGTTGCTGTAATTACAGCAATTACACCCTTGGGTATGTACCCATAAGAATTGAAAGCATGTTCTCTAAGAGATATTTGTACAATCATGTTAATGGCAGCTTTACTCACAATAGCTAAAATGTGGAAGCCACCCAAGTGTTTATTGATAGATGAATGGACAAGTAAAATATGGCATATACATGCAATGGAATATTACTCAGACTTATAAGGGAAGGAAATTTTGACACATGGTACATGGATGAATATTGAGGACATTATGCTAAATGGACATATGCTAAATAAACCTATGACAAGAGGACAAAGACTGTATGGTTTCATTTATATGAGGTACCTAGAGTAGTTAAAATAATAAACAATAACATGAATGTACTTAATACCACTGAACTGTATACTTAAAAATGGTTAAGATGGTAAATTTTGTTATGTGTATTTTATCACCATGAAAAAAATTAAAGTATGTAAATGGACAAGAATACCTAATGCAGTCTGGAAAAGAAAAAGCTGGGGACTTACACTACCTGATATCAAATTTTAAAATGTATCTATAGTAATTAACAGAGTGTGATATTGGCACAGAGACAAATAGAACAATGGAAAAGAATACAGAGACCAAAAACAGACCTCATACATACCAGAACATATTTTATGAAAAAAGTGATTCTACAATGCAGTAAGAAAAAGTGGTTATTTCAAAAAATGAGGCTATAGCATTGGCTTTCTATAAGGAAAAAATGTATAAAACTCCTTTGTCACACCACACATAAAAGTGAATTGCATATAGATTGCATACTTAAATATGAGCTTTAAGCATTGAAGCATTTAGTAGACAGCCAGAAACAAATATTCATGACTTTCAAGTAGACAAAGATTTCTAAAAATGGACATATGTGTTAAATATGAAGAAAAAAATCAATAAATGGATTTACATTAGAGTTAACAACTCATATGCATCAAATGCCCATTAAGAGAGAATGAACAGTGATAGAAGTCATTCCAACAATATGTATCTTAGAAAAAGTATAAAAAATACTCCTGCGAATTTATATGGAAAAGACAAACAGAAAAATTGAAAGAAAAATTACAGCAACATTTTGAAAGTGTTATTCAGGGTCTCCTGGGAGTCTACAAGGTCAAGACAATTTTTCCTAATAACACTAAGTTGTCATTGTTTTTTTCATCCTCATTGTTTCATAAGGAGACCTTTCCAAATTGTGCCCCTCCTGTGATATCACAACTAATGGGAGGCAGGAATAGATAAGATAAGATAAGAAGAGTTGTCTTCTACTGAGTCAGATATTAAAGATATTTGTAAAAATGTAAAATAATGTTACTTTTCTCATTGATATTTCTCTTCCTGAAAATAGAGCTATTATTCATAAAAATATGCAACTTAGACTCATATGTAATGGGCTTATTGTTATTTAAAAATAATTTAAAAAATTCTCAGTTTTAAATTTCTAATATGGGAAATATCAATAAATATAATCCACAAAAACTAAAGATCTTTGCTGTTTTCAATAGCAGTGTAAGGTGTTCTTACAGTAAAAAATAAAAATAAACTGGGGCTTCTGGGGAAGATGGTGGAGTAGATGAACCCTAAGCTCATCTTGCCCAATGGACACAACCAGAAAATGGCCACATCAGTGTAAGTAACCTGGAAAACAACCAAAAGATTGGGAAAACAGACTTTCCACAGATAACTATAGACAGGAGGCTGAATTGAAGAGAGTAGGAAGGGGAGAGACATGGTTAGGAGCTAAACAGACCCACGGGACTGTCCACAGGAGGGAGGAAGACTTGGTCATGGAAAGGAGAAAGAAACAGACTCTCACACCAGGAAACTTGGACAGGGATGATGAATCTCCATAGCATTTGCCTTTGAAAGTGAGAGGGGCTAAATGTTGCAAGTTCTTAAAATAAACAGGGCTTAAAACCTGGAACTTTAAAAATCAGGAAGCTTGTGGGAAAGCTGAGAGGGCAAGAGGAAACTGAGCCCACACCCTGAAAGAGACTGAACAACAAAGAGCCCTGTGATGATACAGCATGGAAACAGCAGTTTGAAAAATGCTGGGGTATACAGGAGTGAGATTTATTAATGAATCTCAGAGAATGTGGTGGAGGGACAGGGATCATTGTGAAACTTCTCCAGGAACAAAGGAGCTGTTGGGTGTTATTTCCCTTCCCTGTCTCCCAGCATAAATGTAGGAACACCTTTGGGAACCTACACAATACCAATACTGGCCACCTAACTTCCTAACACTGTGCCTTACCTCCACATTCTCCTGTGAACATGCCTCCTCCAGCCAGGCTTAGTCTTCAGGTCCCCTGCCCTGGCAAACCTTGCTAACACCAAGGCCCCTGTGTGCTTCTGTGGTTCCTCTTCAGCCCAGCTTGCCTAGGTTCCTGGCAGCTTCAGGTCCCCTCCAACCTGCATGAACCTTCCTGGCACCTAATGCCCCACCTCCACCTTCTTCTGCAGTTTGGTGCTACTGCATGTCTCGCAAACACCTGGTCTGACTCAACTTAAGTCCAAGGCAGCCCCAGACTGACCTGCTAACAACAAAGGGACCAAAGCCTACCCACAATAGGCAAAGAAAGCCATTGCAGACAATTAGACTAAAAGCAAAGGGGCTCAGCCACAGTAGCAGGTCACATGCAAAACACATAGGAGAAACTCCTGAAGAGCCAGGTTCTGGTGAACAGGGAGCAGTGCACTGCAGGACACTACAGGACCTCTTATTCAAAGGGCATTACTTTCAGGAGCAGGAGATATAGGTAACTTTTCTAACACATAGAAACAGACCCAGAGAGATAGACAAAATGAGAAGATGGAGGAATATG
This sequence comes from Panthera tigris, assembly GCF_018350195.1. NCBI lineage: Eukaryota > Metazoa > Chordata > Mammalia > Carnivora > Felidae > Panthera > Panthera tigris. Next base: position 27,285,240 of record NC_056676.1, on the reverse strand, counting down.
TCCAAAATGAAAGAACAGGACAAAAATCACAGCAAGTGACCTAAGTTAAAGGGAGATAAGAATATGCCTGATACAGAATTTAAAGTAATGATCATAAAGCTACTCACTGGACTTGAGAAAAGAGTGGAAGACCTTAGTGAGACCTTAACAAAGAGATAGAAAACATAAAGAGCCAATCAGAGATGAAGAACTCAATGAATGAAATTAAAAATGAACAAGATGGGATAAATAGTAGATTAGAGGGAACAGAAGGACAGAACAGCTACCTGGAGGATGGAGTAATGGAAAGCAATCAAGCTGAACAAGACAGAGAAAAATAATAGTAAATGAAAATAAGTTTAGGGAAGTTAGTGATACCATTAAGTGTAATCACATTCACATTATAGGGATCCTAGGAGGAGAAGACAGAGAAAAGGGTACAGAAAATTTATTTGAAGAAATAATAGCTGAACACTTTCCTAATCTGGATAAGGAAACAAAAATCCAGATCCAGGAAGCACAAGGAGGCCCCAACAAAGTCAATCCAAGGATGTACACGCACAAGATACATAGTAATTAAAATGGCAAAAAGTAGTGAAAAAGTGAAAATTTAAAAAGCAGCAAGAGGAAAGAAAACAGTAGCATACAAGGGAAACCCCATTAGGCTATTAGCTGATTTTTCAGCAGAAACGAATGACACATTCAAAGTGCTGAAAGAAAAATAAATATATAGCCAAGAATACTCTATCCAGCAAAGCTATCTTTTAGAATAGAAGGAAGGATAAAGACTTTCCAAAACAAACAAAAGTTAAAAGAATTCATGATCACTAAACCAGCCCTACAAGAAATATTAAAAGAGATTCTTTGAGTCGAAAGGAAAGACCACAAGTAGGACTAAGAAAAGTAGATAGTAAAAAAAAAAAAAAAAAAAAAAAAAACAATAAAAAATCATTATATCTATAAAAATCAGTAAAGGGATTCACAAAATAAAAAGAATATAAAGTATGACATAATATCTAAAATGTGGTAGTCGTGAGGGAGAAGTATAAAGAATGGATTCAAATTAAGTGACCATCAACTTGGCATAGATTGCTGTATGCAGAAGATGTTATATACAAACCTAATGGTAACCACAAATCAAAAACCAGTAATAAATATGCAAAAAATAAAGAGAAAGGAATTCAAGTATACCATTAAAGAAAGTCAGCAAACCATGAGAGAAAAGAACAAGATAAGAAAGAAATAGAGAAGGACTGCAAAAACAACCATAAAATAAGAAACAAAATAATAAATACATAACTACCAATAATAACATTGAATGTAAATAGACTAAATGCTCTAATCAAGATATAAGGTGATAGAATGGAAAATAAAAAACAGGACTCATACATATGCTGCCTTCAAGGGACTAATTTCAGACCTAAAAACACAGACAGATTGAAAATAAAAGGGTAGAAAAGCATTTATTATGTAAATGGAAGTAAAAAGAAAGCTGAGGTAGCAATACTTACATTAGGAAAAAAAAACAGACTTTAAAACAAAGACTGTAACAGGAGACAAAGAAGGATATTATATAATAATAAAGGAGACAATCCAACAAGAAGATACAACAATTGTAAATCTTTATGCACTCAACATGGAAGTTCCCAAATATGTAAAGCAGCTAATAACAAACATAAAGGAAGGAATCAATAGTAGTAGAATAATAGTAGGATACTTAACACCCCATTTACATCAATGGACAGATCATCCAAACTGGAAGTCAACAGGGAAACAGTGGCTTTGAATAACACATTGAACCAGATGGATCTAACAGAAATATTGAGAACAGTCCATCCTAAAATAGCAGAATATACATTCTACTCAAGTGCACATGGCACATTCTCCAGAATAGATCACATTAGGCAACACACAATTCTCAACAAATTAAAGAAGGTCAAAGTCATACCACGCATCTTTTCAAACCATAACATCATGAAACTAGAATTCACACACAAGAAAAAATCTGGTAAGAGCACAAATACATGAAGGTTAAATAACATATCACTAAACAAGAATGAGTCAACCAAGAAATCAAAAAGTAATCAAAAGAGACATGAGGGTAAATGAAAATAAAAACACAATGTTCCAAAATCTTTAGGATGTAGCAAAAGTTGTTATAAGAGGAAAGTTTGTAGTAAGAGGGCCTGCCTCAAGAAGGAAGAAAAATCTCAAGTAAACAACCTAATGTTACATATAAAGGAGCTAGAAAAAGAAAAACATAAAAAACTGAAAAACATTAGAAGCAAGGAAATAATAAAGATTAGAGTAGAAATAAATAAAATAGAGGGACATCTGAGTGGCTCAGTCAGTTAAGCATTATACTCTTGATTTTGGCTCAGGTCATGATCTCACTGTGGGTTTAAGCCCCACATTGGGCTCTGTGCTGACAGTGCAAAGCCTGCTTGGGATTCTCTCTCTCCCTCTGTTTCTGCCCCTCCCCTGCTCTCTCTCTCTCTTTCTCTCTCTTTCTCTCAAAAATTAAAATAAAATGAAATAAAATAGAACTAAAATAATAATAGAGCATATAAATGAAACTAGGAGCCACTTCTTTGAAAAAGATCAACAAAAACTTAGACTCACCAAAGCAGAAAAAAGAAAGAAAGAAAGTAAGAAAGAAAGAAAGTAAGAAAGAAAGAAAGAAAGAAAGAAAGAGAAAATGAAAGAAAGAAAGAAAGAGAAAGAAAAGAAAGAAAAAGAAAGAAACATTAAACAAAAAAAGAAGGAAAGACAGCAAAGAAAGAAAAGAGAGAGGACTCAAAATCAGAAATCAAAGAGGAGAAATAACCAACTGACACCACAGAAATATGAAGGATTATAAGAGAATATTATGAAAAATTATATGCCAACAAATTGGACAACCTAAAAGAAATGGCTCAATTCCTAGAAACATAACTTCTCAAAACTGAAGCAGGAAGAAATAGAAAGTTTGAAGAGACCAATTACCAGAAATGAAATTGAATCAATAATAAAAAAAACTCCCAACAAACAAAAGTCCAGGATCAGAAGCCTTCATAGGTGAATTCTACTTAACATTTAGAGACATTAATACCTATTTTCAAAGTATTCAAAAGAAAAATAGAAAAGGAAGGAAAGATTCCAAATTCATTTTATGAGGCCAGAATTGCCTGACCAATACCAGATAAAGACACTACAGGAAAATACACTACAGGAAAAGACACTACAGGCCAATATTTCTGACAAACATAGATGCAAAAATCCTCAACAAAATATTAGCAAACTGAATCCAACAATACATTTAAAAAATCATTCACCATGATCAAATGGGATTTATTTCCAGGATGGAAGTGTGGTTCAATATTCAGAAATCAATCAACATGACATATCACGTTAACAACAAAAGAAAGGGAAAAACATAAGATCATTTCAATAGATACAGAAAAAGCATTTGATGAAGTACATTGTCCTTTCATGATAAAACCCTCAACAAAGTAGATTTAGAGAGAACATGTCTCAACATAATAAATGCCATATATGAAAAGCTCACAGCTACCATCATACTCAATGGTGGTAAACTAAGAGCTTTTCCCCTGAGGTCAGAAACAAGACAAGGATGTCCACTCTCACCACTTTCATTTAACAAAGTACTGAAAGTCTTAGCCATAGCAGTCAGACAAGAATAAGAAATAAAACGTATTCAAATTTTTAAGGAAGAAGTAAAACTTTCACTATTTGCAGATGACATAATATTATAAATAGGAAACCCAAAACAGTACACCAAAAAAAAAAAAACTACTAGCATTGATAAATAAGTTCAGTAAGGTTACAGAATACAGAATCAATATACAGAAATCTATTGCATACCTATAAACAAATAAAATAGCAGTAAGAAAAATTAAGAAAACAGTCCCATTTACAATTGAAACAAAAATAAATAGGAATAAGCTTAACTAAGGAGGTGAAAGACCTGTACTCTGAAGACTATAATATATTGATGAAAGAATATTAAAATAACACAAACAGCAAGTTATTCCATGCTCGCGGATGGGGAGAACAAATATTGTTAAAATGTTAGTACTACCCAAACCAATCTGCAGATTTAATGCAATCGTTTCAATACCAATAGTATTTTTCACGGAACTAGAACAAATGATCCTAAACCCATGATTATATGATCAATTAATCTTCAACAAAGTTGGTAAGAATATGAAATGGTAAAAACAGTCTCTTCAACCAATGGTGTTAGGAAAACTGGACAGCTACATAGAAAAGAACAAAACTGGACCACTTTCTTATACCATACACAACAAGAAACTCAAAATGGATTAAAGCCCTAAATGTGAGATCTGAAATCATAAAAATCCAGAAATGAGCACAGGCAGTAATTTCTCTGATATTGCCCATAGCACATTCTTTAAAAAATGTCTCCTGAGGCAAGGGAAACAAAAGCAAAAAGCAACTATTGGGACTACATCAAAATAAAATGCATCTTGGCAACAACAGAAACAATCAACAAAACTAAGAGACTACTGACTGAATGGGAGAAGATATTTGCAAATGACACATCTGATAAAGGGTTAGTATCCAAAATATATAAAGAACTTACACAACTCAACACCAAAAAAAAAAGTCCAATTAAAAATGGACAGAAGATGTGAACAGACATTTCTTTTTTAAACTTAGATTTTTTAAATGTTTATTTATTTTTGAGAGAGAGAGACAGAGTGTGAGTGGGGGTGCAGAGAGAGAGAGGGAGACGCAGAATCCAAAGCAGGCTTCAGGCTCTGCACTGTCAGTGCAGAGTCAGACACAGGGCTTGGCCCATGAGCCACGATATCACGACCTGAGCTGAAGTTAGACACTTAACCAACTAAGCCACCCAAGCACCCCTGAACAGATATTTTTTCCAAAGAAGACATACAGATGGCCAACAGACACATGAAATGATGCTCATCATTAGGGAAATAAATAAAAACCACAATGAAATATCACATCAAACTGGTCAGAATGGCTAAAACCCAAAACAAGAAACAAGCGATGCAGATGTGGAGAAAAAGGAATTCTTGTGTACTGTTGGTAGGAATGCAAACTGGTGCAGCCCCTGTGGAAAACAGTATAGAGATTCCTCAAAAATTAATAGTAGAACTACCGTATGATCCAGTAATTATGCTACCTGGTATTTACCCAAAAAGTACAAAAACACTAACTTGAAAAGATATAAGCACCCCTGTATTTATTGCAGCATTATTTACAATAGTCAAATTACAGACCCAAGTGTCCATTGATAGATGGATAAAGAAGATAGGGGATATATATAATGGAATATTAGTCAGCCATAAAAAAGAATGAAATCTTATCATTTGCAACAATATGGATGGAATTAGAGAGTTTAATGCTAAGTGAAATGAGTCAGTCGCAGAAAGACAAATACCACTGTAATTTTGTTGAGAAATTGGATATGCATAATAATAATGTTGGTCATAATAGTTTTCCTACAGACTGGCCTAAAGATGCTGAAATTATTTTATATACCCACTGCTTCAGAATGTATTATGTGCTTAGAAATTGTCACATATATATATATATGACATATATATATATATTCTGCATGTATGATATATTCTAGTAGTAATATAAAATATAATAGTAATATAAAATATAATTAGAAATATAAATATATAATATATAATACATAATATAATATATAGAATATATAGAATATAAAAAATAATTTCCCTTACAGTTATTTGTAGACACAAAAATACAATTAGATTGTTATTTTTTGACCATTTTAAGAGTTATCTAATTCTATGTTAGCTAATCTTGTTTTAATGATTACTACTTCTTTGACTTTATAATCATCGAATACAGTATAATTTAATATAGATTCTTGCCAAGATGTATAATAAAAATTCCTTTTTTTATAGTTATGTTTTAAACATGATTATATTATCATAAACCACAACTTGTGTTTATACATTAATGCTGAACATTCTAGTAATTTCATGACATAATTTTCCAGTGTAGCATAGGTTTCAGGGAAAATTAACCATATTTATCAGAATTTTCTGCTTCCAGTACACTGTTTAGTTTAAGTAGCATAGCAACATATTTCTTTTTAACATCAATATACTAGAATTAAATTTTAATATTACATAGTTTCAGAAATAGAGCAAGAATAAACATAGAAGAAATTATGCAAATATGCTGTTGGACTTTGAGTTTTATACTCTCTTTTTTTAATTTTTAGATTTAAAAAAAATTTTTTTTAACGTTTATTTATTTTTGAGACAGAGAGAGACAGAGCATGAACGGGGGAGGGTCAGAGAGAGAGGGAGACACAGAATCTGAAACAGGCTCCAGGCTCTGAGCCATCAGCACAGAGCCTGACGCGGGGCTTGAACTCATGAACCGCGAGACCATGACCTGAGCCGAAGTCGGACGCTTAACCAACTGAGCCACCCAGGCGCCCCTAATTTTTAGATTTAATTATGAAAATATCCAAAGCATATAAAAGTAAGAAAAATTATGTAATGAATCTTGCGTGTCTTTCTAAATGTAGCACTTATGAATATTCTGCTACCTTGCCTTCATTTATCTTCTTTGTCTTTGTTTTCTTTGTTGAGTTTTGAAAATCAGAGTTTCTATAAATTTAATATTCATAAAATCACCTCGGGACCTTATTAGAATGTAAATTCTGATTCAGTGAGTCTGTGGTGGTGATTGAGTTTCTTCATTTCTAATGTGTCCCAGGGGAGGAGGGTGCTGCTGCTCTGGGGTGCCACACTGTAATGCATTTGTAAAGCATACTTCAAATATTATGCTTTTTCAGCAGTACCTACTTCATTATGTATTTGCAAAAATAAGAGTCTTTTTTTTTTACAAACTCATGTATTAGCCTACTTAAAAATTAACAATAATTCCTTAACATCATCTAATTTTCAGCCCATTATGTTTCCCCAAATATCTTGACAGTTTATTTTTATGCTTGATTTGTACAAACCCAACCTGACAGCTCAATGCACAATTTTTCTTGCCTCTTGAATTTTGTTTAACATGAAATAGTCCCTCATTCTTTTTTTTAATCCGTTGACTAATGAAAGTTATCCTGCAGAATATAGCACAACTTGTGTTGTCTGTTACCTTTTTTGTGTGTGTGTCATTTAGCTTGTGCCTCTTTCCCAATCATATTTAGGGCAAAACAGGAATTTCATTTTGTTGCTGCCACCTTTTCTAAGCGGATGTACTTTTTCCAGTTTATCTTTTTTGTTGATGGTATAGTTTTTGTGGGGTCCTCATTTCAGTTCTTTATTCATGTTATTTGAGGCCTTGTCTTTTGTCTCTTCCTGAGGCTCTAGCATCCTAAAGGCTGCAAGTGCTCACAGAGCAGAAATAGTTTCATTCTCCACAGATGACATTGTTCCCAGAGCTTTCTTTGTCTAAAGATCCAAGTGTTTTCTTTATTTCTTAAAATTTTTATTATAGACCATTTCAAACCTATACAAAAGTAAAGAGAAAAAAATAATTCATAATATGATGAATACCTGTATACCCATCATCAAGGTACAAAAATGATCAGTTTTCCAACTGATCTCATTTGACCTATAGTCCTACCCACCCTTCCAAAATAATGTTGTCAAATCCCAGATAACCTATCATTTTATAAGTATTTCATTACACAACTAAAAAATAACTTAAAAAAATTTCAAAACATACACAAAATATCATTTTATAGCTTAAAATTCATGATTTTTATTATCTTTAAATATCCATGTTGTATTCATATTATACCATTTGTCTTACAATTCTTAAATAGAGTTTTATTCAAAGTATAAATTGAGTTCTATATTTTGTAATTGGTTTATTTGTTGGTATCTCTGTTTAAATCTTAGTCGTGTCTTCCTACCTCTTGCTTTTATGTTGCTGATGTGAATGGGCAAAACAGAATATTTGTCTTGTTACCCATACTTTAGATTTTGCCAATTGCAACCCCATGATGTCACTTAACACATTTTTCTGCCACTATATTTCTTGTAAGTTGGTAATTAGATACAGAAGCATAATTAGATTCAGGTTTGATGTATTTGGTGAAAGCTAAATTTATAAGTGGTATTTTCATGACGTCTATTATCAATTTTTAAGTTAATCTGAAGTATAGATTTTTTTTTACAAAAATCTAGAAAATATTGAATGCTCTTCCTTTTTCCTCCATGCTCTCTTCCTCCTTATTTTTTTTAAACTAGTTTTCAAGGTAATGAGTTGGTTATCTATTTTCATCCAAAGGTGACCAATTAAGCTTTCATTGCTGTTGTTTCTTAATATCAATAATAAACTCATGAATTTAAACATATTTGATGTTTTGATCCACTGCATTTATTTCTGAGGATTCTTTTTTTTTTTTAATTTCCAATGTTTATTTATTTTTGATAGAGAGAGAGAGTGCAAGCAAGGGAGGGACAGAAGGAGAGGGAGACAGAATCCAAAGCAGGCTCCAAGCTCTGAGCTATCAGCACAGAGCCTGACCTGGGGCTTGAACTCACAAACAGTGAAATCATGACTTGATCTGGAAAACTGACTGAGCCACTCAGGCACCCCTGAGGATTCTTAAAATATCTGAACATTGTACATTAACAGCCTATTCAAATTTGCTTCTAGAATATTTTTGACAAGAGCATAGTAGTTTCAGATGGAGTTCATGCTTTGTTGTAATAGTGAGAATAGAATGCTCCACCTTTTTAAAAAAGTTTATTTATTTATTTTTGAGAAAGAGAGAGAGAGAGAGGAGTGAGAGAACATGAGTGGGGGATGGGCAGAGAGAGGGAGAGAGAATCCCAAGCAGGCTCCTCACTGTCACCACAGAGCCTGATGCGGGGTCAAACTCACGAACTATGAGATCATGACCTGAGCTGAAACCAAGAGTCAGACACTTAACCAGTTGCACCACCCAGGTGCCCCAATGCTGCATCTTTAAAAGAAAAACAGTTGTGTATAATAATTTCTGCTTTTTAAATTTTCTTCCTATACTTTTGCATGTCAAGGGGTGAGCTGTGGAAAATATGTTTAAGTGATTGTATTTGATAAAAGACACAAAAGAAAAACTATTCTAGCACTTTTAATTAGTCAGTTTACATGGAATTCTGGCAATTGTTTTTGGGATCTAGGCTATAATTTCTCTATCCAAGTACATTGTTATATTTTGCTGATGAGCTATATACCAAATTCTTCTATTCCATAAGGGTCAAGTTTTTTGGTAAATATGCTTCAATTATTCTATCTGTATTTTTCCATTACGAAACTAATTTTGGTGACAAGGTCATTGACTATGGAATAAGCTGTTTTATCTCAATAGTACATCAGAAAGGCTGATTTTTCTAATTATTAAACCTAACTATTTGTGTACCAGTGGCTTTCAATGAGCTTAATGCTACTTCATAAAAGATCATAGCATCTCATACTTTGTGGTATATATAGGTTCCCTATTTTCTTAAAACAAATATATTTATTTGAATCACACTTTCCCTTCAGGCAATCATATAATCAGATCTTCCAAATATACCATAGAGAGAAAGTTGGTCTTTTTAAGGATGTTTAGGCTAATTTTAATGATTATACATATTTAGCAAAATACTGTGCCTTGGAAACCAATTGCCAAATGGATGTTAAAATTTAAAGAGATTATTTTAACTGAGAACATTGTTAATTCTATAAAGTGTAAATACAGTGTAGATATCAGTGATTTTGTAATGAGAATTATTAAAATCACTTGAAAATCTTGCATCTGCTATGAATTAGTCAATTCCACTTTGTTTTATTTGTATTTCCACTGGAGAGACTTCAATTTCAGAAATCTCAAGTAAATAACAAAATTTAAAGCTTGCAGTTATAAGATTATCAAGCATGTTACTCTCCAAGATAGCTGTAATATAAGAAAAAGCAAGATAACACAATAGCAAATATTTATCTAACTAAATCATTTAGTGCTCATTACATTTGCCTCTACACCGCTTTAAATTCCTTTAATAAAATAGAATAATGATTAAGGCTGAATACTTCCCTGTACCACTTGCCACATTAGCCTTCTGTTTTTGTCCTTACCATGTATTTTCAGTGCAAATAAAATCTAAGTTTTTATTTATAATTAAGTGATTCTTGGTTTTTCAAAGGGAAGAACAACACTCTTGAGAACAAAGACACCAGGAAACAGCCTAAAATATCCTCATTTTAATTGTCATTATCCAAGAAAAGATTTTTTTATAAAAAAAATATGGTTTATCATTGTAGAACAATTTCCATTGACATGGATAGTAATTAGTCACAAATTATCTTCAGCATAGTTCACATCCACACATAACAGAACAGAAAATGTGAGTCTTAGACAAACAATCCAGGTAGAAGATCATTAAGATTCCCACTGTGACATGCCATGTAAAACCATGTTGATTTAAATTAGTCATCTGTAGTGTTCTATATTTTATACCATGTAAGGTACCAACTCATTTCACAGTCACAGCTGCTACACATTTATGACTGAAACAGAATGCTGCGCACTCCTATTTATGAATTGCACTGCAAATATTCTAATGTGTTTCATTAATAAATGTTATTTGCAGTGCTGTGGAGAATTTTCATTCTATTAAACATGTTTTTCACAATTCAATTTTAAATTTATAGCTTCTTAATGTAACTATGCAATGTTCTGGCAGTGTTAAAATTGAAGGAGTATTTTTTTTAGTTCAAACATTTTTTATTAATCTATTTTTAAATGACAGAGGGAATTATTTTGGGTTTAGGTAACTAAATAGCTGGGTTTAGTAATTAGAAAGGAAATACATAAGGAAAATGGAGGCATTGTAGACCAGTGAAACATAATGGTGGAGGGAGAAAACAATGTATGTAGATGATATGGACACAGACATAGTTTGTGGTTGTGATTGTTGTTATTCATGGTGTACTAAAGATTTTAGTATAAGTTAGTAATGATAAGTTCAAAAGTTGAGTTCAGAAAGGTAAGATGTGACTGAAGAAAAGTCTTGTTTAGCAAGCTATGAATTCCACATTTTAAGGATGCAGAGAAATTAATGGATTTATTAATTTGGAGCCCCAATAAAGGATGCAGAGAAATTAATGGATTTATTAACTTGGAGCCCCAAGTAGGGCTTTGTGCTGACAGCTCAGAGCCTGGAGCCTGCTTCCAATTCTGTCTCCATCTCTCTCTACCCTTCCGCCACTTGCACACTGTCTCTTTCTCTCTCGCAGATGAAAATAAACATGAATTTTTAAAAAAAAAATCAGTATAAAGGTAACTTTTATTTGTCTCCTTCAAAACTAACAAAATATAAGAATTAAAAAGACAAGAACTTAATCAAGTCAGTGTATATAATACATAATGTGTTACAGTATATCACATATTAATAGTAAATATATGAGAAATTATGAAATATATATGTATATATATATATTTATGTATATATACATATATATGTATATATACAATATATATATGTATAACCTATATGTATCCTCAAACCATACAATGATAAATAGTATAAATTATTCCTTCCGGGGCACCTGGGTGGCTCAATTGGTTAAACGTCTGACTTCTGCTCAGGTCATGATCTCACAATTCATGAGATCAAGCCCCACATTGGCTTTCCGCTGAAAGAGCAGAGCCTGCTTCAGATCCTCTCTCTCCCTTTCTCTTCCACCCCTCCTCTGCTCTCTCTCTCTCCCTCTCTCTCTCTCAAAAGTAAATAAACATTTAAGAAAATTATTCCTTCGGATCACTGGGTATTTGTTTGAACTTGAATTATGGGAAGAAATTCTTTCCTCAAATGTAGATTTGAATATAGGTTTTCCTAAAATAAGTTTCATAACTCCACAATAGTCTATCTAATGATGATTTCATTAATGCAGTGAGATTTAGAAGTGTGATGGGTCATATAAAAAAAAAATTTAAGTTCCCTGTTAACAATTCATGTTGATGTTGTTAAATGATATGTTACTGAAATTCTGACATGCTATTTATCATATCAATAACTCAGTTTACCAGCTTTAAAATACCTTCTGGAGATTAAGTGGGAAGAATGTGGTGAAACAAAAATGCACCTGATCAAAACACACTGAAAGCCTTTAACACAGGGAAAGTGTGGAAAGACCTCCAAAGAGGGAGGTCATGTGTTCCCATGGCCGAGGGAATAATAAATTTAGTGAGATAGTTTTTGTGACAAGATGAACCTCCATTCCACACTATTATTTAAAAAGAATGGCCCAATTTGCAGATGAATAATAATCCTGAGAAATGTACATAGAATATGTAGATATTGCAATACAAAAGGATATAGAAGGTTAATAAAAAGCCAAGAAAGGATAAAAGAGGAATTTTCCAAGAAAACAAAATTTTACCAACAATATATACTTTCTAATGAAATAGTAATAGGGTATATTAAAAAACTATAGGGCTAATATACGTGATTATAATAACAAAGGATATAATTTAAGCTAGAAGGCACCAGAAGAAAGAATATATATATCTATATATCTATGTGTATGTCTATGTGTGTGTATATATATATATATATATATATATATATATATATAGTACAATGTTGGAAAACATTAGAGAGAACAAAAACTAAAACGGACATCACCAAAATGATAGGGAATACAAAGGAAATTCAGTCTATGCCCAAATGAATACAAATATCTATTCACTTCAAAGTGATACTAGAGAAATCCTGCGTGACTTTAATGACATATTTTTCAAATATGCACACACAAAGCAGAGTGATCAACACCAATCTGAATATGCAACTTCAAAGATGAATAAGAATTTATATATATATATTTCCACACACAAAAGACAAGTACATAAAGTGAAAAAAAATCACTCTGGCTTGATTTACTTACAATAATACTTAATTTTTACATTTTGAAATAGAAAATATGCTTTACTTTTTTATACATGATATACTCTTATAAAAAGAATAAAATAGTAATCTTTATTTAATAATTGGGTAATATATAATAACTGGTAGATTCAAATAAAAATTTATTTAAATGCTAGTAAAGAAAAACAGGAAATGAAAAAGAGAATGAAAATGACATAGAGAAATAAATAAAAGTACTAGAGAGACACTTGCCATTCCAAGTGCCATTCTACTTGGAAATGTGAAAAATTCTATTAACCAACCCTTCAGTGAAAGATAAAATAGAAGGAGATTAGAAAATTTCTGAAAAAAATTAATAATAACACAACTTATCAGAATCTTTAATTAAAAATAGATTTATTATAAAATAAATAAATCATGGGGATAAAAAGTGTACAGCACAGAGAATATAGTCAATAATAATATAATAACTTGGTGTGGTGACAAATAGTAGCTATACTCATTATTGGAGAATATTGTAATGTATATAATTATCATATTGCCGTGTTGTACAACTTAAAGTAATATAATAAGTCAACTATACTTCAATTAAAAATTTACAAAAACCTAAATAGATTAAAGCAGTTATCTGAAGAAAATCTATAGCCTCAAATATCTGCATCAATAAAAAAATGAAAGAATGAAAATAAATGATTCAAATTACTGTGATGGTTCATTGTATATGTCAACTTGACTATTCCATACTGTGCCTCAGTATTTGATCAACCATTATTCTGGGTGTCTGTGAAGGAATTTTGGGGATATAGTACTTGAATTGATAGAGTGAGTAAAGCAGATTGCGTCCTCTAATTTGAGTGTCCCTCATCCAATCAGTTGAAGACCTGAACAGAACAAAATGGTGACCCTGCTGCAAGTTAGAGAAAACTGCCTGACTGTTGATCTGGAACATTGATCTTTTCTTGCCTTTAGACTCAAAGTGACTGGCTCTTCTTGGGTCTGGAATCTGCTGGCTTTCTGACTGGAATTTACACCATTGGATTTCCTGGATTTTCCAGTTTGTGAACTGCAAATCTTGGGATTTCTAAGCTTCCATCAACACGTGAGCTAATTCCTTATAATAGATTTTTTTTTTTAATTTATAAGAAATGGTTCTGTTGGTTGGTTGATTCTGTTTCTCTGGAGAACACTGACTAACATGATTCTAAACAAACAGCTAGTGAATGAGGATCAAAACAAATAAAAATGGAGCATAAGAAGGAAATCATAAAAATAAAAGCAAAAATTAATAAGGTAGAAAACAGAAAGAAGGTAGTAAAATTCTATTTCTCTGAAGATTATCTATAAAAAAGAAAAACTAATTAAATTTTAAAAAGGAAGAAAGCAAATAAACAAAACAAATAGGAAATAACTACCGAAAAAATTGAAAGTAATAATAGACAATTTGCATACATATATGTAAAATTAATTAGAAGCATGCATTAAATGGTTGATTTATTAGGAATAAAATAGTTTATCAAAATTCATCCCAATATAAATAAAAACCTTAAGCTTGTCAATTCCCATAGTGTAGTGAAAGTTCTGAAAGAACTTATCATGTCTATATTATTTGATTGAGGAGCTCCACTAGACCATTAGGGATCACATAGTGCCACTATTACATAAATCCTTTCCAAGCACAGAAAATAAAGGTAAACTTTCAAATAATTTTTCTAGAGCAAATGTAACATTGGTACCTAAATTTGACAGCTCCACAAAGGAATGTTACATGTAAATATCTCTTATGTATATCAATGCCAAAATCTTTGACAAATTAATATGTGACTTCAACCAAGTTATGAAAATAATATGCCATAACCAGGTGAATTTTATGACAGACATGCAAGAATGAGAGAATATTTGGAACCTATTCATTTAATTCACTTTATTAATAAATGTAAAGAGAAAGAGCACTATGATTTTTTCCATAAATACTGAACAAAAGAGACATTTCATTTGTAATTATGGTTAAGTATTGCTTGAGCTTAAATTAGGGAGCTTAAACTTGGGTTATCCAAGTGGGACCAGTGTAATCATATGAGAATTTATAAGCAAAAGAGAAAAGCAGCAGAAGGCAAAGAGACATGTCAGAAGAGGTAGTGAGACAGAGTTGAAATATGAGACAGATTTTGCTCATTATTGCTGGGTTGAAGTTTTGACTGTTCCTGTGTGCATGTACCTGAGTCCTAAAGCCAGTACGTTAATTAATGGCTAATCAGTGGGTAAGCACTAGAGACAGTCTACAAAGTCTAGGAGAAAAAAAAAGGTTTCCCAATATCTTAACTACTACTTACTATTATGCTGAAGGTATTAGCCAATGAAATTAAATGGGATAAAATTATTAAAAGCAGAAAAATAAGAACTTCCTCTGTTTGTAGATGCTATGATAGTTTAACTGGAAAAAAATAAAACTGAGAATCAGTGACAATGCTTGCTTAATAAAATAATTCAACAATATGTCAAATATAAAATTTAATAAAAAAATTGCTAGCATTTGCAAACACAATACCATTTGGAAGTTATAAAGGATGAGAAACCCTTATTTTTATTAATAAAAATATAAAATATTTATGAATAAACTTAATGAGAAGTGTTCAAAACTTATCTGAAAAAAAAAAACATAAAACACTTTCGAAAGACAAGACACAGAGACAGATTTGAAAAAATATAAAGGAATCCCTTATTTCATGATAAAAATATCTCAACATGAAGATATAAATGCTTCCAAAAATAACACATTAATTTAATTAACAAGACCCTAATAATATCATCAATGAGCTTTGTTTGACTTGGATCATTTGATTCTAAAGTTCATAATGAAATAATTTTGAAAAAACAGTGATCTCTTGGAAAACTTTGAAAAGGAAAACTTTTAAGAGAGGCTGATTTTACCAAATAATAAAATACAATACAAAGCCTCTAAAATTAAGATAGTGTGATACTGACACATGAATAATAAGGTCAATGAAACAAAATGAAAAGTCTACAAATGGACTCAACTACCCATAGAAGTCTAAAGCATGATAAAGGTGTCATGTCAAATCACTAGGACAAAGATGGTCTTTTTAATACGTTTTTGGTGTTTCAGTACAGCTTTTAGAAAAGGCAATAGTTTATCTATTCCTCAGATCATTACCAAGAATAAGCTCCAAGAGCATCATAAATTCAAATGTTAAAACATTAAATCTATACACGTCTGGATCTAGTCTATAAGTTCCTCACTAGACTAGATATAAAGAAAGCTTTTAGTGACTGAAAATTCAATTATAATAAGACAAAAGACTGACTTATTGGACCACATAAATATTAAAGAAAAAGCCTTCTCTTTTTTCTTAAAGAACAGTCACAATAAAATGGAAAATAAAAGGCCAATCAAATTAAAATATAAACATAATATTTGACTATATACCCTCGGCCTTGAGTGGGGTTTTCTAACAGTAGAAATACAGATGAATCGTAGACTTCTAAAAATAGGTTATTTTGTGGTTGGATGGGAGAAGGTATTCTGACACTATTTTAGATTACAGATTGAGCAAATGAAAAATTATGTTGATGTTGAGAAGCAGGTTTCTCACAATGGAAGAAGACACACATGTGGAATGGGCAAAAATAATACCCAAGGTAAATGAACTGGTGTCAGATATATTGGCATAAAGACATGATTTCTAATATATGCATATTCATGTATATATATGTGTGTACAAATGCATGTATATGTGTGCATATATATGTGTGCATACATATATATATTGTGCATATATCCACAGGTACTCTGATCTTGAAAGAACCTAGAAGCAGACACCCAGTAGCAAAAAGCATATCTAGTTCCCAGATCATGGTTTTTAATATCTTTCTCCACTAAAGAAACCAGTAATCCTCAGAAAATAATTGATTTGAAGGCTAGAATAATTAGCTGATGAATTACAAATTATGGAAAATCTGAAAGAATTCATGAGTCTGTACTGATAATGAATAGATAGATAAGTAAATATATAAATAAATGGGAAAAAAAGGACAGTTCTTGCCTTACAGCAAATTGTCAAGTGACATGATAATTATGGAGGAAGCACTGGAGTTGGCAAAATCATAATTTTGCAACAATTGTAGTAGAGATTATTGCAAACAATGATCAGCAATTCATGCTAAATCTAGTGGGAAGTTTAGATAAGGAGCAGATTATATACATTTTAAGATATCTTCCTACAGATTGTCTATTGGTTGAAGGGAAAAATAATTAACTATACTTTGGAGAAATTGGGCAACACTTTGACCAAATGCTCAAAATAAATATCATCAATTAAAAGTAGATGCACATTGTGTGCTGTCAAATAAAAAACCCAGCTAACAATATAATATTATGAAGCATCTGGTCAGGAATACATAATCTTGTCCCAGGCATTAGGAGACATCAGATAAGCTCAAAATAAGTACCGTTCTGCTAAGTATAAATGAACAAATTTCTTCAAAATATCAATGCCATAAAAGGTAAGCAAAGGCTGTGGAAATGTACAAAATAAAGAAGACGGAAGGAATGTAAAAACTGAATTCAATAGGTATTGTATTGAAACCTAGTGTTTCAATACCATACCATAGGTATGGTATTGAAGGAAAGAAATGCTATAAATAAATCTTTGGGTCAATTCATAAAATTAGAATAATAGATAAAATTATTGTGCCAAAATTAAGTTTACTGAAGGTGACAGATCTACTATGTATTACTGTACTTATGTAAAAAAAGTCCTTATTCTATAGAAATATAAATTGAAGTGTTTAGAGATAAGGGGTCATTATATAAGCAATTTATTTCAGATGGCTCTAAAATATTATGAATATAATAATATTATAAATATATAAAATATAAATATATCAACATTCATTTTACATACACAAGATACCCATCCATAATGTGTACACACACACACACACACTATTTGGTGGGGAGGAGATATGCCCCATATATTTTACATGCTTAAATCTTACCCATGAGGCCCAAACACCTGCAGAATAGAGTGAGAAGGGAGGAAGGAAAGCCAAAGCAAGAAGAATATGAGGAAAAAGGACATTTATGCCTGAGCAATCTGGGAGAGATGATCTACAAGGAAACTGCACACTCTGACCCCTTAGAAGGAAGTAGAGATGGTATTTCTTTAATTGTCTTGTATATGGCTGCGACCAAATCTGGAGTATCTGGGATGAAACTGGTATTTTAATGATGCTGCTCTGAGGTTTTTCTCTGTAGTCTAGGGAATGTTGCTGAATTCTGGGCTGTCATGAGTTCAGAAGTATTTTCATGGGACATTCCAGTTTTCCCTTCACAATTTCAATAATGTATATAACAATTGTTAAGTAGCCCAACAGACTAAGACAACTGCCATGTAGCATAAAGTATCATTCAGCTGTGAAATGCGTTGTCTAGAAGATGTGTCTGGTACCTTAGAGTACCAGACTCTTACCAGACTGGAAAGCTAGGCTCAGGTGAATGTGTGTATCAGAACATTTGCATGTGGTAATCTTAGAGTAGCTGGAATGCTTATACTGTGGCTCAGGGTTTCCACAGAAGGGCCAGGCAGTGGAAATTATCAGTCTCTTAAGACCTGTGCATAAAAATGGTAGAGTGCCTCTTCTGCTCCATTCTTTTAGTCAAACTGTCATGTAAACCAGTCCAGATTCAAGGACAGAAAACTCCATATCTTCACTCCAATAGGAGTGAAAAATGTGTGCTCATCTTTAATCACCTCTACATGTTTGTTTACTAAATATGAGAAATTCTATATTCCTATTATCTCTTAAATTTATTTATTCCATTTATCCTTACTACTTCATTCTTATGCAGACTTTTTTATAAGATGTCAGTTAAGTTATTGTAATTGGAGTGACCTTGCTGAAACTATCCAAAAGTTGCTCATTATCAATAAAGAAATATCCACACTTTTAGCAAATCATACCACTCCTTCTATGATTCTACTTTTGCCTAATTATTTAGTTAAATAGTTAATGCTATTTCTTGACTTGCCATCTACCCTAAACAGTTACCTAACCTATAGACCAAAGAAAAAACTATTTAGAATTTTGGTAAGACAATAATTTTCTTCAACTTCTTATATATACTCACCTTTCAAGATTAGGTTCTAGTTTTATTCTTGTGTGGAATCTTTACTAAAGGCTCCCAATTCTAAGGTAAATATGACTATCTCCTCATTTGTACTGTGTTGTTCATTGTAAATATTTCTAGTATCTTAATTTCTTTTCATTTATTTTTACATAACTGTAACTAATAATCTTTAAGATCATTGAAAGAAGAGGCTATGTTACTATGTCTTAGCCATATTTGTAATCATGTCTCAATACAGATTCCTTCGCCAATGCCTAAGAATTATTAATTAGGTAAATAGATACAGAATAATGACCAACCATTTCCCTCCTTTAAGGAGATTCATTGCCAGGAAGCAAAAATAAGTGAAGGAGAAAAAAAGGTAAACAATAACAAAAAATTAGGGGGTTGATAAATAAAGAAAACTTCAAAACAAAGTATAAGACTTGGGCTAAAATATTGACTTCGGAATGTGAGAATGAACGATGTCTTAAACATCTTAAGGAATAAGTTTCTCTGGCAAGAATCAATTTGAGTGAATAGCTTTTTGCTCAACTTGAGTTAGTAATGCAATTCAACTTATGTAGAGAAACAGATGAACATGTCTTTATATTCTTTGGAAACAATAAAATGACCCAAGTTAATCTAGTTGCTCATTACATTTAGTGCAGATGTCAAGCACTTCCATTCTAAAAAGTTTATTTTAAGAGGTAGAATAAATTTTACTTTATATCTCTGGGACAAACAAAAGTATAGTGCAGCTTTAAGGATAACTGGAACGAACAACTTGAAAATGACCAGAGCTCTTTTCTTTCCTCCAGTCTCTAAAACCTGATTCCTTTGCAGGTTATCTCCTTTTTTTCTGGCCACCTTCTCTGTTGGGTAGGACCACCAAAAGAGCCCAGGTTTTACCTTTGATTATATCTCCACCTGAGAGAAAATAGAAGGGTTTTTTTTTTCTTTTTTTCCTTTCTCTCCAATACTCAATTCAAAGATCCTTTAAACTTTTAAACTTATACAACTTAGGACATATGATCATTGCAAGATCAACCAATAATTGGGGGGTGGGAGTAAGGATTGAGTGTGCTGTTTTTTAGCCTCATTCAAGTGGTGACTCTGAATCAGTTAATAATAGAAAGAAAGGCAAGACTCTATAGAAAGATGGCAGTTATCATTGGAATTACATAGTTGAAATAGGAAAAGAAAAAATTTCCACAAAAAAGGAAGTGATATTACAGAAAGACAACCAGTGCTACACACTGTGTATTTTGCATCTGCTAGGAAATGACTTTGGCTGTTAAAAACAGACATAAAATAACAATAACTTCAAAAACTAAAATTTTCTTCCTCTCCTTTATTACAAAATTGTATCCTAGCATTGCACTATCATTTCACAATGACCTCATGGACTTAGGCTCCTTTGTCTTTCTCTTCTGTCATCCTTATTCTGTGGTTTCCATGTGCAAGCTCTTTTTGTGTTCACAGGATGATTGCTGGAGCTCTAGTAGTTGTGTATGCAATCTATACAGGGTGAAAGGAGAAATTAGCAAGCATAAAGGAAAGAAGGAATTTGCTATTAGAGACACATTTAAGAGCTTTCACAGAAGTTTTACACAATACTAGATTTTTTTTGTTTGTTTGTTTGCTGGGCCCATTGCCATCTCCTAAAAATGTCAGGAATCCATAATAAAAGGAACAACATAAGAGTGGATATTGGGTAAGCAACTAAGAATCTATGCCACATGTCTCAATTTCTCTGACAAGATTCAGCAAAGGCCTTAAAACATAAATAGCTCAAGAAGTAAGAAATGCATTACAAGTAAAATTTAAATTTTATTGAAAATAAGCCATGAATTAAAGTATAAATCCAAAATTTTTATTATTCTAAAATGTGTCATAGTCTGAGCTTCTCCCAAGATCATACTTCCTTGTTTCTTAGATTAAGTAAATAAAATCAACATTTTCTACAATTGGCAAACTGTCAGTAGTCCATGATCATGAACATGTGTAGATATGCAAGCAAAGCTAAACATCAAGAAAGCTATAGATAAACTTGGTTTCCAATATTATTCATTCAACACCTTTTATGAAGATGGATGCAACCACCCTGCAATTTTTATATTTTTCTCTTCCAATTAAGCAAGAAAAAGCTTCATGAAACATGACTGATTTTTGCGCCAACAAGTATGTTTTTGTTTTAGCTATTACTTTTGTGTCCATTTAGAGACACAAAAAATTCTGTTTGTAAACCTTTCCAAATGTCTTAAAATACTGTAACTTGGTAATGAAATTTGAAGATACCAATGAGAAAGAGATTTTGTTATGTCATATTCTTTAAAAGGAAACGGTTAAAAATAAATATTTTTTCTTCCAGTTTTTAAGGTATTTTCTTGCTGATAAGTTCATTGCCTTTAAAGCTTTTAAAATAATGGGATCAGGTATTTCAGGAATTTTTATTTCTGAAGAAAGTTCCAAAGTCTTCTGAATTGCCTAACTCCCAGAAAACTTGGCATTCTGGCTATTCATTCACTCAAACTATCTACGGTGATTAATTTGTCAAATACCTAGACAGAATGAAAGTCTTCAAGTTGTAGGCTACAATCAGATATTTTGCATACAACCATAGCTCATAAAAGTACATTTCCTGGAAGAAATGTTGTGACTTAGAGCCAATGCATTCTACTACAGGGAATGGGGAGGAAAGATTCCTATGGTTATCCTTTCATGAGTAAATTGGTACCAATTCCAGGAAAACTATTGGTATGCATGTTAACAACAACAACAACAAAAAAGAGTGAAAAATCACTTGCCAGACTCTCACATAATCAAAGGAGCTTACTTAGGTTCAGTTTTTTTTTTTCCACAATGGATTAATAGAACTGTCCTCAGATTAAACTCTAGTAGAAAAGAAAAAAGGAGACCTGTGTGAAGCTTTGTTAAACAATATCAATGTATTTCTGGGGATGGTGTGTGTGTATGTGTGTGTGCGTGTGCGTGTGCGTGTGCGTGTGTGATGAGAGTTTGAACACCAATGGTGACAACTTGCTGAAATAAAAGTAGTATCAGATATGATTCTCAGCTAGAGTTATGGGTGAAGACATGGGTGGAGTAGCAAATATATATTGGGTAATTTAAAGTAAGAATATTCTGCCTCTACCACTGAATGCAGCTATAAAAACTGGAAAGAATGCTTGGGAAAACTATTTGAGAACTCTGAAAAGCAAATAATAGCCAGTAGATTGGAGGAGAGTAGAATTCAAAATCATATCAAACTGGCAGTAGATTTACTATTTTTTTCCTTCCAATATTCTTAGGATTAGATTGAACATATTGGCAACCCAGAAATGAGCATAGATGCTGAGAGAAATCTCCAACATATCTCCGATAGTTCTGCTGTGAGGATTTGGAAGGGGGGGTCTCCTGACATTCAAAAAGAATATGGGAAGTCCGTCATTATTTTTCTTTTCTTTTTTCTATTCTTTTGTGTCTCAGCCACCAAAGCATTCTCATGGCATTGGTATCACAGGGACCTGTAAGAGCCTTTAACTGTGAAAGAGAGAAAACTTCATTCTAATAGAAAGAACCATACTCTTAAGAGTGTGGTGCAGAGCCATGTTTTGTTTTTTGTTTTTTTTCCCTCCTCTCTCTGACCTCTTGCTGCTTGTCCCACAGTTGTGGGAAGTACACAGCTGTCTGCCCAGAGAACCAAAACAGAGGAACCCAGGATACCAGAAAATACCAGAGAGATTGTGGAGAAGGAGTAGTTTGGGAAGTGACTCCCTTAATCTGTTTATGAACTTTTGTACTTACGCCTGTTTTGTGTATTCATGGACCTGATGCTAAATAGCACATCATAGATGTTGAGAACTGAACTTAAAAAAGACCACTGCCTCGGTCACAAACTGGACGCTGGGCACGCTGGGTAGTGCCCATGTGTAACTGATCTGAAGAGCACTGCGGACACAGACTTCATTCTACAGAAAGTAGTTGAAATTGTGGGCTGAACCTAATCAGGCCAACTGCCTGCTAAAACAAATATATTAACATTCTCCACAGAATTTAGAGAAGACCTAATGTGTCATAACATAATATTCAAAATATCTGGGAATAAAATCCAATTTCCTCATAAAATATATGAATAAGGAAAATCTCATCTCACTTGGGAAAAGGCATTCAACAGATGCCAAAGCTGAGATGACAAAGGCATTGAAATTATTTGGCATAGACATTAAAGCAGCTATTATAAAAATATTCCAACAAATAAGGTGAACCTCTTAGAGTGAATGGAAATATCATCAAAGAAATACCAGGTATCAGAAGCCTATGGAAATATTTAAATTGAACTATACTGTAACTAGAATAAAAATCTCTGGTTGGGCTCAATAGCCAAATGGAAATGCCCAAAGGAAGATTCAGTGAACTGAAAACATACTTAGAAATTATCTAATCTGAAGAAAATAGAAGAAAAAAAGATTGAAAATGAGAAGGACCTCAGAGACCTTTGGGACAGTACCAAAGTTCTAAGAATCATGTCATCACACTCTCATAAAGAAAGACATATGCAGTGGAAAAAAAAGATACTTCTCACTTCCAAAATTTAATAAAAGATGTAAATCTGCAGATTCAAGAAACTCACGGAGTCCAAAAAAGATAAACACCTATGCCTTAGTTACATCATAGGCAAATTGCTGAAAATTGAAGAAAAGAAAAATATCTTGAAAGCAGCCAGGGAAAAACGTCACGTTATTTATAAGGGAAAATGATAGGCATGATTGTGGCTTTCTCATCAGACACCATGAAGGCCAGGAGTAAGTGGACTAGCATTTGTGAAATGCTAAAAGAAAGCAACTATCAACCCAGAATTCTATATCCAGAGGCACTACCTTTCAGGAATAAAAACAACATAAAGACATTCTCAAATGAGGAAAATCTTGAGAATTTGTTGTTAGGAGATGTGCTTTCAAATAATTGTGAAGGTAAGTTTTACAGACAGAAAAGAAATGTAGCCAAAGTAAACATGGAACATCAGAAGTGAAAGAAGAGCAACAGAAATGGTAAATGTACAGATTAATATAATGGACTATTCTTTCCTATTATGGTTCTTAATTATATGTGTTACGGTTGAGAGCAAAACCCATAAAATTGTCAGATGGAATTTAATGTACATAAATATAATGTATAATGTAAGTAAACTATAATGGGCAAGATAAAGAGATCTCTATGGTACTAAATTTTATATATTTCAGTTGAGGTGCTAAAAAAATGATTCCAAACAAACTAAAAAGTTAAAATTACATTGTTATCCCAAGAACAATCATTAAAACAAACATGCAGATATATTTAAGAAGACATTAAGTACACTAAAAGTTTAAATAACCCCAAAGCAAGTAGGAAGCATGAGGGAATGAAAAACAAAAGAAACAGAGAGAGTAGGACCTCTAGAATGGTTGACTAAGAACCTTTATTTAAAATGAAATGGCAGATTAGATAAAATTATAAAAATTCAGCTATTTAAAGCATCTAAAATTGACCAAAGTCATATAGCAGACTATGGAATATTTATTTGAGAAATTATGCTAAACCTCAGTAAGAACAGTGGGAGCCTGTGACATTTTAGTCAGGCGCTGCTCCTACCCCCACCTCAACTCTGTGGCACAGAAGTGAGACCAAGGTGATGGGAGGGGGCTGACTTTCTTTGGAGAAGCATGCTGGAAATGCCAGGACCTGTGATATTGTCAAAACAAACAAAGATGGCAAACAGCCAGGAAAGCCCAGCATCTCAGCTAGCGTGGGGCTTTGATACTAGTTGGGATAAGGAATAGACTAGCAGACTAGCCAGACACTTAACAGGAAATCTGGGGACCAAGACAAGCAAAGCAAACCTTGTTAAACCCTGGACCCGAAGGTTGTAGCAAATGCAAGTCTACATGCACATTCAGGAAAGACTGGAGAGGGCCTCAGTGAGCTAGTTGTGCCTGATTGAATGTCAGGGCTTGAAAAACACAGTTTGAAAAAGGCACATGCTTAAAAATTGCCTGAACTTTGAATGAATGTTGAGATGGTTTTTTAGTTTAATCTTTATTAATTTCATGTATTATTATTTTTGGCCTGAAACGGCTCAACATTGTATCATCATAAAAATCTAGATCATCTAATGCTTTTGTTTAAAATAGGAAAATTTTAAAATCAAAGAATAATTTCCATTAGTTAGGTAATAAAACTATCCAGTAGTCTATGTCATTAATTTCCCTCAATGTTCTAAGTGACTAACTCCAGCAAATAATAAATGATTTCTATAAGAAATAGAAACTGAGAATAAATAGTGACTTGAAAAAAGGGAGGAGGAAACAACTTTACACATGACTGTATTGCATATGCACGGTTCTTACATTTTTGCTGCAAATAGTTGGAAAAATAGAAAACAAGGAATGCTAAATTTGATAGCAATAAGTTGTCAAGAATTGCAAATTTTATAGTAAAATATTGTTACCAGAAGAGAGTAATCCAGAGGGTGTCACTCAACCACTGTAGTTATTGAAATGTCTACTTTGGCCCTGTGATTGCAGACAAGCCAATCAGCTTGCTAACCTGTCTTGTTAATGTCTACTTATTTGTCTATTAGTGGCAAATTTTCTTATCTGAAATGCCTTATCTCCATTTTTTTCTCTTAGTTTTTCCTCTATTTGTATTGGAATTCCTTCTATAACTTGCTTTTGTGTTTCCACACAAATGATTGTTCGTGATAGCACTTACTTCAGAAAATGTAATGACTGGCAAGCTACTGTACTAGATGCTATAGGGGAGGAACAGAGGTAAAGACAGTGACTTTTGAAAGCAGAGAGATGAGGGTTTGATATCTAGCTTCACCATTTATGAGATATGTGACCTTTGATTTGTCTGAGCCTCTATCTTATCCATAAAATGGGAATAATGTCTACTTCACAGGGTTGTGAGAATTAAATAAGATAATATGTACATAGTGAGTAGCACAATTCCTAACAGATAAATAGTCACTGACATCCTAATGAAATATAGATGATGCATTTCAAGGCTGTCATAATGGGTATGTTAAAGTACTGCTTTGTTTACCCATTCTTTTGAATTTCTTTCTTATGCCTTTCTCTAGTGGTAAGATTATAAACTCCTCATTTGTGATTATGCTATGTTTAAGTGATCTGCTTCTTTACATGTTACTTCCTCAAAACATATAGCTTAGCAGTGAACACACTCTATGCACCAAATGAATTCATAAAATAAGTAGTAGCATCTTATAATCGGCAAAGTCTCTTAAAGGCTGAATTGTCTGAATAACTGACTCAGATGATGCCCGTGTGTATGTGCGTGTATACATAACCCCAGATATATAGACATAACTAAACATAGTGCATTGAAGACATGGAGTGTATTTAACTCTCTCTCTTTTTAAACAAACTGATTTTAACCTTACTCACAAAATTCACATACACACAGCAACTACACATCCACACACCCACAATGTGAATAATCTTATAATCAGAGGACAAGAAGATAATTTTCTCTCACAGTACTGTTTCCCTACTTGAGGATAACACTAGAAATGGCTCTACAGCTGTATACAGAAAATGGAATTGAGCCAAGATACTCTCAAGTGTGGAAAGTGGTCCAGATGTCACTGCTACTGCTGGAGAGAAATACTCCAGGGGTTGTCATCTGGGCACTACCACTGCCAAAATTGTTGCCTTGGCCACAGCTGTTGGCTTTCTTGCTGGAACATGATGGAGCAAGAAAACATTTGAAAGTCTTGCCAAAATAGTGGGAGGCAGCTACAAAATGAGTACACACTGGTGTAAAAGTCACTGCTCAATTTGCTTTGTCACAAATCTGATATAAAATGGATTTGTCTGTAGATTAATTGTAACACTACGTTTATATGTATAAACTTCATAATTTTTTCTAAGCTCCATTGCAGTATAGAAGGCATAATTTCAAAGCTCGCGAAGACTTGATCAACTACTGGTTGAGTTTATTAATGATCTATTTAGCATATTGTTAATCTAAGAGTGTCAAGTGTTTCTTGGCTGAAACTCAACTTTGAGATACAGATCCAAAAGTGCACACTCTTTTTCTACACACTTCACCAAAATTAAGATTTATTTACAGATAACTTCTTACATTTCTATCTCCTATAGTGCCGAACAAACTGTATTTCTTATAGTAGGTGTTGAATACACGCTGTTGAGGTGATATGACCAACATTTAATTGAACTGAATGCAATTGAATTGGATCTTATTAGTTGGCACTATGAATTAGCTTCTGGTCTTTGATTTTGCCATGACATCACACTGGTAAATAGTTCTTATTGCCAGTCACTTATAAGATTTTTTTCTATAAATATCAATATGCAAAAAAAATTGAGGCAACAGTGAAAAAAAATGTAGTCCGGATACCTGGGCAAATGCACTGCCACACATATTCATGTTAATTAATTTATTTATTTTGACTCAGTATTTAATGTGTAGATAAACTATGAATTATGTAATAGATATCCATTTATAACTGAAAATAATAGCATTTTGTCTTAGAAAAAAATGAGAAAAATATTTTTACATGGGCATGAAGTACCCTACTTCCTGTCATGTATTTATTCAACAAGAATGTATTGAGGAATAATATTGTATGAAATAGTCTCCCAAAAGATACGAAAAGAAATAAGATGAACCTTCCATTCAAATGGGTCCCAGGTGTATGGCGGACACATATATAAATGTGGATAAATGATAATATATATGGTAAGGATTGTGATAGAAATATGCATAGGAAATCTGTCTTGAAAAAAGGTCAAGGAAGGATTAGTGGGAAGGTGAAACATGAACACAGCCTTAAAGTGAATGTAGGAGGGATCCAGAAAAAGGGAAAAGGGGAACAGAAAGAAAAGTCCTGAAAAAGGGGCAAAATATGTGAAGTCAGGAAAACATGAAACTATATCCAGATCGCTAAGGCTCTTGTGCATTATGGTATTAAGTGTGCATTTTCTTTCTCTTTCTTTCTTTCTTTCTTTCTTTCTTTCTTTCTTTCTTTCTTTCTTTCTTTCTTTCTTTCTTTCTTTCTCTCTTTCTTTCCTTCCTTCTTTATTCTGTTTATTCATTTGTTCATTCATTTCAGTAGTATAGTGTAGAATTTTATTCAATCTTAAATAAAAAAAAAGACTTTGCTCTCATCCAAACCTTGAAAAAGACAAGGAGACAGGTTCAGCTTGAACCAAGGACAGAATTTTCTCCTTTCTTATCTACTGTCTTTTGTATTTTTGGTTTATCTTCTCAAAATGCTGAGTGGCTTTATCATATAGTGAAGATCAAGACCACAGGATTTCACTCTCTTCTGTCTCTGAATCTCTGAGTGTTCTCCAGAAGTTCCAGCTAGAAAAAAATGGAGGTAGGAGACATTGATTGGCTCTACTTGGTCCATGTACCTATATCTAGATACATCTTTGAGGCCAAGCAGAGAAGTGATATGATTGGCTCAATTTTTCTTATATAGCAAACCTCCCCTACCACACAGTACTTGGCAATATTTATCAGGATGAAATGGAATTTAGGAGAAGTTTGCTCTAAAAAAAGTGAAATAATAGGATACCCACAAGTAGAGGAGAACAGTTCCTATTCTGATGAGTACCTCAAGTGTATATCTGATTCTAAGAAGGAGTTTAGAATTTTTCCTTTAGACTATGTGAAACTGTGGAAGGATTTTGTTCAGAAGAGTAATTTATTTTTGTTGTTGTTGTTGTTAGAACCTGTGTCAGTCATCCTGGTGGGAAATGATGAGAGATTCTACATTGACAGTGACCATAAGTAGGTGTGTGTGTGTGTGTGTGTGTGTGTGTGTGTGTGTGTGTGTAATATACTTGAAAAACAGGAAGAAAATTTAACCAAACAATAATCAATTAAATGGCAGGTAGGTTTGGAAAAGTAGAAGGAGGTACAGGAAAGTGGAGGAACCTAGAGCTCACCTTATTTAGTTACTCACCAATTTAAGTTAATTTTGTATTAAAATGCTTCTTCCATTTTGAACTCCTTCTTTTGAACTCTGTTGTCACTTTATTTAATTTAACTTTCATCATCTTTAACCATGAAATATAAGGATGGTTTATTCAGTAATCTGTGTGCTTCCACTATCTTAACTTTCCAATATATTTTTATTCTGTAATTCAAGATATCTTCCTAAAAAATATGATTTTTTTTGTTTTGAAACATTTAAGTGCTGCTTGGAAACCTAAGGATAACAGAAGATTGTCCTTTTTCAAAATCTCATACAGATTTGTCATAAACAAGTCTTAATCTATTCTGTGAATAACTACAACACAGTGGAAATTACACACCACTATTTAATACTAGATTGCCTGAGACTTCTCAGCCCTAGTTTTCCACTTTCTATGCTCTCTAAGCTGGAAGTCCAGGAACTTTTTTTCCTATAATCGCTACCAATAGGGTCAGGTTTAGAAAACCTGAAAATTAGAGACACTAATGTAAGAATTGGAAGGAGGAGGTGACAGAAGACTTGTCATAATCCCTCCAGTAGCAGTGAGCAAAAACATAAGCTTTATCAGGCACAAAATTGTTGCTGCACTCTCCAGAAGTTTTCTTACAAACCTTCTGCCTCATCCTTGGAGCCAGATGTGTGCACTGCCAAAAGTTTCTTGTGGTTCGTGCAACCTCATAACTCCCCTAGTGTTGGTGGCAAGTCTGAGAACTATCAGCAGTTTTCTTGAATCTTGAAATGTCATCAGTTTTGTTTTAAAAAAAATCTGTTGTACTATATTCAATCTTTCTCCACTTGAAATATCTAGGATGGTTACTGTCATCCGCATGAAACACAAACTGAGAATTTTATTATCATAAGTGATTCCAAGAAATCAATTATAAAGATAGAATTCTGGGATTTATTATCTGATGTGATTAGATTGAAAGACAGGGATGACATCATTGCCAGTGGAAACTAGGAGGCACTGATGGTCTATGTGCTGTACCGGCAATACAGTTACTTAAATTATCTGCTACTGTTAGGTGCGCTAAAGTGCCAATTGAATGCTGTTTGGTAGGCCAAGTAGCAGAAGCCATAAAATATTATGGGTAGAAATGAGAACTGTGGTGTAGGGCTAGTTGCTTCTGAGTGCACTAAGGAGTTTATAGAAAGAACTCTGCAAGTAAATCCTAGCCTATAATCTTTCAGTTAAAGACACGTTCATAGAAGTAGAGAATTTTTTATGTTTGGCCCCAAAGAATTTTTGAAGTTTTCTAGCCACAGGACAAATATATTAAAAACAAAGACCCAAAGTTTGATACTGTATATTTTGAATGACAGTGCAGTTTGGAGCATTGATTATGAAAGATTGACATCTACAGTTTTGTCATTAAAACTTTCTAGTGCATTTTAATCAATCTGAATATATTGATCCCTTCCTACCTTTTTTGCCAATGAACACCTCTTGTCAGGAAAATCAAGTTTTCATTCCATCTGAATAAACCTGCCTACCTTATCTTAGTTATTCCAAGTCCCTTTAACACTTACCTTCTCCACCCAGTCCTTAAAGCCATAACCTCAAAGCCATGTTTTACTAGCTCTTATTTGCATTAATATTGAGCAACTGTTGATTTAAATGTTAAAAAAAACCAGACATTTCAGCAATTAAGAGACAACTTCATAAAAGGAATATCTTTGATAATGAATGCATATTCATTTAATGTAGAAATTGTGTGATTATCTGAACATTCAAATTGTTACATTCTTTTTCCTCCTTTTAAAATTGAAGTATTATTGGGGCGCCTGGGTGGCTCAGTCAGTTAAACGTCTGACTTCGGCCCAGGTCATGATCTCACAGTTTGTGAGTTCAAGACCTGCATCAGCCTCTGTGCTGACAGCTCGGAGACTGGAGCCTACTTCAGATTCTGTGTCTCCTCCTCTCTCTACCCCTCCCCTGCTCACGCTCTGTGTCTCTCTGTCTCTCAATAATAAATAAACATTATTTTTTTTAAATTGAAGTATTATTAACGTACACTGTTATATTAATTTAAGGTGTGGAAAAATGCTACATTCTTGATGTACAGAAATTAATAACAATATAACAATAACTACATTTTTTAAAACATCCAGTAAGCCACTATAGTTTAGTTCTATTATCACATTTTACCTTCACGGTAACACTAAAAGGTGGGTAAGAATAGTATTCTCAGTTTTAATGTGTGTAAACTGAGATTTATATGGATCAAGTCACGTAGCTAACGAATGGAAGATTAAGCATATGAATTCATGATGATCTAGATCTCATTCCATTTCCTATGCTCCTAATGAGAATAAACAAGGAAGAGAATGAAGTTACTCTTAGGATCTCATAAAAGAAAAAAGAAAAAGAAAAATTTGCATATTTAACTTATTTAATTAATTACTTACATTTGTATATTTTATAAGGTGTTAGCATCATCCAAGACACAACTTCAAATTTGCAACTTTGAAA
Source organism: Panthera tigris (assembly GCF_018350195.1). Classification (NCBI taxonomy): domain Eukaryota; kingdom Metazoa; phylum Chordata; class Mammalia; order Carnivora; family Felidae; genus Panthera; species Panthera tigris. The sequence goes on along the minus strand of NC_056676.1, from coordinate 27,253,759 downwards.
TATCATCTTTTAGTGACTGGTGCCAGTGTTTTGAACTTTATCATCTTGAGAATCTGCAGGAGAGTAATGTGCGTAACTTTCCATAGAATAAACAGGCCTCTTTGGTCAACCAACGTAAAGACTGAAATGTGCAAATTTCTCATAGGTTAGATCTAGCATATGCTCTCTTCTTATTATAGAAATACAAAGAGGACGTGACTGAAATTTTTGCTTTTACAGGTCCTGCCTGTGGTATGCAGAAATTCTATGTGGCAATGGTGCAGTTTCAGTTGTGAACTCCCATGCTTTGAAATTTTAGACTCAAGTGTATCTTTTGGTGCCTCGGTTAGAAATCTGAAACCCTCATTATTTCTGCATTTGTTAAACTATGTCTTTTGTTCCACTTGCAGACCAAGTAGTCGGCTTTGATAAAACTTGATCTACCGTCAGTGATCTGCTCTGATCTTGAATTTCTAAATGGTTCATCCCAGGGCACCCTAGAATGTTTGAGAAGATACTTTTAACTGCCCCCCCCCTTTTTTTTCCCTTTTAGCTTGGCTGTTTTCATTTACATACCTGAAACTTTTGAATTTTGCATCTGTTCTATCCGTTTCTAGGACTGACATGGCTCTGTGACTTTTCCATCATAAAAACTTTGTATTACATATATTTTGTAGGGTTTTCATAAATCAATGCTCTTATTTCAAATAGAAAATTTTATTTAATGACATCATATATATATGTACATATACGTGTGTGTGTGTGTGTGTGTGTGTGTGTGTGTGTGTTTTATAAAGAGAATTTTCTGATATTACAAAGACTTTCATACTCTTCTCTGGATCACAGGTAATTCATTCATATTACATTGTGGTGACCTAAATTTTTCTGTGGTGTTTGGAGAAATGAAAGTAATGGCACATGTTTTCTGTCTTAAAACAGAAATATTGGGTATATTCTATCTATAGTTACTCAAAATGTTATTGTCAAGTTCCGAAATTTAAAAGTAATGTTTCAATATCTTTCTCTTTGAGAATATATCGAAAGATATAGCCTGATTCCTAGCAGCTAAGAGTATCTTGAAAAGAGTTTATTGTAGAGTTCCTTATATAAAAAATTCATGGGACTAAAATAATTGTAAACAAATTATTGATATTTTTGTATTTTCAAGCTACTCTCTGCATCTCAACTTCTTAAAAAAGTTTATTTATTTATTTTGAGAGAAAGAGAGAGATGCAGGGGGGCATAGAGAGAGAAAAAGAGAGAGAATCCTAAGCAGACTCTGCATGGCCAGCTCTGAGCACAATTTGGGGCTCGAACTCATGAGCCATGGTATCATGACTTGAGTCAAAAGCAAGAGTCTGACGTTTAACTGACTGAGCCACCCAGACACCCCTCTGCATCTCAACTTTTAATTTCTTAGAATTAATGAGGTTAAATTAGTGATGCTAAAGAGTGCCCTTCTCTCCCTCTCCCTCTCTCTCTTTCACGCACACACACACCCACACATACGTTATGTCATTCCTCTGCAGTAATACTCATACTCATTCCATTTTACTTTTCTTATATAAGATTATATTTATATTATAAATTATATATTATATTATAAATATATTATTATATATTATAAATATATTATTATATATTATAAATATATTATAATATATTATAAATATATTTATAATATAAATATATTTATAATATATTATAAATATATTATATTATATTATATTATAGATTCTCTTCACATTCTCCTGCCCAACCCCACCTTTCATCTTACTTTCATCACTAATCCTATTTGTTTTCTGCATCTTGAAGCACCCAAAATAATATAAATGGTAACTAGAGTAGTTCAAGAAAACTGGTGGTAAAATGAGGATTTGGGATTGATCCACTCTCCATCATGCTGATGAAAAGTACACCAAGCTGAATGGTAATTGGGGCATAGAGAGTTTCTAACACAAGATGGTCACTCACCTGACTAAAGATTTTCATATTTTAGATTTGGGAAAATATCCTGTTGGAGGGAAATATCCTTGAAGTTGTGGCTGATTCAGGAATTTGTAAAATATGATGGGAATTATACCTATAAATAGAGCAGAGTTGCTGGTTTCTACTAAGCTGTATTGACTCCTTATAGAAGGATAAGGAGAAACCAAGGGTAATTAGCAAGCAGTTAAAGACTTCTTTGGCAATTTACAAAAGTACCTTTATCTCCCACAGTAAAAGCTGGGCAGCATACCAAAAATCTGAGTGGAGGTCAGGAGACATTTGAATGCTTCCCCAGGGAAGATCTGAACAGCTTGGAACCTGAGAGTAGGGATGGTAACTTCTGAAAGTATGCTTCTGAGAAAGTGGCTCTGCCAATTCTTGAACTCTATAAGTTTATAAAGATGTCCCATTTTTTTCTCAAGAACTAGCCCTTGTCCTTTTTAGAAGAGCTGCAAAATCCTCTCCTCTGCAAGGCAACGTGGTATTTCAGTAGCTTCCTCTACCATCTTTGCCGACTCCTAAGCTGCCAATGAGTGTTAAATACCAGCGTAACTTGGCTATGGATATGCAGGGTCTGATAAAAAAGAAAAAAAGATTATATATTGGAGAAATTTCAAAAATTAGCTAGCAGGTACCAGCAAGAGTCAAGGAAAACACCCTAGAACTGGACTTTAATGATACTTAATCAAGGGGGCTGGGATTTGATACTGGGGTAAATAATAATTCATTGACCTAGAAACACATCCTCTTAGCATGGAGTATAACACTCTGACAAGAACCACGGGGAATGAAGCATATTTACTGCTAGAGAAGCTTCTATACGCATGGAAAGAGTGATGGCCAAAGCTGAACCTTTGATATGGCTCTATTCCTATAAAGAAAAACAATAGGCTGCTTGTTGACTGCAAACGATCCCCCATGTGAATCAGTGTGAAACCCTGATAGGGTTTGCTACTCACTTGGCCCCATTGTAACAGTGAACAAACATGTTTAGGAGACCCGTATAATGGACAAGAACTCAGAACCTCAGGAATGAGTGTTTGAGTCACACTGTCAAGACCTTTTGAAGTGATAGTGGGAAACAAGGCTCTATGAATATTTTCATGGTTTTACAAAGTCAGAGCTTTCTGAGCAAAGGTTACTAGAAGTCTATGTAAAGGATAATTGGGTGACAAACATGTCTTGGAAATTAGAGACTGTGCATTGCTCAAATGCCATTTGCTTACATTCTAACGTAATCAATTTGGAGTCCTCTTTCTTATCTCTCCGTGAGCCATTTGAGTGCAAGTCCCTTATCTCTCTCCCTCTCTTCCCCCACCCCTACAGGTGAACAAACAAATAAGACAGCCACTCTCTGTTAGCTCTATGTCTCATAATTTCAAAGTTTCTTTCCTGTAGTGCAACTTCAACAAATTCAAGTAACATCTGGCCCATCCTACCAGGTCAGAGATATTTAGAGGTGGTACTGGAGATGGACAAAGATGAGTACGAGCTGCGGTTCTGTGACCATTTGTAGAGAGGGGGGGCTGTTGTTCATCTTACAAACCTTTCATTTTTAAGGTTCTCCTCAGGAAGATAAGCCCATAGGAGCCATGGAAGAGCTGTTACCCTAAGCATCACGGAAAAGTTGGTATGTGTATCACAAAAGATGGACTGGGGTAGATTTGAAAACATGACCTTCAGATTCTGTGTCTCCCTCTTTCTGCCCCTCACCTCCCCACTCTCTCCCTCAAAAATAAATAAATAAATATTTAAAAAATAAAAAAAAAAGAAATCTTGGCTTTCAGATTTCCTATTATAAACAGTATAATTGATGATGGCTCCAGTTACTGCCACACTTTCTGCAAGTTGCTCCCAGCAGAGGACAGAGCTGCTGGGGACAGTAAAACAAGACGTTCCTATGAAATGAAATATAGCTCCAACAGGTGACATTGACTGTAGGTTGGCCCATTGGCCTTGCCAAATTTTTCTTGAAACTGTGATTTAGTCTGAGACTTTTCCTATTTTTTAAACATTTATTCTTGAGAGAGAGAGAGAGAGAGAGAGAGAGAGACAGGACGTGAGTGGGAGAGGGGAATCCAAAGCAGGCTCCAGGCTCTGAGCTCTGAGCTATCAACACAGAGCCCAACGCAGGGCTCGAACTCACAAACCATGAGATTTTGACCTGAGCTGAAATCAGACGCTTAACTGACTGAGCCACCCAGGTGCCCCCAGACTTTTCCTATTTAATTTGCCTCCCATTTGTCTCTCCTTCTATGAGTATCAGATCTGCATTATTCTGTGAAGGTTCTCCGTACCTTTTCATGTTCCTTCCACTAATAAATGTCTTGCAAGCCTTCTCTTCTGCACTTATAACACTCAGGAAATATTTTTTAAAATATTCCTTGAGTGAACGTTTGTTGGAATGTGCATAAGGACAAAGACTAGAAGCCATCATTTATTACTGCTTGATATGTTACATATTTTTATCTTTTGTACTCAGTGAATATAGTCCTCCATTAGCCTATATAGACAGAGGCAAGAGAGAAAGTGTTCTTCATTTAAGAGTGAGTAAAAAATAGCGGTTGACTGTGTAGATGGGTATTGAGAGCTGTATGCCATGAAGGGACAAAAGGAGGTGGTCCCATGCTGACAACCCTATGTCATTTAGTAACATGATGCAGAAACATTTCCTTGTCAAATACTTGTACATGTAAGTGTAGCATTGTCAATCAAGCTGAATTTTTTTCAAAGAAAGTATAAGGGATTCTACCTCTGATTTGGTCAAGAAAGAAAAAGAGAAAGAAGGAAGGAAGGCAAAAAAACAAAACAAGTCAAGCATAACATTCTTACTAAGCAGTTGGCAGTGGCTATTTAACATTACTATGGAACAAATTATTATTTGGGAGCCAGTAATCTACTCTGGGAATTGGTCATAGATACACACACACTCACACACATATTTCATGCTGCTATTTACAGTGAGAGTAAACTTTTGATTAGAACTTCTAAAATGATCTCAATGTTGGGTACTCATTTGTGTCACTTGGGGTGTTTTTAAAAATACCCATGCCCGGACCACACCTCTGGAGACTCTGACTTAATGGATTGGGTCTATGAGAATAATTGGTAAAGTATCAAAATGAGACAAAAAAAAAAAAACGAGAGAGAGCAGAGGTAGAGAGAAAGAAGGACTGATTATTACTTCAATTTTCTAGATCAATGGAAGTTTTGTGTCCCCTTGAACTGTTCGCAGAAGTGACAGTAGGAAAGGTTTAGAGATATTTTCTTGTCATGTTATTGTTTATTGACTAGATCAAATTACACTTTAATCTCAATCTAAAGACTCATGCTATATTCTTTAATTGATCACTCAAATCCTCGAGATTTTGATCCCACTGTAACTTGGCCAGGGTCTTCTAGCCTAGATTCATAAAAATTATATGTTGTATAAATTACGGTTTTACGCATATTCTTTTAAACAGTATTTTCAAGTAATTAGTAGTTTTATTTATACTTTTTTAAAGTTCTTTTTTTTAAATGGAAGAACGTATTGCATTGTGCCAAAAGACATTCACAGAAATAAACCTGACCAAATAGTAAGTCGATACTTGGGGATTAGGACACAGGGCCCTTTGCTCCCCATTCTGCTGCTTAACTCACTGAGGCATGCTGCTGGTATATGGCTTTGATGCCAGCCACAGACTCTTTGGATTAATCCTTAGCCTTAATGCCTTAAGACTTAGTGAGCTGCAACATACCAATTCCCACATGTCCCGTTTCCCTTCGTGATGGGTTAGTTTTCGCTTCATCATTTCTGCAAGTATCATACGTGTCAAATGGGTCGATAAAAGCATCAACTTTAGGACAGTTCATGTCCCGGTGGTCAGCTAGTGCCCACATGCTGAGAATCAAGTGGTGTAACATTCCACGAATGTTCCTAAGACATAAAGATTAGGCTGCATTGACACGTTTCTCAGATGGGGCAAACCAATAATTTCTAATCTGGTACATTCCATTGTTGGCTTGCTCATTCATTTCATAGAGACTTCTGGCAACAATTAATACAGCCATAAAAAAGGGAAAATAACAGGGGAAAACATGCACATAAATTGAAAGCAGATATCTGAATGCTGTTGTCCCGCAAATTTAGATCAACCACACGTCTGCCTGGAAACTTGTAAATAGCATTCATAAGTGATGTTATCATACAAAGTGTGGTGGAGAAATCACAATGGAGCTCATTTGTACATTCTGGAATTAATATCTATGTGCAGATAATTAAGAGAACAATAAAAATACACAAAATGAATGTACACAGGGGAAGGTAGGAACTGAACGTGATCCAAATATGTCATATTGTGGAAACCTTGGGGAAATAAAGCTTTATGGGATACTGGCAGACAGCATTGCTGCTGGAACCAGGATTTCGAAGTCTTGCAACTTGGAAATGATGCTTTCAGTTAATAAGGATGTGTGGGTGGAATTAAACCCACCACTCCCACTATTGTAGTCAGAATTATGTGCCTAATTCCCATATACTGTGCTGGAAATAATTCTTGCAACCTTTTTTATGAGAATGCTTTCAAACAAGCCATGGTAGCATCAAGATAGACCTTTCTTTTGTTGCTCTTGTGCACATCCTCTTAACATTATAGAGGTTTAGGTACGCATACAAGCATCAGGGACACTTCAGTGTGTTCCAAGAGAACAGACCTTAGCCAAGTGACTCAATTTTAATTTTTGACCCAATGAAAATCCATTTGAAAAGATTACAGGTTATTGAAAGGCAGTGGCACTAAATTAAGCAGTACCTTCATAGTCTCATGCTTCCTGGTTTCAGGAACATGTGTTGAAAGAATATATGCGAAATATAGATACAAGTCAAGATATGGTCTAAGTGATTTAAATGTTTTGTTTATATATTTCAGGGTATAATGCAAAAGGCTTTGGGGAAAAGAACATCTCATGTTTGAACCATGGTTAGGTGTACATGCAGCTTTCTGTGCACAATTCTGTGCATTTTGATTTATAATAGACTAGATTTCAAAACCAATAAGTTTATACGATCAATTGTGTGTGTGTGTGTGTGTGTGTGTGTGTAAGAAAAAGGAGTCCAGATTTCTTTTAATAATTCTGGTATTTTGTTACAAATAAATTCTGATGAAATTAAAACATACGATGATTTTTATGGATAATTTAAAAAATACAAAAAAACTAAACACAAGGATACTTCTGGACATAGTTTCCAAATACCTCAAAACATATATTTTCTTTTGAGATAGATAGACAAAATGGATTAAGGACCTTGAATAATATAAGCACAACGTTTTCTGTCACACATTGCTTTGAAACAATGTGTTCCCATGCTTACTTATCTTTGTAAAATTGTTAATAAATAAGAATAGTACTACTCTCAATAATGAAAAGATATTGAATGAAAACCTTAACATATGTGCTTTTTTTCATTTTGTTTTTTGTTTTTTTGTTTGTTTGCTTTTTTAGTTTATCCATTTATTTTGAAAGAGACAGAGACAGTGCGAGTGGGGGAGGGGCAGAGAGCGAGGGAGAGAGAGAATCAATCCCAAGCAGGCTCCACACTGCCAGTGCAGAGCTCCACACAGGGGCTTAAACTCACAAACCATGAGATCATGACCCAAACAGAAACCAACAGTCAGACTCTCAACTGACTGGGGCACCCAGGAGCTCCAGCATTCTTAGATGTCCTTCAGTAAAGTGCCCCATCAAAAAATCACAATAAGGACAAAACATTAGGGCTTCCCGGGCAGCTCAGGTGGTTAAGCATACAACTTTGGCTCAGGTCATGACCTCACAGTTTGTGAATTCAAGCCCCATCTCAGGCTTTCTGCTATCACACGGGGCCTGCTTAGGATTCTCTCACTCTCTTGCTCTACCCCTCCCCCACTCACGCTCCCCCTAGCCCGTCAAAAATAAACATTTAAAAAAGAACAAAAAATGAAAATCAATATATTACTCCTATAATAAATAATTCTTCTTACATGATCTTTACCCTGTATCCTATGATGATTCATAAATTGTTTTATATGTCATTATGAGAAATATAACTTTCTCACATGCCAGCAAGACTTGCTTGGCTTAAAATGGAACTGCTACCATATTAGGACATGGTATGGGGTTCAACAGACAAATATCTATAGGAGATATTTTTATCATTAAAAAATACCTCAGTTTGTAGTAATGGAAGGGCCATAAATAGTACTTGTTGTTAGTCCAGGAAAGGGGCAGTCACCATAGGAGAAAGGATCACACATTGAAGGAAGTTTCAATTCTGTGACACCTCTGGGACTGTATTAAATTATTACTCCTCAGATTCTTGCTGGGAAGATTTAAGAAAAGAAGCTTTTTTTTCCTTTTTAAATGTTTATTCATTCATTTTGAGAGAGAAAGAGAGAGAGAGAGAGAGAGGCCATAAATGAGGGAAGGGTAGAGAGAGAGGGAGAGAGAGAAGCCCAAGCAGACTCTACACTGAGCATGGGCTGGGTCTCATAACTGTGAGATCATGACCTGAGCCAAAATCAAGAGTCAGACATTCAACTGAGTCCCCAAGTGCCCCTAAGAAAAAAAACCTTTTTGACTCTGGTGTTGTCCATGTTCTTATAAATTCTCAGGATTGAGACTTCTAGATAGAGGAGGCTTCTTCTGACAATGGCAAGTCTGAAAAAAGTTAGTGTTACTTGATCTACATAGAAGTACGTCGAGTTAACCTCTCACTTCCCCCTTATCTGTAATGCACTTCCTCAGCCCTGCTCCCTAGCAAAACTGTCTCTGAAACATGAATTAATTCATTCTTTCAGGAATTAAATGTCACTTCTTCCCTGAGCCTTTTTTTTTGAATTTTTTCACTTCTTCCCTGAGCCTTTTTTTTTTAATTTTTTTTAACGTTTTTTATTTATTTTTGAGACAGAGAAAGAGCATGAACGGGGGAGGAGCAGAGAGAGAGGGAGACACAGAATCGGAAGCAGGCTCCAGGCTCTGAGCCATCAGCCCAGAGCCCGACGCGGGGCTCGAACTCACGGACCGCGAGATCGTGACCTGAGCTGAAGTCGGCTGCTTAACCGACTGAGCCACCCAGGCGCCCCTTCCCTGAGCCTTTTTAAGGAATGCACTTAGACTATTTGGCTTAAACTAAAACCTCAGAGTGACTTTCAGAAATAAAGGGAATGTGTGTGTGTGTGTGTGTGTGTGTGTGTGTGTGTGTGTGTATACATGCGTTGTTTGGAGCACAGTGGAAAGTTCTCTTGAGGTATAGCACAATGTATGGAGACTGTACCCTATTCTATCTATTTTAGAAGACAATCCTACCTTTGGAAGTTCCTCAGAGATCAAAACTTCTGAACATTCACACTCTTAGTGTTCAGGTCATCACAAAACATAACAGAAATAAAGCTTCAACTATATATACATATTCTTCAGGATTTTCTGTTACTAATTAGGATCTCACAGTTGTTCAGTGAGCTACTCCTTTCCAGGGTGCCTTGTACATTGTAGGCACTCAGTTTTTATTTATTTTATTGGATATGTGATACAAATGCATATTTTATTAGATATGATGCTAATTATGATGGTTTGGCTGATAACATCCCAAGATGGGATTATGAGCACATGCTTATTATTGAAAACCAAAATTCGGTGATAAAGTCGCTTTAGTAATGATGTGCACAAAGAAAAATGATAAATACAAGCATTGTTTGCTTTTAAAAGTTGGTCTAATATTGGGAGGTGATCATATTATAATAAAAACAAAAGTTAAAAATCATTCTGTATCTGAAACCCTTCTTCCCCAAGCAAACACAATGCTCTATAAAAAACGAAACAGATTTATTCAGAATTCATAATATATCCTTTATTTTCAGGGGCATCCTTTACTAAAAATGAATCTCTGGGGATTAAGAATGATAAATTGCTAATTCTCTTGCAAAGTATATTTTGGGATGTATGCATTAACTGCTCCTTTTCATATAGGATTGGCTGTTCCTTCCCTGCATTGCTTCCTTTAATCTTTCAAGGATTAAAATACCATATACTATTTAATACTGGGCAAATGCAGATGTATATGAAAAATGTATGTGATATAATTTCTTAGCTTGATAAATTCTCCAGTCTAGTGTAAAATGGGATGCATAAGCAAATAATTGTATTACAATGTGACAATTTCTTCTATAGAAGTAGTACAAAGTGCTCTGAAAGCATAAAAAGAAAGAGAGTCACAAAATAGACGATATTTCAGTTAATTATTGAAGGATCAGTAAGGATTGTTAGGCTGAGGTAGAGATAGGACAAGGCAGAAAAATCAAGTAGAAATCATATTCGAAAAGCCATAAGGACTTTATGTGGCTGGAGACTAAAGGTAAATAAGAGGGGGCAGAAAAAAATAGTTGAAAGTAAGCATGATGAGGTGGGGTGGGTCTAGACTGAACAAACCATCCTGTGTACAAAAATGTTCGTGCCTCACCTTGTGCACAAGAGGAGGTTTTAAAACATATTTATCATATTTGTGGTCATATGGACATACGTGGATTACTATGGGGAGAATTAGATGGGAGAAGAGGACTAGAACAATCAATTCTGATTGAGCTGGAAGCCTTATTCCTGTTTGAAGGTATAAGACCCAGCCTTGGAAAAAAGCAAGTGGCGTACTGTCAAATTTGCATTGATCAAATGTGAAAGCATGCAAGATCAACATACCCTTTGGAAGACTGGCTGACACAGTGTCTGCCTTACACATGGTAGGAATCGCACAGCCAAAATGAGGAGTGGTTCTCATTCCTCATGGCTCATTAAGATGAGACGAAAGGGGCGAGACTCACATTTCCAGCTCCACATCTCTAATAGAGGAATGTCAATGGGTTGTGGCAAATTGAAACGACAAAATATTACTTTTTTTTTTGTAATTTCCAATGGAGATGCAGGGTATAAAAGTGTGTACATAATCTATTGTCGAAATCCAGGAAAATAATTCCAGACCCAATGCAGTGATATTGTCTATAGTTCTCTACATTAGCCTGATGTCAATGCTGTTTCCACCATCATGGTGGGGAGTGGGGAGAGTGTCTCATGACAATTATATCATGTGTAACATACAATCATGTAAAAGAAGAGTCAGGCTACTTCTCTAGCTGATTATTTAAAGGGATGTTTCATAAATAGACTAAGAGGAACCAACAAAAATCTAGCAGCTTGGTTATTTGGATTATTTTCTTTTAGGGTGGAAGTAATTTAGTACTGTATGGGGCTGGCCCCTAACTAGCACCTGAACTGAGCTTGTGAGCTTCTAAGTCAACCAATACCAAAAAGGAAAACTAATAACATATGATTTGTGCACTCATTCATTTTATACTTGCTCAAAATGACCATTTATTTATTTATTTATTTATTTTAAGTAAAATCCACCCCCAGTGTGAGGCTCAAACTCACGACCTTGAGATCAAGAGTCTCATGTGCTATGGACTGATCCAGCCATAATTACCATTTTAGATAACTTTACTAAGCACTATGGATACAAAGTTGTAAAAATACTCTGCTCTTGAGATATTTTCAAACAAATAAAAAGCAGAGATGCAGAGAAAAAAGCAGACATGCAAATAGATGAATTGTAACATAATGTGACAAGTACAAGGGAAAGATGGAATCCACTCCATCTGGGACAGTCAAGGAAGGATTTACAGACTGATATTAGAATTTTGTCTTCAAGTGTGAATAGCAGTGAGCCAGGTTTAAAGGGAAAAGTCACACTATCAAAGAAATTTTAGCTAAAAACTGTATTTGCTAAGAAAAATAGTTTTAAAATCTTGAGATATAATAGAATGATATTTTCAAAAGCAACAAGAAACAATAGGTAACAGATACATTTGAAGTGTGGTAAGCAGCTGGGAGCATTTATCTTTTCAGGAATTGCTGGATAGTGCACTGCACTTTGCCAAGAACAATAACAAAAGACAATCTTCCCATTCCTTTCAGTGCTAAAGTTTCTCCTCCTAATGTCTTGCTTTTCTTCCTTCATACCCTCCTTTTTAAGAACAGCATCATTAGAAATATTATTCTGTATACAAGCATTCAGATACATGATATTGAGAGCCTGCATTCATATATTTAAGTATTTTAATTTAGTGGCAAATAATTACTGGACTTAGAATTTCACCTGTTGAATTAGATTCTTCATTCTGTTTCTTAATAAATATATGAATTTAAGCAACCTATTTACTGTGTCCTCAGAACCTTAGTTTATTAATCTATAGAAAAGAGGCAAATTTCCCTGCTTACTTGCTACATAAAGTGGGAGAGACAAATGCTTCTTGGATCATGCTTTACATGGGAAAATGTAAAATGCTATAAATGTGAATGTGACATTATTATAATTATGATTATCTGTGGTATCAATGCATGTCTGTTGACTTAAGGTCAAAATGAATGTCCTGTTAATGAGAAACATACTCGGCTCATTTTGCCTTTTGGAAGATGATTGAGGAAACTTAGGTAACAATATCTATCTTCTTGTTTTAGCCCTACTAATTATATTAGTCATGTGACAATTGGCTTGCCTTTCTGGATCCGTGTTTCTCATGAGTACATTGTGAATGGAAATAACTAACACACATACATGTAATACATTTCTGTTTACAATAGGATTGTACATATAATAATTTATGAAATTTACAAATCTATTAAGAAGATTTCTTTCTTCTTTTTAAAATTTTTAAGAATATTTTTATTTATTATTTTTGAGAGACAGAGCACAAACAGGGGAGAGGCAGTGAGAGAGGGAGACAGAATCGGAAGCAGGCTTCAGGCTCTGAGCTGTCAGCACAGAGCCCGATGCGGGGCTCGAACTCACGAACAGTGAAGTCATGACCTGAGTCGAAGTCAGACTCTTAACTGACTGAGCCACCCAGGTGCCCCTTAAGAAGGTTTCTTTATGCAAAAACTGAGACTCAAAAAAGTGTATCATTTGTTGGAAGCTACAAGTTTAATAGCCATGAGAGTCAAACTTTGACTCCCCTCATTCGTTACTGTAGCCTAGATTCTTTCTACAAAAGCATGTAGTTGTCTTCCCCAATTCTGGTTGTACTACATTTCTTAAGGGGCTTAGATTCTAATTAAATCAATGCTTATGCATAAGGCACTGTTACTGTTACTATGCTCTAGAAAGTAATGGGAGAGACATGTAACATATTTGTGACTATTTCTATGTATATACATGTCTTTTTAATATTCACTTTAAATTATATAAGTATCTTATTCCCCCAAGTTATAAAATAAATATTCTCTTTAGATTTTTATTTTTCGATGATTTTCTACAAATATGGAAGATTTTAATTTTATTCCATATACATGAGATAAGGCATCAATGTCTTGCTAATTTCAATTTTAGGAAAGAAAAAGCCCATTCAAACCACAGTGGCTCCTAATTCACACACATAGACTCTGTTTGCTTAGGTTTCATTATAAGCTATGGCATCCTCAAAGGATTAGCTGTGGGCAAGGAAGAAATCTTTATTCCCTTAGAATAATCAACTGAATCACCCTGGGATAGGAAAACAGGAGTGAAACAGGGTTTTGAGTATTTTCAAACCCCGTATTAGATTTGAGGACCCTTGTCTGCCTACATGAAGGGATTTTAAACAAAAAGTATCCATTTACTTTAAGAAGTACAAAGTTTATTTAAGAGCCTCTGATTTCTTTAGAATATGATATGAGTCTCGGCAATAAACAGAAACACATGATTTTGCAACATGTGTCCGCATGTGGTTCATGTACTCCACATGTGTTCTTTCAATGGGTCCTATGACCTTGCTCTGGATCACACGTGTTTTACATACGCTTTGTATGGTTCACATCTGTCTTAAAGTTTTGTTTTTTTTTTCCCCCTGACAGTAGACACTCTTGTTATATTACCATTTGCTATAATAATTAAATTCAAGGAACTTAACTTGAGAGGATTTGTGGGGGAGCGCATTTGTTAGTTTTGATTTATATTTGGTGTTGTGTTGAGTGATACCCATTATAACTGCTTATCGTATCTCTTTGTGAGCATACTGTGGCTGCCTTTAACCTCACTGAAGCCAGACTAATCCAGAGATGTTTTTAAACTCTTATGACTCATATGAAGGTTATCATTTTAGAAAAGACCTTGAAAACAAATTCTAGATTTAAGATTAAAGAAAAAAGAAAATGAACTGACATTTCCAAGAGGAAAGACTTAGTTTTAATTTTATAGTGTGGATGCAAAGCCAAAAGCATTTAAACATACACAGTAAATAACAATATTAATCACGTAACAAAAATTAAATTTAAATGAGGACCTTATGCAGTAGATCACAGTCACAAAAGGAGATACAAAATTAATGTGGACACCTGCCTATTTTACTTATATCAGGAGAAAATAAAATTCATTGTAATTTAATGAATTGCTTTCTATTATAGTACACTTAATTATCTTCTCCTGTTACCCTGGGAAATATCTTTTAAAACTCACAGCTATATCTGAATACATGCTATCTATTAAACAAGGAAGTAATACTTTTTATTAATTACACTGTATTTGTTTTCATCTGTCTTTAAAGAACATTCTAAAATTAGAGACTTGTCCCCTGAATAAAACAATACTGAGTTTAATGAAGTCTGAGAAGCAGTGACTCTCTTCTGTATCTTTTCTTGATGTGTGGGTATAGTGCTCATTAGTGTTAATAATACTTGAAAGTAAATGAAGCGTATTGGATTGTGGCTACGTTATCTATACACTGAGTAGGAACGTGGCACCCCTCACCCCCTCAACCAACAAGTTACCCAATCCTCAGTTGGCCAAATGTTAAAAGAGATTTGGTGCTGTGGGCGATTAAATCCACAGTCTGCCCCTGTGGACCAGGCAGCCGTAAATAAGCATTTTAAAAGAATCTCAGCCTTTAATGAAGAACAGGGGAATTTCTATCAGTAATCAGAAACAGCTTTGGAAATGCAGAGACAGTGGTATGCATATTTTGATTTGTTACATAGAACATGCATTGTTTTAGAGACATTCCAAAGAATGAATCCCACTGTATTAGTAAATGTTTAGTGGTTTTTGAACATTTGAAGAATTTAGAGGCAACTTTCTAGAACAAAAGGAAGCATCCTGGTGAGAAGTGATTATACTTAATTAAAAATAAGTGGCATAGAATGAAATGAGAGAAAGAACAGATACACCAAAAAAGGAAAGTCTACAAAATACAAAGTATAGCAATTGTAATCCATTTAGGCACTGCATGGGAACCTGTGTCTATATTTAGGAAGAATTTTTAAATAAAAAAGAAAACTTGCTTTTTTCCTATAGTCTGTAAGGACAAGCACATTAATACAGCATAGGAAATTATCTCAGCTAACAAATCATCAGAATTCTCAGGAGTAAATAAAATTCCATTTCCATGTAGTTTAATATACTTAGAACAGACCAGGAAAACATTAAAAGCAAGGATAAGTTAGAAGGAAAAAAAATGAGAGCTAATAATGGAAGAACATACATTCAGACTCATGGAATGAAAATGGTTTGAAATGTTGTCTTCATTTGTGGAGATCACTATTCTGACTCAGTTGGATAGTCAAAAGTAGTAAATTATTTTGTTTCAATTTTTCCTCCTGCTTGAAGTCAATAATCACCCTTCCATCTTATGGTATATGAGACTAGAATTTAGGAACTGTGGATTCAGAGATATAATATAGGCAAATAATGTCTAAGTGTAGAGAGGTGGCAAAAATAATGGTACCAACAATTGTGGGGGCTGTCCCTTTGCCTCATACCATGCAGCTGTCCATCATGCTTGTGTAGGTGATCTCTTACAGTTCTACCAATACCTTGTTGGGTACAGTAGACATGAAGGTATTTTATTACTTATTGTCATACTAACATTCATTGATGTACATACTGAGGGAAATGACTAATATGTTGTTAATGAATTAAAGTAATGGGCACATCCAAAATATGATGGTAATAATGGGTCCACCCCTGCAATCTCACTCTGAGAGTAACCACATCTCGACAATTCACCTCACTGCCTCCTTGTTACTACTTCACAGATACCTAATAGCCATATCACATTTAAACAAATTAACATGACCCCAGATTCCTCATACTCTACCCATACCATAATTTTGCCAGCCCATTAAAAGTCAACTCCATCCTCCCAGGTACTCACACCAAAAACACTGAAGTTGTCTATAACTTCTGTTATTCACACCCACCTCCAGTCTGTGAACAAACCCTGTTGGTTATTTTTTTATTTTATTTTTTTTAACGTTTATTTATTTTGGAGAGACAGAGCACAAGCAGGGGAGGGGCAGAGAGAGAGGGAGACACAGAATCTGAACCAGGCTCCAGGCTCTGAGCTGTCAGTGCAGGACCCCATATAGGGCTTGAATTTGCAAACGGTGAGACCAGGACCTGAGCTGCAGTCAGAAGCTTAACCGACTGAGCCACCCAGGCAACCCCAAACCCTGTTGGTTCTATTCCCAAATCCTAAACATCCAGAATACAAATTCTTTCTTCATGGTCATTATTCTTACCTAAATTTTTGCAACAGCTTTCTAATTGCATTGGCTCTTGCTCTCTTTCAATCTATTTGCAACACATCAATCAAAGGCACTTTTTTTTTTGTAAACCATGTTTGATTACACCCCTTCTTGACTCCAACCCTTCAAAGATTTCATACTGCACTGAGAGTAAAAGTCACATGTCTTACACAAGGCTGCATGATCTCATCTCCTTTCTTCCTCACTTTGCCTCAGATACCCCAGCTTCTATGATGCACTAGACAGCAAGCACGATCCTGCTGAAGGGTATTTGTACTTACTGTCATTTCTTCCTCAAACACCCAGGCTTCCAATATCCTCCTGGATTATTCACTCTCTTCCTGTAGGTTTCTGCTCAAAGATCACCTTGTTGGAGAACTAACACTCCGCAGCATGGTTTTTCTTCATAGTGTGTGTCTCCATCTGATATAACATTCCTGTGTCTGCAGTGTCTAGAATATCAGGCACATAGTATTTATTGAATAAAGCTTTGTTGAATAAA
The DNA here is from genome assembly GCF_018350195.1 of Panthera tigris. Classification (NCBI taxonomy): domain Eukaryota; kingdom Metazoa; phylum Chordata; class Mammalia; order Carnivora; family Felidae; genus Panthera; species Panthera tigris. The sequence continues at coordinate 27,236,730 of NC_056676.1, read as the reverse complement.
TGATTTTTTTCATGACAAGTGAAGAAAAGTAAAGACCTAGACATCTTATCAAGTCTCAGATTGGCACAGAAGGCTATGGACTAAAGAGGTAGAAAGTGGATAAAGTGAAAGAAGCACCAAAAAGAAGAGCTTTAGCCATGTGCTGTCAGGACTGTCCAGAGGTGGGTGAGGGACACTAAATGGAAAAACTGACAGAGATTGACCACAATGTGCTTATATGCTATGGATATTTTTTCTAAGCACATTGGATGTTATAACTGTGTGAGGTGAAGACCACAGTCGCATTTTTTTTTCAGAATAGAGGACATCAAGGTACAGAGACATTAAATGACTTGTCCATTTTGCTTGGGTAGGAAGTGTCAGGGCTGCCTGCCATTGAAACTAAGGCAAGTTGGCTCAGAACCTTCTCTCTTAAATAATATAATGCATTGCCTTGAATATTGTTCTGTTCAAGAGGACCCATGCCTGTCTCACTCCTGACTTCATAGACTTTCTGGGTTTTCGAATTTAAGTAATTAATTCTGAAATTATTGTGACTCTGTTGGCCAAGCCCTGGTATCACCTGAGATTCTATAATCCTGTGAAACTCACAGTAGATGGTGGGTAGCTACCTCCATATCTTGCCTCTCTTTAAATGCAACATACATTAAGTCACAGATAATCAACTTTAAAAAGATACTATTCTCAGGGAGGATGCTACACACTTCAGTTATAAGCCTAAAGGTCTTTACTTACTCCAGGTCAATTTTGCACATATGACTTTAACCACTTTCAAATTAGAACTATCGTATCTTGATGAGTTCTGTGATTTATACTTCATACATTTTGCAAGCCCAAGAGAATGTCCCATAGAATTAAGATGCTTAATATTTATATAAAGTATAGATTTTATATTCATATAGCATTCATTATGCTGGCCCATTAGTTTCATCTCACATTTATGTGTAGGTATAGACAAATACCACAGATGTACACACACACACACACACACACACACACACACACACACACCAAATACATGTTTGCATTTCTCCTTGGCGATATTTAGCAATGCATACAAAGTCAGATATTGCTTTTGATGTTGGAACTTGGCCTTTTTTTCCTTGAGAGTTTATTTATTAGCTAGGAGAAAAATTTCTGATTTCAACTTGAGAAAATAAAAATCTCTTTAAATTTAGTCTGTATTTTCTGAGTCTTAGAGATAGAAGAAAACTTAAAGTTCATATTACAATACATTGATTTTCTATATGGCTAAACTGAAGCACAAAAAAGTTCGATGACTATGAAAAAGGCATACCGTTATTAAATAGCAAAAACAAAACAAAACAAAAAGCAAAAACCATGATAGTTGTGTTGCTTTCTAGTCTGTTGCTTCAAGGATGTGTACAAAGAAGAATGTGCACAAGTATTTATCTTAAATAACTAAGCTGCAGGCTTCTTACAGATAGATAAATGTCCTATATGGCTCCCTAGGGTCCTTTCTATCACTATTATTGTGTCACATTGTTTCTGACCCTTCTTTTTATTCCCTTAATTTTTTTTTGTTTCTCTCTCTTTAAAATAAAACATTGACATTTAAACAAATAAATGCCTCAAATGATAGTATGTATTGAATTTAAGTGTAAATGTATATGTGCAGAGAGATAAATAGACTAATAATCTCATTATTCCCACTACATCAATAGACATTTAATATTAAGACTCAGAATTGACTTATTTGGGGAAAGGTAAGTCAGGGGCTTAACAGAGGAAGATGAGCAGCATTTTCTCTTTTTTTCAAAGGTGGAAATATCCACTGTTTTCTAATTTTTTTCTTGCTTTTTGATAGCAATTTATTTTGCATTATTTTAGAGCTGTTCTTATATTACCCTTCATTTTTTATATTCATGAACTCAGTCTTTATACTTTTCCCGTAGAAAACATTTCACTTCCTTTGTGGATTAATAAATAAATTTAAAACAAAAGATGAACAAAGTGGTAAGTAAGCCCATTTATATGCCATCTGCCACAAGGTATTGGTGAGTATTCCAAGCTCTGAAGAACTTTTAAGAAATATAAACTCTTAATGCTAAGATTGTTATTATGTTAACAAATACTCTTCTATAAATGCAAACTCCACAGCTGTATGAAACATCTTTTTATTTATTTTTTGGTTTAAAATTTTTATTGCGCCCAGAGTCTATCTTTTATGATCATGCATTTTGAATACATAGTTGGGTTAAGTCTTACTACTTTGGTGTAATAAACAGAAATGAAAATGGAGCAGCTGAATGAAGCCCTAAAATCCTGACTTTTGTGTCATTTGACTCAGCCACCTGGTTGCCTACAAAGAGATCTTGACCTATGTCACAAAAGCATTGCTGTGGAGATTAAATAACAAATAGCTGCAAGTGATTTGGAAGGGCAACTCTGAATGACTTTTGGGTGTTCATTTACCATAGTTGTCTGTGAGAGGCCAGCGAACAGTCTTATGCACTTGTACTGTGGCGTAAATCTGGACTACTGGCAGATAACCAATATACCTTATTATAGTAGGAAGCCAGGATTAAAAATAAAATCCTCAAAGATTGAATTATATTCCGTACAAATAACAGATGATCTTACAATTCTGGGCTTTCTTATTTGTTTTCTTCAAAGCAAAAAGAAGTTGGATAAAGCCCATAGATCTTTATCTTTTTTTAACTAATAATTTCCCCAAATATTGACATAAAAGATTCTTGGACTAAAGTTTTATTAGCAATTTTTTCATTAATTTTTTTAATGTCTATTTATTTTGAGAGAGAGAGAGAGAGAGATTGGCAGAGAGTGAGAGGATCCGAAGCAGGCTCCGTGCTGTCAGCGCAGAGCCTGATGCAGGGCTGGAGCTCATAAACCATAAGATCATGACCTGAGCCAAGATCAAGAGTCAGACACTTAACCAATTCAGCCACTCAGGCACCCCAGCACTTTTTTTCTTAAAATGGGAAAAACAAGTGCTTTGTTAGTTTAATTGAAGTCATGTGCCCTTTTTCAGTGTAGACTAAGATTTTGTCAACAGATCACATGTTTGTCTATATGCCAAAGTATATGGGCAGGTAACTAAATGAATAGTAAGCAATTATTCAAATAATAAAGCTTATCTAAAATGTATTTATTCAAATATAAATAAATTCATTTTACTACCAGTATCCCTATTCTTCATCTTCAATTGTAAGAAAAATTTGTTAATAGGGTTATTTCCATTTTATCAGAATATATTTGTCATACTTATTCTTGAAATAGTTTTCCACTATTTCACAGGAAAAATAATTCATTTTCATTTCTCTCTGCCCCTCTCAGCCCAGATACTCATTACCTTGCACCTGGGCTAATGTCTCTTGCCAATCTCTATCCTTCCAATCCCTTATAGATAACATATCTACCCTTTTATTATCCAACTTATGTGACCTCCCCATTTTCTAGAGGGTAAAGTTTAAAACTCATGATCTTATAGTTAATCAATTGACAATTTCCCTTTATGTGTGTGGTCAATTTTATCTCTTACCATTTTTTCTGCATAAACCTTCATTCCAGACAAATTATTTTATTAACTAGTCCTCATACTTGTTAATTCAACAACTATCTATCACCCAGTATATATAAGAGCTTATCTCATGTGTCTGTGATGATTCAAAGGAAAGGCAACAGCTCTCCATCCTCCTCAGTTGTGAACATGCTCTTTCTCCAGCCAAAAGTTTCTTGTCTGCTCTTTTCATAGCTTCACTTGAAGACTTTTCTGGAAAGTTCTAGCATTTAAAGAAATTGTTTTAATGTTTACTTATTTATTTTTGAGAGGGAGAGAGGGAATACAGTGGGAGAGCAGCAGAGAGAGAGAGAGAGAGAGAGAGAGAGAGAGAGACAGAGAGACAGAGAACCCAATCAGAAGCGGCTTCCACATTGTCAGTGCAAAGCCTGCTTTGAGGCTTGAACCCACAAAACATGATATCATGACCAGAGACAAAGTTGCATCCTCAACCAACTGAGCCACCCAGGTGCCCCTGGAAAGTTCTAGTCTTTTTTTTTTTTTAATTTTTTTTAACGTTTATTCATTTTTGAGAGACAGAGAGACAGAACATGAGCAGGGAAGGGGCAGAGAGAGGGAGACACAGAATCTGAAACAGGCTCCAGGCTCTGAGCTGTCAGCACAGAGCCCAATGCGGGGCTCAAACTCACAAACTGCGAGATCCTGACCTGAGCCGAAGTCGGGCGCTCAACCGACTGAGCCACCCAGGCACCCATGGAAAGTTCTAGTCTTAATGATCAACTCCTCTTCTATATGTATGAAGATTATATCATTATATCAACACATTTGCTGTATACATTAATCCATAGGAAGTAGAGACCTTATGTTTATTTGTAGCTTATATAGGCTCTTCCTAGTGTCCCTCATAAAATACGATTTTAATAATTATTTATCGGAAGAAAAGATAAAGAAGTAAAAGTACATGTTTTAAGTCAGAAACAAGCTTGAATCCCATTTGTGCTATCTAGCTATGTGTTCTTAGGCAATTTATTTAATCCTTCTTAGTGTTTTCTCCTCATCTTATAATGGGCATGATAATAACTACTCCATAAAGAGTGGTGAGCGTTAAATATTTAATCCCTTTCCCTCTTGATGATGAAGAGGTACTAAAATTAGAGCTTGTGAATTTATTCTTTGGATAATCATTTTAAAAAAGATTACAGAAGATTTGTAATACATTCTGGCTTTAATCAAACATGAATTTTCTTTCTGGTTTATGTATATGCTTAACATTTACATATGTGTAACTGTATTATGGCTGATTTTCTTTGGACTGAAGTTATTGCCTCCTATACAAAGGCCTGATTTTGATATTTGGTGATAAATAGGAGAACCAAATTTCCACTTGGAAGTGTTATTAGTTATCATGAGGTCCATTTTATTCATAATCACCTAGAAACAAACTTCTTATCACAAGTTAATGAATTCAAGTAATATCTTAAGTTTTGATTGGTCCCATCTGTGTTATACACTTCTAAAGTTACTCAGGAAGGAGTGACTCTACCTCTCTGCACTGTCGAGCGGCATTTGTCCCTCATAGGCCATAGTCCAGTCAGTCAGCTTTTATAAATTGTAGATCCTGACACCTTGGGGCTCTCATCATTGGAAACAATTATCATAGGAAATTAAAGTGGTGACCTTGGAACCAGAGAAAGTTGTTGTGGTGGTTAGATCTCCAAGCCACCTAACTATTTCCTGAGCTTTAATAAGAAATGATATCTTCAGGGGTGCCTGGGTGGCTTAGTTGGTTAAATGTCTGACTCTTGATTTTACAGTTTGTGGGATTGAGCCCTGAGTGGGGCTCTGAGCTGACAGCATGGAACCTCTTTGGGATTCTCTCTCCCTCTCTCTGCCATCTCCTCTCTAAATAAATAAACATAAAGAAAAAAAAAAAAGAAATGATAGCTTCAGATTGGCAAACTGTGGTAGACACAGAGCATCTTCCTCTAGGGCTAAAGCATCACTGTACTAGAGAGTTTTGTGCAGACTGCTTAAGGCCTTGTAACTGGTTTTCATAAAAGCAGAAAAGATAGAAGCCTATAAGATAGAAAGCATCAGCAAATTATTTTTTGCACTTACGTAGGGTAATCAACCTAAGCAATTACAAAAAAAAGAATAAAATTTTTTATTTGGATGAAATGAAAATTTAGCAGTTGCAGTTGATTGAGTAGGGTTATTATGGCTACCTATTATTTACTTTTTTCTTTTTTAAAAAAGACATTTTTATTGTGGTAAAATATACATAAAATGTACCATTTTTTAAGCATAGAGTTCAGTGGTATTAAGAGCATTCACATTGCTGTGCAATGATCAACACTATGCATCTCCAGAATGTTTTTGTCATTCTATCCTGTACCGATGAAACAATAATTCCCCATTCCTTCTTCCTGATTCCAGCCGCTGGTAACTACTCTCCACTTTCTGTCCCCATAAGTACCTACTTCTCTAGGTACCTCATATATTTGCTTTCTTTCTTCACTTTTCAAAAATATAAATTCTTAACTTTGTTGTTTTTGGAAATGTGGATTTGATTATGAACAATTAGCCAAGAACTCGCCCAGCCCAATGAGAGCTCATGTGCTGGTCTATTGATCTGATTCCACTCTGAGCAGCAAGGCTTGCCGCTGCGGCTGAGTTGAGCCTGGTGAACCACGCCTCCTGAGTGGTGCTCCTCAGGTTTACTTTAAGAGACTGTTAAGTGACCCTGCTGAGGCAACCTTTGGATCACAGATGCCCAAGCAAAAACATTTACCATTACAGGGTAATGGAAAGCAGATTTTAGCATTCAGGGAAAATGTGATTTCAGAAATATTAAAGATCTTTATGTGGAAAAGGCATCTTTTTAACTGAGTCCCTGCAGGAAACAAATTTCCCCTTGGGTGTTATGTAACATAAGCATGGTTCGGGCTTTGAGATGGGGTTCAGGCAATTTAATGGGGGACAAGCAACAAACTCAAGATATCCAGACTTGAACTTGAAAGAAGTACAGATGGAAAAAATATAGAATGATCAAAATTTATACAACATTGCTCTGATCAGGAAATAAGTTTATCAGAAGAAATGGTTTGCAAAGTATTTATAACTCAATAATTTAAAATATTCACTTCTTCATAAGTTGCCTTTTAATGCTTCATTGCATGATAGATGCAAGGTAGAATACTATACATAATAAATTCCTACAAATGACTTATTCTTTCATAATTATTTGTGTGTATAGAGAATAATGTACTGCTCTGCAGAGAATACCAGGTTTTAATTTACTTAAGTGACTTTATCAGCATATAAATTGGAAAAATATGTATTCATTTGCCCCTGGATCATCTCTTGGTGTTATTATCACTAGCAATAATAATCATAATATTGTATACACTATTTATAATTAAATATTTTTTTCTTTTCATTTATAAAGTACTGAAGGTTCTCAACACTCATTTCTAAACATACAGATGTCAATACTAAGGTACTGAAAAGGCATTAAAACTGAATTTTTATGCATTGATCTAACAGGAAGCAGTTTCCACTCATGTCAGTGAGGGAAAACTACTGGTTTATTCTCTGTGACCCTTCCCAGAGAAATAAACTGGCATTTAGATGTTATAAACAGCCAAACAGCATCCTTTAAATATAAAACTTTATAGTCAAATGCCAGATTTAGATCTGATATGAATTCTCTGATGAGCATTTTGGTATAATGAGCAAAATGCCAGGAAAACAAAGATTTATAGGAAGAGAATTCCTCTAGGGAAACCAAGCTCAAAACCTTTCAATCAAAGCATCAGGCACATTTCTATTCTCACATTCAGCCAGTGGTATTGATACTGATTCATATTCTGAGTAGAAAGAATATAACATTTGAATAGCTGCAGGACACACAATAGACCTTTGTTATGACATCTGGCTTTGCATGTAGACTGTGTCTTCACAGTGGAGAAATCATCAGTTTGGAGGCAAAAAGAATTTGAGGAAACACCTTTGTCAAACATTTGCCTATATCTATTTCCCATAAATCCCCATACATCCTGAACTGTCTTAGAGTTTACAATATCAATTAACTCCTGTAGTTCCCATTTGGTATGTCCCATGCATTCTAAAGTAAAAATGGTTCATTACTTTTAATCTGTATCCTTACTTTTCTTTCTTTCTGAATTTAATTTTGACTATAGGTATCATTGTAAAAATATCATCAGTAATGTTTATATGAAACATTGAAGAAACTATGCCTTTCTCACAGACAGCTGTTAGCGAGAAATTTGAGTCCTGTTGGCAATAACAGCCAAGCAGGGTGTGCAACAGTCTGCTGCCTCTCTTTCCAGCTATTCTGATTTTCTCATTGCTCCAAATATAACAATCTATTTTCTATTTCCCACTCTCTGCTTTTTTATATTCCATTCTCTGATATTTTCTTCCACTTCTTTTCTTCAGTGGAAATCCTAGCAATCTTTTATATCTGAACTCCTCTAGGAAGCTTTCTTTAATTACTTCAGACAAGTGTAATAGCACTTAATAGATCTATCACTGCTTTTGATCTTGATTATGTTGTGTATTTGCATATACAAATGCATACTTATTTTATTTTATTTTATTTTGCTTTATTTTATTTTTTTGAGAGAGAAGGTACAAGTGAGCAAGGGGCAGAGAGAGAGGGAGAGTGAGAACTCCACAAGGGGCAGACAGAGTGGGAGAGAGAGAAGCAGGGCTCACCTGAAGTGGGGCTTGAGCTCACCCAATAGGGGACTGGAACTCATGAACTGTGAGATAATGGCCTGAGCTGAAGTCGGATGCTCGAAGGACTGAGCCACCCAGGTGGCCACAAATACATACTTTTAAAAATCAAATATAAACTGCTTGATATCCAAAGATGTGTCTTCTTTTATCCCCCATAATGCCTTTAATACTGACTTTTATTATAGGATAATGAAGAATCTTGTCTTACTAGCATTCATCCTTCTTCTAAATTATAAGGGGTCTATCTAAAATAAGTAATTAGGTCATGTCGATTAAAACCCAAAATCCTTATTAGCAATGATAGGACCCTCTATGATCTTACCTCTCTTCCCTTTCCAATTTCATCTTGAACCTACCATTGTTTTTATGCTCTTGTGGTAAGGAATGGTGTATCTCAGAACACACACTATTATTTCTTTTCTTTTTTCTTTTCTTTTCTTTTCTTTTCTTTTCTTTTCTTTTCTTTTCTTTTCTTTTCTTTTCTTCCTCTTTCTTTCTTTCTTTCTTTCTTTCTTTCTTTCTTTCTTTCTTTCTTTCTTTCTTTCTTTCTTTCTTCTTTTTCTTTCTTTCTGCATAGATTCACCATCTCCTTGTCCTGTTAGTCTCTTCCTACTCACCTATTAATTCTTCATCATTTTTTAAGATTCAAGTCAAACATAACCTCCTCATTGGAAGACTTTGCCCCCAAAGACACCCATACCTCTCTATCTGCAACATCTGTCCTCTGATAGTGCCTACAGTATTTCTCTGTCAAGGTAGGTTTCAAATGGCATTGTATTCAAAATCGCTGTCAATGCTTCTTTTTTCCCTGGTGGACTGTAAACTCTTCAGGGAAAGGGGCTGTGTTTTATTTGTCCCAAATTCCTTGCATGTGCCACAGAACTATCATGTGGTAAACAGGTAACAAATCCTAGCAGAGTGAGGGCATAAGGGTTGAATGCCTATTTCTCAGGTACAATGTGATTTGCTGCCTAGACTTGAACTTCATTCAGCAGCATCTTTTTTTTAATTTTAAACTTTTATTTTTTAAATTTATATCCATATTAGTTAGCATATAGTGCAACAACGATTTCAGGAGTAGATTCCTTAATTCCCCTTACCCATTTAGCCGATCCCCCCTCCCACAACCCTTCTACCAGCCCTCTGTTTGTTCTCCCATATTTAAGAGTCTCTTATGTTTTATCCTCCTCCCTGTTTTTATATTATTTTTGTTTCCCTTCTCTTATGTTTATCTGATTTGTATCTTAAAGTCCTCATATGAGTGAAGTCATATGATATTTGCTTTCTCTGACTAATTTCACTTAGCATAATACCCTCGAGTTCCATCCACATAGTTGCAAATGGCAAGATTTCATTCTCTTTGATTGCTGAGTAATACACCATTGAATATATATACCACTTCTTCTTTATCCATTCATCCATTGATGCACATTTGGGCTCTTTTAATACTTTGGCTATTGTTGATAGTGCTGCTATAAACATGGGGGTGCACGTGTCCCTTCGAAACAGCACACCTGTATCCCGTGGATAAATGACTAGTAGTGCAATTGCTGGGTCGTAGGGTAGTTCTATTTTTAGTTTTTTGAGGAGCCTCCATACTGTTTTCCAGAGTGGCTGCAACAGTTTGCATTCCCACCAGCAGTGCAAAAGACATCCTCTTTCTCTGCATCCGTGCCAGCATTTGTTGTTGCCTGAGTTGTTAATGTTAGCCATTCTGACAGGTGTGAGATGATAACTCATTGTGGTTTTGATTTTTATTTCCCAGATGATGAGTGATGTTGAGCATTTTTTCATGTGTCGTTTGGCCATCTGGATGTCTTCTTTAGAGAAGTGTCTATTCATGTCTTTTGCCCATTTCTTCACTGGATTATGTGGTTTTTGGGTGTTGAGTTTCGTAAGTTCTTTATAGATTTTGGATACTAACCCTTTATCTGCTATGTCATCTGAAAATATCTTCTCCCATTCTGTCAGTTGCCTTTTAGTTTTGCTTGTTTGTTTCCTTCTCTGTGCAGAAGCTTTTTATTTTGATGAGGTCCCAGTAGTTCATTTTTGCTTTTGTTTCCCTTGCCTCCAGAGACGTGTTGAGTAAGAAGTTGCTGTCGCCAAGATCAAAGAGGTTTTTCCCTGCTTTCTCCTCGAGGATTTTGATGGCTTCCTGTCTTACACTGAGGTCTTTCATCCATTTTGAGGTTGTTTTTGTGTATGGTGTAAGAAAGTGGTCCAGGTTCATTCTTCTGCCTGTCGCTGTCCAGTTTTCCCAGCACCACTCGCTGAAGGGACTGTCTTTATTCCATTGGATGTTCTTTCCTGCTTTGTCAAAGATTAGTTGGCCATATGTTTGTGGGTCCATTTCTGGGTTCTCTATTCTGTTCCATTGATCTGAGTGTCTGTTCTTGTGCCAGTACCACACTGTCTTGATGATTACAGCTTTGTAGTATAGCTTAAAGTCTGGGTTTGTGATGCCTCCTGCTTTGGTTTTCTTTTCCAAGATTGTTTTGGCTATTTGGGGTCTTTTCTGGTTCCATACACATTTTAGGATTATTTGTTCTAGCTCTGTGAAGAATGCTGGTGTTATTTTGATAGGGATTGCATTGAATATGTAGATTGCTTTGGGTAGTATCAACATTTTAACAATATTTGTTCTTCCTATCCAGGAGCATGGAATCTTTTTCCATTTTGGGGGTATTCTTTAATTTCTTTCATAAGCTTTCTATACTTTTCCGTGTATAGATTTTTCACCTTTCTGGTTAGATTTATTCCTAGGTATTTTATGGGTTTTGGTGCAATTGTAAATGGGATCGATTCCTTGATTTCTCTTTCTGTTGCTTCATTGTTGATGAATAGGAATGCAACTGATTTCTGTGCATTGATTTTATATCCTGCAAATTTGCTGAATTCGTGGATCAATTCTAGCAGTTTTTTGGTGGACTCTTTTGGGTTTTCCATATAGAGTATCATGTCATCTGTGAAGAGTGAAAGTTTGACCTCCTCCTGGCCGATTTGGATGCCTTTTATTTCTTTGTGTTGTCTGATTGCAGAAGCTAAGACTTCCAGTACTATGTTGAATAACAGTGGCGAGAGTGGACATCCCTGTCTTGTTCCTGACCTTAGGGGGAAAGCTCTCAGTTTTTCCCCATTTAGGATAATATTAGAATTGGGTTGTTAATATATGGCTTTTATGATCTCGAGGTATGCTCCTTCTATCCCTACCTTCTTGAGGGTTTTTATCAAGAAAGGATGCTGTATTTTGTCAAATACTTTCTCTGCATTTATTGAGAGGATCATATGGTTCCTGTCCTTTCTTTTATTGATGTGATGAATCATGTTCATTGTTTTGCAGATATTGAATCAGCCCTGCATCCCAGGTATAAATCCCACTTGGTCATTGTGAATATATATTTTTTAATGTATTGTTGGATCCAGTTGGCTAACATCTTGTTGAGGATTTTTGCATCTATGTTCATCAGGGAAATTGGTCTATAGTTCTCCTTTTTAGTGGCATCTCTGTCTGGTTTTGGGATCAAGGCTTCATAGAAAGAGTTTGGAAGTTTTCCTTCCATTTCTATTTTTTGGAACAGTTTCAAGAGAATAGGTGTTAACTCTTCCTTAAATGTTTGGTAGAATTGCCCTGGAAAGCCATCTGGCCCTGGACTCTCGTTTTTTGGCAGATTTTTGATTACTAATTCGATTTCCTTACTGGTTATGGGTCTGTTGACATTTTATATTTCTTCCTGTTTCAGTTTTGGTAGTGTATATGTTTCTAGGAATTTGTCCATTTCTTCCAGATTGCCCATTTTATTGGCGTATAATTACTCATAATATTCTCTTATTATTGTTTTTATTTCTGCTGTGTTTGTTGTGATCTCTCCTCTTTCATTCTTGATTTTATTCATTTGGGTCCTTTCCTTTTTCTTTTTGATCACACTGGCTATTCTCTTATTATTGTTTTTATTTCTGCTGTGTTGGTTGTGATCTCTCCTCTTTCATTCTTGATTTTATTCATTTGGGTCCTTTCCTTTTTCTTTTTGATCACACTGGCTAAGGTTTTATCAATTTTGTTAATTCTTTCAAAGAACCAGCTTCTGGTTTCATTGATCTGTTCTATTGGTTTTTGTTTTGGTTTTGATAGCATTAATTTCTGCTCTAATCTTTATTATTTCATGTCATGCTGGTTTTGGGTTTTATTTGCTGTTCTTTTTCCAGCTCCTTAAGGTGTAAGGTTAGGTTGTGTATCTGAGATCTTTCTTTCTTCTTTAGGAAGGCCTGGATTACTATCGACTTTCCTCTTTTGACTGCCTTTGCTGTGTCCCAGAGGTTTTGGGTTGTGGTGTTGTCATTTTCGTTGGCTTCCATATACTTTTTAATTTCCTCTTTAACTTCTTGGTTGGCTCATTCATTCTTTAGTAGGATGCTCTTTAGTCTCCAAGTATCTGTTACCTTCCAAATTTTTTCTTGTGGTTGATTTCGAGTTTCATAGCACTGTGGTCTGAAAATATGCACTGTATGATCTCAATCTTTTTGTACTTGCTGAGGGCGATTTGTGTCCCAGTGTGGTCTATTATGGCAAATGTTCCATATGCACGGGAGAAGAATGTATATTCTGCTGCTTTAGGTTGAAATGTTTGGAATATATCTGTTAAGTCCATCTGGTCCAGTGTGTCATTCAAAGCCAATGTTTCCTTGTTTATTTTTGCTTAGATGATCTATCCATTGCTGTGAGTGGGGTGTTGAAGTCTCCTACTAGTATGGTATTATTTTCAATGAGTGTCTTTATGTTTGTGATTAATTGGTTTATATATTTGGGTGCTCCACACTTGGCGTATAAATGTTTACAATTGTTAGGTCTTCTTGGTGGATAGACCCCTTAATAATGATGTAATGCCCTTCTGCATCTCTTGATGCAGTCTCTATTTTAAAGTCTAGATTGTCTGATATAAGTATGGTTACTCCTGCTTTCTTTTGTTGACCATTAGCATGATAGATGGTTCTCTAACCCCTTACTTTCAATCTGAGGGTGTCTTTAGGTTTAAACTGGGTCAATTGTAAACAGCATATAGATGGATCTTGTTTTCTTATTCATTCTGTTACCCCTATGTCTTTTGATGGGAGCATTTAGTCCATTGATGTTTAGACTGAGTACTGAAAGATATGAATTTATTGCCATTATGTTGTTTATAGAGTTGGAGTTTCTGGTGGTTTTCTCTGCTCCTTTCTAATCTTTGTTGCTTTTGGCATGTGTGTATGTACGTATCTATGTATGTATGTATTTTTCATCTTTTTCTGCCCTCAGAGAGTCCCCCTTAAAATTTCTTGCCAGGCTGGTTTAGTGTTCACAAACTCCTTTAATTTTTGTTTGTCTGGGAAACTTTTTATCTCTCCTTCTATTTTCAATGACAGCGTTGCTAGATAAAGAATTCTTGGCTGTGTATTTTTCTGATTCAGCACATTGACTATATCCTGCCACTCCTTTCTTGCCTGCCAAGTTTTTGTGGATAGGTCTGCTGGAAACCTGATCTGTCTTCCCTTGTAGGTTAAGGACTTTTTTCCCTTGCTGCTTTCATGATTCTCTCCTTGCCTGAGTATTTTGTGAGTTTGACTATGATATGCCTTGTTGATGGTCAATTTTTGTTGAATCTAATGGGGGTCCTCTGTACTTCCTGGATTTTGATGTCTGTGTCCTTCCCCAGTTTAGGAAAGTTTTCCATTATGATTTGCTCACATAACCCTTCTACCCCTATTTCTCTCTCTTCCTCTTCTGGGACCCCTATGATTCTGATGTTCCTTTTTAATGAATCACTGATTTCTCTAATTCTTAAATTGTGCTCTTTTGCCTTAATCACCCTCCTTTTTCTGCTTCATTATTCTCCATAAGTTTGTCCTCTATATTGCTGATTCTTTGTTATGCCTCATCCATTCTTGCCGCCGCTGCATCCATTCCTGATTGCAGCTCAGTTATAGCATTTTTTATTTCATCCTGACTAGATTTTACTTCCTTTATCTCCACAGAAAAGGAATCTAATCTATTTTTGACTCCAGTTGGTAATCTTATCATCATAATTCTAATTTCTGGTTCACACATCTTGCTTGTATCTGTGTTGGTTAAATCCCTGGCTGTCGTTTCTTCCTGCTCTTTCTTTTAGGGTGAATTCCTTCGTTTCATCATTTTGAAGGGATAAAGGAACTAATGAGGTAGAAAAAATTATAATTTAAAAAATTAAAATTAAAAATATTAAAATTATAAAAGTAAAAATATACACATACACATTCAAATTGAATAAATGATGCTAGATTTTAGGTGTTTTTTTGGTCTGGGTGTTGAAAGTGAATTGATAGATTAGAAAAAAAGGGGAGTAAAAAGAAAAAAATAATAAGGAAATCGTTTGAAAACTTGAAAAAATGTATACACTGAAGTAGACTAAATGAAATGATGGAAGTAAAATAGAATTTGAAAAAATGTACACGAAAGTAAATAATATAGTAGGAAAAATTAAAGAAAGTATTTTTAATAAAAATTGAAAATAAAAATGAATTTTTCTCTTTCTGTTTTCAAGAAAAAGAAATGAAAAAGAGAAAAAAAAAAGAAAGAAAGAAAATTGAACAGTTGGGCCAGCTAACAGACTGAAATACTACTGAAATTACTTTGTTTTATCCTATAAGTCAAACTGTGAAGCACTTTATAGTCCATAAACTAAGCAGGCAGTTAGACTTGTGTTCTTGAAGAATGTTGGCCCAGTTGGTCGGGGCTTGCTGTAACGGCTCCGTTCTCCACTAGATGGCGCTGCTATCCTACTGGGGTGGATTGTTGTGGTGTTTGTAGGTGCATATTCACATGCGCAGGAGTGGTGAAAATGGCGTCACCCAGCTACACAGTCTCTAGTATTGGAACTCTGTTCTTCCCGATCAGCAGTTGCACACCCGTCCTTCATCTTTGGCTTCTGTCCACTCCCCACTTTTACACTGCCCATGAACAAGCTGTAGTCATGTAGTACCTGAGTTTTGTCTCAGATGTGGCTGCCTTCTCTGGCCCCCCACTTCTGAGGGACTGCAGCTTTGACCCTGTCCTCCCCTCTGTGGAGGGTCTCACCAAGCAATGCCCGAATGCCGGCTGCACCCAGGAAAGTTCGCAGGACTGTGGTGCTGCCTATGCCCAGAGACCACCACCAGGCCTCATCCCGCCCCAGAAAAAGTTTGCAAGACAGTGTGGCAGCACCTCAGGGATTATGGAAAACCACAACACACATCTGGCACCAGGCTTCACCCTCAACAACCTTGTTCCAGCACCAGCAAATGTGGCCTTTCTCTGGGGTCTGCTTGGCCCAGGTGGGCTCACAGCCTACAGTAAATGTCCTTCCAGCAGTGGAACGACTTCTCCCCGTGTGGCCAGAGAATCTCCCGGCCCCCACTCTACTCTGGGGGATTCGCCCTTCCCACCAGAGCACCGCCCGGTATCGGGCTGTGGAGTTGCAGACTTTGCACTCCCCCTGTTTACAGTCTTAATGGAATTTAAACCTTCTCCTTTCTCCTTTCTTCCTTTTTAGTTTAGTCCCTGTGGCTGTTTCCAATTTTCCACTTTCTCTCCAGCTGCTTTTGGGGAGTGGTGCTTTTTCCATATTCTTCCCCCCCCACCCCCCCACCCCATCTCCCTCCTCTCTCCACACGCAAAAGCAGCTCCCTGCCCGCCGCGGCTTCTTGCTCCCAAGTTCAATTCTCCTTGCCGCGTACCTACTGAATTCTGTGGTTCAGGTTGTGCAGATTGTTGTGTTAATCCTCAGATCAGTTTCGAGGTGTGCAGGATGGCTAAGTGTTGGTCTGGCTGTATTTCATGGAAGTGAGACGCACAAAAAATTTCCATGCTGTTTCGCCATCTTGGCTCTTCCAGACTTTAGCAGCATCTTTAAGTAGGTTAATAACTATGACCTTTATAATAAGGAAATGGGTTTTTAAAACTGTAAAGCACTGTCAAGTGGTGGTTAGTATTTATTATGCAAGAAGCTTTAGCAATGGGGATTGATTTTTAAGGTTGCTTTATTACGAATATGCAAATTCTTAGAACAATTAGTGATGAACCAATCAGACTTTTTTTGCTTAGTCAGGAAAGTGGCTGCAGACTTAGACAAATCCAGATACTTCTTAGCTGTTGGCTTTCTGTTCTCATGAGCAAGATGAATGCTGTCACTTTCTTTGGCTGGCTGCACGTGGACTACTTCAGGCTTCAGTTCCTTGCCACATGACAGCTCCAAGCTGTCAGGGTGCTCCTGGGAGAACCGCAGGGGCTGGAGGAGCCCCTGAAAGAGAGATGATGTTCAGGTGAAGGCCCCAACAGAGGATCCTGAAGCTGGGAGCAAAGAAGTGTGTGTTGAAGAAAGATAGATGTATACACAGAGATTGTTTTTCATATCAAAATGCACCATGGTATTCTACATTCTCTTTATAGTATTTCAAGTACTGCATTTCCATATATTAAATTTTTTACTTCTTTTTACTTCATGTTCCCCATTTCTATTGAGTTACATATAGATTTGTGAACTGTTGCTCCTTTGTACTTCTACCACTTTATCAAACTAATCATTAGAAAAAGAGGTTTCTCATAGTGTGTTTTCCTGTCTGCTTAACATCTTTTAAATCTGTTCTGTATATGTGGAAAGATCTCAAATATATGCACCAATCAGAATGGGAGTAAATCTGCACTGATGGAAGTCTACACCTTAGAAGTGCCCCAAAGATACTTTGGCATGCATTGTTTCAGCGATTACAGTAAAACTACCTGAAGCAGTTGCAAGTGCTCTTCTTCAGTACAATTTTCACATTAATTCTGTTATTGTTTAAAAACAATTGCATTTCTCTAGTTAGTTAAAGTAAAATAGTTTTCTTTTAATTTTTATTGTTCATTTCTACTTTGAAATGCATTTATGAAAAATATAGATTTTATTTGTCCTGATAATTAAAATGCATGACAAACCCCCAGGTTGTTCAAATGCAAAATCATTACTATCCCTAACAATGTAAAATTCTAACAAATTTGATGTACTTATGAAAGAAAATTGATCATACAAAGGTTTTTTTGACCTGAGAATTTCCACTGGTCTCAGGCACATTGAACATCCATCCAGCAGAGAAGAGTCATCTTCTGTTTCACACACAACTCTTCCAAGTGGGTATCTTACATTTTCTTACATTTCCTGCATATAATTTAAAGAAAAAGAAAGATGCAAAAACAGAATGGAGGGACTGAGTATTTTTACTCTTCTTTGTATTATCATTACTTTTGGGAGGTATGGCATGATGGCTTGCATTTTCTCTACTTTTTTGTTTCTAATTTTATTTAGATATGATTGAACTATAACATTCTAGAAGTCTACAACATAATAATTTGATATGCATATAAATTATGAAGTGATTACCATAATAAATTTAGTTAACATCTGTCACCTAAACGTAGTTACAAATTTTTTATTACTTGTAATGAGAACTTTTAAGGTTTACTCTATTGGCAGCTTTGAAAAATACACAACAGTGCTGTTAACTATAGTTACCATGGCATGCATTATGTCCCCAGAACCTATGTATCTTATAACTGGAAATTTGGCCACATTTACCCATTTTCCCTACCTCTCACCTCTGCCTCTAGAAACCATGAATTTATCTCTTTTTTATGAGTTTGGGCTTTTGAGATTCCACATGTAAGTGAGATCATACAACATTTGTCATTCTCTAGTTCACTTAACATATGCCCTCTTTACTTTCTTGATGATTTTGTTATTCACCCTAATTTAACAATGATGAAATGTTTATTGAAGATCAGTGAGAATATCAAGACTAAATTTACAGGTTGTCTCACACATTTACAAAATGTCTCACACAGCCATTAAGCCAATCTATCTACTGTTCACACATATTCTAATGACACATTTGACTTCCAGTTGATTTTTAGTGTAGTTTACTGAATTTGCTGGCTACTTAGGGCTCAGAGTTGTTAATAAAAATAATTGGTAAAAACTGAAAAAATATTTGTCAATTTTTTATGTTTCTTTGACAAATATGTTCTGTCCACCATACCACAAACATTGTATTTATTTATATTTTATCCATGGTGGTTAAAATATTTGTGTACCTTCTGTTAATGGTGCAACTACCACTTTGCTGTAGGATTATCTTTATCTTAAATTCTTCTCCAATTAAATGTTGTACAGCAGGAATGACTAGTCTTTTACTCTGTTCACAAGTGAATGTGTGAACAATAAATACAAAGAAAACAGACTAAATTGTTAGTGTAACTAAAACAACTTACTGTGTGGGTATATGAATACTGCAATTATTTCTTACTACAATGACTCCATCTGCTTGCCTTCCTTTTTTCTTTTACATAGTACATGTCCATATTTAGAGCCAATTCTGTTCTTCAGTGATGTGAGGGAAACATCAGTTTAAACTTATGTCACTGATTGCAACAGAAGATTGGAACCATAAAAAATGATTATGAATTGGGTAATACATTTTATATTAGATGAGTCAGGAAATATCTGGAATTATTCCAAAGGCTTACAGAGGCTGAGAATATAGCCTGATTGTAGAGGAAAAAAAAAACTGTAAGAAGACAAACTTTCAGTTAAACCAAAATGAAAATAGTTAAGGAGTAATATTTTAGCCAAATAAATATAACAATATTAAAGAGCTTCAGTTTCAAAATTAGGTTTTTAATACACAAATTGGTTTATTTAACATGTTCTTTTAATGATGCAGAATCCTATGTTACTTTTATTATTCTTCCCTAAAATAGATTTTAAAAAGCTAGTATATTTTCTTGAATTTATAATATGTAAATTAAAATACCTTAAAACTCAGCATTCATAATTTTAAAGCATCATTAACAAGTCCAAATATTTATGTTTACTTCTCTTATTTACACAAATTATCTTTTGAAACTAGTGTAAACAAATTATTTAAAAAGTCAAGTTTAACTATTTTTTACATAACAAAGTTCGTTTGTCCATAAAAATATACAATATTCTGCATATTCTCCTATAAGAAAATCCACCTAAACAATAAATCAAAGTTGTATAATGCATTTTTTAGCACTTGAAATATTCTTATGTAATAAATATTTAAGAAGAACAATGGAAGTAGTGAATATTTCAGACTGAAATGATGTTTAAAATAGACTACATTAAAATAGCCTTAGGGCACTAACTCCTGTTGTGCCTTCTTCTACTTTTCCTTTTAAAATATGTATGAGTGTTTCACAAAAACTAAAAATTCATATTAAAAACATCCTTATAGAGTGGTGATACTATAGTACATTGGATTTTCCAAAGGCACAGGCCTCCGGATTGAAAGTATTGGCAAAATCCAGGAATTTTTCCTAGCTGCAAGATAAGGAATTGGGGTTAAAACAAAACAAAACAAAAAAAGCCTACCTACCAGCACTAGGCAGGCAGAGGCAAAGGAGACCTTTATGAAAAGAGCTCTCTGTCTCATTCCACAGAAGACCGGGGTCAGAGGTTATCAGCATAGCACATGCTATGTTGTGTCATAAACACACTAGTACTTTGTTAATGGAAACATGCCAATAGCCATAAAAAATTTCCAGCCTCATTAAAAGGCAAAATTTTGAGAGATTATCAGAGGATACTTATAGATATGGGAACATTACCTACACCATCCTCCAAGTAATTTTATGTCCTCCTGTGGGAAGGATCAACAGCAAGAGGATATTTCAATGTGGAATCTTTGGGATAACTGAGAAATCATTTCTCTGGAATCCTGCTGCTTCGCTCATGTGTGCTCTGCCTGTTGTTCCTGGCTCCCACTCTTTTATTAGTTTTCATACAAAGGTGAAAAACAAATCACAACAGAAAATTTTTGTCAAAGTGTACTTATATCAGTCGAAAGTTTGTGGACTTTTATGGGCTTGATAAAGATGAAAAGAGAGTTTTCATATGAAGGCCAGAAACAAGAAGAGTAGTTATCAAACACAGCATCTGAATCTAGTCTAACACTCAAATCTAGTTTGAGTGTGACACCAGTTTGTACATTTCCGAAGAGGTGGGGGTGGGAAGGGTAGATGAATTAACCAGTCTTGAAAGATAATGCTCTTTTTGGTGGCATAAAGCTTCTTGCATAGAGATCTCAAATGTACATTCCTGTCTAAACACAAAGATTCAGACTCAGTATTTTATTTATTATTTGTTATTACACACTATTTTTTAAAATTATAAAACAATTATATATTTAAGACAATTTTCCCAAAAGGTGTTATGACTTTTTTAAGTGAAGAACTCCTTTAAGAATTTGAAGAACAATAAGAGATCTTTGATTATGAAACCTGAGAGATATAGCTAAATGTCACATCTTGGAAAATGTATAGCTTGAATGAATTTGTTGTTTGATAATTTATATCAGTATGGACCCATGGAAATGTATTTTATCCTGAGGGGTAAAATCCAATATCACCATATTAATTTTCTTCCGGTCTTGGTCATTGAGAGCTCCTACTCTAAATTTCAATAGATATTTTAGGAACAAAAATAAATAATTAGGTAAGCAATTCATTCAAGTGACTAGAAAAAGAGCAAGAAAACCATGACAAATGTTTAAAGTAAATAATAACAAAATAAATAAATACCAAAATATAAGAACAAAATAAATAAAACTAAGCCTAGTATTTTAAAGAGACACATTCTGGGGTGCCAGAGTGGCTCAGGTGGTTGAACGTCTGACTTCAGCTCAGGTCATGATCTCATGGTTTGTGAGTTTGAGCCCCACGTTGAGTCTGTGCTGACAGCTCAGAGCCTGGAGACTGCTTCAGATTCTGTGTCTCATTCTCTCTGTGCCCCTCTTCCACCTGTGCTCTGTCTCTCAAAAATAAATAATGTAAAAAAAAATTAAAGAGATACATTCTATGTTAACCATTAAAAAAATACTAGGTTTGTGATATAGAAGAAATTGAGAAGTCATGTGACTACTGATTGTAATCTGATATCAATAAATTCTAAATACAATATTATATGAATTTTTTCAGGCACACATAAGGTGCTCAAATAATATTAGGTCAAATTTAGAAACTAGAATAGACCAATAACAATAGAAAATTGTGTTAGAAATTGCACTTTAGGCTTCTACTAAAACATCTCCTTCTCCATGAGATCTACCATAACCACCGTATTTAAAATTGTAGCCCAGTTTCTTATTCCCTCTTTCTCAGTCCCCTACACCTTACCCTACTTTTTATTTTCTTCAATTGTTTTTATAAACTTCCTATATACTATATTGCTTGCTTATTTATTATGCTTATTGTTCACTGTTTCTTTCATTGAAGTGTAGCTTCAAAAGTTCAAAGCTCTTTGTATTGTGCACTGATATATCACAAGAGCCTAGGAAATTTTGAATATATAATAAATATTCAAAAGTTTTTATTGAATAGAAAAAAGAAGAAATGTCAAAAACGTTCCCACTAAAGTAGAAAAAGAGAAGCATGCTACACTGCTATTATTACATATTACTCTGGAAGTTCTAGACAATTGAGATAAGGCTAGAAAAATATACATATATACATATATATAGCAATTCATATACATAATTACTAATTAGTTTTAAAAATGTAGTTAAAACATTATTTTAAAATAGAAATAACAATACAAATAACTACAGAATTATACCCAGTATGAAGAAAAATACAAACTTTGGTGAAATATATATGAAAAAAGCCTTTAATAAAATGTTCAACTATGTTTCTAGATAAGAAGATAAGATTTGGTAAAAGTTTCACTTCTCTCTAAATTAATATAAAATAATAAATAAAATTTCATAAATAGACACTTCTCCAAAGAAGACATCCAGATGGCCAAGTGACACATGAAAAAATGCTCAACATCACTCATCATCAGGGAAACATAAATCAAAACCACAATGAGATACCACCTTACACCTGTCAGAATGGTTAGCATTAACAATGCAGGCAACAACAGATGTTGGCGAGGATGCAGGGAAAGAGAATCTCTTTTGCACTGCTGGTGGGAATGAAAGCTGGTGCGGCCACTCTGGAAAACAGTATGGAGGTTCCTCAAAAACTTAAAAATAGAACTACCCTATGACCCAGCAACTGCACTACTAGGCATTTATCCACGGGATACAGGTGTGGTGTTTCAAAGGGACACATGCACTCCCATGTTTATAGCAGCACTATGAACAATAGCCAAAGTATGGAAGGAGCCCAAATGTCCATCGATGGATGAATGGATAAAGAAGAAGTGGTATAAATATACAATGGAGTATTACTTGGCAAGCAAAAAACAACGAAATCTTGCCATTTGCAACTATGTGGATGGAACTGGAGGGTATTATACTAAGTGAAATTAGTCAGAGAAAGACAAAAATCATATGACTTCACTCATATGAAGACTTTAAGAGACAAAACAGATGAACACGAAGGAAGGGAAACAAAAATAATATAAAAACAGGGAGGGGGACAAAACAGAAGAGACTCATAAATATGGAGAACAAACTGAGGGTTGCTGGAGGGGTTGTGGGAGCGGGGGATGGGTTAAATGGGTAAGGGGCATTAAAGAATCTATTCCTGAAATCATTGTTGCACTATAGGCTAACTAATTTGGATGTAAATTTTAAAACATAAAAAAATAAAATTGAAAAAAAAACCCAACAAGATAATTTCAGATTCAGATACAAAAATTTTTTTTCAATTAAAATCACAGTATGATAGTTTATGAAAATTAGCAAGATAATTGTAAAATTCATCCAGAAGTGTAAATAATAGACATAAGACTAAGTACAGAAAATCCATTAAAGGCTAAAGATACTAAGATTGAATTAAGCCATCTAATATTTGAAAAAACACACCTGAAATCAAAGTGATTTAGACAATTTGAAATGAAAGGACATCCTGAGATTGAACATGCAAATAAAAACAAATAAAAAGACTCAAGGGACAAATCAAGCCTCAAAATGATTGTCTCACTTTGAAGTTCCTTCTACTTTGAAGTTCCTTCTAAGTAGCCATATTCTCCAGATATACCCTCTTAAAGAGATGGCCATATTTAGAACTGTGTAAAACTCACCACCACTTCCGCATAACTGGCTAAACTGAGAGTGTACTGTGAATCTGAAGACAACCAATTCTTAGGCAACTCTGTGACTTATGTATGACATAAGTATGGTAAAATCATGAATGAAATCAAGCAAATTCTCTCTCTTGGTATACTGAACTAGATAAAATGGAGTTAAAGGGGGCAATATAGGATGACAGTTGAAGCTAATTAGATTCTGTGAAGAAAAGTAAAGACATGGATGGATGCCTGGGTGGCTCAGTCGGTTGAGTGGCCGACTTTGGCTCAGGTCATGAGCTTTCTCTCCGTGGGTTTGGGCCCCATGTTGGGCTCTGGGCTGAGAGCTCAGAGCCTGGAGCCTACTTCAGATTCCCCCCCTCTCTCTGCCCCTCCCCCACTTGTGCTAGTCTCTCTCTCAAAACAAACAAACAATCATTAAAAAAAAAAGAAAAGTAAGGACATGGTCAAAATGAAAAGTGTATTGTGTATGTAACATGAAGGAGCAGAAATCAAAAAGTTAATTAAAAAGTTAGGGGAAAGAGAAAAGATATTTTGAGGACAGGATGAGGAGTCTGGTGAGTAGATAGTATCAGGAAATGAAAATCAGAGAGCAGCAAAGGCACCATGAAAAGATCGAAAATGACCCAAAAGAGATTGAAAAATAAAGATGCATTCATTAGAAATTCCTCTATTTCCAATAGAGGGATCAGTAAACTATAGCCCATGAACCAAATACAGCAATCCTCCTATTTTTGTACTACTTACAAAGAAAGAATTGCTTTGCAACTTTAAATGATTTACAAATCTAAATAAGAATAATATTTAGTCATAAATAAGAATTACATCAAATTCCAATTTCAGTGTCCATAAATAAATTTATTAGAACATAAGCATACACATCTGTTTATAGATTGTGTATGGTTGTTTTTATTTATTTATTTTTATTTTTTATTTTTTAAATGAGCTTTATTTATTTATTTATTTATTTATTTATTTATTTATTAGTGTTTATTTTTGAGACAGAGAGAGACAGAGAATGAGTGAGGGAGGGGCAGAGAGAAAGGGAGACACAGAATCTGAAGCAGGCTCCAGGCTCTGAGCTGTCAGCACAGAGCCTGACATGGGGCTCGAACTCATGAACCGTGAGATCATGACCTGAGCCGAACTCGGATGCTTAACCAACTGAGCCACCCAGGTACCCCATGTATGGTTGTTTTTACAGCACGTTGGCAGAGTTGAATATTCAGGACAGACGCTGAATGTGGTAACTACATCACTGTGCACTAATGTACTACAAATAGATGTGATACAGTTAAAACAGCATTTTAAGTCATGGTATGTGATAAAACACAAATATATTCAAAGATTCAATATATAAAATCTCATAACAGACCATTATTAACAGATAAACATTTGTAATTTGCAATTGATTTTGATGATAGGGAACACTAACTCTGAATCACAATTAAATGAAATGCTATCCCCTCAGAAAACAATTGCATTCTTCTCAATTTGTATTACAAACAATTTTATTCAATTATTGTTAAAATTAAAATTTTGTGGAAATTTGTTTTACCCCTTATGTAAGTACCTAAATATTTTCTTCAATTTTGACTTGTGTTTGCAAAACCTTACATATGAAAAAAAAAAGTTTTGTTTTTTTTTTTCCCAGAAAAAGTTTGTAAATCTCTGATCTAAAGGATTCCCAGCTGGGATTTCAATGCACATTTATCCTCACAGTGTGTCTGTGATGGTTAATTTTATGTATCAACTTGTCTGGGATGCCCAGATAGCTGATTAAACATCATTTCTGGGTATGTCTGTGATGATGTTTCCACCTTCCACCTTTAGTTTAATTTAGAAAGAAGTGACATGTATTGGTTCTGTTTCTCTGAAGAACCCTAACTAATACAACATCCTCCTTTGTTTGACAGAAATTTAGAAATTTTTCTTCTTGAGAAAAATAAAAGGAGCAACTATAACAGTAGGGGGTGCCAAGAGTGTTGTCTAAAAAATTAAAAATAGAACTACCCTATTACCCAGCAATTGCACTACTAGGTATTTATCCAAGGGATACAGAGATGTTGTTTTGAAGGGACACATGCACCCCCATGTTTATAGCAGGACTATCAACAATAGCCAAAATATGGAAAGAACCCAAATGTCCATCGATGGATGAATGGATAAAGAAGATGTGGTATATATATACAATGGAGTATTACTCGGCAATCAAAAAGAATGAAATCTTGCCATTTGCAACTACGTGGATGGAACTGGAGGGTATTATGCTAAGCGAAATTAGTCAGAGAAGGACAAATATCATATGACTTCACTCGTATGAAGACTTTAAGATACAACCCAGATGAACATAAGGGAAGGGAAGCAAAACTAATCTAACAACAGGGAGGGAGACAAAACATAAGACTCTTAAATATAGAGAACAGAGGGTTGCTGGAGGTTGTGGGAGGGGGCATGGGCTAAATGAGTAAAAGGCTTAAGGAATCTACTCCTGAAATCATTGTTGCACCATGTGCTAACTAACTTGGATTTAAATTATAAAAAATAAATAAATTATAGACAGTGAATAAAATAAAATGTTAAAATTTGAAGCAAAATTTATTAAATGAAAATAAGTAATATTAAAAAGTTGTAGGTACTAATGAGCACTGGTTCACACATTCCAGATTTCAGAGGTCATAAACTGACTCTTTCTGAGTCCTTTGGAGACAGGCTTTGGTGTGTACTCATTTCTTCTCTCCAAAACCTCTGCCTCTCTCACGAGGCACCATGACCAGTATCTCCAAGGGATTCTGCTCAAGAAGTGTGTTCCACCTCAGCTGTCACCACAAGAAAGTGATAGAGCAGCAAATAGAACAACACATTTTATAATTTGTTGCCATTCCCTTCATGCCAGGCTTCACATCACACTTAAAGAATTAAACATTTTTTGACAATTATTTTGTGTGTGTGTGCGTGCCTTTTGGATCAGAGACTGGTTTTCATATTTTGTCAGAAATTTCAATATGATTGCGTCTTCTATTTTTCTAGTTGATATCTTCATATTTTCTGGTCAACTAAGAAGTACTTTTCTTGTTTTTCTGCACAGTTATGGTTTTTAAAGTAATATCACATCAATTTTTTCTAGGGATCTAGAATAGGACTGGAAGACTAGATAGAATGGACAAATCTATCTTAAAATGGAAGCTTTTGAGTTGTTTTACTGATCATAGAATATGTTAGTTTTCCCACCAGACATCTCACCATTAAACATACATTGCTCTTTATAGAATTCCTATTATGTTCTAGACATTCTTTCAATCGTCTAATGATTGAGGAAGTTACAAAAATATCACAGATCTAGGAAGATAGATAGATAGATAGATAGGTAGATAGATAGATAGAGATACAGATGTACATATAGCTCATTAAGTATTTCAATAGGAGAGAATTAACAAAATAATATGGAATCACAGCACAAGGAATACCAAAAGGCATATATGTGTGTTAGCATGTGAGCCACATGAAGGAGAAAGTTGGGCACAGAACCTTCCCTAGACATTACTTCTAATTCTTGACACTTGGTCTCGGACCAAGTGTTCATTCAAATCATTTTATTTCCAGTTGAATCAGAATTCTGGAAGCATTGCCAAGTTTGGAAAGTTGCCATAACTTGAATCTGTCAGAGTCAGTGATACAGATTCTCTTTTAGCTATGGGAGTGAAATCTGCTGCCATATGGCCTTCTCATATTTTCAGATGGTCATTCAAGACATTAAGTGAAGACCTTGATGTTCAGTTTATCTGCTAAAGAACCAGACATCTTAACAACCATAAGTCACTTATGCATTCTGCAAAGTTTCTTGATCATTTTCCTTTTTCAGTTGATCCTTTATTATACTTTGTTGCACTGTCATTGTTTCAGTATTATATAACAGGTGATGTGATATCTAATAGACTATAGTGCCCCCTATCATATTATCAAGTTAGACCCAGAGAGGCTGCCTAATTAATTCATAATAGTTCATTAAGAAAATATTGTCTACTTGCTCATCTACTTGAAAACACTTCTTGGAAATAGTGTGAAGGGTAGAAGTAAGGCAGAAATTGGATCCCCAGAAACCCTCTTCTGTTTTTCCAAAATGCATCTTCTAAATAGAAAGAAAACTTTAATAGCAACTCAGTTTCATCTTTATTCTTAGAATTGGGAAATAATACTCACTTTTACCAGTCTCACGGCTATAATCAATTGCCAGATACCTGTACTATGGTAAGTTGATATGGGAAGACCTGCATGTCAGTGAGGGCCCAAAGAAACCACTTACTCATACCTAGAACAGGGGCACTCCAGGAAAGCTGGTGAGTGGCTATTTCCAATTCTAAGTCTCTTTTCATATAAAAACAATAATGATAGCACTAAATTAAGCATCCCAAGTCCCCATGCTGTAGTGCTGAATTGCAATGAACCTGGTTTCAGTGCCTGTGGAGTGATGGCATTCCCCAATCTCATTACTGGAAACTCTGCCTTGTCATTTAACATTTAGTGGAGCATGCAATGTTGCAGGTGGAATTTTCTTTCAGTTTAAATACACGACTGTAACAGCAAGTTGGAGTCCTTTTTATCTGTAGGAGGATGGATAGGGATGTTCATTTATTTTATGCATATATTGGACAAATTTTCTTAAATGCCTGTTTTATGCCAACATGATGCCATTTGCTAAGGGAGATAAGAGAAGTATCATTCATGATCCAAGAGTAGAGATGTTAACATTGAAACCTTCAATTTTATCTGAAGTTTCCCTTAGCCTAACTTCCTATTGAGCAACAATAATAACAGATACCATTTTAAAAAAATCACTTTCCATGTTCCAGGCATGATGCTAAGCACTTCCTAAAACCAGTGCATTGATCGCATCATTATCTTTACAAAAAATACAATTTTACACTTTCAGAAACTGAGTCTGGGAGAGGTTAATGTCATGTCCAAAGTAACCCAGCCAGTGAGTGAAGTAATACAATAGTAAGTAAAATGGTAGAGTCAAGACACAATTCAGATTTGTTTTACCCCAAAGTCACTTGTTCTCGCTCCCTTTTTTTTTAAGTTTATTTATTTATTTTGAGAGAGAGACACTTGAGCGCAAGTGAGGGAGGGGCAGAGAGAGAGAGGGAGAGAGTGAGAATCCCAAGTAGGCTTCTCAGAGCTTGAACTCACAAACCATGAGATCATGAGCAGGAACCAAGAACTGGAGGTTTAATTAACTGAGCCACCCAGGTGCCCATTTGTGTTAACTTCTATACTGCTTCCAAAGTACTAAATTAAAACCAACATTCCTGCATCTTCAAAGTAAAGCATAAGTCAAAGCAAGTAAGGGAAAAAATTAGTTATAAACACCAGAAAGCCAGCCTCTGAATCAGAGGCCAAGGAGACATAGCAGATTATTCTCTCCACATTCTTCACGTATAAATCTTTTTTTTCAAGTGCCCTTCCTCTTTATTCCAACTATTACTGTCTGATTACAACAGCTTCCTGATTTGTTTCTCTGCATCAAATTTTGTCCCTTTAATCTATCCCCCGAATTATCACATAATGATCAATCTAATACACAAATCTGGCCATTCACCTTCATGTGGAGAACTTGTAAATGGCCTTCCATCATGTGATCCAGTGTCCCATATATGGCATGGCATTTAGCCTGTCTACTTCATCTCCCGCCACAGTCCTTCTTCCCACCAGTCATCTGGTGGTACAAATCATGTATATTTTTCTGCACACATCATTCTGTTTGATATATCTTTTCCTTTAAACATGTGCTTTCTTTCTCCTGAGATGCTTGAGGTCCTCAGATATTTGTAATACACCTAGCACATCTCTCTATCTTTGCACTTCCCATGTGAGATTAAACATATCTATTTTTTGTGGGGGTTTTTCTCTCCCAGCAAATTATATTAGTTTAGTGCAGAGGCCATGTCTTTTTCATAGTTGAATCTTCAGTGTCTTGTCAAAGGCCTAACAATAAATGTTTGTTAAACTGAACTAAAGCAAACTGACAGCAAAACCAACCAACCAACCAACCTAAAGAGAAACAGAAACAGAGATCCCTCATTTTTCTAGCAGAGCATAGGAACTGCTTTGACAAATAAAGTTGGTGAGAGATCAAAAGGTCTAGGTTTACCACATCTTTGCATTCACTTGTTATGTGATCTCAGACCAACTACTTAATTATTTGAGGTGAATCTCAATTTCCTGATTAGTTAAGCAGTTGCATTGGATCATGCATGGACATTATTCCAGGCATAAATCTTATGGTTACCATTCTAACTACCCTGAAATAACAAAAATGGCCCATGAGGAGATATAATTATTTAGAGGCCATATATATGAATCAATACAAGATCTATACACAAAGAAAAAGCAAAACACAGTAAAAATTCTGTTTTGTAGGCAGGAAGTATCCCCCTGACCCAATAATTTACCCAAAATGACATGCCACTGGTTAGAAAGAACTAAGTAAGAATGTGTGGGTAGAAAATTGCAACGTAGCACCCTTGCTAGAAAGCAAATCCTAAACATTGGGACTATATCATAGCCTTAATGCATTTTTAATGTCTTATCTTTGTTAAATAACAAAAATTCAACTGAGCAAATTTAAAGATCAAATTGGCTTTATTCAATGATTCATGAATCAAGCAGCATCCCATCTAGCAAACAGAAAGAAGCTCCACTGAACTGTACAAAGAGAAATATTTTTAAAGGCAGAAAAGTGATGGAAAAAGGAAATTATAAGCAAAGAATGCATTGTTTCAGGCAAGGTCATCTTCCTAAGGGGAATGGAAGGAGTCTATCGGGTGAGTTACCTCGCTTGTGCTGACCAAGTAATTCCATGTTGACTGGTTAAAGGTTACATTCCTGGGGGCGTTGAAACTGGAGTTAGGTTAGGTGTTCTGTTTTGGTTTGCTGTCCTGCGGTTTAGCACAAGTGACTCTCCATTCTGGGTCTGCTGTCTCCTTTTCAACATCTTATTCCACATGGACAGCTGCCAGAATGGTCCTGCATTCTACCTTTTTACCTAATGAGCCTATTGAAACCTTACAGAGCTGGAGAGTGAGGAACAGCCATCCTTGGATCCAGGAAGCTCTGCTTCTTCAGTGAAACAAAGGTTTAGCTTGAGAAGCAATATTAGCTATGGCGCTGAACTCCACATGAAAAGATCCCTCATTAGTGTGGCTGGGTTGTTGGTTTTCCGGGGGCTGGCACAGCATTAATCTCTTTAGCTGTAACATACTCAAGTTACTGGTGTTGGAAAGCTGTCCAAGCAGTTGACAAAAATAGCAACACATAGCCTGCAAGAGTCCTACATCCTGTATTTCAGTCACTTCCCTCTACTTAGCAGTCTAAAACATTGTAGTTGTAGAATTTGGGCCCTTATGGGTTGGTCGAACAAAGGGAAGTAAAAATTCATTGTCAGTTTTTACACCGTTAAAGGTTTAAGGCTTTGGTAAAGTGGGATTCGGTTACAGTCAGCTGGTTCCTGAAACTAGAGTCCTTTTGACGTTATTAAGAATCAATTAAGCATTGTTCCCCTAGGTATTGCCTCGGCCCCTTGGCAATTTATCCAGAGTTTGTACATTCATAGATAGTCTCTTTGTAGGTGCAGTATAAATGGGCCTGATTTAGATCAAGGATAGTTTTACAACTAATGAGTGGATCTCAGGGACAGACTAATGAAAAGCTTTACAAGAAATTTTCTCAACTGTCTGCTCTGCATGTGCCCAACTTTAAAGCATTTAGCAGTTTCCACCGACCTTCTTTAGAACAACGTGACAAAATTAAGGACCGTATTTATTAAAGGCCCAATAAAAATTACACTAAATTATATAAGCATAACGAAAAGTACACGATTTATAGTAGCATTGAGTCTTAAATTTGTCTTCAGAAAAGGAGACAGTTGGTTTTATTCTAAGAAATTATAAAAGTCATAATTAAAAAATCCATTGTTGAGGGATGTGTTAAAAGCAGATCATGGGTCTCTGCTTGTAGTGAATTTATTTTGAACCTCCTGAAGCAGACACTGCAAATTTTTACATTCTAATGAGTGAACTAAAAACATATATTTCAAAGCAAATAGCACTCATAAATTACATTTATGACACATGAGGTTGCTGACTGCTGTGCAGAGAGCACAGAGTAATGGTGCTAATATGCACTCTAGCTTGATTTTCTCAGTTCCCAACATGCTCTAATTCCACACTACAAATCTTTAAATGGCAGTTATATTTTAATTAATGTGATTATGTGCTGCCATTAGCAAACCCTCCCCCAGCACATTTCTCCTGCCAGGCCCATGAATGCCAGTAAACCATTAACATAAAAGGGCTGTTTGCTTATTAAATTCATCTACACAAATAGGCAAGGGTTGCAATTGTTGATTTGCCACTGAAAGAACAGAATGAGAAGGAGTTGCTCGGTGCCTGGCAGTTGCAATTATCTGGTGTAATTAAGTCTAATTTATAAAGCCCCCCTCAAATGAGAAAGTAACAATTTTTGTTAATTAACAAGAGCATTTGTAAAGCTCGTTAACTCCATCATTCACAGTCCGCCTGGAAAAATGGGAGCATATGGCTATTAGGATAGGACATGTTGCATATGTGTATTTGTGCATTAATCTGTTTGGAAGGTCTAATGATTGAAATGGGAGCTAGAAATGGATGTTATATTACTGAGGAAAGAAGATCTACTGTTTTCATTTATCTTTACAGCAGTGTGAGTGCTTTGTCATTATCTTCTGCATACGGTTTCATTATTCTGATACAGCACTCTACATTGCCTCATACCCTCATGCCCATAAGCCTGCAGGGTACAAGAGCACTTATCTTTCCTGATGACTGTTGAATCATTTAAAACAAGTTATTAGTGAAACAATTAAAATGATATTGGTTCACAATTGTATTTATAGCTGGCAGGCATAATGGAACATTCTGAATAGCAGTCGGGGGTTCTCAGAATGGATGGAAAATGCTGTTAATCAGAGACAAGAGAAACCTCTAAAGAAAACCTAAATTGCAAGAGCACATTAATTGTACTGGAGCATTTCATTTAATTGAGAACAAAGGGAAGGTAAAAATCATATTATCAATGTTTTATGAACATGAAGAAATAGGAAAATTACTATGTCATTTGTCACATATCTTCTATTGGAAGTGAAAATTAAAAAGGCAGTATTTAACTTTAAACAGAGCAGACCAAATGCATCATGTTGTTACACATTTTCAAAGGGAGCACCAAGATAAAATGTAACAAATAAATAAATAAACTAATAAATACAGAGGAAGACATTGGGCAGAACACTCCCCAATGAGAAGATTCTAGTGAAGCTTAGAGATTGTTAAATGGCTATAAAAGACAATGAAGCTTGTTCCCCCTCAATTCCATTCATAATTCTCAAGAAATTACTGTGATCAGATGATCTGTAAGAAGTGTATGAATAGATTATTTCTTCCTTGCCCTTAGTGGTAGAAGTCACTGGGATCTGTCAGAGATGCTGACAACATATAGGTAGGTGAATAGCAACCTTCTACTTTCACATAAGCTAATTCATCTTAAACATGCCTTGACTGGCACTGTGAATGGGAATAGTCAATCACACCACAGTGCGTGTGTGTGAAGTGTTCCTCTGTGTTTGAAGGAAGTAGAAGTGGAGGAATAGAGTTGGGGTAGGTGACAGTGAGAATGAGATCCATTGGAATAAACAAGGCTTAGATTACAGTTGTCCTCTAATAAACCAATACATTTCAGAACTCAGATTTCTTTAGTGAAAAACAAGTTCATTAAACCAGTGAGCTAGTCTCCAGTTTAAACGAGTTTATTTTTAGGCTGTATTCAAAACACGGACCCAAATATAGACAGTTTTATTGTTATGAATAACTTAACATCTTTGCATAGGCTGCATATAAATACAGAAAATTCAAATAGCATAAGTATAGCACCAGCTATACATCTGTGAATACTATACACTGTGAATCAAAGATGGAAATTGTATGGATAAGCATACCTCAGATAGGAAACAGAAAACAAGTTTTTATATAGAAGAAAAACTTAAAGTGAATATTAGAATAGTGGGTTGAGTTTTTAAGTGAGGAAACATTTTATTGACTGGGAAGCCCTGATATTGTTAAAATGATTGCATCACAAAGTCATAATTTAAGAAGATTAGCAGGAATGTGAATCTTAAATGAAATACATTATAAAGTAACAACTAGTTATTGAGTTCTTACTGCATACCAAATGTTGTTCTAAATCCATAAATTGACTTTTAAAAACTATATAACATTCCTCAAAACAACTCTGTGAACTATGAATATCATTATTTTATGGATGAGGAAATTTGGGTACATAAAGTTGATGTAACTTGCCTGATGACCCATGACTAGTCACTAGAGGAAATCCTTTGTCAATTGATTAGACAAGTTGTAATCCACTACACTGAATATTTGAACTTATGTATTGCTTCTACTCCCATATCCTCTCCCACTGAGAAAAGTATTAAAGCATATTTTTCCTATGAAGATTTCCCCATATTTGTTTTTCTGGTTCTGAAATTACAAGCCCCCAATACAAATATACTAACTTATATAAAGATAGAATAATTTGGGGTCTTACATCAGATGAAAAATTAAAACAACGTTTTTTTCTGGCTGCATCTTTCTGCCTGCTGACTTGCAGAGTAAGCTGGGGGCAGCTGGGGAGAGGGTACTGGGAAGGTGACGAAGTGTAGAAGTTGAGTGTCCCTCAGTTTTTTCTCCTGATGGATTTCTTCTATTTCCACCCCACCTAGGTATATGGAGCTGCCTGGTCCCTTGGTACCATTCCAGTTTATGGGGAAAAGGACAAAAAACATGACTGTCTTCAGGAACTACTTAGTTATTCTGTAGTAGATTTGAACTGGCTTAAGTTTATTACTATTGCAAGTCTTACAGCATTATTTTTACACTTGATTCTTACAATAAGTACAGTTTACAAATGGTTGTAATTTGCCTCAGTTTACTTATTTGTTTATTTATTTATTTATTTATTTATTTATTTAAAAATTTTGATGTTTATTTATTTTTGAGAGAGAGATAGAGAATGAGCAGGGGAGGGGCAGAGAGACAGAGGGAGACACAGAATCTGAAGCAGGCTCCAGGCTCCAAGTTGTCAGCACAGAGCCTGATGTGGGGCTAGAACTCACGGACCATGAGATCATGACCTGAGCCGAAGTCGGACGCCCAACCTACTGAGCCACCCAGGCACCCCGCCTCAGTACTTTTTTTAACTTTTTTTTAAATTTTATTTTTTATTTTTTAAAATTTACATCCAAATTAGTTATTGTACCCAAGAATAAAGAGTTGATAGTATAGGAAATTAACTAATAATTTTATCCTAAAATCATATAGAAAAAGAGAATCTATTACATTTTTTAAAGTTTTCAATAATGATCCCAGTGCATTTTTTATTTTATGCACAAGGTAGGAAAAATATTTCATATACTTTATGTAAATCGATGATGACACAAAAACCTTAAAGATCATCTTTACAGGGACTGTATAAGAAAATGAAACTGAATTTGAATATTATGGCCAGTGTATTCATTTGCAAGTGTACCCTGTTTTGAAATTCTTAGGACCCAATGTTTGATGAAGCAAGACAAATTAGTTATACCCAAGTTTCTTATCTATGTGTACCATTCCATTCCATTTGTTATATATATATATATATATATATATATATATATATATATATATACACACACATATATATATATATTTAAGCATTTTCAAGAGAGGTAATCCCAATTACAAGGAATCATTATAAAAGACTGAATGAGACAAAGCAAGTGTGAAGTTCAGATATTGAAGGAAAGGAAAGAATACTTTTGCCCGTTTGTCTTGTTATTCATTATATCCACAGTGAAACAAACAACAAGATATAGATTTAGTTAAAAATGCTAGAAGAAAGTAGTGAAAACTCTCAATACACCTGTTGTTAAACACTGAAATGTGTTATCCTGAGAGCTTGTTGGATTTCTTAGTCTGAGAATTTTAGTAATAGTGTAGAATTACTTGTACAGTCTCTTATGAATCCCAGAAGAGGAAATTAGATAAAGGAGACCTCGTCTACTCTGAAGAGTTTAAGAAATATTTATTAAACTCTACAAATAAGAGTCATCAGATAAAATGGGGTAACTCAAATATGTAATTCAGCACCTACTGGCACATTAAAAGTTCCCTAAATATTATGCTCTATTGCAGCTTAAAATACATTTTAACTCTGAAAATGCTATCATTAGAATTGTCCCATCAATGGACAAAAGCTTTTAACATCAAAAGGCAAAATCATATGCAGTTGACATTCACATTGTATAAAGATCAAGTTATACAAAATGATAAATAAAAAAATAATAGCCACAGGTAGATATTTCTATATAATCAAACTCAGTATTTTAGTTTAGTGGAAAAATTTAGCCAATGTTAAAGAGGGGGAAAAGTATTCCTGTTTTGTGACAATATCAGAGAAATTTGCCCTGCAAAGTATACAGCAAAGCTACCTTCATCTCTTTTGTACCCACAAATATGCCCATATACATATACAGCTACTATAAAACTTAATTTCAGAATAATTTAAAGGTTCACAAAAATTATATTTCTCAAGATAGTTAATCAACACAAGCTAAATTTTTCATCACGCTCCAGCATCTTTTCAGCTAGTGGTGCTCTCTGTTCAGGACCAAATTCTGGTTAATGCAATATTTTAATGGAATTTATACTGGCTGCAGTCTGCTTCTCAGCCTTGCCATACTCAAGACCACTGGGAGACAGGAGTGAGTACTAGACAATACAAAGATAACAGAATAATTTTCATGTTATCTTTCCTTTAAGCAACCGCAACATTTTGTGGTTAAATATATCTCAGCAAGGCACTATTAAAGTTCATTCAGATTGCTTCTCACATTCTAGGGGTGTTTTAAAGCAGGTCATATGACCTGATTTTTAGGTCTTTCTAGTTCAAAATTATCAAATAAGCAGAATGGAGACAGAAGAGTCAACTTTGTTAAAAATAAGCTTTATCCTGCTTTTTTTAGAGACAGGGAAGAGCAAAGGGTGGGAAGCTGAAGTGGAGTAGAGTCAGGAGCCAGAACTGTAATCCTCCCTTACTTTCCCCATCCCAACATTTCTGAATAGTTCTCTGGCTTCCTCATGGCCAAAAAAAGCAGGAAAAAATGAGGAAGTCAGGAAAATTATTGTTTGGTTATGCTAGTACGAGGTCTTTCCTAATTGATAATGGAATTCAATGAGGTTTCATAATGAGTCCAGTTCAATTAAATTTATGTTTTTTTCAGTCATGTGAAAGCGATGTCAGACTCTGCTCTCTGTTTTGAGAAAAGTCTTTCAAGTTTCTTTGGCGTATTCAGATGCTACCAGAGCCGTTGGTTACCAAAAGGAACATTCTCTTTGGCAAAACTCCCTGAATCCCTTTGTTTGACTAACTTCAAACGTTATTTTCTAATTGCATTTAATCTAATTACACGACATCTCATGTTCCTATAATCCTTGGTCACTACCTAAACTTCTAACCCTCCAGTTACTGCCTGTGTTGCTTTCTTTCCCATACCCATTTTTTCTTTGCTTCATTTCTCCCTGCTTCTCCTTTCCTCCCTCTCAAAATTCATAGAGAATATTCTGGAACGTTGTATAATATGAAACACTTCTACAGTCCTTCTTAACTAGGTATTTATCACAGGATCTAAAGGTGGAAAAGGCATTCTGCTACGTCCTAATTATGAGTTTTAAACGGTACACGCTGTCCCAAGTGCCTACCTTCCCAACTCACTGCCTGCCCTCCCTCACTGCTACCATCTTCTGTTTTTCTGACTGCTCCACAGTTAAGGCTTTGCATTGCCTTTTTTAATACCCAGGCACTATGCTTTGTGACAATGCTTTTCATGCAGGTTATCCATTCTACTGTCCACATTCATGGCTCTTAACTTTGATCTCCCCTGCTAACCCCACCCACCCATCCACCCATGCACCCATAGATGCACAGATTACACACTCAGTTTGGCTACCCATTTCCATGAGTATCTCATGGATTTGTCATCTAGAAATACTATCAGATCAAGAAATTTGAACTCTAATTCCTGAATCTTTATCCAGAAACTACTTAATCATTCCGACTATCTTATGTTCTCACTTATATGGTGCCTTTAGTGATCTCCCTTTTTTCATTTATCCTCCCTACAACTTCTCTACACACAACCCACTCATCAGCAACCTCTTGCTCTCGATCTCCCCAAGCTTAGATTGTAGTGCTTAGGGGTTAGGGATTATAAAATACCCATTTCTTGATCTATACAAGAAGTTAGTATATAACTAAGCAGAAGTCATCACAGATTACCATAAAAGCTGAACATATCTTCTTGTAATTTACTTGCTCTTATTTCCAGCCCCAACACATGTTTGTGTTTGTCCCTGGCACAAACTCATGAAAACATACAGCTATCAGTCCCCCACTTCTATAGTATCTCTTTTTCTGCACTGCACTTGTAAAACAC
The DNA here is from genome assembly GCF_018350195.1 of Panthera tigris. Lineage (NCBI taxonomy): Eukaryota > Metazoa > Chordata > Mammalia > Carnivora > Felidae > Panthera > Panthera tigris. The sequence continues at coordinate 27,198,824 of NC_056676.1, read as the reverse complement.
AATTCCAGAGCAACTACTCGGTCACGCTTTTCATCGTACATACCCGTTTTACTGAATGAACTATTGGAAAAACCCCCACAGCTTTGAAGACTGCTACCCAACATATTCACATTTTCTGATCTTCAGTCTGATCTTTTAACTCTATTTAACACGTAACCCTATTAATGTATTATAACAGCTTTTTTTTTAAAAAGAAAACATAGGCACTCAGATATTGACTCAAAAATATCTGTCTGTCTGTGTACGTTCTTATCGCTGCTCTCCAGGGCCAGAGCATAGTGTGCCCCACTTCCTGGGTAAAGTCCATCTTCAGCCAGATCAGGGTTACTTTACTGTCCTCTCTGTCTTATCTTCTTCCCATCTGCTATGCACACGCCCCTATCAAAGTGATTTTCCTAAAACACAAATCTTGTCCTGTCACCACTCTCCTAGAATCTCCTCCAACAGCTCTCTGTTGCTCTTAGACTGAAGTCTAAATACTTCCATGTCGCTTTCAAGACTCTGTGTTACTTGATTCCAGATGTCTCCTCTCTAACATACTGACCCTTGCAGTTGTTTCCTCCTGCCTTAGGACCTTTATGTGGAATCTTTTGTTTAGAGCACTCTCCTGATCATCCAAGTTTTTTACCTTATAGCCCAGCTGCTCCACCCTCCAATGAGCCAGTCCACTTTCAAACTTACCTCAGGTTTCATTTGATCCTTCAGACTTCAATTTAGACTTCTACTTTCTCTAAGAAGACATCTCTGAACCTCCATATTTGGATTAGGTGATATGCTTCCTTGAAATCCTATATTATACCTAACATAGACTTTATCATAGTGTGTTTTGATTTTTTTGTTTACTTTTCTGTGTTTCTCACTAGACACTAAACACTGTAAGGTCAAGTACAACATTCATCTTTTTCACTGACTCTTCTTAGAGGTCAAGTGTTTCTATCTGAAACAATATTTTATGAACTGAATAGCAATAGACTTGGTAAGATTATAGATCTCAGAGCATATGTAAATGAGCAATTGAAATCTGAAAGGACTCACAGGAACATATGATCTGCTTTACAAAGACGACCAGGAATGATAGGCATGTGATCTGAAAAAAATTGAGGTCATTTAGAAATTGCTCCCCACACCCCAAACAAAAGACATTGCCGAATCAAGGCAAACGTTACCAAAATTCCTTAGGAATTACTTGCTGGTTTACTTGCAGAGAAAGTAAAGAGTGCTCAGATTAAGAAGACAACATTTGCTTCTACAACCTTGCCACAGCCTGACATCAAGTTTCAGGCCAAGTTGAGGGTTTTCTTTTCTTTATTTTTGAAAGTTTATTTATTTTCAAAGAGAGAGAGAGAGAGAGAGAGAGCCAGTGCAAGAGCAGGAGAGGGGCAGAGAGAGAAGGAGAGAAAATCCCAAGCAGGCTCCATGCTGTCAGTGCAGAGCCTGATGAGGGCTCCATCCCAAGAACCACAAGATCATGACCTGAGCCAAAATTGAGAGTCAGGCACTTAACTTACTAAGCCACCCAGACGTCCCCAACTTGAGGGTTTTCTAACAAAAATATTCTCAGTCTTTGTGGATAACCAGATCCATTAGAGAATCTGTAGTACCTATAGTCTGTGTAAGAAGTCAACAGCATGGAATGGAGACATTTACAAGTATGGTTGACCATTACAGGTAGGTCCATATTAGTATTTTCTACACTGAGATACAAGAGAAATGGAAAGTGTGTATTATTATTTTTTGACTGCTTAACTGTGTTTATTGACTGCACCATTGCATCCACACTGGTTGAAAAACTTTTATTTTTGCTTAATACATTTACGTTGTTTACATAAAGTGATCTTTCTGTATTCTTTCTAATTATGTAGTTTACTTATTAAGTGTCAACTATACTAGACACAAGGTGTGAGGCAGAGAAGACAAAGAGAGAACCTTGCTTTTGGACTGATTCTGACTTCAGATAGAATGAGCTAGCAGTCAGTTAGAGGGTCCATGACTGTTGTGGCAAAAGATATCACAAGTGAAGCTAGTGTCTCTTGATGGTGTTTGAGAAATACCTATTGAGTTGTATAGGTTAACTAAGGATCACCTAAAGCCTTTATTTCACATCAAATATTTTAGTTACTTGGTGTTTCTCAAAAACTATATTAGGCCCAAAGAGGCAGGATACAAACCTCTGTGTATCCCAGGTAATGAGGTAAATGAAGCATTTTGGCATTATGCACATAGCCTGCCAGATAAGACATTAACCGGAGCAGATTCATAAGGATTTCTACTTAAATTCTGTAGAAAAAATTCCTGAAAAATTTTCCAATGTTTAGCAAATAACAATTAATTGTAAATATTTCAAAGTGCATAACTCCTCATAGCTCTTCTCTTTATTTAGTTTACTATTCCCTGTTTTCATTTAAGAAACATAAAATACTTGTATGTAGTTTTCATGCATATATATTCCTGATCTCAAACTTTCTAGTTCTATTTTTTTATAAAGTCACAAATGTCTTGAGATTTTAATACGACTATTATGCATCTTTTAGTAGCATAATCCTGACAGTTGGAGAGGCAACAATGTTTTTGTATTTATTAACACTTTTCACTTCAGGTCAGGATTCAACATTTAAAAAAAATCACAATCTCTTTTTACCTTGAATTTATGTTTAATTATTTTGATAGACTGTATTATTGGTAAAATTACCAAAAAAAAGTCACCTTAGCTGGTGTGGGAACAGAAATCTGCAATATTTAATTCCATAGAAAAGCCTGGGATCAGGGTAATAATTACACCTGTGAAATTATGCCATGTGGTTGGCATCAATAATAAAACAGTAACACACCCTTCCCCTTACATAGCTCAGAATAGAATGTCCCTGGTGTCTATATTTTAAGTGAAATGTATGGGCAAAGTCAGAGATGTAAATACTGGAGTTGAAGCTTCTAATCAGTTCTGTCTCTCCCGAAATTATTGACAGAAAACAAGTGAGTCAAATATCAGCCCTATATGGGAATACTTTTAATGGGAATGAAAATTCACCCACCGTCTTTCTGAAATGGCTGTTTTCTCCAGCACAACCCTTAAATCCACAGTTCTCCAAAATGTTGCTTGCATGAGGCACTAGGAGTTTGAATTACTGGCTGAGTCATCAGGTCACAGGGACCTCAGATAGAAATTTCTGTTGTTTATTTAGGAAATGAAAGAGATTTGTTGAAATATGGAAATTACAGTCTGTCATTTGCAGGAAAGTCTCTTTGTTTTAGGCATTCTGAAGAAATATGCAAGTGCTATAAACAACCTAACACTAAAATTTTTTCAATGCCACAATTCAGAGAAATAATAAAATGTAATTGATAGGCTTAGAGATCATGAAGGAGCTGTTGTTTGTCGAGGAGTTTTTGCACCACAACGTTCTATTACTGAAATAATTTACTTTTATATCTGGTGCTGATATTGGAATCTGTACATTTCTGGTATAAAATAACTTTAGGCATTTTAAATATACTTTATGTTCAAGTAAAAACCAGAGAAGGAAGCTTTGGTGTTCTTAAACCACTCTGGATGTCTTATATTTCCTTCTGTTCGAAGAGTGCACCACAATCATTCAATGCACAAGGAAAGAAATCTTGTGCTCAAATACTCTTAGGCGGTGGTGAGAGCATGCGGCCAAGCTGAAGGGCTTCCCAGATCTGAGCAGTATTTTGCGCTTCTTGGCTGATGGATGCCGACACACACAGCTCCCTAAATCACCCCTACTTTAATATCCAGGCCCTGCTGAAGGGACTGGACTGATGTGAGCCTGAATCCAAGCCTGCCCTTGTTGGATTTCATTCAGCTGGAAAAATGAGCATGTAACAGCCACTGGGAATGGGCTTTGCTTATATGGGAAGTCCTCCCAGCCACTGCTTTAACTCTGGTGACCTTTTCTCCAACACTTAAGACTGCAAGGAACTTGGGCGATGTGGGAGAGGGGGAAAAAAAAACAGTTTTTAGAATTTTGGTTGGCAGGGCCGCAAGCTACTGAGACCATATGAATTTTGCAACAAGAGGCCAACTCTGATTGCTGAGGCTTACTCCTTCTTTGGATATAGATAGCCTACCTAATACTTGTGCTCTTTCTTTTGTTTTAAGAATATTTCTGATTGTGGTGGTACACCTGCTCACAAGACTTTTTCTCCCCTAAATTAGCAAGTTCCTCCAGCGTTTTAACTCCAGTGGTGACAAGATCGACCTCTCCTTTAAGATGCTTTCCTGTTACTAAAGACTAGATGCTTACTTTGGGTTAGCTAATTGTTGGTCTGTAAACTTTCAACATTTCTCATTTTACCCAGAGTGAAAAATAAAACCTCCATGGGAAGCTAGCACATACTTAGGAGAATGATTGGTTTCTTGCTTGTCAGCACTTCAGGAGGTGGGGTACAAACAAAGCTTCCCTTTCCACTGGAATTGAGTTCTTGTTTGGCTCCTGGCCCACTCTACAGATAACCAAACAGAGGCAAACACACCACGTCAAAGCACAAACCAGGGATATGGGAAGTCTGCAATGGGAGACAAGAATATGTATCATTCCTTATCACAACTCTGCAATGCTTTTTATTTTCAGCTTTCCCGGCCTAGTATATAGAAGCATCAGTGAAAGAGTATCCTGTATATTTAGCTCTCTCGGAAAGTCACTAGATAGAATCGAACACCACTTTTAGGAAGCAAATGCTTTTATTACTGTTTATACCACAAACTAGAATTCACAACACTGAAAAAATATGAAAGTTGTGGCTGCTGTTTTCTTGGAAGGAAATTCTTTATTTCTCAACCCTAATTTATTACAAAATGAGTTTGGGTCATTAGAGAGAATCAGGAGCTATTTTAAATCCTGAGAGGAAACGTTTCTTCAGAGAAATTTGTTCTTTTGTCAGTTTGCTACACAAATAGCTTCTAATCCTGCTTTCTAAGATTTAGAACATCTTTTTTTTTTCTTTTCTTTTGGTATTAGGTTTTGAGGGGAACTGAGACTGACTTCCATGTTATTCAATCTGATGGCTCTATTCATGTGCATTTAACTTGCGTTTAGTGCATAAAAATTGAATACTTTGGTTCTAATTTATTTCAGGTACAGATTCGTTAGCAAGTTTAAAAGAACAGTCTTGAAATTACTGTAGGTGAAGCAGTCTCTAGTTAGGACAGTACACAATGTCTTGTGAGACATCTTTATGTGAGTGAAACACCTACTATTTGGTGTCGACAGAGGGCAACGCCTCTCATGTGTGGTAACTAATCAGGTACAAAGGGAATTGAATCCTCACATATTGCAGAAATATTTTGCTGCCGAAATCTCTCTAATCTCTAGAGTGTGTTGGCCTTTGATGTTTCTGAAACATAGCCACCTTATTAACCTCCAATACACAGGGTAACTTTTACTCATGTAAGGGAAGATAGAATCCTTTCAGCCAATATGACAATCGACACTGGTAAACAAGCAAATAGGAAAATGAAGAGACTAGCTCAGAATATAATATCCCCATACTCTGTCTATAGATCCTATGTAGATGTTGATGATTTGATTTACTTTCCATATCAAAAGCAATATCTTTCCTGAGGCAATATTCTAGTAATTTGTTATGAGTGGACTGAACTGCAATGATGACTTAAAAAAAAAAGACATTTAATGATTTTTACCCTAGGTCCTGTGGTGTGAAAACCCACATGAAACCAGATGAACGTCAGGTAAATATTCTTTATTAGAGGTGAGTTGAACTTAAAAGTGATTATGTCTTAATTGCCAGCGTTGCTGTCTTAAATATAGCAGTGACAAGTTTTAAGAGAAAATAACATTTCACGATTAATGCTTTAAATTAACAACTCACAACTGGGTAGACCTCACTGCAATCTATCATGTTGAAGATAGGTGAGGTTTATATTCAGGGATACCTCTTACATTTTCTAAGATTTCTTGGCCTTATTAATTCAAATCTTACTCTCAATGCATGCATGCAGCCAAGATAATTACGAGAAGGCAAGATCAAAGCCAGCATATTATAGTCCTATTCCATTTTCTGCTGATGTGAGTGATGTGCCTCTCCTTTGATGTTGTATGCTTCTACAGCGAAAGTACAGAGGATAAAAATACTACACCATGTAATCTGGCATTTATCCCATGAGAGCAGAATTCCAAATTGTGACACATGTCAAGAAGTTAAAAAAAAATAACTTAAAAGAGGCCTATGCTTTATAAAGTGACATACTCTGCATTTAAACACCATCAAACATCATCTTCCATTACAAATTTAGTCCCTGATATAAAATTCAAAGAATTTTGTAACTTTAGTAGAAGAAAATAGTTACCATATTTACTAGCAATTATATTAAACGTGTGCCTGAGCCTTTATCCCACCTAATGAGGGCAGTTGACAGGAAGCAGACGCACAGTGTACACATGCATATTTGTGTTTGTACATCCATTCAAGGATTTGGAGTCAGCTGTGTGTACTCTACACATCTATCCAGCTGGTTTTAGTTTGCTATGAATCTTCTATCACCTTAGGTCATGAGGTTGAGCAACTGGCAGATCCCTGCACTAGTTTTGATTAGAGAAACAGAGCTCTTGGTCTATAACATTACATGTAACTTAAATATTTATCCTTATGTTCTACCTCTGGCAACGTGCTATTGGAAATTAAATGTCACTGGTCTGATCTTACTGTTTCTTACAGTGTCCTTTCCTGTCCTAGTTCACCTTTTAGAAATATGTTAAAAGTGTGTGTGTGTGTGTGTGTGTGTGTGTGTGCGTGCGTGTGCATGTGTCATGCATGTGTTTGGTTTGCTTACATTTGTATGAACATAGATACTGCAGTATTACTTCTAAATTACCTTTTCTAGAAAATTAAATTGAATTCTTGCCCTTCTGAAGGAAAATAACATTTCCCAATCATGCCTAAGTTACTAGTTAATTCTAGTCCATTCCATTTTGGACTCAGACCCTTTAAGCTACCATGATATGACATAAATGTTTTGTCAAGAAAATGTAAAATTGTTTAGACTACATGGCTGTTACCTCTAAAGCACAACACCTGATATTGAGAAAAATAGGCTACAACTTAACCTGCACACTTCGCTTCAAATCAAAACCCAAACTATTTTTTATTTTGAAAAATACTAAAATTTTTCAGTTTTTCCTTGAACTAAATATTCAAGAGGTTCTGAATCCCAGAATGATTGCAAGGTATGCAATGGCAAGGTAAGAAGACCAAAACAGATATAAATATATTTAATCTTGCTTCTCCCTTCTCCATTATTGGAATGAGCTTCTAATAATAAGGTTAAATACATTAAAAGAAAGATCATGAAGTAGAGCTGAATGTTAGAGAGAAACCCCTCTGGTGATCTTTGACATGTTATAGAATATGGTGGTGCTAGAACACTATATGTGAACATATGTCATGATGACTTTTGGAGACTATAAACATGTAGTCTCGATATAGATTTCTGACAAAATTTTAAGGTACATTTTTAAACAAATGCTTCTGAGGCAATGTGAAATAAGGGGTGGAGTCACATTTTGTCAATATGTGTTCAGTTACAGCCAATTATGTCTGTGTAATACCAGTCCCTTTAACTTCAGCACTACACTAAGAAAATATCACTTTATTCCATTTATTAATTTAGTCTTGGTCCTTTGGGCCCACTGTATGTCAAGTTGGAAACACAAAGTCTTACATCCTATTCACTGGGATCTCCTATGCCCTCACTGGTTACTTCTTTTTAGTTTCCTTATCCAGGTTTCTTCATTTTTCCTCACTTCCAAACACTGGATTGATTTCTCAATCTAAGCATCTGAGCTCCTTAGTTTTCTATCTACACTCAATTCCTAAGTCATCTCCCTCACTCCTAGAGCTTTAAACACCAGCCAGATGCTAGAGCCCTCACATTTCTACCCTTAGCCCAAGACTGCCTGTCTGAATCTAGACTCATATGCCCAACTTCCCTCCCAATGGTCTCTCTTTGGAATTTATATTTTTTCTGTTGTTTAGCCCTATTGTGCCATTATTATGTTGTAGTCACTATTCTAAAGGTTTACGTGTCTTAACTAATTTAGTCCTCATAACAACTCCATGAAGTTGATAATATTATTATTCTCAAATTATAGGTAAGAAATGTGGGATATAGTTACTTGCTCAAGTTAACACAGATAGAAATCTACAACTCAGACTTAACATGTTCCAAATATAACTCCTGGTTTCGTCTCCACTGCTTATCCTTTGCCAGTTTCCCTTGCCAGTCCATAGTGCCTCCATCCATTCTACCAGTTGCTTCAAAGTACTTGAGAATTCTTTTATTGTTTTGCCCACCGTATCCAAACCGTCAGCAGACTTTGTCCAGTATCTGACCACATCGCAAGGCCAACATCATCCTTCCTCTTCTGGACTACTGTAATATCCTCCTAACTAGTCACTTTGCAGCTAGATTAGCCCTATTGTGACAAAAGAAAAATCAGTAACTTCTGTGCTCAGGGTCATCTCAGGGCTTCGCATCTCAGAATAAAATGTGACATCCTCAGTGTGGCCTCAAAGATCCTCATGATTTTGTCCCAGGCCACATCTCTGACTCTGCTACAACTCACTTACCTCACCCTTCTCTATATCATTTCTTCATTTGTCATTCCTAATGCCATCCTTATCTAAATTGCTTTTTCCTCATGCACTAATCACAATAATGTCTATCTCATCTCATAACTCTTTGTCCTCTTTTTTTAAAGCCTTAAGTTTCAAATAATGTGTTCCTTAGTATTTCTTTATAGAAATACAACTATGTTCCAGAAAGTGAAAGTTTAGTGTGTGTCAGTTATATGTGACTTGAAAAGGAATGTATAGACCATTTTGAATAGAGCAGACTTCTAAATAAAAAGTAAATTTTTTTTTTATTTTTCCATAATAATAAATTTGTAGCTGGGAGGTAGATGCTCAGGCCGATACTGCCTTACCCTCCCTTAATCACTTCTTTTTTGTTTGTTTGTATTTTCTTTTCTTTTGTTTTGTTTTGTTTTGTTTTAGAGAGATAAAGAAAACACGTATGTGAGAGAGGGGAGGGGCAGAAGGAGAGAGAGAATCATAAGTAGTCTCCATGCTCACCCTGGAGCCCTTTGTGGGGTGTGATCCCATGACCCTGGGATCATAACCTGAGCCGAAATCAAGAGTCAGATGCTCAACTGACTGAGCCACCCAGGTGCCCCCCACTTCTAAATGTACCCATATAATGATATTCTTGCCAACAAAAGATGAGTAAAATGATTAATATGTGTCACTTCTAGATGTAGGACTTGAAAAATTGTTCATGTGTTCTACTTTTCCCCCTTCACGTGAGTTTCAAGGTGGACATGTCTATGTTCCAGGTTCAGCTGTATAAACTAAAACTAGGAATGATGAAGAAGAAGAAAGGAAGATGGAATCCATGTTCTTTAGTGAACACAGAAGTGAAGAGCAGCCAGCTAAATTAACCTGGATTGATGAATGTAAGGAAAACAAAAATGTTTATTCTTTGTGTCTTGGGAGTATATATCAGTAGCTTCTATTTTTATCCTCAATGATGCACAATTTCTTATCATTCAACTTTGCCTCCAGTTGGAATGTAAATTTGGGATGTTGGAGTTTGAAGAGTCTTCTTGGACAATGAGGTAAAAGCTACATGTTGATGACATAATATCCAGATTCCTTTTAATCTTGGAACACATAAGAGCACTCAATTCCCCAGATTTTGCTTATGTGAAAGAATGAAACAAGTGGCTTTATTTTATTTACTTTCATTTTGGATTTCTGTCACTGGAGCTGCATCTAATTCCAACTAATTAACCAGGTTGTATTCCTTATTATTTGCATTCTGTGAGTTAGTATAGAGCTAATACAGGAGCAATTCTGCTCTGGTCAAGAGGGTTACTCCCAGTCTAGATATCAGCACATTTTTTATTTATTATCTAAGAGAATATGGCTCTTCTGCCTGAAGTCCTTTTTCATGAGCTATGATGTCATGTACAAATGAATGGGTATTGCTATAAACCTGAGATACAGAAGTTTTCATTAAAAAGTTTCTATTTATCTTGTTTGAAGAGTTGCCTATTTCTTTCCTGTGATATCCCTAGAAGATAAATTTGTTGCAATAAGATAAAGGAAACTCTTCATTGAAAACCACAGCAAACAACTCAGGTCAGTTTTAAAGTGTATTTTCCACACCCCGCATTATTAGAGCAGGACCAATTAAATTTTAGTGCCCAGGGACCATTCTTGCTATTATTTTCTAATAGAATGTGATATAATATTATCCTTGAAACAGTTTCAATTTAAATTACTACCCTCCCCACCCCATTCTGCTTTTACTCCCTTTGTGTGGAATCCCTCCGAAGATACTGAACCTGAATTGTATCTTATCTCATGACCTATAGTTCCGGGCCAAAATTTGGAATTTTCATATATTTGTGGAATAGCCTTATAATCCATTCCATTTCAGAACAAATTCCTCTAATTATAATAAAGGAAGAAAAAATGGTAAATTGATAACCTGATATCTATTTGGAATAGCCCTTCTTTTCTTAACTTATTTAGCTATCAAAAGAAAGTTTTAGTCTGTTTTAAAAGTCCTAGGCAGTTAATAATTGAGTGTACTTTGAAAATAATAGTAATATGTAATAGTGATGGACTATAATTTAAGCCTAATGTGGACAATTAGAAGTAATATTTTGTCGTACTGCCTGTTCTGAAATATTTTAACAGCAGTTATTCCACTTGTTTTCATAGTAGTAGTTTTTTCAGCAGGTATGACCATATTAAACTTTTTTTTTTTGATATGCAACCCAAGGCTTCTATAACTTTGACAGGTACATAGCTAGCTTGTAGCAAAGGTAAGTCTATAGATTCCAGAGACTGTCATCTTCCTACTTGCCATGTAGTGTATAAATAAAAAACTTAAACTATCTCTTTGGAAGATTGCATTGCTGTCCTTGCACACATAGAAAAATTGTACCAATTTATGCAAAAATAGAATAGATGAGAGATAAGGCTTAATAAAATGTCTGTCCACTTCACTGGAATACTGGCTGGTAGTAAGAATACTACTGGCTGGTAGTATTCACTGGAATACTGGCTGGTAGTAAGAACATGCTTCCAGTTAAAGAAATAAAAGGTTTTAGTTAAACATCTTAATGAAGCTCATTTTTGTTTTTCTTTTTTCTGATATGGCTTCTTTTAACTCAATATTTGGTTTTGCTTTCAAAGAAAGCATCCAGTGCCAGAAAACAAATCTATACTGGGAAATATTGCTTATAATTATCATCACTATTAACATCACTCTCATGAAAAATGCTTCTATTATATTTTAAGTGAGAGAGGCCATGTCTTTTTATATTTTTTTAATATAAAACTGAAAATTTAGTTTAGAAAAATCTTTTTTGTTTAGCACCAGTAAAATGATGGATAATTTTCTGGCCTGTGTGCCTCTGTACTAACAATGTTATTTTGAAAAGGATGTGCTTTTGAAAAGTCTGAGGCAGTAATCCTGGTTACCTCAGGATCTATGTGTGCCTTGCTGCCTATTTTGAGCAAACTGTCTCCTCAATATATACTTAAAACTAATGATTTGTTGTATAATAAAAATTAAAATTTTTAGCAAAACTGACCACGTGGTAAGTTTTGGCACCCTATTTAAACAGCTGGTTTCTTTAATGCTTATTCCCATGCCTAGTGAAGAGTGGTTTCTTAAAGGAACACATCTGATACAAATACCTTAAATATTATCAGTAATTCAAGGGAACGCAAGGAAATTTGAAAAGGGGCTCATTGAACTAACTTAGAAACCCCTGCAAATGTGTGAAAAATATGTATTTTCCCTTTTCCCTGAGTAAAGTGCACAGAAACCTACATAAGTGGTGCATAAAGCTTTCATGACTTAAGCCCTAGGCTACATATCTAAGTGGTCCCCACTGTATTCACATATAAACAATAGCACTGTATATTAAGAATCACAATAATAGCAAAAACAACTATAACATTATTAGCATGATTTTATTTTTATTTTTATGGCTTCTTGACTAGTTTGACAACTACCTACTGGCTTTTAGGAAATGCCTAAAATGCCAGTTATACATACTTTATGTCGGAGAAGATAGACAGCTTTAGTTTTACTCATGGGATCATCCACAGGAAAGCTTCTCAGACAAAAATTGGGGGGTCTCAAGTTACAATGAACATTCCATATACAGGCTTCCTTGTTATCAATTAACTCAACTTACTTCTTCATCAATTTTTTCTCCCTTCAGTCTTGATGGTTTTATGACCTAGACCCAGGCAATACCCTTAGGCGGTCCATGTGATAATTGACACATTTTCTAACACGGTATAGTGATGCCCAAGTCACTGCTTTCAGGCTGTGACTTGAGCTTATTGGAGTCTGCAGCAGGGGCTCCTTTTATCCTCATACATCAGAATACACTGACAGCTCTCCCATGCAGGGACCACGCAGATCTCTCCCCCAGGAAAATATATGCAAACACCTCCAGAACATTGTAATGGTTGCTAGGCATCACAATGGTGACATCTTTATGATAAACACAGTATGCAGAAGAAGGTCTAATAAAAGAATAACAAATTATTACATGCAAAGGGCAATTTTACAAGATTAACGGGTATAATAAATTACTACTAGATCAGAATACCTTATTACCTTTTAAGGTATTTCACAGTGGAGACAAAGTGAACTGGCCTATAAAAACCCAGAGAATGTGGGAGAGAATAGCAAACTGCTTTTCCACATTTCTGAAAGAAAGTCACAATACTTGCCTTATAATATGGTGAGTTCAGCAAGTACTTATGCTAAAATAGGGTTATGCATGCAGTTCATGCTAAGATGTTTATTATGATTTTTCATATGGCTATTGTATCTTCAGTAACATTGCAATCTATATACTATTAACTTAAAAAACTTGTAGGATTTTATTTCTAAAACAATTTCAATACATAAAATGTTACATAGTAAATTCCAAGACTCACATTATTTTATAATAATTAGTAAATGTGTGTTTTTCAACAAGATAGTAGGAATTTTGTAGCAATGAATTGCTTCCTTTGATGATTTTCATCAGATGTTCAAGAAGTTAAAAGGAAAATGTTTCCAGATTTTCAAATTTACATTTCCCTTTTATTTTGAAAAAGTAACCAATGCTTCTTACTTTTTCTTGACTGTACTTATATTACAAAATGAGAAAAAATTCTATTACTTGAACATTGGAGACATGACATTTGCAATATATAGAATTATTTTATTTTATTGAAAGAACTGTAGCTATTTAGACATTTCTAGTGGTGAGTCTAATTCTTTCCAAGAAATAAGAAACTTAAAAGAGAGGATAGAGGGGATGGAAGAGGGAGAAAAGGGAGAAGGGGACAGAGGGAGTAGAAAGAAGAGAGAAAGAAGAAAGGAGAGAAGGAAAGGGGGAGAGAGGGAAAGAGGGAGGAAATAAAGAAAGGAGAGAAGGAAGGAATGAAGGAAAGCCATGAGACTTTCCAAGTCTGATCACCTTCCCAAATATTTTGATACCTAGAGTTGAAAAATTGAGCTACCATTAAAATATTTTTAATGTTTATTTATTTTTGAGACAGAGAGAGACAAAGCACAGAAGGGGAAGGGTCAGAGACACAGAATCTGAAGCAGGCTCCAGGCTCTGAGCTGTCAGCACAGAGCCCGACGAGGGGCTTGAACTCACGGACGTGAGATCATGACCTGAGCCGAAGTCGGACACTTAACTGACTGAGCCACCCAGGCGCCCCTAAGATATTTTTAAATAGCTGCTTTAAGTTGTGATTCATTAGATATAAATAATGCAACCAAACTTCTTTGGTGATTGCTTTGAGCTATTTGTTGCTGTTATGGGTGAGCCATTGGACTCAAGCTTGACCTAAGTAAACGTTACAGTAAAAAAAAAAAAAATGCATTCACATTCCTTTTATCGTTTTTGCTACTGTTCATGAATACTTGAGATCAAGAGTGCACTATTTATCTCTTTTCTACCATCTTTATAGCTCTTTCTATTGTGACTGCCATGCAATGGTAACTCACATGTAGGTGAAAGTCTAAAGAGTACAGTTTTTCAATAACATCACACTTCAAGTGCTTTCTAAAAGGATGGTCCTCATCAGATCAGAATAATCAACATTCCTTTTGACTGATCTTGAAGTCTCCTCAAGTTGAGTTTGCTAATACTGACAGTGTGGTTCTTGTATGTGGAAGAGGGAAATGGTGGAGTTATTATTGATAACTACTGGATATAGATTGGAGGAAAAATTGGGGAGTGAGGGATAAGGGAGGCATTGAAGTTCCTCAAGAACAATTTATGCATTATCCTCCTCACTGGGAAATACACAAAGAGAAGATGGAAGCTCAGTCAACTTGAATGTTTAATGAATACTATTAGATATCTGTGTGAGTCATTCACATTTTTTAAAATATGAATTGCTTTTTAAACTATCATGTAGAAAACATTTTATTTATTCTTTCTTTGATGCTATTCTATATTTATGCAGATCCAAGTTTCTGACCTATATCAGAATATTTATTGCATATCTGAATTTGTAACTGTGAGACAACCACTAATTAAACTTATATTTAACTATATCTTACCTCTGTCTTGCATATCTCTCCATGAGAGGGCTGTGGGCACAGTGGATAAAAGTGCATTCCATAAACTGTTCTGGAATTCTTTTTGAATACCAAGAATTTTGACTCTTTCTCTTTTTAATTTTGTGACTTGGATAAGTTCACCTTTGGGTATCTCAGTTTCCTCATCTGTGAAAATGAGAATAACAGGAGTTTATCTCAGGGGCTTTTGTGAAGATTAACAGCATTGATAACATTTAATTCACTTAAAACAGTGCCAGGTACTTAAACCTTGTATCTCAGTCTCAAGAAAAGGATTCTTATGAAAGCTGTTGTCTTGACTTCAAATTTAGCTTTTGTAAGCATTGATTTCAAAATGGGGATCATCCAGGATTAGGGATATTTTAGCTAATAAAGGTATTTCCATTTTTTATAAGAACAAGAAAAAGGCATATATACTCACAACGGGATGCACTGATAAGATTTTCTTTTGTTCCTGTAGTTGTTGTTATTGTTGTAATACAATTCCATTTAAAAGCATGTTGATTAGCTCAGACTAATTAGGAATTATATTTGCATATAAAATGTACTCGTTTTAACCATGTTGCAAGATAGGTGATGTTATCATCTCTATTTTATTAGTGGGGAAATTGGGAAAGAATATGGGGCTTTCTATGGGTCACCTAACTTGTAAGTAGTGTCAAAGTTCTTGCTCTTTCCTCTAGCCTATTTGATAGCCCTTATCTATCTAAGTATAGTCCTAAGAAATAGTTCATTAGTTAATTTGTTAAAACAGCACTTATTGAGCACCTGCTATCTGCCAGACACTGTGCTACATTTCTGGTGGTGAAATAGTAAATAAGGCACTGTTAGAACTATTGAGAATCAAGGGTTCTAAGGGGGAAAAAATGGACAAACAAGAAATATGAGTGCATCATGATAAGAGTTGATATGGAAATATATAGGGGCATGATTGGAATGATTTCAGAAAGAGGCATTATGCATACAAAAATGTACAAAATACATATTCTGAGTATATGGCAAAAAGAAGGAATAAAAGAATAAAATTTTACAATGTTTTATTTTTTACTTTTTTTTAACTGAGATATTAATTGGGCATAGTGATGTTAATGAATATATCATTATGATTTAAAAAAATTCATCAAAGTCTAACAGCCAATTAGAATATTTCATTGCCTGCTGGTCTAACACTTATTCACAAAGACTGGTTTTGATTGTGACTTGGAAACTAGATGACCATCCTAGCTACTAATCAATTAAATGCTGGATAGTTCTCTTCTTCTTAATTATCTATATCTCATTTAATAAAAATCTCACCCTTGTTTCTATTCATTTCTCGTTACATTCTTTTCCTAAACAATCTTATCGACATCCACACTGATGTCTCCCAAATCTATCTGCAGCCTTTCATTTCTCATGCCATCCATGGAGATATTTCTAAGTTTTGATTAATCTGATATCTCCATTGTATATTTTACCGACCAATGTAATTCTCTTACTTTTCCCATAAATTCCTTTTTCTATAGGCATAAAACTAGTTGGTGACACCATGAGTAGCCAAATCCCTATCCAGCTGCCACTCGTTCTTACACTACCAGATTTCATCTAATTCTATAATGCTAGTCAGGGATTCGTTTTTATCTTATATTGTACAAAAAACTATTGTTAGCAATAATACAGTGCTTTCTTCTCTCAGAATATTATTTAATACTTAATTTTCTCACACTTAAGTTAGCATTGGTTTTATCAATTATTTTTTTTTACTTACATTTAAAACAAAATATGAGGAAACTAATTTGTTTAAGGTACTTCTAAAACCATTTAACCTTCAAAGTACCACTTTCTGAACTGCTTCAGAACTGAGAATTGTTAGTCTGTGTATTAACACTCAACTGAGTCATTGGTGCTGAGTTCTTAAGCCAGCTTTTTAAAAATAATAAACTTTAGTTTTTAAGAGAAGTTTTGTGTTCACAACAAACTGAAGTGTTTCCCAGTCCCCACACATGCACAAACCCTCTCACTATTGGTATTCCACACCACAATGGTATGTTTATCACCATCTATGAACCTACACAGTTAATGTTAGGACTCAGTGGATATTGACAAATGTAGATACATATTTTCATCAATATAGAGTCATACAGAGTATTTTCACTGCCCTAAAAGTCCTCTCTGCTCTACCTATTCATTCCTTTCTCCCTATTAACTTCTGGAACTCACGGATCTTTTTACTGTCTCCATTACTACCTTATGCAAAATGTCATATAGTTGGAATTATACTTATGTAGCCTTTTCAAACTGGCTTCTTTCAGTTAATAATATGCATTTTAGTTTCCTTTATGTCTTCTCGTGGCTTGATTGCTCCATCTTTTTTTAGCACTGAATAATATTCCAGTGTTGTTTCACAGTTTATCTTATCCATTCACCTCCTGAAGGACACCTTGGTTGCTTCCAAATTTTGGCAATTATGAATAAAACTGCTATAAAGATTTGTGTACAAGGTTTTGTGTGAACATAAATTTTCAGCTCAACTCTTTAGGAAAATACCAAAGAGGATTATTGGTGGATAGTATGATAAGAGTATATTTAGTTTTATAAGAAACTATCAAACTGTCATACAAAGTGGCTGTACCATTTTGCATTTCTACCAGCAATGAATGAGAGAGTTCCTATTGTTCCACCTCTTTGCCAGCATTTGGTGTTTGAGTGTTTTGGATTTTGGCCATTCTACTGGATGTGTAGCAGAATATCTTTGTTGTTTTCATTTGCAATTCCTTGATGATACTTGATGCTGAACATATTTTCATATGTCTATTTGTGATCTTTGTATCTTCTTTGTGATTTTAGATCTCTTCTAATATGTTCATTCAATATTATGAGTTTCTCTTTATGAACTGCTTTGCTGAATCCTGTAAGTTTTGAAAGTTGTATTTTCATTTAGTTCAGAGTATTTATTAATTTTTTTTTTGAGATTTTTCCTTTGACTCATGGTGTATTTAGAAGTTTGTTTTTGATCTGCAAGTAAGTATTTGGGAGATTTTTCCAAGCTATCTTTGCCTTATTGATTTCTAGTTTTATTCCATTGTGGTTGAGAACACACATTGTATGATATCTACTTTTGAAAACTTGTTAAGGTGCATTTTTTTGGCTCAGAATGTGGTCTATCTTGGGGAATGTCCCACATGACCTTGAGAAGAATGTGTCTTGTGCTATTGTTGATGAAGTACTATATTGATGTCAATTATATGCAGTTGATTGGTGGTGCTGTTGAGTTCTTGAACCAGCTTTTCAATTATCAACTGAAGCTCAGAAATGGTGTTGAATATACCTGATCTACCAACCTACCAAGCAGCCATTTGATTCCTAGGGATTACATGAGTAGTTTGGTCTCTGAGAGTTCATTTCAAACCTCTGACACCTATTCATCACAAGTTATGGTGTTGGCAATTTTTATAGTTGAGTATGATCAGGCAATGATATCTGTTTGAAAACATTGTTTGCACTTCGACATGCCAACAGAGCCGACTAGGTATCATTTCCAGTGCAGCGCTGGGAATTGTCTAGTAGACTCTCTATAGATTATCTGATTATATGGAGGTGTGCTCATGTGTTTTTCTTTCTGTTATTTAGCCTATTACACAACTCTGCTGAGGTAGATGTTAAGTAGTTTAAAAAGGTAAAAAGCAAGTGATTCTAATCCATATAAATAAAAACGCGTTTTGTCTGATAGAGATAAAATTTTTGACTAGTTGAAGAGATGAGCCTACTTATTACATTTTATTGTTTTATTATATATAAACCAATTTTGCATCTATTAGCAAATTTATTTCAGCATTCCAGATTGCATACACATATATGTTTTTTCTTCACATACTCCTCTGAACTGATTTTGTATCTTGCACTGGTTTCTTCATCAATTAAGGAATTTAATAAATCTTAGGTATGTTTTCTTTTTTAATGTTTATTTATTTTTCAGGGAGAGAGAGGAAGAGCATGAGTTGGGGAGGGGCAAAAAGAGTGGGGGATAGAGGATCTGAAGCTGGTTCTGTACTGACAGCAGAGAACCTGATGCAGGGCTTGAACTCATGAACCATGAGATCATGACCTGAGCCATGAGATCATGACCTGAGACGAAGTCAGACACTTAAACTGACTGAGCCATCCAGGCGCCCTGACATGTATTCATTTTAAATTTGCATGTAAGTCATGACATTATGTTTTTGAAAATTATATTTTCAATTAATTAAGTCATGATACCCACCTATGGATCTCAATGATTATGAGACACCATCCATTATAAGATTTCAGAAATGTTAAAATGTAAATTTATACATCTGAAAATTGATGAAATATGATAATCACCAAGTCATATTAATTCTTCTTTCAAATATCTCTTGAATATATCTTTCTCCTTTAGTTTCCACTACTTCTGTGTGAGTTTCTTTGCTTCTGCATTTTATGCATAACTTTCTGATGTATTTTTTTTTCCTTCAGCTTCTTTTCTCTCCAGTCCATCCTTAGCTATGCTGCCTAAGTAATGATTGTAAACCCAAATGTTTATGGTACACTGCTGTTTTCAAGCCCTGAAATGATTTACTTCTTGATATTATTTACTGGGATCTTCACAATTTAAATCCTACATATCTTACTTCTAACTTCTTCTGTAAATAGTTTCAAATTGTCAGATTTTCTCAGAGGTCATTCACTGATAGTATTAGTTTCTAGTCAGAGTTTCTTCATGACTCTACAATCTTATCAATTGTTTAATAACACTCTGCATATTACATAGTTTTTCATCTATCGATTTGATTTGTATTTATTTATTTATTTATTTATTTATTTATTTATGTTTATTATTTTTGAGGGAGAGAGAGACAGAGAGACAGAGAGCAACAGGGGAGGGGCAGAGAGAGAGGGAGACACAGAATCCGAAGTGGGTTCCAGGCTCTGAACTGTCAGCACAGAGCTGGATGCAGGGCTGGAACCCACAGACCGTGAGATCTTGACCTGAGATGAAGTCCAATGCTTAACCCACTGAGCCACCCAGGCGCCGGTGATGTGTATTTATAAACGTAACTTTCTCATAGAAGCTTCTGTATGGTTCTCTTAAGCATTTCTGATTCGGTTATCCTTTGGACAAAGAATTTACTGAATTCCAGGTACTTAGTACCTCTTGAGCCTTATTAAAATTTAACATTCATGTTCAAAGATAGCAAATATATATATATATATATAATATTCTGAAAAAATATATATGTATATACATGTATATGTTTATATGTATATACATGTATATGTACATATATTCTGAAGACAATTCCAAAATCAATTAAAATAATAGCTGAATCTGCTTCTTCTCATTCTATTTTGTACATCTAGGATATAAATTAAGAACATTAAAAAAGTTTTAATGGGGATGCCTGGGTGGCTAAGTCAGTTAAGTATCTGACTGGATTTCAGCTCAGGTCATGATCTCATGGTTTTGTGAGTTGGAGTCCCACAGTGGGCTCTGTGCACTGACCTCAAGGAGCCTGCTTGGGATTCTGACCCCCACTCTCTGCTCCTCCCCCACTCATGTTCTTTCTCTCTCTCTTAAAATAGACTTTAAAAAAGTTTTAATGAACCACTATAAAAATAAGTTGAGTTAGCACTTATTAGCATTTTTTTGAGCTTTACTTATAGCCTAATTTTAGATAGATATAGATATTGACATAGATATAGATATAGATATAGATATAGATATAGATATAGATATAGATATAGATATATAGATAAGTGGTGTTTAAAGGTTAGCATATATACAAAACATTCCATTTAGGCACTTAGTCTTTAGTATTGGCAAAGAATGGAATTTCTTGATATGAAAAGCATGTTTATTGTAGATAGCTGAGAAGCAAATTACAGAGAAGCTTTATTTGAATAAAAATTTGTTTTTTGTATTTAAAAAATTTTCACTAGAAAAAAGTTGTATTAACAGAGCTCTTAATTGACAAGTTACTAGCTCCTGAGTTACTAAATTATTGAAGTGGAAACACAGATTTCAGAAAAGGTGAGGAGGAGGGTCATTGTTTTTTTCTAGAAATATGAAGAAATATTTTATTTGTATCCTGTAAAACGTAGATATTTCATATCAGAATTTCATTTTGTAGATTTGACCTTTTTTGAGCAGTTTATATAAGCAGGGGTGCTTATTTTTATATATTTGACAGTTTTTACATATTTAACAAAAGTTTAGTTAAGCCAGTCCATGGGTCTTCATACTTTTTCTATCTCTCATTTTTATGTTGTATATGTAAGAAGGATTGGCTACATTGATCATAAACCTTGCAATAATTATTTATTATTCATTTTTTAAAAAACACACTTTGTTTCTCCTTTTATAACTGGTTTCATCCTGCTCATAACCACTATTTATGCCCTGAGGAGAATGCAAACAACAGCAAGCAAATAAACAACAACCAAACTAGAAAACATCAAAGCCTAAGTTGTGCATTGAAAATAACTATTTCTTCTAGACTTAAAGCATCTCTTTCAGGTATCATTATCTCAGCCAATCATGAATTTCTACTTGGGCATTTATTGATTCTTACCTTCAATCTTCTCCTTCCCATTGGTCTAACAACTGTTGAAATATCACCTTGGTATAAGGAAGAGATGTCTAGTTCTTATGCTGATTTATTCTGTGGTTATTCTTAACTAGTTTGACCTCTGAAATTTTTTCCCCTAAAATATGACTAGTCCACCTGATCTTTTGGACATGAGGCTGGCACACACTGCTAATGTCCACAGTCTCAGGTCCTAAGACTACAATTTTTTCCCCACCTTCTCTTCTAAAAGACAAGTTTCTTTTCACTCTTTCTGTATCTCTCCTGGGGCTCATTGGACTCCCTAGATTGCCTGGATAAGTGTTTTTTATGGTGTAAAAGCAATTGGGAATAATTTGCTCAACACAAATCAAGGCAGTCGTACCAATTTATAATACTAGTTATTTATTTGGCAAATGACTAGTTACAAATTACTCTCTCATCAATCAGAAAGCAAGACAGACTAATGGATTTTGATGTAATAGTGTATGGTTAAGAAACTACCACTTGTAGAGTGTTGGCATAGTACCATAGAAAGATATTTGATAAAAAAAAGGAAAGATATTTGCAATTATCTAAAAAAAAGTAATTTACGTGCTTCTGTCATTTCTATACAAATGTCTGGATATGGCTGCATATTCTTTTTTTTTTAATTTTTAAATGTTTACTTATTTTTGGGAGAGAGACAGAGACAGAGCACGAGCTGGGGAGGGGCAGAGAGAAAGGGAGACACAGAATCCAAAGCAGGCTTCAGGCTCTGAGTTGTCAGCACAGAGCCTGATGCTGGTCTGGAACCCACAAACCACGAGACTGTGACCCGAGCTGAAGTCTGAGGCTTAACCTAATGAGGCATCCAGGTGCCCACTGGCTGGATATTCTTTAGTGACATTAACATATCATAAAACATATGTTATTGACTGAAGAAGCAGATATGGGAAACCAGCTGTCTTCTATCATGCCAGAAATTAAGGAAATCTAGAACACTGTAAATCAAAGCCATTCTTATTATGTTGTGAAATTTATTGGTGTTTCATGTTAACAATAAAATTTTGTTTGAACTTCTAGTGTATAGTAAGTAGTAGATTTTGAATTTTTTATGTTTATGTATTGATTTCTTTATTTAAAACTTTTTTTTAACATTTATTTACTTTTGAGAGACAGAGACAGAGCATGAGCAGGGGAGCGACAGAGAAAGAGAGAAGGAGACACAGAATCTGAAGCACGCTGCAGGCTCTGAGCAAGCTGTCAGCACAGAGCCTGATGTGGGGCTCGATCCCACAAACTGCGAGATCACCACCTGAGCCAAAGTCAGATGCTCAACCAACTGAGCCACCCAGGCACCCAGATTGATTTCTGCATTTAGAGAGAGAGAGTGCCAGCACTCACGTGCAAGTGGGGAAGGAGCAGAGAGAGAGAGGAAGAGGGAGAATCTCAAGCAGGCAGCACTCTGCCAGCCAGAGCCCAACATGGGCCCCAACTCTTGAAACATTGAAATCGTGACCTGACCCGAAACCAAGAGTCCAATGCTTAACCTAATGAGCCACCGAAGCACCCCTATGAATTTTTAGATTGAGCACTATTATGGGCTGAATTGTGTTTCCTCCCACTCCCCCCAATTTGTACTTTGGAGTCCTGAAACACAGTACCTCAGAATGTGACTATATTTGGAGAGTTTTAACAGGGTAATTAAAATAAAATAAGATTATCAAGGTGAGGCCTAATCCATTGTGACTGGTGTTTTTATGATAAAATGAGATTAGGACAGATCTATGCACAAAGGAAAGACCTTGTGAATACAGAGGGAGAAGATGTCTATCTACAAGCCAAAGAGAGAGGTCTGGAAGAAATCAACTCTGCTGACATCTTGATCTCAGATTTTAGCCTCCAGAATTGTGAGAAGTACAAACCTAATTAGACTAGTTATCCCATGTGTTCTTCAGACTTGAACCCAAGTATTGTTTCTTGTAGGAATATTTTTCCCTAATCCCAGTTAATCTATATGCTTACCTTATTTGCTATGGTGTCATTTCATATTGGGCTTCATTCATTCCTCTATCATATTGTTATCTCACTGGATTGAAAGTGATAATTCACTTAATTCTATTATTCTTTACCAAAATATCCTTGATGGATGGATCTATATCTTACCTAACTTTGCATTATCAATAACTTGTACCAGACCTAACAATATAAATAATAAATAAATACTGTTATTTTTTTATAAGTACATATTTAAAAATCTTTATTTAATTTACTATTTTTTGTAATTTACATCCAAGTTAGTTAGCATATAGTGCAACAATGATTTCAGGAGTGGATTCCTTAAAGCCTCTTACCCATTTAGCCCTTACCCCTCCCATAACCCCTCCACTAGTCCTCTGTTTATTCTCTATATTTAAGAGTCTCCCATGTTTCTGTCCCCCTCCCTGTTTTTATATTAATTTTGCATCCCTTCCCTTGTGTTTATCTGTTTTTTCTCTTAAAGTCCTCGTATGAGTGGTCATATGATATTTGTCTATCTCTGACTGACTAATTTCACTTAGCATAATACCTTCTAGTTCTATCTATATAGTTGTGAATGGCAAGATTTCTTTCTTTTTGATTGTTGAGTAATACTCCATTGTATATATACACCACAGCTTCTTATTCCATTCATCCATCGGTGGACATTTGGGCTCTTTCCATACTTTGGCTATTGTTGATAGTGCTGCTATAACATGGGGGGTGCATGTGTCCCTTCGAAACAGCACACCTGTATCCCGTGGATAAATACCTAGTAGTGCAATTGCTGGGTCGTAGGGTAGTTCTATTTTTAGTGTTTTGAGGAAACACTCCTCTCCATGTTGTTTTCCAGAGAGGCTTCACCAGCTTGCATTCCCATCAGCAGTGCAGAAGAGATCCTCTCTCTCCGCATCCTCGCCAACATCTGTTGTTGCCTGTGTTGTTAATGTTAGCCATTCTGACAGGTGTAAGGTGGTATCTCATTGTGGTTTTGATTTGTATTTTCCTACTGATGAGTGATGTTGAGCTTTTTTTCATGTGTCGGTTGGCCATCTGGATGTCTTCTTTGGAGAAGTGTCTATTCATGTCTTTTGCTCATTTCTTCACTGGATTATTCGTTTTTTGGGTGTTGAGCTTGATAAGTTCTTTATCGATTTTGGATACTAACCCTTTATCTGAAATGTCATTTGGAAATGTCTTCCCCCATTCTGTCAGTTGTGTTTTAGTTTTGCTTGTTTGTTTCCTTCGCTGTGCAGAAGCTTTTTATTTTGATGAGGTCCCAGTAGTTCATTTTTGCTTTTGTTTCCCTTGCCTCCAGAGACGTGTTGAGTAAGAAGTTGCTGCGGCCAAGATCAAAGAGGTTTTTGCCTGCTTTCTCCTCGAGGATTTTGATGACTCTCTGTCTTACGTTTAGGTCTTTCATCCATTTTGAGTTTATTTTTGTGTATGGTGTAAGAAAGTGGTCCATGTTCATTCTTCTGCCTGTTGCTGTCCAGTTTTCCCAGCACCACTTGGTGAAGAGATTGTCTTTATTCCATTGAATATTCTTTCCTGTTTTGTCAAAGATTAGTTGACCATACATTTGTGGGTCCATTTCTGGGTTCTCTATCCTGTTCCATTGATCTGAGCGTCTGTTCTTGTGCCAGTACCATACTGTCTTGATGATTACAGGTTTGTAATACAGCTTGAGTCCAGCATTGTGATGCCTCCTGCTTTGGTTTTCTTTTTCAAGATTGCTTTGGCTATTTGGGGTCTTTTCTGGTTGCACACAAATTTTAGGGTTGTTTGTTCTAGCTCTGTGAAGAATGCTGGTGTTATTTTGATAGGGATTGCATTGAATATGTAGATTGCTTTGGGTAGTATTGGCATTGTAACATTATTTGTTCTTCCTATCCAGGAGCATGGAATATTTTCCATTTTTTGGTGTGTCTTCTTCAATTTCTTTCATAAGCTTTCTATAGTTTTCAGTGTATAGATTTTTCATCTCTTTGGTTAGATTTATTCCCAGGTATTTTATGGGTTTTGGTGTAATTGTAAATTGAATCAATTCCTTGATTTCTCTTTCTGTTGCTTCATTGTTTGTGTATAGGAATACAACTTTTCTGTGCATTGATTTTATATCCTGCAACTTTGCTGAATTTGTGGATTAGTTCTAGCAGTTTTTTGGTGTAATCTTTTGGGCTTTCCAAAGTATCATGTCATCTGTGAAGAGTGAAAGTTTGACCTCTTCCTGGCCAAAATGGATGCCTTTTATTTCTTTGTGTTGTCTGATGGTTGAGGCTAAGGCTTCCAATACTATGTTGAATAACAGTGGTGAGAGGGATCATTCCTGTCTTGTTCCTGACCTTAGAGGGAAAGCTCTCAGTTTTTCCCCATTGAGGAAGATATTAGCATTGGGTCTTTCATATATGGCTTTTGTGATCTCGAGGTATGCTCCTTCTATCCCTACTTTCTTGAGGGTTTTTATCAAGAAAGGATGTTGTATTTTGTCAAATGCTTTCTCTGCATCTATTGAGAGGATCATGTGATTCTTGTCCTTTCTTTTATTGATGTGTTGAATCACGTTAATTGTTTTGCAGATATTGAACAAGCCCTGCATCCCAGGTATAAATCCCACTTGGTCATTGTGAATATATATTTTTTAATGTATTGTTGGATCCAGTTGGCTAATATCTTGTTGAGGATTTTTGCATCCATGTTCATCAGGGAAATTGGTCTATAGTTCTCCTTTTTAGTGGAGAACTCCTTTTAGCATCTCTGTCTGGTTTTGGGATCAAGGTAATGCTGGCTTCATAGAAAGAGTTTGGAAGTTTTCCTTCATTTCTCTTTTTTGGAACAGCTTCAAGAGAATAGGTGCTAACTCTTCCTTAAATGTTTGGTAGAATTGCCCTGGAAAGCCATCTGGCCCTGGACTCTTGTTTTTTGGCAGATTTTTGATTACTAATTTGATTTCTTTACTGATTATGGATCTGTTAAGATTTTCTATTTCTTCCTGTTTCAGTTTTGGTAGTGTATATATTTCTAGGAATTTGTCCATTTCTTCCAGATTGCCCATTTTATTGGCGTATAATTGATCATGATATTCTCTTATTATTGTTTTTATTTCTGTTGTGTTGGTTGTGATCTCTCCTCTTTCATTCTTGATTTTATTCATTTGGGTCCTTTCCTTTTTCTTTTTGATCAAAGTGGCTAGTGGTTTATCCCTTTTGTTAATTCTTTCAAAGAACCAGCTTCTGGTTTCATTGATCTGTTCTATTGGGGCTGTTTTTGGTTTCGATAGCATTAATTTCTGCTCTAATCTTTATTATTTCCTGTCTTCTGCTGGTTTTGGGATTTACTTGCTGTTCTTTTTCCAGGTCTTTTAGGCGTAAGGTTAGGTTGTGTATCTGAGATCTTTCTTCCTTCTTTAGGAAGGCTGGATTGCTACATACTTTCCTCTTATGACCACCTTTGCTGCATCCCAGAGGTTTTGGGTTGTGGTGTTATCATTTTCATTGGCTTCCATATACTTTTTAATTTCCTTTAACTGCTTGGTTAGCCCATTCATTCTGTAGTAGGATGTTGTTCAGTCTCCAAGTATTTGTTACCTTTCCAAATTTTTTCTTGTGGTTGATTTCGAGTTTCATAATGTTGTGGTCTGAAAATATGCACGGTATGATCTCGATCTTTTTGTACTTACTTAGGGCTGATTTGTGTCCCAATATATGGTCTATTCTGAAGAACGTTCCATGTGCACTGGAGAATGTATATTCTGCTGCTTTAGGATGAAACGTTCTGAATATATCTGTGAAGTCCATCTGGTCCAATGTGTCATTCAAAGCCATTGTTTCCTTGTTGATTTTCTGTTTAGATGATCTGTCTATTGCTGTAAGTGGGGGTTGAAGTCTCCTACTATTATGGTATTACTATCAATGTTTCTTTATGTTTGTGATTAATTGATTCATATAGTTGGGTGCTCCACTTTTGGCGCATAAATGTTTACAATTGTTAGGTCTTCTTGGTGAATAGATCCCCTAATTACAATATAATGCCCTTCTTCATCTCTTGTTGCAGTCTTTATTTTAATGTCTAGATTGTGTGACATAAGTATGGCTACTCCAGCTTTCTTTTGTTAACCATTCACATGATAGATGGTTCTCCATCCCCTTAATCTCAATCTGAAGGTGTCTTTAGGTCTAAAGTGGGTTTCTTGTAAACAGCAGATAGATGGATCTTGTTTTTTTATCCATTCTGTTGCCCTATGTCTTTTGATTGGAGCATTTCGTCCATTGACGTTCAGAGTGAGTACTGAGTTTATTGCCATTATGTTTCTTGTAGAGTTGGAGTTTCTGGTGATGTTCACTGGTCCTTTCTAGTCTTTGTTGCTTTTGGTCTTTTTTTTTGTCTTTTTTTCAAGTTCAAAATTACTTATATCCTTTAAGGGAAAATTAAAATTTG
Source organism: Panthera tigris (assembly GCF_018350195.1). Taxonomy (NCBI): domain Eukaryota; kingdom Metazoa; phylum Chordata; class Mammalia; order Carnivora; family Felidae; genus Panthera; species Panthera tigris. The sequence goes on along the minus strand of NC_056676.1, from coordinate 27,171,167 downwards.
TGAATAGGATGTGCTATGTACTGGATGTTTATGTCCCTCCCCAAAATTCATATATTTAGGCCCAAATCCTCAGTGTGATGATATCTGGTGGTGGGACTTTGGGAAGTAGTTAGGTCTTGAAGTTGGAACCTTCATAAATAAGATTAGTGCCCTTCCAAAATGAGGTACAAGAGAGGTGATCTTTCTCTCTGCCATGTGAGGCTATGGTAAGAAGGTGTTCCAATATTCAGAAGTATGAGAACTAAATTGGTATTGTTTATTCTACCCAGTTTTTTTTTTTAATAGCAGCCTAAGCTTAAGACAGGTTGGAAAGACAGAATGTGAAATCCTCTCATACGATCTGGAGACACTCTCTATGTCCAACCCTTCCGACTGGATTGACTTGCAAATTTAGTCAATCAGTGTATTACGAATGTTCAAACAGTACATTGAGCATATGAAACCTTAGGATATGGATTTTTTTCTTCATAAAGAAAGAATAAACTTACTGAATCCCAGAAGTTCTTTTCTTTTACATTAATGTGGGATTTTTTATTTTTATTTTTTGGAAAACATAATCACATACATATATTGAGGTACATGATTTGAGAGCTATTTATGGTAGCGTCAACATGAATTTAAAGTTCATTTGAAGTTTTATATTATTTTGTGTTATTTATTTCTTTTAGTAGTTTTTTACATTCATTTATTTATTTTTGAGAGACAGAGAGAGACAGAGCACAAGTGGGGAATGGGCAGAGAGAGAAGGAGACACAGAATCCAAAGCAGGCTCCAGGCTCCGAGCTGTCAGCACAGAGCTCGACACAGGGCTCGAACTCACAAACTGCGAGATCATCACCTGAGCCAAAGTCAGACACTCAACTGACTGAGCCACCCTGGCACCCCTGTGTTATTTCTTTTTTAAAAAAATTTTTTTAACGTTTATTTATTATTGACAGACCGAGACAGACAGGGCATGAAAATGGGAGGGGCAGAGATAGGGGGAGACACAAAATCGGAAGCAGGCTTCAGGCTCTGAGGTGTCTGTGCAGAGCCTGACAGGGGGCTAGAACCCACAAACTGTGAGATCATGACCTGAACCGAAGTTGGACGCTTAATCAACTGAGCCACCCAGGCGCCCCTTCGTGTTATCTTAACTTTATATTTTTACGAGCTGTCAGCAAACATGAAAGTCCCTTTGGCACAAAGAAATATAAATATGTACATGTATGGATGTGCTAATAGGTCCACTGTTGCAATGTAGTGACATTTCATTATACTGTCATTCTGGAAATCCCACAGATAAGGCGTGGCAAGCCCCAGTGTCCAGTACTTTGCTTACGAAAGAAAGAAGGTGGCTCAGAAATGTGCTATATCCCACTCTCTTTTTTCACTGGTGGACTTAAGTTTTTGTAAGAAAATTTTATAAAATATTCTAAAACTTATCAAACAACAAAAGAGATTTTTCAAACAAAGTTAGTGGAATTGAAAGTTATCAGAACTACTTTCCAGTTAAGTTTTCAGAGAATACTTAAGTGTAATATCTGTTATATGAATTGTCTAGTAATAGTAGAATAGGTTCTAATGTTATAAACACCACAAGGATAGCTTGAATTTTGGCTCTTCATTCCTAATGAATGCTATTATATTTGAAAAGTTCTTAATTGCTGTGATCTTTAATTTTCTTGTCTGTCAAATAAAAATAATAATACCAGCCTTATAGTGTTATTTGTAGAATAAAGTAATGCATACAAAAATATCCAAGTAGTACGAAGTTTAAGAGTGGTGATAAATATAAATTGTTTTACCTTTTCTAGTGCTCATGGACAATAGAAGAGGAAGTAACAAAAATATTTTTTAACTCCTGAACTGAAGTAAAATAAAAGCAACTTTTTTAACATAAGGAAAATAATGATATTGTCCATGAGCTCTAAGATAGTATATATAATCCATAATGAAGAGAACAAATAAATTAGAATACGGGGCATATCATCCATAAATGAAGGTCCTGAAATCATTAAATTCTGAGAAGCTGGACATATTTCCTAAGGTGAGGATGGTTGTAGACGTAGGGGTAGGAAATAACAAGGAATACATTTGGGTCTGTAAATGGCTTCTTTGGACCTGTATGTCTATTTATCTAAAGAGAGAATATGGTCACCTTATCTGTTTCTTTCTTACAGTCTAATCTGTTTCACAGAGGAATAATGCATTTCTTTCTGTTTGGAAGGATAGTACTCAGCCCGGTCATTGTGTTAAGTAACTTAGTTCTTAAGAGCTGTGCTGTCCTTCACCTCTACAAGTGCCAAAGAGGGAGGAGAACAGGTGAAATCTTGTAGCATCCCTTTCTCAGATTGCATGCTCTCAGTTCTATTTGCTCAGGCCTGCATTAGGGGACAGGAGTAATGATGTGATAAATAGAATAAAAGGACCATGAATAAGTGAAATAGCAAGAACAATGAGAGAAAACTTTGTGATTGTGTGGTTATTTATAGAATGAAGACCTCTATTAGTTCTATCTGATACTTGCTCACTTAAGAGCACACAAGGGTAATTACGTATGTGACATCTTCAAAGGAGGCAAAACAGGTTTTAGACAGTGGTACAGTTATTCTTTTCTTCAAACTAGATGTCTTACTATTTATCTAGGGCTGAAACTGATGGCTATGGAGCTGTGTTTTTGAGCTGGAATACCAATATATTTTCAGTTTTACTGAATTTTATTTATATGGAGTAGGGTACTAGTATCTTCCCATTTTTGGTTAAGTTGGTTCAACTATGATGCTATTTAGTAGGTATCTTCAGTATTATTACATTATAATTATTTTAATCACATTTAAAGCTTGAATATGGACTTTACCTACATTTTTTGTATTATGTATAATTGGTTATTTAGACTTTGGGATTCTTATTTGGTTTCAGTCATGAATGTCTACTTTGTAGATTAAACAGACTCCATTGACTATTTTCTATTTTGGGTTTGTAGTTAAATTTAAAATAGTGTTAAATTGATGGTTACATTTGACTTTCTTTTACACTATTTTGAAATAAATTATTTAATTTTTGAATTCTGGGATTTTGAACATTTATTGTCGTTTGTAATATAATTTCTATGAAATACTTGAATAAAAATGGCAAGAAAAGCAAACCAAAACCAAAACCAAACCAAAGAGGATATGGGGCACAGATCACTATATCACTTTGAATTGAAAGGAATTCATTCTAACTCTACTAATCAAGTGCCTGGGTGGCTTAGTTGTTTAAGCAACTGGTTCTTGGTTTCAGCTCAGGTCATGGTCTCACCGTGGTGAGACTGAGCCCCATGTTGGGCTCCTCCCCAGCTCATGTGCATGCTCTTTCTTTCTCTCAAAATGAAAGGACATTAAAAAAATTTTCTGACTCTATTAAGAGATTTCTTTATGTTTATTCCCATCAATACAAATAAAATCTTTGTTACCTTTCAAATATTTTTATTGTCTATATATCTTTTTCATGTACATTTGGATCTATCTTTTCATGATCTACTGTAAAGTTTTTATTTCTTAAAAGTATAAGAATATAAAAAGTGAGAGACATTAAGCTTTCAGAAATAAGTTTCACAGGGACACCTGGGTAGCTCAGTCCATTAAGCATCCGACTTCAGCTCATGTCATGATCTCCTGATTTGTGAGTTCGAGCCCCGCATACATTTTCTGCTGTTAGCACGGAGCCTGCTTCATATCCTCTCTCTGGATCAGTCCTCCCCTTTCTCTGATTCCCCGCTCTCTGCCTCTTCCCTGTTTGTACGCAATCTCTCTGTCTCTCTCAAAAATAAATAAGCATTTTTTCAAAAAAAGAAGTTCACAAAGTTGGTGTATATCTTGAATTTTTGTTTGTTTTAGTTTATGTCTAAAGCTGTAACATCCAAACTCATATTGTCATGTGTTTGAATGACTGATCATTAGGTCATGTAAGCAGTGGCAACCTGTTAAAGCAGGTACTATAATTTACCACCAGACTGTAGTCCAAAGATCGTGGCTCAAAGTCCTAACCAAATTCTTTATTTTGGGTGATGTGGGGAAGGCTATATTTTATTCTCAACTATCTCATTTCCAAATGTAGATAATAATGATGTGTGGTCTATATCACATGTTAGATGTGAAAAAATTGTGCACAAACATTTTGCAAACTTTAAAGCTCTGTGTAGATACTAGTAATTTTTAGCAATGGTTTGGCTAAATATCTTCTGTACACTGAACATCATTATTGTTGACAAAGCTGGTATCTAAATAAGAACTAGCCAATAGTCTGAACAAAGACTCATTATCAGAAATGATTTTTTTTCCATTTTGAATCCACATGCAGCCAAAAATGTACCAAAAGCCTAAACATATAACAGGAGCTTCAACATATAATGGGATCACATTCTTTTTTTTTTAATCACAGTTGAAGTTTCACTCTCTTTTCTAGGTTTCTTAGCTGATTCATCAAAAACATACTCATACAATCATTAATATACTCATCTTAAATTACATGCAATCAAAATATTTAGTCTATCAACATTATCTATACTATATCTCTATAAATAAGTCAAGATTTCTTTTGTGGTTGTTGTTGTTATAATAGTGACTAGTCAATCTTCACTATGACGGAGAATGCTTCTTGACCCAATGTATCTAACTAGGTAGAAATAAATCTCCAATATCTCCCAAGATGCTGTGGGTGTGTAGGAAGTAATATTTGTGAAATAAGTTTAGATAGACTCTTGTGATAAAAAGCATTTTCTAAATATTAGAAGGATAATGAAAGTACAAGAAGTTACACTTCATTTCAAAACAATAGAACATTTCTTCAGTTAGGTAACTGTTTAGATATTTTGGTAAGCAGAAGGGAATATAGGAACAAAAGACATTTTTTTAATGTTTATTCATTTTTGAGAGACAGAGACAGAGCATGAGCTGAGGATGGGGAGAGAGAGAGAGAGAGAGAGAGAGAGAGAATCCAAAGCAGGCTTCAGGCTCTGAGCTGTCAGCAGGTTTTGAGCCCACGGACAGCGAGATCATGACCTGAGCCGAAGTTGGATGCTTAACTGACTGAGCCACCCAGGCACCCTGGAACATAAACCATTTTAAATCAAAGTTTCACCTAAGCATAAGTTGTATTTGAATCCTCATTACTGTCAATGAGTTTAATGAACACAAATACCAAACTGAGATAGGATGCATAATGAGGAACTTATTTTATAATTTGTGATACTGGCTTATACATACAGGAAAATATTAAAAAGTCATGAAACAAAACCTTAATTATATAATTGTTAAGTTGTCTCGATTAAAAGAGTAAAACACCAAACGGAATTAAAATGGTAATCATGGCCTTCTTTTGATGGGATTTTTCTTAATATTTTTACAGTCTTCATGCATATTTTAATCACATATTGTGTTTGTATGTTTATAGTCATTCAGAGATTTACTCATTTATAGTATTTATCCATATATGCTTTTCCTCCATCCACTAATGTGAAACCTTTGTATAACACTCAAAATTGTATTGAAGCAGGGGGGGTTTATATTTGTTTCTTACTAATGCAGTAGAAAACAAAATCTCATGGCTTTGTATCAATTATTTCTGTATTTCCAGTAGAGATATACTTATATTCTGAATTTCCAGTAGAGATATACTTATGTTAAATAAGATACTCTTTACTTTTATATTAGTTAGTCTAGGTCATAAGAGTTAAAAGGCTCAAGTTTGCCTAAAGAATGTCAATATTAGACGATTTGATCAGATTTGCACTATTGTGCATAATACATTTCTCAGTATGTACACTATGCTATTGGAACAAAGCTCATGAGATATTTAGTAAATAAACAGACTGCATTAGTCAATTTCCCAATTATGTGTTTGTCTATAAAAAAAATTCTTTCTACAGGTGCTAAGCATTGGTTCTCTAGCCTGACATTTGATTTTCTTGTCATAAAGAAAGAAATGATTACAGTTGAGAGAATGCTTCTTTATAAGCACTCTTGTAAGGAAATGAGAGGTATGAAAATGCAGGAAGGAATATGTTCTGGAAATCCCAAGTGAGTCATTTTATTATTTTTCTGAAATTCAGCCAGCATTGCCGTGATAGGCTCAGTGCTTTCCTCCCATAAATAATGTCCTATTCATGATAAGCACCATGAATTTCTCTACATCAAGTGCTTCTTACTATATACAATAAAATGAACCCCTTTGCTTTCCATAATATTATTGTGTCACTGAAGGCAACTCTTTTTATTTTTTTTAAGTTTATTTATTTTGAGAGAGAGAGAGAGAGAGAGTGCGCAAGCGGGATAGAGGCAGAGAAAGGGGAGAGAGAACCGAGGCAGGTTCCACTCAGTCAGTGTGGAGCCTGATGTGGGGCTTGAACTCAAGAACCATGAGATCATGACCTGAGCTGAAACGAAGAGTTGGACACTTAACCACCTGAGTCACCCAGGCGCCCCTGAAAGGCAAGTCTTTTTATAACCATTTTAGGTATTTTCTTCATTTGAGTTTTTTTTTTTTTTTTTTTTTTTGTAAAATTTTGGCTACCATTATTGGGATTGTTTAATTTATCCCACATTGAAAGTAAGTCTTCCTGATTCTCTCACCATGTAATATAGCCAGCCAGGCCCAAAGAATTGTGGATGTTCACAACAAGAAGAAACTGGGGGGAACCTGAGGGCCAAAAATGTCTGAAGTTTGTGGAAACCCAAAGAATGAGACAATAATGTGGGTAGTATACAGAACTCTGGCCTAAAATGGGGTTGGAAGAAACTACACAAAAGCAAATGTCGCCATTTCTCTATCATACATAGCATAACTATTCCCTGTGTTTACAATTGTTTTTATATTTGGAAAAAATAAATGGCAATATATACTCAGCATAATAGCTTTGTGGAATTGCATTTATGGTTGCAAACATGAGTAATGCAATTTGAGTTATAAAATGTTTTTAATGTTTCTTTCCATGATTTTGTGAATGAGTTAATACAGTGGCCAAATTTTCTGGTAACTATCTTTTGAATGCCACACACACACACACACACACACTCACAAATGCAGTTATACTTTAATCAGATGAAAATACTAGGATTTGATAAAGTAAAATTAAATTAAAAAAATCTAAGTTTATTTATTTATTTTGAGACAAAGAGAACCAGTGGGGGACAGGCAGAGAGTAAAAGGGACAGAGGATCCAAAGTGGGCTCTGTGCTGACAGCAGTGAGGCCGATGAGGGACTCAAACACATGAACCATGAAATCATGACCTGAGCCAAAGTCTAACACTTAACCACCTGAGCCACCCAGATGCCCCAGTAAAATTAAATTTTCAAATGATTGTGTGTCTTGAAATTTTCATATAAAAATCCTTCCTTTAATAAACAGATTTTTCAGCTACCTTAAATCTTGCATATTCAATTTAGACTGTTGAGTCCTCATGAAAAAAATGTAACTTCTGACAAAGCAGAATTGGGACCAAAATACTTCAACCAGAAGTGTTATTTTTTTTTAAGTTTTTTTTTTTTTTTGAGAGAGAGAGAAAGAGAGAGTGCTAGTTCTAGGTTAGGCAGGGGAGTTGGGGGGGGTGGGTGGGCAGAGAGAAAGAGAGAATCCCAAGCAGGGTCAGCACTGTTAGCACAGAGCCTGATGTGGGGCTGGATCTCACTGACTGTGAGATTTGACCTGGGCTGAAGTCAAGAGTCCAACACTTAACTGACTGAGCCACCAGGCACCCCTAGAAATATTTTTAAACACCTTTGTAAACTACTTTTCTCTCCCTCCCCACCTGTTTCTTCCTCCCAACTCAGTCATTTGACATATAGTATTGCTTAAGTATCTAAGATAATTGGCAGTGTTTCAACCACAGTGCCAGTGGAGATGATGGTCAAATGTTGCAGATTTTGATGAATAATGGAGATTTTTATTTCTTTCACTTTCAGAAATAAGGGTAGATAAGATTGTAGAGGCATTACAGAACTAAAAAAGAAACCTAACAGAAATTGATATTCAGCCAATGCAGTGTACAATGATATATGGACTTAGGTAGATTTAAATAAAGGATTCTAGGGGCACTTGGGTGGCTCAGTTGGTTAAGCGGCTGACTTTGACGCATGTCATGATCTCATGGTTCATGAGTTTGAGCCCCAGATCCGGCTGTCCTCTCTGCACAGAGCCTGCTACGGATTCTGTCTCCCTCTCTCTCTGCAACTTCCCTGATTGTGGTCTCAATCTCTCTCAAAAATAAATAAACATTAAAAAAATAAAGAATTCTAATTAACATTTGTTTTTTTTCTTTAAATATATATTTTTAGTGTTTTTCATTTTATTTTTTAGAGAAAGAGCTGCACAAGTGAGGGAGAGGCAAAGAGAAAGAGGGGCAGGCAGAGGATCCCTGTGCTGACCTCTGAGAAGCGGATGCCCTGTTGCAGGGCTCAAACTCAGGAACTGTGAGATCATGACCAGAGCCAAAGTTGGGCACTCAACCAACTGAGCCACCCAGGTGCCCCACATGTGTTTACATCTATTTGCTTGCATCTATAAGAAGTTAGTGAGCACTTTTTGGATAAGCATAACTCATACAATAAAAAAATTCAACAAAATTTTGTACTTATTTAAAAATATTTAAAAGAAATGATATTTAAATAAGTTAGATCCATACAGCTTTTACACGTGTAGAGCAGAAAATGTATCAGGCTAGAGCAAGGATAAAAATGAGTATATAGGATTGACAGTAATACATGTGACAGATGTTGAGTCTACACCAGGGCTTCATTGATGGCTAGAAAAGAGAAGGTGGACTGAGAAATGTTTAGGAAAAAGTTGGCATAACTTGGTGTTTAATTGAATGCAGAGGGTGCGAGTAATTAGGGGGCCTAACATTACTTCCAGGAGTATGACTCGGGCATTGGCAGTGTAATGGATATGCAGAGTATGCAGAAAGTCTTAAGGAGAGGAGCAGTAGGGACAGATCATGATTTTAACTGAGGGATGTTGACATTTTGGGTCAGAACTTCTTGAAGATCTAACTGATAAGAAAACACACTCTGCAAACTGCTAATCTGTTGAGGTATTATTCTTAAGAATATCTTAGCAAGCTTCAGAGATCATGGGAACTTTCTTTAAGGGACAAAGCTGCATTGATACTGTTGGAGTCATGTGGAAGTGAATACTATACACGATTTAAAGTCAAAAAATCATTTAAATTGTTCTTTGCCATTTTCCTGCATTGTGACTTCAGCAAATTGAATCCCTGAGTCTCTGTCACCTCACAGGATTATTGTGAGGACCAAGTGAGTGAACATGTCAAAATAGTTTCTAACATGTAGCAAATGTTAAATTGTGTTAGTCCTCACTTTCTTATTGAAAGGACTCTATTATTCTTCCAATAGTCTTGGCCATTCCTCTTCTCCTCTTGTATTACCACCACTTAAGCCATTGTGAATAGTGTCTTGGCCTCCTCTACCCATTTACATAATTTGTTTACTCAACAATTGTGTTTAACAAGCCCTGTAGTAAATCAAAGGCTGCTTTATACACTGGGTATATGGCAGTGATGTTATTCAATTATCTTCCATACTGATATAATAGTTATTGTTTTAAAATTCAGAATTAATTTTGTTACAGAATGGATAAAATACCTCTTCTGTCTTCATAGTGCCTACACATTAAGATCTAAATTCCCTAACCAAAAGTTTGAAGACTTTCATAAAATCTTCCTCCAGTCTTCCTGACTGACCTCATCTATAGCTCACCCTCAAATCTCCAGGTATCCTTCCCACCCCCCCGGGTGTTCTCTCCTCTAGTACACACTTTACCTCACAGACCTTATCTTCTATGAATATCATTTCTTCCCTTGCTATTTTATGGTTTTTTTTGTATTTAAAATATCTGAGAAAAAAAATATCTGAGACTTCATCCTGGTATTAGACCATATTTGGTCTTCAAAATTTACTAGTTCTTTTTAGTGTTCCATAACTTCCCCTTTTTACTGGCATGGTTATTTATTTTAGATGTATGTTCCCAGACCACTTTATGTGAGCTCTCATAGCACAATGTCGTCCCCTATAAAACTTAACAATATTGGTTGCAGAGCTGAGCACATGCTTCCTGCTGGCAACCATCTCCCTAAGAGAATAAGAGCTGAAGGCACAGAATTTATATCAAAATCACCAATTAATTAAGATACTTTTCCTCTCCAGAGAATGTATTATGCTAATGGATGTTTCTTCATTTGGAAATAGCAATGGTGGGTGCATAGACATTAGCCCCTGTCCACAATGTTTGTTTGTTCAGTTGTAGGTATCTGTAGAAGAAGTGGAGATGTTTAGTAGGCACTCAGAAATGCTTGCCTGGACCTCAAAAGATATAAGACCTAGAGTAAAAGGAGCTAGTGAAAGAAAGAGAAAAAGGAACATTTAAGAGAACCCAAAGAGTGTAGCATCATAGCAGTTGAGGGAAATTTCAAACAGAGACATGATCAGGAGTACTAAATGCTAGGTAATTGACAAGGGATTTTGAGGATCAGGAAGACCTGGGCATGACAATAGTAGGGATTATTGGAGAAAAAGAAAGTGGCATTGCAAGAGAAAGAAGGAAAACAACATGGACCTAACATTGAAGGGAAACAGGAAAAGGTGTAAGGGTAGGAGGAGGGGGCAGGCAATAGCTGTGACAGAGAATGGAAGGGACAATCAGCTGGATTTAAATTTGAGGGTGATGGTTGTTAGGTAGACTTGAAGGCTTAGAGGTTTCCCTAGGTCGCTTAAGAGATGATCCAATATACAAGTGTCATGCTCAGCAACTACTATGTAAGTGTACTGGGCTCCTTTTCTCTTTTCTTTTCTTCTTTTCTTTAATCCATTTTTATCTAATACAGAACAAAACAAAAGCCTTTATTTCTGAATTACCACAGCCTTTGCCCCTGAAAATCTCGATGCTCTGAAGAATTATGTAAGGCTTTAGTCAAACATCTGCTTTTTATTTATCTTTGTTTATTTAAGTCCCCACTTTATTATTTTATAAACAGTAGCACAGATAACGAAATTATGGATGGTTATTTTTGTTGGAGAAGAGTTAAACAGTGCTCAGAAAGAATATAAAATTTTAGCTGTCAGGAAAAGTTTCAAGTTCTCTTTTGAGAAAAGACTGATTAATTTTCATTTACTTGCACAGAAAACCTGTTTTCTCCAATTTTTACTCATACATGATGGCAATAGAAAGAAGGTTGCTGAGGGCTTTGTGAGTATTTGATAGTGCAGATTTGGTGGAAGCAAAGTAGAGAGAACACTTCTGTGCTGAAATATATAGGGGCACTTAATACTGTAATGGGACTGTGCTTATATCTGGCAATGTTTAAAGGCTGATAGGGATACACTGGACTTTCCAGATAAAGGTAATTACACTACCATTTTAGGATTTTCAACATACATGCTTGGGGTTGTTAAGAAACAAAAATCAGCTGAGTAAATTTTAAAGATCTTATTGGCTTTATTCAATAATTCATGAATCAAGCAGCATCCAATATAGCAGAGAGAAAGGAGCTCCAAGGAACTGTACAAAATGAAAGACTTTTATAGGCAGAAGGGAATGGGAACAAGGAAGTTATACTAGACAAAAAGCAGATTGGTTATGGCAAGGTCACTTCCCTTTAGGGGATTTCAGGGGTCTATCAGGCATCATATGACCTAACTAGTGCTAATCAGGGATTTCTGGTTGACTGGTTTAAGATTCCATTTTGGGGAAAGCCAAAACTGTAATTAGGTCTTGGTTTAGTGACTTAGCATAAGCACCTCCATTTTGGTCCTGTTGTCTTGTTTTCAAGGGGGTACATTATTTTCCCAATTTCTATAGTTTCCACGAGGAAGGCTATTCTTTAATACCTGGTCACCAGCTGCATTCCTAGTACTTTCAAGGAAGTGGACAAATGACCCAATTGATGAGTTTGGAATTAGCATGTGTGGCTCAGCTATTTGCTCCAAAATTTTTCTGGAAGCTCATCCATGTCATAAGTATTTACAGGTGACACCACCATATTATCTGGCAAGCTTTCTCTTTCTGGGACTAAGTGAACACATCAGTTTAATTTTGAGGGTTCAGGATTAAAAAGACCATTGCTGCTGCACACAGGACATATTCTCAAATTTAGCTTTTTTTTTTGTAATAAAGGTGGAATTCTGTTATTATCTACTGATAGGTTTGTCTCTGTTAATAAACTCAAAACTCAAATGGAGAAATATTTGTTGTCAGTTGGGGATTGAGAAGATCAATTAACATCCTTCACTAAACAATGTCTTGATGATAAAGCAGACATTTGATATTTAAATGTATTTATAATGATCCTCACACTGCGATTTCACAGTACTTTGCTCTATATCTCTACTATATAATTTATCTCAATTTTAAAATGGTTAACTTATTTATTTCTTATTCACCTCTATGCCTAGTTCTTAGTTCACTGACTGGCACATAATACGTGCTTAATAATTCTTTGTAGAATGCATAAATAAATGGAACTCAAAAGATCTTTAAGGAATATCAATTCCATTCTGTTTTCTATAACTTGAACTTAAAAATAACCAAAAAAATTAAAAAAATAAAAATAACCAAATATGCAACCTGATATCTGACTAAAAATTATGACACAAAACATAACTCCCATGTGGGAGTTCTTCCATAACATTTATCATATTATAAAGGATAAAATGTCCCATATTTCATGATTGATTTGTTATTTTACAAGTATTAAGTATGAATCTGAATTTTAAAGAGTCATTTTAATTAGATATAATGATCATGAAGTAGCAGATATAGAAAACCCATGCTATTAATCCCAATAATAGAAAAAAATGACATTCAAATCAGAGGCAGCATGATGTAGATCTTAGCAAAATTATTATTATTGTTGTTGTTGCTATTACTCTTATAAATAAATGCTATCACCACATGTAATGAGATCTGTCATAATTTAGGGACTGATTCAGATTTAGAACTAAACATTAACCACAGTAATTATGGGTAAAATGAAATTAAAAATAAAACCAAAACCTGCAATTATTTAAAAGCCAAATGGATACAAAGTATTGCATCCCTGGATTTAAAACCAGATAGTTTAAAACCTTCAAAGAAGTAAATGGCTTTTCAGTGAAAGCTGTGCACACATACCCATACACAGTTTTTGAATGATCAGAGCCTGTATTTTCACAAAGGAACTTGGGTGCTATGTAGTTAAAGTAAGGAAACTTGATTTGAAAATTATTAATGAAACTATAAAGGATTTTTCACATTATTCATATATGAAGTCATAAGGTCACCCAAGTCAGTTTTGAGGCTGATGTGTATGTTAGTGTCTCAATCAGTTAATATTACATTTCAGGGTGCACAGTGCTGATGGATACTAAAACACACACTTTCCTAAGACCAGTGTGGGAAATGAGGGGGTTACCATTAATATGACCAAGAGTTATTGAAGTCATGAAGTTTCATTGCAAATATATTTTTGAGTGTAAAATGTATTAACTAATGTGGTCATTCACAATTCACATGGCTAGTATTTGCTCTTGATGACTTGATGAACATTTTAATAAAGCTATGTTGAATAAGCAAATTGAAAAATATTTATATGCCAAATCTATCACATTAGAGGCTTTTGCTTTAAGTTTTGGCATTGTTTAGATGGATTAACCTGTTTTACACAAGGTGATCTACCCTGAAATTTATAACCTCTACTATAATGCATACATTCTCAAACAATAACAAAGCACAAAATGACTCAACTGCATTGCTAACTTCTCCCAAATAGATGTATTCATCTTTGGGAAAGAAGGGTGAATATGATCAAGCATCAAATGTCAAATACTATCCTCATAGACAACTGGCAAAGAGGTTATTTTTCCCCAAACAGTTCAAGCATCTATTTCAGGTCATATTGTCAGATTCCAGTGAAAGATTGGACACTCCAAAACAAATTTGCAATACTAATTGGGTGAAGTACTTTATAAAATATAAAATTACATGGTAAAACAAAGGAGAAGAGTGGCATAGGCATTAAGAGCTATTGCAGAAGGTATATATTTACTTCTACACTCTTAGCAAATCCATGCTTTTATTTTCTATGACATTTCATTGCCCACCTTCCTGATACCAAAGCTCTCAGAGGCAGTAGGAGCTTATTAATAAAATGAATTTTTGTGAGTCTGTTTGGGCAGCTGGATTTGGAAAGTTTTTTTTTAAGGTTTTGAGGAAATGCAATCATCCAGTTCAATACTGTGATATATTAGATCATTTATTTGTGGCAAGACATTTTCATAGGGCATTTTGTTTCCCATAATAAGAGCTTCAAATGTTGTCTTCTTTTCCTTCGAAATTTAATTTTTGCTGGGAATGGACTAAATTATTTGAGATTAAAAAAATTCAAAGCTTCAGAAATCCCAAACTATTAATTATTTTTCAAAGTTACAATTATATTAAACATAAGGGAAGTATGGTTCAGTGTATCTTTTAGTAATATAGTTTTACAAAAATCAAATTCCTTTCTTCACAAGATTGTTTATGAGGTTTATGTTAAATCATAGGAAAGTAATTTTTTATCAACATATAATCCTGGTGAAAAGCACAACATATTTTCTGCACTGACCTAAGTTAAATAATAAATACATCTAACTTGCTCTGAAATACTTTACTTCTAGAAATGTATACTCTCCAACCACAAAAGTTTGAAAAATTCAGAATATAATTTGTTAAGGCCTAGTTCCTTGTAGGTATATTCTACCAATGATAGAGGTATAAATTTTCTACAACCCAGGCTTGTCTTTCTTAAGGACCTAGAAACCATCCTTTTGAAATATAAGCATAAAAAAATAGGACCGTTGCATCCTAGTTTCTGAGGGAGTAGGGCAAGGGCAACAATTACCAAACATTGACAAACCTACCCAGTACATTCCTCAAGTATTTTTCCATTAGCTCACCCTACTGTTTAAGTATCCTCCCACTTAATGTTTCAACAGAGTTGAGTTTAATCTTTCTCTCCTATTTCTATAGCCTCTCTCCTCTATTGTAATAGTCTTGTCTAAATAAAGTCTTCCTTGCCTGTTTAACTGGTCCAGTGCAATTTTTCTTTTGCACACATACCTAGTCTTTGTGGCCTGGAATGAATGATGTAGGGCTTGATATATACTAGGAATAGTTAACCTGTTTTCATTCTTGCTTCCTGGGAAATAAATCACACACACTCAAACAAACAAACAAACAAACAAACAAACAAACCATAATTTAGCCACAGAATCACACTACGGATGTTGTTCGGTAACACTCTGTTACTATAGAACTTTAGTTTTGAATTAAATAAGAACTCAGGGAAGAGAAGTATAAACTCAGGCTTAAACAAATCTTACCCTATGGGTATCCAAGAAGGTATAAATCCTGAATTTAAAGAAAAGAAGAAAATTTACTTTATGTTATGTCTTGGGAAATAATGGGTTAGGGAATAATGTACTTATGAATGATGCTTTATTTGGACCTTGTGGCTTACGGGATGAGTTAAGTTTAATTGTGATGATATGGAAATTAAAAAAATAAAAGTATTCCTGCATCTTTTTACTCATGCTAGTATTATTTCTTCTTACCTTTTAATTCCCAAGATTGGATGGCAAACAGTATATTATGAATTTGGAATATAAAGGAAATAATCTGTAGAAAATAAAAATCTTCTATGGATTCTGATCCATCATTTCAACTTTTAGAGTAAATTTTTAGAGATTTATACTATGGATGTATTTATTCATGAGCACAAAGATACATGTCACAAATGCACATGGTAGAATTCTTTATATTGTAAATGTAAAATAACTAATAAAGAACATTTACTTAAAATATGATAAATTTGTATAATAGAATGCTAAGCAGGCACCAAAAATAATGATATATATTGTACAGATTGTATGATTATAAATGCTAATATATTAAGTGCCAAGAGACAGAATGCATGCATGTATACACATATAAGTGTGTGCATGCATATAATTATGTTTTTACATATGTATGTGGGATATGCACATATGTGTGAAGATACATGGGAGATACACAAGGAAATGTTCACAGTGTAACTTCCAGGAAGTGGTTCTCAGAGTCAAAGAAGAGGAGTTAGAATTATATGTTTCTTATTATAAATTCTACTGTGCTGTTTGGTTTTTAAATCAAGTTTATATATGTTAATGATACTTAATTAAATGCAATTGTTTATAAAAAGCAAATGCCCTGCCCATAAACTATTAAATGCAGAGGTGATAATTTTAGGAGCAAGATATGCTATTCTGCAATTATGGCATCTAGTGACATAGGGTGAACTATATCTCCTCTATAATTTTGATCAATAAAAGACATTCCCTTTACTTGTTAGAGGCTTTAAAAAGACAGAGATCCTTTGGTGTCCATGACAAATGAATCCCTAACAGGAAGCACATCTTGCATAATTTAAACTAAGGCCCTGGAATTCCACTTATATTGTAGGACACTTGTTCATATCTGGGCCATCAATACATGTCAAGTGTACAACTGACAACTGTATCTGGAATTCCAGAATTGAATAGCAAATATAGATATTCTATTGCCTGAAACTGCTGGAGGATAGCACTATTTACACAGAGACACCAGAAATTAATCATTTAGATAAAACCAGTTAAATATTCACACCTTTGATTACTGTGTTTAAACATTCAGTATGGTTTAAGGCAATTAGCTTTGCACATTTGGGGGAAATGCGAAGTGTTGTGTCTTGGGAAGGGCAGTGTGGGCTTGTTAAAGAATCCATGACATATGAAGAGAGTTAACCTAAGTCGTATGCACTGAGCGTGAAATAGGAAATGCAGCGCTCAGAGCCACCCGTTAAGATCCTCTTATCTCCCTGCAGAAGGAAACTGAACTTTACGTGTTGCTGGTGCTAGTGAGGCAGCCTACTATGTTTATCACAAATGGGGGCTGGGAGTCTAGTTAAAAGGATTTTATACTCTTTTGGCTTCAGCACAAAACCAGCTGCAGAAATAACCACCCCCACCACCCCCATCACCAAACAGAATCTATTAAGCACCCACATCCACATGGATTCTATCAGAGCCAGGCTAATGGAAATCAACTCCAAATCCAGCCAGCACAAGGATAAATGAAAAAATTTTACCCTATATCCCTATGTTTCTTAGAATACCTTGATTTTTCAGGGTTATGAGACATTGTTCGTTCTTACATTTCATTTCAGAGACTGTAGCAGCTCTCAGGCTGAGGAATTAGACAGATGCTAAGCCATATGCAAAAACCATTGTTTATAAAGAGTTATTGACATTTCAAAGTCATGAGACAATTCACTCTTCTGAGTCCCTTAGCCAGGTTGGCTCACTTGAGATTATATTTAGTGAAAGCCACAGGAAGATTAAAATTTTCCTGTCATTTACCCTTACCCTTCACAAGGTCTTAATGGAAATATTTTATTCCTGATGGCAAACTCTTATTTCTCTTTGAACAATAAGTTTGGTTCAAGCTCATATTTATCTATTCTTTAAGCTGGTAATCCTCCTTTTCCAAAGCATCTTGGCCAGGAGCACACCCTCCAGAATGGTAGATTCCAGGTTTCAATGTCTATTGTCCTTCTACAATGTGTTACCAATGAGTCGACACTACAATTAAAATAAGGCCAGTTAGATGTCTGCAGATGGAGGGTCTATTTATACTAAATTCTCTTGACAGCTGATGACATCATATGAGCCATTTCCAATGATTTGAATAATGAGGAGGTAGACCTGCCTCTGAATTCAAGTATCATTCCAGATGCAACTCTGACTTAGTCAGGAAATTCTGGAATATAGACTACAAACTACTCTTGCATATTTTAAAAAGAAAGGGAAAAAAGGACAAAGAAGGAAGCCTTCTTTTGATGTACTTTAATATATACCTAGGAATTATAACCCAGCTATGTAAGAATCCTCATGGAGAACACTGAATACTCTGAAGTGGTGGTTTTGACATTTAATGGCTGTATCTGGAATTGTATTTTTGAGAACTAAAGCCGTAATTCTGCTTAGCAAAAAATACAAAGTAGATAATTCAAAGTTTCTTTAATAGGGATGCCCTATGAGATGGGAAAGTGAAGTCAAATGAATCTTGTTTCTTTAATGCACTCAGATTTTCACAGATTAAAAATTAATCAAAACTTTAGAGAAACCAGAGTTTGATGAACTTGATACCTTAAGATAAATTGTTAGTTTTCAAAAAAAATCTTGCAATTTGTAAAAACAAAGTGCCAGGAATATTATCAGAGGTCCTAAAGATTTCAGAGCAGTGTTTTGGTGTCAGTAATCACAAAGAATTTTAATAAACTCCAGACCGTATTCTGAATTATGTAATTCATGTCTAAGTAGAACTAAGATTAAAAATGGAAGAGAAATATCAAGGAAAGAATTCAGTAGGAACCATACTGTATTTCCATTAGCAGAAGACTAGGAGATATCTCTGAAATTTCAATAACCTTGTAAAGAATGAGCAATCATTGTGATAATATATTTGATCTGTTCTCCCGGCTTTTAGCAGCTTTATTTGCCTAAAATTATCCTAATCCTTGAGGTCTTCTGTGTTGCACACAGAGAAAAGTTTGAGGAAAAACTTTGGCCATTTCTGCAGACATCCATGTACTTGGCTCTTCTATCAGCACTGGCTTTAACCTCAACCTAAACTTAAATTTCACTCTGGAACAATGAACTGCACTGGCACTAGGAATATGCTATTTACAGAAGAAATAGATAAGGGATAAAGCCTTTTGATCTAGCCCTTTCCTTCCTGTTAGGATCAACTAACAGGATGACAACTGCTTATCTTAGTGAGGACAACTGCTTATCTATTGTGACCATGAGGTTTGAAGGGTAAAGACATAATGCCAACTCTCCAGAGATGCCAAATGGAAGATTGGACAGGGCTAGACCTTTGATGATGTCTTTGAGCCACTGAATTAATCCTGGAACAACTGACCTCCAGACTTCTATTGATTTAAATTGAAATGGTTTAGACCATTGATACCGAGGCTTTCTGTTCCTTTTAATCAAAAGCATCCTTAATTTATATAAAGAATTTTCCACCTTAATTAGAATAACCCTTTACATGGCATATAAGATCTCTTATGACAGGCCCCTGATGACTACATTTCCCACCACTTTCCTTTATGCTCAAGGAAGCACTGCTTTTTTTCTGTCTCTTCTCAGAAATGTTATCTCAGTGTATATCAATATCTAGCCTTCCCCAGTCTGTCTAATTCATTGCATCATTGCCTTCTCATTGTTCTAGCTGGTCAAGTGTCAGTTTAAATGCCCTTTCTCAGAAAGACTTTCTCTGATCATTATAGCGAAGGAAATTACCCCCCTATTTTTTTTTTCTATTGCAGAAACATTTTGGTTTTTACTTCAAGGCACTTTTAATTTTTGTTATATATATCTGTTCCTTAATTATATCACCCTGCAATACAATCCCAGTAAAGGCAGGGTATCAAGTATATATTAATTACCTCTGATACCTGGCTCCAACCCAGGCGGTCTCTAGTACATGATAGGACCTTGATGGATACTTGTTGATTAAATAGATGCATAGGGCTACTGGTTGGTTCTTCAACCAGTAACATATGTATAGACAACACCAATTTAAATATTTTAGCCCCTTGGAAAATCAGACCTCAGGATAATGAGGACTGACTCTGATGCTTAAGTGAAGAAATTTAGTTCCTATTCCATAGTTTTCTTTCTGAAAATGAGCACTCATCAAATCAGTGAGGCCCTATCATGTTGGTGTTATATATTCTGATTTCCTTTGAGCATTCTCATGTATATCCATTACATCCACTATCAAGGAAGTTTGAGTCAATATGCTATTTCATTTTTTATTTAATTGTGTGCTAAACCAACGAGTATAATTTATTTTAGTAACATTGTTAAGAACTTCCCCTTTATTAATTTATATCTCACTTATGGAATCATATGGCATCTTTCCATTACCTCTTATTTAAAAATAAAGTTGCTACATTATAATAATGTGAAAACAAATCTTACATCAGAATTTTTAAAATGTGGTGTATGAAAAAATTATTCAGTTAATACCAGGAAAAAGAACAACTTAAAATGGAAGAGCAGAAATAATGACATTTTCCAGTTAGATTTCATTTAGGTATATCATTTAGAAATTAAATTTAGCTGCAGGTAAAGGAGACCTCAGTATAATAGCATAATGAGATTGGGGTTTTGTTTTTCCCATATAACAGAAAATTGTTTGCCTGTTGATATTGGCACAGGGGCTCATGTTAGGGACAGGATTCTAGGATTCCCTTGGCCTTTCCTTTATGGTGATTTTGTGGTCACAAGGTGGATGTTAAAGCTCTGGTCTTAACATCTGCGTTCTAGTCAGGAACAAGGCTAAAGAAGTCACATTTATTGTGAAATTCTCAGGTGACCTCCACTTATATCTTATTGACCAGAACTGGTTCTCACAACTGCACCTAGCTGCAAGGCTCATTAAAAATATATATTTTTGCTGGATGCTCCAGGAAATCACGTTTATATTAATTATGAAGAAAGGAATGGCTGCTTGGTGGATTATTTTGTGAAAGTAGTTATTTCAGATGAGTATGTGTGCCTAATGGTCACATTACTAGTGTCATCCTGAAACTTTGCCATATGATAGAGCATACACTTTAACAATGTACACCACAGGTCTCCTTCCTCCCATGGAATCACTGTGCAATGGCGAATGAAAATGTTTTCACTTTTATTTATGACCAAATAATATCCTTTTTCTGAAATGAAGTTTGATAATTTCTTACAGAAGCAAAACCAGGTCAGAATTTGTCATGTATACAAACTACATTGCAAGAGCAAGGAAGTGCTGTTAGCCAAAGCTAAGAACTAACACTTTACACAGTTCCTTATTCTTTTGCATGTGGATATTCGATGCCCCACAACTCTTTGTTGACAACACTGTTCTTTCACCATTACATTATTTTAGCAACCTTATAGAAGATCAAGTGTCCTTAGATGTATGAATTTATACCTGAATTCTTAATTGTATTCCATTGATCTATATTTTTGTCTTTATGCCAGTAGTATGCATTACTGATTTTTGTTGCTTTTTAGTGAAATTTGAAATCATAAAGAGTTCTCCAACTTTCTTCTTCAGCAAGGTTTTTGGTTATTCTGGGACTCTTAAGTTTCTATAAGAATTTAGGGACCAGCTTGTCATTTTTTGCAGAAAACGCAATTGGAATTTTGATAGGAATTGTGCTGAATAGGTATATCAATTTGGAGAATATTGCCTTCTTAACAATTGCCTTCTTCCAATCCATGAACATATTTCCATTTATTTAGATCTTAATTTGTTTCAGTGATATTTTGGTTTTTTTTCAGTGTACAAATCTTATGTTTCTTTTGATACATTTATGAGGAATTTATTTTTGTGGTGCTATTATAAATAAAATTATGTTCTTAATTTCCTTTTTTAGGTTGTTTATTTCTAGTGTATAAAAATAGAACTATATTTCCTGTATTGATCTTGTATCCTACAAACCTGCTGAATTTGTTTACTAACCCTACTAGTATTTTTTTTTTTTTTGGTATTTTTAGTATGATTCACTCAAAATAGTCCATAGTACAAATCGTGCCATTTGCAAGTGCCATTTTCAATCTGGGTGCCTTTTATTTCTTTGTCTTATCTAATTTCCCTGGCTAGAAACTTCAGTACAATGCTGAATAGTAGTGATCATCTTTGTCTTGTTCCTAATCTTATGGAAAGTGCCATTAAGTTTGGTGTTAGGTATGGGTTTTTTTGTAGATGCCTTATATTAATTTGAAGACGTTCACATCTATTCCTAGTTTGTTGGATTTTTTTTCTATTATGAAAGAGTGTTGGATTGTGTTTAATTTTTTTCCACATCTATTGTGATGATCTGATCATTTATTTGGGTTTTGTCCTTTTTTCTAGTAACATGGTGTATGGACTGATTTTCATGCCTTGAATAAACTGTGCATTCCTAGAATAAATGCCACTTGGTCATGGTGTATAAATCCTTTTTATATATGGCTAGATACCGTTTGGTAGTATATTGTTGAGAATTTGTATATATGTATTCATAGGAAATAGTAGTCTCCAGTTTTCTTTCCTTTGATAACTTTGTCAGTATTACCAGGGTTATATTGGCTTCATAAAATGAGTTGAGAAATATTTCCTCTTTATTTTTTTAAGAAGATGTGAAGTATATATGTAAATTATTTTGAAGCGTATGGTGGAATTTATCAGCGAAACCATCTGGACCTGGACTTTTCTTTGTTGGATTTTTTAAATTATTATTCTGTTTACTTGTTATAGGTCTATTCAGATTTTTTAAATTTCTTCTTGTGCCAGTTTCAGTAGTTGTACATTTTTAGGAATTTTTCATTTCATCTAAATGATGTAATATGTTAGCATACAGTTGTTCATAGCATTCAATTATACTCTGTTTATTTCTGTAAGGTCAGTAGTAATGTCTCTATTTTAATTCCTCATTTTTCTAGTTAAGATATTCTTTTTTTTTCTTGATCAGTCTTGTAGAAATTTGAGTTAGTGGTATAAAGGTGAAATTCAAAACTCTCCCTCAGAAGAAAGCAAAACAACTCATAGCATGGTTAAGGTGAGTGATATGGAAGCAAAGGAAAATATATAAGATGTATAATTAATTATTTGGTTTCTCAAAAATAAGATGACATAAAAAAGTATTGATCTTAAATATAGACAACAAACCTATCTGAGATAAAGAATAAGTGAAATTACAAATTTAAAGTGACCACTTACACCAGGCAAAATCAATGAAAAAAACAAATATATCAATAAATATTTATTGTATTTCCACCATATAATGAGTACTCATCTTGTGTATAAAAAATAAGCCAATCTACATCTCATTTATTCTTCCCAATAATCTTATGAAGTACGAATTATTTTTGCTTTGACAAAATTTTATTTTTCTATGAGAAAATAGATTATACATGGAATCTTAAAATAAGCAACTTATACAAACAGTCATTGGTTTCCAAGGGCTGAGGCATGAGGGAAATGGGGAGATGTTGGTCAAAGAGTACAAACTTCCAGTTATAAGATTTAGTAAGTTCTGGGAATCCAATAAGCATGATGACTATAGTTAAAAAAAAAAAACAAAAGGAAAATATAAGTGTAGAGAGATTAAAGAACATTCACCATGGTCAGAAAGCTAATATGAAGCAGTGCCAGGATTTTAATCTATGAATGTCTTTCTCCATTACTCTTGCTTTACCAAATACAACATTCCACTTGTGATTCTTACCCAACATTTAAGTATTCGTATGCATAACCTTTTATTCATTTGGTCATGTATATGTGTATTGTGTGTATATATATATTTTTTATTAATGATCAAATGAATATGTATACATGTATAATGAATATACGTATATATATGAATATAAAGTGAATAATTCAATGAGTTGACAGGTTTTACTAGTAGTATATGGCACTGATTTCTGATTACAGATAATAATGAACTTATATCAATTAGTATAAATGAAATTAGTAATTGCTTTCTTCCTTTTTTCTAACTTAGGATAATTGAAGAATTATCAATTGAAGATACATTTTTATGCTATTTTTCAAGGTAAAAAAGGAGAATACTACATCCAGTAAGAATATGTACTGCTTTCCACCTATTGGTTTATACAACTTACCCAATAATTGAGCACAGGCATATGAAAGTTTAGATGTCAGCTATAGCTTGGGGTGAAGGAGACAAACATTTCATGTAAGGAAACCACAGACTCAGCAGCAGATGCCTTTTTCATCATTGGCCAATCCCTTTCCAAACATGTGTTTGCATTTTAATGAGAGTAGATATATAACTTCTCAGGAAAAGGCTACAGTAAAGTAGGGTCAAATAAGCAAAATGCTGTATGAGTTGCTGGAGAAATGTCTGGTGACAGGAATAGATAGTGATTGTTGATATGTGATCACTGTTTAAGAGGTGTTGTAGTCATGCTATAGGCCTTCAGCAGAGGTTGAAGAAAGCAGTATGATGTTGGAGCATCGCTTTTAAGAGTTCCTTCCTTCAAATGGCACCCCCTCCCTTTTTAATTGTGGATTTGAGTTGACTTGTGGAGTTGTTTCATTGTAAACGTCAAATGTGGGGCCAGAATGTATGGGTGTGATTAGGGATTCAGTCCTTCACAGCTGTATGACTTACCCTCTCTGTGCTTAATTGTCTCTTTTACTAAGGGCTGTTGTGGTGCTGAAATAAGTTCAACCATGTGAAGTTAGAATAGTGAGTGGTACGGATCAGGGTCTCAGTAATGTTAATGTTATTGCTACGATTATCCCAAAGCTAAATTTCTTTAACACTACTCGCCAACTAATCTCCAACAAGGTATTAGCTGTTTCAGTTAAGGTGTTTATACTTAAGGGTATTAAAATTTAATTAGGTGACTCCTGAAGGTTAGAAAACCTTCAAAGTCCACAGGACAGGACATCTAATTGTGGAATTTCAGACACTTTGTATGAGGCCCCAGGAGAGGAAGCGTGGCTATTGCAGCAGCGTGCAGTGCCTGGCACCCCTCAAATTACTGTGTGTGGGCAAATGTTTTCTCCATCTGTGTGTAATAGAGCCGCAGAACAAGGAATCAAGAGAGAAAACAAAACCTAAACTCAGGGGAGGAAGTAGACGCAGACTGAAGCAACAGCAGAGGGAGTGTTTCATGACAGTATGGCCGTCTTTTGGATACTCAAGCTGCTTAATGTAATGGAGTTGTGACATTCTTCCTATGCTGTTGAAATGGTCTTGATTTGTGGTTTCACATGGCTTCTATATGAGTCTACTTGAAAACATGGGAATGAGTGACTCCAGTCTGCTAAGTCTGTTTACAGAGCAGATGTTCAATGGAATTATCTACATGAGAGAATTGTGCATGGAAAAGATGAACCTCAGTGACCTTTGACTATCCTCCGGTAATTTTATATTTTAAGGAAGCTATAGTAACTCTTGTGAATAGCAACCAAGCAAACAGTGAAACAATGAAAACAATTAAAGAATATGGTAAAACTTTTATTCCTCCCATGTCTATAATAATAATTTTGTGTCTGAGCTGCATGCTGGCAAGTAGAAAAACTAAAAAGAAGTCAGAAAGAAATCAGAAATCAAAAAGAAGGAAGGATGGAAGGAAGGAAGAAAAAGGAAGGAAGAAAGGAAGAAAGGAAAAGAAAGAAAAAAAGGAAAGAAAGAAAGAAGAAAATGGTGGAAAAACAAAACTTCTTGAAATAAAATACTATAATTAAAACATTAGCAGAATGGGGTGTTACTTCACTCTTCAGCTCTATATGGAGAGCATTCGCTTAACCTGACAAAATGACTAAGGTTGAGAGGATCAGGGAGGTGAAGTCTTGACTGCCGTTCTTTGGCCCTTGGATGGCAAAGGTTATGCTCTCTTCCTTTGAGTTATTTCCTGCCATTTTTCTCCTGATATATGAGCCATTTTGTTCAAGATACTTTTGGTAGGCTCTCTCTAAAAGGATTTCTAGTAACCTCCACTGGCTTGCTGTTTCTTCCTTGCTTCCTCCTGAGAAAACCCCTTCTTGATATCTGGAAAGAGACAAGCAGGGGTGCCCACCTCCAGCAGTGGTGATTGCTCGGCTGTTCTTAAAGTGTTTTCGAGAGGCCAGATTGAGCCTGCCGGTTGTTGTAAAGACTACCTGTGAAAGAGTGCTCCTAATTAGCTTACTGACTATTTGGAGAAAGCTCTCCTGGTTTCTCTGTGCCTGGTCGTTACTGAGTAAGCTACTGCTGAATGAAACAGATGTGTTCTTTATAATGATGAGGTCATTTTTACGCTTATTAATCTTGAAAGCGGGGTGTTTCTTATAGAACAAAGTTGGATTTAAGAAAGAGAGAGAGAGAGAGAGAGAGAGAGAGAGAGATGATGATGATGACGACTTAGAAAGAAAAAGAAAAGAAGCTTTTGTGTGTGTATGCCCACGTATTTTATTAAAAGTTTTAGTGGCTGCTCCAAGAGCAAGGTGTCTGTGCCTTTAATCATTTCCATTTTAAAAACAGAGCCTTATATTTCCACATCTTCAGCTGTCCCAGAGGGCAGCTAGGCCAACTTTAACAACATTAATTTCTCTTTATGACAGGACTAGTGCTGCCCCAGGTCTTCAGAACTGCCTAAAATGTCTGGAAAAGTAGATAATGAAGAGGATATTAGAATTGTAAACAAGAACAATTTTGTAATAAAAACCATATATTTTCTCCATTGGACTTTGGGCTTAATACTGCAGCAGCAAAAGTGTCACGAGTCATAATTTGTTGATGACTACTGAGCATTAGTTACAGTCAGAGCGTGTGCATAAAGGGCAAGTCCTCCTGGCATCCCATTAAAGGAGATCTCGGATGGGTAATTGCAATTTCGTTGTTCTAATGTGTCTCTTTCAGTTGATTTTTCACTGTGCAACCTGATGAAAAGAACTTGTGTATGAAACTTACCAGGCTACTCACGGAGGCTTTTGCCCTTATGCAGAGGTATTCTGCACAAGTTTAAAGGATTTATTAATAGCGAATGTGAAAGGATCACCCTCCTAAAAGTCAAAGGAGACCCATGCCCAACCCTGGCTTACCTTCAAAGGTTTAGGAAGGAGCCTGATTGGAGCACTGAAAAAGGAAGCACCATCCCTCACTGCTCTGTGTTTCTCCAGGAGCACATCCTTGCTTCTGTCATCTGTTTGTCCTTCTTGATGACAGGGTTTATGACTATGATACAGTGGACTAAGAAACTGTAGAGTAAGAAACTAAGTGGACTAAGAAACTAAGATTTTCCCCAAGAAACAGTGTTCTTCCCTGTTTTTCTGCAAGGAATATGGGAGCAAAGTGTAAAACGTAAGCATTATTGGCTGTTAACATCATAAACGGCACTATCTTCCTAAGGTGCCCGGCAGCTGAGAAAGTTCATACTGTGCTTAACCTTTTGTCTTGGCCTCATCCTTTGTTGTCCTGATTCACTCAAGAAATCTGAACACATAATCCTAAAAGCATAACAATTTCCAGGAATATGGTTTTTGTTTGCATTTCATATCTGCTTTTATTATACTGAGTGGCCTGTGTTCTATAATCTGTTCCCTGAATTTAGTTTTGTAAGAGCAACACAGATGCACAAAGCCTCTCAATTTCTATTGAGATATTTTCCTATCAAAGGTAATAATGAAAATATTTATGTTTTCAATTAACCAAAACTTACTGCATATTCGTATGATTTTTCTTTTCAAAATTGGCAGTAGCATAAGAACATATGTTTTCAAAGACAGTTATTCTAGTGAAGTGTAGGTTAAGATACCAAATACTTTAATTTGAAGTGAAAAGAGAGGCCACATTGTGCTTTATGAAATCTTTTAAAATATTATGATCTTAAAAATAAGGCGGAAACCTTTCATCTGTATCTATTAGCACCGAATTCCCCTTTTCACAGCTAGGATGGGTGAGTAAACAGCTTCATCCCATAGTGTGATCAGTTAGGTGTGGGTGTCTTCCAGATGATCTGGGGTAGTGGGATCTCATCCCAAGACTGTGCTCACTCGGGCTTGATACAGACTAAAAGACAAAAATGAGCTCTCTTCCATTATTTAGGCACCTGTCCAGAGGTTGGGGGGAAAATTCCTTGTGTAGATTTAGCCTAAGAGAGCAGAGATAACCACCTTGCCTTCTGTGTCTAATAAGATGTGAAAGGGGGCAGAAATAATGAGTATTACATTGTATTTTTCATGTAAAAGCCGGAGAAACAAAACGTCCTGAACACTGGCAGTGATTCCAGTCATTTTCAAATGAAAAGGGCTATTTGTTTCCAAATTACAGCAGCCACTGGAATGCATACGTTTATGGCTCAGAAATCCTCATTTTGTGAAGTAAAATTACCTTTCAGTAATTTAGTCACTGCAGGCTTTCTCCTGCTGACTGGTCAGAAGCTATCAGATAGCTTGCAGCTGCGGGCTTCAGCCCGACCATTTTTTTTTTCCTAGGACAGGCAGTTAGTTAGTAGAGCCATCAGTACGGCATCTGTCATCCTGCTAGGCCCAAATTGTTTTCTATGATGGATGTCACAGTCTGTATGATCAAAATAGAAGCCCTGCTGCTTTTAATTGCAAAATCGGAGTACTTGCACATTTGTTATTATGCCGAGGTTATTACCTCACACAAAATGAATTAACAGGTGAAAATAATTGATGAGAGGAGTCTAGGGATTTTTAGCCTCTTCAAAGAGACTTTGTAATTATGGCATAATGAATGTTCTGAGACATATCTGTGGGGGGCAGCATGAGACCACCAAAGATCTCTCCAGATTGATGACAAATTCTACTGATTTCTACTGTAATACTGCTTAAATTTACTTAGCAATTAGTTTAATAGGCCTACATGATTCATGATAACATACTGAGAATTTTTAAATAAGTTTGTTCCATCCATCTGTAAATTAAGCCACTTACCTGAGCTTTCTTCCCAAGGTGATGGAAAATGTGAACGAGTCAGACTTTCTGAAACAAAGGTGACAGGATAGGGGTTTGGGTTTCAGAAATACCTGACTAAATGCTGCTGGCATCTCAAATAATTTCCCTTCCCCTTTTCCAATAGCTTGTGAAAGAGCCTCACCAAATTTTGTCCAAATGCAATTTTAAGAGTTCCCAGCACATAAAGACTCTGCATTTGTCCTGTGAAGTAAATCGTTTAAACATTTTGCAAGCTGAAGTAATTGCTCTTGGCTTTCTGACCACTCTTCCATTCAGACTTGGTTATATTTCAAATTCATTCAGCCCCTGAGTGCATCCAGAGTGATGGAGTCCGGCCATCTTTCCCCTTCCTTGTGACATCCTGAAACTGCACGGGGGGTATCTCTGTCACCATGAACTTACATGCAATGTCGCTTCAGAGCACAGAAGGCACTGTCCCTGTATTAACCCAGTGCAGCCAACAAGCTGGAATATTGCTTTTCATGTGTGCCTAAGTAGGTACAGAATAGTAGTTGTAAGATAGACAACCTAAAAGCTGCAAGGGTGGAAAATATTAGTAAGTGGCATAGGGGACCATTTAAAGGAAAGAAAAAAAAAGATCTATAACTGAACTAATCATGAGCATGCTTCTTTTTAACAACTACATGTTATTCACATACTGTATGCATTCGGATCTCAAGGTAATTCTTTAATTAGCAAAAGCTCAAAATGAATTGTGAGTGCTATTTTGAGAAACATACATAAAGGAGATCTTGAGACTAAGACAGTTTTACTAAAAGTAAAGGAGAGAAAATGCCATGGAAAGCAGAATTGTAACTTTTGAGGAATGATAAACTCCATAATGGAGTCACATGCATATAAACATCTATATTCCTTTTTTAAGTGACAGGGAGTTTTATCACAGATTCAAACTAGATTGATTAATCTATATATCCAAAGACATGCATTATTTACTATTGTTCTTGTTCCTTTTGTCACACACACACACACACACACACGTTCCTGCCCCCGAAGGCAGCTTTTCTTTTTGAGGTAGTTTTTAATGATGGTTTGTTGTTATTCTTGTCCTGAGTTGAAATGAAATGCATATTTGAGGTGTGCAATCAATATTAAGGAATGCAATTGATATTGAGGGGACTCTTACATTGTGTATATGGCATAATACATGTATAATATAAAATGTGATATTATAGAGTATAGTATATATACACATATCATTCTTTGCAGATATACTGCCAGCATTTTGTAGTTAAGAGTATATAATATCAAAAGATCTCAATAACAGGAAGAAAAAATACAGGCCAGAAAACATAATAAATGCAAGGCAAGTAGTGGATTGCCCCACATGTGAAACGGACTGTGGTAACTCATATCAGGCTGCGTGTCACTTGCAGAGGCATTTTTCATAAACCACATGCCTGCATTTATCTTCAGTATAAACCCCAAGATGAATTCTCCAAAGACATTAACAATAGATAAATGCTTTTTAAACAAAATAGTCTATTTGAAAAATCTGTGACAAAGGAAGGAAGGTGTTAGACAATTGGACTTAAGTTGTGTCATAAACTATGGCACTGATTTGTGATGTTTACTTTATTGTGGTCTTAACTTTAATTGAGAGAAGAATAACCTAAAATTCATAGGTTAATGCTGTAAAATCTTGTATCTGTTTCATTTAGATTATACTGGATAACTGTTGTGAAACACCAAGGAAAACACTCAAGGAATTCTGAAACAAACAAACAAAATATGCAGGTAACAAAGCAAATTTCTAAAAAGAATTCGTGTTAATTCAGGTTGGATACAATTGTTGAAACTTGATTATTAGAGACAATTCAAAATCTTCATAACACCACCAAAAAGCAATAGATGACACAATTTAAATTTCACGGTAAGCTATCCAAACACAAATAGATGTGTTCTATACAGAAATGAAGAACAGAGGGACTGGGTGTGCTTTATGATAGCTTTGTGACAAATGACACATACATAGAGTGCAGTGTAACTGACTCTCAAGCAAATTCAGCTGCTTTTTTCTTGTCTCTTCTTTTTTCTGTATAATATGTACAGAAGTACAAATGTTTAGACGGCGTCTAGTGACTACAAAGAGTATTCAATATAGTGTGTATGTTTACCAAAGAAATTGTGTTTTAGATGGGAAAATCTGATGTTCTTTTTAACGACTATAGAATGTGGAGTAGTTAGGATAGGGAAAAGCGTATTTGTTTTATTCATGGGCCATTGCAAAATGATCCTCGTGTGTCGTAGGGGATGGTGAGCTCGTGGAGTCTGAATCACTGACTTACAAGACAGATCTATTTCCAGGAAAGGAAAAAGATTTTGTTGATAATGTAATGAGAATGCAAATAATTTCTTTGATGATGCTAGAATTTTGGTAGTATTAGTCTGCTGCTAGCATGCTATGAATTCTGTGTAATTAAATGGAATTGGATTGTGGACCTGGCTTTATGAAGACGGCACTGGTTTCTGAGTAATACCCTATTCAAACACCTCACTCTGATGTATTGCATTAATAGATCATCAGAAGCAGTTGTCAGTCCAATGATGTATTAGTGTAATACATGAGAACGAGACTCACTGATGATGTATTTAGTACTCACAAGATGGCAGTGTCCAAAGAAGAAATGGGCCCACTAAGGAAGCCATTATAATTATAGGATGAAGTCAGTTCAGCGTGCAGCACTTTACAAGCCTTCTCAGAAGGGTGCTGGGTTGGTGTATTGGTGCCGAACCTACTCTTAGGACACTCTCGCTGGCGCAATGAGAAGAGCATTGTTTTCCCAGTTCAAAATAATTTCCACTGGTGAACGGCAAGATAATATACAAATGTCTGGTTACCATTCAATATTTTAGTGCATGTCAATGTCTGTGTTGGCAGAAAGCATTGTGTACTGTTAGTGCTGCCTTGTGTGGGGAAAAAATCTCTTAAGCAGGATTTTCTGGGATGATACTCAAATATATTATTGTAACAGCAGTTTTCCAACTGATAGTTTCTGCCAAAGGGGAAGCTTTTGCTAGTAAGTGTCTACATGCCACCAATCATGGGCACAGCTTCTGGCATTAGCTAGAGAGGCAGATATTTTAAGTAAAACATTAAACTTCGGTCTGACTGTCATACATTTTCTGCTAATAGAGCTTGCAACACCTACTATAAATGTAGATGAATTAGAGACTCCCAGTGACCTCTATCTACCTCCTGCTGTGCTTTTTCTAAAAGGGTAAAAGAGAGACTTTTAAATGTTTATAACATAGGGCTAAAAAGGCTTTTTTATGCAATGGAATCGCAGTTACTGTTCACCTTCTTACAGCAGCTGATTGCATCATAAATAAAACAGTAGGGATAGTCATCCCAGCTGTGGAATGAATGCATCCAGAGAGCAACCAGAAGGCATTGGTGAAGGATAGGGAGTTTCCTTCCCAGGATCTGGGCTGGTAAAGATTGGAGGTGTCACTGCAGTTTGGAGGGGAAGAAGTGGCGGGGGAAGCAGAGGAGGAAGCAGAGATGATAGTTGATACATGGCATTTCCTTCCCCGGAAATTTAGTAACTGAGGTATATGTTGAAGTTTCCTGACCCCCTCCCTATTCAGGAAGGGGAAGCTGAAGGGGAAAGGAAGGATTCACCACAGAGACGTCAAGATGCTGAGGCAGTGCTTGTCGCCATTTTCGTAGCCAGGCTGGCAGCGGCTTGCCCACACTATGGAAAACAACCAAGTGTAGAGCACGACACTAAATTTAGAGGGAAAACAGGCATATGTGGCATTCTTTTTTTTAAGTGGCATTTCTACTTTTGGATATATTATCACTTTTAAAATTTGAGGTAGAGAACTCACTTTGTGATTTATGACTTATAAATAGGAATTGTTTCAGTGGACTCCTTTAATTACCTCTGTTTGGTCTAAAGGCTTAGAAAAACGTTATGGAAACAAAGCATTGCGCACTTTAAGTTGACAAGAAAAATGATTTGGAAATGCTTAATATATCTAATCCTTTTTAAAGAATGATTGTTTTATGTAATGCCCACTAAAGTATGCATTCTCCTAAATGTCTCTTGATTTTCCAAACTATTAACCCCTAATACTCAGTTCTATATCAGACTCGTTAGTAACACTGCTGAACTGCCGAATGATCCTTTTATACTATGTAAGTTTTCTTAACATCTAGGAACTAAGGCTTGGGCTATAGACTTGAACCTAAGAATGCATAGACATCATGTAAATTTTTAAAAAATATTTTTGTGGGTCCCTAAGACACCAAAAGAGGTAAATCTTCAATATGAATTTCAGATTATTACACTATAGCTTGTCACCACTTATTTTCAAGTGAGATAAAGATGATTTTTACATTAACTGAAGGCAGTTTTATTATATATTTAAATACACACAGGTATTCTTACTTTTGCCAAAGATTTAGTTATTTGTCAGAGAGTTTCAAAATTCTTTTCATTAAAAATGTACACGGTTAATGCACTGAATATTTGTTGTAGACTTCCACATTATTAAGGAATGTGTATTATCGTGTTTGCACAAAGTTAATCAACAGTGATGACAAAATTTAAAAGAAAACCCTGGGGATTTTCTTTGCTTTAAGTAGTAGAAACAACTTAGACACTACCCCAGACTCCCTTTCCCTGCCTTCTTTCCTCCCTCCTTCTCTCCTTTTCTTCCTTCCTTCCTTCCTTCCTTCCTTCCTTCCTTCCTTCCTTCCTTCCATTGATTAGATAGTAATAATGGAGGAGGAAGGTTAGAGAAACAGGAAGATACAGTAACACCTTCAAACTGTGATAACCAGGAAATAATTATTACCTAAAAATGTGTAATATTTCTAAAATACCACATAGTTGCAAGTGTATGTTAATGATATTTCCATATGATAAGATGTATTTTCTATATACAGGCCCAATAACAGTCCATAAGTAACAGGGATATAAATTAATTGTAAAATTAACAATAGGAAAATTCACCCTTGGAAAACACTAATGTTCTGAGGAATGCTTTTAATAGTAGACAAAAAAAAAAAAAAAAAAAGAGTGAGAATATGGGGATGCAAAAAAAAAAAAAAAAGAAGAAAGAAGATTAAACTCATCCAGTTATGTGAAAAATGAAATGTTTGGGATTTTGAAGCTTTTATTCTAATAGTGTAAACATGCTCATTTTAAGTATATTCCCAGTATTTTAAATAGTATAAAAGAGAGCTACAAACATTTTATATAATTTAAATTGTAGTAAACAAAAATAAGAACCAGAATCCTAACAGAAAAATGAATTCTGATCTTTCAAACATTGTGCTGTATTCAAAGACATCTAAGGTAGCATTAAATCTAAGCCTGTACCCAATACATGTTGCACCATCCAGGAAGTAAGACCAACCAAAAAAATCCAGAGTTCTTATAAACATTGCAGAAGGTAAACACTGATTGAAATCATTGCAAGTGGTTTGCAGTTTCCCAAAAATTTATTTTAAAATATAAACAAATTCAATACACCATGCCATTTTTTTTCTAGGAAAAAACTGTTTAATCACATCAAGATCTACATTATTGGAGTAAAAGATTAAATTGTTATCTAAACGTGAAGCCCAAGGAGTAAGTTGCCTTGTGCGCTTTGAGACAAAATTGAAAGCCTGGTTTAGTAAGACACAAATCTGCCATTTTCACCTGATACTAATGCAAAGAATTCTTCATCAATTAAGCCATTTTTCAAAGGTTTTGCTAAAATTCCAGCTAGCGTTCACACTGGCATTTTGATAGTGGCGCTTCTTTGCTTAAATAGTTTTGACACCTAATTGTCTCCATAGACTTTTACTTATAAATCCATTCCCCTGAATCACTCTCGTTTGACAGCTGGAACTATGGTTTATCATGCAGTATGTGGCAATTCTGTGATGAGCATGAGTGTCTTAATTCTAGTTTCCTCCCCATACCTTATCTTCCACTGTTTCTGTGTTTTTCTTTTCTTTCCAATCTTTTTCTCCCTCTGCCTCCCTCTCTTTGTGTGTCTCTCTCTCCCTCTCCAATTTCTATGGGAAATAGTCTAGGTTACCCTCTTCTTTCAGCTACATAAATGTTGCCTTTTCGCTTGATGGAAATTCGCCTCATCGCTTTTCTCCATCTTTTCAGGCTGTCTGATCGTCTCATTCTGGAAATGACTATTTCTTTTACTTTTTACATGAGGAGTTATTTTTCCTATTACTAGCCTTCACCTTCACAGATATAAAAACCTAATTGTGCACTGTAGTACAAATGAAATCCGAAATTATCAAGTGCAAAATTAGCATTAAAAAATCATAAGACAACAAACAATAGGGCTTTTATGTGATTTTTGTAATTGCATGGGACTAGTTACTCTGGCAATAATTGTTTGTGCTTCATTAACATGCAAAATGGTTTTATAGACTAACCCACACACAAAAGAAACCATTTTTGATGAGAACTGTGCTTTGTTTAATGTTAGACACCATTGTATTTGCTTTCCTAATATAACAGTTCTAATTAGTACCTAGCACTCATCCTGAGTTTTTCAGCTTGAACACTCTGAAGGTGACAATCGAGTCACAATTCCATGGCACTCTTTGTCAGTACCTGTCAAAATATAGCTAAGCCTTTAGGAGTTGTGATCTAAATACTGAGAAAAAAAAGTTAATAGTCCAGAAACAATATGTCTCTAGGTAATTTTAAAAAATAAAATTGCACATTAGCCCTTGCTTAAAAACATAATACCATTAATGCTATTCAATTAAGTGCAGCCCTGACAAAACAAGATTTGTCCTAATAATTTCTCAGCATTGTTTTTTATCATCCGACCTTTATACATTTGCATGATTCATTTGATTTTACCTCCCTGGTGAGGTAGCACAGATAGATGAATATCAAAATTTTAAATCCGTTAATCTGTACTTGCACTCTCTTCAGAGGTGATTGGCTGTTTATCTTAAAAGCATGGAAAATATATTTTTTTAACCATACTGAAGAAGTGACGCCATTAGACGAAGACTTTGTGAAACTAAGCATCAGGAAGAGTCCCGATTTGTTCTACCATGGAAAGCATGAGGTCCTCGTTGGGGGCCTGTCTCTAGTTAGGAGAGAATGCAGACTCTAAGACACGAAGACGATTTCCCAACTGTTGTTGAATCCCATGTCCTCATCCTCACAGAAATGATTGTAAGAGAAGACTACGTTTATTACCGATGCTGCCATTAATGGGTGCTGACCACCCAAAGCATACCAAACACAAGACCTGTTAATTTTGGGAAAAATGACACAAAAGGTAGACTGATTTAAATCTTTATCCTTGACTGGGCTTATAGGAAATACTTGATCAGGGGTGCCTGGGTGGCTTAGTCAGTTAAGGGTCCAACTTTAGCTCAGGTAATGATCTCGCGGTTCGTGAGTTTGAGCCCCACGTTGGCTCAGAGCCTGGAGCTTGCTTTGGATTCTGTGTCTTCCTGTCTCTCTGCCCCTCCCCTGTTCATGATGTCTCTCTCTCTCTCAAAATAAACAAACATTTAAAAAAATTTAAGAAAAAGAAAGACGTTCTCCCAAATGAGCCGTTTATTAATATGCATGCCATGGGTATATATTAGACAATCAGTCACCATCAAGCAAGGAGGGTCTTCTGTTCCCATTTTTGTAGTGACTAAATTTTGAGTCATGAAAGAATAGACCTAGATCCAATTCACAGAAGTCCCAGGTAATTCACTTTTAATTTGAGCAAGTATCTTATGTGTTTTGAAAAGCTCATTAGATCTAACTGTAGAATTCTGCATTTATTATGAGAAATTCAACTGAAACTTAGTCTAAGAAAATTCTATTTAGGATTCAGGTCCTTTTTCCCTTTCACCCACTGCATTACTTTTTCTTCAACCTAACTCACACTATGCTGGATCCTTTAGATTTTCCAGAACCCTTAAATGCGAAGAATAACTACAGTGCTATCAGAAATATTCTAAAACAGATTAAAACTTGTGGTTGCTTTTCTTGGAATAAATCTATTCCAATCTATTTTTCGGTCACTAATAACATTCTCTTCTCTAATTTTGTATCCCAATTCCACCACATGGCAACATATTCAGAGTGTTGTTTTTTTTTTTTTTATAACAAGGAGGAGGAATCATTGCTAACTTAGTCCTCCTGAATAGCCCACTGACAAATATAATGATATTCAAACACCCTTCTATTCTTCATTCCAGCAATATTCAGACCTCATCATCAGCTAAATCCAAGCAACGTGTGTGTTTGGGGAGGGAAGGTGGTTTGCAACTGGGCAAATAATCAAAGCAGAGGAATGAATACAACCATCTGTATGGAAATTCGTAAACTGCAAATTGGTCCCCTAACTGGGATTAGGGAGCATACATGTTTTCCCCAGCTCTGCTTCTTTCCCAGAATTTCACATACATCAATAACAATGGCTTTTACTTCCTTCAGCTGAAGATGGAGAGAGAGATGCTTTAAAGTTGTCACTGTCAGGAAGGGTTTGTCCTGCATAGTTATAAGCCCATTATTTAAAAAAAAAAAAAAGCAAAATGAAGGCTTGTTTCCTAAAGTGAATTTAACACTTTTCTCACTCTGTATTATGGTGACAGTGCTGAAAAGTAGTATGAGGAAAAAAAAGAAAAAAAGGAAAAAATGGGAATAGATTTTTAAAACTCAAAACCACAGTATTATATGATGAACATGTTGGGATATTTAAATACTAATACACCTTTTAAAAGCACAGCTAGAACCAAAGAATATTTGATAATCTTTCATTTTATTTTCCTGTTCATTTCTATTTTTGCAGAAATCCTTTTTGGGGTCTCCTAGGAACCTAGTGTAACACAACTGGGTATAATATGAGCACTGATATTAGGATCCCTAAAATACAGTTGTTAAAAATGTATAAATTATAAAAAGATAAGCCAAAGAGAAGCAAAGAAAAGTAGATGATCTAGCCTAAATGATTAGTTCTAAAGTTTATTATAGACATAGCCTGAAATAGTTGTTTGTTTAGAATTCTAAAAAGACCTACAACTTTTGATAAATTGCATACAATTGGGAAATAGCACAGAACAAAATCTGTAAGATTCTATATGAATGATTAGGATATTTTTGTCTATTAAAAATCTTATGTACCTAAATATGCTTTTAGTTATTTCTCATTATAAAATGTGTACTCTCAACTTAAAAGAAAGCAGTGGATGCCAGGAAGAAAAAAATCCTTGAAAAAAATTTAAATTTGACTATTTCCCCCATCTTTTAAATATGAATATATGAGCAAGCTGATTGGAGACAGTATTATGTTGGCTTCAGATTTTGGGACAATATATTAATATTAATTGTAGTGGGTTGAGTGGTAACTTCTTAAAAAAGATATGTCCAAGTCCTAAAACCTGGTACCTGTGAATAGGACTTTATCTGGAAAAAAAAATGTCTACAGATGTAAATAAATGAAGGATCTCAAAATGAGATTATCCTGGATCAATTGAGTGGCCCCAAAATGAAATGGCAAGTGTCCATGAAAGAAGAGAACAAAGTTGGAGACAGAAG
Source organism: Panthera tigris (assembly GCF_018350195.1). NCBI lineage: Eukaryota > Metazoa > Chordata > Mammalia > Carnivora > Felidae > Panthera > Panthera tigris. The sequence continues at coordinate 27,133,084 of NC_056676.1, read as the reverse complement.
AGAAGACCATGTGAAGCTGAAGGCAGAGATTGGATCAAGGCATCCTCATGGCAAGGAATGCCAAAGATTGCTAACAGTTACCAGAAGATAGGAGAGAGGGAAGGAACAAATTCTCCTTCAGCACTTTCCAGAAGAAACCAACCCTGCTGGCACCTTGATTTAGGACTTCTGGCCTCCAGAACTGTGAGAAAATAAATTTCTGTTGTTTTAAGTTATCAAGTTAGTGTTAATTTTTTGTGGCAGCCCTAGAAAATGAAGACACTAATTTTCATAATACTAACATTCAGGTACCACACATAGCTTTCCATGTGTAAATTAGAAACAGTCATTTTTCATCACTGTAAGTGTCACAGAAAGCAATAGACCAAATCCATAAATGAAAACAAAACTAACAAAGGAAATAACAACTTCAGCCTTACAATAAGTTATTTAGCATAAAGGAATAGAAAGCAACTGGACTTCAGACAATCCTCTCTGGGGCACTAACTTCTGATTTTCCTGGTTCTTTTTTAAATAAATATTTTAAAAACTATTTTAGGTTCACAAGAAAGTAGAACAGAAGGTAAAAAGAATTCCCATAGAAGCCCCACCTCTTTCCCCTCCCTACATACATAGTCTGTCTACTAACATCTGCACCAGAGAGGTAGAATTCTTACAATATCCCATCAACATACATTGACACATCATTGTCATTTAAAATCCAAAGTTTACTAGGATTCACTCTTGGTGTTGTACATTCAGTTGGTTCAGACAAATATACAATGACACGTGTCCGCCATTCAAGTATTATACAGAATAATTTTACTCCTTAAAAACCCTCTGTGTTCCACCTATTCATTTCTCACTGCCTCCCCAATCCCTGGCAACCACTGATAATTTTGCTGTTTTCATAGTTTTGCCTTTTCCATAATGTCATATAATTGGGATCACAGGGTAGATAGCTTTTTCAGATTGGTTTCTTTCATTTGGCAATATTAATTTAAGTTTCCTCTATGTCTCTTCATGGCTTGATAGCTTATTTCTTTTTATCACTTGATAATATTCCATCATCTGGATGTACCATAGTTTATTTATCCATTCATTTACTGAAGAACATTTTGATTGCTTCCAAGTTTTGGTAATTATGAATAAAGCTGCTCTAAACATCTGTGTGTAGGTTTTTGTGTAGACATAAATTTTTAATTCATTTGGGTAAATACCAAGGAGGTGAAATTGCTGGATAGTATGGTGAGAATATCTTTAGTTTTGTAGAAATTATAAAAGTTTCTTCCAAAGTGACTACCATTTTGTAATCCCAAGAGCAATGAATTAAAGTTTCTTTTTTATCCACATCTCCTTGCCAGTATTTGGTGTCTTCAGTGTTTTGTATTTTGGTCATTCTAATAGATATGTCGTGAATTCTCATTTTGTTTTAATTTGCAATTACCTTGAGATACATGATGCTAAACATATTTTCATATGTTTACTTGGCCTCTGTGTATCTTTTTGGTGGGTATCTGTTTAGGTCTTTAGGTATGGTGAGAGTGGGCATCCTTGCCTTGTTCCCATAGTGGGAAAGTTCTTAGTTTCTTACCATTAATATAATGTTTCCTGCAGGTTTTTGGTAGATGATATTTCTCAAGTTAATGAAGTTCCACTCTGTTTTTACTTTTGAGATTTTGTATCGTGAATGGATGTTAGATTTGTCAAATGTTCTTTTTTTCTATTGATATAATCATATGAATTATCCTCGTTAGTATATTGATGTAATGGCTTGAATTAATTGAGTTTCAGATGTTGAACCAGCCTTATATATCAGAGGTAAGTTCCCTTGATTGTAGTGATAATTCTTTTTATACATTGTTGGACTCAATATACTAAGAATTTGTTGAGGACTTTTATATCTCGTGTTCATGAGAGATTTTGATTTGTAGTTTTCTTCTAGTGTCTTTGTCTCGTGTTGGTGTTGGGTAACGCTAATCTCATAGAATGAAGAAGTATTTCTTCTGTTTCAATTTCTGAAGGAAGTTGTAGATATTAGTATTTATTACTTAAATATTAGTAGATACCTTATTTTTAATCAGTAAAATGGAATTAAAAATAAAGGTAACATACAGAAATACGACAGAAATTTCAAATATTTTCTTCAGTAACAGTCTTTTTTATAGAAAATATCAGGATTTATATTCAGGGACTTCACAATGTGATTTATAGAAAAGGTGTTTTCCAGCTTTAGATGACAAATATCAATTGCAAAATTAAGTAAAATAAAAATGTATGATGTGTAATATATGCTGTGAGAAAGATAAATTTATCATAATTTTGAGTAATATTAAAAGAAAGTATTAATTTAAGCCCATTTTGAAAATTCCTTTTGGATATATTAAAAAAATAAATCTCTGGAAATATACTAGCTTTTCTAAAATAGGCTAATTTTTTTGTAACTGAAAATAACCAACAGTTTTGAACTCTCCATTATGAAAAATGATAAACTTTAAAAATTAGACACCATTCAAAGCTTACCAAGACTTTCATTAACCCTAGTTTTTGAGGCCTAGAACTGGATGTGATTTTCCAGTGCTTTACTGAAGCATTCCAAATTAGTTATCAGTAATAGGTTTGTTGTCAGCAATAGGCTTATTAGTTGTTTATTTATTAAAAGCAATAGTTCAGGAATACTAAAATAGTCTATAAGATACAATCTATTTTTTATATGTCAATAAATATACCTAGTTTCATGGTGAGGGAAATTCCTAGCTAGAGTACAGACCAACTGACTTATGAATAACAAATGTCAGTGAGAAGAGTGACCATTTTCTAGCCATAGAACTCTAATATTTGTGTATATTTGAGAATTAGCAGCATGGAGATAGTCTTCTAATTTCTTTCTGAAATGAAATAGAAGGCCAAGCAGGTCTCTATTTATTTCTTCTCTGTATGTGATTCTAAGCCCTTGTATAGCTAAGTTCAGTTGGTCTTGGAATATTACATTAAGTTATCATTTTCAATATACCATTACTTACTTAATTGGTTATACACACATACATGCATAGTACACTCCAGATACAGTGTAATGAAGTTCTAATTTAGTACTTGTACATATAGAACTTGCATTTGGGAGATGGATGCCAAAAAAGATTTTGAAAAATATGTAATTTCAGGTAAGGATTATTTCCATGGGAAAATAAAGTTTGTTAAAGATGGAAATCCTTTACTAGTTTTAGTGGTGGGACCATTTTCCTCCAACTTATATAAAAACATCAAAGGGCAAATTCTCTGATAATGCAAAACTTGAATAAAAACCAGGGTAAAGTGTGGTTTTGGGACATGAATTTTCCTTGAGGAAGGGATGTCCAAGCAAAATGAATAGTATGAGCCTTGCGTCAAAGTTACTTGGATTTTGCAAGGACAAGAAGAAGATTAGAAAGTTTGGTATGAGTGAGCATGGTATGAGATAAAGTCATACAGCCTCAAAGAGCATAAACAGCACATGCAAAACCATATAGACTATTGTAAAGAATCTGGATTGTGCTCTAAGGAGGCCAGGAACCTATTAACAGGCCAAAAGCAAGGTGCAGAATGATCTAATTTATGATTTGAGAGGATATTTCTGACTTTTGGGCTTTAAAATTGACTCTGAGGAAAGAGAGGAAGGAAAAAGATCAGTTAGGAAGTGATTTCAATAATCTAGGTGTTAACTGAAGACAGTCTGACTAGGGTGGCAGGAGAGAGGACTAAGAATTGGCAGATTCAAGATGGATTTTGACATTAGAACTGACAGAATTTATTGGTGTCTATTGATGAATTAAAGGTAGAGCATTGATTGTAGAGGTAGAGCATTTCAAACAATCTCTTTAATTGAAAGAGATCAGTTAATGATAATTCCAAAGATTTTGACCATAGATACCGAAAATTCAAAGTTTTATTCACTTGCTGTGATGGAGCAAATTGTCAGAGGAGTAAGGCTGGATATGAAATCAAAAGTTTAGCTTTGGAGATATTAAACTTGAAATGTTGAATTGATTGTCTGGTATTCATGCATGAAGTTTAGGAAAAAGGTCCTGCCTGGACATATACATTTGAGAGTCACCAGTGTCCAGATGGAGTCTAAAACCTTGGGTCTGACTAAGTTGACCCAGTAAGCAAGTGACAGAAAATAGAAGTTGGAGGACTGGACAATGGAGATCTCATATGTTTATAGTTTTTTGACCAGGATGGAGCCAGGTTTTATGGAGCTTGAAACTTGACTATTTTGGTGATCATTTTTTGAGAAAAATCATAGGCAATTATAAATACAAAATTGAGTACAAAATTTTGAAAGGTGTTTATTAAGATCAGAAACACTAAGACTTAATTTTTGTTAACTTCATGTAAATCTGCTCTGGTTGGGGAGATAAATGATAAGCAGTGAAGCTGACTAAACAGTAGGAAGAATCTAAGACAAGATGGTGAGAAAAGATCCACTGGTTTAAATTCTGATGACTGCACAAATAAGGTGAATACAAAAAATAGACCATTGGATTGGACAATATAGAGACATTGTTGAATTTGACAAAGAATACTGTGGGTTGGTGGGCAGGGGAAATCAGATGAAAGTCAGTAATGAAGATGCTATTCAGTATTTCACCATGACTCGTATGGCTTGAAGGTATATCTTTTGTATTGATAGGTGTAATAGCAATAGACCGTAATTAATTTTTCTTAGGCAGATTCATGAACAGCTCTTATTGTTTGTTGGAAAACAACCCTTAAAAAAAAAGAGACTACATTAAGATTAAAAAAAATCATCTGCTACTGAAAAATCCAAATGTTTTAATAATAATAAATTTGTGACAAGCAGAGCTTACTTAATCTTAGTATTTTTTCTGTTATTGTTATAAATTTTAAAAACCTTTCATATCTTACTATTGAATTACACTTTTTAAAACTAAGCCATTTGTTCCTCCCTATCTCTCCTTTATCCTCTATCAAAAAAAATTTTACTTTAGGGATGCCTGGGTGGCTCAGTTGGTTAAACGTCCTACTTCAGCTCAAATCATGATCTCAAGGTTGGTGGGTTGGAGCCCCACAATGGGCTCTGTGCTGACAGCTCAGAGCCTGGAACCTGGTTTGGATTCTGTGTCTCCCTCTCTCTGCCCTTCTCTCTCTCTCTCTCTCTCTCTCTCTCTCAAAAATAAACCTTAAAAATTTGTTAAAGAATAAAAAAATTACTTTAATAAACTCTGATCTATTTTTTTAAGTTTATTTATTTATTTTGAGAGAGGGAGAGTATGCACCAGTGGAGGAGGGGCAGAGAGAGAGAGGGAGAGAATCCCAAGAAGTTTCTGCAAAGCAGACCATGTTGTGGGGCTTGAACCCACGAACCATGAACTCATGACCTGAGCCAAAATCAAGAGTTGGCGCTTAACTGACCAAGTCACACAGTCTGGTCTATCTTTATTGCTTCCATAAACTTTTAGAGATATCATTTTTTTGCATTAATTTAAACAGAGTTTTTTGGAAGTTAGAAACAAAGTAGAAAGGCTAACCAGGTTTAAAATAGAAATAATAGTTTTTCACCGATAATTAAAAACTAGTAAGTTATAAATGTATGTAAAAGAGTATAGAGGGGATAAAATACTATACAGTAATATAAATTGACATTTTTTAAGAATTTCAAAATATCTTAGTATATTGAATATTGCCAATGAAAAATTTTAAAAAGCTCTCTTACATAAATCACACTCTTTAATGCCAAAAATGTAAGTATGAAAACTGAATTATAAATTAACTCACAAATAAGAAGCAAAGTATGTTCACTGTAATGTTAAAAAATATTTCTCTTTTAGTTAGATAAGCTATACCTCACAACAGATATAATACACTTAATTAACAAGGATTTTGACAGCTGATTGCTAGACAAATATTTTTTGAGATTGCCTATGGAATTTCAGAATTTTGTTAAACTATACTTACTTAAAGAAGAATATAAATTGTTGCAAGGATCCCCCCCCAAACCAACAATCCATCTTAAAACCTTTAATTCAGAAATTATAATGTTCCAGAGCATGATTTCTTTTGACTTGGAATTAGTTGAGGGATTGATGTGAGAATCATCATAAATAGAAAATGTGACAGGAACTGATCTTTGGGAGGTCCACAGAGTTTTGATGAAGAAGCCTGTGATGCTGCCCTAAAAGGGCATCATCCAGACTAAAGGTCTCTGGGTTTGGTCCTCTCTTTGCTCTTTTGATCTCTACTCAGCATTTCAATGTCATTACCTAAGAGTAAGAAAGAAAGGTCATTTTTTTCCCCTTAAATTTTATAATCTTAAAACTTCAGTCTGTCTTCATTTCTCTCTTTTCTTTGTGGTATCAATTTATCTCACCTGGTCCATGGTAGTCCAGAATTATAACACTGGCAGTAATGTGTAGGCAAAGAATTCCAGGAGAACCAAGTCAGATAGTGTCTCATAGGCATTAAAACATTCATGGACTTTACAGCTCATTAGAACTTGCTTCTACTTCCAACTCAGTTTCTATTTAACTAGGTGACTGGATCAATTGCTTAGCCTTTCTTTAGTTTTAATACATGTAACATAGCATAGCAATATCCTTTATTTATTTTATACTCATTCTGTATATTAATCCTCATCTCTAACAGATGTGTGCTTTGGGTTAACAAAGAAGCAGCTTGTGATTTTGGTAAGGGGAAAAAAAGCCAAAAACATTTATGTTTTCTTACATATGAGCCTATATGTAGGTGATTTTTATAGCAGCCACATAACTCTAGTCTCATGTTCAGTTTGCAAATAAATGTTACTGTATGAGTATCCTGTGGAATTGAAAATTTGCAAGTTACTCTAATGATCTAAACATAAAGTATGACTTTAACTCCCATGGTTTATTCCAAAAAGGTCATGGGCCTCATTTGTTGTCTAATCTGGAGTACTGGAATAGGGGGACGAAAAGGCAGAAATGAAGAAACATGAATATTAAATGGAAGAACTATATCGATAAGGAAACAATAAGTTACACTCTACTGAGATGAAAGGGCTTAGAGACAGCTCTGAACTGTAACTATCTCATGAAATGAAAAGCCAAATGGAGTTTGTCTCACATAGGGAAGTAGACAAGTAGGTTAGAGAGGCTAGAGGTGTTCTGGATGAACACCATGTCCAAATTTTCTCCCAGCAAAGAAGACAAAATAGCACCAGTGGGCATATGACCAAGGTACTCAGCAAAACAAATAACACAATTCATGACTTACAACAGACTCTGATATTGCTTAGGTATGAATCTAATCTGGGCTCTTTTGGCAAAGGACTTTAGTAGTTTCTTCTGGATGACATCAAAACTTCATTAGCTTAAGAAACAATTTTTAAGAACTTGCTGTATTAAAAGGATGTCTTTGGAGAACTTTTATCATTTCTCATCTTCCTTGCTTTTGCTTTTTTGTTTTTATTGTGGTCTAGTTAACACAGAGTGTTATATTGGTTTTAGGTATATAATATAGTGATTCAACAGTTTCATATGTAACTGAGTGCTTATCAGTATAAGTGTACACTTAATCCTCCTCACCTATTTCCCAACACCCACCTACCTCCCCTCTGGCAACCATCAGTTTGTTCTCTATAGTGAAGAGTTTGTTGTTTGATTTGTCTCTTTTTTAACGTTCGTTCATTTGTTTGTTTTTTAATTTCCACATATAAGTGAAATCATATGGTATTTGTCTTTCTCTAATTTGTTTTGCTTAGCATTATACCCTCTAGATCCATTCATGTTGTTGCAAATGGCAAGATATTATTCTTTTTATAGCTATATTCACACACACACACACACACACACACACACACACACACACACACACACCACTTCTTTTTTATCCATGGACATTTGGGTTGTTTCCATAATTTGGATATTATAAATAATGTTGCGATAAACATAAGGTTATATATATCCTTTTGATTTAGTGTTTTTTATTCTTTGGGTAAATACCCAGCAGTGTGATTACTGGATCACAGGGTAATTCCGTTTTTAATCTTTCTGAGGAACCTCCATACTGATTTCCATAGTGGCTGCGCTAGTTTGCATTTCCTCCAATAGCATCTGAGGGTTCCTTTTCCTCCACATCCTCACCAACACTTGTTTTGTTGTTGTTGTTGTTGTTTGTTTGTTTTGGCTTTTGATTTTTGCCATTCTGACAGGTGTGCAGTGATATCACACTGTGGCTTTGATTTGCATTTTCCTGACAGTGAGTGATTTTAAGCATCTTTTCATGTGTCTGTTGGCCATCTGTATGTCTTCTTTGGAGAAATGTCTGTTCATGTCTTGTGCCCATTTTTTAATTGGATCATTTGATTTTGGGGTTGAGTTGTGTAATTTCTTTATATATTTTGGATACTAAGCCTTTATCAGATATGCCATTTGCAAATATCTTCTCCCATTCAGTAGGTTGTCTTAGTTTTGTTGATTGATTCCTTTGCTGTGCAGAGGCTTTTTATCTTGATGAAATCCCAATAGTTTCTTTTTGCTTTTGTTTCCCTTGCCTCAGGAGACATATTGAGAAAAATGTTATGGCTGATGTCAGAGAAATTACAGCATTCACTCTCTTGTAGGATTTTCACGGTCTCAGGTCTTATATTTATGTATTTAATCCATTTTCAGTTTATTTTTGTGTATGGTGTAAGAAATTGGTTTACTTTCATTCTTTTGAATGAAGCCGTCCAGTTTTCCCAGTACTATTTGTGGAAAACTGTGTTTTTCCCATTGCATGTTCTTGCCTCCTTTGTTGAAGATAATTGACCATATAATTGTGGGTTTGTTTGGGGGCTTTATATCCTGTTCTATTGATCTACCTGTCTATTTTTGTGCTAGTACCATACTATTTTGATTACTGTAGCTTTGTCATATAACTTGAAATCTGGAATTGTGATACCTCTACCTTTTTTTTTTTTTTTTTAAGATTGCTTTGGCTTTTCAGGGTCTTTTGTGGTTTCATACAAATTTTAATATTGTTTGGTCTAGTCTGGCGTAAAATGCTATTGGTATTTTGATAAAAATTGCATCAAATGTATATATTGTCTTGGATAGTATGGCCATTTTAGCAATATTTGTTCTTCCAATCCATGAGCATGGAATATATTTCCATTTGTTTGTCTTCAATTTCTTTCATCACTGTTTTATAGTTTTTAGAGTAAAGGGCTTTCATCTCCTTGGGTAAGTTTATTCCTGGGTATTTTATTATTTTTCTCAATTGTAAATGGGATTGTTTTCTAATTTCTCTTTCTGCTGCTTCATTATTAGTGTATACAAGTGCCATGGATTTCTGCACATTGACTTTGTATACAGTATTCATTTACCAATTCTAGTAGTTTTTTGGTGGAGTCTTTAGGATTTCCTATATATACTATCGTGTCATTTCAAATAGTGAAAGTTTTACTTCTTCCTTACCAATATGGATACTTTTTATTATTTTTTCTTGTCTGATTGCTCTAAGATTTTCAGTACTATGTTGAATGAAAGTGGTGAGAGTAGACATTTTTGTCTTGTTCCTGACCTTAGGAAAAAGCTCTCACTTTTTCACCATTGAGTATGATGTTAGCTGTGGGTTCTTCATATATGGTCTTTATTATGTTGAGATATGTTCCCTCTGAACCTACTTTGCTGAAGATTTTTAGCATGTATATACATTATGCTTTGTCAAATGATTTTTTTTTTTGATATCTGTTGACATGATCATATGGTTTGTATCTTTTCTTTTACTGATGTGATGTTGATTAATTTGTGAATATTGAATTGCTTTACATTCCAGGAATAAATTATTTTTTAAATGCGTTTTGGATTTAGTTTGCTAATATTTTGTTGAGGTTTTTTGCACTTATGTTCATCAGAGATATGGGCCTGTAGTTCTCTTTTTTTGTAGTGTCTTTATCCGGTTTTGGTATCAGGGCTCAATATTCACAAATCAATCAATGTGATACACCTCATTAATAAAAGAAAGTTAAGAACCATACGATCATTTCAATAGATGCAGGAAAAAAACACCGGACAAAGTACAACATGGCACCTGTCAGCTCCTTTGTTTCCTGGCTCTCCTAGAGCTGAGCCTACTAATTTTTAAAATTCCAGGTTTTAAGTCCCACTGGTTGTAAGAACTCACCAAATTTGGTTCCTCTGGTTTTCAAAGTCAGTGTTATGGGGATTCATCGGCTCCCCAATGTAATAGTTTGTTTCTCTCCCCACTCTGTGCCTTCAATGTCCTTCCCTCCTGCCAACAGTCCTTTGTTCTATTTAGGTCCTCACTGAGCCTCAGACCTTCCTACCCTCTTCAATTTGGCCTCCTCTGTACATTTAGTTGTGGAGTTTGTTCTGCCAGTTTTGGGGTCATTTTCTGGGTTATTTACATGGTTATGAGTGTTATCTAGTTGTATCTATGAGATGAGGGGAACTCAGGGTCCTCCTACTCCTCCATCTTCAACACTGCTTGTGCTTTAAATATTTTTTTAAGTTTACTTATTTTGAGAGAAAGAGAAAGAGCGAGTGGGGGAAGGGCAGAGAGAAGAGAGAGAGAGAGGGAGAGATAAAGAGAATCCCAAGTAGGCTGCACACTGTCAACATGGATCCCAAGCATGGCTAAAACTCATAAGCCATGAAATCACAACCTAAGCCAAAATCAAGAGTTGGACGCTTAACCAACTGAGCCACCCAGGCGCCCAACCTTGCTATGTTTTATATCCCAAAAGTTTGAATTACTTTCTGATTCCCAGAAAATTCTTTATTATATAAAGTTTCATTATCCTGCATTTCTCTCTGAAATATTTCATCTTAACATTAGTATGTCAGCTAAAAGACTATTCTGTGCAGAAGCCTCTCCTGACTTCAGCAGGCTGGCTAAATCTCCCACCCCCTTGCACTCACTCAACATTATACACATCTCTGGGAGTCCTCAACTTTATTATATCATAAATGTTTGGATATTTATTTCCAGTAGAATTTAAGCCTGTGTGGGCAGACCCATATTCTCCATTGCTCCTCTCTTCTTTTCAATCCATAGACCTAGCACTGTGCCTGACAGTTAATTTTGTCAAATGATGAAGAAACCAGGGAGATGGCTGCCAGTGCAGGACTAGAGGCAAATTGTGAAACCAAATAGACATTCAATTCCATATAGGACATTTCAGGGCACCTAGTAAGTGATTGATAGGAGTGACTTGTGTTTTCTATGCCACAAACTAAATCTAAAAATGTCTGAGATTTTGTGGTAGCCCTAAATAACTATCTAAATGTTTCTCAATATGAAAATCAAAATACAATATATATAGTGCCTTGCACTAAAGTATTCAATAAATATCTTTTGACTGATCCGTGGCTTGAATACACAGCAAGGGTGAATTAATGAATGAATTCATTGTCCCATAGGCAAAAAAAAAAATGACTTTTATATTATTTTTCAGTTCTGACTTTAAGTTGTGACTCCTGGAGTCACATAACTACTAAAAGTCACTTTAAATATACCATCCTATTAATTTGAGATGCTTTATTTTTTTTGCAGATGATTTTTATAAATATCCATGATTTGTTGATGAGAAACATAACATTTTCTGTGTGATGGTCTTTTCATTAATTTCTATAGAAGCTCCTACCTGAAATCTCTGTCTTAATCTCTTTTTCTCTTTCTCTCTGGGGAGCCATTCTTCTAAAAGACCTACTTCTTCTAGAGAAACAATTACATTTAACAAAGGACAAGGACTAATGCCATTACCATGTATATCCTGGTGCATCGACAACTAGAAAATCATAGTAGATTTATAAACAGTATTGCTGTTTTGCACTGTAGGAAACTTGCAATTTAGTCAAGATCCACATTTAATTCCTGTCCTTATATTCAGTTCTCAGTTGTATTTTCTCCTTGGCATCTTTAAAAGCTATTTTATACAAAAGAATTCTATTAATAATGAATCAGTCTGCCTTTATACCTCACTATAACCCCAAAATTGCTTTAGATAGGTAAAGAGATAGGTAGCACCATAGATAAATAAAAGAAATAATAGCAGTGCATCATATGATTTGTTACTGCATTGAAGATTGTATCTTATAACTTATGACAAGAAAGCTTTAAATGAGTTTCCAAGGTCATAACCTTATGGTGATGAAAAATATATACATAAGCTACAGTGTTCTTACTTTATTTTTTTAATAAAATATTCCTTTTTGTGACAATAAAATATTAACTTATACCTCCTATATTTTTTAAAAGTCTTCTCTGATTATTGCATATGTATGTTGCAGAGCATGCTTGCATCAATAATATATATTACTTTTTCACAACTGGATTTTATGTTCAAACATCTTGATAAATGATTAAACTTTGAACATATGCATTTTCTTTTTCAGGAAACTTGAGAATACCAGAATGAAATTTTATAAAAATACTATTATTTAGTGACATACAACTTTCTGTCTTTACATATGTATATATACAGCACATATAAAATTATCTACAAGAGTTCCACAGAGTAGCTGTGGAATAGGTGGATTATAGTAAAAAAAACACTATAATAACAAGTCTAAATTTAATTTATTCATTAAAAATTATATATATATATATATATATATATATATATATATATATATATATATATATATTCTTTGTGATAGATATCATTTCTGGAGATGACTACATGGGAGAATTATAGTTTTTTTTTCTGGATATTTCTTGATGTTTTAAAATGTGTCCTACCCTCAAAGTTAAGGTTCCATCCTGTTCCAAAATGGAGATTTAAAATTATTATCTCCTACAATCTGGTAAACCTTTGATTTTTGCTTAAGATGAAATGTATAGGAACACAGAATGATTCTTTTCAAGAATATTCAAAGTTTAAGAGTTGATGACTCCAAGTTTATCTTTTTTGTCCCAAAGCTGATGGTTATTTCAGTGCTAAATGGCTGCTATTATTTGCTGTTCAAATTTTAGGGCAAAGAATGCATAATAACAGTCTGTGTCCCCCTGCCCCTTTCCTTCTTTAGCGATGAAATTAAAATCACAGGAATGGGGGGAAATGTAAAATTCCTGAGACGACTAACAGAAGAATTCATTCTAACAAGAAGTAAATATGTGCTTTTCAAGATGAGAAGACTTAAGGCTAACACTCTAAAAGAATTGGCACTCTTTGTGCTATGGCATAATAGATTAACAGAGAGAAACTCCGCCCCTTGAGCATCTCATTCCAATTCAGTCTTGATTAACCGGTTAGTTTGAAACTTCTAAAAATAAGCCCCAAAGTGGCGACCAAAAAGTTATATATAACAAGTTGTATAAAGTTGGTAAAGCCTGTTTGTACTGTGAGAGTCTCAAGGTTGGTAATATGTGGGGGAGTTACTGGTTAATCCCTGGATGGTCCCTGGGAAGTTTCCTGATTAACCAAATTTGTTGGTGCAAGGGGCATGCTTCAGCTTTTTAACTGTGACAGCAGCTGGCAGCATGCTATAAAGAACCTATGCAGTAATCACCAGCTCACTCTGTGAAGGCCAAAAGGAAAACCTCTTTAGATGAAGCCCCAAAGGGTTTCATGCCTCAGAACTGCTAAGATTTTGCAGTTGGAATGATTTTAGAGAAATTTACAAGGAAAACTTCATTATGAATCTCTCAGACATGACATCCCCCGAGAAGCTTATCACTGTTTGTCAACTGCAACAGAAGGCATAATGCTTTTTTATTAATAGGGTCCTCTTTTTTTCCAAAGGGATTGTTGTAAAATACCATGATTAATTGAAGATTTCTTTTTACTTCTGATTTGCCTGATTGACACAAGTAACCCTTATTAATTTCCCCAGATGCCTAAAGCAGCAGTGGCACAGGAACACAAGACAATGCATTATTTATTCTGATATTCGGTGGTCATTTTCATCCTCATCACAAGTATTAATTTAATGAGGTCACATTACCATGCTGCCCACCAACTCTCCCATGCAGAGTGTTGTTGATAAAACTGATTAAACTCTCTAGATTAAGCACACTTACACAAATTCATGTTCAGATACTTAAAACTCTTGCCATGCATTATACCATGCATAATGTGTCTCCTATTACCAGCTGCATTAAAAAGTGATAAAACAAAATGATTTATGTCAAAAAGTTAGAAGCTCTACCAAATGCATCTTATCTCTAGCTGCTTGCTACCTAAAACAACTTGACGGTGGCAGCTTTAAAATTTAATGGGCTTGATAAATTTTTGCTTCACTCATTTGTTTAGAGAGCGTAATATTTTTATCAATATTTCTTATAGATTTTAGCCTTGCAAGACTCAGATACAAGAAAACTGTGTGTTACTCTGTCAGTTATATTTTGTTAAATGCCTTAGGTCCTACTAAAATATGTTATTAGTCTTTTAACAAGATATGAATTTTATCTCCATCCATGGAATAAATTCTAGACCTCTTCCACTACCTCCATGGACCCTCATCTTTAGTTAATTAAGTATATGTACATTAAAAATATAATACTGTTTAAAAAACAAATATCTCATTAAGGATAGGCTATGGTTAATTTCTGAAGACTAAAAGTCATGGGACTAATACCTTTTCTTTTCTTCAAGTATAAGCCCCAAAACATGTGTTTCAAAATTTTTGAAATTACTGGCAATAAATTTGATAGTTTAGGGTTGTGCTCATTATTAGGAGAGTTTGAACCTTGTGTTTTTAGGAACTTGGAAATATGGCCTTCAATATTTTGAATTGTGTCTATCCTCCATCCAACTCCCAGAACCACCTTGGAGGTTAAAATACAGATCTAATCATATTACTTTGCTCTTATAAAATACTATTTGAATTTTCTTTGCCCATAAATAAAAAGTATTTCTTCCAAGAAATGACTTTTTTCTTAATCCCATGACATTGTCTATGTCATTGCCATTTACTCTTGTAGCAAAAAGCTGTTGTTTACTTTTTCTCAATCAGCCTAAACAGGCCAGTTTATATATAACCTCCTCTGTGACTGCTTATGGGATCTCTCGCGAACTTGTTTGTCTCTCTGACATCAGTGCTCAAGATAACCTTGAACTAGCTTTTATATGGTACCACCGCGTTGTGATTCTTTGTTGATGAGGTAACATCGACTCCGAATTTCTCCAGAGAAGGTAGAATTTTGCATCTACAGTGTCGAGGACTGCGCTTGGGAAAGGTGGATATATGGATAACTCAGTAAATAAGTGAATTATTTCAGGCCAATGAGCATTACCTAAAAGAGTATACTTCTGAAGGCAGGCCATAAGACATTTGTTGAAATTTAATCACAGGATCACACATAATACATAGAATGAAGAGACTTAGCATCAATATGGAAATTAATAGTTGGCTGGCTGCTTCTTCATCCTCTAGAAGACTACAGTTTCCCCATTATGAGATAAATGGCTCCTGCTTCCTTGAGTAGTCCAGATTAAAAAAAAAAAAGCTATCAATCAGTGAGGAAAGACAAGTCAGGAGGGATAGTGGGGCCAGAGATCTGGAACTATGAACTACACTAGAAAACCCACTGAGACCCAAGAGCTCAAAGGCAGAGGAAAAGTGCATGACTTCTTCGTTCCCCCAATAGTGTGCTTAAATTCTTTCTTAGGGGCCTAGATGAAATGTAACAGTATTATCTGCTGTCTTACCAGACTTCATGCACTGTAAAGACTAGAACTACGTTTCTTTCCTGTTGCTCTTTCCATCCAAGCTGGGTTTTTTAATACATGGAAGAGCACATGTGCTTGTTGAAAAAATTAGGTAGAATCCTTGCTAAGAGACTCTTGATCTCAGGGTCGTAAGTTCAAGCCTATGTTGGGTGTAGAAACTTTTAAAAATAAAATCTTTAAAAAAATTTTTATAAGACTCTTCTTTAATCCTCACAAGTACCATTGAAGTAGGTAGTGTCTTTTCCTCACTTTTTGTATGAAAACACTGAACATACATAATCTATGTAAGCTAAATCGGGTGATCTTTTTATTTCATATGTGTATGTTTGACTATGTTATGAAGCTCCAAGTCATGCTACCCCATGTATCAGTGGGTTTTTAGCCTCCAACCAATGTGCCCCAGTTATTCATGGGGGTCTCTAAGGAAAAGATCTGATTACTCCCAAAGCAGTCTTTAGGCTGGGGTCCTCATACCATAAACGCTTTACTGCCTTCCCTGCTTGTTATTTGTTCACATGCTGCATTGTTGCTACTGCCCATCATGGGTGTGTTGTCTCTGGATGCTTTCAAAAAGTTTGAAATCCTAGGCAACAGAAAGGGGCTGGGTCCTGGGTGGGAGGAAGGGAGAAGTTGGCTGCTTACAAGGGGATTGGATATCTTGTCTTTCTACCCCTTTTACTTTTACTGGCTAACTGTAATCATGGACCCTTTTAGGATTGAAACTGAAAAATGGATGGCAAATAAGCAGACACAAATGTATACAATATTCATTGATTTAGTAAATACATCCTAAACACCTACTCAGTTCTAGGCATTATTCTAAGCTCTTGGAATACACTCCTGAACAAAATAGACAACAATTTCTTACTTTTATGCACTTATACTCTATATCAGTGCCTTGACTTAGGGTTCATGAGGTCCTAGGAGCTGGCCAATAAAACCAGACTCTGTTCCTGGCTCTCCTACACACAGCTATTACTCCCATATATCTATCTATCTTGGCTTTCCATTCACAGCATGCTCCATTTTCTTTCTCTTACTTGTCTAATTCTTCCACTTTAGAAATTCAGTGTAATCCTTATTAGATGGTCTCAGACTCAGTTTGTACTTCCAGAACTCCTGCAATTCCCAATCCAGTTAACTCTAGAAGGATGAAACAGAGATTTTGGGAGGTGGAGTGACCATTTCTGCATGGATTTAGAAAGAAGAAGTCATGCTGACCCCAATAGGGTATTTTTGTAAAGTTATCATGAAAAGGTAATGAAATTTTTTCTAAACTTAAAAGGAAATATACTTAAAAATAGACAAGTTATCTATATTTGTCCGTACAATATCTTTATCTATACAGCATCTATATTTATGCATTAAGTAAGTTGTCTACTTTTCTGTTTCGTAAACTTCATATGAAGTTCTAAATGATTGTAATTTACTTTCATGTATCTTCCTACATGGATATAGGAGCAATTCAAACAAAATCTAAGAAGCTTCCTGCCCCACCTCACATTTGCTCTGTAGTAACTAGCAACATAAAAATCCACTTAGAAAACTAATTTGTAAATATATCTAATAATAGCCTATACTTCAGAAATATACATTTATATGTACTTTAACATTTATGTAATATGCAAATTTCATTGCTTGATATATATATATATATATATACACACACACATATATATACATATATATCTTTAGTTATATCTATCTATCTTTAGTTATATATAAAACTAAAGAAATATATATATATATCTTTAGTTATATATAAAACTAAAGAAATATATACATATATAATATACATATACATATACATATATATTTCTTTAGTTTTAGTATAAATATTACCAAGGAATCAATTAAGGGGTGGTCTACTGACAGTTTCCATTTGGAAAAATAATAAGGATAGTGAACATATATTGAGTATTTACTATATGTTAGGCACTATTCTAAGGCACTATTCTATTATATTTACTATGTTTTTTTGTTTTGTTTTGTTTTGTTTTGTTTTGTTTTAGTCCACACACAACTGTTCTACAAGAACAGACTATGACTATTCCTATCCTCAGAAATATCATGGAGAAATAGAAAGTTTAAATGACACATCCAAAGTCACAAAACAAGCAAATGACCTGTCAAGGAGTTGAAGGAATTAAAACCAGGCACTATTAACGTTAGCATCCTGGGTAGACTTACTTGTAAGTGTGTGTGTGTGTGTGTTGATTTTGATGGGAATTTAACTTTTATTTATTTCAGACGTTTAAAATGCTTAGTGTTTCCTTTGATACTAAAATCACTATTTTTGTAGAATACTTAACTATGCTCAGTGCTAAAAGGGAATCTCATAATAACTCCAACTATTCAGCATAAGAGCCACCAAAAATTTGACAATTCATATACTGTAATATATTTATATTTGCTTTCCCATGTCTTGCCTCAAGTGTATTGCATCATCATTGATTTAATATAAGGTTATAGAGGTTGACTCAATTTTATCAACCACATACATAACTCCATCTAAATCTTAGGGAACAAAAGAATATATACATTTCTATTTCTAACCAAGCAGTGCATTGAATGGTCTTGAATTAATACTTGAAAAAACTCTTTCTTTATCTTTGAAGAAAAGTTGGGATTCCAAGCTTCAGAGAAGCTAGGATTCAGATATGACTTAAAAAGTACTAAGGCCGACACACCAGTGACATATCATTGAATTTCAATGATATATTATCATACATTTGTAAGTGAAAGGTTATCTCAACAGCAGAGCTGGTCCAAAATCTGGGGCATATTGGAAGCTAATAATTTGACACTTTTAAAATTGACATTCTTTAGGTATATAGAGGGGAGGCTGACCACAGTTTGGGGGAAGTTGAGGAATGTGTATCTAATCTGCAGACCCTACTCACAAAACTAAAGTACTTTGGTTAACTGACCCATTCTCATCAGATGTAGTTTAGCTACTATCTTTTGTTTTTCAAAAATCCCCATGAGTGCTTCACCTTTCCCCTAGGAGCAAATGAAAATTGCCATTTTATCTACATGCAAATATATATCCACATGTGTACATAACCAAATCCAGATATCATATATTATATATATGCATCACCTTAAAATTTCAGAGATTTTTCTATAGATCTTAATCTGGGTAATCTACTGGTTAATCATTCTTGCCTTTTGCAATGCATAAAACCCCAGAAATAGCTTCCCATTGCTCTTAAAATGAAATTTCTACTCCAATGCAGCCTGCAAAGATCTGCATGACCTCAAAGCAGACCCCTCAGGCCTCTTGTAATATGACTCACTCTTTGGTTACCAGACTCTAGACACTTAAGCCTGTGTCCTTTTTTTTAGATACTTGGAACACTTTATCATCTTCTAGCCCTTAACCATGTCCTTATATCTTGTGAAAATTCTTTCACCATTGTGTGATATATCAAGCCCTTTTCCTTTCTTAGATAGGAATTTAAATACTACAACCTCAGTGAGATCTTTTTGACCTATCATACAACTAGTCACTATCATATTACCTGTCTATTTTTAAAATAGAATTATTACTGTTTGTACTGCTTGTTGGTTTATTATCTAATTGCCTGTGATGGTTAATTTTATGTATCAATTTGATTACGTCGTGGGGGTGTTTATATATTTGGTTAAACATTATTTCTGGGTATGTCTGTGAGAGTGTATCTGAATGAGATTAACATTTGTATTGCTTTACTGAGTAAAGTAGTTTGACCTCCATATCTATATATGTCCTCTGTGTGGGTGGGCCTCATCCAATTTCCTGAATAGATCAAAAGATGGAGTATGGAAGAATGAGTTCTCCCTGCCTTACTGTCTTTGAGTTGGGACATTGGATTTTAGGAGAAGACCTTTGAACTACCGGAACTTACACCATCAGCTCTCTTGGGTGTTTTTTTTTGTTGACTATAAATCTTGGACTTAGCTTCCATAATCACATAAGCCAAATCCTTACAATATTTCCCTCACTGCCTCCCTCTATATGTAGATGATATAGATAGATAGATACGTAGATATATAGATAGATAGATAAGATATAGGATATATATTCTAATCAAAGATGTTCAAAGAATTCCACATTCTTTCACTTAGTTTCCATTTGCCCAATTACTAGAAACATCATGAAACTCTTTTTAAAAACTCATCATCTAACCGAGTTTATTTTATTTACATTTTTGTGTGTGTGTCTGAATGCACCAAAGTCAGTTAGGATGTTTTCATGTAATATTTTAAAACTTTACTAGGATTGATTTTTTTTTCCTCCTGAAGTCTGTGTAAATAGCTTCGTGAGAAGTACTATGCTCAAATTTTTCATGAAACATTTTACTACTTCTTTCCTTTGAAAATTCTGTAATTTCACTGACTGATTAAGTCTACCAAAGAACGTATTGCATGTTAAAATGTATTACAATCTCAATGCCAGTAAAGGAAATCCTGCTTCCCTGTTCGCCTGCTGCAGTGAGTTCAGTGCTGGTATAAACATTTGACTCCCTGATGTCTATTTAACTGTAAATAGGAGCCATATGTTTTGCACTGTAACAAAGGAGCTTCTTGTTCCTTGGTCTTTAATTAAAAGATAATTTCAACTGCAAAAAAAAATGTCCTATTGGTTTTGTTTCTCTGGAGAACTCAGACTCATTCACAACGTTAAGTAGAATCTAAGCTTTGTGAGAGAAAGACCTTCTATGCCTTATTCACCACTGGTTCCTCAGCACCTTGCAGAATGTCTACTGCATAGTAACTGTTCAATAAACAGTTGCTGACTGAAGGAATGTTGTTCATGATTACTACAATTTTGAGAAATACCATGGTTTCAGGAGAAGAAAAGTCCCTACCATGTAACTTATAATGAGTTATTTATAATGGTCATTTAGTCTTATGAATATGTTATAGAACAGTTAGTAAAATCTCCTATAAAATGCTGAAAAGGAGAGCCTGGGTGGCTCAGTAAGTTAAGTGTTTGACTCTAGATTTGGGCTCAGGTCATGATCTCATGGTTCTTGAGATCAAGCCCTGTGTTAGGCTCTGCACTGACAGCGTGAAGCCTGCTTGGGATTCTCTCTCTCCCCCTCCTTACTTGGACTCTTTATCTCTCAAAATAAATAAAATAAACATTAAATAAAACACTTCTTGGGGAGCCTCAGTGACTCAGTCATTTAAGCAGCTGACTTCGGCTCAGGTCATGATCTCGCGTTTCATGAGTTCGAGCCCCGCATCAGGCTCTGTGCTGACAGCTCGGAGCCTGGAGCCTGCTTTAGATTCTGTTTCTCTCTCTCTGCCCCTCCCCTGCTCATGCTCTGTCTCTTTCTCTGTCATAAATAAATTTTAAGAAACATTAAAAAAACACTTCTTAACAAAATATGATTAGTAAAATAACGAAAGTTTTAAAAAATGAAACAATTTAATGTATTATAACAACATAAACAAAACCTCAAAACACCAACATGAATTTTTTTTTGTACAAATGTTAAACAAGAAAAAAAATCTCAACCTATTTGGAATAATTATGGGAATATATGTTTAAAACTAACAACATTAAAAGCAAGTAGTAACCCATATAAAATTTAGAGTTGCATTTAACATAAAATATTTTTTAATCTTCTAAAGATGTCTGTTCCTTTACTAGGCTACTTTTGGATGAACCTGTTAGAAGAAAAATCCAAATTAAACTTTGTATTGGAGACAGAGTTCTAACTACTTTGAAGTGTTTTTATTATGGGTAAAATGGTTCTCTGCTGCATTTGAAAGGACACTATGGAGATTGTTGTTAGGAAAGAATGACCACTGTGAGCAAGACTAATTTAAGCTGAGCTTCTTTTGAAAAAAAGTCCCACTAATTTTTTTTCTTGGAAGTAATGACAATTACTCTGTGGTTGTATGATGCTATAATTCTTCTGTGAGAAGTCAGAGTAAACATCTGATGGTAAAATTCATAAACTAATCACTTTTGGTCTATTTCCTTTGGCTTCGCACTCTGTGTATATAGCGGTATGAGGGTTTCAGTTACTTCTCTGTCTGTGAAGTTTAGCCTTGTTTATGTAGAGTAGCTTTGAAAAATAACGGAATGGGTCTCCAATGTCAAATGACGAATATACAAAAGAGAATTCTATATGTAACTATTATAAGACAAAATATATAAATATCCATCCTCAGAAGTACCCTTCTTCTGTAAGATAGCAATTTCTGGGGGTGCCTGGGTGGCTCAGTCAGTTAAACCTCCTACTTCAGCTCAGGTCATGATCTTACAGTTCATGGGTTCAAGCCCTGCGTGGGGTCGGGCTCTGTGCTGACAGCTCAGAGCCCAGAGCCTGCTTCAGATTCTGTGTCTCCCTCTTTCTCTGATCCTCTCCCACTGGTGCTCTGTCTCTGCCTCTGTCTCTCAAAACTAAACAAAACATTAAAAAAAAAGATAGCAATTTCTGACCACTGAGTGACCATGTCACTCAATGTCCAAACTGGAATAGTTTTTGAGAGTGAAAGTGGTTGGGACAAGAGGCATAAATCAGAATCATCGGGTCAACTGTAACACATGTTGGGACACCTTACTCAGCGAACACTTTTAGACCGGTTTGCTTCTCTGTCCCTTTTTTTTCCTGTCATTTTTCAACACTTCTATCTTATACTGTTTTTATGGCTTATCTTCCTATCCAGGTGTCAACATCATGCTGTTATTTGCATTATAGCTACAGAATTCAAAGCTAAAAATGTCCATGAGTTTATTTTTTTCAGGTATGTTCACATAAAGTTCATTTGTACTCAGCAATTATACTGAATGTAGAGCACTCTGATCTTGCACAGAGTAATTATCATCCTAAGATTACCGCTTGCACCAAAAGGGTCACAAGAAACTTTATGGCAGTAACATATAAGATCTGAACCCTCTGATCCTTTTATCTCCAGAGAACATAATGTATTTTTTTACTCTAACTACTGAAATTACAGTCCATTAAAAATTAGGCATTTAACATAATCATTAGCAGCCATTTGTGAAGGATGTAAGTGCCTAGCTACATTTCAAGACTATCTGATATGTGAGTCATGTAGTATACTCACTACATGCAGAAAGTAGACATGTTTAGTACCAGAACTATAATGAACTCTAGTGAAAATTATACTTATTAAGTGGCAGAGTGATATATTATCTAACAATTTCATCAGTAAATATTTATTTTTGTATTAGATTCCTAAGCCTTCATGCAATTTTGCCATTTTGTGGGGGGTTTTTTTGTTTGTTTCCTACTTTATTGGGATATAATGGACATATAACGTGTAATTTTAAAGTGAACAATGTGATGATTTGATGCACATATATATATGGCAAAGTGTTTACCACAGGAAGGTTGGCTAACATCTCCATTGCCTCACATAATTACCATTTGTGTGTGTGTGTGTGTGTGTGTGTGTGTGTGTCTGTGTGTGGTTGCGTGCACACACACATGTGCGTGTGTGTGTGGTGAGAATATTTAAGATTTACTGTTAGCAACTTTCAAGTATATACTACAATATTGTTAATTATTAGTCACCATGCTGTACATTAGATCTCACAACTTCATCTTATTATTGAAAGCTTGTACTCTTTGACCAAGAAATCTCCATTTCCTCTAACTAGAGGGACTTTAATGTGCAATCTAATAATGCTAATAAAAATAAAATATTACTGAATTTTATTTAATGTGTAACAAATCTACTTGGCTTAAAATCCATGTATGGATATGCATATGCGCACACATACTTCATTTTGTTTCAGACTTACAGAAGAATAGAGCAGGAAATACAGTTCCCAGATGTAGCCTCCTCCTCATTTCTCTTATTCTTAATGTTTTGAATTTGTGTGGTAATTTCTTAGAATTGATAAACCAATACTTATATGAGTAACCAAAGTCCATAACTATATTAGAGTTTGCTGTTTGTGCTGTACATTTGATGGGTTTGGCAAATGTATCGTGACATACATCCATGATTACACTATCATACAGAATAGTTTCACTGTCCTCCGCCCTTTTGCCTGAAGTGTTCATAGTAATATTACCAATAATTTTCACAATACTTGATCCAATTGCCCTTCCCTTACTTGATCTTTCAGCAACATGACAATGAGTTCTTGACACACTTTTTTTACCTGGCCTTTAAGACTACATAGTCTTTTGTTTTTTCTCTTCCCTATTCACTATTTCTCAACCTTTGCTGGTTTCTTCCCTTCTCCATAATCAATTAATAGTGGCTTATCTTAAGGCTCCTTCTTTGTTCCTATGCACTTCTTTATCTACATGCATCACCCTAGTGATCTCATCTGGTCTCATGATTTTTAAGAGCATATATATATTAATAATTTACTAATTTATGGCTTTAGTCCAGACTTCTTTCTCATAATCTCAACTCATATATTCAGCTACTCCTTTGATGTCTCAACTTGGATGTGTAATACACATTTTAAGTTAAAGTAACTAATGGTGTTCATTCTTTAATCTGTTTTCTTAGCGTTTTACCAATTCAGTTTGATGGCAAATCCATTCTACCAATTGCTCAGTCCAAGAAGCTTGGATTCATCCTTGACTCCTCTGTTTCCAATTCATCAGAAAATTTTACCAGTTCTAACTTTAAACTACATCTGAGATCCACCAATTTCTACTTTTTTCACTCCTATCACCCTGGTATGTGCCACAAGATATATAGACTAAATTATTGCAGTAAACTCTTAACTCCCGCCTCCTAAGTTTCCATGCTTGTTGGCCAACTGTTCAATATTATAGAATTACCAAGAATTATTATTTTAAACCATGAATCAGAGCATGCCACTCTTTGTTTAAACTCCCGCTTTGCCTTCTCATTTTACTGTGAGTAAAAGTCAGAGTCCCTACAATGGCTGCCAGCCACCATATCTGTCCATCACCACCACTTCTTACTCTTCTATCCCTCGCCCTTGTTTCACCCAAGTCACACTCATTTCTTGCATTGATGCACCATGCACACAACTACCGTCGTGGCTTTTATTCTGGTAGTGCTTTCTTCTTGGAATACCCTCACCATTTTTACCTTCCCCATCTTAAGTCTTTGTTCAAATTTCAAATTTTTATTCATGCCTTCCCTTCCTTTGATCAACTTTTTGTTTTATTTTTTAGTAGCATTAATTGCTGCTAGCATAGTATTGTATAATTTGCTTATCTTGCTTATTGTTTACTGTCTAGAAGGTTAGCTCTTTAAAACATGAATCTTTGTTTTGTTTTGTCCGTTAATATATCCCAAGCATCCGGAACTGTGCCTTGCACATACTGGACCCTCAATACATGTTTGTTAAATGAATCCCGTATTGTGTTTTAATTTTCCCCATGAAATTTGACACTATTAATATTGGAAAAGCACCAGTACATGCCATATGTGCAATCCAAGCATGTCATTAGTAAGGGAGAGGAAAGATTATTATCGTACAATATCATTGTGATATGTTAGCATGTATATATCACAATGAGGCAAATTAAGGCTGATATTTTATAATGTGAACTATTAAAAGTAATGTAGATGTTCAGAGATAAGGGTAAGGGAAGAGAAATAAACTGAGTTTCTAGATTTTTTAAGGTACGTATGAATCATAATTGAATGTAATTTCCTAAGAATAAATGCATAGACCTTGTCTTTATCTTCAGTTTTAGTTATAATATAGCTCACTAGATATTTGAAAAAAATATGTAGGGTTTTCTCTTTTAAAACACATTTTATGTGTCAAGAAATAAACCACGGTTTTCAGGAGTAAAAGTGCTTCCCATATGTTAAAATCAGATTCTGGGTACCAGAGTGCTTGACTTTTCAGTCATCTAAGAGAGATACAGGAAAAAAAAAGGTTTCATCTCAGTCTGACTATCCAGGGAGCCAGTTGTTTATTCTTTAAATTAGGCTAGATGGGTGTTTTCCTTCTTATGTTATATGCAGACCTTGGATACATACATCAGTGACAAATCACTGTGACACTACAATACATAGAACATTTTTATAAATACTAACTTGAGAATTTCTAATTACAGTTATAAAAATTAAAATTTCTTTTAGTTTTTTAGATAAAAAATGAAAGTTTCTCATGATAAGGCAGCTGGCTTCCCTTAGACTAGGTTTTTAAATTTTATTTAAAAATTTTTTAAACTTATTTATTATTGAGAGACAGAGAGAGACAGAGCGTGAGCAGGGGAGGGGCGGAGAGAGAGGGAGATACAGAAGCAGAAGCAGGCTCCCGGCCCTGAGCTGTCAGGACAGAGCCCTACACGGGGCTCGAAATCACAAACCGTGAGATCATGACCTGAGTTGAAGTCGGACGCTTAACCTACTGAGCCACCCAGATGCTCCCCCACCCTTTAGACTAGGTGATTCAAGACAGCAGGAGAGCAACCAAAATCAAAATCATAATGTCTTTCTACCCTAATCTTGGAAGTAGAATACCATCATTTCTACCGTATTCTATTGGTCACACAAACCAACCTTGGTACAAAAGGGAGGGCACTACAAAAAGCTGTAAATATCAGAAGCAGGAGAGTATGGGAGGGCATTTTGGAATTTGGTTACCAGAGCTCAAAGAGACAAAATTAAGGACAATGAAGAACAGATTCCACATGTTCAGAGCTGCTATGGGCTGAATCATGTCTCCCCAGAATTTGTATATTGAAGCTCTAATCCCTAATGTGACAATAGGGCCTGTGAAGATGTGATAAGGGATAAATGAGGTCATAGGGTGGGTCTGTAATCCAGTAGGGATGGTGCTGTCACAAGAAGAGGAAGAAACACTGCTCTCTCTACCAAGTGAGAGGACACAGTGAGAAGGTGGACATCTGCATCTCAGGGAGAGAGTCCTCGCCAGATACTGACTCAGTATCTTGATCTTGGATTTCCATTCTCCAAAGTTGTGACACATAAGTTTCTGTTGTTTAAGCCACCCAGCCTGTGGCATTTTGTCATGGCAGCTCAAGCAGACAAATGGAGGAAACCAAAGAGAGGGGTATCACAGAAGTCAAATGAAGAATACATTTGCGAAGGAAAAGATAACCAATAGTGTCCAAATGAAAATTATTTTGGGGGGATAGCAGGTGAGTTAATTAGAGAAAATTAAGATTTTAGACCACAATTACTTTCTCTGCTTATATAAAGATACATATTTCCTCAAGTTTGATATCTTACAAAAATTTGAAATTGTATTAAATTCCTCTTCCCCAGCTATTTGGCTTTTTAAAATTAGTGCATTGTGACCCTATGATTTTAGGGTATTGTGTATTCATTTGTGTATATACATTTTTTTCTCTGAAACTCTGTAGTGTCGTTAAGTTTGCTAATTCTTGTCTCATTTATTCAGAGAGAGAAAGGTCTAAACCATATATCAGTGTAGTGAAACATTGTCTTCAGGTATTAAATTCAGTGCATGTATTCATCAGATTTTAATTATAAGCAACAGGATACCTTTTGAAAATGAGATATTATTGTTAAGCCTATATAGCATTCTTACAACATTTGATTACCTATTTTTAAACTGATTTTAAAAATTAGCCAATTTTATACATTATAAAATCTTCAAACAGGCCAGTTGAATATTTTAAATGCTCTGATTTGAACTAGATATTGTGTTTCTTCAGCTTACTGCAAAGAGGTAAAAAACTTCAAACCACACCACTCTAGTAAACAGCAGGTGTCAGCTTTAACTGCTTCTGAAAATATTTAATGTATTCAGTTAATCGAATTCTTCAGAGAATGTTTCAATCCTGTTCATTTGTCTTATGCAGTCCTTTGGTAGATTTTGTTTATTATTTATTGCACTCATTTACATTCTATGATAAAATTATATCTGAGATTTTTCTGGTTTCCCAGTAAAATAAATTTAACCTTCTTCTGCCTTTTAATCACAATAAACTGAGCGTCCCACTAGTTCCACTTCTTAACTTCTAGAATCACAGAAATTCATTCTGAGCATCCTGAGACTAACCTGACAATTTTGGAAATTTTACATATCTCAAATTAACATATAATATGTCCAGTATTTTAAAGCTCCATTGATGGGCGTACATCAAAACATGAACATATCTTTTGCCTTATGAGTTTATGAAGCAGATTAAATGAAATTGGAGAAACTGTCAAAAGGCATGAACTTTGGTCTGTGATAGCATACACCTGAACAGTAAGGGACAAGTGACCATCTTTTGTATGCTTGCAAATCCAGTTCCGCAGATATATTTTGAGGTAATTTATTTAAAGAGTGTTTTGCACTTAGTGTCATCTTACGCCATTTTCTTGGATTTTTTAAAGAAATCATGTTGTTCAAGGGTCATAAAATGTGAATCAGTTCTTTAGAAGGCAGCCAAGCCTTAAGGACAAAGCTGAAATAGCGACATCTACTTCCATGTGTGGTAACTTGGCTCCAGTGCTCAGTTTGCAGAACTGTAACATGATTTTTGATTTTAAAGTGGTGTCTTCACTTTGTAAAAGTAAATGATAATTTTTATGTTAGAACAAAGGGAGGGATACTGAGGAAATTAATATGCTATTATAACTTTATTTCAAATGGACACCTAACTATGCCAAACATAGAGTATTATTTTATTCATTTTAAAAGCTGTCCTTATGTCTATTTCTGGTACACTGAGGGAGGTGTATGTCTGTGTATATTTAACTTACAGGCAAAGCACATTTCTTGCCTTAATTCAATAATGACCTGAAGACAAATTCGTGCTGAATATTAGTGAATTGAAAGGAGTTGAAACTGAATAATTGGGAAGCTTTTAGGTAGATTAAGTAAACTCCTGAATAAGTAACATCAATGTTTCATCGAGTCAATGAGCCTCATGTGGTGAGGAGTTTAGAAATCCTGTCTGTCCCATCCTCTTCCCGCAGAGAGGTAAATATAATAATCTCTAAAAAAAAGGAAGCATAATCTCAAAACTCAAGTAATGATTCTGAGGACAGCACATCCTCCTTCATCCAAATGCCAACTCATTTTAGAATGATCTTCCTAACTGGTGAGGCTTAAGGCCAGGAAGACAGATTATCTTCCCTAAACACTTCCATTGTCTGTTATCTACACAGAAATTTCACCATTGTTAATTCATTCAGGTGGGTCTTAGAGGCTTTTGGAATTCATGTTCAGTGTAGAGACTTTCCCTCTGTCATGCTTAAATGACTCAAAGTTACTTGTCAGAGGTAGTTTTCAGTGAAGTAAAGTTTTAGATATGAGATACATGCAGTTCTATCTATAATGCTCCTGAAAGACAAATCTCATACTTAACATCAATATAATTAGTGTTAACATATTAATCTGAATAAGTTTTAGAGATAGACCTTGTTCTGTTTCCCCTCCTCTTTACCAAGGTGCATATTAAACTTAGATAAAAGCCAATTTCCGATGGTGGAGAGTCCAGTAACTTTTATTGCGTACATGGAAACAAAAGTGTAAGGGAAGCAGAATTTTCTTTTATCGCTACTTTGGAATCATTTCAGCGTGCCTCCATTGCTCTCACCACTATTTTCTACCTCGTCTCCTTTCTAAGATGGCAGAACTTTATTCTGTCCTTTACATACCCATTTCAGAGCGTTCTGCACAGATTCATTTGTATCAATTTGATATGTTTGACATACTTTCTTAAGTCAAGAAAAAAGTAAAGTCCCATATATGTAAGCCTAAAGTAAATGGAGTGTTTTGGTGCAAAAACATCCAAACTTTTCATAAACAGTCATTTTAAAATAAAGTCGATTTTGCTTCTAAGTTTCTTTTCACGGAACTTTAAAAAGAATCTTATTATCCAAATTCTAAATGAGTTTCCCCTTTTCTTGCTGAATATTATATTTGGCAGGAAAATTGTTTTAATTAATTCAGTCAAAATTCTGATTTGGGTAAATGTGAGTGGTATGTCTTTACTTACACAAATACATTTATTCTTAAATTATTGTAATAAGGAACATTTGGATGCCAAATCTTAGTGCTGAAGCCTGTGGGTTCAAAGAAACGTTGCATACATATGAAATATTAATTTCTTTTTTTAATGTTTATTTTTGAGAGAGAGAGAGAGAGAGAGAGAGAGAGAGAGAGAGAGAGAAAGAGAGCAATAGAGGAGCAGAGAGAGGAGACAGAGAATCTGAGGCAGGCTCCGCGCTGTTGGTGCAAAGCCCGTCATGGGGCTTGAACCAATGTATGGTGAGATCATGACCTGAGTCGAACTCAGACACTCAACTCACTGAGCCACCAGGGCACCCCAATATTATTTTATTTCTAAAGATTAAAAAAATTGTCAAGTTGTTCTTATTTAATTACTTCACGTATTTCCACAATAGCACACGCTTTTCTTGTAAACGAGTATTATTAAATTTCCTAAAGTTCTCTGAAAAGATTTTTGATATTCTTGTTATATTTTCACTTGGATATGACATTTTCTATTTTATTCTGCAGGAATTTTATTTTTGAATACAGCAATCAATGAATATTTATCACATAAACTTAGTAAAAGGATATGGGGCAGCGCTTTAAATATTTTCATATACATATTTTGTAGCTCTCATTTTGTACCCATTCTTATTTCCAACATGTTGTATTATCAGTTCTTTGATGAACTATTTAATAGTTTAATTAGCCTCTCTCTTTCTCTTTCTCTCTCTCTCTGTCTCTCTCTCTTTTTTTTTTTAGCTGTTGCACTTTTTTTGACAACTTCTCTATGCTACCCAGGAATCTTTATTGTTTGTCTGACATCTATAAAATAAAACCCATGCGTTTTAATCTGTCAATTAAATTTCTATCAATTTGTTCTAATTTATTTTTTAAGTTAAAGTATTATATCTTTTACATCTTCTGTTTCAATCGAATGTGTATGAGTATGTATATGTGAGTGCATGTGTGTATGTTTTAATTGTTCCTGGGCAATATTTTTACATCTTCTAGCCCCACACATGTTTTACCTTATTCCATATGTCTACAACGTCTTCCCCTTTCTCTTTACCTGATTAAATTCTTCCCACCCTTGTGTTAGAGTAACTCCTGCAACTTGCTACAGAAGATAAACACAGAATCTCAGAGGCTAAATACCAACAAGACTTCTCTCTCCCTCAGGTAAGGTCCAGTGGCTCAGGTGGCTCAGGTAGTTCTCCTCCATCCCACAGCTATGCCATCTGTAAGAATAAGTAACTTCCAGGTTCTAAGGCTGAAAAAGAGAATGACGGAAGATGCTGCTTGACACCTAATTGCCCTCACCTAGAAAATACACAGGTCACTTCCTCTCTTACTCCTTTGGATGCTTCCATGGTTCCAATCTAAACAGGAAGCTAGGAAAATAGGGAAACCTATGGAATATTTGGGGCACACTATCTTCATCAGTTCTATTAACACAAACACAATCAACTCCTACTGTAAAAGCCTAACCCACCACCTAAAGCTAAAGCAATCTTTTTCTCCTCTGAAATTCTATACCAATATCCTGTAAAATTGCCCTGCCTGATTATAATGAATATTCTTGCAGCATCTTTTCTACCATCTTTTAAATTAAGATTTAATTTTTCCAAAATTTATTTTCTCTCCTGAATTGAACTGTAAGTTCTTTGAGGGTGGGATCTATGTCGATAGTAACTGTGTCTTGAGAGTACTCAACAAGATGCCTTACCTATAGTGAAGGCTCAATCAGTAGTTTTTGCTAATTTCACATTCCAAACAGGGTCAGTTAATGGAGAAATCTCCAATGAGATAAGAAGTATTGTTTTCACAAGACAAGACAAGACGTCCAACAGAAGTCTGGACTGGACTGCAGGCTTCTAAGGTATGACATCCATTATTAAGACTGATTATCATTTTGCTGATGATGTTTCTTCAAAAAATCCTTAAGTGAAGGACCTAATTCATCTGAAATCATCTGAAAAAGATTTTTTAAAAGGGGTAAGTCACACAATATAGTACTGTTCTTCTGAATTCCTCAGTATCCTCAAGATAGCTTTGTATCGCCTAAGCTTGCTAAT
Source organism: Panthera tigris (assembly GCF_018350195.1). Lineage (NCBI taxonomy): Eukaryota > Metazoa > Chordata > Mammalia > Carnivora > Felidae > Panthera > Panthera tigris. Next base: position 27,101,478 of record NC_056676.1, on the reverse strand, counting down.
ACTGCTGTGACTGATGACAGTAACAATTTTCAATGGTAAAGTCTAATTTTCAAAAAAATTACTCTGATCCTTAAAACAGACCTAAAGAAAGGAAAGATGTTATCATAAAGCACGTTGCTTAAATGAGGAAACTGAGGTTCAAAGTAATTATGGAAGTTATACAACTTTAGCATTGACAAAGACCTTAAAGATGTTCCAGTAGAGCAGTTTCATTTACAGATGAGAAAATCGCAGCCCAAATAGGTTGACTTGTGCAAAGTCCTGTAGAGATTGAGTGGACACAGCAAAATGAGAGCTCCCCCAGTCCAGTGATATTTAGACTGCACTATCTGTCTTTTATTTAATTAAGTGTAACCCAAAATATGCATTGTTTAAAAAAACTATTTAAAACACCATCTACCTGAAACGGAGTAAATGTCAAAAGGACTTTGTAAGTCACAAGTTTTTAATATCTTTTACTTCTTCCTCATTAAAAGAGAGAAATCTTTGGGGAAGAAAAAGAGAGAGAGAGAGCGTGCACTCTCTTAGGTGAAAGTGTTCAGTATAAATCTTGAACCTTAATTATATTTGATTTTAAATTGGGTATGCAGCAAATATGCGAAGTTAACTCTAGGCTTAAATTCTACTCAGCGTGTGACAAATCTAGGATATACAGCAAAAAGAAAGAGAACAGAAGATATTTAGAACTCTTCTTCACATAGAATTGATAACCTCATTTGGTTTCCAAAATATTTGGTAGCGTTCATTTTAAACCAGCAACTGCAATTCTACTATAAATTATTTCCGCCATTATTTTAAAGCCGAATACTGTGGATACTATTTAATATGAACACTCTCTATGTCCTAGATTCTGTAAGAAACAAATAAAATATGCAGTTCTGTTTCCAGGACAGTTTCATTTGCATTTCATTACACTTTTAACCCTCAATTTTTATTCTTTTAGAGGCCATTAAAGGGGCTGGTAATCATACCTTATATATTATAAACAACACTTGGGTCATCAAAGAGATCATGTGGTCCATTCCTCTGTTTCTGAGCATGACAACCTGAGATCATTCAAAACTAGAGTTGCTTCTCTAATTTTTCAAGACATCAGGTGTGAAGATCAAATCAATAAAATAAAACGTGTATTTCCTTGGAGGCTGATCTGTAAAACGAATTGAGCTATATCTTGTGATAAATCAAATAATTAGCATTTGGTCTCAAGCTCACAATCTAAAGATAAACTAAAAACACAAAACAAGGTGCAAAATAACATTTCTAATAAAACAAGAGTGAAGTCATTAAGTGATATTCGATTTATTCTCAAATGTTTGATTCAGGCCATCCATGCTGTTAGAGTTAGAGAAGGGGGAAATATATCCCGATATTCAACAGAAATTCTCTCTTACTGTAACTAAAGGCAATTTTATTTGACTTAGTCATTTATGATCTCTAGAGCTGACAAGTTGCAAGTATCATTTTTTTTTAATTCTTTCTCTGCTAGATGTTATCCATGATAACATCTTTTTGAGCCTTCTTTTGTACTTTTTCCCTAGGTTTCAGTTGAGTATCTATTAAATAATCTATCTTCATTGATAATTATGCTTTAAGTATATTTCCATGATATGTCCAACTTTAAACTAATGGAAAGTTTATTCTTATCTCTCATGTACATACAGCATAGTTAAATCCATGCTGTTACCTTTCATGATTTCCAAATCAGTTTTAGCCTTATTTGAGTCTAGGTAGGCCTTTCTCACCTCAAATATACACAGTTCTTTCTTGAAATAATATGTGTTCTGACCCCATAACTATATCTTTTTTGAAAGCAACTTGATTCAATTCTGCTCAAATATATTAATATTGTCATTGCAAATAACTCACTTGGCAGGGACAAAAAAGTTCACATGTCAATGTGATTAGAAAAGAGGTGAGGCACTGGAATAAGTGAGAGAGGCATTTTGGAATTAATCAAGATAAGAGTACTGGCACATCATATTTTACCCACATGAAAGCACAGGGTATATACAATGTACACTTTCCCTTGAAATACTTATTATTTCACTTTGCCTTGTAATTGATAAGTCATTCCTTTAATTAATCAATTCTACTTCTAGACTACAAAATATTAGGTTGAATGTTCTTTTTGATTATTTTTTTCTTGTAGCTTACATTGCTGAATACACATAATGTTGTAATAGGAACAGAAATAGAATATTTTGTGTAGAAGGAAAATACTAAAGACTACAGTGTAAAAGAAAATAATATTTTAGTTATTAAGTCTTTTCGGTGTTATACAAATCTGAAAGAAATGCACTTGTAGGTATCGGAGGGGAATTTCTCTTCCGCTGATGAAATGCGTGTGGATTCAGTGCTGTCTGCCATTGTGTTTACTGTGTAAATTAAAATGCCTTTTCTTTCTCCGTTTCTCCAAGTCACTGATATAATGAAAAATTATCAGTGCACAATAACATAACCAAATCTTATGTAGCTATTCTTCCTAGGTGAATATATTGTTGGAGATTTTTCTGTCAGGGCATGAATACATGAAGGTGGAAGGATGAAAAATGTCCTTCTCTACCTAAAACTTTCCTTCATGTCTATCACACCCCACAAAAAGTGAGGAGACCTGAGATGGAGTAGAAAATAAGTAGAATAAAGCCATAAAGAGCTGTGGATCTCTTATGTTTCATGCTCACCGGTGCTAGTATACTTTCTCCCCAGAGGGAATAGTATCTCTCTTGGATACTGTGAAGATTATAAACCAACCATTTACACAAGCGGTAATATAAACAAGCAAATATGGCATCGATCCTTAGATAAGATTTTATTTCCACTAAATTATCCTGAATGATTTTAATAACACTCCAAATGGGCAAGAGTACAGAGAAACTGGAAGAAATTTAAACCGAGACTACAGTTGATCATATCTAATATTAAATATTCTGGTGCCAGTGCTCAATCAAGTGACTCCATACCAATAATTATGTCTTTTGCCCTTGTTCAAATTATGTCATTGAATAAGTTTCCTAGAAATCAAGCTGTGTATAACAAATCTGCTCCCAGGAGCTTAATCTGTGGTTGTTGCTGGGAAACAACAGAACAGTTGTTGAAGGGAAAATTAGAACCTGACTCACCCGCCTTCACCTGTATTGATATTGAACTATATTCATATCTTCTATGTATTTCCATGTGTTACAGAACTACCTATAATAGTAGGTCATCCATTCATTCAGCCAATACTTAAATAGCATTCTCTTCATGCCAATCACTATGCCAAATAATAAGCTTTCAAAGAAAACTGGAATCCCCTGAAAATGCTAATTCCTTCTCTGCACTAGCATAAAAACAGACTGAGGGCCAGACCCATTAGATCTGTATGTAAGTTATGACTAGGCAGCCACTATAGGAAGAAATAGCAGCAAAATAGGGAAGATGGGCTATATTTATCACAAAAGCTTTTAGTTGTTTAAATAAATACTACTTTGAAAATGTAAAATCATTGTTTCATATTACTATTAAATGATTGCCATGACGATTCCTCAAAGGAGAGGAAAAAGAGGAACACAGAAAAACCCTTGATTTCCCAGAGTTTAACAATTGATAATGGTAATTGGACCAAAGTCCTTTGAAATGTTATTTATACTCTTCATAAGTCACGTCGCCATCTCTTTGCAACATATTTGAGCATTGAGTGTACATACTCGCTGCTTATGTGTGTTTATATAATATATATACAAACACTACATAAATATATTTTGTATGTATGTGTATATGTATACATATGCATTTAGAAAATATATTACACGAACAATTATTAAGAAAATGGGAATAAGAAAGCAAAATATCTTTTACAAAGTGTAAAACTTTTATAATGAACTCATACATCAGAAAATTCCACATATTGAAGATATATTTTGAAAGCATATTGTCAGAACCATAATCCTTACTGCCATGAGTACTCTTAGAGCAATGAGCTTATGAGTCATTTCATTGGGTTTCATTTAAAGAAAGTTTCAGTTCTTAGAAAGAATATATGACAGTTCAGATGTGAGTGGTTTTGTCACTATGACCACATTCCTGTAAGAAAAACTAAAGACAGTTGAGCAAGCCTTCTGAGTCTAGAAATAAACGTCAATGCATCTTTCACCTTTTCATAGAAAGTGGCCCTCAGTTACCTATATAATTGTCATTGATTCCAAGAAATATTTATTGGATGAGAAAAATAAAACGCTAATTTATTAATCATATTTTTGATATTAACTTTGATTCTTTGAGGGTTCTTTCTTTGCCACTTTTATGTGATCCCTTTTTATAATGTGCCTCTATTATAGTGAATGTCATAATTTGACATAGACAAAATTAATCTTGATTCTAACTTCATTTTCTTATAAGGAAATGTGTGGAATCAAAGCTATATGCTTAGTGAAGAATTATTGTAATTCTCTCTCTCTCTCTCTCTCTCTCTCTCTCTCTCTCTCTCTTTCTCTCTCTCTCTCTCTCTCTCACACACACACACACACACACACACACACACACACACACACACACACGCACACGCACACAGACACACACACACAAGATACTAACCTAGTTTTCCATATGCTTCTTTGAGTGATTGTTCCCAACCACATACACTGAATGACTGTGCTGATTAAATTCTGTGATCTTTTCTCTACATTTAATTCATCTTGGCATGTATGGAAGACCAGTGGCTTCATTTCAGAAAGAAAAAAAAAGGCATAGGGCTTTGTTCTTTGACCTTTACTTCTGAGAAACATACTAAAACGCTGAAACACACACATCTAAGTGGCAAACATTTATAGCTAGTTTCAATTTTGTGAAGGTGCGTGAGGGGTTTTTAAGCTTTAAAGTCAATCTAAGTTTTGGAGTCAATGCAATTTTTTCTTTTGCCTTGGACAACTGCTGGAGAAACGGCCTTCCATGTCTCTGTCATTTCCACATGCAGCCTGTGAAGTTTCCCTGAGTCCAGCCTGGTTATCTCACAAATCTGTGCAAAGCTGCAGTGAATAATTTATACCAGGCATGAGGTGACAAGTTAAACACGCCCATTTTGTCTAAAATACTATGAAGGCATCAAGAAGGAGCCAAGCTGCAGGGCAAGGGAAGCTCGGCTGATGGGAACCCGAGTACATCTAGAAGAGAGGACGCCGCTGTAAAGAAAATGAAATGTAATGAGATACTTTTTCATGCATAATTCATAGGTGAAAACATGACTGCATAAAAAAGCCATGGATTTTAACAAGGCAAGCCTGCAATCATGCACATTATCTTCCCAGAGGAACTTTATATAATATTGGTCAAAGGAGAGGATTCTGAATACTGGTACAAAATAAAGCCGACAGGTTTTCAAATGCAACAGAATTTACTTTAATGTACAATGCCCGTAAAAGAAACAATTTCTATTTACACCTGAAAATACTGCTGAGCCAAAATTTACTTTAAGACGTTTGCTATCTCTTCTTTAAATGGGAAAAAATAAGCAGAGGAAGAGAAGATTCATATTGATAAACATAACTAACATGCATAAGCCATATGCACTCAATGTTGTGGGGTTAGGTTAGACTGGACAGGACAGGCATTTTCACTTTTCTGGCAAAAAAAATTTAGATAGAAATGTCATCAATGAAGAGGCTTTAAAAATGATAGCGTGTTAGCTACTGTCAACATAGAGTTTAATTTCGTTGTGTTGTAAGAGCCTATATCATTAGTCTGCTTTTCAAGACCAGTTTAGGGGCTAACACATGCCTGATTTGAAATGCTGTTTAACATGTGAGGCTCTTAGTTGAAAGATTCCAGAGGAATGTTGATTAAAGCTTGGGATGTCTGAAATTTATCACCACCAAACCCTAAAAGACATCTTAGCTTAAAAGAATTGGTGAGGTGGAGGTTGGGGGCCGGGGACCATCCTTTGTCTACATTTAGAAAATACATAGAAATACAGGGAGTACAACAGAGGGGGTCAGGAAAGTCTGCAAAACACACAGGCTCGAGAGCTCTTCAGGCTTGTTTGCTTGGCTTATGCCATGTAATACTAATATTTGAAAGAAAGCAAAGTAGCTACATTGTGCTCAGTTAGTTTTGTGGCACTGATATTTGGCTGAAGAAAGGATTAAATGTTGAAAAAGGTTGACAAATCAGTCTCAAAGGGATCATCTACCACAAGATTTTTGTGTAAGTTGCATGGTTTAAGAAAGATATACTATAAAGAACAGCAGGTGGAAGTGACTTAGATGCCAGATAATCTGTTCCATTTTAGCAAAATTGTATTATTAACCTCTGCTTGATGTATCTCAGCTATGCTTTGGGTTTTGACAACATTTGAAAAATGTGGGCTTTAGGAGTTAGGTGATGACTTAATTTCTAAATATGGACTCTGAGCCTTTGGGACTCATTGTCAGGACAAAGCATAACTATGCCTGGAAGTGGTTACAAAAGAGAGTTCTTTCAGTATTGCGGGACTTCCATTCAGGTTCCAGAGATAAATTTATAGCCTGAGTTTGGCCATTTGCATGATGTTAAACTATTCACTTTAATACTCCTGTGGCATATTCCTGACACTGTTTTGCTATTAAAAGGCATTTACAACATATTGCCTGTTATAGGACCTCAGTGACATGAGGTTATCTTTCCAGGATATCAATAACTAACCAGCTAGTTACACTTGTGTAACTCTAGCAACATAATTTAATACTCCACTCTTGCTTTTCTTGTTATTTTTCTTCTTTCCTTCCTTCCTCCCTCCCTCCCTCCCTTCCTTCTTTCATCTATTGATCTATCTATCTCTGTCTTTATCTCTCCCTCCATCATCTCTCCTACCCTCCCTCTCTCCCACTCTCTCTCACTCTTAACAGCACACACACACACACACACACACACACACACACACACACACAGACTTAGCTCTGCTATTAGCAAATCCAAATTTGTAGTGTGGCTGGGAAAAGACAGTTCAGGGTGACACTATGTATTCCTGACTCTGCTGGAAGGTGGGAAGAAGCGATCACCAGCTGTCTCCTCTACCTGACAGATGTACTCTCTTCTGCCTCTTCTGCCGGTTCAGCATGCTGCTGAGAAGTTTGCTACATTGAAGGATCAATTTTCAAGCACAGAAAGAATTTGTTTGCTTGTACACCTGTGCTATAAAGGAAGTTTTCCTATTGCTTATGCCAGTTGGATGACTTACTGAATTCTTTAGCATATATAAAAATGCAAAGTGCCTGAAATGGGAATCAAACGATAACATTATTAGAATTCTCTCTTGGGGTCAGATGAGACGGACGGCTGCATAAAGAGGATGTGCCTGGGTACAGCTTCTCTAGTCTAAATTTGTTTCCTATTTGTTTCCTTTTCTGTGAAAGCAATGCACATATTAAATATCATATAGAATAAAAGCACATTTAGAATAAAGAGGGAGCAGAAGAAGACAAGAATTTTAAAACTCCCATTGGCTGAGCTTCATGCAAAAGGACTGGTAAAGGCTGTTGTAGGTCTTCTGGATTCTACCTTTCTCCAAGAACCTCCTCCAGTCAGGCAATCTTATAAAACCAAGTCATGAGAATTCAGGAAGATGCAATCCCAAATCAAGTAAATTTTCTTTGCTCAATCAGGTAAAATTAGATTACATCATCACTTGTTCAAATTCTCTAAAAAATTGTCTTATGACACTTGAAACATTGATCCCTTTTGGGGTTTGGTTTCTGTTTGTACCTCCAACTTCCCCTCTCATTCTGCTTTAGTTACTCTGGCTTCCATGATAACAAGAAAGATGATGGGGTCTAGAAGCAAGAGTAGAGACATTAGTAAGGTAAGAACTGTACCTCCCCCACTGTCATGAGGAAAAGGCGTACAGACACAGACGGTAGGAAAATTAGGAAATTCTGCTCTAACGGTGTCTTTTCTATAAGTGACACATGAGGTAAGGAAAATTTTTGGAAGGATTTCAGATTTCACATTTTATCATAATATTACCTGGAGGAATTAGATGCCATTTCATGAATCTAGAAAAAGAAATGATGATAACCAGAAACCAGCATGGGTTCACTAAGAATAACAAGTTTGAGCAAATTTCGTTTCTTTCTCGACAGGGTTATTAGATGAGCAGATCAGAGCATAGTAACGGCCTTTGGCGAGGTCTCCTGTGATGAAAAACCTTGACTCCATGCTTATAAATGTGATGCAACAAAATGACTTTTGCCCAGAGCTGCTAACCATTAACAATCTAGAAAGAGGAATCCAATTGTGAGTCACAAGGCTCTATTCCTCTCCCTTCTGTCCACAATATATGAATAATTTGGATGGAAAAGCTCAAGGCACTTATGTCACATTTGTGGGTAACTTGAATCTGGGAAGAATGGATAGTTACGTGCAGAATTAATATTTCAAAAAATTATGACAAACAAAAGAAAGTGCTTGATTCCTTGATTAAAGTCCTTAATACTCTTGTGTCTCCTTTTCTTTGAAGAGTTTTAAAATTAAAATGGTTTGGGGGTGCCTGGGTGGCTCAGTCGGTTGAGCGTCCTACTTCAGCTCAGGTCATGATCTCGTGGTCCATGAGTTCGAGCCCCGCGTCGGGCTCTGTGCTGACAGCTCAGAGCCTGGAGCCTGTTTCAGATTCTGTGTCTCCCTTTCTCTCTGACCCTCCCCCGTTCATGCTCTGTCTCTCTCTGTCTCAAAAATAAATAAACGTTAAAAAAATTAAAAAAAAAATTAAAATGGTTTGTCCATGATATCGATAAATTCAGGTTTGGAGTGTGCCTGAGTAAAAGAGTTCTAAAGGAGTGAAAACATGTAGGATGATGGCATCTACCTATTCCTAAAAGTGTTTAAAGATGTGAAGTGATCAGTATAATATTAGTTCCCTCTACCTGGGTGAGGAAGTTTATTTGTTTGTTTATTTTCTTTTTATATCTTTATTTTTAATTTGAATATAGTTGACACACAATGTTACATTAGTTTCAGGTGTAGAGCTTAGTGATTTGACAAGTTTATACATTGTGCCATACTCACCAGTGTAGCTGCCATTTGTTCCATTAAATCGCTATTACAATATCATTGAGTGTATTCCTTAGGCTCTGCTTTTTATTCCAGTGACTTACTCATTCTGTAACTAGAGGCCTGTATCTCCCATTCCCCTACACTCATTTTGCCCAACCCCTCACACACCTCCCCTCTGACAACTATCAGTTTGTTCTCTGTAGAGTTCTGATTTTGATTTTGGTTGGTTTGTTCATTTTTAAAATCTAATTTATGAGTGGAATAATATGGTATTTGTCTTTCTCAGTCTGACTTATTTCACTTAGCATAATGCCCTCTAGGTCCATCCTTATTGTTGCAAATAGAATAATTTCATCTTTTTTATGGCTGTGTAATATTCCGTCATGTGTATATACTGTATTTTCCTTATCCATTCACCTACTGATGGACACTTAGGTTGCTTCTATGCTGAGAACTTTTAATTGTCCCCGCCCCTCTTTCTGCTGATCCTTTTCAGATTCATAATTCCAATTACTTCCTCATTTTCTTCTCTAAGTATCTGTGTACCCAGAAACATCCAATGTATGAACTACACTGTCTCTATTTTCTAGATTACCTTCTCTAGAAGGATTTAACTACTTGCCAGGAAGGAGTTCTACATGTTTGGTCTAAACACGCTAAAGCTGGGCTTATTTGCCACAAATAGACTCCTGTAATGAAATAATGTAGAAATATATGTTTTTAACACTTTTTTCAGTTCAAGAGGCAAGTTTCTATAAAATCATCTTGTGCTAAGAAGTTTGCAAGTGAGATTCACTGCAAGAGATGATAGAAAAAAGTTTAAATCTGAATGTTTTTGTAACTGTGCCTTTAGCCATTGCCAATTTATGGAATACTTGAATTAAGATGAACCAGAGGCTGGGCATTTGGTTTATTTTAATATGTCATATGACTAGTTCTTGGAAACCAACTGATATTTACTTAGCTGCTTCCTCAGATCAAGGGCTTTATACTTTGTTACTCATGTAGCAGAATGCTAAAACATGCTGAATTGTAATCTGTGAGAAAAAAAAATAAGGGCATTGTAGATTTTTCTCAAGGAGGAGCAATAATTCAGTTTTAAAATGCAGGGAGTTCCTGAGAGTCTGAGACCATACTCATTTACTGTTGTGGAATGGTCCTAAGCTAAATGGAACCCCTCATTTTTACAAACTGCAGAATCATTTGCTGGAAAAAAAGAACTTAAGATTAAATTTTCAAGAATTCATTGAATATAAATAAGTCACCTTTTTTTGGTCTCCTAAATTATGTTAATGTAAAACAATTAAAAAATACCTTGGGATGTTTTTCAGAATTTACTTGGTAGGCTTATTATGGAAATAATGCTTTTTCCATATAGTATGGGTTTGACCAATTTTCTATTATATATATTTGTTATACTATATGTATAATACATTATATTTTATTTTATTTTATTTTATTTTATTTTTTCTTATCCCCCCAAAAGGAGCTTATTTTATTTTATTTTATTTTCTTCAAGGATTTCCATATGTTTTATTTATTTATTTTTAAAATTTTATTCTTTATTTAAAATTTACATCCAAATTAGTTAGCATATAGTGCGACAATGATTTCAGGAGTAGATTCCTTAGTGCCCCTTACCCATTTAGACCATCCCTCCTCCCACAACCACTCCAGTAACCCTCAGTTTGTTCTCCATATTTATGAGTCTCTTCTGTTTTGTCCCCCTCCCTGTTTTTATATTATTTTTGTTCCCCTTCCCTTATGTTATTCTGTTTTGACTCTTAAAGTCCTCTTAAGAATTTTTGTCTTTCTCTGACTACTTTCACTTATCGTAATACCCTCCAGTTCCATCCACATAGTTGCAAGTGGCAAGATTTCATTCTTTTTGATTGCCGAGTGATACTCCATTGTATATATATACCACATCTTCTTTATGCATTCATCCATCGATGGACATTTGGGCTCTTTCCATACTGTGGCTATTGTTGATAGTGCTGCTGTAAACATGGGGGTGCATGTGTCCCTTCAAAACAGCACACCTGTATCCCGTGGATAAATGCCTAGTAGTGCAATTGCTGAGTCGTAGGGTAGTTCTATTTTTAGTTTTTTGAGGAACCTCCACACTGTTTTCCAGAGTGGCTGCACCAGCTTGCATTGCCACCAACAATGCAAAAGAGATCCTCTCTCTCTGCATCCTCACCAACATCTGTTGTGGCCTGAGTTGTTAATGTGAGCCATTCTGACAGGTGTAAGGTGGTATCTCGTTGTGGTTTTGATTTGTATTTCCCTGATGATGCCTGATGTTGAACATTTTTTCGTGTGTCAGTTGGCCATCTGGATGTCTTCTTTGGAGAGGTGTCTATTCATGTCTTTTGCCCATTTCTTCACTGGATTATTTGTCTTTTGGGTGTTGAGTTTGATAAATTCTTTACAGATTTTGGATACCAACCCTTTATCTGATATGTCATTTGCAAATATCTTCTCCCATTCGGTTGGTTGCCTTTTAGTTTTGCTGATTGTTTTCTTTGCTGTGCAAAAGCTTTTTATTTTGATGAAGTCCCAGGAGTTCATTTTTGCTTTTGTTTCCCTTGCCTCCAGAGACGTGTTGAGTAAGAAGTTACTGTGGCCAAGATCAAAGAGGTTTTTGCCTACTTTCTCCTCTAGGATTTTGATGGCTTCCTGTCTTACATTTAGGTCTTTCATCCATTTTGTGTTTATTTTTGTGTATAGTGTAAGAAAGTGGTCCAGGTTCATTCTTCTTCCTGTCACTGTCCAGTTTTCCCAGCACCACTTGGTGAAGAGATTGTCTTTATTCCATTGGATATTCTTTCCTGCTTTGCCAAAGATTAGTTGGCCATATGTTTGTGGGTCCATTTCTGGGTTCTCTATTCTGTTCCATTGATCTGAGGGTCTGTTCTTGTGCCAGTACCATACTGTCTTGATGATTAGAGCTTTGTAGGATAGCTTGAAGTCTGGGATTGTGATGCCTCCTGCTTTGGTTTTCTTTTTCAAGATTGCTTTGGCTATTCAAGGTCTTTTCTGGTTCCTTACAAATTTTAGGATTATTTGTTCTGCTCTGTGAAGAATGCTGGTGTTATTTTGATAGGGATTGCATTGAATATGTAGATTACTTTAGGTAGTATTGACATTTTAACAATATTTGTTCTTCCTATCCAGGAGCATGGAATCTTTTCCCATTTTTGGGGAGTTCTTCTTCAATTTCTTTCATAAGCTTTCTATAGTTTTCAGTGTATAGATTTTTCATCTCCATGGTTAGATTTATTCCTAGGTATTTTATGGTTTTTTGTACAACTGCAAATGGGATCAATTCCTTGATTTCTCTTTCTGTTGCTTCACTGTTGGTGTATAGGAATGCAACCGATTTCTGTGCATTGATTTTATATCCTGCCACTTTGCTGAATTCATGAATCAATTCTAGCAGTTTTTTGGTGGAATCTTTTGGGTTTTCCGTAGAAAGTATCATGTCATCTGCGAAGAGTGAAAGTTTGACCTCCTCCTGGCCTATTTGGATGCCTTTTATTTCTTTGTATTGTCTGATGGCAGAGGCTAAGACTTCCAATACTATGTTGAATAACAGTGGCGAGAGTGGACATCTCTGTCTTGTTCCTGACCTTAGGGGGAAAGCTGTCAGTTTTCCCCATTGAGGATGATATTAGCATTGGGTCGTTCATATATGGCTTTTATGATCTCGAGGTATGCTCCTTCTATCCCTACCTTCTTGAGGGTTTTTATCAAGAAAGGATGCTGTATTTTTTTAATGTATTGTTGGAGCCGGTTGGCTAATATCCTATTGAGGATTTTTGCATCCATGTTCATCAGGGAAATTGGTCTATAGTTCTTTTTAGTGGCATCTCTGTCTGGTTTTGGGATCAAGGTAATGCTGGCTTCATAGAAAGAGTTTGGAAGTTTTCCTTCATTTCTCTTTTTCAGAACAGCTTCACGAGAATAGGTGTTAACTCTTCCTTAAATGTTTGGTAGAATTTCCCTGGAAAGCCGTCTGGCCCTGGACTCTTGTTTTTTGGCAGATTTTTGATTACTAATTTGATTTCCTTACTGGTTATGGGTCTGTTCACATTTTCTATTTCTTCCTGTTTCAGTTTTGGTAGTGTATATATTTCTAGGAATTTTTCCATTTCTTCCAGATTGCTCATTTATTGACGTATAATTGCTCATAATATTCTTTTATTATTGTTTGTATTTCCGTTGTGTTGGTTGTGATCTCTCCTCTGTCATTCTTGAATTTATTCATTTGGGTCCTTTCCTTTTTCTTTTTGATCACACTGGCTAGGGGTTTATCACTTTTGTTAATTTTTTCAAAGAACCAGCTTCTGGTTTCATTGATCTGTTCTATTGGTTTTTGTTTTTGTTTTGATTGCATTAATTTCTGCTCTAATCTTTATTATTTCCTGTCTTCTTCTGGTTTTGGGTTTTATTTACTGTTCTTTTTCCAGCTCCTTTAGGCGTAAGGTTTGGTTGTGTATCTGAGATCTTTCTTTCTTCTTTAGGAAGGCCTGGATTGTTTTAGATTTTCCTCTTTTGACCGCCTTTGCTGCATCCCAGAGGTTTTGGGTTGTGGTGTTATCATTTTCATTGGCTTCCATATACTTTTTATTATCGTCTTTAACTTCTTGGTTGGTCCATTCATTCTTTAGTAGGATGTTCTTCAGTCTCCATATATTTGTTACCTTTCCAAATTTTTCTTGTGGTTGATTTCGAGTTTCATAGCATTGTGGTCTGAGAATATGCACGCTATGATCTCGATAATTTTGTACTTACTTAGGGCTCATTTGTGTCCCAGTATATGGTCTATTCTGGAGAATTTTCCATGTGCACTGGAGAAGAATGTATATTCTGCTGCTTTAGGATGAAATGTTCTGACTATATCTGTTAAGTCCTCTGGTCCAGTGTGTCATTCAAAGCCATTGTTTCCTTGTTGCTTTTCTGGTTAGATGATCTGTACATTGTTGTAAGTGGGGTGTTGAAGTATTAGTATTGATGAGTTTCTTTATGTTTGTGATTAATTGATTTATATATTTGGGTGCTCTCACATTTGGAGGATAAATGTTTACAATTGTTAGGTCTTCTTGGTGGATAGACCCCTTAATTGTGATATAATGCCCTTCTTCATCTCTTGTTGGAGTCTTTATTTTATTTTTATTTTTATTTAAAAAAATTTTTTTTTAACATTTATTTATTTTGGGGACAGAGAGAGACAGAGCATGAACAGGGGAGGGGCAGAGAGAGAGGGAGACACAGAATCGGAAACAGGCTCCAGGCTCTGAGCCATCTGCCCAGAGCCCGACACGGGGCTCGAACCCACGGACCGCGAGATCGTGACCTGAGCCGAAGTCGGACGCTTAACCGACTGAGCCACCCAGGCACCCCTACTGTTAAATTCTTAAATGCTTCCTTTCTACATTTAGGGAATGATTGAGACCAATAGATGGGGTCAGGAGTGACCAGAAAGAAAATCAGCTTTCCTTATAAGTATGGAATTCTTTCTACTTCTCCATTTAATATAAACATTGCCTTCCTAGCAAACACAAAATTACCGTGTTGTTAGGCAAAGAAAAGATTAATTCTGGTTTCTTCTTCTTCTTCTTCTTTTTTTCCCTCTATTTAGTATTTGTCAAAACATTGAAGAACTATACTACTGCTTATTCCTGAAAGGATAAATAATTTTAGCCTATAGTAATTGACCTAGTTGTTTTTGTTTTTGTTTTTGTCTTTGGTGTATAGATTAGGGTGTATAGATTTGTGAATGTCTCTTAGAATAGTATTTCCAATCTTTACGTATAAACCCATCGGTGAATCATAAAAGCAATTTAGTAAGTTATGAAACATGTTTAAATGTTTTAAAAATGAAATCATAGAAAATATCAAGAGTTCGTCACACAGTATTGTTCTGGGAAACACATTTTTCAGTTGTGTGTGTGTGTGTGTGTGAGAGAGTGAGAGTACTGGGTTGTAGGATAAAAAGGATTTTTGACTACGGTTTGGAACAGCAACAATATTTCTAAATAGTTTATACGAGTATTTTTAGAGGATCACCTAGAAGTTTCTGATAGCTGAGATAACTGAGCACACTTCCTATGAAGAAATAGGTAGTAAATTATTGTTGAACTCAGCACTCAGACTCACAAATTTCATTACAGTGGTGTTGAATAAGAATATTAGGTTCACAGATGGCTCTCTTACATCTTTGTCTGAAGCCATTGTCCACTTTTTAATTTGTTGCTTAAACATTTCTTAGAACAGTAAATCAGTATATTTTCAGGACATTTAAAAAATTAAAATATCATTGAACTTCTTCGGTTCACGTTTTGATGAAATACAAATATTCCATCATTTTTTCCCTTATTTTTAAAATTTCCTTTGCCTGGAATTCTCTGCTTCCAATTGGTCATACAGGCAAGTACTTTGCATAATTCAGAGATCATTTCTAAGATCACCCCCATAGAAGGGTTTCCTGAACCACCGAATCTAAAATCTGTCCCCTCAGTGTGTCACAAAAATATTGTTTTCTTTTTAGTGCCACTTATCACTTCTCTAAATTGTCTTGTTTAATAAAATATTGGTTTTCTTCTTTATTCTTCTGGCCGTTCACTCTGAAATCCACTTACCCATCTCTCCAGAATGTAAGCACCACGAAAGCAAGGTCCTTGCCTGTCTGTCCACCACATGCCTTAGAAAAGTGTTTGTCACATTCGTTCCTCAATGCTTGTTGAGTAGATGACTGATTTAATTTCAGAAATAATGACAAAAATTTGCTTGTTGCTTTATAAAAACTTTCTAAATATGGAAATGAAGATAGCTACAGTGATATAACATTTATAATGACATCTTTTTGACCTGGCTTTGCCCTCACTAGGCCTTATCTATTTATTTTATATTTACTCTGAGTAGGAATGTTCCGATTCCAAACCTTGAATGGCTTAGGAAATAATCAAGGGTGGGAAAAAGAGCTTCTTACCAACCCTGACTGGCAATGACATTTAAAACTGGAGTCAACAATAACTATCATGAAGGCAATTGAAATACTTGGGAGTTTGTAAGTCAGGTGGATGCTTTGGTGTATTACTGTCTGTCCATCTCCTGTTTTAGGGGTCAATACAAGCCCTCAGTGTATTAAAACCTATTAATATACTACTGAGAGATATTTTTTCAGTAAGAAAATTAATAGAAGCAGACGATTACTATCTCTATTGTACGCTGGGGAAACAGTATATCTGCTTAAATGCACTTATTTGAATGGAAAATAGGTAAATATGAAGTATGCTAAAAAGATATAGGATAAAGCCCTTACGAAGAAGCTGGCCCTATGTTAAAGGTTAAACACTTCAGAAATAACATTATTTGGGGGGAAATTTTGACTCATTATTTGGGGATAATTGAATTGAGTCTTAAGAAATTCAGATATTGATGGGAGTGAGGAGATCGGGGGCAGGGTAAATGAGTGATGCGCATTGAAGAAGGCACTTGTTGCTATGAGCGCTGGGTGTTGTATGTAAGTGATGAATCACGGGAACCTACTCCCGATGTCAAGAGCACACTGTATACACTGTGTGTTAGCTAACTTGACAATAAATTACCTTAACGATTCAGAAATATGTAACATTTAATAAGCTGGGTACATTTTAATAAGCTGGATGCATTTAATAATAGTGATAGTGATATACATTGGCTATGATGTAGCTTTCTTACTTAGGATATTATTGTGATTATAGAGCCACTAGTTTAAATAGACTGTAGTTATTTGGCAGAAAGATCCTATAATAAATACATTACATCCATATTAATACCAAGGAGCAATTAGTAACTTTCAAGTTGAGATTCAGTTTATTTATATACATCCTTCTCCAGATTCTCATTAAGTGCTACCCCCGTTTGTTATGTTTTAACAGATGTATGAGACACCAAAGAGGAAATATGTCAAATCAAATTGTTTATTATTTGATCTTAAAAGATGATCAAGAGGAGCAAATGTCCAATGTTTAAATTCTAGGACCTAAAATAAATATTTCAGAAGACTCTCATCTTTTGTTGATTGCTGAAATACACAACAGAATCTCACTTCCTCACTACTTAATTTGCTGTTAAGAAATAATTTCTTGAAAAGAATTGCTTTGTCTGACAAAAATGGAAGATGGAAGGTCTACCGAAATAAGCATTATGTGCGTGTGTGCATATAGATATTGATATAGATAGATACAGATATAGATTGCCCACTTTGGCTGCACACATAATAGAACTGAAATGATACAGAGAAGATTAGCATGGCCCCCCCATAAGGATGACACACAAATTTGTGAACTGTTCCATATTTTTGCTATAAATGAAAGTTAAGATAGTAAATCCTAAGTTTTTATCACAAGAAAAATATTTTTTGTAACTGTATGAGATAATTATGTTAAGTAAACTTGTAATTACTTCATGCTATATGTAAATCAAATCATTATGCTGTGTCTCTTAAATGAATGCAGTGCTATATGTCAATTATATCTCAGTGAAACTGGAAAGACTGATTATGCCACAAAGGCACAAACTGAAAGGTAAAAAAAAAAATAATCATAGCAACAAAATAATGTTAGTCTATTTTACTGAATACTGAGTTAGTGCAGGTTCTGACCCAGGTATTTTTTCACAAAAATTCTAGGAAGTAGTTAATACCAGTTATACTTCTTCCCAATTTACAAACATAGAGACTGAGAATTTTTTCTTACTTAAACTCCATAAACACTTATACTAGAAGTGCTTAAATACCAGTGAAAGAACTTGGTTTCCAAACTATGACTGGTGAATACAATGTTTCAGGGGGATAATATGCTCCTTCTATTACTGCCACAAAATATTACTTTGGTTAAAAAGAGAATGATTGATTGACTGATTGACTAGTTATGACAACCCTATTTACCCTCACTTTCAAGTCTATTAAGAATTGTCCAGCTGCTACAGGTTTGAAAATGTTTGTAAGTGAGAAAGAATGCCCTTGATAAATGCAGTGTTTTACTCTGTCAAAATGTAACAAAACTTTAAAAAGTGACTATTACTAAAGCACAATTAAACATTTTTTAAGGGCATGCATTTTGGGTTTTTCAATCCATGATACACATTTGGAGTTCTGGCAAATAGCAGAGAATTAGGTCTTCAAAGGGATCCTGGAAGGATGTCTATGGTCAAATGCATTTTCCAAAAGATACTCAATAACTGTTGTTTCCTTATTCTCACAAGGATCACACACTACAAATCTATAGCTATTTGGCCATTGTCATATTACTCTTGACTTACACTCCATTCTTACCATAAACAAAATAGTGACTGGGGTCAAGTAGAAGATTTCCAGTTCTTAATTGCATACCAAGAATTACAGAGAACCTTGGTAATGTAAGATTTGAGGTAGATTAGTTTGAAGCCAATGGCTTCTTGGCTCTGTCTTTCTCTCAAAAATAAATAAAAAGGTTAAAAGAAAAGAAAATGTTATTGAAAGCAGCAACATTTTCAAGCTAGCCCACAAAAGTATCCTCAAACCCAAAATACTTGGGCTCCCTTTGTACCTTTTGGGATATTTATATTGGAATTAAACTACACAGCCTTTGAGAGTTACCTAAACACTATTTAAACAATCTGCTAATAGCAGATTATGTTCTTAAAAATAGATAATAATTCAATCTATCTAAAAATATTTTGTAGCTAAAACTAAAATTGATAAAATGAATAAAAAAGTATTGGGAAAGGACTAATATACATAATGTTTGTATAATTCTGTTTTCATAAACTGCTGTTTAGGCTATCTGAGGAAACTCTAATATATAACACAAATTAATGTATATGTATACATACATGTGTACATACACACGTATGTATACCCAAATCTGAAGGTAAAGCCCATTGTATATGCCAGACTTTCAAAGGGGTCTCGTTTCTAAGAAACATTAAAGATTGAGGGCATAGAACTCAATTTTAATAAGTTTGTTTTTTTCTTATAACTAATACAGTCTATTATACCAGTCTCTAAATAGTAACAAATATTTGATAGTTCACAAAATCAAAATTTATGTATAGTAAAGTGGTTAACGGGAACATTCTGGAGTCTGTCTGCTAAGTTTTGAATCTCAGTTCTGCCACAGGTGACCACAGACAAATAATAATTTCTAATTGTCTCCTTTTAATTTTTGTAAATTGGGAAATTTATAGGGCTTCCCTTTTAGCTTTATTATGAGGAATAAGGAGAAAACTCGAGTAATACACTTAGAATATTGCTTAGTACAGAATAAATGTTCATAAATGAGTTCTTATTATAATACTTACCTTTGCTGAGTGGAAGCACTTATACAGTTAAAGATATATGTATTGTGTGCTTATTTATTTTGAAATCAACCTGGATTGTATATTTGTCCCAGATACCAAAACATATATAGAATTTATTATCTTTTATGTCACTCTTAAATGATAAAAACAGTATATGTTTTAAGAATATATACATTTACACATACATATCCATAGTTAAAATGAACAACCCAGTCTTTTTCTTCCATTGTAGGGAAAAACTCAGTTCATTCTTCCTCTTGTGTGTCTCCTGTACTATTCACACAGCACACTTCATTCTGGCACTTCTGGTCACCAAATTTGTAGGCTTTTTCCCCCACAACAAGCGATTCTCTGAGACATCAGCTGTGTGTCCTATAATTCAAGTCACTTTTAATACTATACCTGGAGATGGTATCAGACCCCACAGGTTAAGGGCTCAGTCTCACAAGACCGTGCCCCCTCTTAATTTCAGATGTCAGTCACAAGGAGTAGGTCTTCAGGTTATTCACCACTTCTGTCTGATTTGGCTGTAAATCAGAGGTTCTTGTGACCCTTTCTCAGTTTCAGTTGAATTGTTAGAGTGGCCCACAGAACTCAGGAAAATACTTACTTATGTTTACCAGTTTAGTAAAGGATATAATAAAGGACAGAGATGAAGAGACACCAAGGGTCTTGCGGAGTCTGGGTATGCCACTCTCTCGGTGAGGATGCATTGGCCAGCCAAGAAGCAGTTTGAACTCCTCTTATTGGGATTTTATGGAGGCTTCTTCTTCACATAGGCATGATCAGTTTTTTGCTCCATTTCCAGCTTCTCTCCCCTCACTGGAGACTGGGGAGAGGGGTTGAAAATTCACAGCTTCCAATGATGCCTTGGTCTTTCTGGTGACCATTCCCCATTGAGGAGCCATGCAAGAACCCACACAGAGTTGTCTTAATAGAACAAAAGATGCTTACAGTGCTCTTCTCACTCAGGAAATTACAAAGGTTTTAGGAGCTCTGTGCCAGGAGCCGGAGGCAGAGACCAATAAATATAGTTTCTATGATGTCACAGTAATGAAACTATAACCAAGTGCACCAATATCAAAAGTTTGGTTACCCTGGGGTGCCTGGGTAGCTCAGTTAGCTAAGAATCCAGTTACGGCTCAGGTCATGATCTTGGGGTTCCTGAGTTCAAGTCCTATGTTGGCTCTGTGCTGACAGCTCGGAGTCTGGAGCCTGTTTCAGATTCTGTGCCTCCCTCTCTCTCTGTCCCTCCCCTGTACATGCTCTGCCTCTTTCTCTCTCTCTCAAAATAAATAAACATCAAAACTTTGGTTCCTTTGGGTAAAAAAGGTTGGACAATATATAGAGAAGAAAGGGAGAGAGAAGTGAGCAAATACAGTGAGATAGCTACATGGATGAATGATTGTATGTTATTTTCCATATGTTTGAACTATATTAATAAAATATAAAATATGTACAAAAGTGCTAGAAACTTTAATGAATCTGGGTGACACTGGTAACTTTTTATTCAGTTTTTACTGTTTCAGAACTACAAGTTATGATATTATTCCAGAAGACCGTTTTTTTTTATTAAGTATTACCCTTATCCCTCTTAAATATATATTAAATATATTGTTCACAATATATAATGACTATATTGGATAACAGCAAAATAAGATAAATTCATTCTTTTAGTAAAATAAAACATTTAAACATTGATAAAATCCAAGTACGTGTTATCAGTAGATATATTTTTGTAATCAGTAGATTAATTTTTCAGTCTGATATATAAGGATATATATTGCACTAAGTCGCTAATTATTTAGTTTAAATAGGTCTTTATAATGCCTTGGGATATTTAATTGATTACAAGGATTGCTTTTCTGCTTGGGTTTAAGTTACAGTTAGAATTTAAAAAGATCTGCAGATATATACATTTATATGCAATACAGACAGTTACATAATGTTGTTTGGTAATTCCTATGATAGGTAAGATATTTAGATAATTATTTAATACCTACTATGTGCCAAGAGCTGGGATGGACTCTGAGAAGATGACATTATAAGTTAATTACCTTGAGGATGATTTGTAGTCAAATAACTACAAAATTGTGAATTGTAAATTATGTTAATATATCTGTGTAAAAATGTTATAGAAGAAGGCAAGAAAAAGGTGTGAAAACTCAGAGACT
Source organism: Panthera tigris (assembly GCF_018350195.1). Lineage (NCBI taxonomy): Eukaryota > Metazoa > Chordata > Mammalia > Carnivora > Felidae > Panthera > Panthera tigris. Next base: position 27,079,972 of record NC_056676.1, on the reverse strand, counting down.
GTGATTTATGTGACTTTATTTCTCAAAAGTAAAGCTTTTACATTCCGTCTTGGATACCTCTCTTGCTATATCACCTATGCAGGGGCCGGCTGGTGTGGGGGGAGGTGAAATGACTGCTATTTACACACAATAACTAATGAAAGAGAGTCTCTTGGAATTGTGCCAACTGATGGCTCCTTGCAGGGGTGGTGATTTGTCTAAATGAAGATTGTTGTCTTGATTAATGAGATAACAAATACAGAAGTTTGTGAGATTAGATTCTCTGTTGGAAGGGCAAAATTTCATAGAATAAGCATGCTTTTGAAATAAAAAAACACATTTTATTTTCTAGCTGACACTTTCACTCTTATTTGCTGTCAATAAAATAGAGCAAAATTGGTTATACGTGTGTCCTTTCATTCCTAATCCCAAGTTTCCTAGTGATACCCCTCTGCACACGCAGAAATATTCACACATCAGAGGATCTATGACCGAAAATGAAGGCCCCCATATGTTGCAATGTAATTAATAGGAGATTATGAGTAAAAGCTAAGCTCGTGACATATTCTATGGGAAAATCGTCTTCCTTAAATAACCAGATAATCAATATGCAAATATCTGGTTTCTTGTAAGATTCAGACTATATACTCTAGTATTTAATAATTTAAGTATAGATATAAACCATATATAAGAAGGAATTAATAATAGAAAGCAATAAATGATTAATGAAAAAATATAAGTGAGATAAATGAGTAGAGTGTGCATTACGCAGTACCTTTGCTACTCTTACATGGTAAAGTGTTTTGAATTGATTAATTAGTTTGGGATTGGAGTGAAAGAGGGAACTCTAGCCAGGATTTGAAAGATTGTCACAATTTTGTTAAGTGGAGGAGACATGGGGGTTATTTTACTCATTCGTTCAATAATTCATTCATTTAGTCAATTAGTATGTAAAAAAAAATTTGAGCATCTAAGATGGACATCTAAGTAGCAAAATGGGCTTGTCACTGGATTGACAGATGTAAAGCCATTAGAAATGATCTCTGACCACATGGAACCACAAAGTTCATGATAAGTATTATGAAATAAATGTGCTATAATATTAAAGCAGATAACTTTTAATTTAGACTTCTGAGTCACACAGAAAGCTTGTTTGTGAAATAAATATTGAAGGCTAGAAAAATGAATGGAGTGCAGGGACCAATATGTTCTCTGAAAATCAATTTTAGGAGCTCTTTCTGGGTTGCCTGACAATGGTTTCCCTTCCAGTAGCCAAATTCAATGTCCCTCAGAAAAGCCCTGTTTTGGGGCACCTGGGTGGCTCAGTCGGTTAAGTGTCCTACTCTTGGTTTCAGCTCAGGTCATGATTTCATGGTTTGTGGGCTTGAGCCCCACCTTGGTCACTGTGCTGACAGTGCAGAGCCTGCTTGGGATTCTCTCTCTCTCTCTCTCTCTCTCTCTCTCTGCCCCTCCCCTGCTTGCTCTGTCTCCCTCTCAAAGATAAATAAATAAACTTAAAAGAGAAAAAGAAAAGTAAAGCCCTGTTTGTGGGTATGGATGAACTTCTTCACTTCTCATAGAATGTCATACAGCTTGGTCACCCCAAAAGCACAGGAGCAGAGGCAGGGGAGAGTTTGTCTTTCGAGTGAAGACTTCAGTCTTTTGGGCCCTTGAAATCACTGCTTTAGCTGGGCATCGTTCTCACAGATAATTTTGCACCTCCAGACTCCTCTTTTCATTTGATGCAAATAGGCCTTCATGCCGCAGTGAGAAGCAGATAGCACTCTGCAGTGCATTTTCCCCTCTCCTATGTTCTCAGCTACATCCTCATCAAAAAAAAAAAAAAAAAAAAAAAAAGTAAATCAATACATTTAAGAGAGAAAAAAAATCTCATCCTATCTCTTTTCGAAGGTTCCATATAACTGCTCTTACAAATATTCCCTTCGAATAGGAAAATGCACTAAATAATCTTGTAAATCACATCAGAAGTTTACAATAATCTGATAAAATCTATTAGAGGAAATCCCTAAGGCATTCAAGGTGATACAAGCAGACCCAATATTTGATATATCATTCAGTAGGGAACTCAGACATTGAGTATGAGTATGAGAAACATTTCCAGATACCCTATGCCTTTTTCCAGTCAAGTGTGATACATTTTCTATGTAATCTAGACAGGAGTGCTCTAACCTAAGAATTTTAATTATATTATTAGTATCAGCAACCACAAAATTACATTGTGTTCTCCGTTCTATCACATTTTTTTTTGAAAGAGAGAAAATGTGCAATGGGCTAACCTTTACTTCCATGGATCCAAATACACAATTATGGGCAGTGAAGATAGGTGCTGAAGGATGTCATCAGCATGGTATAAATCCGGAGATAGGGAGTTTTCCTTAATGTTATTTTAGTTACCTCCAAACACTGTTATTTAATTAAAGACGTCTCATGATATATGCAGATAAACATTTGTAGAATGGAAATGTGTGCCCTGGGATTCTTTTAATTGTAGATTCTGTGCAGAGGTGTTTGTATTGATGAAATCTTGCTTTCATGCCTTTCTGTACAATGTTCTCAATTTCTTTAGATGGAAAGATTTCCATATCTGAAATATAAGGCATTGTACTCAATACAATCCAAAGAATTCTCTTGTCATAAAACATTACATGGCATCTCCTCCTCAGACATTTGAACTCTTCAGGGAGAAACAAATGTCATAAAAATGGTGCCAGTCTCACAGTAGTGGCAATCCAATATGGCTACCTAACTCCTAACTTCAGATTGTTTTCTGTTTTGCTAACCCAAAGGCTTTTTCCAATGTCCATGTTTAATAATGTGACTATTATACAAAAAAATAACCTGAAAGCAAATACTAAAAATCAGGAGAATAGCAGATGAAAAATACATCTGGTGATGCTTCTGTGGTGTTAACAGCTGACATGTAATTAAGCTAACTCTAGCCTAAGCCTCATTATTATTATGCTTTAGTATCTGTGGACTTTTAATTACTTGGCATGATATGTGCCAGTGTGCTATTCAAATACCTCTATTTTCATTTTCATTGTTTTTTGTTATACTTCCACTGTCATCTTTTCTTTTAATAATTTAATTTAAAGGTAACGATGGAGAACTTCTAACCCTCATGTCTCTGAATATAAATTTTAATGAAAATGGGTTCAACAGTTTTGATTCTGTTTTCTGTTGTTTGGAACTGACTAAAAGTCATGACTATTTAATAAAAGTGAGAAAAGAATCCAACAGAGACCAAATTAGAGACACCTTCTAGTAGTTACATTGAAAATCCGTTGTTAAAAAAAACCTGGTTTTTTGGGGCGCCTGGGTGGCTCAGTCAGTTGAGCGTTTGACTTCAGCTCAGGTCATGATCTCACGGTCTGTGGGTTTGAGCCCCATGTCAGGCTCTGTGCTGACAGCTCAGAGCCTGGAGCCTGCTTCAGATTCTGTGTCCCCTTCTCTCTCTGCCCCTCTTCCACTCACACTCTGTCTCTCTGTCTCAAAAATAAACATTAAAAACATTTCTTAAATCTACTTTTGGGGTAGCCACCTTCATTAACTATCATAGTTGGATCTTCTGGATAATTTGCTGCTGCTTCTACATCAACATTTGCTGCTTCACTTTGCACTTTATGTTATGGTGATGGCTGCTTTCCTTAAACCTCATGAACCTGCTTCCACTAGCTTCAGACTTTTCTTCTGCAGTTTCCTCACCTCTCTCAGTCTTCACAGAATTGAAGAGAGTCAGGGCCTTGCTGTGGACTAGGCTTTGGTTTAAGGGACTGTTGTGGCTGGTTTGATCTTCTATCCAGACCACTCAAACTTTCTCCATAGCAACAATAAGCCCGTTTTGCTTTCTTATCACTTGTGTGTTCACTGGTGTAACACTTTTAACTTCCTTCAGGAACTTTTCCTTTGCATTCACAACTTGGCTAACTCTTTGGCACAAGAGACCTAGCTTTTGACCTGTCCCAGCTTTCAACATGCCTTCCTCCCTAGGCTCAATCATTTCTAGCTTTTGATTTAAAATGAAAGACAAGTAACTCTTTCACATGAACACTTAGAGGCCATTGCGAGGTTATTAATTGTCCTCATTTTAATATTGTGTGTCTCATGAAATAGGGATGCTCAGGGAGGGAGGGAAGTGGGGGAATAGCCAGTCAGTGGAGCAATCACAGCATACACAACACTTATCAATTAAACTCACCATCTTGTATGGATGCAGTTGATGGCACCCAAAACAAAATAGTAACACCCAAGATCACTGATCACAGACAAATAAAATAGTAATGAAAGCCGTCACAAATAGAATAATAATGAAAAAAATTGAAATTTCATAAGAATTACCAAAATGTAGCATAGAGACATGACGTGAGTAATGCTATTGGAAAATGGCTGTGACAGACTTGCTCAACACAGGGTTGTTACACACCTTCAATTTGTAAAAAGTGAAGTACCTGGAAAGCACAATAAAACAAAGCACCATAAAATAAGGCAGGCTTGTGATATATTTCATAATCAGCCAAAAATCAAATTTTGTTTATTGCATTCTATTTAAGAAGCAGAAAATTAGTAGTCTATTAAAAAATGTTATCGGGGCACCTGGGTGGCTCAGTCGGTTAAGCGTCCGGCTTCAGCTCAGGTCATGATCTCACAGTTTGTGAATTCGAGCCCTGCGATGGGATCTGTGCTGACAGCTCAGAACCTGGAGCCTGCTTTGGATTGTGTGTCTCTCTCTCTCTCTGCCCCTCCCCTGTTCATGCTCTGTGTCTCTCAAAAATGAATAAATTAAAAAAAATTTTTTTAAATATTATCAAAGCAGAAAGTAATAATGTTTTTCCTTCCTAAGTTTTTATTTAAATTCCATTTAGTTAATATACAGTGTAATATTAGTTTCAGGTGTAGAATTTAGTAATTCATTGTTTAATACATCATCCGGTGCTCATCACAAGTGTATTCCTTAATACCAATCACCCATCTAGCCCATTTCCCCGCCCACCTCCTCTCCAGTAACCCTCAGTTTGTTCTCTATAGTTAAGAGTCTGTTTCTTGGTTTGCCTTTCTTTTCCCCCCCATGTTTGTTTGTTTGTTTTTCTTAAACTTCACATATGAGTGAAATTATATGGCATTTGTCTTTCTCTGACTGACTTATTTAGCATAATACTCTCTAGCTCCATCCACATCAGTATGAATGGCAAGATTTCATTCTTTTTTATGGCTGAGTAATATTCCATTGTATATATTTACCACATAGAAAGTAATAATTTTAGACACACAGATTGTGAGGTCATATCTCAATCTGCAAATATTTTGGCACTGAACAGTGAGTCTTATATATCTGTAAAATTCACTTCTATGGACCACATTATATTTTACTGAAGATGTGGTCATGTTCTTGAATCACAAGGTACTTTTGACTTCCTGTTAACCACAATCCTTACCTCCCTGTCTTTTCAAACAAACACCAGGATTTGTTTCTATATATTCATATATGCAAGGAAGACTTATTCACAGCTAGGTGAAGACAGATGATGTTCTCTCATGCTAGCAGTGAGACATTAGTCGAAAAAGGAAAAGAAGGGTATACTACAATAGAAAGGCTTCTATAGCACACTAAGTGTCTTGGGGTGGGCACTCTAGAGATGGGAAGTTAGAGGAGGATGTAGATGGAACTAGTCAAGAGGATTCAGAAGCCAAAAACATGATTTTTCTCTGGACCCAGTAGTGTCCCCAGGATTGGAGGCGCTAGGAAAATCAGAATATAATAACTAGGTTGACACACAGATGACCCCAAGCTGTATGGTGGCAGCATCTGGGGCTGTACAAGTGGCTTTGCTCATGGAGCATGCAGACAGGGCAGGACAGGAAGAACAGAGCAACTAATACATTGATTGCAAAGGGATTTTGAGAAACTCCCAGAAACTACTAAGCAAATACTTGTGGATAGAGTCTATTTTAAACGGGTGGATGTTTTTGAGATCATGGACCTATGAGCCACATTCAAATTTTATTTTGTTTTTATCCTGTTGAACTTACTTTAGGTGACCAACCTTTCGCTTTCCTCGGAACATAACTGGTGATCTGTCCTTACGGGATGATAGACTAATTTCTTTGTATAAGATTATACTGAGTTTGCTTCAAATGCACATTTGGGCATGTTATGCAAATAGACAACTGTTATAAATCTCAATATCCAGGCTGACACTCTCCAAGTATGTGTGAAACTCAATTTAACTGTTAAAAGTGATTTATTATTTATATTTCCAAATATGTATATGTCTCTGAAAGTTCTATTTACTGTTCGCTCAGTGAAATATACTGAGTATTTGTAAATGAGTAAATTGCTGATCTAAGTCACTGACCCACACAATTCTCTTAGATATTCTGATAATTAACTGGAGGAAATCTGGCTGGTATCTATTGATTTAGTCAAACAGTTTACAACTTCACACAAAGTTATAGTACTAGATTCAGCTTCTTGCCTTAAAAATTCCTGCACAGGATGACAACTGAACTTCTCTCTGTGATTAGAGTTGTCTGCTATATTTAGATACCCAAGGAACTCCAGCATGGACCATCTGCTTTATTCCATGTACTTTTGTTTAGAAACTTTCTAAACTTTTGTTTAGAGTTTGTTTCTATCCTGACTTGATTCACCAATTATTTGCACAGCTCCCAATGCTTTTCTATTTCAAAAGTCTTTCCTATGATAAAGTGGATAAACAGCTCTTTAAACATCAAGTGCTCAATTATTTTCTTCAATTCTCATGAACAGAGTGTGTATATATATTATTTTGTCTGATCTATGACATCTTTGGAGAAAGAAAGAAGCCATTATCATTAATGGCATTCTAGTGCATTTAATGGGGCACTAGAGTAATCAACACACTGAATCTGTGGCCTCCTTACCTGTGACACACAGGAATATGTTATACAGATTAGTGAAAACCTCAAGAGACACATGTACTCTTTGTATATGTGCTTATGTCTAATATGTATATTTATATCTACATCTGCATCATCTATATATCTTTATCTTGTACCTTGTTTTCTTGTACTTTGCCGATTATGCAAGACAACAAAGAACCTTGCCTTAGGGGTGCCAGAGTGGCTTAGTCAGTTAAGGGTCTGACTCTTGATTTCAGCTCAGGTTATGATTTTGGCTCAGGTCTTTCTTTATTCCAGCTCAAGGTTTGTGGGATTGAGTCCCATGTTGGGCTCTGCACCGAGCATGGAGCATGCTTAAGATTCTTTCTCCCTCTGACCCTCTCCTCCACTCTCTCTCTCACCCTAAAAAAATAAGAATAAAAATAAAAGAACAGTAGTGCCTTTTGTGCCCGCCTCTCACCACCATGGAATGATGTGACAGTAAGTGGTAAATAGTATACTTTCTGGGCTTATTATTTCCCTTGGTGGTGTATACAGGTTATTGCTTTCTTTTGAAAATCTCTGCTGTGACTACTGCTTCTTTCATGACTTTACAAGATGTTTTTTACTGATAACGATCCAGAAAAATTTAATTAAAAAACAAATTTAAATAGGGCCATAAGCAGAGATCTCCTGTTCCCATTTCTAGCTACAGTTTTCACTAGTTCCTAAGTGAGAAGTGAGAAGCTGGAGGTTAAGGTTTTATATTACCTACTGCTGGTTCCAACTTTACTATATTTGATTTAACCATGAAAAAAGCTTTTAATGATGTTATTTAAAGCATTTTCAGGAAATCTTTGTTGTCTTCCAAAAAAATCTGGAGTTAAATAACCCCTTCAGATATTGCTAAAGAAAAAATATTTAAATCAGCTGGTGCTTAAAAGACATTTATTATGTAAATTCTGATGTTTGTACTTTATGGGGGAGAACACAAGACAGAAATACAATAAATTATTCTCTATTTCCTACAATTGCTTTTCAGTGTAGTACTTCCCATGGCTCTTCACAAAATTTTCTATACTCAGAATCTGGAATATTCTGTTTGAGCAAGTCCTATTTGTTTAAGATAATTGTCTAGAAACTATACTACATGTCATCGATATTAGCAACAGGACATACAAGTTTCCTAGAATTCAGTACACGTGATGACAGGGATCAGAAGAACAATTGGATATCTAGGCAAAGCGGTGGAAAAAGTCTGGAGTCTGGACTTGGGTTCACTTAAATTGCTTGACACTCAATATGGTCACCTGCAAAATAATGATAGTAATACTGACTTTTTCCAGAGAAAGGAAGGAGATAATGTGTAAGAAAAACCCTTCCTATACACTTCAGAGTGCTCCACAAACACTAGTTCATATTAATGATGACTGTCACAGATAATTTTGCCACTGGTGGGAAATATGGTCGTCTGTGCAGCATTGATACCAGGGAGGGTATTGCAGAGAACAAGAAAGCTTCGGTATTCGCTAGACCATTGTTGTGTCCAATTTGGGACTGCCATCTGCCCACAGCAGCCTAACCTCTCAAGGTAGACCTGTTGCCGTTCACCACACAGTGTTACAGTAAGGGTCAAAAGAGATTAATTATCCTGCCCTTGTGGCTATAATGCCCTTCATTCACTTTCCCTTTGTCCATGGATGGGATAACCGTCAAAAGCTAGAAAACTCTGAGAACTAACCCCTTGCAATGGCACATCCTCAGCAATGTCACTGGCCACATGTAGATTTCATATTTTATTCTCTAAGGTGAAGTTAGTTTATTTGAAATGGCTGTTTATTTCTCTTTGCAGAAAGGATTGACTTTCTACAATGTCCCTTTTCTATTTGTCTCTTTCCTTGTCTGTTTCCCTTACTCTCTGCTTGAGAGCAGAACAATGATAAATTTATTTCTTGAAAAAAATAGCAAATTGTGAGAAAGCTCTTTCATTAGCTTTTCTTTCTCTGCTTTATTTGCTTCAAGAGATGGAGTAGTCTGAAAGCAAGCCTTTTACAATGGTGCTGGATTTAACAATTATTTGCAAGACTCTACCTTCAAGTGTAGAATTGTACCCTAGCAAATTCCACTAAAAGTGTTATAAATTAAGTAGATGTTCCAATTAGCAATTGAGACTCCTGCAAGCTAACTTTTGAAATAACAAGAGCCCTGAAAATCCAGCTGAGAAACCAGGAAAGGACATTGGAAAGGTTGTCACAATGATGGGATTTTGTCCTGATTGTGCAACATTTTAGTTCCTTTCACTGAAGGTTCTGGAAAAAGGGGCAGATTAAAATCCTTAAGGTGGGTTAGGTAGCCTGACAGACTCTGTCTCACTCCGTATTAATGATGCTAATCTGTGATAAATATTTGGTCTTTGACCTTCTTTATGCCAACCTTCTTTAATTTGCCTACTTTCCTCCTTTTTTGTTTTCTCCTAATTGCTTCACTTGATTCTCATTCAAACTCACTTAGACAAAAAGAGAGGTAAAAAAAAAAAGAAAAGAATATTACAAACATTCATTGAATACATTTAAAAGATATTTAATTAAGTTTTGCCATAGATGCTTCATTATAATTGCTTATTAGAAAAAAAGTAATTTTTCTAAGCTTGTTTATAATTTTACAAATTGGAATCTGGGTGGTATTGTGGCAAGAAACGGAATGTATGATCAGAAACCTGGTCGGGTTGACTTGAAAATAAGGTGTGTGTCAACATTTACCACCCTTAGGATGTTGAGCAAGTGATTTAATTTATATATGTGGTGCATCTTATTACTATCACAGTTTCAAAAATGCAAATTCCCTATTTTATATGCAGCTCATCTGCTCTTAAACTGGTATAATATAATGCCATTAATTGAGATTAACTTGAAGTAATGACATTTTACTTTGGAATAAAGTTAATATTTTAAAATTCATTTTACGATCGGTTAGAACACAGAACTGATAGTTTATTTCAGAGCCAGAACTTGGTGTCCGAATGGGGCTCAGAAAGCCCACCTCAGTGCTGTGGGGGAACCAGATGGCCTTCTGAGTTCCCCCCTTGATACGAAGTCTGTGAGTCTGATAGTCACCCTTAACAAATGAGTACCACATAAAATGTACATATGCTAACATGATTTCCTGCACAAATGTGCAGAGGCCAAAAGTAGATGACATTAGAGCCAGTGAGTATGATAGTCCATCCTGATGGCAAAATAACCTCAGAGTCACCTGAGCTCTGGTGCAGCATTCTCTGCTGCCTCTTTTCATCCCCACTCTTTTCTGGTCAGCTATCAGCTTCTTCTCTCTAATTGTCATACATGTAGACCATCCTGTGCTCTCTGCACTGGTCAAGGCTCTGGGTCTTGTGCATGTATGTTGCAGTATTTGTTAGACATTGTTTTGTGAGAGGTGATTAATATGTTTGGCTATCCTCCGGCCAAAACACTTAGTTTACTAAAAATCAGATAAGAAGTTCTTATGTTTATGCATCTTTATGCTCCTGATACTTTAAAGTATGCTCATGAGACTTTTTAAATAAATCCTCCCCAAAATCACAGAAGTAAATAATATTTTAGTAAATATGCTTTAGCGTCTCTATAGCAAATATGCTTTAATATGAAATGCCTTAATGTTACAGCTGATAATAATTAATAAAGGAAATATAAATAAAGCTATGTGTGTAATCCTCAATTTCTAATTGAACATATTGAATCTACACTTGTCTCTCTGGCACCCTAGAAAAAATGTTCAGTTTTTTAACTTTGATTTTAAATGGACAGCAACTGTTCTCCCTGGGGAAATATTCTCAGCAGAAAATCCAGGAGTCCTATAGTCAATAATACAAGAAAAAAATATGAGAAATGGGGAAAATATCTTCTGAATAAATACATAGGTCAAGAAAAGAATGATATACTTAGAAGCATTTTTATAGTATCTGTACATCCTCTTTTCGGGGCTGGATTTAACAGAGAAATGTCCGGCAATGCGTGACTTGGTGTGATGCTATGGCATTCAAAAGGATACAAATTTTTGAGCAAGGCTGTAAATGATATAAAATATCTCCTTTTAAATCTGAGCTTATACAGTTATATCAACTCTGTAGTTGTAGCACACGTTAAAGTAACTATAAACAATAGTGTTTTCAACTAATAATATCTGGAATCATTTTTTTTATCTTGTAATAGGTAAGTTCAGATCACCCCATAACCAGAGTGTAATGAAATTGTCAACATTTTCTTCATTTCTTCTTTTCCTGACAAATGGTGTGAACATATCACCTTTTTCTCTTAATGGAAAACCTAACTGGAATACGTCAAAATGCTATTAGGTTTTTCATTTTCTTCTACAATGCAATGCTCGGGAATGCATGCAGCCTTCATCTGGGCACCACTGTGGAATATTCCTTGTCCCTGATAAAATGACTGCAAAGGAAAATCAAGCAGAATTGTTCTCAGGTTTGTATTGCTGCTCCTTTGTTACAGTCTCTTGGAGAAAGTGTGCAGGGGGATTATCTGTGCTGCAGGAATACACATGGGTTATGTTAACCAAAATGTGTTTAAAATTTTACCCGAGTTATTTTAATGTGCAAACATGTTTAATGAAAAAGTCTTCATGTCCAACACTACTTATGCATATGCTATATTTTGGAATAAAAGAAAGAACAGTAACATGGACTGCTTGCCATAAGTTTTGAAAGACACTTATTGCAATATTATGTAGGAAGAGGGGAAAATAAAATCAAGTGCCCTCGCCCCATGGGAAATATCTGTAGCCTATTCATTGTTTAATTTATTTTGTCTTGAACTAAACCAATAATGGGATATAAAATAAATCCAAGTGAACATACATGAGACATAGAAGTCAGTATAGGAAATGGACATTGTTTCCATCTAGAAAATTTTACCTATGGATTGCAATTAATAAAAAAGAAAGTAACATTTCCTCCAATGGCAACTTAACAAGAAGAAAACCTTAACTGATATTTTTGTTGACCTGGTAAGCAATTTGATTACCTGTAGCAAAATAAAAACAAGAATACTTAAAATGGAGCGTGTGTGTGTGTGTGTGTGTGTGTGTGTTTGTGTGTGTGTGTGTGTCTGTCTGTCTGTGTCTATATATGTATGTATATATCTTTCCTCTAGGACATCAGTTTCTAAAAAAAGTAGTTACATGGCAGAAACACAGATTTTTGAATAATCAACACAAATCCTAATGTCATTTTTAGAGAGGTGGTCCAGTGTGACATATGTAATCTGATCATTTCAAAAATCATATAACTTAACAAAAAAGTAATTTGAAACTATTTTGAACCTCCCTAGAATTCAGCACAACATAAAATTACTTCATGCTTACTTCTATCAATCAGCTTTAAATACTTTAAATTGTTAATAAATGAAGAGACAATTGGCTCTTTTCTCCAGGTCTGTTATTCTTGACAATGCTTTAGTGATTCTTCTAGCAATGTCTGAACAGTAGTATCTTGATTTGCTCTGAATGACAGGTCCAGAGCAAGCATTTCTCCTAATGCTTGGGAAGAGCAATAAATATTTTCTTGGAGCTCTTGTTATGATTTATTTTTAAAATCCTAACTAGAGTTATGGGAAGACTTCATAGTGAAACATTTTCATTTTATGTTCACCTCAACAAAAATGCACCAGCTGGTAGGGAAACTCATTTGAAGTATAGAAATGATGCCACAATATTCAATAACTGAACTTCCTAGAACAAATGGCTATTAAGAATACACAGTACAGTCCTTTCAATCCCCAAATAATTTACTACTAAATGTGGAATGGACGATCTCAGGCCAGAACAAACACATTTACGCTTATGCCCCTTTCTCTTTTCTGTGTCCAAAGAATTTAAAGGCCAAAACCAAATATTTATGCATCACATTTTCCTTAGGAGGATAATTTTATAAGGAAATATATCTTCAAATTGAAAATTAGAATTAATATTGTACAAATTGCGTATGTATCCGTTAGAGTGATTTGAGGGCTACTCAGCTACTGTCTTCAAATTTGGCTGATTTAAGGTGCAATAGTCACTATGGAGAAATTCACACTTTTTATTCAGGCTCATCAGTGTGCTGAAGCTACTGTCTCAGATAGATATATTTTCAAATCAGGAAAAAATAAAATAAAATGCACCTAGAAATCAAATGTCGAGGTCATTAGCTACCACCATTTGGTCTTGCTGTAATGACATCCCCATCGCGTGCATGGCAATTTGCATACCATTACCCATTATGCTCTGTTCTGCAATTTGGCTTCTGGAGGTCACTGTACCTTGATTTACTTTGTTAAAAGAGAGCATTTTCTAAGCATCAAAGTCATGCTGTTTCAGGGCCCACTATATCTCTGCTGGCAGCTTCTGCGAAAACAAGGTGCAATAACAAATTGAACTGGAAATCCTGAAATTTTAACCATTAAAAAAGAAATCTTTAGAAATATCTCACAATATTCTATTTTAAGAAACCCAAAGGAAAAGAGAGCTAAATTGGAAACTGGTGTCTATGAAGTTTTGTCCTTTGGTGCATTTTTGCAGCTATGACATAGATTTCTCAGGCTCCCTTTATTTGTGTGGCATTTATTTGTTTTATTTTTAATTATAGGTGTGAAGTAGCTGCCTCGCTGATTCATTTACTTCGGCATTAGCTGCTCATGGTAGATACTCAATCCACTAGATATCTGTCACAATTTTGGATTGGATACCCATTATCGAGATTGATAGCAGTTATCAAACCTCAAAATACGTGTGTGTTCTCTTTTAAATATTAGCTGTCAGAGTGTGATAAGTTGTGTTGGGTTGTATGGAGCAGGGTTGAGCATATGACACAGTGAGGCTTAGTTTTAAAGAGGAACACACTTTACAGCTGAAATCCATGACAAAAGAGAACGGCAGGCCGGATGCCAACATGCCGAGAAGACAAACACCGGGGGTTCAGTAACCGTTCCAGATAAAGGAAAACAATTTGACCTTCCTACTTTTGTCTTATAAAACGATCTGTTTAACTTTTGGCTTTAAAACGAATAAAAGAGAGAAAGAGCGTAAAATGGTCCTTGTTATGCAAGTGGGGAATATGAGCTCTATTGTAAGTGCTCAGGGAGGTCGTTCTGCCAAAGAATTATGAAATTCTTGAAATATGCATTCCGTGTAATGCCAGATATCATGAAAATATGAAAAATATTTCCATTTTCAAGACTTTGTTGAAATTGGTATGGAGCACTTTGGGAACTCATTTTGAAAAAGGACCTTCACTGGATGGGTATCTTTTTTGTCACGTCGTCAACATGCTTCTGTGAAACACCACCTATCGGCTTAGAAACAGTCCATGTTGGCATATCCAAAGTCCAGTTTACTTATTTTGTCTTAGCGATTTTATTTTTTCCACTCCTGACTGGTTTTCAATATTTTGCTTACATATTTTTTTCTGCAGAAATTTGCACATTAATTCTATCTAATTGGCTACTCTACAACCTTTATTGTATCCTTGCAGAACAGACAGCTGTAATAGGGAAGCGCTGGCACAATGTTGCCTCTTTAATGGCTACTTTAAAAGTATATAATTGTCCCTTTGTCCACACAGTCTAACAAAGATGCTGTTCTTCTGACAAAGAGTAACTGCTAATTTTATTACTATCGTGTTTTATAGCTTCAAAATATGCTAGCGGAGAGTTCACTTGTAACCAAGCAAATGCGGTGTTTTAATTAAGCGGAAACTTGAAAAGGAAGGCTTCTGCAGAGAGGCTCAATTGCTTCCCACAACCTTTATGAAAAGGGCAGGGTGTTAAAACAAACCTCCCACTTTTATTTTCAAAGGAGAAAAAAAAACCAGAGCTAAAGATAATCTCTCCATTAGTATTATTAATAGTGTTCAGCTTTCTTGACATGCTTTAGAAGCAGACAGACTTGTCATGAGCATCACATTTGCAAGCACTGTCACGGCTCCTGAAGGCTCTGGTGAAAGCAGGGAAGTGTGTTAACTGTAACTGCGAACGGCCTTTGGGGAACAATAGGCTTACCTGAGACTGCGCCTGGCTTTTCAAAATACGAGTTGCTATATTATACTCCATACTCACGTTAGTAAGCATACAATACTTGACCCAGCATCATTTGGTGAAGTACCATTTCCGATTCTAATCTCCTCTCTCATCCCCTTCGGATCATCTGGTTTGAGCCTTAGCGCATTGGCTCACAGAGCTGCGATTCCAGCATGCGTGTCCAATGTTTCTTGCACCCGGGCTTAGTTACTCAGATTCATGGGTGTCTGTTTTCCCTTTTCTCCAAAATGTCTGACTTGTTGGTTCTGTTCAGTCTTCTAGCATTTAGGTGACATAAATAATTATCTAATAAAACTCATGGTATTTAGCTAATAGCTGTAGGTGATCCCAAGGTTTGCAGAACAACTGTGTCATGAAACTCTTCAAGCATATCAGAAGCACTCAACAAGAACAATGTAAAATTTTTACAGAAATGGCCGTAACTAGGATATAATTTCTGTTTCACTGTTCTGTTTTATAATTAATCTGCTCTATGTTGCTGGTGTCATTGCATAAAATACCTTGTAATGGCAGTTTCTCTATGCAGGCTGGCCAAGGGAATGGGCTAAATTTACATGACTGGATTTTGTTCCAACAGAGCAGTGGCTGCAGCATAATCAGTTCGAATAAGTAATCAGCTCGGATATTGTTTTGAGATTTGTTTTTTCCTTAGGTCAAGTAAGTCCCTAACTGACATACTTTTATAGAATTAGGCAAGGACTAACTGAGTTTGGCATCTAATCTGTTTTAGCCAGTAGTTCATTTTATCTATTGTCTACATCCATTGGGAGCCCAAGCTGCCCATCATATAAACAATGTGTGCTCTATTTCTTTGTAGAAATGGTATAAACTTTTGTTACAAAGGTGAAATACGAAAGTAAAATATTTCGTATAATCACATGAAATATAGAACAGAAAAACTGTTATGGAGAAAAGAAGTGTCTAAAAGCAAGACAGGTACACGCATATACCCACACAAATATCAGGCATAGTGAAACAAACAACGAAAAGATCCATTAAATGTTAGAGGGATGGGTAGCATTATTTTAACTCTCTTTTTGTGATTTGCAGAGGTATACTTAATATACACTATAATGTTCATGAGGAACGTGTTTTTCCCTGTGAGATTTTCAAACCTGTAGCACAGAAGATCACTTTAGAATGGGATTTTTACTGGGTATCTTTCTATTTAGATTCCTAGGTAAGAATATCACAGCATCATATACAAGCCAACTGACATGTGGATTCTAATTTTGAATATAACATTGAGGCATTGCAGTCTTGAAACAGAAGACATTATAGGATGCAAAAAAATAAGGAATATTAATCCACTATTATAGCAGTTAAAATGTGATACACATTAAAAAAAATAGAAGGTAACCGAGGAAAGGAATATGGATTATCTTTCTGGATAAATTTGAGAGGGTCAAGTAAATTTTCAAAATATTTTACACTTATTTTAATCCAGAGGGAAAATGTTTTCAAGTTATTAGAACTTGACTTTATAAAATCACGTAAGTACTCCCGCCTCTACATACACAAATGTGTGTGTGTACATGTTTAGTGTTTGGGAACACATGTACATTTACACGTACACTCACATACATATCACTGTAATGGCTTTTCTTCTTTTGTGAATTTAATTTGGAAATACTTAAAAATAAGAAATGGTAATGAACTTGTTCCTACATATGATAAAAGAGAATATAAAATCAATATAACATTATCAGGACATTAGAAACTAATGTGGCTTCTAGGCCATAAAGGAATCCACAGGCGTAATATGGTTTCATCTGTTGTTATTTTTCTCCCACTGAGCAGTCCTCTCTAACTCTCAGCTCTGATGCCCAGGGAAAGTAAAACACAGCAGCTGAATTTCACCCACTCACCCTCCACCTGACTTGTGGATAAAGATAACAGTTCTGGTCCCTGTTGCCTTCGCTTCTTTCCCTGAGATGACTTAATTCATCACAAACAGAGTAAGCAATAAAAACTAAGGCTGAAGCTTGTGCTTTAGTATGAACATAAACTGTGCCTTATATATATTCAAATTCCTGTCTAGTTGGAGGAAATATTCATGACTAATATTAAACTAAGCCTAGAATTAGGCAAAATGCAACAGACATATATTGAAGTGAGCATTTTATTATGTGCCGTGTCAGTCAGATTAAAGAAAAGAGTGCGTGACACCAACAGGATATTGCACGTATATCAAGCAATCTATTTATATGTGACAGGGAGGGTTTGATTTCTGGAGAGAGTGACAACCCAATGAAATAAGAGCTTGCCTTCAAAATTACTATAGTATAAATGTACATCTTTTAAGATGGAATTTTAAATTACAATTAACAAAATGTAGATAAATATGCTTAGGAATGAATAGTGACATACAGAAAAAAGGGGATGGAGAAATCTGTACAAATGCAAAGGCTTTTCAAGCCATTAGTGCTCGTGTCCAGCACAGAATACTGGAGGAGACTTTCTATGTTCCTTAACAATCTAAGAGCCAGACATTTCAAACAAGTTAACATTATGCTGCTACTCAAACAGAGAAGGGTGCAGGTATAGGAGGTAGTTAATCATCAACTGGGAAAAACTAGAAAGTAAAATACAAGCACTACTCTTTTATTAGCAATAGATGATCAGGAAATGATTATATTCATAAAACTCAGGTCTACTTTATTCTTTACATTGACATTTTTTCAAATGAAATTATATATTTTGCTCCACAAATAGCCTGCTTCTATTTCTTTAATTCTTTCCCTACTTATTAAGGGATAAGGACTGAAAGAAGGCAGACTATTGTGCTAAAAGTGTGTAATTACTGTTTGTCTTTCATAAAGGTGGCCTTTGGAAGAGAGAGAGAGAGAGAGAGAGAGAGAGACACTAAAGTTGAAACCACTAACTTCATTACCAGCAAAGATAAAGTGCAGTGAAACAGAAATTCTTTGAGTTCACAATCATTACACTCGGATGCTCTTACCAGGTTCTGGGATAAGAGGAAAGAACAATCAATGGTCAATTGACTTTATTTCCTTTTTTTAAATTATAATTTGTATGACTTTTACATGTTTCTAGGATTAGCTGAGCAAACCACACAGAGACCACCTGACATGCAGTCCATAAAGTACGTTAAATGAGAAAAACAGTTTGGATGTGATGCTCGTCAAGCTGGGTTCTCATAGCAGCAGCTGGAATCTCCTGTCTTTCATTTCCAGAGATTTAGGCAATATCCAAGCGATGCATGTGGGGGAGCTACAGGACAGAGGCAATCAGAGCTGGCTTTGTACATCAATAATGGCAAACCGTATTTTCTCATAACCTTTCCTTCTTTGTTCAAAAGGGGACTTCCATTTTAAACTGTAATCTGTGACTTTTGAAACGGACATTAAGGCACCTTGCCGACAAGTACTTCTGGCTGATTTTCTTTCTGTCCCTCTTGCTGGTTTAAAAGAAAATCATCATGGCTGTCTTATGTGCAGGTGAAAGGTACCAGACCTTCAGGAGACAATTAAGCTCCCCTCCACCTTAAGATTCTTTGACGGGATTAAGTTTTTAGAAAATGCTAATCAGTGTGGTACACTAATATTACAGTTCAGTGAATATTGTCTGTATGTCCTCAGATCGAGCCATTTCCACAATACTCAGACTAAGATCTTGGATTGGGTATTTTCTACTTCCAATTTCCTTTTCCATTTTGCTTAACTATCTGCAACTTCTGAATGCATTGCCAATGCCATCTTAATCATGAATGGACATTCAACAATTTAACAACAAGTGATGACTTAGAAACTCTAAAACTCTAAGACAAAAAGTATGGTAAAGATGATTTGTTATATGCAACTGGTCATTGTCGCATCGTCTTGACCATCCCAAGGTAGAAAACTTAATGATGTTTGCTTGAGAATGATCCTCTGTCTCTCTCTCTCTCTTTCTACTCCTCTTAAGAGTAAGACTTTTTTAGCCACATCATTGGCAGATAGGTAACACACTGGCTAAATCTTGGAAAAAAGTGTGAGAGGTAACACATTTGGCTCCTATATGGTCCATCACCCACAATAAAAAACATATCTTGCTTGAATACCTCATATTAGACAACCTCAAATCATCCTAAATCTTTTGGGAGAATTTTGAGAATTTTCATCTTGAAAACACTTGTGAAGAGTGGGGGGAGGGGTGGGAGAGGAAATAAACAACAGTATTTTGTAAGGTGTATTTATAAATTGGGTTCCAATATTTTCTTTTTGGTAGGTTTACAATTTGCAAGGCCATATGCCATGGGCAGAGTGTAACCACATCTGGCATATGTACCCTCTAAATAAAAAGCAGGAGGTGGTTAGTCATCTGGTGAAACAATTTTGGTATACTGAACCTCCAATTAATTGAACAACAAACCTCTGAGTAAGACACAGAAGAGTGGTTTCTTTTTTTTTCCCCCCAGAACATTAGAAGACACAAGATATTTGGAGATGACAGATCATTCTGATTGCCTCATAAAACTAAATACATATCCAAAGATAATGATTGTGAAAAAGCATTGGAGTAGTCGGGGTTCCAAATACCTCGATTTATTTGGAGACCATGAAATCAAATTCTAAATACGTATATTGTTTTGTTTATGATGATATTGCTACTAGCTTCCTCATATGTAGTATTATGGCAGCAGCATTAAAGCTTTTCCTGAACCCCAGTCCTTTGTCTTCTCAATATGTTGAAGTCTGTCTTCTGAAGAACCTATTAGTGTTCCCAGTTCTCCAGATATAAGAAGCCTTTATTCAGATAATACCCTATATCTGATACAAAATGAATGCACTGGGCATGGTGAGAAGTGGTAAATGTTTGAACATCTTAGAAGCAACACCAAAAATTCTTATTTAACCTAAACGCATTCTGTTGCTTAAATAATGTGAGTAAAAAGAGTCATTGGAAAATAATGGTATATAATAAGTAATATGAAGAAAGAAATGACTTTTTATTGACAGGGCAATTTAGGCCTAGTCTAGTGACCTAAACTAGCAAGAAATATAGAAAATTCAGCTAGCTTTTCCTGACCTTCCCTAATGATGTTTTATTTGGGATTAGTTTACTTCATTAATTGTATAGAAGTTCCTTCATCTGCTAGTAACTATGCAGTGTTTGCAATTATTTGGGAAGACTGCAGACAATAAATGACTAGACTAAAAACCTAAAGAGAATGCTGGAGAAGTGTGTTTGTATTCACCTTTGAAAAAACAAAGCCTAGCTCAATTCTTGTTCCATGGGAAATGCTTCACAGATTGTTTAATAACTGAATGAGTAAATGAATAACTACACAAATGGGGAAACACAGAAATTTGAACGTGCAGTTGCAAAAAGGTAAAATAAAAAGCCAAATTTGAACTTGGAATCATGATAAAAATATTGAATGATATTAAAAATTATTTATATTTAAAAAGGGATTTTTTTTAGGTTTCAACATTTTTTATCCAAGAGTATGCTAGGCAGAATGTTATCAGGACTGTTCCCAAAGAGTTTCAGTCGGGGTGTCTGGATGGCTCATTCGGTTAAGCGTCCGACTTTGGCTCGGGTCATGATCTTGTGGTCTGTGACTTCAAGCCTCTCGTGGGGCTCTGTGCTGATAGTTCAGAGCCTGGAGCCTGCTTCAGATTCTGTGTCTCCCTCTCTCTCTGCCCCTCTCTCGTTCACCCTCTATTTCTCTCTCTCTCAAAAATAAACAAACATTAAAAAAAAGAGTTTCAATCAAGTTTTGCCCATTGCTGTTCTCCTGCAGGCACCCTGTGCTTGAGCGTAGTAATGCTGTATAGCCGCCTAGCAGCCCTACTTTTGAAACTACCGTTCCCTCTGTGCCTTGCTCCTTTTCCCAAACTATATTATTCCTTCTTACTTTGTGACACTCAATCTATCCATTGTCCTTTTGGCATTTTTCTTACGTCCTCAAGTCCGTGACCACTGGTTCACAATACTTAGACAACCTCCAAAATCCCGTAAGACTCAGAACATATGTTTCTGTTGTCATATTTCAGGAAAATATTGTAGTCGTACATGGCATTCTGTATCTTTTGAATTAGTCCATGTCTTATTCATTTGTTGTTTCAAATTTTTTAAATGTGTATTTATTTATTTTGAGACAGAGCATGAGCAGGAGAGGGGCAGAGAGAGAGAGAGAGAGAGAGAGAGAGAGAGAATCCCAAGCAGCCCACCTGAGCCTAGATCCTATGACCCCGAGAACACGACCTGAGCCAATATCAAGAGTTTGGTGTTTAACAGACTGAGCCACCCGAGAGCTCCTATTCATTTCTTTAACAAAATAGTTAGCACTGTTTCTGATAGATGGACAATCAGTACATTTGGTGACTTAATCTACACAGAGGTGGGGCCCCTGGGTGGCTCAGTAGGTTCAGCTTCTGACTTCAGCTCAGGTCATGAACTCACAGTTCTTGAGTTTAAGCCCTGCCCCACCGCTGTCTGTTCTGACAGCTCAGAACCTGGAGCCTGCTTCTGATTGTGTCTCCCTCTCTCTCTGTTCCTCTCTGGCTCACACTCTGTCTCATTCTCTTTCTCTCTCAAAAGTAAATAAAGATTAAACAAAAATTTTTTAATAAAAAAATAAATCTAGACAGGGATGTACAGATACAAAAATTTTACAGGGATGTAACAGACACAAAATAGTCCTGACAAAATAAGTTAAATTATCTGGGATGGAAGAGAATACATATTATGCTAGAAAGCGAGTGTTAAAAATACATAAGGACAGGTAATAACACGTGTGATAAGGACAGACACATAATAACAAAAGTATACAAGTTACTCATAAGGATTCGACTTTTGGGTGTTTAGTAAATGCATGCAAACAAGAATTACTTTTTCAGTTTAAATTTTTGAGCTAGTCTCCCAAATGAGTTGTATGTTAACCTACCAAGGTCACCCCTGCTCTTGAAAACACTTGGAAGTTAAATAAGCCTTTTGTTTTGTTGTGTTGTGTTTTGTTACATTTACAGAAAATGTAACCCTTGCCATTTATAGCTTTTGAAATTAATTGTAGTTTTCTCTGTGGTCCAGCATATGATTGGTTTGTAAATGTTTATGAATACTTAGATATGAGGTTTGGCAGATAAAAAGTTTGACATATATGTGTGGTATATCATTCTTATCAGTATATCAACAACATTCATCTCTGTTTTTAATTATATTTTGTCCATTAAGATTACTAGAATGTAATGATGTCATTCTCCCATAAAATTTTTACTTGTGCTATTTTTTCCTAGTATCTCCCTATTTTATAATAGTAATGTGGTGGTATTTAGCACATGTAAGTTCAATGCTGTCATAGTCTGCATAAATTATATGCATTAAATGTTCACCAATAGAGGGGTGCCTGGGTGGCTCAGTCGGTTAAGCGTCTGACTTCGGCTCAGGTCATGATCTCACGGTTTGTGGGTCAAGCCCCGCTTCAGGCTCTTTGCTTCGGACTCTGTGTCTCCCTCTTTCTCTGCCCCTCCCCTGCTCTCTCTCTCTCTCTCTCTCTCTCTCTCTCTCAAAAATAAACATTACAAAAATTTAAAAAAAATAAATGTTCACCAATAGAAAATAACCTTCTTGCTCCATTAATTCTTTTTTCCCCATTAAATATTTTGACCTGAAATTTTACTATCCCTTACACCCTGCTTTAATTTTGTTTACATTTGTTTGACATATCTCTTAACCATTTTCATTTTTAAGTCTTTTTTATTTTATTTTAGGTACTTAATATATATTTAGATTTTGGCTGATTTCACTTCTTACTATACACAATGGATTGAATTGTATCACTTTATCTTCTATATTTTTGTTCTGTTTCCACTTTAAGTGTCTCCTTGATATTTTTTGTTTGTTTTCTGGATTTTATTTACTTTTTTACTTTCTGTATTAAAGGTAAAGATATGATTAGTGGGGCTCAGCGTACTGGCAATCACTTTTCTATGTACTCACAACAGATTTAAATTCCCAGGCATCTAAAACACAATGACAAAACCAAACCAAAAGCAACGGTCTGATAACACCACAATGTAATATGGACTTTTGTGGACCCATTGTAATCAAGAAAGGTTTTATATCTTTTTGGAGTCTGTGAATTAAGCTGTTCAAGTGCACAATTGCCACATGGGTGGTTTCACTCTCTTCTTTCTGCATTATTCTCCATTCTCTTACCTTGTTTCATCCAAACAGCATACAAATTCCAGCCAGAAAACCTATCTGACTGTGGCTAGAAGAGTAGGGCTCTGGTTTATATCATTCAACTGTTGTTCCTGCCACTGCTCTTTGCCTTCATGAGGTGTTGCTGATGAATACTATGATGGTACTGTCTGCTAAGATCACTGCTATTTGTCTATGAGGCAGCAAAGATCTGCTTGTCTGTAGTGTAGGAAACACTTTTTGAAGGATGCCCAATTTGCAGTGATACCATGATCTCAGCACAATTGTTGTCCCAGGGTACCATTTGCATGGAAAAGGATGAACCCTTTCATACTGCAAAATTTTTCCAGCAAAAGCACTTGATTGTATGTTTGAGTACGGTTTCCAATACTTTTTCCTTACTTTTTTTTTTGTTTAATTTCTTGGTATGTCGAGTTGAGTTTCTGTTCTTTCTATAAGGTCCTTTCTTACATGTTTCTGTATGTTCTATTTTTAAATAGACTTTATCTTTTATAGCAGTTTTAAGATCACAGCAATATTGAATGGAAAATAAGAGATTTCTCATATATCCCCTGCCCCCATACATGCATAGCCTCCCTCATTATTAACTTCCCCCACCAGAGAAGTACATTTGTTACAATTGACAAACATATATTGATGCATCATGATAATCCAAAGTCCACAGTTTACACTTAGAGTTAATTCTTGGGATAGGTACATTCTATGGGTTTTGACAAATATACTATGATATGTTTACATCATTATAGTTTCAATACAGAACAGTTTCACTCACTAAAAATTGTCTGTGCTCTGTGTATTCATCTCCCCTTTGCCCTGAGTACCTAAAAAGACCGTTGATCTTTTGATATATATATATATATATATATATATATATATATATATATATATATATATATATATATCTTTTGACCATTGATCTATATGATATAGTTGGAATCATGCAATAGGTAGCCTTTTCAAGTTTGCTTCATTCATTTAGCAATATATATTTAAGTTTCTTCCATGTCTCTTCATGACTTTATAGCACTAAATATTTCATTGTCTGGATGTACGACAGTTTATTTATACATCCACCTAATGTAGGGCATCTTGGCTGATTCCAAGTTTTGGCAATTATGAATACAACTGCTATAAACATCTGTGTGTAGGTTTTTGTGTGGACATAAGTTTCCTACTCCTTTGGGTAAATACCAAGGAATATGAATGCTGGATTGTAGGATAAAAGTATATTTAATTTTATAAGAAACTGGCAAACTATCTTCCAAAATGGCCATACTATTTTGCATTCCTATCAGCAATGAATGAGAGTTCTTGTTGTTACACTTCTTCACCAGCATTTGGTATTGCCAGTGTTCTGGGTTTTTGCCATTCTAATAGATGTGTAGTGCTATCCCATTGTTGTTTTAATTTGTACACCCCTGATGACATATGACATGGAATATCTTTTCATATGCATATTTGTTATCTATATATCCTCTTTTGTGAGGTGTTTGTTAAGGTTTGGGCTCATTTTCTATTTGGGTTGTTTATTTTCTTATGTTGAGTTTTAGGAGTTCTTTGTATATTCTTCGATAGATATAGGTCTATTCAGATTGCCTATTTCTTATCTGGTGAGTTTTGGCAGATTGTGCCTTTCAAGGAATTGGTCTATTTCATCTAAGTTATAAAATTTATCAGCATAGAGTTGTTCATAGTGTTCCTTTATTTCCTATTAATGTCCATGGGATCTGTAGTGATGTCCCCTCTGTCATTACTGATATTAATAATATGTATATTTGCTCTTTTTTTCTTAGCCTACCTAGAAAGAGGCTTATAAGTTTTATTTATCTTTTCAAAGAACCAGCTTTTTGTTTAGTTGATTTTCTCTGTTGATTTCCTATCTTCAATTTCATTGATTTCTGCTGTAATTTTTGTTATTTCTTTTCTTCCTACTTTGGATTTAATTTGCCACCCTTTTCTAGCTTCCTATGGTGGAATATTAGATTACTGATTTTAAATCTTTCTCTTTTTTTGGATATGTGCATTCAATGCTATCAATTTTCCTCTAAGCACTGCTTTTGTATGTCCCACAAATTTTGATAAGTTGTGCTTCCATTTTCATGTAATGAAAAATATTTTTTAATTTTTCTTGAGATTTGTATTTATCCATGTAGTATTTAGAAGTTTGTTTTTTAATCTCCAAGTATTTGCAAATTTTCCAGATAGCTCTCTGTTATTTATTTATAGGAACAGACATTGTATGATTTATGTTCTTCTAATATTGTTAAAGTTTGTTAAGAATGTAATCTATCTTAGTGAATATTTCATGTTAGCTTAGGAAGAATATGTATTCTGTTGTTGGATAAACTAGTCTATAGATATCCATTAGATCAAGTTGATTGATGGTATTGTTGAGTTCAACTATATCCTTACTGATTTTCTGTCTGCTGGTCTGTACATTTCTGATAGAGGGATGTTGAAGTCTCCAACTATAATAGCAGATTCATCTATTTCTTCTTACAGTTCTATCAGTTTTGCCTCACATCTTTTGATGCCCTGTTGTTAGGCACATACACGTTAAGGATCATATGTCTTCTTGGAGAACTGACCTCTTTGTCATCATGTAATGCCACTCTTCATCCCTGATTTTTTTTTTTACCCCGAAGTCTGCTTTTTCCAAAATTAATATAGATACTACTAATTTCTTTTGATTACTATCAGCATGGTATATCTTTCTTCATACATTTACTTTTAAACTATATGTATCTTTATAATTAAAGTGGGTTTCTGGTAGGCAACAGAGTTGGTTCTTGTTGTGTGATCCACTCTGACAATCCCTGTATTTTAATTTGTGCTTTTAAACCATTGATATTCAAAGTAATTTATTTATATTTGCATTAATATTTTCCATATTCTTCTTCTCTATTTGTTGCCCCAGCTCTTTGTTTGTCTCTTTGTTTTCCACATATTTTCTGCTTTTTGTGGTTTCAATTAAGCATTTTCTCTCCTTCTTTAGCATGTTGTTATACTTCCTTTTTTTACTTTTTTTTAGCAGTTGCCTAGAGGTTGCGATACTCACTTTCAACAAATCCAAGTTTACTTCAAGTAAACTACCTACCACTCACTTCACTTCACACTTCAAGTATACCTACCACTCACAGGTAATATGAATACTTTATAATAACAAAATAATTCTAATTATTCCCCTTTGCCTCACGTATCATTACTGCTATTAATTCCAATTTTACATGAACATAAATAAAAATATATATGCACAAATATATAACATACATAAGCATACATAGCTAATAAGTTTTGCAATTATTATTTTGAATAAGCTATTATTTGTTAGATTAATAAGGAACAAGAAAATAAAAACTTTTATTTTAGCTTCACATATTCCTTCTCTTGTGTTCTTATTTTCTTTATGTAGATCTGCGTTTCTGATACTACAGCAGCCTGGAATGTACCTTCAATTTCAAGGACCTCATCTGTCTTGTTCACTATTATGTATCCAGCGCCTAGAACATTCTCTAAATCCAGAAGGCACTTAATAAACATTTATTGATCAAATGAATAGAAAATAAATGAATATTCTATAGAATATTGCTTTTACCTTTATTGCAAATGTCACACTTACATCACCATCACAGAACCTAAGAACAATATGGCTGCATATGTGTTCCAAGGTATTGATGCTGTTAGCATCAAGTAACATTTAATGAAATTGAAGAGAAAAATTACTAAATGTTTTCTTACCCTGAAAATAGGTGGCAGCTTTGCATTCTAAAATATATGATTGCTCACAGACTGACCACAGTTAGGCAATCATACAAAGAGTTTTAAGACATTATTAAACGTATGTTATAGTTCCCTTTAAAATGCCAATCTCCAACGTCCACAGGGATTTTAATCTCCCCACAAACACATTAAAAGAACAAAAATATCCAAGTTTCTCTAAAGCTAAAAATCCCATGAAAACCCAAAACTTGAAAAATGGAAGAAAGCAAGCTGCAGCATTTTCTGTTATTTACATCTTAAGATTCTTAAGCATCCCTTCATTGGTCTAAAGCTATAAATGAAAGTGAACTTTATGTTACAAGCATAGAACTTCAGAATAAACTGGGGTAATTTTTGAACTAAGGAAATACAGTTATAGAGTCCCTTTCAAAAAGTATACTATTTTTTGTGCCTCAATTCTGATTATTACTGTAAATCTTTAATTCAATTGGTGAGAGTGCATATAAGTGAGAAAACCTTTGGTATTACATTTCTATCAGGCTCGTCATCTGTAAAAAGAAAAGTTTTGTTTCCACCCTCACACTGAGGGTAACTGAGATGTCATATTCTTAGTAGTTTGAGTTTCTTAGAGAAGAATATCTATATAAACATAAGATATTGGGGTGCCTGGCCA
This sequence comes from Panthera tigris, assembly GCF_018350195.1. Classification (NCBI taxonomy): domain Eukaryota; kingdom Metazoa; phylum Chordata; class Mammalia; order Carnivora; family Felidae; genus Panthera; species Panthera tigris. The sequence goes on along the minus strand of NC_056676.1, from coordinate 27,052,462 downwards.
GTGGCTCAGTAGGTTAAGTATCCAACTTCAGCTCAGGGCATGATCTCCCAGTTTGTGGGTTCCAGCCCCATGTCGGTCTCTGCTCTGACAGCTCACAGCCTGGAGCCTGCTTTGGATTCTGTGTCTCCCTCTCTCTCTGCCCCTCCCTGGCTCGTGCTCTGTCTCTCTCTCAAAAATAAATAAACATTAAAAAATATTAAACAAATGCATAAGATAGTATTTTAGGGAAATTTTAGAACATTGAAAAAAATGATAAAAAAAGTAATAAGAACAATAAAGGCTCTCAGAATTACAAAAAAACACCTTCCTTCCCGGGAGCCTGTTTACATGTATCAAAGGTCAATAGGAAGAAAAATCAGTGGTATTTAATTACAGAATTTGTGCATAGACGGTTCTGATGGAAATAAGAATGTTTAGTATTGCACACTGAAACTAAAGGTTACTAGCCCAAATATTTGTACATGCTTAATGGCCCAGTTTTGGATGTTAAAATGCCATAGCTTTCCATGTTTGCCCAGGTTTTGGCATGCGAGTCTGAGAAAACCATTTGTCTGTGAAAAACTCTCATTTGAACAAAGATGGACTTAAAAAAAATCCATACTAGAAAATGCTGCAACCTGCTGAAATTAATTTGAGTAATTTGGAGAGATGTTTATTCATCACAGCAGTTCCAGAGATGTATATTATTATCAATTGGCCTGTTCCTATGGTGAACGGGAGTAAAGAGAAAGAGCTTTCTGACAGTAAAGTGCTTCACCGCAGGGACTAGACTAACTCTTTATGAGCGATGGGTCTTATGTACAAGTAACCTCTTCTATGGTGCTAAGTGGTTTCCTAGAGACTAGATGAAGTTAGTTTATCAAACTGCAGCTATAATAACAAAAAATATATAGAATTTCCATTTGCTTCAAATGCTTTCTACAGCATATTTTGTTTGTATAATCACAAATTCCATATTTAAAACACATACAAATGTTTGCACACAGAGAAGAAAAAGTACTACTTCCAGAGACCAGTGAATAAAAGAGTTTGCTGGAATCAATATATTTTTTGTCCCATTGCTTATGTATTACCTGAATTACCTGATTTTAAGACAGACATTTTTGCTTTTTTTTTTTTTTTAAAGGTCAATGATGGTGTGGTTCAATCTGTACCTCAAACTGTTTTGAAGCTACTTAGGGAAAAAATAGTTTTCTAGTACATGAAAGAGTTTAGTATTCTTCATTGAGAATTGAAATATCAGGACATAGCCACAGACGTAAATTCAATTGATTAGAGTTCATTGTTTATAAGTAAGAAAATACAATGTTTGCACAATTTATTTTGCTTTTCTTAAATTCATTTTGAGGTTTCTGAAATTTGTTTATATTACATTATTTAAAAATTTTTTTAATTTAGTGAACTTTATTTACCAAAACCTTCCCCCTTCTTTGTCAAGTTTTGATATTTATGAATCCATACTTTCCAGTGTTTCATAAGCTTCAAAAACTGGAGTTTATGTAAATAGCCTATAGTTCTTTCAACTGGCCTTAACCTTTTAATTCTTAATGTGCTTATTACTCTCTCTGATATATATACATATGCACATACATGTATGTCAATATATATGCGTAAACATAAATGCGAATGGACATATATTTGCAGAAAGAGAAAGCGATGGATAATGATAAGTAGATAACACCCAGTCATATTGTATTTTTGTATGATGTTCTTGAGAATAAAAGTTCTAGTGGTTATTTTCCTCCATTGCTTTTAGAGTGGCCAAATGCCTATATCACAAAAATATATAATCTGTATTCTTGACACACAGGTTACATTTCACTAAATCACCCACTACTAAAGCAACCTTGTTATTGTGACCAGACACACCTTTTTTCGTGTCTTGCATCTCATTGTCATTTCATTTCTTCAGTTGAGCTCACTGGCTGCTAGAGTGGAACAAGTTTTTTGAAATTTAATGGAAAGAACTAAAGCCATTGCAATGAAAACAGGCAAAAACTGCCACTCTTGGGAGTTTGATTTCTGATATGGACATAGATACAGACAGACATAGACAGATAGATATAGATATAGATATAGATATAGATATAGATATAGTTAGTTATAGGTGAGATAGGTATAGATCAACAGAAAAATGTTGAATACCTACTATGCACTGGCCTCCACTGGACACTATGATAAACTATACTTTGAAAGATTGAATCAGAAAGATGGGAAAAGTTCTGTTGTTTGCTAGTACTATTTATTTATCCCATTCTTTCTTTCTCCATTGTCACCTCCCAAAATGAGTGACTCAATGTGACTTCTCCCTAAGCTTCTCATTTCTTCTTTACATCTATCCTTGATGAGGTTAGAGGAAGACAGAATGGGGAGAAAATAACTATGTACTTGGATTTTTAAAGTGTGCAATAAATAGCATTTCCATAGTCCAGGGTTAAAAATGGTCATAAGTAAAAGTTGGGAAAAATCAACAGGGGGTTTCAATGAAATTTAATTACAATACCAAAAAGAAAGTGAGGACAAGATGAGCTCAGATTAATTAAAATAATGAAAAGCTGCCTACAGATAATCAAGCGTTGACTGTAAAATCCAATTTTGGTAAAATAAAGACCCTGACAAAATAATCCTACCATTTTATTTAGGTTTGAACAAAATATTTATTTGTATGTTTTCTTATATTAGTGTCATATTTCTTCAGCGTAAAAAGCTCCCAGAATTTTAAACTTGTCATCATTTTGGATTAATTAATTAATTTTTATTTCTTCAATATATTTACTTTTGAGAGAGAGAGAGAGAGAGAGAGAGAGAGAGAGAGAGAGAGAATGAGAGCAGGCAAGGGGTAGAAAGAGGGAGACACAGAATCTGAAGCAGGCTTCAAGCTTTGAGCTGTCAGCACAGAGCCTGACTCAGGGCTCTAACTCATGAACCATGAGATCATGACCTGAGCTGAAGTCAGAACTTTAACCGACTGAGCCACCCAGGTGTCCCATCTTGGATTAATTTAAGTGAAACTCTATGTGAGCATGAATATCTAGGAAAGGGCATATGCAAATTCTGGTAATAATAGTACAGTGATCAAACAGGTATGTGTGACGTTGCTATTAATACCACTTTTGAAATTATTTCCCTAGGGCATTAAATAATCAAATCAAATTTTTAGAACAGTGATATGACAGCAGTGTATAAAGCAAATCTACAGAGCTAAAAATCATTTTGTTAGCATCTCAGAAATTCATACCTTTATCTGCTCCTTGTTAGTGCCAGTGTAATAATTTATAAAAGGTCATAAATTGTCCTCAGGCAATGAAATGAAATGAAAGGGAGATGATAAATATGGTAAACATTAAATACCAAAATTTGACATTGTAAATGAACCGTGCTGCCTTAGACCTGGAGGTTCCTGCCGCGATCATCTTTAGAAATCCCTCTAGCATGTTCTCAAGCATCACCTGTTCCTATAAGGACAAAGTTTTAGCCTGTTAATAGGGCATCCCCATCCAAAGGCCAGGCCTCCCTTCTATACAGTTTGGGTTCCTTAAATTATCTGCAGCTTCCAGAGGATAACTCATATGCCAAGGCCACAAAGACAAGCTGGTCTGGACTCTAAGTCAGGGTCTAATTTCACAATTTGTGTCCTAAATACTTGCTGTACAGAATTAGTGATTTATGAAATCTTATAATTAGAAAATTCATGCCATGGTTTTAAGAACCTAGAAAATGAAAATATCATTCTAAGTTTCTTAGTTTTTCACTATATAAATTCTTAAATACTATATTCTAGATATCTACCACCATCTTCACTCAGAAGCTGGTTAGATTCTGTCAAAGCTTAACTAGTTATTTTTAGTGTTATTCAATTCTGACCAATTTGATTTGATGATTAGAAGTCCAACTATATTTTCCTAAAAGTAACAATTACCTGTTCCAGCAGGTGTCAGGCATTATGGATCATGCCCTTAAGTCCACACTGCCTAATATGGATTAAACTACACTAGATTCCTTTGATTAGTGTTTTCATACATGTCTTTTATTCCTGTCTTTTTTTTTTCCCATTGTTTTGTGCCCTTATATTTAAAGGCACTTATATTTATATTTGTTTCTCTTGGTTTTTTTTAATTGTTTTTAAGGTTTATTTTTGAGAGAAAGAGAGAGAGAGAGCAGGGGAAGGGCAGCGAGAGAGGGAGACACAGAATCCAAAGCAGGCTCCAGGCTCTGCTCTGTCAGCATAGAGGCTGACGTGGGGCTTAAACTCACAAACTGCGAGATCATGACCTGAGCCAAAATCAGACACTTAACCAACTGAGCCACCCAGGCGCTCCTAAAATACATCCCTTGTAAGGAGCATTTATTTTTATCCATTCTGTTGATGTCTTAATTGGAACATTTAATCCATTTATATTTAATATAAATATTTATTTATTTCTATAACTGCATTATTTATTTTCCAATTACCTCACATTTTTCCAAATACTTAAACTAGCTTATTTTCCACTTATATCTACTTGTAAATTACCCTTTCTTTTACCATTCTTACATTTCTCTAGAGATTACCAAATGCATCCTTACCATATTATAGGCTACTAGTTTATAAGTAATGCTATTATTTGGACCATTTTAACTGTGTGTGTGTTTTAAATTTTCTGCCTTTTATATTATCATGCCATTTATTTTAATTCTACATTTTGTTTCCCAAAGACATTATTACCATTATTATTATATAATATATTCAACAATCATTTAAATCAATCCATGTTTTACCCTCTCAAATGGTCTTCATGCCTTTCAACATTTGTATGCTTCTAAGATAATTTTTCTTATGCCTGAAGCACCCCCTTCATTATTTTTTCTGATGCAGTTTGCCTCTAAGGTTTGAAATTATGGAATTCTTTTTAATTTCCTCATCACTTTTGAGAGAAACTCTTGCTGATCATATAATTCTAGGCTGTTGGTAATTTTCTTTTGGCAGCTTAAAAGCAATATTATACTGTATACTATTTTACATTACTATTCTTAAGACACAAACTACTTGTCTTATTGATGCTGTTTTATTTTTTTAATGTTTCCTTTTATTTTTGAGAGAGAGAGAGCAGGGGAGGGGAAGAGAGAAAGGAGACAGCAGGCTCCAGCTGTCAGCACAAAGTCCAACACAGGGATCAAACCCACAAACCCTGAGATCATGACCTGAGCCAAAGTCAGTCACTTAACTGACTAAGCCACCCTGGCATCCCAATGCTGCTTCAAAAGCAATGCAGTTTTATCCCTCTGTTTTTTAAATGTATTCTTTGGTTTTGTTTTTAGAATCACACGGATTTTTGAACATATGGCTTCATATTTGTCATTATTTTGCAAATTATCAACTAGTGTCTGTTCAAATATAGTTTCTACTTTAGTTTCTCTCTCCTTCTCTTCTAAGACTTTAATTACACATATTATTTTTCAGGCTTTTTCATATATTGTCTTTTTTTTGTGCTCTTAGACCATTGTCCTGGGTACTTTCACTCCACCTATCTTTCAGTTCACTAATTTTCTCTTTGGCTGTGTCCAATCTTCTGCCAAATCTTTCATAATTTTCTATTATTTTTAATTTAAAAATCATAAATTTTTTTATAAATTTTAATTTTTAGTAATATATTTCACCTATTTTTTAACATATTTATTATAGCTATTTGAAATTCTATGACTGCTTTCTATTGTTCTCTTTGCTGTTTATTTGTTTGTGGGGTGTGTGTGTGTGTGTGTGTGTGCATGTGGGTGTGTTGTGCCTATTTCTTAGTATATCTAGTAATTTTGGGTTGAATATTATGCTTTCTGTATGATAAATAATAGAGATTTTTGATGATGTGATCTTCCTCTAGAGAGGATTTATTCTTTCCTCTGATGGGCTGATAGAGTTAGGTATAAATTACTTTAATTCAGTGACTAATCATCTGATTAAAAGTTGGATTAGACTTTTTATAAGGTTTCACTCATCTCTGGTTTATTCTGGCTTTTAGAACACAAGTCTCCAGGGATCTCAAATGAAAAGTTGTACTGCTTACTGAGGACCTTCCCTTTCAATAGCTCCTGAACTAATTTTTCTTTTTTCTCTTTTCTTGGGATTGAACAAAAGTCCATCCTTGTCTTCAGATTTTTACTTAGATTTTTAACTTATTTTTATGTGCAGCTTTAAGAATTTGTCTAATGCCAAGAAGCAAAATTGTTGAATACAAAGTTCACTTCTTTGAACTTCACTCTTTAGTCAACTCTTGGTTCCATATGTCTTGGCTGCTTTGATAGCTCCTACTCTATTTTCTACAACTCCAGCCCTATATAGTTGCCAAATTTTCTGCTTTTGTTAAAACCTTCTATGGCTCTTATTTGTAGGCTTTTGTTTCACTTCTTAGGATTCAGCATAATGCCAATAATTAGCAATTATGCCAGGAGAAAATTGGCTTCTGGTCTATGGGTTCTCTTCTTTCTACATTTTTATTTTCCAAGATCTTAGCCTCTCAAGTTCTCATTGACTTGGCAGCTCACCAGTATCTTTAAACATAATTAAAAAGTAATGTACCTGGATTTTCCAAGTATTTTTAAATGTAGCATTAGTCTGTTACAAGACAAATACATCATAGTCTCAAATCAAGTCTTCAGAAAAAAATAGTTTATGAAAGAGAAATATTAATTTCTATTGTAGTGTTAGAAATTTATTAAACTAACAACAAACTGAAAAATGACCTCCTGCTTAGGTGAACAACTTATCTTGTTTTAATTATCTCTTTTCCAATTTCCAATTTAGAAGGTTTTAACATTGAATACATAAAACTATTCTGCTTTCTCTAACCATAGTCCATCTCCAGTCCATGCAACTAATGCTTAAATATTTTATTATATAAAAAAATCATGGGGTGCCTGGGTGGCTCAGTCGGTTAAGTGTCTGACTTTGGCTCAGGTCATGATCTCTTGGTTCATGAGTTCGAGCCCCGTGTTGGGCTCTGTGCTGACAGCTCAAGCCTGGAGCCTGTTTCGGATTCTGTGTCTCCCTCCCATTCTCATGCTCTGTTCTGTCTCTCTCAAAAAACAAAAACATTAAAAAAAATCATGGAAAATTGTTATCTCTTCTGTAAATAAAGTGTTCTAATCTAAAGTTAATGTACTTATGCTAAGAATAAAGTCACTATACACTTGGGCTTACATTTTAAAGTCCTTCCTCTCTTATACTTCCTCTGAAGTCTTTTCATCGGCTGGTATCATAAATAAGATATTTTAGAACCGGTCCTTAATTACTTCACAGGCCTTCTATTTTTTGGCATTGGCATTATGCAAAGAAAACATATTTGCTTTTTTAAATTTGGGTCTTTTTAGGCCTTATTTGACAAAGTGGAATACAAAGATACCCTAAAGTGGATACAATCGCATGCATGACTACCTGTAACATGGAGAAGACAGAACTACACATTAAAGTTAGGCTACAATGCTCATTCTGCTGACTTCAGAATGATTAAATATAAATAACACTCTCAAACATACAAAACCTAGTCCACTAATATTTTTTTTCCAAGAAAGTATCTACTTAAGTAGGCTTTAAATAGTTTTTATTAGCATTCAGATTATTAGTTTAAAAATCTCCAATCTTCAGGTATGTTCTTATAGTCAATGATTACCTATACAAGCCCAATTTTTACAGATTATGGTCATAATAAACTTCTGATAAAATGTTCATTAAAGAATTTCAATATATATGTACATATAAATACATGTGTATATTTAATGCTAAGTTCTATCTATAGTAAACATCGCCCTTAGATTATGAATATTCTATGAAAATTCATTGTTCTAATTATTTTCTTTCCATACGTGGAAAGCAAAGTAATTTCAATAAAATTAGAAGAGACATATCCTATAAGGAACAAGGAACATATTTCTATGTCAAGAGTATCCACAGAATTGGTCTCGATACGTTTATGTTTAAGTCATTTACTTTATAGATATGCTTATTTCTTATTGAATATACAAATAGTCCTCTGCCATAATAATAAACATCTCAAAGAATTATGATGTTTATATATTCATAAACAGAAACAAAAAGAAAGCAGTTCAAATATTTGATCGTGATATATGATGATATATTGTGACAAAAGCAATGTATGGGGCTTAAAATTTTCCAAGGACACTACATTCAGAAAACACTATGTGATATAATAAAGGATAAACACACTCTTTATGTGCCACAAGACATAGGTAATTTGTAAGTTCAATTTTTGAATAGTGTTTAAAAATGAGCGAAAACTAATTCTATTTTCAGATGGAACATTCTTATATGACCTCCATGTTGTTTTTGTGCACATGTTGATTGCCATTGAGAAGTAAGTGAGAAATAACATTGGAGTAGATTGAACACATTGTGAAGACACATTATTTTCCACTGAACATATGTTTAACTTGTGTGAATTCCAATTTCTTTATTCAGAAGTTGGATTAACTGTGTAAAGCCTTGTCTCAAATACCGCCCTAACTGTCTGCATTTTATTAATATGTGATTAAGTAAATGTTGACTGAGCTAGGGCTCAGACTGGGAGATTCTTAGTGAAATAATAAGGACACCAAATGTGGTTTATGTAACAGAACTAAACTAAACACATTTAGTTTTCCAGAGGTTAACGTACAGGATTTTGAAGAAGAAAGTCACATAATAGTATAAGGCCTACTTCCTGGTTTTGTTATAGATTGAAATTGCCCAAGATAGATTCAGTATTCAAAGAATTTCCTGCAACATGAACATGACTGGAAAAATAATTTTCGACATTAAATTTGGTGAACTGCTGAACTTTGTTAATATTTTTTGCAGTGTTCAATTTAATTTTAATAAATTGCATAGCTCTGGCAGTGGAGTGAAGTCTAAAGATTGAAAGCCTGAATAGGTCAAAGGAAAAGTTGGCTTGCCAATGCAAGCCTGTTAAAACACTAACTAGAAAATTAGGCAGGAAAAACAGTTTAAAAAAATATTGTGAGTATCTTTGATCATCAGCTGGTTGAAAAGAAGTAATATGACAAACAGGAAATTACAAAGAATAACTATTTTGACTGTAGTGGAAATAGCGACTTAGGTAGCCACATTTCAAACTAAATGCGGAATATTTTCCTGGAATTTAAAGAAAAAGTATCCAGATGTCTAAACATTCTACTCAATGCAGCTTTTATTTGGAGTTTGGCAAGCCTTCAGAAAACTAGTAGTCAAGTTTAGTTGGAATGCTTTTTCCAGCCTATTTACATAATTTCATACGTATTTTATGCTTCTGCATTACATTTTTTTTTTAGCAGTGGCCATATTTAATTTTAGGCTTTCTGCAAATGTTATATTTGCTTGCATGAATTATTTTATTGCTCCCCATCAAAATGCTTTGTGGATAAACTTAATATTTAAACCTGTGAAAACTACTGCAAACATCAGTGAAGACAACCTTACATAATATCATTAAGCCCTCTACCAAGTGTCTCCATGTCATGATCCCACACTGCTCTCAAATAGAAAAAAAAAAATCCCCCTCCAAGGAAGGGATGGAAATACTCTTACAGATTTTACACAAATTTGTTTGTTTTTAGTATTTAAAAATAACATATAAACAAAAATTGCTTTATGGATAATTACAGCATATTGGACATTTTGGTTCAGTATAATTACATGATAAAAACTTCCCTTATAAAGTTTTTATTATGAGAATATAAAAATACAAAAGAACTAGCAGGTGTTCTAAATGATTGTAAAAATAGCAACAAAAGTAGCAATTGAATTTATTTATTTGAATTATCTGATTAAAATTGAATTACTGTTACGCTTTGTGTCAGATACTACAATCATGCCAATTTTTAATACGAAAAAGCCATATGGAGTTTTAGTGCTGTGCCTACGGTCACAAAGCTAGTAAAATTTAGAACCAGTATTCAAATCCATTTAGTCTGATTATAGAGACTACACTGAACCACTCTACTAACAAATAAAAAATGGGGAAGAGAGAATAAAACAACAAAACAAAAAGGATCAGCAAACAATTAAGCCAAATCAGTTGAAAATGTGGCAACATTTGAGACAGCCATATTCATATGTTTATGGATACATGCAAGGTAACACTAGAAAAAGACAGAAAAGAAACAAAATAAAGAGTTCTTGATCTCAGGGAATTGAGTCTAGGTGAAAAAGTATACCAATCAGCGTTCTTAGTTGTAAGCAACAGAAACTGATGGCTTTTTAATCAGAAAAGAAAAATGTTGGAAGTATGCCATGCAGCTCACAGATGCCTGGGGAATACTGGAGTACTGAGTGAAAATGGTCACGAACCAAACAGCCTGTGCAGATATGATCACCCACCAAACTATTCCAATGAAGTTTCCCTGTTATCACCACTAGACTCACGAAGCTGCACACGCCATCATTTAAGAGGGCACTGGATGCTAGAGGCATGCTCTGGCATTGCTAAAACTGGGTGTTGCCAGTGTCCTTTCCAGAGAAGAATCATTATGGTCTATGGTCAAGCAGTCAGTCTCTACGAAGGACCAGTCATAAGGCCAATGATGTTTCTAAAAGAAGAGAACTTGTCTACAGAGAATCTGTAGTTTTGCTCTAATATTTTAAGGGTATGTGCTTTCACTTACCTATACAGTCCTGCCATGGGTTTCAAAAGGCATCCCTATAAACAGGAAGAAGAAATCAGGAAGAACCTTTACTACTTTTCTCAGAATTATCCTTCACTATGTAATGAAACATCATTTTAACATTCTGTTTTCCACATGACTACAGGAGGCAATATTTCTAAGCTATCTGTGACTACCTGACGGCCATCCTCTTTCTGATGCTTTCCAGTAACGTTTTCCTCATGTCCGTTTGAGCCCTCAGTGATAGTGTTCTAAAATTCTAGATTTTTACTAACAGTCCGGTTAGTAAACTTTCTCTGTTATACCCCTCAAAATTCTTCCAGCCTTGACTTCCAGTTTCTGTCCCAGCATGTAAGTATCTTAGAAGTCACCACCCTGTAGTAACAAGTTAAAAATTGAACAGAGTGAAAATCAACAAGTCATCTAAGATCCTTCAGAGAAATGCGATCACACAGCAAACTGCACCCAAAAGTTGGAGACACAGACAGGCAGACACAGCAGATCACAACTAGGGCAGCAACTTTCTAGATATGAGTGTCAGGGCAGGAAAACTTCAACTGTAATTGGTGAACCACTGGAGCCTCAGTGTAGACAACTCTGAGAATTAAAAACTCTAGGGGACCCAATCGTGGTGAGTTTTATATCCAGGAGTTCTCCTAGGTCCTCTCAGTGAATATCAGACAAAAATATCCCTCATGCTTCTGGCAGACAGAGGGGGAAAAGGAACCATTTTGAAATACTTGAGAACATTCTGTTCTTTTTTTTTTAAATAATTTTATTTGAATAAGATTCTTCTTTTCTGAATATTAGCAGGTGTTGACTTTTATTTATTAATTTGTTTTTAATGTTTATTTACTTTTGAAAGAGAGACAGAGCACAAGTAGGGGAGGGGCAGGGAGACAGGGAGAATTCGAAGCCGGCTCCAGGCTCCCAGCTGTCAGCACAGAGCCCGACGCGGGGCTTGAATTCACGAACCAAACCATGAGATCATGACCTGAGCCAAAGTCATAAGTTCGACTGACTGAACCACCCAGAGATCCCCAGAATATTCTGTTCTTAATAAGGCCTGCCTTTAGAAAGAACTATTTAACCAGATCCTAAACTGTTGGAGTCGTATCAGAGATTGACCTACCTGAGTCAGGTGGGGATGCCAAACTCCAGCCTCTCTAGTCACCCTGTCTCACTAAGCAGGAGGGCGGAGTGAGGTATGAACTAGTTAAGGGCACAGTCCAGGGAGGTAGGCTCACCAAAAGAAGAAATCCTAGGACGAGAGGATACTTACCCTTCCTGATACCTTAGCAGTATCAGGGTAAATTGAACATCTGAATGGCATAAGAGCACCTTTGAATATAATTTTAAAAAATCATTGTGAAGTTACAATATTATATATTCTATAAGGTTATATGTCACAAAGTGTAGCTGTGCAGAAATGTTTTCACTGAATGAAGAAAAAACAGATGCTTCAAACTCTTTAAGACAGTACCTCGTGGCCTCAATTCCATATTTTTTCCATATTTTTGTTTCTATTCAACAAAGGAAGTAAGTATTTATCCCTTCAAGATATAGAATGAGTACAGGACCCAGCTGAGTAATTTTCAGCTAAGTATTATATTGCTTTAATATCAATAGGATAAGAATAGTTTCTTAGGGGAAGTTACAGTTTTATGGCAAAAGCATTAAAAATCAAAACCATGCTCTCTGAGAAGCCCTGAGACTTGTTTTCTTATATAGTGTCATGTCAGAAGAATCTTTGTCTTTCCCCCCTGTTATTTTCTCCTTTAGTTGTTTGCTAGTGGTTATTTGGCTCTTCTTCATCTCAGCCTTCTTTATAGTTCATATTGTAATATTACATATAATACTCAAGAGAAACTAAAGAAAAGGCAGTTCCTGCCTCAAATTTAGAAGTGGCTTTTGTAGTTAAATCAGGATATATTGTGTCTCTTGGCTACCTTATCTTTAAAATGGGAACACTTAATTTAGAAAATATATTGAGATTTAGATAACAACAAATAATCTACACATAATCAAAAGAAAACATTTTTTAATGTTTATTTATTTTTGAGAGGCAGGGGAGGGGCAGAGAGAGGGAGACACAGAATCCGAAGCAGGCTCCAGGCTCTGAGCTGTCAACACAGAGGCCGATGCGGGACTCAGACCCACAAACCCCAAGATCATGACCTCAGCCAAAGTCAGATACTTAACTGACTGAGCCACCAGGTACCCCAAGAGAAAACACTTTTTAAATTGCCAAGTCCTCACCTATAAAACTATGTCTGCCATTTTTTTCAAGCTGTTTCTGAAGCTGCCTGGTTTTCTGCTTCAAGTTTTTGCTCTTCTTGTTCCTTCATAATGAACTAAACGCAGTTAGTCACACAATTTTGTTGGGGTGTTATGAGTTTGTTAGATTAACATTTGTTAAAGGAGCACAGGGTGCTGGAGGTGGTGAGCCACAGTTCAATGGTTCAACAATGGACCACTAGAGAAATTGAAATAGAGAAACTTATTACTCAGCAGTTCTGGAAGAGTTACACGCAGTGCTGCACAGGGTGACATGGGGAGGCCAAGGCATGGTACAGGCAGAAAGAGAGGCAGGTGCAGGGGCACATGCTTTTATTATGGTCTGTGGATGGAGTACATTAAAGTTCCTGTCCAAGGCCTAATTGGTCAATGCAAACCAAAAAAAGAGCAGGATTTTGGTAAACTACATGGGGATTTTATCTAAGGGGCAGCACAAGGATTAGGCCCTGGGAGGCAGGGGAGACTGTTGGGGAAGTCCTATCAGCAACTTACATTTGCCTGTGGCCCTGAGGGCTGTTCTCTTGGTCATGCAGTTGCACAAGGAGACCAGTGTCAGGTTAAGACGCCCCCCCACCCCCACCCCTGCACCCACCACAGGCTGCTTAGCCAAACAAAATGGATGATGAGGCAGCAATACCACGGACTATCTTAGCTAAAATCTTGATATGAGTTATTCCCATGTTAAATTCTAGGAATGTTTGCTGAGTCTCATTGAAATCTCTTAAGACTTTATTTGGAGATGTAATTCTTTTTTTTTAAATTTTTATTAATTTTTATTTTTTTAATACATGTTTGAGAGAGAGAGAGAAAGAGACAGAGCATGCACTGGGGAGGGGCAGAGAGAGAGGGAGACAGAACTTGAAGCAGGCTGCAGGCTCTGAGCTGTCAGCACTGAGCCCAACGCACAGCTCGAACTCATGAACCGTGAGATCATGACCGGAGCCGAAGTCAGATGCTTAACCGAGTGAGCCACCCAGGCACCCCTGGAGATGTAATTGTGTTCAGATAAATTGTGCACTCTGCTCTTCCTAGATGCTCACATCATCATGCCTACTACCACCAGCACTGCCATCCCCTGTAAACGATGTGTGTGCCATCAAATCAATGCTTCATTCTTTGCGGATCCACTTGGGCTGCTATTGCTGCAAGCGTTCTTCGACTGTGCTTAATTTTTTGCTAGTCTCATAACATACTTTAGCATAAGTGTAAGTAGAATCACCTTTTATCTAATCTTTACTCGTGGACTTTTTGCATTTTATATCTCTGAAGTACAGAAGAGCTCTAAAAAAGAGAGAGAAATGTTAAATAAAAACTTAAGTGTTCTTGAGGGTGCTAAAAGACATGGGTGCCACATTTCATTTTTGTTGTTGATATAAACCTGAGATGGCATTGCTGTCACGCCCGGTATTGAGCTTCAGAAACTGAGGCTTCCAGAAGCCATGGAACTTGCCCAAGATAGCCTACCAAGCAATCTACCGACATTGATTCAACCCCAATCCTCTAACAATGATTAATCTTCACCACAATACTACTGCACATCCTCCTGTTCTGGATTCCTTTCATTTCGACTCAGGTAAGATTTGGCAGAGGGGAGGTGAGGAGAGCAGAGGTGGTAAACAGGGCTCCCTTTGCTTTCAGGGATCTCAATGTGAGGTATATTTATTGCAGAGTGATTTGTAATAGTCCATCAAGAGAATCTGTTTTCTTAATGTGAAGTAAACATAGGTAAAGCGTATAGATATTTGATCATCCCAAGGGAAACTGTTGAGACCTTTGTCCATTTACCATATTATAAATTCTATAAAAGTATACCATTCCTTTCATAAGATTAGATAAAGCATAATGGGAACATGTTACATAACTTGCTTTTAATGACAATTATGCCTTTAAGGTGATGCCTGGGGAACAACAAAGCTATGTTGATATGTGGGGGTTGGGCAGTTCTTTCATTTTCTTTATTAGTGAAGAGACTTAGCCCAGCCTAAGGAGAACATGATTAAAATTTATGCTTCACTTACATTCTCAAATAATTGAAATCATCAATGTCAAACTACAAATGCCAAGAGTTTTTTGATTCTTTGTCAGACACCAGTTCAAGACCAGCAGAAAAACTAAAATCTCCGGCCACTACTGTGTAGTCTTAATGAATCACACAAAGAGTTTCTGTGACTGAAAGGTGTAGGAAATGGCTGATGTCGGAAGCATAGAATACCAAGTAGTGTAGGAGGTGCACCATGGGCTAGAAATTGCTGAAAATCTTGGCCATTATATCAGCCCTTTCCAGTAAGCTACTGAAATTCTTCATTAATGGGAACAAATTATTTGGTATAGATACTTCTAAAAATTCAATTTTTTAAAGATAGCTGTGAAGATGGCTGTGTTTAAGTTTACTTAATTGATTTGTGCGAGAGTATCATAAGCTTTATAGCCAGTGTTTTATTTCAGTTGTTAACTTTACACTTTAAGGAAAAATTCACCAGCCATTTCAGGGGGAAACATATTTGAAGGAAATGGTATATTGTTAGTGTTTCTCAATCTTTTAAATCCAAGCTTACTTTGATAAACAGATACTTGTCACATCCATCTTAATATTAGTTTGAAATCTTATGATAAATTATAGCACATGACTACTATAAAAGCAAAAAACAAAACAATAATTATTTTGAAAAATGTTTTTAAGATTATCTGAACTTCTGGATATATGTACATGACCTCTTATGAGACCATATCCTTATTTCATGTCTGGTACTTTCCTTCTCCATTTGAACATTTAAAAATAAGTTATTTAAATTAAACATTAAAAATCAATCTGTCCCACTCTAGAAAGAAGTTGAAAATACAAATCAAAACCACAATGAGATACCACTCCACACCTGTCAGAATGGCTAAAATGAACACCTTAGGAAACAACAGATATTGGCGACGATGTGGAGAAAGGGGAGCACTTTTGCACTGCTGGTGGTAATGCAAACTGGTGCAATCACTCTGGAAAGCAGTATGGAGGGTCCTCAAAAAATTAAAAATAGAACTACCCTATGGCCCAGCAATTGCACTACTAGGAATTTATCCAAAGGATTCAAAAATGCTGAAACAAAGGGGCACATGCACCCCAATGTTTATAGCAGCTCTAGCAACAATAGCCAAATTATGGAAAGAGCCTTCATGTCCATCAACTGATGAATATATATATATATATGTATATATATATATATATATATATATATATACCATCTCTAGCTAGCTAGCTAGCTAACATTCAATGGAATACTACTCAGTGATGAAAAAGAATGAAATCTTGCCATTTGCAACAATGTGGAATGAACAGGAGGGTATTAAGCTAAGTGAAATAAATCAGTCAGAGAAAGACATCAAATGAGTTCACTCATATGTGGAATTTAAGAAGCTCAACAGATGAACATAGGGGAAGGGAAGGAAAAAGTAAGATAAAAAAGAGAGGGATGCAAACCATAGGAGACTCTTAAATAGGACAAACAGGATTGCTGAGGGGTGGTGGGTGGGGGCATGTGTTAAAAGGGTGATGGATATTAAGGAGGGAACTTTTTGGGATGAACACTGGTGTCATATGTAAGAGATGAATCACTGGGTTCTATTCCTGAAGCTGAGACTACACTCTATGTTAACTAACTTGAATTTAAATTAAAAAAAAATTAGGGAAAAAAAAAGAAGTGGAGTGCAGAAACCAAAGAGAAACATGCCACCAGCAGAATGAGAAACTTTGGAAGTCAGATGTGGTTAGACAACTGCATTTGAGAAACAGGACAGGGAAGAAAGAGCATGGCAGCACAATGTTAGCATGAGGAGGAAGGATGTCAACAATGAAATAGGACATGGAGAAGGAAAAAATGGAAAATGGAGAATATACACACTGAAGATAACTTGCAAATTGATGGTTGAAAAGTTGCCTTGAATCAGAGTGTAGAATAAGGGAAAATTAGATTATTTGTACATGTATTAAAGCTTGACTAGACCATGTGATGGGCACATGTATTGGTTGCAGTGTGTCACCCAAAATTCCTGTCCATTTGGAACCTTAGAATATGATCTTATTTGTAAATTGGGAATTTGCCAGATATAATCAAGTTATAATGAGGTCATCCTGGATTAGGGTGGCCCCTAAATTCAGAATTATTGGTGTCTTTACAGAAGAGGGAAATTCGGATAGTGAGACATGGACACAGAGAGAAGAATGCTATTTGAAGACACAGAGACACATTCAAGGAAGAACACCAGGTGAAAACAAAGGCATGTATTGGAGAGAGGCAGCTTCAAGCCAAGAAATGCCAAAGATTTCCAGCAATCATCACAATCTAGGAAGAGGAAGAAAAGTCTTCCCTAGAGCCTTCAAAGACAGAGCACGACTCAGCCAACACCTTTATTTTAGATTTCTAGCCTCCAGAACTGTGAGAGAATAAATTTCTGTTGCTTTAAGTCTCCAAGTTTGTGATAATTTCTTCCAGCAACCCTAGGAAATTAATACAGCACATGTGAAGATACGGGGTGGGGGGGGGTGCGCAGAGAACTTATCACCTAAAGATGACACAACCCTAAAGATTATAGGCAGAAATTGGTGAGGATGCATTTAGCACTGACCAAGTGGAAGCCTGATTCAGATTTCAAAAATTTTACTCTCTTGAAAAGATTTTCACTGTATTGGGAAACAGAGTCTCAAGCAATCTTAGCTTAAGGACTTCTTGTTAGAATGGTTACTTCTCCTTTACTTTAATTTTACATTTTCTAGAGTAGTGAACTGCCAGATTACAATTCGGCAATTTGTTCATCTCTTATAGGAGAGGATGTCTTTAAGCATTTAAACGTCATGTTTTACAGTTTCCATGGCAATGATGCCTCACTAAAAATTAATAAATTGAGAGCCATGGGTGTCTTAAGCATGGTATGCACATCTGTGGGGCCTGATCACCCCTGGGCACTGATAAGAGAAATAATTCTGAAGGAACCGATAGCAGGATTACATGACCACTCAACCATGACCTTCAAATGCCCACTTTCCTATTCCTAAAACTTGCATATCACCATGTCAGACTCTACATACACATATGATCATGTGAAATAATTTCAGAATTGAAAGGAGCTCTTATGGTTACTAAATCCAATCTCTACATTAGTGAGTCTCAAATAGTTCAAAAGAGCCCCAGAGGTGGTTCTGCAGAAGTGCCTGAAATAACCCCATATCTGTTTCCACTTCAGTTAGACGCCCTGAGTTAATCTGTTTTTTAGAGTGAACTTTGTAAGATTCTATTTGAAGGAACATTTCTAACACACACACACACACACACACACACACACACAGAGAGTTTGAAAACTGCTTCACCTTGGTCCATGTTCAATCTCTGTACCATAATGAAGGAGAATAATATGGACTTTTCTTTTTTTTTTTTTTTTATTTTTTTTATTTTTTAATATATGAAATTTACTGTCAAATTGGTTTCCATACAACACCCAGTGCTCATCCCAAAAGGTGCCCTCCTCAATACCCATCACCCACCCTGCCCTCCCTCCCACCCTGCCCTCCCTCCCACCCCCCATCAACCCTCAGTTTGTTCTCAGTTTTTAACAGTCTCTAATGCTTTGGCTCTCTCCCACTCTAACCTCTTTTTTTTTTTTTTTTTTTCCTTCCCCTCCCCCATGGGTTTCTGTTATGTTTCTCAGGATCCACATAAGAGTGAAACCATATGGTATCTGTCTTTCTCTGTATGGCTTATTTCACTTAGCATCACACTCTCCAGTTCCATCCATGTTGCTACAAAAGGCCATATTTCATTTTTTCTCATTGCCACGTAGTATTCCATTGTGTATATAAACCACAATTTCTTTATCCATTCATCAGTTGATGGACATTTAGGCTCTTTCCATAATTTGGCTATTGTTGAGAGTGCCGCTATAAACATTGGGGTACAGGTGCCCCTATGCATCAGTACTCCTGTATCCCTTGGATAAATTCCTAGCAGTGCTATTGCTGGGTCATAGGGTAGGTCTATTTTTAATTTTCTGAGGAACCTCCATACTGTTTTCCAGAGCGGGTGCACCAATTTGCATTCCCACCAACAGTGCAAGAGGGTTCCTGTTTCTCCACATCCTCTCCAGCATCTATAGTCTCCTGATTTCTTCATTTTGGCCACTCTGACTGGCGTGAGGTGGTATCTGAGTGTGGTTTTGATTTGTATTTCCCTGATAAGGAGCGACGTTGAACATCTTTTCATGTGCCTGTTGGCCATCCGGATGTCTTCTTTAGAGAAGTGTCTATTCATGTTTTCTGCCCTAATATGGACTTTTCTAAAAGTGAAGTGGTACAATAGTAATTCTAAATAGAGTGTGAAAAATTAAAAATATGTAATATAATTTCTAGAACAATCAATAATGCAAAGAAGTATAATTTCCCTCCTCAAAAAATATTACAAATAACCCAAAGGAAGGAAAAGTTGGAACAATTTGACAACAAGAACACCAACAACAACAAAAAAAGGATGGAAAACCAGAAATCAGATTATTAACATAATGAACCTAAGTCCAGTCATATTTAAAAGTATGCTAAATGTTGATGGGCTAAACAGTCCAAATGGAATGCAGCGACAGCTAGAATGGATTAAAAAACAAGATACAACTATATACAGAATTGATGTGAAATAGTAGGGAGTTATGCTTTGAAAAATAGAGTACTCTCTGTGGTAAAGAGGGCATTTCAAAATGATGAAGGATCAGCTCATCAGAAAGACATGATATTCATAAATCTTTATGTACCTTATATTCAAGCAGCAAAATAGATGAACCAATAACTGATAAAATATCAAACACAGAAATGTAGAAATTTCTATTAACATAGAAAATTCCATAATTATATATAGTTTAACACCCCGCTCTTGGCAATTAACAATAACTTGATAAAAATCATTAAACATGTAAAAGAAATGATCAACACTGTCAACCACTTTGACCAAATTTTAATTTGAAAAACTATGTGCAACGGTTGTGGAACACACATACTTTTCAAATGTCTGTGGTCTGATCACCAAGACATGCCATAAGCTACCTATTAAACAAGTCTTAATAAATCTAAAAAGATTGCAATCATAGTATATTCTCTGACCACAATGGAATTAAAACAGAAATCAATAATAATGAGATATCTAGGGATAATAAATATTTGGAAAGTAACAATACACTTCTAAATAATTTATGAATGAAGTAAGATTTTAATATATTACCTATATAGAAAATCCTAAAGAATCTGTGAAAAAAATGACTAGTTTAAAGGATCTATAAGAAACTAGTATTAAAAAAACCTAAAAATTGAATTTAGTAAGTTAGCAGCACACACAGAATGTGTACAAAAGTCAATTGTATTTTTCTATACTAGTAACAAAAAAATTAGAAAAAAGGTATGAATTATATTTATATGGCTCACAAACAAAGTATTTAGTGCTACATTTAAAAATAGATACCTTTTGGGGCACCTGGGTAGCTCAGTCAGTTGAGTGTCCAACTCTTGATTTCAGCTCAGATCATAATCTCACAGTTTGCAGGTTTGAGCCCCGAGCTGGACTCCGCACTGAGAGCCTGGAGCCTGTTTGGCATTTTCTGTCTCTCTACCCTCCCCCACTTGTGTGTGTACACACATGTGTGTGCTCTCTATCAAAATAAATAATAAAAATTAACTTAAAAAATAGTTACCTTTTGGGGAGCCTGAGTGGCTCAGTCAATTAAGCATCTGATTCTCGATTTCAGTTCAGGTCATGACCTGACAGCTTAAGAGTCAAGTCCAGAGCCTGCTTAGGATTCTCTCTCCCTCTCTCTTTGTTCCTCTGCCTGGTGCACGCATACATGCATGTGCCTTCTCTCTCTCCTTCAAAATAAATAAATTAATTAAAAAAGATAGTTACCTTTTTAAAATTGAAATATAATTGATATACCATGTTACATTAATTTGAGGTATATAATAAAAAGTTACCTCTTTTGCAGGTGAGAATACTAATGTCTATTCTCAACAAATTTCAAGTATATAATACATTATCATTAGCATTGACATCATGCTATACAATAGGTGTTCAGAATTAATTCATCTTATAACTGAAAGTTTACACTATTTGATCAATATCTACCTTTCCCCCCACCCACAGCCTCTGGTAAATACCATCTACTCTCTGTTACTGTGTTTCTTTCTTTTTTTTTTTTTAAGAGTCTACATACAGGTGAGATTATGTGATATGTCTCTTTCTATGTCTGACATATTTTACTTAACATAATGTCCTCCAGGCTCATCTCTGTTGTCACAAATGATAAGAATTCTTTATTTTTCAAATATAATTCCATTGTGTGTGTTTGTGTGTGTATACACACACAATAGTATACAGTATGTATATGCTATATATACATATGTATATATAAATTCATATATGTAAATTACATACATGAATATATCTACCACATTTTCTTTATCCATTCACCTGTCGACAGGTTTTTAGCATATCTTGGCTACTGTGAATAGTGATGCAATGAAAATGAAAGTACAGGTATCTCTTAGAGATGGTGATTTAAATTCCTTTGGATGTATACCCAGAAATGAGATTGCTGGATTGAAAAAAAAAAAAAAAAAAGAAAGAAGGTAACTACAGGATATGATGAATATGTTAATTTGTTTCATTGTGGTAATCATTTCACAAAGTATACCTATATCAAAACATAGGGTTGTACACCTAAAGTATATATAATTTTACATAAAAAATGAATAAATATAAAAATAAAAATATAAAAAATAAATGTAAAAAGTTTAAAAATGAAAATAGCCATGTAGGACTTCTACACTGCTGAGACATTGCTGAGAAAAATTAAAGACAACCCAAATCAATGCAGAAATACACCATGTTCATGGATTACAAAGCTCAATATTCATTTTTTAAATTAATTTATTTATTTTGAGTGAGAGAGAGAGAGAGAGAGGGAGCATGAGTGGGGGAAGGGCAGAGAGAGGGAGAGAGAGAATCCCAAGCAGGATCTGTGCTGTTAGCACCATAGATACAGGGCTCAGTCTCACAAACCATGAGATCATGAATGCAGCTGAAATCAAAAGTCAGTCTCTTAACCAACTGAGTCACCTAGGTGTCCCCAACGCTCTATATTCTTAAGATGTTATTTATCTTCAAATTTGTGTATAGAGTCAACACAATTCTGATGATAATTTTAGCAGGTTTATTTATAGAAATTGTCAAGATGATTCTAAAACATATATTGAATCACAGATAACTAGAATATCCAGAGCAGTCTGTAAGAAAGAATAAAACTGGCAAATTGATTACCTGACTTCAGGAATTATTATAAAGCTACAGTAGTCAAAGGAGCATGATATTGTCATGAATAGAATAATAGAACAGAATCAAGAGCTCAGAAAGAAAATCACACTTACATGGTCATTTGATTTTACAAAAGTGCCAAAACAATAAAATAGAAGAAATACAAGTCTATGCAACAAATAGTTTTAGAATATCTTTATATACATATAGAACAAAGTTGCACCTTTCCTCACACTATATGCAAATATCATAGTAGAAATCCATATCTAAATGTAAGAGTTAAAACCATAACTATTTAAATAAATTTTTGTGACCTAAGTGTAAAAAAGTTTTCTTGTTAAAAAATAATGAAATAAAACACTTGACCAACAACAGCAAAATTATTCTTGGACACATCACATAAATAAATAATCCAAAAAATGGCAATGAAAGTCATCAAAGTTAAAAACTTCTGTTTATCCAAGACCACACTTTAGAAAAGAAATAGGCAGACCACAGACTGGTGAAATGATTCACAATATATGTATGTGACAAGGACTGGATATCCAAAATTATAAATAATTCTTATAATGTAACAGTAAAAAGACAACCCAATAAAAATTGCATAAACATTTGAATAATTACTTCACAAAAGAAAATATGATAAGAATCAAGAAGCACATAGAAAAATGCTCAACATGAGGCACCTGGGTGGCTCAGTCTGTTAAGCGGCTGACTTGGGCTCAGGTCATAATCTTGTGGTTTGTGGGTTCGAGCCCTGAGTGGGGCTTTGTGCTGACAGCTTGGAGCCTGGAGCCTGCTTTGGATTCTGTGTCTCCCTCTTTCTCTCTGCCCCTCCCCCGCTCATGCTCTGTCTCTCTCTCAAAAATAAACATTAAAAAGCAAAGAGAAGAAAAGTGCTCAACATTAGTTATCATGGATGCTTGAATAAAACACCTTAACACCACAAGTACCAGAATGTCTAAAATTAAAAAGACTGACAATTACAATTGTTGGCAAGCACTGGAAAAAAATGAAACTCCCAAATTTTATCAGAATATAAAATGGTACAATTATTTCAGAAAAATACCTGGCTGTTCTTATAAAACTAAACATAAATCTCTCCTGTGATCCCACATTTCCACTCATAAGTATTTATCCAAGGAAAACAAAAATTCAAAAAGATTAATACATGAATGTTATTAGTATTTTTAATCATAAAGCTAAAAACTGGAAACAGCCAACATATTTACCAACAGGAAAATCATTAACAAACGATACAATAGAATGGAAGTCTGCAACACAGCAGCAACAGATAACCACACAATATCCACAAAATTCAAAAACATTATACTTAGGGGAGAAAAGACTTCCACTTACACAAAAGAGTATACACAATAAGATTTCATGTATACTAAGTTCTAGGAGAGAAAAAAAAACTATGGTCATAAAATATCAGCACAGTAGTTTCTTCTTGGTGGGTGGGAGGATTAACTGGAAAGAGAAATGAAGGAACTTTCAGGGTTGATAACAATCCTCTATGTTTTGATACAGATGTATGCATTTGTGAAAATTCAGCCAATATACACTCAAGATTTGTGTATTTCATTTTATGTAAATGTTACAAGTAACGTTATCATATTTAATGATATTCATCAGAAGTGTTTTGGTGGAAGCATACTGATGACAAAAAGAGATAGACAGATAGATGTGTGGTAAAGCAGAGTAATAAAATGTTAACCATAACATTTGTGTGGTGGAAATATAGGTAAGTGTAAAATTCTTTCAATTTTGCTATAGGCTTGGAAATTTTTACTAGAAATGATTGGAAAAAGAACAAAATTAACTTTCGTTCCAATAAGAAACATGTTTTGGTATGGTAGACCTACAGACTCACCACCCATTTTCTCCATTCAGGGAAGGGCGTGTTTTCCCACTTCTTTGGAATGGAATTCCTTGGAATGCAATAGCCTTTAGCTGTTAGCCCCTTAAGAATTGCTTCAGCTGCACAGAGCTTCCTCATCCAAGGTCATACCGTCCCTAGGCAATCCAAAGACGGCTGGAGGTGGAGGATACGAAGTTCAAGACATTTTGGCTCAAAGTGTGATGACTCTGATGGGCCATTTCCAATCCAAGAGTGTCCCCTCCCTTCCACAGGTGCTTCTTCCAAAGACACTCCCCAGTAAACTGCCTGTGCATTCAAATTTGTCTAAACTTTCACTCAGAGGCTGGTTTCTGGAGAATACATGTGACAAGTAATTGATTAAGTTGATTCAAAATATTTTACATTTTTTTACATCCACTAGAAAATGATGAGTCAAAGTTAAGTCAATTATAGGACAACACTTTTAGTTTTATTTGCTCTTTACAATTCAAGGTTGATCGTTTTTATATATGCACATAATTATCTAATTACTTGAAAACTTTCTTTGATTTGTGGTTATTTATTGATGAGTAGCTCCATCAATCTCCAACAATTAAATGTTTTAGTTAACATTTTCTGTTTTATTCTTATAGAGGCTTTGTGTAAATATTGTCTTCTTTTTTCAGTTCTTTTTCAAATGTCTCAATTTTCAGAACCAGCAACATCAAAAGGTATATTCTTATTTCAAAACCTCCCTATTGCTATGAGTCAAATACCAGGAATAATAAGAGATTTGACAGTACTTGCAAATCATCCACTGACCCTGCCATTGTTTCATAGATGTTAGCAGAAGACAGAGACAAAAAGGTTGACTACTCAAACCCATCAAGCATCACATGCTTCCTGGTCATGTCAGAGTCATGGGGGTAACATGGAATCGCCCGGGGGGGGGGGATGCTTTGCATCTAGTGTGTTTGTATAATGCTTGGAGCCCATCCCTTAGGCAATCCAAATTCTTCAAACTGGGCTTCCAAGCAAACTGCCCTACCATTGCCCAGAGGAGCTGGGTAGAGTAACTTTTTCCATCTCTCTATCCTCTCCCAGGGCAAATTGTTAGCTATGCAATCTTCTTCAAAAAGATAGGTCAGAGGCACCTGGATGGCTCAGTTGGTTAAGTGACCAACTCTTGATTCAGCTCAGGTCATCAACTCTCAGTTCCTGATTTCAAGCCCCTAGGTGGGCTCCACACTGAGACACAGAGCCTGCTAGAAATTCTCTTTCCCTGTCTCTCTCCCCTGCCCTTCCCTGCTCATTTGTTTGCTCTCTTTGTCTCTCAATCTCTCTCAAAAATAAATAAATAAACTTAAAAAAAAAGATAGGTCAGAAAAGAGGCTATTAGTATTTCTTCCTCAAATATGAGCAGAAACGTAAAAAAAAAACAAAACATGGAGAATTGACTCCCACATAGTGAATTACAGTTTCATTATTGAACTGTGTGGTTTTGTGTGTGTGTGTGTGTGTGTGTGTGTGTGCGTGCGCATGTAGGTGATTGTATCTTCTGGTTTCACGATCGTCTTGTTTCTGTAGGATCATTAATATCTGTTACTTCTTACTTTTCTTTTACTTCTATCTAAGAGGTGTCTATCTGTCCTAAGTTAACTGCTCCTCTCATAGAAATGATGCCATACAAGGCTGTTATTTCTGTTCCTATGAACTGTCAAGCTTCTCTTTTGTTTCCTCATCAAGCAATTTTCTGATTGAATCAGGCTCAGGTTTGTTTTAAACATTTCCCCACATAGTTTAGAATTCTCTTTTTTTTTTGTCAGATTTAATTTGGCCTCTCTTCAGCTACTAGCATGATAGTACTGACCTCTCCCATTTTATTTGCCTGGCACTCAATTCTGTTGTGTATTCTAGAACTGGCTACAATGGTTTCAGAATGTTATTTTCCCCACACATGTGGAGAAATTTTTTAGTGTTCTTATTTCTTTGGGAAATGAGTAATTTTACACGTTCTCCTTGCTGGATTGAATGGCTTTTAGAGACTGTGCAAAAAGATTAATATTTAGATGGCTTTAGACATGTGGCCACTAAATTTTTGTTGACGCTAAGTTAATTTTATAGTTTACCTAGGAGAAACTGAACACTTTTACAATATTAAGGTTTTGCACCAAGAATAATGCTATGGGTCTTCATTTATTCATATTTTATTTTCTACTCTCCTATAATTTTTTGTCTATTTAAAAAATAGGTCTTATTGTTTGTGCTAAGATATATTATTATTGTAATTTTTGTTGTAAATTATATCCTGACATTGTTTTCAGCTTGATTTTTGCAAATACTCTGTAATGCAATTTAATTCTGCATATTTATTTAATAAGAGACATATTTTCTGAATTCTCACAAGGGTTTTAATTTCTTTTTTTTACACTGCTTCTCTTGTTTTCCCTCCCGGGGGAACATACAACTAATGAAAATTAATGTTACTCCCGGCCAATATTTGTAACTCATATTTTATTTTCTGATTCCTTTGGATAAAACTTTTAAAACAGGATTGAATTATGGACACAAGAGTAGACATCATTGTTTTGGAACTCATTACAGTGGAATTACTCTTGTAATTTTACTATGATACATAATGTTTGCTAATACCTTTATATAGATATCCTTTATCATGTTAGGAAATTATCCTATTCCTAGTCTAATAGTTGTCTTCCTAAGTGAAGGCTAAATTCAATCAAATAAATTTTAAACATCTATAAAAAACAATTACCATTATAGGTAATCATTGACACATTTTGGGAGAAAGGAGATGTGGGAACCTTATCCAATCGACACACTGCTGTGGCACTAGCTTTTAGAGAGACTGCCTCAAACACCAAATCCAGTCCTTTGGTTTCCCAAAAAACCTGTAAAATCAGGCTTGGTAGTCATCACTCCAAACATCAGAGAAAGATAGATGCTGACCAAACTGAAAATTAACATCTCTTCTCAGATACATCTGAGAATCAAGGTCACAGGGCCAACTTTTGCCCCCCAAATTGAAGAGACTGATGTGAGATAGATGCAGAGAATCATAACTCAGCAAGGCACAGCCAAGGAACAGAACTTCCATGGGAGCCAGAGCTGCTGTAAGAAAACCTAAACTGTAATTGACAAACTGCTGGAAATTCATTGTGGACAAATTTGAGAGATTTAAAAACAACAACAAAAACAAAAACCTAAGAGAAGCAGTCTTAAAGGGGCCCCCGAGATTTTGAGGGTTGTTCACCTCTATGTAAGAAACTTATAGGTTCTCACAGTGAAGACTGGAGAAGAACCAATGCTTCTGACAGAAGGAGGGAAAAATTAAACTTTTAAAAATACATGCAGAGAATTCTGTTCTTTTTTTAATTTTTTAATTAAAAATTTTTTAGATAGAGTGAACATGTGCATACACACAAGCAGAGGAGGGACAGAGGGAGAGAGAGAGAGAGGGAGAGAGAGAGAGATTCTCATGCATGCTCCATGCTCATCACTGAGTGACATAAGGCTCGATCCCATGACCCTGGGATTATGACCAGAGCCAAAATCAAGAGTGAGACATCAACCAACTGAGCCACATAGGCACCCTGAGAATTCTGTTCTTAACAATGCCTGCTTTCAAGAGAAACTACTTTATCAGAATCTAGCTGAGCTGGGTTTAACTAGAGCCTAAGTGACCTGAGGTGAAGGAAATATACAACTCCAGTTCCCTCTAGGCTTCTGTCTCATCTAAAGGGGTGGGAAAATAGGTTGAGAAACAGCCTGGGGGAAGAGGCTGACTGAAAGATTGAGACCAAATAGTAGGCCTATGGAATACTTCCCTTCCTTGCCCCTATACCTTACCACCACATCAGTAGAGCTCCTATATAATAACAGGTGATTATAGGCTGCAAGTATCAAACCTTATTTAAAAAGTCTTTAGAGAAACCTAAAGACACCAGAGAAGACAAGAAAAGGGATACTGGAAGAAATTGTAGCCCCCGACACCTACATTATATGGTAAATGCAGCCTAGTCTCTAGTCAGATAAACACAAAGTTTAACACTAAAGGTTTATTTGTCTTAGTTCCTTTTACCCAGTATATCACATTCTGCTTTCAACCAAATATTATAAGGCATACTAAAAGATAAAAATCAGAATTTGAAGAGACAGAGCAAGCATCAGAATTAGACTGAGATATGACAGAGATATTAGAATTATCAAACTAGGAAATTAAAACAACTGTGATTAATATGCTGAAAGATCTAATGGGAAAAGTGGACAACATGCAAGAACATATGGGTAATATAAGCAGAGAGATGGAAACTCTAAGAATAGGAACTAAAACAAACAAAGAAACAAAAATTGTAACCAGCAGTGCAGGATGCCTTTGATAGGCTCACCAATAGACTAGACCTGGCTGAGGGAATACCTAATGAGCCTAAAAAGGTATGAATTATAAACTTCCAAAATTTATTTATTTTTTATTTTTTTCCAAAAATTTTTTAATGTTTATCTATTTTTGAGAGAGAGACAGAGCATGAGCAGCGGAGAGGCAGAGAGAGAGGGAGACACAGAATCCAAAGTAGACTCCAGGCTGTCATCACAGAGCCTGACATGGGGCTGGAACTCACCAACTGCGAGATCATGATCTGAGCCGAAGTGGAATGCTCAATCAACTGGGCCACCCAGGTGCCCCTGAACTTCAAAAATTTAAATACAAATAGGAAAAAGAAAGAAAAAAAAAACAGGACAGAATATCCAAGAATTGCAGGACCAATTACAAAAGGTATAATATATGTGTAATGGGATAGCAGGAGGAGAGAAAAGAGAGATGAAAATTTCAAAGATGAAATCTTTGAAGCAATGGTAAGTAAGAGTAAACATTATCCAAGTACTTTGCATCCTCTTTTGGGGGAAGTATTAGTGCATTTTCTGTGGTATATAGAATAGTTAGGTATCACATTAGGTGGAAACAATTAGTGAATTTTGAGTAAACAGATTGCCCTCCATAATTTGGGTGGCCTCATCCATACCTGAAGGCCTGAATAGAAGAAAAAGACCAGCCTGCCTTATCAAGAGAGAATTCTCCAACAGACTGGCTTAGACTCATCTGCATCATTGGCTTTCCTGGGTTTCTGTCCACTGGTCTGGGGTCTGGACCTGTATCATCAGTTCTTTTGGGTGTCCAGCCTGCTGGCCTACACTACAGACTTTGTACTCACCAGCCACTTTAACCACATGTACCACTTGCTTATAATAAACCTTTTTCTATGTTCTGTTTCTCTGGAGAGCCCCGGATAATAGAGGGATTTTATTGCAGAGGGACTCTTCAAGAACTCTTGCAGAGTCGTGCAGATGGGAGGGCAATGAGCTCTAGTGGATGTTGGGAATGATAGTAGGTGGAATATTTTTTTCTGTTTTAACCCCTTGTTTTCCATACCTATATATTTTTCCTAATGTGAACACAGTAACATGTAAAGACGTTTGATGCAATGGTGTCCTGCATCCTCGATGATAACACCTGATTCTCTTATTATTTCCAACCTAGTGCTTCAACTGCACATCAGCAGACCATTTCAACACTCCACCAAGACAGTTGGTTTTACACCAAGACAGTATAATGTGGAATTGGCCAGTGGGTTCACAGTCATGGGTTTACAGCCACATCTTCTTTGCCATAAAGTTGTCTATTTTATTTGAATGCACACTTTCTTCTCGTTTATGACTAAATTATAATATAACCATCAAATCCATAGTGTTTTTCTTGTAGTTGGGTAACATTAATACATTCTAGTAAGGATATTACATCTGTTACGGTAGCTAAAATTGAAGTTACTACATATACATATATGAGTTTGTAATCATCTACTCTCATCTTCTAAAATTCATCTGGTTTCTATGAGGTCAGATTGGTAAATTAAATGAAAATATGATGGGGACAACTATCCCTGCATCCTTTAGATCTTTAAGGATAGCCCAACTTTTGATCATTCCTGGAATGCATTTTTTTAAAATTGTCTTGAAGGAGGAGTAGTTTCAGAGGATTCCACTGAAACCTTCATTCTGATGGTTATTTTATATATCAATTTGTCTGGGCCACAGAGTCCCCAGGTAGTTGGGCAAATATTAGTCTGGGTATGTCTGTGGAGGTGTTTTGGAAAAGATTAATATTTGAATTAGCAGACTGAGTAACATAGACTGCCCTTCCTAGTGTGGCAGACCTCATCCAATCAGAAGAAAGCCAGCAGAGAACAAAAGGGCTGAAACTCCCTGACCCATGGAACTCCTTTCTAATTGTCTGTGCTGAGACATTGTCTTTTTTCTTACCTTTGAATTCTAATGAAAACAAGCTCTTCCTAGAGCTTGAGCCTGGACTCTTGTACTGCAATTTATACCGTTGGCAATCCTGATCCTCAGTGCTTCAGAGTCAGACTGAACTTATATCCTCAGCTCTCCTGGGTCTCTAGCTTACTAACTGCAGATCTTACAATGTCTCAGCCTCTGTAGTCATGTGGGCCAATTCCTTATAAAAAAATCTCTTTATATAAAGGCAAGATATATTTATGTATATATGTAAGACATATATACATGCATGTATGTAAGATGTAAAGATCTTCATGTATATATACACAAACATTTGTATCTTTACATGTATATATAACTTATATGCTTATAACACAGCTTATAATTTTATATGTGTATATAACTCTGTGGGGTGTGTGTGTGTGTGTGTGTGCATGTATAAAACTTGGTTAGTTCTGTTTCTCTGGGGAACACTGACTAATACATTCATTATGTTTCCTCTTATTCCAAAGGGCGAGGACTCAATGTGCTAGTTGTGCTAACTGCTTAAGTATAAAGTGTGTCAATTTCAGGGTGCCTGGGTGACTCAGTGGGTTAAGCATCCAACTCTTGTTTTTGGCTCAAGTCATGGTCTCATAGTTCAGTTAATGGAATCGAGCCCCATGTTAGGCTCTGAGCTAACAGAATGGAGCTTGCTTGGGATTCTCTCTCTCCCTCTCTCTACCCCTCCCCCGCTTATGCTTTCTCTCTTTCTTTCAAAAATCAATAAGTAAACATTTACAAAAACCTAATGTGTGCCCATCTCAGTTAAACATTCAGGGATAAGACCCACTGGATATACACGTAGCAAACCTAGAATTGATTTATTACCTGACATGCATGTGTCCTGGTCTAACAGAGCATTATATTTCAGGTATCAATGTTGTCTCAGTCCCTGTATCCAACAATGGTCCTCAAAATGTTTCTCTTTTCCCCATGTACAGTTATGTAAGAAAATTACTATAGATCTCCTTGAAAAAAGGCTAGGGATATCATTATTGTTTGCAATTGTCATAATGTTATAGATTCCGTCCCCTTGTAGACCTGGTCTTCCCTTAAGACTATGGGTTCTAGATCAGAAAAGTGTCTCAAGTCTGGAAATGTGGGAAAGGACCTTTATTCAAATGAGTGTCCGCATTCTGCCACCGATCCTTGATTTTTTGATGATACAAGTTGAATAGTGCCTTTCTTAGCTGCCAGTCTAGTCTGTTTGTAGGGATGCCATGTTCTGTTAACAATCTCCATGACTCTGTGGGTCAAGCACATTTGGCTATCATTCTGACCCTGAAGCTTATTATGAAATTGCATCCGTCTAGCTTCTTATCTTGTAGTTGCCTGACCTCTATTGTTTCAAGGTCCTATCATTGCCATTGCTATTAGCAAGTCTCTTCTACTGTTAGCTCTCCTTACAGAGGGGAACCACTACCAAACTTTTCAGTACTGCCACTGCCTTTCTCACTGGTGCATTCCTTAAGACCTTAG
Source organism: Panthera tigris (assembly GCF_018350195.1). Classification (NCBI taxonomy): domain Eukaryota; kingdom Metazoa; phylum Chordata; class Mammalia; order Carnivora; family Felidae; genus Panthera; species Panthera tigris. Next base: position 27,020,542 of record NC_056676.1, on the reverse strand, counting down.
TAATGGCATAACTTCTGTGCCCTCTGTGGTGAGTATTTCTGCTTTACATGGTTTATTCACTCCAGCATGTTCACATTACTGAGCCTTTTAATCCCATTTTTCACAGTCTGCCATGCAATTCTGGCATTTTAATTTTAATTATCATGGGCCATTGCTTTTTCCCTGCCCCTGGAAGCCATGCTAGCAGAGAGTTCTCAACATTTCATGGGGTCATTGCTAGAGCATTTAAATCTATGTCTTGGGAAAATGCTCCCAAATGAATAAATGCTCCTTGATCCAGTTTTATGTTCCAGTCCCCTAGATTAAGTATCCTTAGAATCTAGTCCATACGTTGCTCCCTGGATCCTGTGCTGGGTGTTGCTACTTCTGGGAGATATAATTGTTTGTTTGTTTGTTTCCTTGTTAGACCAATATAGCTCTAGTTAATTTATGCCATGACTTAACCCTAGTTACAGGCTTAGTGGAGGGAGAGGAGAGGCATATGTTGTCTTGATCAAAAAGGCACCTACAGTTTTGTTCAAATACGTGTAGAGCATTAATTCTTAACAGGAAGAGATGTGTCATTTTTGCATGCATAAAGATATGTATGCATATATCTGTGGGTTCAATATTTTTGTGAGAACTCACTTAAATGTCTCCATCTCAACTGCCAGAGTCCTGTTTATTCCCAAGTAGAGTCCTGGCTTTGACATAAAAAAATCTGCCTTGCTTGGCATTTAACCTTCTCTGGAGTTCTCTGGAATGGTCTGATTATTAAGCTCTGGGCCTGATTTTTACCTCTCTCTGCCTCCTCCCTTTTTGAGGCATGAGATAAGAGCTTTGTAAATTTCTAGTAAGGTCATCTGGTTTTTATACATGGTTTTCAATTGTTTGTTAATCATTAGCATCTCATACTTATGTTTCTATAGGTTATCAGTGGCACTTTGTAATAGTCATCCAACCTCATTATCCTTAGACTTACTATTTCCTTCCAAACTTCTTGACTGCCTGATGAATCACAACAGTTAGTATATTGACTTCTCTGAGTAAAACATCTCAGTTCACTACCAGTGAGAGTTTTAAATAATTGGATCACCATTTTGTGTCTGGAGCTATCTATATTCTACCTACTGCTAGTGTGGTCCTCATATGCCAGCTAAGCAGTGTGGGATATAGTTCCAAAAAACCCACCTTATTACCTGCTTTCTAGGATGACTCCCCACACCAAGTATCACAGGTTGGTTTCTTCAAAAGTAGACCAGATACTGAGATGGAGCTTAGTGTGCAGACTATTTATTAAGAGATGACTACTAAAAAAGAGAGAGGGGAGAAATGAAGGATTGGTCAGAGGGAGTCAAACTGTGTAGAACAACCAGTAAAGTTTCAACCAACCTCACATGGAGTTATGAAGTATCTATGACTTACCAGAGTTTCCTTCAGTTCTCCTGGGGACTGGGCTTTCTTCCCCCTGCCTCGATCAGTCATTAGATTTGGGTCTTCATAGGAAGGGCATGACCTTGCATAACATTGTCTTCAATAGCTGCACCAAACCATGAAAATGCTGACAAAAGGAGACTTGATTGATGGCTGGGCAGCCAGTCCTTGCGGAAAAAAAGGAGGACTTGGGCGGTATATCTCTGTGTCCACCACAGCATTCCCATTATAATGCTGATCTACATGATGAGTTAACTTTTGCATATGTGTATTTTATCTGTCTGATTAAATTATCTATTTCCTGGAGATGGAATATGTATATTCTTTGTTGTACAAGAGTAAATAAACAAAGACCTGTGTAATTATTTGTTCAGAGTCTGTGTAGAACATAAACTTGATAATAGCAAAAATAATCTTTCTTTCTCTTGTTCAATGTTGGATCCTCAATAACCAGGATAACGCTTGGTACATACTAGGTGAGCAATAAATGCTCACACATAAATACATGCGCCAGTAAGTACATAGTAGGTATTCATGGAACATTTTTTTTTTAGTTTTATTTTTTATTTTTTAAAATTTATATCCAAATTAGCATATAGTGCAACAATGATTTCAGGAGTAGATTCCTTAGTGCCCCTTACCCATTTAGCCGATCCTCCCTCCCACAACCCCTCCAGTAACCCTCAGTTTGTTCTCCATATTTATGAGTCTCTTCTGTTTTCTCCCCCTCCCTGTTTTTATATTATTTTTGTTTCCCTTCCCTTATGTTCATCTGTTTTGTCTCTTAAAGTCCTCATATGAATGAAGTCATATGATTTTTGTCTTTCTCTGACTGACTACTTTCACTTAGCATAATGCCCTCCAGTTCCATCCATGTAGGTGTAAATGGCAAGATTTCATTCTTTTTGATTGCTGAGTAATACTCCATTGTGTGTGTGTGTGTGTGTGTGTGTGTGTGTGTGTGTGTGTATATATATATATATATATATATATATATACCACTTCTTCTTTATCCATTCATCCCTCGATGGACATTTGGGCTCTTTGCATACTTTGGCTATTGTTGATAGTGCTGCTATAAACATGGGGGTGTATGTCCCTTAGAAACAGCACCCCTGTATCCAGTGGATAAATGCCTACTAGTGCAATTGCTGGGTTGTAGGGTAGTTCTATTTTTAGTTTTTTGAGGAACCTCCATACTGTTTTCCAGAGTGGCTGCACCAGCTTGCATTCCCACCAACAATGCAAAAGAGATCCTCTTTCTCCACATCCTCGCCAACATCTGTTGTTGCCTGAGTTGTTAATGTTAGCCATCCTGACAGGTGTGAGGTGGTATCTCATTGTGGTTTTGATTTGTATTTCCCTGATGATGAGTGATGTTGAGCATTTTTTCATGTGTTGGTGGGTCATCTGGATGGCTTCCTTGGAGAAGTGTCTATTCATGTCTTTTGCCCATTTCTTCACTGGATTATTTGTTTTTTGGGTGTTGAGGTGATAAGTTCTTTATAGATTTTGGATACTAACCCTTTATCTGATATGTTGTTTGCAAATATCTTCTCCCATTCTTTCAGTTGCCTTTTAGTTTTGCTGATTGTTTCCTTCACTGTGCAGAAACTTTTTATCTTGATGAGGTCCCAGTAGTTCATTTTTGCTTTTGTTTCCCTTGCCTCTGGAGATGTGTTGAGTAAGAAGTTGCTGCTGCCAAGATCAAAGAGGTTTTTGCCTGCTTTTTCCTCTAGGATTTTGATGGCTTCTTGTCTTACATTGAGGTCTTTCATCCATTTTGAGTTTATTTTTATGTATGGTGTAAGAAAGCGGTCCAGGTTCATTCTTCTACCTGTCGCTGTCCAGTTTTCCCAGCACCACTTGCTGAAGAGACTGTCTTTATTCCACTGGATATTCTTTCCTGCTTTGTCAAAGATTAGTTAGCCAAACGTTTGTGGGTCCATTTCTAGGTTCTCTATTCTGTTCCATTGATCCGAGTGTCTGTTCTTGTGCCAACATGGAACATTTTTTAAATGAGTTGTTGAATAACCATTTTATCAATGATTCAAAAGCCAATAGTCATTATATAATTTTCAGAAGATAACATTTTAAAATAACATATATAACTTAGCATCTAATATGTTAAAGTCCTTCCAACATATGAGATTAGGTTTTCCACATTTATATTTACTTTTACTTCATTGACACAATGGCATAGCAGTGAAGGAAGTTATAGTAATAAACATTAGTGCTCAAAGTAATTCATCTGAATTTCACCTCTTTATTTATCTACACATATATTTTAGGATCTAATGAACTTTTTTGAAGTATCATCACGATGATTTATAACACAATTAAGGTTGTGTTTGACCAGCTGTTACTACTTCCCACTTCCCACTACCTCTCAATAAAACACCAATGAGGCAAAGATAATGGAAGAAGCTCACAACAATATAAGCTGAGAATGACAGTCATTGTAACTTTAGAAACTCAGAACTCCACACTGACTAAAGTACTGGGTGAGAACCAAATTGGAAAGAAATCAACACTTTGTTTTATGATATTCTTAGGCTTTTTATAGCTCATGAAATATATAAGATCTAAAACACCCAAATACTTTTCATTCATCTTCACTGTTTTTCTAGTAAAAGTAATTTTTCTTCAATGTATTTTAAAGTTTTAGAGCGCTCTTACACAAGGACGGCTCTCTACCTTTTAGACATTTTGGGGCTCCTGGGTGGCTCAGTTGGTTAAGCATCGACTTCGGCTCAAGTCATGATCTCATGGTTCCTGAGTTCCAGCCCCACACTATCAGTGCAGACTATCTGCACACTATCAGTGCAGAGCCTGCATGGGAGCCCCACTCTCTTCTCTCTCTCTGACCCTCCCCTGCTCATGCTTTCTCTTTCTCTCAAAATAAATAAACTTAAAAAAAAGTATTTAAAATATAGACCTTTAATTTTCTATACTTCGGGTTTTTTCCTGCTAATCCTATTGTTTATACCTCAGTGTTCTCCTCTGTACTTAACATACACTGATCTTGAGTTTGGGACTAAATAAGCAAAGTGCTATCACCCTTAATGTTCTGTTTCATCTGTACTAAAGCTATGTGTGAGTTAATAAGAACTCTCAGTCCTGGGCAATGAAAGAGAAAATGCACACATCTTGGTGGGCCATAGGACCTGAAAGTGTAGAATGACTCAGCCTGCTTAACACTGAGGAGCAGATTGGTAGAATATAATTGAGTGCTAAAATTTGCCTAGTAGCCCAGGCTCAGAAATAGCAACTTCTTTTATTTTTTATTAAAAAGTTTTTTTAATGCTTATTTATTTTTGAGACAGAGACAGAGCGCGAGTGGGGGAGGGGCAGAGAGAGAGGGAGACACAGAATCTGAAACAGGGTTCAGGCTTTAAGCTGTCAGCACAGAGCCCGATGCGGGGCTCAAACCCATGAACCATGAGATCATGACCTGAGCCGAAGTCGGACGCTTAACCGACTGAGCCACCCAGGCGCCCAGAACTAGCAACTTCTTAATGTAACTTTAAATATGCAAGTATTTTGATGCCTAACTTTGTCTCTCACTATTTCATTTTTTCCTAAGTAACTTGAATAATACTTGAATGCAAGAATCACATCTTTTCAGTGCTTTTACTTTTTATGACTTCTACAAATAATGTGGGGTATTAGTACTCATTAATGGCTTCTTACTCTCAGATTAACAGTTATGCTTGAATCCTAGCATAGTTCTTTCATAAGTGCTTAGTAAATGTTTGTTCATTTGTATTATAAAGAATTTTCAAATTAAAATAAGCAATCTTGCATAACACTTGGGTTTTATGGAAGAGTATATTGATGCCACTTTGAAAATAGGTATAATATGCATACACGAGACTTCAACTCCAGAACAAAATATGCTTTCAGAGAGAATACTAATTCAGAAAATATATGTGAGAATTGTTTTATATTTTTGAGACTCTTACAAAATGAATAAATATTCTACTGTCTTTCCCAGAATGCTGAATGATAACATGAAAAGTTCTTCTTTTTAATAAAAGAAATATCACATTTTTTGCTTTAAGTAAGTACTTTGAGATTCTTAATTTTGGGTTTTGACCAACACTTTCTGGAAAACTAAGATAACTTAGATTTCAGGCAATTGCTCTAAAAATTTGTGTATTTTTCCCCTTTTAAGTTTTAAAATATTTCAGTTCTTGTTTTAACTTACTTCAGATTTTATTGCAAACCAAATAATAAGCTTTTAAATCCAGGAGAAAATAACAATATTTGTTTTCCATAAATTTTTTTGAGTAGAAGGCTCTTTGATTTTTAATATTTTGGGGTTTATTTGTTTTGTTTTTGAGAGAGAGAGCAAGTGTGCGAGTGCATGGTGGGGAGGGGCAGAGGGAGAGGGAAAGAATCTTAAGGAGGCCCCATGCCCAGTGCCCAGCACAGAGCCCCACACTGGGCTGAGCCCCACACTGGGCTGGATCTCATAACTGTGAGATCATGACCTGAGCCCAAATCAAGAGTGGGACACTTAACCAACTGAGCTACCCAGGCACCCCTAAATTTTAATATTTTGAAGCACCAATGTTGTAGGATCAAAACCTTAAATAAAAAAAATGATGTAGTTCTTTTGGGACAAGTTCTGCATAAATCAGCTAAAGGCCTTTTAAAAAACAGAACTATCTGGTAAGAAGACTTCTGATTCAAATCTACATCAAACAAACTTACTTTAAAAAAAATCTATAATTTATTAGGATTTAAATGTCTTCCATAGGATATAGTATAAGCATGAAAACTAACACAAACAGTAGTTGCAAAGTAAATATGGTATGTAAGTTAAGTATTGCATGATTTGTGTAATATATTTCAACTATTTATCCTTTTTCTAAAAGAGTAGGCATCATTATCTTAAGCTTTTGTGATATATCATGAGTCCACCTATATTAGTATGAAATCAGATTGTCCTGATTTACAGAATTAAACAATGTTCCTGATTCTTTCCAGACAAAATTTTATTCAGAAGGATAATTTTGAATAGGTTGTAAGACATTTTCCATAGTTATTCACATGAATGGATATATTTTTAATTATAGTGAATCTATTATATATCATAGGAATGCATTTTTAATTAGTCCATCTTAAAAATTATTGCTAATGCTGGTTATAAATGGTGAGCTATTATTTTATAGAGATCTGTTAAAAATAATTACCTCAGAAGTTTTATTATAATAAACCAAACATTTATCATTTATCTCAATTAAATGCTCATGAATAGTTAGATGGAGATGTCCTGTGATACAAAAACCTGTTTTCATTGACATTATAAATATTTTCATTGGAGAGGTAAATTATAGAAAGTTTTTGTGTAATAATGTCTATGCCCCATTTAGGGCACAATTTTAATACAGGTGACATCAACACTTAGCTCATACACCTAGCTCATCCCTCCCAACTTAATCCTAATGTGCCCAGTGGAATTCTTTTATAGCCTTGCTAAATTTTTGTCTGCTTTATCTATCAATTACCAAAATAAGTTTATGAAGATATCTCACTATGATTATAGAGTTGAAAATGTGTGTTTGTAATTATGTCAATGTTGCTTTACATATTTTGAGCTATATTATTAGAGGCAAACAAACTCAAAATTGTTATCATTATGTATTATTATTATTTTTTTTGGTTTCACTTAAAAATTTTTTTTTATGTTTAATTATTTCTGAGGCAGAGAATGAGTGGGGGAGGGGCAGAGAGAGAGGGAGACACGGGATCTGAACCAGGCTCCTGGCTCCCAGCTGTCAGCACAGAGCCTGATGCGGGACTTGAACTCGTGAACTGGGACATCATGACCTGAGCCGAAGTGGGTGACTCAACCGACTGAGCCACCCAGGCACCCCTGGTTTCACTTTAAAGTTATATTAACATGACTTGAAACAAACTGCAATGCTTTTCTTTATTTTTCTAATATAACTTTCTCCTTCCTTTTTATTTTTAATACCTTTGTGTACTTACAGGAGTGGGGCTTACATATAATATGACTTAACTACTTTGATTTAAATAAGACAAATCTGGTTATCTCCATTATTTAAAATTGCATTCACCTATATTTCGCCATTTCCCCCTTTTAAAATTAGTTTAGAAATCATGCATTGCTTTTCTTTAGCATGCCTACTTGACTGAAAATCTGCAATTTATCAATTTCTCAACCTTCTTTGAAAAACAAATGCAAATACCTTAGCACACTTGAACAATGTTTAACTCTCTCTGTTTTTTAATAGACTACTTTTTAGAGCAGTATTAGGTTCATAGCAAAAATGAGTACAGAGAGTTCCCAGCACCTCCTATCCGCACAAGTTACAGTTTCCCCCACTCTGGACATCCTCCACCACAGTGGTACATTTGTTACTACTTATGGACCTACATTGACACCTCATTTTCAAACAAAATTGTCTGTTTACATTAGCTGTACGGAAGAGACAAGAGACGCATAGAGCAAGGCGTATGGGAAGGACAGGAAGCTTCCGTATTCTCCGAGCATGCCACTGTCCCCAATCTCCAGTTGTTAACCAACCCAGAAGCTTTCCCAGTCCCAGCCTTTTTTGCATTTTTATGGAAGTTTCACTAAGTGGGCAAAATTGATTTAGTCACTGGCCATTGGTGATTGATTCGATCTCCAGCTCCAGTCTCCTCCCCAGAGGTTAGGGGGATGGGAGTGAAAATTCCAACCCTCTAATCACTTGGTTGGCTCTCTTGGCAACCAGCCTTCCTTCTTAGGTGGGGGCCCAAAGTAACTTTCAACATAACAAAAGACACCTTTGGGGCTCTCAGGAGCATTTAGGACATTCTAAGGGTTTAGGAACTGAGCGACAGAAATAGGGATGAATAACAAGTATGTATTTGTTATAAGCCACAATATAACATCACACTTTCTCACACGTATATCTGAGCTACATTTAATTTTTGCTAACCAATTTCTATTTATCTGAGAGTTAATATATAGTTGGCAAACTTTTTATAAGAAGACATAAAACACATTTTCACTAATGTACTTTGTAATATCTTTCTCATGCATTTCCTTTTTTTCTCTCTGTCATAAACTGCACCAGAGCCTCACTTTTTTTCATATGGGATGTTTATAATAGCCAATTAACCAACAATCCTGGGAAAGAGCCCCGAACTAAAAAATCAAAGACCTTTTTTTTTAAGTCTCTTTTCGACTATCCTTGGATCCTTTTTGACTTCTCATGTTTGTTATTTTTGTGATTCTTTCTTTGCTTTCACACTATTTAACAATAAGCTCTTTTATATATAAGAATGCAAAGACATTTTAAGGTCAAAACAAACCATTTTTTTAAGTAAGGAAACTATATCCAATAGTAGAGTCATTCTTGCAGACAGAAGAAATCAGTGAGAACATTTGAGTGACTAGTTATGGCTTTAAGTAAGGAAGTAAACAGGTAAAACCTTGGAGCCTTGGAGAAAAGGTTCATGAAAAGATTAAAGAAAGGGTCTGAGGTTTGGTGGAAGGATGACCTACGAATTTCCAGGACTTGGGCACAGATATCCTTATTCCTCCTTCATCTGGACCTGTGGCTGAGGTTCACAGGCTAACTTGCCTTACTTTCTAATTCTACTCACTCAAGTCATAGAACGATTCCTCAGTTTGCTTGCAAAGGGTTGAGTGCTTTGCCTCTATGAAACATTCTTCTCAGCCTTTAATAATGACATATGACTCGGCACTTCTGTGAGAGTGTGGTTGAAAGCAGAGAAGGGGACGACCTTGTTCTGTTAGGGGGTTTTGAATTCCATATCGGAATTAGTATAGGCACACTAATCCGAATCATTCCTTAGCACCATGAATTTTCCAACTTTCTCTAAAAGTGATGTGTGAGCCTGCACCCATGCACACTCACACAGGCCTCCACTTTTCCTTTAAAAACAATGTAGGACACAGTCATTTATTTGCCTTACACATCCACACATAACTGCAGGCAATATGTGCCCTGACCTATTTTTTTTCCCCTGAAGCCTTCAGAGTCACTTCTACCGTCAAATAGCTCCTGCCATTCAGGAATGGGATTGAAAGTTCTGGAACAGCAGTGAAGGACTCATCCTTTAAGAATATAGACCTAGCAAAAACTTTCCCAGGTTGCTTATACTAAAACAAAAACAAAAACAAAAACAAAAAACCCAAAATCTTTCTAGGAGGGACTTGATCAACCACTCTCTTGTTTGACATGTTTAAACTTAATACCTTTTTGCTGTGTTTTAGTATATGTGTCTTGTAGTCTTGGCCTGAGGGCAAATTGCAAACATCTGGTTACTGTTTCAGAGTAAGAGGATTTGATAGTTGTTAGAGGTTAGTAGTAAAAGGAGAAATTCTTCAGTCAAGCGTCAATATATTTTCAAAGACGGCATTGAATGTATTGTTGCCAACTTGTCTAAAGGCTTAACTGGAAATTGAAAGACATAATGGTTCTCTATTGTGGATTGTGTAACTAATTACTTCATTAATTCTTTTAAACAAATTTCCCAACAAAAGAATTTCCTCAAGGAATAGCAATAAGAGAGAAGAGGCAATAGAAGAAAAGAGGCGAGACATGGAGGGGTGGGACAAGACATTGGCGTCACTAACAGAGGTAAATAGGAGGATGGCAACTGAATAATCCTCTGGAGATGGCAGTTTAATAATAACACACATTTTCATCAAAGGAATGTATAAAAGGGAAGGTCAAGAAATTGTTAATAAATAGGGGCACCTGGGTGGCTCAATTTGTTGAGCATCTGACCCTTGATTTCAGTTCAGGTCATGATCCCAGGGTCATGGGAGCCAACAGCATGGAGCCTGCTTAAGATTCTTTCTCTCTCCCTCTGCCTCTCTTCCCTGCTCTCTCTAAAATTAAAAAGAAATTATTAAAAATAAAAGAATCAGTTTTGTTCAAGATCTGTCATACTTAATGTGTAATTCTTCTCCATAATTCTCCATAATTCCTGAATTCCTGGCTCTTACATTTTAATGGGTTCCATTTGTAGACTTATCATAGTGTAACAAAAACACAATCCAGTAAGCAAACATGTACTGTAGTTCTTGCCTCTTTGGGTAAGTATATAAATACAAATATATAAATATATGTATTATCGATGTAGTTTCATAGACTCCGATCACATCAATATACATAAATGTAAGCTCTTGACTATAAACTGTGGGCCTTATATATGATATGACATGTTTTTCATCTCTTCCAGAGGTGGGAAATTTTAAAAGAAATACATGTAAATATATTTTAAACTGCCCATTGATTTTATATGTCTGACCTGAGAGAGATATAGGTATGTTCCGGTTAAATTGAGCTATGCAAATGGTTATTTTAAGATAATTCCTTTGGCTTTGGTATTTCTAGCCACCTGAAATGGGGGTAGAAAATTAAAAATGTAAAGTAAAATCGTGGTAAAAAACTTGGTAATAAGAACAACCAAGTTGGAAGCAAAATTGGATTTGGAGAACATGTCTTTCTTTTAAAAAAATTTTTTAATGTTTATTTATCTTTGAGAGACAGAGAGAGACAGAGCATGATCAGGAGAGGGAAGGAGAGAGAGGGAGACACAAGATCTGAAGCAGGCTCCAGGCTCCGAGCTGTTAGCACAGAGCCTGATGCAGGGCGGGAACCCACAAACCGTGAGATCGTGACCTGAGCTGAAGTCAGACACTTAACCGACTGAGCCACCCAGGTGCCCCTGGAGAACATGTCTTTCATATAAAGACATGTGGCATACCAAAGGGATTTTCTGCTCTGCAAATGTTTATAAATAAAAATATACATACATGAAACATATTTGGCAATACATAAATTTCCTCAGAACCTAGATCTGTTGTTTCTTTCTAGTGTATAATATGTTGGGTGATACAAATGTACACAGAAACAAAATCAAACCAAACCAAATTAAGAAGAAAAACAGTGCACAAATGATACTTGGGATTTGTATGCTGAGCTAGCTTAGGAGATATGCACAAGTAAGATGTGAATATCTTGACTTCCTTCTCAAGTCTTAATGTCCTTCTACGAAATGTAGGTTCACACGTCCAAGCTTAAAGTTATAGTCTGTATGTAGAGTGTGAAACTTGGCTTTTGTTGCATAAAGAGACAATTTTGAATTTTTAACAGCTTTTTTGAGATATTAGTCACATTCCAGATAATTGATCCACTTACAGGGTGCAGTTCAATGGTTTTTAGTCTCTTTACAGTTATGTTAACATCACCACCATTTTAGAACATTTTCAATTAGAACATTCTGCATAGATTTCCTTACTTTGGAAACATATATATCAATTTATGTAATGCATAGTGTTTCTGACTGGCTTCTTTTTTAGCAGAGCCTCTTCAAGGCTCATCTATATTGTAGTATGCATCAATACTACATTCCTTTTTATTGCAGTATAATATTCCAGTGTGTGAATATATCACATTTATTTAGCCATTTGGAGGTTGATGGGCATTTGGGTCATTGCCAATTTTTGACTATTATGAAAAAGCTACCATAACCTTTCATGTACAAGTTTTTACATGGACATAAGTTTTCATTTCTTTCAAATATACATCTAGAAGTGAAATTGTTGGGTCATATGGTTATTCTGGTTTTAACATTTGATGAACTGTCAAACTGTTTTCTGAAAAAGCTGCACATTTTGCCTTCCCAGCAATTTATAAGGCTTCCAATATTTCCACATTCTCATCACCACTTCTTATTATCTTCTTTTTGATAATACCCAAATGAATATGATATGTATCTCACAGTGCTTTGCATTTCTCTGATGGCTAACAATGTAGAGTATCTTTTCATGTCTTTTTTGTCCAGAGTTGGGTGGCCTACTTTAAAAAAAATTTTTTTTAATGTTCTTATTTATTTTTGAAGGAGAGAGAGAGACAGAGCATGAGCGGGAGAGGAGCAGAGAGGGAGGGAGACACAGAATCCGAAGCAGGCTCCAGGCTCCCAGCTGTCAGCACAGAGCCTGATGTGGGGCTCGAACTCACAAACTGTGAGATCACGACCTGAGCCGAAGTCTGACACTTAACTGACTGAGCCACCCAGGCACCCCGAGTGGTCCACTTTTTTTTTTTTTTTTTTTTGATATCGCACCTCTGCTTTATAACTGGCTCCTGATCAGGGGAGAAAGGCTCTTGTCTTGTTGGTCTGCCTTATTTGGTACGGAGCTTCCATCTTATGAATTAGCTGAGGCAAGAGGCATTGGGACCCAGTATTCTTGGTAGAGATTCTTGTCCTATGAATGAAGACTGGTTGAGAAAGAGAGTCTTAAGACTTCTCAGTCTCTCTTTCTTGGAATAGAGTTTCTGCAAGATAGATATGGGGAGTGGAGCATAGAGATATGGTACCAGTCTGGCCCTATGGAGGAAGATTCTATAGTCCTAAACTGAGTTTTTTGGGGGGAGCCCTGTTTTCATGGCTGTATCCTCTGGGAGTTGAGATTTCTGTATTTATCAAGATTCAGTAGGTTTTCTTAAATAATTGTCTCTCATTTGCTCTATGACCCTAGGACTATTTTAAGAAATGTTAAGTGGTTAGTTAAAAAAAATAACTTTAATAAACAATTCTGGTTATTTTATTCAGGTCCTAGAATTCTTTACATGGCTATTCTAAAAGTATCTCTCTCCAAGATTTTGCATTTTGAAAGCTGTCTTCTGCTTTGAAAAGGACTGTCTTCAAAGTGATTTTCTAAAATAAAGGTCTAGTTTGAAACACAATCTAGTGCAATGAATCTTACAATCTCAACTGCATCCTTTTTTTTTCTGAAGCAATGAATGAAAATTACCTAATGGTAGGGGAAAGCCAAGGATTAACTGTGGATGGTGATTTTAGAGGTGGAAGCAATATACCTAGATATTAGCCTATCTTTTACCTTTCAGCCATGACTTTGGTAACGGTGTTTTCTTTTGTTCTTTGTTGTTCTCCCAGGAAATAAGATTGCTTTTTAAAAATGGAATTTATTATGTATTTTTTATCCTGAAGTTTTTACTTTGATCTCATTATACATTTCTGTGGCATCTTCCATTCCCTGATAATCCCCATTCTGGAGTCTTTTTTCCTCTTGTGCTAGTCTAGACTATTTGATTTCAAAGCCTACTAGGTAGGTGTTATCTAGAAATATCACTTTTCAGGTTTTTAGTTTTGTTATGCTGTTTCCCGAATCCAATGCCTATTTCTTGATGAATGTCATCTCTTAGCAAGAGTACTTCAAGATACTTCATAACAAATTGTGTCTTCCTATACCTTTGCATCATTGAAAATGTTCTTTATTTTGCCCTTTGTCATTGATATATTGATAAATTAAAGGTAAATTTTCTTCAGTAGGCTGATAAGTATATTGCCAGTCTAATTTAGAATTTTTTGAAGGTGACTTTTTTTTTCTTTTCTATATATGGAATCTTTTATCTTTTTTTTTCTTTTTAGCTCTCCTTGCTGTAACACTAGTATTTGTCGAAGGTATTTATTCTTCAAACCATGTTGGCCCTTCCCATCCTGTTATAAATCCCTAATTACATAATCTATGGCTCTCTATATTCTTTTTTACCCTCTCCTTTATGTTTATCACCTTCCAACTGCTTATTTTCTTCCTGATGTCATTCGTTAAACTTTTTAATAAGTGCTGAGCAGTGCTCTTAGAACAGAGTCAACCCTTGTAGGAATCTACTGTCCCTGAAATCTACGTGTACCTTTGCCTCCTTCATCTGTTAGTCTGCCTGGTTCTCTGTATTCCCCTTTTGTCAACTGCTCAGGTGAAGCCATTCAGTCAATCCCTGGATACCTAACTTGGCCTTAAGCTCTAGGATCAGTCATGATCCCTGAACTTAGCAGGAATCAACAGAATGCCTATCAGCAGATTAGTGGCTCACAGTCAGATTGGTCTTTTGGTGACCTCATTGCAAACTTGTACCCAGATGTTGATAAATGAAAACACACTTTCGTCCTTGTTATCAAGCTCTGGCTGCAAACACCAGTTATTACAACTCTATTCTTCCACCCTCGCCACCCTAACCAGGACTCAAATTCTCTCATAATGATTTCTAGTTCTTTTTAGGCTGAGAACTACCTGGAACTCTTATCTTCTGGCAATGTCCTCAGTATTTATTTCCAGAACTTTTCATACTGTGTTTTTATTATCAGAAATAATAATAGTAACTGGTAGACAAAATTACATTTAAATTGGCAAAACAAGTATAATCTACATGAGACAATTAAAGGACAATTAACTTCTAAATTGTGTCACACTGACTTGTAGTTCAAAGGGAGTTCACAAAAAGTTCAAAAAACATTTGAAAACTGACTGCTTTGTTATAGGAGTTAGAACTTGATTTGGACCTAAATAGCTATCATTTATTGAAAATCTACTATGTGCCACAGTCACTTTTTCTTATTTATAATCTTTGGAACCATTTGTCATGATATTGATTTTTTTTTTAATCTATAGATCAGTATATCAGGCTTTAGAAAGAGGTTAATGCTCAAGTTTACCTGGCTATTACTCTCACTGTTCGATGCAAATTCAGTTCTCTGCCTTATCCCCAAGCCAATGAAATTTCACTGAGCTACTTTGCCTTTAAGAAAGAGTAGGTTGGGGAAGGAAAAAAAAAAAAAAGAGGTTAGAGTGGGAGAGAGCCAAAGCATAAGAGACTCTTAAAAACTGAGAACAAACTGAGGGTTGATGGGGGGTGGGAGGGAGGGGAGGGTGGAGGATGGGTATTGAGGAGGGCACCTTTTGGGATGAGCACTGGGTGTTGTATGGAAACCAGTTTGACAATAAATTTCATATATTGAAAAAAAAATAAGAAAGAGTAGGTTTTAGACCATAAGATAGTTTAGCAAAGGAGCATGTGTTTAAATGACCTATAGGGGGCAGGTTGTGCTAAGACAGGACACTCTCCAGGCTTTGCCGTGAGAGTGTCAAGAAAGCAGTGATGCTGGTGGATATTCCACAGTGATCAGAAGCTCCTGAAGTAGAATGATAGCAACAGCAGAAGTGGTAGCAGAAGTAGCACAAAAATAGCAGCAACTTATGATCCTTTTGTTTCTGGAGAGGGTACAACTGAATGCTATCCTTTTCCAGTCAACCTGACTTCTAGATGCCTTACGACTACTGAAGTAAGTTTAATTTCTGGGTTTCCACGAGATTTATGCGGCATTGTACCAATTACTCCTGCCCAGTCATATCACACATACTTTGCTGATGCATGAAATTCCTAAAACAGAGCACAAAGACTTTCTTTCTACCATTTCACATGCAAGTTTAAAATGCAAATACTGCTATGAGAGGTAAGTAGTATGAAATCAATGACAGATGTTTTTCTGCTTTGAGAAAGAAGATAGATAGAAGAGAGGACAGCAATGGGTCCTTAGCTGTAAAGAAACAGTTAACAGTAAGAAGAGCAGGGGATATGTACAAAAATGTCAGTCCTATTTCCCTTATGGACTTCTATCAAATTCCCTTCATCTGTTTTTAGGTAAATTTTGCAATAATTATGTACCTTTGGCCAGATACCTTGCTAGAGATGCCACTCGTTAGGGGTGAATTTTTACCTTTTCTGCTCTCCCTGCATAACTCAATTTTACTACAATTATCAACTGGGTAATGACCCAATAATTCTAAAGGAGTTATGCTAATTATGTATTTTAATGGTGACAACAGAAGCCGTCATTTGAAAAAAAAAATGAGCACCTCGATATAGTATGTATATTATAATAATTTATGTATATTTTTGTATACTAAAGATCTACCAAAATACAACCACAGTGGGGTTTTACTGTTAATTTGTAATCTCTGTTTCCTAAAAGAATTGGTGAAACATTAAGCCAAGCATTGTTAAGGACAGCCTCTGTGTCTTTAGCCTCTTTTTGTGTCATTCATTGCTCCATCTGGACACGAAGGTGAGGTTTCTGGGGAACCATATCATTCTTTAATGATCTGAGCATTTCCTTGAATTAAGTCTGATACATGACATGCAGGGACTCTTCAGCTTCTTTATGCATTTCTCAAAAAATTTAGACTGTAAGTAGAAGGTTTTATTAATTTTGCTGTGTAAGTTGCTATATTATAAGATGTATTGTGCTGATTTTAATTATTAGTTAATATCCTTGCTTTCTCATTATAGTATTGTGGGCAGCTTGTGCTTCTTCATATCTTGCTGGGTTTGCTGATAACGTGAGGCCTTGACAATTTCTCAGGACTGTATTTGCAGACAGAAAACTGGAGGGATGACAGAATGTTTATTTCTGGCACAAAGGGCAGGTTTGCATGCTGCCTGCTATAAAACAGCGGTTTCCTCAGGTTGTGTTCCTCTGCTGTGATGTAAACATATGTGAACACCATCTATCTGAGCACCTGCACATCACCTTTGTGGGTTTTGTGGGGCAGAAGAACTGACACCAACATGAATCCCATGTCGCTTGCTGTGTTGTGAATGGTAGAGTCCCTTTGTCTCTGTCTTCTGCCAGACTCCATAAAAGAGTAACAGGCTAACTTATCAGCTTATAAAATCAAATCATAGACTCATCTATGTATCAGCTTCCTAAAGGGTGTGTGTGTGTGTTTTATTCATTTCCATTTCTTTAGTGCATAAAAATTGCCTGGAACCTAAAGATGTTTCAATACTTTTTGAATGATGAATGAGTTTTGTTCTAGCACTAATACATTATTCCCTAAATTGAAATATTATTAATACTTACAACTTGGAAACTTAAGGAAGTTCATTATTCTCCAATACAATGCTGAGAAATTTTGTATGCTGCTACTGAGCATGAGTTCTTTCTGTGTCAGGGCAATGACAAAATAATTATAAAGATTATTCTAACTTTTGATAGAAGAAAAATAATTTCCTGGTTTCCTACATGGAAAAGGCTCAGCTGAACTATAAAATGCATTTCCTTGTGGTTACTTCCTAGGTCTCACTGTTAACCATACCACCTCTACTATGGTCTGCAAGGGAAGAGGGGGTAGGGATATAATCACTTCACTCTTTTCATGATTAAATAAAGGCAGCTATCTGAAGGAACCTGTTCTTTTTATGTCCTTGCCCATAAATACCTTCATTGAAATCGTGCAATTTAAAATGGCTTCTCTTTGGGCACCTGGGCGACTCAGTCGGTTAAGCATCTGACTCTTGATTTCGGCTCAGGTTCGTGACACTGAACTCACAGTTCGTGAGACTGAACCCTGTGTCAGGCTCCACGCTGACAGTGTGGAGCCTGCTTGGGATTCTCTGTCTCCTTCTCTCAGCCCCTCCCCTGCTCATGATATCTCTCTCTCTCTCCCTCAAAAATAAATAAATAAACAGAAAGAAAGAAAGAAAGAAAGAAAGAAAGAAAGAAAGAAAGACTGAATGAATAAATAAATAAATAAAATAGTTTCTCTTTCCTGCTCATGTCAAGGTAGCAAATATGCTCCATCTCTATCCTTGGTTCTCTAATGATAAGTTAGTCTATGTTTTAAATGCTCTGCTGTGCCAGCCAGATCCCCTTCAAGACAGAGATATTTTGATTGCTGATGGCAGACAGCTTAGCTTCTCTCCAGAAATTCCATTGACTAAAGAAAACTGCTTCAGTCAAAGTAATGTCCCTTCTCTGGGACAGTAGATAACTAATATCTGATTGTTATGAAGGTAAAAGATGGCCTCTTTGTTTCAACTTGGAACATCTCAAAAGGACTATCCCAACATCAAAGCTCCATGTGGGGTTGGCTGAAACCCCTGCTGCAACTGCATTGTAGTTCAACTTCTCACTTTGCCTAAAATTATTTATGTCTTCTCTGCAAATCTCTCTCAGATTCTATTTCTGGGGGACTTACGTTATGATATTTGGTGCCAGGAGACATCCTAAACAATAGGCCCCTAAGTAGAATTTGGAAAAGAATAGTGATAACCCCTGGGATATTATAGCAGTGTAGTTATTAAAAATTTTTAATAGTTCAGTGGTAAACTGGATAGGATACTAGTGGAAGAGAGCATACTAACTGATACAGCATCTTTGGCCTTAGAAAGTTTCAAAAATGTAGAAATTATAAGGACAGTGGAATCAGATGTTATTGCGGGGTGTTATGAGATCATGCAGGAAAGTTAAAGAAAGCCTTAGGATAATTAATTATCAGTTTAAGGCAGAATGTAAGTTAGTAGGCTTCCTTGTAGCATGTAAAGAGACTATAAATTCCTTAGGTCTGAGGGCAGATAAAGCAAAGGGTCAAGGGCAGGCTTAGTTTTAAAATTAGTAAAAAAAATTAGTTTTAAATTTAAAATTTTAAAGTCCTAAACCCTCTAGGACTTCAGAAGTGCTGACTCTTTACTGTTAAATCTAGGCTTCCTCTTTGTTTGAAGATAATGCAATGGCATATGCCTTCCAACACAAAATGCACTTCCTTTAGGAAGACCATTCTTCTTCCATGGACAGATTAATAATTAAGGTCAATCACAACATAGAGTGATGGAGAAATGTTGAGCCTGCTATAGGAAGAAAGGAACTGAACACTAAAGAACATTGGGACCCATCTACATGTACTGGCAGGAGCCAGGAAAGTGTATTTGAGATTAAATCTTGAAGGGTGTTGATTGTGGGGAAAGGGATAGTTATGAAAAGGTTGAGTTTCAATATGGAAACACTATCACTTAATACAGGTTTTAGCATCTCTATGCAAAACTTCCAGGTTCCATTGCTAACAAGTTTATAGGGTGGTTCTTCGACATTTGAAGAAATAGCATCCTCACTATTTCTTGTCTCATAGTATTCTCATGGCTAAGTGACATAGATATGACAAACTGCTATGACAGAGGGTGGAATAAGTCAACAAAAGACATAGTCATACCAGGGTGAGTAAGTGACGTTAGGCTGAGAAACACACTAGAAACTATGATCAGCAGAAAGGAACCTCCAGAAACCTGGAGGAGGTTGCATTTAGCAAAGTACTGGTGGATCCTCTATAATGTAGTTTTAAGCATCGGTGTGAATTTCAGTTGTGATTGTCCTGTGTAGGACAGAACTGATAGTAAGGGATTCTGTTACAGAATTTGATTCTCTGAGAACAATGGGAGATGTTCTCAGAATTCCTGGAAACAATTAAGCAGTCCTTAATTGTCAAAAGTAATGTGAGAAATTATTGTTATGAGAAACAGGAGCAGAGTGCCAGTTCAAAGATATCTTAATCTGTTTGGGCTGCTATAACAGAATACCGTAGACTCGATGCTTATTAACAATAGAAGTAATTTCTTGCAGTTCTGGAGGCGGGGGGGTCCAAGATCAAGGCATCAGTAGATTCAGTGTCTGGTTAGAATCAACTTTCTAGTCCATAAATGCTATCTTTTTGCTGTGTCCTCCCTCACATGGCAGAAAGGATGAGGGAGCTCTCCGAGGTCTCTTTTATAAGGCCACTAATCCCATTCTAGAGGGTTCTACCCACATGGCTTCCTGAGGGTCACACCTCCAAATACCATTGCAGTGGGGATTACAAATTTTGGGGAGGACACAGATTTTTAGTCTATAGCAAAGAGGGTTGACTTTTATAGAGCTTTGAGTTGGTTATTAGAACATGTAATTCAAAAAGGCACAATAGATGAGAAACAACTGAGGGTATTGCAAAACCTATTTAATGAAAAGAAATCAAGAATAGAAAGATAGACTTAAACACAAAGTTATGAACGCTTGCCCAGTTTCAGAACCTGAGTTTCTTTCATCCAGAACCCATTAACTGAAGGAGAAACCAGATTACCAAAAGGAAAGACTGTACAATACCATAGTGCATGTATACAGCAATGTTTCCCCCAAGTGTAACTCAAAGGCTATTTACTTGAATAGCCATATACTGGGGAAAAGTTTTTATTGAAATCTAGGTGCCCAAAGTCTTGTTATGGATCTCCTGTTAGAGAAATACATAGATGAACCTTGTAATGGAGTTCTGGCCCAACTCTAGCTCACAGTGAGTACAGTGGGGTCACTGACACATCAGTTATCATTTTCAGTATGAATATAATATTTATACTTGATAGTTAGAAGAACCTCCATATTAGTCACTTAGCCTGTGAAGATGGATTATCATAATAGGGAAGGAAAAACCAATGTGAATCCTAGAAGATGTCAGTGGGCTACCACAAATTCATCCAGAGAGAAGCCTTATTTTCAGCTGTTGTCCAGGGAAAATTAATATGACTTTAAGTACATGGTATACAGATATTGAGCTGGTGAAAGCTTAGTTTTTCATCCTTATCAGGCAGGAGAGCAAGAAGTAGCTTATATTATGTGGAATAGGCCACAGAATACTTTTATGGTTTTGTCTCAAAGCTAGGTTAACCTTCTGGCCTTCTGGCCTATATAGTTTAAAAAGATTTGGGCCATACGGATATTCTGCAAAATACCACTTTGGTCCACTATCTCAAAGATACTATGTTAATCCAGCTAGATAATGGCAATACATCAACTAAATTTGAGGCCTTGATAAAGAACATATATTCTAGATAGTTGAAGAAAACTCTGTGAAGATTGAAGGTCTTGCCACATCAATGTACTTTTGTCATAAGTTCAGTGATCCACTGCATGGCAGGACTTTCTCTCCAAAAATTATCGCATCTTTTATGTCCCACCACTAGCAAAGAAGCTCAGTATCTAAAAGACTTCTTCAGGTACTGAAGGCAGCATACACCACATGTGGGAGTATATCTCTGATTTTGTACTGAAAAATAATGAAGACTGCCAGCTATGAGGAAGGGCAGTTCTGGAAAGAATTCCTAGCAGGTCCAGGTTGGGTGAAAGCAGCACTGTAGCTTTGGCCATATAACTCAACAGAACCCATGGAATTTGATGCGTTGCAGTGGGAAAAATATTATGTTGAGTTAAGAAATGCCCCTGCTGAAAAATTACAAGATATACTATAGACCCTAGAATTCTGGCACAAGGCCATTCCATGTGCATCAGAGAGTTTTATTCCATTTTAAAAATGGTTTTTGAAGTGTTGTTGAACCTTGCTAGAGATAGATAACATGAGCAGGACCATGTGGCCAGAGTCGTCCATAATTAGCTGGCCCTTGTCATACCCACCATGTCATAAGGTCAGGCATGTCTAACAGAAATCCATCATATGATAGACGTTACTGGGGAAGTGCAGAGTCAATAGGCACAGGTAAACTTTATGAGCAGATTGTCTAGATCCCCTTGTGATCCACCATGATCATTACACTGGTGCCTCTTCCTCAGCTCACTCCTGTGTGGGATTATGTCCCTTATGACCAGCTGGCAGAAAACAAAACAATCTTGGTACATGGATACATTGGCTTGGTTTTGGGGTTGGAGCTGAAAATGGATAACTGCTGTGATGCAGCTAAACTCCAGGGTGGTTTGCAAGACAGTAGTGGATAGATCTCCCTAATGGGCAATCCACATTTCATGGACTAGACCTTAAACATTGCATGGAAAGGGAAGTGGCCTGAAGTGATAATGTATATGGATTCATGGGCATAGATGATTATCTTGGATATGTCAAGAAAGAATATGTTTGGTACCCAGGAGGTCTACTGGTATACCACTTGGCATTTCCCTGCTCACCATAATGACAAATGGACAAATTCAGTAGCTATAGCTTGAAAAGAGCATGGTGATTAGGGGCTCAATATTTTCTACTAAACATACTTTTAATAATGTGCCCCAGGAAAAGACTGGCCACAATACAGGAGTAGCTTTCCAAGATGGGACAAACTTACCACATAAAGCACATGGATCTAAGTGGCACATGGGTAAACTACAATCAACACTATGGTACACCTCCAAGATCCTCCTTTAGGACCAAGTCACTCATCCTTCCAATGATAGAGTGTTGACTGCTGAAAGCTCACAGGTAGATTCCTCTCTTGGCATTACCCTCACTTTAAGGTGCTGCCTCATAAAAGCTATTCCTCTTCCTCAGGGGCAGTTTGCATCAAATGACTAGTCAATGCTGGCGTTCAAGTCCTGAGTATCTTCTGTCAATTTGGGACAACTTTAAAGGGCCATCCCGCCCTCAGTGCAACATGTGCTAATGGTTGGGATATTAGTTGCAACTGTATCACAGTTAAATTTCTCCCTCTTTTCCTTAGTGCTTTAGTGGTATGGTTGCTAAGTTCATCCTTCCTAATAAACTTCCTGTATGCAAATTTCCATCTTGAAATCTGCTACGGTGTGAGTGAGTATATGCCTCCAGAATTCACAGGTTGAAATCCTCATGTACAATGCAATGGTGTTAAGAAGTAAGGTGTTCTGGAAGTAATTAGGCCATGAGGGTACAGCCCTCATGAATGGGATTAGTGTTTTGGTAATGGCAGTTCTTGAGAGATCCATCGCCCCTCCTGACCTGTAAAAACAAAGCGAGAAGCACCTGTGCATGAACCAGGAAGTGAGCCCTCATGAGCCACCACACTGAATCTGCTGGCACCATGATTTTGGACTTCCCGGCCTCCAGAACTGTGAGAAGGAAATGTTTGATGTTTATCAGCTACCCAGTCTGTGATATTTTGTTATAATAACCTACAAGAACTAAGATAAAAATCTGTTTCTGCTGAAATCAACCACTGGCTTCACTTATATTTTACTTGTTCCCACACCCTAGGCAAATTTCCCACCTACCATCCAAAAGTCATGTGCAGCCAGTTCCAAGATATTACCCAGCACCACTCAGAAATGTCTACTAAAGAGTTGAGAACTCTCATCTATTTCCTGTCCTTACACAATTGATCATAGCATTTCATTTCTCTGAACAATCTCCCTCTCTTTCCTGCTTCTCCAGGTACTAGAGAGTTAAGTCCAAGCAGTGCTCCTTTTCTATGCTCTTGGAGACACTTGTATCATGGATATGACCATCAACATTCTCTATTTTGTATTATTTCTGTTTGCATGTTGGGTAGGGGAGCAGTGCTGTGTGGATTAAGAACTTGGGTGAATATTCTTAAAATGCAATTTCCTATATCCAAATGAACAGATTCATGAAAATATGTAAGTTATGTATGGAATGTAAATTAAAAATGGGTTTTGGAGTAAGAAAGATCAACTCTCCCATTTTTATGTGAGCAAGTTATTTAACTTCATCAAGCCCAAATTTCCTCTCTCATCTATAAACACAACACCTTATTTTAGAGTAGCATTATAAGAATTAAATAATTCACTGAAAGAGGTTAGCAAAACTCCTAGCACCTGAGTTCAGTAAGTGGTGAAATATTTTTATTAAGGAAGGAACATCTTTTCATCTCCTTATACCCCTAAGCCTGATTCTTAAGTACAATAGGCGCTCATTGCAGGTTTTTGACATGCTTACGAAGAATATTCTCCAGTATTTTTCATAAAGAAAACAGTCAAGATATTAATTACAAGATATTAATAACAGTCAATGCAATGGTATTGGATTTTAAACCTTTTGAGTAAAGGTTAACAGCAAGGGAAACACTGGGTATGTCCCTGGTGTTTTTGAATTAGCAACTGCTTTAGGAATGAAAAATCTGGAAGAATAAGGCTCTTCATACTCCAATCATGGAATAACACTTACATTACCCAAAACCACCCCTGCTTAATGTTGGCAGGTTATTTTTAAACTTATATGAAGTCAAACAAGTTCTATGGAAAGCCTATCTTCTCAACTTCATTCTTTTGAAAATCTGCCCCAAATATATATCATTTTCCTTATAAAAAATAAAAGTCCACATAGAGATACATAATCTTTTTATTAATTCAATACTTGTGCAATGCTTACAAAAGGACCATATCTAATTCTGGACAATGTTAATAAAACACAACATAAAAAACTTGGAGAGTTTTCAAGAAGAGCATACAAAATATTTAATATGATTTATGTGGAAAATTTTATCTGTTAGGAAATTTTGGAAATCTGTGCTAATTTAGATAAAAAGTCCAGTTAATAGAAGTTTTAAGCATATAAAACATGAAGAAAATAATGTATTGCTTTATAATCATATAAAGTGTAAAGGCATTATAAACTAGTTAAATAATACAGAAATATGTTCACTATACTATGAAAATCTTCCATTCTTTCAATCTCTTATGAAGGTAACCACTGTTTACAGTTTGTTATATATTTTACATCTTTTCTATGCCTTTAACATATTGATGATACATATATATGATTCACTCTTATACAGGGCATGCTGAGTATCTTTGCTTCTATTGAGGGATAGAAAATGGTCCCTGATTAATAAATTCTTTCCTATGGTTCAAAGATGGTTTGTAGGAACTTCAGGAAGAAAGTACGTGTCTAGGAATGAGAACTGTCCTTCCAGCTTACTTTTGACACTTCATTATCATCACTCCTTAACTCAGCCACCTCTTCTTTCAAGGTTTCAAGGAGATACAGAACTAATTTCCTTTCTAAAAAGTCTGAAGACCTATTTTTTTTAAAGAGTTATACAGTTGAAATCTGTATTCTGATTATGGAAAGCACATCTTTTGAGGTCTCATACAGCTGAAACATGTGTCTCTAAAAGTCTTTTGCAAATTCTAATGTATAATTCTATGGTTTTTTAAGTAAAAGCAAAAGGAAAAAAAAAGAAAGCAACGACAACAACACAAAATTATTCCGGTTATTCCCGTTTCTTCTGCCGGTTCTGTTTCTTTCTTGGCCAGTTCTGTCAATCAAGTATAATTGTGAAATTGCCTCGTAGATGGATATAAATTGAGACTAGTTTGCAACTCATTTTCTCTTTTAGTCCAGTCTGACAATTCAACTCCATGCCATTTCTTGGACACACAATGGATAACAACCCTTTATTTAAAGGACATCTGGTCATCAATATAATTTGATTCTCATCTACAGGAGGTTATCTGTGTGTGTGTGTGTGTGTGTGTGTGCGCGCGCGCGCGCGCGCACTTGCGCGTGCGCGTTCAGATTAAAACCGAAGACCTAAGCATATAAATGATTATCAGCAGGAATAGTAAAGGAAGTTTAACGAGGAGATTATAATCAGAAAATGCAGTAATGGGAAACTTGCTTAATGAGAATATTGGTGCCAAACTACATTATTCATAGGACATTCTGATTAGAGACAAATGCAAAATGAAACATACATTCCTTGGTGGAAGTCTTCATTTACATTTCAAATAAATACTATTACTCCAACCTTTAGCTCAGAAAATGAGGCTTCATACTGAATAACTAAAGACTCCCCCAAAGATAATGGTGTACCAGATATATTGTTAAAGAATAAATGGAGGATATAAGAACATTTTCTTGATTTTAAGGGTCACATTTCATTGTATATCCAGTGCAAGACAAATTTTTTCATCCCACTAATAAATGTACTAAACTCAGGATCTCTGTCCATGAAATAAAACATGGCTATAAATGGACTTATATATTTTGCTATCTTATTATATTCTAATAATGCCCCTTCTCTTTTTAAGAATCAATCAGTTCAACTGATTAAAGCAAAGTGATAATGAGACCTGGATTATGGATCATAGCTTTCCTCATTAGATATTTTTGGCCATGAAATGGATTCTTGGTCTAGCTGGCCATGTCACAAATACTACACAATGAAGATGAATTGCCTTAGAACAAATATTATGTTATCTGTTGGGAATATTTCTCAGAACAAATATTCCTAATGAGTGTGTGTGTTCATGTATGTGTAAGTGTGTGGAGAGCAGTATGCTTATCACAGTCACCTGTGGAGATTTTGTGCACTTAAAGGTCTTTTTGGACATGGAACATAAGCAGCATGGTTACTGCAGGTTGAGAGCTTCCTGTAGGAATTCCTACAAGGCAGAGTTGAGAACAACTGGTGGGGCAGATCATAGGACTTTTATACAATTCTGCTTAAAGAGAATCTATAAAGTGAAAAGGTATTTTCTGAATGGAGCATAAACTGATGCCTAAACTTTTTTTTAATGTTTATTTATTTTTGAGAGAGAGTCAGAGTGTGAGTGGGGGAGGGTCAGAGAGAGAGGGAGACACAGAATCTGAAACAGGCTCCAGATTCCAAGCTGTCAGCCCAATGCCCCACGTGGGGCTTGAACTCACGAGCTGTGAGATCATGATCTGAGCCAAAGTCAGTTGCCCAACCAAGTCACCCAGGCATGCTGGATGCCTAAACTTTTGAGTAGAGAGTTATTAACTTGCTTTGCTTGGAGGAATAGTAAGGGTTAGTTATCATTCTTCGATAAAACACAGGGGGAAAAAAACATAAAATAAATTTTAAAGTTAAAGAAAAAAAATAGACTCTCTTTAAATTCTTTAGTACTTGATTTTCTTTGGCTTAACAGTAACCAATATAGAACTTTCTCCAGAAGTAAAAAAAAAAAAAAAAAAAGATATATAACTTTGAGAAAAAAAAGAACATTAAGGAATTTGTAGATATCTATCAATGGTCACTGATATTGACACTAAACTTTGAGAAAAAAATCTTATGGGGATTTGGGCTCAGAGTCTTGTGGAAACTAAGTGGTTACATGAAACTTATGTGGGTAGTTTGAAAAACATGTCAATGCCATCTTTGCCCTGCACCCAATTCTTGACCTCTGTGAAAGACATTTAGATGTAGATGAGGGAACACAGAGGTTGGTATTCACATAAACTACATGTTTTACACAGTATTGCCCTTCACTAAGGATGCACACAATGGAGATAATGTAGGAAGATGTGTGGAGCACCCCATGTGGCTCTTTGGGTTTTTCGTTCTTGTTAGGGTCTCATAATCCGACTGTTTGTACGTTGGGTTCCTAAAGAAGTTTTCATGTTAGTTCATAAAGAGATTAGGATGAATTTAGGTTATGACACATCTCCATTTCATACCCCAAAGATCTGTATAGCTTACATGACATTCTTCAGAGAGCAATGCCTCATAAATCTATAGATCATATATTTTATTTATGGTATGCAATCTTAAACCAGGTTGCGCTGCCAAAAAAAAAAAAAAAAAAGGCATTTCATGTATCAGAAGTCTCCTAGAAAATACTGTTAGTTTATACCAGGAGATGAGTTATCAGCATGTTTACAAGGAGTCCAGTTACTTGCTTTCTTTCTTTCCACAGAAGCACCTGCCCAATAATCAAAAGAGGAATATTTCCTAAAACACCTAATTTTAAATTTTTTTAATTTCTTCATCTCCAGTAGGCTGAAGTTCCAGTGAATTCATTTTTAGCTTTAACAATTGTGTAATGGATATAATAGCATTTTCTAATCTTATTGTGCCACTAAACCTGTTATGTATTGTGGCATATTGCATTCTATTATACTTCAAAAGTACTTTAAAACTCTAATCTAGATACAATATTGCAAGGAATTTGATATATATATATATATATATATATATATATTTAAAGTTTGTTTATTTTTAAGAGTGCAGTGTGCACACAAGTGAGGGAGGGGCTGAGAGAGAGAGAGAGAGAGAGAGAGAGAGAGAGAGAATCCCAAGCAGGCTCCATGCTCAGCACAGAGTCCAGTGTGGGACTTGATCTCATCACCATGAGATCATGACCTGAGCCAAAACCAAGTGGGAAGCTTAACCAACTGAGCCACCCAGGCACTCTGAATTCTTTCTGAAAGAGCAACTAGTTGGTGCCCTTCTGAGTTTGAAGGTGGCAAACTGATGGGATATATTTAGATTTCTCACAGACACGACTCAGCAGTCAGGTGTCTGTGCATCATTGAGGCTTTCAATTCTGGGGTATCTTTTTGATAGTAAGTTTATATAAAAACTAAGCATGTCTTTGGATTGTAGAGTATATGGCAAATTTGTTTATAGAAATACACTGTTTCTTTTTGCCCCACCATCAAAACATGCCTGGTTTGTGTTTAACATCCTTAAAGTAAGAAGCTCCCATAAAAAGTAATTTGTTTTATTAATATGTTAATGACTGAAGCAGTTTAATGTTCACATCTCCCAGATGACAATTTTTAGGATCTTAGATCACTTAACCTAAGTAATTTAATAAATTTTTTTTCAGACAGTGGATAGATCTATTTTATCTAATATTTATTTTTTGTGCATTATCTGCTCATTCTGACTACAAATGCATTTATCATTCAATAAACAAATTCTAAATGCTTTCTTGATAAAACAAGCTATAAAAAATGAGGCATTCATCTTCATCTGTGCATTTTTAGTTTTTCTTTAAAAAAATCATTCCTTTTCTCAATAATTCAGCAGATGAGAAAGCTGCTTTCTTAAGTTACAGCTACAGCTATATTGAAAATGATACATGTATTTTATGCAAATCACATTTTAATACTTCAGACTAAACTATAAATGGTATTGAAATGAACATTTATTTCTCCAGTCATTTCCTAGAACCTGCAATACCCACAGCCATAACTTGATATGAATAATGTTAATATTAATTATTAGTGATATTGTTTTAATTGAGTACAGAGTATGATGGCATTTATTAAAATGTTCATCAACTGCACATGATAATTGTTTGGCAACATGCTACAGTGAGTGACACAATTACTATGAATTCCTAGGGTACTCATTGTTAGAATATGAATCATACTGAATTGTTTTGGTATTCATGTGGATGTAAAATGTAATTCCACAGGAATCCTTTTGTAATTTGCCAGAGCAGTAATTAATACTACTGTGCAAATATGAGCAGATAAGCTACATACAGAAATGAAGCAAGGAAAGCGATGGATTTAAAGTTCTAAATTATACCACTTTTCATTGTGATCATTCAGTTTTGATGTATGGGAAAGAGCTGCCAAGGAAAAAAGGTGTCCCAATTAATGAATCCACATCTCTGGCATCCAGATGGTTATTATAGAGTCTTAAAAGTTAAGGTCTTGAATATTAATGTTGATTTCAGGAGGTTCATCTCATCGGAAGGTCCTTGCCCTATAGCATTCAGAAGTCCTCTGTATTTTCAATACCTCAGGGAAATAGCTGTGCTTGTCATGTTCCATCCTTAGGGAGGTTTCTTGAGGACAGTAGTCACTGTTTTGCAAACACCCATGTAAATGTTGTGAGGTCATATAACAAGTACTGAGATATACAATTATAACTACATAAAGAAGACAATGTCTGGTCGGAATGCAAATTTTATTGAGTTCAGCAGGGTGTGGTGGCAGAGGTACAAAGATGACTATGGATGTGACCTCCCCATCTGCTGGTTACAGCTGCATAAACGTGGGCAATTTGATTAAACTCGCTATGTTTCATTTGTTCATCTTTCTAACGGAGATCATATTGTTCCTACCTATGAGAAGAAAACTGTATCAGATGATTCTTTTGAGACCTTTTAGCTAAGTTGTCCTCCTAATGTCTATGGCGTTAGACTAATTTATTCAGGCCATTTATAGCGTCGAGGGCTTCGTCTCTCAATCTTCTTGTTTCAGAGTGTGTGTGTGTGTGTGTGTGTGTGTGTGTGTGTGTGTACAAATGCATGCATACGTGCATATATACTCAACTCCTAATTTAATTTCACATTTATCTTTTCCATGTTTGCTTTATCCTCCCCAAAGTATCCAAAAATAACAATCATGAGGACTACTTTGGCTTCTCATGGTAAAAGTTAAGGTCTTAGTGAATTTTTTGAGTGAAGTATGCAGAATATATTCTGTGGTTTCCACTAACAATTAACTAACCTACCTTCCAAATATCTATTCCAAATACTGGCCCTTTGACTTACCTTTCTGTACGTTGTTTCCTGAAACCCAGTCAAGATCCATCTGTGGTCGTTTTCTACTGCTATTTTTCTTTCATATTGTTGGCAGTCTTCCTAAAGATGTTATTTGCAGTCACTTCTTTCACTGACTCTGTGCCTAATGAGCTTTTTTACATCTCCCACCACTCTACTAAAACCATATTCATAGAGGTGTCTAATAGCCACTTTTTGTCAAACCTGGATTTTTAAAATCTATTATCATTCTCCTTGGTGTCTTTGTGGCATCTCTCTCTATGTATATTTTATTTCTATCACTCATACATAAACTATCGATAATACACATACAGGCACACATATACATAACTCTTCTTTTTGTAATGATTGTTCCATTGGCTTCTGGGACTATCATTTGCTTTTACCTCCATTTTTCTCCTAATGAATAACAAATAGATGTTCAGTCCTTGACTTTCTGCTTTCTTTCTCTTCACTTAGTTCAGAAACTAGATGGGAGAAAAAGTACTATTATTTGTTGAATTCCCTCAAAGGTTTAGTCAATAATATGACCTGAGAGCATCTGGTTGCTACAGAAGCTCTCAGTTACAGCCTCTCCATTCTCATCACTAATGCTCTTATTTGCACAGGCGTGATTTCACCCTGGGGCTACTGTGAAGATCTGTTAACACTTCAAGGTTTTTTCTTTTTTTTTCTTTAAGTTAGTTAATTCATCTCTTCTTGGCCTTTTAATATTTATCTATTGCTTACTTCTTTTCTTTCCTTCTCCCATTTGCCTACTGCCGCATTCTCTTCCTCACACAGATAGTCATGCCAAACCTGGTTAAAACCTACTCCGTATCCTTCCATACTTATCACCATGAGTATAATTCATATTAAAATATAGCACACACCCACAGGAATTTTCTTGCCTTTGTTTTAAAAATGAGAACATATTTGAGGCAGTTAGTTAAGCATCCGACTTCTGCTCAGATCATGATCTCACAGTTTGTGAGTTCAAGCCCCGTGTGGGGCTCTGTGCTGACAGCTCAGAGCCTGGAGACTGCTTTTGATTCTGTGTCTCCCTCTCTCTTGGCCCCTGCCCCACTCATGCTCTCTCTCTCTCAAAAATAAATAAACATTAAAAAAATAAAAAAATAATAATAAAAAGAATATCTTATACTGTTTTTGCATCTTAGTAGTCTCACCTAAAATTTTATCACTCTAAGAACTCTGAAAGAATAATTCTTTTTAATGGTTCGACAATTATCCACAATATGGATATACTATGAATTATTCAACTATTCTATTAATGGACATTCAGTCTATTTCCATTTTTGACCACCATACACAGTATATATACTTATATAATGAATGGGTTTTTAAGATTTCCACGGGAGTGAAATTCCTGAGCCAATGCTGTGTGTATGTTTTAATTTAATAGATGCCCAGTGTCTGTAGCAATTTTATATTTCTACCAGCAAGATATGACACTACCATGTTTCCTAAATTCCTGCCAGCATAAGATGTTATCATATTTTCATTTGTCGAGCTAATGTTAATAAAGTGTTACTTCCTTGTTATTTTGATTTTTTATTACCCTATGTATCTAGTGGGTTTGAACATATCTTCATGTATTTGTTAAATTTGTAGGTCATGAATTGTTTGTTCCTATCCTTTGCATACTTTGCATTGAGTTATCTGCCATTTCCTGGGATTTTTCTATAACTTTACTTCTTCCTTCCCAACTTGGAGGCTATTTATTTCTTTTTCTTGCCTAATTGCTCTGGCTAGGACTTCCAGTAGTATGTTAAATAAAAGTGGTGACATGGGACACCCTTGTCTTAATCAAAAGCCTTCAATCTCCCATCATTGAATATGATGTTTAAGATTTGATTTTGAAGTTATATTGGATTCAAAAAATGAATTTGAGAGCTTTACATCTTTAACAATCTGAAATGGATAATTTGAAAATGAGTAGAAAACAACTGTGAAATGGGAGTGTTCTGGTTACTTTTTCATTGGTAGCTATGCAATCCTATTTCTCTCTTATGGTAATTGGCATATTTATGTTTTTTGCTTCACTTCTGGTTAATTTTGATATTTATATTTGCAGGGAAGTCATATTTCTTCTAGGCTTTACATTTATTTTTGTAGAGTTGCATACATTTCCTTATAATTAATTTGAGCACATTTTATGTGTGCTTTTGTCTTCAATCTCATTTCAAATATTAATTTTAATTTTTTTTTTGAGAGAGAGAGAGAGAGAGAAAGCAAGTGGGGAGGAGCAGAGAGGGGGATAGAGGAACCAAAGTAGGCTCTGTGCTGACAGGTTAACAGCAGCGAACCTGATATAGGGCTTGAATTCATGAACCATGAGATCATGAACTGAGCTTAAGTCGGATGCTCAACCAACTGAGCCACCCAGACACCCCTCAAATATTATGAATTGTTATCTTTTTTCATAATCAAGCTCATGTACTGATTAAACATTTTAAATGTCTTTATATTTTTCTAGTAACTTTATATTGGTTTCACCTTAAATACTGATATGTTTCCACTTCCTGTTTCTTTTTCAGTTTAATTTCTTAAGATTAATTCAAAGATCTTTTTTTAAATTTTCTATTTGTTAATCTTTATAATGAAATTATTTATGGATGTGAATCTCTTCTGAATCTCGCATTTATACTATTGATTAATGTTAACATGGCATATTTTTCTCTATCCATTTACTTTATTCTGTACATGTCTTTTGCATTTAAAATGGGTTTCTTGTATTCAAGAAGAATACAAGAAGAGTTTTTCTTGTTCCTTTCTGGCTATGTGTCTTTTTTTGCTGTTTTAGACCATTGATGTTTAAAGTGATGTTTGATATATTTGGATTAATACCTACCATATTTGCTACTGTTTTCAATTTGCTGTCTTCATTTTTATCCCTGGATTTGTGTCTTTCACTCTTTTTCTACATTTTGTGTTTTTAATTAAGCATTTTACATGATTCCATTTTCTCTCTTTTCTCGATATATCAATTATATTTCTTATTTTTTAGTGGTTACCCTAAAGTTTGCATTATACATTCATAACTAATGTAAGTCCACCTTCAATAGCACTATATGCTTCACATATAATGTAAAATAATAATCTTAATTCCTCCCCTCACCATTCGTTGTATAATTGCTATCATTTGTTTCACTTATATATAAGCATACATAAATACATGTATGTGTATATTTGTGTGTGTATATTTAATGGAATATACTTATGCTATTATCATTTTGAATAAACTATTATATGTTAGATCAGTCAAAAAGAAAAATATTTTACCTTCACTTATTTTATCTTTTTATTTTGCTCAGTACCTTTTTGTTATTTTTTTAATTCAAATCCAAGTTAGTTAACATATAGTGTAATAATGATTTCAGGAATAGAATTTAATGATTCATCACTTACATATAACACCCAGTGCTCATCCCAACAAGTGTCCTCCTTAATGCCAATCACCCATTAAGCCCACCCCCCAGCCCACCCCCCCCCACCAGCCACCCTCAATTTGTTCTCTGTATTTAAGAGTCTCTTATGGTTTGTCTCCCTCTCTGTTTTTATCTTATTTTTGCTTTACCTTCACTTATTGTAGCTTTGATGTTCTTCCTTTCTTTATGGAAATCTTAATTTCTGATATGTTGTCTTTCTAAAGAATTCTTGTTAACATTTTAAAAAATGTTTATTTAATTATTTCTAGAGAGAAAGAGAAAGAGTATAAATTCAGGGAAAGGAAGAGAGGGGGAGAGAGAGAACCCCAAGTATGCACTGTCAGCATAGAGCCCCACAAAGGGCTTGATCCCACAAAATGTGAGATCATGATCTGAGCTGAAATCAAGAGTTGGACACTTACTGGACTAAGCCCAGGCACCCCTTAGCATTTCTTATATGGCTGGTCTACTGGCATCAAATTTTCTCAAATTCTCATTCACTGTTGAAGGATAATTTCCCAGTGTAAAGAATTCTAGGTTTCTTTTTTTTCCTTAATACTTTAAATTTTCCTTAATACTTTCATTCCACTGTGTTCTTACTTACATAGTTTCTGAGAAGATAGATATAATTCATATCTTTGTTCCTCCATAGGCAAGGTGTTTTTCTCCTCTAGTTTCTTTCAAAATTTTTTCTTGTTCTTGATTGTCTGTAGTTGGAAAATGATATACCTACTGTAGTGTTTTGTTTGCTTGTTTGTCTTTGTTTTTGTGTTGTTTTTTGTTATTTATCCTGCTTGGTATCTTCTGAGCTTCCTAGATCTGTGATTTGATGTCTGACATCGCTTTCGGGAAAAATCTGTCATGACTTTTTTTTTCAAATATTTCTTATTTTCATCTCTTTTTCTTCTCCTTCTGGTATTCCCATTATACATATGCTATACTGTTTGAAGTTGTTCCACTGTCCTTGAACATCTTTCCTCCTCCTCCTCCTCCTCCTCCTCCTCTTCCTCCTCCCCTTCCTCCCCCTCCCCCTCCTCCTCTCCCTTCTTCTTCTTCTTCTTCTTCTTCTTCTTCTTCTTCTTCTTCTCCTTCTTCTCCTTCTTCTCCTTCTTCTTCTTCTTCTTCTTCTTCTTCTTCTTCTTCTTCTTTTTTCTTTCAGTCTTTGTTCCCTTTGCCTTTCAGTTTTGGTGATTTCTATTGAAATACCATCAAGCTTAGAGATTCTTTCCTCACTTGGGTCTACTCCACTAATAAGCCCATCAAAGGTATTCATTTCTCTTTCAATGTTTTTAATCTCTAACATTTATTTTTGTTTTTTTTTCCCCATGGATTTTCATCTCTCAGCTTATGTTACCTATTTGTTCTTGCATATTGTCTACTATATCTGTTAGAGTCTGTAGCATATTCATCATAGTTGTCTTAAATTCACCATCCCATAATTTCAACATCCCTGTCATGTCTCATTTGGATGCTTGTTCTGTCTCTTCAAATTCTGTCTTTTTTTGTCTTTTGGTATGCCTTGTATTTTTTCTGGATAGCCAGACATGATATACTGAGTAAAATGAAATGCTGCAAATAGGCCTTTGGAAATGTGGTGATGAGGTATGGGGGTACTGGTTGCTTTCTATAGCTCTACGATTAATTGTCAGTCTTTTGGTGAAACTATGTCCTTGGACTGTGCACTTCACAAGTTTCTCCCAGTTTTTCCTCCACCCTTAGGAGAGACAGGATGGGAAGGTGAGCTAGAGCTGGATATTTCCCTTTGACCATGTCAGTCAGACTGTGATAGTATTCAGCAGTTTAGGCTCTGGTTAACTAGATTCCCTAGTGGGAAGGCCTTGTTAGGAAAAACAGAGGGCTTTGTCATCATTTAAAAATGATTACTTTTCCCTCCCCTCCACTGGAAGAATGAGGTGTTTTTCTTCAATATTTACTGGGAGTACTTGGTAGTGCTCCTAGAACTAAGCTGACAAAAGTATGTGGGTCCCATTTGGATCGGTCCTCTCGGAATTTTTTGCTCTCAGAGTTGTTCACACTGAGCCTCCAGCAATTCATCAGTTGCAGTCAGGTTTTCCTACCCTGACATTGATTCCCATGGTGGCTTCTGCTCCTGAATATTTGTTCTGGTAAGACTTCACTCCTTGTATTTGCCTGTCTCTCAAATCGTGGAGGCAGTAGTTTGCTCCAAGTCCTTACCTTTCTTATGGATTAGAGAAGGGTTAATTTTTCAGCCTGTTCAACTTTTTTCACTTGTTAAGGTAGAATTTCTTAAGCTCCTTACATGTAGAACCAGAAACTGGAAGTATCATTATTATCATTTTTTTTTAATTTAGAGCTTTAAGGAAAAAAAATATATTAAGTGGAATTTAAGAATCTATATGTAAGCAAACTAAGTTTGTTGATTGAATTAAATGTTCTACATTTTTACTTTTTTTTTTTTCTTTCAGGAGCCATTAAGTTTTGATAGAAGCATATGGAAACATCCCATAAATATTATATATTAAGGTTTTTTTTCAGTTCTAATAGCAGTTTATCATCTACTTTGGTGCATACGAGTTAATGATTGTAACATTTTATTCTTAAGTTATGCCTTCTAATTACACATAGTATTTTTTCTGTCTTGATAAATGTTTTTAACTTTAGACTCCACTTTTTAAATGTTATACTAGCCTCCTTGCTTGCTTTTTTATTGCATATGCTTGGTGTCTCCCATCTAATCCTTTATTTCTAACTTTCTTTATCATATATATATTGTTTTAGTGTCTTTCTTATAAACAGTTTTTTTTATTTTTATTTGCATAATAATGCATCATAATAAGAAACACAAAACCCCAGAGCTTTACAATAATAATTGTTTATTCATACCTCACTAATTTTGTGGCAGGATTTAGCTGTTTTGGCCTATGGTTGGCTGATCTCCACTAGATTTGTTTATGTGTCCATTGTTTGACTGCAAATGAGTGGGAGTTCATATTTTGCCTGGTTTCTCTCACTTACCTAGGGGTCTGTTGTCTGTTGTCTGTTGTCTGATGTAGGATGGTCTCTACTGGAACAACTTGGGACAACTCAACTTTTATTATGTGTCTCGTCCTCCAGCAGGCTAGCCCAAGCATGTTGTCTCGGTTGTAGCAGAGGCTTAACAGCAATCACAGGCCAACGTGTAATACCTTTTGAGACCTAGCCTTTATGTGGGTGCACTGGTACTTTTAAGTGAAGCTATAGATTTAAGCAATGGGAAAATGACTCTGCCTTTTTGGTGTGGATATAGGAAAGAGTAACAGATTTGAACCATTTTACAATCTACAGCAAACATAAAATAAGATTTAATTTCTTAATTGAATTTGACAACATACTTCTTTTAATGCGAGGATGCAGTTTGATTTTATTTCTTCCATTTTTTTTTAATTTTAAATATACTTTTAGGGCACCTGGGTGGCTCAGTCAGTTAAGCGTTTGACTTTAGCTCAGGTCATGATCTTGAGGTCTGTGAGCCTGAGCTGTCAGCACAGAGCCTGGAGCCTGCTTCTGATTCTGTGTCTCTCTTTCTCCCTCTCTGTCCCTCCCCTCTTCCCCCCACCCTCAAAAATAAATAAGCATTAAATTTGCTTTTACTTCTTTTCATTTTGATTATATTTTGAGTTGAACATGGCGATATTTCTTATTTACTCTCTACTTTATCATTTCTAAATTCTGCTGTACTTTTCTGTTATATTAGAGTTATTTTATACTAAGTGGCCCTAATCAAACACTTCTCTTGAGTAGTGTATGAAAATAAAATACTATATTCCCCATCAGACATCCTGTCCCCAATACTTACCTCTACCATCTCACTTTCACCCACCCCCATCTTGCTACTCACTTTCCCTTCCTTTTTTATATTAACTGTTTTAGTTTAGTACTTTCACTTCTGACCCTTACAGTTTTCTCTGGCTCTTCAATTTCAAGGCTCTGTATTAACACTTATTTTACACATTCCATTTAGCTCATTATTATCTTTGGTTTCACTGTACAGGTAGCTGGTCAGAAAAGAGAGCAAAAGATAGTGAAACTACAGTAGGAGGATATTACAAATAAGAAAAAGTTTCAAGACTCACTGTGTTTTCTTTCCTTTTCTGCTTTCTGTATCTTGTGGTCTGTTTTCTGATCTATTTGTTGTCTCATGAGCACACTTTGGTAAGTACATTTTTCTAAGTAGTTAATATATATTCTTATTTAATGTATATATCTGCTTACAGTTTCCTGATAGTTAAATGATACTTTTATTTTTGGCTTGACAACTTTTCTCCCCATAGTTAACAGATGTCATCCCACCGCTTTAAGCCTAAAAGTTGCAGATGGAACTTCCATGCTGATGTAATTCCTTTTTTTTTTTTTTTTTTTTTTTTTTTTTTAGTAAGTAGATTTTATTTCAGTTAGAAAGCTTAAGAACTTTTCTTTTCTCTGGTTTTTAGTTCAGGAATTTTATTACTAAATGCCTAAGAGTATGTAAGATTATTCAGTATGCAGATTGAGTACTCTCTTCAGGGAGATTGCTTTCATTCTTACCTCTTTAAATTGATCTTCCAAGACACCAAACGGAGTCTCAGCAATGATCTTTTTGTTTTTCAATATTCAACTAGTGCTTTTTAACTTTAAAATCTCTCCCCTC
Source organism: Panthera tigris (assembly GCF_018350195.1). Classification (NCBI taxonomy): domain Eukaryota; kingdom Metazoa; phylum Chordata; class Mammalia; order Carnivora; family Felidae; genus Panthera; species Panthera tigris. The sequence continues at coordinate 26,982,409 of NC_056676.1, read as the reverse complement.
TTTTTTTTTTTTTTAGAGTCTCAGGGATTTATTTTCTTATGTGTACTAAAATCTCCTTAAGTCCTAGTAGTTTTGTTACTTAGGTTTGTGAAGACTTCTTCTAGCTGGTCTTCTTCTTGAGGAACTATTATAATTTTTGTTTTTTCTTCTTCTTTCTAGCTAATGGCCTCTTTTTGCGTTGTTATTTCTCCCCGATAGCTCAATGGGTCTCAGATCCAGCTGCTACGGAACATTAAATAAAATCTGTCAAGGATGGCAGGGCCAGGACGGCCTAACTACTGTGGACTGGGAATATAGTAGAAGGTAGGTCATTAGTCCCCTCTTCAGACACTAGGAAGAGACTTCTGGGCTTCTCTCAATTAAAGAGAAAAAAAAAAAGACTCAGATGATCTATTCTGATCCTCCTCAATTCCCTGAGAAGTGAAGAAGAGTTAGGTTAAGATGCTCTATATCAACCTTCCTTTGGAGGATCCAGTGGTGAATATTGGCCAAAGTCTCACCAGATTTGTCTCAGGAAAATCTTTGCATTGGATGGCTATGTTGGTTTCTAGAGACTCCAAGGTTTCAGAGCAGAAAAAACCTAAAATCATTGTCTCTCTTGTATTGCTTATGTCCTAGTTGCCTGTCTGTTCCAGTGCCTGCTTGGCTTACAAGGGGAGAATAGCTTGTAGCCAAAATAGGAGAAGGAGAAGAAAGATGCTTTTAGATGCCTTCTTAGAATCTCCATTTCTGAAGCCAATTACCTGCCATAATAACTCCAAAAATTCTGCATACACCACCATATGCATGCAAGTAGTGTTTAAGAAAAAAACCCAGAGAGATAATTTATTTTAGTATTTCCGCCTGTTTGGTTTCAGATTCTGGTTCTATTCCTTTTGGGATCCACTGTCTTTAGGTGTAAGTCAAGAACATATCCCTTACAGGATTGTTATGAAAATTAATCAATGCCAGTGTAAATTCTCACATCAGTTCTGGGCATAAAATGTGGGCTTGAAATATTATTATTATTATTATTATTATTATCGTTATTATTCTATTTACACAAAATATAAGTATAATTATTATACCTTTAAAAAGGCATTGGAAAACACTAATATTGAGAACCATTCATTCCTTTTGTGCTTTCTGTACAAAGATGTATATGTATGTGTGTGTGTGTGTGTGTGTGTGTATAGTGCAAAAATGCATAGAGTTAGCATCAAAGTAGATCTTGTCTGTAAGTAGTTGTCACAATTACATGACTTCAAAGCCATATTCATAGTCACCATAACTGAAAGAAAATGGCTATTGTGTGATTTGCCTATAGAGAGTAATGTACTACAAAAGTGTAGTAATGGAGATGAAAGTTGTAAAAAGTCATAGATTATTTATGGAAAGATACAAGTAAGCATGGTTGGGTGTCACTATTGGTTCACACACACACATGCACGCACGCACACACGTGCATGCATGCACATACATATTCCACCGATAATGCCCGGAACTGTAATGTTTAGGGGATCAGTAGTAAAACTACTCCCTGAAGACAATGGCAACATTAGCAGTGAAATCCTGATTTAAATTTTTAAGTACAGTCTTCAAATTCTATTAACTTTCATTTCTAATATCAGATTTTTAAGGAAGAAAAGAGCAGCTAAGTGTAAAAAAGGTCAAATGAAGAATTATCTTAAAATGACATTTTTATGATTATAGCCATGTTTAATAACTTCAAATGAAGAATTATCCCCCATTTGATTTTTAAGACCGAGGCAGTGTAAAAACATCATTTTAAAATGACATTTTTACAATCAAAGCAATCTGTAAAAATGTCAGGTGAACAACTCAATGAATTAAATGTTTCTAAGGATATAAAAATAGGTTAAAATGTCCAGTGGAGCATTTCATTGACATTTGATGTTTTTTTTCAGGAAATATTGATCATAAAAATGCAGTACGTAGTCTGTTGCTATCTTTAATTTTATTAGTTGTCTCATCTATAGAAATGGTAAATAAGTAAATGTTCTTCTGATATGTCTAACATCAAAATGATAGATTATAATTTGACCAGCATCTAAATATTGAAATAGATGGAGTGTTTGAAAATTACTTTTGCAAGATAGAATTAAGTAAGTTAAATTAAATAAAGACATATACAAATCAGCAATTTCACTATTTAAAATATTTTTTTATAATTTTTATATGTGATTATAGGTACAAGAATAAAGAATGAGGCAGATATCCTCACATTTTTCTTACAAAAAATTAGACAAATTCACAGTAGAAGCTAAAAATTAAATACAAATCTCCTCCTTTTCTTAAACTTGAGGGTTTGGTGGGGATATGCAAATGCAATAAACTTTCTGGATGTTTGTACAATGTCATTACAAATCTCTTTCTCTAGCAGTATTCTTTAGTAAAACTTTTGGCATTGGTGGAAATTTTTATATCTGTTCTCACCAGTGTGGTAACCACTGGCCTCACATGGCTGCTGTGGACATGAAATATACCCTGTAGGACTGAAGAACTGAATTTTTATTTAATTTCATTTTAATTCAAATTTAAAGTTAAGTATCCAGTATCCACATGTACAGATTTATAGGAACTAATTTTAAGTCTGTCAGGTTATGTTAATTTTGGATACAGTTCAACTCTAAACTCAAACTTTCTGTTTATGGAATTCTAATAATGTGCTAAGTCAGGGCTAGCTTCTACTATGTGAAATAGCAAATGCTATTTGGGTAGTAATGTATAATTTGATCTAAAAGTAGAGTCATTAAAGTAAATTGAACACCTAACTATAGGCTGCCAGGATTAAACCTATATAGCACAGTGCTTTCCAAAGTGACACCGACAACATATTCATGCATATTTCATAGATAAAAATAAAAAGATTCTATAGATTTACTTGCAGTGTCAAGGAAAAGATACAACTTTAAATTTATCATAAGTGGACCTAACCAGATATTATCCTGGGCAAATGTATATACCTCCCCCCACCACACACATACATAATGGGTTACCTTTTAAGCTTTGTGCATTAGAAATGATTTGTCACTCAAAATAGTTTTTAAATTTTTTAATATATGTATCTATGGCCCATTTCCATTAAAGTTATTGAAGTAACCAGCAATGCTCACTAACATAAAATGCTTTACATTTTAGGAAACATTTCTCCATGCTCATTGTTTCTGATACTTAGGATAATGCAAAGGGCAGGCTTTAGAACTTTTCTCCCCCCTCAGATGAAGACATCAAGGCCTGAAGAAATTAAGGCAAAGCCACGAATCACAAATTCACCATGTGATGATGGTAATGATAATAATGCCTGACATTTATAGGGCTTCCAATCTGTAATCATATCTAATGCCCGTGCTATTCCATGAGATTGCGCTGTCTTGATTACTACTCCCATTTAACAGGGAAGAGGCAGACACACTCTGGTCCGTGTCACTGCTAACTGAGGTTAGGATCCAGCTCTCACCCCTCTGCCTGGTGATGCTTCTAAGAACTGGACAAAGATCACGTGGAGATATGCAGCACTAGAAAAAACAAACCAAAAAAACCTCAAAAAAGTAGGTTTGGCTGATTGATTGCAGATGAGTTGCAAAGGATTTCTATAAATCAAATATGACTGATAGATCAATGCTTTGATAAGTGGAGGAGATGAGAGGAATGTCAGTGAAAATAGGAAATTTAGTCCAAAGGAGTAGTTACGGAGCACGTACGAATTCTGCCTAAGTCATCTTGAATTGTAGCTGTGCCAGGTCATCAGGTAATTTTTATGCCCTACCAAATGCATAATGACCATTATTCTGTCCACCTTGCAGAGGCTGGACTATCCTACAGAACACTGCTTGAACCATCTTTTGCCTGATGTTGACTTCCTTTTCTTTTTCCTCTAACCCCTTCTGGTTTCTGCTGTAACCCTAATTCACTGTTCTTCTCTGACATAGTAGGCCAGCTACCATTTTTGAGTTCTCACTACCCACCAAGCATTGTGTTTCAGGCACATTACACTCACTCTTATTTCCAACAACCTTGTGAAAATAAACATTTACATTTTTATAAAATTTGTTTTAAAAAATCCTGTAAAAACAAAATGTATTACATTGTACAACAAATAAACTAAGATGTGGCGTATGAACAACTCCACACAGAGATAACTAAATATTGAGTTTTTAAAATAGAACTCAAAGATATATCTATTTACAAAATCCCTGTCCATAAGAATCATGTTCTAAGTGACATAATAATAAGCTACTGCTTCTTGAATCTCCCATATGCCCATGAGTTTTACACACCCCTAAGGGTAACTCAGCAGAAAACTATTTGATTTATTTTTGTCAAGGCATAATTAATAAAAAGCTCTGTCAGTGGCTTGAGTATAAGAGTCAAGATGGGTTTTCAAATCAGTTGAGTCAAGAGCATTATATCCACTGCAGAACTTTTACTGACAACCAACAAGTATCAAATCATTGTAACCTACACATAAGGAAGTGTTCTTCCCTCTCTGCCATTTTTTGCAAGTGGTAGTGAAAACCTGTTTCCCGACCCATGTGCAGCCCACCATGCACTCCCCAATACAAAAGAGAATAACTTACAAGAGAGACTCTGCCAAAAAAGTCTTCCTTAAGTTTATATTTTATGGGAAAAAGTCCTCAAAGGAGGATTTTTCTTAACCTTTGTGAAGGAAGAAGCCATAAATCAATGGTCATGGACAGAAGCCATACATTAAACTGGAATGGACACTTACTCTTAAGTGTATGGCGACATTTTAATAAATCATGCAAAGATTTGTAATTTATAGAATTTGTGAAAGAACAAATGACTTTGGAATTTTGGTTAAAGATCAATGGGTGCTACCAAATCTGCACATTTATTTCCCTGGTTTAATTAGTGCAAGTTTGAGATAGTTTTTGATTTGGAAATAATTTCTCACCAATATAGAAGATGATTTGTGTGTATGTGGGTGTGTGTGTTGAAAACAGCTTTTTTATTGAAGTATAATTGGCATACAACAGCCTATTTATTTAAGGTATACTTCATAGCAATTCAATATCTTTTTTTGATGTTTATTTATTTTGAGAGAGAGAGAGAGAGAGAGAGAATCCCAAGCAAGCTCTGTGCTATAAGCACAGAGCCCAAAACAGGGCTCTGTCTCACAAAGATCCATGAGATCATGACCTGAGCTGAAATTGAGAGTAGACACTTAACCAACTGAGCCACCCAGGCACCAAGTTCAATAATTTTAAACATTACAAAATAACCCCTATGATAAGTCTAGTTAACATTTGTCATCATACAAAGTTATTATATGAATAGTAACATTTCCCATACAAAATATACTATGGCGAGACTGGTTGGTTATTTGTATGATCCAATGAAGTAGTAAACTATAATGGAACTTGGTCTCCAAATATGGAAAAGGCAAATCATTTCATCACTTCTATTATACTACTGACATTTTTGCTTCAACCCTTGTCATCTAGCTGTTTTGAAGTTGGCAGCAATATATGCAACTGCTGGGATTGTAAAATGGTACAACCCCTTCATAAAGGTTTTGCCAGTTTTTAAAAACCATCTACATATATCTACCATATGATCCAATTATCTCAGTCTTAGGTATTTACCTAAAAGAAATCACTTGTCAGTACACACTTGTGTATGAACAAATGTTCATAGCAGCTTTATTTGCAATAGATACAAACTGTAAATAACAGAGATGCTCCACCAACAGGTAATAAGAACACAAATGTGGTATATCCACACAATGGGACACTAATGAACAATAAAAGGAATAAAACATAGATACACACAATATGTATGAATCCCCCCCAAATTATGCAGAGCGAAAGAAGCCAGATGGAGTACACATTTTACCATTCCATTTACACATAATTGTCAAAAGAATGGAAATTATAGTGTTAGAAAGCAGAGCAGTGTGTGTCTGGAATTGGAGCGGAGGGTTTCAAGAAAGAGCACAAGGGAGGAATGACCAAGAGGCACAAGAAAACTTTAAGACACAAGTGAAATGTTCATCTTAATTGTGGAGATGTTTCCAAGATGGATACTTACTGAAAAACCGAGTTATACATTTCATATATGTGTAGTTTATTGTATATCAACTATACTTCAAGGAAAACATTAAAATAGCATGTTCTCCGGTCTCATCAGAGGCAGTTCTCATGGAAATTATGCAAATCTTTGAGTAGACTCAAATCAATTGCCTGGAATGGGATCATGGAAGTTTTTTTCTGAGAAAGTGTAAGCTTGAAAGGTGAGAAGTTTTTTGGAGAGGAATAAAATTCTATAGGCTGATAATTACCTAAACACATATTAAAACTTTGAAAGGATGAGGTTAAAATTTTTTTTTCTTATAATGAAGATAGGTGCTCATCACGAAACCACTGTGCATACTTTTCCTGTATATACAAACGTGAATGAAATCTGGCTTGTAAGTACTGTCCAGGTCAAAAAGTAAACTACTTTTTATTTTTATTTTTTTTGTTTTTTAACATCAGTTTTGTTCTCAGAGCTTTTCAGAGCCTGGTTTCAGTTTGCTGATTTTGTGTGTGTGTATAAATCATAATACTGGAGGTGTTTGCCATCTGTGGGTATGCATATAAAAGTTATATCTTCTTCCTGGATACTGTATCATTACATCTTTAATTCCCTTCTTCGAGAATACCAAAAGAGGTTGCATATTCCAAGTAGAGAAACAAAGCTACAAGAGACTGATTCTGGGAGGGCTCCCAACTGAAGAAAGAATACCTAAAGTTGCACCCTCATTGCAATGGAAGTGCATTAAACACAAACTCTGACAAGAGTTAAAACAGCAAGATTGCACTTACATTGGATAATCGCTACACAAAAGGCCAATAATCACTTTGTTCAAAAGAGATAATGCACCATAATATAAGTAGTAGTTTAAGCAATTATCCAGTAGAACAGTTAATCATCACCCTTGGTTCACAGCCTTTTGTTTCTCTCAAATACACATGTCAGATTGTAATTAAATGCACTCACACTGTTCAGGGCAGAGTGAACATCCTGGGTTGAAATGTTGGAATCAAGCTGGAACACACAATGCAGACAAGTTTAGACACAGCTTTTTGAATGTGTCTGCCTGGTATGAGGTCTTGGTTGACAAATTGGCTATATAAGGGTGAAACCACACTGGAGTAAATTATTTATAGAAAGGAATAAATTAGGCCTATAGAAAAGATATGCTTCTAAAATATATAAATTTTCTAAACATTGACTTTCTGTGTGAATTATCTGCCAGGTGTAAATTTGTGCTAAAACAGATTTGTAGGAAAAGAGAATTTTTAGGTGCCCTGGCTTAAATTGTTTGATGATGAAGATTTCAGAAATCTAAAAAATATATCTGTATACATCTTTTTTATTTCTAATAAATAATACTACTGAGATGCCATTGTGTGGTTACAATAGCAAACCATGCTTAGATATAGTGTGTCATACATTGTGGGGAGAAACAATAATCAAGAAAATAATTATATTTCTGATGAAATTGACTTTTTTATAACCTTGTACTTTTTAGTAGGCAATTAGGGGTTATAAATATTGAAAATTAAAATGATCGGTATTAAATGCAATCAATCATAGTACCATAGTGGAACGGATGGTCAACTTTTCATTCTTTGAAGATACACAGTTTCACCATTACTTACGGTTTTATTTACGATAATGTGATACTGACTTCCATGTCCTTAATTCCAACTCAAACTTTCCTGCTGAAATATGGTCCCATATATCCAACATCCTACTAGAGCAATACTTCTCAAACTTTAATGGTGCATACAAATCACCAGATTCTGACCCAGTAGTACTGGAACATTGAGATTCTACTTTTCTAACATATCCACAAGTAATCCTGATACTTTGGGATAACAGTTTGGTCCAAGGTCCTGGGTAATTCCCACTTAAATATCTGACAGGTATTTTAAACTCAAAGGGTAGAGATCTGAGTGAAATTTTATCCTTGAACCCTAAATTTGTTCCTCTTTGGGTGTTCTTTTTCAAGTGTTTCTTTGGTCCACTATTCGTCTGCAGAAAAGACTGAAACCTATGAGTGACACCAGATTTCTTACTAGTTCTTACCAGTTGTATCTAACATATCACTGAGGTCTCCGATTCACCCTCACAAATGTTTCTTGACTGTTTATTATTCTTTCCAGCTCCACTGCAATATTCTACTTCAGGCCACCATAATCTCTCATGTATTATTACAGCAGCCTTCTAATTGATGTACCTTCAGTTTCATGACCTAATCCATCCTTCACTTGTAGCCGAAATGATCTTAAATGCAATTCTGATCACATCAATCCTATTCTGAAAATCCTTCAATGTCTTTAACATGGTGTCTGAGATACCATATCACCACTTTATTTTCATATTAAACTACTTCCCATCACCTACTATCTATACTCTGCTACGCTAGAATTCTTTAAATCTCTGGATCTCTCTTGTTTCTTTCTTCAAGAAAATTTACATTTGCCCCACACACCTCCCCCCATTTCTCTCTCCCTTTATAAAATTATTTTATGCTCCCTCCAATTCAATCTGCCCAAGGTGAATCTTTTAATAAACCTCCTCCCAACTTATTATTTCTGAATTTTCCATTCCAACTTTTGAGAATGTCTCTATACTAGGATGTATGCTAGAATTTTCCATACCTAATTCTTCAGTTTAATGTCGACTATGTTCCATTAGGTTCTATAATCAAAATATTTGTGAAAACCATCTTTTTCTCTCATTTTTTAAATGTAACAGCTTTATTCACATATAATTTACATGACATACAATTCAAACATTTAAAGTTTACAACTCAATGATTTTTTTTTCATACTCAGAATTGTGTAGCCATCACCACAATCAACTGTAGAATATTTTCTTCACACTGAGTGGAAATCTTATACATAATAGCAGTCATACCTTATTTCTTCCCAACAGCCCCTGACCTGAACATTAATCTATCTGGAAAAATGTGTGTTCAGGTTATTTCTAAAATAGACTATTTGACATTTTATTATTGCATTGTATTCCTAATTTACTGCTTTTCTTGAGCGGATAGAGTTCTGTCAGATGTTTATTCAGTGTCTGTTGAGATGATCATATGGTTTTTGTCATCTATTTATTGATAAGGTGGTCTATTAATTGAGTTTTTAATGTAAGCCCAACCTTGCATTCCTAGGATAAATTATATTTAATCATAGCATCTAATCCCTTTCATATGTTGCTGGATTCTATTTGCTAGTAGTTTACTGAGGGTTTTTGCATCTATATTCATGATATATTGGACATATCTGTTTGGTTGGCTGGTTTCATCTTTTGTCTTCTCTGGGTGATACTGGCCTCATGGAAAGAGTTATGAAATTTTCTTTCTTTTTCTGTTTTTGTTTTTTTGTTTGTTTTTGGAAGTGTTTGTGAATAACTGACTGATGCTGCTTCTTAATGAAAAGTTTGATAGATTTACACTGAAGTCAACTGGGCTTAGAAGTTTCTAGTATAGTTTTTAAACAACCAATTCAATTATTTTCTTTGTTACAGGTGCACTCATATTTTATATTCCTTATTGAATCAGTTTGGTAATAATTTTCCTTTTTTCTTTCCTCATTTTAGTCATTGGAGTTTACTTTCTAATTTTTTGGTTAGTCTACTTTAAATTTGTCAAAATTTGGAGGATAGGAGAAATTTGGGAGGAGAGGTGAGAAAGAGGGAGGGTGAGGAAAAGAAAGATGTCCATAGAGGTGGTGGGAAGTCCATCCCACTCAGCCACACTAGCTTAGAGGACATGTTTTGTGGGAACAACGGCCATCACCCTGAGTGCAGGGTAAATAGTGGTACCCCTAAGAGCTCAGGCTTAGTGGACCCATAGCCATACACCTTCCAGAAATCACCTCTCAAAAGAAATGTTATGGCACATCAGGGTCATCTCCCCAGTGAGTAGATGAAAGCAACAATGCACAGGGACATATTACATTGCTGGGGACTTGTTTTCAGCATTGACAACATATGGTAGCAATGAGAGAAAAGATGGCTGAAATAGGTTTCACTAGTGGCCTGACCATATCTTCCAGCTTTTTCTCTGGACGCAGAACTGGTCTCCCTGCTTTAGCAGAACTCATGGGATCTTGGGTAACTAACGACAAGGAAGAGGCCCCAGGTGGAAAATAACGGACTTCTTGCTAACTTGACATCGGATAGCTTGAGGTGGCTCTAATCCAAACTGAAAAGAGATGGGACATATTCAGCAGTATCTATTAGAAAATCCTATGAATTAAGAATCTCACTTGTGTGGGGCGCCTGGGTGGCTGAGTCGGTTAAGCGTCCGACTTCGCTCAGGTCACGATCTCCTGGTAAGTGAGTTCGAGCCCCGTGTCGGGCTCTGTGCTGACTGCTCAGGGCCTGGAGCCTGTTTCAGATTCTGTGTCTCCCACTCTCTCTGACCCTCCCCCGTTCATGCTCTGTCTCTCTCTGTCTGAAAAATAAATAAACGTTAAAAAAAATTAAAAAAAAAAAAGAATCTCACTTGTAAGAAGAGTGTACAAGGATATCTGGAGAATGTTCATTGCAACACTGTTTGTAATGGCAAAAACATGCAAACCACCTAAATATTCATCAATAAGGCACTTGTTAAATGAAGAAAAATCATGTAAATCTATAAGTGCTAATCTGGAAAGATAACCTTGGCATATTGATAATTGAAAAAGTAAGGTCCAGCCCAAAGCCACATAACAAAATAGGACTTTTTGGTTGAAAAAGAATACCTAGATCTGCCTGAATAAGCACAGAGAAGAATTAAGAGGGTCATGAACCAAACCATTACCTGAAATAGTTTTGTTTTGTTTTTTTCCCTAGAGACTGAGACCAGGAGATAAGAAGGGGTTTTTCATTTCTTAGTTTGTGTAGTGTTAAAATAAATACTGGGATAACACTTTGCTCTGTTTTTAATAATTTAGAGAGAAAGAGAAGAGAGTATGCAAAAATTATGTGAACGAAAAGATGGGTGTAATGACCCGCTTTCCCTGGGAGCCCTAATATTACATCTTCACAATTGCCCCCATAAAATTATACAAATAATCCCACAATTACTCAAATAAATTTGATAATTTTATTTATATTTTCATAGACCACATTTTTGATGCTGTTGATTTACTCTATATTCTATTCTCTATTTCAATAATTTCCACTCTAACCATTTTTTAAATTGTGCTCCATTTGTTTTCTTAAAGTTTAGTTTCTCTTTCCAATGTCTTAAGGCATTACGATAGTGTAAATTTAAAGTAGATTATCTGTTTTTATTACCTTCACATTCCCCTGAAAATATATCTCTGAGTGGGTTCCTGGGTGGCTCTATCAGTTAACCGTCCAACTCTTGGTTTTGGCTCAGGTCATGATCTCATGGTTTGTGAGTTCAAGCCCTACATTGGACTCTGTACTGACAGTGCAGAGGTTGGTTTGGATTCTCTCTCTCTCTCTCTCTCTCTCTCTCTCTCTGCCCCTCTCCTGCTCATACTCTGTCTCTGTCTCTGTGTCTCAAAATGGATAAATAAACTTAAAAGAATATATCTCTGAGCTACTGCTCCAAAGCTAGGGATAGTAACAGTGCCCGCTACTCATGTTTAAGTTTCTGGATGTGGGTGATAGTCCCTGGTCCCCTATCCTTGCATCTCTCAGTATGGATTCTCCACCTGATAGCAAGTGGGGAATGGCAATCATTACTTCAAAATTTTCAACCTATCATGCTGAGAGTAAAGCCTGTTCTCCCAGACTGGATGTTGGGAGGAAGAAGTATACTTCCAAACTCCTGACTGCACTAACCAGGAATTTAACCTCTGCACAAAGTAGCTGGGGGAGAGGAGATGAAAAATACTGGTGGCCCGCTTCTCCCAGTAAGATGCCGTGGTCCTTAGACTGAGAGCTCATAGGAAAGTGAGTCTCATCTTCTTGGCAACACCTACTTGCAGTGGAATTTCATCATGCTTTGCACAATTCTGATCTGAGAAATTTGGAAGGGAATGGGTTGTATCACATGTTCCACTGACATTTGCTGTTATTGAGATAGCCTTTAGAACACCAATCAAACTTATCATCACTTTTTTTTTCAACGTCATTTTCTATTATCTCCCCAAATGCTACACCACAGTTTCTAACTATCTCATGTTCTTTTTTACCTCTGCACATTAATTAATCTTGTTTCCTTGCCCTAGAATGTTCCTTTCCTTTTAGCACCTTAATGCACATCTACACTTGATCTTAGCCAAAAGGCAGAGAAGCGATGATGCATATCTATACTTGTATGGAAGTTATGTAATTTAACCCCTTTTTAAATGAATCCTTCTACAAACAAATAGTTTTATTCATTTTGGGCTCCCAAGAGAAGGCAAATATTTCTCTAGTATATATAACATTAAAATGCACATTAATTGTTTATTTAAATATGTCTATTTTCATCCTGACTATATACTGTGAGCGGGCTCCCTAACCATTTTTCTTTCTCATATATTCACCAAAAAGCACAGTGCATGTAGGCATTCAATAAGCATTTACTAAATGCTGGAAAAGATCAAATGATTAAAATTCATGGTAGAAACAAGACTGTGAATGAAATGCTTAAATATTTAAGATAATGTATTGTTATCTCAATTTTCTGAATCATAGAATTTTAAGAATGGAAAGGACCTCAAATATCAAGCAGTCTCCAATCAGCTTACTAAGTATTCTTACCAAGTTCACATGATTAGAAACGTATTTCCACTAAAAGAGTCATACTAGATTCTGCAATCCTAAATATGCATAAGTTCTGGTACCAACCTATAATCTTTCTTAACATACCTGCAGTTCATTGATCTTTGTTCCACTTACTGGCACCATTAGAATATGCATGTTCTTTCCAAATTTGAAATGAAGAGTTGTCATGTATCTGTTTAGTTACTTCTTTCCAGATTAACTATAACTATTGCATCCATCTGCTCTACACATAGCAAAATCTTGGTCCTTTTTTTTTTTTTTCCTTAAACATATGCTGTATTACTTTCCTAGGACTGTGATAACCAACACAAACTGGGTGGTTTGAAATCCTTTCAGTGTTCTGGAGGCTAGAAGTCCACACCAAAGTGTTGGTAGGGTGAAGATGTCTCTGAAGGTCCTAGGGGAGAATCCTTGATTGCCTCTTCTTAGCTTCTGGTGGTTATTGACAATATTTTTTTTTTCCTTGCTTGTAAATGCACCACTCCAATCTCTGTCTTCATTTGTACCTGATTTTTCTCTGTGTGTCTTTATGTGTATTCACATGGCATTCTCCTTTCAATTTATGTCTGTGTCCAAAGCACCCTCTTCTTCTAATGACACCTGTAGAGCTCATCTCGATGTAGGATGACCTTGTCTTAATTTTGTTACAGCTACAGAGACCCTACTTTGAAAAAAGGTGACATTCACAGACACCAGGATTAGAACATGAACATATCTTTTTGAGGGACACAAGTGAATCCACAAAACATACTAATTTGGATTTATATTTCTTAAGCCTGAACACAAAACTTTCATTACAGCTTGGTTCATGCAGATTATTGAAAAACTGCCACTTCTCCCTTTATGCTTTTTTTGAATGCAGAAAAAATTCCAGAGGGCTTTTTTATGCATTCCTATTATAATTTTTTGTGCTGGCATTGGCCTACCAGCCCAGTGGGTCACCCAAATTAATGACTATATATCCATCTTATTCCTTATGTAACTTTAGGTCACCTATCTTGTTTCAACTTGCTCATGAAAAGTTTGAATGAGTCAAAGGCAGAGATTATGGACATAGTACCAGGAATTTACTTTAAAACAATTTATATTCCAATTACAAATCACCTGTGTGCCTTTTTAAAAGAAAGTTATCTAGCTTTTTATGTTGTAATAAATATTTGCCTAGAAGATAACACCATAAAACAGTGTGGGATTGCCCTTCATTCTTGCTCTAACACCAAACATAAAATCCCCAAATATATTACTTCACCTTGTTATCATATTTGTTTTCAAGCATTCTATCTCTTGAGAGGTATCGAGCCCTGTAGTAAATCATAAATGCTTAAGGCTTTATTAAAAATTTTAAATCACCTCTCAGCTCAGAGTAGGAGTCTTAGATTAGGACGTTACCATATCTAAATGCATTAATATACCAGTTTCAGAGAAAAAGTGCACACTCCCTACTGGAACAATTTGGAAAGAAAAGGAAATTGGAAAATAATAGTATTAATTACAAGGCTGTTGGAAAGTACACAAATGAAAACCTCAACTAATATTGCTCTCCATTTCATTTTTGGCATAATCATAGATGAAAATTTCACCACTGATGACAATTTAAAAAAAATTAATTTTGCAACAGGAAAATGATTTTCTGAAGACAGAACCAAAAGCAGTCAAGTCTTATAAAAGGTTTTTGCTTGTAATGGAATTCCATTTGAACTAAGACTTAAGACTAGAGTGAAAATATATGTAGTGTGTTTATATGTACTAACACCTATATGTGTATGTATGTATGTGTGTGTATGTATGTGTGGAATATATATATTTTTACATTTCACAAAGAGAACTAGAATACACTCCTTAAAAAATATTTGATATACTTTCTGTCTAAGGTTACCATGTGTCAAAAGGCACACGCAGAAACTGAACTTATGCCCTGACACCCTTGCCAATTAAAGAGAAGCACTAATTAGAATTTCAGCACTCTATTATAAGAATACTTTGGAAATGGAAAGTAATTTTAATCTGAAAAATTAATTTAGATCCATTGTATATTTTAATGACTATAAGATGCAATATAGTTGAGCCCCTTTTTTCTTAATTATTATATTAGTCAGGGTTCTCCAGAGAAACAGAACCAATTTTATATGTATATATAAAATTGGCTCACATGATTAGAGGCTGGAAAGTCCAAAATCTGCAGTGTGGGATAGTTGGGTGGGTCTCTGCTGTAGAGACCCAGGAGACTTAATTGTGCAATTTGGTACAAATGCTGACTGGCAGATACTCGGAAGCTCCTGATGGTGTAGATGAAGTTGGAAGTCAGTCTTCTGGAGAATTTCCTCTTGTCAGGGTGGTTGGACATTTTGTTCTATTGGATGAGGACCATCTTATTACATGAGGCAATCTCCTGTACCCGAAGTTCACACATTTAAATGTTAATGTCATTCAAAACACCCTCCACGTTGATGAATAAAATGAACCATCACAATCATTAAAATGTAAGGTCAAATTTTTCTTCCTTGTCACAATCAAATTAGGGAACAAATCACTCCTCCTTAATGTAAATCCTAAAGAAGAAGGAACATTTAATAATACTGCAAAGAAAACAGGATATCATGTGGAATTCAGACCCTTCATTCTAAAAATACTGACCCTAAGCTGGGGAAAATAGGCATCAAAGAGGCAGTCATCAGATGGAGAAAATCACTTCCCCACAGGGCTATCAGAGAACTATGAGTGTGAGAGTAGTCAGTCTATCACAGAGTATTTTATTCAAGGTGATAATTTTTCTCTCCCCCAATCCAAGTGCGTAGAATTCCCAAAGTAAGTTCTAAAGTTTAATGGTGTATGTGTGAAGGAAACCTTCCATTCATGTCTCAGCTGTGTGACTATCAAACCCCTTCTTTTACCTCCAGCACAACAGAGTGCGTAAGAAGGGAGTTATATAGAGATTGTTCTGGGAGCTTAAATCATTAACGTGTTCATTTTTTGTCCCACTTCGCAAATATGGGATCCCAGAGGAAAATATGGGGAAGAAGGGAGGCATATTTAATACTTTTCTCTGAGATGTGAGGGCATTCCTAAATAAGGACTGGTCCCAAATATGGCTGTGGTCTTTCAGGGAGCTGGAGATAAGGACTCTACAGAGTAGCCAGTCCCCGTCGGGCTCTGCAGGGTGTGCTGCAGTACACCTGGAACATGATCTAGGTAACTCTCGCTTCAGTCTGCAACTTTGCAACTCCATGAGAAGACAGTAGAGGATCCCATTAGTCCCAGTGGTTCCACAAGAACAAAAGTGTAGGTTAAAAAAGAGGCAGGGTCAGGGGTGCCTGGGTGGTTCAGACGGTTAAGCATTCAGCTTTGGCTCAGGGCATGATCTCCTGGTTTGTGAGTTCAAGTTCTGTATTGGGCTCTGTGCTGACCGCTCAGAGCCTGGAGCCTGCTTCAGATTCTGTATCTCCCTCTCTCTCTGTCCCTCCCCTGCTCATCTGCTCATGTTCTCAATCTCTCTCTCTCTCTCTCTCTCTCTCTCTCTCTCTCCTTCTCAAAAATAAATAAACATAATTTTTTTAAAGAGGCAGGAACAGTGGTACTCTGTAGATGGCTGCTGAGTCAAGTGAAACACATGGAATACCTAGAAAGTGTTAGGGTCATCTACACCTGGAAAAGTCAAGGCAAGGGATTATGTTTCTTAGAAGAGTTCTTTATGTGCAGGCTGGAGAATGCTGAATACAATCTAGCAGAACACACACACACACACACACACACACACACACGTGCACTATTTACTTAGAACCACCAAAATAGCAGAGTTCCACAGCATTACGAAAAGAAAGATAGGCTAAACCTGAACAAGGCTAGTAATCCATCCTATTGGATTACTGAATGACACCTGGACATTCAGATGAGGAGACCCATGATTGTTTTATTCTTTTTTTGTTTTCCCTAACCCCTGAAGAGATTGCACCTGGAAAAAAGTACGAGGGTTGGGGGAGAGGTCTTAGAAACTGAACGTACCACTCCTTTCTTTATTCAAGCGATAGTAGTTCAAAAGAGGACAATTTTGAATTGAGTTTGATGCTACAACTTTGAAACAAACTAAAATAAATTTTAATTAATGGAGTGAAATTGTATTAGTCATTGAACAATTGTGAAATCTTGGTAATCACACCCAGACCCAGAGGAAAAATAGAGTTTGACAGAGTTGAAAGCAGGGATTGGGGTAAAGTGACAAAGAAAAGTGACACCATCTACCATGTTACAATGTTGTAATTCAGCTGACAAGACAGGTAACCAAACAATTATGTATAACTTAGAAGCTGCTACTGAAAATTACTAGATAGAATAATAAAAAATGTAAATAGGATATACCACAAGATTTTTCCATGGTCATAATACACAAAGCCTAATTGAGAACTCCAGAAACATACCAAATTCAAGCCACAGAATCATTTTAAGATCGACTTTTGGTCTTTGCAGATGGAAGCACCAGGTCAGTCACCTGCTCTGTAGGATGAGAACTGGGGTTCTCAAACGGGCTGATGTGGGGGTTGAGAGGACCAGGGCTCTCTAGGGAATATTTGGCAATGTCTGGAGACATTCTTGGTTCTCTCAGCTGGCCAGAGGTTGGGGGAGGAGCACTACTCGCATCAAATAGGTGGAGGCCCTGGATGCAGCTATATATCCTATCATGTACAGGACAGACCCTCACAACAAAGAAGGCTCTGACTCAAAGGTCAGTGCCAAGGTGGAGAAATTTTGGATTAAAGAAACAATTTATGAAACTTTACCCAGATCCATATGAGTGATGCACCAGCAATATGGACAGTGTGAGTTAGGTATGCTAGGGGAATGATTTGGTTGCCATCTCAAAACAGACATTCTAATTAGAATAAAATTGCTGATACATTGTATCTTGACTCTAATAACAAATATAAATCATTGTGTCTCTTTCCTGTTGATACTGACAAGATCCTTGATAAATTAATTCAGCTAGGTTTATGATAGTCCTAGAGAACCATTAACTAAGCAACAATTGATCTGACCATTTTGACACAAGTCTTTTGTGACTCTGATATTTTGAAAATGTTTACCAATTAGAAATATTCATAAAAAGTGTTCTTGAAAGCTTTTTATGTACCAGGCATTAAAAAGATTTTAGGTTGATGAAACCAATGAACAAAAATGGCCTCTGCTTTCAAAAAGCTTAGAGATGAAAAGAATTGAAAAATAAGGATTATTTGAAGAAAAAGAAACAATAAAAGACAGGATTAATTTACCTTTCACTCCTAAGTTATTGTTTTGTGGATAAAAGAATACATGCTTTGGGTGAAACTCAGGTTCTAGCTATAAGTACCAGAGCAAAAATTCATTTTAATTTGATTGGGAATATTGAAAAATTTTGTAGAAAGGTAAAAACACATTTAAAAGGCCATATTTTTACATTAATAATCCTATAACTTTCATGGAAATATAATTAATATAATAAGGAATAAGAATGGATTAAACTTTAAATATCTTCACTGCATTTATTGTCACATTTTAATATGAAATATATTACTGTGTAATGAAAGCCAGTGATGAAATGATATTAAACTTTATTTTACTCTGAAGGCCATTTTCTGATAATGTACTTTGTAATTTGGAGGGGTTGTCTTCAGAGACCTGCACTAACAATAAACCGAAGTAATTTTGAAAACTGGGTATGAGAAAGCAAACAAGTGAACAGATATTGTAGGTGAAAGTTGACTAAATAATGTACTTCCCATTATAAGTGAATTAAACAGCATCAAAGTAGTAAGAATAATATTTTTATTCTTAAATGTTATGGCTTTAGTAGTTTATTTTCTGTTTTCTGGTATAATTGTGTATCACAATTTCTTTCATGTCAAAAAAGAGGATTTTTTTCCCCTTAGTTATTAGCAAGACTGTAAAATTTTATTTAAATGTTATAAGAAAATATAATAGAAAAATTATAATGGATTTGATTATATATGCTGAATGTAAAAGAACATCGTCTCGTGTGTCTGAATTCATTCTGAGATTTAAAAATATCTCCTGTGTGTAAACATTGTGGCAAGGCATAGACATGGACAAACGAGGCCTATAAACTGGATAGTGTGTTACCTCAGTGATAATCTATTTTTCACAAGGAAATTTATTTAGACAACTATTATTTCAAGGTATTTCATTTACCCAAACACGTGGCTTCTATTTTATTCATTTTCAACTTATATATTAAGAATTTAAGTGATTGTAAAGAACTTCAATTACTCTTCAATTTTTATAGTGTGTTTTAGATTTCTATGGTAATCCATGAGAAATTTCCTAATTATATAATTATAGACAGAATTGAAAAAGTTAGGGATGGCCTGCTTGGAAATGTTGCCTGCTCTAATGACAAGTGAAGAATAGGAAAATCTGAAATGAATGTATGAGAACTTTTTCTAAGTATCAGATCTTTATGAATTCTGTACATAAGACTGTTTATTTTTTTCCAAGTAGGATAAAATGTTTTCTTCATCTCTTTGATGTTTTTGTGTTGATTCATATTCTGTATTTGTCTATAAGTGCATAAATGTTTTCTAAAATCTTCCTTAACAGATATTTTAACTCTACTATATTCATGCGTTTGTCTAGTTAGACTATATCTACAGTTATATGCACCTATATATCTATAGTTATATATACATGTATATTTATATATTTAGATACTCTGGGGACTGTATCTCCAAATGGGTAGCACAAGACATTCAGGAAATACAGAACTGTAATGCATGTTGACAAAAAAAGCGCGCTACTTTGCCTTTTATGCATAAGGATATTATACTACAGATGACAACCTTTCTGAGAAGTCAGTGTTTCTAAAATGTGGCGAAAATACAAAGCACAGGCAACCATATTGGGTCTAAGGGTGAAAATAATCAGGAAAAAGCAGTAAAGGCTGTTCAGGTTTACAGTGGTCTTTTTAGTAGCTCATACCAGCAATTAATTTGATCTGCAGTCTAAGGAGCATTTTATAATTAATTTCTCAGCATTTACCACATACAAGCCATCACTTTAAAGTGCTATGTCATTAACAAAATCCCATTTTTTTTCATAAAGAATAGGCATACTGATCTACATTTTTCCATGCTGCCAAGGCAGAATGGACTCGAGGGATATTATCTTATTCAGAAAGAACCTTTCAAGGTTGAATAAAAGAAATGGTGCAGGGTCCCTGGGAGAGGGAAGTGATCATCATTTTCACCTTCAACTCCTCTTTGATGTGGCAGAGTCAATTTTTAATCAGCAGCCATCAGACCGGGCTTCATTTCGCCTTACAAAGTCCTATTACTCTGCCACTTTCTGGAAGGAGGTGATAAGGACAATGCTCTTCTTTTTCTCTTCATAGAGCCCTGCATATGATGAGTCCCTTTGGAGAGGCTTGATAAAAAAATAAAATAAAATAAAAAAAAAAGTGAGTATGTAGGGATAAAGGTCACCTCTCTGTCAGAATTAACTCTTCAAGACAACAAACTTTGATTTCCTGGTGTTTGTTTTTAGGAACACTCCTATTGTTTTGGAGGCGATGGCAGTAATAAGCCAAAGAGGAAGAAAGAGGCAAAATGCACACAGCTCTTCATGAAAATAATATTTAGGCTTATTAGTCTTCCCAGCTAAACAACCTAGTAGCTGTAATGCTAATGAACATTATAGGCAGTAGTGACATGCAGGAAGAGTGTACAATTAAAATTTACTTCTTTTAGCAGTACACCTCAAAGAAATCATTTATCATTAGAGTCCGTGTAAGTGCCACACAGGCACAGTGAGAGAAAATCGCTTCTTTGCATTCAGCTAAATTGAAAAATGAAAAAAAAAAAAAAAGCCCACTATTTTCCCCTCTGGAAGTGTTTTTTATGTTAAGTAAACCTAAATTATTTTTTAAACTATGCACTCATGCAGAAAAACCTCTATAATCTCTTAGTATCATTTATTGTAGTTAGCAGTCTTAATTGCCTCACTGAAATGGATCAGAGTTCTGGGAATTACCCTGTAAAATGATGTTACTACTCTCCAGCCTTCTCATCCTTTGATATAATCTCATTAAAAATATCAGGCCTCTAGGTGAGGGAATACATATGGATAGTAAATGCATGTTAAGCAGGCACACCCAAACTGATGACCTAGTTATTACAGAACAGAGCAACAGAAGATGAATTTTAATTTTGAAGTACAGCAATTTCTTCCTTGGTTAATACCATAATTATTAGCATATTTTTGGAATGAATCTGCTTGCTACCCTTGACAAAAGATAATAATACTGAACCAACCAAAATACTGAAATGACATTTTTTGGAATAAAACAAACTCTTATTTTCCAGAAGACCACACAAGTGAAAAAACACATGTAATTTCATTAACTATAATTACTGAGAAGAGATGGGAAAAGACGTGTGCCAAATCCCTTTTTGTGTGTGTGTTCTCAAAATGTAGCAGGGTTGAAAAATATAAACCCTAGAGGAAATACACTCATCACCCAGCCAAAGAGAGGGGGAAGGAGTAGAGGGGGAGAGTCATGCTGAGTCCACCATATGAAATAATTAGATTTTTATAGAATTGGATTTCCTGTTATAAATTGGAAAGTATAGTTCCGCAAAGGCTAGGAATGTATAGAACATAAAACGTATCCTGTGCTGTGCAGTCCAGTGTGCTACAATAACAAACCATTCTCTCTTCTGTAGTGCATAATGCGGCCGAGAGACGTGGCCATGTAGAAGCAAAGATTTGTATGTGGTTAGTTTTTAAAATAAAATTTCAATATTTAATTTCCAGCAATTTATAATTTCTAAGGTACTGAAAGCTCAGGTATCCACACAGTCAGAGAATTGGTATAAAATGGATTATGCAGATACTAAATACTGCTGAAGCTATGTGCAGTGCTGAAACGATAGGCGATGTGAGGATCTCTGCCTCCCAACTTTGGAGCAATTTTTGGCGTGAAGGCTTATCACTTTTTTTTTTTAATAAGAGAAATTCTATCTTGATTATTCCTTTTCATTCTTGCTTCCTGCCCCCTCATTCCACTATTATTTTGCTATATGAACTTAGTTTGGGGAATAAAGTGTTGTAAGTAATATATAGCAAACTTTTTAAAATTTAGCACATTGTTCAAAAGTTGATCGGCTAGTAGAAAAAAGTTCAAGAAATTTATCCTACAAAATGCAGGTAGTTGTGTTAGGACAGAATGCTGATAGGTAAAATGACAAAATCATTATCATTTGGTTACAACTCAGTAAAATAAGGAAATTGATTTTTTAATGTCACAGCATTTCTAAGAGACAAACAGCCACTATTATAGCTGTGCCAGTTATTTCTATTCTTAGCAGAGACCACATTCTTTAAAAGGCCGAGTCTACCAAGAGAAAGATAAATAAAAGCTCACTAGTATTCCATAGTCAAAGATATAAATATAAGACTGATGAACAGGAAAATTGGGGAGAATATTCCATCAGAATTCAAGCCAGCATTTTAATGCACAAATCTGCAAACGTTAGGGTCACACAGAAATTACTCCTCTCCTAACAGCCATGCATCCCTACCTTGGATTCTTTATTCATGTTATTCCTGACCTTTACACATCATGTCTTACTCTTCTGCACTTGTCAATATCGTGTTCATTGCTCAAGCCCCTATTAAACACATTCTTCCAAAGTTGTGCATGTTCTTTCCCTCCCTCACCCAACCTAAACCCTGATCTTCTTCACTCCCCCACCCTACTCATGCTTCCTCTAACAATCTAACCCTGTTGCTCCTCAGGGGTTCCAGCTTCTCTCCCTGGCACATTTATGAATGCCAGGCCTGAAGAACCCAGAACGCCTGAGAGGAATGCTGGGTCCCTTAAATGTTCACAATAAATCTCTTCACATTCAAGCTTTATTTCTTTGATTTATGAATAGTTCTAAGAATAGAGACTAGACTAGATTTTGTTGCCAAAGTTTATATATTTCAAATTAATTAGGAAAACAAGAAAAGTGAGAACAGAGATTTACTAGCCATTACATAATAATTTACCTTAAGTATTTTATTGACTATTGATAGTTATCAAGGTGGTGAAAGGCTGACTGGGGTCAATACAGATCAGTGGCAGGGTACATTGCAAATGAATAGACTCTAGGAGCACCTGGGTGGCTCAGTCAGTTAAGGTCCAGCTCTTGATTTCAGCTCAGGTCAGGATCCCACTTGTGAGATCAAACCCAGGCATTGGGCTCTGTGCTGACAGTGAGGAGCCTGCTTGGGATTCTCTCTTCCTCTCTCTCTGTCCTTCCTCCACTCATACACACACACACACTCACTCTCTCTCTCTCTCTCTCTCAAAATAAATAAATAAACATAAAAAAAAAAAACACCAAATGGACTCTAAGTAAAAAGATTAAAATAAAATGATAGGATCAGAGTAACTTTACAAAAGGAAGTATTACCCCTCTGTGTGCTTGTGATGTAGATATTTAGCAAAGATACAGCATTACTTTCACCCCTTCCAGAAACCCCTGCCCCTTTTTTCTCCAACTTGGAGTAACTGAGCAAATATTTGCATTTTCATGTTTCCTTGGTCTCAATGTACACACCCACTTATTTCCGGCAAATTACCAGCCTATGACTAAGTGTGTGTATTTACATACACAGTATATATGCTAACACTAGTGCCTGTAGTGGTAGAGTGGGGGCAAAAGGTTCTAGCACAATCATTTGACTCAAGCCTCAAGACCAAGTGTGCCTCAAATTCTGAGGGACCGCAACAGCAAATTGTGAAAGGGAAGAGAATAAGGCATCATTATAGCAAATATTGAACTTATTTAAAATCGAGTGACCCCCGATACTGGGAAAATCTGAAGATAGTATTGACCCAAGATGTTCCTAGGCAGCATGCTATCTTCTACTTGCTGGCTTCAGAGTTATTTATACCTCAGGCATTTCGTGGTTTCAAGGTGAGCATGTATCTACACACAAAGTTCCTCCTTCCTGGGTTGCCCTTCTGACATTGGCAAGCACCTCTTCATTCTTCGAAGGGCAAATAATGTGCCACATATCTCCTGCGTTTCCTTCCTGATCCCCCCAATTTTTCCTCTCGGCATTGATTTCACATTTACTCTTTGTCTTGAAAGTGCCATTTTCCCCTATGGCACAGATTGAAAACTGAATTTCGGTTTCCTCTGAATTACTCTCATTTAACAGTCTTCAGTAGAGTAAGAAATTGACAACAATAGTAACTTCTCTTTCTCCACTTGTGGGTCCATGTTTGTATGTTTCAATTATAATAAGGAGGAGAAGGAGAAAGAAAAGGAGGTTCAGGAGGACAAGAAGAAGGAAGGTACCTGTGGCTAGGGAGAGATCAGTAGGGAGGGATGGTGGAGAACAGCCTTAGGGCTTTCCAAATATGTAACAGCTCAGCTTGACCACTGAACTTTGTTTGGGATCAAGGACTGAAGGCCCACTGTCAGCAACTCTTTGTAATACATATGTTTTGAGAGGGGCGCCTAGGTGGCTCAGTGGGTTAACTGTCCAACTTTGGCTCAGTTCATTATCTCATGGTCTGTGAGTACGAGCCCCACATCTGGCTGTGTGCTGACAGCTCAGAGCTTGGAGCCTGCTTCCAATTCTGTGTCTCCCTTTGTCCCTGCCCCTCCCCTGCTTGCACTCTATCTCTCTTTCTCTCAAAAATAAACAAACATTAAAAAATACATATGTTTTGAGAAGATTCTGTGATAGGCACCCTATAAAGACTTGTTAATTATACATTTGTGTAAAACTTTTTTTTTTTTTTTTTTTTTTTTTTTGGAGAGGGAGACAGAGAGACATAAAGAGAGAATCTTAAGTAGGCTCCATACCCAGAATGGAGCCCAACTTGGGACTCAGGACTCAATCCCAAACCCTGGGATCATGACCTGAGGCTAAATCAAAAGTCAGATGCTCAAAGGACTGAGCCAACCAGGCCCCCTGTATAAACTTTTTAATATGAGGTTAGTCTGCCATTTTCTATTCTCCCTTTTGGGAGAATAAAAATTCTCTAAATTTGTTAGTCACTGAATAAAATATGATTTCTTTTTCCGTGAAAGGTTTTATCCTTTCTTTAGCTCTTTATTACACAGTAGCCACTTTCATTTAGCTTTGAGAAAATGATAATTTTCAGTTTAAAACATGTGATTTCAATATTAAAGGAAATCGTGAAATGCATCAATACAATGGGTCCTTCTATATTCTCTTGGGGGTTATCATCTTATGATATTATCAAATATTTTCTCTGCAGTAACTTGCTAAAGTACTGTTTTTTTCATTTTTTTTAAGAATCTGAAAAATAAAGTGGGTTACAGATGGTTTTTAACACAAAACAAGAACATTTGTGAACTTAGTTTTCCAGCCAATATTTCTCATGATTTAAGCCTATCACCTTATAAAATACACATAGACAATGGAATCTTTATGACTTGGAATAGCCTTTAACCAGTTGAAGATAGAACATAATCCTTGAGATGTTTTGATTTGATTAAAAAGCACTGTTATATTTTTAACCACAAATATGTACAAATATATCACAAATACTCAAATTAGAGTGTTTTAAGACACCATGTACGTCATACTCAACCTCATTTAAATTGAGGATCATTTCAAATGATAACAAAATTGATCTTTGAATGGAGAACAGTATGGATAATAATCCTTCCTGTGTGATCATTGCCACAGCATTTGTTTTCATGACAAATATGAAGCAATTTTTGTCTGCTATGTAGAAAAAAATTGACACTTTTTTGACCTAGATATATTTTCACATCACAAGAGGAGAAAGTCCTATTCAATTATCTATTACTGGTCAAAAGTCCTTTTAAGAAATAGACAATTTTGATTTTTTTTTTACCAAAGGAAAAATTGTTTCTGAGAAAGTAAGGTAGGCCTACTTTTTCTATACTTATTTTTGATAATTTTGTAAATTCTTCTTTCTACAATCAATAATCATTAACATTTATTGAGCACTTATGATGGGTCAGGTACTTTGCTAAGTGATTTACCTGCTTTACCTCATCTGTTCCTTGCAACAAATTTGTAAGGTGTCATTTATCCCTATTTCCCCAAAGGAAATATGGCTTAGATATAATAAATTATGTGCCCCAAATCAATTTTTTTCTGGGTAAAATTTTTACTTGGGTAATCTGTCATAATTTTTACCTGGGTAGTCTGACCCCATAGTCTGCACTCTTTTTGTTTTTTTAATTTTTTTTTCTGTTTATTTACTTTTGAGAGAGAGAGAGAGAGAGAGAGAGAGAGAGAGAGAGACAGAGGCATGAGCAGGGGAAGGGCAGAGAGAAAGGGAGACACAGAATCCAAAGCAGGCTCCAGGATCTGAACTGTCAGCACAGAGCCCCACGCGGGGCTCTAACTCACAAACTGTGAGATCATTACCTGAGCTGAAATGGAGGTGCCCCTCCATAGTCTGCATTCTTAACCACTAAATGCTTAAAATTTTTCTGGGAAGAGAAAGAGGGAAAGGCAAATAAAGAGGAAAGAAGAAAAGAAAGAAAGGAAGGATAATGGAGTGTGGTGAGAAAATGTTCTATTTGACATAACAGGATTTTCATGAATTAAAATATCAAAGGCGGACGCCTGGGTGGCTCAGTTGGTTAAGCATCCAACTTCAGCTAGTTTCGTGATCTCTCAGTTGGTGAATTCAAGGCCTGCATCATGCTCTGTGTTGACAGTTTAGAGCCTGGAGCCTGCTTCAGATTCTGTGTCTCCCTCTCTCTCTGCTCCTCCCCTGTTCACACTCTGTCTGTCTCTGTGTCTCTCTCTCAAAAATAAACATTTAAAAGATTTTTAAAAATAAAATAAAATATCAAAGGCTTTATCTCTAAATATTTAAGTATGTATGTTTTATGACTAAACTAAACCTGTTGCAAGAAGCAAATTAATTTTCCTATCCGTTTCTCCAAGTCATTTTATATAAAATGTCACTGATATTCTAAATCGTAATTTTGAATAAATGGAGTGATAGTTTGCATAATTGGCTTCAATACTTCACCTCTCCCTGTATCCACACTTTTACTATGGACTTGTCAAGAGTGAAGTCTACTTTCATGTCTGTTGATATTAAGCTCAATCACATACTTTGCTATAGCGAACGACATCTGTGTCACAACATTATCATAGCATGTAAAGGGATGATGGACTTCAGAAAGGAGATGTACATTTTACTTCTAAACCTATTCCTTACTTACTGTATAACTGTACCAAAGCCTTTTCACCTTTCTAATCTTTAGTTTTGTCATGGAACATTAAGAGTTCAAAGTAGATAATTATATATATATGTACACAAATCACAAACATTTATATACATCATTATGTCATATGTATATACAGTCCCATTCATACTCTTCATACTTTATAGGTCTTGGCACAAATAGATTCTCCACTCTTTCTCTCATTCATCAATATGTATGAATATAATTATTATATTTATTAAAGCAGGTGGCAAAACTGATGGATTATGGGCCCTGCAGGCAAATTTCTCTTAATTGTATTTGACCATCTTTAGGCAGGACAAATATTCTCCCAGTTGAGGATAATTCTATTTCCTATTCAGTGTCTATTGTCTCATACTACACAATTACATTACTTGCCTGGGCACTAAAGGAATTTGCAACAGGCACTCTTGGATTTAAAGGTGTCCTGCCAGTGCCTACTTTATGGTTAAAGTTTATTCTCTTTATTTAATTATTTTTGTCCTGCTTTAAGTCTTTTTTAACAATATTGAGAAATTAACCCTCCTAAAATATTGGCTTTTTCTTTTTTTTTAAGTTTATTTATTTTGAGAGAGAAAGAACACGCAAAAAAGGTAGGGGCAGAGAGAGAGGGAAGAGAGAATCCCAAGCAGGTTCCATGTTATCAGTGCGGAGCCTGACATGGGGCTTAATCCCATGAACGGTGAGATCAGGACCTGAGCTGAAATCATGAGTCAGATGCTTAATGACTGAGACACCCAGACGCCCCATAAAATATTGTCTTTTTCATGTAATTCTTTTGCTCAAATGCTTATGATAATTTCCCATTTTATGGCATGCATATCATCCAGATTGATTTTCACATTCTTCCATAATCCTTTCCTAGTGAGTGACAGTGGAGAATCTGCACAACTTCTTTCTCAATCAAAGTCACACACACACACGCACGCACACACACACACACACATACACTGTCTTATTCCCATTTCACTACCATACTTTCTCTTTTTGTCTAATGAAATATGTCCTTTAATGTCTAACATCACTTTATCTCATAAGACTTTCTTTATGAGTTCACCCACCTTTCTGTCTACTATCACCACCAATCTATTATGCAAATGTCAAATGTTAGGGCAGTTTAACTTAACTGCTATAACAAATAGCCCCAGCATGGTATAATGGATCAAACTCAATGGAAGCTTCTATCTTGCTCATGTAACTATACTGAATACATGTCCAGGTTTGCAAGTCAGCCATTATCCACAGAATCAATCAGGGATCCATGCTGATAGAAAGTCTAACATCTTCACCTGGGGATTTAAAATGCGGCCCTGGTGATCGTCTGTGTTGCAACTAGCCAGATGGGAAAAAGATCATCAATAAGACACTCTCACATTTCAGCTTCTTATCCCAGAATGAGCACACATTCACTTCTGTTCTTAGTGGATTAAAAGATTTAGTTGCTATTAAATATAGTTCCCTGTCTGTGTTCCCTGAGCTGATGAATGACAGCTCTATTCAATGGAAAGGGAAATATTAATTGTGGTGGACAGCCATCTCTGCCACATATAATTTACTTCTCCTCTGTCAGTGCTTTCCAACAAACTCTTTTGTCCCCTAACTTTTTTATCATTGTACATTTCATGTGTTCATCATATTTGTAAACTATAAGATAGGAAAAATAATTTTTGTTTTCTCTTGTAAATACACATATCTCCTGTAGTGCCTAACACAATGATGGGCACATTCTATGCATAATATGTGATAAATTATTATATGAAAATGTCTACCATAATGTGTAGGACACAGTTGGAGCTTAATAAATGTGTGTTCTTCTACAAGCTAATATATATGTATATTTATGTGATTAAATGAAGCATATATATATACACACCCATACATTTAGCCCTAATTTAATCATTCATTTGTTTTGTTTTGTTTGTTTTTCATTTTGATTCAGCCAGACTCTGTGTTCAGATCTGGAGATTTAAATATGAGTAAGACACAGTTCCTGCCCTTACAAGGCTTATTTTCTCTCAGTCCATAAAACTTTGAAATGTGAGGTCCTAAAGGAAGCTTAATCATTTCTAGATTTGTTGAATCCTTCCAACTTTTCACTGAAATATATAGTACTATCACGGATACTCATATTCCAAAAAGCTATGGTTGAATTCTAATTCAAATCAGAGTTATGTTTGAGCAAAACATTTTTAAATGCATACACACTATGGGTAGTATGTATATAATTCAAGTCTTTCAATGTTAGACTTATTTCAATTATATTTCAATCTGTATACCATCTTATTATTTTTTTAAATTTTTTAATCTTTATTTCTTGAGAGAGAGAGAGAGAGAGAGAGAGGGAACGTGGGAGAGGAACAGAGAGAGAAGGAGACACAGGATCCAAAGCAGGCTCCAGGCTCTGAGCTGTCAGCACAGATCCTGATGCAGGGCTTGAACCCACGATCAGCCAGTTCATGACCTGAGCCGAAGTCGGATGCTCAGCGGACTGAGCCACCCAGGTGCCCCACCATCTTATTATTTTTAACCCAAGCCAAAATAACCTAATTGATTTGAATATTTTTCCACAGGAATGCACTTTAACCTTAAGATGTTACTGGTTTTTACAATCTGTTTTCAAGAGAAAAGAAAATCAATAGCTTTCAAAACAAAATCTGATTGTATTCTAATAAGTGTGTCATAATTTCAATACTATACAACCTTTTTTATTGTTAAACTGAAAGGTTGATCCTATAAGGTATGAATAACGTTTAGGAGACTATGGATAATAATGTGCTTCCAATATGATGCAAGCTGTCAAAATGTTAATTCTAACAACCATCCTATTTGCCCCATACACAAAACGTACCATATATACGCACACGCACACACACAAACGCACACTCAGTTTTGGTCATGAATAAGCACATACACATCTCCTGTGGCAACCCATGGGGAAGGAACCATCTAATGCACAATCAAAGCTTCTGCACTGGAGTCCTCTGTTAGTTCCATTCTCCTTGGGAGAGACACAGGTTCTTATGTGATGCTAGTTCCCCAGAAGTGGCTCAGTTCTGTAATTCTAGTTGTTTCTGTCTCTGGTATTACAAAAGTAGATTTGTAGTCTAAGGTGAGGATCTTCGATTCACTTTGCAACTCTCCATCCTCCATTGGAAAGTTACTAAAAGCTACGGCCTTTGGGAGCAAGATGTCTGTGTGGTGGAAACTGCAGTGTTGATTCTCTTCTTGAGTGATAACCATTTTCAATGTTTCTGAACTAGCATAATTTACAAATAACATGCCTTAGCCAATTGATGGTGAGAGCTACTTCTCTTGCCAGAGTAGAAACAGACGAGGAGGCAGGATCGAAGTAAATAGTCTCTGATCCTGATGAAAACCTTTGAGTTTCAAGATGAGCCAACATTTTGCCTACACCTGCTATACATCAAACTGAGAAAAAGGAAGCCTTTTCCTTTTCTTTTTTTTTTCTCTTTTCCTTTTCATTTGCTTTTATTATAAGAAGGTGTATTTATAAAACTCGAATTTAGCTCAAATAATATTTACCGGGTTTTAGTCTCCACAAATGGTTTCACAACTAGAAACCATCCTAGGCCTCATTTTTTCCCTGTTTTCACATTTAATCAAGGGTCAAATCCGCAGATTCCATTGTTTTAAAATACGCTTTCTTTTTTCTTCTATCTGTCTCCATTAGCACTAACTTAATTCAAGATCTGGTCAGCTTAACTACGTTAATGATATTTTAATTGTTCTGTCTACTTCCGTTCCTACCATTCCATCCTCCTCCCACACTATTAGAGTTAATGTTATAAAGATAAATATGATCTTGCTTCTGTTTGCTCAGTATTATTCAGTAGATTTATATTAAGCATAGGATAGTGGTTTACTTCTGTGGCACATCTACAGCGTTCTTTGTGATTTAACCTTTGGACAACTTTGCCCTTTGTCTCTGCACCCTCCCCTTCACACACTCTTCTGTTATTTTATGATGTCTCAATTCTGAATTTCTCAGAATTTTCTGAATATGCTATGCTGTTACTTACTCTCTGTCTTAGCACACTTTTTTTTCCTCTGTTCACAACGCTCCACTGGGCCTCTCCTCATCATTCTTATCAACACTAATTCAATACTTCAATTAATTGTACAGTTATTGTGAAAATTAAAATAATAAGTGTTGGCACTTAGCATATACCATATACTCATAGCAATACACACAGGAGTATGTAAAAATAGCAATAATGATAACAATAATCATTTCATTTTAACATGATTCTCTTATATACATCAAGATAATCAGTGCTTTCATCAAAAGCAAATAAGCCAACATCTACAACTTCCGTGGTTGTAGATATTTCTCCACACCAAGGAAATTCTCTTGGATCCCCCAGCTTTCCCTGAACCTCTTAGTTTGTTCAAGAGCACCATAAGGGAATGTTTTTATCTAGATTTGTCAATTGTTCATCTCTATTGATATTTCATCCTGAAAGATCACATTAATGACCACTTAGGTAGCTCATCCTCGGGACTTCCCTCCATGATCTAATGGGAACTTTATTTATCCCATTTGTAAAGACTCCCAAATTAACAAGACAGTGTGCCAAAAGTCTAAATCAGCTTTAGTATATTTTTGGTTGTATTTATTTTTAATCCTCAGGATTTTCCCTGATCAGGTATGTTCTAACTCAGTAGGTTTTACTTTGTTCTTCAGGTTTCCTCTGTGAGTCCTTGTTTTTTCATAGATTTGTAAGGGTATTATATACTCTCTTATTGTCAGATGCCAAATATCATATTGTTTATTCCTCTGCACAGGTTTTCATTTTTCCATTCATCGTGCTGCATTCACACATAAATATACATAGTTTGGCAAGTGGTTTCAGATGTTTCTTAACTCCAGTATCTTCTCAAGCATATTAATTTTCACAGTAGTGGTTTTATAAAGAATTAATTTAAGAGATTTAAAATAATATTTCTTTGGCATTTATACAGGTTATTCTCTGGACCTGTGATGCCTTGCCACCTTTAGTTTTTTGCTTGCATCTGGGTGTTTACTGCATGAATATATGCACAATTATTGTCATCAAAATCCTCAAAATGTGACTTTAGATGAAAGGTGACCATCATCTTTAATATTGTTTGAAATGTATTCCTCCTGGACTAAAGTACTTAAACGTGCACTTTTTTTTCAGGAAATATAATTATGAGTTTGCAGTTTTCATCATTTTGTCATGCATACACTATGAAATTCATAATTACTCAAATAACATTTTATAAATCAATTGTAACTTTAGCATCAAAAATTTAGTGAAAATATATATATATTTTTCAAAATCACAGGTATAAGGAATACTAAGAGTTGATGTATTTAAGTCTAAATTTTCCCAGATCATAGTCTTGGGTAGTATCATTGCTTTTTCTTGGCCATGATCATGAGTCCAATTAAGCCCCTTAAAACTTACAAAAAAAAAAAGTAAAGAAAAGGTGTAGATACCAAGAAGTAGTTTTTTTGGTGGACTAGTAAAGGAAGGGCTACAGCGAAAATCTCTTTATTCTCTTAAAGCTGATGAGTACTCAACACAAAAGCCCGGAAACAAGAAGGTATGGTGAAGAAACAGGATTTTTGCCCAGAAAAAATAATGCAAAAATTTCAAACATTATGTAAACTAGAAAAGGGAGATGGATTACCTATTGCTTTAAAATATCGACTGACACTATAAGAAGCAAGTTGTGTAAGAAATAGCCATTTTTAATCAGTGGAAAGTAATCTAGCAATCTGCTAAAGTGATAAGCAGGAAAAGAAAATGTTGCAGGCTTCCATCGTGGAAGTCAATAAAACAATTAAATGCAGTGCCATGACTCATAGCTTAGGAATGGATGTATCATGGAAATAGCTTTTTCTTTTTTAATGTAAAATGTTGCCTTCCTCTCCTCTTGCAAAAATTAGCTAAATATAAATGCTTATTTTCATCACACCTAAAGTGAGTGCCACAACCTCAAGGTAGAATGTAATAACGTGATTGAGCCTTGTTACATAAAGTGGAAAGACTTAATCACTTATGATACCTGGCCATATTGGGTCCTATCCCCTAGCCTAATCTGTGACATTTAAATGTGTGTGTGTGTGTGTGTGTGTGTGTGTGTGTGTGTGAGAGAGAGAGAGAGAGGGAATGAAAGACAGAGAAAGAGACCAGAGACAGAGACAGAGACAGACAGACATTAGTAGCAATGAACTTTCTATCACACTTACATATGTGCGCGCACACACACACACACACACACAATTTCCATACTCTATTTGGTTCATTTTTGTTCCTTACAATTTTTGGATAAATGGATAGAAGCTTTAACGCATAGAAACATAATATTGTTTTTGAAACAGACACATACAAAACCAAATTAAAATTTAAATGCTATTGTTTTTTAAAGCACCAACTACTGACAACATAATCAATTGCCTTCCAGAGACAACTCTATGGGAAAGTCAACACCAAAAGCCAAGCAACCACATCAACAAAAGACAGGGTAAATTTGAAGTCATCTTGCATTTATCGATTCTGTTTTGTTTGGAGAAGCACAGACAATATTTTTGCAATGCAATGGACTCAAATATGTGAGCCCCACTATACTCCCTGAAACTTTAAGGACATTCTTGCTATTAAAATAATAAAGTAAGTGTGGAGATTTTCTCAGTAACAGTGTTATAATCTCCTTCTAAAAATTATTACCTCAGTACCAAGGACAACAGCGATTAATGAAAATGCTTTTTAAAACAAATATCTTTTCATTAGCACAACAAAATGCACAATATTTCTAATTAGAAAAGATTTACCAAAATGGAAGATTAATTATATCAAATAAAATTAAGTAAAAAATGTTTAATTATTTAAGACAGTACTTTGATTCCATCACAGTTTATCATAATTCTCTTATTTAACTAACACAAAATGTAAGTTTTGTATTATGGTAAAATGCAAGTTAATTTGGATTTCTTTATCAATATGAAAAGATATAATATATGTAAAATGTCTAATTTTTAATAGAAATGACATGATCTGCATGCGTGATCAACATAAAAGAACACTTAGCCTTTTCTGCTTATAAGAACATAGAATCCTGGGCTGTGGGTGACAGCTAATTTCCTCTAGTCCTCTGTTGCGCTACACCTATTGATGCATGATGATCTTCAAGTATTATTGGAAAAAAAAGTTAGGCATAAGCATGAAAAGAATAAAAAACAAAGCTATCAATTTTAAGCTAATTAAAACAAAGCAGCTGAAAATGCACTCCTGCCATGGAAGAAAAAAGTGCATAATGGTGGCCTAACCGTTTTGCATGAAAAACAGACTATCACACACAACCAAAAATGTGTTATAAAGTACAGATGTTCCCTTAGATTAGAAAAATAAAGTTTGCTTTTAGCATATGTAAGCATACCATATGGAATTCATTTTCATCACTTCGATGCTTTTAAAAAATCTTGAACAAATACTTTGGGAGTTTGATATGGAGATGTAAAAATCTCTAATGTATGTTTTTATTCTTTAGTATTAGAAGAGTTCAAGGCAATAATTTAGGAACTTAATACTGACTGGTATAGCTAGAAACCAAACGATGCAAAGTATAAAATTTCTCCACTTTTTTTTTCATGGTTATATGTCTTTTTACTATTCCTTTTTTTTTTTGCATGTAAAGCCTCCTGTGTATATAAATTAACTACCACATTTTAGTTGATACATTCTTTTCATTGACTATTCTTAGTTCATTCCCATAACTTTGAAATCTCTTTTCCAAGAATCCTCACAGCCTATTTGTCTTTTCTCCCATTTTCACGACATTTTTTTCTTTATTGTTTTACTTTGTACTCTACATAGTTGTTTTCCCTCAAGACATGTTGGAAAAAATGTATATGCTAAACACTAACATGTACATAGATATTTCTAATGTGCTAATATTTGTTTTTTCTTATTTTCCTATTTTTCTAATGTTGCCTGTGGCAGTACAGTTAAAAGCATATCACTATTGTTTTGTTCATTAAAATCACCTAATTTATTTACACATTAGCATATTTAATTAAAATCTTTCCATTCCATCGAATTTCACTTTGAAAAATGCTTAAATTTTTTTCAGCTGGTTATTTTCCCTGGCATCTTCCCCTGTAAGCCTCTGCTAAGTCATATCTCTTTCATGAAGGATGAAGAATTTTACAAAACAGATGAACATAAGGAAAGGGAAAGAAAAATAATATAAAAACAAGGAGGGGGACAAAGCATAAGAGACTCATAAATATGGAGAACAAACAGAGGGTTGCTGGAGGGGTTGTGGGAGGAGGGATGGGCTAAATGGGTAAGGGGCATTAAGGAATCTACTCCTGAAATCATTGTTGCACTACACGCTAGCTAATTTGGATGTAAATTAAAAAAATAAAATTAAAAAAGAAAAGAATTTTTCTAGCTTTTTAAAAAAAATTTTAACGTTTATTTATTTTTGACAAAGAGAGAGACAGAGCTTGAGTGGGGGAGGGGCAGAGAGAGAGAAGGAGACACAGAACCCAAAGCAGGCTCCAGGCTCTGAGCTGTCATCACAGAGCCCAATGCGGGGCTCAAACTCACAGACCACGAGATCATGACCTGAGTCAAAGTCGGATAGATGCTCAACAGACTGAGCCACTCAGGCACCCCAGAATTTTTCTAACTTCCCACGTAAGGAAAAGAGATTCACATTATTGGTACATATAGGCTTCCAAGTTGCAGTGACAGAAAAAAACACCACTTTCTGTGTTTTTATTTCCCCAAAGTGTCTTCTGTGTTATGAGTGTGTTTAGTCCTTGGACCTGGATCACTGAATCAAAATTTTTAGAATTCCTTTCCATAAAAATAATCTAGGTAGCTTCTTTAAAAATGCCAAATTTAGATCTACTTCCTGATGATTCTAATTTGAGAGGGGTAAATGGGATCTTTTTTTTACATATGTGATTTTGGGACATCTGGGTGGCTTAGTCTTTTAAGTGGCCAACTCTTGATTTTGGCTCAGGTCATGATCTCCCAGTTACTGGGATCAAGCCCTGTGCTGTCATTGCAGAGCCTTCTTGG
This sequence comes from Panthera tigris, assembly GCF_018350195.1. NCBI lineage: Eukaryota > Metazoa > Chordata > Mammalia > Carnivora > Felidae > Panthera > Panthera tigris. The sequence goes on along the minus strand of NC_056676.1, from coordinate 26,946,321 downwards.
GATTCTCTCCTTCCTTCTCTCTCTGCCCCTCCCCTACTCACAAGTGCAGATGCACAGGAATGTTCTCTGTCTCTTTCTCTCTACCCCTACCCCACTCGCATGTTCTCTCTCTCTCTCAAAAATAAATAACATTAAACAAAAGAGTCCATATGTGATTATAATGGATGTCACTTGAAAGACACTTTGACAAACACTGAAATGAATGGAAGGATGCACTTTGAAGCTTATATTTTCATACAGGCAGTATTCTTTATACTTGAGTTCCCAAGTAATGTTTCTCTTTATCTTGGCTTTTCTTCTTGTGTACATCCAACATCAGTAGTATCACTGAATCCTGCAGACAATGGCCTCGAAAGGTAAGCCAACATATAATTTATGTTCTGCTCATGTAGATGATACAGAAAATGTTTACATATACACTGATAATTGCACAGTGACTTTATTTTGTAGATGCAGGCTGGTGTTCTGGAAATTATACTAAAACTTGAGACTTCATGTTTAATTTCCAGATATTTAGATTTTGTTAATGAATTTGTTTTTTATCAATTATTCCCAATTGAGCTGTGAAAAAATTATCACTCTTACTTATAAAAATAAACACACTTTCAAGTATTTAACATTGGAAATACATTGCCCACACAGGAGAAAAGTAAACAGCTCTGTCAGCTTTTGCTTTCTTCCCTTGGAAATTCATCTTCCCCTTGAGATTTTCTAGCTTGGATTGCTGTGATCACCAGAGACTAAACCCCATGGATTCTCAGCTTCTTCTTCCAAGGAGCTGGTTAAGCACAGAATTTATAAAAGATGAAATATAAAGCAAATAAATAGCACAAATAGCCAAGAGTACAATTTGCATTATTGCTGATGCAAACAAGGGCAGAATATAAATCTTTCTGATACGTTACAACCTAGGACAGGTTGGTCTGTAACAGTTCTAGTTTATACCAGTGTGATTATTAACGGTTCTTTCTTTCAATCTCAAGTGTCCTTTTTAGGGTGATCAATCACATGGTTTCCCTACCTATGGACAACTTTGAATCCACCTCCTGTTTTATATTTCCCTGTAGATTCTCATTGTGTATCTGGCAGTTGGCCCCTATGTAGAAGAACCGATTTTATTTTCATGGTTCATGAAATATAGACCTTTATAGAGTTATACTCCCTTTGAAATCAAGACTAAGAGAACAATTTAGACTCTGTGACAGTCCTATTATCTTGCCCATTCTGTTCTGGTTTCTCTTATACAATAAATATGAATTTGGTGATTGACTTTAGAAAGTGACTTGGTTTGTTAGTTAACCAGTAGAAAATGAATACCTTATTTATACAATAAACAAAATATCTGCATGAAATAAAGCTAAAGTGGCTGAAGCATAATGACCAATAAGGGAGGAAAAGGAGTGAATTTGAGAGTGAAGAGCCAGATCCTGTAGGCTTTTTATGGATAATAAGGAGTTGGTCTTATTGTGAAAGGAATCCATTAAAGGACTTAGGGAAATAACACATCTCATAAATTAGGCTGTAGAAGATGGTGCTTAAATTAGTGTGGTAGCAATGAAAATAAGAAGTGGGCTTATAACTATTTTGATGATACAGTTATTGAGGTTTGTGGAAGAGTGAATATAGTAAAAGCATGGAAAAACTAAGTCAATAGGACTTCCAATGAGATAGTTGGTTTGGGATAGAAAAGAATTCAGAAGTTCTCTTTTGATCTCATTGCTTTTGATATACCTGTTAGAGATCATGCAGAGAGAATATCAAAAACATAGTTGACTGTATAGATTGGGTGTTCCAGAGATAGGTTAGGACTGAGAGATAAAGACTTGGATGTCATTGGCATTACAGCAATTATTTTTGACTCTCTTCCAGGGTTGGATTTACCACTCAGTCATCAAACATTGTGCAGAGAGCTCATAGCTCTGGTGTATTCTTTTCCTATTCTCTGTTTCTTTAAACACACCACACTGCACCACAGTAAGCTTCCCTTTTGTTCTAATAAATAGAATAAAAATAAGTACATTGTCAAATAATAAATTTGTACATGTTAATTACTTTAAAGAAATGGTCATTCATCTGTACTCCCTTCAAATAGACTGACTAGATCACCAAATATTCTCTGTTCCCATTTTGTGGGACATATGTGTATATGGACTCATGGTCTAGGCATGCTTCATGTTGACAACAAGTTGTCTACTTTCTTGTTTTCCTGGGCGACCTAAAACTTAATGCTTAGTAAAAGTTGGTTATACTTTTTAAAAAATTTTTCTTCTGACAGTTTTAGTAGTTATCTATAACAATCTAATTGATTTAAATTAGATTAAATCTAATGTTTAATAGAATAATGCTACATAAATATGAAATAAGATTTGGATGTTTTTTTATAACTTTTGTTGACATTTATTCATTTTTGAGAGACAGAGAGCAAGCAGGAATGGGGCAGAGAGAGAGGGAGACACAGAATCCAACCAGGCTCCAGGCTCTAGGCTCTGAGCTGTAGGCACAGAGCCCGATGTGGGGCCTGTACTCACAGATGGTGAGATCATGACCTGAGCCATAGTTGGATGCTTAACCAAATGAACCACCCAGGGTCCCTTAGAATTGGATATTTGAAATTTAAATTTAATGGCTTGAAATAATTCAATGTAGGTTATTAACTCAAAAATTATTACTGTTAAATTAGATGTGGACAAAAAAGTAATAAAAACTGATACATAGTAAAGAACTAAAATTGCTTTACAGGTGTCTAAATTCTTGTTCCACATTAAAGAGAGACCAAATGTCCATCAGCTAATGAATGGATAAAGAAGGTGTGCTGGATATATACAATTGACTATTACTCAGCCATCAAAAGTAATGAAATCTTTCATTTGCAACAACATGGATGGAACTAGAACTAAGTGAAATAAGTCCATCAGAGAAAGACAAATACCATAAGATTCCACTATATGCGGAATTTAAGAAGCAAAACAGATGGACATATGGGAAGGGAGGAAAAAAGAGAGAGAGAAGGAAACAAACTATAAGAGATTCTTAACAATAGAGAACAAACTAAGGGTTGATAGAGAGGGAGGTGGGCAGAAGGATGGGTTAAATGGGTGACAACTACGAAGGAGGGCACTTGTGATGAGCACTGGGTGTTGTATATAAGTGATGAATCACTAAATTCTTCTCCTGAAATGATTTAATGTTTATATTTATTTTTGAGACAAAGAGAGAGCATGAGTGGAAGAGGGGCAGAGAAAGAGGGAGACACAGAATCTGAAGCAGGCTCCAGGCTCTGAGCTGTCTGCACAGAGCTTGATGTGATGCTGGGCTCAAACCCATGAACTGTGAGATCATGACCTGAGCCGAAGTTAGACCCTCAACTGACTGAGCCACCCAGGTGCCCCTACACTATATTCTAACTAACTGGAACTTAAATAAAAACTTTAAAAAAACCTAAAAAAATAAAGAAACTGAAAATAATATTCATAGTTAATGCATCATTTATAGTTTATGCAAGAGCAACAGCTCAGAAATGAGTATAAGCCAGAACTAGACTAAAAGAAGACTGGCCTTATATCAAAAGATTGATAAATCAATACATATATCCATGTTTTAAATTGAAGCTGTTTAATGTATACATGTATCATTTTTTTAATCAGTTTTTTTTATGTTTATCTGCTTTAATTGACCATTTTTTAGGTCTGACTACTGCCCCAACAATATCATGATATTTTTTCTGGAACTTCAAGAATTGTTTGGATGGCACTGCTAATCTCTAAACTTAAAAAAGAAAAACTTTTTAAAAAAATATAAATAAAAATGTTTTAAAGGATAGGTCTTTCACACATCCTAAAAGCATGAATTGCAAATACCACTATCTATTCAGCGCTGAGTATCTAATCTAATTGCCCTATATTTTGTTACATTTGTTCATGTTCATTGACTCCAGACTATTCTCTCCCACTTACTGCAAAACCCATTGTAGTCCAGCAGCTATGGGCATTGTTTTTGCTAAGAACACCAATTACACTTGCAATATTTATCTAATGTGATATTTGTCACATGCAGAGTATGACAATTCTCTTCTTAAATGTTCTGTCTTCATTTTCAGTGACAGTTCTGGCTCCTGCTTTTACTTCTACCTCTCTGGATGCACATTGAGGATTTTCTTCCTGCCTCTTAAATGTTAGGAATCAACAGATTCTTACACCCTACATACATCTTGTTTCTTTTCCCTGACCACATACCCCATTCTTCTAGACTCATGGTTTCACCTGTTATCAATATGCTGATGTGTCCTACTGCAAACAAGGCTAGGTTTATATATAGCGCAATAAATAGCCTTGACCATCCTACTACCTATTTACCATGGTACATGGATGTCATATGGGATCTGAAACTGAAAGAAAACGATATATAAATGTATGCGGAAATGAATATGGTTATGGATAGTTAAGACACTCCTTAAGACTTCAAGAACACAAGAGGATAGAAAATAAGTTTTTTATTAACTTGTTTGATTTTTTATTTTTTTAAAATTTACATCCAAATTAGTTAGCATATAGTACAACAATGATTTCAGAAGTAGATTCCTTTGTGCCCCTTACCCATTTAGCCCATCTCCCCTCCCACAACCCCTCCCATAACCCTCAGTTTGTTCTCCATACTTATGAGTCTCTTCTATTTTGTCCCCCTCTCTGTTTTTATGTTATTTTTTTCCCTTCCCTTATGTTCATTTGTTTTGTCTCTTAAAGTCCTCATATGAGTGAAGTCATATGATTTTTGTCTTTCTCTGACTAATTTCACTTAGCATAATACCCTCCAGTTCCAACCACGTAGTTGCAAATGGCAAGATTTCCTTCTTTTTGACTGCCGACTAATAATCCATTGTGTATATATATACCACATCTTCTTTATCCATTCATCCATCGATGGACATTTGGGCTCTTTGCATACTGTGGCTATTGTTGATAGTGCTGCTATAAACATGGGGGTTCATGTGTCCCTTAGAAACAGCACACCTGTATCCCGTGGATAAATGCCTAGTAGTGCAATTGCTGGGTCATAGGGTAGTTCTATTTTTAGTTTTTTGAGGAAACTCCATACTGTTTTCCAGAGTGGCTGCACCAGCTTGCATTCCCACCAACAATGCAAAAGAGATCCTGTCTCTCCACATCCTCGCCAACATCTGTTGTGGCCTGAGTTGTTAATGTGAGCCATTCTGACAGGTATAAGGTGGTATCTCATTGTGGTTTTGATTTGTATTCCTCTGGTGATCAGTGATGTTGAGCATTTTTTCATGTGTCGATTGGCCATCTGGATGTCTTCTTTGGAGAAGTGTCTATTCATATCTTTTGCCCATTTCTTCACTGGATTCTTTGTTTTATGGGTGTTGAGGTTGATAAGTTCTTTACAGATTTTGGATACTAACCCTTTATCTAATATGTCATTTGCAAATATCTTCTCCCATTCTTTCAGTTGCCTTTTAGTTTTGCTGATTGTTTCCTTCGCTGTGCAGAAGCTTTTATTTTGATGAGGTCCCAGTAGTTCATTTTTGCTTTTGTTTCCCTTGCCTCCAGAGATGTGTTAAGTAAGAAGTTGCTGCAGCCAAGATCAAAGAGATTTTTGCCTGCTTTCTCCTTGAGGATTTTGATGGCTTCCTGTCTAACATTAAGGTCTTTCATCCATTTTGAGTTTATTTTTGTGTCTGGTGTAAGAAAGTGGTCCAGGTTCATTCTTCTGCATGTCGCTGTCCAGTTTTCTCAGCACCACTTGCTGAAGAGATTGTCTTTATTCCATTGGATACTCTTTCCTGCTTTGTCAAAGATTAGGTGGCCATACGTTTGTGGGTCCATTTCTGGGTTCTCTATTCTGTTCCATTGATCTGAGTGTCTGTCCTTGTGCCAGTACCATACTGTCCTGATGATTAGAGCTTTGTAGTATAGCTTGAAATCTGGGATTGTGATGCCTCCTGCTTTGGTTTTCTTTTTCAAGATTGCTTTGGCTATTCAAGGTCTTTTCTGGTTCCATCCAAATTTTAGGATAATTTGTTCTAGTACCGTGAAAAATGCCAGTGTTTTTTTGATAGGAATTGCATTGAATATGTAGATTGCTTTGGCTAGTATCGACATTGTAACAATATTAGTTCTTCCCATCCAGGAGCATGGAATTTTTTTCCAATTTTTTGTGTCTTCTTCAATTTCTTTCATAAGCTTTCTATAGTTTTCAGTGTATACATTTTTCACCTCTGTGGTTAGATTTCTTCCTAGGTATTTTATGTTTTTTTGTGCAACTGTAAATAGAATCAATTCCTTGATTTCTCTTTCTGTCACTTCATTGTTGGTGTATAGGAATGCAACCGATTTCTGTGGGTTGATTCTATATCCTGCAACTTTGCTGAATTCATGAATCAATTCTAGCAGTTTTTTGGTGGAATCTTTTGGGTTTTCCATATAGAGTATCATGTCATCTGTGAAGAGTGAAAGTTTGACCTCCTCCTGGCCGATTTGGATGCCTTTTACTTCTTTGTGTTGTCTGATTACAGAAGCTAAGACTTCCATTACTATGTTGAATAACAGTGGCGAGAGTGGACATCCCTATCTTGTTCCTGACCTTAGGGAGAAAGCTCTCAGTTTTTCCCCATTGAAGATGATATTAGCGTTGTGTTGTTCATATATGGCTTTTATGATCTTGAGGTATGCTCCTTCTATCCCTACTTTCTTGACGGTTTTTTTCAAGAAAGAATGTTGTATTTTGTCAAATGTTTTCTCTGCATCTATTGAGAGGATCCTATGGTTCCTGTCCTTTCTTTTATTGATGTGATGAATCACATTAATTGTTTTGCAGATGTTGAACCAGCCCTACATCCCAGGTATAAATCAACTTGGTCGTGGTGAATAATTTTTTTAATGTATTGTTGGAGCCGGTTGGCTAATATCCTGTTGAGGATTTTTGCATCCATGTTCATCAGGGAAATTGGTCTATAGTTCCCCCTTTTAGTGGGGTCTCTGTCTGATTTTAGGATCAAGGTAATGCTGGCTTCATAGAAAGAATTTGGAAGTTTTCCTTCATTTCTCTTTTTTGGAAAGAGCTTCAAGAGAATAGGTGTTAACTCTTCCTTAAATGTTTGGTAGAATTGCTCTGGAAAGCCGTCTGACCCTGGACTCTTGTTTTTTGGCAGATTTTTGATTACTAATTTGATTTCCTTACTGGTTATGGGTCTGTTCACATTTTCTATTTCTTCCTGTTTCAGTTTTGGTAGTGTATATATTTCTAGGAATTTGTCCATTTCTTCCAGATTGCCCATTTTATTGGCATATAATTGCTCATAATATTCTCTTATTATTGTTTTTATTTCTGCTGTGTTGGTTGTGATCTCTCCTCTTTCATTCTTGATTTTATTCATTTGGGTCCTTTCCTTTTTCTTTTTGATCAAAGTGGCTAGTGATTTATCCCTTTTGTTAATTCTTTCAAAGAACCATCTTCTGGTTTCATTAATCTATTCTACTGTGGGTTTTGTTTGTTTGTTTGTTTGTTTGTTTTGGTTTCAATAGCATTAATTTCTCCACTATTCTTTATTATTTCCTGTCTTCTGCTGGTTTTGGGTTTTATTTGCTGTTCTTCTTCCAGCTCCTTAAGGCGTAAGGTTAGGTTGTGTATCTGTGATCTTTATTCCTTCTTTAGGAAGGCCTAGATTGCTATAGACTTTCCTCTTATGACTGCCTTTGCTGCGTCCCACAGGTTTTGGGTTGTGGTGTTATCATTTTCATTGACTTCCATTTACTTTTTATTATCCTCTTTAACTTCTTGGTTGGCCCATTCATTCTTTAGTAGGATGTTCTTCAGTCTCCAAGTATTTGTTACCTTTCCAAATTTTTTCTTGTGGTTGATTTCAAGTTTCATAGCACTGTGGTCTGAAAATATGCACACTATGATCTCGATTGGTTTGTACTTACTTAGGGCTCATTTGTGTCCCAGTATATGGTCTATTCTGGAGAACGTTCCATGTGCACTGGAGAAGAATGTATACTCTGCTGCTTAAGGATGAAATGTTCTGAATATATCTGTTAAGCCCATCTGGTCCAGTATGTTATTCAAGCCATTGTTTCCTTGTTGATTTTTTGCTTAGATGATCTGTCCATTGCTGTGAGTGGGGTGTTGAAGTCTCCTACTATGATGGTATTACTATTGAGGAGTTTCTTTATGTTTGTGAATAATTGATTTACATATTTGGGTGCTGCCATATTTGTTGCATAAATGTTTACAATTGTTAGGTCTTCTTGGTGGATAGACCCCTTGATTATGATATAATGCCCTTCTGCATCTGTTGATACTGTCTTTATTTTAAAGTCTAGATTGTCTGATACAAGTATGGCTTCTCTGGCTTTCTTTTGTTGACTATTAGCATGATAGATGGTTCTCCATGTTCTCATTTTCAATCTGAAAGTGTCTTCAGGTCTAAAGTGGGTCTCTCGTAAACAGCATATAGATGGATCTTGTTTTCATATCCATTCTGTTACCCTGTCTTTTTATTGGAGCATTGAGTCCATTGATGTTTAGAGTGAGTACTGAAAGATATGAATTTATTGCCATTATGATACTTGTAAAGTTGGAGTTTCTGGTGGTTTTCTCTGCTCCTTTCTAATCTTTGTTGCTTTTGGTATGTATGTATTTATGTATGTATGTATGCATGTATGTGTGTATATATATATATGTGTGTGTGTGTGTACGTATACACACACACACACACACACACATATATATGTATATATATATATATATATATATAGTTTCATCTTTTCTCCCCTCAGAGGGTACCACTTAAAATTTCTTGCAGGGCTGGTTTAGTGGACACAAACTCCTTTAATTTTTGTTTGTCTGGGAAACATTTTATCTCTCCTTATATTTTCAATGAAAGCCTTGATGGGTAAAGAATTCTTGTCTGCATGTTTTTCTGATTCAGCACATTGAATATATCCTGCCACTCCTTTCTGGCCTGCCATGTTTCTGTGGATAGGTCTGCTGCAAATCTGATCTGTCTTCCCTTGTATGTTAGGGAGTTTTTTTCTCTTGCTGCTTTCATGGTTCTCTCCTTGCCTGAGTATTTTGTGAATTTGACTGTCATATGCTTTGTTGATGGTCGGTTTTTATTGAATCTAATGGGGGTCCTCTGTGCTTCTTGGATTTTGATGTTTGTCTTTTCCCAGGTTAGTAAAGTTTTCCACTATGATTTGCTCACATAACCCTTCAACCCCTATTTCTCTCCCTTTCTCTTCTGGGACCCCTATGATTCTGATGTTGTTCCTTTTTAATGAGCCACTGATTTCTCTAATTCTTAAATCGTGCTCTTTTGCCGTAATCTCCCTTTTTTCTGCTTCATTATTCTCTATAAGTTTGTCCTCTATATCATTGATTCTCTGTTATGCCTCATCCATTCTTACCGCCGCTGCATCCATCCGTGATTGCAGCTCAGTTATAGCATTTTTTATATCATTCTGACTATTTTTTACTTCTTTTATCTCTGCAGAAAGGGATTCTAATCTATTTTTGACACCAGCTAGTATTCTTATTATCGTGATTCTAAATTCTGGTTCAGACATCGTGCTTGTATCTGTGTTGGTTAAATCCCTGGCTGTTGTTTCTTCATGTTCTTTCTTTTGGGGTGAATTCCTTTGTTTTGTCATTTTGAAGGGAGAAAAGGAATTAATGAGGTAGAAAAATTAAAATTAAAATATAAAATTAAAAAAATATTATAATTAAAAAATTTAAAAACACACAGACACACAAAAGAAAATCTAATAAATGATGCTAGATCCTAGGTGTGTTTTGGTCTGGGTGTTGAAAGTGGTTTGACAGTTTAGAGAAAAAGGGGGGGGGGGAGGAAATCATTTGAGAATTTGAAAAAATGAATACACTGAAGTAGACTAAAATGAAATGAGGTGAGTAAAATGGAACTTGAAAAATTTACACAAAAGTAAAGAATATAGTAGGAAAACAATTAAAGAAAAATGTTTTTAATAAAAATTTTAAAAAATGAATTTTTTCTCTTTGTATTTAAGAAAAAGAAAAGAAACGAAAAAGAGAAAAAATAGAAAAAAAAAGAAATCATCTGAAAATTTGAAAGAGTGAATACACTGTAGTAGACTAAAATAAAATGATGGAAGTAAAATAAAATTTGAAAAAAATTACATAAAATCAAAAAAAATAGAAAAAAATAAAGAAAAAATATTTTTAATAGAAATTGAAAGTAAAAATGAAGTTTTTCACTTTCTGCATTCAAGAAAAAGAAAAGAAAGGAAAAAGAGAAAAAAGAAAAAGAAAGAAAACTAGGAAATAGTTTGAAAATTTGAAAAGGTGAATACACTGAAGTAGACATGATGGAAGTAAGATAGAATTTGAAAACAATTACACAAAATAAAAAAATATATAGTCAAAAAATTTAAAGAAATATATTTTTAGTAAAAATTGAAAGTAAAAATGAATTTTTTCTCTTTCTGTGTTCAAGGAAAAGAATAATGCAAAAGAGAAAAAAAAGAAGAAAAAAGAAAGAAAAGTGAATAGATGGACCTGCTAACAGATTGAAATAGGGCTGAAATTACTTCGTTTTCCTCTAGAGGTCAGACTATGTAGCACTTTACAGTCCATAAACTAAGTAGATGGTGAGACTTGTGTTTTTGAAGAGGGAGGTTAGCCCAGTTGGGCGGGGCTCAGTGTAATGTCTCTGTTCTCCACTAGATGGCGCTGCCAACCTACTGAGGTGGAGTGTTGCAGAGCTCCTAGGTGTGTATGCGCATGTGCGGGAGCAGTGAAAATGGCATCACCCAGCTACCCAGTCTCTAGCATGGGAACTCTCAGTTGCGCACTCATCCACTGTCTTCAGCTTTTGTCCACTCCCTGCTTTTTCATCTCCGTGATCAGGACCCAGGCAGTACCTCTCTCCCGAGTTTTGTCTCAGATGAGGCTGTTTTCCCCGGCCCCTTACTTCTGAAAGGCTGCGGCTTTGACCCGTTCCTCCTCTCTATGGGAGGGTCAAACCGAGCAATGGCTGAAGGCTGGCTGCATCCAGGAACACCTGCTGGAACCTGCTGCTGCTGGTGCCCCAAGACTGCAGCCAGGTGGCCAGCCTGCCCCAGAAAAAGTTCGCGAGATAGTACAGCAGCAGCTTTTCAGGGATTATGGAAAATCACAACACACATCTGGCACCAGGCTTCAGCCTTAAGGACCTTGTTCCAGCACCAGCGAATGTGGCCATCCTCTGGGGTCTTCTGGGATGAGGTGGCTTCAACAGTCTCTGCCAAATGTCCTTCCAGCAGTGGAACCGCTTTTTCCCGTGTGGCCCGAGAACCTTCTGGACCCCACTCTGTTCCTGGGGATTCTCCCTTCCCACCAGAGCACCACCAGGTATCGAACTGTGGAGTTGTAGCCTTTGCACTCCCCTTGTTTACAGTCTTAATGGAATTTAAACCCTCTCCTTTCTCCCTTTTTAGTTTAGTCCCTGTGGCTGTTTCCAATTTTCCACTTTCTCTCCAGCTGCTTTTGGGGAAGTGTGCTTTTCCCATATTCTCCCCCCGCCCCAGTCTCCATCCTCTCTCTGCCTGCAAAGGCGGCTCCCTGCCTGCCACCGGATTCTCTCTCCCCAAGTTCACTCTCTGCGCCATGTACCTGCTAAATTCTGTGGTTCAGGTTGTGCAGATTGCTGTGTTGATCCTCCTATCAGTTTTCTAGGTGTGTAGGATAGTTTAGTGTTGGTCTGGCTGTATTTCATGGACGTGAGACACACAAAAACCTTCCATGCTGTCAAGGGAAAATAATTTTTAATTATAAAATATTAAAATTTAGAATTTTTATTTATCCAAAGGCAACATTAACATGAAAATGCAAGCCACTGAATGTAAGAAGGTATTTCAAATACATTTATCGAGCAAGCAATTGACATCCTAAGTGTACTAATAACTCCTACAAATCAACATTAACACCAGAAATTCAATATTTTTAAAATTTAATTTTTCTTTATTTTAGAGAGAGAAAGTGCAAGTGGGGGAGAGGGGCAGAGGGAGAGAGAGAGAATCCCATGCAGGCTCCATGTTGAGCATGGAGCCTAACACAGGGCTCAATCCTAAGACTGTGAGATCATGACCTAATCCAAAATCAAGAGTTGGGCATTCAACCAATTGAGCCACCCAGGCGTCCCGGCAATTCAATATTTTAGATGGGCAAACCACCTCAACAGGCATTTCACAAAAAACCAACAACATGAAAATGTGCTCATTAGCAATCAAGGAGATGCATATCAATACTAGTAGCTACAGGGTAGAATGGTGACACTTCTATTTTGTTTTTTAATTTTTATTTATTTTTTCAGAGAGAGAGAGAGAGACCGAACATGAGTGGTGGAGGGGCAGAGAGAGAGGGAGACACAGAATCCAAAGCAGACTGCAGGCTCCAAGCTGCAGCACAGAGCCTGATGTGGGACTGGAACTCACGAACCATGAGATCATGACCAGAACCAAAGTCAGCTGCTTAACCAACTGAGCCACTTAGGTGCCCATGGTGACACTTTTAAAAGTCTGAAGAGAACAAGTGTTGAAGAGGAGGTGAAACAACTCGTACTGTCATATTTAACTCCACACACACATACACACACTCACACACACACACACACATTCTAAACTTACTTTAAGTCTTAGTTATAAGTCAGTAGAAATGTAGATAGCTGAGAGTCATGTATAAAAGCGTTCTGACAACAATTGTTATGATAGGCCTGATATGAAAATAACCCAAATGGCCACTAACAATAAAGTGATTAAATAAATTGTAACCTAGTCTTACAATGACAAACTATATATAGCAATTAACTAAATAAACTGCAAGTCAAAATTGCTACATCTATAAATCTCAGAAACATAATACTGAGTGAAAAAATCCAGACAAAAAACAATCTACAGTTTTTCATATGATTCCATTTCCATTAAAATTCAAATATAGACAATACGAATCTATGGTGTAAGATTCAGGATATCAGATACTATTGGAGAATCCATGGGGCTAGATATTAGAAGGAGAGACATGGGTCTTCTGGGATCATAGTGATATCCTAAATCTTATAATGTGAATTTATAAATATGCAGTTTTCTGTAGGTGCAAATTACACACATAATTGATAAACTACCTGATATTAATTTTAAATATCTAAACTCCACAGGTATTAAGTGGCTTACACAGAGTTTTAACCAAAATATGTTTGATTCTAAGTTATGTATTAATTTCAAATAATATTCTGGGAAAAATAATCCTTCATAGTGATATTGATAGCTATACAGATTTTAAACTTTTAATATTTGCTTAAAGAAACTTGTTCAGAAACCTACAGACACTTGTGTCTTCATCTAAATTCCCAAAAATTATTTTTTTGGTCTTATGAGAATCTGTGTCATCATGTAGAATTTTGAATATGAAAAGAGCTACTGTGGAGAATGTAATAGGCTACATTCCTTGCACAACCTGGGAAGACTACAATTTCTACAAATCACTCTGAGACACAAAAGGGCTTCCAAAAAAAAAAAAAAGATTATTCCCAACATAAAGAAAATGTTGTCAAAAAGCAAGGGTAAAATGGCTGAAATCATAGGTTAGTGAAAGAATATTTTCAAAAACAAGCACTTTATTGCTCCATGGTTTTCAATCAAGTAGTTCACAAAATAAAGTTATCTACTGGGGAATTTGATCTAATTGGAGGTCTTTTTATTCATTCCACAAATATGTATCAGGCACTGTTCTGTGTGATGAGAATACAGCTGGGAAGAAGACCAACAAAAATCTCTGTCTGCTCTCATATAACTTAGACCTGATGTGGAGAGACTGTTATAGATATATTCATATACTAAACTATGTATTATATGGGAAATCTTATATATAATAGCAAATGCTGATGAGTACAGTAGTCCCCCTGCAGTGACCTAGTGGCCTTTCTGAGGTTTCATTTACCTGTGGTCAACCCCAGTCTAGAAGTACATGATCCTCTTTCCAAAACATGGTCAGAAGATCAGTAGCAGCCGAATGCCTACGTCACGATGTTTGTTACTCCTCACACTTCATCTCATCATGTAGACATTTTATCATCTCACATCATCACAAGAAGGGTGAGTATAGTACAGTAAGATATTTTGAGAGGGAAAGACCACACTCACATAAGTTTTACTACATTTATATTCAGTCTATTTTATTTTTAATTATGTTTTTAATCTTTTGCTATACCTAATTTATAAATTAAACTTTATCATAGGTATGCATGTATAGGCAAAAACATAGTATATATAGGGTTTGGTATGATCCATGGTTCCAGGCATCCGCCAGGTATCTTGGAACATGCCCCCGTGGATAAGGGGAGGCTATGTGCTAAGGGAAAACAAAACAGGAACGGGTAATGTTGAGATATCATGATGGGGGAAGGGGAGAGCATACAACTTAACTAAGATGCCAAGAAAGGCCTTGCCAAGGAGATATATAAATGAATCACTAAAAGAAGTGAGGAAGTGAACTGTGTACAAATCATGGGGAAAACTATTTCAGGCAGAGGAAATAGTCCTGAGGCTGGGGCGTGGCAGTCATGTTCAACAAGCTCCCAGGGGGCCTGACTGACTGGAGGGAGTGAGCAAAGAATGATGGGATATCAGGTCTCAGAGGGAACTGAATGAACAGATCATGTGGAACCTGGTAGGCCCTTGTGAAGATGTGAAATACTGGGGAGTTCTGATGACAGAGATGATAGGTTTCCTTTATTTTATTTTAATGAGATGGTTTTGGTGGCTGTGTGGAGAATAGACTGAAGGGTGGTGGTCATGGAATCAGGAAGAATAGCAAAAAGGCAATGATAAAAATCCAAGCAAGAGGCACTGCTGTTTTGGGACAGATTGATAGCAGTGGAGGAGGTTTGAAGTAGTCACTTTATAAATATATCATGAAGGTAAAGGTCTCATGTGGTTCAGGGATAGAATAGGGAGTTGGAGAAAAGGAGTTCACGATGGTTCTTAAGATTTAGGGCTGGAACATTTGAAAGAACAGTGTTATCTTCCTGATTTGGGGAAAACAAGAGAAAAACATATTTTTAAGGGGTGGTTAAGACGAAGACAAGGAGTTCATATTTGAGCTGTTCAGGTTGAAATGTCTGTTTGACAGTCAGCCATATAAATCTGGAGAGATTGGAGCTGAAAATAAAATTTGGGACAAATCTGCCTCAAGGAACATAAAAGTAGAAGACAGTACGAGATCCACCAGAGAACAAATGGAGATGGAAAGAAGAAGAGGAAAACTAAGGGCTGAGTCCTAAGGCACAATACATTGAGAACAGAGAGGTAAGGAAGAAACAGCACAGGGAGAGTGGCCAGAGTGGCCAAAGTGGTGAAAAAAATGTTAAAAAAAAAAAAGGCCAAATAAGAAAGTGTTTTGAGAAAGAATGTGTGATCGATATTAATGAAATGAAGACCAAGTAAACTGAAGATTTTGTTAATGACAAGTGGATTAGTGGGGATGACAGTCTGATTGGAGTGGGTTCCAGAACACGGGAGGAGAGGCTTCAGAGGTATCTTCAAGGAGGTTGTCTGTAAAAGGAAGATAAATGGAGAGATAACTGTTAAGATGGGCGAGAGTAGAATGTTTGGTAAGGAGCAATAACAATACACCAGTAGAGAGGAAAAATTGAAGGGTCTAAAAAACAAAGCTTAGCTATTTGGAGGTATGATAGGTTTGATGTGTGTGTGATGCTGCTAAAATATTGCTGCTTGTGCAGCCTCATAAATAAGGAGGCCGGAAAAACTCACTGAGGTTGTTGCTGGCGTTTACAATTTTATATTCTAAAGGTATTAGAAATAATAACTGCAAGCAAAACAAAGAATCAAGTCATGTTTGAGGTTTTGGAATATAAATGCATTGACATTATATATCAACTATAAGCTCAGCTGTTTAAATTTTTGAATAAGTATGTTTTTTATGATGTTTCAGAACCACATTTGCAATTCTCATCTCTCTCCACACACCATGAATCTCTCCCACATGCAGAGCTTCCATTGACTTCAAAGAAAGCATTTCACGTGGAAGCAATAGGACTGGGTTAAGAACTGAACCCAAAGAAAATGCAGATACTGCAAATATGTTGGGAGAGATGGTGGACCCTATATTCAGTGGATATTTGCAAATGTATAAAATGTCCATTATGGAAATGTATCCTTTCATAAACAAGTTGAAATTGTTACTGCAAATTTTACAAAAATGCATCCAGGAACTATTTATCTTTACAACAAGCCAATGTACCCATGTCATTTTAACATAAAGTGAAAGTAGAAACACATTCATTGCTTACTTGTTGAAATAGATCAAGATCTTGAGACAGCTAACATTTTTATAAAGAATAATTTTGCCAGATTTCTGTCCGTATGCACAATCAGACATACTTAAACTATTTTGTCATTTAAGCCAGTTTAATTATTTAAAGGATTTTGACTCTTTGGCCTGATACGTGTTTGTTCAACAAATACATTTTCCATTATTCCATTATTACTGAACACAGGCGTTTACCAGAGACTATGGGAACACATGAACAGTGGGACAGAAAGGTGATTATGAACAGAGAAGAGTTCTGCAGCACCTAAACATAAATATGCACATTAATGTAAATATTTGTGAAACTTACATGTTTGGGACTGGGAAAAGTAAAATAGTAGCTTATAACTTCTTTACTGACCATGACAAGTTTCTTTCTCTAAACAAAAATCAAGATTTGGAAAGAACTGACAGGAATTCTAAAGTTCCTACCATTAAACTCACAACAATATATACCACAAAGGTGGAATTATCTCACAAAGAAGCAATCATTTTACTGTCACCATCCATTTTATAGTTACTCTACAATTTCAATATAAACTACAGGTAATTTATGTAAAAGATACATGCTACTTAGAAGGCTAAGTAATATTTTTTTTAAAAAAGAAGTTTCTTATATCTATTAACAAATTGACTGTCAGATTTAAGAATTAAATTAAATTATGTTCCCTATAATTTATTCCCCACTTCTCCTTTCTCCCTCTCTCTGAGTCTCTCTCATACCTTAGCTCTCTTGACTTGTCTGCCAAGGTAATTTTTAAAAAATTAAACCATAGTACCATGGCTCCATACCAAAAATATATTGCTGTGTATTCATTCAATTGCAATATTCCTCCTGAGGCCAAAGCGTTATTTTCACAAAGTATAATGCTATGCAAAGTAACAGGAAACATACTGTGAATAATGTCTTACATATGAAACACTTGGTGCTGTTACCAAAACATTGGTTTTGTGTATGCAAATCTAAATAGCCATAAAGAAATGACAGCATAACAGTTTATGGATATATTATTTTGGTTGTGAGCACTTTATCAATTGTTAGGGTTAATTTTCCTTAAGAAAAAAAATTGCATGGTTATACTTATAGGAAAATTAGAAAAGCTCGTGGATTATAATTTTACCCAGAGTCAAAAATATTAAAAGGTGAACATTAGTACACACAATTTCTGATGTTCACTATTAAGTAGCATAAGGTCATTTATCTTAAAGTCAGAAAATTTCTCAAAATAAGGTTACAATATATAATGAGGACATGGAGAAAATATTCCATACAGGTGTGGAAAATGGTCTACAATATATTTCTCATTTGGCCGATTTTCTTTGTTTGTTTTTATGAATTTCAACAGTGTTCACTCAGTTTAATGTCTGTACACAAAAGAAATGACTAACTCCCCAAATGGTCACACTTTATTACTAAACATTCCATAATTTTTCTTAGCTTCTCATTTTTAAAAATCAACTTCTTGTGAATTTATAGCACTTTTGGCCAACTAAAAGAATAAAGAAATTATATGCAGTAGTACTTGCATAATTCATACATATTTCTAACAATATAAAATAATAAAAATTCTCTCAAGAAATTAATAGTAATGAGTGATTCTTCTGACAATGTAGAAGAGAAAAGGCAATGTTTAGGAGCCAGTCAGGTATTCATTTCACTAAATGATATACTTTGTGTATTTTCAAAGCATTTATATCTAATATAAGTTATTTTCAAAACAACACTAAATTAAACTAAACAATAATTAAATAAAAAACGTTCCATCTCTATCTTTGACAAATACACCTCCATGAAAACCTGGATGGTCACATTAAAGTTCTAGGCATCTTGCATTATCATGTATGAATGTGCCTACGCAGAGAGAGCTAGACCCTGGTCCCAGACCTTAGGTCCACAACCTGCCTCCCTTCCCACCCCCCTTCTGCTCCTGGCTCACATCTGCACTGTGAAGGACCTTATGCTCTCCTTATGAACACCAAAGTCTGCATATCGAAGGGTTGTTAACACCCCCAATCCAGAACAGCAACCCGTTGGCCATCACCAGTCCATGGATGTACATGTACACACCTGGAGTGTGGTAGCAACACGCGCGGGGCAGTTTGTCCTCTGGAGGACAGATCTGGCAAATAGGCCCAAACAGGACAGAAAATTCCAGGTCTGATACACAGAACATAGTCTAGAAGAGGTGAGTGCACCAGGGACTCCTGGCCCTTTGAAGTGGTGTGTGACCAGAAAACGGTCAACAGAGGCTATCTCCAGCACAGAACCCAGAATATTTGTCCTGCCTATTCAGTTCTAAGTGAAAATGCTCACTGAATTTGAAATACATGATCAATAGGTGAAAAAGATCAAGTGAGAGGGATAATTATAGGAGCCAAAATTAAACCAGGAATTGATCTTGCAAGGCCTCAGAGACAGTGGTCAGGGGTTTAAGTGTTATTTTTAGTATGGTGAGAAGCCACTGGAGAGGTTTTGTTGTTCTATTTTTCTTTAATTTTATTGTTTTATTTTTTTGGAGCAGTGTAAGGTCCACAGCAAAATTAAAAGGAAGGTACAGATTTTCCCATGTACTCCCTCGCCACACATACTGATCTTCCTCACCTTATGATGGGTTATGTACCAAAAAAAAATTCATAAATTAGCAAAATTGTATGTAAAAAATGTATTTAATATGTCTCACCTACCAAACATCATATCTTAGCCTAGCCTGCCTTAAATGTGCTCAGAACATTTACATTAGCCTACGGTTGGACAAAATCATATAACACAAAGCCTATTTTATAATAAAGTGCTGAATAGCTCACGTACGTTATTGAACACTGCACTGAGAGTGAACAACAGAACAGTTGTCTGGGTATAGAATGGTCATAAATGTATCATCTGTTTACCCTTGGGATGGCATGGTGGGCTGGGAGCCACAGCTGGCTGACACTGCCTAGCATCATAAGAGATTATACTGCCTAGCCTGGGAAAAGATCCAAACACAAAATTCAAAGTATGGTTTCTAGTGAATGTGTATGCTTTCGCACAAAAAATCATAAGTCAAAGTACCATAAGTTGGGGACCATCTGTATATAGCCTCTCCTATTATTAACATCCCTCACCAAATTGGTACAGTTGTCACACTAATGAACCTACATTGACACACCATAATCACCCAAACTCCATAGTTTATACCAGGGTTCACGCTTGGTGTACGTTCCATAGAATGGAGTAAATGTAAAATGACATGTAACCATCATTACGTACCAAAAGAGTACGTAGACTGCTCTAGATATCTTTATGCTCCGTCTATTCATCCTTCATCTGCCCCCAGCACTAGGCAACCACTTAAATTTTTTTTTTACTGTCTCCATAGTTTTGCCTTTTCCATAATGTCATATAGTTGGATCATACAATATAGGCCTTTTTAAGATCAGCTGCTTTCACTAAATAATATGCATTTAAGGTTTGTCCATATCTTTTCATGGCTTAGTAGTTCATGCCTTTCACGAATGAGTCCATTGTCTGGATGTTCTCCAGATTTTTTTATTCATTCAGCTACTGAGGGATGTCTTGATTGTTTCCAACTTTGGGCAATTATGAATAAAAATGCTACAAATATCCCTGTGAAGGTTTTTGTGTAAATATGTTTTGAACTCCTTAGGGTAAATAACAAGGAGCATGGTTGCTAGATCATATACAAGTAGATATAGTTTCTTAAGAATCCATGAAACTGTCTTTCAAAATGGCTGCGCCATATTTCATTCCTATCAACAACAAATGAAACATCTTGTTCCTGCACATCTTCTCCAGCCATTGGTGTTGTCAATGTTTTGCATTTTGACAATTCTAATAGGTGTATAGAGGTAAATCGTTGAGTTCAACTATGTTTTTACTGATTTTCTGCCTCCAGGATCTGTGTATTTCTGACAGAGGGGTGTTGAATTCTCTCCAACTATGAAAGTGGATTCATCTATTTCTTCTGAAATTCTAATATTTTTAGCCTCACATAGTTTGGCACTCTGTTCTTAGGTGCATACACATTAAGGATATTATGTTTTCTTTAAAATAAGCCCTTTATTATTATGTAATGCTCTATAAAATTTTCTTGCTTTGAAGTCTGAAATTAACAAATCCATTCCTGTTTTCTTTTGATTAATGTCAGCATAGTAAATTTTTCTTTATCCAATTACCTTTAATCTATATATGTCTTTTACTTTAAGTGGGTTTCTTGTAAACAATATGTATTTATTAATTTTTAATCCACTCTGTCTTTTAATTGGTACATTTAGACTATTGACATTCAGAATGATTTTGATCTCTTTGGATTAATATTACCATACTCATTACTGTTTTCTATTTGCTGCCCTGGTTCTTTGTTTCTGTTTTGTCCTCCACTATTTTTCTGCCTCATTCTAATTGAGGATTTTATATTATTTTGTTTTCTCTCCTTTTATAGCATATCAGTGTGTTTATCAGTATATCAATTATAATTCTTTTTTTTCCTTTTTGGGGGGGGAGAATGTTCTAGAGTTTGCAACACACACACAAAATATCAGCTATCACAAATTATTTTTTCATATTTTATATTAACTAAATACCTAATTCCTTTTCTGTAGTTTTTATCATTGCTGTCATTCATTTTTAATATCATTTTAGTGTCATTTGTTTTTAATAAGCATTTATAAGCATATGTATATGGATGGATGAATTTAACATATATAATTAAACTCATTATTGGTACTATTTTTGCTTTTATTTAAATTGAAGTTAGTTAACATACAGTGTAGTATTAGTTTCAGGAGTAAAACCCAGTAATTTATCACTTACATATCATACCTGGTGCTCATCATAGTGCCCTCCTTAATGCCCCTCACCAATTTAGCCTATTATCCCTCCCACCTCCCATCCCACAACCCTCAGTTTGTTCTCTATAGTTAAGAGTCTGTGTTCTGGTTTGCCTTTCCCTCCTCCCTGCCCCCGCCATGGTCTTCTGTTTTGTTTCTTCAATTCCACATATGAGTGAAATGATGTGGTATTTTTCTTTCTCTGACTTCTTTCGCTTAGCTAGTTCTATCCACGTTGTTGCAAATGGCAAGTTTTCAGTCTTTTTGATCACCAAGTAATATTCCATGGGGTATATATACCACATCTTTATTCATTCATCGGTCAATGGGCATTTGGGCTCTTGCTATAATTTGGTTATTGTTGATAGTGCTGCTATAAATGTTGGCGTGCATGTGCCCTTCTGAATCAGCATTTTTGTATTGTTTAGATAAATACTTAGCAGTGCAATTGCTGGGTTGTAGGGTAGTTCTATTTTTAATTCGGAATATCCATACTGTTTTCCAGAGTGGCTATACCAGTTTTAATTTCAATCAACGGTGCAAAAGTGTTCCCCTTTTGCTGCATCCTCACCAACACCTGTTATTTCCTGAGTTGTTCATTTTATCCATTCTGACAGGGATGAGGTCTTACCTCCTTTTGGTTTTAATTTGTATTTTTCTGATGATGAGTGATGTTGAGCATCTTTTCATGTGTCTATTAGCCATCTGGATGTCTTCTTTGGAAAAGTGTCTATTCATGCTTTTCGCCCATTTCTTCACTGAATTATCTGTTTTTTGGGTGTTGAGTTTGATAATTTCTTTATAGATTTTGGATACTAATCCTCAAAAACAGACACATGGATCAACAGAACAGAACAGAGAACTCAGAAAATGGACCCACAAATGTATAGCCCAGCTAATTAATCTTTGACAAAACAGGAAAGAATATCCAGTGGAAAAAAAGACAGTTTCTTCAGCAAATGGTGCCGGGAAAACTGGACAGCCACATACCGAAGAATGAAACTGGACAATTTTCCTACACCATACACAAAAATAAATTCAAATTGGGTGAAAGACTTAAATGTGAGACTGGAAACCATCAAAATCCTACAGGAGAACACAGGCAGCAACCTCTTTGACTTGGCAGCAGCAACTTCTAACTAGACATATCTCCAGACACAAGGGAAACAAAAGTAAAAATGAGCTATTGGGACATCCTTAAGATAAAAAGCTTCTTCACAGTGAAGGAAACAATCAACAAAACTAAAAGGCAACCAACAGAATGAGAGACGAAGACATTTGCAAATGACATATCAGATAAAGGGTACCCTTTTGAATAAACGGTTATCTGTTAGAGAATTAAGAAAAAGAAAAATTAAAAAAAAAAACTATTTTACTTTCACTGATTCCTTCTTCAGTACTCTTCTTATTTTATGTAAGTCTCAGTTTTTGATCTATATAATTTTTCTTCTCCCTAAAAAACTTCTTGGGGCACCTGGGTGGCTCAGTTGGTTAAATGTACAACTTCAGCTCAGGTCATGATCTCATAGTCCATGAGTTGAAGCCCCATGTCAGGCTCTGTGCTGACAGCTCAGAGCCTGGAACCTGCTTCAGATTCTGTGTCTCGCTCTCTCTCTCTCTCTCTGCCCCTCCCCTGCTCATGCTCTGTCTCTCTCGGTCTCAAAAATAAAATAAAAACATTTAAAAAAAAAAGAACTTCTTTAAACATTTTTTTGCAAGGCAGACATATTGGCAGCAAATTCCCTCAAATTTTGTTTGCCTGAGAAAGTGTATTTCCTTTTCACTTTTGAAGGATAATTTTGTAAGGTATAGAATTCTAGCTTGGTAACTTTTTTCTCTCTCAACACTTTAAATATTTCACTCCAATCTCTTCTTGTTTGCATGGTTTTTGAGAATCATTTCGATATAATTCACATCTTTGCTCCTCTACAGGTAAGGTGTTTCTTGCCTTTGACGTCTTTCAGGATTTTTTTTATCTGTAGTTGTAATTTGAAAATAATATACCTAGGTATAGTATTTTCTGTTTGTTGTTTGTTTGTTTGTTTGTTTGTTTGTTTGTTTTGGCACTTATCCTGTTTGTTGTAAATTGGTGGATCCGTGAATTGGTGTCTGACACTAATTTACAGAAATTCCCAGTCATTATTACTTCAAATATTTCTTCCATTTTATTTTCTCCTCCTGATATTCCCATTAAATATGTTACATCTTTTGCATTTGTCTCTCCATTCTTATACATTGTCTTTTTCCTATTTTATTCTCTTTGCTTCAGTTTTCCATGATTCTATTGCTATATCATCTAGCTCTGAGATTCTTTCTTCAGCTGTGTCCAGTGTAATAATATGCCTCTCAAAGTCATTCTTTGTTACAATGTTTTTATTTTTTTATTTTTATTTTTTATTTTTAGCATTGCTCTTTGGTTCTCTCTTAGGATTTCCATCTCTTTGCTTACATTGCTTATCTGGTCTTGTATGCTGTCTACTTTATCCATTAGAGTCCTTGGTGTATTAATCATAATTGCTTTAAATTTCCCATATGATAATTTCAATGTCTTTGCCATGTCTGGTTCTGGTATTTGTTTCATCTCTTCAACCTTTGTTTTTTGTATTTTTTGATATACCCTGCAATTTTGCTTAATGTTGGACATAATATACTGGATAAAATTAACTGCTATAAATACATCTTAGTAATGTGTGGTCAAGTTTGGGGGAAGGGAAAGCATTCTATGGTTTTATGATTAGGTTTCAGTCTTGTACTGAGCTTATGCCTCTGGACTGTGAATTTCACAAGAGTTTCTCAGTTTTTTTTTCTCTCCCTTAAGGTGGGACAGGATGACTCCAACTAGCTGGAGTTGCTATTGCTATATTCCTTCTCCAGGTCAGTTAAATTCTGATAAAATCGAATCAGTTTCGGTCTGGTTACTTAGCTTCCCTTGAGGGCACACCTTGTTAACAAGAGAGTCCGACAGTGTATTTTATTTTATTTTTTTTATTTTTTTACCAAATCAAACTTTATTGCATCTAGTACAAGTTAATTTTTACTTAATCCATTTATGCTAACAAAAAAATCTTTTTATTTTTATTTTTTTAAATATAATTTATTGTCAAGTTAGGTAACATAACAGTGTATACAGTGTGTTCTTGGCTTCAGGAGTAGATTCCCATGATTCATCGCTTACATACAACACCCAGTGCTCATCCCAACAAGTGCCCTCCTCATTGCCCATCACCCATTTCCCCCTCTCCCCTGCACCCCTTCCATCAGCCCTCAGTTTGTTCTCTGTATTTAAGAGTCTCTTATGGTTCGCCTCCCTCTCTGAAGCTATTTTTTCCCCTTCCTTTCCCCCATTCTTTTTTGTTAAGTTTCTCAAACTCCAAATATGAGTAAAAACATGACATCTGTCTCTCTCTGAGTGACTTATTTCACTTAGTATAATACCCTCCAGTTCCATCCATATTGTTGCAAATGATTAGATTTCATTCTTTCTCATTACCAAGTAGTATTCCATTGTATATATAAACTACGTCTTCTTTTTTTTTTTAATTTTTTTTAATGTTTTTTTTTTTTTTTTTTTTTGAGACAGAGAGAGACAGAGCATGAGCAGGGGAGGGGCAGAGAGAGAGGGAGACACAGCATCCGAAGCAGGCTCCCAGCTCTGAGCTGTCAGCACAGAGCCTGACGCGGGGCTCGAACTCACAGACTGCAAGATCATGACCTGAGCCGAAGTCGGATGCTCAACCGACTGAGCCACCCAGGCGCCCCAAACTACGTCTTCTTTATCCATTCATCAACTGATGGACATTTGGGCTCCTATGGTGTATTTTAAAATTGTTCTTCCCCTCCTTCTTTAAAAACACAAAGGGATTTTACTTCAATATTTACTATTGGAGCCTGGTTGAGCTCCTGAAGGTAAATCTCAGAATATTGGTTAGGGGGTCCTTATGATTGGGTCCCCCTAGTGTTATTAATATTCAGAGTTGTCCATACTGAGACTCCAGTAATTTTTTAATAACAGTTTGGGTTACCTACCCTAGCATTGGTCCCACAGTGGTTTCTGCTTGTGAGTCTCTTTTCAGGCAAGCTGTGATTGTTTGTATTCACTTTTCTCTCCACTTGGGGGACAGTGATTTGTCCTGTGTCTGCCTTTCTTTTATGGATTCAAGAAGAGTGTTTTTTCAGTCTGCTCAGCCTTTACTTGTTGTAAGAATGCAGTTGTTCTTTCCAAACTCCTTACCTGTGGAACCAGAAACCCCATTGAGAATTTTGAAGAGAAAAGAGACATACTCTCTATTTATGACCTAAAAGATCTACTGCTTTCTGAAGAATATTTAGTTGGCCACTATAACAGAAGGAGGGAGACCAGTAAAAAGACTACTACCTCACTAAGGAAAAACAATGTGGGTTGGACAAGAATTAATCAGTATAGGTGGTAAGAACTGGTTGCATTTTGGATCCATTTTGAAAATAGAGATAATAGGATTTACAA
This sequence comes from Panthera tigris, assembly GCF_018350195.1. Classification (NCBI taxonomy): domain Eukaryota; kingdom Metazoa; phylum Chordata; class Mammalia; order Carnivora; family Felidae; genus Panthera; species Panthera tigris. Next base: position 26,920,649 of record NC_056676.1, on the reverse strand, counting down.
ATGATATGACCTGCAAGGGATTAAAAAAATTGTATTTCAGAATGCCTTGTAACCTTTTGTAAACTTTCTTTTAAGGAACAATATTGTTAAATTGCTAATTGAATTATGATTTTTTTCTCTAGAGTTTTGTTGAACAAGTTATCATATGTATAGAATTGTCTCTCTTTAGCTTCTAAGAGGCCAACATTGCCTTTTATGTAACTTTGTTTACATGGTATCTCAAGTACACAGTATTTTTATTCTGGCTTCCCTCCAGTTCCAACTATGCTCTGTCCATTATTATCTTTGAGGTAGTGTTCAAGTGTTCTATTTGAATTCAAATAACTAAAATAAATTCCAGCAGTTTTCAAAAAAACAAAAACAAACAAACAAAAAGCCCAATGATGGTCATAGGGTTTGTGGCCTTAGTGATGGAGCTAATAGTGATGCCATTTACTGAGGTAGAAAAAGGGGTAGAAAGAGAAAATCATGATGTTGCAGACACGTTAAATTTGAAACCCTTATTAAGCATTCTAGTAGAAATACATTGAACACTTAGTTGGATGTATTTGACCAAAGCTCAGGGGAGAAATGGGAGAAAATATGAAAATTACCAAATGAAGATGGAGAAGGCATAGGTGGAGGTAGAATAAAATACAAATAAATATACTGTTCTACAAGTCATTCAAAGAGGTTTTGAGAAGAAAATGTGATCAATTTCATCAATTGCTTCTGTAGAGTGGAGTAAGATGAATACTGAGACTAAAATATTGGATTTGACAAGAAAGACTTTGTTGGCAACAATGACAAGAGTGGTTTCAGTGGTAGAAAAGAGAGTAGGAGGTAAAAAAGTGAGCATTTCAACTGAAGTGATACATTAACCTCTATCAACATCCATATTGTGAGTGAATTACCATTTTCTTTCTCCCCCATAAACATTCTTTGCTTAGTGGTATCAAAACCACATGGTTGTCTTAGAGATGATTATTCCCTTCCTTTATGTCTTCCTCTGCACATTGTTGGCGTATGTTGCTTATGCACCAAAGACTAGAGTTCAACAAGATAGAGCTACAGTATTTTCACTCATATATTTCTCCTTTCCACTTCCCTTCTTTTCTCTCATTTTCTCTTCTCACCTATCCTCTTTCTTCCTACCTTCCTCTCCCCCCCCCCGCCCCCCCCCTCTCTCTCTCTCTCTCATCTCTAGGATAAACACATGTGTTAAGGGCAGCTGTATTTAACAGAATCTAAACTGTAGTCAGGACACTTTTTTTTTTCCTTTACAACTGCCACTTTATTATTGACTTAATCATTCTATCTTCCTTTAAGATGTTTTCCTTTCTGAAAGTCTCCTCATCACCCATTCTGAATTGACTCCTGCAGGATAACTTCCACACTTCTTTGTCAATACCTGAATTTGCTTGAATGAACATTTGAAGCAGACTTTGTAAGTCTATGACTAAAACTGCAATCCATTGAACACACTCACTCTCTTAACATTGTATTATCCTTTTGATGTCCATGGGATCAATATTGATAACTCCTCCTTCTTTATGACATTAGCAACTAGCATTCTCTCTCTCTCTTTGTTAACCTGTGTAGAAATTTGTTAATTTTACTTGTCTTTTCAAAGAACAAGTTTTTTTTTTAATTTTTTTCCTATTATCTTTTTTCGACTTAATTGATTTCTGCTCTTTTAGTATTTTTTCCTTCTGCTTGCTTTAGGCTTATTCTAGTTTCCTAAAATAGAAGCTTAAGTTTGGTTTTAGATTGTTTAGTCTTTGCTAATATGTGTATTTAATGCTATAAATTCTCCTCTCAGCACTGCTTTTGCTGAATTCCATAAATTTTAATCTTGCATTTTTATTTTTACTTAATTGAAAAATAATTTTTAAATTTTCTTAAGACGTCTTTGATTCATGAGTTATTTAAAATTGTGTTATTTGATTTCCAAATCTTTGCTTTATTGATTTGTGGTTTAATTACATTGTGATTTAAGAACATAATTATATGATTTTTATTCTTTTAAATTTGTTCAGATGTGTTTTATATCCAAGATGTGGTCTATCTTGGTGATAAAAACCATATGACCTTAAGAAGAATATGTCTTCTACTAGTGCCAGATGGAGTATTTTATAAAAGTAAATTAGATGAACTTAATATCATTGTCAAGTTAACTGTATACTTACTGATAGTCTGCTTACTCGATTTATTTATTCTTTTAATTTTTTAAATGTTTATTATTTATTTTTGAGAGAGAGATAGAGACAGAGTGTGAGCAGGGGAGGGAAAGAGAGAGACAGAGTGCGAGCAGGGGTGGGGCAGAGAGAGAGAGGGAGACACCGAATCCGAAGCAGCTCCAGGCTCTGAGCTGGCAGCACAGAGCCCGACGTGGGGCTCGAAATCACAAACCGTGAGATCATACCTGAGCTGAAGTCCGAAGCTTAATGGACTGAGTCACCCTGGCACCCCTGCTTACAATTTATAATTACTGAAAGAGGGTGTTTAAGTCTCAAATTATAATAGTGGATTTGTGTCTCTTCAGTTTTAGCAGTTTGGAGATCATGTTTTCACACCCAATAGTTTAGGAGTTCCTTGTCCTGGAGGATTGACCTCTTTATCATTTAGGTAAAGTACTTACTTATCCCTGATAATTTCTTTGTTATGAAGTCTACTTTGTCCTAAATTAATATAGATGCTCCAGTTTTCTGTTCATTATTTTTAGCATGATCTCTATCCATCCTTTACTTTTAATCTATCAGTCTTTACATTTAAAGTGGATTCTTAAAAAAGTTTTGTTGTCATGTTTATTGATTTTTGAGAGGGACAGAGACGGAATGTGAGTGGGTTAGGGGCAGAAAGAGAGAGGGAGACACGGAATCTGAAGCAGGCTCCAGGCTCCAAGTGGTCAGCACAAAGCCTGACGTGGGGCTCGAACTCATGAACTGTGAGCTCATGACCTGAGCTGAAGTCGGCGCTCAACCGACTGAGCCACCCAGATGCCCCAACTTAAAGTGGATTCTTAAGACAATCCACTTGTTTTATCTTTATTATTTTTGTAGATTCTTTTTATCTAGTTTCATGTCTTAATATTTTTTAAAAATGGCATAGATAAGACACACTTAAAGTAAATATTGATAAGTTGGATTACTATCTGTTTTCATTGAGTTCTTATTTTCCTTTTTTCATACTTTTTCCTTCTTTTGTGTTTTTTATTAAGCATGTTACATGACTACTTTTAATCTTCTTCCTTACTATAGCAAACATTTTTTAAGTTTATTTATTTATTTTGAAAAAGTGTGAGCAGGGGAGGGGCAGAGTGGGAGACAGAGAATCCCAAGCAGGATCCCAAGCTGTCAGTGTAGAGCCCGACAGAGGTGATACCATGAACCTGAACTATCATGACCTGAGCCGAAATCCAGTCAGACGCTTAACCCCCTGAGCCACCCAGGTGCATCTATAGCAAACACTTTTTAGTGTTTGCCTTAGAGTTTTCATATACATTTTTAAGTACCATACATCTTTCTCCAGGTAGTAGTATACCTCTTCACAGGGAGTAGAGGGATCTAATAACAGATATTTGTAATTACTTCCCTCCATTCTTTATGACATTGCTGTTATTCATTTCACTGACCCATATGTTGTATTTTATATCAATTAAGAATAAATAAATAAGTTTTTATTTTAGTTTTATTTATTCTTTTTTCCAACATTATTCCTTTTCCTATGTAGATCTGAGTTTTTAACCTATTTTATTCTCCTTCTCCCTGAAGAATTCATTCTTACCTTTCTTGCAAGGCAGTTCTGTTGCCAACAAAGTCCCTATCTTTGTGTGGAAAAGCCTTTATTTTTCCTTTATTTTTAAATGATTATTTCACTGGTTAAGGAAATCTAGGTTGGGATGCCTGGGTGGCTCAATCGATTAAGCATCTGACTTCAGCTCAGGTCATGATCTCAATTCGTGCCCTGTATCAGGCTCTCTGCTGTCAGCACAGTGCCTGCTTCAGATCTTCTGTCCCCCTCTCTCTCTGTACACCCCCCACTTGCATTCTCTCTTTGTCTCTCTTAAAATAAATAAATAACTTAAAAAAGAAAGGAAATCTAGGTTTTCCCTTTTCAACACATTATTCTAATCTGCTCTATTCTTGCTGTCATGTTTACTGGTGAGAAGTTTGCTGTAATTCCTAATCTTGTTCCTCCATATGGTAGCATTCCCTCCTTACCCCAGGTTATTTCAAGATTTTCTCTTTGTCTTTGGTTCTCTGACAGTTGGATATGTATGCCAACAATTATGTAATTATGTGGGGTATTTACCTCAATTTGTGTTCTCTCAGTTTTCTGAATCTGTGGTTTTCTATCTGTGATTAATTCTGAAAAGTTCTTACACACTTATTATATCTTTCTGAATTACTCCACCATTGTTGAAAGTTCTGTTCTGTTTTATTTAATACACTATTTTTTTATGATAACCTGAGTAGGAGTTTGGTTGTATTTAATTTTTACTGCAGCTGTAGGTACTAGGCTTTACTTTCCTATAGTGATCCTGTTTTTGTTCTTGCTCTTGAGCTTGACTCTGCTAGAATATAGCAAAAAATATAAATATTTTTATGGTCTCAAAACAAAGGGATAAAACTGGTCAGTGCCAGAAATGTAGAGGAATTCAAACCTAGAAAAGTAGGAGTGAGTTGATACCAAGAAAAACACATGGGAGTTGTGTGATCAGATATGTCTACATCTGAACTTTTAAGGCCTGGATAAGGCCTAATGTAGAAACTCATGTGCTATAATACTAAGGAAATGAGCTCCTCCTACACTTCTGTGTCTCACAGCTCTTTAGGTTGTAATCTATCTTTTTTTTGTACTAGAGTCCTTTTGGGGTGATAGTAAGGTATGGGGAAGAGGATTGATCTAGAATCTTAAAATTAAATATCAGTCTTTTGGTGAGACTGTGTGTGCATACATTGGCATTCACAAATATTTCTCCAGTGGTATGGCATTCCCACTGATTTTTGCTGAGACAGAAAGGCAGGTGTGACTGGAGTGGCAGTAGGGCCTTTCTTTGAGTTAGGATAAGACTCTGGTATAGATTTTTTTTCTTGGAGAGTTGGCTTTTCTTATGGAGAATTCTCTGGTTGTTTTTCATAATGATTAGTATTTGCTCTCAGCTAAAGCCTCTAGGAGACCTTTCTTTGTCCTTTAAGAACCTTTAAGAACCTGATGAGATTAGTGTAGGTAAAACCCAGAGGAGTGTACAGATTTCTCTTAGACTCTAGCCACCATGAGTTTCTCATTCCTCTGCTAGTCAATACTCAGCCTCCACCAATTTGCCAATTGATCAATATTTAAGCGCTCTTATCAGTCTATGACTCCAGTGGCTTCTTTATGTCTCTATGAATTTTGAGTTGGCAGTTTGACTTGCAACCTCAGTTTTCGGATGGATCCAAGAAAATTCCTTGCTTTTCAGGTAGTCTACTTTGTCTCATTGTAAGGATGGTAGTTATGAGTTCAAAGTTCTTTCTTTCCATGTCAGAGCTAAAACTGGAAGTTCCCACTAACATTTAAACTTTTGTAAAATATAGAAGTAAAAGTTATCCTGGGAGATGAAACTTAGGGATAGGTTTTATTCAAAATTATAAGCGTTGGTTCTACTACCTGTGTATTTTCACTATTTTCAAGTATTGTGAAAGATTGTTTATACTTTATTAACTCTGCCTATCCATAAGTTAAATAAATGTGACCATATCATATCATATTTAAATTGGTATTTTTCAGCTGTAACTCATATATCTCACATAGCTCATAGGCCGTGTTCTAACTCTATATGAATCGATAAACTCTAAATTGTATTTTCCAAATGGTGAAGAAGTTCAGGTACAAGGTATTAAGTAGAAAATGGTGTCAAACAAAAAGTAAGTGATGATATACTGTTGCCCCAAGAAATCTCACAGAGTTGGAATTTCCTGTCTATTTGTGTAGTTTATATAATTCTTTTAACTGCAAATTCTGGTTTCTAACTGAAATCTATTCCTGTGTTTATTTATGATATCCATTCATTAGATTTATAAATGTATAGCTGTTGCATAACTCTTTAGGTATGTGCACATAAAATAAATGAAAACAAATGCTTTCATTAACACAGCTGCTCTATAATATTTAGTTCAAATAATTCTGTATTGGCTTCCCACAGGCAAGAGACTTGGGAAAGCGAAAGAAAAAGGAGTATTAAAACACAAAAATATTCCTTCTTTTATTCTAGAAGCCCAAAATAGGAGAACCAATACTTGTGTTTTAAAAGCACATAAAGAATAAATACTAAAGACACAAATAGCATAAATGTTAACATTAAAATCATCACTTTTACAGTACCACCCAAACACATGCTACAGTCCTTTTGGGAGTTCCAAAGCTCTCAAATAAGGGCATTTTTAAAGAGACAATGAGCTCTACCTTGGCAAGAAAAGCATTGGGCTTAAGACATTGTGAAAATTAAGAAATCTCATTGCAAAAGGAAACCATTTTAAGTCACCAAGAGAAAAAAATTCTTGAGAAAGTATCATTTTATTCCTATTCAAGAACGATTAAGCCACATTCATATATTAACTGCATTGTGTCTAGTCTCTTGCCTAAGATGGCTTTTTTTTTTTTTTAACTTAGGGCTGTCTAGCCAGGATGCATGATTAGAAGAATTCAAGGAGGGGAAGGATTGGTAGAAGGTTTACCTATAACTCACAATCTCAGCATATGAACACACAGAGATCCTGGATGGAATATGACAAAGAAAAAGAGGAATATATTGCTGGTCTCAAAACAAAGAGATGAAACTGGAAAGTGCCACAAATAAGGGGGAGCCTAAACCTAAAGTAATGTGAATTAATTGAAGCCAAAACAGCCCATAGGAAATGTATGACCAAATATGTCTATGTTTGGACTTTCAATGCCCAGACAAGGCCCATAGTAAATCCTATGTATCATAATAGTCTGGTCTTGAGCTCTCTACATAAAACCAGGAACCAGAAAGGGGGCTATCCTATCCGTGAAGTTTTTGCCTGCTATATTAGTTTATTAGGGCTGCCATAACAAATTATCACAAAATTGATGGCCTAAAACAATACAAATTTATTCTCTCGTAGTTACGGAGGTTATAAGTCCAAAATAAAGGTGTCAGCAGCTCACTGCTCCCACCAAAGTCTCTAGGAAAGAATCCTCTCTGCCTTCTTCCTTGCTCTGGGCACTCCTGGCAATACTCATCTGTCTTGGCTTGTGTTTCCATCTCTAATCAGTGCATCTGTCTTCACAGGACCTTACTCCTGCCTTTGCATTTCTCTGTTTTCCTCACAAGGATATCAGTCACTGGGTGTAAGGTCTATCTTAAATCCAGTATGATTTTTAACTGAGTCTGCAAAAACTTTAGTCCCAAATAAAGTCACCCTCAGAAGTTGTCAGGTGACATGAATTCTTGAGGTATAGTATATAACCCACAATACTCATGATGCCAAGAATATGGCATTGAAGTGGAACACTCACCCTCACTAGAGTCTCAAATGAAACTACCAACGAGAAATTGTAAAGTCTGTCAAGTCTGGTGTGTTACCTGAATTTATAGCACCTTGTAGTGGAGATCATCAATTCGAGATAGTTACATAAAGCATTATCCAGGTTAAAAAAACCCATAGCAACTTGTCGATATAAGAAAGTTTTCCACAGTTCCTAGTCCATAGAGAATCCCCAAATAATTTGAATTTGTTCTATAGATCATCTCTAAAGCTTTCCAAAATGTCAGATCAATTTGATTTATCTTTACATATTTAATTATTAGCTTCTTATGTCTAATTGTATATAGAGGACAAAGGGTATGAGTGATGGACAAGGAGTGAATTTGTTTTGATTCAAAACCTTCCTTTGATAATAACCAGCTAATTGACCTCATGGAACCTCAGTTTCCTCACCAATAGAATGAGGATTACCATAAATCTTCTGCCTACAATACAGATTATTGTGAGGAAACATGAAGCAGTGGGTTTGAAAGCATGTTGAAAACTGGAAGATGCTATGCAGATAAATGCGAGGGATTAAGGGCTTTGGAAAATGTCCATCATGTGTACAGAATAAGTCTGTGTAGCCAATGTTTAAAGGTTAATAGAGCCAAAAAGATGGAAGTCTTGGTAGAAAAAGCCTAAAAGTGGCCAAAGATTCTCTTAAAAGAACAGAACATTTTTAGCAAGTTTTCTTCTACCTTGCAATTTAGTAAGATTTTAAATGATGAAAGTGAAATTAGAAAAATGAAAAAAAAAAAAAAGAAATCAAGCGTGTGTTTCATAAGGTGAGCAAAATAAGTTCAACTATCCTCAAGCTTCAGACTGTGCTTAAAGATGTCCAGGTTTATCCTTAGGTTTGAGGCTAAGTCTGCAATGGATTTCTTTGCTGGCTTCCTAGGTAGATTCATGGCATGTCTTATAAGTCACACTTAGCAAAAGACAACATGCATTTATACTAACGTTTAGATCCTAGCAGTAGAGGAAAAAGTCTGCTCATGACCTCAGTTTGCAGAATTTTTGCTCTGTGCAACAAAGCATTGCCCACCATGATCCACACACTATAGTAGCACTACTGGAATATTATTTTTCTTACTGGCCTGAAAAAACAAATTAGGAGATTTCTCCTGTACAGTGTAACCTTATTTTTCTGTTTCTGTTATCTTTGTTGCAAAGGGCTATAGAAGTCTAATAAGTTAAAACAGTGGCTTTCTAACACTGGAAAAATGCTATGGTCTCACAATGCCAAGGCCAAATCAACCAGAGACTGACTTTCACTACCAGAACTGTAGCTCTCAATTCCTAGTTTAGACAGCCTACTGAGTGATTCTGCTTGACTAATTCCTTATTCATCTCTCCAATCAGAAGTACATCCAACAGAGGGGCGCCTGGGTGGCTCAGTTGATTCAGCATCAGACTTCGGCTCAGGTCATCATCTCAGGGTTCATGAGTTCGAGCCCCATGCTGGGCTCTGTGCTGACAGCTCAGAGCCTGGAACCGTGTTCAGATTCTATGTCTCCATCTCTTTTTGTGCCCCCTCTGCATGTGCGCTGTCTCTCTCTCTCTCTGAAAAATAAATAATTTTTTTTAAAGTGCATCAAAGAGTGTTTCAAAAATTATTAGAATAAAATATGTTTTGTTGCATATTTCTTATATCTTAATGCAATAAACGACACAATCGTTAGCATACCATAAAAAATGTGTACTGGTGTTCACAATTCTTCTGTCCGGCCCATACTTCATGAAGCAAGATTGCCTCCTCTACTGTGTACACATTAGTGAAATTGAGTACAGTGGACTAATTCACTTCAGGAAACATCTACGGTATCGTATTGTTGGAACATTTAACAGCCCCATCGCTGATACAATTGAAGAGGCAAAATCCCAACACAAAACATTTCCAACTCAGGTCCCTTTTACTAACTTCCAGTCCAGATCTTTTCCGGTCTGCTTTCCCCATTTTTCTTGCCATTGCTTTATATTTTTCTATCTTCCAAACTCCTCCTTACAGACAAATCTGTTTGGCCTTGATGTTGACTCACTCTGGAATTTATCTTTTATACCTTCCTCCTCTTGTTCGTGAATTTTACCCTAAAAACCAGTCCCACCCCATCCAGGAAACAAGCCTGAGTATACCGGGAATACTAAAACTGAGCTAGAGTCTCCCATTCATTTTCTTCTGATAAGAAAATAGTTATGTGCCAGGCACTGTACCAGGCCTAATGATTAAGAGTTGGAAAGATAATTTTGGCTTTGAAAGGCTTTCAGTAATGGGCATGTGATTGCAGGAGAGATCTGAAAATATATACAACTCTAACACAGGACAGGAAGTGATAAAATGGTAGTGTTTTCTGAGATCTATGAGAAGAGAGATGAAGAAATATTAATTTTGTTTAGATAGATGAAAAGCCAGATAAATAAGACGATCTTTTGTTTTGTTTGAACAATGTGTAGGGACCCAAGGTGGACAGGCTGTAAGTTCAGACGAAGACATCTTAAAGGTATAGCATAATCATATGAGGCAGATAAAAACAGGTGACTTTTTTGTGAGAAAAAAAAGTAAGGAATACTGTCACTACCATGACCCAAAATAGTGTTCCTTTATGACACAATTAGAAAAGAAAAAATGATAATTCAAAACCAAGTTTTCAGCTAAACATTTCTGCTTGTGCTTACCCTCGTACTGTGGATTGGGGGAAGTGATTCTTACATTTTTAGAAACTTCTGTGCTACCTTCAAAGTTTTGTAATACTCGTTGACCACCTGTACTATTATTTATTTCTTTGTTTGTTTATTTATTTATTTAATTAATTTTTTGAGTTGTATTCATTTTTACTTAGCCTAGCCCTAAGCAGTATTCAAGGTGAAATCATGAATTTAATGTACTATTAAAATGAATATATAAGTACTAAAAGGCATTAAAAATTTTATTGAGAACTCAATTATAAATAATCTTGCACACCTTGTAACTCAGACCACAGTTTGGGAGATGGTAGTTTATAAGTCTACAAAGTCCCCAACTGTAGATACACAACTGTTCACTCCCATGGAGACTGCCATCTTTGTCATTTTAATCTTTTATTCAAGGGGTACTTACTGTTAAGAACTTAAGTCTGAATATTGGATACAATACTTACCATTTCTGTGACTCGAAGCAATCTACTTAGCCTCTGTGTTTCCATTTTCTCCTCTGTAAATAAGAAAATGATACCTACCTTTCAAAGTTATTTTTAGTGATGAAAGAAGCTATGTACGCAAAGCCTTAGACATGGTCATTGGCACGTGCTAAGCAAACCATAAACTGTGGATGTTTGTATTATATTTACATTATCTAACAAAGTGGGAGAATTAGCTCCAGAAATAATCTATTGAATTTCATTTAGGGAACCTGGAAATCATTTTCTTATACTTTCCCGTTTATCGGTTAGTTTGAAGCAGGATAAAAGAACGCTTTTGGTATATGGTAAATTCATGAAAATTATGAAGGTTAGAAAAAATTCATGACCACAATCTTCCCTGAGTAGCAGGGAACCACAGAAGGATAAAGGATACAACAGCAGCCTAAGATTATTTCTGAGAGTACCTGCAATGTAATGACCATTTACTATGTCCCAAATGTATATAGTGTCTCACTTAATTGTCTCAATTTTACAAATTAGGCAATCAAGTAGATGAGGAAATGGAGGCTCCGAGGGTTTAAGTAACTTGCCAAAATTAAAGGCACAAAGCAGAGAGATGCCAGGAATCTAGTTAATCTGAACATAATCTGAACGTATGTTATTTATGCTTATCCAACTAGACATTGGTGAGTGCTCTCACGTCTTCTAAGGACGTATGGGTCCCACCACAAGGGAGGAAAGTACTGAAGGCAAACTTTGTTTCCTAGACAGCTTTATTCAGGGACATTATAGAGTAAAATTTCAAGTAATATATCCTATTAAAAGGAAAGGAAGAGTAGAGGCAATTTGTGAAGGGCAGGAAAACCTATCAGGAAAAATGAATCTCTTTTTCCTTGCACATATTTTCAAAGCCATCCTTCAGGCTTGTCAACTGCAATGGAATGATTAGGGTAAGAGCTGCAACATTAAATACAACATGATGGCAAGACTAATCTTAGGTATTTAATGAAATACCATCTCCTCTTTGAACCAAGGTGTGACAGCCTGGTGACAGTATAGATCTATTCCACAGGCCATTTAATTAAAAACTAACTTTATAGAAACCTATTTTGGTCACCAAGTAAAATTCTTGTTTAAATCAAAATGTTTTCACAGCAGGTTGTTGAGGTCAAAGATATCTCTTGCCATACTTGAAAATAATCTTGAGTCAGTTTTGGATTATGTTATGATTGAGGTACCACCAATTTCTCCTTCTAAACTTCCAGGATTGTATTTCTTAACTTTTAAGTAGTGTTACATCTTATCCATTTAAAATGCTCTTCTCCATTGACAAAACATTGTTTTTTTGTTTTTTTACAATATACAGGCAAATGCTATTACATAACATCTAGTGTTTCTGTTTACATTATTCAAATCAGCCGTGTTTGTTCTCATAAAAATTTAAATAGTTATATATTCAAAAAGGACATGAGGCACACAGAGTTTTATAATAATAGAAAGAAGATGAAGCTAGAGAGTGTTAATTTGTTTGGCATTGGTTTTCTTTTCTTTGGATTCTCTGAGAAATCCTTGACCCATGCTCTTTAAAGCAATACAAGTTGCATTCACATTTTATGTAATTATGTTTGGTTTTTTCCTCTCAAACTAGTTTTTGGAAACATTGGAGAGAAATTAAAGCCATCTACACCTATTATATTTTCACTCCAGTAAGAAACAGGAGGTGAACAGGAAGAAAGAAAGAGGGAAACAATATTTATGACATATACATTACAGTTAGGTTAAGGCTATTTGAAGATAAAATGCAGGCTAATTACCTCTTATTCTCATTATCTATAGGTCAGATCTAGTCTACCTCTAAGACACATCGATTTTATACTGATAATATTTTCATACTAATAATTTTTATTTTATTAAATAAGTCACAGGGATTACAGGTACAGCATAGGGAATACAGTCAATGGCACTGTAATAACATTGCCTGGTGACAGATGGCAGCTACACGTGGTAAACTAGCATAACATATGGAGTAGCTGGATCACTATGTTGTACACAAAAAATAATTTTGTTTTAGCACATTAGAAAAAGTGTATGTGTACACCTTAAAGTCTTTAAAACCTTTGCATGGTTGTTATCTCATTTTGATTCCCACCTACCTATGAAGAAAGCACAGGAATTAATGCTATTAATTTGTAAATGCAAAAAATGAAACCCCAAGAAACTACAGGATTAGTCACATTGCTACAGTTAGTCTGGCGGGACCTGTGTTAGAGGAGAGACACTCTCAGACCTGAAAAATGAAACCTGCACTCAACATTTGAAATTCATTTTTTAAAACAGCAAATAAACCTCAAATAATATATTTGATTTGTCATAGGAATCAATATACTATAAAATTCCCGTTAAAAAGAATTCTATCCTAAGCAGATAAATAACCTTTAGAATCCTTATGGATGCCACCTTACTCAGTGTGAAAAACTACACCCCCACCAAAAATAAAGCAGAAAAGTACATAATTGTTCCCATTTCAAAGGTAACAAACTGATTAGCTAAAGTGTCAAAAAGCAGGTGCAGAATCCCAAATTACTTTCCATTTTGCTTTCAGCTCTTTTAAAATCCTCCTTTCAGGATTGTTTAATTTTTAAGCTATTAACATTTTATGCCATAAAGAAATAATCATCTCTTTATTTAATAATTATTTAAATATTCTTTCTCTCTACTCAGCATCATTAAATTGTAAACCTTTTAGCACCACGAACCTATTTTAGTGTTGAAGCATCTGTTATTATGTTCAAATCTTCTGAAGCTGCACCCATACATTATACTAATGTAAAAATAATAATCTTTTAATGAGTAAGCTCTACCATGCTCTATACCCCCCTTTTAATGTTTAACAAGCATACGGACATTTTAATAATCATATTTTTTCACTGACTTGTTTGAAATTAACCACAAAATTTTCCAAGAGTAGCCAACCCATCAACAGTAGCCTAGAATTAGCAGAGAAGATGAAGAATAATATCCAATCCATATTCAGTGTGTAAATGGCGAATTCAGCGATTACTACTTCCTCATTAAGAATAAGTTCAATTATGCCACAGAACACTATTTGGTTTAATGAGGAATTAAAATGAATGGAATTAGATTTAGACTAGAATCTCATGAGCATTAATAGAGTGATTAAAGTGGCTGTAAAAATTTTTATTTTTTTATTTATTTCTCATTCTAATCAAGATGCTTAAGATGGTTAAATCATATAAATGATTTTTTAACAGAAGTTGCCAGTTGCATCAACTTTTTTTCTCCTTGACTCAGAAAATATATGTATTAAGATATTCAGGTTAATTCTCACTGTTAAAACATCACATTGCTTTGTGTTTAATTTGCTAATTAAAAGAACATTCGAACTAATATAATAATTGCTGGCATTTTAGTGGGTGCTTATTATTTTGCAGAAAATGTGTTAAATACTTTCATTTATCACCCCGTGGGAACCCTCCTAACCATCCTATGAAGGAAGCATTCCCATTATATTTACAGGAAAATTAGCATTGTGGGCTTAAGTGACTTACATGGAGTCATAGGGTGTGGTCAGTAGAATTTTAATATGACCTCTTAGATCCCCATCCCTTGGTGTACATGCACTGCATAATCCCTGGATCTGTGAAGATGATGGATTTCATTCCTAGGATTAGGTTGTCATTTGGCACAGATCGTTTTAATAAAGGGAGATTATCTGTAGTGGGACTGACCTAATCAGGTAAGCCCTGAGAAAGGACTGGTGTATTACTGAAGCCAACAATTGAAAGTCAGAGAGACTAAAAGCATTATGGGGGGGTGGGTGATAGGAAAGTTTTCTTTTTTCAGCTTCTAAAATAGAGAGGGTCATTTAGCAAGGATCTCATAGTAGCCTCAGTGAACTGAGAAAAATTCAAACTAAATAGCCAGCAAGTAAATGGAAACTTCAGCCCTACAACCGTAAGGAACAAAAATTTGCCAATAACCTGAAGGAACTTGGAAGTGGATTTATCCCAAGAGCCCTAGACAAGAACAAAGTACAACCAATACCTTGATTTCAGACTGAAAAGAAACTGAACAGAGAATACAGTCATGTCATGTCTGGATTTCTGATCTACTGAACTAGGAGCTAATTGATGTATGTTATTTTAAGCCCCTATGTGTGTGGTAATTTGTTACACAACATAGAAAAATAATACACAGAATAAGTTAGAATCTATACATAGGAAACATGATTATATTGCCTCTACCCTTCCTCCCTATTTCTCTGAGCCATCTAGATGCTTCTTCACGGAAACAGATTGATTTATTGCTCTTGATTGAGCATGTCTTTCCACATCCTATGTGAATTAACTTGATTTAATGGAAAGGGAACTGGATTTGAAGGCAATAATATTTATCTCATACATTAAATAAATGATTCTGTTTATTCATTTACAAATGTCTTGAACAAACTTGTATATAGCAAGTGTTCAGAATATTTAGTTGGCTACCTTGCTCATAATTAGTACTCAAATGATAAAACAAGAAAGTTACCAAAAGTACAGTATATCTAGACCAGTTATACATTGAAAAGTTGATTCCATTTCTAATGTGTTTCTTGGATTAATGTGGTTGTCTGTGAAGGCAAAATTTCTAATTATTATTCAAATTTTACTAGATTTGTGAGTATTTCCCTGATTTTCCAGATTAAAATGGAAGCTTTTTAGTGGATTACAGTTTGTTTTTTTTTTTTTTTTTTTGAAGGAGGGAGAGGCAGAGTGTGAGGGGGTGGGAGACACAGAATCTGAAGCAGGCTCCAGGCTCTGAGCTGTCAGCACACAGCCCGTCACGGGGCTCCAACACAAACCGCGAGATCATGACCTGAGCCGAAGTCGGAAGCTCAACTGACTGAGCCACCCAGGCGCCCCAGTGGATTCCAGTTTTAACTTATAAATTGCATACACACACATGCATTTTTTTTTCTCTAAGCAAGTTTAATGTCTTATACATGTTTATATTGCAGGTTCTTAGGATAGGAGTACAAGTGTAAGATACTCAGTAAATGTTTGCCAAATGAATTTTAAATATCTAAGAAAGATAGACAACTTGGAATGTATAAAGATAAGTTGAAATATTTCTGCTGAAGAAGATTTCTGGTTGATAAATCTTAGCATATAGGCATTTAGAAAAACATATTAAATACATTATCTGACATTCCTCTTTCTAACTGAATATCAAGGAAATAATTATTGTGTTCCACAGATAAAGCATTGGTTTGTAGATAGAATGGGTAGTGACTAATTTCAAGTGGGTGTTTTTCTAAAAAAGACTCCCTCAATCCTTTTGGTGTATTGTCACAAATGGCAAGATTTCATTATTTTTTTATGACAGAATAATGTTCCATTAGATATAAATATAAATATATAAAAATATATATATTCATGTCTTCTTTATTCATTTATCCACTGATTTATATGTAGGTTTTTTTCCATGTCTTGGCTATTGTAAATAATGCTGAAATAAACATGGGGGTTCATATATCTATTTGAATTAGTATTTTCTTCAGATAAACACCCAGAAGTGGAATTGCTGGATCACACAGAAGTTCTGTTTTTAATGTTTTGAGGAATCTTCATTGTGTTTTCTGCAGTGGTTGCACCAATTTGCATTCTCAATGCACAAGTGTTCTCTTTTCTCTACATCCTCACCAACTCTTTTTATTTCTTATCTTTTTGATAATAGTCATTCTAAAAGATGTGAGCTGATATCTCATTGTGGTTTTGATTTGCATTTTCCTAATGATTAATAATGTTGAGTTTCTTTTCATTTACCTGTTGGCCATCTGTAAATCTTCTTTGCTAAAATGTCTCTTCAGATTTTCTGCCCGATTTTAAATCAGTTTTTCTTTTATTTTTTTTTTCTTTACTATCTATTGTGATGTATGAGTTCTTTATATATTTTGGATATTAGTCCCTTATCAGATACATGATTTACACCTATTTTATCTCATTCAGTAGCTTGACTTTTCATTTTGTTGATGGTTTCCTCTACTGTGCAGAAAATTTTAGCTTGGTGTCATCTTTGGATTTCCTGAATCTGGGTGTTTGTTTTCTTCCCCAAGTTAGGGAAGTTTTCAGCCATTATTTTTTCAAATAAGATTGGTGCTCTTTTTTGTCTTTCTTCTCCTGCTGGGACCCTTGTAATAAGAATCTTAGTATGCTTGATGTTGTTCTTCCCTGAGGCTATTTTCTCTTTTTTTTCTTTTGATGCTCTGATTGGGTAAGTTTCATTGCCCTGTCTTTAAGTTCACTGATCTACTCTTCTACTTCATCTTGTCTGCTGTTGAATTCCTGTAGTGTTTTTCAGTTCAGTTACTTTATTTTTCAACTCTATGACTTCTGTTTGGTATTTCCTTATCTTTTACATCACTTGTTGAAGTTTTCACTGTGTTCATCCATTCTTCTTCCCAGTTCAGTGCGCATCTTTATGACCATTACTTTGAACTCTTTATTAAGTAAATTGCTCATCGCCATTTCATGAAGGTTTTTTTTTTGAGGTTTTATTTTGCTCTTTTATTTAGGATGAATCACTCTGTTTCTTCATTTGGTTTGACTCCTTGTGTTGGTTTCTATATAGTAGGAAAAACACCCATGTCTCATAGTCCTCAAATAGTGGCCTTATACAGAAAAAGAAACTTTTTATTCAGCCCTGCCCAGCTCTAGGTTTTGTCTCAACCCTTGGTGTTTGTCCAAGAAGTCCAATATATTTTTATTACCTCCATTAGTGAAAATGTGCCAAGACATGTCAGTGTCCCACAGGGAAGATCTCAGTCAGCAACTAGATTCAATCTGATTGGAAAGCAGACCTCAGGCAGCAGCTTTTGAAAGTATGCAAACATATAAAATCCTGAGGGGTCACAACATAAGAGCCACTGAACACCAGAACCAATGATCTGTAAATGTCTCCTGGGTGTTCTATATTCCTATGATTAAGTCTGAGTCTCTGTTTCTTCTGAGGACTGACCTTGTTAAGAACAGAGTGTTTTGGATGTATTTCAGTGTGACCACTTTTTCCTTCCTCTCCTGGAAGCACAAGGAGATTTTTCTCTGTTCTTGACAATGAGAAGCTGGTAGGGCTTTTAGAGGAAAGTTTATAAAAGTGTGGAGGTCCCCCCAAGACTGGGCCCTTCAGAGTTTCTAACTCTCAAGTTAGTGTACCCTGAGCCTCCAGCAACTCATCAACTACACATTGGACTAGCAACCAGAAATCCAGAAGCTTTGGGGTACATGGGTGGCTCAGTCCATTAAACATCAGACTCTTGATTTTGGCTCAGGTCATGATCTCATGGTTCAGGAGTTCAAACCCTGCATCAGGCTCAGCATGACAGTGTGGAACCTGCCTGGGATTCTTTCTCTCCCCTCTCTCTCTCTTCTCCTACCCCACTTGTGCTATGTTTCCCTCTGTCTCTCTCTCAAAAAAAAAAAACCTTAAAGAACACTTTAAAAAAGAAATCTAGAAGCTCATTTAAAACTTCTAAAAACACTATAAATTACAAATTAACTTCCCCATTGTAGGATAGCGAATTGATGCATAGGGATATTAACTTGACCAATAAACTTGCCACAGTGTGAAGGTGGTACATGTTCAGATTAGATTGTAGCTATGTTGACTGCAAAGACTGCTCTTCTACAACATTCTATTCTACATCTCTTTGATAAGATTAGAAAGACTGAAAAACATATTTCCATATATTCTAAGTGAAAATAAAAGCTTAAGGGTGAAGGCAAAGTCAGAGAATATATTATGCTACACAGAATCTGGGTGAAAGATCCATCTTGGTTATCTAACTGCATCGGATACAAGCAGACAGAAGCTCAGAAGCAAACACAGGCTGCTATAAGTAATTTAAGATAAAATTTTGGACATAGATCTCTTTAACTAGCATATACATAATTGGGAAAGAAAAAAAAGTTCATGTGTTCACACTCCTAAATCCTCTCCTCTTGCCCTAGAGGTACAGCAGTGTAATTTGAAAGTTAGAACATCAATCCTGGTCTTAAATTCTTATTATTCCACCTATGAAATGTGTCCTTTTAAAGCTACCCAAAAGCTCTTAGCTTTTTGATGTTTATGAGTATCTTTTTACACCACTTTTGCATTTCTTTAAAAATCCACCATTTTTCCAATAAATTCAGGGAAAGAGTACAAGCCTTGCACCCAAATGATATTTACTGACCTTTTAAAAATATTTTAATTTCATTAAGTTTTCTAATTTGTAGATTGTTTCTACCAGTGCAGCATATCTTAATAAAAATAACAGGTCTCTATATTTGCAATGTTTTATCTAAAAGACAACAAGCATCTGCATTTCAGGGAAACATTTAGATAACTATGTCTCTGGAGTTAATTAGATTGAGTTTTCAAATTTCATCCTGATGTATAGTTTTGGTTTGGAATGATCCAGACTCATAAAAATCCTACAATGGAAAAAGCAATATGAAAGAAAAAGTAAAGATAGGTAACCGAATATGCTTTATAGTACAGTACATAAGAGCCTTCAGGAAATGGAATGATTTACAAAATGTTTCAGCACTAATTATGCATTGTTTACTTGATAGATCATAACAGCTTTCTTTGGAAAAATTCTGCCTAATATGAGTCCTGTTAAAAACATTTTTGTCACAAAAATAATCTCAAAAACCCCTTTTGGGTACTATATTGGCATCAGTTTGTGGAAAACAAAAATCACATTCTATTTATTTCCAAAAGTGTTTCTGGCCCATCTCTTTATTCCCTATGGCCTGATTTTAAAGTAAAATGCCTTGCTGAAATATCTCAAGGTTATTTAGCAATTAGACATTAGTTACATTAAAGGATGCCATCAACCGTGTAACACAAATGATCACAATGAATGTTTAAATTGATCAAATAAGCAAACTAAAAAGGCACTTCTTTCTTTTTTCAATAACACATTAAATTCATTTTTATACATTACTTAGTACTGTCTTCCTATAAGCACTACCAAAAAATCAAATGGGATTTACTCTGTGATCTGTAATTTGAAGAAGCTCACATAATAGAGAATATCAAGTGCTTCCCAGATAAATAAGTGGTAAATGATGTCTAGTGATGATAATTTGACATTTTCTACCACTTGATTCACGTATTCATCTCAAAAAACCAAACGACAAGTATAATTGTTATCTATACAATATTAAGGATGGAATTAGGGCACAGGTAAGTATTTTACCAATCTTACCCGATCATTGTTGAGGACAGAATTCCAACACAGATATTTGGACTTCAAGAACCCAAGTGAGATTTTTACTACTCTGATATTGGAAACAAATGTAGTGTGTGAAAATTTCTTAGTGAGAATGAATCCAGTTGTCTTATGTTGAATTTGAATCCTGAGTATAGTGGAACAGCGAGCAGTTTATGCTTCAGAAGAGGGACAACATTTAATTTTTCTTTCTTTTTCTTCTTCTTCCCCCCGCCCCCCCCCCATTTAGTTGCTTATACTATCAGGTACTCCTAAGTGATTGAGGTAATATCATTCAGTTTTATTGAAGGTCTTTCCTCTTCCATTTCTCTTCTGTCACCCCCAATAACAATATCATGGGAAGGAACTCACTTGCCATGGCTGGACTTGCCCCAGAGTAGCTCTCCACTGGTTACATTTCCCTCTTTTAGGTTAATGACTGTTTATTCTCCCAATAATGTGTTACATCTATGGCATTTCTTCCTTGTCTTTAATGTCTGTTTTGACTAAATGTGCATTGCCTACAGATTATGTTCATAATAGCTTTGCATCCTATCGGGGTTCAACTGATGTTACATCGAGTTAAATATAATTTGGGTTTAGTTGCATTTCTCTGCCAAACTAGCTAGTCATTTACTATCATAAAGCCACTTAATTCTGAAAATAGTTTTAAAACATTAAGTTACTCTACTGTCCAGTAAAATTCTATATTCTGTATTAAGTTTCTATATTATTCTTAGTAAAGAGTAATTCTGTGTCCTACTTGATACCAATTAATCCATGTCTAGGGCATCATAAATATTAGCAACCTCCATTATTTTTAAATCTTAATAAACAGATCACACTATCACAGTTTTATTCTCAGTTATGGCTATATTTTAATATAATCATCAAAAATGTAAAAGGATATTTATTATTTAGTATAAAACTTGAGCAAAGAAGTTGTTGGAATTACCTCTAAATTTATACTTGAGTTAACGGACTCATTATTTCAAACATCATAGTCTGAATCAATATCAGTAATGATTCATTCTTTTGATTAAGAAGTGACTCTGTCTGTAGATGTCAGATAATTACTGAGATGACCTATAATGAGAACATTTCACAACTCTCTGACTTAAATTTCTTATTCCCTCAACAGCATAATGACTTCCTTCTAGATCTTTTTATAGTGTCTCTATGCTCCTGGGGTTTCTTTTCATGATCAGTCACTATAAAGGTTTGCTCCTATCATCGGTTTTTAGACAAAGAAATGCTGTGGCTCTATACAATAAAACCCGTGTTTTGTCTAGATATTTTAGAATTCTGGCATATTTCCTCATTTTTTAAAGACAGGCTTGTCCCACACATCTGTGTATAAATTGCATGAAACTGCAATAGTAAAAGATGATACAGGATACTCTTTGTTATTCTGTTAAGTGCTCTGAGGGGAATTAAAGTGGTTTCTTTTATATAAAATATTAAGATTAGAAATGCAAGATGTTCTTCTGATCCTGCCCCTTAGGAATATGGTATTTAAAAGTAAGTAAGGAAAAATGATAACATCTTGATGACACTTACTATGAATCTTGAAATTCATAGTAATACCAACATACAAAGAGCACTTTGTGGGTGAAATCATAAATTTATTGTTAAATCACTTTATTCATTCTCAAACAATTTCTAGGGAATCAAATATTGCACCAACATTATAGTTTTTCTTTAGAATTCCTAACGTGTTAATAACTCAGATACACTCACTAATATTAAACAATCTTTATATTTATAAGGATATCCTTATATAATATCCTTATCCTTTATAAGGATATTTATACCTTTTCCCTCATGCTAAAAATGTGAATCATCTTTTTATTGGCCTTTCACTGATATGCAGAATTTCCTTAGCTGTCATTTTGGTGGCTTAGTTCTTCCCTGGTTAATTGCTAGTGAAAACAAAACAAGTGACCTTAAGTGAATTCTGTTGCCTTTGTTAAAACAACATGAATAAGACACATGCTCAAATATGTTAAACATATTTTTAGGTTGTTTTTAACACTTAAAAAACAATTCACTTTTCAGGGCAAACTTTAATGAGGAATATAGTCCGTATTGATGTCTAGATACTGTCTTAAATAAGGAAAGCCTCAAACTCGTTAATTAGAGGTTTCCATTCTTTTCAAAATATCTGTATTCCTGTTAGGTTCAGAGTTGCTTAAAGAATTAGAAATTTAGAAATGATGATGACTCACATGACAGATCCATTATTTGCCAGAACCTACAAGGCAAAGGATTTTTTTGGCAGGGGTCTCATTTGATAAAACTTTAATTGGGGGGCGGGGGGAACAAAACAAAAAAATACCTATAAAACGAAACATATATTTTTATTAAAATACTGTATTCTTTTCTTTTTTTAACGTTTATTCATTATTTTGAGAGACAGAGAGAGACAGAACATGAGTGGGGGAGGGGCAGAGAGAGAGGGAGACACAGAATCCGAAGCAGGCTCCAGGCTCTGAGCTGTCAGCACAGAACTCCACAAGGGGCTTGAACTCACAAACCGTGAGATCATGACCTGAGTCGGAGTTGGATGCTTAAACGACTGAGCCACCAAGGCGCCCCTACTGCATTCTTTTCTAATTTATAACTAATAGTCATCTTAGTTTTAGATCTGACATTAAAATTATATTCACCGGTGCTAACAAACTAAATCTAGATAACTCGAGAGGCTTCCATCTTCTGTGTGTGAAATTCAACCAGAACAATGAAGTGTAATGTAAATAATGGGAAGCATTGAGGTAGGGCTCAATCTCTTTTCCAATTTGCTATGTCGGAAGTTTCAGTTTCCTCATCCAAAAAAAAAAAAGTGGGTTTTATACTTGATCCCATGTATTCTTCTTTCACACAGTTTTTTTAAAATTCTTCAAGTCTAAGAGTAGAGTTCACATAAACACCAAAATAAATAAATAAATAAATTAATTAATTAAAATCAATAAAAATAAAGTCAATTTTGCAAGAGCTAAAACCTTAATTGATCATAACTTCTAAGCTTAAAAGGCCATGTTCAAGGTAACTTTAAAAACTCTAAATCCTTAAATTACTATTATTTTTTAAAAATTTTTAATGTTTATTTACTTTTGGAAAGATAGATAGAGTGCAAGCAGGGGAGAGGGAGATGGAGAGAGGGAAACACAGAATCTGAAGCAGGCTCCAGACTCAGAACTGTCAGCAAAGAACCCGACATGAGTTCCAACTCACAAATGGCGAGATCATGACCTGAGCCAAAGTTGGATGCTTAACAGACTGAGCCACCCAGGCACCCTTAAATCCTTACATTAGCCACCAAATATGTAAATAAATGAATAAAAGACCGTAACTCAGAATTTTCTTCTTTTCCATTTAATACATAATATAGAAAGTGGTTTAATTTAAATGATATTTGGTAAATAAGACTGAATGCTTCCCTTATGCCCAATGCTAGAATTATTTATCAGACTAGTGTACAAAAATACAAGTATGTACTACCCCCGAATCGTGTTATTAGTTTTTATTTCTTTATCACTCTGGTCATAGCAAGACAGTAGATCATAGAAAATTCAAACTTTAGGGGTGCCTATGTGGCTCACTTAAATAAGTACCTGCTCTTGATTTCAGCTCAGGTCAGGATCTCATGGTTTGTGAGTCTAAGCCCCGAGCTGGGCTCAGCACTGACAGCGCAGAGCCTACTTGGGATTCTCTCTCTTCCTCTCTCCCTGCCCTTTTCCCACATGCAAGCATGTACTCTCTCTCTCTCTCTCTCTCTCTCTCTCTGAAAATAAATAAACTTAAAAAAAAAAAGAAAATCCAAACTTTAGCTTTGCAGCTAATTACATAAGTATTTTAGTTTCCTAGAGCTGCTGTACCAAAGGACCACAAACTGGGGAGCTTGCGGCAGCAGAAATTTATTGTCACAGTTCTGGAGGCTACAAGTCTGAAGTTCAGGTGCCAAGAGAACTGTTCCTTCTGGAGACACTGGGGGAAACTGTTTTATGCCTCTCTCTTAGCTTTTTGTGGTTGCCCCAAATCGTCAGTGTTCCTGTGCCTATAGACTCAGCACTCCACTTTTTGTCTCCATCTTCACATGACATTCCTGTGTGTGTGTGTGTGTGTGTGTGTGTGTGTTCTATTCTTATAAGGATATGAGTGGTATTGGATCAGAGCCCACTCTAATCCATTAGGACCTCGTGTTAACTTGATTACATGTGCGAAGACCGTTTTCTTTTCTTTCTTTTTTTTTAAATAAATGTTTATTCACTTTTTTTGAGAGACAGAGACAGAGTGTGAGCAGAGTAGGGGCAGAGAGAGAGAGACACACACAGAATCCGAAACGGGCTCCAGGCTTTGAGCTGTCAGCACAGAGCCCGATGTGGGCTCGAACTCAGGAACCATGAGATCATGACCTGAGCCGAAGTTGGACACTTAACCGACTGTGCCACCCAGGTGCCCCAAGACGCTGTTTTCAAATAAGATCACATACACAAGTATCAGAGCTTAGGACTTCAATATATATCTTTGAGGGACACAATTCAACCCACAATATTGACCAATCTTGTTCTGATTCCCAGTTGATCATCAGTAACTGTAATGAGAATAATACCTGTATTTCAGGAGTAAATAAAAGATTATTTATAAAAAATTAACACTTAAAAATTCTTATAATAAAACCACTTACAAAGATACAGTGTCTGGAATAAGAAAATATGCATTCAATGAAAGAAAACATAAAGTTTGGAGGCTAAAAATTTATTTTTTAGTCATCAATTTCTAAGATCTCTCAAGATATTTTATAAATTAAATAATATATAAAAGATATAGATATTTATGATGTATTTCTTTATTTCACTATTGAGGAAAGTGACTTCCAAGTTGAATACATTTAGGGCAGTGGTTCAGTTGGTTCAGAGTCTGATTTTTGTTTTTGGCTCTGGTCATGGTCTCAAAATCATGGAATCAATCCCTGCATCAGACTCCATGCTAAACGTGGAGCCTGCTTGGGATTCTCTCTCCCTCTCTCTCTCTTTCTCTCTCTCCCTCCCTCCCTCTCTCTATACCCTTCCCCACTTGTGTGTTCACACACTCTCTCTCTCTCTCAACATAAATAAAATTTAAAAAGACAACAACAGAGTTGCATATATCCATATAATTGGTGCCTGGGTTGTAATGACAAAATATACTTATTTTTTGGCCTGCTGTATCTACCCAAATGTATCCCCATGGTTTATCATTTACTTTTTAGAGTTGCTTACATTTGGTATGCTATCCTCTTCCTCTATTTGAAGTCTATGGTTATACCTAACAAATATAAAAGGGCATAAAAAGTGTCTGAGAACTAGGTAGGAAAATGAGGGAGTAGAATCATTATACTTCTTTTGAAGTTTAGTGGCTTAAGAAATTGTTCTGGAATTAATTGACAAAACAGGCCAATAATCTCACAGATTTCATACTCATCTATGATATTGTGATATAATAAGAAATATAAATTTTAGTCTTCCTCCCCAGCTCCTGGCCAAAGCTCCTAAACCCTTGTAATTTATTAAAAAATAAGAAAAATAGAAGCATCTTTTGTTATAATACTTTATTTTTGTTTCTAGCTTCTTAAACATTTCCTGAGTTATCAGTATGAGAAGGGCAGGTATTGTTATTCATAACAAACCCCTTTCAACCAAACCTGAGTTTATATTAATGAGGTAGATTTGGAGGATGGGGACTAGTTGCCACGAATCCACCAAGTGATTACAGAGTTGGAACTTTCAACCTCACCTTCAATCTCTGGGGAGGAGAGAGACCAGAAAGCTGGAGGTTGACTTAATCATCAATGGCCAACATTTGATCAATCATGCCTATATACTGATGCCCCTATAAAAATTCTTACTGATGAAATTCAGAAAGCCTCCATTTTGGTAAAGACAGGGTTGGAGAATGGCATGTCTGGGGAAGAAATGGAAGCCTTGTGCCCCTTGAGGATACCTTGCTATCTGGATCTCTTCCATTTGGCTGTTCCTGAATTGTATCCTTTATAATCAAGGCTAAATATAAGTAAAGCCCTTTCCTGAGATTTGTTCTAGCAAATTATCAAATCCACGGGTTGGGTGGGTAACCAGAACTCTTGATTTATAGACAGTTGTTCAGAAGTATAGATGACAACTTAGGACTTGCAATTAACATTTGAAGTGGAGCATGACAGTCTTGTGGGACTGAA
Source organism: Panthera tigris (assembly GCF_018350195.1). Taxonomy (NCBI): domain Eukaryota; kingdom Metazoa; phylum Chordata; class Mammalia; order Carnivora; family Felidae; genus Panthera; species Panthera tigris. The sequence goes on along the minus strand of NC_056676.1, from coordinate 26,894,546 downwards.
TCCTGAACATACAGTGTCTGTGCCTACTCATGTAGCCAGTCTCAGGATTGAGTGACAGGACATTCAGTTGGTATCTGCAGAGAACTGGAGAATTTCTTGATGTGGAAAACCAATATATTTGGCGTCAGGAGCTTCGTGAGTGGACAAAATAGAGTATTTCCTTAGTTGATGCGTACCGAATATTTCTTTTTAAAAAATTTTTTTAATTTATTTAATTTATTTTATTTATTTTGAGAGAGAGAGAGAGAGAGAGAGCAGGGAAGGGGCAGAGAGAGAGGGAGACAGAAGATCCAAAGTTAGTTCTGTACTGATAACAGAGAGCCCAATGTAAGGCTTGAACTCATACACTGTGAGAGCTGAAGTTGGGCACTCCACTGACTGAGCCAGTCAGGCTCCCCATGACATTGAGTATTTCTAATGAGTGGTTTTTATTTTAAATCCATTTCCATAACATTTCATGGAGTTAAAGGAAGGTTGAGTTTTATCCAATTTATACCTCCATGTACGAGCTCAATTTCTTACATGAAAAATTTATGTAAAAAGAGATGTCGAAGTTCCCTTAGTAGTTTATTCTGTTGCCTAAATATCAACATAGTGGTTCCCATTCCTCCAGAGTTCATTCTGGCTATTCTAACTGCTCAGTGAAGTCTTTGTTGTTCTACTCAGTAAAGTAGAATGAAGATAGCAAAAGAGGAAAGCCTCTTTGCAATCTCTAGAAGGAATGAAGTCATGTTCTATTCATGAGCTTTTGGGTGGTGAGTATTATGATCAAATAGGCTTTTAGGAATGTGAGGAGCTCTTGTCTACCCATTGCATACTTGGAAAGAAACAGTTTCCCTTCAGGAGCCACACTCCAGGCTCCAGTTCTCCCTTCCCCTGAATCTCAGGTTCTCAGTTTTAGTTCTCATGTGTCCCTATTAACCAAAAACCTTGTTTCTTCTTGGTAGACTATCATTATTAATGTAAATTTGGTCTTCTTTCTTCGAAAGCTGAATTATTTGTATTTATAAATATTTGTCAAATATCCAATCCCCAGAATCCAAAGGAGGAAAATGCAGAAGAAAGAATCATAGTAGAAAGGGGAAAGAAAAGGGAATTGGGGGGAAGAAAGGGAAATAAGGAGGAAAAAGGGTTCTTGCAAGTACCTTTTCTTGCAAAGATAAGAATAAAGTCACAACAAGCTGAGTATTCATATTAAAGAAAAAAAAAGGTGAATATTTCAACCTTCCTTCCCTGTATTCACTACCGATGAGTCAAATTCTTTAGACTTTTTCCTGTGTTATTGCACCTTTAAAATGGAGAAAATATTAGCTATTAACCAAATATGAACTATTCTTGGACTTTGGGAGTTACTCCTCATCTTTTCTATCTCTATCATAATCCTTATTCCTCAAACTTTACCACACAGGTATGTGTTGCAATAATTTACTATCTTTTAGATTCTAATTTGGTAATTTGAGTACTTTTCAAATTTCTATTTTCTTATTGTAAAAGTAATATTTGGGATGGCTACACTAATCCACTGCTTTCTGTTGATATAAAACAGATAGGAGGAAAGAAATAAGAGAGGGAGGGAAAAGAAAGAAATTAAGAAAGAAAGAAAGAGGAGAAGGAAGAAAAGAAAGAGAGAAGGAAAGAAAAGAAAAAAAGAATATTACTTTAGTAATACAAACAAGCATTTTGGGGGTTCATTAATCTTTTTTAAGTTTAAAGATGGAACTTAATATTCTCTCTCTCTCTCTCTCTCTTTTTACTACACTGTGTGTGCTATAAACCTCTCTCTCCCTCCTCTCTCTCTGTCTCTCTGCCTGTCTTTAACTCTCTCCTGTTCCTTACATTGTAAACTTTGAGAAGAGAGAGATCAGATATACAAATATATACAGATATATACAAATCTCTCTATAAAGTCCCAAGTAATATGGTCTGTGACATTAGTGCATAAAATTAGAATTGAGAAATAAATATTTCTGTGTTGTTTTTTTTAAGACAGTGACATTAACTCACATTGCTTAAATAGACTTTGTTTTATTTATGATCCTAACATGATTTTATTGCTTTGTTGTTGTTAGTCTTGATCAAACCCTGTCTGAGGATATGGAAGAGCTGGCTAAATACTAAGATGTTAAGACCAAGAACACCTTTATTCTGTTTTACTTCATGCTTCTAATTAGAATACAAACTCAACAAGAAGGGTCTCTAGAAGGGAAGGTGTTTTATCATGCTTCCTGTATACTCACCATTTAGGCATCAGGTTTGGAAAGATAAGGTAGCACATGAGACAAAACTGCATGGGACTCTTGATTCCCAAGGGATTACCCACAGAACTTCTTTACTACTCAACACAGCCATCTTAGGAACAACAGAGACAACACTTGCCTTCCATTTAAATGTTTGGACTTTAATAAGAGCTTTATTGTTTTTTCTGGGAAACTATAAAATCTGAAAAATTCCTCAAAACTTCACACATGGCTAACTCCACTGCTTCTCATCAAGTGTTCTGTGGTCTCTTAGGGCATATTTCAATTTCACTAGGCTTAACACACTTTTAGGATGTGGCCCAACAATGAGCAAAGGAAAAATATATTTCCGCCATGCTAGACTAATTGTTGCTTGTCTTCTTTTCATTTTTTATTTAGTCTCAATATAATTCTCTGGTTGCTCATTCAAAAACAGCGTTATGGGAAACTTGCTATGCAGTATGGTAAGGGGTCAGGTATAACTAACTACTCATGTAGTCATCTTGGGTGGTCAAGAATATTGTGGTTTGGGAAATTTCCTTCAAAAATACCTTGTATTAAAAACACCTGTACTGAATCCATGTTACTCTTCATTAGTATGGCTAGTTCAGAAATATTTCACAAATCAATATAAAATTTTGAAATTAAATGATGTGCTAGTGTCCCAGTGGATACATGGACTTAGTGAAAATGTTTTTAGGCAAGCAGTTTGTGTTTTTACACAAAGGAAGAAAAAAGCATGTTTCCATGATGCATTACCTGTATATCATGTCAGTTAAACTCTCTCTCACTGTGGAATGTTCTTAGTCTGGTTTCTACACAAAAACATGTATATCTTCAGGTCTCTTTAACTTCAGAGACACAACTCTTGAGAAAAGCAATCTCAAAATAATGCCCTAAATAACCACAATTTTAGAAAAAACAACCTCATTAAAATCAATTGAATGCCATCATATGTTAAGAAAATTCACAGTTCAATATGAACTTTTTGCTTTTAAAATGCTCTTCTTAGGGAACTCTTTTGCACTGTTGATGGGAATGCAAACTGTTACAACCATTCTGGAAAACAATACGAAGTTTACTCAAAAAGTTAAAAATAGAGCAACCCTACAATCCAGCAATCACACTACTAGCTATTTACCCAAAGAATACAAAACAGTAATTCAAAAAGATACATACATTCACGCTGATATTTATAGCACTATTATCTGCAATAACCCAAATATGGAAACAGACTAAGTGTCCACTCATTGATGAATGGATAAAGAAGATGTGGTATATACATACAATGGACACAGCCATAAAAAAGAATGAAATCTTGCCATTTGCAATGACATGGATGGAGCTAAAAAGCATTATGCTAAGTATAATAAGTCAGAGAAACACAAATACCAAGTGATTTCTCTTATATGTGGAATTTAAGAAACAAAAGAGCAAAGGGGAGAAAAAGAGAAACTGAGGCAAAACAAGAAATAGATTCTTAACTAGAGAACAAACTGATGGTTACCAGAGGGAAGTTTGGGGAGGGATGGGTTAAATAGGTGATGGGGATTAAGGAGTGCACTTGTGATGAGCACTGGGTGTTGTATGAAAGTGTTGAATGACTACATTGTACACCTGAAACTAATACAATACTATATGTTAACTAACTGGAATTTTTTAAAAAAAGAACAAAAACAAACAAAAAGCCCCCAAAACCAAAAACTACTTTTCTCTGCCAAGGAAAGATAAAATAAGAAACCATAATGGGAAGGCCAAGCACATGGGTCTGTACCTTTGCTGCCTCCATTCCCTTTTCTAGTCCTAACAATCTCCAGTCAAGAATAACTTGCCAAAGAACAGGGTTGGCAAGCCTGTAGGATATTTACAATGCTTAATAAAATTGTCAAGTATTATGTTCGTCAGTTTCTGTGGAAATAGTTCTAAATTCTGAATTCAACCCAATGGTGAAGACATTGTGTGAAAAATCTGAACTTAGGACGACTGGGTGGCTCAGTCGGTTAAGTGGCCAACTTCGGCCCAGGTCATGATCTCGCGGTCTGTGAGTTCAAGCCCCGCGTCGGGCTCTTTGCTGACAGCTCAGAGCCTGGAGCCTGTTTCAGATTCTGTGTCTCCCTCTCTCTGACCGTCCCCCGTTCATGCTTTGTCTCTCTCTGTCTCAAAAATAAATAAACACTAAAAAAAAAAAAATCTGAACTTATGTTGCAGATAGGTATTTATTCGTTGCTTTGTTTGTCAGTGTTTGAATGTAAATTAATGGTGGTAAAAAAAACAATATATGGGAAAAGTAGTTCTATGCTTGTATCTACACAGGAAGACAAGATCCTAATCAAACAGAAACGTCCAATTTAGGTCAGTCAGTTTTTCCTCTCTCTTTAGAGCTGTTCAATGTAAATTTAAGTTTTCCATGAATGGTCTGTAAACTGTGAAGCACTTTTTCTGTTTGCTACTATTTTAAACTTGATTCATGTTTGATTCATTTTGTCCATGTAGATCCAATTAAATAAAATAAACAATGGCCCAGCAATGATTTAATGTAATGATTTAATGATTAAGGTCATTTTTCAATTCCTTAAAAAAAAACAATGTCTCAATACCTCAAGTGAAATAAAAGTGAACAGATCCATGTGCAATAGAGTTTCTAAAAACTGCTCAAGAAAACAATTTTAAGAAAGAGTAAAATACAGTAATTTTAAGAGAATGAGAAGGAAGCCACAGTATGGGCGAAAATAGTTATGAAAGACATTTGCTAAAGAACTTTCAACCAAAGTATATAAAGAACTCTTAATATTCAACAACAAGGAAGGAAAATTAAAAAAAAAACCCTAATATAAAATAGGCCAAAGACTTTAACAGCCTCTTCAGCAAAGAAGATATACAGATGCAAATAAGCTCATGAAGAGATGCTCCACATTATATGTCATCAGGAAAATGCAAACTTAACCTACAATGAGATATGACTACACACTTCTTAGAATGACCTAGATCTAAAACACTGACAACAGCAAGTACTGGTGAAGATTGGAGAAGCAGGAACTCTCATCCATTGCCGGTTGGAATGTAAAATGGAACAGCCACTCTGGAAAACAGTTTGATGGTTTCGTACAAAACTAAACGTACCCTTACCTTGTGATTCAGCAATCATGCTGAGGAGTTAAAACGTCATGTCCACAAAAACCTGCACTTGGAAGTTTATAGCAGCTTTGTTCATAATTGCTAAAACTTGAAAACAACCAGATGTCTTTTAGTAAACGAATGGATAAATAAACTATGGTATACTCAGATAATGGCATATTATTCAATGCTAAAAGAAATAAGCTATCGGGGCGCCTGGGTGGCGCAGTCGGTTAAGCGTCCGACTTCAGCCAGGTCACGATCTCGCGGTCCGTGAGTTCAAGCCCCGCATCAGGCTATGGGCTGATGGCTCGGAGCCTGGAGCCTGTTTCCGATTCTTTGTCTCCCTCTCTCTCTGCCCCTCCCCTGTTCATGCTCTGTCTCTCTCTGTCCCAAAAATAAATAAAAAACGTTGAAAAAAAAATTAAAAAAAAAAAAAAAAAAGAAATAAGCTATCAAGCCATGAAAAGACATGGAAGGACCTTAAGTGCATATTACTAGGTGAAAGAAGCCAATCTTAATAGACTAGATACTATATGATTCCAACTATATGACATTCTGGAAAAGGAAAAACTATAAAGAGAATAATAAGGTCAGAGGTTGCCAGAGGTTCAAGGGGGCAGAAAAGGATGAATAAATGGAACACAGAAGATTTTTAGGGTAGTGAAATTGCTTTGTATGAAACTATAATAATGTGCACATGTCATTTGTATTTGTATAAATCCACGGAATGTATAACACTTGAGTGAACCCTAATATAAATTATGGACTTTGGATGTTGCAATGTTTATTGTAGGTTCATCAATTGTGCCAAATGTTCCACTCAGGTGGAGGATGTTGATAATGGGGGAGGCTATGCATGTGTGAGGGAGGGGGTATGTAGTAACTCTCCGTACCTTCCTCTTAATTTTGTTGTAAACCTAAAACTGCTCTTCAGAATAAAGTCTTAAGATACATACGCACACAGTCAGATACGCACACACACAGTCACAATATTTCTTTTGATTAGAAGATGATGAAAGAATATTGAAAATAAAATGCAAAAGAAGTTTTGCTTTTCCTGACATTTGCCAAGTATTCATTCATTTACTAATTCATTCACTCAACGAATATTTATTGAATGTAAACTAGAAACACTGCTCTCAAAATTAGGGCTTTGGCAATAGAAAAAGATAAGCAAAAATCCCTGCCCTCAAGGACCTTACATTCTGGAAGGGAGAGAAGCATAGTAAGATAAATGTCTATTTATCATATCTATTTTTCTATTTATCTTTTATCTACCCATAAAGTTAGAGGATGACCAGTGCCACAAAGAAAAAAATAAAGCACGTATGGGGGATAGGAAAATGGGAAACTTTTTGCAATTTGAAATAAGATCATCCTGGGATTTCTCACTAAGAAGTTTGCATTGAATTAAAGACTTCAAGGGTCAGGGTACCTGGCTGGCTCCGCGGGTAAAGCATGTGCCTCTTGATCTCAGGGTTGTAAGTTCATGCCCTACATTAGGTATAGAGATTATTTAAACATAACATCTTGATAAAAAAAAGCCTTCAAGATTGCAGGAGTAAGTTACTAACAAATTGTCTGTGTTTCTGGCTTGTCACTGGCTCATACAACAAGGAAGGCATCATGGCTGAAACAGAATGAAAGAGGAGTAAGGAAAGTTAAGTCAAAGGAAGCAAATCTTGTATCTCCTGTAGGCCATTATAACGGCTAGAGAATTTTGAATAGAGAAGTGACATGATTATGGAGTAAGATGATTCTAGCTGCCCTGCTGAAAATACACAAGAGAAAAGAATGAAAGGAGATAGGACAGTGAGAAGGTTATTAGAATAATCCAGACAAAAGGTGCTGAAGACTTAGCCCTGGTCGTTAGCAATGCAATTAGTAAAAAGAGATTCGATTCTGAAAACATTTTGAATTTAGATGTGACAATGGTAGCTGATAGATTTACTGTGGAGTCTGAGAAGAAAGGAGAAATGTCCAGGATCATTTCATGGTTTTTGCCAAGAGCAACAGGAAGAAAGAAGTTGTCATTTATTGAAATGCAGAACACTTTAGGAGGGGTAGGCTGGAGATCAATTTTGGATAAGTTACAGCTGAGCTAACTAATACACATTAATTAGAAGTATTAAATAGGCAGTTAATATTTGGGTCTGGGGTTTAAAAGACAGGTCAACAATATAGATGGTATTTAAGCCATAATAGGGTGACATCACCCAGAGAGTGTGCATGGGCAGGGAAGATAATGGGTCAAGGACTGAGCCCCAGGCACTCAAAGTTTTAAGTTCAGGAAATGAAAACAATAAATGAGGTTGTAATATAGTCAGAATCAAAGAAATACTTTTGCAATATAGAAAATATTTATAGAGACTTTTCAAAAAGACTTGGCCATATTTTGAGTAAAACTGAAACCGCTTAAAAGCATCAAGTGGAACAAAAATCAAAATGGCTGCACTAACGCTTCAGCGAAGCTCAATTTTACAGTAAACTTTTTCCTCCCTTCCGCAAATCTCTTCTCCTTTCTTAGCCTTTATTTCAGAAACTCCATACCACCCTAAATACCTGCAAAGGAGGCTGGCAGAATTTCTGTCAAAACTGGCTAGAACCTGTGTTTCCCTGTATTATTCCTCAGGGCCTTCCCTCCAGGGAGGCTTGCAGTTTTTTGAAGACCTTAGCTTGCATCCGCCTCCTGCCTCCTTTGCCAGGCAAAGCAATAAAGCTATTGTTCCTCTTTCACACAAACTCTGTCTTCACGTTATATTCTGGCTCTGAAGTAAGGAGGTAAGGAGGCCAGTTTTCCACAACAAAATTAGGATGACATTTTTGGAAATTTGATATTAGCTAATAATCTCTAGCAAAAAATATAAGAAAAATATCAAAAGACGGGACCATTTAACGACACACAAAAGTAGTAAGGTTATTTAAATTTAAAATGGCCCTTCAGTTTTGAGGACATTAAAAGGTCTTAATAAATTTCTTCATTTGAATATAAACGAATATAAAAGTTCTCAGGAGTAGGATCACAGTGATAGTTCATGAGTTCGTAGTTGCAAAAACAGTTATTTTGCAACTGAATCTGAATCGAAGAAATAGAAGTTACAAAATACACTCTACTTTTATGTAAGTCTTTTCATCAAGTTGAGAAACAGAATAATTCTTCCACCCCTCAGAAAAATAATACTTCAAAACTCAGTACCAAAAAGCCATAACATTTCTATTTGTTATTATACACCAACACCGCTAAGCTCACTTAATCTGAGAATCATGTTCATAAAATGACTCAGAGTATTACTTATTCATTTCATAGATAGTTGTGTTTTATTACTTATTAAAATAAACAGGAGAGAAAAATGCTTGCATCTTGTCCTTTAGAGATGGATATTTTTGAAACATTAAAAAAGTAAAAAAGTTATCCTAACATAATTATTCTTTGTAACATCTTTTGGTTGGAGAGGCACACTGTTTATATGCTTTAATTTTTTTTTTCATTATTTTGCTTTTGTTCTTTTAGAAGAAATGTGATAATTTCACTGAATGTGATAGTTATTAGTTTGTGTGTGTCCATGCCCAGACAGCTGATCTTCATTATTTGTGGATTCTGTATTTGTGAATTCACCTACTTGCTAAAATTCATTTGTAAACCCAAAATCAGTACTCTTGGTGCTTCTGTGGTCATTCACAGACATGCACAGAGAAGCAAAACATTTTAGTTGCCTGCAGCTCACATTCCCAGTTGAGGTCAAACAAGGAAATACTTTGTCTTGTTTGAGCTTTCATGCTGTAAACAGTGTCCTTTTCATGGTCTATTTAGTGCCACGTTTTTTGCATTTTTGTGCGTTCTGTTGGTGATTTCCCTCTTAAAATGGACCCTAGCTCTAGTACTGAAATGCTGACTGGTGTCTCTAGCACAAGATGTCCATGATGTGCTTCATAGGAAGTATACATTTATTATATAAGTTTCTCTCAGCCATGAGTTATAGTTCTGTTGGCATGGGTTCAATGTTAATGAATCAATAATACATATTAAATAAGGTGTCTTTAAACAGAAAACACACATAAAACAAAGTTATGTATTGATCTGTTAGTGAAAACGTTGTGATCAGAAGTTCACAAGGAACCTAACTCCTATTTCTCCTAGGAGATGTGGTTTACTAAGCCAGTATTCACGGCAACTTTGTAGAATAGAACAATAGCAAATGACAAGAATCAAGTGTATATTTAAATTTGATTTTTAAAATTTTATCGTTGCTCAAATATAAATAGAGCACGTGTAAAATACTTTATCAAACTAATCAATTAATGAAAACAACAGAAACATATTCAAAAGAGAATTTAAGAAATCAGGATTTCAATAGCCAGTCAAAAGATAGATAAACAACAGGTTCATATCTTACAAGACAATAAACCATAAGCTTTTGGAGTTGTCTTTTTTTTTTTTTTACCAGAGAGAAAGTATCTGCGTCTCTTCAGGACAAAAAACTACAAGTTATCATGTATATTCACCAGGACTGAGATCCTCAATCAATGATCACTCAGTATGTTTATATATGTAATAAAAGGCATATTTCCGAAGCACATTTGCACTTCAATCTGATAGTGCCTTAGCCTGAAAAAAATAAAATGTTCTTTTACCTAGAGACATTTTGGTTTTGAATGAAGTCTATAGTTTTATAACCTATATGACTTAATATTATCAAAAGACAATTTATTTTTCTGTCTAACAAATATATGCATAACTTATCAAAAAATCCAGAGTTTAGGATAATGGCCAAAGCAGAGAAAATCCTAGATGAGTTTCATGCATATGGTTCTATTTGCATACCTTATTTTGAAGTAAACTTTTCACTCAGTTGACACCATTATATTGTTAAATACAAGTAAGTGAAAGTAAAATGAAGAGCCTAGATAAATTGTTCAGGTTAAGGCAAATAATATTAAAACTACTACATAATAGAACAGTGTCTAGAAACATCCCTGGGTTGATTTCTCTTATCAGTGATTTAGTCTTATTTTCACCCTAGTTTTTCTATCGCTAAAAGTAGTCTGTGAGATTGAGATGGATTACCCCGGAGAGGAGAACAAAACAAAACAATGAAAATTTGAAAATAACATATTTCTTGGTTTTGAGTTTCTAATGAGCATTTGTTAAAATGAAGAGTAGATTATAGTGATGAAAGTCAGGCTTTTAAGAGATAAGGAAATATTTTGTGAGAATGCCCAAGGTGTGTGTGTGTGTGGGAGGGGGGAGGGGTTGTTACATATTAACATATCAAAGAGAAACATTAGTGAATGGATTATGGAGTAAATTAGCAGGGAAGGAGAAGAAAGAAGACAGGATGAAAAGGACAAGAGGTTAGATGCAAGGGTCCTCATTCCTCTGGGTCCCCACTTCTCAACCTTAGATTGATAATGGTAAAAATAGTAGTAAAATTATCCAAATATGGGAACCCTAGATGCCTAGAAGGATCATACACAACTTGGAGAACTCCTATGTGTCCAGTGTGGTGCCTTTGCTAAAGAGCAGAAATAACTGAGGGCGCTGCCCAGGTAGATGGCCCGAGTCAAAGTCTCCCATTTCCCATGCCTAGTGCAACAATGTAGGGAATCCCTAAGTACTGAATTCTGCAAGAACTGATGGTGCTGCTTCATGGGGTGGGGGTGGAAGGGGAGGAAACCACAAAGAGAAGCAAAAGAGGAAAAGCAAGAACTGGATGTCTGAGCCAACCTCAAAGGATGGACAGTGCCAGGGAGAGCCAAATTAGGGACTGGTTAAGCAAAGAAGACCCAGGTGACCAGGACAAGCATGTAGGTCACTGGCAGAGCATGCAAGGATCTTAGGTACAGCTGTTTACTATACCACTCCACCAACACCTAGAGGATATGCTGTCTTTTCCTTTTTCTGAAGAGGTAGAAGCAGAAGGGGAAATCCTTGAGGAATCAACTGAGAGAGGCTATTTTAAGCTAGACAAAAAAAAGGAAGGAGAGTTCATTGAGAACTGGAATAGCTTTCCTTACTCAGGGGAATGGGACCCTTAAAGAAGGTTAATCAGAAATATAGCAAGTTTTGGAGAATTTTACAAATTTTAACAGAATCCAGAAGAGAGTGCATGGGGTTCCCAATTAGTTAGAACTATATACTCAAGCAAAAATTTGGTATCACCAAATAGTTGGTAATAAGAAAAATAATGTTTTTTTTTCCAATTTCCCAATTTTTTCCTAATTTTCTATTTTGAGAGAGAGAGAGAGAGAATGTGGGGGAAGGGCAGAGGGAAAGGGAAAGGCATTCTTAAGCAGGCTTCACACCCAGTGTGGAGCCAGGTGAGCAGCTAGACTTCAAGAAGGTGAGATCATGACCTGAGCCAAAATCAAGAGTCAGACACTCCATCGACTGAGCCACCTAGGCACCCTTCCATTTCCCGGTATTACATAATTTTAGTTATTTGAAGTTTAGTCCAATATACCCTTCACTATGATCCCAGGGAAACCGGTGAATCATATCATGAATGAAAGTATACTTTGAAGAGATTTACAATACATTCCAAGGATGCAGGGGGACTATCCCCATAACAAATTGACAAGGATATGAGCAGAAAAAGTTACAATAGCTAGTGGTACATTGCATAAATAAATAAATAAATAAATAAATAAAATCTTTCCATTAATGCTGTTTTGTGCAGGATGTGACTGTTCTATTAGGCCTAAAACTGTACCAAGTTAACAAAAATTCAAAACAAGTTTGGTATCATAGCAATAAAATAGTAGGATATTGACTAATTCATCCCTTCGCCCACAACAACAAGACATTAAAAAAAAATAGGAGTAATAGAAACAACTTCTGTATAAGCTATTTGATCAGAATTCCTCTTTTTCTGGTGTGTAATACCATATTCTTCCCAGTGTTCCTCAGTTCCTTTGGTATCCCAACTAAACTAGATCACTTTCAGCCAGGGTAAAATATAGACGCTGTAAATGAGCAAATGATTAAAGAAAACAGAGTTAACAAAAATCCTTTACCTATACAATTTTTTATATGATTGGCTGTACATTATAACACATTTTAACTAAACCGCTGTACTATCATAATGCCTTTCAGTGGAGGAGGAGAACGCAATTCATTTAAGTCACAAGTTATAAATCATACGTAACTTATAAATTATATGAAAAGCATATAACTGACATGACAAAATTAATTATAACAACTTAAAAATGGCAAGTCTGAAGAAATTTTGCATTGGATTAGCCTCCTTTTGATTCTCTTCTTCAGAATTAAAAGTGTGTTGCCAGTTCGTCGTTTTAAATTCAAAAAGAAAGAAAATATCTCTGTTTTTGTACTTGATTTGGTAAGCCTATGAGCGGTTGCCCATAAAGAATCACTTTACCACAGTAGTAGCCAGCTGTCCACTGTGTCTTTTGGGTAAGAAAAATCCACACACACTACCCTGAAAGTATTATAAATAATAAATGTACTTTTCTCAAGTTAAACTCTTCTTCTAGTCACCATTGAGCTCATTGAAAGAACTGCATACACTCTTAGGCTCCATTTCATCCCTCATTGATAACTGAACTCACTTCAAAGTGCTTCTGTTCCATTGCATTGAAAAAGAGTTCACTAAAGTTACCTGTGGGCTTGCAACTCTTCAGCCTTCTCTTATGATATCTGTCCAGGATCTGTACAGATCCAGAATCTGTAATGATTCCCATATAATTTTTCAGAAACACGAAATGCTGTAATCTGTCTCCAAACACACAAGATATACTAGCAAACATTAACACAAGTTTTCTTTATGGAAACCCATTTTTCATGAACTCAGACGACGACTGTATCATGTCCCCTGGATATGCCAAATTCCTTATGTTTCTCATCCAGAAATTATGGTTAGGATTCAGAAAATGAGAAGTCATCTAGTTTCTGATGGCTAAGAGAGACTCAGACCCTAATAAAATCTCAAATCAGCTGTGTAAACTTTGGTAAATTACTTGATATCTATTAACCCATTTCTTCATTTTAAAAGTGAATGGTAATAACAATGGTAACTAGAGTTTATTGGGAATCATCTCTGTCTTGGACAGGATTGGTGAGTACTTTACCTGTATTCCATCTTTTGATTCTCAAGAAAAAAAAATCTGTAAGTCATATGCCATTAAAATTTCTCTTTTCTATGTGTAGAAGGTGAAGTTTACCAATTTTGAAGGACTTGCAGTAGGTCACACAGTTAGGAAGTGGGGCAACAGGGATTCCAGCTCTTGCTTATTCACTCAAAAACTTCCCACCTCACAGCATTGTCCTGCCACAAACGTGTCTTGTATCACACCCAACATATAGTTGTCGTTCCTAAAATAATATTGGAAACAATGAAATTGTTGAATAATATTTCAAAATGTAAATATTCCTGAATATGTGTGCTCTATCTATGCAGAGGCATTGGGAAAAATATTTGCTAGCTAAGAATGAAAATTTGAGCATACTATCTTTATTTTTTTGCTTAAGGAGAGAGCATGAACAACTAGCACGAAGTGAATATGGGCATATTCACAAATGGATTAAAATGCGTGGATAAAGAAACAAAAGTAAAATGAAAGGAAAATGGCATCCAGGAGGACAAGGAAACTCAAAGAATCTCCCAGTGTGACTCAGTTTGAAATAGCTTCAAAAGTTTCAGCCAGCTTGAATGCACAGGCCAGCTAAGGGTGAGTTGTTCTCTGGAATAATTATTTCCACTCTTCCTTTTCTGATGTATAAACCAAAATAGTGACAGGATGTCTCTGTCTTTATGAGATGAATGTCAGTATTTTTTGGACTTCTTACATTTTTACAGAAATTGTATTTTAAAAATAAGCCTATTTGTGGAACAAACACAAAAGAAATAAGTTCCTTTACAATAAAATAATTGTAGCATTAAATACGCATTCTGTTTGATTTTAAAATACTTTCAAATAAGCACGATAAATTTTCCAGTTCATAGCATTTATTTTCCTTAAATCTTCTCACATAAGTTGTATAGATTTTGCTTCAGAAAACACAAGATAAATAAAATAATTTACCATTGGATTCCATGAATAAGTGAAAGAATGTTGCCTTTCAGGACAGGCTAAATAAGCTAAATACATTTGAGATCATGATAGTGAATCAAAAACATGCTAAATAATGTTGTTAATTATTATATGAATTAACAAGAATCAAATTTTAAAAAATAGAATTGGCATGATTTTACTGTACTCATTATTATATAAATCTTGTGAAATAATATCCTTTATTGAAAACTAGTGCTCTAAAGCTGATGTTCCTTTTTTGTTGTCAACTTTTGAATTCTGGTTTTCTCTCTTGAGCCTTCTTTCCTATCTTGTGTGGTCTCCATAGAATTCTGACCCAGAGACCCTCCAAAGACGGATTCATTCATCTAGTTCTAGTCTTTTCCACTACTTAGGATGAGGATTCTTTGCTCTCTTTTGCTCTAAGCAAAAATCATAATTCATATTATCTATAGTTTTATCTTTATAAACAATGGTGCGGAAATAAATATAAGGAAAACTGTAAGAAAGAGAAAAGTAAATTTAAAAGTGGAAATTGAATTAAAGCATTAAAAATTAAGTGTATCACCACTTAAGTCAAGAAAACAAACGTGCATATATACAAGATTGGAATTAAGAAGGATAGTGTAACTGCAGAATCTCTGAAAATCATAAATAATGAAATTATGTAAAAAGGCCTGAGAAAATAAGTGAATTTCTAGCTAAACATAAAACTTCGAAATTGATCCAAGAAAAGTGGAGCTTTCAAAATTCTATCATGATAGAAAAAGGGAAAATAAGTTCTCAGAAAATGATCAACAAAATTAACGAAGCCCCAAAGGTTTTAAGATATTTATTTCTTAAAAACTAAGGAAAATATGACTCTCATGCTATATAAATTGTTTAAAAACATAAGAAAGGTGGAAAGCTACCAAATGTATTTAATGAAGCCAAGATAACATTGGAAAATGGTCTTTACCAAAAAGCAGAATAAGGAAACTTGTAGACTGTCTATTTGGGACCCGTGGGAGGCAGTTACCATTAAGTACCAGATATTAATTGGGGAAACATCTGTGAAAGAGAAGAGGGAGCAGGGATAGACAGGAAACTCTTCAGCCTAGGATGCCTGTATTATACATGTAGAAGGAGGCGGGGATCAGAAAAAGATCGAGGAAAAAGATTGCAGAGCAGTGTAAGCCCAACAAAGTTCTGTCCAGCTCAATCGGAAGCTCCAACATGAAGAATGCCTGTGGGAAACTCTGAAATTGGGTTGATATGGTCAGAGCCTAGTAATCCTAGTATCCACAGTCATTGACCAGAGCTGCCCAAAAGAATGTGGCTTTGGAGTGAATGCTGCAGGGAGAAACAAAGGCCATGCCACTGAAGGCTGGCAGCTGATGGTCCTCCTTGCATATAAATTCTCCCTAGATAGAGCATCTGCTGTATATAACATGTGCCATGAACTGCCACATAGACCTACACTGCGAATGAATATAAATGCCCAAAGTCTAAATAAAACACTAGAAAAATTTAGCAGCATTATAATAAAAGAATAGTATGTTGTAGCTAAATAGCACTTATTAAAGGAATATAATACATATGGAGATTCATGTGACTGGCCTTTGAGTATCAAACCCTAGGTGTTATGATTTCATGGGCAGTATAAATGGTGATCTGACATATGGAAATTTAGTCCAGAGTTGCAAAGGCAAACATTTCAAATGCCAGGATCTGATTTCTTATTGAGTTATTTCCTATTTTGGCAATACTCTATGGCATGTTTCAATGTATCTGTAGTTTTTTTTTTTATTTACATTATATTAATGATTTTCATCCACAACATCAAGTGACCCAATAATCTAACACTTGATTTTATATCACCATCATCAAAGGCACTTAAACATTTGATATCTGTTCTCTGATGAGAGTTGGTAAAATGAATATAGAACACATGATCAACATTGCAAAAAATTATTTCGGTAAACATTCACATCATAGTTACTGGTGGAACCTTAGAAGATTTCTCATTAAACAAGTTTTGAAAAAGATATGCTATTTCAAATCTGATTATTATTAAACTGTGATATGTAATTAATAGCAACTGTAATAATGATGTAGAAGAAAAAACTATCATTATGTTTATGTGATATTTCCTTACCCTGGAAAATCTAACAGAATCAACTAAAAGCCATTACAATTAATAAAAAGAATATTGTATAATGGCTATTTATAAAAAAATATTAAAACTAGTAATTTTTAAATGTTAACTGGTAACTGACTTGAAAATGTCCTGACCCATAATAGATGCATAAGTTATATTACTTATAGGAAATATTTCAAAAAGAAACTTTTTAGGAACAGAATGAAGATAACCAAAAACTTTCTTGCAGCAAAATAAAGATGAACAAAAGGAAAGACACACCTTGTCACTGGGTGAGAAGACTAAATGTTATCAAGATATCTTTTTCTTCAAATAGCTTACAAATAAATATTTGAAATGGAAATTGGTCAGTTTAGCCAAAATTATCCTAAAATTCAAAGTAAATGGTAATTATGCAAGATTAGCTAAGAAAATACTAAAATGCTTGATATGCCTTTCCTGACATCAGGTGTTAAAATGCTATAGATTTAAAAATATTATATTTTACTAATATTATTAATATCTTATAAATATGAAATGCAAATCTGTTGGGAGAATATAATTTACTTTTGTTTTTATTTTTGATCAGTTCTTCAAATTAGCAAATATGCAAATCTTACACAATTAATTATATTAATCTTCCAAAGTTAATTATATCCATTTTTATCAAAAGTTAAATTTTACGAAAAATAAATTTAAAAAATATAGAACAATGTTTAAGATCAGTGTAAGAATGGTTTACTGAAAAAAACGTAAAAGCTAAGGATTTTACACTTAAAAGCGTAAGTTTCAGAAAATATCAAAATAAATTATGAAGTCAAATAGCCTTGGGCAATACTCAGGAAAATGGCAGAAAGGTGGTTAATAGTCACACTATATGACTAGCTTTTATGAATTAATAAAACTAAACAAGCATGTCAACTGAAAATAGACAATGAGTATTAATAGGCAAGACCGAAAAGAAAACAAATTAGCAACAAACATTATTTAAATACAATTAAAGAAAAATATCATTTTATTTATTAACTTGTCCAAAGAGTTTTTTAAAGTTTAATTCTTTGTGTTGTTAAGGATGCAAAATGGCAGGCACTATACCCATTGATGTGCATATATAACTTACAGATTTTCTTGATTGTAATTTTGCATTATATGAACTGAAGAGTATATTTATAGCCTTTGCTATAGTGACTTTTTTTCTAAAAATTTTGAAAATATATAAAGATACATAGAAGGGTACATAAAATACATAAGAGAATATTAATTGTATGCTGTTGCTTTAGAAAGTCTTGCAACAACTTGAGCTCAGCAGTTGGAAATCAACTAAATAAATAATTTAAATTGCAAATGTGATTGATTATTATGGAAACAAACTATGTTATGAAAAAATGCTTAATGAAGTGGAAAATTTTTACAATTTATGACTGGCTAAAAAGTTATAAAATATTGTTACAAAAGAATTGTTCGGAGCAATGACTAAAGGCAAAAATATCAAATATAGAATTATTTGTAACATAAATAAGAACAGAATTACACAAACATACAACATAGAGCAACAGGTTGATACTAGCAATAATGGATATAGACCTCTGAAAAACTTACCAAAGAGCAAACAAACAAATAAAAACCCTGTTAATGCTATAGCATGAAAGGACTAATATCAATAATATTATGATCTTATCAATTTTCCATTATAAGTCAAAGAATTTTTTGTTTGTTCTTGCCTACCTTATGAAAAGAGAGGCTTCCAAAACTTTAATGATCTGATGATTCACACACTAAAACTCCATGGCAGGTGAAAGCGAAGATTGAGAAGCAAGAAACTAAAAGTAAAGTTTGAAAGTTGGGGATAACCCATTGGATGTAATTTGGGGACTAGTAGCTCTGAAAAAAAAGAGGGATTTGAAAAGGAGGTCAGATTTAGTAATAAGAAGAGAATTCTGACCCAACTCCATTAAGCATCTTCTCTCCTTCTGCAGAAACCAGTGGGAATCCAGGTTCTTCCGCAGGGGCTTGGTTTATAGCCCAGGAGAGACAAGCAGAGCCAGAAGAAGGGGAAATGAAGGTACAAGAATGGCAAGTGGGGACTGACAAAGCAAAGTTACTGTCAAAGATACAGAAGATGACATGAAAAACAGAGATGGATGGCTAATACTTAACATTGATTATCACACATGTTTCCTGATATCACATTGAAATTCCATCACTTGCATTTTTCCCTACTCCTTTCTTCAAAAAGTAAATTTAGATGATTGAATGCTGTTGATTCACCTGCCAAATAATCACCACACCACTTCAACCCTGTTGTGATAAACATGGTTCTTTCACTCAAGCCATCCAGAAAAACATTACATTTCTTTTTATTTCTGTTTGTTTATATCTCATCAGGAAACATAACTTTTCCCCTAATATTTCTCTGTCTATATAATTGTTTCAAATCTAAAATGTCTGTTATCCTGTACCATAACTTATTCTTCTTCTGTTTGTAGGTAAGCCTCTTTTAGGATCTTTAATGAGATGTGAAAGTGTAATAAACTGCATGGATATACACAGAAAATAAATTTTCAAATACTTCTTATAAATTTTTGTTTTCATAAGTGTTTTTCACAGCAGAGCTAACTTTTCTGAGAATAGAAAATCAAATCAGGAAGCCTCTGATAATGTTCAGAAAATGCATATATGTCATATAAACCCTATAACGATCATGCCCAGGAATGAATCAGCAGCCTGGGACTTTCTTATCCTTTTGGTGTAAAATTGATGGGAGGTTAACCTCAGGTAGGAGAGAAGGCTGAGAACCACCCTTAAGCACTTCTTAGCAGGCAGGTGGAAATAACATGGACAACATTTACAAGTTCTTAATTGTATACAGTAACAAGCAGCATACGACACTCTTGATGAGTCTTTTCGGAATTGGAAGGATAAAAATGATGAGTATGACTTTCTTATATGTGGGCTTTTGGTCTAAGGCTATAGATGGCTCAAGAAATTCCCATTTATTACGTTCTCAGTTCATTGATAATGCTTCTATTTTTATGAATCACTAAGACCAAGCAGCAAAATAGGCTAAGAGTCATGTAGATCTTTGGGCTAATAAAAGCTATGTTTCAATGGATTCTATTATAATTTTAAAGTAGCTCAATACTAGAAAAGATTGCCTATGAAGCATACACAGTGCACTGCTCAGAGATTTTTTTCTTTCTCTCTTCTTCCTTTCCCCTTCTTGTTCCACAGCTCTCTTATTCTACCCTCACCCCCAAAGGACTTTGGTATCTGTAATTTAGAATCCATTAGGTTCTTTGAGAAGCAACCTTGAAACTATGTAAGAAACAAATTTGGTAAGAAAAAAAAATCTCTGATTTCCATTTGACAAAAAAAAAAGTGAAAAACCTATAAAAGTATTACTTGGGGGCACTTATAAATTCATTTTCTGTAAGAAAACTGGACAAGGTTTTCATCAATCCGCTCTATAAATTAGAATTATTTTTAAAAAGAATTATTTGCAGCCATTGTTACATTGATCAAAACAGTAGGTGAATAAGATTTCCAGAACTGTGGTTCTTTACCTTTTCTATAGCAGCTATTAATATATTACATTAAAAAAATCGAGAAAAACAGCTTGAATGTATACGGGCAAATATTGTTTACAATAGAAACAACCCCAAATGTCTTTAAAATACAAAGAAATCCTACATATACCAACACATCAGGGGGCAAAATCCTTATTTGGCTTGCAGAGAATCAGTTTTATCCACAGAAAATAGGTCCAGTTTACTGACAGCTATATGCTGAATAGTAAATTGACTCTTTATAATATCATCTCTGCTATTGTTACACTATGGGCCCCGTTCAAGAATCATTGTCCAGCTGTTCCATGAAAACCTGCATAAAGATACACGAACCCTGAAAGTAATCTATTTCCCAGTTTTTTGTGGCCCTGGAAAGGCACAGAATTTATGGGGACTTGTTAGAGAAGCCAGGCTAATAAAAACAGAAAGATACCCTAGTGTTCTTGGCAGTGCATTGTGCTTATACATGTAAAAGTGTTTAAGATTCTCTGTCCAAGATGATATTCTTGCCATCCAGTGAATGAAATTCTAGGAGAAGCTGGCCAATAATATTCAACAATGCCTTCTGTTTATTGTGGCTAGGAACAATTAAGTCTGTCCAATGAAAAATGGCAGTTTGCAACAAGTCCTATTTCCTTATTATGGTTTTCTTTTGCTCTAAAAATCCAATTGTCTATGCAATGACAGTCATAAAGTTTCTAATAAGAACAGAGTGATAAGTATGGCATAATAGGATTAATAGAACATTAGAAATAAAAGCATGTCTTTGTTATTTTTTAAAACCTTTGTAAGACTCTTTTCTAAAGCCAAATTGTCCATTAAACGTGGAAGAAAAACCTGATATATAATTACTGAAGTAATTACTTGTTATGGCTATTTTCGAAAAATTGAGAATTTTAAATAATAAAAAAATCAAGAGTGTCTGTCTTCAATAACTAAAATCTGTTTGAAAACATGTAACATGGGTAATGGTAGATATGACTGTTATAATTCTTTCTATTCCTTACCTCTGCCTGCATATTTATTTATTTTTTAATGTTTTTTAAATTTATTTTTGAGACAGAGAGAAAGAGAGAGTGAGTGGGGCAGAGAGAGGTGGGCAGAGGATCTGAAGCGGGCTCTGTGCTGACAGCAGTCCTACATGGGGCTCGAACTCACGAACCGGGAAATCATGACCTGAATTGAAGTCAGACGCTTAATCGACTGACACTTACGCAGGTGCCCCTCTGCTTTTCTAAGATATAAGTAGAGGGAGGTGAATATGAGAAAAACCTAACCGGAACTGTGGTATAATCAGATTATATACAAATATTTGGCACAAATAATTTTCTTCGTATTGACCAAAGTAGAATTAAAAGACAAGAGAAAAGTAACATACTTGCTGGACTCAAAAATACAAGCAGTAAAATCAAATAAATTTTCATAAGGTGTTTTTCTAAAACTGTGTTGATGGCATAGCCTCAGGCAGATGACTACTAACAATGCCCTTTGCTGCACTAGCCATATTTCCAGGGCTCCATAGCCTCCTGTGGCTGATGGCTACAGTATTGGGCAAAACAGTTTATAGAACATTTCTATTAATCTGGAAATTGCGGGGTGCCTGGGTGGCTCAGTCAGTTGGGTGTCCGACTTCAGCTCAGGTCATGATCTCACCGTCCGTGAGTTTGAGCCCCACATCAGGCTTTCTGCTGATAGCTCAGAGCCTGGAGCCTGCTTTGGATTCTGTGTCTCGTTCTCTCTCTGCCCCTCCCCCCACTAGCACTCTGTGTCTCTCTCTCAAAAATAAAATTAAAAAACCATAAAAAATTTTAAAAAAAATATGGAAATTGCAATTAAAGAGTGTAGTTCTAGAGAATATTCGTTGGCATGTCTATGAACTTTTCCTGTTCAGAGAATATTTTTATGACCTTGGCTTTGAAAGAAGTAAAGACAGATTTATTCAAAGAACTATATAATAATATATAGATTCTCAATAGTTTTGCTGTATCTAATGATCAAGCACTGTCTAGTCCTGATACTCTTTGGAACCTATCTATCAACAACTCTTTATTGAGTGCTGTTCTCCCAGGCTTTGCTGTAGATGCAGGAATCCATGAATGAACACACAAAATCCCTGTGTTCAGGGCTCCAGCATTCACATTTTTCCTCAATACCTTTCTGTAATTACCTAATACCAACCCTAAATTTTAGTCGATATATTCAGAGTCCTACAATTTTTTTCCAGTATTATTTGTACTTTTAATGAAATTAGGTATGAACTATTAGTAAATGGAAAATTTAAGTGACATTGGGTTTTAATAAAATCTTTTGTATCAACCTTGCTTTATTTCTTGTACCTTTAAAGCGTCTACTTTTGTTAGTTTCTTTCTGATCTCCCAGATATGCATTCTCTCTCAGAGGCAAAAACCTTTTGTTTGCCAGATCTTAGATTTAAAAGTATTTTAAAATATATATAATGAATTTAAAATCTGATAAATTAGGCAGAAGCACAAAAACAAATAAAATAGCTGATAGTTGTCTTCAGTCACATTTTTTAAAAATTCCAACTTGATCCTATTATAGTCTAAAATCTTTACTTCTTTTTTGTTTGTATTAGTTAATAAATAAGCATACAGCTGTTTTTTAAAAAGACCTACTGCCAATTTCTCTCTAAGTCTTTTTTTCTCTAAGCTTATTTTATCACTAGTTCCATTTCCCTGCCTTTACATTTATAACCCTATTCTTCACTAGAAAGGAATTTGAACAAGCAAACACATTTTGGCAGAAAAAAAATCACCAAAAGCTGTTAGCCATAAATATTCTTATAGTGTCATACTCCTATAACTCATACTGAAATCATAGAACTTGAATTACATGTGCAATTGTGTAGCGGGCACAATTCCTTTGCATGTGCACACATCTACACACACCCACGCACGAAGTTTAAATGCCTTTTAACTGTGGGCTTAAGTTACATAAGTCTGGCTATTCAGAGTTAATAGCAAGATTCTATCTTTAGCCCATCCACTAACATATAACAGCAGAGTTTGAAAACCACCCACCCACTGTGCAAAGACCAGAAGTAAAGTATATGGAATTTATTGATGGCTTTTTTACTATGAGTATGTTCAAATTGATTTTAAACATTGAACAAATAGGGACTTAAATTTGAAACTGTTAAAACAAAAAATTTGAAACTGTTAAAACAAAATGTGGAAACTGTAGACCTTCTTCTAGAATGTCACTAATTTTGAATGTGCATTTTTACTTTCAGGATAGAGTGATGAGCAGGAGCTCAAGAGAGTGTTGATGCCAGTGTCGGATGAAATCGAGGACATGAGCCAACGCGCTAGTTCTAACAAGACTCAGTAAGTTTGCGCTTGTGTCGGGCTCTGCACCAAGCAGTGGTGAAGTAGAGCGAGGACACTCATCTTCACAGTCTAGCTAGTTAGAAAAAGACACACAAAGGACTCACAATAATGCAGTGTGAACATTCTTACAAAAGGAGTATTTATGAAGCAAGTAAGGGTCCAGAAGAGGTGGTGATTAATTGAATGATTTTTCATATACATTTTTGACTAGTAATTCCATTGATGTGAAATAATAGCTTGATGAACACAGTTGTATACTTTCTGTAATAGATACTGAAAACATGCCATTAGTTCTTATCACGAACATGATACTTTACACCAAGCTCTCTAAAATTCTGCCTTGAACTATCAGCAATAGCCAAATCACGGCAAATACCCATCCACTGGATGGATATATATATATATATATATATATATATATACACAAACACACACACATACATATATGTATACATACATATATACATATATATACATACATATATATACATACATATATATGTCCATATATATATATATCCATATATATGTCTATATATATATGTATATATATGATGGAATATTACTCAATGATTAAAAAGAATGAAATCTTGCCATTTGCAACGACATGGATGGAACTAGAGTGTATTATGCTAAGTGAAATAAGTCAATCGCAGAAAGACAAATATCACAATTTCCCTCATATATGGAATTTAAGAAACAAAACATATGAACATAAGGGAAAGGAAGGAAAAGTAAAATAAGATAAAAACAGAAAGGGAGGTAAACCAAAAGAGACTCTTAAATATAGAGAACAAACAGGGTTGATGGAGGGAGGTGGGTGGGGGGATGGGCTAAATGAGTGAAGGGCGTTAAAGAAGGCACTTGTTGGGGTGAAACTGGGTGTTATATGTAAGTTAATGAATCAGTAAATTCTAATCTGGAAACCATACTACACTATATGTTAACTAACATGAACTTAAATTTAAAAAATAAGTAAAATAAAATTCAGCCTTGAATAAGAAGGAGTTTTCAGATTATTCAGAAAGTATAGTCACCTACCTATTAGACAACATGCTTTTGAGAGAACATTTTGAGATACATGGGGTAATATACTTTTTGGTAAAAAAATAAATCTGGGACTTTTTTTTTCAGCAGACTTTCCTGGTATGAAACTATGAAAATAAGGTTTAATGTTTATATGGTACATATAAAAATAATAGACTAGATGACAGGAATTTTACTTATAGGAAGTTCCTCTTTTTGTCTTTAATTCTAGCACAGCACCAAGCATATGATAGATAATTTAAATTTATTTTTGACCACTTAAATAAAGGAATGGATACATTTAAATATGTAGGTGTTTGTAGTGTGGATCACCCATGCATGTCAGTGCTCTAGGAAAGGAACCCAGACAGAGGAAGCCTTGCTAGAACTTGTTTCATGTGCAGTTATACTCATTCAGTCCCATGGGTACTAGAAAATCTGTTGTATAATAGAGAGATCCCTATATCTAAAGTGTCTAGAAGAAAAAAGGAAGTATTTTAGTTAGACATTGCCTTTGGATTCTTTTCCAGTCCCCAAGGTCAGGAGAATGAAATGTCATTGAAGGCAATCTCTTTCTAGTATTATGTAGCAGAAAATAACCCATACTCCAAGGGTGCAACAAATATAGGGACTGGATAATCTAAGTCAAGATAATATTCTATGAGAGAATAAGACAGAATTTTTCCATCATTAAATCAAGGACCCAGAACATGAAATAAAATCACCACATTCAACCTCTCCTCTATGAAATCCTTTTCCTGATTCCAGGACAAAGTTAGTTCTTAATTTGTTGAGGCATTCAATGCTCCAAACTTAGTTCAAATGTAGCACTCAAAGAATGAGTTACCAGCATAATCTCAAGACTGGGATTGCTCAATTTGTAAATTAATCCTGTTCCATTTCCACCTTAAATTCTAATAATATTCCTGACACAATATTTGTGCTCCAAAAAGAAAATATAATAAATAGATGATAGGTGGATGATAGATAGATAGATAGAAAGATAGATAGATAGATAATAGATTAATTGAATGAATAATGGTCATGCAAAGTTATCTGGAGATTAATTGCTAGATGAGAGACTATTCCATCTATAAACCTGACTTGTTATATAAATGATGAAGAATGTAGTAATGTTACCTTTCTTGTAATTACTAGTTTCTATAATATTTTGAAAGTATCCTCACATGCTACATGATAAGTTTCTCCCTTTAGAAATATGTATGACAGACCAAATGAAATAAATCAACAGCCTCAAGCTGGTCCAAGGGCCTAAATTCCTTAGTTATTACTGAAGTTGGTGGTTTGTGGAATGGGGTATGTGTGTTTGTGAATGTATGTGTGTCTTGTTGAGATCCTAATTTTGTAACCACAAACTCACTCACCCATAATCAAAGAGTGATATTTCAAATACAGTAATTTATGTTACATAGTCCATTAATTACATTAGTTTTCTGCATATATCCAGATGTGCGCATAAACATTCACTGGAGAATATACAATGTTTCTGCTCTAAAATAGTTCACAGCACAGCAAATATAGGCATCCATTCTCCCAGGGGATAGGTGGTCTAACATCAATTTAAATAGATGTGGGCTGAAATTTTAGGTTAGGTTTAAAACTTAAGCTTTCACAATCTTAGCCTTATATTAGACCTTAGTTCACTGTTCCTGGGGAGATTTTAATGGCATCCCAATCTCCTAAACAGTGTGCAGTACATTCTGCTTTTCACATTACCATTCCTAATGTGTCCTTGAAATACCTGGGGTGCTGGAGATTGTTTGACCACAATGAACAAGTCTTGTATTATGTTGCTGGAAGAATACTTAGAAGCACCGGTAATAAAAATGACAGTATTTAGTTATTAGTAATTTATTTAATTAAAAAAAAATCTGAAATGTTCTGACATGAGGGTCCAAATGGCCACGTGCAATTTGACTTCAAATATGTTAAGATTATCCTTGTCTTATGACTTCATCTTTATCCAAGAGGCCTAGAAACTAATCCTGTGCAGGATAAGCAATTATGACTTTTAGAAGGTGCTATTCCTTGAGTCTTGGTTCTCTTGCCCTTTGTGTTAGACTCATTACTGGTGGCTGCCTTTCGGCTCTAAAGAATGATAGCTGACAAAAGTTCTCATAAATCTAGCATCTGCTCTTTAATTTGTCTTTGTAGAAACATAATATTTTCTCTGTGGAGATGTCACACTTCTTATTTGGGAGAACATATTTATTAAATACAAAACACTGAAAGGTATTCGTCAGAGCTGATTTTAAACAACAAAATCTGTATAGTCTCGCTACTTTGTCTTTAGCTTAATACTATTAGCTTCCCTGTTACAACACACAAATAAATAGGAGAGAAAATTTTGGCCAAGTATGAATCCATTTAAAATTCATAGATTTCAAGTTTCATGCTTTTGTGGTTCCCATTTGGCTACCTAATGCCAAAATGTAGCTCCTTAGGACAGGGGGAGAAGGGGACTTATTAAAAATAATCTCACAAACGTTCTTGGACACAGGATGACTTTCATGAACAACATTATGACAAGTTAAGTGCAAATGAATCAGAACATATGGATTAAATTTCCCTTGAAGTGTACATGGTTTTGTAAATTACGAGAAAAAAGGGAATGGGAAAACGCAGTTTTAACTTTGCCAAACCCAAGACATTTGAACAATTGTTCAGGAGAGCATGCCAAACCCATATTTTCCTCCTTTAAATCCACCTAATATAAGAAGAAACACTTTGAACTTATATAGCCAGTTCCTTCTCAGTAACTCAAAGTCATTTTGGAGTTCCTTCACGTCTTCCATATAGTAGCCTTGCAAACAAATTTTGGATATATCCTTGCAATTTTTAGTTTCTATGCATGATTATAGAAAAAGTTGAAAAACTGTGTGCTTTATAGATAAGGAGGAAGTAGGTGCTAGAACTCAAATTAAATGGGAGCCAATGAATTCTTCTGTTTACCAAACTCTAAAAAAAAAAAAATCATCCTCAGCAACATCATGGATAAATGCTGTGATTACTATCATGAATCGATTACAGAAGTCTCTAACTATCTGGAAGGCAGGACCATTTCCATAAGTGCAGTGTTACACCCAATTTCTGACAAACTTTTTGGTCATCTGCCCATTTATTTTTGTAATGAATTTATTGAGTAATGAAAATGTGTTCATTTAAAAAAAATGAAATTCCAGATAAACCATCAGGGAAAAGTCAGAAATAGTACCTACTGCAACATTTTGAGGTGAGATCTTCTACAATTTCTCCTAAATATAATTACACATAAATACTGTTTATAACACAATGCCATAATATACATTATTTATTATTATTTATAATTATTATTTATTGTAATTCATTTTTGACATATACAGTATGTATAGATAACGTATACACTTGTTTTATACTTAGATTTTGTAACTGTTATTAAAATTTGACCATACGGCCGATGGAAAATTTGACCATACTGCAAAATATGACCATACTGCATACCTTATTTTCTAATATTAAATTTTCTCTAAATTTATTGTAATTTTATCTTTTTTACTATATGTTAACAACATAATTTACATAGTATTTCATAATCTACACCTGTTAGACACTTTTATGGTTTCAATTTTGTCTATATTATTAAAAATGAATATAGGGTATAGGTGGGGGCCCCTGGGTTGCTCAGTCAGTTAAGTGTCCAACTTTGACTCAGGTCACGATCTCTCAGTTCGTTAGTTCAAGCCCTGTGTAGGGCTCTGTGTTGACAGATCAGAGCCTGGAGCCTGCTTCCTACTCTGTGTCTCCCTCCTCTCTATGCCCCTCCCCACTCACGCTCTGTCTCTCTGTCTCTTTGTCTCTCTCTCTCTCAAAAATAAAAATAAACATTAAAATAAAAAATGGGTACAGGCAAATTTTGAAGTTTGTACTCATAGAGCCTGTAAACTTTTAAATGATCAGTCTTCCGACACACACATTTCAGTTCAATATTCGTGTAGACCCCACAAGGGGTAGCAGTCTTACCTCTTTGTTTCACTGCTTACCTCTTTGATTCACTCCCCAGGCTAACCATAATGTGGCACATAATAGAAACTCAATGCATGCATGCATGAATGAATGAATGAATCTTCCTGTTCTAGAGCCCTCTAAACACTCCACTCTCTGAATATCACTCTGATCTTCTCAGCACATTCTGGTCTCCATTAGAAAAGAGCAAGACCCTATTCCTTCTTCCCTTATTTATTTCAATCTATGTTTCAGTTCTACCGACAGTGTCCTTGGTTTACTTGTGTTGTCAATCTATTTGATCTGCTTTTTGCAATGAGCAGGCATTTTTCATTACAAACCTGACCAAAAAAAAAAAAAAAAAAGAACACTTTATTTGTTTGAAGTACTAAATGCCATAATATACAGTATGTATATCAACTTGGAAACTACAGATACAAATTGGGTGAAGCCAGTAAGAGAGAGAGAGAAAAGAAATATGTCCATAGGGCAAAAATATGGATTCCTTTACATCTACTGTTACTCTCCTGAGAGTCATCAATATATTATTTTCCATGTCTTCCAGCAAGGCCTTCTTCAGCATCATTTGCACGAGATGGTTCTAATACTTGAAATTCTACCTTCTTCCTCAGCGATACAGCCACATTTCTTCTCACCCAACTAGTCCCCATATAAAGTGGCAATACCAAACATTTCCATTTTTTTCCTGCTAAGAGATTTTAAATAAGCACAGCTTTTTAGCTTTATATGCACCACAATTATCGCACGTCATGAATTTACTTAAAAAGCATTTGTCAAAACATTCAGTCAATGTAATTACCATAAGCAATGTCATGTGCCCAGTACTGTGTGTTTTATTAATATATTTTATAAATGATGGTTAAATGCTTTCCATGTACTAGGCACTGTGTTGAATTTAGCCCCATATCAGATGTGGCCATTGCTGTCAAGTTCCTTGTATCTAGTAAAGGAGAAACAAAAAGTATATCCTTAAAACCCAAGAGACTATGATAGGCAATATGACAAAGAAAACCTGGGAATTTATGAGGACAAACAGGAAAACACATGACTATTTTTGGAGAAAAGGACAAAAAAAAAGCCTGCATAGCTGAGTTAGAGTTAGAAATCATGAAAGAAACAAAGGGACTAATTGCAAAAGTACTTGGAATGCAGAATCAATAGGACTTGGTGAACAATCTGTTGCTGGTATGGATGGGAGAAAGATCCTTGCATCTCTTTGTGATTGCAGGTTTGAGTGAAATTTATGTATCCCAGTTTATATATCATATATGTGAATTTTATATATATGCATATATATATACATATATATAAATTTGTATATTTCAGTTTCTATAATATATATTAATATGCATTTAAAAATAGATTCATGTTCTGTATATTATTTTTCAGTCTCTTTTTTGTTGTTGTTAGCATATTATGAACCTATTTTCACCTCAGTTCATATAGCTCCATAACACTTTCCATTGTATGAGGAAAAATATCCATCAACAGGATGAGGGACTAATCAGCTCTAGTGCACCCCTTAAAGACTTATAAACAGCAAATTACATGATCAAAATTTTGTATTGAAAAGATTTCCCTAGCAGGGTATTTTGGAGAAGCCACACCTATGAGAAAGGAAGATTAGCTAGGATAATAAAATATTCTATGTGAAGATGAGTAAGTTCTGAACTGAAAACAGTGCAATTGATAAAGGACAAATTATACCATGGACAAGGTCAGTTATGAGTAGGGCTTGTAAATTTCAAATACATAGGAAAAGGAGATTATATTAAAAAGAGATTTTAGGGGCGCCTGGGTGGCTCAGTCGGTTGAGCGGCCTACTTCAGCTCAGGTTATGATTTCGCGGTCTGTGAGTTCGAGCCCCGCGTCGGGCTCTGTGCTGACAGCTCGGAACCTGGAGCCTGCTTCCGATTCTGTGTCTTCCTCTCTCTGACCCTCCCCCGTTCATGCTCTGTCTCTCTCTGTCTCAAAAATAAATAAACGTTAAAAAATTTAAAAAAAAAGTAAAAAGAGATTTTAAAGATATTTAGTATGCACAAGGAGATTGATTTATAGCTGAGAAACATATGGGTGGGAAGAATATGAGGGAAAAAAAGCAATAAAATGGAAGTGAAGATTTTGTCTTGATTGCAAGGAGGAGAATTCACTAAGAGAACACCGAAAGAGGCCTGCCTTGAGAGGATAAGGGTGAGATGATGAATCCAGGTTTCGATTTTGTATTTGAAGAACTTGGGAAATATTCTGAAGAATGTGCCAATAGCTCAATTAAGTTGGGGCCATACCTGTGGTGTCTTCTGCAGAGAGGCATAATTGTAGTTTTGGTACAAATAACATCAGTTAGGAATAGCATGAGGAATGAGAAGAGTTGAGGGCAGAGTGTGAGTGGAAGGAGGACTCAGGGACAGTGGTAGAGGAGAGAGAGCCTTAAAATTGTCATGGCAGAAGATAGAGTCAGATGTTGCTTTGAGATTAATGAAAACAAGTATCAAAAGATACTTGACAAATAAGAAGATACTAAATTACTTTTGAAAAAAGCATGTCTAACTGATAGATAGATAGATAGATAGATAGGGAGAATATCTAGATTCCTGTTGATTTAAAAGTAAGTGAACTTAAGGAAGTAGATTCAACAAATGTAGAACTTTCTCATGGAGATTGGCTTAAAGGGAAAGAGAACAACTGGATGAGAACACAGGGGTCAGAAGAATGTGTGTAAAGGTGTGTCTTGTGTAGGTGCACATGGCATCTGTGAGCACGTGTGAGTGACAAGATTGGAGAGGCTTTGATGTGTATGATCTGCAAGGAGACTGCAAGTCAGTGAGGGACTGAAAATTTATAAGAAAAAGGACAAATAGACCAGAAGAACAGGTATTGGATTCAAAGACGTGGTGGAGACAATATCCCTTGGAAGAATACATTCTTCTGTTACGATGGAAAGAAAGGAGAAAATTATGCACTGGGAGGTGGAAAGTAGGAAGAAGTTCATGGTTGATGGTCTCTAGAACAATATGCAAATAAATGTAATGGGATACAGTGCTGGGAAAGGAAAATATCAAATGTAATAGGGTTAGTTAGAAAGGGCTTCAATTTAGTTTTGAAACCTTGGTTAATTCTGTTCCACATTCATGAAGATATGTGGAAACGGTTAGCCAATGGAGACTGAAAAGAATCAGAAGGGCAAGCAAACCATAGTGGAGAGCTGTAGAGGATAAGGCAGTTAAGTATCATGGAGTTGTGCCCTCACTTTAGCAAATAAATGTTTTCACATTTGCCAGTTTATCTTTCTCCCAAGTCTTGAGAACTACACCCTCTACTGTACTCAGACCTCGTGCTTCACTCTTGTCAAGGACCTTACACTGACAATTATGCTTCTTTCCTCTTAAAGTTTTTCTTTGTTTGTTTGTTTTTTTAAATTTTAATTTCAAATAAAACTGCTTGACTCTATTTTCAAATCCTCAACTTGTTGTTGCTTCCCAGACTCTTGAACCTTGACATTTATACTCAGAGACTGAACTTTCTCAGTAGCATCTCTCTTAATACCAACTATCTTGCTTCTATCCCCATATCTGCATGAGAAACTGCTCTTTGAAAGGTTACTTGCAACTTGTTGAGAAACACCATGGCCTTTTCTCAGTTTTAATCTCCATAACTTCTCTGAAACATTTAAACTTGTGGATATCCCGTAATACTAATATGCATGCCTTCCTTTTAACTTCTTCTCTTCTGTAGGATATATTTAAAACTTGCAATATTCTTTTCTGTGTTCCCAATAAACACATCTTCTGAACCAAAATTGGGACTTTTATACTTATTGGTAGAATTGAAAATTATAGTGTTTTATATATATGAAGTCTTTAATGACATACCATTAAATAATGTAGTTAAGTTATACATTAAATTATGCAGTCTTTTTAAAAAATACATTTCAACAACTTGGGGCTGTCCTGGAATATCCTACCAGTGTTCAATAACAAAATCGCAAAGTCAATTATGGTATTATCTTTTAAATTCTATTAGAGGACAACCACATTAATTCACAATGTTAATACGAAATTCAACAAATTAATTTAGGATATCCCTCTGATTTCTTAATAAAATTTTGTAAAAATACAAAAAAAAAGCCCGAAAAATATCTTAGTCAAAAGTGGTCTTCATAATAAACTTTACAAAAGGTAAAATCTTAAGAATAACTTTTGAAGTCCCAAGTCCCATAAATATTCATTTTTGGTCTTGGAAGTGTTCCATTTTTCTGTTTTAACCATCAACTCTCCTACTTTAAGCATATATTATTTGCAGCCTTGGTTTGTGCCAGGCACAGTGGTAAGAGTTGAGAACATGACACTGAGCAAAAAAGACACAGCCCGTGCCATTGTGGGGCTCACAGTCTGGCAGAGTGAGATAATTGTTAATCGAATCATTACACAAATAAAGACAAGTCTACCACTGAAATAAGTTTGCAAAAAAAGAAGAAGTGCATAAATCTGTGAGATTTGAAGATGAGAAAAGATTTCCCTGAGGAAGTGATGTTTGAGCTGAGATCTGAAAGAAGCCCAGGACAGAAGACAGGTGTGGGGAGGGGGTTGGAGAGAAAGGAAAGAAGATCCTTACAGGAAGTGAGGGCTGCATGCAAAGGTTATAGGATAGGGGACAACAGGATCTGTGTGAGAAAATGCGTCTGTTTAGAATCTAGATGTAAGGGAGAACTGAGGGAGGGAAAGTGCTAGAGTAGGGGCAAGAGACTCTTGTTCACCAGTTCATTTTAAATCATTAGAACTATGCCTGAGAAGATGCTTGATAAATATTTGAAGAGTGAATAAATAGATAATTCTTTTAAAAGTTGAAAAGACACCACTTTGAGGACTGAGCAGAAGGAGAGACTGCTCCCCATGATTTCTAACAAGACTGGCATTTGAGAGATATTTGAGCCTGCAGTGAAAACAGAAAGAGAACAGCTATACATTTAAATTAAGGCATGCCAACAACAAAGGGGCTTTACCACTGTGCGGAATCAAAGGACCAAGAAACAAAGACAAAATTTACTCTTTTTAAGTTCACACACAAACTGGAGGCATATGCCTAATAGAGATGTTGCCAGAGTCTAGGATCCAGGGTTATTGATTTAACTCTATGCTGCTTATTCACTGGCCAATAATGTAGGCAAACACTAGATTTGTGATTTATTAACTTAAAATCAATATTCCTGAAGGCTTTACCCTCAACTTTACTTCACAAATTACTCTTTTATTCAGATGCCTTCTCCGTTACCAATGGTAGAGGTTTCTATAATATAACCAGGCATTTATTTTTCAAAACACTTCTTTTATCTCAAAATCAAATTTTAGAACTGTATAACATTCTCCTACATTCATGAGTGACCTATGAAATGTTTTTTGTTAGTCTAGGACAAGACCTTTGATATCAACAGCTATTGAATGAGGTATAGCACAGAGGGTTTTTAGGGCCGTGAAACTCTTTAATGATGGGTACATGTCATTAGACATTTGTCCAAATCCAGAGAATGGACAAAACCAAGAGTGAACCTTAAGGTAAACAATGAATTTTGGGTGACTGATATGTGTCAGCAAATATTCCTGAGGATGGGGGAGGGGTTGTTAATAGGAGAAGCTGTGCATATGTGAGGGCAGGGAGTCTATGAAAAATCTTACTACTTTCTGCTCAATTTCACTGTGAACCTAAAACTACTCTTAAAAAAATAAATAAAGTCATTAAAAACAAAACAAAGTAATTAGAATAGCCATGTTAATATTTGACAAAATAGAATTAAGACCCAGCTATAACGAAAGACTAAAGACACCAAGAAAAACAAAAAAAAGAACTATTGACCACAATCTTCATCTGTTTATTTAGTTTAATAATCAGTGGCATTTTTTGTACTTCTTTTTCTTAAATTGAAAAAGGAAAAATAACCCTTCTCTATCCAATTTATAGGCAATATTCCAACTTAAGAGCTGTGGAAAGTAACATGAAAACTAGTACAGGTCTTTGAAGAGCCAAATGCTATTTTTATTTCTAAATAATTTAATTCTCAGTAGAAAAGCTAAAATCTTCTTGAGTTGTCTTCATAA
Source organism: Panthera tigris (assembly GCF_018350195.1). Taxonomy (NCBI): domain Eukaryota; kingdom Metazoa; phylum Chordata; class Mammalia; order Carnivora; family Felidae; genus Panthera; species Panthera tigris. Next base: position 26,859,989 of record NC_056676.1, on the reverse strand, counting down.
TTTTCTGTTCCAATGGACCACTACTCTGTTTCTTTCCAATTTTATAAGGTTTATTTATTTTTGAGAGAGAGAGAGTGAGAGAGCGAGAGAGCGAGCGAGAGGGGGCGGTGGAGGGGCAGAGAGACAGAGGGAGACACAGAATCCAAAGCAGGCTCCAGGCTGAGCTGTCAGCACAGAGCCCAAATGAACCAGGAGATGATGACCTGAGCCAAAGTCAGAAGCTCAACCAGCTGAGCCACCCAAGAACCCTTCTTTGTTTCTTTTCTAAGTCAAATTACATTATTGCCCAGTAAGTTTTGTTTAGTATCCATGGTAGGAGCACCACGTGAAGAACTACTTGGTATTTTATAAAACGTGCATTTACTTTCTATCCAATTTATGAATTGGAGTGATGCCCAAGCTAATGCTTTTCAATATTCAGGAAGCTTTGACACCTCTTTATGTGTCTAATTTTTGACATATTGTCTCCACACGATCTTCATAATATTTTTCTAACTGAAATGTATTTACAAAATATTTTTGGAGCTTTTACATGTTTTGAGATATTAGATACTCGAAAGTCTGTGTTAGAGTCAGAATTAAGAGGAAATAATGATTTATGTTATAACTCTATACATTTACACAATAGAAGAGCATAGCATTTACAATTTTATCTGAATTTATACTGGAAAATGTGTCTTTTTACATATGAGAAATGTTATTAGAAATTGATGTGCATTAACTCTTTCATATGATATATATATAATATATATATACATATAATTAAACTTATAAAATGGTAGTTGTTATAACTGTTGTGAAATCTAAAGCTTTACTTTTTGTTGTTGTTGTTAGTTTGAGCACAGAATGAAGGATATGTGGCTGAAGAATTTAGGTTGACTAACAGCTATGTCAGGTGTACAGGGTAGGTATGACCAGCAAATTTTACATTTTTTAGGTAAACAACAGAAAGAATTCATGTCCTTAAAATTTCTCACTACAAAAAAAAATGAGATTTTATTTCATATACAAATTGTAAGCTCCAGAAATGATTAATATAGCACTGTATGTTAACTAACTAGAATTTAAATAAAAATTTGAAAAAATAGATATCACTCTATTCACGCTCATCTTTTTCTTCACTGTTAGGTAAGAATACACACACATACACACAAAAAAAATACATTAAATTCAGATTTAAATTAAAATTTAGAAAATTAGAAAATTTGTTTATAGTAACTATTTCTCAAAAGCATATATGTCAAAAGCATAATTATGATCTGCTGTAAGCAAAACAACTGAAGAAAAGAGAATACAAAACTCCAATTTTTAAAAACGGTTTTGATCTATATTTTCCTTTTCCACCATTATTAGGACTCTGAATAACATAATTGCCTTGTCCAAATGTCACCTTTTAATTTAAGATATATAGTTCCCTGGTTTTATGCTGGTTAGGAGAGTCTTTCTTCCTGGAAAAAAATAATGTTAGGGGAAAAGAAAATGGAAGTCGACGAAGTTCTCAGACAGAAACAATGCATGAATCCATTTAGTAGAACCCAGAAAATGAGAAGGGGTGTAATTCATGATAAAAAGATTAAAAGGAATAAAAAGAAGGAATTCTCAGCAAATGTAGTAAATTTTAAAGGTTGACCTGAAGAAAGTGTACACATGAAAATCATAAAGTTAAAAGACACACATTGATTCATGAGTGATAGAATTAAAGCAGGCTATCAAAGGAAAATTGTACAGGACTGTGATCAAAAATAAAGCAAGACTTATAAATCTAAACAGCTTAATAAGTTTAGCGACAACTCATTTAGGAGCAAAATGTTGACTTTACCTCCTTCATCTTTGCCTCATTTGATATAAATAACCATTTACTGTAGATTTTTGATGTGTTTAATCAGAAGGTGCTATCTGGAGTCTGCTCTAAGAGCTCTGTGCTCTTCTGTATATTTTTTGTTCTAACATCTAAAAAACTCTAAATTCCAAAATCACCAGTTCCCAAGTATTGCGGATAAGATGCTGGGAACTTTCATAACAATGGATTTGTTTTTCTGCTCCTTGATTTCCATTAACTTCTACTTATCTTTAGCCCTGCTCATCTCCAGGCTTTCTACTTTTCTCCAAATCTATTCCTCCTTTATCTCAAGGTTTGTCCCACAATCTGGTGTCGTGGGGGGAGGGTGTGGATAGGAGTTTGGGGGACATATTTTATATAAGGATGCCTAATTATTATTATCTTCCTTGAATGTGTTTTAGATTTTATAGTCAACAACGTAGTAGAGAAATGTGGTGTTTGTTATTTGAGAAATGAGTTTTTCCCTTGGGGTAGCACTGTGTGTACATGGAATTCTCTGATGTAAGTGCTTATATCACGCTTACATCATCAATATGTTATGTAGAACCTGCTATTTTACGGATTCATTCTTCCAAGTCTACGAGACATTTGGGAAAACATCACAGTGATAACAGGAAAACTTGATTGAGATGATCTTCCAGTGTGATAACTCCTCTAGTTATCTAATGGATTCTAGGTTTTGAAGTCTGCCATGGGATATTGTAAGTTATGCAACATCCTAAAATGCCAGATATGCTAGCAACTAGAACACTGTTTTGTAACCTTTCGGATGTGCACACACTACAGTTTCTTAGAGGCATCAGTACGGAAGGGATCCTGAGGATGTCATGGTATGACATCCACAGGCTTTCATATGCTTAGAAAACTAAGATGTGAAGAGTTAAATTTCAACTTTCTTTTCCACTATGTCCCTTTGAAATATGCTATTGAATTCTGGCTCTTCTTCCTAGCTGTGTTATCTGGGATATATTTCATAGTTTCTGTGTCTCAGTTTCCTCCCTTTTAACACAGACACAATAATAGTATCTACTGATGCGGTTGTGAGAAAGGTTAAAATTCTTGAAAAAGAGCCAGGCATGTCATACGCTCTCAATAAATGTTAGCATGTACTATGGTGTGGTCATGTCTTTTGTCACTTCGTTGCATAGTAGAAAAGATGGTTTGTGGGCGGTGTACGTGAACACATCCAATGGAAGGTGCAGAGGAAGGTGAAATTGATAGTTTGACAATCTTTGATTTATTCTCTCCTGTTTCAGGCGGTGTGTTGAAGGCCCAGGGTCCTCGCCTCTTATGAGGCTTAGAAGCCATCAGCTAAGATAGATATAATGTAATAATTATGATGTAGGATGAATGTTCTGATGATAAAAAATATACCTGAGAAATACATACTGATTTTAATTTTATTTTAGGTAATTAACTAGGTAAGCAAAAATATAGATAGGTAGATGATAGACATATATTTTAGTTATATTGTATATGGCTTTGAGCTATGTATAAAAGAGTATTTGATAAGTTAGTAAAGATATATGTGCGCATGTGAATATTTGTCAGCATGAATAAAGTAAATCCCGTTTGCTATAATTACAGTTTTATTATCAGTATGCAGGGATTACCAACAACCTTATGTTGTACAAGCTACAAGGTCTCAATATTAGACAAAATAAACAGAAGCTAATCCATTTCTCTAAAAAGTTAACTGCATCCAACCTTGCCAAACACTGCAAAGCACCACCTTACAGGGGTAACATTCAAGTTGATTAATATAATATTTTCTCTCACAAGAGGAATCATGTCACTATAATTCAAGGATACTGATGAAGAAGTAATGGCTAAAGTGAATTTTTTGACAACTGGCAATATAGCTGTATCATATAGATCATTTCTGTTATGATTTGTCAAAGAATCTTAAATTTTTCCTATCTAAACTTTCACAAACACAAATAATAGATCTCTTTCCATATTCTCTGCAATAACATTTGCAGTAAATTTAATTTATAATGCTGTACCAAGTATCCAGTGCTATACTGTCATTGAGATTATTGAAATGATAGTTCTGCTAGATAATCTATCAATCCAAATGGCAGAACTTGGGCCAATCTCGTCTATATTAAAATTACCTTCCCTGTAAGAAACCTATAATTCTTTTCTTTTCTTTCACAACTTTGCCTCTATTTTGAGTTTTATGAATAATTGCTTTTCTACTGATCAAAAACAAATTCTAGTATACTAGATACACAATCATTGATCACTATAAGGACTAATGTATGAATAAAAACATGTTTATGTTTCAGACTCAAACTGACATCTTTGTAATAAGACCTCATATACAATCTACCACAATACTATCTTTCTAGCTAGGGAGGGAGACAGCTTGGGTTTTAAAAGAGTCAAGATTTGATATGATAAAATACTGATGAGTTGCTTGCCTATCATTCTTCAGTGTCTTCCTTGCCTACTCTGATTTGTTAATATAATACACTGAAGGTATTGCTATTAATTAGTACTGTGCACAGACTGCAAAATCATGATGAAAATTCTCTAGCTCCCTGTTTCCATTCATGAAGAATATTGTGGAAACAGCTTGTTTAAGATGGTTAATGACAACTTAATACAGTATGTCTTTAAATCATTCTATTTTATGTTTTTAAATGGTAGCTTATTTGGACTCTGGAAACTGGAACCACACCATTGTGTTGTGCTTTGTTTTGATTTTTCCTGTACAGGCGCATCAGTTGTATTGATATTTACAAATCTTTACTAAGCAAGAGAAAAGCCACACGCAGGAATCTCCGAACTGAAATTTTTTTTCAGACCACTTTGGAAAGCTTGAAGACCAAAACCTAAAATAATAATATAGCTGCAGCACACAAGCTATATATATATATTTGGAGTCAACAGCTTCCTTCAAACAATACCTTGGCAAAAACAATTAATCAATCAATCAAAAACTGTGTGTTTTAAAAACTGAAGAAGCAAAATGTAGTGCCTATTATCAAAGTATATGGGGAAATATGCTTTTAGTGGTCTAGGTTCTGAGATTCGCTTATCTAATTTTCAAAGAAGATACCAAAAGATGACTACCAATGGATATTAATAGGTTCTTTTAAAGAAGTTTTACATTTGAACAGTTTAGGCAAGGCTAAAAGAATCAATGAGATCAAGTAAGTAGAAAAATAATCTATTTCCCATTGTCTAGATAAAGCAGTTTAACTGTTATTGTTTCATTCTGTAACCTGTTAGTATTGCATACTACAAAACACAAGACGATTTTACAAGACAGTGAATAGAAGCCTATTTAGAGAATAAGCCAAAACATATGGTTGTGTGTATTAGTGTTTTAACAAATAAATTCTCTTCTTTTTTCCCCCAATTTTATTTCAAAGCAGCCAACTCAGTCATAGCAGAATTTTCCTAGAAGAATGATACATGAATGCCTCCCAGACATGGGACGGCACCTGCTGCTGTACATAGGGTAAAATGAGAAATATTGCTCAAGAAATGAAGCCCAATGTGTTTACCCAAACATAACAAAAACACTGATTCGAAAAGATATACACCCCCTTATGTGTATTGCAGCATTATTTACAATATCCAGTTTACAGAAGTAACCTAGGTGTCCACTGATACATGAATAGATGAAGAAGTTGTGGTATTTACAATAGAATATTACTCCGCCATAAAAAGAATATGATCTTGCCACTTGAAACAACATGGATGGACCTGGAGAGAATTATGCTAAGTAAAATAAGTCAGAGAAAGACAAATATTACATGATTTCACTGATACGTAAAATGTAAAAAACAAAACAAATGAACAAACAATTAAAAAACAGAACAGACCCCTAACTATAGTGAATACGCTGATGGTTGCCAAAGGGGGGGAGGATGAGCTAAATGAGTAAAGGTGAGTGGGAGGTACAGGCTAGCAGATATGGCAAAATAAGTCATGGGAATAAAAGGTACAACGCGGGGAATATAGTCAACGGTATTGTAACAGCATTGATGGTGACAGGAGGTAGTTCTCTTTGTGGTGAGATATATAAGGATGTTGAATCACTATGTTGTACACTTGAAACTAATGTAGCATTGTATGTCAGCTATGCTCAAAAAAAAAGAGAGAGAATCCAGGGGAACTTGTGAACACTTACCTTTTATGGTATCTATGTAATTAAAAAGTATTAAGCAAATAATTTGTTCCCTTTGGAGGAAAAAATGGAAGCAAAGAGACAAGGATCTGATTTATTTTTGTATTTTAATTGTATTTTTAAAATAGGTAATTCAATACTGGCTCAAAATCAAAACAATATTACAAGAAAGAAATTAAGACATTTCATTTTGTCTCCTGTCTTGACCTGAATCATCCCCATCCACCAAGGCCTATCGTTTTAATTGGTTTCTAGTATAGCTTCTTATTTTCTTCAGTGTATAGATAAAGAATATACGAACATATGACTAAATCCTCAATATATAGATATACTTTATCTTTTTTGAATTGAAAAACAGTATATGTTACTTTTTTACTATAAAGATTTATCAATTTTGACAAAAGCATAAATGTGGGGACCCACCTCCAAGTTCAGAATCAGATGAGTTATATTACCCCCAATAACTGCCCCATGCTGCTGCTGCATACTCACACTCTCCCTCCTTTAACAGGACAACCATTGCTCTCTGTGCTCCCTCCCTACCTTTTCAAGAATGTCATAAAAATGGAATTATATAAAATGTAACCTTTTGAGATCGGCTTCTTTCACTCAGCATAATATCTTTGAGATTCACCCAAACTGTTGTATTCCATCAGCAGGATCTGTGAGTGCCTGTATCTCTGAAGCCTCAGATTATGTCAAATTTGACTGGTTTTGTTTTGTTGTGTTTTTCTACTTGTTCAGAAAGACCTTTAAGACACTAGGTAAGCAAATGTTCTGGGCAAACAATGCTTCACTTTCCCTTCAAATTTCTACAAGTACATGCATTTGCATCCATGCATGACTTCTATAGAGAAGGTATATATACATGCATAAATACATACATGCATACATACATACATGACCTTTATCGAGAAGGTAGAAAGGTGGGAAAGATAGGGCAAGGCAAGAGCTCTGGTGCTTAATCACTAAACTTGGACCACTGTGTCTGGAAAATTACTTTTAAAGATGAAAATATATTCTAAAAGAGTAATTTGAATACGGTTTGTAAAGTGAAATAAATCTCTTTGTATGAATTTATCCCCTTGTTTCATGAATCCATTCTTTTCTGGATGGTTCGTTTTATTTTATTAAATGCAAACATGCTCCTTTTAAACATAAGACAAAAACCTTTCCTCCTAAATTTTGTGAATATTTCAACATGGCTCTATGTATTAGTTTATGTGCTTGCTTTTTATTGCATTACCTTGCTAATCGTCTGCATTTCTCATTTTACTTTGGCTAAATACCGTTAAGTTCCAGGTAGAAAAATTTAAATTCAGGCACTTTTTCCTAGCACAAGGACCCCTAATTCTGGACCTTGATTTAAGTACTGGGACTCACAGTTGTTGCAACAAATACACCCAATATTTGAGGTGAAACTTATTATTCACTCTTCAAATTCACCCTTTAATGATCTTAAATATAAGAATGTTTATTGTAGTTGCTGTGATATTTTAATTCATTATTTATGAAAAGAGTAATTTCAATTTGCCTTTAAGCACTAATTCTCAATTTATTCAGGATGTCCTGTTTAACTATTGCTTCCATAGTTAAAATGACTCCTAAGGGGTCACTACTGTATCTTATAAATATATATTTTTGAGTTTTTTGAAACAAATGATGTAGAAATACATTTGTGGGCCTTATATGAGACTTTGAATGATTTGCTTTTGACAAAGGCCACTGTGTTTGAAATATACTTTGAAAATGAAATGAGAATAGTGTACCCATTATTAGAAAAATGTTTAATTAAGCAGGCTAATTCCAGGTATAATATTAAAATATAATCACTATAATAACTCCACATACAAGAATTTTTAAATAGTAGGTATAGACAGGTTGAATTTTCAGGTGCGATTTGAGTAGTTTTATTACTTTGAAGTTAAACCTCTTGGGTTATGTTATTAGTTATTAAATGGTCAAATAAAATTATTTTTACTTGCCCAGAATTGCTTATTTTAAATTTTGGCATAATTTAAAGCAATAAAAAATAAACTAAAAATACATTTATCTGAATTAGTTTGTCTTTAATTGCCTAGTTTCTGTGTTTCCCAGTGGTTTTAGTTTAATTACAGTTTTTTTTTTTATGCTATTCTAATACAGACTTGTCTTGGATTTAAGTAGATAAGTTGTATAAGCAAAATAGTTTCTGACTAGATTTTCTTTTCTTTTTTAAAATTTTTTTAATGTTTATTTATTTTTGAGAGAGAGAGAGAGAAAGAGAGCAAGTGGAGGAGGGGCAGAGAGAGAGAGAGAGAGAGGGAGACCTAGAATCTGAAGCAGGCTCCTGGCTCTGAGCTGTCAGCACAGAGCCTGACATGAGACTTGAACTCAGGAACAGCAAGATCATGACCTGAGCTAAAGTCAGATGCTCAACCAACTGAGCCACCCAGGCACCCCTAGATTTTCTTTTTAATCAAAGTCCGTACAGCAGATAAAATCACTTCTTTCACTGATTCTTAGAGAGGTTATACTACACACAGTGCCTCATATGTTAGTGTTGAATGGCAAGTTTTCAGTGGGACTTTGACAAGCTTGAATGTCTTCTAAGAGGGATCTAAAACTAGTCTGAAAACAGTTTTATGAGTTCTGGTTTATTTATTCCCACCTTTATGCAGTACATGTATACAGGTGCACGCCATCTATGTACAGATACTGTTCCCGGTGCTGACAGTACATCTGTGGACAACACTGTTTTAATCCATGCTTCAGTGGCTGGAGACGTTTCACCTGCAAGCAGAGATAACACTTGCAGAAACTTATAAGTTTTTGGACACGATCTCTTTCAAAAATCTGAAGCAATATATTCAACAAGTATTTATTGAGCATCTTCTGTGTTACAGTTACTGTACATGTTACTGAAGGTACAGAGACCTAAGTGGTGAACCCCACTTTCAGAAGCTCTCAGCTTGGTGCAGTTGCAAGGTAGAACAATGGCTGCATTTAACAAGGAGCCATACTTGGATCAATGTGAAGTAATTATTAACTATTACATCATTTTATCACTAGGAAGCCTCGAAAAGAAATAGGCTGAGTTATACTATAAGGAGCTCCTTATCACTCAAAAGCTGTTATTATTTTTCTAGGGGTATTTAAGTAATCCTATAGAAGGCAGAACAGTGCAAAGAATACCACATTTGAAATAGACCTCGTTTCTATTTCCCACTTGGCCACTTCCTGGAGATATTAGAGAGAAGAGTGCGTCTAAGATTTGTCATCATCTTGTAAAAGGATAATGGAACTTGTTTTGGGCGGGGCTGTTTTATGAATGAGCTGAGATTAAACATACTGAAGAATTCTGTGACCTATAAATATATGCAGTATAGATAATATTTTAATATTTTGGTAGTAGGACTACTGTGCACTCTTGTGATGTTCAAGGCTGGGTGAACTTTAGGTTTCCTTCTCAAACTAAAGCCTCCCAATTCTAGATCTGGAAGAGGTCTCCCAAATATTTTATTAAGATCTCATTTTGTGAATGTTGAAACTAAAAATATATAAAACCAAAGAAACTATATACATACTAGCTAATGGTGAAGATTGTAGAAGAAACTTATTTTGTCTTTCTCATCTTCTCTCCTAAAAATAGTTTAATGTCTCAACATTTGTTCACTGAAAGTATTTTAATAGGTTTTTTTTTTTTTTACAATGCTCTTCTGGACTCCTTGTAAACAGAACAGGGATGCTATAATAAAAAATATTGATTCCGAAAATTTTCACCTAGTAACATAGCATCTCATAATTATTATTTTGAGCTTTATTCATTATAATGAGATTTTGAAAGATGACCAGTAAAAAAAATATTATCCAGTGCTAAAGCATTTTTCAGGTATAAGAAGATGTTTTTATGATTGCCTAATGCAAATAATCATATATGGTTTTAATATTTTATAGTTTTTAACGTATTTTTAGGTGCACTGTGAATAATGACATGTTACTGCTATGTTCAAAATAAAACATTGTTATAAATATTAACTAGAAGATAAATTAAATCTCAGAAAAGTCAGGACACATAAGCTGATAATCTTGTAAAATCAAGAACCAATGTGCATTTCATGTCTCTGAAAAGCCAAAGGAATAACAGTTTCTTATAAAAATACATTTTTCCTGCTACCTTTTTTTTATGACCTTTTATTGGTTTCAGGTGCAGTGGGGACAGTTAAAAATTATATATTCTGACAAATTACAATAAATTTTCATTAACAATTAATTTCAAGGAAACTAACTTTGTATAAGACCATTAATATGCCAACAAACATTACAAGCAATTCAAATATAACTATATAGTTAACTAAGCTAAGAGTGAATAGAATTACAATTTTAATGTAATAAAAATTGTTCTTAAAGGGTAGGAAGGTAATATGATAATGATCTTTTATCTAAAAATAGATTGCAGAGCACATTTACTAGCATTAGGTACGCGCAGTTTTTAGAAATAAATGATATTCTTTGGATACTCCTTCACTGTTTTGAGAAGTTTTGCCAATAAGACCAGTTAACTGAGTTCATAATCTCTGGGTTGGCCCTTTGTTGTTTTGAGGACAGGTTTAAAAGCAATTTAACACAAGACATAGAATTCTTCAGTCCCCAAGAACTATCACTAAATAAAAATCTCATCGAAAGTACTATCATGTAGCCAGAGGTATTTCTTTGCAAATATAATTCTGTCACTGCAACAAAATGCAGTTGGCTGATTCATGCAACTGATGGCCTTCTCTCATTAACAAAGGCCATTAACTAATAATGATAACGAGGTTCTGATAACCTATTTGTTTAAAAATATGTAGTCCTGGCAGAATATTCACTATGAGTATCTAGCAGGGTTTAATGTAATTAAAATCTCTCTCTCTCTCTCTCTCTCTCTCTCTCTCTCTTTTGGTCTTTGGTTTTGTGTGGAGACAAATTCCAAACAGAGGAGAGAATTTAATTACCTAGATAAGACTGAGTAACAAGACATTTCATCAAAACCTTTCAAGGTATTTAGGAAAATAACATTTTTGGAAATCATCCAGATATTAGAAGATTAGTGACTGTGTGCTAAAATCAACGGGGTGATTGCCACAATTTTCCAATTTATTTTCAATTTGTATGGAAAATCTAAATAGTCATTTAAATTTACTAAAAAAATAGCTATAATGCAAAAGTTTCTATGTAAGAACAAAAAGTATATTGAAGTTATTTTATTAACATTTTAATGGGAAACAAATGGAAATGGTTTTGTTAATTTCTGAATTGTATTTTCTTTTCTAAACTACATTATATTACAAAACTAGTAAAAACAAGCAGAACTGTATGTTAAGCATGTACTTTTAAAAATATACAACCTCATGTTTATTTTAGTCACTTTTCATTTCACAACCAAATGAAACATGCATATAATTTTAGAAATCACATAACTGAAAGAGAAATCAAAATCATGCTCAGATATATCCAAAATAATCATCACCCTGGAAAGCATGCCCAACTTATTTTAAAGGTGCATTATTGCCTGATTTAAAGGCAGGCAGGGGCTGTGGGGCCACATTCCATGACAGAGAGCCTCTAGAGACATCTTTGATCATTCTTTGTGATGCATAAAATATGTCACAGTTGTACTATAAAAGATATCAGCCATCAGGTAAGGCTGTCATTTGCTCTTGTAGTATTATATTGGAAAAATATGGCTTTTCTCTCTTGTATTTGTATGGGATTACTGCTCATGAAAATGCAGCCTATTTAGTCTGTGTGTGACCATTATCATACTCCTGGTTTCTTTCAAAAGAAAGTAGTCATAAATAAACATGCTAAAGAGAATAGATCTGGTTGATATTTTGTTTCAACATTTACCCATTTCATAAGTTGTTATAAGCTGTGAATATGTTAAGTACTGGTCTACATTAAAGTTGGGTTTTACAAAAGGATTGCACATTTCTCCAGAGAGTAGTTGCTTTCATTTGATTTCTGTTATGAATACATCTTAGTTTACTTCAAAATCTGAACCTATGTCACAAATAATATTTATAACAAAGGAACAATAGCAATAAACTATTCCAAAATGTTATATTCTTATTTCTCAGCTCCTCACATATTTTTTAAATTATACGTGTGTGTGTGAGAGAGAGAGGGAGAAAATTGGCTTCGCTACCATATTTAAGATAAAATAAACTATAATTATTCTTGTGTTATAACAGCAGTACTTTTCTATTACGTTTGTCTTTCAGGTATTAATACACACAGAACCTTTTTACCTTATATGTAAAGTCGTGTTTCTTCCCAGTTTTTAAAAATGGCAATGGACTGATTTACTTATTTCTTTGGAAACATAGCTTTTAAAGTTGTATAGAAAATTTGGAGGTATTTTAATGAGAGATCCAGTTGAAAAGTGATTTTTGCTTTTAGTAATGCTAAGTAATTACTGAAGTTTTACTGAGTTGAATTAGTTGACTTTATAAATATTGGCAATATTTCCTAGAAAGTTTGTCAAGGATGGTACTCCTGTCTGAAAGCACTTGGGTACTAAACCAAAAATAAACCAAACAAATAAGGTTCATCAACTAGGTCTGAATGTGTGTTAAATCTAACAGCTGAGGAGAGTTTTGCTGAAAGAATACAAATGTAACTTTCAGAGAATTTTAATTTTAATAATTTGTTGCCTTTTTAAAAATAGAGATTCTCAATTTATTATTTCTATGTTACAAAGTCCTGCTTCTGGCACTTAAAAATTTAGCAATTTATTTATAAATTGAGAAGGAGGAACCTCTTTTAATGGAGAAACAGCATACGGTATAACAGACCGGATCGATTAAAGGCCTCCATCTGGCGCGAGTCTAGAAAAGTTGCTGCCATATGTTTTGAACAGCAAGCAAAACTAACTGTTTTATACTGTCACCACCTCTAGATCTGTTTTATAAATTGCAGTGAGTTTTAATATATATGCATATATGTGTATATGCGTATATATAAAAAAAAACAGGTATACTTTTATCTCTGCTTCTTTGCTTAATTGGAAAGCAGACACTATATAAAATTTTAAAAAGGTCCTTGGTCTTCATGGTTCAGTGTGAAAGGCAGTTGACAGCTTTAAACAACGAAAGAGAAAGGAGAGAGGCACAATTTGCTGTAATTTGTTTACTTAGTGATGTTTAAATCTTAAGTGAATTTAGATTATTCTACAATGATAGCTCATATTTGGGGATTAGCAAAAAAGAATAATAATAATATCGTAAGGGAGAAAATTTTATAAAATTCATGTGAATGTGAAAGATGGCAATATCAAAAATGTATTCAGTAGTCCTGTTTTTTTTAAGGTAAAATTTCATAAAGATAGATTTAAAAATCAGAATATATATGTTGCTGTTGGAAAAATAACATATCAGTTTCAAATGAAATTTAGGAATGTTAATCTCTTTTGCAGCTGCTATTTTTGTTTTATGGTATTTTTACAGCTGTTTTTAATTTCTTTTAAGAAATACTAAACCTTTAGGAGAATTCCCATGTGAACAACCACAGTACAGATAATTGGTTTCATTGCAATTCAGATTATGAACATCATTTTTCAGTTGTTACTTTCAAACTATATACATAGCTAAATCTGTAAGCCATTTTCTTTATTCAGCTACTATCAAAAGGGGAAAATCAGTTAAAAGCAACACAAAGCCTTACTCTTTACCTGATAGGGTGCAATGTTTAAAAATATTTACCTTCCTCAATAAAACATTAATATATCCTATATAGTATGTGCAGATGTAACCTATATTTTTTATGAAGAAAAGCAGAACAACAGAAGTTATGAAAATTCTTTCAGAACTACAATACCTGTAATAAATTTCTGGATTGGCATTTATCAGGCAATCCTATTTCTAGATCTAACATCCTCTTCTTTGATTAATTATTGCCACAGACTGTATATCTTCATTTGGAAGCATCTTTGATTAGCAGCCACACCTATACCATGCAGTTTTTAATAGAAGCCACCCTTCCTATGCAAGCCGCAGGGGAAAGTAATTAAATTTAATAGAAGCCGTCTTTGTTTTATAGCCACCCTCAATTTAAAGCCACAGGGGTAAGTAATTAAATTTAATAGAAGCCATAGCTTCTAAACAAAGATATACAGTATCAGTTAGGTATGCAGAGGTACAGAAATAAGAAATACTCTACCTTGGGAGTTGTGAAGAGTGTGGGTTTATATGAAGCAACGTTAAAAAAATGTACAAGTTCACAGAACACTTTTTCAAAAAGTGATTCAAAATGGGTGGAGAAGGTATAGTTGTCACCCCGCATTTTTCAAGCAGCAATAAGAGAGGTGGGGCTGCTACACGTCCTCACTAACCCACAACAGCTTGGACACTTGCCTGCTGTGAGCTCTGGATGCTTCTTTCCCTCTAATGTCAGTTGGAGAAGTACGGTATTTCCCACTCAAACATATAATACTGAGATCCGTTAGCAGCCATCCATGAGCATGGAAGAAATTGGACATTCAATGTTCATGTATTCTAGACCTGCACTGATCATTGTTTTGTTTTGTTTTGTTTTGTTGTTAGTGGTGATCATGGGCCCTCGATTAGTTAACCCTGCCCACAGCCAATGACTTGTAAAACCTGGATCTAGACTAGAAGCACCGTTTGGGTAGTTAATTTCAGTTATGTTCTGGGGAATGTTTTGGCAGGTTGCCTCGCCACACCATCTAACTATGTTGATGGGCATACAAAGAGGATGATGAAGAGGTATTCTAGAATTCACATTAACCACATGAAAACATCTGAGGCTTTTTTTCCCCACAAAGTAGTATGTGCCAGGTAACCAGTTTTAATTCTTAAATTTTGAGTTTCAATACTGCTTTTAAAATTTCATATTTTCAAGTTCATTAGGAACATATTTAATGCATGTTTGCCATAAACTGTGCTTTAATAATGCAGAAGCCTCAGATAAGGTGAAGCCTAAAGTGGAAACAAAGCAGCTGGTAGCATATCCAGTGATATTCTGACTGCATTGCCTTTAAAAGATTGTTCATAGTCACTTAAAAAGAGAGGAGAGGAGAAACTTTGAGACACAGCAGCCCAGCCCAGATGGTAAAAGACAATAAGAGCTGCCTGCAGGCATATGGTACAC
Source organism: Panthera tigris (assembly GCF_018350195.1). Classification (NCBI taxonomy): domain Eukaryota; kingdom Metazoa; phylum Chordata; class Mammalia; order Carnivora; family Felidae; genus Panthera; species Panthera tigris. The sequence continues at coordinate 26,844,876 of NC_056676.1, read as the reverse complement.
AGAAGATGTACTGAGAGTGTGTTAATAGGGAAATTAAAATTTGTATTTTAAGTAGCATGTAAGATGGGTTGTGACCAGGAGAGATAGGAACGCAGCGCTTAGAAAGTCTATATGTAAGAGAAATATAAACAAAGAAGGTTTTAACATGCAGATTTAGTGATTGCATATCCCCAGATACTTACAACTTATTGATTGTTGGGCCTTTCCTTCATACATGTATATGCTTATGCATTTTGTGATTTATCAGTAGAAAATTAACTTTTGTAACTAACAGATGTTATCTAAGCTACTTCAAAGAACACAAATCCTGTGTGTGTGTAATAAATTCTTTACAGTGAATTGCTTCCAGTTGAGCGGAATGAAAACATATCCAAATTTAGCCAGCAACTACAACATTCTTTTAATTACAGATTCCTAAACTATCAATGCATATTTATTCCCATATTTGTAGTTGTCTCATGTAAGTATCTATAGATTGTTTTTCAGTATGAAGCTTCAAAATGTTCAACGTTAAAGGTGTGGACCATACCTGACTCCTTTACCATCATTCCAACTCATTTGAGAAAATTTCTCATACTTGCATTTCCCTTTTCCTTTTTATCATTGCGTTAATCAGACTCAGGATTGAGTGAGTCTTCCCACTTTCCTATCAACTTCTTTCAGTCAGGATTATTTTCTGTTTGAATTATGGAGGCAAAGAATATCTTCACAGAATACGCTTCTGCTCTTGAGATAAACCAATAATCCTTTCTCTGGTTTTCCAAGGGTGTACTAATGTTGGCCATTTTTTCAGCATGGATAAAAAGTTACAAAGTCTCAGTTCCCTGGCTTTGTTGTCAGGAATGCTACCTTTTTCCAGCTTAATTTAACCACATGTAGCTCAGGTAAATCATTGTTTCCACACAAAGGAACTTGTTTAGACAGGCAAAGTTATTTGGAATTGCTTGCATTGAATCACATAACTCTACTGCTGAAGATATAAAAAACAATTACTGTATTTTTACATTCCCAAGGAGTTAGAAATGGTAGGTTTCCTATTTTATTTCCATATCTATTGATATGCACCTGGAATGATCTTGCAGTTTCTGGTGAGTAGAATCTGAAGAAGGGCTTTCAAGGTCACTCCCGAACCTGCCTTTTTTTTTTTTTTTTTTAACGTTTATTTATTTTTGAGACAGAGATGGACAGAGCATGAGTGGGGGAGGGGTAGAAAGAGAAGGAGACAGAATCTGAAGGAGGCTCCAGGCTCTGAGCTGTCAGCACAGATTCTGACATGGAGCTCGAATTAGGGCTCAACCCACTGAGCCACCCACGAGTCCCCCAAACCTGCTTTAATATGGCAAATGTAACTACTTCTGATGAAAGTACTGTTTGAGGGGCACCTGGGTGGCTCAGTCTGTTAAGCGTGCGACTTCAGCTCAGGTCATGATCTTGCAGTTTGTGGGTTTGAGTCCTGAGGCGGGCTCTGTGCTGTCAGCTCAGAGCCTGGAGCCTGCTTCAGATTCTGTGTCTCCTTCTCTCTCTGCCCCTCCCCCACTTGTGCTGTGTCTTTCTATCAAAAATAAATAAATGTAAAAAAAAAGTATAATCTGATATGATTGTGCCAAAATGTTCTATTCTTCCAAAATCTATAAATAATTATGTATTCTTTATGTATATATATTTTTTACTGTTTTCATGAACAGTACGGGAGTTTATTACAAATCCCTAAGAAAAATGAGCAGGATGTTTGGGGATTTGAGAGTAGCATGTCACAGTTTATCAGGACATTCATTATGTGCCAAACCTGTTTCTCCTTTTATGCACAAACACAACACAACACACACACACAGCCATACACACAATGCATTAGATTTTATTTCTTCTATAGATTGGAGGAGAAAGATAAGTTGTAACTATGCAAATGGTAATTATGGCAATACCCAAAGTACTAAGGAAAATTAAAGTGTATAGTTAAAGTGGCTTTATTCCAAAGAATATGAGACAGCATTAACTGTGTAACTGTTAGAGCAGTGACTGCCAGCTTAGGGGAAGGGACAGAAAAATGAAATATGGCTGAACATCAAGATTAGAGAAGTAAGAGTGGAAATGTGGTTAGAAAAGCTATGGATTCACTTTTGGTGACCACTGCCAGGGTGATCATAAGAATCTTTAATATTCCTCTGTGGCACACTGTGGTCAGTGTCAATTTGACTTACAAATGATGCCCATCCTCTGCATCTACAAACCCTGGCCAAATATGACACAACCTGAAAAACTGATTGGGAAAAGGAGTATTATTAACAATTTGATTTCCTTTGCACTCTGGATTCACGTTGTTTCTTCATATTTGGTGTGTGTGGATGTTTGTGTTATATCCAGTTTGTAGCTATAGAGAAATTTTAAAGTCCTAAAGGGTCCTTCTGTCAAGGTTGAATTAGAAACTGTGCCTGTTTCTTTGTTTAAATAAAATGTTATCAGTTCCCAGAAAAAAAAAAAAAAAAGAAAGAGAAGCTATGGATTCACCATATGGATTCATCAGTGGTGGTGACAACAAGCCCAGAGTCTCTCTTACCATCTTTCTGGGAAGATGGAGGAATGGAGAGAAGAGGTAAAAGTCATGCAGGAGAAGCTACAGTGGTAAGAGAAAAGGTATTCCCTTGGCCATCTGGTCACCTGACTGGGGGCAGCAGTTCTCATATGCTAACTTGATTCTACTTTAATAGAGAACAAATACACTGAAACCAACCAGGACCAGGACTGTCAACATCAATAGGCTGAAGTTCTATTCCACAAAAGTAACTTACACATGGTCTATGTTAAAATGAGTCAGTGTTGGTACATTTCTTTTGAACGTTGTGTATTTGGTTCCACACTAGACATGCATCATGCCAATCTCCTTTTTTGAAAGAATAGTATAGGAGCTAAAATGTTTTCTTTTTTAAAGTAATGATGTTCAATCCAGTGATAGATACAATGTTCCAATTCTTTATATATATATTCATTTTGAACAGTATTCTATTTAGATCGATGAACAGTGATACTGGAATGAAACGTGAAGAATTTTGAACAACAAAGATTTGCAAATACAATGAAGAGATTGATTTGTGTTTAGCATAGTTATGGTATTTTGTATAATTTATTTCCTTCTAATTATTTTTTATTTCCCATTTTGAGATGATTATTGAAAAGCCTCTCCCTTAGATTTCCTCATCACCCATCTTTCGATCTAATTTTTTCCAATACCATGACCAACAAATAACATGTTATCTGCCGACTACAAATTAATGTGGTAATTGTGGTAAAAATACATAATATAAGATCTATCTTTATTGTGGTAAAAATAAATAATATAAAATTATGGTAAAATTTAAAATTGTGGTAAAAATACATAATATAAGATCTATCTCCTGAACAAAATTTTAAGTTAACAGTATGGTCTTGTTAACCATAAGCTCAAAGTTACACAACAGAACTCTAGAATTTTTTATCTTGCATGGCTGAAACTTTGTTCCCATTGAACTTCAGTCTTCTATTTCCACAAGCCTCCAAACCCTGGCAACTACCATTCTACTTTCTGCTTTGATGAGTTTAAATATTTTAGATGCCTCATATCAGTGGAATCCTTCAATATTGGTCCTTTTGTGACTGTCTTATTTCACTTAGCATAATGTCTTCAAGGTCCATTTTTATGTTGTGGTGACAAGATTTTCTTCTTTTTTAAGAAAGAATGTGTATACCATGCTATAATACATTTTCTTTATCCATTCATCCACAGATGAACATTTAGCCTGTTTTTACATGTTGGCTATTGTAAGCAGTGACAAAATGAACATTACAGTACACATATCTCTTCGAGATCCTAATTTCATTTTTTTTTTTTTTGCGGGGGATGAATACCTAGGAGAAGGATTCTGAGATCATATGGGAATTCTATTTTAATGTTTTAGAAACCTCCGTATTATTTACCATAGCAACTGCATCATTTTACATTCCCATCAGCAGTGCACAATGGTTTCAATTTCTTAACATCCTCATCAACACTTGTTATTTTTAGTTTCTTTTGATAATGGCTATCTGGACAAAAGTGAGGTGGTATCTCATTATGATTTTGATTTACATTTCTCTGATGATTAGTAATATTGAGTACATTTTCATATACCTGTTGGCCATTTGACTTCTTTTAAGAAATTTCTTTGCCCATTTTTAAATCAGGTTATTTTTTTGTTTTGTTTTGCTACTGAGTTGTATGAGTTCCTTATAGATTTTGGATTTAACTCCTTATCAGATATATGGTTTGCAAATATTTTCTTCCATTCTGTAGTTTTCCTTTTTACTCTGTTGATTGTCTAACTTACTGTGCATAAACTTCTAATTTGATTTAACCTTAACTTGTATATTTTTGCTTTTATTGCCTGTGCTTTTGGTGACATGTCCAAGAAATAATTGCCAAGACCAACATCATGAAGTTTTAACTGAGTGTTCTTCTAGGAGTTTTATAGTTTCAAGTCTTAAATTTATATCCTTAATCCTTTTTGAAAGAGTTTTGATGTACGGCATAAGATATCAGTTCAATTTAATTCTTTTGCACATTGATATCCAGTTTTCCCAATACTATTTGTTGAACAAACTATTCTCTTCTCATTGTGTATTTTTTGGCACCCTGTGGAAAATCAATGCACTGCATGTGCGTGAGTTTATTTTTGGCATTTTATAGTGTTCTGTTAGTCTCTATATCTGTCTTTATGTCAATACCGTACTATTTTTGTTACTATATCTTTGCAATGTGTTTTTAAAATTTGGAAATGTGATGCCTCTACTTTGTTATTCTTTCTCAAGATTATTTGGCCATTTAGGATCCTTTGTGCTTCCATATGAATTTTAGGACTGCTTTTTCTAATTCTGCAAAAATGTTATTGGAATGGGAGTTTGATTTGAGATTACATTAGATCTGTAGATGGCTTGGGTAATATGGACATTAAAAAAGTTATTGATTCTTCAGATCCATGAATATAGGGTATCTTTCCATTTATTTCAGTCTTCTCCAATTTTTAAATTGTAGTTTTCAGTGTACAAATATTTCACCTCCTTGGTTTAGTTTATTCTTAAGTATTTTATTCTTTTTGAAGCTATTGTAAATGGTATTTTTTAAATATACTTTTCAGATTATTCATTGTTAGTGTTAAGAATGCCACTGGCTTTTGTGTCTTGGTTTGTATCCTGAAATTTTACTGAATTTATCTTAGTTCTAATAGTTCTGTGTGTGTGTGTGTGTGTGTGTGTGTGTGTGCAAGACAGAGAGAGAGAGAGAGAGTCATCTTTAGGATTTTCTGTATAAAAGATCATGTCATCTGCAAACAGAAATAATTTTACTTTTTCTTTTCTGATTTGAATGTGTTTATTTCTTATATTTGCCTAGGACTTCCAATACTATGTTGAGTAGAAGTGGATGGAGAGTATCCTTGCTTTGTTCCTCATATTAGAGGAAAAATTTTCAGTTTCTCACCATTGAGTATGATGTTAACTGTTGGCTTTTCATATATGGCCTTTGTTATGTTGAAGCAATTTTCATTTATTCTTAGTTGTTGAGTGTTTTTTGAAAGGCTGTTGAGTCTGTCAAATGCTTTCTCTGCATCTATTGAGATGATTACGTAAGTTTTTATTTTTTTTTAATTTTTTATGTTTATTTATTTTTGAGAGAAAGAGAGACAGAGTGAGAGTGGGGAGTGCCAGAGGAAAAGGGAGACACAGAATCTGGAACAGGCTCCAGGCTCTGATATATCAGCACAGAGTCCGATGCGGGGCTTGAACTCATGAACTGCAAGATCATGACCTGAGCTGAAGTTGGACGCTTAACCGACTGAGCCACCCAGGTGCCCCAATCATGCAGTTTTAATCATTTGTTCTGTTAATGAAGTATATCACACTGATTGATGTTGAACCATCCTCGCATCCCAAAGATAAATTCCACCTGCACAAATCCTACAGGGTATATGATCCTTTCGATATGCTGTTGAGTTTGGTTTGCTATTATTTTGCTAAGAATTTTTGCATCCACTTTATGGATATTGATCTGTAGCTTCCTTTTTTCTAGTGCTTTTTTTCTGGCCATGGTATCAGTGTAGTGCTGGCTTCACAAAAATATTTAGAAAGGTTCCCTCCAATTAAATGTTTTTGGAAAAATTTTAAAAAGAATGGCATGAGTTCTTCTCTAAATGTTCAGTTGAGTTCATCAATGAACCTGTGTGGTCCCCGCCTTTTTGGGTGGTAGGGGATGTTAATTATTGATTCAATCGAATCAGTAGTTATAGGTCTGCTCAGATTTCCTTCTTCATGATATGGTCTTGCTCAGTTGGATGTCTCTATGGAGTTATCTATTTCTTCTAGTTATGCAATTTGTTGGTGTATAATTGTTCATCATGGTCTTTTTATTTCTGTAGCATCACTCGTAATATGTTTTATTTCTGGTTTTGTTTATTTGATTCTTCTCTCTTTTTTATCTTCGTCTAGCTAAAAGTTTGCCAATTTTGTTCAACTTTGTGAAAAATCAATGGTTAGTATTGTTCACTATTGTTTTTCTATTCTCTGTTTTGTTTATTTCTTCGGTAATCTTTATTATTTCTGTCCTGCTAACTCTGGGCTTGCCTGTTCTTTTTAGTTTCTTGTGGCGTATATTTGGGTTATTTATTTGAGACCTTTCTTTTTTATTAATATAAGTTATCACTATCAACTTCCCTTCTAATACTGTGTTTGCTGCATCCCGTAAGTTTTGCTATGCTATGTTTTCATTTTCATTTGTCCCAAGATACTTATAATTACACTTCCGATTTTTTGTCCCATTGATTATTTAAAAGCATATTGTCTTATTTTCACATATTTGTGAATTTTACAGTTTTTTTCTACTATTGGTTTCAAGTTTCTTTCCACTGTGGTTGAGAAGATACTTGGCATAATTTCAATATTCTTAAATTTGTTAACATTTGTTTTGTGACCTCACATGTGATCCACACTGAAGAATGGTCTGTATGTGTTGGAGAACATTTATCCTGCTGATGTTGGGTAGAATGTTATGTATTTGTCAGTTATGAACATATAGTATTGTTCAAGTCTTCTCTTTCCTTTGTAATCTTCTGTGTGGATAGTCTATCCATTATTGGAAGTGGAGTATTGAAAGCTCCTACTATTACTGTGTTGTATATTTTAATTAGTTCTATTAATGTTTCCTTCATAGACTTGAGGCCTCCGGTGTTGGGTGCATATATGCTTATAATTATTTTATCTTGCTGGTGAATTGACCCTTTTGTCATTATATAAGGTCCTTCTTATGACAGTTTTTTGAGTTAAAGCCTATTTGTCTGATAGAAGCATGGTCATTCCTGCTCTTTTATGATTGCTATTTACATGGAATATCCTTTCAATTTCAACCCACGCCTGTCTTTATAACAAAAGTGAGTCCCTTATAGACAGCATGTAGTTGGATCTTATTTGTTATTATTTTAACCCGTTCAACTACTCTGTGATTTGATTGTGGAGTTTAATCCATTTACTTTTAAAGTAATTATTGACTTAGAGTAATTATAATAGTGATTTACTATAGACATTTTTTCAGTTGTTTTTCATCTTTCTTGTGGTTATTTTTCCCTGCTTTTCCTCTCTTGTTATTTTCCTGTTTCATTGATTTTTTTTATAGCAACATGCTTTGATTTCTTATCTGTTTGTTTATGTGTGTATATATTATACGTGTTTTCTTTGTTATTACAATGGGGCTTACATAAAACATCATATAGTTATACCAATCTATTTTAAGATGGTACCAACTTAGGTTTAGTCACGTACAAAAAGTCTACACTTTACCTCTCCTTGCCCCACTTTATATTATTAATGTATCCACAGACATGTTTTTATAGTCATAGTTATTTTTATACTCTTGTCATTTAACTTCTATACTATATTAAAAGTGATTTACATACTGCTGTAACAGTATTACAGTATTCTGTATTTGTTTATATATTTACTTTTGTCAGCAAGCTTTATATTTTTGTAGGCTTTTTTGTTGCTGTTTAACATGTTTGTTTATTTACTTACTTATTTATAATGTGTATTTATTTTGAAGGAGAGTCAGAGCATGAGTGAGGAAGGGACAGAAAGAGAAGGAGACAGAGGATCTGAAGTGGGCTCTGCACTGACAGGCAACCCTGACGCAGGGCTCGGACACATGAACCTCGAGATCATGGCTTGGGCCAAGTCGGTCACGTAACCAACTGAGCCACCCAGGTGCCCCTTGTTTTTGTATCAGTGTAGAGGACTCTCTTTAACATTTCTTATCATGCAGATTTAGTGATGATAAACTTCAACCCTTGCTTATCTGGAAAATCTTTATCTCTCCTTAATTTTGGAAGGACAGTTGCTGGATGTAGTATCCTCGGTTGGCATTTTTTTTTTTTCTTTCAGAGGTTTGAATATATTATCTAACTCCCTTCTGGCAAGGTTTCTGCTAAGAATTCCATTGACAATCTTATGGGGGGGGTTCCCTCATGTATGATGAGTTACTTTTCTATTGTTACTTTTAAAATTCTCTCTTTGTGTTAGATTTTTGAAAATTTGATTATAGGTAGCTCACTGCAGAATTCTTTTAAGTTTAGTTTCATTTTATGTGTAGTTATGAGACTTCTTGAATCTGGATATCCTTTTCTTTCACTATAATTGGAAAGTCTTTGCCATTATTGTTTTTTAAATAGGCTTTCTTCTCCTTTATCTCTCTCTTCTCCTTCTGTGAGTCTCATAATGCATATATTGTTGGTATCCCATAAGTCTCTTAGACTTTATTCCTTCTTTTTCATTCTTTCTTCTTTTTCCTCCTCCGATTGGATAATTTCAAATGACTGTCTTTAAATTTGCCAATTTGTTCTTTTGCTTCATAATGTGGGCTGAGGAACCCTCAAGTGTTTTTTGTTTTTTTGTTTGTTTGGTTTTTTTAATTCAGTTATTGCATTCTTCGGCCCCAAAATTTCTGTTTGGTTCTTTTCATATTGTCTATCTCTTTTTGAAATTATTTCTTAGTTTATGCATTGATTTTCTGAACTTATTGAGCATCGTTTTGACTATTATTTTAAATTCTTTGTCAGGTAATGCATATACCTCTGTTTCTTTTGAATCAGTGTTTGAGATTTAGTTTGTTCCATTAATAGGGTCATTTTTTTCTTGTTTTTGTATTTTTTGTAACTTTTGATGATATTCACACATTTGAAAAAACAGCCACATCTTCCAGTCTTTATAAATTGGTTTTATACAGGAAGGACCCTAAAAAATCAGCCCTGCTAGAGATTCTGAGGGCTCTTCAAGCCATTTCTATGGCTATATCTTCTCTGTAAGTTTCTTTTTTTAATGTTTTTTCTTATTTAGTTTTGAGAGAGAGAGCACAAACAGGGAGGGACGGGGGGTGGGGGGGGTGGAGGGGACAGAAGATCCAAAACACGCTCTGTGCGAGAGCAGCAAGCCGGATGTGGGTCTTGAACTCACAAACTGTGAGCCTAAGTCAGATTCTCAACCGACTGAGCCACTCTGTAAATTTCTAATTGGAGGTGTATGCCATTCCCCCTCTCGGTAAATTTCTAACTGGAGGTGTATGCCATTTTGTTGTTTTCCAGGAACGTGTAATCTTGTTCTCTTGATAACTGTCTTCTGTACATAAATTCTCTGAAGCAACACCATGCCACTCAGCTCATTTTTGTTCTTAGCATTTTGTTCTTTGGGTTTTTTAATTTTTTTTTTTTTTTACTGTTTATTTTTTTGGAGAGAGAGAGATAGCATGAGCAGAGGAGGGACAGAGAGAGAGAGGGAGACGCAGAATCTGAAACAGGCTCCAGGCTCTGAGCTGTCAGCACAGAACTCGACGTGGGGCTTGAACTTGGAACAGTGAGATCACGACCTAGGCAGAAGTTGGACGCTTAAGTGACTGAGCCACCCAGGCACCCCAGCATTTTGTTCTTTGTTTAGTTCATTCAGGCTGCTATGACAGAAGTACCAGAGACTGGGCGGCTTAAACAACAAACTTTATCTCTCACAGTTCTGGAGACTGGGAAGTCTATAAGATCAAGGCAGATTGAACAATTGCTGAAGACCTTCTTCCTGGTTCACTGATGGCCACCTTCCTGCTGGGTCCTTGTAAGAAGAAAAGGGTAAAAGATCTCATTGGCACCTCTTTGTAAGGGCAGTAATGCCATTCATATGGTCTCCATCTCATTACCTAACCATAACCCAAAGCCCCACCTCCAAATACCATCACACTGGGGATTAAGTTTGAACATAAGAATTTGGGGGATCACATACATTCAGTCTATAGCACTGGCTGCCAAGCATCTACAGCATGCAGCATTCCCTTTGGGCTCTGAGACAAGTAAGACAGAAGCCAGTGCCTCTAGCAGAATTCTGAAAATCTGGAATGTTGGACGTCTACTCCACTCTTCTTCTCCCTAAGGGAGAGGCTACTAAGCCATATGCATCTCTATCTGCTGTACTACATATCTCTGGAGCTTGGGCACATTTTCGGATTCTTGTTTTCAGCAGCCCTCAGGCATCTAGAGTATGCTGGATCCCATCAGCACTCTGAGAGAGGCATGACAAGCCAGCCCCTTGGCCCCCGTGAAAAGTCAGAACGTTGGACATATGGTCCAATCTCCTCTTTCTGTCCCCTAGGGGGAAACCAGGAGCTGGGAGTTTCCTCCCAATTGATTTTGTGAGCTGTGCCAGTGGGAGGGACTATAGTGAGAAGGTGCCATGCATTTTCCTGTCACCTTTTGGATGTAGTTGTTTTTGTGGTTGCCTTGGGTACAAAAGCCTCTTAACTGGCATCTAGATTTCTCCAAAAGAAATTGTTTCATGTATTATTGTTGATTTGGTGTTTCCGTAGGAAAGAGCACTCTCTTGCTCTCCTTCTAATTATCTTAATGTGAGCAAAACGTAATCTGTTTTTGGTAAACTGTACTAAATTTAAATTGTTATGAGCAAATATTATTAAGGAAAATCCCCAGAAATGTGATAGGAGTACAATCCTTTAATAAGATTCTATTTAATTTCAATAAAGAGATTACAGTATTTTGCTTATATCAAGTCTAGAAATTTAGATAATCTCATTTACAATATATATACACTGGGACCTCCTTATCCATTGAGAATACGTTCCAAGACCCTCAGTGATGCCCCAAACTGTGGATAGTAACAACCCCATACATAGTATGTTTTTTCCTATACATACCTGTGATAAAGTTTAATTTATAAAGTAGGCACAGTAAGAGATTAACAACAGTAACTGGTAACAAAAGAGAACAGTTTTAACAATGCACTGTAATAAAAGTTGTGCGAACATGGTCTCTTTCTCAAAATATCTTATTGTACTATACTTACCCTTCTTCTTCTTGTGTTGATGCAAAGTGACAAAATGCCCACAGGATGAGATGAAGTGAGGGAATGATGCAGGCCTTATGACATAGCGTTAAGCTACTACTGACCTTCTGATACATCAGAAGGAGGATCATCTGTTTCCAGATTGTGGCTGACCAAGGGTAACTGAAACTGTGGAAAACAAAACCCACAGATAAGGGGACTACTGCATACTTCGATGTGTTATCTGTCTGTGTTTATGTGTGCATCTAAATTGAATTTTAAATACCACAGTATAGGTATAATACCTAGCAATAAAAAAATTAGCCATGTAGTTATATAACTTATACCATTAAAAACTATTATAACTAATATTAATTTGCATGTTGTGATTTGATTTTATTTTTATAGTAATTTAAAAAAGGATATTTAAACTAATGGCTATATAAAATGTAACAATGTGAACCATGAACCATAAACTTTGAATTTTCATAGAGAATTTTGTTTTCAAATTTGACACTCACCTGGCTGGCTCAGTCAGTTAAGCGTCTGATTTCGGCTCAGGTCCTGATCTCACGATTCGTGGGTTCGAGCCTCGCGTCGGGCTGTGTGCTGACAGCTCAGAGCCTGGAGCCTGCTTCAGATTCTGTCTCCCTCGCTCTCTGCCCCTCCCCAGCTTGTGCTCTGTCTCTCTCTCTCAAAGAATAAACATTAAAAAAAATTTTTTTTAAATTGACACTCTGTCATATAACTTTAAGTATATGGGGGTTGGTTGCATAAACTATAAAAATTGACAGATGAACTGTATGAAAAACGATGAAAAAATGGGAGGGAGAATACATGAAAAAATACTGAAAACCAACAATATTTCTAAGTTGAATATAGATTTAAAATACTGTAGAGAAAACTAGCTCAAGCTGATGAGTGAAAAATCAAGAGGAAATTCTTGCCTCTCTGGTTCTGTTGCTAAAATATTAGAGCAGACTTTGCCAAAAATATACAATACGGGTCCTTAATGAGCTTAGGTGGATTTAGCGTCCCTGGAACTCATCTATACCCACTTGCAAATATCACCATTGAAGCAAGCAAAACTTTAACATTTACTGCTGTAGAATAAAAATCAGAATTATTTTAATTATTAGGAAAAAGTTTTGGTCATATGTAATCAGATTAGAAGTACAAGACAACAAAAGCTGGCATGATTATTATTTACCAAGAAGGAAAAATAAAAATCAATAGCAGCAGCATTTTAGGTAAGAAGGAAAGAGAGGAAAAAGAGAAACCAATGTTACATTCACATGTATAAACTAAGATTTGTGATGTAAATTTATTTTATAAACTAACTAAATAAAAAACAACAGCCTTGCAGCAGGTAGAAAAAAATAGTATGGTATCATTTGCCTCAATTAAATATATAATTTAGGTGAAGTTACAATAATTTTGATCAAAACATCTTACGTTACATGTTTTATTTTCCATTTTACCTTTTTGTGTTGGAAATGTTTCATGTACTACATATATTATTAGGGATAATTACAGCCACCAGTACTGAATCAAGACAATACAGTGAAATTATTGAAGGTGGTAATCCATAGAAAAACATGAAAAATTTAAATAATAATGTCTCCTATGATTATTCAATCAAATTTGCAGAAATTGTGGTGTAGCTAAGGTTGATTTTTATCCTCCTTTCTATTTAATTTTTTTAACCAACATGTTTGACTGTCAAATAAAAATAAAATTAAATTTGAATTAAGTTTTGCATGAATTTTAAGAAATGTTTCATAGATCTATTAGAAATAAAGTTTAACCTACAGATTTGATTTTTTGGTTTATTATAATATTCTAAGTCCCTAGAGTATTTAAAAGATAATGATACTTATAAGAAAGACAAATATGATTTCTGGCAACATTTCATCTTATTTTAGGAGATGAAATATGGACAATATAGAGATATTTCTATTATGATTTAGTGGTCAAAAATGTCTTTCTTGTTTAACAAATAAGGCATGTTTAATTTAGTTATAGTGGAAGCTATACATGTAAATAAATATGGAACAAAATTTTAGTGAGAGAATTATAGATTTCATTCACATGGAGACTAGAAAATTATGTTAAACCTGACAACAACAAGGTGGAGGACCCAATGCTGTCAATTAAATATGTGGAAATAAAATTCTGGACTGTAATAAAAATAGGCTACTTGAGATAAAAATGAACTTTATCCTCGATAGTGGCAGCTATTACATGATACCTATTTTTTAAAGTATATTTATGTACATTCAACAAGTGGTGTTGGGAAAGCTGGAAAGCTACATGCAACAGAATGAAAGTGGACCACTTTTTTACACCATACACAAAAATAAACTCAAAACGGATTAAAGACCTAAGTGTGAGGTCTGAAGCCATTAAAATCCTAGAAGAGAGCATAGGCAGTAATTTTTCTGACATCAGTCATAGCAACATTTTTCTACATCTTATCTTCTGAGGGAAGGGAAACAAAAGCAAAAATAAACTATTGGTACTTCACCAAAATAAAAAGCTTCTGCACAAAGAAGGAAACAGTCAAACAAACTATGCACAAATAGACAGTCTATGGAATGGGAAAAGATGTTTGCAAATGATATATCCCATAAAGGGTTAGTATCTAAAATATATAAAGAACTTATACCTAGGCATAAATGTAAACAAAGAGGTAAAAGATATTCACTCTGAAAACTGTATAAGATTATGAAAGAAATTAAAGATAACAAAAAGAAATGGAAAAACATCCCACGCTTGTGGATTGGAAGAACAAATATTGGTAAACTGTCTATACTACCCAAAGCGATCCACACATTTTTAAAAAGTTTATTTCTTTATTTTGAGAGAAAGTGAAACTTGCATGAGTGAGGGAGGAGCAGAAAGAAAGAGACAGAGAGAGAGAGAGAGAGGGAATTCCAAGCAGGCTTCATGTTGTCAGCACACAAAGCCCAACATGGGGCTCAATCTCATGAACCATGAAATCATGACCTGTGCTGAAATCAAGAGTCAGAACCTTAACCAACTAAACCACCCAGGTGCTCTGCAATTGACACATTTAATGCAATCCCTATCAAAATACCAACAGCATTTTTCACAGCACTAGAGCAAACAGTCCTAACATTTGTATGGAACCACAAAAGATCCCACAGCCAAAGCAATCTTGAAAAAGAATTGCAAAGCTGGAGATTTCACAATAAGTCTGGACTTCAAGTTATATTACAAAGCTGTAGTCACCAAGATAGTATGGTACTGACACAAAAACAGATGCATAGATCAATGGAACAGAATAGAAAACCCAGAAATGTACCCACAACTGTATGGTCATCTAATCTTTGACAAAATAGGAAATAATATCCAATGATGAAAAGACAGTCTCTTCAACAAATGGTGTTGGGAAAACTGGATAGCAACATGCAAAAGAATGAAACTGGATCAATTTGTTACACCATATAAAAACATAAATTCAAAATGGATGAAAGACCTAAATGTGAGACAAGAAACCTTCAAAATACTAGAGGAAAACACAGGCAGCAACCTCTTTGACATTGGCTGTGGCAACTTCCTAATAGACACATCTCCAGAGGCAAGGGAAACAAAAACAAACATGAACTATTGGGACTTCATCAAGATAAAAAACTTCTGCACAGCAAAGGAAAGAATCGACAACACTAAAAGGAAACCTTCAGCATGGGAGAAGATATTTGCAAATGACATATCTGCTAAAGGATTAGTATCCAAAATCTATGAAGAACTTATCAAACTTAACACCTCAAAAAACAAATAACCCAGTTAAGCAATGGGCAGAACACATCAATAGACACTTTTCCAAAGAAGACAGACAGATGGCTAATAGACACATGAAAAGATGCTCAACATAACTTCTCATCAGGGAGCTACAAATCAAACCCACAATGAGATATCACCTCATAACTGTCAGAATGTCTAAAATTAACAACACAGGAAACAACAAATGTTTGACAAGGATGCAGAGAAAGTGGAACCCTCTTACACTGTTGGTCGGAATGCAAGTTGGTGCAGCCACTCTGGAAGATAGTACAGAGGTTCCTCAAAAAGTTAAAAATAGAACTACCCTACGACCCAGCAATTGCACTACTAGGTATTTATCCAAAGGAGACAAAACTACTTATTCGAAGGGATATATGCACCCCAATGTTTATAGCAACACTATCAACAATAGTCAAATTATGGAAAGGACTCAAGTGTCCATTGACTGATTAATGGATTAAGAAGTTGTGGTATATATACACAATAGAATTTTACTCAGCCATCAAAAAGAATGAAATCTTGCCATTTGCAACAATATGGATGGAGCTAAAGTATATTATGCTAAGCAAAATAATTTAGTCAGAGAAAGAAAAATACCATATGATTTCAACTGATATGTGGAATTCAAGAAATTAAATAGATGAACATAGGGGAAAAATAGAAAGAGACAAACTATAAAACAGACTCTTAACTATAGAGAACAAACTGAGGGGGTTGCTGGAAGGGAAGTGCACAGGGGAATGGGTTAAATGGGTGATAGGTATTAAGGAGGACACTTGTTGGGATGAGCACTGGGTGTTATATGTAAGTAATAAATCACTAAATTCTACTCCTGAAACTAATATTATACTACATGTTAACTAATTGGAATTTATTTTTTTGTGTGTGTATTTATTTATTTTAGAGAGAAAGAGAGAAATAGAAACGGAGAGAGAGAGAATCCCAAGCAGGCTCTGCACTGTCAGCATGGAGCCCAAAGCAGGGCTGGAACTCATGAACCGTGAGATGATGACCTGAGCCAAAGTCAAATGCTAAACTGATTGAGCTACCCAGGAACCCCACTAATTGGAATTTAAATAAAAACTTAAAACTATAAAAAATAGGGGTGCCTGGGTGGATCAGTCAGTTGAGCATCTGAGTCTTGATTTTGGCTCAAGTCATGATTCCAAGGTCGTGGGATGAGCCCCACGTTGGGTGGGCTGTGAGCTGAGTGTGGAGTCTACTTAAGATTCTCTCTCAGGGCGCCTGGATGTCTCAGTCGGTTAAGCATCCAACTTCGGCTCAGGTCATGATCTCACAGTCTGTGAGTTCAAGCTCCATGTCAGGTTCTGTGCTGACAGCTTGGAGCCTGGAGCCTGCTTCAGATTCTGTGTCTCCCCCTCTCTCTCTCTGCCCCTTCATAGACTGCGATCTCTCTCTCTCAAAAATAAATAAGCGTTAAAAAAAAAGATTATCTCTCTCTGTCTCTCAGCCCCACTTTCCCACTTGTGCTCTCTCTCTCTAAAAAATAATAAATAAAATAAATAAAAAATAGAAATAAGTAAATAAATAAAAACATGAAAAATAAAAAAAATAACATACAAATCAACACACAAACACACACTAAAACAAGTAATCCAGTTTTTAAAAATAAATGGACAGAGGACGTAAACAGACGTTTCTCCAATGAAGACATCCAGATGGCCAACAGACAATGAAGATGCTCAACCTCAGTCATCATAAGGGAAATACAAATCAAAACCACAATCAGCTATTACCTTACACCTGTCAGAATGGTTAAAATCAAAAACACAAGAAACAAGAGGTGTCGGTAAGGATGTGGAGAAAAAAACCCTTGTGCACTGTTGATGGGAATACAAATTAGTGCAACCAATGAGGAAAACAGTATGAAGGCTCCTCAAAAAGTTAAAAATGTAATTACCATATGATCCAGCAAGTCATCTACTGGGTTTCCAAAGAGTACAAAAACACTAATTCAAAAAGACATAAGCACCCCTATGTTTATTACAGCATTACTTACAATAGCGAAATTATGAAAACAACCCAAGCGTCCATCGATAGATGAAAGGATAGTGGTGATGTGGCATAGATATACAATGGAATATTACTCAGCCATAAAAAGAATGAAATCATGTCATTGTGGATAGATCTAGAGGGTATAATGCTAAGTGAAATAAATCAGTGATAGAAAGACAAATACCATGTGATTTCACTCATACGTGGACTTTATGAAACAAAACAAAGAAAAAAAAGAGAAAACCCCCCAAACAAACCCTTAACTCTAGAGAATAAACTGGTGGTTACCAGAGGGAAGGTGGGTGGAAGGATGGGTGAAACAGGTCAAAGAGTTTTAAGAGTACACATATCACAATGAGTACTAAGTAAACTGTAAGAATTGTTGACCCCTGTTTTACACACCTGAAACTAATATAACATGGTATGTTAGCCATACTAGCTTAAAATAAATAAGTAAACAAACAAACAAACGTACAAAGGCAAAAGTATTCAAAAACATAAATTTAAAAGAAATTCCAAATAGCACAAAGGTTAAATATTCCTAAAATAAAATTTCTGTAGAATGTTAACTCTTAAGCTCTAAAGGGCTCTACGAAAGGAGGTTTGCTTACATGTTTTAGGAAGCATAGAAATCTATACTTCTTTGTAAACAACTTTAAAAGTGTAATAGCCATTGAATGAGCAGTCAATATTGGATGAGACCTGCTGAGCCCAGCCAAAATAAACCTTACTCCAAGCAAAATATACATTAGTAAAAATATGTACCTAAGTAAACTTCTGTTTTATCATTTTTCTCTTCTTAGTGCTTCAATATGATTTCGAAAATGCTGCCAAATTCTCTCAACTTCTGACACGTAAGCATTTTGTCTATGTTACTTTAGTCTTGAAAAGCATACTGGGCGATGTCTACTGAGCTGCTTTCAAAGTAAAAGATTGTTCTTTAGTTTACAGTGTGCTTGTGGTTTGTAATTTTTAATACTTATGTTTTCCAGAAAAAATATATCCCGCCTGTGCCTCAAAATGATAGCCATCATTCAGCATTAAATGTTGTGTCTCGTGCAACAACCTTCAATTGAGCAATCCGGGCATAAATGGAATCGTGTCATATATACAAACACAGACGCACACATGCAGCCCAATCCATGATGTCTCTCAGTGAGCGTCACTGAGTGATAGAAGAATGAAAATGCACTGACCAATTTGACATGAACCCATGGACATTCCCAAACATCCTTCATTAATTATTTTTCTTCCAAGGGCCTGGAGTTGTCTTTGACCCATTTAATTTCTGCCTTGGGTGAAATCTATCAGTTCCCATTTTTTTCTTTTGTGTGTAAATTTGGCTGTGGGAGTGAAGGCAGAGACATTACAGTGGTCAGGATGACATATGAAGAGCAATTTATTTCTGAGTCACATGCAGGCAGGGGAAAAGTGGAATATGAAACTTACTTTTATCAATGTTTACTTAAATTTATATATTTATTTAATTTCAGACTTAATGAAATTGAAAAACTAGTTTAAATTAGTCCCAGATGCCCTTTATCTAGATCCAAAGCTAGTATTTTATCAATACTTTTATCTCTGTCACTGTCTCTTCCTCTGTCTCTCTCCACTCTCCACCCTGACACTACTTTTCCCGAACTGTTTGAGAGTAAGTTATATATACTGAAATTTGCCCTTGAGTACTTCAACGTGCATTTATAAAAACTGTGAGATTCTCTTACAGAACCACATCATAATTATTAAAATAAAAAAAACTGGGGCGCCTGGGTGGCTCAGTCGGTTAAGCGGCTAACTTCAGCTCAGGTCATGATCTCACAGTTTGTGGCTTCAAGCCCCGCATCGGACTCTGTGCTGATAGCTCAGAGCCTGGAGCCTGTTTCAGATTCTGTGTCTCCCTCTGTCTCTCTGACCCTCCCCCGATCATGCTCTCTCTCTGTCCCAAAAATAAATAAACGTTAAAAAAAATTTAAATAAAATAACATTCACATGTTGTCTAAACAACATACTTTATTCAAATATAACTATTTCTCTCACTAAGAAAAGAAAAAAAAATTCTTGTCTGTGCCCCAATCCAGAGTAACTTGATACATTTAGCTGTCATGTCTCTCTAATATTCTTTAATTTAGGACAATTTCTCAGTTTTTCTATTAACTTGTATTTTTTTTATCTTTTATGACCTTGACATTTTTGAAGAGTAAAGGCCATGTATTCTCTAGCATGTCCTTCAATTTGGGTCTGTCTGATATTTTCTCATTATTAGATTCAGGTCATGTATTTTTGGCAGAAAAACCACAACAGTGACTTTGGGTCCTTTTAAGAGGCACATGACCGCCATCAATAGTTACCGAGCAATATTGCACTTGCCGTCTGCAAAGCATAACTTTCTTTCTGTATTCCAAAAGCATAATTATTTATTTTCACTTAAAAAACATATTTATAGAGCCCCTACTATGTTCCAGGCAGTTTGTATGTATTAAAGTGTTATAAAATTCCAGAATAGGTGGTCAAATATTAGTATAATTGAGGGAAACGCCTCAAAACTAGTGGAACTTTAATAGGACCCTGGGTTATAGAAGGATGACGAGTAGGATAATGAAGGAAATTCCAGACAAGAAAACCTAGAAAGATGGAATTCATCACCTTGCAATGTTGGTTAACTAAGCCTGGTCCATTCTGAAATCTTATGAAGTGGCTGTGGTACATGTGAAATCAATTTTTCATCACCCATAGTATAAACCACAATTAATAAAACTATTCTCAGCAGGAATTAATTTTCAGAAATCCAGGATGTCTTTTGATGTTTCTAATAGTGCACACAGTCTGGAGAATATACTTTTCATTGGTCCATGTATCCAAAATAGACTACAGTTTTGTTTCCATGTACTTAAATATGCTTGACTATGTTTAGTTGCTGTGCATTGTTGCTGCTGTTGTGGTTTATTTATTTGTTTCCTAATTAGTTGAAACGCCTCCACTCTGAATTACCTGCTGAATGAGCTTATCTGATCCTTCTTATTTCTGATGCAAGATGCCACTCCTTCCTTGAGAACAGCCCTCCTATAAGTCAAAACACATATAAAGAGCAAATAACTGCTTTATTATTCCATTAATTTAAATATTCAAGGACTTGAAGGTATAGATCTGGATAGGAAACATATTGTATGTTCAAAATTTTAATAATATTGTTAACAGAGAATGTCTCCTTTTTTATGGTATAATTATCTCTGATTATTCCTGAAGCTTGAAACGAAAAGAGCAGCACAGTCCTGCAATTAGGGTACAATTGTACCTGAAATCTTAGAAGTTCAAAGTCAGAGCACTGCAACTTGCAACTTAGAACTACCAGAATGGGTGCATTCCATATGCATTTGGTTAGTCTATAGCACATTCCTCTATTCCTTAACAGATATGTGAGCTGCAGCTGATATGTATCGTTCAGTAACTAAGTTTAAACATAAAAAAAAGTTACTCTCTTCTAAAGCATAAGTTACAAAATCACAAAGGTGAAAGGTTTTGAGGTATTTAATTTCCTTTTCTGCCTTAAAAAAAGTAGGAAATAGAGCAAACACTAGATGCATTTTATTAATCACATAGTCCAAGGCAATGCACTTTATACATAGGAATGTGAAATGTCAGATTCAATTAAATAAGTGCTTGTAAAATAAAGCATTTCACCACATGAGCATATTTAAATCATAACACAGATAAATGCACTAAACATTCAAATAAGCATATGTAGCTACTTGACTCTTTAATTATTGAAATAGAGACGTTGACTCCCATGTGCGACGATGAAAACCGACCGTGCCTTCTCTTAAATGCTTACTTCTGGATTTTGACTTGTGCTATATTTATTTTTAAGTGGTATTTTACAGTGAAGAGTAATATGTGCTCTTCATATACTCTCCACACCGCATTTTTTCAGATTCCTCCATTGGTTAGAGATGTTGAATCAGTAGTTAGCATACATTCCGAAACAGCATATACTTAAATACTTCAGGGAATAAAAAATTAACTCTTTAGCTCAAGACTGGGGACATCTCATGGAGGTCTTCAAATCTATTATTATTGTAAATATACACATGTATATCACATGTATAAAGAGTAACTTTTGTCATGACTGCTAGCAATAGGCAACAGTAATATCAGCTCCATACCACACAATGTAACCAGTCTTTTACAAGCAGCTCTGATCCTCCCCCAATTTCTTCATGGTCAACACGAATGTTCCCATTTTACAAGTGAACAATCTTTCTTAGGCTAAGTTACTTGTTTAATACTATTTACTTAAGGATATGGCTCAATAAGGCCTTCATAGTAGGTATGTTGAATTTTCTAGCCACTGTGATTTCTTGTAACATTAAACATGAGAATCTGTTCAGTGGCATTGCAGACATTTTCTTAACATATCTACTTATTTACACACCAACCTTTTCTTGCGTTTGCCTTATAAGATAATTTGTTGTAAGTTAGATTTATAATTTTATTTATATTTTAAAATATTTATTCTGATGATAAAGATACATCCATTGACAAAAACATCCTTAAAAATTGGGGGAAAAAAAGCTAATACCCACAATCCCATAACTCAGATATAAACACGTTTGCATTTTTCCTACCAGTCTGCCTGGAGAGTGCTTATTTTCAGGTAACACATAATTGCATACGCATTAATTTAGCAACTCAGATACTTAGTAAGTGCCTCCTATGTACCACCACCTAAGGATAAAGAGGTAAATGTCATAGAAAAAAAGCTTGGTTTCTTACTGCACATACACGTACACACGAATACATATTCACCTATCTTGAAAAATGAGGTATATAATTCTTTGTTCATTTTTTCTTCCCATGATATCAATAAGCATTTCTCTAAGTCTAACCATCATGAGATGCGACCTTTAATAAATTTTATAAGGTAGCTAAGTGGATAGATCATGATGTTTTTAAAATTTGGATTCAAATTTTAGCTTTGCCACATTGTGTAATCCCTTGAGCTAGTGCCCTAACCTCTTTGTTATTTGTGTCTTCATCTTTCCAATGCAAATAAAAATTAGTACGTATCTCTAGGACTTGTTGAATAGTTCCTGTTCATACTTCTTGTGATAACACTATTTTTAGGTTATACTTTTATTATTATATTTTCATTTTATGGTATCATGGCACCTCATATTCGACATAATGCCTGAGAACCTATCAGCATCAATTCCAGTTATTTTGTTCCAACAGCCTTCACAAACTTCCAGTAAAATATCAAAGAATTAGTGGGCTTATTTGTGCAAAGCCTTAGCACCTGTTCTGAAGAACCACAGAAGGAGATCTTATCAGATACTTTGTATTGCTTCTGAGAACTGGTGGGCACAGTCCTGTGTGGTGTTGCCTGTTGCTCCAGCAGTTCCCCTGTTGTGCCTTTCCCCCACCCAACCTGAAAGCATGCTCCACATCGGAGATCCCATCCTTCGGTGCTCCTTACATATACAGCCATAGTTCCCATCCACGCGTCTGCACAGAGGGGGCTTCGAACGTCAGCTGCACTGAGCTAAAATCAGTGTTTCCCCAATAGCATCTAAGCCTTGGAATTTTACTCAGACCACCCAAACTGTCCCTATTCCTTCATGGTGAATTTTCATGTAAAGGGAACTCTGTGTTATTTCTTGTCCCTGTAGCATAGTGGAGCTCATTTTAGGCTGCCACAGATATTCCGAGAAGGCAGACCTACTCAGAGGCCGGGGCATTTCTCCTCTCAGGCTTCTCCTTGGATTCAGTGCAAGTGTGAAAATCCAGACATTGCCTGCTTCCCAGCTTGGGCTGAAATTTTCCTGTCTCCCACCTTGCTCTATTTCTTTTCCCTCTCCTCCCACTCCAGGCGTGTAGCATACAATTCCCAATAAAGGTGGCTTTTAACAGACAGGAATAGAGATTGTTTTTTAAGCAGCTTTTGCTTTTAATCTGGTTTCCTTTGAAGCAAAGGAAAACAAAGGAAAGCAAAGGTTTGACTTCTCGTGGAGGGGAAAAAAACAATAAAAGTTCTGAGATTGAAATGTGCATTTATATTTTAATAGATTATCTGATTTTATTAGATATACAGATTTTAATAGATATACTGACTTTATTAGACCTCAGTCTTCTGATGTAATGTATACCTATCTGATGTAATGTATATCTAGTAAGAAGAAAAATTTCATATCCTTTGTATACATTAATTTATTAAGAAGTAGCTGTTTTATGGGAAAGTGCTAGGGTAATCTCTGATGTGCTATTTTACAATAGTGTCTGGAGGTCTTAAAAAAGTCTTCATAATTCTTCTATTTATAGTTACCCATCTAAAAAAGTTTAGTGGTTGAATTTAATACTTAGCAATTATGCTAGCCAAGCAATATGTAGGCAAGTATTTTAAGCAGCTATGTCTCTGCCAATTCCATGTGGCAATTTTCAACCCTACTATTCTTGATATTACATGAAATGTAGAGGGAATCCATTATGTAAACAGACTTTTTGAGGGCTGAAAATGAAAACTTTTGATACACTTAAATCTAACTTGTCCAGACTATTCTCCGAAATCAGTGAATTCTATAAATCTGCATCACATTAAAATAGTGTGGAGATTAATGGGGATTGCACATTTTGTTTTTATAATAACTTCCATTTACTGAAATGAACAACATGATTGCTAATGTGTTTAATGTTGTATATACATCATCTCATTTAATTCCTACAATAACATTGCAAAAGAAAGATTAACCTTAGACTCTTTTGCAACTGGGAATTCTGAAGGACAGACTTGTAATCTACCCGAGACTACTCAACTAACAAATGATTGAAGCGTATGAACCTATTTCTTAACAAAGTGTGATAAATGTTGTGCAAAGATGGCTGCCCCAAACCTGTGCCATCCTGGTACACATATGCTGTTCTTCCCCTGAAAAAGTGAACTCTGTTTCCCCTTCCCTTGGATCTTGCTGGCCCTTATGATTTGTTTTGACCAATAGAATACACCAGAGTCATGTTTTGCCAGTTCCAGGCTTAGACCTAAGAGAGGTCTGCCAGCTTATACCAGAAGCCTGGATAACAAAAGTCATGTAAATGAGTCCAACCACCTTGCTGGCGAGAGATGTGCAGAGAAAAATACTCTGGAGAATGAGACTCTACCAAGGGAGAGAGAAGGAGGTTTAGCCAATCCTTGGCCATTATAGTTAGCTTCTCTGAGACACCAGATATTTGAATGAAGACATGTAGACAGATCCTGTATCCCTAGTTGAGCTGACACAACAAAGCTTAGAAGAGAGGCTCAGACAGTCTCTGCCAAATCGCAAGATGATAAGCAAATAAATAGTAGTTGGTGTTTTAAGCACTAAGTTTGGGGAGCTCTGCTAGGCAGCAAGAGAGAACTGAAATATCAATATAAGTTACAACCTTTTTGCTAGCAAATTCTTTTACTGGATTAATGATTTGTTGTAAAACAAATCTCCTAACGTTTATTTAATTTAAACAAATTATTGGGTACTAGTATTTCATAGATAGCCAGAGAAAGTCATAATAAAAATGTGAGCGGGCGCCTGGGTGGCTCAGTCGGTTGAGTGTCTGACTTCGGCTCAGGTCACAAACTCACAGTTTGTGGCTTCCAGCCCCTCATCGGGCTCTGTGCTGACATCTCAGAGCCTGGAGCCTGCTTCAGATTCTGTGTCTCCCTCTCTCTGCCCCTCCCCTGCTTGTGCTCTGTCTCTCTCTCTCTCAAGAATAAACAAACATTAAAAATTTTTTTTAAAAAGCAAGCAAAAACCAAATGAAGAGTAAAATTCTTTGTTCATAGCTATATATTTTTGCAACTAAAATTCCCCTCATTAACACTCTAAGTATTTAAAAACTCAGTCATCAGAGAAAAGTCTCGAAACAAAATCATCTTTAAGTAATATAACTGTTAAAAGCATCTTCTTGACTCCATGTTCTTAATGAAACTATTCCCATTTATTAAAACCTACAATGCGGCTAGTAATTTGTTTTAGGTTGTATATACCTCAGTCATGTTCTTTTTTAAAAAAAAATTTTTTTTAACGTTTATTTATTTTTGAGACAGAGAGACAAAGCATGAATGGGGGAGGGGCAGAGAGAGAGGGAGACACAGAATCGGAAGCAGGCTCCAGGCTCTAGCCATCAGCCCAGAGCCCGACGTGGGGCTCGAACCCACAGACCGCGAGATCGTGACCTGAGCTGAAGTCGGACGCTTAACCGACTTCGCCACCCAGGCGCCCCACCT
Source organism: Panthera tigris (assembly GCF_018350195.1). NCBI lineage: Eukaryota > Metazoa > Chordata > Mammalia > Carnivora > Felidae > Panthera > Panthera tigris. The sequence goes on along the minus strand of NC_056676.1, from coordinate 26,819,438 downwards.
CAGTCATGTTCTTAATGAAAATATTGGGGATAGTCAAAAAACGCTTAAAATATGATATGAGCTTAAATTATTTTATATACTTGAATATATCAGTATAAAATATACAGCTTTGCTCTTTTATATTAAGAAATTATTTTCATCAATTTCTATTAATTTACATTTAAAGGTTTTCTTTCTATAAGTAATTTGTATACGAATCTTAACTGCATTTAATATATAACAGGCATTTACAAATTCTTTCCAACAGAGATGGTATTTTTTAAAAAGATTTCCACAGCAAACATTTGAAGATGGAAAAAAAAGATGTTAGTTTCCTTTTTGTTGCTAATATTACTTGGAAGCAAGTATGAAAAATTTGAAAACCAGTTTATGAGCATGGTGATTATTAAATAAATTATGATACACTGCAAAATGAAATACTACAAAACCATTTAAAACTTTACCCACATGGCTAAGTGAAAAAGTATATTGTAAAGCAATATGTAATAAAACCTCACGTTGTGAAAATAGCATTGATTGCATATATAAATATATAATTCTAAATCTTTACAACTGACATATTTGGAAATTATACAATAAAGTGTTGTTTTATTTTATAAGCATGAGAAAGCCCTCACAAGTGTGATGGGCAGAGAGGGGCAGGGAAAGAGAAAGAACCTGGACACATGAGTCAGTAGAGTCTGTAAAATTTGGTGCAAATCCTGATTCTACCACTTAGTAATTGTGATTTCAGGCAATAACTTAACATGTCTAATTCCGTTTCCTCATCTGTAAGATGGGAAGAACAATATCTACCTTAAAAATCATAACTGAATTCAGAGAGTACCCAATTGTGCTCAGTAAATGGCTATTATTCAAATTATTGTAAATTAAGACCAAATCAAGCCCTGAAAACTCATCTCCCTGTAACAGCACTGCACTGCTCCCCCTGAGGAGAGGTTTTCAAATGCCATTCCAGTGGGCCTGTGTTTGCACGGGGATGTCCTTGGCATTCCCTAAATGTCTGAATCAAGTTTTAGTAAACATGTAATTTAATTAAAAAAATCTATAGCCCATATGCTTGTAAGTCAATTAAATGAGACCAAAATTGAAGGGTGCCTTCTCTATGTTTTCCTCAGGGTTAGGATTGCTCAGTAACAAAATCTGAGACGTGATATATTGCAATATGGTTATGTTAGCATTTATTGCAAGAATTTTGTTTGTCTTTTATACTTCGTAAATGTTACTTTCTTTTCTGGAGGCGAAATTCCCTTAAAACTAAGAAAGAGTAATTGATTATAGAAAACAGAAAGACTGGGTGGTATGGATGTGACAAGAACGATCAGATTTAAGAAGAAAAGGCAGATCACTGTAAACAACACCAAATCGTCCACATTGCTCGAACCGATGAGGAAATATAAAAGGAGAACAACTAGGCCAAAATATTCACATCCGGTCATTCAATGAGAGAAAATAGAACAAGACCAAAGAGTGATTCTAATTATTAACTTTGGGAGTTTATATGTTACAAGTTCATAGTGGATTTCACGCAGTAAAACGTTGCAGAATAGTTCTACAGCACAGGCCAATGGCTAATGTTATTTGAAAGAACATAAAATGCAGGGAAAGGATGTTTCTCAGAATTTGACACTATGAAGAGTTTAGTCTTATTTTTATAATTAGGCAAAGTTTGAACATGCAAATGAATTGTCTTCTTCAAAGTAAAAGTATTTGTATTTGATGGGGAAATTGAATATATTTGATAGGAAAGCATATTAAACCCAGTACTTTTGGCATTTACATCATTATATTTGATAGCTACATCTGCCTTGTTCTGTGTCTCACAATCAGATGATATTTGTACACTGTTTTTAATAGATATCTGCTCATGTTGACATATGGATTGAAAGATTTTCTTATGCAAAGTCTTTGGGCTTTTCTAGGTTTTTATGCGTATGTTGCTGTTGTTAGCTTGACACAAGCAAATGTGAAGAAGATATACAACTTTATAAACACGTTTGTCATATACACACTAAAACATGGAAGACCAATTATGTACTTGTTATTTTTATACAGGATTTATTCCTTTGTTCTCAATATTCCTAAATAAACATTTAGCAAGTGTTTACCATGTGCTAAGTATACGGTATGGTTATACAGATAAATTAGTTAGCAGGAGAAATGTGAACTCTGAACAAAATATGAAAGCAATGTCAAAATTCCAAAGGTCCTGGATTTATTAAAAAGCAGTTTCTGAAATATTTCCACATAGTCACTGTATGTTACATAAACTACATTTAGCTATTAAGGAGAATTTGGCATCCTATAAAACAAGTTGAATAATGTTATTTATAGTAAATACTAATTTATAGTAAATACTAATATAGTAAATACTAAATTTATAGTAAATACTAATGTTATTTATAGTAAAAACCTTTACTATAGTAAAGGTTCTATTTAAAATTTCCAACTTTTTATTGAAATTATATAGACAGCAAGTACAAAACTACAAGTCTGTTATAAGAACTGGGTATCTCAAGAACAGGGGTTATATTGAATATTTAAATGGGAAAAGCGATAGGTGATAGGTAGGTAGATAGATAAATAGGCTTTTGATATTGATATTTTGATATTGATATATCAATAAGGAAATTTCATTAGCTAAATCGATATCTCTCTGTTTTCCTCAAGAACATGATAAAGCACTTGAGATCTTGCTGTTGTTATATGTCCAACTCTGGCAATATTTGATGATATACATGTCACATGCTTACCAATGTAGAAATGACATAATTTAAGTCCAGTTCTTTTTTTTTTAAATGTTTTTATTTATTTTAGAAGGAGAGAGAGAGAGACAGAGCATGAGCAGGGGAGGAACAGAGAGAGAGGGAAACACAGAATCCAAAGCAGGCTCCAGGCTCTGAGCTGTCAGCACAGAGCCCGATGCGGGGCTCGAACCCACAAACTGGGAGATCATGACCTGAGCTGAAGTCAGACGCTCAACTGACTGAGCCACCCAGGCGTCCCTAAGTCCAGTTCTTAAAACAAAACTTGGAAATAGGAAGTCAGTACTCAGCAGGAATAACCTTGGGTTTTCTGGGGAAAAAGATATGGTCTAGTTCATTAACTTATAATATTATAGAGTATTTCTAAAACATTTTTCTATCAAAAAATTAAGATATAAACTAGCTGAGACAATTATCTCTACCCTCTATATTAAATATTTACCATGAACAAACGTAAGGATTTTGCTTACATTAAAGTTTTTTAATCCCATTACTTCTTTTTAGTTTCTGGATCAGTTTAATTGAAGATTAAACAGAAAATAGAAGGTAAGTTATTAAAAAAATAATAAGTTCACATACACAACCAACTACTTGGATGAATCGCAATGATTGTTAATGAGTGCACCACACACACACACACACACACACACACACACACAGAAATTAAATGGACACTGAGCCAGAAAAAAGAATCACAATCATTTTACTATAAGCCCTGATTTCAACTTAGTAGCCATAAAGCCTCCTCTTTGTTATTATTATCAATTGATTTGTTAATAAATAAATGCTCTAAAGTTACTGACAAATGAGTGCAGTGATATTCACAAAGAAAACATGGATAAGTGCTCGGTGCAATATTCCACGTGTGCAAACACAAATATATCTCTGCAGAGAAATCAAACTTTGCAAACAACTGCTACATTTCTCACCTTCAGAAGAATCATGGTATTCCGTAATTATTAGGGCCAAAACCCACATTTTTGTTTTCTGAGCACTGTTCTATGCACTATCAAAAGCAAGTAAATATCACATTCCTAAATGGCACTTTAAGATTTACATATTTTTTATTTAAATCTATCTATTTATGATATATCCTAAATGCGATGTAACTCTAGAAACATGCCGAAAATGTGCATCCTAGAAAACAGTTCTAAATGGGATACAGTATAAACAAGACATCATCATATTATCTCTCATTGTAATTAGCACAGGAAGGCCTCCATCAGCTTTATCTACCGTCTCCAGACTTGACAGTGCTGTGGTCCTGAGTCATAAAGCACTGGGATCCAGGAAATTTGGTAGACATCAAAAATGAAAAGGACTGCATAATTTTTATTTCTTAAATAAAATGAAGTCTGATTTAGAATACAGATGTTTCTGTCTTTGATGTTTGAACGTTCTGGGTAAGCATATTAATGAGATTCAGATGTATTAGTTTAGCTCAGGTAGATTGGAGTTTTATGATCTTGTGAAGTTGAAAGAATAATTGTGCTTTTTAAAAAATATATATAAATACTTTTTGAGGATCATCTCAAAACACGCAAAAAAAGTTAAAGTGGAGGTTTAGCTTTTTCAGATGGCATGCTCTTTTAAACTCAAGTAATAAGAATATTGACAATATTTATTGTAAACCCGCATCAATGAGGACTTTCTCGTTGAGGAGTTTGATGGCAACACTTAAGTGACTCAGAATTTTAAAAGTAGAATAGTAGACATATTTTCCATGGTTGGCCGTTTTCCATGCAATGGGGTGTGTTTTTTAAAACACATTCTTGGCCTTTATCGAAAAACCACAGATAGCTATAATTTGGGTAGCTTTTACAGATAATTTATGACTTTTGCACTCAACTTAATGGTCCATAAAAAACTCAAACCAGCAGTGTTAGGACATTGCTTTAGCAGTCAAAAGGATTTTGGAGACTGAGAGGGTTTTTAGAAGGGGACTTTCATGTCAAATGGAAATTTTGAATTGTACTTAGAATATCTGTTGCTTGATACAAACATTATCAGTTTCAAGGTTATACCCTGGCTACATTCATTCTTGCCAGTGTAGCTGAGAATCCCACCAAAGAAAATGATTAGTGTTTTGGGGTTACCTCCTCTTTTCAGTATGTTAATATTGGATAATGTAAATTATCAAGTTAGAAAACTAATATAAATCTGTTTACGACAATTTACTTCACCTAAAATGACTGTGTCTATTTTAACTATGGCAACAGATGCATTATGATTTCCTTTTTCCGCATGGCTTTTAAACAGTTAACATCACCTGCTGCTGTTTGTGATGAAACCCCACAGGAAATGAATGCCAAAGGTACAAGATGAAAGAGAAAGTAATTTTCTGGGAGGGGAGTAAGAGTAATTTTGCACTGTGAGGTGAAGGGGTGAGAAACCAAAAGACGTGTGAGGAATTACTTATGAAACTGGAAATAAGGGTAAAAGTGGAGGCAAAGGGAGCAAACACAGGAAAGAGAAAAAGAAGAAAATACCTAGAGCCCTAGAAAAGATTAAAGGAGTAGAGATTGAAATACACATCCAGAAGATGCTATTCAGAAAGTAAGTCATTGTTACATACACGGAAAAATCGCAAACCTAATAAAATAGTGTAATAAACTCAATATATGCTTGTTGGGCAAAAATATTAACACACACATATTTCAGGCCTTTCCTCTCTCACTCTCTACCATTATGAATAGTTCTGTGTTTGTTTTTTCTTTTTCTGGTCTCTCTTGTGAAGAGTCAAGGAAATGTGCAGTGGGGAAAATCAGGAGATGCAAGGAAACCTATCAGAAAGCAGAAAAGGCTACAAGAACCAGGTCATTTTGAGAAAACTACAAAACCGGTGGTGGGAGGAGTAGAGGAGTAGAAAGAGAGTGATTTGCAGGGCGGTCAAATGATAGTAGACAGGCAGAGAAAGGGGATGAAATGGGGAAACTTGCTCTGTATGGTCAACAGAGACATCAGAAGACAGTTAAACATGTTTCAGTAAGCTGGTTGTTGTTGAAACTATGTTTATTGTGAAACAGCACTGTTTTAGAACTGGAGCAGATATGCTTATATGTCATAATGTACACGGATAAAATATCAGAGTCTTTGCCCTAACTTGAAATCGTTGTTAACAAACTTATTTATCACTGGTGATTAACAAACATATTAGTCAATGATTGTCAGCATGACCTGCCTGAGTCAGACTCTTTCTTCTTCTGGCTACTATTGAAAAAGCAAAAAGGGTGAAGGAGAGAAATCCCCGATGACTCCAATTTGCACTAATTTAGGATTCAGGTATATTCTTTAAAATTAATTTTTAAATTTAATTTATGTATTTTTGCAAGAAAGAGAGAGAGACAGACATAGTATGAGTTCGGGAGGGGCAGAGAGAGAGGGAGACACAGAATCCGAAGCAGGCTCCAGGCTCTGAGCTGTCAGCACAGGGACCGACACGGGGCTCGAACCCATGAACCGTGGGGCCATGACCTGAGCCAAAGTCAGATGCTTAGCCAACTGAGCCACCCAGGCGTCCCCAGGTATATTTTTTAAGGACAACTCGGGTTAGTCAAAATTAGTAGAGACGAGAAGACAGCTGAAGAAGATGAAATGAAGAAATGAAGGTAGAGTGGGCAATATGGTTCACTAGTGGTTGCTCTAACAGTATGACAACTGTATTACACTATGGAAAAAGACTACCCCTTGAGGTGTAAAAAGTTAGGAATGCTGATTGATAATGTGTGCAATCCTTGGAGTGAAAATGGTTGTAGGTAATACCAGATGGTCGTAGGTGTTCTGAAGCCAGTTTTGTTCATAGAAGCAGAAGATTCAAGACTATACCAGAGATGATTGAGGTGAGCCATATGTGTAGAGAGCAGGACAATTCCATGTTATCTCAAAAAGAAGAAAGGCCTTCAGAAAGACCTTAGAAATACAGTCCAGAAAAATGAAGTACCTTACATAATGAGTAACATATATGGAACAAGCATGCCATTTGTATTAGTTTTCTGTTTCTGCGTAACAAATTTCCACAAATTTAGCTTAGAAGAGTACAAATTTATTATGTCACAGTTTCCATTGATCAGGAGTGTGGGCTTGCATTAGCTATGTCACACCAGTCTGAAACCAGGGGTCAGCTGAGGATACAATCTCATTTGAGGCTTGGGGTCCTTTTCTAAGAACATTCAGGTTTTGCAGAATTCATTCTCGGCAAACTGCAGTCTTTAGTTCCCCATTATCTTGCTGGCTGTAGTCCATGAATTACTCTCAACTCCTCTAGGCTGCAGTCATGTCTTAGGGAGCTCTCCCACAAGTGCACAGCATACTTCCTCAACGTCAGAAGGAGAATGTCTGTCTCCAAGAAGAGCCCAGTCTACTCATGAAAGACTTAAGTGATGAGGTCAGGTGATCCCCAGGTTAATCTCACTTTTAACCCCCGAATCAACTGATTAGAAACTCTAATTATATCTGCAAAATCCCTTCACCTTTGCCAGTATTATTGGCTAGTGGTATGACAGTTTCCATCTGCATTCCTGAGGAGAAGTTTCACAAGGCCATGGGTCATTGACGGCCTTTTTAGAATTCCATCTTCTACACCGCTTATGCAAAGATACTGTAATAAAAAGTAAAGATAAACAAAAAGCAATAAAATACAAGAACATAAAATTTGCACCAGAAAAATTTCTTATCCTGAAGCAGATTTTGTCATGAATGTTTAAGAAATTTAATGCAGCAATCATGTCAAAGAATAAGATCCATGAAAGGGCTAAGAGATGGAACACGAACTACCCTGAACTTCATATACAGCAGTAGGAAAATAAAACCTTTTACAGACAGGAAGATAAAGGAGAAAGAGTTCATGGGAAAATAGATATTATGAAAATCAAGGTGAAGGAATTTTGCAGATATAATGGAAAAAATTATACAAATGAAAGCAAAAATGATGAAAAAGAAAAAGAAAACAATGGTGGTAAAACAGACAAAGAGGATTCAACATTTATGTCATGGAGTACTACCATGTTAGAAAAAATTAAAATCTAATTAAAGAACAGAATAAATATTTGAAAATATGATTATATTATTAAAAAAGACTTGAATATACATGTTAAAAGTGAACATAATATATTAGGGCAAATTCACATGGAATAGTTCATACCATGTTTTATCCTAAGGAAGTATTTAGAGTTTGAAGCTAAAAACAGAATATTTTGTGTATCTCAATGAAAAGATCAGATCACTCTTTTTTTTGTGGAGAAAAAATATCCAGATTATCTCAGATTTATTCACAAAAAAAAAATCAGTGTCGGAAGACAATTGAGGATTATCCACAAGAGCCTTAAGCATGAAAAGGGTGATCCACAGGTTTTCAGTGAAGCTGTCCATCAGGTTTACAGGTTAAAATTAGCTTTTCACATGAAAGAAGGCAAGAAGTTTCCATTACCCATTCTTGACAAAGTAATTGCAGAATACATTTTGACCATTAATAAGAAAACAGATGAGCAAGTTACTAACAAAAACTGGTCCCAAGAGTTGTATTTATCAAAGAGGAGAAAAGGAAAGAGGAGAGAGGAGAGAGAGAAACAAAGGGAAGGATGGATGGAGGAATTAGGAAGGAAGGAAGGAAAAAGAAAAGAAATAAGAAAAAAGGGAGAAAAGGAAAAAAGGGAGAGAGAGTAAGAATGAAAAATAAATATAATGATTAGGATAAGAGAGCAGAACAAAGCAATTTCTGATTAGTTTTGTTTGGTTTTAAAGTGAATTCTTTGAAAATCAATGTATGAGAATTTTAGACAAACACAAAAAACATCAAATACTATTGTAATTGATGAATAAATAATCAAAATTATAAGAAATATTTTCATCTCTTTCAAGTTATATTTTCAAATACAAATGACATGAATAATTTCCTAGGAAAAAATAATTTATAAAAACTGTGTAGGGGCACCTGGTTGGCTCAGTGGGGAGCGTTTGACTTTGGCTCAGGTCATGATTTCATAGTTCATGAGTTTGAGCCCCACATCAGCTCGTGATGTCAGGACAGAGCCCTGTCCCCCTCTCTCTCTGCCCCATCCCCACTTATGTGCACGTGCTATCTCTCTCTCTCTCTCTCTCTCTCTCTCAAAAATAAACTTTAAAAAAAAGCTGTGTAAACTCAGAAATTTTTGTATAAAATATAAAAAACTCTTTATAAAATGAAAAGTTATTATGGAACAATTTCACCTGAAAAATCAAGATTATTTATTCCAAAGAATTGCCATTAAGCCATTAAATAAAATATTATTGTAATGCTATTAAACTAATTTCAGAACCAACATGTATGGAACCTGACTAGTTGTTTTCTATAAAGTGATACATGTAAAAAACCTCACAAAGGGGATGTGGTATGAAAAGTATATGCCCATCCCTTTAGATATGAAATCAGTTGATAAAATTCAACAACCATACATGAAAGGGAAAATACCTACTAAAACAATAATAGGTTTATCAGTCCTTAATATGATAAAAAATATAATTGCATCAATCCCAAGACCAACTTGAAATTTAATGGGGTTATACTAAAGGCATCCCACTAATATTGGAAAAATACAAGAATGTCTACTATTCTCATGATTTTTAAAGATTAACAAAATCCAGATATTATACATGATTATACATTTTATAATACTGTACATGCTAAAAAGATAAATAACTGAAACAACAAAAGCAAAGTCAAAAGACAATTGAATATCTAAAAGAAAATACAATTCACATTATAAACAAATTCTCTTAATATATAAAGAACTCTTATTAATATGAAAAAGACCAACAGTTGGGGTGCCTGGGTGGTTCAGTCGTTAAGCATCCAACTTTGGCTCAGGTCGTGATCTCACAGTTTGTGAGTTTGAGCCCCGTATCAGGCTCTGTGCTGACAGCTCAGAGCCTGGAGCTTGCTTCGGATTCTGTGTCTCCCTCTCTCTCTGCCCCACCCCGGCTCATGCTCTGTCTCTCTCTCCCTCTCAAAAATAAAGAAACATAATAAAAAAAAAAAAAATTTAAGAAAAAGACCAACAACCAAAGAGAGAAATACAAATAAAGAATATCAACAAACAGTTTGCAAAAGAGGAAATACAAACAACTTTTGAAACCTATGAAATAGAATCAAATGTTTATGGTGAGTAAGCAGTTTTCACCAAACAGATTAACAAAAGTTCAAGATTTGATAGCACGAATGCTCAGATTAACAAAAGTTCAAGATTTGATAGCACGAATGCTCTTCTCCATTGGAGAATTAGGCTCAAAACATTTCTAATTACAATATTATCTGATATGATACTAATGGAAGACAATTTATCAGTATACCAAATTATAAAGTTATATGATTTTTGATATAACAAATCTACTATTATGTATATATCTTACATACATAAAATTATGCATACACAAGATATTCATTGAAATATTTTATTAGCAAATATTGGAAACAACCTAAGTGTCTAGAAGAGGGGACTGATTAAATAAATTATAGTGTATCCATACAATATTCCACACATTCTTTTTTTAAAAAAATTTTTTTTGACATTTATTTATTTTTTGAGAGACATAGAGCACAAGTTGGGGAGGGGCAGAGAGAAGAAGACACAGAATCCGAAGTAGGCTTCAGGCTCCCAGCTGTCAGCACAGAGCCCAATGCGGGGCTCGAACTCACAAACTGTGAGATCATGACCTGAGCAGAAGTCGGACACCCAACCGACTGAGCCAACCAGGCCCCCCTAAATTCCACACATTCTTAAAACAGAATGAAGAAGCTCTCTGTGGAAATACATGATAAAATCTGAAAGATATAACTTTAAGTATAAAAAGGGATAGAATTGTATATACTATACTCTTACCATTTGTGAATGTAGTTCAGATACTCTTCCCCTTTTTTAGTATATGCATAAAGGCTAATAACGTGTGCAGGTCAGATTAGGACAAGGTTTGAATAAGACCTTTCAATATGTTTAATACGTGTTTTTTAAATTTTATTTTTTTAGTTTCAAACTATATAAATATACACATATCTTTTTTTAAATTTTTTTAAAATGTTTATTTTTTTGAGAGAGAGAGACAGATAGAGACAGAGCATGAGTGGGGGAAGGGCAGAGAGAGAGAGGGAGACACAGAATCCAAAAGAGGCTCCAGGCTCTGAGATGTCAGCACAGAGCCCGTCGCGGGGCTCCAACTCACCAACCGCAACCGCAAGATCATGACCTGAGCTGATGTTGGACGCTTAACCAACTGAGCCACCCAGGTGCCCCGACACGTATCTTTTTTTAAGTCATAAATGAATTTCTTTAAAATATAAAACTATTTAGAACATGTTTGCTTAAAGATGAGTAATAATTTCTTTAGATTTAGAATCAGTAGGATAGTGTCACTCAATGTTTATAAATTAAGTTAGAGTTAGCATTTACAATATACTATACTATATACTATAGAGGAAAATAATTTACAAAACAATATTTTGCAAAGATGATAACTTCCCTTAAGTGTTGGTGGAAGTGTGCCTGAGTTGGGTAAACATGAAAAAGTATAACTTGTTTTTATTTTGTTTTTCCCCCCTCTGTTTTCTTTCAAGATATTGTTCTTTATCTTTAATTTTCTAAAGCTATGAGGTGCCTATAATATTAAGGACTGATAAACCTATTATTGTTTTGTATATGAGGTGCCTAGTGTAGTTTTGGAGGTATCTCCTCTGCTTGGTGTTCTGTGAGATTCTTGGATCTCTGGTTTCGGCGCCTGACATTAATTTGGGGAAATTCTCAATCATTATTACTTCAAATACTGCTTCTGGTTTTTGTTTTTGTTTTTCTCATTCTGGTAGGCTCATTACGTGTATGTTACACCTTTTGTAATTATCTCACAATCTTTAGATATTTTGAGGGTTTTTTTTTTTTTTTCATTTTTTCTCTGCTTTTCAGTTTTGGAAGTTTCTTTGGAAACTTCAGTTTGGAAGTTTGGAAGTTTCCAACATCTCCTCTAGCTCAGAGATTCTTTGCTTAGTCATGTCCAGTCTACTAGTGAGCCCATCAAGGCATTCTTCATTTCTGTTATAGGATTTTTGTTCTGTAGCATTTCTTTCTTATTCTTTCTTAAAAATTACATCTCTATGCTTACATTACTCATCTGTTCTTATGTGTTGTTTACTTTTTTCACTACAATTCTTAGCACATTATTAATAGTTCTTAAAAAATTCCTGGTCTGATAATTCTAACATTACTGCCATATCTGACTCTGATTCTGATACACGTTCAGTCTTTTCAAACTGGTTTTTTTTTTTTTTTTTTTTTTTTGCCTTTTTTTAGTGCCTGTTAATTTTTTTTTTTTAATGTGCACGTGATGTACTATATAAAAGGAAAACTGGCAGACAGGTCTTTAGTAATATAGTGGTAAAGTGTGGGGATAGGGGAAACATTTTACAGTCTTGATTGGATCTTAGTCTTTAGTAAGCCTGTGCTCTTGGACTTGAACTTCACTGGTGCTTCTCAGTCACCCTCTCCCTCCGTTTCATGGAACAGAAAGGCTTGAATTGGGTTTTTCCCTTCCCCTAGGTTGGTTAGGCTCAGTTAAGATCCCAGCACATTAGGCTACACTAAAACAATTTCCCCTGAGGGTAGGCCTCCTAATCTAGAACAGAATGCCTTCCAGCATTTCAAATTGCTTCCTCGCTCCTTCTCTTGCTGGAAGCACCAGGGAATTTTTCTTCAATATTCAACGCGAAATCCAAGTTGAACTGCCGGAAGTAAAACTCACAATAGTGCCCACACATTTCACTTCCCTCCACAACTGGGTCCTATGGACTTGTTGAACTCACAGACTGGTCCCCATTGAGCCTCCAGCAGTTTGCCAATTACAATTCAGGTTTTCCCACCCAGGCAGGCCCTGGTTCCCTTGGAGGTTTTTGCTTGTGAGTTTCTACTCCAGTGAGTTGTGATTCTCTGTATCTGCCTGTATCTCCAATCTCACAGGGCAGTGATTTGCCCTGTGACCTCATTTTTGTGATAAACTAAAGAGGAGTTGTCTATTTTTCAGCTTGTTCAGCTTTTACTTGTTGTTAGGAGGAAGTGGAAATTTCTAAGCTACTTACATGCTGGATCAGAAACCACAAGTGCATCCCATTGTGATTTATTTGTTTCTTTTGACTTTCTTTTCCTATTCAGAAAAATTAAAGATACAGTTTTTATTTCTTGAAAATACACACAAAATAAATGCAAGAGTATAGCTTAAGGACTTTTTCCCCAATCTGCAAGCCTTCTTAATATAAAAATTAATGGTATTTTAAAATACTCAATTTTAAAAATCTTTTGTCAAAAGTTTATCATTGATAGTTGGGATGTATAAAATAAGAAATATTACATGAAAATATATTTGTGATTTGTCATACCGCTGCGGGTTTGAAGTCTTAATAGGAAATTTGAAAAATTCTATTTACATGTGATTCCCTCAGTAAATATTTCATCAATAAAGTGTGTGATGTATTGTATTTCTACTTGTATAGGTGGTTTAAGCATGTGTGCTTTTGACAGGAAATTACCTCCATATTGATTGGGTTTGCGTGAAAATCAAATCTTCTACTTAAAATATGACATGTCTGATGAGTAGAAGAAATTTTTTCAGACTAACTTCTATGTACATTTTCCATCATTGCCAACACACTTTTGGTAGAAGACCCCCAAAAACGCATTTACATTGCCATATGGTTCTTTTCTTGTCTATTTGGGCTATGACACCAGACGGTTTACACAGCGAGTAGGGAAGTATTCCTATACTGGGACTATTATTGATAGCTAGTGGAAGTGACTACAAACCACATACACATTTCCCCCTAAACCAGCAAAATATGTCCCCAAATAAAATCAGCTAGATCTCAAAAACATCACTCCCTTGACTATCAAAGTTCACTTGATAGAAAGAAATGTATAATGAAGAACAATTTGCAAGTGGGGGTCCCAAAGCATAAGCTTCATTAGTTTTGCTGTGAATCAACACAGCAGGAAATACTTGAACACCACCCTCAATGGGCCTACCCTCACAAGAAAGGTTTCATGAAGATTGACTTCCAGAAATCTGATAACTTTTTTTCTGCCAAGCACAAAAGATATTTGAAGCTTCTGGGACAAGGAAGCCCTGAATAAGGAATGTAAAGATTTGACTTTCCTAGGAGATAAAGAGAGAAAGTCCTGAGAGGCAGAAAAACACTGAATATTTTCTTCAGTTATAAAGCTTTTTTATTGACTGAGAATAAGAGAGATCAATATATTAATACATTTTTCACTCAAATTACCAGGAACATTCCATAGATTAAAAAGACAGGTCTGAAGTTCAGAGACATTGAATTCAATTATGTGAGATTGGACAATTATTCTACATCACAACACAAAGCAGAGCTCAGTTCCTTGCCAGAAGTCCCGATGTTTTGATTTAACTAAACCTCACCGACATGTTGCCATTTTTTAAAGCCACCTCTTCATGTCCCATAGATGTGTGTACAAGAGCATATGACCTGAAGCAACTTGGAAAATATATCTGCTCCTTATTCCTACTCAAAAGTCTCTCAGTGTTTATACTGTGTTAAACCCTATGAAACTGCAACATTATTGGACCAAAAATGGTCAAGTGTTGACATTTTCACACAGTGCAACTAATTTTCACCACATAATGATTTTTGGATTCTGTCACTTATTTGTATACATTTGAGATCCCTACCTCTTAATTCTACTCAGAAACACTTTCTACCACACCCATCAATTAAACTAGCAAATTGGCTTATTTGTATGTCCCCCAAATGATAAGGTACAGCCAATTTCATATTATTCAATCTAACATTTCAGATGTTTAGAATTGTACAGCATGATCTCTCCTTTATTATAAGTTTGGCATTTTCCAACTTGAAGATTCATAACCCATGTATGAAGTAAATTTTAAGATTTTTTTCTGAGATCTAACACAGCAATTTAAAAATATTAAATGAGGGGTACCTGGGTGGCTCAGTCGGTTAAGTGTCCGACTTCGGCTCAGGTCACCATCTCACAGTCTGTGAGCTTGAGCCCCGTGTTGAACTCTGTGCTGACAGCTCAGAGCCTGGAGCCTGCTTCGGATTCTGTGTGTCTCTCTCTCTCTGTTCCTCCCCTACTCATGCTCTGTCTCTCTGTCTCCCAAAACAAAATAAAACAAACAAAAATGTAAAAAATAAAATTAATAAAAACATTAAATGAGCATTAGTTTATACACATGGAGAAAAATAAACTATTTTCTCTTATTTGGAAATGCTTCACTTGGAGGAACCCTAATAATTTATTGCTTTAAACAATTTTCTAAGTCCACTTAGCTTATATTTTGATTTTAGTACATTGAAATGTGTCAGAATATTCATTTCCAAAAAATAATTGTCAGTATATTATTAGCTCTATTGTATAAAACTGTACGAATTAATTTTTAATACAGTATAATATCCATTTATCAAACTAAGAAAGACATGATTATGCTTTCTTTTGTAAAAGTAGAAATCAGGTTTTCTTAAATAATAAACCTACAATATGTCCACTTAGACTGAAATACAACTTCTTTTGACTTACAAAGATGAGAGCTTCACATGTTTCAACCTAGTATGCATTTTTTATTAATTGTCCTAATAATATATTTATTTTTACACACGTACATACATATATATGCACATACATATTATAATATACTATGTGTCTCTTTAATTTTGTAATACAAGTGGACAAATTTATACATTTTTTTAAAAACTTAGTTTATTTTCACTCAGATAATATGGCCAAGGTTTATCTGCATTGTTATTTATTTATTAATATTTTTGCACTCATCACTACAAAGGATGAACCACAAAGCATTCAATTTCTCACAAATAGTTCACTACATTCTTGTATATGTTAACATGTTAATTTAGGCGTTGTTCTTTCTCACACAACATACATCTAAAACACTCAATTGAAACATAAGATTTTCATTTAGGTCACACATATTTGAAGTAACATCACATGCATGCAATTAGCTAATACTTTAGTTAGTATTACTAGCTGGTTTATAAAGGTGACAAATCCTAGGGACTATTTCTTCTAGGGGCCAGTCTTTTATTTATGCATGACTTTTCAACTTAAAGAAAAATATAAGTGCTGTGCCTGTGTGGCTCAGTTAAGCGTCTGAATCTTCTGACTCATGTCATGATCTCGTAGTTCGGGAGAAAGAGCCTGGCATTGGCTCCTGTGTTGACCATAAGGAGCCTGCTTGGGATTCTCTCTCGGTCCCTCCCCTGAGCACTCTCTCTCTCTCTCTTTCTCTCAAAATAAATAAATTTTTTAAAATAAAAAGAATATATGTAACTAAATATGCCTGTCCGTTGCATAAAGTTTGTATTGTACAAATTATCACAAAGAAGAAGGAAATTACCTACAATCATGCCAACAAAGAGTGTAGTTAACTTTAAGTCTATTTATTTCTAGGGTTTTTACCACAGGATTTACTTTTGCTACCTGCTCTTAAGTTCCAACCCCAGGTGTCATCCAGGGTCTGACGGGGCCAGAACTTTGGACCCATTAGCCACCTTGCAGGCCATGAGAAGAGCCCAGCTGTTTGCTAAACAAGTTAGATTCTTCAAAATGTAATGGATTATATGTTGATTAAGCTTTGTTGAAGAAAAGGGGGCAATATAATTTTCAGCAACACAGTGTGGTCCTCTGCTGCGTATGTGCATTTTTCTATCCACTTTAAAAAATAATAATTAAGGGGAAACAGTTATTTCTGGACCCTATATCTTTGAAAATCTTCTTTTCTCAGTCTGAAAAGTTCCTGTTCCATACTACTGCAATCCTCTATGGGGCCAGCTGTACTCAAATTCTCAGCTTTCTGCTTCATGATTACTTTCTTGCACACCATCCTTAAGGTGCATCATATTTGCTTTTGTTTATCTTTTTTTCCCAATAGCTTTTTTTCTGATACAGTCCTTATCCTGACAAAGGAATCCTGCATGCTCTTTAAAATGTTTGTTTTCTACGTTTGATTATTCTCCTTTTGATATAATTTTAAGAAATGTGTGACCCAATGGTCCTACGGAAGCATTCAGAAGACCCTTAAAAATAATGTGTACTAGTGTGTTAGAAAAGGAGTGGGAAAATTCACAAAGGAAGAAACATCCACTTAGAATATGTTGTGTCAATATTCTAGGGTCAAAGGAAAGATACATAGAAAAGAAAGGTGATTTCATACACCCTTCCTCGCATTCAAAACTATTTTCCTTTGGGTTCAAAATGGGAAGTAATATCTTCATCAAACATTCTGAAGCTGTGACCTTTAAATCAAAGTGTGTGCAAGGCAATAATTTTCCACTGTAAAATTTCACTTTTTAACAGCAAGTGGTATGCAGTATCTTCATATTTATAGTGTTAAGGTAAGTAGGTAATTTGTAAAATGCATTTGAAGATACTAGAGCTACGAGTCAGACACCCTCTAGCAGCTCATCTGATCCTGCTAATCAAACTCCCCAGCTTCAAAAGGCTAATGCAACGTTACCACATAGTCCAGAAGAGCAGCGGTTCCAGGCATCAAGGTGATATAATGATCACAGACACAAGAGAAAGATTTCAATTAAGGGTAGCATAGCAGCACGCTACTAAAGGCACACAGCATCATGTTAATTAAAGTGCAATAAGCCAACAAAAGCCATCGAACATTGTATGACCGGACGCAAAATAGGAAGCTGATGAACCAAAGCAATTGTTTTGTTTTTAAAATCAAAGTGCCAATACATTACTGACCAGTGGAATAAGAATGCATATGGGTCTCTACGGAATGAAATGGCATCAAATATTGAAATCTTAAATCAATTCTTTAACCAGATGATAAAAAGGGGAAATGCGAAGCTCTAAATGTGCCCCGGAATTGTAGTAGGTAAATATAACTACACAATTTTACTGCATTAAAATGAATGGTTAACATTCCTGAACAAATATCTATATGGAACATCTAATGTAAGAAAAGCAGTGAGTTAACTAAATTATCATGCATTCTTATTCTCTGTCAGTGAAATAGTCTCCTTGAAATTAAAACATGTTTATGCTGTAACATTTTTCTTTGTGCATAAAACAACATTGTCTCTGCAGGAAATGTGGCATTATATCAATGGCTGTTAGACTGAAAGCAATAGTCGAGTCAAATAAGTAAGCATAATAGTACACAATTGTAGAAGTCAATTAAATAAGTCAATTTAATGCTTAGGAGTATACTTTTCTCTAGAGCTGAAATTGAAAACAAATTTTTTTCAGCAGAAGCTGTAATCACTGAATAGATATAAACACGTGAAGAAAATTATTTTATAGATACAATAATCAAAACCATTTTAACTTTGTGGTGATGTAATTTGGGTTTATAGTGTGTGGTTTTAAGGCACTATGCACATCAAAGCATGTAAGACAGGTCCAAAACATTCTGAAGAGATATAAAGAGTATAATTAAAAATATCATGATGGGTGCTCAAAGGAATTCTTTGAAAGATCTCAAATAAACAGGGCATTAATGAGAATGTTGTAATAAAGCTGTGGACTGGGCTATGATTCTCAGTTGTATAATGTGAATTACAACATATAATTATAGCATTTACAATCCAAGTTATGAAATCAGCCAGTATTTATGGCCAATGTCCACACATGCTGTTGTTAATGGCTGGCGAAAACACACAGCAATCACTGTGGTATAATAGAACTCCAATTCTCATCTTTTATCTTTGAAAGCCAATTTATTGAAATCCAGCATTTGAGCTAGTCCTTTCACCAAATGTTTAAGCAAGCAAAGTTGGGACATCCCCACAATATTTTTAAATAAAATTAAAAAAAAAAAAGAAGACACATATTGTCTCAATAAAGAATTTCCAGGCAATTAAGTTAATATATAATAACTTTGTCACTATTGGGTAATGAAGCATAATTGCTCCCAATTCTGTCAAATATCAAAAGTTATAAATTATTTCAGCCAATGTTGAGAGATACATATTCACAGGTCATAGGGATATATTAGATTTACAGACTCTTTTGTGGATTGGAAAGCACTGAGGATTTTACAAAATATAAAACAACAAAAAGAAGTTGTCTATCTCCAGTGTTTCCATCTGCAAGGGTACATATTACTTTTAATTGGGCGAAACTTCTTCACCAGATAGTAGAAACATTATAAATTGGTGTACGTTTCAAAAAATGGATTATATATCTATATGTTTGCTTTTAAAAAATAGGGCTTGAAAGGCAGGATTCAAAGGAACCTGCTATTCTGAACATGTACAAAGGGAGTGGTTTCCTTAGCAACAGGAAATAGGTGAAAGCTCTCAGGAGTGATCCTTCCACCCAAGCTCCTTTTGAGTTTGGTAATGTTTCCAAGCTCATGTAGGAAAGATAGAGTGAATTTATCATGAAGAAACAATAATGCTAGTTAGGGAGCTTTTGCAGCATTTATGAGTTGGCAAACGCCTTGTTGTTTGCTCTTGTTGGCACATTAGGGGTCTTCCTAGAGACTCGGCTTCTTTTTTCCCCTTTCATATATTTTCTAGATGTTTAAACCCTTAAAATTCTGTTGTTAATTCTTAATGTCTTATAAGGCCCATCCTGATAAAATAGCCACACATAGAAACAGAATTTTAGGGTTTTGTACAAATCATGTAGTTATTTCATCAGTTTCTGAATTTATCCAAAATTATGTCACATTTTAAAATTTAATTAATTAATTAATTTGTTTGTTTGTTTTTACAGGATATGGCAACACCTCTATATAGGAAATATTTTTAAACATTTTAGGAAGAATATTTTATTAATTAACAAATTAAGTGATTAGTTAATGCCATGCACCCTTTGATGGTAAGGCTAAAACTGAGGCAATTAGAGTTTTTGGTTTTGTTTTTATTTATGTTCCTTAGTACTACCTTTAACTTTAGCACAATAAAAATACATGATAAATGGAATAAATGAATTGCTTCGCTTTTGATGTTTTTCTTTGTATCATCAAGTTTTATTTTACTGTAAGGAACCATAGAAATGAGAACTTTCTTGGCAAATTCTATTCAAGTACTTAATTTGTCATGCTCTATACTAGAGACTGAGAATATGAAGAAGAATAATGAACAGCCCTGGCCCCAAAAAGGGCTGCAATCATTTTTACTATATAACTTCAAGTATTCAAAATAACTTAATAATTAGGTCCATTTCTCCTGTAATAATTCATAATTACATATATGAATACTCTTGTTTGAGGTATGGATTTTATAATTGTTATGTTTAGCAATAATAAAGAACAAAAGAGAAAAATGATCCCATAGAATCTGCATCTTTACTGACAATGGTCTTCAAGAGAAATTTGATGAATTTAGATATATATATATATATTTTTTTTTAATTTTTAAATGATGGGGCGCCTGGGTGGCTCAGCCGAGCATCTGACATTGGCTCGGGTCATGATCTCGCTGCTCCTGTGTTGGAGTCCCATGTCCAGGCTCTGTGCTGACAGCTCAGCTTTTGGAGCCTGGAGCCTCTCTCTCTTTCTCTCTGAAAAATAAACATTAAAAAAAAATTTTTAATGATAACTCAATGAAGCAAAGGAGTCTGGGATAAACAAATTTTAGAAAAAGGCTTAACTGTTCAGAGTAGCAGTGAAGGCTGAAGAAAAAGTGACTTGATTCGAGTGAAATAGTATAATTATGCAAAATTCAAAAGCGTTCTCTAAAATATAGTTATTTATCTCAAAATTAAAATAGCTTAATGTCTGATTATGGAGTAATCCATGTGTAGTTAGACAATGCAGAATAGCACATGAAAGTATTTAGAAGTTTCTGATAATCCCATCATCTGCCAGATCTTATTCTCTGAAACAAATAGGCAATAATTCTAGAGTAGTTGATATTTATTAAGCTGTTATTCTGTGCCATCTCTTGTGAAATGTAGTTTATGTGTATTGACTTCATCTCCTTTAATAAACTTACCAACAATGGGAAATACGTAATATTAATATTCTGATATTATAGGCAATGAGACTGTGGCAATATAGAAACTAAATAACATTCTCAATGTCAGACAACCAGAAATAGAATAGGGATATCTTAAATTGTATAAATATATTGTTATCTTTCTTTCCTTTCAAAGAAAGGGATTTCATACAAGTAATATTATTTCATTACACAATATTATTCCTACCAATTTATTTCAAATGCGAAATGTAATATCAAAGATAAATCTGCACATGGTACTGTCTGAACAATCTAGTTTACATCTTTTGCAACAACTAAGGAAGATTAAAAGAAGAGAAATAGATTATAATGGGAAAACAATGGCCGTTTACTAAAATATGAACACTATCTTTCTGAACTGCTGTGCAAACCCACGTTTGCATATGTCCTTTGATCTCCAATAGTGACTGCAAAGCATTAGAATGGAAGACATTGGCTTCAGTACCATAACTAAATTTAATCAGGCATTTGTTCAAAAACATTAATTGAGTTTTATGCTAGTTTTTTTTTTTTTTTCTAACTTCATAGGTTCTGCATATACACCAATGAGTAAAATAAGTACCTTGTATTCACGGATCATACATGCTAGATGGTCCCTATAATCTGTTAGAAGATGAAAGCAAGAGTCATAGTGTTAGATGAATGCAGAGAGCACAGGAAGCAAAGGAAAGGTGTTAGAACCTCTAGTGAACATTTTGTTAATGAGAATCCCAATTTTCCCACCTTTTCCTCCTTTGTTTTCTCTTATACAAGAATCAAGGGTGATCTTTCTTTTCTAAAGAATTCTTTACTTCTTTTCAATGTTTCTTTCATGTTTTGAAGTCTTATCAGGGTTCCAAAGCTCGATGGGGTGCTATTCCAAGACAGATTTAAGAAGAATGCATATTTAGAGTTTGCATTATTGTGCACATTTACAGAGTTAGAAATTCTATTTTACTGTATTTTCCAAGGTTAAATATGTGAACAACCACAGTTCCTTGCTTTGTGTAGTTTTTCATGTATCTCAATGTATTGTTATTCCTCATACTACTGGTCATAGCATCATTTGAATGAAGAGGGTCTTAATAATAATAATAAATGTATATAAAGCAATTTATGTATTATAGTCAAAGACTCCCAAGTATAGAGTTAATGTTGACACAGCAGAGAAAGAAATCTCAATTTCTATACTCAATCTCTACTTGCTCCTTAGGTAGTCTTTTTGTTTAGGTCCTGATAAACAAATTCACTATAAACATGCAAATCCATCTCCCTAATAAAGCTGAAAATCAGTGATTAATTGGCCACACTAAACATATTTAAGGGAAACTTCAATATGGGTCATGTACATTTCTTTTTAGATGAGCTATTTCAACACGTTTTCTCCCCAGAGAGTTGCTTGGTAAATAGAGTCAGTTCATGAGAACTGAGAATTTCGATGGGGGTGATTCTAACAAACATGGTAGTCTAATGAATTATATACTAAATTTGGGGTTACTTCAGATTATTTAGAATTAGAACATACTCCTCCTAGGCACTGTGCTGGAGAAATACTAATAAGTTCTTCCTCAACTTCTGGTTCTCCCCACCCCCAGGCTCTTTGATGATCATCATCATTGAGTTTGTACCTGTTATTCTATCATTTTTTCTCATTTTAACATACTCCCTTTTCATATTAAAATTTTAAAAATTTCCATCTTCATTTACATTTATTAATGACTTCTGGGAGGCACCTTAATCATATCAGTAATGAGTTGTTAGCTTCAATTAAAGAAGATGGCCCTTCTCTAACCTGGTTGTCCTTTTCCTGATCTTTATCTTTCAAATTTTACAGGTTATACTCAAAGTCTGGCTGCCCATTGATTATATAAACCAGTTTTCCAAAGCACTGTAACTGTGTCATTGACTTCTTCCTTTCTCTTCCTGGAACTGTAAATGAAATAAAAAATATGGTGTAGGTTGTATTGATGTAGAACTACAGCATAGAGAAAGACAATGTAGTACATAAAAAACAAATCAATGACTCCTGACATAGGAAACACGTAGGTTTCTTGTGGCAGTTTTTCTTGTAAAATATAGGTATTGAACATTAATGTGAGAGAGGGTAAAAGAGGATCATCATCTCATTTTCAGTTAGACCTTTAAGGCTTGATGGAATACATGTGGCATCAGAGTGTCCTTAAGGAGGAGAAAGCAGGGAGGGGTAGGCAGAAAGTGAAGGGAGAAGGAAAAGTGACAGGCAATCTATTCTTAAGAAAGTGTGTGAGTTGGTAGATTTGAAACTTTTCAAATCCTGCTTTTTGTTATACCATCAATCACCAATGGCCTTGTATGTGGAAGACTTTGATAAAACTCTCAGAATGCTGAATAACCAAATATCTGCCTTAAGATTTAGACAATATAAATCTATGAAGCTGTGTGATAGATTTATTGCTGTTGAAGTGAATGATGGGAATCACTCACACACAGTATATCAAAACCTGCTATTATTTAATAGCACGCTTATGAAAACATAAGGGAATGGATAATTCAAATTAAGTTAAGTATGTCCGTTTTCTACACAACACGCTCACTCTGCATTTTTAATATCCCCAACATTCCACGTGGTGCTAAAGTGTCTGATGGGGCAACCTTCCTTCCATCTTTTAGAAGAGTCTATCTGGATAAGGCATTTCTATAAGGATTGAGTCTCTACCAACCACTACAATAATCCAAAACTTTGAAGGAAACTTCACCTCTCCAGCTCACTTTATATCCAAAATCATATATCTGCAGGAAGATGTAATTACATCTTGGTTGGCAAAATACTTTTTGTTTTTAAATGTGGGGAAGAAGTCTAAATATCCTTTGCAGAAGAAAAGACACTAAGAAGATGATCTGGATAAAATAAGGCAAAAATACAAAATGTACTAAATATGACAATTTGGAGAGACAACTGTGGAAAAAATATATACAAAGTGAGATGATTATGATAAATTAAGACTATTTGAGAAAAGTCAAAATACTAAAATATATGAATATCATACAGAGAAGAACTAAGTTGAATATGAGACAAAACAGGTGAAATATATTTAAATTATAGAGACAGTAAAAATATTTAGCTATAATTGAAGTGTGTTAGAATAGTTACAGGGCTGGAAATTTATTGACCAATATGAAAAACCAGGATATTGAAAGACATTAAAGATCAATTTCTATCATGTAAATTAACAAATGCAAAGAACTACTTTTGCCTTGATTAAGGCACTTTAGAAGATGTCTTACATAATCACCTCTACCTCTTTCATCCTTTTTGCTCTTAGATTTTATTGCTATTTTACTATCCAAGAAAAAGGAAATAATGGTTTTGAGCTTTAAGATTGGGTTAGGTGGCAAGATTTAAGAATTTCGATAGTGTAAGAAATTGAGGAATAATGTTGTAATGTAATGTGCATTTAAAAGGTACAGATTCAGTTGAATTCTTTCTTTCTACTGAAACAAATGTATGTATAATTAAGTGTTTTGAGGGACAATTACATAAAAAAGAAAACACAGAATGGAGAACATAGACAAAGCATTTTTAGGAAATCACACACTTCCTCAATCACAAATTTTGTTATTCTAAATACCTTATAAAATGTGTATTGAAACACTGTTTTAAGCTAACTCACAAAAAATGAAGATAAACGTAATGAGAAAGATGAATGTCCATAAAGCCCTTAGCCATAACTTCATAGATAATGTAATTATATTGGAGCATATCATTTTAAGTTAAACTTGGCCCTTATATTAGTCCACTTGAACCATTGAACAATCAATGTGAACAATGTGAATCAATTGTTCACAATGTGAACAATCAATGTGAAATCTTACATCTAGAGAGACTGGATCTACTGTACAACTTTGTATCTATAGTGAAGGATACGGTATTATACACTTGAATATTGCTAAGAGAGTAGATGTTACCTGTTCTTTCCATATACACACAGCAAGGAAATTATGTGAGGTGATGTCCTACTTAACTAATCTTATTGTAATCACTTTGCTATATATACAAGTACCAAATCATTATGTTGTATACCTTAAACTTATGCGATGTTATAGATCAAATATATCTCAATAAAGTTGGAGGGGGAAAAAAAGGACCTTTTCTTTATTTTCAAAGTATATACAAGCAGTAGAAGAAGAAAGGAAAAAGACTCAGAAAAAGTAAGGCAAGTGAAACTCATTCTCATTAAGCAAACGGAAGTATTTCTAGACATTTGTGAGCAGCCATCAGGCCAAATGAAAAGATTAAATTTTAGTACATTCTACACTGACTAAATATATGATGACTGAAGTACAAGAATATACAGAACACAGTTTAAGTAAAAGAACAGATGTCTGGAATACTAGAAAAAAAATCTTGAAGAAAGGAAAAGACAGCTGTCAAATTAGTGTTTAGTGAAATGCTCATAGATTGTTTTCTTTTATTAGGAGGCTTAAAAAAAACACCAATCCCATACTCTTTACCAACATAAAACTCTCCCTAAAACAACTGTTTTCTCTTTAGCATTTCTAAGTGTTTGCTTCACTGTTAACTTAATAAGTTAAAAAACTTATTTGAGCATTTACTATACATTTTTATTTCTTTCTAAACTTTTGTCACATAGCACTTGTCACAGCTTTAAAAAATGAATATATTCTGAAATTTAAGGAAAGTACTTTGTATATGCATTTTATATAAATTGAATGTGTGACTTTGCTGTTGGAATGATTTCAAGTAAGATCATTAGACTTACAGATTATCCAAAGAGTTTTTTTTATAGATTTCCTGGACAACACATCATCTAGGGAAAGAGAGAATTATTCTATGAATGAGAGGTATTCCAAAATGCCAAATAATCTGACAATTTTTCTCTCACATTATAATTTGCTTATCTGACAGAAGAGAGAGAAGAAAAAGAGAGAGAGAAAGAAAAAGAGGGAGATCGAGACAGAGACAGAGATTTTTATTAATATAACTACTACCTAAATGTAGTTGGTCTGAAAGCCTCAGAAGGAAGACAATATGAATTTCTTATGAATCTCTCTTCTTACCTTCAGAACCTGAACTCAGTTTCAACATCTCAAGTTCACACTTTATATATGATGAAGAATTGCTCTATCAATTTATGCACAGTCCCTACTCTTACTCCCCTGGACATGTTCCAAAACTTGAATCCACATTCAATGGATAAATGTAAGCTATAATATATAGTAGCTACTCAAGAGCCACTGGAGACCAATCTGGGCACTTGTGGCAAGAAATGCTTCATTCTTCGTAGGAAACAGGGTGCTTTATTCCCTCATGACAATGAATTATCAATCATAGAACTTTACAGCTACATTTCACATATGCAGTAATTTGATGACCAGCCTCCAAGTAAGGATCACTAATGGCAAGTTTTTTAATAGATTCTAGGTGGTTTTCATTCACAGTTTTATTTTTCTACCAACAAAATGTTTTCACCTTTATTAGGGTTATCTTTTAGTGTTAGGAGAAAGCTCATGTAAAATTATGTACATAATTCACGTCTGACATAAAGTGTCTCGGGTTTGGAATACTGGTTTAATTTTTTAAAATTTTAATAATTTTTATCACTGTTCTTGTTGTTTGGTCGTAGCAGTATACCTTTGGTTGAGATTGAGTTATCATATGTATTTTTAGGTATGAAGCACAGAACAAATGAATAATTTATAACCTGTAATGTAATTTTAGCTGAAAAAAAATCATTAATGGTTGTGTAAATGGGCTTCATCAAACACCAATAATTACCAAGCTCTACTTCCTACGATGATATATAGATGCAGTATTGGATATTATAACATGGACTTTGGGGTCAAATGTAAATATTGTACTATATGCATAGCTTTATAGGAGTCTTCATTAACACACTGGCTATTGGTTTTGCAAAACTGAGAAAAGAGAATGTTTTCTTTTCCTGCACCATCTATTATTGTACATGGCCGGCCAATTTCAAATATGGAGAGCTGACTAATTTTTGTGGCTGTAGAGGTTGTATTGGTTATGTTTCATTTTTCATGTGAATTGCTGACATCATCATGATGCTGCTACACAAGCTGCTACCCTAATTTCAAGCTCCATTAGCAGCATAGGAAATATTATATTGCTTACATTTATAGAATTGAGGAAATACGGACCTTCAAATAATATGAAACAAAATAAAGGATAATACTGTTCAGTTTTGGAATATAAGGATTACATACATCTAATACAATGTACCTTTTAATTTTTATATTTAAATTCCTCAGAATTAAGTAAATGTTTGCTCCCAATAAAATTTATCTTTGAAATTTTTTAGTGATCATTAAATTTAGAATCCCAAGATTCCAAGTAATAATCCTGTGCCTTAGTACATAAAAACAATTTAAAATAAAATTTCACTTTGGAGCTCACTAATGCATTGTTTATGCGGATGTGTCTCAGGCCAAATAATATATTACACAGTGGGAAGAAGCATCGAAAAAAAAATGAAAATTACAATCCCATTTAAGACATTTTCACAAAAGT
Source organism: Panthera tigris (assembly GCF_018350195.1). Taxonomy (NCBI): domain Eukaryota; kingdom Metazoa; phylum Chordata; class Mammalia; order Carnivora; family Felidae; genus Panthera; species Panthera tigris. Next base: position 26,792,158 of record NC_056676.1, on the reverse strand, counting down.
ATTTTTATTCTTGAGTTGATGTGTTCCAAATTCTCATCTTCAAAACTCCAACCTTTATATCTCATCTGAAGACTAGATTTTAGTAACAAACTGGCAACTTATTATCACTACATATATGTCTGTTAGGTACATCCGATTGTGTCTAAACAGAATTCTTGACGTCCCCATTCTACTCATTTTAAGTAATATCATATGTTACTCAAGTTAGAAATCCAGGTTTCTTCATTCCTTCTCAGAAAGAGTTAACAGGGGCATTTCTAATCTTTTTTTTTTTAATAACTATCTCAGAAAAATAACAGTGCCGCCTACTTACACTCTTACCTCTGCCCATTCTTTATGATGTATTTATTCATCTGTTTCCTAAATCGCAGGAGCAACAGGAAAGCCAATAAATGAGGAAGAGCGATTGGAGATTGTATTTAAACACATATATGCAAAATACACACAGAAACACATCTGCATATGCATATACTCAATGGCAGTAACTAGAAGTTTGGTCACTTTGTCAAATGGCTTCAAACCAAATCTCCATTTTTGGATTTATCACCACCTTCTGCTGTTTATTAAAAAGATGTAGGGCATCTGAGTGGCTCAATGGGTTGAGCTTCCAACTTTGGCTCAGGTCATGATCTCAAGGTCCCTGAGTTTGAGCCCCGCATCTGGCTCTGTGCTGACAGCTCAGAGCCTGAAGCCTGCTTCAAATCTGTGTCTCCTTCTCTCTCTGCCCCTCCCTGGCTCATTCTCTCTCTCTCTCTCTCTCTCTCTCTCTCTCAAAAATAAATAAACATAAAAGAAAAATCCAAGCTTCCACTTGGAAGATTTTGTTCATCAGTTCTTTCCATTTTGCTTCCATATATCCAATAACTTACTACTGTCTCTACCATTGACTACCCAAATTCAAACCAATATCATTTTTCAAATTGGACTAAGGACATGTTTCTTGAGACTTTCACTCTTGTGACACCCATCCCCAAGAGCATTTGCCACATTCTTTTTCTACAGAGCAGCCAGAGGGTTATTCTCAAAACCTAAATGACACTATTTCTCCCTTCTGCTTAAAATTCTGCAATGACTTCTCATGCAATTAGAATAAAACTTGAATTTCCATTATGGATTAGCTTTAAGAGAATCCATGTGCTGGTCCATGTTTATTTTCCTGATGCCATATGATAAGATTTTCCTTTTATGAACTACATTCTTCTATCTATCTAACTTGATCTTCTTTCTATCCTTTTAACACTGAGTGAATCTTGCTACAGGGTCTTGGCATTTCCTGCTTTCTTTGCCTGGAATTCTTTTTCCCAAGTCTTTTTATTATTTCTTCCTCACAGTTCTTCATTCAAATATCACATCTCAAAGAGGCTTTCTTTGAACATCCAAATGAAGTAACTACAGCCTAACCTTTCCCGTCCCTTCACCTTGTTTGGGTTTCTTCAAAATTACAATTTGAAATCGCGTTGCTTCTGTCATTATTGTCATCACCTACTTCCTACTCACACAAGCCAACTTCACTACAATACGAGTTCTGAGAAGGCTCGAAGTGAAATTTGCCCTGTCACATTCCCTTTGTATCCACAGCACTTAGTGCAGAGGTTATAATAATATAATAAGTATAATATAATAATATATAATAAGTACTCAAAAAGCATATTTCATTAATTATAACTAATATACTTCCTTCTTCTTCCATCAGGTCTAGCCTCCCATACCCATGGTATACTTATTTGATTCAAATGATAAAACTTGAGTTTTACCTTTTTGAGGTAGTTAAAGTAAAAAATATGTTCAGATCAATGAAGAATTCTGTTCCATTTGACTGCTGGTGATATTGCCTCTCCGTTTTGCTGCTGAGAGTAGGTGGTTTGACTACGCTGGTGTGTGGTTTTTGTTTTTGTTTTCATTGTTCAGTGATATTAAATTATGGAAGAATGCATAGTAGCTGAATCATAGAAAATTACTGCCTGTACCTAACATAGAGTATATGTCAGTATTTAAGTCACGGTGCAAGCATTCGTTCAACTTAATGATTCAAGCCCAAGGATAGGGAAGCACAGAAGAGGAAGCAACTCTTCCTTCTAGTTTTCATCAGCCCATATTCCTTAGGCATAAATTCCCAATGTAATGGATCGGAATTTAAGTCAGTTCAGAAACTTGTGTCTCAGGGCAGCACCATGTGTAATTAAAAGTAGCTTAAGCAATAAATAATATTTACTATAGCACCTGATATGAAGACTGTAGGTTTAACGGTTTGACAATATCTTCAAGGAGACAAAGCTCTTTCTATTTACTGCTATTCTTGCTCAGAATGGATTGGTTCTTTGGCTTGCTCTAAACACGTTGTTAAAGATGGCTATAGCGGTTTCAGGCTTCATATGTAAGCAAATTACATCTGGTGGGCATTGAGCACATTTGCCTCTTGTGTGTCTTTTTTACAGGAAGAAAGTCCTTTTGTGAAGCCCTCTAACAAACTTTCTTTTAGATTATACTGGTCAAAAGTGGATCGCATGTTTGTGTCCTAATTTAAAATGAGTTATGGAAAAATTAGTTTCTGGCATGTTCATTCTTTATAGTGTCAAATAAATTATTCTAGCCTTAAGCGAGAAGACAACTTTGTCTGTCTCAAAACTTTGTTGCTCGCTATTCACATGAGGCTATTTCCCCAAAGTTAAGTCACCAGAATGACTCAGCAAGAGGGATTTCCTGTCTTAAACACGAGGTATTCCCTGACCAACTCTTTTTGTATGTCAGTGTGTCGGAGTTCCTGGGCCCAATTGATTTCTACCCTCCGAAAAATTGACTTGTCTCTTAGTAGAAAGCCCCACATAGATACAGCTAAAATAGAGACAAGACAAACAGTCAGGGAGAGTATCAAAAATGTACCACGTGCCTCCAACCTGGAGGGGTCAGGGGATATTTCACAAATAAAGAGTGTGTGCAGGTGAAAACCAGAAGTTTCGAGACATTTTATTCAGAAAGAATAGACTATGCAAAGGCACAGAGGAGTTTTTACATGAATACACCCAACTGGAAGCATAAAATACATGAGTACTAGGATTGCGATCTTAACATAATCATGGACATACAAACTATTTGAACACAAAGTGCTTTAACACTCTGAAAAAGAGAAGTGGATAGGTAAGTGTCAGACCAAGGAGTGCATTGTTTGACAGTTAAAGTGTTTAGAAATGATCCTGGAGGGAGTAAGGTGAGCAAAACTGAACACAAAAGTGGTATGATCATGCCCATATTAACTAAACTTTTCTTTGGCCTTTCTTCATTCTTGTCTGGACTACTAAGTTTCCTATAACTGGTGTCTTTTCTGATATTTCCTCCTATTAATCTTAATAAGTCAAATGCCTTCTATGAAACAGCCCATAATCACCCTGTCATAGAACATTCTTGTTCCTCTGGCTGTCATATCCCTCTTCTTGGAGGAGGCCCTAAGATATCAATAGCGTCTGCAATGTAAAATTCACAGGTCAAAAATAGCCATGTCAGTTTTTGAGAAAATAATATAGGTGCAAAATATATTAAAATATATAATTAACAGGAGTTAGCATGCTATTGATGCTATACTTGGAGAAATGATGAAATCATTCATGTTCCAAATTTTGCATATTGGAAAATGCTGGTATCATTAAGCACTATTGAGAAGCACTGAACTAGTTTCAGGAAAAAGTATGAAACAAGATTCTAAATTACTAAGGATTTCATAATAAATTAAAATAATGGTACAGACTATTCTCCAAAGAATAGTTTGAAAATGGAAAGAAAATTAATAAGAGGGTGATTTTGAATTCCTAAAAGATCATTGATCTTAGAATACATGGGGGAGTATGAAATCAAGAGAATGAAAAAAGGAAAAAATATTTTTTTAGGAATCAGCCTTTGACAGATGGAAAAATGCTTCTTTTGCTGAAGATGTTTAATTTGTGAAATCAGCAGGAAAAAGATCGAGGGAGATTGAATTGAAATAAGTTACATACATGTTTTGCAATTCAGCCTAACATGGATACTCATAGAATGGGCCTTGAAAATGAAGTAAATTGTTTAGGATAGCATTCAAACAAAAGTGTAAAATGATTGCTAGATGGAAGAGGGTCCATGGTCCATACCGGTCCATGGCTGGTATGCAACTGTAGGAAAGGTAGCAGTGCTATTTTCCAACTTTTCCAACTAAACAGTGATTAGCACCCAGGAAGAGAAACAGGGGAGGCTAACGCTATCAGAACCCTGATTTGAAATTGGCAAGGTAGGAATTGTGGAAGAACAGAGAACAATGGAACCAAAAATGGTAAGGAAAGCATTATTGGAAGGGTTGAAGCCCAAGAAAGTGACATAAAGTCAGACGGAGCTGGTGAAGGAGATAATTCCCAGGGGAATGGGAGCAAGTACACTAAGGGTGAGAAATTTGGCAAGGTATAAAGATAGTAGGTTGTGTTTACAGACTAAATATTTAGAATACAAAATCTTATATACAGAGCTCTTCTATGGAATAAACAAAAAAAAAAAGTGGCCATTTCACACATAGATGAGGTCTAAGGAGGAAAAGTTTTTAGGAATGAAAATATGAAGGAACTGTGAGGTTTACATTTTCCTCTTCAATTTTTGTCTACTCATCACACATTTCTTCTGCTTTTAGTAAGAGTAACCTAATTTTCCTGAAGGAAGCATTCCTCCTATTTTTCAAATCCAAATCATTCAGGTTGAATCTGTTGACTATACTCCTACCCCAGGGGTGGTCGATTATGACCCCATGTTGGCCAATCAAAGCAACATACGAATATGGCCACTGTAGTTAGTTTAGAACTGGCTGAATACATCATACAAACAGGTCCAACAAATATAAAAAATATTCTAAAAAATATTTGTAGTCACTGTAAGTTTCAAATGCACACTTGAAGGTATTCTTAGGCATAATGGTACCTCAGGGGGGTCATCTGCCTTAGAATGAAGCCAGATTTAGAGAAAAAGCATAGAAGAAATAGAGACGTTAAGACCGGATGGTGCAAGACCGTGGTATAGCCATGCCTATGCTATAATACCTAGATTCTTCATATAAAAGTGCTCCATTAATGTTTTCAGTTGATGTCTATTTGAATTGAGCTTCTGTTATTTGCAACCACAAAAGTTTCTGACTATAAATAACTGCCACCAGGCTTTTCATCTCTTGGTAAACAAAAAATAAAAGCCAAAAATATAACAGAAACTGAGCAGCAAATTATTCCTGGTAAATATTTTCATGTTGTTCATTGTTCCTTTTTATCCCCATTTATTTTATGCAAATCTTAATTGCTCTAATTAGGGCTTAAATTAATTATATCTGATCACACTCAATGTGACTTTTTTTCAGCTGATATGACTAAATTTAAAACAAAAGCAATAATGGCAGTCTTTTATGTGCTTAGGAAAAAATTACGGAGTAGTGGTGAACCAAGGATAACTTCTAGTCTGTATAATTTTCATTGTCTTTGTGAAAATATGTGTTATTTAGAAAATAGTTCTCTCTCCTATAGGGTCATCCCTGGAAAAGGTTGGGAGCACTATCACCTAAGTAAATAATATAATAAGTACAACTGGAAATAAATTAATATTTAGTGTAGAAATAGATGTTTTATTTCAGTGACTTGGGTAGAAAAGCTACAATTATGGAGCTTTCAAAGATGATAGCATAATGATACAGTCCTTTATCTGATTTACAGAGAATGCTGCCATTTGAAACAAAGGAAAAAGAGTAACTAGGACAGAATGAGCTCAAATTAAATGACCACAATACTCAGATTTTTTTTCCCCTCTTAGATAAGAAGATATCATTTGGCTGAAAGAATGAAGAAAAAAAGAGGTGGGCTCGATGGCTTAGATGACTGCAAATGGAATACCTTTCACCTCTAATTGACTGACTGAAATGGCGGCAGTCTCCATAGAGACTGAAATTCCTCCATGAGAGATGGCAGTTCCGCAGGGAGGCTGCGGATGAAGGACTGTGTGTCCATTTATGAGAGATAAGGAGCATGACATTAGGACTGGATTCACTGCTTTCCATAGCTAATCTTTGCGGTTATCAGTCTTTCATGTTTTAAAATACAGCGTTCTACACAAAGATTCAATTTAAAGAATTATAACTTGTTTATGATAATACATTGAGGCTTGGGGGAAATTTTTGAATCAATCTAGTTCTTAAACTACCGCTCACACTATTAAGCTTCATGTTATATCCATCAATATGTATCGGGTTTTGCTTCTTCTGTACGATTATGCTCTGAAATCCTGTGATTATATTGTCACAGATAAGTGCTATGCTTTAAGATTTAAATCATCCTGCCTCTCATATATAGGTTTTAATAATAAATTTTAATAATAAAATAAAACATTTTAATAGTAAAATAAAACAGAAAAGGAGGCCTTCCAACCACCAGTGATGCATTTCTTCCTCACCCGTGTCCTCCACCCATGCTCTTCTGGCTTAACGCCGAATTCACTGGTGGCTTTTCGGCTTTGAATACTATTTCACCTGACTTCTCTTGCTTTATATGGCATGTAAATGTTGGGTTTCCTCAGAACTGCATCTAGACCAGTAGCATATCTGCAGTTAAAGTCCTCCTAACCTTCCTTCCTCTTCCTTCAGACTCTCGCTCATGGTCTCTCTGCTCCAGTCAGGGCAAAGGATTTTTCTTTAAATATAAATGGAGTTATGTTAGTGTTCTGCTTATCCTTTTCACGGATTTCTGTTGCAGAAACAGTAAAATTCAAAACTCATTGCAAGTCTCTTCATTAAGTGTTCCTGATAATTGCCTGCGTTTCTTCTCTTCAGTACACTGCAGTGATGTTTTTTTCTCAATTCCTCAAAAATGCTAAATTTGCATCTTAAAAAAAAAAGTTTCTTTATTTTGAGAGAGAGAAGAGAGAGTGAGCCTGAGCAGTAGAGGAGGGTCAGAGAGAGAGAGAGAAAGAGAATCCCAAGCCGGCTCCTCACCAGCAGAACCTGAGGGCAGGGAGCAAGGGGGTCTGCCTGAGGCTCATTAGTACAGAGCCCAAGAGGGAGGGGGAGAGGGGGATCTCAACTTGAGGCTCCATCTCACAACCTTGAGATCAGGCGAGATCAAGTGAGATCAAGGAATCACGAGTCCAGAGCTCTTAACTGAGCCACCCGGAGGCCCCTTAAATGCATCTTAAAGCATTCTTTCCACAACTCCTCAGGTGACTGGCTTTCTTTCCCTTTCTTGGTTCTCAATTTATATGCAATTGAGTCAACGATGTTTTTCCTGATAATCTATTCAAAATGTCCCCAAATATTATTCTCAGTATTAATCTTTATTATGCCTCCTTCAAAAGTATACTGGAATAGGGCGCCTGGGTGGCTCAGTGGGTTAAGCATCCGACTTCCACTCAGGTCATGATCTCAAGGTTTGTGGGTTCGAGCTCTCATCAGGCTCTGTGCTGACAGCTTAGAGCCTGGAGCTTGCTTCAGATTCTGTGTCTGCCTCTTTCTTTGCATCTCCCCTGCTCACGCTGTGTGTATCTCTCTCTCTCTCTCAAAAATAAATAAACATTTTTTAAAAGAGCATACTAGAATATGTTCTAATTTTCTAGATTGGCCTATTTGGTTGTATATATATTTTTTCTTCTCCACTAGAGCATAAGCTTCATGAAGCCTTGGTTCTTTTGAGTAATTCCACACAAAATCACCAATACGAACACCGCACTGGATGAATGTTCACTGGATTATAATTCAGCACAATGGTATTTTTACAAATTTTTTTTTCTAAATTTTGGTACTAAACACAGGAGCTCCACCAGATCTTAGATATCAAATGGACTTGTTTCCTCATACTCTCATGTCTTTGCTTAATCAGTAGCTTCTCACTGAGACAGCCCCCTCTCAGCATTCCAAATCCGTGGCTCCTTTCTATTATCCTCCAAAGCATGTTTCCTATTCTAATGTAGAATATGTTTAAATTAATTAATTTTGTGTAAAACCCATGAATCACTTTATGACTTTGTTTTATTCTTGTTGCTGTTGCTATTTGTTTTTCTACTGAGATACCTTAGGGCTTGATACATTTTGGTGGAATATATGATTGATGTTCCAGGTTGAGTGTAGAGAAGGGTTTCTTGGGAAACAAACATTGTCTTAAACATCCCATTGGCTTGGGCATTCACAATGTTCACAGGAATAAAGTTCTTGGGAAGTGTTTCAGTAATAAAATATTGTAACTTTTTTAGACTTAGTCTTATCTTTTATTAATATCTAGTAGTACCAATGACCTACAGATCACAATTTTGGTGAAAGAAAAAGCTTTGAACATAGAGTCTTAATACTGGTTGTGGCTTTAGGGGTCCCCTGGTCCAACACTCTTTACAAGTGGGGAAGCTGAAACCAGGGATCCATTAGTGTGACTTATCCAAAGACACAGAAATCATTAGTGGCAGAGCCAGGATTAGATCCCAGGTCTCAATGCCCAAGAAGATGCTCCTGGGAGACCATTCTAAGCTGTTACTTATAGCTAACATTGTTCATCATTAAAAACAAATGTTTGTGGATGCAAAGCACTCTTACCACTGCATATATACTCAGCGCCTAGAACATAACAGAAGTTCAATAAATATTATTGTATTAACAAATGCCCAAATACCTTTTTAATCACCATGATGTGTTCTGTTAGGTTAGAAAAAGTGACATGAAGTTCAAGAGTTGGGAGTGAATGGAGCAATAAGTTACTGGAAAATACAAACGTTGTCTGAAATGTCTCTAATGGTTCTGTGTTGTTGAGTCATCTCGGAAGGAGACCCACACTACGAAACCATCTGTACCCTGGGCATCACAAGATCTACTCTGTGATAACAATTACATTGGAGAAAACTCTCACTGGTCTAGTTTAAGAATTTTGTTTAAAACAACTAATATTTGTGGTTTAAATAAGTGAAGAGATAAAAACACACTGAAGATCACATTGGCGTGTTCTTACGGCTATAGCTCAGTCTGTGTTAGGATTATTAGGGTAACGTTTGGAATTAAGATAAACTCTTCCTCAGTGTAAAAGAGTTTGTATCATAAGAGAAGTCTGACACATGCTGGTGGGCATCCACCTCTAAAAATCTGTTTTAGCACATTTTAAAGTGCTCAAAAACATGCTCTTGCTTTTTTATTGCCTTGAGAAAATATACTGGTGATTATTAATAGAGGAAAAGAAATTTAGACACTTTTGGGAATACGGAAAAAAGGAACTCTAGTCATTTCCATAAATATTGGCATCTGTTTAAATTCACAGCAAAAATAACCAACCAAAGTGTATACTAAGATAAAAATAGTTCACCTGGCACTGTTTTGAAGAGAGTCAGACACCATGAAAACAATTCTTTTTTTTTTTTTTAACCTGGAACATTCCTGCACAGCCACTCCTTCAACAAATAAATATTAAGCCTTTTCCATATACAATGTGCTATGTTCGGTAGAAGCTCAACTAAGGCTAAGGTAATTTTCCAAGGCATGTAACTGTCCTATATATTTGGAATATTTTCTGCCTCAGAATAAAGCCCATGAGTCAATAAGAAAATTATACCCTGTGGGCATTTACCATTTAAGATTGTGTCTCACTTTGTGAAATCTCCCTTTGACACATACCAAAGTAGATATTTCAAATCTAGAATGTACAAGATGTACATCTGCTCTCACCCTACAATCCCCCTCATCCTCCTGGAGACACTTACATTGGAGCCACTTACATTTTTGTCTTTTTCTCCTGTTCAACTCTGACTTCCCCTTCAACCTCTGGGTTTTTTCTTTAGGTCAAGGTGACAGCCATTCACTTAATCCTCCATTACCAGGCCACACAGATCAATTTCCAGCTCCATGCTAGCCTTCTATCTCCTCAGGTAGCTCATTAGTTTCCTTGCATCTTGCCTCATGATATAATTCCTTTATTTTCTCTTAAGAACACTCCCCCAAAACTTCTGTGATTCTAGCTTCATATCTCCTGAATTCATTTTCTTCTTGGTATATGACAAGAAACAGTTATTTGTTCCTCAGACTCACTTGACGTTGTACATGAAGTCATTATTCTCTCACAGTTATATGATAGGTAACTGATGTAAAGTTGGTCAAAGTCAAGCCCTTGGAAAGGTGTAGAATGAAAAGAACAAGACGTTGACTCACTTCAGAATCCAGAAGATGGTCCTGCTCGTTTAAAATTTGTTTTTAACGTTTTATTTATTTTTGAGACAGAGAGAGACAGAGCATGAACAGGGGAGGGTCAGAGAGAGGGAGACACAGAATCTGAAACAGGCTCCAGGCTCTGAGCTGTCAGCACAGAGCCCGACGCGGGGCTCGAACTCACGGACCGCGAGATCATGACCTGAGCTGAAGTCGGCCGCTTAACCGACTGAGCCACCCAGGCGCCCCATGGTCCTGCTCGTTTAGAATATGCCTGTTGTCCACGCAGACTCAGCCATGGTCATTGGGGGTACTGGAGACACCCTCTACCTGTTGCAGTGACTCCATTCGTGTTCCAATAAAAACCATTGTTTATACTTGCAGCAGTGATCTTCCTAGGAAACAATTAAAATTATGTCATCTTTTTACTATGTGTCAATGGCCCTTTCTTCTTCCGTTCATTATTTTTGGAATCATTTTAAATTTGTATAATAATATACAAACCCATGTTACTTGCAGTTCACATCCTCAACCTCTCCTGATTGACTAAACAAAGGATGCTCTTTTAAAAATTAGAATTTTATGTTCCCTCCACCCCAAACACCTCTTGCTGCCAACCCGTGCATTCAAAACTACACATATACGCTGGCAATCCTAATCCTTTCTGATTGGCTCACACCTACTCCCAATTCAGGTTTCAATTCAGCCATCCCTGCCAGCATCCTGTTGAGTTTTCTTACCCTGTAAGCATGGTTTGCTTCTCTTTGTCATAAGCAGCCATTCTCATCAACTATCAGCTCTTGGAAGCTGATGAAAATAATACCTTTTAAAAAACATATTGTGCCTCCAGTGTCTATTCCAATACCTGACACATAGTAGGCAGTCAAAAAAATCACTGAAGGATAATGAAAGGTGGCCCATCTATCTTTGACTAGGTGACCCTGTTTAAATGCATATGCACACTCACTGATACTTTTCTTAAGAGATTTAAGTATATACTTAGTCTTCTTTTTAACATTTTTTTTAATTTTTGAGAGAGAGAGACAGAGACAGAGCACGAGTGGGAGAGTGTAAAGAGAGAGAGAGAGAGAGAGACAGAATCCGAAGCAGGCTCCAGGCTCTAGGTTCTAGGCTGTCAGCACAGAGCCTGATGTGGGACTCGAATTCACAAACCGCAAGATCATGACCTGAGCTGAAGTCGGACACTTCACAGACTGAGCCACCCAGGAGCCTCTCAATCTGATGCTCTTATTATTAATTCTCCTCTGAATGGAATCTCATCAAGTATCAGAAGATCAACTTGAAAGTGACCCTCAATTTTAATCTCTTTAACTTTCTAGGTTGAATCAGAAGGAATTGCCTATTTTGCAGGTCAAATGCAGTTGAATATCAGCAACCGTTTATACTTCATGCTTACAAATGAGAAAACCGAGACCTAAAGAACTTAAGTGACTTGTCCAAAAATCATATCTTGGGGTATAAGCCTGGAGTCAAGATCAGAAACCAGATTTTCCATATAGATTACCTTCTATGTACATTCATGTTACTTGCCTTACTCCCAAAGGTCAGTAAGGTGGGGGTCCAGGCAGACAGCTACTTACTCCACCCACTCAAAACACTTGTCAAGTTCATGTTGTAGAGATGAAAAACAGACTTCTTAACCTTTTTGTACTGCAGAAGATACAGTTAAAGTACCTACATGTCCCTTAGTCCCAGTGGGCAAGGCAGTGATGAGCTGTTACTTCCCAGTACCTCCTTCCCTCAAATATCATCCGCAAGAGGTAAATTTCAAACATGGTGACTCTGACAGTCACCTTTGTATCTCCCACAGTATAGTGTTTCACAAAGGTTTGTTGAATTGAATATAATGGAACTGAGTGAAATGTGAAACCCCCAGTTCCTATGGATTTTTGTCAAACACATGCTCCCTGGTTGTATTTCTCTGTTCTCAAGGTCTCAAGTTTCTACCCTCACTATTCTTGCATGTTATTTCACTGATGCCACACATTTAGTGCTAAAACTGTGTTTGGTTCATAAGGTCACAGCTTAAAATTAAATTTGTTTTAAGTTGGAAGTTACCTATTTTGTAAGGCTTCTTTCTTTCTGTAATAAAAAAACATTAAACTAAATATGTATGTTAAGCAAATTAATTTTATTCCTGCCTAGACATTTGGAAATCTTATTCTCTGATTATAAGAAGGGTCATTAAATATCTATTGGCTTGCCTCATTCAAATCAATTGCTTCCAGTGAATTCAAATAAAGGAAGTCACTGAAATAAACCATCAACTCGAATATGCAAGACTAAAGTGCTATTTATTAGCTAATAACCTGGATTCCCCAAATCAATGTCTGTAATATGGTAAGAAGTAATCATTTTTGGTAAATTAATTAATATTGAATTGTTTCATAATGTCCTTGCTGAAAAACTCAGTGTTAGGCATTTTCCCCCTTTGTTTCTAAATGTTTCTCCTAACAGGTTTGTTTTGTACCTGGAAGGTGCTCCTGTGTCAAAATATAAAATATTTGCACCAAATATTTCAAAATCTTTCAAATAAAATTCATCAAAAGATCAATATATTTAAGGATTGGTTTTAACTTTTTATTGCAATTGAAAGTGTGTGTTATACATACTAATGTCTATTATAACTGTGCACCTGAAATGTTAACCTATCCAATATGTTCTGTGTACTAGATAATTAGGACATTTCCCCCAAAGCAATGATATTAACTAAGGCTGACAGTAAGGGACTAATGAGATAGGAGAAATGAAAACGTAGCGAAAATTGTAGGAGAAAATCTTTTAATGTAAAGGTCAGCAATAGAAATATAGCGCAAAACTACTTGACCTAACCCAAAACAGGTCATAGGAATTACAAAACTCTTTCTAATTATATGCAATACTGATTGAAAGCAAATATGAATATAATCACCAACTGAAATCCTATGTGTTAAGTAACCAGTTGCAAGCATTCAAGTCTGCAAATTGAAAACTGCAAACATCTGTGTGGTTCCCCCGAGTTTTCTTTCCTTCAACACTTTCAGTAAATTTAATGACACAAGAGAAACCTTGTGGCAGTCACAAAACTACACAGCTTAAAGATGAACTTTGGATATTTTATGTGCCTTTCAGGATACGTCAAACATCTCACGTGCACGCACACACACACACACACACACACAAACAAATCCTCGGTCAATGCATCCATCAATCAGTAACAGTTCTCAGTTTGATGGCGGTATTTTTATTTATTCAACTTTTCTCTTTCTTTTCTTTTCTTTTCTTTTTTTTCCAGCCAGGGTCAAATGCTGTCCTTCTGATCTGCTACAATCAGGTGCTCTCTGTAGAGCTCTCTCTTTGTTCTTCAGGAGGGGATGCATTCACTACCCTGATGTGTGCCTTTTGATGATCTGAAAAATGTGGGTGTTCCTCAAGGGCTACTGATCTAGATGCCTTCGTTGCTAGAAATAGATCAAGGGAGGCTTTCTCCAAAAATCCAGAGTCATATCACAAAGAAAACCAAGAAGATTAAAAGTTTTGCTATCAAATTATACTCTCACCACTAAGCAAAACCTTTGTCTCCTTTTATTTTTGGGTAAAATTACCAGCGAAAGTAGCTGTATTAACATGCTATACTCAAGAACCCATTCTTCTGAAAAATGAATAAGTGGCACAATTCTTTAAACAAAATAATAAAGCTATGTCTACCAGAATCAACGACACATTTCAGAATTAACGTCTATCTTGCTAGGAGGTATTGTGACATTTGAGTCTGTTGAGGCATCAGGAATTTAGAAGAGAAAGCGAAAATACTTATCTGTTTGGATTGTGGTTGCATCAACTTACAAAAGGATAAAGAACTGAATTGACAAGTGATCATGAGGGAATTGTGCAAATATGCATCTTAAGGCTAAACACTGCAAATTTATGATAAATGCACTTTGGCCAAAAAATGGTGTATATAGAAAACAGTTTTATAAATGTAATAACTTGACACCCTTATTTATTGTGATAATGATGATGATGGCAAAACCCAAAATAATCCAATGCACCAACACCATAAATTAATGGCACTTTTGAAAAAAGGCGATTGGAAGTTTAACGTAGTAACTTAATTTTTACAAAATGTCTTCACCAATAGTCTAGCCTAAAGCAGAATGCATTCCACCAGAAAGCAGAAGTGAATGGCTTTTTGATTCTTAGAACCCATTCTCACATTCTCTGATATCCAGTTACTTATTTTTGCCATATGCACAACCAAGATAAAATTACTCAACATTCTACCTAGGGGTCAAAAGCCACCCCCTACCCTTATTCTTCTGAGATGGAGACAGATATTCAACTCTTATTTTGACATTGGATTATCAGTAAAATGAAGAGAATCAAATTTGTACAATAAAAAACAAAACCAGAGGATTGGGGAAAGGCTAACATTTAAAAAAATACTTGGTGACATTTGGACACAAGTCCAAAAGTAAACGCAAGTTATGATTATTAATAACAAAAAAAGCACACTGTATGGAGTTTGAAGAATTGGGAATTATTTGGTGGATCACAGATCAAGTCACCTGCCAGATGTAAAAGCTGTTGCAAATTAACTGAAGGGGAGAAAGGAATTGAAGAGGAGACAGGAACATCACAAAGAGCTTTTAGTCACAGCTTAATATTTATAGTTCTTTTAGGCAGGGTGAGATTAGTCAAACTTGTCTAAATTGGATTCAAAGTGATACCATGTGGCCTGGATTCTGGATCCACAAAGCCTTGACACAGTTTTACTGAAATAATTGTCTTTAAAGTAAGCAACATATTGCCTTTTTATGTGCTGTTGAAATTTATACAAGGTGAAGGTAATCTTTGAAAGGGGACGGATAAAGGTGAAATTAAAGACCAACCCTAAAAATCAATTAACTGATCAAATCACATATCCTTTTTTAATGTTTCATACTAATAATTATCTATTACTGACAAAGAAACCCAAAGAAGCAAAGACTTTGAATTTAAAGTTTCATAAGCAAGTGTAGGGGTCTTTGATAATAATGCCTGAATTCCCTTATCCTTTGCAATTACTTCTGCTGAAAATTTGTTCTGTTTTCATTGTTTTTAACACTCAATTTAAGGACACATTCTTACGAAAACCCAACAATAGAACTGAAAACAGTGAAAATAACTTGAAGAGTATGTATTATTTATTTCAAAAGTACTTTTAAAAGTCTATCTCATTGAATGTGTGTATATATTGAATGTGTGTATATACATAGTATATTACCAGCACTTACAGCCACCAAATTTGGATGAGAACAGTTTTAGAAAATATAGTATTAAAATACTACTCTCTATACTACTCTCACAAAATTCCAATTTATGGCTCTTTTATGGTTTGGATCAGGCTATGTTACTCTAAGGAAACATTTTTTTTTAAGTTTATTTATTTATTTTGAGAGAAAGAGCAAGTACAAGAGAGAGAAAGAGAGAGGATCCCAAGCAGACTCTGCACTGTCAGCGTGGAGCCCTATGTGAGGCTTGAACTCACAAACTGAGCTGAAATCAAGAGTCAGACGCTTAAATGACCGAGCCACCCAGGTTCCCCTAAGCCAACTTTGTAAACAAAAAGTAGCCACAGTAGCAAATAAAAGATGTTTAAATAAAAAGTAAAGCAAACATCATGCATGTGATATGAAAGATTACAAGTTCTTAAGCAAATGAGTACACATGAATTGATTTCAAACTGAGGTGGTTTGATATCCTTGAAAATCAGATTAACTTCATGGAGGGTTATTAGGACATTTGGATGTTTCACCTGTGTGCATTGAATGTCCTTTTTAGTATCAGAACTGGATGATATCTGTTGTATTGAATATTTCATACCCACAAAAGGAAAAAATACAAACCGACATTCAGCAGGAAGTAGGCTTTATGTTAACTAGTCACTAAATGACTCTTGATCAGAATGGAGCTTTGCTAAGAGGCTCTCAAGAGAGAGGTCATTGCTTTCTCTCTAAGAGGGCCGGGCTGCATAGCTATTCTACAGTCTATTTTAGGAGAACTCTAAAGAAAGCCAAGCTATGAATATAATAAATGTCCAGTGTAGCTGGCCAGTTCACTGAGGTGTCAAATCATAAAACTTTAAAGCCAGTTAAGATACTTCCAAGGTATATCTTGTGAAGGAATTATTTTTCCTTAAGAGTATTAGCATTCTATATTACAAGGATATTATGTTAATGAGTCACAATCAGTCATGGGACTGGATGCTATGGAGTTATGAAAAAGTGTATTAAATTTCATCATAGTGTTCAACACAAAAGCCTGAAGGGAAATGTATTTCATTAGAATCCAACTTACTATGTAAAATACAAAATAGCGACCAAAACATTATGTATGATATGAAATGTGATTGGTTGGTTTTTATTTTCTCTTTCTCCTCCTTCTTCCTCTTCCCTATGTTGTCACCTTCCTTTAAAATCTGTTGTCTTTTGTGTAAATTTATTTTAGAACCCGACCACTTTGCCCCCAAATTAACTTCCTTTTCTTAGGGTATTCTGAATGATTCATTGGAAAGTTTCTGTTACACTATGAAATATTTATTTTCCTCTCTATTCTTTGCAAATACTGTTTCTCCCAGAAAATGTTTCCTTTTTGTTTACCCCAGTGGTTCTCAAAGGGGGTTGATTATCAGAGTTCATTGGTGACCTTACAAACTGCCTTTTTGTGAGCCCCAGACTTTACTTCATTATTTCATTGCTGTGGGGTGAGTCTTAGGGAATCTTTTATTAAGTTCGCTAATTGATTCTAATATTCAGCTAGAGGTACAAACCACTGAGCAATCAAATCCTACACACTTTTGGAGATCCAGAACAATAACACCTCCAAGTTATTTTGCCTTCCGTGATTACATCCCCTGGCCTGGGGGAATCCTGCCTTTTTTCCTGAAGAATAGCGCATATGCACCATCCTACTTATATTCTTTTTAATACTCATTACTTTAGACTTTTGTTATTTGTAGGCATATTGTGTTGTCTTATTTTTCCTGCTTTCTTGTAAAGTTCTTGTGGTCAGAGATTAGTTTTTATACATCTTTGGTTGGTGTTATGCCTTGTATGTTTAAATGTAAATAAAGTTTTGTTATGTTAGTGTAATTAACCAATGCATTATCCACAAATAAATATTTCCTAGGTCCCATAAAAGTAAATATACTTGTTCTATTATCTCCAAAAGTAATTTGTCATGAATTATTGATCAAATAAGGAGTGTACTCCTAAATACATATGTAAAACAAATATTTAGAAATGTGTGAGTATAACATGAAATATGCATTAACAGTAATAAAAATTTTTTTTAAAAATCTCCAAAGCGATGTATCTTTTCATTTTATGAAAGAAACAAAATAAAAAGTCTGTACCAGATTCATATTTTTACAGGTGTATATACTAATTTTGTTTTTCTTTGAATTCTCTGTTCCTTGAATAGTACTTGGGACAAAGCAAACACTCAAGAACATTTTATAGATTTAAAGAATTAGAGAATGAATCTATTTTTATAAGTCTTAGAAAACAAGTATATTAAAGATACTGAATCATGAATTCAGACTAGAGGCAAATTGAATTTTCTATCGTAAGAATTAGGGAATGGTAAGATAAAACACAACCATATAGATTATGACAACTTCTTCCCTGAATAGCAGTACCAGCAACCTGTGGAATTATGTGTGTAGAGTGGTTTAGTTGTATTCTTTTCAGTTAGACTACTTGACCATTGGACTATATTTTCTTTTCAAGATCATAAATTTCAACAGACTAGCCATGATTTATGGAACAAAATTCTTGGAAAAGTAAAATAAAAATTCAACTTCAAACTATAATGTGCCACATACTTTGTTAAAGTGGCTTTCTTTGCTGGGGTGAAATAAATTTTATACCATGCTTATGTTGAGTTGTTGCTATGGTAACTATGGATGTCTTGTAAAATTGTAAACAATTGTGTAAAATGGTTAAATAGAGCACATGTTTATAGCTGAACTAGCTCAGTTCAATGTATGCACACTTCATTTTTAATATTATCTTTACAAAGAAATATTTATTCATTTCAGATGGATGTTCAGAACCTTCTTCCAGAAGATTGTGGCTATTTGTGTGTGGGTACATGGTGTGTAATTGGGGGAAAGTGACTTTTCTTTCCATTTTCCAAAACATAAAATGAGGTGATTATAATACAGACAACTAGAATCCACGGTTCATCCATATAATTATTATGAGTAGTCTATGAAAACATGCCAAAAGCTTCTCTAAGAATTAGGCCCTCAGGTATAAAGATTAGCATGGTTAAATTGACTGCTGGCGATTTGAACAATCTCTAAAGGCTCTGCATAAAATCCATTGATAATGAAAATTTTCATTAAAAAAAATGTGCTGCCATGGGCAATCCATGCTAACCAATTTATAGTCTCTATTTTTATAAGAGTTTGGAAGAAAATGCTTTTAAATCAGCCAAACAAAACTCCCTGAATTTGTTATAGATTAATACATGATGACTTTGCTACTAAAAAAAAAAAAGGCAGAAATTATAGGATGTCAGAGGGCATACATCCACTACATGCTTGTAGCTCTGTTTACAATTTGAATTGGGGAGTGATGTTTTTGTGGTGTCGTATGTGCTAAATCCTGAATGAGATAGTGAAATGTGGGACTAAGGTTCTTGCTAAGAACATTTAGTCCCAAGGCAAATTTAATTTTAAAAAAGCCCTTGTAAGATTGATGTTAATTGTTCATAGAACATTATAGTCATCTTAGATAGTCACGTGTTCAAAATAACATACAGAAATAGTAACTACATATAGAGTCACTCATTCATCTAACAAGCATCGTTTCTGATCAGAAATATATAAGCATTGTCACATTGGGGGTCCCTTTGGAACCTGGAAAGTTCTGTTCACCAAGAAATGTCCTAAATTTGGTGATACAATTTTGTTTGAAAATTTACCTTTCACTTACCTTTTTTGTTGTTTTTTATTTTCCCATTTTCTGTGCACATTTTTCCATTTATCTTATTTGACAGAATGTATACACTAATTGAGAGTAATGGATAAAAATCAAAAGTTAAGGATGTACATGAAACAAAAGTCTAGACAGCAGATTTTTCTAAGGAGAGTGAGAAAAACGAGATTTCAAGAAACTATGTATTGTGCTGTTTCTTCAGGGAAAGGCGCTCTCCTGAATGTGACCATATGCTTTAAATATCTATGATATTTGCTCATTGCTATCATATGAAACAGGCCATTTTATTATTCTCAGAAAATATTTTCTTTGTTTCAGCTATCATTCAAATACCAGAACGGAACAAAATTTACAGAAATGAGTAAGTAAACTTAACATAAAACTGCTCTTGTAAAGTTATAACTGTATCATCTAGCTGCTTAAAATCTCAAAGAACGCCTTCAAAACTTTTCCAAATCAGAAACCAAGGGTTTGCAATTACCTTAAGCAGTATAATAATGTAAGAAATGAAGAAAGATGATATCTCTCTATATATATATATTATTTTAACAAAACATTTAATATTACATTACATAAAATTTTACCTGTGGTATTAATTTTAAAAGTAGCTGTCAATATGAATGTGTTCAACACACAAAAAAACTTCTTATAGACAATAATTTTTCTTCTGCTCGGGAGTTACCTGCCATTTAAGAAACAGAAAAAAATAAAAATTAATTTCTGTCATATGACTTTATTAACCATGTACTAAATGTAACCTCAAGGAAATTAAGAGAAAATAAAAAAGCATCAAGAAAGTATGACACCAAATATGAGGACATCCAGCTGTAGATCCCTTGTTTTCCCATAGCCTCTTTTACATACAAGATATCCTCTGCCTGCTAGAACTAGAATGAGCATACACCCAGCAAATCAAAAGGAAATCAGTAACATACAGACTATCAGTGTTTCTCAATTCTATTGTTATAATAGGCTGGATATATTTAACCAATAGCAACTGAGCTAAAATCATGCACCAGGTCTCGTTCTAGACACTGGAGATGAAGCCATATGTAAGACACACTATCCCTTCTGCTTGTGGAGCTTAGAGTCTAGAAAAGCAAGAACTAAAGGTAAACTCTAAATTGATGGGTTAATCGCCAGATACTGGATAGGTTGTGTGACATTACATTTCAAAAGGAAACTACGAACTATTCACTCAATAGCGTATGTACTAACACCACATAATTCCTCAATCATTTCTTTACTTTACATTGAAACTCAGGCAAATTTGGCATCAATTATCCGCAACAAAATAAACATAGAGGAAGGATATGGGACTTTGAAAATGACAATAACAACAGGTATATTAAGTTTTGGTTCAACAAGCATGTTTATGTGTGTGTATTAGACATTGGACTAAGAACTAGCCTTGAAGACTATTTTACATAGTTTTTTTTTTCTCTCAAGGACTATAGGCAATGGGTAAATTGATAATTTAAAATAATATGATGAGGTGCACCTGGATGGCTCAGTCGGTTAAGTGTCCGACTCTTGATTCTGGTTCAGGTCATGATCTCACGAGTTCATGAAATGGAGCCCTAGTAGGACTCCAAACTGATAGTGTGGGGCTTCCTTAGGATTTTCTCTCTTCCTCTGTACTCCTCCACTCCCTCTCTCTCAAAATAAATAACCATTAAAAAGTAGTAACAAAAAATAAAATAATATGATGAGTGTTAAGAAAGACAAGGAGTGATGGATTATAGAGTAGGGGAAATAGGCCCAATATAAGGATGAGGGGAAGGTTCTGGAAGCAAAGGTACCTTTTACTGAGTGGTAACTAAGCCAAAGTTACTGAACAAGAATTCTATATATTGGAGGCAATATAAATTAAGGCACAGAATAATAGTACCTGTGAAGAGGTCAAGAGCTTTGTGTTGTGAAGTCATTAAACATAGTGCAGGAAAATGAGGCAGATTTAAGTTATAGGTGAGTCATAGATTTTTCTATCCTATGGAGTTTGGTATTTATTGTAAGACTGATGGGAAATCATTGGAATGCTTTAATAACTACAATGTCATAGTCATATTTGCATTTTGGAAAGAACTAGCTAGATAGTGAGCTCAAGAGCCTAGGCAAAAGATGGTAAAATGTTGACATCAGGTGTGGGATTGCAGAAGAGAAGGAGAATACACTGGCTATATTTAGGAGGTAAAGTCAAAAGGAATTAGAGATGAATTACATCTGGGTCTAAGGCAAGAGAAAATTGAAGATTTCTAAAATTGTGCCTTGGGTAATTAAGGTGGGATTGCCCTAACAGTAGTAAGCTTGAGGAGTTGAAAGTAATGAATTTTGATTTAAGCTTGTTATATTTTTGATGCTTGTAGGATACCAGGAAGAATATTGTCCCCCTATCTAGTATGACCTTACTTAATTATTTTCTGCTTCATTTCTTCAAACTAAACCTTGAGATTGGTCTGAATGTTTCCTGCACTACAGGAAAGTGTCCTGAGAGCACGGTCAGCCATTTAGTCTCTGTTGAGTAGGGAAGGACATGAGGCCAGGATCAAAGACGGATACCGTAAAGGGTGCATAGATACTTGTAATTTAGTTTTTAGTTACTCACTTCACTGAGATATATATTTATATTTATAGATTAATAATTTATATTTATAGATAAATAAATTATAGATTATTATCATTTTCAGAAACTTTACTGTAATCATTTAACTATGTTCAGTGCTATTGTCAGAACTAAATTACTCAAAATATGTAAATTTCAAAGATCACCCTTCTTACCCATTGAACTAAAATGATATGACTCATTCCTACACATTCAAAATTTCAAACGTCTAAAATGCATTTATTTCCATGTTGGTGAATTCCGCCCTTATTAATAGATAATTATTTGGTTAAAATGTTATTGAATTAAATTGAATTATAACAGCCCAGTTGTGTGCAAATTTTAAAAAGTAAAGTATATATGAGATTAAAATTTTGAAAATTATATTCCTTAAAAAATAATCTTCCTAGTTAAAATTTTCAAATTTAAAAAAAAATTTTAAATATAGTTTCCTGATCTTCACAAAAAGAGAAATATGTTAAGGAAATAACTTTTTGAAGTCAGCAGTTCTTTCCGTTTCACTGATCTCTTTCAAAGGACTGTGTTTATAATTTTTCAAGGTCTTTAGCTCTTGCAGTTATAGAATGCACACAAAATGATGATTACCCCAACATTATGTAGAAAGCTAGCATATTTGCCCCGATGGTAAATTTCATGACAATTTTTTTCTAGGTTTGAGAAGCTATTTGAACAAAATGATATGCTAAGAATTGGTTAATAAATAGATCCAATAAAATTTAACATTGGAAAGCATTTTAAAAAATAAAATTTTTGTAAAAAAGAAAACCTGGGGTCAAGGGTGAAAGCCAAATAAATACTGACAATCAGAAACTGTAAATTTATAAAATTGTAAACCCAAACTCAGATTCATTACACAATGCAACCAATAAGACAGTAATGCTTTGTAAAAGTAGGAAATGAACTACAAGTGCCTGCCCTGAAAATTCTCAAGTGGAAGAAATGACCTGAGGCTGATTACTGTCACTGCTATGGCTCTGGTTGAATGAGCTCTAATTTGACCCTCAAGTGACAATTTCACCAAAGAACAACAATGAAGAATATATGAAGACAGCCATTTCAACACAATGCTTTCAGAGGTGGGCTGACCTAATGTCAATGTCAAAAGTGGGAAGAAATTGAATGCATTTTCTAAGGAGTGAAAATCCAGAAACATTTAGGATCTAGCTTATGGGTAGCCAGCCAAGAATCTTCCAAAGAGAAAGCGCGTGTAAACTCAATGGACTGTCGTACTCAAAGTAAACATAGTGGGCACATGCTATTACCTAAGATTATACAAATACAAAAATTGAGGAAACATGAGGTTTTGATTTATGTTAGATCATATAAATTTGTGTAGTGTGCACAGTCTTATGTATTATTACTTCTGGGTTCCATAATTATAGCTACACAATGCTGAAACCAAAGTCACTAATAAAATGATCTAAATTTAGCCCGAGCACATTTACTCCTGTCTCCAAATTTGCCCTTCTCTCCTGGGTTATATCCTCTCCTTTCTCTTCAGTAAGTCCAAGATGTCCTATTCTTCATCCATATATAGCACATATCTAATTTATTTGTGATTTCTTTTCCTTTTTCTGAATTTTTATTTTATTTACTTGCATGGCAGTAATATAATTTTTTCTGTATTTAGATTTTATAGGCGGTTGGAGTTGAGACATGTTTCGGAGGCTCTATGATTTTGTGGTGATTTCATTTAACAATGATATTGAATTAATATAAGCATATTCTGGACTACAACCATTTTAAAAACTATTGCCATTTAATTTTAATCACTATATGTATTTGAGACCTAACTTTAAGTTTATACATATTAAAAATGTTATAATAAAAGTAATTTGTGTCAGTAGGGGAATATCTGAAATGTTTTTTTCATCTCTTTAAGAAAAAGAGAAAAACTAGGGGCGTCTGGATGGCTCAGTCAGTTAAGCATCTGACTTTGGCTCTGGGGATGAGCTCATGGTTTCTCAGCCCTACGTTGGGCTCTGCACTGATAACTTAGAGCCTGCTTTGGATTCTGTCTCCCCCCCTCTCTCTTTGCCCCTCCCCCACTCATGCACACACAGGATTTCTGTCTCTCTCTCAAAAATAAATAAATAAACATTAAGAAAAAAAGAACCACTAGAAATGGAAACCTACTAAATTTTTATCAAATATTGATTTAATATCCAGTTTTTTGCTAAACTGGTAACTTAAAAAAAGTCTCTTTTCCTTATAAATGAGTTAGAAAATACTTAAAACACATCGCTGCATTACTTAAAATATTTAGTAGTTGGTGCTTATACAAAGTTCCTCAATGAATTCTTCTTGAGTGATTGATTTCATATACCTAAAAAGAAATTATACCTACCTTCAAAACTTTATCACCCTAAAGTTAGATTTTATAGATACCCTTTATGAAGTGTCATGACTAAAAATATTGCATGTGTCCATTTCTCCAGTGTATCTAAAAAGGGAACAAAAAGAATCAGAATGCGTAATCCTTGTAGTGAATGTGGTTGGTGCTCCATCCTTTAGTTGGAGAGCACCTATTCCCCAGTTGCTGTGAGTTTTGGGTAATAAAAGCTTAAAACTTCTTCTTTCTCTGAAAATTGCCTTCACCCAACTGGGAATTTCTTCTACATGGAGGCTATGCTCCCCTTACTTCAATAACTAACTATCAGCAGGATACAAAAGACTGAGTCACTCCATCAAGAGAGAAACTAACTCTCTGGTATAGTTGTGTTCCAGAAATTCCATGGGCTCAGGCTCCAGTTAATCTCCAACTGAGACAATGTCTTTGTTTAGCACATTCCCTGCCTTATCTTATTTCTCTCACTCTTCTTCTGAGAGCACTCCCTTGATAAAACACTTGTATAAGAATCCCAGTGTTAGCCTCTGTTTCTGGAGAACCTAATCTAATAAAATCAATGAGAAAAACAGTCATTGAATTTCAGAAGAAATATGAAATAATTGATACCTTACTGACAAACATGCTTCAAACTGAGTCTTAAAAGTGCTTTAAAAAAGAATATATATTTCCCTTAATAGGAAAAATGAAACCATTAATTCTTCATTATTTGAAAGTAACTAATGCTTAAATATCTGTGCCTTCTTATCCAAACACAATTATGGATCTCCAGTACCTTAATAATAATGTGTTAAACTACGTATTGTGTTTGTAAATCCTACAATACAGAAGGAGACTTTTTAAAAACCCACAATCCCTGATTAGGAGAGGAAACTGTATTTCATTGTGTATTCATTATTTACTTATGCAAAACAAATTATCAAGAAATTTAGCAACTTAAAATAACACATATTTCTTTCTTTTAATATTTATTTATTTTTAAGAGAGAGAGAGGGTGAGCAGAGGAAGGGCAGAGAGAGAGGGAGACACAGAATCCGAAGCAGGCTCCAGGCTCTGATCTGTCAGCCCAGAGCCCGACGCAGGGCTCGGACCCATGAACTGTGAGATCATGACCTGAGCCAAAGTCAGACGCCTAACCAACTGAGTCACCCAGGGGCCCCAAAACAACACATATTTCTTGCCTTACAATTATCTGGGTATGATTTTGCAAGGTGCTCTGCCTGAGAGTCTCTCACAAGATGGCAGTCAAGTCGTCAGACAGGAGTCTCATCTGAAGATTTGACTGGTGAAGGATTTAATTCCAAGCTCAGTGGTTGTTGGCAGAATTCAGTTCCCCACTGGTTATTGGCTAGAGGCATCCTTCGGTTCCTTGCCAATTAGGCCTTTCCAAATTATAGCTTGCTTCATCAAAGTGTACAAGCCACAAAAGCAATAGAGGGAATCTGCTAGCAATATTAAAGTTACAATCCTTTGTAAGCTAATCACAGAACTGACATTTCATCAACTTACTATATTTTATTGTTCACTAAGATCAGTCCATCATTGAGGGGAACAGGAAGTACAAGGGCATGATAGCAGGAGGTGAGGTTTATTGGAAACTATCTTAGAGGTTTGCCAACCACGATGCGAATAGATTTTTTTTTCCTACTAGTCAGATCTCTAAGCAATCATTTTTTTCTATTTTTTTTAATGTTTGTTTACTTAATTTTGAGAGAGAGAGAGAGCAGGGGAGAGGCAGAGAGAGAATCCCAAGCAGGCTCTACGCCATCAATGCACAGCCAACACGGGGCTCAAACCCACAAACTGAGATCATGGACCTGAGCCAAAATCAAGAGTTAGATGCTTAACCAACTGAACCACCAAGGTGCCGCTAAACTATCACTTTTTGAAATCTCCACTTCACTTTCACTAAAATAAGGAAAACACCACCCAACTACCGACTTAAAACAAATGTGTTACAAGAAAGTTGGATATTTGTGGTCTGGCAAAACTTCGTTGGTAAAGTGGTTTCTTACTTCCTTAACAAAAATAGAGAAGGGATATCAAAGAAGAGGAAAAAAGCTATACCAGTGCCTGAATTTTGTTATTATTACTTTTTAAAAATCTGGATACAATGTAGGATGTTAGTGGAGTTACAGACTGATGCAAAAGGATGAAAAATGAAGCCAAAATATTTTTTTTTCAGAAATTTTAATCAAATCATGATACTGGTTTTCCTTAACCCTTAGTAGCATGTGACAGCCTTGAAAATTAAACTCATCAGCTTCTCATGCTCTGCACAGACCCTGAGTGATTTGGCTCCTGACTCACTCTAAACTCATTTTTTGACTCACCCCCACTGCACACCTGCCTCCCCTATACCGGGTCCAATTCACAGGAGCTATCCTTAAGTACCCATGTCCTGCAAAAACTTTGCCATTTTGTATGTATTTGCTTTCCCTTTGTCTGAAGGTGTTTCCTTCATATTTCACATAGTAGATCCATCCCAAGTTGCTCTATGTTTTCATTGATAACAAATCATGGTCACCTGCTTATCTGAGAATTGCTGTCAGCCGAATAGCGGACCTCAAACAGGAGGCTTTTCTCCCTGACTTGCCCTCCCTCTCCCAGACTTGTACCAATGATATACTGACAGTAGGGTACAAAAGGCTTAATTATCTCTCCTTCAAAGAGACATGTATAGGGGCGCCTGGGTGGTTTGGTTGGTTGAGCGTCTGACTTCGGCTCAGGTCATGATCTCACGGTCCGTGAGTTCGAGCCCCGCGTCGGGCTCTGTGCTGACAGCTCAGAGCCTGGAGCCTGTTTCAGACTCTGTGTCTCCCTCTCTCTCTGCCCCTCCCCTGTTCATGCTCTGTCTCTCTCTGTCTCAAAAATAAATAAACATTAAAAAAAATTAAAAAAAAAAGAGACATGTATAAGTACACATTCATTCCTTCATAGTAGATATCATTACTTTATTCATTCATTTTCTTACTTGTCTTTGTCTATTCTTTCCATTTGCCTGAAAGCTTTCCAAAGAAGATAGGAACCATTTATTTCTTAATAACTGTTAGAACTCCTGTGACTGGTGAAGTGTCTAGTTCATGGTAAACTCTCAGTAAATATTAAGAATGACAAATTAATTACTTAATTGATCAAGACTGAAGTGATTTCTTTTGACCTTGTTTAAATTCGAACCATAGCATGTCTTGTCGGTTTTGGCTCGCTTATGTCTAGAGTAAGAATACATCCTATTTCCCAAGTTTATACTGGTCCTCTATATAATTATTAATGGATTCCCCTTTTATTCTCAAAAGTATACTGATTTGAATGATAAATTAAACAGTCATCCAATTTATGTGTCCGGAAATCTCTCTTTCCTAGTCATTTAAGTTTTTATTACTACATATTACGTGTGTGTGTGTGTGTGTGAATTTGTCACCATATTTGGGAAAGTAGAATTTCGCCATTTATAAAGTATAAAACCTTGAACAATCTGCTTAAATTTCTTTAAGTTTATTTTACTATCTTGAAAAAGTATTAATCATATCATTAATCATTGTTACAATATGTAAATGAGATAAAGAACAACAGAATCTATGTAGGTATTTAAATGATAGTTCTCCACCCTTAAGATCACCATGCAAGCCAAGCCACCATTAGTTTATCAATATTATTTGATTTCCCCCATCTATTTCATTAGGACATGTATCTAAGTGGAGCTTGGGAAAAAATGCACATAGGCTGTATGCTTCCAAAATTTAGTTTTCTCTATACCAGTTACCTACTTTGATGAGCAAGCATTAAAGTGAATATAAATAGTATTTTCAAGAGTCAATAAAATACAATACAATTGTACATTTAAATTAGGATGGAATTATTTCTTTCGATGTATATTTCCAAACTAAATTACATGTATTAATACAAATAATTAAAAAGTAAGGATTATCACCTTACTTTTGATTTTTCTCTTTTCTTGAGGAACAAAAAGAAGGTATGTATGTCCGTATCATCTGAAAATGAATTTTTTAACTTTTTGTTACCCATACGTAATACTTTGGGTACATGCATTTAAAAGTACCAAGAATGATATTTGCTTATCCCAGTTAGTCATCAAAGCAATGGAAATCTTAAAATATCATGACAAGAAAGTTAGAAAACCAAGTAAGCCTAACTACAGATTAAAAAGTATTCAGGTTAGAAAGCGAGAACGCTTCTTTTTGAGGCCCAACTACCCAAATACCTGAAAGTTTTTGATTGAGGTTGCTAGAGCCTCAGTGGATGTCAGGTGAAGGGTGTCCTTCCCAGCATTCCCTCTCCCCAAAACTGGCAAGCAAATAAACAAAAATGCTTTAAGTCTTTAGTTGTATACACAGAGGTATAAGAGAAGTGAGGCAAATGCCAAGGTAACTCATGTCTAGAAAATATTTTTGAAAGTATTTTATTACTGAAACCTTGGGTTCTGCCACCTTAAATTCGGGCCATTTTACTAAAAATTGTTAAAAAGATCACGGGGAGAAAAAAGTCAACGGGTCAGAATGTGGACTTCTGGTGGCCTTGAAAGCTACAATGAAGCCTTTTCTTTCTTCTACAATTACAAATAGTAGGAAGGCTAGAAAATGAGGAACTAATTGACTAGGTAGAATGATAGAGAGGAAGATTCTCTTGTATCTATCAGAAGTCCTAAAACATCTGGAATTGTTCAATTTATTTCACATGGGCAATAAAATGGAAAGGCTGGTGGATAGTAATTTAGTGGCCTCCCACTTCATTGTGCACTCTTCGTATTTTTGCAATCCATTTGATACGTATTTTTATTTTTGAATGCTAAGTGGTGTTCATTATATAAATGAAACGAGCCACTTGGTGACTATGGAGACATTGTTTCTACAACCTGCCAAAAATTAGCTGAACAACTGCCATGAGTGATGATGGGGAACTAAGTCCTTGCATATGCTGAAAAAAATATAAAGAATAAATTCCATGTGTATTGCCTGTCCTTCAATTCACAGCTGGTTAAGCCATTAAAAGTACTACATTTTTTTCCAATTTGCTTCACACTGAATGGAATTTATGATTCTATTTGCAAAATTAACATTCATTTTCCTCTATTATTCAGATACTGATGATCTTGTTTTCAATTTCCAAGACTATGACATCAACTCTTCTCCCTCTAGTCCTCTATTTTACACCAGCCTGTTCAATATTTGTTATTAAGTCAAACAGGGCTGAGGAAGTGGAGAAATGGTAATAAATAATTGTGTGACACAACAGGGTTGCAGTAGGCAAGTAATAATTGGATGGATGGACATACAGTTGATGATGATAGATAGATAGACACACATAGACACAGAGAGAGAATGAGAAAAAGAGAAAGAAAAAAAATTGATTCCCCCACATAGTTTCTATATTTTAAACATCAATCAAATCTTGAAGGGCCAGTGATGCTTTCTTCCTGGTTTCTCTCATATGTTGGCTTTATGGACAATTTAGTTTTATTTACTAGTTGTTTTTCTTTTATATTCATAAAAATGTTTTAATTCCTATTTAATGACTAATTTTACCCAATTTACCCTAAGTTTTTCCGAGACAATCAGTGTTCAAGTCCATTTAATGGTTCCTCATTTAATAGCTGTAGAACCTCAGACTGAGTGTCAGTGTCTCCGGCTAACAAATAAAATTATGGTTACTCTTACTGACCTCCCAACGTGATGTAAGAATTGAAAGTAATGTGAAATACTATCAATAGTGTTGTGATAGTGAATGCGAAAATTCTTGTCCAGTATGATGTGTACTTAAAATTAAAAGAATTATGAAAATGAAGGAGCACCTGGGTGGCTTAGTCTGACTTCAGCTCAGGTCACAATCTCGTGGTTAATGAGTCTGAGCCCCATGTGGGGCTCTGGGCCAAGGGCTCACAGCCTGAAGCCTGCTTTAGATTCTCTCTCTCTCTCTCTCTCTCTCTCCCTCTCTCTATACCCCTCCCCCACTCAAGCTCTGTTTCTCTATCTCTCAAAACAAAATAATAAAATAAAATAAACGTTACAAATTTTTTAAAAAGAATTGCCAAAACTCAAACCATAGAGAAGATATTATGAAGTAGGTCATCTCAGTCAACTCAGTGAGCCATTTACACAGTTAAGCAAAGAATCAAATAATAATTTGGTTTGATTTCCTTTGTTTGTCAAACATAATTTTTCACGTGTATTAAAAGAATGTGAGAATAAATTAAACCAAGTATACCTTAATGATTATGTGCTTGAAATGATCACTTTCCTACAAGTTTTGATAGAAAAATATTCTTCAAAGCATTCATATTAGAATCATAGTTTTGTTTCAACCCTAGGGATTATAAAGAAATGTGACTAGTTTTGTTTAATTAAAGACTGTGATCACAAGTACAAAACTCAAATATGGTATATAGAAGATTAATGTATAATATGCGTAAATACAGCTGTTTTTACAAAGAATTCTTATGAATTTATGAACCACACAACTGGGTAAATGCAAGTATTCATTCATTTAATCAAGCACTAGATTTTAAAATGTATTTTCCTAAAAAGATAAACCTTAAATGAATCATATATGATTCAGTTTGTATCCTTGAATATGAAGCCCTTAAATTTGAACATACCATAATAGGATTCTGAATATGAAACAAGGGGGAATTAACTCTGATCTTAATTTAATTTGATAACAAACCAAGGTTTAGAATATTACCCACACATGAAAGAAAATAAGCAGGCATTTGGGAAATAGGGGGAAAATGGACAACCTTAATATTTTGAGGCACAAAACATTTGCATATTTTTCAGAAGTGTTTTGAGAATAACAGACATTTGCACATGTTTTTTATATTAAAAACAATTTCAATTGCCAATAAGAATGCTTGTAATTCCCATACCCTCAAAGGTAATGTAAAGTTTCTTGGAAGAAACAGAAATAATCATTCTGTGTTTTTAATAATTACAAAAGCCAGAGGATGCAGCTTACTTTTCTCAAAATTTTACCAAACGTACCTTTGCCAAGATAAGTTTGCAAACGTTACTAAAACTAAAGAATTTGAAGCATTATAAAGCTGTGTATTTCTGCTAGCTCTTAGGAAAAGTAGAAGAGTTTTATTATGCTAGCTACTTACATTATAAATATATTAAATAGAAACAATAGAAAGGATGCACAGAAACAAATGTGCTATGAAGGTCAAATATGCCATATCAATTTAGAAATCTACTCTTCAATTAAGAAGAATTCTTCCTTATACAGGGTTCAGTGGTAAAGAAGGGGAAATACTATTTACATCAAATGTTTTCCTATAGTATGCTTGATGAATTAACTAATGCTGTTTCTCTCCTTTTAATCTTTTTAAATTATTCCATAATATTTTTCATACCATAACAAAATAAGGATTCCATGGGACAGATAGCATACTCTTTTGTTTCAAGATAATAGCCCAAAAGGGATGTGTGGCATCATGAAAGTCTTGATATTGATAAGTACTCTAACAGATGATCTGGCCTACACAACTGCTTGTCAGTATTCTCCATTACATGAATGTCAAAAAGTTCTATAAACTCTCTAGTATATTGCTAAGGAATATATGTCCTAATAGATTCAGAACTCCTCAAAGAACATGCACAGAATCAACTCTGATTCCACATTTAGTTTGTCAGTGTAGTAGCCAGGGTTCAGAATGACCTAATTTCTGAGGTTTTTGTGACTCAGCAGACATATTGCAATAATATGGGCTGGTGCAATTTGGTGTAGCTGAATTAAAACAAATATTTCCACTTAATAAGCGCATATTGTTTGGCTTAAAATGTTGCAGAAGTTGTCTCTGTGCCAGAACTCAGCCAAAGGAAAAAAATTCAAGGAGCACATGACCTAAAATTGAATCTAGGGAATGTACGTATATTGTGACATATCAAGGTATATTTGTGTCTCCATATTTTAAAAGAAAGAAATGAAAAAGAGAGAAAAAGAGAGAGAAAGAGAGTGGAGAAGAGAAAAGGAAGAGAAGAGGAAAGGGAAAGAAAAGAAAGGAAAAAGGCTTGTGAAAGGATAAACAATAATTTTTGTTTATTGCTTTTGGAGTTGAGTTCATGCCCCCGGGATGAGCAAAATGCTTCTGGGTGACAAAGTTCAGGAAGTGCAAAAAGAGCTGTACATGGAATAGAGTGTGTCTTGAAAGTTTGGCTCAGTGTCGCAGCTGGCTCAGTCAAACAGGGTTCTCTCCACTTGACAAGGTTTTCACTCCCAGTTGGTCGAGTCGGCAATGCAATTCTTTTTACCCCAAACTGACTAATGCTTTCCCTAAAATGCTCCACAATAGAGCAAATATGAGAAGCTTAATAATAGGTATGGTTTTATCCAGACAATGCCGTTAATGATCGTCTTGATCACTGAGAACTCTGGAAATGCTGACAGAAAACACAATGAATACTGAAGTAACTTAGGAGTAAAACTATCATGTAAATAATGATGTTTTGTCTTTATTGCGTTAGTAGTAGTATTGTAGTTATCAATTAACAATAAGTACTAAGAAATATGAAATAAAGAACTACTTGAACATTAATAACATAAGTCAACCAATACAAAGACAGTGGTCTGTGTATCTTGGTTCACCAGTCTACTAGGAATCCTTAGTCCTTAGATTTATCAAAAGGGTGGTACAGACTACAAAATATAGGCCAGACTCATGTACTATTTGGCCAACAAAATCAAGTCTCACAGGCATTGGAGGTTTAGAAATAATTTCTCAGGAAAATGGCTCATTCTTGTGAGGGAAGTAACCACTTCCAATTTATTGAACACTTACTTTGGAATTTTGCTAAAAATAATTTCATTTAATATTCCAGTGACCCTACAAAAAATGTATCATCAATTCTATCGTAACAATAGAGAAATTGAGGTTTTAAGACATTGACTAAATCGTCTGTGTTCGTAGAGCTTCAGAACTAACATTCAAACCAAGAATTTGGTGATTCCAAACCGTGTGGTTCGTGAACTAAATACACGTAGTTATTAAATTAAATTAAATTAAATTAATTATCCAAATTAAATCTCAAGGACACTGGGATACTCAGTAGTGCCTTATCAGCCATAGGTGGTGAGAGAGGGTGCCAGGTTACTCTTGAGGAAGGAAATTTGAGTGAGGAAAGAGTTAAAGAGACAGAATGCGGAAGAGTTTATTTAGCAAGATGCCTTTACAGCTTCTCTAAAATTTGGCTTTCTTGCATTTTGAAATCAATAATCAGAACAAAAGCAGTCTTCTTTTTTTTCTCCCAGTCTGCACACATTTGAAAAGACAGTAAAAGTGAATGTTCCTTATCCTCACAACTGTATAAAGATCTGTTTTCTAATGGCCGTAAGAATGGATTCAACTTGCTAATTCAGAAAAGTACCTATTCTGCTCTAAATTAAATTATATATAATATACATAGATATGGTCATTTTAAAACTAATATATTACAATACATGAAAGAACATTATCTGTTTTGATAGACAACTATTTGAATCTGAATTAATATGCGATACTGAAATTCTAAGCACTTGTTTTTTTAGTTGCTATCCAAAAGTTTTGCATCATTTATCACCGAAATTCTTTCAACTACCTCAAAATCAAATAAATAAAAATGAACAAATATTCTAATTTATATATTTTAAAATTTATATTTTCTAAAAATGAATTTGAATTTTCAAAAAAGTGAATTTATTAACTCACTGCAATACTTTATATGTCAAAACTTATGACAAATGAAATGAAAAACAGTATGGTAATTATTGTTTTTCAATGTTTCTTTGAAATATCTTCTTCTAAACAAAATAAATGAAAGATTTGAACTTGGTATAATCCAACATCTTTTTATTTTACAGGAGAAGCAGAAAAGCAGAGCAGCAAATGACTTGCTTAAGGTCACAGAACAGGATAAAGATTAGAACTCTAAATCTGGTTCAGTGTGGGATAGTTCACAAAAATGCCCATACATTTTTTCCCCTCCCATCATGAGGCCTACTTTTTCATCCCTTATATCTTTACTAGCCTTCTGAGTTGCTTTGGCCAATGTTACATTATCAAGTATGATGCAAACAGATGCTTGGCAAGTATTTCTGCTTTGGGGCTTGCTGTTTTATTGCTCTTGGAGCCACAAGAATGCTGGAATAACTTGTATAATAATAAGAGACATGCGTCCCGGTTGTCTTTATCTCCCTGGCCAACTACCTATCAAACACCTCACATATTAGTGAACATATTCTATGTCATCCAAACACGAGTCAGTTTTCCATCTACTCCCAGCTAATTACACACTCAAGTCACCTGGAAAATAATAAATACCTAACAGACCAACAGAAGCATGAGTTAAATGTTGTTTTAAGTCATACAGGTTACACAGCAAAAGCTAACTGACACAAACATATATTTAAAAATTAAGGTCTCACAAAGCATCTCTACAGAGTAACCCCAAAGGACAGATCTTCCATGTACATTGTATTAATGAAATTAAAGGCAAATGGGAATCTGCTGCTTAAAAAGTATTGGAGCTACTTTAAATCTTTTGGAAAGAGGTCTCATATAGCTCTGCCAAGGCAAATAACTCTCACAAAATCTGATAAAAGGCTATCCTTTATTAAGTGAATATATGCTTCAAGAATGAAAAACGTTGCAAAAATAAGGTGACTCAAAAGTAAAGGAAAATTGACTAAGAAGGCAGATTGATAACTGGAAGCTGACACAATTATATCTAATAGAAGAGGAAAAAAATAATAGGATAACAAAATAGTTAACAACAGCAACAACAAAAACAAAAATAATCAAACTTCCGAGGGCATTCGAAGAAGCTTAAAGAGTTCGCATATTGAAATAAAAATTGTATTAGTCAGTCATGTACATTTTTAGAAGCAAAAAAACAGCCCTACTTAGCCTACTTAATGCTGCTTTGGGTAAATATTTAAACTATCTTTGAATCGTTGGCATTTAACTAGTAAAACTGAAGAGTCAATGTGACCAAGCAGTCACAATAAAATAAATTGCATGAATAAATAAAATGCACCTACAATTGATAGTTTCATGAGCGCTAGTAGAAAACTGTGAGGTACTCTGAGGACATATGTTTTGAGGCCAGAAATGTAACCAGTGTTTAGACATAGGGCTTCTAACCAGTTGAAGTTTAAGTGCCTTGGAATGCTAGGATAGTTGGGTTAAATAGTAGCTAACGGATCATATGCTCACAGTCTGAGAGACAAGGCATAATTACATTCTCGACTTTCACCACTTTGGGAATTAGAAATGGTGAAAGTAATGTTAAAACACATTATTTTCAGTAATGCATATTTAAATTTAAAATTTTAATTTTAAAATTTAAGTAGGTTGACACTAACATTAGATTGAACACTGGCGGGTAATTACAGTTTTCATTATATAAGGTACCGTAATAAAGCACAGCTAAAAAATAGTATCTGCTTTCTATGTGCTTGATAAGAAGGACAAACATGACACATTTCAAACTCTATAGGTTAAAGAGATCAATGGTTATATTAAGGGTAATGTTTCAAGAAATAAAACATTTACCAAATCTGAAGCAATACATGTAAAAACTCTTGGGAAATACAAAATGCTACATGGTGAAAGGGCGCCTGAGTAGCTCAGTCGATTAAGCAACCGACTTCGGCTCAGGTCATGATCTCACGGCTCATGAGTTCAAGCCCTGCATCAGAGTCTATGCTGAAAGCTCAGTGCCTGGACCCCGCTTTGGATTCTGTGTCTCCCTCTCTCTCTGCCCCTCCCCAGCTCATGCTCTGTCTCTCTCACCTTCAAAAATAAATAAACATATCATTTCCAACAGCAGTGGGAATGGGCATGTGTGCATGTGTGAACACTTGCCATGTATATGTGGGGTATGTATATTAAAATTATATCGTGTATACTTTAAATAACTTTTTAGTGCTCTGATCACTTGAAACACAGGTTATTCTTTAAGCTAAAATATACAGACATTTCAGAAAGAAAAAGAGGAAAAGAGACAGAGGAAAAAGTAAAGGGGAGAAAAGGAGGGAAGGAGGAAGAGAGAAGAGGAAGAAGAGAAGAGAAGAGAAAGAGAAGAGAAAAGAAGAGAAGAGGAGAGGAGAGGAGAGGAGAGAAAGAAAGAAAGAAAGAAAGAAAGAAAGAAAGAAAGAAAGAAAGAAAGAAAGAGGAAGGAAGGTAGAGAGAAAGAAAGAGAGGGGAAGAGGAAGAAAGGAAGGAAGGAAGGAAGGAAGGAAGGAAGGAAGGAAAGAAAAAAAGAAAAGAAAAAACCCCCAAAAACCAGGGAGTTCTAGATAAGAAGTACAAGATAAGCTGAGAAGTAAATTATAAATGTTTAATTGTTTTGGTCCATAGGAAATGAAATCAGCTTTTATGAAGAACCCAATTGCGCTCACTTTTGTGCTTTGATCCACTGATTAACATTTGCAACCATTAACTCACTTTCCTGATGGAGACGACTGTCAGATCGTGCTGCTTCCAGAGCCGGGCTCAGAGTTTCCAGCTGTGGATGCAGACAGATCAAAGCATATGATGGACTCTCTACAACACAGTCTATCTGGAATACTAATAATAGTCTGTACTACTTGTAAAGAATCAAGTCATTTTTCTCCACTCCTTCAAATAATCAGGGTTTCCTTGTACATGCTATTAATTGATTCAATATGCGGAAGGAATGTCTGAACTTTTCCCACGCCTTACACTTACTCGTTTTTTATTATATACATTAGTCTACCTCCAGAGGTTGTTTTAATTCAAGTCAGGTTTTTTTTTTTTTTCATAAAGATGGAATGGGTACTTGTTATGTTTAGCTTTATATGCTATGGGTTTTCATATGTTTTATAATTGTGTGTATATGTGTCATCGCCTACTCTGTTCAATTTTGCTGCTGCTTAACTAGCTTACAGTAGAATTTCATTATCTACTTTGATAAATATTGAGATTTTTACTATGGGTCCCTTATAAAGACTGTTTGGTTCTATAAGACCCTTCTTAAGATTTTGAACTCAGTAGTTCAAAGCCCTCACCAATGACTGATAATGATTTGCAGGCTGTCACTCTATGGGAGACTGAGGGGTTTTGTTTGTTTGGTTTTCTTTTCTCTGCTTGTTTGTTTGTTTGTTTGTTTGTTTTAGATGTGACAGTAGCTGTTTGATTTATTTTGTTCCTAATTCACCTTTTATATCTTTATAGTTTCTTCTCTTTTGGGGTCGTTCTGGAGATTTTTCACCTAAGAAATAACTTCTGTTGTGTGGCTCTTTTAGGGTTTTGGAGTGTGTAAGATGTGCCAACAATTGTGGTGTATTCCTCATATCTTTAGAAGATAAAAAAGCTTAATGGGGATAACTCTTGTAATTTCTAGTCGAATTATTAAACTTATTAAACATATGCACAAAAGCTGTGTGATTGAGGATGAAAAGGCATAAGATGAAAAGATCTTTCAAAACAGAATCTCTTCCCTCACATAGCTTACAATCCATTTTTCTAAGAGGGTACGAAGGATTATTGAGAATTCCCTGTGTGATCATCATTTGTATATGCACAGAGTGGGTATAATAGTGCTTTTTACACTTTCTATAAGCCATTCAATGAAGGGGAAGGTTCTGCCTTGGGTGTTATGAGCAACTGAGGTGTAGAGGCCTGATGAATTTATATGCCATGAAAAATGCAGTAAGACAATCTTATTTTCTTATTTAAAAAAAGGCTTTAGTCTTCCCACTACAGATTTCCCATTGCTAGCTTTAATGTTCCTAGCTGACTGAAAGAGTTTAACTCATCTACTTGATTGGTATTTCATGTATGACATAAATGTGTGGGTTTTTTTTCTTTTGTAACAAGTATGATTAAAAACAACAACAACGATGTAGGATTGACTCAACAATTTTCCCTGAACTAATGTCAATTCGTGGAAAACTTACTTTGTATCAAAATGCAGTAATACTGTAAGTGTTTTAGAGTAAAGTAGTCAGACGATGTAATTCAAATTATTTTCTTTCATCACGCAACTCTTTCCAGGAGGATGCCTTACAAATTGCTGCTTGTACAACTCAATGGCAAGAAGGAAAACTTAATGGTCAGGAGAAAAACGGGGACCCAGTTTGTATGCTTCTCTGTTGGGCAACACAAGAACGAAGAGGAACAAAATTCAATGTTCCTCACTTTGTGGCTAGGGTGTGTGCTCCATAATTAAGCTTGCCCAAAGAAGTACAGAGGAAGAGAATTTCTAAAGCCCATGTTTTCTCAAACTATTCCAAAATTAAAAAAAAAAAAAATTCTATGTCAATGCTGGTCTAGCACATTTTTACTAGTTAAAAATCTAGAATGTTAAGGAAATGAACATACACATGCTAAATAAACATTTACCCTTTAATTTATAAGGAATGCCTGACAATGTATGATTGTTCTGAAGCTGACTGTATGGGAAATATATGAGAGTAATATTGGTATGTCCTCAGTGTTATCTTTCCATCTGCAGCCATTTAAGAACAATACACATATTCATATTTTTCAAATAGTGGTATAGACTTTAAAAACACTGCTGCTTTTTATAAAGAATACCATTTTTTTTCAGAGTTGAAAAATATCCTCCACCTAAAGTAGCATACTTTTTAATCATAATTCAATACATAACACCATTGATATTTTTTAAATGGGCAATGTGATAAATCTTTGATTATTACACACAAAAGCCTAGTATAGTATTAGCGTGGATAATACATAATGGAAGAGATAATAAAAATCTAATCAAAGTCAAATCAAAATTAATATTATAATACTCTCCTGAGACTCATCTGTTATATATGTTAATATTATGTAATAGGTAATAAAATGGGAGCAGGAACAATTTACATTTTGAAACATCGTGAATTATTAAATCAGACAGAATTTATGCTTATTTTGTCTCCTAATAATGTAAAAATATTTAAAGACACTTAAATCTGTCAGGGGACAAATTTTCTGGTGAAAGCGGAGAGCATAAATAAAAATTCTGCACAAAATGTCATCTTCTCTAGCCAGATGTTGTCATAAACGGAGGAATTTGTGAAGTATCATATTCTAAGATGTAGTAACAGAAAAGATCGCCAGAAAAACTTGAAATTTCAAGCCTTTTGAAACTAAACACTTCATATTTGTATTGTGTATTTTCTGAAGTAATTATCTCTGGTGATGTATTTAAGGAAGATCATGACAATGGGATAGTTGACAGTGAGGATATAGGTAGATCTGTAGACGTCTGGAGACTATCATACCCTTAATAGTCCTACTTATTGGACGTGTAACATGCGTCTGTCACAGTTCTGTATTTTACGATGTCTTAAGCCATTTAATTCTCACCTACAAGATAGAACCTAATTTCACTCCACGTTTTATAGCTGAGAAAAGATTACAAAGCTATTGCCAACAGTAGAGCTGGCATTCATTCAAATACAGGCAGTCTGGATCCTGAGTGTCTGCTCTGAGCTATGAAGTTCCAGTGAGTAGAATTAACAGCATTATTATCAATCTACAGGGAGATTTCTGGGGCTCGCATTTTTTGTCCGCTCCTTTATATACGTGGAAGAATGACTCGTCAGATTTGTGGATGATACACTGTTGACTAAACTGAGCTAATAAACTGTTCTTGAGTTGAACATTTGAGATGACCTTAAAACTAATTATAATAGACACAGTTACAAAGCTCTAACCGTGAGAGTCATCGAACTCTTTTTTAGAACGTTGTAGGGCAGAAGTCTGGAGCTTTTGTCCACTCACAAAGATCAGCAATTCTACAGCTATCCACACTCAAAACAGCCCTGGAGTTTCTTTAAGAAACTCCAGCAAAAGGGCCACCTGGGTGGCTCAATCGTTGAAGGGTCTGACTTCGGCTCAGATCACGATCTCGTGGTTCGTGGGTTCAAGCCCTGCATTGAGCTCTGTGTTGACAGCTCCAAGCCTGAAACCTGCTTCGAATTCTGTGTGTCTCTCAATCGCTGCCTCTCCCCTGCTCACACTCTCTCTCTATGTATCAAAAATAAATAAGCATTAGGAAAAAGAAAGAGACTCCAGCAACACAGTGAAACAAGGACATACGGGAATAACCACACGGAAAGAGAAGAAAGGCAGCTTTGTTTTGCCTGCACCATCCCAAGCCCTATCACCCAAGCCACCTTGTTCAGTGCTGAATGGGAACTTCCCAGTTAAGGAGCTCCCTTCACCAAGAAAGGAAGAACAGGGTAAGCAACCAGCTTCCTCAGCCTTTCGGGCCACTACACAAAGGTCCAGCGTCAATTTTCTTCCACTCAGACCAGCAAGGCCAAGACATATAAAGACCCTGATAAGAACAAGAAAGAAAAGCAGGGACACCGATAGCTGACACGCAGCAGAAGCAATCACAGATCACGGTGACCTGCTCAATAGACAAATCCACTGAAGCCACTGAAGAAAGAACCATAGAGTGTAACTAACCTTCGGATTTCACCAGCTTTCGCCTCATAGGTATTTATTCATGGGCACTGACACCAGACACCCGAGTTCTCCCTTCTTCTTTCTTTCCCTCTGTCCCCACCTGCCCCTGCTAGAGCCCGGGAACCACACTGAAGCCAGTCCGGGCCTCTGCAGCTGCGTGAGTACAAGACACAAGCCTAGACACCTACGGCTGCCCCTCACCACCTTGTGTGCACTTGGGGCTAGTCCTTCTATTGCTGCGTTTACACGCCACTGGCCTGATGCCCGACACTGACCTCCACCGTGCGTGTATGCCTAGAGGAAAACTGAGCATCCACGGGAGAGCACATCTGACAGCCAGGGCCCCACAGACGTTATAGGCACAGATGGGGCTCAGTCTTTTTTCACTAGCTCGCATCGCCGTGCTCATCGGCAGCTCGCACCTTCAGCCGTGCCCTTGCAACCCCCTGCAGAGCTCTCCTCATTGGCTTCTACTGTCGTTCATGCGTGGCAAAACCCAGCAGCACACCATGACAGCCAGGACCTCCATGGCCAGCAGTGTGTGCAAAGCTGGCCCCGGTACTCGCTGCCCACCCTGACCGCCTCCTCTCCTTGTGTGTCCACAAGCAGCTGCTACCACCACATAGGTACCTGCAGCTGGACCCCCCAGCCAAGTGTGTGCACACAACCAGCAACTGCCTGGTCTGTAGCCACTTGACCTGGGAACTTCTGAGGACCCCAAGAGCCCTTGTGGTCACTGTGGACCTTCTGCAGTGCTCGTCAAGGACCACACAGTTGTCCATACTGTGGACCCGGCTGCCTAACCTGAAGAGAAATCATGACCCCCAAGGCATAAATGAAGTAAGTCAGACAAAAACAAGTACTAAATGATATCACTTTTGGGTAGCATCTTAAAATAAAAATCTGAAATCTGAAATGGGGCGCCTGGGTGGCGTAGCTGGTTAAGCGTCCAATTCTTGGTTTTGGCTCAGGTCATGATTGCACAGTTCGTGGGTTCAAGCCTTGCACCACGCTCTGCCCTGGCAGCACAGAGTCTGCTTGGAATGTCCTCTCTCCCTCTGTCCGCACCTCCCCTGCTTGCTTGCTCTCTCTCTCAAAACCAACAAACAAACTGAAATCATAGCAATAGAGTAGCATAGTGATTACCAGAGGCTGGAGGAAAGGAAATGTAGAGACCTTAGCCAAATGGTGTAAATTTCCAGTTATAAGATGGATAATGTCGGGAGACATTTTTGATGTCATAGCTCGGGTGGTACTCCTGGCATCTGTTGGGTAAGGCCAGGGATGCCACCAAATATCCTATAGTACACCCTCCCTGTACTCCACATCCAGTAACAAAAAAAATATGTGATCCAATGTCAATAGTGCTAGGTTGAGAAACACTAATGTAATATGTAAGAATAATCACACACCTCCATTTAATCTTATTCTTTAGGTAAGCAAATTAGATATTCAGCTCTCAACAGTTTTCTGGATTTATTCAAATTTGACTCCTTAAAAGTAATAACTGTCCTAAGTAAAATTTTGCAAACATTATTTCCTTCAGAGCCTTTGCCACTTGGATTCTGATGAAATTAGGAATAAAGTATGCACCAAAGTCATTTTACGAGCAAAATTTAGAAGATTATTGTATTTTCTAGAGTGCACCATAAAGCCACAGTCTCTAGCATATATTTTCTAAAATTATCACGAGAGAGAATTAAGGACAGAAAGAAAAAATCAAGTAGATAGAATGAAGTCTTTTGAGTTTTAAAACCTCTTTCATTTAGAGGCGTCTGGGTGGCAAAGTTGGTTAAGCATTTGACTATCGGTTTGAGCTCAGGTCATGATCTCACAGTTCATGAGTTAGAGCCCTGCATCTGCTCTGCGCTGCAGATGGACCCTACTTAGGATCTCTCCCTCCCTCAGTCTCTGCCCTTCCCCAGCTTCATCTCTGTCTGTATCTCCCCCTGCCCCTCTCAAAAAAGAAATAAACATTGAAAAGAATTAAAAACTCATTCAGCGAATTTTATGAGAATACTTTCTAGCTCCATTTATATTTAAAAGTGGGTTGGATAGGGGTGCCTGGGTGGCTCAGTTGGTTTAGGTCCCATTCTTGACTTCAGCTCAGGTCATGATCATGAGTTCGAGCCCTGCATTGGGCTTTGCACTGATAGTGCGGATCCTGCTTGGGATTCTCTCTCTCTGACCCTCCCCCACTTATTCTCTCTCTCTCTCTCTCTCTCTCTCTCTCTCTCTCAAAATAAATAAATAAACTTAAAAAAATGTGGGTTGGATAAATGAGAAAAATAGTTAAGGAAATGAAGTGGTATTTTTTGAAAATGTTTGTACATTAAAAATATAAATATTCTGGATTAAGAAAACTGTAGAGTTGCTTCAGTTTGATCCCAATGGCAGCAATGGTGTGGGGGGCAAATTGTGAAATGAAAAGAAAGTTTGGAGATGGCTTCAAGATGGAGAAGGCCATTTATGTTTTCAAAAAACCGGCAAAATAAGCGTTGCCTCCATTGCCACGCTGCGAACCGTCCTCACCAGCTCTGTGTACGTGTGCTGCTTAGGACCAAGGTTTCTTCGTGTGCTCTCTCTCACTTCTCCTCCACTAACAATGCCTCGCCTCCACTAGTCTCTCAGTTGTTCAGCTCTCCACGTTGCAATACGAGTTATCTCCTTACAAAGGCAGACCTCATCATGGGTGCCTCTTTTCCAAAATCCCCTTTCGTTCTTTTATGTTTGCTCATAAGGTAATTAGCCGAAGTTTCATCTGGCTTTCAAAGATTCAAGCTTTTCCCACTGAAATTTCAATCACTAATTTCCCACAAACTTCCCGGCCTTCTTTCGCTCATTTTCTCTCTTACCATACAATTCTGTGTGTATTTTCCATGTGTTTAAATGCCACGGCAATTCTTTGGCCTTTGCCTGGCTACCTACTGACCTATCTGTTCTTGGGAATGGTGTCTTTCAAGCATTTGCGGAGAACTCTGTACAATCTATATACTCTCGACAGAGAGATAGAACCTTGAATCCCAGAAGGCTACCTAATGTGGGGAAAATCTAA
The DNA here is from genome assembly GCF_018350195.1 of Panthera tigris. Classification (NCBI taxonomy): domain Eukaryota; kingdom Metazoa; phylum Chordata; class Mammalia; order Carnivora; family Felidae; genus Panthera; species Panthera tigris. The sequence continues at coordinate 26,748,555 of NC_056676.1, read as the reverse complement.
GTTAGAGATGTGTCACACTTGCCACAACTACAACGGTACCACGGAGACACTAAATCACCACATTCATAATTATTTGATAAAATCTGTACCTCTAACGAGTCTGTTGGCCTTGTAAGTCCAACAGAACAGGGATGGTTTTATTGTCTTGTGTTTAGTGTGAACCCGAAATACGTATTCATATTGTTTAGGTTGCAAATGATTAAAAACAGAACTGTCTGAAGCACAAAGCAAACGTACGGATGGGCTGGTTGTGCAAGCAGCATGTAATCGTAGCTTCTACATGAATCAGCAGAGCCTCCAGCCATGTGGTTGTGCTAAGCTTTCTTGGTGGCAAGGAGAGACCAGCTTCTGCAGCACTGGGTCACAGCGAGATCTCTGTGGAGGCAGCAGCAGCAGCTCCGGCTGCCCCAACTATTCGTGTTCCAGATGTTGTAGGAAGAAGGAGGAGTCTTGGTACATTTCACCGGCTCCATCACATGCTGTGTCCTTGCCTGAGCTGTCACTGAGGTCTGAAGAAGGAAATGCACTGAATGATGTAGGCCTGGATGAAGCGGAGCTGGGAGGGAAGGGTGAGGAATCAGCTTTCCCTAATAAAGGTGGGATGAGTGGGCAAAAGGTGGTCAGCAAAGCCCAAACCATGATCTTGTTATCATAGAAGAGAATGTGAAGATCGGGTAGCAAAAACCGTTAAGTATCCTCATCACCTGGTACCTTACACAGGGCATAGAACTGTCATACAGCTTTGCTGAGACTGTATTAAACTCCTAGCCATCACTGAGGGTAGGAAAGGCTTTACGTTACAGGGTATGTTAGGTCCTACCAGAACTCAGCAACTATCTCTGCAATAAAGGAATAAATGGTGTGTAATAGAAAACTGTGCACTTAAAATGTCATTGAAGGGTGGCTGGGTGGCTCAGTTGGTTAAGCGTCCAACTTCAGCTCAGGTCATGATCTCGCGGTTCATGGGTTCGAGCCCCACATCCGGCTCTGTGCTGACAGCTTAGACCCTGAAGCCTGCTTCAGATTCTGTGTCTCTCCCTCTCTTTCCTCCCCCATTTGTGCTCTAGCTCTCTCACTCTCTCAAAAATAAATTTTTAAAAAATAAATAAAATAAAATGCCATTGAAACTTGATTCATTCAATAATAGAAGTTGAATATATAACTAAATGTGCAATGAAAACACAGAAGGCTTAACTTTAAAAAAGTTTTCATGTACACAGATTGTATAAAAATATTGTTCTTTAAAGTTTCAAAAAGAATGAACAAATATTTGGCTTTTAAACTTTATGTATAGAAAATAACATTGTACAATTTCCAGAGAATACTAGGTGATATGTAAAAGGAGAGAGCATACCTGTGATGCAGTAATCCCACTTTGGTTAAATATCCAAAAATAATAATTCCAAATGAAAAAGTGATCAAACTTTGGAAAAAAGATAATAAAAACAAGGGAAAAAAAGTGTCAGTGCTCTTAGCTTAGAAAATTAGGAGATAAATTATTGAAATGAAATTTTGCTTTTAAATAATGCATAAATTAGTGAAGATTCTCATGTGAAATAAAACTATGTCACTAACACAAACAAATGTATGCAGTCAATTTAATTACATTTTCATAAGATTTCTGCTTGAAATAATTAAAATTAAAAGGGGATTTGTGTGTTGGTAAATGTATGAAGGTTTGTAACAAAAGTGATCCTTTTTATATTTTCCTTTTTCGATTTTTATTAATATTTCTGATAAGGCCAATGAAGTGCCTATCATAAAGTATATGATATAGAATATGGTTTAAAGTGATGTGGTGGCCAAAAGCATAAGAGACTCTTTTTTTTTTTTTTAATTTATTTATTTATTTTTTTATTTTTTAATATATGAAATTTACTGTCAAATTGGTTTCCATACAACACCCAGTGCTCATCCCAAAAGGTGCCCTCCTCAATACCCATCACCCACCCTGCCCTCCCTCCCACCCCCCATCAACCCTCAGTTTGTTCTCAGTTTTTAACAGTCTCTTATGCTTTGGCTCTCTCCCACTCTAACCTCTTTTTTTTTTTTTTCCTTCCCCTCCCCCATGGATTTCTGTTACGTTTCTCAGGATCCACATGAGTGAATCCATATGGTATCTGTCTTTCTCTGTATGGCTTATTTCACTTAGCATAACACTCTCCAGTTCCATCCATGTTGCTACAAAAGGCCATATTTCACCTTTTCTCATTGCCACGTAGTATTCCATTGTGTATATAAACCACAATTTCTTTATCCATTCATCAGTGGATGGACATTTAGGCTCTTTCCATAATTTGGCTATTGTTGAGAGTGCTGCTATAAACATTGGGGTACAAGTGCCCCTATGCATCAGTACTCCTGTATCCCTTGGATAAATTCCTAGCAGTGCTATCGCTGGGTCATAGGGTAGGTCTATTTTTAATTTTCTGAGGAACCTCCACACCGCTTTCCAGAGTGGCTGCACCAATTTGCATTCCCACCAACAGTGCAAGAGGGTTCCTGTTTCTCCACATCCTCTCCAGCATCTATAGTCCCCTGATTTCTTCATTTTGGCCACTCTGACTGGCGTGAGGTGGTATCTGAGTGTGGTTTTGATTTGTATTTCCCTGATAAGGAGCGACGTTGAACATCTTTTCATGTGCCTGTTGGCCACGCGGATGTCTTCTTTAGAGAAGTGTCTATTCATGTTTTCTGCCCATTTCTTCACTGGGTTATTTGTTTTTCGGGTGTGGAGTTTGATGAGCTCTTTATAGATTTTGGATACTAGCCCTTTGTCCGATGTGTCATTTGCAAATATCTTTTCCCATTCCGTTGGTTGCCTTTTAGTTTTGTTGGTTGTTTCCTTTGCTGTGCAGAAGCTTTTTATCTTCATAAGGTCCCAGTAATTCACTTTTGCTTTTAATTCCCTTGCCTTTGGGGATGTGCCGAGTAAGAGATTGCTACGGCTGAGGTCAGAGAGGTCTTTTCCTGCTTTCTCCTCTAAGGTTTTGATGGTTTCCTGTCTCACATTCAGGTCCTTTATCCATTTTGAGTTTATTTTTGTGAATGGTGTGAGAAAGTGGTCTAGTTTCAACCTTCTGCATGTTGCTGTCCAGTTCTCCCAGCACCATTTGTTAAAGAGACTGTCTTTTTTCCATTGGATGTTCTTTCCTGCTTTGTCAAAGATGAGTTGGCCATACGTTTGTGGGTCTAGTTCTGGGGTTTCTATTCTATTCCATTGGTCTATGTGTCTGTTTTTGTGCCAATACCATGCTGTCTTGATGATGACAGCTTTGTAGTAGAGGCTAAAGTCTGGGATTGTGATGCCTCCTGCTTTGGTCTTCTTCTTCAAAATTACTTTGGCTATTCGGGGCCTTTTGTGGTTCCATATGAATTTTAGGATGGCTTGTTCTAGTTTCGAGAAGAATGCTGGTGCAATTTTGATTGGGATTGCATTGAATGTGTAGATAGCTTTGGGTAGTATTGACATTTTGACAATATTTATTCTTCCAATCCATGAGCAGGGAATGTCTTTCCATTTCTTTATATCTTCTTCAATTACCTGCATAAGCTTTCTATAGTTTTCAGCATACAGATCTTTTACATCTTTGGTTAGATTTATTCCTAGGTATTTTATGCTTCTTGGTGCAATTGTGAATGGGATCAGTTTCTTCATTTGTCTTTCTGTTGCTTCATTGTTAGTGTATAAGAATGCAACTGATTTCTGCACATTGATTTTGTATCCTGCAACTTTGCTGAATTCATGTATCAGTTCTAGCAGACTTTTGGTGGAGTCTATCGGATTTTCCATGTATAATATCATGTCATTCTGCAAAAAGCGAAAGCTTGACTTCATCTTTGCCAATTTTGATGCCTTTGATTTCCTTTTGTTGTCTGATTGCTGATGCTAGAACTTCCAGCACTATATTAAACAACAGCGGTGAGAGTGGGCATCCCTGTCGTGTTCCTGATCTCAGGGAAAAAGCTCTCAGTTTTTCCCCGTTGAGGATGATGTTAGCTGTGGGCTTTTCATAAATGGCCTTTATGATCTTTAAGTATGTTCCTTCTATCCCGACTTTCTCAAGGGTTTTTATTAAGAAAGGGTGCTGGATTTTGTCAAAGGCCTTTTCTGCATCGATTGACAGGATCATATGGTTCTTCTCTTTTTTTTTGTTAATGTGATGTATCACGTTGATCGATTTGCGAATGTTGAACCAGCCCTGCATCCCAGGAATGAATCCCACTTGATCATGGTGAATAATTCTTTTTATATGCTGTTGAATTCGATTTGCTAGTATCTTATTGAGAATTTTTGCATCCATATTCATCAGAGATATTGGCCTGTAGTTCTCTTTTTTTACTGGGTCTCTGTCTGGTTTAGGAATCAAAGTAATACTGGCTTCATAGAATGAGTCTGGAAGTTTTCCTTCCCTTTCTATTTCTTGGAATAGCTTGAGAAGGATAGGTATTATCTCTGCTTTAAACGTCTGGTAGAACTCCCCTGGGAAGCCATCTGGTCCTGGACTCTTATTTGTTGGGAGATTTTTGATAACCGATTCAATTTCTTCGCTGGTTATGGGTCTGTTCAAGCTTTCTATTTCCTCCTGATTGAGTTTTGGAAGAGTGTGGGTGTTTAGGAATTTGTCCATTTCTTCCAGGTTGTCCAATTTGTTGGCATATAATTTTTCATAGTATTCCCTGATAATTGTTTATATCTCTGAGGGATTGGTTGTAATAATTCCATTTTCATTCATGATTTTATCTATTTGGGTCATCTCCCTTTTCTTTTTGAGAAGCCTGGCTAGAGGTTTGTCAATTTTGTTTATTTTTTCAAAAAACCAACTCTTGGTTTCGTTGATCTGCTCTACCGTTTTTTTAGATTCTATATTGTTTATTTCTGCTCTGATCTTTATTATTTCTCTTCTTCTGCTGGGTTTAGGCTGCCTTTGCTGTTCTGCTTCTATTTCCTTTAGGTGTGCTGTTAGGTTTTGTATTTGGGATTTTTCTTGTTTCTTGAGATAGGCCTGGATTGCAATGTATTTTCCTCTCAGGACTGCCTTTGCTGCGTCCCAAAGCGTTTGGATTGTTGTATTTTCATTTTCGTTTGTTTCCATATATTTTTTAATTTCTTCTCTAATTGCCTGGTTGACCCACTCATTCGTTAGTAGGGTGTTCTTTAACCTCCATGCTTTTGGAGGTTTTCCAGACTTTTTCCTGTGGTTGATTTCAAGCTTCATAGCGTTGTGGTCTGAAAGTATGCATGGTATAATTTCAATTCTTGTAAACTTATGAAGGGCTGTTTTGTGACCCAGTATATGATCTATCTTGGAGAATGTTCCATGTGCACTCGAGAAGAAAGTATATTCTGTTGCTTTGGGATGCAGAGTTCTAAATATATCTGTCAAGTCCATCTGATCCAATGTATCATTCAGGGCCCTTGTTTCTTTATTGACTGTGTGTCTAGATGATCTATCCATTTCTGTAAGTGGGGTGTTAAAGTCCCCTGCAATGACCACATTCTTATCAATAAGGTTGCTTATGTTTATGAGTAATTGTTTTATATATCTGGGGGCTCTGGTATTCGGCGCATAGACATTTATAATAGTTAGCTCTTCCTGATGGATAGACCCTGTGATTATTATATAATGCCCTTCTTCATCTCTTGTTACAGCCTTTAATTTAAAGTCTAGTTTGTCTGATATAAGTATGGCTACTCCAGCTTTCTTTTGGCTTCCAGGAGCATGATAAATAGTTCTCCATCCCCTCACTCTCAATCTAAAGGTGTCCTCAGATCTAAAATGAGTCTCTTGTAGACAGCAAATAGATGGATCTTGTTTTTGTATCCATTCTGATACCCTATGTCTTTTAGTTGGCGCATTTAATCCATTTACATTCAGTGTTATTATAGAAAGATACGGGTTTAGAGTCATTGTGATGTCTGTATGTTTTATGCTTGTAGTGATGTCTCTGGTACTTTGTCTCACAGGATCCCCCTTAGGATCTCTTGTAGGGCTGGTTTCATGGTGACAAATTCCTTCAGTTTTTGTTTGTTTGGGAAGACCTTTATCTCTCCTTCTATTCTAAATGACAGACTTGCTGGATAAAGGATTCTCGGCTGCATATTTTTTCTGTTTAGCACACTGTAGATATCGTGCCAAGCCTTTCTGGCCTGCCAAGTTTCAAAGGAGAGATCAGTCACGAGTCTTATAGGTCTCCCTTTATATGTGAGGGCACGTTTATCCCTTGCTGCTTTCAGAATTTTCTCTTTATCCTTGTATTTTGCCAGTTTCACTATGATATGTCGTGCAGAAGATCGATTCAAGTTTTGTCTGAAGGGAGTTCTCTGTGCCTCTTGGATTTCAATGCCTTTTTCCTTCCCCAGTTCAGGGAAGTTCTCAGCTATTATTTCTTCCAGTACCCCTTCAGCACCTTTCCCTCTCTCTTCCTCCTCTGGGATACCAAATATGCGTATATTATTTCTTTTAGTGTATCACTTAGTTCTCTAATTTTCCCCTCATACTCCTGGATTTTTTTATCTCTCTTTCTTTCAGCTTCCTCTTTCTCCATAACTTTATCTTCTAGTTCGCCTATTCTCTCCTCTGCCTCTTCAAGCCGAGCTGTCGTGGTTTCCATTTTGTTTTGCATTTCGTTTAAAGCGTTTTTCAGCTCCTCGTGACTGGTCCTTAGTCCCTTGATCTCTGTAGCAAGAGATTCTCTGCTGTCCTGTATACTGTTTTCAAGCCCAGCGATTAATTTTATGACTATTATTCTAAATTCACTTTCTGTTATATTATTTAAATCCTTTTTGATCAGTTCATTCGCTGTTGTTATTTCCTGGAGATTCTTCTGAGGGGAATTCTTCCGTTTGGTCATTTTGGATAGTCCCTGGAGTCGTGAGGACCTGCAGGGCACTTCCCCCGTGCTGTGGTGTATAACTGGAGTTGGTGGGCGGGGCCGCAGTCCGACCTGATGTCTGCCCCCAGCCCACCGCTGGGGCCACAGTCAGACTGGTGTGTGCCTTCTCTTCCCCTCTCCTAGGGGCGGGATTCACTGTGGGGTGGCGTGGCCTGTCTGGGCTACTTGCACACTGCCAGGCTTGTGGTGCTGGGGATCTGGCGTATTAGCTGGGGTGGGTAGGCAAGGTTCATGGGGGCAGGAGGGGCAGGCTTAGCTCGCTTCTCCTTAGGTGATCCACTTCAGGAGGGGCCCTGTGGCAGCGGGAGGGAGTCACATCCGCTGCCGGAGGTTTGGCTCCGCAGAAGCACAGAGTTGGGTGTTTGCGCTGCTCGAGCAAGTTCCCTGGCAGGAACTGGTTCCCTTTGGGATTTTGGCTGGGGGATGGGCGGGGGAGATGGCGTTGGCGAGCGCCTTTGTTCCCCGCCAAGCTGAGCTCTGCCGTCCGGGGGCTCAGCAGCTCTCCCTCCCTTTGTCCTCCAGCCTTCCCGCTTTCTGAGCAGAGCTGTTAACTTATGACCTCCCAGACGCTAAGTCGCGCTTGCTGTGGGAACACAGTCCGTCGGGCCCCTCCGCTTTTGCCAGCCAGACTCGGGGGCTCTGCTTGGCCGGCGAGCCGCCCCTCCGCCCCGGCTCCCTCCCGCCAGTCCGTGGAGCGCACACCGCCTCGCCGCCCTTCCTACCCTCTTCCGTGGGCCTCTCGTCTGCGCTTGGCTCCGGAGACTCCGTTCTGCTAATCCTCTGGCGGTTTTCTGGGTTCTTTAGGCAGGTGTAGGTGGAATCTAAGTGATCAGCAGGACGCGCGGTGAGCCCAGCGTCCTCCTACGCCGCCATCTTCCGGACTCCAAAAGCATAAGAGACTCTTAAAAACTGAGAACAAACTGAGAGTTGATGGGGGGTGGGAGGGAGGGGAGGGTGGGTGATGGGCATTGAGGAGGGCACCTTTTGGGATGAGCACTGGGGGTTGTATGGAAACCAATTTGACAATAAACTTCATATATTGAAAAAAAAAAAAATAAAGTGATGTGGTGGCCAAACATGCATTAAAGCTACGATACCAACAAGCTTCTGTTGCATCATCTCTTTGTAGATCCTCATACATTTGCGTAATAATGAAATTGTGTCCATAATACGTTTTCCCCTATTTATCATATAATATGGTGATAATAGGTTTTTCATCTTTACTGAGATATAATTGAAAAAATTATGTATGTGTAAGATGTACAACATGATGTTTTGATATATACACACATTGTGAAATGATTACCACAATGATGTTAATAAACAAATGTATCATTTCATATAGTTACTATTTTGTGTATGTGATAAGAACACTTAAGATCCACTCAGCAAATTTCAAGTGTACAATACAGTATTATTAACTATGGTCACCTTGCTGTACATTATATTTCCATAATTGATGCATCCTGCATATCTGACACTTTGTATCCTTTGACAAATATGTGCCTTCTCCCTCACCACTTAACCCCTACCAAGCAGCATCCTATTGCACTTCTATTATTAGATTTTTTTGGATTCCATATACATGACGTAGTTTTCGTCTTTCTGTGTCTAACATTTTACTTAGCATAAGATCCTCCAGATTCATCCATGTTGTTGCATATGACCGAATTTTCTTCTTCTTTTTAAGTTTTTTAAAATGTTTATTCATTATTTGAGAGAGAGAGAGACAGACAAAGACAGATCTTGATTGGGGGAGGGGCAGAGAGAGAAGGAGACACAGAATCCAAAGCAGCCTCCAGTCTCTGAGCTGTCAGCATAGAGTCGGACGTGGGGCTCAAACCTCAGGAAGCACAAGATCACGACCTGAGCCCGAAGTCAGATTCTTAGCCGACTGAGACACCTAAGCACCCCTAATTTTCTTCTTTTTTAAGGCTGAAAAATTGTTATTACTATTCTTCTTTTTAGACTTAAACCAGTAAAAACAAAAACAGTCTTATTAGAGAAAATATATGAAATACACAATTATATTTATTTTGATAGTATGTCAGGAATATCAATAGATAAACCTGTATCATGGCTCAGACTCTGTACTTAGGACATTATACAACTAATTGCAAGGCAGTTACTGTGATAAGGACTTTTATATGTCAACTTGACTGGACCGAGGTGAGGTGTGCCCAGATAGCTGGTAAAGAGACTCTGAGTGTGTCTGTGAGTGTGTTTCTAGAAAAGATTAACATTTGAATTGGTAGAATGAGTAAAGATCACCCTCACCGACGTGGGTAGACATCACCTAATCCTTTGAGGGCCTGATTAGAACAAAAATTCTGAGGAGGGGTGAATTTGCCCTCTGTTTAAGCTCGGACCTTCATCTTCACATTGGCGCTCCCGGTTCTTCTGCAGACTTGGACCAGGACTCACCCCATTGGCTCCCCGGATTCTCAGGCCTTCTGGTGGGATTGGAACTACACCACTGGCTTTCTTGATCCTCCACCTTGCAGATGACAGATCATGATACTTCTCAATCTCCTGTTGGTTCTGATTCTCTGAAGAAATCTAATACACTTAAGTGAAAAGAGAATTAGAATTCGATATAGAATTAGAGGTTACAGTTCTAATTCTACAAAATAAATTACTATTATAAGTGATGCTACTTTTATGGATTCCTATGGAATATAGTAATCACAGTTGTCTTGTATTTGAAATATTAATAAACATATTTTAGAAATTCATTTAAAAACATTGAATGCTGGTCCAAGAACTTTTTATAATAATTTTTATAATACATTATCTTATTGAAATAGAAATTATAGAGATCCCATTCTTATGTGAATTGCTTTCAGATCTGTAGAGAAGAAACAACACCAATAATGGAGCAAAAATAGGTATGGCTGGGTGGCTTAGTTGCTTGAGCTTTGGGCTCTTGATTTTGGCTCAGGTCATGATCCCAGGATCATGGCAGAGCGCTGTGTTGGGCTCCACGCTGAATGAAGCCTGCTTGAGTTTCTCTCTCCCTCTGCCCCTCTCCGTTATGTGTGCCAAATAAATAAGCAACAAATTTTAATGGAGCAAAAATATTCTTGTAAATTTGGATATAGGTTTCAGCACTATGATTTCTATAATTACTACTTCAATACCCGAATAAACTTAAATCTAAAAGAAGATAAATTTATATTTATTTGTCTGCGTATTTACACATACATATGTGTTTACATATTAATATACATATATATATATATATATATATATATATATATATCTCCACACATTCTTACATGGGCATACTATCCAGCCTTAGTAATTAATCTATATCTCTAAAGCTAAGCTAGTTCATTATTATACTTTATCTTGCAACTAATAGTATGAACTGGATTGACTGATCCATTTCCTTTAATTTTAGTTTTATGTGTGTGTCACTGAGCAAAATTATCTAGAATCTACTACTTAACACACGTTTGAACATTAATATAATTTCTTAATTTATATTACTTGGTATGAAAATACTATTTGTTTGACAGCTAGGATTTGATAGAACAGAGAAGTGTATCACAGATCTGATATCTCTCACATACACATGTTTCTAATGTATAGAGAACCTCCAAGTAAACTACTACAAGACTGAATGGAATATAAAGTGTTTTAAAAATACACAATTTAAAAATTGGAGTATGAGGCCACATACATAGCTGCTAACTTCGTTTTTATAGTTTCTGACTTTAAAATTTGAGGACCTACAGATATTTCCCAAGGTGGCTAGAAAAAGAAAACTAATCTTCATTTAAAATATTACTTTTACTGGGGAGCCTGGTTGGCTCAGTCGGGTGAGTGTCCAACTTCAGCTCAGGTCATGATCTCACAGTTCGTGGGTTCGAGCCCAGCACTGACAGCTCAGAGCCTGGAGTCTTCTTCAGATTCTGTCTGTCTGTGTGTGTGTCTCTCTCTTTCAAATAAATAAATAAATAAGTAAACAGACAAACATTAAAAAAAATTTAAATATTACTTTTAATCACACAGCTTAGAATATTTCTCCTTCCTATCAGCTTAAAGGAGATGATAACTACAAGAAAGAATATATACAATGTATGTAGGAATTTTCTTTGAGAAAATAAATTAAAAGACATTTTATTTAACTTTAAAATAGCATTAGAAAACAAAACTGTAATCAAACAAAGGTAGTAGAAAAGATTGTCCTCAAAAAATAAAATAAGATAAAAACAGGGAAGGAGGCAAACCATAAGAGACTCTTAAATACAGAGAACAAGCAGAGGATTGATGGAGGGGATGTGGGTGGGGGATGGGATAAATGGGCGGAGAGCATTGGGATGTTGGGATGAGCCTTGGGACTTAGTGATGAATCACTAAATTCTACTCCTGGAACCAATACTACACTATATGATAACTAACTTGAATTTAATTTAAAAAACAAAATTCAATTCAATTAAAATTAAAACGTGCATTTTTTTCTCAAAAAGAAAAAAAAGAAAAAAAAGAATGTCCTCAGAGTACATCACTAAATGCTGATTTGATAAAATGAGGACATCAAAGCCACTGAAATAGAAATATGGTAAATTGCAAAACCACATCAACTAGGTAAAATGAATGGATAGCAATAGTTAACTTTAGTAGCTAAAAAAAAACAAAAAGAAAGAAAAAGAAATTACACATTCAGTGCCTGGGAGATAGCGTTTTGCAACTTCTTGAGTTGATAATATTGCTTTTATGATACCATGATACCCACTTGTATTGAATCCATATATATAAAATTCTTAAATCTATCAATCAAATTTAAAAGTCTGGCCAAAAATCCCACAGGCTCAATGTTAAATTTCCCCACATTTGTCAAACCCGCTTATATTGAATTTCCACTTACACCAACCTATTAGTTTCCCCAGCAATGTTGTGTTTTTATAGGGCTTTAAACCACTTCCTGGTGCCACAGAGAGGAGGCACAACAGCAGAGTAGGTTCTAGCGATGGGCTTTCCTACCAATATTGAATTACTTTGCTTTATCAACATTTCTGTCTGATCTCTGGAAATTAGATATATAGTAAGCTTGTTTCGTTTTCCACAGAGTTAGAGCAAAGTTGGTTGAAATTGGGAAGATACCAAAGCTTGATGAAATATTTAACTGCTTCTACCTGTCATACCCTAATTTTGAAGATTGTTATTTAAGAAAAAAATAAATCCTGCAAATACTTCAGGATAAATTTCCTACTTGAGAAAAAAAAAAAAAAAACAGTGAATCAATTTATTTTCCTTTTCGATTGTAAAATGTGGTTTGTTTTTAATATATGGAACATAAATTGCAGAGAGTGTATCTTGGGATTATATTTGGCACTAGAGTCCATAGAGTGGCTGTAAAAGACAGGATCTTGTAAAAAGTGTGGATATTGATATCACAGTATTTTTGTTGTTGTCCAACCATTCTAGGAAGGTACACTTAAATTTATTTTTATTACAGAGAAAGAAGGAAAGTTCTTGCCTTTATATTTTGCCTGATTGGAAGGACACCTTTTTAAAAATTTTCCTAAGTGATACCATCAGTTTTCACATTCAGGATGGACATTTGCAATTAGAGTGGGTTTATTAGATATCAATTTGAATTTTTCTTGATTTTCATAAAAAATACCATTGAAAATCTGTTTAAGGATAAGTCACATTGAAAAACAGTACATTATATAAGGAATTACCTATTTCCTTTAAGTGAATCAGCTAGGAGATGGACAATCTAGTTCATTGTGAAATAGTCATATTCCAGATGGTGAATGTTTGATGAAAGATAAAGAGTAAAACAATTCGAAGGTGAAAAAAGTTCCTGTTTTTAGCCAACGAGGTGCGAGTGTTCTGTAATAAAGAGGCTTCTGAATTGTTTACATAGTAAAATGGAAATTTGTAATGTGCATTAGAAATATAAAAGTTTCAGAAATATTCTATAATTATCAAAATTAATGGTCCCACTGAACATAGTTCAATATTAATGTGTTATGGAGAGAGAAGGTTTCTGGAGATCACTTTGTCCAACTCCCTAAAACCTAATTAATTGAGATTGGTCTGAGAAAGGATTAGCTAGAGTTATAAAAAGTAAAAGGATATCTATATATCATTGTATGCCAAGAAACCAATGATTCAGAATTTTATGATTTGAAGTCGGCCTCTATCTCTTGGGTAAGATTCTTAATAGTAATCTACAAAAGTTGTCTTTGTGTTGTTATTTTTAATGTACATAATGAAGATAAAAATTGCCTATGTCATATAATTGTTCTGAAGAATAATGATTTATATAAATGATGTAGAATATTGCTTGCTTGTAAATAGTAAGAAACATATATGTATTTGTATTTAATATGTAATAAATGTATATAATATATATTTAATTTATACGTATTTAATATTTATTTTTATTTAATCATTAATATATATTTAAATTCAATATGTATATTTAAGAACATATGTATATGTATATATATACATACATATATATATATTCTCACTTATGTATTTTATTCCACAGATTACTCATCTGAGTATTTACTAAATGAGTATTTATTACTATTATATAATTACTATCCAGAGTTCTGAGGTTATGAAAGGGAGCAAAAATCTGGTTATTATAAAAGCATTTTGACTGACATACCTCTTATAAGACCGATCATTCAAAATTTGCTGCCTGTTTAAAATTATTTCCTCCATCATTTTATTTAAGTCTCCATAATTGCTGCACAGTGTCTCAAGAAACTAGGAGTACACTACAAATTCTTTGTAAATATAAATTTTAAATCTTGAAAAGGTTGTAAGATTTCTTGCATTGAGTGAAAGTGATATGGTAAGAAATGTTCAAATTATTATCGAAATTATTCACAAATGAAGATCTGACTTATTTCTGCTGGTTAACATGAAAGTAGAATGTTGGACCAAAGCAGATGACAATAGATGGTTATCAAAGGACCACAAAGGAAATTGATGACATGGATGAAACACTTTACTGTTCTTTAATGACTTTATTTATGACTATATTCAAAGTCATGCTCAAATCAAAGACAAAATGAGAGAGTTCATATAGCAACTACCAGATAATTTACTTAGAAAATATATATCCCTTTATTAATACTTTATTCATTCTTTATTCTAAGACAGCACTGAAAACTTAAATTTTTAAAAATACAATGTCAAATAATCTTATTTTCATAATTTTTCTCTTGTTTTTCAAGATAGGTTCCCAGTAAACCTTTATTTTTCATTATTTATTAGCAAACTTTGTTACCCATGAGGGACTTTTCAAATTTTCTGATGCAAATTGTGCTCTGGTAGTAAAGATACTCAAAAATATTTAACTCAGATTAGAAAATGATAACTAGCCTGATGGCAAATCTCACGAATGGATAAATAATGACAGCTTCTTATGGTCATTGTTTAAATGACTGCTTCTAAATTCACTGATTCATAATCATATAACAAACATCTTTTAAGTGCCAATTACTGTCTAATGCCACTAAGTGCAGTAATGGGATAATAAGAATACATAAAGTACAGTGCTGCAAAATTGTGAAACTTGTGAAATTTTACAACATGTAGGGGAGATTGACATGTAAATTTTACTTTGATTCAAGCCTTCAGAAGAAATGTACAAATTATCATATGGGCAATAAAGAAGAATAACGTTTTTCTTTTTCTTTTAATTTTTTTCAATGTTTATCTGTTTGGTTTTTTTTTTTAATTTTTTTTTTAACGTTTATTTATTTTTGAGACAGAGAGAGACAGAGCATGAACGGGGGAGGGGCAGAGAGAGAGGGAGACACAGAATCGGAAGCAGGCTCCAGGCTCTGAGCCATCAGCCCAGAGCCCGATGCGGGGCTCGAACTCACAGACCGCAAGATCGTGACCTGAGCTGAAGTCGGACGCTTAACCGACTGAGCCACCCAGGCGCCCCAATGTTTATCTGTTTTTGAGAGAGACTGAGTATGAGTGTGGGAGGGGCAGAGACAGAGAGGGAGACAGAATCTGAAACAGGCTCCAGGCTCTGAGCTGTCAGCACAGAACCCTATGTGGGGCTGGAACTCACAAACCATGAGATCATGAGATCATGACCTGAACCAAAGCCAAATGCTTAACCAACTGAGCCACCCAGGTGCTCCAACTTAATATAAGTCATTTGACTTATAAGTCAAAGAGCCAACCTCACTGTTACCCCATGGTTAAGTCTACATATAACTTATTCCATTAATTTATTCATTCAACAAACAATTTGGGCATCTTTTAAGTACAGGAGACACACAGATGAAAATATATTACAATATAGTATAAGTTCAAGAACACAGAAAAGTAATTAAGTCTGCTTGAGACAGCAGAAAGAGACTTCAGAAGGACAGATAAGTGACAATTGAAAAGCCTCTGAAGGAACAGGTGATTTTTCATACTGGAGGTAAGGGTCTGAAGAAGACGAAAAAGTGCCCGGGGCAAATGGGGAGCAACTTGTGCAAATAATGGATGTGAAAGATCAAGTATTTAGGAAAGTTTTAACGCACTTTTTGTTTTTAATGGCATTATTTCCAAGAAAGAGCTACCTAAGCAAAATTGATAACTTCCTGGTTCCTGCCCAAATTATAAATTCCAAATTAAAGAAGATGTACCAGAGATTTGATATAAACACAGTGACCTATTTCTCGTGAAATGAATGTACATTTAAAAAAATAACATGAAATGGATAATATTATTTTTCACTTTGTAATTGAGGTATAACTTGCATAAACCATGATGATCTTAAATATTCAGCTCCATGATTTTTCTTATTTATATAATCATTCAGGTAACCACCATTCAGATCATGTACACAAAATTTTCAGCACATCTGTCTCCTAAACTCTCTCTCCCATTCACTACCTACTTACCTAGTGTTATCATGAGTCTGATGTCTCTAATCATAAATTAGTTTTGTCTGTTTATGAAGTTCATTTAAATAAAATCACACAGCATGTATTCTGTTGTGTCTGGCTTCTTTCAGTCAAAATTATATACTTAGATTCATCTACATTGTTTCCCATATCAGTATTTTTTAAAAGTCTGTGTGGTATTCCATTTTGTGAATACACCAAAATCTATTTATCCTATTTCATGTCAATGCACATTTAGGTTTTTTGCAGTTTGGGGCTGTGAGAAATAAACTGCTGTGAAAAACTTTCTAGTGGATGTCGGCAGACATTTCTGTTGGGCATATACTCCAAAACGATATCCTGAGTCATGTTTAGCTCAAGGAGACATTAAATATCATTATCTTGGAAATTAAAATTTGCTTTTACATTTTGATACTCTAGAATATTACAGACAAACAAATAATGCTGATGGTAACTCTGTCAGTTTGCTAACAGGGCCATGACAAACTACCACAGACTGGAGTGGCTTAAATAACAGAAATGTATTTCCTCACAGTTCTGGAGATTGGAACGCAAGACTCAAGGTGTTGGTAGATTTGGTTTCTTTCTGAGACCTCTCTTTGTGGCTTGCAGATGGCTGACTGCTCATTGTGTCCTCACATAGCCTTTTACCTGTGTATGTGTATGCTGATGTCCCCCTGTGGGTCCTAATCTACTCTCACTATAAGGACGCCAGTCAGATTGAATTAAGACTCATCCTAAATGCCTTTTTGTAACTTGATTATCTTTTTAAATGCTCTATTTACAACTACAGTTACCCTCTGAGGTTCTTGGGGGTTAAGGCTTCAACTTATGAATTTTGGAGAAGGAATACAATTTGGCCCATAATAGTTGCTCAGTCTGATTTGCTGATTTTCAGACATTTATTTGTAATCTCTAAAAAATCTCTTGACTCCTAGAAGAACAATTCTATGAGTATTAATCCATAAACCTAAATGCATGTGATACTTTTCGAAGTACTTTTAGAGAATAACTTAATTGAAGTATTTGGTAAAGCATCGAACTCCTTATGTACCAATAAGGAAATTAGAATTTCCTCAGAGATCTACATCTATATGGAAGAACTGTTTCCAATTGGAAAGAATTTTTATTTGAAGTCATATGATTATATATTCCACTATATAAAAGTATAATCATTGTTTTATTTCCTACAAAATATAATTAAAAATAATGTTTTTAGATTTCACACTAGGTTAGAAAGGAAAAAATATAATAGTTTAGATTTAGATAAATGAACCTTATATATGGTGTATATACATCATATTTGCCTTACTTCTTTTTTTAATGTTTATTTCTGAGAGAGAAAGAGAGAGAGAGAGAGAGAGAGAGAGAGAGAGAGAGAGAGAGCGTGAGCAGGGTAGGGGCAGAGAAAGAGGAAGACACAGAATCCGAAGCAAGCTCCAGGCTCTGAGCTGTCAGCACAGAGCCCGACCCAGGGCTCGAACTCACGAACCGTGATATCATCACCTGAGCTGAAGTTGGATGCTCAACTAACGGAGCCTCCCAGGTGCCCGATTGCCTTACTTCTTTTAACACTCAGCTGGTAGAGGCTATTATTATGTCTATTTTACAGATACAAGAGTTGAAGACCATATTGGCCAAGTTTTCCAAGTTCCATTGGTAACCTCTTTGCGTGTAAGCCAAGGAATCTTTTTGTAATATCTGTTTTAATTCAAATACATATTTCCATAAGATAATGCCTCTGGTCTCTAGCCAGAAGGCTGTATACTCATCATTTGCTCACTGTTACTATTCTCTCAAACCGAAAATATATATTCACTTATGCCAGAGACAGTACTGCATGGTGAAGATAGAGAATAAGATACAAAGCGTCCCTTTCTTTGTATAGCTTAAAATCTAGCAGTGAGTTACATAATTTTAGAGACCCAATACATAAGTCATAAGAAACCTGAGTCATAAGAAACCTGTCTTCAGCAATCTAAGGCTGCAGGGACATCTGAAGTTGTTTCAGGGTTGAATACCTAGAAATATCAGTAGGGCTGCTTCCATGCTCCTACAACATGATGTGCAGTGAGATACTTTAGGATTTGGTCAATTTCCTGACTTTATCTAGAGACCTCGCCAGTTCCCTGAGCTCCTAAATTTCCCAAGCTCTTAAATTTCCCAAACTTATGTGCTCTTCCAATTGCCTGCTCTCCCTACCTAGCCTCGCTCTGGGACCCGACAAGATCTGAGCTCTCTTGTTACTGCTCTGATTCTCTCCTTCCTTTCTCTAGTCTGGATGAACTTTACATAGTCATGGGCAATTGCATGGGACGTAGTGACGCTTGCTCTAACTCATTATATCCTTTCCAGGTGGGAAACTGTCTTTGTTAATATGTTAAAATATCACCCCGTAATAAAACTAACCATGGAACTTTAAGAAATGTGTCTTGTACAGCACAGCTGACCTGGATGAGAGGTTTCGGAGAGTTTCCAAGAAGATTCAGAGAAATTGAATTTAGGACATAGCTCTAAAAGATAAATAGGAATTAACTGGGTGGAAGTCTTGCCTGTGTGTGAGGTTGTTCTAAAAGCCAGGAGGTGATTGGTGACTTTGAGAAGGCAAAGTATGACTGGAGGGCAAAAGGCAGTGGGAAATTGTTTGTTTACGGAAGGCAAGGGCCATATCATGTAGGACACTAACGGGTATATTATGGATATTTGGTCTTGGCCCTGACGGTATTGAAAAGTGTTAATGGTTTTAATTAGGGAAAGGAGTAACCAGATGGGATTTTCTAAATGATTCTTAAAGAAGAATGAATTACAGGGGGTCCAAGGCAGGTGCTGAGAAGCCAGAGAGCATTTATAAAAACTAGTTCCTTTCTAACAACAGCAGTAATAATAATGCTGTGGATAGATGAGATCTGAGTATTTGCAGCTGCCAAACATTTTTTATGTACTTCATGTATTTATGTACCTGTATGTATTGTCCCACTGATTCTTCACAAAAAGGTGAGCCTCTTTTTAAAGGTGAGGAAAATAAAAGAGCATTTAAATAATTCAAACTCAAATCTGCAGCCCGAGATCAGAGGCACAGCAAACACACTTTTTTTTGTGTCAGGTAAAAAAAAATGCATTGCAAAAATATCTTTATTTTCTCACACTCTAATTAATAGCAGACATGCAGGAGAGCTATAAAGAATTAAAGAGAAGTATAGAGAACATAATTTTTCTTCATGTAACTAATACCACATCTAGAATGTAAACCTAATTAGACCTAATGGAAGGTTAACTTGTAACTTGGCAAGTTTTACTTTTTGCTAACTTATATACTTGAAAACATCACAATTTTATATCCAGATTAGTAATATGGAATATTTTCTCGTTACTATTTCACTTAAATTACTAAATTTTAGGATTCTGCATATTTACTTATTAATTCCATTAATTTCTTATGTTTTGAGTATCCTACTGTATACAATATTAAAAAATAATTGTATTTCACATGTTATGTTGCACCTTAATCTCTCTGAAAATGAATCATTTACTTAGAACAAAATCACTTTATAGCACTATATTAGTCATTATTTCCAGCCTCGTTCAGTACAGGTTAAAGGTGTAGCTTTCTTCCAAGTTCAAATAAATAGAATACAGGAGGAAGTCTAACATTTTGTGAGTAAAATGATTCTTCACCATAAATGCCTCATATCATAAAATATTTAAAAGTACCAGAATATACCATTTTACCACTTTAACTACAATCCATAAACACAGGATGTGGAATCTCAGAGGTGTTCTTGTTTAATATCAACAATTGAAAAGTGAACCACAACATCTGTTGTTTGTGAATTTTCTCCCCATGATGTCTATTTCAGTTTCAAATCCAGTTGTGTGGGAGCTGAAAATTTCCCTTTAAGATGTAGCCTGTTTCCTCCCTTTTCATTTTGGGCTGGGTGATGCTATGAATTTGTATTTGGCTATAAGAAACTAGTGGAAGGATGCTAACATCTTCACTGAGAGAAGTTAAAGATAGAGTTTAGTAAAACCCTATCCTAAGAGCCAAGAGTTTTACAATTGATTTAATAGTTCTATGAGCAATCCAACTCTATAGCATAGTAACTCAATTTCTGGAAATGTTCCTAATTCAATTTTTACACACACACGCACACCCTATCAGATTTTTTTTGTCTTTAAAAATATATAAAAAAGAACATAAAATAGCATACACACAACTAAGGAATGGAAACATTCTGACATTGTTGCATCAGATCATTTTATATTTTGTGATAAATAAATCAGTACAAATAGTATTGTAATCCTCCGTGTTTCCCCTCTATTCTTATGCCCAAGTAACAATAATTATAATTAAGTTTGAGGCTAATCATATTTTCATAGTTTATTTCATATACATATCATAAATATCTACATATATGTATAATATTTTTAATTGAGACAAAATTATTTCAAAACTATACAAAATTCTCTGCACTTTGCTTTGTTGACTTAATGTTATATCTGAGACCAATCAAAATATGATATATAGACTTCTGTTTTATACATTTTGACAGCTGCATAATATTCTACTGCTCGAATATGCTACCAGGCATTATTCCATTTCTCTTCCAATAGATGTTGAGTTACGATGTTTCAATAAAGCGCTTTCCAGATGTCTTTTTGCATCTATATGATAAATAACATTTATAACATGTCCTTATGACATACCCAGAAGTATACATTTTAAGTCATAACCTATACACATTTTCAAAAACAATACATAACAGTAAATTGTTCCCCAGAGTAATTGTGGCAATTCTGCCAGGTTTCCTTTTCTTTATTTGTCAATATCTTGCTATTTTTTCTTGATATTGCATTGCCCAGTTTTGTCAATTGAGCTTTCTTTACATATATGAATCTGAAAATATCCAAAAAGGAGGTAATGGAGAGTGCGTTTAATTTTGTAGTAAACAATTATATATTCATCTCTGTCTACACTCACTCACTGGGTATACTCATCCAGTTGAACCATTTTAATAGAATCAATATGCTATGTGACCCCCAAATTTATACCTCAACTCTAGGTTTCCACATTAATTCCAGATTTGTAAAAACAGGTGCTACCAGAACACTCAATGTGAATGTCTAGTCTCCATTTCAATCTTGTCCAAGTCAGTTTCAGCCATTTTCTCCCCAAACTCACTTATATTTTTTAATGTTTATTTATTTTTGAGAGAGAGACAGACAGAGCATGAACTGGGGAGGGGCAGAGAGAGAGGGAGACACAGCATCTGAAGCAGGCTCCCGGCTCTGAGCTGTCAGCACAGAGCCTGGCATCATGACTTGAGCTGAAGCAGGACGCTTAACCCATGGAGCCACCCAGGCGCCCCTTCCCCAAACCCACTTCTTTAACCATCTTCTCCATTACAGTCCATGAGAACTCCAAACTTCTAAACTTATCTCCTGACATCCCTGAATCTTTTATATTCCACATGAAATTAATCATCACGCCTTGTCAGCTCTACTTTCAAAATACCGTGGATATCATATTCAGCCACTTTTTAATATCTCCACCATTAACACTGTTCTCATCCACTGTTGAAGAAACCATCATCTCTTCCCTGACGGTTGCAGTGGAGTCCTAACTTGTCTTGCTGCCTCCGTCCTTGCCTGGTTAGTGTCCATTCTCAGAATAATAGTGGTCTGCCAAAACAGAGTTCACATTTGGTCATTCATCTGGTCAAAATCCTCTCGTTCATCCTAATTAAAATCCAAAGTCTTTGGGTGGTGTTCATGGTCTTACTTGATCTGGTCTCTGTTTCCTCTCAGACCTCTTCTGCTACAAATTCCTTCCACCTTTGTTCATGCGGCTACAGCTACGGTACTCTCTTCACCAGAAGAATCCCATGCATGTGCCTTAGGCTGGAACACTCAACTGAGCTCCTTACTCAAAAACCACTTCAGAGATGCTTTTTAGCCCCTATATCTAAAATTTCAACAACCTCCCACACAACCAAAATATTGTATTCCCCTTCTCTGCACTATTTTCTTTTTCTCCTTAACACTTATCAATAGCTAGCATGCAATATATCTTACTGGCTTCTCAGCCCTTAGCGCAATGCCTGCCACATGATAGGCACACTCAATAAATACTCCTTTATTTCATGTAACATATGTTCCAGTGAATGTTACTGTCTTACTATAAGTTATAAACTTACCAAATTGCACTTAAAGTATATAAATGAAGAATAATTTACCTATTAAAAATGTTGACTTACTTTGGAAATGAGTTTCTGTAGTGATTTCCTTACAATCTCTCTCCAGCATGATTTTTTAACACAATTGCCATTTACTTTACTAAGTGTCAGATGTTTTGTTACTTTTTTATCATCTTGTATTGTTACTAAAAGAAGATGGACGCATTCTCCTATTTGGATAGAGTGAAATGTTTTGTGTACTAAAGTAAATATTTAACTATGTAACTATTCATGTCTTTTTACAATGCTATTAGACAGTATCCAGCTATATCAAGTGTGTCTGCGATAGATTAGGCAAAGGATATCTTTCATGATGTAAACAAGACATATTAGTATAGTTCTTTTGCATTCTGAAAAAGAATGCTTATTCACATACATCTTCCTTCATATTTACATGATGCAAATTTGGCCAAACAGTACTTTTCCCTTGCTAAAAACGTTACTTGAATATTTTGAAGTAGTATTGGATGCATCAAGTAAATTCAGAACACATTACCAAAAAATAGATGCAAGTTGAATTTATTTGGAAATGAAATCACTTAAAATACCTGCTGTGAGACAATCATTAGAGCATAGTAAGCTGTAGTCTTTGGTTCAGTTTTGCGCACAGTACCCAACTCATTATAAATGTACCGATATTTTCTTTAAGTCAATAGCACTTACTCGTCCCCATCATCCCTTGCCTTTAAAAAGAAGTGAACCGCAAACTTTTGATTATGATCTTGTAGCCATAGAAAACTTGGAAAATATAATCACAATTTAAAATTAACTCTTTGTCTTTAGGTTTAAAAAAAATGCTTTGAATTGCATACCTTCTCTTAACCACAGGTGATATTTCATAAGTTTAAAGTACACTTTCAAAAAAAGGGTACTTTCAAATAATTTTCCATGCCTTCATTCAGCAGGTAACCCAAACCTTCATAATCCCCAAATGCTGCACTTCAAAGTTATGCTCAGGAAAAAAATATTGAAAAGAACAGCCTCTCTTTCCAGTTGATTTAAAACATCACTAGCTTATTTTCAGTACACATATGGAGTTACTTTTAAAAAGAAATCTTGGAATATTGCCAGGCTACATACAGGAAAGGCTTTTCTCCAGAGAGAGCTAAAATTCATTATCTGAGCTTTGGGACACCCATGTTCCTTCAAAATTTGGACACATCTTTGTTCCTCCATGATTAGTGATAGAAGTTTGACTTAAAACAAGAGACTGCTTACTCAGTGTGTAACTAGACTCTAAAGAATCCAAAAGATTATGTTATTTTGAATTGAAACTGATTTATAATTATACACTTAAATAAAATATTATTTACACGGTAACAGTTTTAAAATAAACTACAGAATATTTTTTAACTAAAATTATTGACAAAAATATAATACCAATTATGTGTTTGTCAGTAACATGAAGTTAAATTTTGGACCCTTTATCTTATTTCTCGCCTCAGTAAATGGCTGGTTTCTCTCATTTAAATGCATGTGAAGAGTAGGAGAAAAATCACTAAATCCAAGGAAGCTAAGGGCAATATAATTATTTCATAGTGTTGTTTGTGACCAATTCATGGTAATAAATATTTCAAACAATTCCATCTATTTTTGATGCATAAAGTAAATTTATAAAAGTGGAACATAGTGTTACAAATTAAAAAGAAAAAAGTAAAATCAACACTTTAATTTCAGTAACAATCTGAAACGTTCCATTGTAAAACATTATACAGTGATAATTATTCTCTCGCTCCCTTATGTATGGTTCCAATGCATGCAACACATTTTAGTCCTTTTTTATTTTTTATTTTAGGTGAAAGAGTAAAATCGAAATCCTCATAATGGATGATGAAGAGCCTCTAAATACAAAACAAAATAATATATACTAATATTAAGCCAATTAGGTAGACACAGGGCATGATTTCTATAAGGTTTACAGTACCTTAGATG
Source organism: Panthera tigris (assembly GCF_018350195.1). Classification (NCBI taxonomy): domain Eukaryota; kingdom Metazoa; phylum Chordata; class Mammalia; order Carnivora; family Felidae; genus Panthera; species Panthera tigris. The sequence goes on along the minus strand of NC_056676.1, from coordinate 26,724,602 downwards.
TGCAGGGCATCCATAAAATTGAACAGGTGCTAAGCAGAGCATTAGCTTTAAAATATCAATCCTACACATAAGAAAGAATAAGTGTATTTTGTTGTATGCAGAATAAGGAAGCAAATGGTTTTGTTTATCCCCATATTTATTTAGTCAGAAAAACAGGTGTAGAATTCCAGAAACTGCTTAAATGAAGGAAGAGACAATTTTGGCATGTTGGGAGTGTATTTTACGTGACACGTGAGCATTACATATCATAGGTGTTTTTAACCATTTTAATTTTGCTCACAAAGAAGGCCTGGCACTTTCTGTATCTGCATAATTTGATAACATCGGGTATTATGAACTTAATGAAGAATTATTTCAAATGAAACCAAAGCACACGTTCTATTGAAAAGAGTCATGGTGGAACTGGAATAGGATTACTTCTGTAAAATGAATTAGAACACTATGAACTGCGATGTATCAGTGATAAGTCTCGCTTATTTCAGTCCTACCGCTATTGGAGAAATGGATCAGAGTCACTTGAGCATCACAAATCCTAGGCCATATTTTTATTTCCAGCCTTACCCTTTGTGCTGCTTCCAAGTATGCGGCTCCAGTTGATTTCAAAGGCAGTAGATGAGAGATAAAGAGGAGTAAGGATTGTTCTACCTCAGCAATTCATGATCCCTCTAAGGCCACTGATTTGGAAAGAACAGGGAGGCCCTGGCATCTCAGCAGAATAGAACCAGCTACTCTTCTGTATGCTACTCCCATGAGGCAACCCAAGCATTTATCCAGTTTACCATAGCAAATGATTCTCTACGTCCAGAAAATTACAGCTCTCTTCCTCTCTTCACTCCAAGGAGCCATAAAACCTAAATTAAACATAACTGTCCAAAGAGTTATTTTCAGCTACGTGAACATTTCAACAAGGGAAATAAATGGAGCTATGTGATTTGAATAATTTTAAAATATTAAATAGAACAATATTTTGTAACAATTTACCATCACTTATTAATTTTTACATTGTGACTTAAATGTTTTACGGGTCTAGGGTAAAGCTATATAGTATATTGCTAAAACATGTGTGTTTCTGATTCTAAAATGGTTAAAGCTTTCTAAGTAATATTTCTTTCATGTTCTTTATACAGAAATCCCCCTTTTCCCTTTGAAGATATTCTTCATTTCCATTTAAACAGAGTATGTGTGTATATACATTTAAAGGACTCATCTAGCTCCAATAGTCTAACGATATGTTTTAGTGTCCAAAATATTTTTATAGTTGTGGTGAGACTTTCCTAAATGAATACTTACAGTTTTGAAAAACAAATTAATTAAGGTATCACTTTCTTCAAAAGCAGTGACTAAAGGCTATTGAAAGGAGTCAATTAGAATAGGACACTTCAGATATATGTACAAAAATAACTAACATTTATTGAAAACTTAACATGTTCAGTCACTATACTGTTATTATATGCATCATCCACTTAATTGTTGCAAATCTGTGAGGTCAGCATTATTTTCCCTATTTTACAGATACTGAATGAAAGAATTACAGAAGGTAAATAAATTACTCCAGATTATAGATGGGGCAAAACTGGAGCTTGGACTCAGATCTGAATTGAGAATTCTGCTTTTGACTGCTTTATCATTTCTCTGTTCTGGTGGTATCATATTTTGAACTGGAAAAATTTTAAGGTATGATTTATAGGTAGAGAGGATGTGTTTTAGGACTGTAGTTGTTCAACAAATGTTCATTTCATTGGATTTATAAAATATATTTTATTCTGAAATTATTAAGTCTCTTTTGTGTGTCAGCCCTGTGTTGAGTGCAGACAAAGACAACTAGCATGTGATCGTGGTCCTAGCAGAGTGAACCCTCTAAAGCAGAAGTCAGCAAACTTTTTCTGTAAAGGTCCAGATGGTAAATATTTTAAGCTTTTGGGGTCATACAGCCACTCAAAAGTAATTGACTCTGTCATTTTTAGCATGAAATTTGCCACAGAAAATCTATAAGTAAATGAGCATGGCTATGCTCTAATAAATCTTTATTAAGGAGTCTGAAATTTGAATTTCATATCATTTTCAGGTGTCAATAAATATTCTTTTTCTCATCTTTTTCAACAATTTAAAAATGTGAGAATCTATCTTTGCTCCCAAGTCACACAGATATTGGACTGGATTTGACCGGTGAACCAAGGTTGACCAATTACTGTTGCTGCTTTGTGGATATGAAAGCCACTAGCCACATGTTATTGAGTACTTAATTAAGGCTATTGAGTACTTAAATTTAGCTAGAACAAATCGAGATGTGCTGTAAATGTAAAATACACACCAGATTTTAAAGACCATATTAAAATTTTTAAAGGTCTCATTTATAATTTTATATTGATTATATTTTGAAATAAGATTTAAAATTAATAAAATGTCATTAAAATTAGGTTCACCTCCTCCTTTTTTTGCCTTTTATTAACATAAGTCCTAGAAAATTTAAGATTACACATGTACATCATATTTTATTTCTACAATGATGCTTCAGAGGTAACATTATTTGAAGGTCAACAGATACTTACTATATATTTGTGACAATGTAATGATTTATTAGGTTTTGAACTGGGATAAAAAGGTCATTAGAGAAAAATGTTTAAGATTTGATCAAGTGTTGAAAGTAGAATAAATATTTTCTGTATAGAAAAAGAACCGAGGCCTTTAAGACACAGATATGTTTGTTCTCAGTGTGTGTGTCTGTGGAACTGAAAGTCCTTTTTGCTAGAAAATAACATGTAATAGGAAAAGTGGTGAAAGATGATGCTCTACCAATTAACCAGGATCAGGTTACAAACAGCTTTGTTTTCCATGCTGAGGATCTTAAATTTTATCTGAAAAAGGAAGTCAATCACAAGCGATAGGTAGGGGTGGACACTGGAAGATCTTCAGGAAATGTGGTAGGTCCGATGGTTGGAGTGAAATAGAGATAAGTCTCGTGTTTGTAGCTTAGGCCATTAGGTGAACTGCAATGTCACCTGAAGACAAATAAAATGCAGCACTAGAAAATTACATCTCCTTTGTAGGCTATTTACTTGCATACTTGTCCTGTGGTGGGTGGTGCATGGGTAAGCTGAGACAGTGGGGAAAAGTTCAAGTTGAGACCACAGAAAGTTAGCAACCGGATAGTTACCGTTTTTCTGATCTATCGACATTTCAGCTTAAAAGTCAAGAGGGGTCATAGACTGACAGATATGGAAAACCGCAAAATAACTTACAAATTGGGGGTCAACCACTTCACAGATACTTGAATGCCTTGACAAGCATGCATGCCAAATAGGCATCCTTATTAAGACTGAACATGTTCAGTAACAGGAAGTCTATCACCTCTTTGAAAGAAAGGCATTTATGACTATTAGAAAGTCATTTTTGGGGATTAAAATTAAAATCATGAACCATTTAGTCTCCTTTCACAAGTAATACCACCACCACGTTTAATTTCAAGAATCCCAATTAGCCATTGTATTTTCCAGTGATTGTTTTATCGTGTGAATGAGGTAATTCTTTGATTATTAGATGCCTCCAAGGACACAATTCCTTATTGGAACAGTGATCAAAAAGCATAAAGTTATGTAAGTAAATTTTTCATTATAGAAAGCAAGTCAGAGTGCTCATGTTTTCAAACGCCAATGGCGCATCTCTGCCGGAGACACTCTGCAAGCGTCTCCAGCCAACACATTTTTTTCTTCTTCATCTCAAAACATGATGTTTCTTTCCCTTTTGTTGCATTGTTTAATGACATAACCACATCCATTCGGCACATCAAGTTGAAAGAAGCCTGTGTCATGTGTGTAATTTTGCTTGGCTAACAAACTAACAGAAACGAAATACCGTGCTTTCAAATCTTTTTCAATTTCTTTCCTTACGACTTTTTTTTTGCAAACATTTTCTTATTTTCTAATTGTTTTCATAGTCTTCATTGTCTCCCCGCACAGATCTGATTTTCCAGACTTCTGTAGTGTAAACCTTCTGGTTGTTCGTCATGTGGTCTTGAGGGGAGGTTTTCCAATACATACTCTTCAGATCCAATGGTTTCTGGAGAGGGCAGTGCTTTCCAAAGCAGGGAATTGCGGAGAGAGGGAGGGAGATCCACCTTCCAAGCTTATCAACTCTACTTCAAAGAGTACATTTCGTGTTATTTTCTTTTTTGGCCACATAAGTAAGATTTTCTTTGATTAAAATAGTTCCACTGTTATAGAAACTTGGCCAAATATTTCAGTCTGGCTTCAAAATATTTACCAATTTAATTTCCCTCTTCTTTCACACCTTTTGCAATGAAGTTGTAACAGATGGTAAAATGGAAGATCTGTGGAGAAAAAAATATAAAAGATTTGAAAAGCAGAATTTACTATGGGGACAATTATGAGTTTTGCAACTCCACACCCATTGGCCAGAGGAGGAAAATAAAGAAAGGTTATGGTTGAGAGAGAGTTGTAAAGCCGCACCTTGGAAGTGTAACGAACAATGCTATTCCCCTTTCCAAAAGAGAGAGGGCTGAGGGGTACTACAACCTTACCTTCTGCCTTATGAGGCGGTATAACAGGTCTTTGCCCTGCCCTTGTATCCTACCGTGGAAAAAGCTTGGTCCACAAAGAGATTGCACGGTAAACCAGCAGTAAGACTGGGTTAGAGGAAAGAGTGTTGCATTTCCCTGAAGATGGACTCTGAATTTCCCCAAAGTCCCTCATAAAGAAAAAAAAAAAATGTCACCTCAACCAACCCCAGGCTCAGGGAGTGAGAAGCCACCCAAAAATAAAAACTTCTGTTCCATCCCAAACCTCCTCTGCCTCCTCCCATTTCAACTCTACAGTGAGAACCAGAGGAAGTGAATGAGGAGAGCAGCCGGTGAATATCTCACTTCTTCCAGAAAAACACTTCCAATTATAGAGCTTATTGTGGTTTAGAGAGGAGAATAAGCATTAAGTTTGATTTAGTAAAATTTGAATAATATACTGGGCTAGATGCATTCCAATTACTGAATTGAGACTTTAAGCTGGAACTTAAAACCATTTTAAGACTTTTACTAAAGAGTTAACAGCAATACCATAGGAACTCTTTATTTGAACACAGCCTATAACCTATGGGTTTAACCAGCATTTATTTAGTTTTTTCAGTCACACACATGCACACTCACATGTACACACATTCATACATCATTCACCTTTTAGAGAATATAGTATGCATTTCTATATTTTCTATAACTACTCTTTGTATATACTGTTTACTGACTTCAAATAAGGCATCAAAGTGCTCCAAAAACCAGCTGTACCCCCACTTTCTACATAAAGGACCCCAGATTCCCAGAGAGGCTGTCTGTGTATCAGGATTCATCTGAAAGTCGGGATGTGTCTCTATCAAAGCCAATACCATAGTTAGAATTCTGAAAGGAATAGTGTATGTCGCCTCTTCTCCAGAGACTCACAATTGAGTGGGATTTGTTTGTGAAATCTAAAGAGGCTCAGGAGAGGAAAAAACCCACTGTTCTAATTTTTTTATTTCCTTATTTCCCAAACAGTGAATAGCAAAACCTGCCTACAAAAATAAAATGTGTACTAGATTTAACTTCAGTTCATTGCAGTTTTTCTGATTGGAATAAACTTTTTCCTCCTCTCTCCTCTGGATGGGCCAAAAGCAAAAATGATGAGCTCAATTTCCCACAAAAGATGAGAGAAGGAAAAAAAATTAAGGCATTTCAAATAAAGCTAATAAATCCCTATTAATATTCCACTTCTTGAACAATCAGATATTCTTTAGCTATAAATAATATAGAGCATGATTACAATAGCAATCATATAATAACAATAGTAACAAGTTAAACTTTTATAAAAACCCTTTTTCAAAGAGTTAAACTACTTTCGTATGCAATGATAAGCAAAATTTAAATCTGAAAGCACTGTGACATGATCCTTAATTTTGATTACTTATACTTCTTAAATCTTCGTTTCCTTTTTAAATTTTTCCTACTCGTGATATTTTTGGGTTTTTTTTTCATGCATTTATACAATTTTAATCTCGTTGTTTTAGAAACTCCTATGAAGGCCTGCTTTCAAAGTTGAGAATAATAGTTCTCTGTCCAATATAATTACACATGTTTATTAGGTCATTTTTTTTTCTAAACCAATGTTAGCAAAAACAAAAATTTGTTCACACTGGAATATCATGAAGTCAAAGAAGAGATTCCTGTATCAGTTTATTTTAGGATTTGTAGTTTAAAATATGCCAGACTCTCTTGCCTTTACTGGGGCTGTTGAGGATTTGTGTGTTTTATGGTTTTTATTTTGTTTTGTTTTAATTCACAGTGATGTTGTTAAGCAGATTAGCGTAAAGTCCAGGCTTGCTCCTATTACAAGGAGGAATCTTTTCAGGTGCCACAATAGGTTGTAACACTCTGAGCAATCCAATAATCTGAGATGCCTAACAAATCACCCATCAGCAGGCAAATACAAATCAAAACTATGATGAGATACCACTCACACCTGTCAGAATGACTAAAACAAACAACACAAGAAACAACAGATCTTGGCGAAGATGTGGAGAAAGAGGAACCCTCTTCCACTATTGGTGGGAACGCAAACAGGTGCAGCCACTCTGACAACAGGGTGGAAGTTCCTCAGAAAACTAAAACTAAAACTACTCTACAATCCAGCAATTGCACTACTGGGTATTTACTCAAAGGCCACAAGAATACAGATTTGAATGTTTATAGCAGCATTAGCAGCAATAGCCAAACTACAGAGAGAACCCAAATATCCATTGACTGATGAATAGATAAAGAAGACGTGGTATAGATATACAATGGAATATTGCTCAGTCAGCAAAAAGAATGAAATCTTGCCAAGTGCAACAATGCAGGTGGAGCTAAAATGTATTATGCTAAGTGAAATAAGTCATTCAGAGAAAGACAAATACCATATGGTTTCACTCATGTGAGGAATTTAAGAAACAAAACAGATGAACATATGGGAAGTTGGGGAAAGAGGAGAGAGGGAAACAAACCACAGGAGATTCTTAACAATAGAGAACAAACTGATGGTTGATGGAGGGAAGGCGTGGGGAATGGGCTACATGGATGATGGGTATT